>NC_088797.1:122084322-124484322 GCF_011386835.1 Chrysemys picta bellii | reverse complement strand
TACATGCCGGAGGGAAAGTTCCTCACTGCCAAGGTCCTCAGGTAGGTGGGAGGCCCCCCAATGAACTGGCAGATTGAGGGGACAGTGGGGAGGGGCAGAAGAACCGTTGACAAGGGGCATGCGTGGGGAGGGGGGGCAAGCAGGGGCACCCCCAATTACCATCGGGGGGCACAGAACTTCTCCGGCCCCAAGGCTGCAGAGGCAGGGAAGATCGATTCCCGGCCGGGCCAGGGCTGGGGCAGAGTGGAGGGAGGGAAGATCGAGCTCCGAGGGGGGACGAGCTTCTGTGCCCCCCCCGAAGGTCAGGGGAATGGAGAGCCTGTCTTACTAGAGGAGACTAGGAGAGCTTGGTTTGTTTAGTTAAGGGCTCCCCTAGATGGCGAGCTAATACGTGGCAAGCTGGCACGGGAGTAGATCAGTGCACACTTGGGACCTATTAGTGCACGGTAGCAGGGTCCACATGGACAATTAGTGCGCAGCAGGCTGGTGCCCTGCGGATTGCACCCTCGCTTGCCAAGCACTAACTCACTCTCCAGACAAGCCCTGGTGAAACGAAGGCTGAGAAGGGCTCTGACTCCTCTCTGTAAATACGTCCGGGGGATGAGGGGTAAACACCACGGAGGGAGAAGAGCCATCGAGGCTAAAGGACAATGCTGGCACTAGAATAAAGGGGAATAAACTGGCTGTGAATACGTTTTAGGCTGGAAATTAGAAGCAGGTTCCGAGCCATTAGAGGAGTGAGGTTCTGGAGCAGGCTCCCCCTAGGAGAAATGGGGACAGACAACCAAACAGGTTTTAGTTTCTGAACTGAATTATGTGACAGCAGAGAGTGAGGAGGTGAGCCTGCGCTCTGATCACTTAGATGCTAATTAGGGCCCAGGAGAAGCTGATTGAGGGTAATTATCTCATGGGCTGGGTGGGCTAAACATTCATTTGGCCTCATTAGCCCAGGGCTGGTAAAGGAGGCCCAGGAAGGAAGTGCAGGGAGGGAGGAACGGGGCTAGCTGGTTCCAGTCAGACAGGGGCCTCAGAGCAGGGAGATCCCTGTTCCCCTCAATCCTGCTGAGTGGGCTAAAAACTGAGCAAATATTATAACTAGGCGGGAGCATGCGGGACTGTGGTTATATCGGTGAAGGGGAATCGAAATGAAGTGTCACTGAGAGCCCAGCCGGTGAAGTCCGGGCGATTTCTGCAGGGAAGAGGATGGGGGTGGAGACAGGCCCCTGTTACGTGGGTTACCTGCAGTAGCAAGGGACTGAACTCAGTGACACAGGCAGTCTATGTTCCTAAAGCTCTGGCAGCATTCCCAACAATTGGAATATCCCTGATTTTCTGTTCTCTTCCCCCTGGAAACGTGCCGCAGTGTAAATAATAAAGAGAGCCATGTTGAGCTTTCCCTCCTCTCTGAGGACACTGGGAAGCCAAGTGTCCTGCCCGAGTCGCTGGGCCTGCCGCGCTGTGACACAGACGAGGGCAAGGAGAAGAGAGAGGAGTTCAAGAAGCTGAAGGCAAAACGGAAAAGAAGAGTCTCGGAAAGTGAACAGGTACGTGCACGCAGGGGGATTGTACCCCAGATTGGGGTGGGTGGTTGTGCTGAGCGGAGGGGCAGAAATGCGTTCCCCTTGCTTCCGTCCGCTTCACCCTCAAAGCGGGACATTATGGGGGATAAAGATTCAGCTCATTTTAATGGAAACTAACATGAAGTTTTTGCAGAATAGGAAAAAGAACTATGGTCCAGAACTCTCCTCTGCCACAGACAGAACTGCATGAATTGCAACATCACTTTGTATGAATGGGGGAGTCTGACTGCTAACAAAGAGGGCTTGAACTTGGGACCTCTGGATGTTAAAGCTTGAGTTTCAACCGCCTGAGCTAAAGGATCCACCTCTGATAGCCCATGATGTAGCAGGCTCATCAATGTCTATATGTGGCCCAGCCACCACTGCACGGGGATGGAGTGCCACACTGGGAGTGGGGATTGCATACATCCCTCTAGACAACTCCCCTTGACCAGCCCCCCCAAGTGTGTGTGTTTTGGGGAAGAAAATCACTGGTCCCCTGCCTTATGTTCTTGTATCTTGAGTTTTTTGGCAGGCAACTCTGCCCAGCACTTGCCGGAATTTGGCCCATAATAGTTGGCTTGACCATCTGCCACGTGGATTGAGGCCTGCCACACTCATGACTTTTCTCTTGTGACTCATGTTGTACCTTGTGTCTCTGGGTGATGGGGGAAGGCGGTGACCGTTATTCCAAGGCCTCTGCTTTCTCTGTCTGTAGCCAGTGTTTGACCTTTAAATAGAATTCTTTTAAAGTCTCTTTCCAATGGCTCACCCTTCCCCCCCGCCTTCACTGCAGGAGGCGAAGCCCAGGAAAAAGCGAGCTTGCCTGACGGACGAGGATGACAGCGGCATTGAGGTCTATTGCCGGGAGCAGGAGGAGGAGGAGGAAGATGAGGAGGAGAATAAAAGGAAATCCAAGGTGAGAGTATACGGAGGAAGAGGAGAATATGAACAAGCAAAGGGGTGTTCGGGGTGACTGGCAGAGGACTGCCTGAGGGTGACTGCGATGGGGGCCTGGAATAAGCTGCTGCAGGGTACATGGCTGTGAGGCCCATTGAGATGCCAGTTTCTACCAGGCTGATAAGCAGCATGAAGGCAACCAGCTGCGTCAGCGCTTTGGCTTTGACCTGCTCTGCGTGTGGTTACTGGATCTCTTTACACGCTGATAAGAGAGCTGGACTCCTCCTCTCTGTGCATAAAACAGGACCTGCTTCAACAATTAGCAGGCACGTGGCTCTTTAAGAGTTTGGTTACTAATGGCCTGTAGGGAGACAGCTCCGTGTACTGTAACCAGAGCCCTGAAATCCAGAACTGGCGGCCTGGTGCTTTCCATTCTTCCCACAAAAAGCCATCACCTTGGGGTCATGCAGGGAGTTTTAAACTGGGTAATAAAGATTACAGGGAGTCTGATCTGAGCAGGATCTGGTCTGGTCAGGGAGACCTTCAAGGGAAGCCAAAGAGATGTGGGTGATTCTCCTAGTCTCTCTCGCCTTTCTGGCCACTTGGATATTTTGTCATCTGCCACAAGAATAGGGGTGTTAGCTCCACTGTCCTGGCCAAATCCAGTCTGGGGGCTAACTGGAGTTACAATTAGCGACAGTATGTTTATTTCCTGCTCTACTCTGCTGTGTTGTCAAACAGCCATCGTGCTCCACCCCAGAGGTGCTTGCATGCCAGTAGCGGATGAAGTGATGGCTATCTCTAGAAAACATAATTGGGGGTGGGGGATGGGGTGTTCAGGATGAAAGTTTCTATATAAATGTGAACAGTTTATTCTCATTGCTCCAGAAATCTCTTGAAATTTTTCAGTGAGCCTGTTTTTCTCCCTGCTTCTTCCTCCATGGCCCCAGTTGGTTATGGCTAAGTCACTCTGGCAGGGGCGTGGTGGTGGGGAATTTCGGGTGTCACTTGGTGGACAATGCACAAGCTAGAGCAAGGCGGGGTGCAGACAGCAGCTGTGCCTGCTCCCAAGAGAAGCCTGGACTATAAACCAAGTGATATCTCCCATTGTCCTCCTTCAAGCAGGAGACAAAACGTGCGGAGGCTCCCAGGCTGCAGGTTTCTAGTGGCTTCACTTGGGACGAGGGTTTAAATGCCCTGGAGGTGCCAGTATCGAATCGGAAAGAGGAGAGCTCAGACAGCGAGGAAGAGGACGACACACAGTCCATGGTACAGTATCCTGGACATCGCCGCCTGGGTGGGAGCTGCTGTAACTTGCCTTCTCGTCACTTACTGTCTTTGTGTCAGATGGCATAGGCTGTGTTAACCCAAGGGACTGTCTTCACCAATCAGATCTTATTATGGTCTTTTAAGGTGTGTGGATAAACATAACCATCTCCAAAGAGAGAGGAAGGTGACGATCTTTGAGGGATCATAGAATCATAGAATATCAGGGTTGGAAGGGACCTTAGGAGGCCATCTAGTCCAACCCCCTACTCAAAGCAGGACCAATCCCCAGACAGTTTTTTGCCCCAGATCCCTAAAAGGCCCCCTCAAGGATTGAACTCACAACCCTGGGTTTAGCAGGCCAATGCTCAAACCACTGAGCTATCCCTCCCCCCTAATAGCATGGGCAGGTGCTGTGTGAGCGGAGTTTCCTTCTCACAGCCCTACCCATGCACCTCAACCCCTGTCCTTCCAGTCCTGAGCCACACCCATCCCCTGATGTTCTGCCAATGCACCTCAGTCTTGACCTGTAACACCCCAGCCCTTCCAGAGCAGACAGCTACGCGGTGGCAATTGCACTGGTCACCAGCAACCACTGGGCTTGTGCTGTGGAAAAAAATGTCGGATGAAATCACGTGCGAGGGGAGTTAAAGTGTAAACTCTGCAGTCAGAGGTGCAAAGTTAGGGAATTAGCTCAGTCCCTTGATGTGCTTTATGAAGGGAAATATCCCTTCATAATAATAATATCCCTTCCCCCTTGTGACTCTGCTCTTCTGAGACGCAGCCTCCGGTGGGGTTTCAAAACGCTCTAGGTTTCATTTCCCTCTCTAAAAAATTGGCTCAGTCTGTTGAATAGACACCCCCCAGGATGCCCTAGTGCCTGACCATCTTGCGTCCATCATTCCCGTGGGGTGCTAGATGGTGCCTGAAGTATTCCAAAGTGACCCTGCCTCTTGTTCTCACCCCTTTCCTTGCCCGCTTCAGAGGAAGAAGCAGACGAAGAAGGAGAAGGAGCAAGAGAAGCAGAGGGTGGAGAAGGAGCTCTCCAAGATCGAAGCCGCCCTGATGGACCCCAATCGTCAGCCCCAGACGGCAGACGACTTTGACCGCTTGGTGTTGAGCAATCCCAGCAGCTCCATCCTGTGGCTACAGTACATGGCCTTCCACCTCCAAGCCACGGAGATCGAGAAGGCCAGGGCGGTGGCGGAAAGAGCACTCAAAACCATCTCCTTCAGGTAAAACGCTTCCCCCCGGCATGGGAGGGCAGCAGTTTGATGTACACTGCACGTGCCCGGGCATCTAACCTGCCTCTAGAAATGGAATGTAGGGACGCCAGCCACCACGGTGGGGAATAGAAAGTGCTGCCCCAGCAGCCCCATAGTACTCAAGGGCTGCAGTTCTCCGCCTGCCTTGTTTGAGGGAGGCCCCAGACTGAATCGCTGCCGTGACACTACATTGGTCTGCAGCTAGCCCATCGTGTGCTGTGATCCAGTTAGAACTTAAAGCTAAGCCGGGCCCAGCCTGGGCATGGCTAGGATGGGAGACGTAAGGGAACAAATGGGTGCTGCAGAAAGAGCAATTGATAATTCCATAGGTGCCCAGTCTTCCTTCTCAATCAGTACTGAGCCAGTGTCCCAACGTGGTGCTGTGGTTCTCGTTTAGATGAGACCTAATACTCTTTTCTGGCTCTCTTCCTGAGAGTTAGGGTGTTATCCTTGGTCCTGTGGGCTTACGTCAACATGAGTAAATACATTCTGCCTCCTTTATATTCTCCAGACAGTTTCAATTGGCTACACAATTCTTCCTCTCTTACAGTGTGGCGTTACTGTGCACCGTAAAACAACTACCACACTCCACCCCAGAGAGGGCTGCATTTGAGTGGTGCAGTGATGCAGTCCCTTAGCCAACCTTACAGGCGTGTTGGGGCTCAGCTAATGTTTGTAAAGGGTTTTGAGTTCCTCCGACAAAGTTCTTGTCCTGTTTTGCTTTCAGGGAGGAGCAGGAGAAGCTGAACGTGTGGGTAGCTTTGCTGAACCTCGAGAACATGTATGGCACGGAGGAGACTCTGATGAAGGTCTTTGAGAGGGCCGTTCAGTACAATGAACCCCTGAAAGTCTTCCAGCACCTGGCTGACATCTATGCCAGCTCTGAGAAATACCAGGTGGGTGCCTGGACTCCCGAGTGCTGCTCACCACCAGGGCAGGAGATGAGCTTTTTTTTTTTTCTTAGAAAGTGCCTGGCCGAACCCAGCGTTTGCTCCCCAGTTGGGTGTATCTGACTGAGAGTTATGGTGCAGGCCTGCGTGAGCTGTTGGGAGCAGCAAGGGAACTTCCCATCAGTTTATTTCTTACATGGGTCTTCCCCACGTAGCATCTGCCTGTTAATCTGTTCCCTGTGGTGCATAATAGGATGATCTGTCTGTTACCAAGACTTGATTTCCTCCAGGCCCTCTGAATTTGGTGCTCCTGAAAGGGTGAGGGACCAGTCGCGCTGATTAGAGCTGGATATAATGCAGGTGCTAGGCAAGTTTCCCACACAGCTGTGCCAATGCATCCCAGTCCTGACCTTGCAACTGCTCCTGGGCTTGGCTTGGCCTAGCAGTGATAGATAGGCATGTCAAACTGACCCTACAGACCCAGAGGGGAAACACCAAACTCACTGTCACTTAAGCTCTAAACCTGTATCTCATTCCCAGCATGCAGAGGGGAAAGGCCCAGTGCGTTCACTCTGCTCCAGGGATACTGTTTCCTACATGGTCAGAAGCCACAGACAGAGTAAAAATCCACCCTTGTAGGAAGGCAGCGTGGTCAGCTGAGCCAGGCACAGGCCTGGGAGTCGGGAGACCTGAGCGCTGTTCTTAGCTTGGCAGCGAGTTGCTGTATGAACTGGGGGAAGCTGCTCCGCTGCTCTGAACTCCAGTTTCCCCATCTGTGTTTTAAAAAGAGCGGAGCTAATGATACTCCCCCGCCTCTGTAAAACGCGCTGGAGACGGTACGTGGCAGAGCTAGGCGACCGTTGCTATGCCGGCATAACCCGGAAGTGTAGATGCAGCCTACAGCAACACAAGGGGTTTTTCCATTGGTGAAAGAACATGGCGCAACTGAGCAATGGTAGCTATGTCGACAGAAGCATTCTTCTGCTGACATAGCTGCGTCTACACTGCGGGTTAGAGTGGTGTAGCTGTGGCACTCGTGGGGGAGGGTGGATTTTTCACACCCCTGTCTGATGTGGCTGTGTCGACCTAACTTTTAAGTGTAGACCAGGCCTTAAAGATCACGGCTGGAAAGCTCTCCAGAAGTGCCAGGCTCTAGTATGAGGTTGCGTGATCCAACCCGATGTTAGACTGACCTCTCTGTCCCTCTCTGGTATCTTTCCAGCAAGCTGATGACCTGTACAACACGATGCTGAAGCGGTTCCGCCAGGAGAAATCCGTGTGGTTGAAATACGCCACCTTCCTCCTGAAACGGGGCCAGGTGGAGGCCACGCACAGGCTCCTGGAACGCGCCCTCAAGGGCCTGCCAAATAAAGAACGTAAGTGTCCCAAGACTGGCTTCTCTCCCACTCCATGTGTCCTCCTTCCCATTCGTTGGGTTCCCGCTTCTCAGGCGCTTGGTTGATCTTTGGTATTCTGACGTGCTAACAGCTGGGAAGAAGCAAACAGGTCTGCAATCTCCTGATGCCTGGCAGCGATGGGGAGGGGAGACTTTTGGCCAGGATGCCAAAGCCAACCCTCCTGGAACACGCTAAGCCATGGGATCGGCTCGCGCAGAGAGGAGAGGACCTTGTTTTTTAAGGTCTGAAAACCCCGACCCAAAGTCAGCTGCTCTGCATGTGTGTTCCCCTTCTGAAGGGGAAGGGCTGCAGGCCCTGCTGGGATTTGAGTCATGGTTCCAGGGAGCCCTGGAGGGTTGAAACCCAAGAGACCGACACCTAAGTCATCCCCTCCAGGAGAGAGCGGAATAAAATGCTGAGATGGGAAGTGAGCTGCAGTCGACTCTAGGGATGCAGATCCTCATCCCACCAAAACCTCTTTCTGAGCAGAGACTAAAGGATTGGCCGCAGATAGCATTGTCCTTGGAGCTGTGCCAGCCTCTTGCTTGGATATTTGGCAGTTGCCTGCATGTGTTTGGGGGGTGGGCGGGAGGGGCTGGAGAGGAACAGGCGCCCCTGTTGGTGTGTGCAATGCCCTGAGGGATGTCTTCTCATTACAGATGTGGATGTGATTTCCAAGTTTGCTCAGCTGGAGTTCCACTTTGGGGACCCTGAACACGCCAAGGCCATTTTTGAGAGCACGCTGAGCAGCTACCCAAAACGCACGGACATCTGGTCCATCTACATAGACATGATGATCAAACACGGCAGCCAGAAGGAAGTACGGTGAGTGCTTGCGACACAGGGCGGCGGGGCGGACGGGGGTAAGATGTGCAAGGCCTAAAACGCGCCCCCGCAGGGAGTGTGGATACCCTGCAGTATGGAGGATCCCAGAGCAACAGCGAATCTGTGTTGCATGGGGAAGGCAAATGGCTCTGGGCTCATCTTCGTTGGAAAGGAGGAGACCTTCAGGGGCCCAATGGGCAGACTTGGACGGAGCTTTCACAGCAATGCAGAGTCCAGAAACTAGCGAATCTGATTTAAATCTTCAGGACCCCAGCAAGATCTACACAGCACGTGGGGAAGTCCTTCTGCATGTCTCTTGACCTCTTTTTATTCCCTGCCTGGATCGCTTCTCCAGTAACTGATTCTGTATGTCTAAAGGCTGAGAGCAAGAGGCCACCACTGCCTGAGGAGCAGGAGCCTAATTAACCTCTTTATTTAATGCTGCCACTCTTTCTGCTCCATATGCGTGTGGCTCACAGAAGAGCATATTCATCTCCCAGCCCCCAGGCTGGGTCGGCCCTCAGCAAGGATGTGAGATTCCTCCTTCATATGCAGAGTGATAGCGAAAGCCGATCAGCTCTTCCATTTTACATGGTCCCTTAGTTAGCCTTCAAGGGATTTGATTTTTGTTGGTAGATATTGATAAACATCAGCTTCACCACACTCTCACTCTCACTCACACACACTCAAACCAACAAAAAAATATTTCCATGGATGATGATCAAAATTTCCAGATAGAGTAAGAAAAATGCTGCTTGAGAACTTATTAGAGTTTCATTTAAGGCTAATTACTTCATATATTTTGACATGATGTTGACAATTTGTGCTTTAACAGTTATAAAACTTTATTTTTATAGGGGGGAGGGATAGCACAGTGGTTTGAGCATTGGCCTACTAAACCCAGGGTTGTGAGTTCAATCCTTGAGGGGGCCATTTAGGGATCTGGGGCAAAAAAAAATCTGTCTGGGGATTGGTCCTGCTTTGAGCAGGGGGTTGGACTAGATGACCTCCTGAGGTCCCTTCCAACCCTGATATTCTATGAAAACCTCTATGAAACTTTTTGAATCTCAACATCTACTGTCATTAAATAATTACTGTCTGACCCTGTCCCTCATCTGACCCCCCCATAATTACCCACAACTATGAACATTTAACTTGATAAAATGTATAAAAAAAACTGCTTAAAGCCCATAACTGCACAACTGTAAAAATTTAGATATATAAAAATAGAAAAAAGCATAAACAATCATCAATATTATCGGTCAAAATTATTTAAAAAAATTGAATTCTGCCAAGTCTACCCTGGGGGCAAGAAGGGCTACTCACTGGCATGAGCTTGGAGCTAGCAAAAGGAAATCCTGCTTTCCACAGCATGTAGGCCATCTGGGACCATTCCCTGAGCTCAGTTGAATACTGTGCCTGGATTTTAGAGACACGGCTGTATAATATGGCCAGTAACTGTGCAAGCAGAGAGGAAGGGGGTTATGAAGCCTGCTGATTCACAGGGCTCTGACGGTTCATTCTACAACAGGCTGAGTGCATGTACTGTGTGTCCTTTGCCTTCCCCTGAAGTATGACCTGTCCTGCCCATTGTTCAGAGGCAGGATATCAGGCTTGCGGGTCCAGTGTTGATCCACGTTCTGAATGGGTTTTTGATTCTTGCAGGGATATTTTCGAGCGGGTCATTCACCTGAACCTGGCAGTGAAGAGGATGAAGTTTTTCTTCAAGCGTTACCTGGATTACGAGAAGAAATACGGCACGTCGGAAACCATCCAGGCTGTGAAAGTAGCGGCGCTGGAGTACGTAGAATCCAAGAGCTCTCTTGCCGAGAGCTAACTCCCAGAGCAGAGAGACTCAAATCATGTTGCAGACTCTGTGTATGTGGTGCTGGAGGCGGAGAGCCACAGTAATGGGCTGCCTGTGTCCATAACTAGTGCGTTTCCTGAGAGGACCAGCAGCCGGCTGGATTGTCCAGGACCAAAGTGAGGTGGAAAGAAGTCAACATTTACAGGCGCTTTCCATCTTGCCCCACTGTACAACAGACTTTTAACGTGTGGATGATTTTGGATCTAGTTATTTAAGTGCTGATTGTTTTATACCTGGTAGAAACTGCTGTCCTCTGTACTGCTTTCCTGTGGAAATGGGGCAGTCAGTGACTCCCCATCATTAAATGCAATGACCTGGCATAAGCTCCCTTCTCTTTCCCCACCCACTCATCCCAGCGTTGCTCAGAATGTTCTCGCATTTCACCTGCTTTGGTGTCTTTCAAGATTTGTCTCCAGTGCTTTTGTGCTGCCAGCAATTTAACACAACCACCTGCCTGATTGATTCCTCTTAAAGCCTACGGCCATCCGATTAAACTTGATCCGATGCTTATGAGCAGCTCTAGGGTAACAAACACGGCTTGTGATGGACACTAATTAGAAAGGAGACTGCCTCAGCAGCAGCTGTCTAAGAGGTCATTAAACTGAGAGAAGAAACCAGGTGTTACTTGCTGAAAAATAACCACTCCCATTTTAACCTTTTCATACTTGGAATAGGACTGCCTAGCTAAGGTTCTTATATGGCTACCATCTGCGTAGTATCCGAGCCCTTCTCAATCTTTAATGAATGTATCCTGACATCCTCACTGAGGTAGGGCAGTGCTGTTACCCCCTTGTACAGCTGGGGCGTTGTGACACAGGTGGAGTGACTGGCCCAAGGTCCCACAGGAGGTCTGTTGCAAAACAGCAAATTGACCCCTCACCTCCTAAATCCTGGACTTAGCAACCTAACCACTGGACCATCCTGCAGAGTCCAAGGGGCCCCATGCAAGTGGTGACGCTTAGAGAACATTTTTCATCAAAAGGGCCAAAGACTAGATCATAACACAAAGAAACCTATCTCCGTACACCCCCATTGCCAGTTGCAAAGGAAGTGGTGACTTCCTAAGCCACATTAGGTTCCTACCAGTTCTTTTGTTAATTAATATTTGTCTTGGATATGTTCCAGCAAGTTCTGAGCAAAACCACCCTCTGTGTTCCTCTTTTTAAATCCACTTAACTCCATGAGACGAAATCTATTATTAGAAGCTATACAGTTATAGTATCAGGGAGCCACTGGTTCTTTTGTGCTTCTCCAGCTGAGGGGGTTGTACATCTCCTTGAAGAGCCTAATTCCAAATGTCGCACCCTTCTTCCTGAAAGAAAATGTGACCTCTTCCATTTACTGGAGAATAGTCCACCAGCAGGATCTCTCATTGTTCCCTTCCGAATCTGGGTACGGGCCAAAGACTCTTAAGTAACATAAGCACTCATGAGATGAGGGAAGATCCTCAAATGGGTTAGTAACTGATTAAAAGACAGGAAGCAAAGGGTAGGACTAAATGGTCAGTTTTCACAATGGAGAGTGGTAAATAGCAAGGGTCCCCCCAGGATCTGTCCTGCGGCCTGTGCTGTTCAACATATTCATAAGTGATCTGGAAAAAGGGGTAAACAGTGAGGTGACAAAGTTTGGAAATGATACACAATCACTTAATTATCTTAAGTCCAAAGCTGACTGTGAAGAGTTACAATGCGATCTCACAAAACTGGGTCACTGGGCAATACAATGGCAGATGAAATTCAACGTTGATAAGTGCAAAGTAATGCTCATTGGAAAATATAATCCCAAGTATACATACAAAACAATGAGGTTTAAATTAGCTGTTGCCACTCAAGATAGCAATCTGGGAGTCATTATGGATAGTTTTCTGAAAACATCTCAATGTGCAGTGGCAGTCAAAAAGGCTAAGAGAATGTTAGGAACATTAGGAAAGGGATAGATAATAAGACAGCAAATATCATAATGCCACTGTATAAATCCATGGTATGCCCACACCTTGAATACTGAATGCAGATCTGGTCGCCCCATCTCAAAAAAGATGTATTAGAATTTTTAAAAATACAGAGAAGGAAAACAAAATGATTAGGGGCGTGGAACAGCTTCTATATGAGGAGAGATTATAAAGACTGGGATTGTTCTGCTTGGTAAGGAGATGACAAAGGGGGATATGATAAAGGTCTATATAATCATGAATGGTGTGGAGAAAGTAAATAAGGAAGTGTTGTTTAGCCCTTCACATAACACAAGAGCCAGGAGTCACCCAATGAAATTAATAGGCTTAAAACAACCATAAGGAAGTACCTCTTCACACAATGCCCCATCACCCTGTTGCCAGGGCATGTTGTGAAGGCCAAAAGTATAACTAGGTTCAAAAAAGAATTCTATATGGAGGCTAGGTCCATCCGTGGCTTTTAGCCAAGATGGTCAGGATTGCAATCCCATGCTCTGGGTATCCCTAAACCTCTGACTGCCAGGTGCTGGGACTGGACAATGGGATGTTCAATAATTGCCCTGTTTTGTTCATTCCTTCTGAAGCATCTGGCGCTGTCCGTAGACAGGATACTGGGCTAACTGGGACAGACCAATGGTCCTGTATGGCCGTTCTTATGTTCTGTTTTTATGCGCCTTCTGCCCACTTTTCATCCCTTCCTTTGTATGGAGAGAAGGAATGAGCATCCGAAGGCTGTCCCTGATCAACATCACCCAGGTTGAGCATCTTCTTCTTAGGTTGGTTCTGTGGCCTCAGGGTTAGAGGGGTTAATCTGAGGCGCGGGATTATGGGCCCTTCAAAACGTTATAAAATTATTGCATGCTAACGTTGTGACGCGTTTGTTTAACCTTTAGTAAGACGGGTGTGGGTTGTAATTAGTTGAATCTAAGATTAATCTGTGATCTTTAAAGCAAATTTGTGTTTTCTCTTTTCAGCCATTAGAAAGGCAGTGGAAATGAATCTTGGCTACAGTGCCTGTTTTTTGAATTTTTGCCCGGTTGATGGAGGTCTCCCGAGAGAGGAACAGGCTGTTCCTAACTCAGTCGTGGGCTCCCTCCTTCATTACAAAATCCATGCTGAATCCCTCGTTGATAACCAGCAGAGCCCATGGCTAGAAGCTGCTGGAGGGGTGGGGCTATTGCTTGCGATAGCCTGCGTTCTTGCCTCAGCTGATAGGCATGAATAGCAGTTACTCCTTATGCTAAATCCTGACTTCTTTCTATTTGTCATGCTTTTATAAGCGTCCTGGTTGTGGTCTGTTGGAGATCTCCTTGGAGAGCTGCATAGAATGTCTGCACCCTGAAAGAGAACTAAAAAACCCAACTCAAACACCTTAGCGAAGAGGCTGCCATCACTTCACTTCCTGCCAGCATGTGATGTGTAGCTATGATAATCTATGTGTATTAGCGCTAGCAGTCCGTGAGATGTCCCCCAGTGCCCCTTTCCAATTGCTAGCCGTGCTCCTGCTCTCTTACTCACAAGAGAGCACAGTGACAGAGCAGGATCTGGTCCTTCCTTCACCCACTGCATCGATCCTCTGTGAAACCTGCACCCAAATCAGTGCAACAAGGATTATGAAAGCAATATCACCAACTCTCATAATCGTTGGTGGTCTGCTTAAACCAGGGGTGGGCAAACATTTTGGCCCGAGGGCCACATCTGGGTATGGAAACTGTATGGAGGGCCATGAATGCTCATGAAATTGGGGGTTGGAGTGCGGGAAGGGGTGAGGGCTCCGAGTGGGGATGCAGGCTCTGGGGTGGGGCTGGGGATGAGGGGTTGGGGGTGCAGGAGGGTGCTCTGGGCTGGGAGCGAGGGTTCGGAGGGTGGGAGGGGGATCAGGGCTGGGACAGGGAGTTGGGGTGCAGGAGAGGGTCAGAGTGCAGGCTCCAGGCGGTGCTTATCTCAAGCAGCTCCCAGAAACAGCAGCATGTCCCCACACCAGCTCCTGCACGGAGGTGTAGGCAGGTGGCTCTGCACGCTGCCCTGTCCGCAGGCACCGCCCCTGCAGCTCCCATTGGCCACGGTTCCCGGCCAATGGGAGCTGAAGGGGTGGCGCTTGGGGTGGGGGGCAGCATGTGGAGCCCCTTGGCTGACCCTACGCTTAGGAGCTGGAGGGGGACATGCCACTGCTTCTGGGAGCCGCGTGGAGTGGGGCAAGCCCCCGACCCCACTCCCCAGCTGGAGCGCCAGAGCGGGGCAAATCCCGGACCCCGCTCCTCAGCGGGAGCTCAAGGGCCGGATTAAAACATCTGGAGGGCTGGATGCGGCCCCTAGGCCGTAGTTTGCCCACCTCTGGCTTAAACCTTCAACTCCTGGAGTTGTGTGAACATGACAGAATTGGAACTTTAATTTAAAAAAATTAAGTTTCTGGCCCTCATGTTCATATTTTCAAGCTTTTCTTTGACCCATCTGCACCCAAAACGTTCAGAAAGCAAAGAAAAAGAATTCAATTTTATTTATTTATTTTTTTAAAAACCTCAATTTTTAATTGAGTCGCATGAGTTTGAAGTGCCTGACTCATGCTATTTGTACACTTGGGGTTGACAGTACCATGAAAGGCCTAGCAAAAGTGCATAAAAACGAGCGTATATAAAGGCGCGTTATAAATAAGAAAAGCCAACTCCAATGTGCTGTCAACCATTAAAATAGGGACAATGGTGTGTATCTAATTCAACATGCAATTAGAGACAGGTGAATTGTGCAGTGCTATAAACGCAAATCAAGTCTCCAGCCAGTGGACAACACCATAGTGCAATGGCAGTGGTACATTTAAACCTCCCCTCTCTCCGTTTCTCAGAGTGGAACTTAGTTCTTGAGAGCGAATCCGCGAGGACCTCGTTCAGGAGCCATCTAAGGCAGTGGAAACAGTTTAAAAAGCCCAATGAAAGAAGGGAGGAGTGGTGCTTCCCATGGCTGAATCCCACTGCTTCCAATCAGTGCAAACCTCAGTCTCTACAGGCACAAGCCGTGCTCATAATGCAGTCTTTTGGTTGGCTGGTTTCTGGTCTCCTTCCAGTAGGAGAAAGATGCTTAACTGATACAATTAAGCATAAAGAGTGTGCATTGTAACTAAGTCTGGTTATGAGCTTGCCACGTCTCAGATCCTAAGCAGGGGCGAAGCTGGTCAGTGCTTGGATGAGAAGCCCAAGGCGCTGCAGGAAGTGGTGATGTTGACTCAACGTGTCCCAAGCCAGTTCAGCAGGATGCAGGTCTGCTGACGGTGCTGTCTTCCAGACACACAAAACCAAGTTGACAACCATTTGTGCTCATGAAAAAGGGTGTTTGGTGTCCTGGCCAGTTTCCAACTGGGGTAATTACATTCCACTTTGTTAAATTTCCCTGTGCAATATCAGTGGCCTACTTGCTGGCATCAGGTCAACTTGACCCCAGAGAAGTGGAGGGGGAGGATACCTAGGGAAACTGACAGGTCAATCCTGGGGACATGCAAAGCAGTGTGGGATGGCACTTAGAGGACTGCCAAAATAGTGTGAATGAGCAATGTGCGTACACGAACATGGGTTTGTATTAACTCAGTGCCCGGTGAACCTTGTACCCTTTAGCTATGGCGCTACTGCGCTGTCAGGGTCTGCATTGTGTGAATGCAGGTCATTGCAATGTGCGCCAATCCAAGTTAGGGCATACCGCCCCCTCCCTTCCCTCATGTAAACAAACCCTTACATTCTGGAGTTTTTCCTGTGCATTGATGGACTGCTGTTGTGTTCCACCCCAGATGCAGCTGCCCATCAGGTGCCCTGGGAATTTCTTTATGCTATAGAACTGCAAGATAAAGTCTTAATAATAAAATAGGCAGTTGTGCTGGGTGGTCTTGTCCTGACCCTGAAATGAAGGAGAGCAAAGAGGCTGCAGCATTCGTAGCTGAGATGGGGAAATCCTGGCACTGTGTTGTTAAAGATGGGAAACCAGATACGTGTCTTTGTGTACGCAGGACCTGGGGCCTCGGTCTGTGCCTCAGACCAGTAGGGGTGCAGCACTGATAGTCTGGAGACAAGGTGCACGTACCTGCTTTAGGTGCCATGTCCTCTGGGTGGGAGCAGCAGTGCACGGTTGTGTCTTAGAGACTGGTTCCTGGCACCATGCGCTTGGTCGTTAGCCTGAAGCTGTTCATCCTTCCTCCCTTGCTGTGCCCGGAAGGAACAGCTGTTTGGAGGAGAATTGGCAGCAAAGCGACTAGCCGTGCTCCTATGCCGTTTTTACCTATTTGAACATACAGTGAAGCAATGTCTGATGGGAAAGTCTGCGGGGGAGGGATAACTCAGTGGTTTGAGCATTGGCCTGCTAAACCCAGGGTTGTGGGGGCCATTTAGGGATCTGGGGCAACAACAAAAAAATCTGTCAGGGACAGTACTTGGTCCTGCTGTGAAGGCAGGGGACTGGACTCGATGACCTTTCAAGGTCCCTTCCAGTTCTATGAGATAGGTATATCTCCATATCATAAAGATGGTGTGGGGAACTGGTTCTGTCATCCCCCTGGGCTGCTGGTTCTCTTATGTGGCTAGGAAGACCATTTCCTGACCATCAGGCCCTGGCCCATTCCCCTCCACCCCTTTGGCCCACTTATGGAGCCGGCTGTAAAGTGGGAAGCCCTTATTTTCCCGGTAGATATAGACCCCGGTGATGGCGTTCCACTGTGGGCTTGGCTGGACTCCCTCCACTGGGAACTCTTCCACTAGCTCCTTCTCCTCCTTATTCAGAGCCACGAAGCCGAAGAACTGCTTGACGTTGTTGGCAGCCAGGATCTTGGAGTGGACTTCAGCAGTGCGCTCAAAGAGCTTGGCCTCGCTCGAGCGGTACTGGGACCAGTAGCCCTCTTGCCGGTAGCCGAGCGGCGAGCAGCAGTGCTTCAGGCACTTGGTGAGGAAAACCAAGACTGCGATGACCCCAATGAGCAGCCATCCAAAGAGCTGAGAAAGAGACAGAGAGGGCTACATCAGAACAGCTCATCAGTCCAAGCGCCGATTAAAGAACCTGCCCGGTTTCCTACTGGGGTTTGCCCCAGTTCATGAGGACACCAGCGCTTGGATTCTTTGTTCGTGTCTCTGTGAACGTGATGCAGTACTGATCGCGCTGACTAGAGCATAGGCAGATGCAGGTGCTGTGTGAGATTCCCAGAACTCCTCTGCCAATGCCCTTCAGTCCTGACCGGCAACAGTTCCTGCTCTTCCGACTGGAGCCAAGACAGCTCAGCTGATGAACCTCAGGCCTGATCTGCACTGTCCCCCTCTACTCCAGACTTGGAACCCCTCACAGCTTGGCCAATGCACCCTGGGCAACTCCTTCTATTCCAGTAGTTCTCAGACTTTTGTACTGGTGACCCCTTTCACACAGCAAGCCTCGGAGTGCAACCCCCCCTTATAAATTAAAAACACTTTTTTATATATTTAACGCCCTTATAAATGCTGGAGGCAAAGCAGGGCTTGGGGTGGAGGCTGACAGCTCACGACCCCCCATGTAATAACCTCGTGACCCCCTGAGGGGTCCCAACCCCCAGTTTGAGAACCTGTGTTCTGTTCTAATTCAGGGCCACCCCCATCACTTCTGCTCCTGACTGGGCCACAGGGGAATCACTGCAGAGTGAACAGACTAGTCTAACTCAGATCCAACATGGTATTGCCAAGCCCTGGGTTGGCTGATGTGGAGTTGGTTCTGAGAACTGATCTCCCGGTGTCTGGATAATGTATTGTCCTCTTGCACCTAACAAATGCTGCTTTGGGGGGAGGAGGGAGGGTAGGTCCTCACAAAGCCATGAACATGTGTCTTAAAAGCAAATTTTCCCCCAAAGCAGATTATTAATGTAAAAACTGTACCGGTTTCTGGTAGCTAAGCCTGGGACAACTCGCACCTCAGATTAGGTGTCAGTCACTCCAGATTTCTGAACACGTGGTGCTCACGGGCATAGGACACGGGCTTCTGTGACAGCGTGCTGGGCAACAGCAGCTCTACCAGCACTCTGATCATGGGAACATCCATTAAATCACCCCAGAGGAAACCTGAGGGGCAACGCTGGGCCTAATTGATAGACTGAGGAGAAAGCTACCAGGGTAATTAACTCAGTCCAGAAAGTAGAAAAGGCACAGGAAGGATGTGTGCTCAAGAGGAGGTGGAGCCTGAGTGTGCCCTGATGCTGCTGGTCCTTCACCCCCCACTGCCGATGGGGAAGATGCCTTCTGTCTTCCCACTCCTTGGCCGAGTGAGTTAAGGAGTGTCCGATATTGTAACTACGGAGCTCTGAGCGGTTTGTTGCTTGAACAGAGACAGGAGGGGCATCCTGCCCTGTCGCAGCTCAGAGCAGCGCTGGGTGTGTCAGGGACGCTTTCCCCATTTTGCTTGTCTTGGCTTCCCAGTGTTGCAGTTTCAATGAGAGTGTATGGGTACGTAGGTTAAGCCCCAGAGGGGAAAGTGAGTATTATTCCCCGAGAGAGAGGAGGATAAGGGGGCACAGAGGGGGAAAGTAACTTTCCTGAGAGTCAGGAATACAGCCCAGGTGTCCTGCTCTAACCGCTAGACAACACTGTGTAATATCCTGGCTTCAATTAAGTAAATAGCAAAACTCGCATTAACTTCAATGGGGCCAGGATTTCATTTTCTGTCTCTGAGCCTTGGAGTCTTGGCTCCCAGTCTCCTTCTCTGACTCCAGCACAACACACACAGCCTGAGCCAGAAATAGTACACAGGAGACCTGGCTTCCAGTCTCCTCTAACCCCTTCTCAACACTCCTTCCAAACCCAGACATACAAGTCAATCAATACCTGCGACTCGTATCTTAGTCTTCTTATAACTTCTTCCTTAAAACTTGTCAAGTTCCCGGGAATGTCCTTACAAGGGAACCTGGCCAGGGTCTCCGGTCCATATCGGGATGGAAATTTATCTAGGGAGGCAGGATCCACAAATTCACTGAGGGCACAGACGTAGGCTTCTCCGCGGAGCAGTGAGATGACCGACCAGGTGACAGGGGCCACGGCAGCCCGCCCTATGATGGAGCCAAAGAGCAGGAAGGTGGCTGCGGCCGAGAAGTTCTTGGCCCCCCTCTTGTGGCACTCAGCTACCAAATTCCAGGTGTGGTTGTTCCAGATGACGCCGATGAGGAACAGGGCCAGGGCTGGGACTCCGATAGCAGCCAGTCCATAGATGTAGTTTCTGGCCGGAGAACAGGGGCAGTGGAAGGCGACCACAGAGAAGAGTTCCTGGCTGCCCACTGTGCCCAGGGCCACCAGGCCATTGAAGATCATCACATCTTTGCTTTTGAAGAACAGAGAAAGGAAGCGGAAGTTTTCAGTGATGAGGGCAGCCATCTTGGATGGAGCATCCAATAGGAGATGCCTACAGCAGTCTGGGTCCTCTCACCTCACGCTGGCTACAACGACAATAACAGCACTGAGAAATGTGAATCATAGAGACAATATTCAATAGGCAGCAATAGGGCGCTGCATCCCCACCCTTCTCCCTGATGGCTGCCCTGCTTCCCAGAGATCTCGCCTGGCGACTGCGGGAACTCGTAATTGGGTGCTGTCATACCCAACTGGAGTAGGGGGTCACAGTGGGAGTCTAGAGGAGTAGGTAGGTGGTCTGGCTGGTGGGATGGACCTGGCTCCACATCAGCCAGGTTCTCTGCTTCCTGGCATCAGACTCAGATAGGGATCACTTTGTTAATGGGAGTGGAGCAACTCCAGGGGATGGTAGCTGGCCCCCACTTTGCTACACCCTCCCCTTTGGCCTGTGGCCCTGAGAAAGGGAGGGAGAGGAACAGCCTCTGGTGAGCTGCTCCCTTTGTAGGCCTCATCTGGTGGATGGTCACAGTCTGGCACATTTTTAAAGGTGACCAGAGCCTTAGACAGCACCTGCGAAATGAGAGCTACCCCAGGAAGACCAGTTCATTTGGAGAAGTCCATATGCCAACTTCGGCCCCACCCCCACTAGCTAGCCAAAATACCTGAGGATCCTGCTGAACCACAACCAAATATAAATTGTGCTTTGGCAAGATTGTTAAACACAGTTGAAATTATATGGTACAGTACGTATGTGGCCCCTATCTCCATAGTAACAGAGCAGCTTTCAATCTTTAATATATGAAGCACAGAGAGCTAAGTGACTTGCCCAAGTTCACATCAAAAGTCTGTGGCAGAGCAGGGACTTGACCCTGGCTCTCCTAAGTGCTAGGCAAGTGCCCTAACCAGTGGACCATCCTTCCTCACTGAATTCACTCCTTCATCCACACTCCAGAGTTCACAGCTCTGCTCTCTTACTCACTTTTGGAGTGGGAATATTAGTACCCAAACCCCACCCTCAATCTCAGAGCAGTGACCCATTCTGTCTACAATGATTCACAGTGAAATAGTTAATAATATTGACACTTTAAGTTTCATTGTTAGGATTCAGAGTTAACATTCACTTACCTATCCATGAACATTATTGAGTGAAAAGTATTTTTCAAATGACAGTGAGAAACAAGGAGCAGAAGGGATTGCTGAGGGAGTAAACTTGAGCTAGAAGGAAAACCTCAGACTTTTCTGTTTCCCATTGAGTTCCTCAAAACGGTATCTGCCAGAGATGATTACTAAAAAAAAAAAATCTGTTGCCTCTGACTCTCTCTTTCTGACTGGTTGCCTCTTCTCTCCCTCCCTCTGAGAGGCCAGTCAAGCCTTTCTTACCTTCCTTAGCAGACTGGCATAAGCTTTATCATTCCGGGTACGTCCACACTGCGATGTAAGGCCAGGATTCAAATTCAGGCTCAAGCCTAACCTCTCTTCCATCTACACACAAATCGCACTAATCAGACTCAGGGTCTCAGGACCCTAAGGGATTAGAGGGTCTGAGCCTGTCAAGCCAGGACCCAGGATTCAAGTCCTATTTCTTTGTGGTGTAGATGCAGCTCCACTGGACACATGTTCTGGGAGTCCACCAAAAGTATCCCATAATCCCATGTGCTGTCTTTCTTTGTCCCCTGGACAGTCAAGTTTGGAGGACAGTCAAGTTTTCCCACACTGAACCATGAACAAAGGGCTAGAGTGGTCACGTTGTGGGAGGGCGCTAGGAACTCTGGGATATGGGTTGTGGGTCAGGTCCACATAACGCAGTGTAGATGCTGGACCCCCAAGTTAGGACCCAGGGTTCAACAATTCCTAACCTGGGGTTACCAATGAGTGTAGACGCTCAAGCCCTAGGCTAACAAACCCAAGTCTGCTAACTCGAACTCTACTAAATCTGAGCTTACCGTGTAGCATAGACACCCTCAATGTCTTAGGGTGTGTCTTCACAGCATAGCTAGCTCCAGTTATACTTGAAAATTACCCCTAACTTGACCCGCATCCACACACAACAATCTCTAGCTCCAAGTGAAGTGGGGCTTTAAACCGGAGCTTGCTCGCCTGCCAGAAGGGATGGGTTGAAGCTCCATTGTTGCAACTTGCTGATGCTCTAGCTAATAATGGGGATACTACGGCTCCACTTACAGCAACTCATCTGCAGCTAATCCAGTCACTCTGTGCTGCCAGTGTGGTCTCTCTCACTAGTAGGGTTACCATATTTTGAGTGTCCAAAAGGAGGACACTCCGCGGGGCCCCAGCCCCGCCCCCGCCCCAACTCCACCCCTTCCCCAAAGTCCCCGCCCCAACTCCGCCCCCTCCCCTGCTTCCCGCGAACATTTGATTCGCGGGAAGCCTGAAGCAGGTAAGGGGGAGGTGGGGGGAGGAGGCGCGGCCCAGTCTGGCCCCCCCGGCGTCTCCAGCCTGGGTCGGCTCGGGCCCTGGGGTGCCAGCCCCGGGCCAGCCCCCGGCTGAGCACCCCCGGCCCGCCCAGCACTGCCGGTCCCCGGCCCGGCCCCCGGCTCAGCACCCCCGGCTCGGCACCGCCGGCCCGGCCCCCAGCCCGCCACTGCCGGCCCGGCATGTCCCGATTTTCCCAGACATGTCCGGCTTTTTGGGATTTCCCCCCGGACGGGGATTTGGAGCCCAAAAAGCCGGACATGTCCGGGAAAATCCGGACATATGGTAACCCTACTCACTTGGCTCACCGGAGTGCAGTAACTTGAGCTAACACGCAGCGAAGATAAGCCCTTAGTGTAGCTCAGATTTCCTGTGTGATGTGGTGATGTGCATAGAGAGCAATGGACGGCCCTCTGCTGACTGGTCTGATGACAGTATTCATTCATACAGGAACGGCCCGTTGAGCTGCACTCCCCAGAAACCAGAGCAAGTCACTGTGGTGTTTGGAGAATGGAACGATAACAAAGCCAGGGGTTCTGGTAGCAGCAAATCTCCCAGGGCTCTGTCTGTCTTCACCAAAAAGTCAATCCGCGGGTGTGCAGCGTAGCACCGCTAGGAGAGCACATCAGTACATAGGGTTTGTATCGAGGCAGCTGCATCAGCCCTACACTCACCCACTAGCCAGGGCTTAGTTACCACCTGCTTCCTACTCTCACCGCCCGGCTGCCGTGCAATAGGGCCCAGCTTAGATTCTGGGACAAGGCACCAGCCTTCGTGCTGAGCCGAGTGAAATCCCATCGCAGGACACTCCCACGCAGCTTGTGTGGTTTCACCTCTGTGCTCCTTACACCAGAATAGCATTGCACCTATCATTTCTGGGGATCCCAAAGCACTTCGCTAGTTATGGGCCCCATCCTGCAGCCCTCAGACAAGGAAACCTCTTGATTTCAGTGGGCTTGTAGGATGGGAGCCTGGAATACATATAATTTAATCACCTAGCTCTTATCAGTAGATTGCAAAGTGCTTTACAAAGGAGGCCAGTATCATTACCCCCATTTTACAAATGGTGACACTGAGGCATAGGGAGGCAAAGTGACTTGCCTAAGGTCACCCAGCAATCAGTGGCAGAGCCAGGAATAGCACCTAAGTCTCCTGAGTCCCTGGTCCAGTGCTTTATCCACTAGGCAACACTGCTGCTCATATAGCCTGGGAGCACTAAAGTGCAGCCAGCTCTGCAGGGGGAAATGGGTGGGGAGCTGTGTGAAAGGGCAGCAGTTCTGGTTCATCAGGCTGAGTTCCTCAATCCCTTGGACTTCACTTCGCCCTCCAGGTTTAACTGACATGAACCTCAGCCAAACCCATCGAGCACCAAGGTGTCAGGTGGGAGATGATTCACCTCACTGAGGCTAGAGCTTTGACAAAGGCCCATCTGAGAGGCTGGTGAACCTGCTCTGGAGTTTGTTTCAATGGCTACACCAGAGCCTTCTGCGTCTCCTGAATGGCACATAGCCCTCTGGGGGCTGGCTGTGGAAACCCATCCTCCTCCTATTCATGGCAGACCCCAAAGGGGCATGATCAAGCGCCACCTGGATAGATCTCTAGCTACAACTTTTGTGAAAGGGCCAGTCCTGCATCCTGCATGTTGACAGCAAACATAAAATTGGTGCCATGGAAACCCCAACTTCTCTAAAAAGTAGCAGGGGATCTTTCATGTTCAGGCCAATTAGATAACGGGAACCCAGTTTTTAAGGTCTCCCGTGAAAGGCCCACACACGTGGTCTGGTACTTAGTTTACAGGGCCCCGGAAGACTGAGCTGATCCTAGTGAGATTATGGCAGGGAGTTAGTCCAACCTGATGCCTGAGATCACTAGTTCACAATGCGTCAGTTACCAACCTACTTACCCTGTGTAGCCCTATTCAAGTCCATCGGTTAGCACGGGGGGTGAGTCCAGTGCTCTCTATTATTTCTATCCATTCGTGATTCTATTACAGTTATTCTGTAACATCACTATGGGTTTAAACACGAAAAACTAGGGCCCTAATTCCCTACTGCAGTACCCCAGTTTTACACGAGTCAAACTCACTGATCAACGGACTTACACTAGAGTGAAGAATCAGACTCATGATCTCGACTGCCATAATGTTCGTGTTGTGCAGTATCAGAGGGGTAGCCGTGTTAGTCTGCATCTGTAAAAAGCAACAGAGGGTCCTGTGGCACCTTTTAAGACTAACTAAGAATTTCCATTACTTGCATCTGAAGAAGTGAGGTTCTTACCCACGAAAGCTTATGCTCCCAATACTTCTGTTAGTCTTAAAAGGTGCCACAGGACCCTGTGTTGTGCAGTGTTCCTCAAAGACTCTAGACCTGAAATGGGATGATACAAATCCAGGACCGTTATTCAGGGGAACACAGAAAGACTGCACAAAACCAAAACCATGCGACCCTTCCTTTCAAGGGCTGGAGCTAGCAACAGGCCAAGCAAAACTAAGATTGGGTAACAAACAGGAATGCTCCATCCTCGGGGAGAAGTCTCCCATCGCTAATGGGTTTCATTCCCAGTGAGGATGGGGCATGTGCTTATTTGTAAGCAGCCTCTATTTCCGTGCTACCCCCTGAACAAATGTAAAGATAAGAAGAAAACTAAGCCACTTACTTAAGGGGTTGTTAAATCCGTTTTCAGAGCCTTCTCGGCTACACTCCAAGTGCAGGGGGAGGAGGGGAGTGGGAATCCAGCTCAGAAAGTGCCGGTGCAAGAAGTTAAAACAGTTCCAAATAGCGTTTATTTTCAGCAACTTCCTTTCTGTGTGCCAAGGGGTCCTGTGTTGGTAGATGTTTTGTGATGGGAGGGAAAAGTCTCAGCCTCGCATCAGGGTGGGGCTTGTACAGGCAGCAAACGGCCAGTTACTTTCTGTCTGTTTCAAAGAAAACATTGTGCCTTTAAAAGAAAAAAAAAAGGCACAAAAACTAGTTAGTGGAAAAAATGCATAATCCGCCCCCAAACCAGAGTGAGATGGCAGGGCAGCGGCAGGCTGTGGAGGGAAGTGTGGCGTGCAGCTGTCTGGGGCGTGTCTGGAGCTCTCTTCATCACTGCCCCCAAGGAGACTGCTTGCCTGGAGCCCTGGGAAAGATCTGCTCGAGGATGCTCTAACTGGGGTTCCCTGGCATAGTAAGGAGAATGCCAGAGCCAGGCACCTCTGGAGAGAAGAGTTATAGCCTCACACAGTCCATTACAACTGGCTACCTGAGTCTGAAAGGTGGATGCAAGGGGGCTGCAGGTCAGGACTGAGATGCATCGGAGGAGCTGTCTGTGGGCACCCCCAGAGTGGAATAGCAGGGGGTGCTGCAGCCAGGAGATGTGCACTGGCAGGGCTGGGGGGGGGGTCTCCCCTAGGAGTGTAATAACAGGGGTGCTGCAGGTCAAGAGCAAATTCCTACAACCCCCCTGAGTAAGCCCCATTGACTTCGGTGGAGCACGGGGAGGGCTCTTTGTGCAGGGGGCTGTCTCTGCTCTCGCTGCTTGGCCACTCCAAACTGGATTGGAAATGGAGAGGTGTTTGGTTTAGGCTGAATTAGAAGCAGAGGCCAGTAGACCCGAGCCTCCCCCAGCGTTGGGGATTGCTAGATCCTGTTCCACACCCCAGCAGCGTGGCAACCTGGACACTGTGTCATTTGGATGCAGCCGTGCAGCTTGGCCTGTTCTAATGCAAAGGGACAGTCGGGGACATGAATGGGGACTAACTCTCTTAGCGGCAGTGAAGTGCCTGTGGCCGAGAGCTCTTTTGGAAGCCAGTGGGTGGGGAAATAGTGGCTCTTTGGCTGCGAGTCTAGGCACCGTCTCTCCTACCCAGGCAGAGCGGGGTGTGGCCAGAGGCTGGGGCAGCACATTCATTCCTGACTCTGCTTTTCCGCTTTCCACTTCCTTTCCAGAGCCATGCGATGAAGGCAGAGAAGGAGGCCGGGCCATCTCCCTTCCTCCTCCTCCTCTTCTCCTCCCTCCCTCCTGCCACAGCTGGCCGGCTCTCTGCTCCTGCTTGCCTGCTGCAGCCCTCTTTCCCTTCATGCTTCATGGATGCTGTGCCCCTGGAACAAAACCCAGGCCCCCAGAGGACGGGTTAGCAGAGAGAAACTCACAGCAACGCCCGTGTTGATTTCTGCACAGCCTCTAGCCCCTGGAATGGAACGAAACTCTTCCCCGGCCCCGTGTTATTGCCGGGGAGAGGCCTGCATGGGCATCCTCCATTTCAGGGCATCTGGAATGGATGTGGGGTTCCTGCTACAGAAACCACCCTGTGGGAAACCTGGAGCTGGGTTTGGGTTTGACTCTGCCCCTCCCCAGAGTTCAGGAGAGTTCGGATCTGGACTTCTGGTGTGGGCCTGTCTCTGCTTATTACTGGTTTAATCCTGGCTCTGCCGTGCTTGCTGTGTCCTCTTAGGCCAATCACGCCCCTTCCCCGTGCCTCTGTTTCCCCTCCCACACTTCGTTTACTTAGGACTTAAGCTCTTTGGGGCACAGCCCATCTCCCGTGTGGCCAGCTCTCTCAGGGATGGGATTTCAGCCGAGGCCAGCGCCCGTTTTGCAATGACCAGAGATGATCCAACCTGCTGGCCAATGTAGCCCTGCCTGGCGGAAATCTGCCTCTGATTGGCTGCACCCCCCACTTGCTCCACCTCCTGGGGCTGAGCAACCAATCGGAGCTGCTGTAGGAAGAGCTCTCTTTCCCCTGAGCGCCCCAAAGCCGTTCTCCTAGGCTGGGAGGGGAGAGATGAAGAACCCACCTGCTCAGGGCAGTTCTGCTCCATCCTCCCCTCCTGGGAGCAATGGGAGACGGTTCTTCTGCACCTGCTCCCTGCAGCACCTGGCCTGGGAGGGGGCAGAAGGGGTGAAGAGCTCCTGGAGCTGCCCCCCCCCAGGCTGGAAGGGAGAGAGGGGACCCTGCTGCAGCCCCCTCCAGGCCTGGGAGAAGGGAGTGAAGAGCTCCAGGAGCAGAGAGGAGGTTGGGGGGCTGCAGTGATGAGAGAGGCTGGGCAGGAGCAGAATACATTGCTGGGCAGGGGACAGGCAGATGGGACCCAAATCACTCAGCAGATACATTCGGGAGAGAGGGCGACACTGAGTGTGACCCGCACATGCTGGGGCCGGGCAGCGGAGTGCTGCAATAAACAGACAAACTAAAAAACACCGTCTAGTCTCTTGGGGGGAAAAAACCCTCATGATCTTGTCAGCCAATCTCATGATACTTGGGGCCGATCTTGTGATTTTGGGGGGCCTGTCTCATGATTTCTGATCTCTCGAGGTTGGCAGAACCGTGTCTCTCTGCTCAGTGCCTGGCGCCCTCGGGACCCGATCTTAGCTGCCACCGCACTGCCAATGACAACGATAGTGGGCTTGACCGGGTCAGCAGTTGACGGGTCCGACTCCCACAGGAAGCGGCCCCTCCCTTCTGCATTGGGGCCTCGCTCCTCACAGAAATTGGGGACGGGAGAGGCCTGTTAGAACACCCAGCCCCTGGCCCGGGGGCAGGGCCAGGATTGTCCCCTCCAGGACACCTGCGAGGGCTTTGCCCAATGTACGTTTCACAGTCCCATGTAACAGAGCTTCTGCCACGCCCCGGGGCCGGCTGGTAGATCTCTCTGGCAGGAAGGCTTTGCTGCTATTCAGCCTCCTTAACCCCACCCCATTGCTCCCAATCACACTCTCTTGTGCCACCCTAACCCCTCTCCTGGCTGTTTCCACCCTTCAGATGTGCCCCAACCCCCCCAGCCAAGTGACAGAGATGTTGCACTTCCAGAGCTGGGGTGGGCCTTCAAAGCACAGCCCAATGGGAGCCCAAGAGACCCTCAAAAGGCATTTTAAACAGTCCCTTCCCCCCTGAAAGGATGCGGAGTGCACTTTCCTCAGTGCTGCTGGCCAGTGAGGCGTGGGGGAGGCCGCTCTCCTGCCCTCTCCTCATCCCTTCCCCCGCTGGAGTGGCTGGTGCCACCATTGGGGTGAGCCTGGCACTGGCCTACGCTCTCCACTCACAGTGCAGCGGTGGGTGGGGAAGGCTCCTCATGCCCTTCCCCCACAACCCCAGGCACCTAGTCACAATCTGAGCCTTAATCTCATTTTATATATCAGTCCCTCCTTGGGCTGAGATAAGGCAATCCAGGACCCTAGGGCCGTCCCACGCTGAGGTCCCATATGGCCCTCCCCCAGGCTGTGGCCCTGCCCCTTCCGGTGTGGTAGCAGGTTTCAGAGTTAAGATGAAAAGGGCAGTGTACACCTCTTGGAGCTATTGTTTCAGGCTCTCTGCAAACTCAGGTTACACTCACACCTTGTTTTCAGGCTTTCTTTGTGTCTATGAGGGTTAGAAACAATTCTTTTAAAATGAAAACTGAGATTCTGATCTCATCAGGAGCTGGGGCCTTTGGCATGAGCCTGTGGTACCTGGGCCTTGATCCAACCCCGGTGCCCTCAGCTCCCTTATAATGGTAGCTGCATTTTGTTGAACTCCCTACAGTTTGTCGGTATCGTTCTGGTGATGCGGTGGCCAGCAATTAATTCACTCTTCCAGATGTAGCCTCTGCTGCATTACACGATGGCTCTGCATGTGCTGCCCCACATTTCTTGCTGCTACTACATCCTATTGCAAACTCCTGCCTAATTTGCTATCCCCTATCACTCCCACCCTCGTCTGGCCATCACTGCTTCCCAGGCTTGTCCCTCCCCCTGCGTGTCTGGGGCATCCGATTCTTTTCCCCAGATGCACTCTTCCAAGTTGAATCTCATGTTGTTATTTGTTAATAATGCTTATGTTATAATTATCTTAACAATGCAGCCAATCGTTGCAGGGTGTTGTGCATTGCCCCGTTAAGAGGGATCGTGCCCTGGGCTTCTTCAATCAACAGGAAGTGCACAGAAACAGCTGAAGCAGTTTGTTGAGTTGAGCAGATCCTTGTCAGGTGACTCATCTGTGAAGCCTGAGGCTTGTCTCAACTTCAGAGGCCTTGGGAGGGACAAGATATCCTCTGGAGGATGCGGTTGCAGCTGGTTAGGGTGTGTGTGCATGAGCCTTAGGAGAATGATTAGGGAGCTGTGACCAAGGAACCTGGTAACTGGGGATCCGTCTGCCTTTGTCTTCACTGGGTATCACTGAGGCCTCACCCTTTCATGACAACTGGCTCTTTAGCTTGTGAGAGGGTTGCTGCAATAGGGGGTGTCTGAGGTCTGGGGTGAGAGGAGGTTGGGGCCTTCCCCCAAAAGCAATTAAAAATGATCCCTTGATCCAAGAATTTGAAATGCTCCACCTGGTGACCCAAATGCTGCTCTCTATGCTTTCTGGACTGTAGGGCCAGACTTCCCCCTGCTGTGTCTTTGATCTCTTTGCCTGCTGGACAGCCCCTTGTTACAAAGGGGATTCGCTGTCAGGTCCTGATCCCGAAGTGTAAATGGAAAAGGCAAAGAGTTTCTCTCTGCAAATGGAAGCCTGCTCTTTGGTCTCTTAATGGATCTGCCCAGGAGTTTGCATGGTAATAACAGCTCTGAGACTAGTGAGAAGGCTCCTTTTTGGTGGATCATAACTGTGCCGAACT
Organism: Chrysemys picta bellii; assembly: GCF_011386835.1. Classification (NCBI taxonomy): domain Eukaryota; kingdom Metazoa; phylum Chordata; order Testudines; family Emydidae; genus Chrysemys; species Chrysemys picta. The sequence continues at coordinate 124,455,070 of NC_088797.1, read as the reverse complement.
GAAAAAAATAAAACTGGAGACAGTGTTTATCTTAATCTCCTTTGTGTTGTAAGTCAAGCTGTGTTCCTATTAACTTCTGGACAGGTGCCTTGATTAAAGAGCTGAGTGTGAAGATTAACGATAAATCTGTGACGTGTTCCTTTCTCCCCAGAGTCAGCCTGACTAATCATGAACTTGGATACAACTTCGTTAATAGTCTTTCTGGCTTGAGCTTAGAATTTCACTGGTACTGACTTCAGGGGGCAGGGAGGGACAACAAACCCGTAATTAAGCTTTACATTAACTGCAATCACCTTGGCTCCTGCTGGGCCAAAACTGGGTTGTTTAAAAAGAGCAAGTGCGGGAGAGAGGGAGAAAGAGAAACAAACTATTGATAATTTGATATGTGGTTTAAGGGACATGACTGAGGTAAAAATATTCCCCGAATACTTTCCTTTCATACCTTACTAAGAAAACCACAATTATCAGAGTGTGAATTTTGGCAATCAAGGCTGAGCTTTTCAAAGCCATTTAGAGGTTTTGGATGCCTAATTTCAATCAATTTGTTTGGGAATTGGGTAGCCAGATTGCAGTGCATAGGAATTGGGTTGTATCCCTTTAAATAATTTGGGAACCATGTAGTTGGCTTCTATTGCAGAACCCACTGACACTCTGCCAGAGCAGCATTGCATATATGTCTCTAGGCCTTGTATGTTTGTATCTAGTTAGTAGACATGGTTATTTGGAATCCAGCTGTGTCATGTGGCTTCCTCCTATTCTTAATGTTGTATAAAGGCACAACACAAAGCCCGTAGCACCTCGGGGCTACAGTTTTTAAAGCTGCCTATTTGTCATAGGGTTTGCTGTCTACATTTTACTCTGCTCCTTGTGTGTGCAGTTCCAGCTCTGTAGGGGTTTACTTACATGTATCTGTCTTCATGACGTTAAACAAAAATAACCCCCAACTCTTATTCACAGCGGAGTTTGTAAATCTCTCTTTTTAAAAAAAACAAAAACAAAAACACAGCCTGAAATTTGAGCCTAAATGATTGACTTGACAGTGGCTCCTTCTAGAATGAACACCCAGTTTGTGTGAAGTTTTTAAGACCGAGAGGAATCTAGGTGAAATCTCAAGGTAAATTAGATCGTAAAAAAAATAAAATAATAATGAATGGCCAACAAGGGTTTCCTGGCTGTCACTATGTTCCATGCCATGGCCACTCGGAGCTTCACAGCTACAGCAGAGGTTTTCCTGCTGAAAAAACAGATCCAGATCACTAGACTTAAAGGAGAATCTCCACAAGCTCTTAGCAATATAGGGCTTATGACACACAATTGAGCAATCTTTTTGTTCCCGTCAGTAGAGGGCAGTGGTGCACATTAGTGAGTGCACTGCACTATCTAGAGGTGCTTTGGTCAGGGTTATTTTAAAGCCTCCTGTGGCCCATGAAGTCAGTCTGAATAGTAACTAAAGAGATTAGTAGGGAAGACTAGATACTTTCCCCTGGCTTGTAATTCAAAACAAGAGAGGTGCTTTTCCAGAGCAGCTTGTATCTCCATCAGGTTGTTTACAATAGCACCTAGTGCATGAGAGATTCTTTCAGCCTGCCCCACAAAATCCTTCAGCTGATTCTCGCTCTTCTTAGCCCTGAAATAGCATATGATAAAATGGAAGGAAGTCTTGCCCGCGTCCTGTAGCATGAGCCTTAGCAAGGGACAAAAACTACTCCCTGCTTGCTATTTCTGGCTACCCAAACAAGGGTTTCCACTGGCATATGGTGCCCTCTAGTGTCTATGGAACTGGTTCTCCAGCAGTTTCGTGCACTTGCTTCTTGGAAACTAAGGCTATGCATAGGTGCTGGAACTAGGGGTGCAGCACCCCCTGGCTTGACGTGGTTTCCATGATATTCAGGGTTTACAGTTTGGTTCAATGGCTCTCAGCTCCCTCACTATACAAATTCCAGCACCCCTGGGGCTATGTCTACACTGGCACTTCTGTTGGTAAAATTTTTGTCGCTCACTCCCCTGACCGAACATAAATTTCATCCGTGGTAGGGTCTGTAGTGCAGACATAGCCTAAGGGCTTGTCTACACGGGGGTGTTAATCCGCAGCTTTTTGTTGCATGTCGGGTAATTCACAGTACGCAAGCCGCAGTAACCATGTGTACACAGGATGACAGCTTGCATTGTTGTGTACACATGGTGGCCATTTGTCACATCCTCCGTTTGCAGCATTCTCAGAAGGTTTGCCACGCTCCTAGGCTTCGCTGCCGAGCAGTGGGCATTCTGGGATTTGACTTGCTGTGCACTGTGGGATGCATTGTGAAGCCAGACTAGTTCACATATTTTAAAAATCTCATGATTCATCTGTCTCCTTCCATACTTCCTTTCTGCGTAGGCTGGCCATGCTGCTGTCTGTCAGCAGCAGGGGTGGCTCTATGTATTTTGCCGCCCCAAGCACGGCAGTCAGGCAGCCTTCGGCAGCATGCCTGCGGGAGGTCCACCAGTCCCACGCCTTTGGTGTACCCGCCGCCGAAGCTGCGGGACTGGCGGACCTCCCACAGGCATGCCACCAAATCCACCAACCATCAGGCCGCACCGCCCCCCTGCGGCTTGCCAGCCCCTGCACGCGCTTGGAGCACTGGTGCCTGGAGCTGCCCCTGGTCAGCGGGGACCCCGCCATGCTTCATGCCGCTATGCTGGCAGTCTCAAATACACACATGCCCCTTGGGCTGTATGTCAGCGCTGAGGAATTGGCACTGGACTTTGCCTGCTTCACCACCATGCATGTGATGGTGCAGCAGCTCCTTCAGTGGAACCAGGACCCAGAAGAGGAAGACACCAAGTAACTGATAGAGCAGTGGTTTTCAACCTGCGGTCTGTGGACTCCTGGGACTCCACAGACTGTCTAAGATTCCCAAAGGGGTCCACACTTCCACTTGAGATTTTTTATGCGTCTGCAATGAAAAAAGGTGGAGAACCGCCGTGCTAGAGGACTGGTTCCTGGAGCAGCTTCACAGCAGCGGTGCCACTTCCGGGCCTGGGAAACCAGCGTCGACTGGAGGGAACGAATTGTTCTGCAGACCTGGGATGACCAGCTGTGGCGAGAGAATTGCAAGAGGGGGGGGAGGTGGCCTTTTTGGAGCTATGCGCTGAGTTAGCCCCACAGCGGCAGCGTACCAACAGGCGGCGCCCAAGACCTGTGGACAAGCAGGTCACCGTTGTCCGTTCAGAATCCCCCCAGTCCGTAGCCAACCAATTTGGAGCTTGACTGTTGGGGCTATTGTCGTGCAGGTATGTGATGCCAGGTACGGTTGCACCAGGTTATATAGCTTGTTAGTGCTCAGGAGGTTTTTGTGGCTTTGCATGCACGGGGTTCCCGAGCTGTATTGGGACAACTGATGGGACTTATGGCTATTATTTGTTCCCCCCCCCCCCCGGCCCCCAGCAGGGCTCAGAACTCATAAACAGAAGCGGGGTATTTCTCCCTGGTGCTCCAAGCATGGGCTACCATCGTGGTGGGTTTACAGGCCTGGAAGGAATCTTTCAAAACTGAGCTCTCGTTGCCTTAATTGAGGAAGGACTGTTTGCCCCCAGGATCACACTGGATATTCATGGTGTGGAGGCGGATCGGTCTGTTTATCATGGGAGACCCAGCTTAGCCTCTGCTTCCCCGTTTAACGAAGCCATTCACAGGCTGCTTGGACAGGAGGAAGGGACTGCCTCTGCAGCTGCAGAATGGAGGTTTGGCTGTTTCAAAGGAAGGTGGTGCTGTTTGTGGACTCTGCTGGAAGCAGCATCCAGGCTCCCCCCCGCCCCCCCCCAAAATCCCAAAGATTATGCAGCTGCATGTTGTATTTTGCCCCAATATTTGTGAGGAAGGGAGCCAGCCTTAGCGATGGGCGGGAAGCCGATGGACAGAGACTCACTCAGCGGTCTGAGCAGCCGGCCAGGCGTACAATGCAACATGCAAACAGGTGGGGCAATCTTGGCAGGGATTGCTCTGATTTTGAGTCTCAGACCCGTTGTTTGTGCAGTTCAGCGTTGTTTATGGGCCGTGGAAGTGCAATGTCGCGGCGATGCCTGGTGTGGTTGTAAAACCCGATGAATTAGTGCAAGCTTAATTATTTTCTGTTGCAGATGTTGGCTCCTTATGAATGAAATTTTAAAGGCTTTTATAAAAGAAACAGAAACGAACCTTCACTTGAAAATGAAACAACGGCTTTTAATTCTGAAACTATATAGTACAAAACAATCTAACTATAAAGAAGCCTTTCATTAAACCAGCAGTGAAACAAAACAGCAAAGTACAATAGGGCAGGGCAGGGCACGATACACGGAGCCAGTATACGTCTTGGCTCTGCCTCTTCTGGTTCATGGGACTTGGGCTCAACGTTACTAGGGGCGATAGAGGGCTCAAAAGAGCAGGGGTTCCAAGTGCCCTGAGCTCAGGTCTGGGAGGGAAATGGCTCAGGGAGCAGTGCTGCAGAGATACAGCGGGGAGGAGTTGTTGTTCCAGGTACCCTGTGTTATTCGGGGGCTGCAGAACGTGGCTGAGGGTTTGTTGGTAGAGCCTGCTGCCCTGATAGTGACGTGTGCTGCTGCAACAGGGAATCTTGGCATTTCCCTGTCTTTTTTCTCATACTGGCCATGGCAAGGCTTTCCCTGGCAACTGTCCCGCCATCCTTCGCTACTGCACCAGTCTCCCTCAGAAAGCTCCTTGTCGGATTCCCCTTCAGTCTTTAGATACAACCTCCACCTCCCTGTGGGTTTCAGTTTTCTGGGGACGCTGAGGTCTGCAAACGTTTCATCGCAGGTTTCCGTTTTCTCCCCCTCAGCTTTGCCAGCCACTCGGCTGTTGAGAAGGGCCCTGTTCTGGAGGGGCTGGCCAGTGCAGGTGCTGCAGTTGTTGGGGAGCATTAAAAATAAATAAAAGACCAGCAGTTATTGTTCATGTTCTAAGAGGCTGCGACAGCATTTTCTTGCATGCATTTCTGGCTTCACCTCTCTGAGATCCTTCCCACGCTTGGGGAACCTCGGGGATGGTAAGCGGTGTGTGCTTTGGGATTTTGGTCTGGGCGGTGTATGCCGTTCGGCTTTGCTGTAGTGCCGTGGAGTTATAGGTGCTGGAACAATTTGTATAGAGAGGGTGCTGAAAGCTATTGAACCAAACTGTAAACCCTGAATATAATGAAAACCACTTCAAACCAGGGGGTGCTCCTGCACCCCCAGTATCCCTAGTTCCAGCACCTATGCATGGAGGCGGAGAGGGAGGGGGGTTGGGGAATTATGTTTCTAGTCGGGGGGTGGGGGTGGGAATTGTGTTTCCTGCTCAAGACAGTTTTGCTGTTGCCTTGGAGGTGCTTATATAATGTTACCCTGAGTCAGGTGACGAGGAGGCAGAGAATGGCCTTATTCAAAACTACCAAGAGCAGACCAGCGAGAGATGCTGTGAAGTTATTCACCAAGATGATCCCCCCCCCCACCCCCACCCCCGAAGTGTTGCAGGAGTAGAAGGGAGTTGTGAGCTATACAGGCGCCGGGGGAAGGAATGATCAGGTTGCTGTTTCTCATAATCTCCCAACAAAAATGGAGCCATTTCTCAGCCTTATCATTTGCTTTCTCCCCCCTGCAGAGCTGTCAAAAGTGACAGCACTCTGCAGTGGTTGCCTGAACATTCGCCGTTACCGGTCGGTAAGAATGCGTGTCACAGGGTGTTTACGGGGGAGCTGGGCCCTTTTTAGCTTTATGGGCACACAGTGTTTGTGTCGACCTCATGTAACGTGAGAACACTAACCAAGCTTCCTTTTTTGTAGCCACTGGCTCACTAGACTTCTGCATTTCTCACAAAAGACTGTTCTCCTTCTTCCAATCTGGGGTGGGAGAGAGGCTGTGCCATGCTGGCGGCTGCCATTTTGAGGTGCGCCACAGGGTTGGCGGGGGAGGGTGTTTGCCAGGCTGAGGTAAGGGAAAAGGAAAATGGGTACGAGGGCACATGCCTGCCGTGGCGTTGGTCTGGCTACTCCAGTCAGGGCTTTAGCATGAGATGGAGGCCGACTGCCCTGCTGGAGTAGCTGCCATTTTGGAAAGGTATATGGGAGTGGGGGGAATGGACAACCTAGGCAGATGGAGGGAAAGGAGGGAGGCAGGGACCTTGGCCTCAGAGAGGCTTCTAGCTCACATCTGCCTACAGTGGCTGTGGCCATGGGGCACCTGGAACAGAAGCTAGCCACACAATGTAGCATAATAATAATAAATTAGAACATAACTATTCTAAAAAGACTTACATGCTGAGATTCCCTGCGTAGGATCAGTTCTAGTCTGGGTTGCTGCCTAGGAATTGGGGTTGGTTGCTGCAGGGCGGGAATCAGGCTCGCCTTCTACCTGGGCGGTATCAGGGTCCTGAGTCCTGAAGAGATCCTGGATTTTCAGGGAGATCTCTTCCCCGGGCTCCTCCTCCTATGAGTCTCGCTGGTCATGCTCCGGGGGAGGGAGGGAAGATGGGGAAGAAAGTGGCCAGGGTCATGTGGTTATGTAAAATCTTATCCAGCTCTTCAAAAACTGGACAGGTTACGTGTCCCTCATTGGATATTTTGTCCCTGTTGTTCCTCATTTTAATGTAGGTGTTCTTGAGCTGTTTGCTTTTTCTTTGGCACTGTTTGGCGTCCCAGTCATGGCCCCTCACAGACATCTGCCTAGCAATGTTCACTAGAAGATCTTTATCCTGGTGGCTGACCACGACATGTCTCGCCTCCCCAGAGGGTGATGAGATCCAGGCTCTTGACACGACTCCGAGTGGCTGCTGGAGGTGTGCTGTTGGGTTTCTGGAGTGTTACTGCAGCGATCGTGATAAACTGGAATCCAGGAGCAAATGGACAAAATCTGGTTGTGCACCAGCTCGTACACAGGAGGAGCTGTCCGGTCAACTCAACCCCCGAGCTGGGGGGGCTATGCAGGTAAGCTGACAAGTCAGTAATGGTTGCTAGCAAAGCAGCGTGGGATAGCAGTTGGAGGACTGCCAAAGTAGTGCACGGCGGCATTGCGTGTACTTGAACAATAGACTGGACTAACTGGCTTCGCTGCAAAGTTAGTTCGCTTTGAAAGAGGACTACAGAGTCCTGTGATAAATGTGTAGTCGGTGCACTACAATGAATTGCATTGTGCGCATGCAAGCGTTTTCAAACCACATTAACTCCATTTAGCCCAGTTTAAACTCCCCGTATAGACAAGTGCTCAGTAGTTGCCCTTTGTCGGAAGAAATCATTGTCACGGTGGATTTAGACTCTAAATTGAAATTACTGGCTGCAGAACTAAATGCTGGGGCCAGGCATTCCGTATTGCTCAGCTCAGAGGCAACCCCCCTATGAACTGCAGGCTGGAGTATACAAGGCATGCCAGAGGCGAAATTGCACTGCCATGGGTCCTTCCTGCAAACCTGATTGTCATGCCAGCCTGTTTGAAGGTGGCATCTGGTGCTCATTTTCCCTTCTCCCTACTCAGCTCAACAGCCCACCCCATGCAGCTTCTGCTCCTCCAAATGGTCTTTTTGTTTCTGCTCAGCTCCGTGGAGTATGGACAGGTAGGTGGGGAAGAGGTGCTCTGAACTGGCCTCTCTGGAGTGACCCTAATGGTCCCAATGTTACTGGGGTACCCCTTGGAAAGGGAGCCCTAGGTGGCCATCTCTAAGGCCACACCTGATCTCTGTTCCTGTAGCCCATCCTCACACTTTACTATAGTAGGTGATAATCTCCCTCTTGGGCAGACTGATGTGACTGCGATGCTGATTTTCCTCCACCCAGCCGTTCCCGTTCTGTAACACCTCCTGATGGAGGCACAGAGGCGGCTTGCATTTGTGCCAGCTTTTCAGGAGCTTGTTCATAGTCCCCTGGTCTGTGATGCCCAGTAGCTTCTCTTTCTCTTCCCCCACTTCCGAGGGAGCCGCCTCAGGGGAGTGGGTGTGCCCCAGGCCCATGTCCTGGTTCATGGCCTCAAAGAACTGCTGGATGCAGACCTTGGCGAAGGTCTTGGCGTGCTCTGTGCAGGTCTCGTCGAACAGCTTGCGCTCAATGTCGATGTAGTGGGACCAATACTTGCTCTTCAGGAAGGCAGCTTGAGTGAAGCAGGGCCGGAGGGCCCTGACAAGGAAAGCCAGCATGGTCATCAGCAACACAAAGGACCAGCCCAGAGCCTGCAGGGGTAAAAGGTGGGAAACCAAACTAGTCACAACAAGAAAGACCAAGGGTGGGGCTGGGCTCAAACAAAACCATGTCCTTGATCCCAAGTCCTTGACCTCGCAGGGTTGTTCAGATGCCACCAGTTCAGGCCTCTCTCTAATGAAGACTCTGGTTTGTTTTAAACATACCGCAAAGTCCGTAACCAACAGGAATTGCTTTATTTGCCCACAGGGAAAACCGGACCGTGAGTGGGACAGTGTTTAAGGTAAGCGAGGGGCTGATATGGCCAGCATGGTCTTAATGATGGGGGGAAATATTGTTTGAAAGGTTTAGCAGATCCTGAGCTCTGCCAACTCTCTCTAGATAATGGCTCTACCCTTTCCCCCAGTTATCTTCAATAACTAAATCGGTAACGTTCCGGGACTGGAAGTATCTGGAGGGGAAAAGGGTACCCCTTAGGATTGAGTGTGTGTGTCTGTCTGCCTCTGTTTAGGGTGCCTGTGATAGGAAGGGAAAGGTAACAGGTGAGTTGGAATGAGAGCTGCCCCTCCCTGCTGTGCTGCGGATCCGTTTCTGCCCTAGAGCCTCTGCCAGAGATGTCAATGAAAATGTATCGGCTAGCAGCACAGGTATGAAATGGCTACGCTGCTGAGGGGCCTTGCTGGGACTGAGGGAGGACAGGGAGCTCTCACTTCCTTCTCATGCTATGAAGGGTTAAATGCTGCAGTTCTTAGGCCTGGGATGGAGAAAACCTTTGTAGGTAACTTCAGGCCCCTCGCCCGCTCTAACTCCAAAGCTCTATAGGGTACAACAATGCATTTCTAAGCAAAAGTCTCACATAGTTCAAGTCCTATGATCTTTTTTTCTCTTGTGTTCGAATACTGGTATTTTCCAGACTCTACAGATCAATAAATGTGTTGGCGGAGGGATGGTCTTGTCATTTAGATGCTAGACCAGGCTTGGTTGCTCTGTTCCTTGGGCAGGGGTCAATTCATGGCTCTGCCACAGAGTCCCCTTGTGCAAGATATTTAATCTCTCTGTGCCTCAGTTTGCCTCCTGATAATGTGGATGGTGCCTCATGCAGGATGCTGCTGTTTGGCTCAGTCAATCCACGCTTGGATGCTGTGGTGATGGAGGACCTGTACCAGAGAGATGGGATTAAAAGGCCATAGTCTTTAAAGATTAAGCCCAGTCTGAATGCAAACCAGTCTGAATGCAAGGATAGATTGACACCATGCCCACCTTCTAATGGAGTCCTTTAAGTACCAGGAAATACCCTTTTATGAAATGTACTACCACTCAGCATTTATACTGACACTATAGACAAGAACCGAACCATAGCAGAGCAGATAGATACATTATATGACAGCAGTATGGAAGCGTGTGTACCACTGCCTGCTACTAGTGAAATCAGAAAGATGTGTGTGTCATAGGCTCTATACTGCTAGCAGCTAATGGAGATTCTCCTTCTGCACTAGTGGTAGGAGCCTGTTCTTTTGATAGCAGGACTTCTACCCCCAGCGTGTGGCATAGCAATATAGTAACAACTGTTAAGTTGGAGGTTGACATGAATTTATTACAGCATTACCTGAAAATGGATCATCTGCCAGGGGCTGGTCTCCTAGCAGAGGAATAATAAAGGCTCTAAGGCAGGGTTTCTCAAACTTGGTTCTGCGGACCCTACTCCAGGAGGGCTGCCAGCTCTGCTGACCAACTCCTCCCCCTCCCTCCCAGCGCCTCCAGCATGCCGCGGAACAGCTGTTCAGCAGCGTGTAGGAGGTGCTGGGAGGGAGGGGGAGGTCAGGAGATGGGGTGCGTTTGGGGGAAGGGGCGGAAAGAAGCGGGGAAGAGGAGGGGCAAGGGTGGGGCCTTGGGGAAAGGGGTGGAGTGGGGGCGGGGCCTGGAGCTGAGCAGGGGGCTTGGGAGTCCGTGGAAATTTTAAAATCCAAATGGGGATCCTCGGGTTGCTAAAGTCTGCGAATCGCTGCTCTAAAGAGTTAAGCCATAAAATCAAGTGGCACAGCCAGAACTTAAACCCCAGTAACAAGGCAAATCATCTTGCTTAGACTGCGGGGTGGATTTTACACTTCCCGATGAAAAGCTCAAGGGTATTTGCATCCTTTCTAAACCACGAGGAACAAATAAGCTGAGAGCAGCAGCAGCGAAGTGCTTTGTTGCTGCGGCTGGCTTAGCACTGGGTCACTTGGCATTGGGGGATGTTTACATTGCAAATGAGGAGACCATTTGTGCGTTGTCCCTGTACCTGGGTTTAGATTAGTTATTTCCACACAGACATGCACGTGCCTTTACGTCTCCAGCTGCATTGCATGACAATTACCGTCAATTGTACCAGCCCAAACGGTGCTTCTAGTCCAATGCCCTGTCTCTGATAATCGCCATATGAGTCCTTCATCCACCTGCTCATACGGTGCCATTTAATGGCGTGTCCTGAAGCGTGAGGATCCTTAACCTTATAATTGGTTATCCAACCTGTGTAACTGCAGATGCTGCCCTTATTCAGACAACTGTCTCTTTTTGCTAAGCTGTTAGCCGCAGTAATATCCAGCCTCAATGAGCAGGAGCAGCTAGGCTCTCTTCAGTCTAATTCATAAATTCCAGGGATGGCAATAGAGGGGTCTGGCCTCTGGCCTGCATTAGGACCAGGCTTTCTTGTGCCCTGCCAACCTGCTGGACCCCAGTTGTCAGCGCCAGGAAGGGCAAACTGGACTTGCCTAACGCAGCCTTCCCAAGGAGGGCTCGTGCATCGGTTCTATATTCAGGTACTGTCTCTTTTACAATCACGCACCAGCTGGTGGAGAGTGTTTGCCAATCAGTCTGGAGGCCGGGTTCTGTTCTTGTCTCTGCCACTGATTCTGCCTTGTAGTGTTGGCCAAGTCACTTCCCCTCTATGTGCCTCAATTTCTGTATTTAAAATGGGGATAATGGTACTTGCCCATCCGAGTCTCAGCCCCACAGCAGGTAAAGAGAGCCTCAGGTGGAAGGTGCAATAGCTGTGCTAGGAATGATCAGTCACTTAATATCAAGGTTCCATTTATAAAGAATTGAAACAATTGATAGCTGTTTATATGCAGATTAGCGACATAAAGGAATATAGATCGTTATAAATGGTCAGATAAGCCATGCTAATAAGCAACCTGTGACTTGTTTGACTCTAGCAATCTGATTAGCCATTTATTAAAACAGCTATTAATCATTTATGAACCCTTTATAAATGGAACCGCTATATAAAGTGTGACCAAATTATCATGATTCCAGCAGCCCAGTGGCTATCTCGAATGCTTCCATATGGGGGGGGACCTGAGATCAGAACCCAGCACTTGGGTCCTCACTCCCCAGGCCAGCTTGTGTGGGAGAAATTTCTCCACCAGAAATTGCTACCCTTCGAAAAAAATCTTCCTTTCCCTGGTTCACAGTTCACTAAGCAACTCTTGTTCTCCTTGAAGGCCAATGTCCTGCATTTCTGCTCTCTAACCACCATGCCATGTGGTCCCAGACTCCTCTGATAAAAGAATATCTTGCAGAGGTAGGGTCCTTTGGTCAGAATAGGCAGTTGGCCAAATTCAGCTCTCGTGTAGGCAGATATAACTCTTATTGACTTTAGGGAGAATTGCCCCAAGTATGCCATGGGCTGAATTTAGCCCTGGATTTGTATGGATCATTTGCCTGCCGAAATGCAGCCACTTCTGGAGTGGAACATGGCTATCCATTTAATGGTGCACAGCAACACTCCCCAAGAATTTAGGACAGGAAGTGACTGTGAAAGCTGAATCCAACTGAAACGTCAGGGGGGGATATAGGAAGGCACAATCTAACTACCCACATTGGAATTAGGCTAGGAGGAGACACTGAGGCTGACAACCCTAGTCTTCCAAAAAACCTGACCTGGGATAGTTAATGGTCATGGTGAGCCAAGGCATCAGATTTACATGCCATCCAAAAGCCAGCACCCCCTAGAACCATGCTCAGACACACACTGTGGACCCCAAAGAAAGAGCACTCCCTGTTTTAGGTACCAACACTACTTCCTGCAGCAACCGTGGGTTTCTTCTTGAAAGTCTCCCATCCAGATAGGACCAAGCCCATATAGCACAAGCCCCCCTTACCTGTGAGATGCAGCGCAGGTATCTCACTGCCACCTCCCTGGCCACAAGCTCCTGCCCGCTGTAGATCTCTTTGCAGGGGATGCGGGCCAGTATCCTCCTCATCTCCTTCTCCGACAGGCCCGTGTAGCTCCCGTTCCCCAGCTTCTCCACTGGCACTGAGGTGCTGAACGCACACATGAAGCATTTCCCATCCAGTAGTGTCACGGAGATCCAGACAGCGGGTGCGATCATGGCCCGCTGGGCCATGGAGCAGAACATGTAGCGCAGGACAGCCGGGTCCTTTTGCCTCATGCCCGTGGGCCTCTTCCACTCCTCTGCCAGCACGGACACATTGTTGTTCATCACAAAGCCCAGGAGGAACAAGACCAAGGGGGGCACAAACAGGATGCCCATGCCATACACCAGGTTGTAACTCGGCAAGCAGGGGCAGTTGAAATCAAAGGCGGAGTACATCTGGGCGCTGGCCAGGGCCATGATCCCACAGATGCCATTCATGAAAGATTCCTGATTGGACTGGAGGAACTGGAAGATCATTCGGAACTTATCCATCTTCACGGACAGCCTTTACCTCCCTCCTTTCCTGAACCAAGACCAAGGTCTTGTTCCTCTTTGCTTTATTCTTTCTCCTTGGGAGTCTTTACTCCCTTCCTCCAAGACCCATGGCTCATTTGCAATGATCTCCTTCTTCCTTCATGTTGAATTATTCTATTACCTGGAAAAATGCCCCACTTCCCCCTTCACAATATTTAAAGCAAACAAACTCACCCCTTTCTTTAGCTTATTAAAGAAACGTTGTTTGCAACAATCCCTCGTTTATTTTCCCCGCTTCTAAGAGAGTATTGTCCATGAATCTCGGCTAGTTTGTGGCTTGGTAAATCTGCCTTCTCTGTTCTTCTCAGTGCCCTCATTTCTCCAGTTCTTTGGTCATTGAGACCTTTTATTTGTTGGGGGAGCTGTTGTTATATTTCTATAGTCCAGACAGCAATCTAGGTTCTCAGCAGGAAAGGGAGTTGGCTGGACTCTGTGAACTTGTTTGCAAATGCTACAGGCTAGCTGAATGCTCCTCCCACAGATAATTGGTAAGCAGGTGAAAACACATGATCCACTTCCGTAGGATTGTCTCCCACAAGGATGAGAGCGCACTAATGCAAAAATCAGGATGTCTGGAACATCTCTCTCTTTCTGCCAGGGGAATTGTATTGAGGCTAGCAAAACAATTGGAGTGGTTCCTAGATTTATCAGCTTCCCTTCCCCCCCTTTCACTTCTTTGGGAACTAGTGATGCTGCCGCACTCTGTTGTGTTCTGAGTGGGGTTGGAAGGTAAAGGCAATTCTACAGTGAGGCGGGGTAAAGTTGCCCATGCTCTAGAGTGTGATACATCGGTACAGTATAGAGCTGTTGTCCTATTCTCCCCTCTGCTCCACAGAAGAGCACTCTCGCTTTCAGCCAGACTTACAATGGGACACTTGTCATATTTTGGACTCTTACAGGGCCGTGCACCTAAGGATCACTAAGCACTTTACAAACACTAATCCACAAAGGCCACTGCAGCCATGGGTGGATGAGAGTTTGTACAGTAAGTAAGTAGTAGTCTCCCTGGCTTTTAGGGATGGAGACTCTGAGTTACAGACTAGAGCGAGATGTTGGTTAAAACCCAGTGGTCAGAGTCAGGAGTGCTGGGTTCTGTTCCTGGAGGTCCCCTGCAGCCCCAGATTTGCAGTGTGACCTCCCATAAGACACTTCATCTCTCTGTACCTCCATTTCCCCACGTACAAAATGGGGACCATCCTTACCAGCCTCACACTGGTATTGTGGAGACTCATTTTTTAGCATGAGCCCTGTCATTTTCATTCACGGTTTATTAAGCACTTTTGAGATGCTGGAGGGGAAGATGCAAAGTATTATTATGATAGAGGTTAAATGGTTTTTTTGAAATGAGTCACCGACAGAGCCCAGGTGTCCTGTCTGTCCTGTGCTCTAGCCGCAAGCCACACGGGGCCCATTCCTCCATTCCTTTAGTGGAGTAACACCTGGCATGAACTTGTCTCGTGCTGGCTCCCGAGAGCCTTGGGGAAAAGAAATCTGTTAATAATATGTTAACAAGCCACCCTATGTAAATTGGTTTTATGAGTGAGGTAGAAACCAGGCTCTCTCTGAGGGGGCCCGTTATGCTGCCTGTGTGTAGTTAAGCAGGGAAGTTGCATTGCTCGGGTCAAAAGTTCTGAGATTGGATTATTGCACACAGCCCTGCCCCCCAGCTCTCAAGGACTTTGCTATTAACATGGGATCCATTCACTTTCATATGTTGTCTTCTTTTCTGTGTTTACAGATCCTCTTTATAAAGCAGGGTCCCATAGAACATAAGAATGGCCATACCATTCATACCAATGGGTCAGACCAATGGTCCATCTAGCCCAGTATCCTGTCTTCCGACAGTGGCCAGTGCCAGGTGCCCCAGAGGGAATGAACAGAACAGGGAATCATCAAGTGATCCATCCCCTGTCACTCATTCCTAGCTTCTGGCAAACAGAAGCTAGGGACACCATCCCCGCCCAGCCTGGCTAATAGCCATTGATGGACTTATCCCTGCTTCTGACATACTGGTCAGCACCCCCAAAGAGGGGTAAAACTTGAACCTCTTCCTGCATTGGGCAGGTTCAGCTCTGGAGCGGGTCTCAGAATGCATGGCTCAGAACCAGAGCGTGGGATTCAAACCCCTTTGAGCTCTGTGGATGATCAAACTGGGGTTCTGGAACTCACAGCTTGGATCTCTCTCGACTCAGAAATAGGTTCACCCCACAGGAGAGGATGCATGAAGATGCCCCCTTCCCAGCATTAGATGCTGGCAGGCACCAGCTTCTGTGCATCCTACTACTCAGCCTCTGCCAATCTCGGCTATGGGGGTTTTGTCTGGGGAAGGGCAAGCTGCTTGGAAATATAGAATCCATCCCTCACTCCAACCTCATTTGGAAGACGGCCCAGAGGCCACCCTGCTGTGTACTGGGAGGAAGAGTCTTTCAGAAGAGTCCGTCTAACAGACTCCAAGGTTTGGTCCATCTGGGCCCTATTTACGCTTTCCCCATCCCCAGGGAGGAAAGCGGGAGGGAGTTGAGATGGGAGAGAAGCAAGCTGTCATACTGTTTCTTGTAGTTGTGGGGGGATGGGATCTGAGGTGACCTAGTCTAATGCCCTATTAAAGGACAGGCGGTTACTGACCTAAAAACATTTTACCAGCTGATCTCTTTGGACAATGAGTGATAAATCGTGTCACATTTAGACTGTCACTTTGGCACCAGCTCAAGTATAGGGACAGCTCAATCTCCTGAACTGTCCCTGACTGAAGAGCTAGTAAATGGATCTGTCTTGACCAATCTGCAAGCACCTCACCTCACCATCCCTCTCTTCCTTTCTTATTCTGGCCATTCTGAAAGGGGGCATTAAGCTCAAATGGGAGCTGGACCCAGTTCAATGTATTGTAAATGTCTAGGCAGAGTGGATATGCTCAAGACCTGATACTGGGGATGAAGGAAACAAAGGCTAAAGAATTCAGTGTATTAATTCTAGGGTCTCATAAGCCAGCAAAATAACTGTTTGAATTAAATCCCAACCTGCCCTCAGAGTGTGAACCGTTGCAGCTTCTGAAGATATAGGAATGGGGTGCTAGGAAAAGAATCAGTGTGGGTGAGGGAGGGTGGTCTATTGGCAAAGGCCCAGGTCAGGAACCTGGGAGAACTGGTTTTAGTTCCTGCCACAGATTCCCCGTGTGACCTTGGTCAAGTTACTTAATCTACCCTCTGCCTCAGTTTCCCATCTATAAAAAGGACATGATATTCCCCTGCTTCTCAGGGGTATTCTGATGATTCAAAACCACCCATGGTTGCAATGCTATGGGGAGGATTGCCATATAAGTACCCAGCCAGGCAGAAATATGTAAAAGCATCCATCCAGGGATTCATCCAGCAGCTTGTGCTGTCCTTGGGTCCCCTAACTCCTGCCAAGAAAGTGAATGATTTGCTTTATCACATGAGGTTTTTCCCCAGTTCCTCCTGCTAACAACCCATTCCCAGGGGATAGCATTGGCTAGGGAATTTGTGCTCTGACATGTTCTCTTCTCGCTATTTTATCCAGTAATGTTTAACCAGTGCCATCCACCCGAGTATCTCAGGACCTCCACCCTTGTGTCTTCACTTCACTTGCAGCGGTGTGCAGAGTACAGACATGGCACACCCCAATAGCATGGGTGTAACTAGCAATGTAGACACTGAGGCATTGCATAGGTGAATAGAATATAGACATGCCAGAACCTCTAGGCTATATATCTATATGGGGGTCTACATGCTCGTGCAGTGCCTCCCATATCTACACTGCTGCCTTCCCACTTCTGGAACCTTTCCCAGCCGCAGTGAAAGTCTCCCATTTACAGCAGGGAGAGGCTCTGGCAGCTCCTTGCCTTTGCCAGAGCCTTTCACTGCCATGTGTACAACACACCACGCCGTGTGGACGCAGCCTGCCTTTCACTGCGGTGTGCAGCGACACGTACCCTACACACCATCACAATTGTAGACAGGGTTTCCAAGCCTTTTCTGTATTGGCCTTTGAGATGTGTGGGGGACTTCCCCAACCCACCTTAACTTGGCCAGTATACGTGCCTCCTCTCCCCTACACCAATGCACAAATCAATATATCAGGTCACTCTCAACCTTCAAAGCACTGGGGCTTTCCTATGGGAAGAGTGAAACCGGAAGCTGAGGCTCTGCATGTATTTGACAGACAGCGCAGAATGAATAAGACAGATCCCTCCAAGCTGTTCAGAACTGCAGACAGATGTTAGTGAAGCATGACAGCTGCAGCTGGTCCAGGCCTGTTTATTTCCTGCAGTATGAATCAAAATGAGCTGGGGTTTTCTTGTTAAATAGTTGCCCTTCTCCTGGACATGTTATCCAAGGTTCTCAAAGCAATGCACAGACATTAGTTAAGCTTCCTTGCCACCTAGGAGATAATGGTGTGGTACTGTCCCCATTTTACAGATGGGAAAACTGAGGCAGTTTAAGAGACGAAAGTATAGTCCAGTGGTTAGGTTAGCTTGAGACTTGGGAGACCTGGGTTCAGTTTCCTCTTCCACAACAGACTTTCTGTGTGATCTTAGGTAAATCTCTGTGCCTTGTCTGCAGGGGAAGATAATAGCACCTCCCTACCTTACAGGGGCATTGTGAGGATGGATACATTAAAGATTGTGAGGTGCACAGCTACTGTAGTAAGAGGGGGGCTATATGGGTACGTAAATAGGCACAGAGAGAATAAGTGGTTTGCCCAAGACCTTGCAGCAGGGTCGTGGCCGAGTCAGGAACACAACCCAGAGTTGTGAGGATTAGACAGCACTACTGGCTCTCATCATTTAGCCTCCAACAGACTGGTGATAACACTATGTCCCTCCTGAGATGCTGTGCACTGTGGATCTGTTCAATGGATGGTGAGTACAATGCACTTTGGTATTCACCAGGAAGCCTTAATTCTGTCTCTGACTTCTGCTCTGTAGCTAATTGCATGGTCTCATCCAACAGGAATGGAGATTTGGCTGCATGAATATAGGTGAGGCAGCTTGTGATAAAGAAACTTTGCAAATCAAATTCCAGTGCTGGTTAAGAGCTCCTCTGCTCACCTGGTGTGGGACTTTTCTGGTGACATCAAGGACATTCACATCAAAGCCTGAATGAACAACTAGTCAAAACCTCCCAATATTTGCAGAGGGCTGTTTGATCACTTTGAAAGCTTTGCCTTACATTAAAAGTGGGCGGAGGACCTGACTACTGTGACACTTTGAAGTCAATGGCTGCTCAGCAGGATTCAGAATAAAGCCCTCTATGAGCCAGTGTCTTGATCTTTCTTCTCTTGTGGCTTTGTGCTATAGCCTAGGGCTTTTGTTCAGAGATCCTGCCAGCTGACTGCTAACACAAAATGCTTTGGAGTTTAAGACAAAGTTGGTATCATCCTTCCAGGACCCCAGTTTGCTAATGAGTTTGGCGCGACAACTTCCTAGAGCTGGGTAAACCGTTCACAGGGAAGAACTTATTCCACACCTGCAAATTATCCACACCCCAAACACTGGTTTGTTTTTAATCAGTTTGTCTCTTATTTACAGTCACAGGGTAGATGTTTTATGCAGCTGTATGTTCAGTCTATAGATGGCTCGTGAAACATTTCCCATGACTGTTGCGTCATGTAGTGCGTGGAGGAAGCAATTCATCCCTGGGCACTGCAGAGGACCAGCATAAATCCCGAATGATGCACAACTCGCAGTCCCTAGGCCAGGGCTTCAGGCTTCAGTGGGACTTCGGTAATGCTGAGCCCTCATGTTCACCCTCTTCACAGGGGTGAATTTTACCTATTGTGGTTGGCGGTCCCCTAGCTCACATGATGTTGTTTCTGTTCTCTGATTGGATGATTCCTTGACTCGCAAAGAGCTTTCAAGATGGCTGCAGGAATAAATAGTCACATGAGCGTTTGCGACACTTTCTGTGAACAAAAAAACGTGCTTGTTGGAATGTCCAAGGAGAACAAATAGAAGGAGACACTAACCACGCAGCAAGTTCACTGTCTTGATTTGACAGGAGGGCGAGAAGGAAAGTAAGGGAGCAGTGAAGCTATTATTGTTGGAGCAAAGGAGGCAAGTTCTGAGGTGGAATGGGAGTCATGCATGGCTTTGAAGGTGAGGATGAGACATTTGAACTTGGTCTGGTGCTTGAAAGAGAGCCAGTGGCCATCAGCTATGAAGGAAGATCCCTTTAGCACCTACTAAGTATCATTATTATGACACAAGGTCATAGACTGTCTGTTTTTAAAGCTACGTCAAGTATACTTCTCAAAGTGTCCTGATCGTTAAAGTGACAATACTGGATCTAGAAAGGGTGGACGTGAAAACCTTTAAATGGTTCCAATATGAACAGAAGTCCAAGGGTCAAGAACTGGAGGAAATTCCATTTGTAACAACGTTGCATTTTTCCAGCTCTTGTCATCTGAGGATCCCAGAGCACTTTGCTCACATCAATGAATTAAGCATCACAACACACTTGGGGGGCAGTGAGACTTTAATCCCAATCCCCCTTTTACAGGTGAAGAAGCTGTAGAGGGGAGATGACAATCCAGGTCTCCTGACTCCCAGTCTTGTGTATAAATAGAGCTGGGCAAAATTTTTCAGACAATTTATTCACCAAAAAATACAGTTTCAAATTAACCAAAACTATTTGCAAACTCAGGTTGAATGCAGTGAGTACTGTATTTTCAGCCAAAAAAATGGATATTCCCCCCCCCCCCCCAATGTTTAAACATTTTGTTTTGACATTTTCAAAATGTAATGTTTTGTTTCAGACCATTTTTGTTTTGAAATTCAGCTCAATTTATTTTTAAAAGGGGTAAAAGACACCCGAAAATGAAACAAAATGAATAACTTTTTTTTCAGGTTGACCCAAAATGATTATTTTTTTCCAGATTTTTCAGGTTGGTCACCGAGCTGAAAAATCAGTGATTGACTCAGCCCTCTCTATAAACCACCATAAAATCCTTTCCTCCCTTTTGCAATTTTATCTTTCTGTCATTCTAGAATAGTTTAAAACATGAAAACATGAAAATCAGCATGCAAAGTAGCCTGGTAAAGTGAGCCAATCTACTGGTCTGAGCCCAAGTAGGGAAATAACCAATTTGACTAGAGAGTCGTGAACATGACAGGTCAGATCCTCAGTCTCTGATTTCTTGCTCTTTCTCTCTATTAAAAGAAAATTAGAAACTCCCCCTACCCCCACTGCAACATGAGGGAAATTTGGTCTGTTCAATATACCCCTCTGTGTTGAAATGAAAATGTATACATCAGTTATTTACAAAAGGGGCCCAGCGAGATGTCTCATTAAGATGGGAAATCTATATCCCAAGTTTATTATTAACTGATCCTGAGCACAGCTGGGAGCCAGGGGAGTGGATTAGTAGAGGCAGCCCTGTTTATAAATAATTGCATTGTTTAAAAATATATTCCAAGAATATTTGGCCTTTAAAAGGTTGATGTGAGAGAACAAACAAACTGAAGTGTTGAAATGTGTATTTCGAAAGGTCAGGGAGTGGGGAAATGTTTGGTTTTCAATGATAATGGTTATTCTGTCTTTCCATAGGACCTTGCTCTGAGGGTCTTGCATTGCTCGTCTACAGGGATTACTGAATTACTCCTCCCAACACACCTGTGAGCTACATAATTACTATCCCCATTTTAAAGGTGGGGAAAGCTACAGGGATGGGCGCCTCTATTGCAGTGTCCCAAATGGTAGAGAAGAGGCAGGACTTGGCAGGTGATGAATAGAAAGGGGATTCTTTAATGGGGCTGCTGGACACGGATACACCCTGTGGTTCTCTCTAGCTTCCAGATTGACTGACTGCAGCTAGTGTTGCCTTGTGTTACCACGCAGGATCTCCCTAAATTCTGGCCTGGACCATACAGTTATGGAAGGGACTGCTGACTCCACTACACCTACAAATCCGGATATTAATAATGAGGCCTCGGTGATGTTCTCCAGCCAGCTCTGCAGTTCAGTGAATGGTCAGCAATTCAGGTGGTTTTGTTATTAAAATAAGAAAAAGACCATACTGGGGGCGGATAGGAGGAAGGGAATGTTGTGATGCTACGTGCTCTGATGTTCCCTGTGGTGTAATGCAGATGTGCCAAAGCTATAAGTAGGGTGACCAGATGTCCCGATTTTATAGGGACAGTCCCGATATTTGGAGATTGTCTTATATAGGCTCCTATTACCCCCCACCTCTGTCCCAATTTTTCACACTTGCTGTCTGGTCACCCTAGCTATAAGAGCCTATTCAAAAATGTTCCATAAGGAGCTTCCCTGCGACTAATCACTTAGGATGTGATACCTCAGCCATTTCCAAGGGGGATTCTACCTCTGAAGACTGCAGGGTCCTATGGAGCCAGTTCTTGCGTTTCTCCTCCCATCCAAGGGCTGGTAAAGTCAGTGGGTTCTTAATCTCTTTCTCTCTTCTTTTCGTTTCTTCTTCCCTGTTCTCCTTTGAGAGCAGGCAGAACTTGAAGGGAGTGTGCTACAGGAAGATGAGGTCCAAAGTAGGTCTTGTATTTTGTCCTGTTTGGGACCATTGTTATCTTCAGCTCTTCTGCCATCCCAGGTATGATCATCTGAAGAGAGTCTTGCTGGTTAGGACAGATCTCATTTACTACTGTCTGACCAGAATGAATTGTACAGTGTAACGTGCCACAGGCTGTATTGTGATCATATACACTGCAGGCACGAGTTTGCTGTTCTTTCATCCATATCCCCTCCTTGATGAGTAGGAAACTGAGGAATGCATCCTTCCTTTCCACATAGTATAGTGCTGAGTGATTGTAGGCACCAAAATAAAACTTTACATGGAGCCCTTTCTACTCCCTCCCTTCTGCTCTGAGGCAGCAGGTAATTAACGTGCATGCTTCCCCAGAAATTCACTGGTATTGGCAATGATGCTGCTGCACAAACAAGGAAGTAAAGCAAAACAGTTGGGCCAGCTTGGAAGGAGTGGGGCATTGAGAAGGGATTCTAAGATCGGGGTGGCTGGGGCTGTAGGAAAGCGGGATTTGTGAAAGAAGAAAAGACCAAAATTAGAGGCACGTTTTTTTTTTATTACAAACAACCAGAGAAATTACAAAGAGATGCTAGAAACACACTGCGCTACAGAAGGGGCAGACGTATTATTGTCAGACCTGATTCTGCCCCCCTGACTCTCTTGAGCCGTCTTTTGTATGCACTGAAGTCAAAGGCTGTTTTGGCTGCATTCAGTGGGATCAGGCCATAGATTTGGCGGTTTGGCAAAAGCTTCCTTGGCAATACGTGAGTTTAACTGGTTGTATTCCTTTGCGCTTTATATGCAGACTTGCTGGTACATGGCTCTAGGCACTTTAACAAGTGTTTGTAAGCACTTGGGTTATTATGTACCGTTAGCTGCTCTAGCAAACGGAGAGTTCTGTCCCATTCCCAAGCGTGGTATGTTGGCAAAGGGGCAGGGTTTATGAAGGAATCTCCTGTCTGAGATTCCCAGGTGTCCTCATTCCAGCTCCACATACCCAGCAGAGCTGCAGAGATTCCCTTGCGATGACCCCTTACCACCATCAAGGGCTGCTGTGGGGCCTACGCTGAGGGTAGGGAGACGATTCACTCTCCGCCCTCTATTGCCCCCTGGGGGAGCCTGCCAAACTTGGAACCTGTGGGGAAAAGGAGGGGGGAGCTGCTGACTACTTTTGAGCCTGGGCAGGGGGTGGGGGGCAGAATACAAGGGGCTGCCATGGGGGAACAGACTAAGGGAGATGGGGGCTCCCAAGGGGGAACAGGCTAGGGCAGGGGTTCTCAAACTAGGAGTCGTGACCCCTCAGGGGCTCGCAAGGTTATGTGGGGGGTCACGATCTGTCAGTCTCCACCCCTAAATCCCGCCTCTCCTCCAGCATTTGAAATAGAGATAAATTAAAAACACATTTTTTTATATTTAAAAAAAACACTCAGAGGCTTGCTGTGTGAAAAGGGTCCCCAATACAAAAGTTTGAGAACCACTGGGCCAGGGGCTCCCAGCGGGGAATAGACTGAGGAGATGGGGCTCCCATTCAGCCTCTGTCCCTCCTCACAGCCCCTGGCCTTTGAGGGGAAGCTGAAGAACGTTAGGCCTGGAAGGAAGTGAGGGATGAGGGAGAATAGGCTGCCCCCCAGAAATGTCCCCACACCCCCTCTAATGCATGGGAGTGGGGTAAAGGACCCAGGGGAGAGTAGAAGTAGAGCTAGTAGCAGCTACCCGAGCAGAACTGGGCTCTTGAGAGCCATGTGTGGGAGGAGACGTCTAGGGACAGAATGTTTTCATGTGCTGGGGTGTGGTCACTAAGGGGCAGTAGTAACTCACATGTGGAGGGAGGCAGAATTATTTGGCCTGTGTATGTTTTAAGACTCCCAAGGGGACAAAGCCCCCACACCATCAGCCAGTGCTTTGAGTATATTAGCTGTGTTGATGTAAATTTTAAATTCTAAGGTTTAAGTTAGTCGCATGATGTTGGCAGGTTCTGATTTCTCCCTGACCGGCCTGTTTCCCCCTGGAGTCCCTGTTGGAGGTCACTCTCCAGTTTCATGCTTTAAGGGATAGAGACAGCGGTGCTGGAAACAAACCTTGGTTAAACTGGCATTAAGGTTGAAAGTCAATATCAGTAATTTAAGGCTTAAAACAACCTGACAATGCTATTAACATCAGAAATCCAGGGAAATCAGCATTAAGGTTAAATTTTAAAGAATCCTGAATAGTTGAAAGTAGGTATGGAAATGCACAACTGAGGCACTCGGATGACCTTAACTCTGTCCCTGTTAGTGGCACTCCTGTTAGATAGGCCTGAATCAAAACCCCACCTACAATGAACCCCAAAATCTTGTGGTGTTTGAAATCTGGATCCAAATTCTGCAGCTAGAGTCCAGTTTGAGTGGTGCCTGCTGGACTCTGCAGCAGGCAAATCACTGCATTCCCAGCAGCATTCTGCATCTAAATTCTGTGGCAAAGAGCCATTGGTTTCTGTAGCAACTTTGAATACATTTAAAAAATGGCGATGAAGGGTTTTCTTGAGTTTGTTCTGAAAACGAATAAACCCAGGCAGTACAGTAACACCTGTGATGTTGGTCTGACATCATGGTCAATTATCTTTGTGCTGACCCGTAACGGTTAACTTTCAAAGTGCTGCTATATTTTTGTATTGAAAATGCAGACCTGTGGGTTTGTTAGTGGGGAAACTGGAGGGTTTAACAGCTGGCTTTGGGGCAGTGAGAGCTTTCGGAATATGGGAGAACATTAGGGGTTTTGGGGTAACCATGTTAATTGTCTGTTAAAAACCGAGCAGTGACATAATTTTGTGTCAGCACTGTTAGGTTTTAAAACTTAACACTCTCCAGTGACATATGTGGGAGCAACTCACACCTCTCAAAGCTATTATTTGAGGCTGCCTGCAGACTCAGGCAGATGTTACTACACTGATTAAACTTTTATCTGGAAGCTTTTTTTCTCACAACCATAAGGTCTTCGAAATTTTTTATTACAATGAAAGTGTACAACAGTGACGCTGGGTGGGTCAGCAGAGGGGTTCAACCCTGGAACCTCTGGATCTTAAAGCAAGGGCCTGTACTGCCTGAGGTAAAAGATTCAGCTCTAATAGTCAGTGGTGTAGCAGGCTCAACCTCTGTATGTGGTCCAGCCACCATGAGACAGGGCAGAGAACCACGCTGAGTGTGCATGGGTTATAAAAGCTTTGTAGAGTACAGCTTGACAGCAAGGGGTGGGTTCCCCAGCCGATTCCATGAGGAATCATGGACTACAGAGGCCATTGCCCTAAGGGCTACAAAAGTGTTTCCATTTTAACCTTGTCTTCTCTTGCTCATAATGTACTGAAACATTTGCCTTTTGGGCTGCAAGGTTCTAAGCTTGGGCCAGTTTGCACACTTGTGTATGCAGGTCTGTCTAGTCTATCTGTCACCTCATCCTCCACTGTTGCTACGTGGGACTGACTTCGCTTTTAAGGAAGACACGTTTTGGTGCCTTCTTGGTGTGACAGGGACCCTTTTAAACATCGGTTTGTCTGGAGGTTTTGGGCTTTTGTGGTGCATTCCCCCTGTTACTCAAGCTATCTGCCCAGGGCACGGACAGTCTGTCCCTGCCCACAGACTGCTGCCGCTGGGTTGCCTGGCTGACATCCAGGGGAGGCTTGCTGTAGTACCATGATTTCAGGAGCTCGTTCATCTGCTCCTGGTCTGTGATTCCCCGCAGGTGATCTTCTTCCCCTTCTCCCCCGTCGACCTCCTCCCTGGGCGCATTGAAACGCCGCAGTTTGATTTCCTGCTGCATGCTTTCGAAGAAGTGGAGGATGCACTTGTGGGCGAAGTCCCGGGCATGCTCGCAGCAGGTTTCGTCGAAGATCTTTTGCTCGATGTCGATGTAGTTGCTCCAGTAGCGTGTCTGCAGGAAGGCAGCCTGATTAAAGCAGGGTCTGAGCGACCGGGCAAGGCAGGCTACCACGATAAGGATCAGCAGAACACTCCAGCCAAGGGCCTGGGCGATAAGGAAAGAAGCATTGAGGCAGGATGAAAGACACCGGGAGTGACACTGACATCAGTGTAATATACTTGCTGTTTGCCTGACCCTTAGCTCAAACTGAGATTTTAAGCAGGAGTGGGGAAGTGGGAAGATGTCTGGGTTCTGGTTCAAGTTCTAGCCTGGGGTTGCCAACCTTCCAGGATTGTCCTGGTGTCTCCAGGAATTAAAGATTCATCTTTAATTCAAGATTATGTCATGTGATAAAATCGCCAGGAATATGTCCAGCCAAAATTGGCAACCCAATTCTAGCTACAAAATCCAGCCAACTACACCTCGAAGAGTTTATACGCCATGGGAAGGCTGAGGCCTTCTAGAGCCCCGTGAATGGCCTAATGGGCATAGGGCATTTTATCCACCCATCGCTAATCTACAGTTGAGCACAACTGGAGTTCCTAATCAGGCGAGGGCTGGAAAGGGGTGGGAGTGGGCATAGGCCAGGTCTGACAGACCTTTGTCAAGGTTAGTCCCTGCAGGCCTGGTGCTGGGCCTGCCTTTTACAGGGTTGCCAGCAGGGCCGTCCTTACCCATACGCAAAGTACGCAGCTGCGTATGAGCAGGAAATTTGGGGCACCTGGTGCCCTGCGCAGCTACGTGCTACTCCAGCCCCTACTCTGGTTCTTCCCCCCCGCTCCCGTGCCGCAGAGGCCGGGGGCTGCGTAGGGCCCCAGAATAGGTAGGGATGGCCCTGATTGCCAGGTACCTGGTCTGACCACTAGGATCTCCTAAAGCATAGACGATTTTCAGTGCACGTACAGTCTCAGGTGTGTGTGTGTGTGTGTGTGTGTGTGTGTGTGTGTGTGTGTAATGGGATGGAATGTCAGGGGGGGAAATTAAGACACCTGATTACCCTCCTTGATGTACATTGACCACCCACATTAGCTTCAGTGAGAGTTTCTTGCACAAATCTGAAGGGGTAGTTGGACCCCAAGAGTTCATAGAAATTAGGAGAAGTCAACTCGGTCGTCAGTGAATTCTCCGGAGTTTGCAAGGAGCTATGACACACGCTCCTGAAAAGGCTCAAAGTTAAACCAGTTGTAACTTCCTTTGAGATAAATTGATTAACCCTTGGCTTTTCACTAGCATTACTCCATCAGATCCCCAGCCTGATGTATGATCTTTGTATAGAGCGGTGGACTAACATACAGGATTCCTTGGGTCTGTTCTTAGCTCTGCCATAGACTCATTGTATGGACCTTGGGCAAGTCACTTCTCCTCTCTTGGTCTCTTTCCTCCTAAGGGAGTTGTGAGATTTAAAGTATGTAAAAGAGTTGTAACCTCCTTGATTCTGAAAAGGGCTTTAGAAGAAGAGCGTATCACTATTTTTGGTATGAGCATCCTCATTTTTATTCACATTTCTAAATCACCAATGCCCCCCAGAATCTAGGTGCCAGTGCTTTTTTCTACTACCCAACATGGGGGGGACTCCTGCAGAAATGATCATGAAGATGGTATTTCTGAATGTCAAAGAAATGGAGCTCAGTTTGATTCCCACTTTAGTTAGTGCCAAAACTCTCCCTGACTCCAGAGGAGTAGGTGCAGGCTCGTGGTTCTTTGACCTGTTCTACAAATCCTTTGAAAGGCTCCCAGAAAAACCTCTGACTTACTTGTGACCAGCATTTCAGGTACCTGGAGATCGCCTTCCTGGCAGGGTTGTTCTTCACGAGCTCGTCATCTTTGCAGGGCACTTTGGAGAGCAAGAGCTGCGTCTGGGTAGGGGTGACGTTGGCAAACCCCACAAACTTTTCAGGGTCGACGGAGGCGCTGAAAGCACAGACGAAGCATTTCCCATCGAGGAGGGTGACGATGATCCAGATGACAGGAGCAATCATGGCTCGCTGCATGATGGAGGAGCACATGTACCTGTGTGCAGGAGAGGGAAATATGAACTGGTGTCAGCCTGATGTCCCTGGAGATGAAGACTTCTACTTATCCACAGAACTGAATTGGCACAGGTAGCAATAGTATTGGCCAAGGAATACCATTTAGCCCAGCTTGGCTTTTGCCAGCATTTTTCCAGCTAATGTCTTCTCTGTTCTTGAATCTTTGCAATGATGTTGTCTTGACCCTTTCTTTGGGAATCTATTCCATTGCCTAAATGCTCTTTGCATACTGACCAAAGTATTAAGATTATGCATGGGTGCTGCGCGGATCTGTTATTTAAGGTTTCATCAAGAAACAAACAAGGATTGTGCCTGATTAAGAATACTCTTGCATATTCCGTGCATGATTCTCTGTCAACTCCCTTTCCTCTCTTCCCTCTTTCTCTCCCCCCTTTAGCCCCTCCGCAAAATATCACCTGTGCTCTTTCACCCCTTTCTTGCCTCCATCACGTCTACCCCCCCGCAAAAAATTACTACAATCATTCTTGCTTTAGTTTATAAACACCCCCTAAAAGTTTAAAAAAACCAACAATAAAAAAGCATGCACAATGAATCGAAATGACCACACAATTGTCTTGCTGTAACTTCCCCCAAGAGCACCCCCACACACCCATTTCCTGTTGTCTTTACTTTCTGTAAAGACTACAGAAAATATTGTCTTTGCTTGATCCTGCAAATGCTTACTGCTGTGATTAGTCCCACAGAAGTCAGTGGGAACGTTGCTCACAGGGGGAAGTACTATGCCTGGTAGGGAGTATTTGCAGTCTTGAGCCCTTATGGCGGGGTGGGGAAACTTTTTGGCCTGAGGGCCACATCGGGGTTCTGAAACTGTATGGAGGGCCGGGTAGGGAAGGCTATGCCTCCCCAAACAGCCTGGCCCCCGCCCCCTCCCACTTCCCACCCTCTGACTGCCCCCCTCAGAACCCCCAACCTATCCAACCTCCCCTGCTCCTTGTCCCTTGACCGTCCCTTCCTGGGACCCCCACCCCCTATCCAAACCCCCTGCTCCCTGTCCCCTGATTTCCCCGACCCCTATCCACACCTCCGCCCCCTGACAAGCCCCCCCAGGACTCCCACACCTATCCAACCCCCCCTTGTTCCCCATCCCCTGACTGCCCCCTAGAACCTCCGCCCCATCCAACCGCCCCCTGCTCGTGCCCCCTTACCCTGCTGCTCAGAGCAGCAGGACTAGCAGCCACGCCACTTGGCTGGAGCCAGCCACGCCTCCACGCTGCCCAGAGTGCTGGTGGCACGGCAAGCTGAGGCTGTGGGGGAGGGGCTAGGGGCTAGCCTCCCTGGCCGGGAGCTCAAGAGCTAGGCAGGACGGTTCCCCGGGCCAGATGTGGCCCACGGGCTGTAATTTCCCACCTCTGCCTTATGGTATAAGGTCTTCCATGTTAATTTCTTCTATATCTCTTTAAAACACCGTGCATATTTCTGTGGCTGAGTAGGGAGCCAGGGTTTGCCACCTTTGCTCACACTGGGCAGCACCGTGCTCCATGAGTCGTCCCATTGATTTCGTGGAGTAAGGTACTACGCTGCGCAGCTTGAGTCAAGGTACCACAGTCTGGGCCTAGACATTATCCTCATTTTTGGATGGCATCTAAAACTGGACTTGCTGGAAACAGCATGAGGAAAAATGCTTCTGGTGCAAGACAATAGTTTGTGAGAATCTCTGAGGTACAGAAGGTGGGGAAACTTCCCCTGGTAGTAAACCCTCCGTAAAGACTTCAGGAATGTAACATTGCCATTTTCTATTGCGGTGAGGGGAAGAAAAATCATACTCAAACCCCAGTTGTTCCAAAAACTGCTGTTCTGTGTCTGTATTATATATCCATGGAGTTGCCAACACTGAGCTGCAACTGAGTGTTTAATACCATTGGACATCCTTTAATCATTTATCCCTTGTGCACTCTTCGCTAATTTTATTAAGCTTCATGAGCCTGATTCTCCTCTCTCTTACACCGGTATAAATCAGGAGTAACTCTACTGCAGTCAGTAGAATTACATTGGTGTGCACATGGAGTAACTGAGGTCAGAATCTGAGCCTGTGTGTCGTTTTTTCCCCTTTAAGCCAGGGCAGTAAAGGCGGCGGGGGGGGGGGGGGGGTGCTAGGGGCAGCCAGCAGAGAACTTTCTCTATTGTGGAGCCTAAATGTTGCCTTCCTTAGCTTCAGGCCTCTCCTGCTTGTGGTATAAATACATTAAAGATGGTGAAGCACTTTGAGCTCTATTGTTGAAAGGCGCTGTATAAGAGCTAGATATTAGGATTGTTATCTTTTTCCAGGTCTCAGAATTATTCTCTGCCTTCATTTATATTGTGGTTACCTTGAAGGTATTCATAGAATCACTGTGCTCCCGGACTCACACAATCTGTTGTAAATCATCGGTGCCGAGCTCACTAATGAGCAGCCGGCGTTCAAGGTGTTTAAGAGGGAACTTCTAAGGAGCTCCGTTTAGGACAAAGCTAATATCAGGGAGATAAAGATGTAACAAACAAGAGGGCTGGAGGGGAGGCAAAGGGGGCAAAACGACTCACAGTGGTGAATCCCTCACCTGATGACGGCCAGATCCTTCTTTCTGCCCCCAGTAGGTCTTTTCCACTCCTCCAGCATCACCAGAGACTGTCTGTTGAGAATAAGACCACAGAGAAAGAGGGCCGTGGGGGGCAGAAACATGATCCCCAAACCGTAAGCCATGTTGTACTTGGGCAGGCAGGGGCAGTTAAAGTCAAAGGAAGTATACATCTTCACGCTAGCCAGGGCTAGCAGCCCACAGATCCCATTCATCACCGACTCAGAATTGGACTGAAAGTATTGGAAGATCATCCGGAACCGATCCATGGTGCTGTATTGGCTGGGGGCTGCTTCCCAAGGAGAAATCCCTGGTTAACTTCAGACTGATGAGGTGCTTGCTGGGGGCAGATGGGCACAGCTTTGCGACCCTTTTCTTGGGTTTTCTGGCTACGTGCGTTCTAATCCGTCTTTTCAGTTAGGGTTAGAAAGGCAGCTTAGTGCACTTGGGTGGGCAAAGAGATAGAAACAGGAAAGCAATGCTGCTTACGGTGACACACAAAAGCACCTGTTGAGGATTCCTGTGTCCATCTAAATGGGACCAGTTCAATGCAGCTGCCTCTCTTGTGCCTCTTTCCCTTCCAGGGTAGAATCCTGTGTGACGGCTCCTGGACACAATCTTTTCAATTCAGCCTTTAGCCAGATACTTCCCTTTCATGGCAGGATGCAGTGGCTGGTCGTTCTACTTTCTAAGTAGATGGATACAGCCTCTCTGTGTTATTTTTCTCCCCCTCTTTCATCCACAGCACTTTAATACATGCCACACAGCAGCAGCCTGGAGGTAGGATAAGATACACATTCCCAGGACATGGAACACTAGCTCTCCCCTGTAGAAAGAGTTGTCTCCGGATGCCTAGGAGCTATTCTCTCCCTCATCAATGATGTGTTGTCAAATGAGTCATCGCTGGTGATCAAGCTAGCTATTCAAATGAACTTATTTGTCTACATGCCTCCTCCCTGTTTCTCTGCGTTAGCATGGTTGGCTTCTGTGCATTAGCTCTTAAGCTGTGACCCAGATGCTAGAGAGCAGGGGTGGAGGAGACAGGTTCAATTCCCAGTGCTGCATGGACTTGCTTTGTGACCTTGGGCAAGTCACTTAATCTCTGCTTCAGACTCCCCATAGCTAAGCATAATGGTATTAACCTTCCCGACAGGAAAGTTGTGTGGATTCATTGTTTTCAGATCCTTGGGTGGAACTTTGATTCCAGGCCTGTAATATCAACCAGTGGTTTGATCACATGGCAACAATGGGGGGGGGGCCATAGTTTTCCTTGCTCTGTCTGCAGCACCATAGTGTATTGCTACTGGCGCTCTGATACACGCTGAGCAACATTGTTCCTTGTACTCCCCTGTTTGTATCCACCTGTTGTCTCTTGTCTTCTATTCTGAGTGTAAGCTCTTTGGGGCAGGGACTGTCTTTTTGTTCCGTGTTTGTACAGCACCTAGCACAATGGGGTCCCACTCCATGACTAGGACTCCTTGATGCTATGGTAAAACCATTGCCTAATACTATTGCAATATGTGCACATAAGCTTACCAAGGAAATGTTCAGATAACAAACCATGGCCATATATATACAGCCCACACACGGTCTTCATCAGGAATCAAACCTAGGAACCTTTGAGACCGAAGAGACAGGCCTCTACCTCTTAGAATGAATGAGACTTTCTTTCTCGGGTATGCTACTTTCTCACAGGGAATTATGGTCACATGCACTAGTCTAGTGCAACATGACTTCACTGTGCTGGGCCAGCATTTAAACAGTTACAACGATGAAAGCTACAAGTGTTGACGTTGGAATTTTAATACAACCTGCCCCTGCTCTCTGGAAAGTAAACAGAGTATTCTGGAAGGTCTGATTTCTATTTTAACACGGGATTTAATTATTTCCAGGACCTCATCTTCAATTAGAAATAAGGAACTGAACAGCAATTGGGCGGCCATCCCCTTTAATTCTGAGATAGCCCAGTACCCTTTTAATATGTTTTGTTTTGTTAATATTAAGCCTGAATCTCTCTCTGTTGGATGCTTTATACAATGCTGCTCTTGAAGTAATACTGTGGATGTTCAGTCTGCAGCGTGGGTCTTCAAGCTATTTTCTGCACTTGAAACCAGCCTTAAGCTTCCATTAATGTCAATGGGAATGCTTCATGTGCAACAAATCCAGACTTGCTAGGGCAGAGTTGTAGAGCCAAATGTAGTGTAGCTAGCTACAGCTGTTATAGCCTTATTTAGTCTGTATTGCATCTTTTACATTTCTAGGGTGTCCGCAGTGGCAGTTGCCATTTTGTGTAGGAGAGTAGATGCAGCATGTTACAGAGGGAAGACGCACACTGTTCTCACCTGGAGGCTTTACTTCTGTTCTTTCTTGTTTTGCTGTCTTTCCTTTAACCTAAAACACATCATTTATACTGAAAGCATCTGGATGGTCTCTGTGTATTGAAAATCCTAATACTTCTAGCAACAGCTGGACAGCATGAAGCATGGAGTGAAAGGTTGTCCTTAATTTGAAAAATTCATTGTGTGATACAGTACCAGAATCCCAGCCCTTAGAAATGAAAAACCACTAGTAGGTCTTAGTCAATTAAACTCTCCCTGGGGCCATTGCATGATTATTGTACATTTTCCATTGTTTTGCCCATCTCATTTTAAATATTTCAAGTGATGAAGATTCCATCTGTTCCCTTGAGGCTGTTTTACAGCCCAGTAGGTCTTGGTAGCAAGTAGACAGCTCTCTAACACCACATTCTACAGGCCATTATCCTCTGATCCCACTGAGGATTACCTAAAGAAACTACACCATCTGCTAAAAAAACTCCCTGACAAAGCACAGGAACAAATCTGTACAGACACATGCCTAGAACCCCGACCAGGGGTATTCTATTTGCTACCCAAGATCCATAAACCTGGATATCCTGGACGCCCCATCATCTCAGGCATTGGCACCCTAACATCAGGCTTGTCTGGTTATGTAGACTCTCTCCTCAGACCCTACGCTACCAGCACTCCCAGCTATCTTCGAGACACCACTGACTTCCTGAGGAAACTACAATCCATCGGTGATCTTCCAGAAAACACCATCCTGGCCACTATGGACGTAGAAGCCCTCTACACCAATATTCCACACAAAGATGGACTACAAGCTATCAGGAACAGTATCCCTGATAATATCACAGCTAACCTGGTGGCTGAACTTTGTGATTTTGTCCTCACCCACAACTATTTCACATTTGGGGACAATATATACCTTCAAGTCAGCGGCACTGCTATGGGTACCCGCATGGCCCCACAATATGCCAACATTTTTATGGCTGACTTAGAACAACGCTTCCTTAGCTCTCGTCCCCTAACGCCCCTACTCTACTTGCGCTACATTGATGACATCTTCATCATCTGGACCCATGGAAAAGAAGCCCTTGAGGAATTTCACCATGATTTCAATAATTTCCATCCCACCATCAACCTCAGCCTAGATCAATCCACACAAGCGGTCCATTTCCTGGACACTACTGTGCTAATAAGCGATGGTCACATAAATACCACCCTATACCGGAAACCTACTGACCGCTACACTTACCTACATGCCTCCAGCTTCCATCCAGGACACACCACACGATCCATTGTCTACAGCCAAGCTCTAAGATATAACCGCATTTGCTCCAATCCCTTGGATAGAGACAAGCACCTACAA
Source organism: Chrysemys picta bellii (assembly GCF_011386835.1). NCBI lineage: Eukaryota > Metazoa > Chordata > Testudines > Emydidae > Chrysemys > Chrysemys picta. The sequence continues at coordinate 124,421,504 of NC_088797.1, read as the reverse complement.
GATCTCTATCAAGCATTCTTAAAACTACAATACCCACCTGCTGAAGTGAAAAAACAGATTGACAGAGCCAGACGAGTACCCAGAAGTCACCTCCTACAAGACAGGCCCAACAAAGAAAATAACAGAACACCACTAGCTGTCACCTTCAGCCCCCAACTAAAACCTCTCCAGCGCATCATCAGAGATCTACAACCTATCCTGAAAGATGATCCTTTACTCTCACAGATCTTGGGAGACAGACCTGTCCTCGCTTACAGACAACCCCCCAACCTAAAGCAAATACTCACCAGCAACCACACATCACTGAACAAAACCACTAACCCAGGAACCTATCCTTGTAACAAACCCCGATGTCAACTCTGTCCACATATCTATTCCAGTGACATCATCATAGGACCTAATCACATCAGCCATACCATCAGGGGCTCGTTCACCTGCACATCTACCAATGTGATATATGCCATCATGTGCCAGCAATGCCCCTCTGCCATGTACATTGGCCAAACCGGACAGTCTCTACGCAAAAGAATTAATGGACACAAATCTGACATCAGGAATCAAAATACTCAAAAACCAGTGGGAGAACACTTTAACCTGTCTGGTCATTCAGTGACAGACCTGCGGGTGGCTATATTACAACAGAAAAACTTCAAAAACAGACTCCAACGAGAAACTGCTGAGCTAGAATTGATATGCAAACTAGACACAATCAACTCCGGTTTAAATAAGGACTGGGAATGGTTGGGCCATTACAAACATTGAAATCTATCTCCCCTTGTAAGTATTCTCACACTTGTTATCTAACTGTCTGTCTGTGCTGGGCTAGCTTGATTATCACTTCAAAAGTTTTTTTCTCTTAATTAATTGGCCTCTCAGAGGTGGTAAGACAACTCCCACCTGTTTATGCTCTCTGTATGTGTGTATATATATCTCCTCAATATATGTTCCATTCTATATGCATCCGAAGAAGTGGGCTATAGTCCACGAAAGCTTATGCTCTAATAAATTTGTTAGTCTCTAAGGTGCCACAAGTCCTCCTGTTCTTCTTTTTTCTGGTAGCAAGTAGGTTTTTCTTCCTGCTTTCAGCCTAAATTTTTCCTTCCTGACTTTCATTCCAGACAGCTGAGTGTTCACCCTTCTTAGTTACAGCTCATGCTTCTGCAGGCGTTCCAAACACCACACTAGAACGTTTGCCTGTTTTGCAAAATGGGAAAGCAAAGCTCTGCCTCGCTAGCAAAGCAAATCAAGCGGCATTCAACAGAGGTACCAACAGTTTCTTCTCACCCCATAAGATCAGCCAATTTCAAATGCTGAGTCAGCAGGCATGAGTCGCCTGTTCCAGGAACAGGTTTCAGAGTAGCAGCCGTGTTAGTCTGTATCCGCAAAAAGAACAGGAGTACTTGTGGCACCTTAGAGACTAACAAATTTATTATTTATAAATTTATTGTTCCAGGAAGTATGTAGGAAGCTCCTTTACTGGACTAATCTGTTTGATATAATCAGTTTTAAAAAAGGGGAAAGGGTGAGATTGCCCCCCTATGTGTAGACAAGTCGTGTGCAGTTTGGTGACACCAAAGATTGCAATGCTATCCCCTTCCCACCAGGACACTGAGTGCTATTCCCTATTTGCATCAACATACACAATTACGTTAATCAAAGACATATGCACACAACCATAATATTTATATTTTCCTTTGCTGCTGAAAGGAAATTGCTTGTTAATTGCAGTCACCAGCAATAAAAACTTGTAGCTGATCAGCAACATCCTCCTCCATGCTGCCGTTATAAGGACATGAAGGGGCAGCCTCAGCCCCGCCCTTACTGAACTCTGCAGGTTGTGTGGGCCTTTCCCATTTTCAAACCACTTTAATTGTGGCTGGGATTATTATTTCATAATGTGCATTTCTATAATGTCTTGGATTCAAAAGTGCTTTGTGAACTGTATGTAGAGCAGTTACTTCTTCAGACAAATCACTTCATCCTGCCGTAAAATGCAGACACTTCTGGGGAAGAACACAGCAACTGTTGACTAGTGCTCACCAACATGAAAAAAAAAAATTAGGAGACTGAGTGGCAAGAATCCTGTATCCAATCCAAACTGCAAAAGGAATTTTAGGTAGGCAGAATATAGTTACTCAGACTGGAGGTTTGGCCAGGGGGCTAGGGTTCTTGGAAAAGGTGCCGTCTGATCTCTGTCTACATCTGCTCAGCACCTCTGTTTGACATCTTAGTGGTACTTAGAACTGGGAGACGGTATTGGTGCTTTGTGGCAAAAACTGAACATTTCACAGTTTGTCACGAGAGAGGGAGAGAAGGAGAGAACATCTCAGGATGTTTCAGAGTAGCAGCTGTGTTAGTCTGTATCCGCAAAAAGAAGAACAGGAGGACTTGTGGCACCTTAGAGACTAACAAATTTATTAGAGCATAAGCTTTCGTGGACTATAGCCCACTTCTTCGGATGCATATAGAATGGAACATATATTGAGGAGATATATATACACACATACAGAGAGCATAAACAGGTGGGAGTTGTCTTACCACCTCTGAGAGGCCAATTAATTAAGAGAAAAAAACTTTTGAAGTGATAATCAAGCTAGCCCAGCACAGACAGACAGTTAGATAACAAGTGTGAGAATACTTACAAGGGGAGATAGATTTCAATGTTTGTAATGGCCCAACCATTCCCAGTCCTTATTTAAACCGGAGTTGATTGTGTCTAGTTTGCATATCAATTCTAGCTCAGCAGTTTCTCGTTGGAGTCTGTTTTTGAAGTTTTTCTGTTGTAATATAGCCACCCGCAGGTCTGTCACTGAATGACCAGACAGGTTAAAGTGTTCTCCCACTGGTTTTTGAGTATTTTGATTCCTGATGTCAGATTTGTGTCCATTAATTCTTTTGCGTAGAGACTGTCCGGTTTGGCCAATGTACATGGCAGAGGGGCATTGCTGGCACATGATGGCATATATCACATTGGTAGATGTGCAGGTGAACGAGCCCCTGATGGTATGGCTGATGTGATTAGGTCCTATGATGATGTCACTGGAATAGATATGTGGACAGAGTTGACATCGGGGTTTGTTACAAGGATAGGTTCCTGGGTTAGTGGTTTTGTTCAGTGATGTGTGGTTGCTGGTGAGTATTTGCTTTAGGTTGGGGGGTTGTCTGTAAGCGAGGACAGGTCTGTCTCCCAAGATCTGTGAGAGTAAAGGATCATCTTTCAGGATAGGTTGTAGATCTCTGATGATGCGCTGGAGAGGTTTTAGTTGGGGGCTGAAGGTGACAGCTAGTGGTGTTCTGTTATTTTCTTTGTTGGGCCTGTCTTGTAGGAGGTGACTTCTGGGTACTCGTCTGGCTCTGTCAATCTGTTTTTTCACTTCAGCAGGTGGGTATTGTAGTTTTAAGAATGCTTGATAGAGATCTTGTAGGTGCTTGTCTCTATCCGAGGGATTGGAGCAAATGCGGTTATATCTTAGAGCTTGGCTGTAGACAATGGATCGTGTGGTGTGTCCTGGATGGAAGCTGGAGGCATGTAGGTAAGTGTAGCGGTCAGTAGGTTTCCGGTATAGGGTGGTATTTATGTGACCATCGCTTATTAGCACAGTAGTGTCCAGGAAATGGACCGCTTGTGTGGATTGATCTAGGCTGAGGTTGATGGTGGGATGGAAATTATTGAAATCATGGTGAAATTCCTCAAGGGCTTCTTTTCCATGGGTCCAGATGATGAAGATGTCATCAATGTAGCGCAAGTAGAGTAGGGGCGTTAGGGGACGAGAGCTAAGGAAGCGTTGTTCTAAGTCAGCCATAAAAATGTTGGCATATTGTGGGGCCATGCGGGTACCCATAGCAGTGCCGCTGACTTGAAGGTATATATTGTCCCCAAATGTGAAATAGTTGTGGGTGAGGACAAAATCACAAAGTTCAGCCACCAGGTTAGCTGTGATATTATCAGGGATACTGTTCCTGATAGCTTGTAGTCCATCTTTGTGTGGAATATTGGTGTAGAGGGCTTCTACGTCCATAGTGGCCAGGATGGTGTTTTCTGGAAGATCACCGATGGATTGTAGTTTCCTCAGGAAGTCAGTGGTGTCTCGAAGATAGCTGGGAGTGCTGGTAGCGTAGGGTCTGAGGAGAGAGTCTACATAACCAGACAAGCCTGATGTTAGGGTGCCAATGCCTGAGATGATGGGGCGTCCAGGATATCCAGGTTTATGGATCTTGGGTAGCAAATAGAATACCCCTGGTCGGGGTTCTAGGCATGTGTCTGTACAGATTTGTTCCTGTGCTTTGTCAGGGAGTTTTTTTAGCAGATGGTGTAGTTTCTTTAGGTAATCCTCAGTGGGATCAGAGGATAATGGCCTGTAGAATGTGGTGTTAGAGAGCTGTCTAGCAGCCTCCTGGTCATATTCCAATTTATTCATGATGACGACAGCACCTCCTTTGTCAGCCTTTTTGATTATGATGTCAGGGTTGTTTCTGAGGCTGTAGATGGCGTTGTGTTCTGCATGGCTGAGGTTATGTGGCAAGTGATGTTGCTTTTCCACAATTTCAGCCTTTGCACGTCGACGGAAGCACTCTATGTAGAAATCCAGTCTGTTGTTTCGACCGTCCGGAGGAGTCCACGCAGAATCCTTTTTTTTGTAGTGCTGGTAGGGAGGATTCTGTGGGTTAGTATGCTGTTCAGAGGTATGTTGGAAATATTCTTTGAGTCGGAGACGTCGAAAGTAGGATTCTAGGTCACCGCAGAACTGTATCATATTCATGGGTCTGGAGGGACAAAAGGAGAGGCCCCGAGATAGGACAGACTCTTCTGCTGGGCTAAGAGTATAGCTGGAAAGATTAACAATATTGCTGGGTGGGTTAAGGGAACTACTGTTGTGGCTGCTTGTGGCATGTAGCAGTTTAGATAGTTTAGTGTCCTTTTTCCTTTGTAGAGAGGCAAAGTTTGTCTTGTAAATGGCTTGTCTAGTTTTTGTAAAGTCTATCCATGAGGAAGTTTGTGTGGAAGGTTGGTTTCTTATGAGAGTATCCAGTTCTGAGAGCTCATTCTTAATCTTTCCCTGTTTGCTGTATAGGATGCTGATCAGGTGATTTCGCAGTTTCTTTGAGAGTGTGTGACACAGTCTCTCAGCATAGTCTGTGTGATATGTAGATTGTAATGGATTTTTTACCTTTAGTCCTTTTGGTATGATGTCCATCTGCTTGCATTTGGAAAGGAAGATGATGTCTGTCTGTATCTGTACGAGTTTTTTCATGAGGTTGATGGATTTCCACTCCATACGGCTAAATGCAGTGCCTTGCATAATGAAAGGTTTCAGAGTAGCAGCCGTGTTAGTCTGTATCCGCAAAAAGAAGAACAGGAGGACTTGTGGCACCTTAGAGACTAACAAATTTATTAGAGCATAAGCTTTCGTGGACTATAGCCCACTTCTTCGGATGCATATAGAATGGAACATATATTGAGGAGATATATATACACACATACAGAGAGCATAAACAGGTGGGAGTTGTCTTACCACCTCTGAGAGGCCAATTAATTAAGAGAAAAAAACTTTTGAAGTGATAATCAAGCTAGCCCAGCACAGACAGACAGTTAGATAACAAGTGTGAGAATACTTACAAGGGGAGATAGATTTCAATGTTTGTAATGGCCCAACCATTCCCAGTCCTTATTTAAACCGGAGTTGATTGTGTCTAGTTTGCATATCAATTCTAGCTCAGCAGTTTCTCGTTGGAGTCTGTTTTTGAAGTTTTTCTGTTGTAATATAGCCACCCGCAGGTCTGTCACTGAATGACCAGACAGGTTAAAGTGTTCTCCCACTGGTTTTTGAGTATTTTGATTCCTGATGTCAGATTTGTGTCCATTAATTCTTTTGCGTAGAGACTGTCCGGTTTGGCCAATGTACATGGCAGAGGGGCATTGCTGGCACATGATGGCATATATCACATTGGTAGATGTGCAGGTGAACGAGCCCCTGATGGTATGGCTGATGTGATTAGGTCCTATGATGATGTCACTGGAATAGATATGTGGACAGAGTTGACATCGGGGTTTGTTACAAGGATAGGTTCCTGGGTTAGTGGTTTTGTTCAGTGATGTGTGGTTGCTGGTGAGTATTTGCTTTAGGTTGGGGGGTTGTCTGTAAGCGAGGACAGGTCTGTCTCCCAAGATCTGTGAGAGTAAAGGATCATCTTTCAGGATAGGTTGTAGATCTCTGATGATGCGCTGGAGAGGTTTTAGTTGGGGGCTGAAGGTGACAGCTAGTGGTGTTCTGTTATTTTCTTTGTTGGGCCTGTCTTGTAGGAGGTGACTTCTGGGTACTCGTCTGGCTCTGTCAATCTGTTTTTTCACTTCAGCAGGTGGGTATTGTAGTTTTAAGAATGCTTGATAGAGATCTTGTAGGTGCTTGTCTCTATCCGAGGGATTGGAGCAAATGCGGTTATATCTTAGAGCTTGGCTGTAGACAATGGATCGTGTGGTGTGTCCTGGATGGAAGCTGGAGGCATGTAGGTAAGTGTAGCGGTCAGTAGGTTTCCGGTATAGGGTGGTATTTATGTGACCATCGCTTATTAGCACAGTAGTGTCCAGGAAATGGACCGCTTGTGTGGATTGATCTAGGCTGAGGTTGATGGTGGGATGGAAATTATTGAAATCATGGTGAAATTCCTCAAGGGCTTCTTTTCCATGGGTCCAGATGATGAAGATGTCATCAATGTAGCGCAAGTAGAGTAGGGGCGTTAGGGGACGAGAGCTAAGGAAGCGTTGTTCTAAGTCAGCCATAAAAATGTTGGCATATTGTGGGGCCATGCGGGTACCCATAGCAGTGCCGCTGACTTGAAGGTATATATTGTCCCCAAATGTGAAATAGTTGTGGGTGAGGACAAAATCACAAAGTTCAGCCACCAGGTTAGCTGTGATATTATCAGGGATACTGTTCCTGATAGCTTGTAGTCCATCTTTGTGTGGAATATTGGTGTAGAGGGCTTCTACGTCCATAGTGGCCAGGATGGTGTTTTCTGGAAGATCACCGATGGATTGTAGTTTCCTCAGGAAGTCAGTGGTGTCTCGAAGATAGCTGGGAGTGCTGGTAGCGTAGGGTCTGAGGAGAGAGTCTACATAACCAGACAAGCCTGATGTTAGGGTGCCAATGCCTGAGATGATGGGGCGTCCAGGATATCCAGGTTTATGGATCTTGGGTAGCAAATAGAATACCCCTGGTCGGGGTTCTAGGCATGTGTCTGTACAGATTTGTTCCTGTGCTTTGTCAGGGAGTTTTTTTAGCAGATGGTGTAGTTTCTTTAGGTAATCCTCAGTGGGATCAGAGGATAATGGCCTGTAGAATGTGGTGTTAGAGAGCTGTCTAGCAGCCTCCTGGTCATATTCCAATTTATTCATGATGACGACAGCACCTCCTTTGTCAGCCTTTTTGATTATGATGTCAGGGTTGTTTCTGAGGCTGTAGATGGCGTTGTGTTCTGCATGGCTGAGGTTATGTGGCAAGTGATGTTGCTTTTCCACAATTTCAGCCTTTGCACGTCGACGGAAGCACTCTATGTAGAAATCCAGTCTGTTGTTTCGACCGTCCGGAGGAGTCCACGCAGAATCCTTTTTTTTTTTTTTTTTTTTTTTTTTTTTTGTAGTGCTGGTAGGGAGGATTCTGTGGGTTAGTATGCTGTTCAGAGGTATGTTGGAAATATTCTTTGAGTCGGAGACGTTGAAAGTAGGATTCTAGGTCACCGCAGAACTGTATCATATTCATGGGTCTGGAGGGACAAAAGGAGAGGCCCCGAGATAGGACAGACTCTTCTGCTGGGCTAAGAGTATAGCTGGAAAGATTAACAATATTGCTGGGTGGGTTAAGGGAACTACTGTTGTGGCTGCTTGTGGCATGTAGCAGTTTAGATAGTTTAGTGTCCTTTTTCCTTTGTAGAGAGGCAAAGTTTGTCTTGTAAATGGCTTGTCTAGTTTTTGTAAAGTCTATCCATGAGGAAGTTTGTGTGGAAGGTTGGTTTCTTATGAGAGTATCCAGTTCTGAGAGCTCATTCTTAATCTTTCCCTGTTTGCTGTATAGGATGCTGATCAGGTGATTTCGCAGTTTCTTTGAGAGTGTGTGACACAGTCTCTCAGCATAGTCTGTGTGATATGTAGATTGTAATGGATTTTTTACCTTTAGTCCTTTTGGTATGATGTCCATCTGCTTGCATTTGGAAAGGAAGATGATGTCTGTCTGTATCTGTACGAGTTTTTTCATGAGGTTGATGGATTTCCACTCCATACGGCTAAATGCAGTGCCTTGCATAATGAAAGGTTTCAGAGTAGCAGCCGTGTTAGTCTGTATCCGCAAAAAGAAGAACAGGAGGACTTGTGGCACCTTAGAGACTAACAAATTTATTAGAGCATAAGCTTTCGTGGACTATAGCCCACTTCTTCGGATGCATATAGAATGGAACATATATTGAGGAGATATATATACACACATACAGAGAGCATAAACAGGTGGGAGTTGTCTTACCACCTCTGAGAGGCCAATTAATTAAGAGAAAAAAACTTTTGAAGTGATAATCAAGCTAGCCCAGCACAGACAGACAGTTAGATAACAAGTGTGAGAATACTTACAAGGGGAGATAGATTTCAATGTTTGTAATGGCCCAACCATTCCCAGTCCTTATTTAAACCGGAGTTGATTGTGTCTAGTTTGCATATCAATTCTAGCTCAGCAGTTTCTCGTTGGAGTCTGTTTTTGAAGTTTTTCTGTTGTAATATAGCCACCCGCAGGTCTGTCACTGAATGACCAGACAGGTTAAAGTGTTCTCCCACTGGTTTTTGAGTATTTTGATTCCTGATGTCAGATTTGTGTCCATTAATTCTTTTGCGTAGAGACTGTCCGGTTTGGCCAATGTACATGGCAGAGGGGCATTGCTGGCACATGATGGCATATATCACATTGGTAGATGTGCAGGTGAACGAGCCCCTGATGGTATGGCTGATGTGATTAGGTCCTATGATGATGTCACTGGAATAGATATGTGGACAGAGTTGACATCGGGGTTTGTTACAAGGATAGGTTCCTGGGTTAGTGGTTTTGTTCAGTGATGTGTGGTTGCTGGTGAGTATTTGCTTTAGGTTGGGGGGTTGTCTGTAAGCGAGGACAGGTCTGTCTCCCAAGATCTGTGAGAGTAAAGGATCATCTTTCAGGATAGGTTGTAGATCTCTGATGATGCGCTGGAGAGGTTTTAGTTGGGGGCTGAAGGTGACAGCTAGTGGTGTTCTGTTATTTTCTTTGTTGGGCCTGTCTTGTAGGAGGTGACTTCTGGGTACTCGTCTGGCTCTGTCAATCTGTTTTTTCACTTCAGCAGGTGGGTATTGTAGTTTTAAGAATGCTTGATAGAGATCTTGTAGGTGCTTGTCTCTATCCGAGGGATTGGAGCAAATGCGGTTATATCTTAGAGCTTGGCTGTAGACAATGGATCGTGTGGTGTGTCCTGGATGGAAGCTGGAGGCATGTAGGTAAGTGTAGCGGTCTCCAGACTCCAACGAGAAACTGCTGAGCTAGAATTGATATGCAAACTAGACACAATCAACTCCGGTTTAAATAAGGACTGGGAATGGTTGGGCCATTACAAACATTGAAATCTATCTCCCCTTGTAAGTATTCTCACACTTGTTATCTAACTGTCTGTCTGTGCTGGGCTAGCTTGATTATCACTTCAAAAGTTTTTTTCTCTTAATTAATTGGCCTCTCAGAGGTGGTAAGACAACTCCCACCTGTTTATGCTCTCTGTATGTGTGTATATATATCTCCTCAATATATGTTCCATTCTATATGCATCCGAAGAAGTGGGCTATAGTCCACGAAAGCTTATGCTCTAATAAATTTGTTAGTCTCTAAGGTGCCACAAGTCCTCCTGTTCTTCTTATCTCAGGATGTGTAACATATCTATTAAACACGATTAAAAATTTAAACTAATTTTCAAAATTAGGCAAAATTAATTCATCCAACTCACTCTTATGTACAGTAAAAGTGAGGGGCGGAAACCTACCTGTCAGAATATCTGTTTAGATCTATGGGGAACCGTACTGAGTCCACCAAGTCTGGACCTGGCAGTCCCCCCACAGGAATCTGCTCTGTGTTCCTCACCATTGTTTCTATCATTCAGACTTTGTAACTCTACAGAAATGTTGCCTGTGACTCATGTGAGGGGAGCTATTTGATGTGGCAGAGCAGGATGTGATGGAGGTCATTGTTAGCTACCAATGAGCACCCAAAGCTATTATTCCTTACCGTGTGTGTGTGTGTGTGTGTCCTGTTGGGGTAATCACACACGCTTTGATTCAATACCAAACAGAATCAAAGCATCAGAACAGGGAGGAGGGAAACAATTCTTTAATCATTTATGTGATTAAAATGTCAGACCTAAAAAGAGGGGTGTGTGTTTGTGTGTGAGACAGAGCGAGAGAGGTGCTTGAGAGAACCCTGTCCGTAACACACAAGCAGCAATCTCTCTTGCCTTTGGGAGCAAGGCTGATCTCATAAAGTGAGACTTGGAGGGGAGCAAAATGATGAAAATGTTGGCCCCTTGCTGAAATTTAGTGGGTTTTTTTGGCTGGCCATCTCCCAGTACCAAAAGAAAGGGGAAGAAAAGAAATCAGGACGCTGTGACTGACAGTCCCCAGGGCCAACGGGGAGAGGCCAGCGCTCCACGTCAGCCTGATTGACAGGGCAGGCAGGCCAATGAGGGAGTCAGGAGCCCACGGGTCCCGTCCTCCGTGTGAGCGGGAGCTGCGGCCTGGGCCGGAGCGGGGCCCAGCTAAGGCGAGCGCAGGAGGCTGAGCTGAGCTGGGCTGGGAAGCGGAGCTGTGCCGGCCAGAGGGGAATGCGCTGGCGGCCGAGTGGAGCTGAAGTTGGGGCTGGCGCAGCTTCGGAGAGCGAGGGGGAGCCTGGGCAGCGCCCCCAGCCAAGCGTCCAGAGTGGAGAGAACACCTTGGCGTGGGGACGCCCTCGCCCCTGTCCCAAGTGACCACGAAAAGGTGGGGGGCTGAGCCCCCCAGGAATCCTGGCCCAGCCTTGTTGGGGTTACAAGGACTCTGCCCCACAGGAGAGTGAAAGGGGAGCCCTCGAGGGCAGGGAGGCCTCTGGGTAAAGGGAGTGGGCGCGAGGACTCAGATCCTGCCGCTAGCCCATTCCACCGGGATAGTGAATAAGCCAGGAAAGTTCCCCACAAGAGCAGGATCATCCTCCCACTTACATGAGCACGTGCAAACTGTTTGGGGTTTTTTTTCCAGAAAGGCTTATATCTTGGCCAACTTTGGGCAGATTTTCACGGGGATGGCAAAAGGCCCATCCTTGACCAAAAGGCCACCCTCCGACCGAATATCAAGTCCCGGCTCTGTAGCATGGGGGTGCTAGAACTTCTCAAAGAACAGACACCAGAATTTTTAATATGGGGAAAACAACGTGTTTTTCTCTAGCCTCATTCTCAGAAATGGCTGACCAGTTTTGGCTGAAATTTCCCCAAAATCTTCAGGCAGACATCCATCGCAGAAAATTTCAGCTTAAAGTGGTTAAAGTTTGCTAAAGGGATAAGCAACTGAAAATAGGGTTTGTCATGGGGTGGCGGGCCCCTTAAGGGGAGATAGGCCTCAGCCCCACCTGTGATAAGATCAGCTCACCTCTCCAGGTGGGAAAATGATTTTGGTCACGTGACAGGAAGGTCATGTGACTAACTCAGGCCAGGCCTACGTTCTTGAGGGACAACAAGGTGCTTAAGGGAAAGCTAGTAATATTCCAGCCAGGTAGGTCAGACGCTTGGGAGGATGTAGCTGGCTTGAGGAAGCAGCTGCAGGTGAGTATTGCAGAGAGCAAGACTGGTTCCTGGAAGGAGTGAAGCTAGCTCTGGGAAGGAGGGCTGGGAAGTCTTGATTCAAGGAGAGAGAACTAACTGAACTATGGAACTGGTGGCAGAAGGGGACACCTGGCTGAATCTGGTATGAAGTACTATCTGCTCCAGCAAGGAGGGCTGTGGGATCCCTTGATTAGGGGGAAGTTTGGGGCCTGGAGGACTAATGTGTGTAGGACTAAACAAATTGAAACCCCCTCCGGTCCCCAGACAGGGAATACTTTAAAATGATATGGACTGGGTGGAGTTTTTAAGGAACACCATCAGAGAGAGGAAACTGAGGCAGGGCACTGCAGAGACAGTCCAGGCCACAGGGGGGCACTCCAGAGGTGGTATTGCATTTACATGGTCTCAGAATAGCAAGTGTTGGGCAACTTTAATAATGGGAAGTTCTGCCAGCTCGGCCTGTAGCATATATACATGTATGAGCCAGGACAAACACATTCCAGAAGATTTTTAAATGGTAATTTCCTGAAGTTCTCCCATCACTCAAGATGGGAAACCACTCTGAACACTCACTTCCCCCTGAATTATCCCCTTCTGATACCCTCTCTCTAACATCTAGTCACTTGTCTTCATAGACTATCAGGGTTGGAACGGACCTCAGGAGGTCATCTAGTCCAAACCCCTGCTCAAAGCAGGACCAATCCCCAACTAAATCCCCAACTGGCTCCCTCAAGGATTGAACTCACAACTCTGGGTTTAGCAGGCTAATGCTCAAACCACTGAGCTTGTGGGAAGGGTGACATAACCGCCTAAAGAGAAGGCGTTTACATGTGCCTTAGTTCCAGAATTTCTTGTGGTAAACCTATATACTGCAAATGGACCATGTGCATGGCAGCCATGTAGCATTTATGTTGTTTGCAGTGGTGTTGTAGCCGTGTTGGTCGCAGGATATGTTTCTTTCTCATGGTTGCAATTATTCATTCAAGCCTCCAGCCGCTAGAGGGTGAAACCAGCACAAAATGAACCATTAAGGAGTAAAAAGGTATTGGGGTGGGAAGGGATGTTTCCGCCATCAATATACCTGCTGCTATTGGACAATATGATCCATGGGCCTGGTTCTTATCTCTGTTTTAACCCCAACTTCAGTGGGGTTACGTTAGGGTAAATCAGGTGAGAAAGTGGAACCAGAACCGGACCCAATACATCTTTTAGATTGCTACATTAGAGCTAAATTTATTGCATCTTCTTTCTAATAACTCGGCTCATTAACTCTAACAATGGGAATGCAGCGTCAGTGCTACATTAAATTTATATGAGTGTCATATAACACGGAAGAGTAGCCATCAAATGGACCACAAAAAGTGTATCAGATTATCGCTCCCCACATTAGCAGAAAGCCTCTAATGAAGTGTGAGCTGTCTGGAGAAGGAGCTGCTCGATTCTGGAGTGAGAGAAAAGCCAACCCAGGCAGAGATGCATGTGCACCCAGATTCAGAGGCATGGAGAGAAATAGAGGTTATCTGATCTCCTTATCATTGCTTTAGACATTGAGTACTGAGCGAGTAGGCCCCATATTAATGTGTGTGGCAGTCTGCATGAGGCTCAGCCGCCTGGAAGCTTGTGCCGCCTGCTATATTAATGAACGGACACAGACTAGTTTCCCTCACTAGCATGCAGAATAACAGATCGTCCTCAGTTTCAAACCCTGCCACAGGGAGAACACTTCCTGATCTGCCCATGTCCTTTCCTGTCCTAGGCAGCTGCCACACAGGAACCGGCTGTGAGGGGAGCAGGGAGAGCTCAATGAGGCTAATTTGCTTTTGTTTACACTGCTGTAAATCCAGATGCCAGTGGAATTACTCCACATGTGTACTGGTGTCACTGGGAACACCACAGGCATATATACTGGGCCATGGTAGGGACGATGGCTGGGGAAGCATGGCTTTGTGGTTAAGGCACAAGATTGAGGCTGTGTTTACACTATGTGTTTACACTATGAATATGTAGATATATTCAAGTTAGCTTGAATCTACCCAGTTCAGGTATTGGGAGCAGTGAAGTTGTGGCAACAGAGGGTTGTGTGTGGGTATGTGCAACCCATACCAAAGCTCATGCTGCCACAACTTCTCTGTTCCGGTACTCAAGCTAGCTAGATCTAATTTAGCTCAGGTATGTCTAGATGAGCTGCAAACACACCCTGTGACTGCAATGTAGACATACCCTGAGTGTCCGGAGAGCTGAACTGCTTTCTATTGCAATTAACAAGAAACAACCTCTAGGTGCCTCTCCCTACCTATAAAACCTGTCTATGTTCATATTGATAGCATGCCAGTCACTGTGATATGTAGGTGCGGATGTGTGTAATGATACTTCCCAATATCACAATGTTGGGAGGCTGAGCTAAGTAACATTTGTAAAATGCTTTGAGGATGGATAACTGCATAGGAAGGGAAAATATTGTCATTGTGCATTTGTGCTTGTGTACTTGATATAAGGAGCTCGTGGTTTCTCAACAGTGCAGCCCGCTGCCAATATAAAGCTCTCTTGGCATCTCACTGCTACTGGTTTGGAAAATTCTTTTGGCCTGAATATTGCCACGTTTACTCAGAGGATGTTTCTGCAAAGTTTAAGGAAAATTCATCATGCCGTGTTTCAGTTACAGGTCATGAGAAAGAAAATATTATCCTGATTGGAAACATTGCTTCTTGAAGAATGTCTTTATTTCCCTCTAGAGTTAAGCTCCTTAGTTTATGCAGATGATACTGTACAACTGGCAGACATGTTAGAAGTAATTATGATACTCTTCACTGCCTTGGAAAATTGGTGTAATCAACTTGGATTTACAATAAACTCCAAAAAGATGAAGTGGTTGCATCTTGGAAAAGGGACAATTTATAAAGTGTTTTGAAATGTAGCAGCAGTGAAGTTGTAGAACAAGTAGAATCTTATGTGTACCGAGGACGCTTGATAGTGCCAACGCTTCCATTAAGGATGTGGTTAAAGGAGATGGGCCTTAGCCACCAGTGCTGTATGGAAGCTGACAAAATTACGGACTGATGAAAACATGATGGTTGGTACCAAAGTGAAAATTTATCAAACCAGTGTACTAACAGTATTACTCCATGGTCTGGAAGAAGCTGGATTCAATGAAATAGAGATCAGAAGGCCGGAGGAAGTAGAGATGAGTTCTTCAAAAGATGGCAGGTGTAAAATGAAATGATTTTAAGACAGATGAAGTTAGGAGAGTAGGATGTGAAAGCAGGGTATGGGATTGGTGACAGTCGTAAAAGATTACATTGGTGGGGACACTTCAGAAGACAAACAGATGATAGGATGCCAAAGAAAATAATGCAAACACAACCAAGGTCAGCCCAACCTAGAGGGCAATCATGACTAGATGGCAGGACACCATAATGCAGGGACCTGACCAAGCTGGGCTTAATGGAGGAACGAACCATGGTCAGGAATGAATGGCGATGCTGTACTGCTCCCCGTGTCTACAAAGATGCTTTGGGATGAAAAGATTTCCCTTTAGCTCAAATGGGGTGGCTACTGCCCTTGGGCCAAATGGTTTAATCTCTTTGAATACCTGTGAGCTAGCCAGGTTGGAAGATTGCGCATCATTTGGGGACCAATCTCCCAGTGATGTCAAGAGCTGTTTTATACCATTAACTTTCTAGTGCAGTGATCCCCAAACTTTTTTCAATCGCATGCCCCCCACTTACCTGGTCTGTGCCCCCCTGGGAGCTGGGGTGAGGGGGTCAGATGGGGGAGGGGGAACCACGCTCAGGCGGTGGAGGGGTGAGTGGGGCAGGATGGGGGAGGGGGAGCCGTGCTCTGGGAATGAGGGGGTGATGGGCAGGGGAGGGGCAGCCACGCTTGGGGTAGGAGCGGGGAGCAGTCCCTGTGTGCTCCTCCAGGTTCCAGCAACATCTGCTGCTCTTCCCACCCACCCCCCAGTGGAGGAGGCTGGTTAGTGCAGGTGACCAGGCTTGTGGTGTGTGAGCGCCTGGCACTGGGACTGTAACAAAACCGGGGGCAGAGTGGGGCTGGGTGGCACTCCTTCCCCGTCCCTCCTGCGGGGCTGGCCCGGGCCCATCATGCCCCCAAGGACATTCCTCTCTCCCCCCCCAGGGGGTCTCACCCCACAGTTTGGGGACCACTGATCTAGTGCGAGTAGCAGCAGGTATCATGGTCCTGGTTGTCCAATGGGGAGAAGTAGCCCCCAAGAGTAGGACATCTTTCAATAGCATAGAGCTGTCATTGTGGCTTCTGCCTTCACCGCAGCAACCAGAGTAGGGGGCATAGCCAGCAAAAAGGAACATGATTTGGTCTTTCCTCCCTTGGCTAATCTTTGGGTGCTATAATAGTCCCTGGTAGTCATTGGCAGCTGAAGTAGACTACAGTGCTGAGCAGGTTGTCCATGCTAAGCAAATAATGAGTAATGGCCATTGAATAACTAATACAATGCTAGCAAAACAAAATACCGGCATTGTAAGATGGAGTTTGTCTTCATGAATAAGGCTCTCTGGAGTTTTTTATATGGCCTTGCTATATTCTGTCTTGTAACTTTGTGAAAGCAAGTACGTGTAGCTGGCTACAGGCAAGGGAATACTTGGCTTGGATAGTTTTTATTTATTATAGAAAGAGCTGATTATATGTAGTGCTCCCTAGGCAGTTAGATCTTAGTTCCTTGGCCTGTAGGAAAGCTCTGTTTCCTGATCTCCACATTTATCCTCAGCCAATTTTCATCCAGTTCCTGGCTGAGAAAGCTTTTTGTGATGGTGTTGACCTGGTTGGCTTGGAGCTGATGCCACAGTAAGATTTTTCGTATTGTCTCTGTTCCCATCCTAGAAACGAGTGGTACTTAGCAGGAGGCATCAGGGTTGATCTGTTAATATTCTAACTGATGATAATCTCTCTTCTACTGCCCTGCACATGTGTCACAAACTATTCAAATTCTATGAAGAATTTATGCCTCTGGTGACTAAATGTGTCTCAGAACAAACCTGGGCCCCAATGTGACCATGAGTGTTAGGCCTGCAGACCCCATTGCAGGATCAGGGCCAGCTGAACTCTAACCCTGTGTCATTGGTTACTGAATAGGAAGGAGAACTCACAGAGCTGGAGTTCCTCTTGCCCCAGATTCTATATGCTTTTGCGCTAGGTCACCTTCTGGGCTTCTTCATGTAGCCAGGATTTTCAGTTGAAAACTCAGCTTGTGTCATGGAATTACTTTAGTGAAGATCCTCAGATATGTCACAAGTGAAAGCTGCTCTCAGTGGTAAAGACTCTATTATTGCATTTTTCTACTTCTTGTAGAAATTTTCATATAAAGCTTGGCTACTACTACTCCAACACAATGCATTGGCGGATTCTCTGGCATTCTTGCATTTGTACCCATCTGTTAAAGAGGTATAGTGCTCACTCTGCTTGGTATGAAAAGGACAGTTTTAAATGGGAATAGGGTTGGAGATGTGCTTAGAAAGTGAAAATGATCTCCTACAAGATGACCCCTTGGGTACCAAAGATGGTCCCATGCTCCATTACAAGGAGTTCCATCTGTTGACAACTATGGCAATAGGACACAATCTGTGAACTGCTTTCAATACAGGGGTCGGCAACCTTTCAGAAGTGGTGTGCCGACTGCCAAGTCTTCATTTATTCACTCTAATTTAAGGTTTTGTGTGCCAGTCATACATTTTAACGTTCTTAGAAGGTCTCTTTCTATAAGTCTATAATATATAACTAAACCATTGTTGTATGTAAAGTAAATAAGGTTTTAAAAATGTTTAAGAAGCTTCATTTAAAATTAAATTAAAATGCAGAGCCCCCCGGACCGGTGGCCAGGACCCGGGCAGTGTGAGTGCCACTGAAAATCAGCTCGCGTGCTGCCTTTGACACCCGTGCCATAGGTTGCCTACCCCTGAATTAAACAATCAGTAATTGTTTATTGACTGATGTCTTTGCACTTCAAACCATAGCATGAATTTCTTAAAAATGTCTTTTGGTTAGTATCCCACTGGGAACATGGGCATCTGTCTACATATTTTGATTAGGGTCATGGTTGACCTTAAAGCTTCTAGGTTGGTGGGAACCAGGGCCGGCTCTAGCATTTCTGCCGCCCCAAGCAACAACAACAAAAAAGTCGCGATTAGCGGCGGCAATTGAAGGAAAAAAAAAAAAAAGTCGGGATTGGCAGCGGCATTTCAGCGGCAAGTCCTTCGCTCCTAGAGGGAGTGAGGACCTGCCGCCCCCGAATTGCCGCAGGTGCCGCCCCTCTCCCTTGGCCGCCGCAAGCACCTGCTTGTTAAGCTGGTGCCTGGAGCCGGCCCTGGTGGGAACAATCCTGTATTGGCCCCAATAGAGATGGACTGGATAATAGGCCTTTTGTAGGGGGTGATCTGGATTCCTATGCCTCACATGGAGAGGAGGGAAGAGTTTCGTCAGGGTGGAGAAACTTGACTGGGAGTTTCACTAAACACAACAAAAGCATTTTTCTTTTACTGAAATAAGTATCAAAAGTAGCCTCCCACCTTTTTGAACCAGCACGTTTGTGACGCAGACAGCCTTCAGATGGCAATAATTCTTGATTGCTACTGATATGAGTGGCAGTCTTGAGCAATAGACCGTCTCTTCCGCAGCCAGCCAGACTCCTCTTCTCTGTGTTTTGATATAACTAGAAGTTTTAGGATGTTAACAAGTGTCAGAGTTGATGCAGATTTAGTCATGCCAATCACAGTCACTATTCACTGCAAATCCTATTTTAAACTTGGATTTAAAATCCCCACAACATTCCTTGCTTCACCTGTTATTAAACCCTTCAGCACTGAGTGGTGCTGCTGTCCCTGCAATAGCAGAAGGCCGGATATAAAGTTTCTTGTCCGTTTCAGTTAAGAACTGAAATGTGTGTGTTTGGCTATTTTGCCTCTCAGAAAAGTTTGGCAGAGAGGGCCTGATTTGTCAGATGTGCTGAGTACCCACCCGCCACTGTAGTTGAAGTCATTAGGAACTGTGGGTGCTCAGCACCTCTGAAAATCAGACCCTTAGTAACTTCCGGTGAGGTGCTAGTCTGGATTACTGAGCATATTCTAGTTTGGACAAATGCATCCAATCTACCTAAAATTCTCCTCTACTAATATAATATGATTATAGGCTGAAATGAAAACCATGGGTCTGATGCAGGGGTAGGCAACCTATGGCACGTGTGCCGAAGGTGGCACGCGAGCTGATTTTCAGTGGCACTCACACTGCCTGGGTCCTGGCTCTGCATTTTAATTTAATTTTAAATGAAGCTTCTTAAACATTTGAAAACACTTATTTAGTCTACATACAACAATAGTTTAGTTATATATTATAGACTTCTAGAAAGAGACCTTTTAAAAATGTTAAAATGTATGACTGGCACGCGAAACCTTAAATTAGAGTAAATAAATGAAGACTCGGCACACCACTTCTGAAAGGTTGCCGACCCCTGGTCTGATGAAACGTACCTGACTTTTGAGGGAACTTTAGTTCTGAAGGTGAACTGTTCAGCTGTGGAAGGGCTCATCTAACATATATTTTTGGGTCTATATTTATTGATTTATAATAGTCTACACCAAGGGAAAAAACACCTAACAACAGGGTTCTAAGCTAATTTATAAAGTACTTTGGGAACTCTCTGGCCCAAGGTTACTGTAGTTAAAAGCTGATGGTTGATTATGCACTAAAAAAAACCTGGAGAGATTGCATTGGTTACTGAGCAAAGCAATAACACATGACATAGGCCTGGTCTACATTGGGGCGGGGTGTGGTCGATGTAAGATACACAACTTCAGCTACAGGAATAGCGTAGCTGAAGTCGACGTATCTTATTTCGACTTACCTCCCATCCTCATGGCGCGGGATCAACGGCCGCGGCTCCCCAGTCGACTCTGCTACCGCCGCTCGCCCTGGTGGAGTTCCAGAGTCGACGGGAGCACGTTCGGGGATCGATATATCGCGTCTAGACGAGATGCGATATATCGATCCCCGATAGATCGATCGCTACCCGCTGATCCGGCGGGTAGTCTGGACGTACCCTAAGTGTATTTGTCCACTCCTAATGAGGAGTAAGCCATCGAACCCGAAAGCTGTTTCTCCAAACACAGCTAGGCATATATTAAGCCATCCTGCCTTAAACTCTGGAAATGTCTCCTTGTCGCAGAAAATACCAGTTTCTTTCCATGCAGTGGACACTGATGCAAAAGCACTGAGAGAAGAATCACTGTTATCCTGTACTCTCTGTAGCTCTGTTCATGGCTGAGTCTGCTTTGTCTGGGGGTGGTGTAGCATCTCAGAGCCCTTTAAGGTATGTCAGCACTGCAGTTGGGAGGTGTGACTGCAGCATGTGTAGACACACTCAAACTAGCTTTGATCTAGCTTGAGTAGCAATAGCAGTGAAGCTGCTCCATCACTATTTTATCTTTGTATTGATTAGTACAACTACTTTGTGCTCATAGTGCTGTACAAATGAGGGGTAAGAATTTATCCCCATCAGACAGATTGACAAACTGCGGCACAGAGGGACAAGGCCAATGTGTCCTAGGGCCAGTTTTTCAGCCCAGAGTAGAACCCAGGTCTTGTGACACCCATCCGGTGGACCTCTTCCCTCGTATTTGTCGCTGTATGTAAGAAAAATGCTTCTGTTATCTGTTTTCACTTCTGTCCCTTGCAAAATTTTCTCCCAGTTGCTTTCCCAATTACATAGAGATTCCATTTTTCTTAGTGATGGTTGCGTAGATTCAACTAGAGCATGGACAGTACATGAGTGTGTTCAATACATGAGCACCTCTTTGCACACTCCCCAAACCATGGCCCCTCAACTGACCTGAAAACATACCTTTGAACCATTAAAAATGGCTTCTTCACAGTAGCAGCAATTCATCTTCTAGAAGAAGTAGGGTCTTGTCCACAGTGTTGTCCTGCCATCTAGTTCCTGGTTTTATCTCTGTGTATAACCCACGCTCCCACATCATTAGCCTCCCTCTGTATTTATTAATGTGGTGCTGCACATCTTCAAAGTTCTGTGCACATATTAAAGTTATCTGATTACTGTATATCTGTCCTCCCAGATAAATAATAATATCCTTCCCAAAATCTCTACAAGGGGAGTCTTGTCTTTTCATGGGTAGCAATTATTCTTCTTGATGACTTATAACTGTGAATGGTGACTTGTGAAGGATCATTTTGACCAGCTTTGCTGTTCATCTATGCATGGCCAAGATAAACAAGCAAATTCTGAAAAGGTCAAGATGTTTAAAAACGACAGTCTTCTGTGTCTCTCACCTCCTTCTCACCCCCCGGGTCCCAGTCTAGAAGTCTGTCTCTGAACCTGAAACTTTGAAATCCAACATTTTCATGGAATGAAGGTGGCAGGGAAGAAGCATGCTGCAATTCTCTAGCACCTTTCATCCCAGGATTTAAGACTTTGGGAACACACAGGTTTTTACCCTCCCCTTTTTTAAATCTGTTTGTTAGGGGTGTGGTGTACCAGGCTACCAATGTACAGCTCCAGGGTCGATGCAGTGATATTGGTATAAAGGTGCTTTTACGTCTATTGCTTATTATCTTTCCCTTACAGGAGTAAGCTTTTATAAACACCTTTATACTGGTATACCTGCATCCACACTAGTGGGGTTGTAATGCTTAAACTGGTATAGTTTAAAATAGTCAATCTTTATGTGTAGGCGAGCCCTATGTAACACATTGCATTCAAGCCTTCATCCCAGGCCAGAGCCATCGCAGTCTAAACACGCCTGTCCTTCCAAAGCAAATCGCTATCACATATGACTGATGTCACAGTTACTGGGCTAACTGCACCTCTGACACCTCCCCATCCATCTGAGTGCACCTCCTCTCTGTCTCAGCCTGGACTATCTCAGGGGTGAAATCATGTGACTCTCCCACTCTCAGATGGGTCCTGGGTTGCAGTCCCCCTGTGTACTAACTGTGATCACCTCAGCTGCTCTGATTTCTGTCCAGACCCTGCAGTTCTGTTCCCTTTGGGGGCAATGACAGCATCCAAACAGCCTCCTTAAAGCAAAGTATCATTTGTTTAGAACAAAAGCATTTAGGAGAAAACATATAGCTTAAACCAATAAGCCAGACTGTATATGTGTCGAGCTTTTCCCCTAAGGTTTGCCATTCTCTGATCTGGAAAGGCCTTGCCACTTTGACTTTGCAGAGAGATTCTGTCTCTCTCTCTCTCTCTAAGCCAGTCTCCCCAGACTGCTGCTCACAGATGACACCCTTTTACCTCCCAATAAAGTCTTTTTAACTCTTCGGTGTTCTTTTGATCTAATAACCCCCAGATGACCCTAATTTTCTCTTGCTGACCAGGTCTCTAACACTGTTAATAAAATGGTTACTTCTCTGTATTCATAACACTGTTACATAGCAGCTTCGTGTCTGTCATGGCTGGTAGGGTCCAGTGGGACCACCAAGCAATTGGTCAATTAACTCGTTCAGTTTTATCACCATGGTTGAATCTGGCTGGTGGATTGTCCTTCTCCAAAGTTTACTGCCAGTGATGGTGAAGTAGTTCTCCGGACTTTGAAGTCAACTGAATAGCGTGCCTGGAATAGCAGGCAGCATGAATTTTGAGCTTAGTCTTTTGTTATTGTCTCCCTTGTCTTCTTTCTCTGTCCTCTCCCCACCTACAAGATGCAGCCACAACGGTACAAAAGTGAACTGTCCTGCGGTTTCCTGACAACAGTAGTGACATCCATGTGTAGAGATTTTGTTGTGCGGAACGATATGCCATAGTAATGAAGACCACCAGTGGCATTTATAAGCCGGCAATGTTGCTGCTGGAGGAGACTTGTGTGTCTGAGAACAGAAGTCAAATAACCAGCTGAAAGTTAGCAAGAACTTGCTTAGTCTGCAGTTAAAGCAGATGAACAAGCGACAGGCGGCACTGCTGTTTGTTTCCTGCCTTGCACACCTGGTCAATTAGACCATAACTACATCCCTCATCAGTCCTCCCAGGCGACACACTCCAGAATTGCCATCCAGAAAGAGGTGAAGCCCCATAACAGGTGTGCTGGGCTATGCCTGCACTTACAGGACCAGTGCCCTCTCTCCTCTTCACTCCATCCTCTGTCACCTTCTCGACTTTGTATCTCCTGTCTATCTCTAGAGCCCCATGGGCAGTCAAACCCCCTCACTTCCCTTTCTCTATGACTTTATAACCATCTGATTTCTCTGCTCCTTCTGACTCCATGCATCTGAAGAAGTGGGGTTTTTTTTACCCACGAAAGCTTATGTCCAAATAAATCTGTTAGTCTTTAAGGTGCCACCAGACTCCTCGTTGTTCTTGTGGATACAGACTACCCGATACTCCGCTCCTTCAGTCATTTGTAGAAGCGTTCTGGGAACGAACCTTTCTCCAGGTTCCTCAATGCATCTGAATTGTTTTGTCTGTTTAGACTGTACGCTCCTTACGGCAAGCAGTGGCTTCTGGGTCTTGTACAGCACTGAGCACGATGCTGCCCTCTAAACAATGAACAGCACCTGTCCCTTCTTCAAAACCTTTCACAACTGGAGCCCCTTCTCTTATCAGGAAGCCCCTTCCCTTGAGACACTTCCCGTCTTTAAGTAAGTATCCCAATTAAAACTGGCGTTCTCCTTTGTTTATAACAGCCTCTCTCTACAAGGGGTGGTGCAATGCTGAGTATTAAGGGCTCTGTAGAAAATTGTTTTGTGGAGTCAAAAATAAAAACAATCATTTAGAAGCCTAAGGGCTAGATTCCAATTTAGATAAGGACGAGCACTTCATTGGGTATCATGAAAAATTCCTTGCTGGGTATGCATGGGTGGGTTCTGAGATTAGAATTTCAATCTAGATTGAGCAGCATATCAGATAGTCAAACTGTCTGCAGGGGCTCGCTATTATCCTATAATATCTGGGCTGTGTCTTGCTGTAGGAGTTTTTGAATCGCAAATGCATTTTCTGAGTCTCTTAAACCAAACACAAAGCAGCTCCCTCCCCTTATGGAACCACGCAACAGATTCAGAAACAGAGGCTGATGTGAAAAGTTTCAGGGAGGAAGCGTGATTTAATGATCAGAGCAGGGAATCTGGGAGTCAAGACACCTGGGTTCTAGTTGTAGATCTTCCACTGTTTCACTGTGTATGGATCTTTTAAGCTTTCTGTGCCTCCTTTGTATAATAATGATAACACTGTTACACCTCTTGGCCTGAGTGGTTAGAGAAATCTTGGGGTTTAGTGGGTTGTTTCCATTAGAAGCTAAAAATTGATGATGATGGAGTCAGGAATCCAGTTTGTGGATGCAATTCTGCTTCATTACAATGACGGTCCATTGATTCCTATTGTTTTCAGGGAAACGGGAATTTAACAACATGAAAATTTCTTTGCTTAATAGTTCCAAGCCTCTTGTGACAGCACTTTGCCCAAAAGCACTCCCCCTTAGTGCTTTTTCTCAGTCATGCTCCAAATTCTTCCCTAGCTTTTTTGTTGCCTTCTCTGGCTGCTTATGTAGTGTTTTCCCCCTGCATCTCTCTCTCACATGCCCACACACCTGCAATCATATCAATCCCCAGCATTTATCAGGTGCCTGGAAAACCCCTTGGACTGCATAGCCCAGACCTGCCCAGGTTTGCATGCAGTCTAATCCGCAGGTGGAAGTTTTTCCATTGTTTCAGCTATCACTAAACAAAAGAGCATTTAACTCTTCCCTCATTTAACCTGAATGGTAGGTGGCTATCACACCCAGCAGCTTCACAAGGTGGTGTGACTGCCTAATCCACAGCCTAAAATGGAATTAACTCACAGAGGAGGCTTAATTGAGTAAGATTTCTTGCCCTTTGGAGCAGCGAACCTGTGCCGTATGCACAACCTTCCGGGTCTGCAGGGCCGTGTATGCTGGCAACACAACATGCATTATATAGCACGATGAGATCTTTTGACTGAGTATGTTGTATAAGAACAAAGTGTCAACATGAGTGTTATTAACATGAAATGGGGCCAGCCCCATCTGTGCCATGATTAGCGGTCTCTCAGCCTGAGGGGGCAGAACTATGGGGCCAAGTGTAAAGCAGATAAACACCTGACCCTCCTAAAAAAGGGTTGAGAGAACACTTGGAATGACAGGAAATCAAATAGGTTGGGCTTCTGCGGGAGGCCCTGAGATACTGTCTGCAGGAAGGGGAGGGGAGGCAGTGGGAGCCTGCTCGACAAAAGAGCCTCCAGGGAGAAAGCCCTGGGAGGTGGGGCTCTGCTAAAAGAGCGGAGAACTTAATGGTAGCCCAGAAGGCAGGTTGAAGTGTAGCCCCAGAAGGGCGGAAAAAACTTTTGTTTGTTAGCCTGGGAGGAGACTAAACGAGAAAGATGACTATGCCAGAGGCACAGAAGCTTCAGGTTGTTCCAGTACCACAATGGCAGACACTAGGGATGGCTAGAGTAGAAGAACCCCTACCACGCTGCATCCTGGCTTGAGGGGCACTCTGAGGGGTGGTGAATTTCCCCCATTACACTCGTGCTTCATGCTAACTGCTGTCCCATCAGCCTCAAAGGCAGCTGGCAGCCTCTTGTTTTGTACCTACTGCCGTGAGACAGAACAGTGAGTGTCATGGACCATCCTGTGCGGTCCCTACCTCTTGTTTTGTGAGACTCACTCCTGTGCAGAAGGCCAGCACAAAGCCTATGCAACACTTAAATCCCATTTAAGCCCTATGTGGCACAATCCTTGGGTGAGAGCCTGGTCTCATTGAAGCCCATGGCAGAACTCCTACAGACTTCAGTGGGTCCGAGATTTCACTCTTTGTGTTGCCCCTCTGCAGAGAAGTATAGTGTGCACATGGGGCTGAAGGGTTTTGATCAAAAGAACATTGTTGTGGTTGGCAGGTGGGCTAGGTCTGGGTCTCTATTGACCTTTCTACAGTGGTCAAACCTTCCCACAGCATACCATTGCTGATGGGTTCCCTTAGCGATTCTTGGGCAGGCTTGTTATTTACAGCTGATGGTGAGGTAGCATCTTCAGCTTCCAAGTCAGTTCTTCTAAGCATGGTTTTCTGGCTCGCTCAACCCTGCTTTTATAGCTTGTTCTTCCTCTGTCTCCCATAATGTGCTTCCAGCGTTCATCGCCAAGAACTACCCTTGCTCATTTATAAACTTAAATGTAAATTATTGCTTGGTGATTGAAGTTAATTTTTGAGAGAACCACACAACATACAGTGGCCACAAAACGCCCACGAATTGGCTCCACTACTGTTCATTGCAATCATAGTGTTGAGCTGAGTTCCCTGTGATCTTTGCTGGCTTTCAGCCTTTGCTTACAGGCCTGTCTGGCTTAGTGGGACATTTAATCATACAAGTGCAATGTGGTGGTGGTTTGGATTATTTCAAATTATCAGGCTTCTGGAACAGGTGGCTGCTGTCATCATTGTTTGATAGTTAGCAAAGGACACAAACAAAGCTTATCATCTCTTGACCCATGCAAAAATGTGCACTGGGAACCATCCAAAGCCACCTGAGAGCGGCAAGTTACAGCGCTGTAAAGCGCCAGTGTAAACAGTCCCCCAGCGCTGTAAGCTAATCCCCTCGTGGAGGTGGAGTACCTGCAGCGCTGGGAGCTCTCCCAGCGCTGGCACGCGACCGCACTCGCACTTCAAAGTGCTGTCGCGGGAGCGCTCCCGCAGCAACGCTTTGGAGTTTCGAGTGTAGCCACGGCCTCAGACTAGGTTTTGTTATAAGTGAACCCTCTCCAGGTTTTCAACATTCAACAGAGAAGAGCCACAAGAATTATACTGGAAAACACCAAGGTGCTTGATCCACTCAGCTTATTGAAAAGAAGGTTGAGTGATTTGATCAGTCTCTAAGTACCTACATAGGCTGTTAGATTAAACAGAGGCATAACAAGATCCAGTTACTGGAATTTTAAGCTTGACAAATTCAAACTCAAAGCACGAGACACATTTTTAACAGTGAGGGTAATTAACTATTGGGACAATTCACCAAAGGATGTGATGGATGCTCCCGCACATGAAACCTTTAAATAAAGATTTTTAATAGGAATTTGGTGCCCATATCCCTTAGGCATTTTGAAAATCTGAGCCCTAAAATTCTTAGGATCAGGAACACAGTTCACTGAATTCAGGAGGTGCTAAATACATATCTGAGGCACAATCTTTCAGCAGACGTGGTATTAGGTATATGACATATTCATAGATTCTAAGGCTAGAGTGGACCATTGTGATCATCTGGTCTGACCTATAAAAAACAGGCCATAGAACATTCCAAAAATAATTCCTAGAGCAGATCTTTTAGAAAAACATACAATCTTGATTTAAAAATTGTCAGGAATGGAGAATCCACCCTGACCCTGTAAGTTGTTCCAACAGTTAATTACTCACATTAAAAAAATATTTCCAGTCTGAATTTGTCTAGCTTTCACTTCGACATCAGATCATGTTATGCCTGTCTCTGCTTGATTGAAGAGCCCATTAGCTAATCTTTGTTCCCCTGTAGATACTTATAAACAATAATCAAGTCACCCCTTAACCTTCTCTTTGTTAGACTCCAAGGAGCTCAGTCTCTTTAGTTTATCACTATAAGACATGTTTTCTAATCCTTTACCCATTCTTGTGGCTCTTTTCTGAACCCTCTTCAGTTTATTAACATCCTTCCTGAACTGTGGGCACCAGAACTAGACACAGTGTTCCGTCACATCAGGGCTAAGCACAGAGGTAAGGTAACTTGTCTGCTCCTGCTCGTGATTCCCCATTCATGCTGTGACAGCATACCCCATAAGGCTTTATGGGGGGTGTGCTTATAAATGTATGTATGACATAACTGGAATATGTTTTGTGCTGCCTGTGCCATGTAACATATCTCCATAAAGGTTCTGGTCTACTATATCTATTCATCCTATTTGTACATATATATCATTTTCTACTTGAGGTTAAGAATATGGGCTGTATGCTTGCCTGGTTTCTAAGTAAGCTTTGTGAGGCATTTGGTCAGTTTCTTTAGGAAGGAATTCGCCAGGTTAAGTACCTGATCAGGAAACACTTGGGGAACAATGCATCTTGGAATGCTCCAATCCACATAAGAAGTCTTCCTGGAGACATGCAAGATACCATGTGAACAATGGCTTCGGCCTGTAAAGACTGAGTCATGCAGGGACATGTGACTTGCCCAGGTGACTCCAAAACTCCATCTTGGAGCTGGACTTTGCATAGGAGGGAGGAGGGAGGTCTCCACCCACAAGAGAGGAGCCATCATGAAGAATCCCCTAGCTATCACCTGAGCTGGAACAAGAGCTGTACCAGGGGAAAGAATTGTGCCCAGGCCTGGAAGGTGTCCAGTCTGAGAAAAAACTTACTGAAGCATCTCTGAGGGTGAGATTATCTGTATTCAGTTTGATTAGGCATAGATTTGCACATTTTATTTTATTTTGCTTGGTGACTTTGTTCTGTCTGTTACTACTTGGAACCACTTAAATCCTACTTTCTGTATTTAATAAAATCACTTTTTATTTAGTAATTTACTCAGAGTATGTATTAATACCTGGGGGAGCAAACAACTGTGCATATCTCTCTATCAGTGTTATAGAGGGCGAACAATTTATGAGTTTGCCCTGCATAAGCTTTATACGGGGTAAAACGGATTTATTTGGGTTTAGACCCCATTGGGAGTTGGGCATCTGAGTGCTAAAGACAAGCACACTTCTGTGAGCTGTTTTCAGGTAAACTTGCAGCTTTGGGACAAGTGATTCAGACCCTGGGTCTGTGTTGGAGCAGACGGGAGTGTCTGGTTCAGCAAGACAGGGTGCTGGAGTCCTGAGCTGGCAGGGAAAACAGAAGCAGGGGTAGTCTTTGCACGTCAGGTGGCAGCTTCCAAGGAGGTTTCTGTGATCCAATCCGTCACACATGCATCCAAGGATCACATTAGCCCTTTTGGTCACAGTGTCACACTGGGAGCTCATGTTCAACCACCACAGCCCCCAAATCTTTTTCAGAGTCACTGCTTCCTAGGACAGAGCCCCCCATTGTGTAAGTATGGCCTGCATTCTTTGTTCCTAGATATTTACACTTGGCCAGATTGAAACGCTTGCTTTTGCCCAGTTCACCAAGTGATCCGGGTCACTCTGAATCAGTGACCTGTCCTTTTCATTATTTACCACTTCCCCAATTCTTGTCATTTGCAAACTCTATCAGTGATGATTTATGTTTTCTTCCAGGTCATTGATAAAATCGTAAAATAGCATAGGGCTAAGAGTCTATCCCTATAGGACTCCACTGGAAACAGACATGCTCGATGATGACTTCTCAGTTTACAGTTGCATTTTGTGACCTCAGTTAGCCAGTCTCTAATCTATTTCATGTGTGCCATGTTAATTTTTATATCACTGTAATTTTTTAATCAAAATGCCAGGCAGTACCAAGTCAATTAACATACTGATCAGTAAATATTAGCAGACCAAAGAAAATCTGTATCTTCCCTTGTATGAAGAGATGACATGTCAAGGCTATAATGCCACCTACAGGATTTTAGTGACAGCATAAACATTATAAGAGAGGAGCAGTGCAGTCAGAACTGGAGCGGTTATTGCTAGTGGTAGCACTTATTCTTAAATGTTCATATTTATTCGAACCCAGTGACAGTATCTGCTTTCAGAATGTGGTGACATCTGATGTGCACACCCGAAAAGAACAGATCTGTCAGCTAGATTATTCAAATAAGCTCCTGTTGGGGACTCGCTCTCTCCTCTCTTCCTCCCTGGCTTAATTTTGCATCTCAGGATTACAATGTACTTGTTCTGAAATGCACACTATATGTCCTTGTTTAAACCGGAATGGAAACTGACATTTGCCTGTAGAGTCAATCTTCAGAACTGGGACAGGAGCTGCTCTCTTGGTGGGAGCAGGGAAGGCTGAGGGGAAGTTGCACCTGTTTTGCTTAGCACAGCAGTTCCTGGAATCTGCCTGATGAGAAGTGCTTCTCGTTACGAATCAGCGCTATGTTGTCTCTGAGAATCCAGTGGGGTTTTTATTTTATTAAACTTGGCATTTGAGTTTCTGACTGGTGTCCACCATCCAACTCAAAAAGCAAAGAAGATTATTTGTGACACGTTTGGGAAATGGGTCTAGTGGGAGAACTTGCTGGGCAACTGCATGGGTCTCGGAACTGGGAAAGAGATTAATTCTGTTATGTCTAGGTCACCAGTTCAGATCCCCTAAGTTGGCATATGAAATAATGAATGGTATAGAGGAGGTCTTATCGGCCTCAAAGATGGCAGACCTAGGGCTGTGATGTACCAAATGGGGTAGTAACTAGTATCCTAATTTAGCACATCCGAGACTCCTGTCATGCTGGTGACATGTATAGGTGAAGACACTCCCTATGTTATAGTCTGTGACGCTCCCAAGCAGCAGTGAGCAGGAGTTTGTCCTTGGGGTCATCAGTTGCTTTAATGAATGAACCATTTTCTCCTTCAAGCTCGTACATAGTGTTTGTTGTATAAACTTCTCTCTAAAAATGATCCGTGCTTTTGGTCCCCACCCCCACCTCTATGCATTGCTTGTTTGTTGTCCTCTGGTCAGTTTCCAGGCTATTGGACAGTGCTCTTACCAAAGTCGATTTGAATGACTTTTTCAAGCATGTCACATAGCCTGCAGGTATGTCTACACTGGAGCTCTGGCGTAATTTCCAGCTCGAAGACATATACCCACACCAGCACCAATCAAACTAGCACACTAAAAATGACAGAAAAGTGTCACAGCTGTGGGGCTGGCTGCTGCTCTGTCCTAGAGCACCTGGCTCAAGTGTTGGGCCTTTTTCCCTTACTTGTCTCAGGGTAGGATCTCATGATTCCTCCATGTACCAGCCGCTTATCACCCAGTAGGTCCAACTGAGTTTTGGGGACCTGCATTTCTTCTCTTTGGGATATTCACCAACAGCCTTTTTGAAACAAAGCATTTTTGTTTAGTAGTAGGAACAAAACGTTGGAGGAAAAAGGGATTTTAAAACTGCCAACAACCTGAACACATTTAGTCTCATCTAATATTATGCTTCAGCACAAGCTAAGTTACCGTACCTTGCCATCCTTACTTCTGCGCTGCTGCAGGTGGCTCTCTGGCCGCCCAACTCTGAAGGCAGCGCCACCACCAGCAGCAGCGCAGAAGTGTGGCAGTACCACAAGCCCCCTTCAATAACCTTGTCCCCCATCTCCTTTTTGGGACCAGACCCCTACAATTACGACACCATGAAATTTCAGATTTAAATATCTGAAATCATGACATTTATGATTTTTTAAAAAATCCTATGACCGTGAAATTGACCAAAATGGACAGGAGTTTGGTAGGGCCCTAGGTATAAGGTAAGGTGGGAATTTAAACTGCTATAGTCCATATTGGTGTATCTCTCCTGGTGGACACTCTTAATCCAGTATAAGGACACTTTTTTCCAGTTTAGCTTTGTTGCTTTGGAAGTAGTTTAAGGTAACCTGGAAAAAGGCGTTCTTATTCCAGAGTCAGTGTTCACAAGGGGAATTTATACCAGTATAACTTCCCTTATAGACAAGCCCTCAGACAGCCAATCAGGACAGCTAGGAGACTACCCTCATAACGGTTGCTCCATTGGTTGGGTAGTTAGAGCCATTTAGCCTCAATGGTTTGTACTCACTGGCCTTGTGACTATATCTACATGTGGGATGGTGTGTTGGAACTGTCTGCTCTGCTCCCTTTTGCTAGTATAACACTCCACCCTAGAAGCCCAGTGCATAAATTACATTTTGAGATCCAGAGCAATGATTGTTAGTAAACATCCCCACTCTTTTGTTACAAATCACACTTACTTTCTACGACCCTTCACAGGGAGGCTAATTTCTCAGAATGAAATAGAGTTGGCTCATGTGGGTTGTATTAAAAACCTGGGCACTTTGATGGTTAATTTGGGCAGTAAATGTAACTAAAAGCAAATATTTTCATAAAGAAATAGGGAGAGGCATTGGTTTCTGTTACCAGAGGCAGCATTTGTTGTTCCTGCTTTAATGAAAATCCATTTAGATCTGCAAAGGATGCAGGATCCCTTTGGAACTGGAAATGTTACTTGAACTCCATTTTTGGCAACAAATCATATTTATCACTTTGGTCAAAAAATTTACCAGCTTTACATACACAGGCCAAACTGTGAGACCTTGAGAAGAGGGGCAGTGTACAGTTAAATGCTTGCATAGGAGGAAATTAACTGAGAGTAAAATGTACTTGAGCAAACACATGCAGAGCTGATAAGGATGTTCATGGAAGAATTCCAGACTCAAATAGAATGGGTTCAGTCTGGGTGGTAGACAGTGCGGCCTAATGAAGATGACAAATGGCTTGATTCTCAGTTATGCTAAGGCCCTATTGGACACTCTAACAACATACAGGGCCCTTAAAGGGGGCAGAAATGATCCCTTGTGCAGAGGGCCTGTCTCTGGGATATTGGCATAAGTGACCAAGGCCAGCCCTCCTCTCAGCAGCTCCCAACATAATGGTATGATCTGAGGGTGCTAAGGTGTGGCTGCAGTGTGGTGCACTACAGTTGTTCTCTGCTTCCCAGGCCCTTGGGAAGCAGAAGATAAATTAGAGCAGTGTTGGGGCTGCTCCGACTGACTTTAGGGGCTGAACAGACCCCTTCATAGCCCTGAAATACAGGGAGCACAATACGAAGATGGCTTAAAATTACCTTCTCACTTCAACCGGCAGAACAGAGTCACTGAGCGTCACCCCCCAAAAGTCTGAAGGAAATGAAACATTTAATTTGGAGCAATGCAACACTTCATTTTGACACTGTTCATTTCCCATTGTAAAATATCACTTTCATCCTCATTATTAACTTATTCAAGCACATGCAGAGCAAAGATATAAATAAAGCTTTTTAAAACAGCTGTCCTCTCCCCCAAGCCCCCCCCCCAAAAAAATTCCCAGCCTGCAATGTTGAGCATGGCAGCCAGAGCCCTACTTCTTATTCTGTCCTATGAATGAAATGACAGCGTTCATTAAAATGGAAATTATCTTGCCCAAAGAAAGTGGTTAGCTGAGAAATCTCTTGAATGGCTTCTATAGAAACAGCAAATACAATTGATAGACCCCAGAAAACTGACTGGAGAGGACCCTGGGGAAGCCGCAGTCACATTGTCTGGCATGATGAAGGGTTGTTCATGAGGTGGGTTGGGACACTGTGGCTGAGAACTTGTGCTGGATGTGTGTGTCACTGTTTTTCCTCCAGGGACTGAGAGTTAAACTGAGATCTTAAACCCCATGAAGCAATGGATAAGCAGCTGCTTTAAAAGGACCCTGACAATCATGGTCTAGACACCCCAAGAGAAGGAAAAAAGTTTTAACCTCAAAAATAAGCTATTTGCTCTGTTCTTGTACTATGAAAACATATTGAGTGAGGTCTTTTATGAAAACTTGCAATATTCTGAATTTGATGGTCATTATGAGGTGTATATACAGGGTGGTTATGAATTCAGTATTCGGGTTTATAGAAATCTGTGCGCCTCATCTGTGATGCAACTTTCAGCACCACCTCACAACAGGGCAGTGAGCAGTCAGCAGTCAAGCAGGGAAAGGCACATTCCAAACCAGTTTCGTATACAAAACCAGCTTCAGGTAGCTATCCATGTCCGGCCCAGGAAAGGACAATGATGGACCATTAGAGTTAATGAAAAGACATTGAGACAACTTGAAATTGAAAAGAACATCTTAAACATCAAGTCATGAGGGAATTTCTTCACTCTGACTAATCAGGAGTCATGTGGCCTGGGGGTGGTGTGTAGGGGAACCTTTTAAAGGCAGGCCTGGGGCTGACATATTTTATCCAGAACCTGGGGGATAGTCTCCAAGCAGGAAGCTGTCAGTGAATGCTGGATTTCTCTGCCCTCCCCCCCGGAAACTGAGGCCGCCATAGCTAGGGGCTATGCTGTGGAACTGTTTTAAGGCAATATTATTAGAAGAGGAATCTTATCTAACATGGACAGGTAAAGCCTGAGGTTGTGTCTATATGTTCATGTTCAGTGTAACTTGTAGATGTTTGTTCCCTCTCACTCTCTCTCTTCCCCCCCCCCCATACGATTTCTTTTTCGGATCTGTGTTTTTTCTAGTAAGCTTTTTTTTTTTTTTTTTTACCCCACGTAGTTCTCTGGTGTGCAAACTGTGTGAAGTGTGTGTTCCAAAGTAAACTGGTATCTGGGGAGCTGGTTTCGTGCCTTGGGGGTGGTGGGACAGGGACGAACCAGAGGGGAATGGTCAGAGTGTCTGGTTGTTAAGAACCCAGGGAGTATGCATTTAGGGGGGGGGGGGGAGGGACTCAGGACTGGAAGAGCTGTTGGTGTCTCCCTGCAAAGAGTAACTGGGCTGGTAAGAGCCAGGTTGAGACTTTCTGCGTATGACCTGGCTACTGGTGTCAGGGCTCTGAACCACAGCTGTACAGCACAAAGGCCCCCAAGGTTACAGCGCAGGCAGGGACAGAACCCCTTACTGGTCTGGGTGGACCCCAATGTCGCACATACCCAACATGATAAAGTAAAACGCACAGCAGTATTGTATCTGTCTCCACAGCAGCTCTCCAGTACATATAAAGGAGATGCCTGTATTAACAGAGGTAGCTAACGGGTAGCCTGAGTCCTTTATGTAATGCATGGGAATTTACACACAACTCCAGCTGCTCTGTCTCCCTATGCACTTCTCTCTTGTCTCCTTATTTCTGCTCTCCAGTCTGCCCTATCACCCTGCACAATTACTTTTGCTTCATGCGGTATCTTTTGTACACTCTGCTTGAGAGAGTATCCAGTGACCAAGTGAAATCAAGCATGCTAAACAGAATATTTTCAGCTGCCTCAATCTTGGTGTATAAATACCTACATGGGGAGTAGGTTTCTGAGCAGAGGTCTCTTTAATCTAACAGAGGAAGGCATAACAAGATCCAATTCCTGGAAGTTGGAGTTTAGACAAATTACGACGGGAAGTAAGATGGACATTTTTAACCGTGAGGGTGATTGCTATTAGAGCAATTGCTATCTAGAGATGTGGATTCTACATCACTTGACATCTGTAAATCAACCTTGGATATCTTTCTGAGAGGCTCTAGATCAGCCCCCAGATATGCATGATGCAGGAATCACTGGGTGGAATTTTCTGGCCTATGTGTTATGCAGGAAGGCAGGTTAGATGATCATGATGGTCCCTTCTACCATAAATATCTGTGAATCTATTAAATGTGTTCAGTATCAGGGGGTAGCCGTGTTAGTCTGTATCCACAAAAACAACAAGGAGTCCGGTGGCACCTTAAAGACTAACAGATTTATTTGGGCATAATCTTTCGTGGGTAAAAAACCCACTTCTTCAGATGCATGGAGTGACAATTACAGATATACCCATCATTATACTGACACATGAAGAGAAGGGAGTTACCTCACAAGTGGAGAACCAGTGCTGACAGGGCCAATTCAATCAGGGTGGATGTAATCCATTCCCAATAATAGATGAGGAGGTGTAATTTCCAGAAAGTCTGTTTCTGAAGTTTTTTTTGTTCAAGTATAGCTACTTTTAAATCTGCCATGTACATTGGCCAAACCAGACAGTCCCTACATAAAAGAATAAATGGACAGAAATCGGACATCAGGAATGGTAACATACAAAAGCCAGTAGGAGAACACTTCAATCTTCCTGGACATTCTATAACCGATTTAAAAGTAGCTATACTTGAACAAAAAAAACTTCAGAAACAGACTTCAAAGAGAAATAGCAGAACTAAAATTCATTTGCAAATTTAACACCCGTGGCTATTTAAAGGACCAGGGCGGCAGAGGCAGCTGGAGCCCCTGGCCCTTTAAATAGCTCCTGGAGCCCCCCACTATCCCAGGATTCCGGGGGCTATTTAAAGGGCCCGGGGCTCCCCTGCTTCTACCGCCCCGGCCCTTTAAATAGCCGCCGGATCCCTGGAGTAGTGGTGGTGGGGCTCCGGCCGCTATTTAAAGGGCCGGGGTGGTAGAAGCAGCGGGAGCCCCGGACTTTTTAAATAGCCCCCAGAGCCCCGCAGCCCTACCCCAGGGCTCCAGCAGTGGGGCTCTGGTGGCAATTTAAAGGGTCTGGGGCTCCAGCCCTAGCTGGGAGCCCTAGGCCCTTTAAATTGCCCCATGGGGAAGCCGGGCCGCCCCGGTATGGCAAACCAGCTCTTGCCGGTATGCCGTACCGGGGCGTACCGGCTTACTTTCACCTCTGCAGTAGACTGACTGGCAACATTCCTGTTCTTTAGAGTGAAACCAGCCATTGGCTCCATGGGGCTGAGCCGAGCTATACAGCAGAAATGGCATCTCCTTTGCAGTGCTGAAATATGGCTTGTCCGGATTTGTCCAGGCTTCAGCTACGGATTGCCACAGCCTGTGCACCACCTCCATCTTGGTCAGCATGCGGTGAGGCCTGCCCACAAAGAGCGCAAGTTAAAAAGCACTATCTCGAATGTGGATTGTGATCGCCTGAAAGGTGTTGTAATGAAGGCGCTACCAGGTGGGAAAAATAGAGCAGCTGCATGGTCTAAGGGAGCAGTGTATCTAGCAGGGGCTCCTGAGCTCTGATGCCAACACTGTCTACCTGGGTGGCTTTGGTTAAGCCCCTTAACTTCTCTGTGTCTTGTTTCCCCATTTGTAAAATTGGGGGGGGGGGGGGGGGGAGGGTGCTTACCTACCACACAGGGGTTTTATGGGGATTGATAAATGTTCTTAAAGAGTTTTGACCATATAAAGTGCCAAGTAAGTGCTTAGCATTGTTACTATCGTTATTTTATTATTTATTCTACCCTTAGATGGGGTAACTCCTAGCTAGCAGCTTCAACCCAGGGGGAGACCCTATGATGATGGATGAGAGAACTGCTGAGGTTATTGAGCCAAAACATCAAGTTGGTCATAGATGCTCTGTGGGGAGCCTGTTTTCCAAGTCTCCACACAGTCCTGTTGGCATCTTATGGAAGATGGAACGTTCTCCCACCTCCCTCACGCAAAACAGATACGCGTGTTTATTGCAACAGAAGTGACCAAGCACTCACTTTTCACCACGAAGAAACCTAAAAGCAAGTTCCTTGCCACCATCCCTTACAGATAACACCTTGCTATTCACTGGTACCTTCTCGCTGAGGTCCTCAAAGTGCTTTACAAATATTAATGAGTCTGTCATGGCAGAGAGGGGGAAACTGAGGCACAGAGCTTGTCTGACACTTTCAGAAGAGTCCTCTAATTCTGGATGCCTGAGGTGAGACAACCTAGCATTCTGATCTATATCCGCTTCCTGGCTACGCACAGAGAGCTGCAAAGAGAGGAGTTCACTGTTGACCAGGGGCACTGCCCTATCATTCTCCGATCCAGATTTGTGATACTGGAACTTGGATTTCCCCCATTTCACTTTGACATCAAGGCCTGCATACGTTTCAGCAGCGTGTCCTGATGTCACTGCAGGAAAATTTGCAATCTAATGCGGCTTCTAAGCTATGGGGTGCATCGAAGCACTTTTTGCTGTGTGAAGCAAGAAGCCAGTTAACCCTGTGCTACATTGTTATGGCTCCAAGCAAGAACGTCACAACTGTTATTTTCTTCCATGTTCAGTTAACCATAGACAAAAGCTTTATTCTTAAACCTGGTTGTTCTTGACATCATTTTTGGCATTTTGGGAGGAGATAGGGGAAAGGGTTTAACATAAGTTCTGGGGGATCCCTAAGCTTTGTTACATCAAACGTAAGATGTTCAGGTGACGGTTTTGGTACCCATTAAATGGGACGTTTATCATTCGGGCATTTGGTTTAGGACTTAGGAGCACTTAATGCTCAGCCTAGCCACTAGATCCAATCAGGAGCGGCGCCAGGGTTTTTGCTGCCCTAGGCGGGGGTCCTTCCGCGCTCCCGGTCTTCGGCGGCAATTCTGCGGCGGGGGGGGTCCTTCCGTGCTCCCGGTCTTCGGGGCACTTCGGCGGCGGGTCCCGGAGCGAGTGAAGGACCCACTGCAGAATTGCCGCTGAAGACCCGGAGTGCGGAAGGACCCCCCGCCGCAGAATTGCCACCAAGGGCAGCAAAATGCCGCCCCCCAAATCCTGACACCCTACGCGACCGCCTAGGTCACCTAAATGGAAGCGCCGGCCCTGGATCCAATGAATGTCTAGCACTGGGGCTAGTGTCCTCTCTCTCCCCCTTCCCAGGTTGCAAATCTATACTCTGTGTGTATTCTCCCTTCTATTCAATTCTGCTTCCAGGGATTTAACCGGTACACACAAAGCAAACCCCTGACTTCTATTGCCAATCTTGATCAGGTTCATCAGGGAGGGAATTAAATTTATAAGCTTTTGAATTCAGCAGGGTCTAGTGGACTGAACACTGGTAGAGAAGGCAGGAATTCCCCTGTTCTAATCTTGGCTCTGCCCCAGACTTAGCTTATGGCCTATGCCATGTTATTTTAAACAGCTCTCTGCCTCAGTTTCTCCATCTGTAAAATGGGGATAATACCTCAGTCACGCGGTTCCTGGGGTGCAATCAAAGGATGTGGAGGGCAGTCAACTACCCTGTGGTATTGGGCCCACAGTGTAGTAAAGTTACCCTAAATTCCTAGAAGCGGAGGTAAAAGTGCATCATAAGCAGTATATATGATATGATTTATGCATGAGTGCCTTTAATTTAATGGATGACTGCACTGAACTGCTCCCTGTGCTATTATATGGATTATGCAAGTGCATGCAGGTCTAACAATTGGTAGCTTTTGTTTCTCAGGATCTTCTCTATTTAAGTAAAAGAGAATTTTCCATTTCAGATAAGTGCAGCATTATTATTTATTTATATGGTAGAACTCACAATGTGCCAGGGGTTTTCCAGACATTCAGAGAAAGGACAGTCCCTACCCACACCTTGTGCAATTCAGCCTAAGGACAGAGATGGACAACAGACAGCGGTTAGGGGAAGGAAGAAACAAATATGGAATTGTTGTACCAGTCAACTAGATTCCCTGTAAGGAGTCCACCAGAAGTGGATCTTTAAGAGGGATTTAAATAAAGACAGGGTAGGGGCTTTATGTTGGCCCTCTACATGGGGTCAATTTCACCCCAAATTTGGGAGGCTTTAAATGAATGAGACACTTTGTGCTTGTCTAGATGAACAGTTAGTGCGGGGCAAACTGGGGTGTAAATCTACAATGCACTAATTTGCTGTGCATTAACTGTACGTGTGGTCCTGTGGACCTTGCTACCTCACATGAAAAGTTCCCCAGTTCACATTGACCTACTCCTGGTGTGAAGCAGAGTAGATTGAAGTGCACTAGGGAACTTTTAGTGCATGTTAGTGGGGGGCACATGGACAGTTAGTGCACAGCATATTAGTGCATTGTAGATTTACACCTAAGTTCCCTCTAAGCTGCATGGCCATGCAGCAGGCTATAAAGGGCCGGGCAAGCGTGCAGCCACGGGGCCTGAAGAGGAGAGAGGTAGGGTGGGGGGCGGGGAGCAAGTTGGGGCGTGCAGGGCTTCTGGGGGAGAGGCGCCTCTCCTCCAACCCCAGCCCCGGAGCTCCTGCCGACAAGGGGAGGCACCTCTCCCCCGGCCCCGGAGCTCCTCCCGGTGGGGAAAGGCACCTCTTCCCTGGAGCTGCTGCTGGTGTTGTGGCACAAACTGCAACTGGCACATTTTCCCACCAGTAGCAGTTACCTCCATGTAAGAAAGGCCTTCTTTGCTTACCCAGCAGAATTTGGTACCCTAGTGGTCCAGGGGTAGTGAATTCTGAGGGATAGGGGTTCCGGAGCTGCTGCTGGCAAGGAGAGGCACCTCCCCCACAGCCCCAACCCCCAGCAGCCTGCATCCCAAACCCCGCATCCCTGGCCCCACCCTAGAGCCCACACCCCCAGCCCGAGCCCACACCTCCCCACACACCTTAATCCTCTGCCCCAGCCCAGAGCCCCCTCCCACACTCCGAACCCCTCAGCCCCACCCTGCCTCACATCACCTCTATATTGGTGCACATAACAAAATTCATTCTGCACATGGATGTGAAAAATTAGAGGGAACTTTGATTTACACCCCCACTTGCCGTGAACTAAGTGTTCATCTAGACAAGCTCTCTGATCCTTATAGCCACTTCTTTGTTTGCTAGAGAGAAAATAAAAAGGGAAGTCAATAAATAGGATGTATACTTTATTCATAATGCAATTTCTGTGAACTGGGCTGGTGTGGAATTATACAGCCAATGGTTCAAATTCATCCTCAGTGTAACTCCACTGACTGCAAAGTTAATAATTTTCATATATTTCAAGGCTAGAAGGGACCATTTATGATTATATAGTCCGAATGGTCATAACACAGGTGATTCCTGCATCAAGCCCATAACTTCTGCTTGAGCTAGAGCATCTCTTTTAAAAAGACATTTTGTTTAACTTCACATTTTATTAACCTAGGTCAAAGACCTTCTCCTCACTGAGGACTATTAACCTGACATGTTTCAGGGTGCAGCAGGTTTTTGAATGACCCGGTGGATAAAGTGTGGCAATAAACTTTACAGTGGGATATTTCATGTATGTGTTTTATGCACCATAAATCAAGAAGGATTGTGAATGGCTTTTATTCACACTTTCCCAAGAGGGGAAAAACAAATTAATCTTTTGGATGGAAGCCAAGGATAAAGTTCACCCAAAAAGGGGAAGGTTTCAGACACTTACAAGTATGTGAAAATTGGGGAGGGGAGGTTGTAAACAAAACTATTCTGCAGCCTTAACAAAAGTGTTTGCTACAATTCTGGTGCCGTAATAATAATGATAGCCTGTTCCTTGATTGTGTGCCACACCTCGGGCTGGTGCATTACTCCAGTCTCTGATCATGCTGTAATGCTCATAAGAGAGAGAAAAAGTGGAAAGGAAGAGAAGTGAGTAAAGATCAAGAGAGGAGAAAGGAGGAG
Source organism: Chrysemys picta bellii (assembly GCF_011386835.1). Classification (NCBI taxonomy): domain Eukaryota; kingdom Metazoa; phylum Chordata; order Testudines; family Emydidae; genus Chrysemys; species Chrysemys picta. The sequence goes on along the minus strand of NC_088797.1, from coordinate 124,380,721 downwards.
GCAACTTCAGTACCTACAACTCTTTTTTTTTTTAAATGACATATTAAATGACAGCAGACCTGCATCTGCTGTACCGTTTTATACTTTTATAGTGACATGACAGTAAACCACTTCTGCAGTTGGAGCACAGTCATCCAGGTTTTCCCTTGGCGACAAGGTGCTGTTAAGGAATGCCTGTCACAGTGTTAACTCCTGCCTACTGGCTTGGAGCTGAGGTGGAAGGTTTCACAGCAATGGATCAAGCTGGGGAGGATGCCTGGGCCTGGTTGCACACCTTTGCTGTCGAATCTGACCTCTTTTGTCTTAGCGTGTGCTACACCATGTGATACTGCACATGGGTTTATATAGGCAGTGGGGACATCTGTAAATACATAGTAGAGAGGTTACTGAGGCGCTCCATGCGAGCCTGTACGTAGAAGTAAGGAAGCATCTAAACCAATTATGGGTATTCAAGATAGTTGTGTTTTTTGTATTTTTTTTAACATACTGTTTATTTGTGCAGGAGCACCTAGACACCCTATTCATGGCCCAGTGCCCCATTGTGCTAGGCGCTGTACAAACACAAAACAAAAATATGGTCATATCATATAGGTTTTCTATAACATCACTCACCATAGCTTCTAAGCACTTCACAGGTAACTTAAATCTGCATACTGAGGTCCCTAGTGGATTTCATGGAGTTTTCTGCTCTTCCCCTTCCCTGGTTAAAGAGATTCTCTCTCCTCCTCTTCCCCCCCCCCCTCCCCGGGAAGGGAGGGGAGAGTGTGTGTGTAGAAGCGCCTCTGTCTTGGGAAGTAATGGATGGATACATTGTATCTGATATAGCTGGGTGGTGACCCATAATGCTTCGAAGAGCAGGACCAAAGTACTGAATTGACAAGGAAACCCAAGAAGGAACTAGTGAAAGGATCCAAGCACATGGGTGACATGCTCACATGCATTCGGCAGACAGTTACATTCGACTTCAGCCGGAGACAGAGTCTGTGCAATACATCACTTTCAGCTCTCTAGAGAGTGAGTTACAGTAATCCAGTCTGAAGGTGATGAATGTGTATGTGTGTATACATATATAATTATCACGGCCAAGATGGAATCCACTCCGCAGGTGGCTCCGGCCAAGAAAAGGCACATACAGGAACACAGCAGAGAAACTGCCTTCCAAACGGAACCTGTTCCAATCCCCCTGGAGTGAACACACACATGCTGGAATAGTACAATGAATATCAGACTGGGAAATAACAAGGAGTCTGGTGGCACCTTAAAGACTAACAGATTTATTGGGGCATAAGCTTTCGTGAGTAAAAACCTCACTTCTTCGGATGCATAGAGTGAAAGTTACAGATGCAGGCATTATATACTGACACATGGAGACATGGAGACTGGGAAATATTTATTTACAGAGGGATGAATGAAGAAAAACAACATGGGGACAGTAGGGGGAGTGGTAAAACAGGGTTACATCCAACACGAGGCCCCACAGGCCCAGTGGTACCACAGTATGAAAGGGCAGACACTGAGCAATGCATCTTCACTCAGAGTTCAGGAGTTCTGGGCAAAGTTCCAGCCCAGCAGTTGGTCTTAGGTGCTCCTGGTCATCTTTGGCGCCAGTCAACTTTCCCCAAGAAACCCCTCCAGTGCTTTCTTTTCCGCTCTCTGCAAACCCACACAGAGTGACAACCTCCCAACTTAGCTACCTGCAGCCTCCCTCCTTATTCCCAATGCAAGGTCACAAGCCCTGGTACTCAGGGCCCCATACAGCTCTGGGTGACAGCGATACTAGATCCAGCTCCGGTTTGTCCTTCTTGGGTGATTCCTCCCCAGCACCGTGTTCCTCCTGGCTCCTGACCTGGGGCATCCCTGGTCGGCAGCTCTGTCCCTCCCAGGCTTTGGGCTGGTTCTTAGCTGCTTCAATATGTGAGGGTGTGTTCCCGGTAGCCCTTTTGTCTGGAGCTACAGACACACCTACCCTGTAGCTCTTCCTCTCTCTCCACCCCCTGGAACAGCCAGGACTTCCTCTGCCTGAGGACAAGGTTTTAAAGGGGTCATGCTCTGTAAACCCCAAAGGGGCTACATACATACATACATACATATGAATATGTATATACATTGATAGATAAACCGTGAGGACTGTAGAGCAAGTTTTGGTTTGCAGTTAAATACACTTTGAGCCAACTCCTTTGTGCTGTTTGGATTCTGGCCATAATGGGCCAGCTGAGAAGTTCCCCAGTGGGGAAGCTCTCAGGTGGCCTATACCCAGTGAGGCTGGTCCAATGCCAACCACCCCACACCCCAGTGAAGGGGATATGCTGGGGGAAGGAGTGGGTGTGGTGGAGGTCTGCTCTGCGGGCTGGTCTATGTTACTGCTTAAGTCAATGTAACTTACGTTGCTCAGGGGTGTGAAAAAGCCACTCCCCAAGTGACGTAAGTTACATTGCCCTAAGTGCTGTCCACACCGGCACTATGTCTGTCGGTAGGTGGTGCTCTCCTGCTGACATAGCTTCCACTCACAGAGGTAGAGTAATTATGCCAACGGGAGAGCGCACTCCCATCAGCATAGTGTCTTCACCAGATGTGCATCAGTGCAGCTGTGCCGATGTAGCCCCATAGTGTAGATTTGTCCTCAGGTAGCATATGATTCCTTGGAGCTCATTTGATATTAGTATGAGTTAGAGCATCCCCATGGCTGCTCTAATTCGTACCAAGGCAGGGGCTGGTACAGAATGGCCCACTGAGCCTGGGAACCGTAGCTGACTCCCTGATGACACCCCTTCTGCACTGAGCAGATCTAAGACTCAAGGGAAAATCTGTCTGTGACCCAAACTTCAATCCTTTCTTCATTAGTCAGACTAAATGTTTCCCATTTGAGATAATAGAAGGGAAGGGATCTGAAACAGCTCTCTGTTTAATTAATTATTCAGGCATGAATTTGGCCCAGCATGTTTTAATGCAGTGGTTACATACATTTCACATCCAATTTGGGACCTGATGTAGACAATGCACCATCATGACAGGTTTGCCGTACACCAGTAGTGAAGTCTATGAGTTTGACTTACCTTGGGTTATGGTCTTGTAATGTACCTGCCTTTGGTGTTCCTTGACCTGACATTCTTATTACTCCAGTGGAAAAAATAAGTACATACTTCAGAAAGCATATCAGGAGTACCTCTAGCCTTTTCAAACTAGGGATGTAAAATGTTAACCAGCTAACTGGTAAGCATTAGGCTTAGCAGTTAACTGACCTTAACCGTTAACCCCCATCCACGCTGTGCTGGCTGGACCCCAGCCCTGCCGCGCTGGACAGACCCTGGCCCCGGCCACACCACCCGGCCCTGGCCCTGGCAGCCGGAGCTCGGCCCTGCCACACCGGCCGGACTCCGGTCCCGCAGTACCAGCCTCAGCCCCACCGGACAGCCCCCAGCCCCACCGCACTGGCCCCAGCCGTGCCGGCCGGGCCCCAGCCCTAGCCCCATTCCGCCGGCCGGCCAGCCAGCCAGCCGACCCCAGGCCCATTGCTGGCTGACCCCAGTCCCTGCCTTGCCAGCCAGAGCAACCCCAGCCCCTCTCCCTTTAATTGGTTAACCGTTTAAATGATATAATTTTAATAATTTAAACGGTTAACTTTTTAAATGATATTTACATCCCTATATCAAACACAGTCTGGTCTTGTGGCTTGAACAAGGGGTTAGAAGCCAGCAACTCATAGGTTTTATTTCTAGCTCTGTCATCAACTTGTTGGTGGCCTTGGCAAATCACTCGTTTCCCCATTTGTGAAGATGGATTAACATTTGTATAATGCATATTCATAGGCCTGTCCACTGTGCTCCTCACTGTAATATCACAGACACTGCTGATCTATCCTACAGCATTTCTGTGAAGTAGGGTAACATTATTATCCCCATTTTATAGATGGGACAAGTCACATAGAAATTCTGTGGCAAAATTAGGGTTAGAGTTCAAATCCCCTGTGTTCCAGTGCAGTGCTTAATAAGACCATCCTTCCTTTCCTAAAATCCTGTTTCAAAGACATCAATTGCGGTATAAAATGCTCAGCACTACTCTAAAAACCAGTGCAGCCACCTGAAACTTCAGCTGCTTTCCTCCTGGTAGGAGATTTATTATTTATAGAAAAAGTCGAAATGTGATGATGGCTATTCAAAATAACAGAGAAAAATTATCCATATCTCTGCACAGCGCAGCTCTGTTTCCATCATATTCTTTTACATACCGTGTATTCTGCTTTGTTCTCAAAAGGTTTAAAGATGATGATAAATTGAATGGGACACAGACTGTAGGGCACCAACTGGAAAGTGTGAGCACTAGCCCTGAGAACATGCATGCTCACAGAGAGAGACACCTAATTACTGTACAGATACACCAGTGGCCCAACTTTCACACGTTCCCCCCCCATGTATTTACAGAAGCACAAATATACATACACATACGTACATTAGTTATTTTTATTATTTATAAAGTGTCATAGGCGTGCATGGCACTAAACATAGACCCCACACATTCTCTGAATGTACAAACATTGTGTGTGTACAATGTATATACTGTACACAAACCTTCTGAACTTGCCTCTTGCGATGGGCAACTGCACCCCCCCTCTGAATTCATCTGCTGTAGTGTGTACACACACACACACTCTGAACTCACCTAGTTGTATGAAGGTACATACACAACTCCTGTCCTTGTGCCTACACATACTTGCTCTCTGAACTCCCATACACACACACTTGTCTGCTCTCTGAATTCCCTGCCCTTGTGTGTGTACACGCACACCTCACCTGCTCCTGTGTGGATACATACACAGACACCCTGAACTCTCTGCCCTTGGGTGTACACCTCATCCTCTACCCCCTTCTCTCTCTGAACTTCCTGCTGTTGGGTGTACACACACACACACACACACACACACACACACACACATTCTCTCTTTGAACTCCCTGCCTTTGCGTGTTCACACACACACTCTCCCTGAATTCACCTGTCCTTTGGGTGTGTACACACACGCATTCTCTCTCTGAACCACCGGCATTTGGGTGTACACACCCACTCACCCCCATTCTCTCTCTCTCTCTTGCTCTCTCTCTCTCACACACACACTCTCCCCTGAATTCACCTGTCTTTTGGTGTGTACACACAAACACACACTCTGCACTCCCAGCCCTTGGGGGCACACACACACACCTTATCTAAACTCACCTGTCCTTGGGTGTGTGTAAACACACAGGTACACACACACACACCCTCTCTCTGACCTGATCTGTCTTTGGGTGTACACACACACACACACACACACTGAACTTACCGGCCTGGGGTGTGTACACACCACCCGCTCTCTCTCCCGCTCTGAAGTCCCTGCCCGCTCCCGCGGAGCAGCCCCGCCCCGGCCGTGCCGCGCCGTGCACCCCCCGCACCTGTTGGCAATGGGGCTACACCTGCCGGGCGGCCCCGGGGAAGCGCCGCTGGGCGGGGGAGGGGCGGGCAGCAGCTGTCCAGCCCGCGCCGCTCCAGAGGTGGCACATCTGGCCGGCCCACGTGACCCTGGTCCCTTAGCGACATGTATGAACAGACAGCTGTCACCATAACAACGGGCTGGGGGGGCTGGGAGGGAGACCGCCGCCCCCGCAGGCCGCGGGGAGCATGCAGGGGCTCGGGGAAGATGCCCCTGCAGCGGCTCGCTAGGGGCGGAGGAGCAGGGGGTGGGAGGGGAGCGGGAGGCAGGACTGCAGAGGCCAGGTGCGATCTGTGGGGCGAAGCGGGGGCGGGGGAGAGAAGCAGAGACACAAAGAGAGAAGCAGGGGAGGGCTCGGAGGCTGAGCCGTAGGGAGGGGGGGATTAGAGCCAGAGGCTCCTAAGGAAGATCAGAGCCCCCCCTACCCCCCCCGCATTGGATCCAAGCAGGCAGCCGCTCCCTCCTCCGGCACCCCCTCCCCGCAGCCCGGGAACCAAGTAATCCCCATCGATGAGGAGGAGGAGGAAGAGGAGACAAAAGGGGATTTCAGCTCTGAAGTGACAGCAAGGGAAAGGAGAAGCCGCAGCGGAGGCAGAGCAGAGCTGCAGGTTCTCCAAGGCACCCACCCGGCAGCACGGCCCCAGGAAGGGGGACCCCACCACACACGCGCCTTCCAGCTGTCGGCTTGCTCTCTTCTGCCTTTGATGCCATGGGTAACAGCTTCTCCAGCATCCCTGCACTGCCCAGAGGCAACCAGAGCAGATTCCACAGGGTCCACCACCAGCACCTCAAAGGTAGGGGTACCCCATCCTGTGTGACTGTGCCTAGGGAGGGTGCTATCCCTGGTGGGTTGGGGCTGGCTGTGGAGCAAGAGGTTGCATTGATGGTTAGTTTCTGTGCTACTGGTCTTTAAACCCATTTCCTCTTTCTGTAGGGAGTCTCACATTATGTCCTAAAGAGGCTCGGGAGGTAGGATCCCTCCCCTGACATGCCTGTCTTAGTATGCACCTATTTGACAAACTCTCCCCCAGGGCTTCGGTCCAGGAAGCCCAAGTGGGATGGGAAGGGACATGTGTAGCTCAGACCATATGGGTGCCAATGAACTTTGCAGAAGGTTAGACACTCAAGGCAATCAGCTTTCTCACCCCAGTGACTAAAGGCATATGATTGATACTCCAACAATTCAGGCCCAATTTGCCATTTATATCACCATGCCTCTCCACACCTTCCCTTCATTCAGACAGGGATGGCCTTGTCTATGGCTTTTAATTCTCTACAGTGGGAATAATGCATGAAGAATGGTTTAACAAAAGTGAGGGGCAGCATGTTTGAGACACATGCTGTCTTTGTGGTTACCCCAGAAATGTCATTTTTGGGGGGATGGACCATCACCCCATTTTGGAGAACGACAGGATATCTGGGGCTTCTATTCCAGTTTGATCCAGGATTATTTTTCTTCCTCAGCCCCACTCATCATGTTACAATCCCATTTCTGAGCTAAGCTGTGCACTCCCAGGGCCACCTCCGATGGAATGACTTGCATGAGTAAGGTGGTCAGGATTGGGAATCAGTGGCATTCATTCTTCTCTGTCTTTCCCCTCATGCTACCCTCCGAGAGGGCATAAGTCAGGGCAGAATCATGAATTGGCCCCTGAGTGTCCATATTGTCACATCCCAAGGCACTGAATGAAGTCAAGGGAGTATGTCAGAGACCCACCCCATACAGAATGGATGCTGGAAGAAAGAAGCGATTTCCATAGCCATTCTCTTCATCATTAAAACTTGTTGCTCTTTCCCCTCAAGCCATGTGCTAAAGAATTTGCTTTCAGTCTGTAAAATGGGAAAACTAGGGGGACCAGACAGCAAATGTGAAAAATCGGGACAGAGGGTGGGGGGTAATAGGAGCCTATATAAGAAAAAGACCCCAAAATCGGGACTGTCCCTATAAAATTGGGACATCTGGTCATCCTAGGGGAAACTAGTGTTCACCTACCTTTCTGCTGAGTTTGAGCTCCACAGTTGAAAGATGCTATGGATTAATGATGATGATATTTATATTTATTAAATAGGAGGATTTTCTGATACCTCTGTGAGAACTTAGATTCTTCCCCTCCTCTCCTTCCCCCCCCCCCCCCAGTGGCTAATTTGGAACAGTTGTTGCATGAACTGAGGGCTATTGTCAAGGCTTTTTGAATGGGTCTGCTAGAAGATGTCCAAGAATGTTTACAGTCCTATCATGGACTGATGAATCGATCAGAAATTCAGTGCAGACAATTGCTGTATTTAAAATTAGACTGGCAAGCAGGGGCCATTGAACTCTAAAGAATGACCAATCATCCCCTATCAAAGCAAACGTGAAGGCACCCACAATGCTGTAGTAGTTGGTATGCAATTGTAAACGGCCAGGAAGGGTTTATCTTTAAGAGTAATGTGGTCAGCTGGAAATCTTTCTAGAGCAACCTTAAGCAGATAAGAATTTGTAAACTGTAGCCAGAAGGGACACTGCCTTCTAATCCGTTATCATTAGCTTATGTGAGATTTCCAAGATGCTATTTATAAATCACTTGATTTATTTCTTTCACGGCATGTTTTGTTTGTTTTATTTTCCATTTTAATTGAGTTGCCATCCATGCCAATGCAGCAAGCAAAATTGTTCGCACTTTGTAATGTAACCGAGCAGTGAACATCGCTTTGATTTGAGTAAAGAGTTAACAAGACATTGCCGTTGTAAAAACCAAGCAACTGCCAGGGACAATATGTGCTTTTTTCTGTCTTTTCTGCAACAAGACGGCCTCAGGTTCTACATTTACAGGCAGAATAAACAAGTCTGATCAGATCTGACAGGTTGCTGTAAAATGGTTTAGAGGCATAGCAGCAAAAAGTATGAATGTCACACTGTTTTGTTACATATCTGCCATTTAACGTTTTGGGAAATGTATGTTAATTGAAGGTACACTTCTCCCCCCCGTTCCCCACACCTTGGACTGAACATTTGAGTTTGTGAGGGACAGAAAGAGCTAGCTGCTTTGGAAACCACAGAGAGCCTTCAGCCACCAAATCAGCACCCTCGTGCTGTTTTATGCAGGTGACCTCCCTTTGACCTGGTGCCAGTGATAAAGTTTGGCTCACTCTTGCCAAAGCAGGGGCAACTATATGACTGTATGGAGCTGTGCCTGGTGGTTCAGAGATCTGAAGTCAGAGTTTTGAGGCCTTAAAAGTGCTGTTGTGCTCTGTAAAGATGGCACCTCCATACTCAACAGATCTGCTCTCTGCATGTGCTCAGAGTCAGATCTACTGACTTGAGAGACAAAAGTCAGTTTTGACAACTTTTGACTCCTATTAGCCCTCCAAACCAAACACGGCTACGAGAGAATGAGCCAGATTCTATTACTTTTTGTGGATCACCCATAGAATTGTTTGCTAAGTTTCCAGACAGTTTGTCCTGAGCAAACCTATTGAAGACCGTGAGGTTCTACAGCCGTCCTTGAGGGCTGTGCTGGTGTCCCTGAGGCCTGATTTGGCCTGCCGAACCTTTGCTACTGGTGATGGTGCACTATGAGGAAAAAACTCAGCTTGAGTCTCAGATGTCAGGTTTAATTTACAGTCCAGGGCAGCTAGAATAATCATCCTTTTGCTTGTAAACTGAGTGCATTTGAGGTGGTGTGTTTGTCAGACTGCGTCTGCAGTCGGGTCACCTTTCAGAGCAGAACCACACTTTAAAATTGCACCTGACTTCTCCCTCCCTGCCGCCCTGTATGAGCTGCTTCGGAATTATGGATGCCAGGATTATGCATCACACCAGGAGTATATTTTATTATTATTGCCTAGAGACCTCAGCCAGCTCAGAGCCCCATTATATCAGGCACTGAATGAACACACATGCAAAAACATGATGGTCCCCACCGCAAAGAGCTTACAATTTATAAACCATAAACTGAGACCAGACAGTTCATTTTAGTTATATTCTCAACTTGAACTTCAATTAAACTCCCTCCTCTTCCATGTAAACTAGTGCCCTCTTCTGCACTGATGATGTCACTCCTAAAATAGTTGGCAGCAGTGAGTAGGCATGTTCATAGAAGCTTTCAATGTGGGAGATGTGATCTAGTGGTTAAAGCACAGGCCTGGAGTCAGAAAACTTGTATTCTGTTCCCATCTCTGCCACTGACTGGCTGAGTGACATTGAGCAAGTCACTTCATCTCTCTGTGGTATGTTTGGTCTGCTTCCGCCATCTGTAAAATAGGGATAATAATGCCTTCTGCATGGGGATGTTATGTGGCGTAATTCATTTATGTTTATCAAAGTGTTTGAGAGCATCAGGTGGAAGATGCTTTAGAAGCTCAAGGAATTGTATTAGATCAGCCATAGATCCTAAAATGTGCTCCTACCTCTATGCTTGAGCCACTTTTCTTTTTCCCCTTCCTTTTCCTGTGGATAACGATGTGAACTGAGCACTTCCTTTGAAGTCAGTGGAAGATGAGGGCATCCAGGACCTGACCAGATCACCATGCCTTGGATGTTGAGATCCTAAAACCACAGAGAGTGATAGGAGGACCATTTTCCTTTGGGCGTGGGGTGGTGGAAAGCTAGAAGTGGGCTCAACTACAGCATTCCAGCATGCTTTCCACTTGTAACCCAGGAACGGTCCATACTCCAAGGACTTATAGGAGATAATATAGCCATTGTGCTTCCCTAAAGGAGGACAAAGGATTATGTTCATCTGGTGACAATTTGCACTTGACACGGCCAGACGGACAACAAGAAGTTATTACTGTCCATGAGAGTCATTCTCTGCTAGTCTCTTGTATGGTTCCTGTTAACTACCAAACCAGGTGTGTGTGGCTGTTTGAAAGAAAGCCGAGAGGAGAAACTCTAGCTGTATCTACTCTCATAGATTCCGCAGATGGAACAGATCCATTCTTGTGCCTAATGTATGTTTATTAGTACTAGGGCCAGATTAGCGTGAAATGTGCCAAAAGATGGGCCTCCACTATTTCTTGGAGGCATTTATTCTATAGTCTAACACATCTCATTGCCTGGAAGTTTTGTCTGATATTCATATTCAGTTTTCTCTTAATTTCATGCCCTTATTCCTAGTCATCACCTCATTGGTCGCCACCCTTGCTGTTTGCACTTTTCAAATATCTGTAGACAGCTATCACGTCCCCTTCTTAGTTGCTTAGCCAGGCTAGACATATTGAACTCTTCCTCCTCTCATTTGCAGGCTGTGCATCCTGTTGGTTAGAGCTACTGTTTAGTGCCTAGATCCAAGATAGCATTAAATCCTTTTTGTGGGACAGCCTTGGCCAGTAGTTAGGGCACTGGACTATGAATCAAGGGACCTGGGTTTTATTCCCACCTCTGCCATAGGCTCCCTGAGTGACCATGGGCAAGTCACTTTATCATACTATGCCTCAATGTTCCCATCTGTAAAATGAGGCTTCTAATGCTAAGCCACCTTTGTGGAGAGCTTTGAGATCTACAGATCAATAGCACTCTATAAATACTAAGTAGCATTCCTGTACCTCATCATAAATTTGTTCCTCCAGCCACTGAGTCTTATTGGGACATACCAATCATCCTGGTAGTTCAGTATCCTGATTCCAGCAGTGTCTAATTCCAGATGATTATTATTTATATTGCAGCAGCATCCGGAGGCACCAATCAGTATCGGAGTCCCAGTGTGCTAGGTGCTGTACATACAAAAAGTGTTAAAGATGTTCCCTGCCCTGAAGAGTTTAAGGTTGATATTTAGGCTATGTCTACACTACAGCTTATGTCGACAGAACTTATGTTGCTTAGGGGGGTGAATAAACCACCCCCGTGAGTGACATAAGTTACACCGACATAAGTGCTGGTGTGGACAGCGCTATGTTGGCGGGAGAGCTTCTCCCGCCAACATAGCTATACTCCTGGGGGAATTCTGTGCCACTGCGCCACTACGCATGCACAGAATTTATGTCCCCGTAGATTTCTTTGCTTCCCCACAGAAAATGACTTTCTGACGGGGAAGCAAAGGGAAGCCACAAGAGTGGTCATGCGACCCTCCCCAGCAGTATGTTTTGGGTGCCCTGGGCAGCCGACAGAGAGGTAAATCACTGTGGGGCAGGAGGGCAGGACTGGGAAAGACCCGGCTGGTGGCTCCTACCCTGCGCCAGGCTCAGCTGCTAGGGAGGACAGGACTTCCTCTTCCCCTGCTTGGCATATGGGGCCAGGTCAGACCCACCCTCAGATTTCTCCCCCGGCTGCAGGAAGCTCTGCATACTCCCTTCCCGCCACTTCCTGCACCCATTGCTCCCCATCTGCAGGGGGAGGGATCCCTGTATAGGGAGCTGCTCCCCCATCCGCCCAACCCCCGTGCATCCAGACTCCCGCATACCCAGACTCTCCCACAGAGCCTCACCCCCCCCCATGAGCCCCATTCCCTCTGCACCTAGACCAGCCCGACGAGCCACCTGCACCTGGATCCCCACCTCACTGAGCCCCACTCCCCTCGCAGCTGGACCCCCCCACGGAGCCACATCCCGACCCTCCCCGCTGAGCTCCAACCACCTCCACCTGGACCCCCCTGCAGAGTCCCATTACCATTGCACCCAGAACCCCCCAACAAGCCCCTGTGCAATCAGATCCCCCTCACATCCGGATCCCCCACTGAGCCGCCTGCACCCAGATTGCCTCACACAAAACCCTCTCAACCCACACCTGGATCCCCCCACACTAACCCCCTCCACACTTGGATCCTCTCTTGCTGAGCCTGCCTGCCCACTCCTGGGGCACCTGGCACAGAGGGGCAGGGCCCTGCGGCGTTTCTGGGGACGGCCCGGTCCTTGCGTTATGTCAAGGTTGGGTGCAGCCAAACCGCTGAGTCTGTGTCCTGGGGGACGGGGGGAAGCTGGACACTGATCTCCCACCTCTGTGCAGCCAGTGGCCTGTGCTCCCCAATGCCAGGCTGGAGCCTCCACATTTATTTGACAAATAACATTTGCAGAATTTTAAAACATTGTGCGCAGAATTTGACATTTTTTGGTGCAGAATGCCCTCAGGAGTAATCGCTACCGCCGCATGCGGAGGCGGTTTTATGATGCTGATGGGAGAGCTGTCTCCCGTTGGCTTAGCGCGTCTTCACTAGATTAGACAGACTTAGGCAGACTTAGGCCTAAGAGTCTAACTCCTACAAGTAGTCCTTACTCACGTGAGGAGGTCCAGTTGCTTTCGTGGGACTACTCAGGGTTTACAAAATTATGTTGCTTCACCTCTACAGAGCCCTGTATGAAACATTATTTCACCCTTGTAATGTTCTTACTCACATTTTACACAAGGGCAGATTGAAACAGAGAAGTGCAGTGACGTGCCAAAGGTCACACAGAGAATAAGTAACAGGCTTGTGATTATAACTCAGGAATTCCAAACCCTGGCTTCTCGCCACTGGAGAATGCTGCCTTGTAAGACCCTCAGAACACACCTAATTGTGCAACACTGTACTAAGGAGGGAGTAGATTTACTCCTTCTCCTGAAGTGTGAAGCTTGCTAGCACTATTTTATCCTAGTTTACATAACTACAGAGGCTATTCCAAGCCAGACCAGTATATGTCCATTGACATGTATCTATGGCATAGAAACTTTCCTATCCCTCACAGATATTTTTATGGGTCTCAGAAGAAGAGAAGAATAAAGATGATAATCTGGCGGGTGTAGGTGTCTCAGTAATTGTAGGCCGTTGACAGAAATGAATATCCTGCTGTCAGCTCCATTTTGTGGGATCACTAGATAAAACTAAATGGAAAACAAAGGACGTTAGTGGCTGGTGGAAATTAGGACTAAGGCTGTAGGAAGGGATCAGATATACAGAGCATGCTGTGGGGAGAGGCTATGGCTGGTGCCACTTTTAGAGCTCCGAAGAATGTTTAGGAAAGGTGCATCCTGCCGTATCTCTGTTAGGAGGGTGTGATGTGGGAAAGGAACAGAGATTTTTGTGACTCCTTCTCCATCTCTTAGCACACCTGGGACAGCACAGGGCAGGATTTAGGGGCTTGATCTTGCAAGGCACTGAGTGCCTTCCGCTCTCACTGCTGTCAAGATCTGACTCTCTTCTGGATAATGCTTCTTCGAGCCACATGGAGTCAACAAATTGGAACCAGCACCAGAATGGAGGTGAATGTGTCACATGGCCTTTCCATTGAGTAGCTAGCCTCCTTGACCTGCAGCTTTGATGGTTCACGTGTCCCTCTATTTCTGCCCTTGGACCTTGGTTTTTCTCTCTCCGGTCATTCTTCTTGGGTCGTGGGTATTTTTAAAAAATGTCATTAGGTTTATATGACCTTCCCCCAGGCACTAGATTTTTCCTAAGCTCCTGAGTTCTAACTTCCAGCCCCTAAACTGCCTGTAATTATCCAGCTCTCTAATTACAGCACTTTATTGACATTCCCTTTTCTAAGCCCGGGAGCCTGACAGTGAAACTGGTACAGGTTCAGCTTGTCAAAGATTTTTCAGAAAGTCACATGTGGCCTTAACATCAGGTGATGCTGTTATCGCACAGGAGCAAGAATGGCTGCTTTTGAAAGTCACTTTGATCGGAGACAGCAAAAGGCTTGATTGTCCCAAACGCACACATGGCATGAGGCCAGAAAACACTGAGATTGAGGAAGACGTCACGTGGTCCTACAGTAGAGATAATTAGTAAATCACTCAGATTTGGGGAGCCTGGATTAGAACTCTGGCCCTTCCGTTTCCAAAACACAGACTGCTATCGCAGGAAAATTCATTTAGTTGGTATTATTAGCCTCCCGTATGTCCCATTGCTAGAGAGTGATAATGCACGCACACAGGCATGCTCACTTTCTACATTATTACAGGTAGCCCTATTGGAGTTTGTTTTCAAGGGATTGTCCCCTCAGGGAGGGAGAGGCCAGGGACGGTGACGAAGGACTTGGGGTGGCCTCCTAACACATGTTGGCAATAATTGAGGAAGGGAAGCCTCAGTCCCACACTGGCAAATGTGTCTGCTTGGACAATTGGAGCCTCTCGTAATGGCAGCACCTTGGACTAGCCCTCCCATGTCTGCACAGTAGCAAATGCAGAGGGGCCAGCAGGAACTGATGTTGCTTTAAGTAGAATTAACTCCAGAAGACGTTCGGTATGGAAGTCCAAGGGCCCAGTGGAGGAAAGTGCAGCAGAGAGAGAGAGACTGCTGCTGGCACTGCCCTCAACCCCAAATTCTCACAGAGCCCCAACCCCCCAGAGCGCATCAGAGGGGATTGAATGATGTCACAGGAGTGCTCGTAAAGGACAACTGGCCTTTGTTACTAGGCTTCAATCCCCTACCCTGGGTCAGTTATAACACACATAATTTGGCCTCTAATTAGTTTGTTACACTTTTCCAAAATCACATGGCTTAGCCCTATTAGGTAGGTGTATAACATTATGCTCAATCCTCTCAGCCTGGCAGCTGGCTTCCTTCCGGTAAAGAAAATATTTATTTCCTTTGCAATGTTCTTGCATGGATCTCAGTGTTCTTGGCATTTTTGAATGACTTTGTCTAGCAGCTTGCAGTCCCTTCATCCTCTCACTGGAATGTATTGAACCTGGGAGAGGGAGATAGTGAGAGGGTGGCATTCTTCTCTTCCTCTCCCTAGAGCCACCAAAACTGAGTCTCCTTTACTCACAGAAGGATGTAAATGCTCATTCTAGCCCCAGAGTCATTGGCTCAGAGACCACAGGGGGAGGTAATGCTCCTTCCCTAATCTGGGAGCTGCTAGGGGGCCAATTTGGACATTGGTGCAAGTTAGGGCATCTCTGAGATAACTATTCAAACCCTATCCAAGCCAGTGGCAACAGGAAACCCAGATACCATAGTGATGGGAGTGGTGATGGAACCTAACCTGATGACATCCACTCTCCAGCAGAACTCTGTCAGTGGGAACCTATCAGTTCCCTCTGTCTCCACCCAGGTATATACAAGAAGGTGAGTTATCATGTCAACACTTGAAGTCACATCTAGAATGTTCTAGGTCTGTAAAAACCACCAAGTTTACTCGGGGAGCAATCTAGATTGTGATGGACTTCATAATGCGAATGTCCAACATGTTCTCTACTTGTTGGAATCAGAACTACTTCACCGTGGCTCCTGGGCCCTATAGTTCTAGCAGCTAGAGGAGAGTGACCTTTAGCTTAAGTGTGCTTTTGGAGAGGGCGATGTGAGTTCTGTCTTCACTGTGTGACCTGAATGACCACAGTGGGCAACCATGAAATCCCTAGATGGTCACAGGTTTGTCACAATATTTTGCTTCCTAGATTACTGCTCGTCTTGGGAAGCTTATGCTGATTGCCCCACATCTGGGGAGGTTTCACATTTAGAAGCCTGGACGCTTTTAAATCGGGCAGCTGGTGCTCTGACCTGCCACTGTTAGAGCGTAATGAGCACGAACCTGCACAGCGCTGCCAGGTTGTTTTTAATAGTGCATAGTTTCCCTTAGAATGCATCACTTCCTAGTGCTTGCCGAGATCCCTATAACTTCAAGACAGAGTAAACTGGGTACCCACATACGATTACAGGTATCCCTGAAATACCAAATCTATTTCTGAGCTAGCTGGAAGAGGGAAGGGCCCAGAATACCTGTCCCTTGATAGTGTGTGATACACACACACACACCCTGAAGGGGTTAATGTAGGCCAAATGGGCTAATTAACCTATTAGGTTGCAAGCTGGGGGATATTTAGGCTGAGAGGAGAGCCTTAATTAAGGGACGCTCATCTGTGAAGGAACAGGCAGCGTTTCTATAAAATCAAGGCACTCATAGCAGAAAGGGGGCTGCAGGTACTCTCCCTGGAATAAGGGCGAGAAAGGGATTTGAACCCAAGAGGAAGGGTTTGTCTAGCAGACCCAGGAGACAGGGGTTTAGCTAGAAGGGTGATGGATACATGTGAGCCTGAGATGGGCAAGGTAGGAAGGATCGTGCTAGTACAGACATTGGCTGCTGGAGATAGGGCTCTTGGACTGGAACCCAGAGTAGAGGGCAGGCCTGGGGTTCCCCTGCCAATCACTGAGTGAGTGGCACAATCTGGGCTGTCAACTTGAAGACTGTCAGAGTCTGTTCACTCTAGCCACTGAGGGAGTGGTCTTGCCATGGCAGTGGAGTTAAGGACTGTCTGGAATGCGCAGAAGACTGCGAGAGCACCCTGGAAGGGGAGAACTCTTGTGACTTGGCTGGAGGGCTAAACCATAAAGACGAGGCATGGTGCTTCCTGGGGAGCAAGAGAGAGTCTGCAAAGTGAGACAGTGGACTGAGACACTGCAAGAAGAGGGTGTTGGGCCAAAAGAGCTAATCCCCAGAGCAGCCAGAAGGAGGCACCCCCGAGTGGTGAGTGGAGGCCTCCATGACATAGTGCCTTTCCAAACATGGTGGTTCTAAGATTAATTTTACTCCAACATTGTCTAGGTATTCAGCTCTGTGCTGTAAACTGAAGAAACCCATAGCACCTGCTGGCTTTTACTTAGCAAAAGTTGAAATTTTCTTTTGAAAGGTGGAAGTTCTAAAGAATTTACACCCAGATCCTCAAAGGTGTTTGGGCAGCTAATGATGTTGTCAACAAAAGGTAGGTGCCTAAATCTCTGCAGCAGTCCAGCCATGTTTTGGACAGCTCTCAGACCAGCCTGTTTTCTAGCTATAGTCTTACTATGTTGAATTAAATCCCACAGCTGCAAGGTATAAATAACCGTTATTCTAAAGCATCACCTTTTGGCCCTGCCCAAGTGTTTCTAACCAATAGAAACACAGCAACCCACGGACTGTAATTTAGCCCATGTGTCTATATTGAGTTAATTAATCTTGTAGTTACTAGCTTAAAATAGAACATTGTTCTAAGCATGTCTTGAGCAGTTCTTACAGTCACGCTTTCCTGAGTCACATGGCTCAGAATAAGTAAAGACAAGACTTCAAGGTCACTCCCATGTTTGGAGCAGTAGTCTTCCCAGGTGCAAATCTGTTTTGGTTTTCTCTAATAATATGGATCACTAATGAATTTCTTGCTGATTTCAATCACTACTGCTCTCCCCTGCTTTAAGGTTATTAGCCACTGTATGCATTCCAATAAAAAGACCTAACCAACCCTGTATTGCCAGAAGATATAACCACTTCTGCCCAAAAATAAATACAATAGTTTGGTTATTAATCATGCTTGGCACTTATATAGTGATTTATGTTGTCAAAGTGTGTCACAAGCATAAGTAATGTCCTGTGGGGTGAGTATTATTAAGGGAGGAAGGATGGTCTAGTGGTTAAAGCACAGGGCTGTGGACTGCCCTTTGGCAGGTTGCTTCACCTCTCTGACTGCGAATGGGGATAGTAGTTGCTCTGTCACAGATGGCCTGGGAGACTGAATTCACTAACCTTCTCCAACGGCAGGTGCAACCCAAATACAAAGTGTTTTCCTCATCGGTATATTTTCCTATAGCTGCTGAACTTGTGTGTAACTAGCACCTATACATCTGATGGACAAATACCTTTTTTTTTTTTTTTTTATATATAAGGTTAAGAGCTCACTCATAGGTGTGAGGCAAGGGAATACTTTGTGCTACCAGGCTAGAATTTTAAGTGTTCAACACCAACAGTCGGGGCTAGATTGTCAGAAGAGTTTAGCTCCTATTTAGGGATGAAATTAAGCAGCCAGTTATTTAAAAAAGCAAAGGAAATTAAGCAAAGCAGTTACTCTAAAAAGTGCCGAGTGCCTTTGCAAAACTGGAAGCCTGACAGTGGAAATTGCTGGATGCCGAGCACTTGCAAATTTGGCTCTTTTCTAGATGCCGATAAGGAATCCGAGTTAATCTGGCCCCAATTGTGGGTGCCGAGCTTTTTTTCAAAAATTGGCCTACAGTGCATTTCATCCAAGGGTCTCAATGCACTTTGTAAAGATAGGTATCATCTCCATTTTATAGATGGAGAAACAGGCCTAGAGAGGGTAAGTGACTTGCCTGAGGTCGCAGAGCAAATCTGTGGTACAAATCAGGGCTAGGACCCCGATTTTCCCAGTCACAAGCTCTCAAGATACCCTCCTGCTTTTCCTCTCTCTAAATATCCTGAAAATAATAGATTTTCTTCTCAACACCCTCTCTTTAAAGCTGTAACTCACACTCTGACCCTGTCAGAAGAAACCTAATTATATTATGCTTGATCCTTTCTAATTTACACTGACTTCCCATATGTCAACATACAATTACCCCCCCCCCCCCCCGATCATCTTTTATCCTCTGTTCGGCATAAGCTCTGCTTGATTCCCCTTTAATTGCTACTCAAGTGGAGATGTGCCTGTGTTACATGCTCTGATGCTCTTCCACACCCTCTAAAGTAAAGATTAGTATTAGAGTCTTAACTTTTGCCAGTTAAGCCAAGCAGCTGTAGAACCAGAGTCTATTTACAATCCAGATTCCAATGCTGTTCCTCAGAAGATCAATTCCAATCTCCTTAAATCAGATCTGTTTAATGTATCATTAATTGTATTTGTATTAATCTGGATTTCTGTTATTTGAGCAGCTGGTGCCATTTTATTTTTTTGTATGTATTCTACAATGTCACTTTGGTGGTTTTTTCCCCCCCCTTCCATGAAGAAGGCTTTTAACTTTACGAATATTTTAATTTAAGTTTAAGGCTGCAGAAGTTTGGGGAAGGGGTGTTGAATAGTGGTTATAGCTGAGCCCTGGGAGTCAAAACACCTGGGTTTGGTTCCCAGCTTTGCCCCTGATTTGTGTTACCTTAAGCAAGTCAATTGAACTGATAGGCTAGGGACTGACCTTATGCAAAGGATAATTGTGCTCCGCTAATCTATTAGGACTCTTCGAACATGCCAGCAAAATAGTGAATAAGGAAGAACTGGCTGATAGCACCACATTTTCTTAAAGCCTTTTGTGATCAGATGTGTCACAGGCTATTTAAAGTGTAGTCTGGCAAACTAATATGGAAAATATCATGCCATTATACAAACCAATGGTTCACCCTCAGCTGGGATAGTGTGTAGAATTCCAGTCACCTGATCTAAAGTGGATATAGTAGAAATAGATCTGAGACAGGAGATGAAAATTATACTCATGAGGAGAATTCCATATAGGAAGAGAGGCTGAAAGATTGGGACTGTCCCTTTAAGAAAGGTGCTGAATAAAACAGGACATGATACAAGTATGCAAAATAATGAATGGGGCAGAGAAGGTGATTTGGGTGCTTCTGTTCACCCTTTTTCAGAATACAAGGACAAGAGACAAGTCAGTGAATTTGAAAGGCAGATAAATTAAAACCATAAATGGAAATGTTTTTTCTATGGAATGCATAGTCCAGGGGTAGTCAATAGGTGGATGCAGGCCAAATCCAGACCACCAGACACTTTTGAACAGATCCTGAAATCTTTTATTTACTTACTTTCTCTAGAGTCTGGACCTTGACTGTACCTTGGTCAAGAAATTTGGACTTTGACAAAAAAAATAGTCTACCCCGGCATAGTCTACCTATGGAATTCCTTGCCACAGATATTGAGGCCAAGCACTTAGCAGGATTCAGAACTTAATTGGACATTTAGGTGCCTATTGATAATCTATAGTTACAAGCAGGAGGATTTAACAAAAGACACCTCTCCTCAAGTTTGGAAGGGATATAAGCCCTCATGGTTCAGGGCATAAGGTAACTTCTGACCAATAGGGTTGGGAAGAATAACCTATCCATAGGACTTTTCAACTTTCTCTTACGGTACTTGTTGACTATCGGTCTCGTGCCGGTATTTAGCCTTAGATGGAGTTTACCACCAGCTTTGGGCTGCATTCCCAAGCAACCCGACTCTAAGAAGACCCAGTCCCGGCGTCCCGGGGGCCGCTACAGGCCTCACACCGTCCATGGGCATGCGGACCCCACCCGTTTACCTCTTAACGGTTTCACGCCCTCTTATCCATAGGAGAAGTTTTCTGTAACGGTCGATTCATAAACCTTCCTCTGAAGCATCTGGTACTGGCCAGTGCCAGAGATGGGATAGTGGACTTGATGGACTGCTGGGCTCACCTTGGATGGCAATTCCTACATTCCTGTCCACTCTCTATGCTTCATTGAATGCAGCTGTTTAATAATACTTAGCAGTGGTAAAGTTGAATTATAAAGCAGCAGAAAGCTCTCCATATTTGAGGCTGCAACTAGCTTCTATTATAAAATCCTATTGTAGGTGGGGGATGAGATGAGAAGAATCTTATACTTCTGGTTCCAATTTGGCCAGCATTAGCTGGTGTGGGATGTTACTGTCGGATGTCCAATGGCCTATATAAAATGAGTTGGTGCTTTTATTCCATTCTCTATTGGACAGTTATCTCAGGTCATTTCTGGCACTCACTGGCAGTCTCAACAGAAGCCAAGGATCAACTGGGCCATTGATTGGACAGTTAATTCAGGGAAGCCCTATGGTCTGTTATACAGGAGATGAGGCCAGATAGTTACAATGGTCCCTCCTGGTTTTATAACCTATGAATCGATGAGACTGACCATACAGCAAAATAGGTGAGCAGAGAATGTCAGTCTTCAGTTGTCAGCCCAGCACCTTCGACCAGCATGAAACCCCCTAGAAGAAATTAAAAATACAGGGTGGCAAGAGGGATTGAAGGTAGGCTCCAGATTTGGAAATGCTAATACCAAATCCATTATTAATAAATAGTGCTAAGAGAAAAAGCTGCATTGCAAATGCTGCCGTGACACAAGAAAGTGGCATACAGAATTAAAATTTCATATTCACTGGCGTCTTATGATAAAGGTTTCATGATACATACCCAGTAATGTTGCTAAAAATACTCGTTATCTAATCTTCCAACCGAGACTATGACAGAAGATCACAAGTAGGAAAACAACAATTCAATGTAGCTTTTAGCTATTTTTCCCACTGCTTTCCTAGCCTGCACTAAAGCGTTATTGCTGTGCTGCTTGTAATTCATATGGAGCCAGTGTTGTTCAAAAGTAGAGAATGTCAGTGGAGGAGAGTTCAGATAAAACAGAAGATTTATGCCACAGCTTAGGGCCATGTGGGAAAGGGGAAGAGGAACTTAATGCTAATTTGTAGTCTAACAGCATTTTTCTGGGTGTGGCAAGAACTTCCACGTGTATTATGCCACAGACAGAGCAAGGGTTATGTTAACTAAATACTTGACTGTGGAGAGAACCAATTTCCTGAGAAATAACAGAGACCTAATGCCTTATGGGCCAGGTCTGCACCCATCTAGAACCTGATCCAAACAAATTCACTGGAGTCAATGGAAAGATTCCCAGTGGTTCCACTGGGCTTTGGATCAGACCTCTAACCACTGTACAACTCCATTGACTTAGTTAGGTATTGTCAGAGCAGAATTTGGCCTTCTGTATGCATTGCTGATCCAATGGAGGGCCCCTGTGACCCAAACCCCCATTGACTCCAGTAGGTGTTAACAGATGCTCCAGCCATCACATATGTAACACATGTAATCCTTGAGTCTAATCTAATTGCATCTATCTAGGCATTTATAACTTATTTATTCCTCCTTCCACCACATGCTCTGGTTTGGGAGTAAGGAAATAACCCAGAATGCAAACATTTAATAAAATTTAAATATACAGTTTCTAGAAACTGGAAAATAGTGAGTTGGATTTGGTTGTTGCATATGTAGTTCCAGCGGAGCTAGAACTAAACAGTCTTATTAGGTGAACTAAAGTCATGCTGGTGGGGATGTTTTGATGGTATTTAGACACCTATCCACTGGGAATGGCTCACTTGCATATAAGGCACCGAACAGACATCTGCTAATAATTGATTTCCAGTCACTACTAGTGTTGGTTGGATTCATACCAACATAGAGGGGAAGGGATCCCTCTTTCGTTACTAAGCTTGGCATCATCCAAAAAAAAGCATGTATTCCTTTGCCTTTATTCACTTTGTTTTGGCCTAACTGGCAGCAAATCGGGAAGTATTTGACTTAGCTGCCTTTCCAGGCCGAGGTATGGTGTGGTGCAGATAACCTGCCCTTTCAAGAAGTGGAAGGGTTTAATAAACTTCCTTGTATGGTGGGGAGCTTTCCTCCCTTCCCCCAAAAGGGATGTACAGCTGAGAATCCTGCAGGGAGAGGTGCCGACAGCTGGGCCTCGTTAAGGAAGTAGGATTTTCAGAGGATTGGTTTGCCCTGCCTGAGAGGCCCTGGCTCCCAGAGAGGAACAAGCTGTTTCTGAACTCCGAGGTTCCAGCCTCCAGAGATCAGCATGGAGGGCGAGAGACTCTGAACTTACTCTTCAGGAGCTTGCACCAGGGTATGACCTGGAAAATCAGAGATGTTGTGTAATGAGAACCCTTCCAGGGGATAGAATTAAATCTCTGATTAAGACCTTCAGTGGTGCTGTACCTCAGTGTTTGATACCCCCCCCCCCATCCCCAAACAGGCTGCCCAATGGCAGTTTTTATTCTCTTGCTGACTCATCAGTGGTATGAACAAAACATAGGTGAATGCCAGGATTACTGCGCAGAACTGTCTATTAATAAACAGATTAGAGGGTGGTCTCTGGGTGTATGTTCACTGTCAGTTACACGGAGATGTCTTTGTAGCCCCATAACCTGTTTAGCATCCTCTCTTCCTGTGTCGATCATCCCTCAGCAGCTGCAGTGCTGTCATTGCTTACATTTGTCTTTCTAAAACCCTGTCTTTGCAGGCTCCCAGATCTCCACCTAGACTCCCTGACACAGGACTTATTTTAGAGAATATCTAAAAATATGCTGCCAGGGGAATCAGAACTAAGTGAGTGCGAATGATTAAAGTAGTAGGGCAGGTGAATGGAACTGATGAGTTCTGGTCTGTTAGTTGGGAGTCAGGGTGACATCACTGGCAATTGTCTCTGCAATGCTGGCTTGAAAACTTTTTTTTTTTTTTAAACCTTTGATCTGGTTTCCCTTGGGAAAAGAAGGGGGTGGCTGGTGACTAAACATCAGAGCTCTCCTCTCCTGCCTAGCAGATGAGGTAATTGCACCATGGTAACTTGTCAGACACCTTTTCCTTAGTTGTATGCAATGTATCAACTTCCTGGATACCATGATCAGCTCCAACAATGGAACCAGAGATGCCAAGGGTTGTCTGTCTTTAAGAGTGAGATTTACAGCTCAAAACAGTGAGATTCAAGGCCAAAGAGCGAGACTTTCCAGGTGGTGGTAGGTTATTGCTTAAGACAGGGACTCATCTTTGCTCCTTGGTGACATCCAATAGTCCACATTTTTAATCCAACCAGCACTTAATAGTTTGTTTTTTGAAATGTACACTGCTTAATATTGCATATGAAACACTTAAATGTCCTGATTCATACTAAAGTCTAGGGCACGCGAGACTTCGATGTGCAATGCAAACGAGTGGATTTTAATAAAAACAACTACTTGCTGGTTAGAAGAAAAATCTGGATGGTTGGAGATCCCTGAGGACCAGATTTGTTAACCCCTGGTTTTTAATATTTCTCTTGTTCTGTTTATAAAAATCTTAATAAAAAACTGTTTATCAATATGTTTGCATGTCACCTTGTCATAGTGATCATCCATTTGAAAAACACTTTCAAGTACAAATTATTTGGTTTGTAGGTTATTGCTCATATTACATTTACAGGTTTCAGAGTAGCAGCCGTGTTAGTCTGTATCCGCAAAAAGAAGAACAGGAGGACTTGTGGCACCTTAGAGACTAACAAATTTATTAGAGCATAAGCTTTCGTGGACTACAGCCATATATATGCATATATGCATCTGAAGAAGTGAGCTGTAGTCCACGAAAGCTTATGCTCTAATAAATTTGTTAGTCTCTAAGGTGCCACAAGTACTCCTGTTCTTCTTATTACATTTACAGCAAATCAAAATAATCAGATTCCAAAATAAATATATGCACAATTATTTTTTACATTCATTGAATGTATTTGGTTTTTGTTTATTTAATTAAGTTCTATTTAATTACTTTGAAATTAAAGTGAAGCTAACAAACCATTTTGTTAAAGGATTTAGCTTCCACATTTCTTTTAATATCTAATTTGGTTTCGCATTTTATTTGTGTGCTCTGTTATATTGTCGTGCGGCCAGCTTTGCTGTTTTTATAACTTCTTTTGGGGCCTCAGACCAGATGCACTGCAGTGGCGCAGTTGCACCAATGTAAATTTGTAGTGTAGACCTGCCCTTATAGCCTCTATCACTTCCTCACCTTCCAGGCTAAAGGAGCACTGGGAATTAGCAAGTGGATCAAACTCTGGGGCAAGTTTGCCTTGTGTAGAAGCAAATAGAAAATGACCTCACCAATTTTTTGGGGGGGGCATACACAGCGATAGCACCTGCCATCTGAGACTCTCAAAGCACTTTGTAAATCTTTATTAGTTAAGCCTTGCCGTGCCCCCAGATGTATGACTACTGTAAGAAAGCTGTGGCCACGTAGGATGTCAGTGATTCTCACTTTGCTGATGCCATGACAAATTAGAGCTTCACTGACATTCCTGGGAGAGAACTCAGACCCTCCTGCTCCGAAAGCACTTGAGCTGAAGGAGGATCTATGACTGGTGTTGGTAGTACAAGGCCAATGAAACACAATTGGGCTGTTCTGATTTTGTACAGCAGAGGGCGGTGATGCACATAAACACTTGCCAGTACTTTATAATAGACTAATAAACTTTTGCATTTCTATAGCTCCTTCATGAAGATCTGAAAAGACTTTACAAAAATTAATGAACTTTCCATAGGAGGGAAGTTATATTGTCCCCCAATTTTAATGGTGCGGGGTGAGACAGATGTAGTGAGTTTAAGTGATTTTTCTCCCCTCCCCCCCCCGCCTTGGTTTCACAGTGAGTCAATGGCAGAACTGTGAATAAAAGATCTGATTCTCCAGTCCATCATATAGTTTTAAGAACATACTGGATTAGACTAATGGTCCATCTAGTCTAATATCCTGTCTCTGACAGTGATCAGTACCAGAGCTTCAGGGAGCGTGTATAAGACAGGGCAGTTTTGGTGTGATCACCCCTGTGTTCCATTCCTGGCTTTTGGCAGTCAGAACTTTAGGGTCACTCTGAACACAGAGTTGCATTCCTGACCATCTTGGTTAATAGCCATTGGACCTATCTTCCATGAACTTATCTAATTCTTTTTTGATCCCAGTTGTAAAAGTCAAAAGTATAACATCCTATAGCAATGAGTTCCACAGGTTAATTGTGCATTGTGTTATGCCAATGTCATTCTATAGAGTTCACCAATTTGGAGAACCAGGGCCAGAATCCAGTCTTGTGTCTCTGTGCCCTCCTGCACCCACTAGTCCACATTCTTTTCCCTTTGTGGGCCAAGTTCAGCAGAGCACTAAGTAAGTATTTTAACTTTGTCATGCTAGCCCTATCCAGCAAAGCACCTAGCGCTTGATTCTGAGAGGTGCGAAGCCCACTCAGGATCCACTGATTTAAGTTGCAGTTGGTGGTGCCCAGCACCATGCAGAATTCGGTCCCATAAGCATCTATTTAAATCCGGTTGAAATCAGTGAAGCTTAATTATATGCCGAAAGGTAAGCACATGCTTAAAAGTGCTTTGCTGAACTGGAGCCTGAGATTAGCAGAAGCTACTTTGCTTCTCAGATTCTGTTTTATTATTATTAATCATATTTATTAGGCTAGTGTCTAAGGCTAGCCCAGAGTGCGGCCCTGCTGTGCTAGGTGCTGTACAAGCACAGAATGGCAGATGGTCCCTGCCCCAAAATGCTTACAACCTAAGCAGACAAGACAGACACAGGGTGGGGGAAGGGGCATATAACACACCGGTAGAGTGAACAATGTGTTGGAGGCAAGCAGCATGTCAGTACCATGATTTTTGGGGAGGGGGGGGTTAGGAGGGGATCAACTGAATGGAAGGGAAGGAGGTGATGGGGGGGGGGGGTGGCAGGGGAGAAGAGGGTAGAAGGGGCAGGTGTGGATTGAAGCTGATCAGCACAGGTCAGAGTTCTCTGAATGTCCGGGGGTTCAGAGGTCTCTGCTTTGGCTGCTTCTGCCCCCACAGGCTGGAGCCTCTGGTTGGCTCCTCTTTGCTGTTCTCCTTCAGGGCCACAGGGTGGGGGGGGGGGGGAGGGGAGGTACCACAGTGCCCCCACAGTGTGTGTCAGGTATTGGAGGGGGGAGGGGACCTCCCTTGCACAGTTCTGGGTCAAGGGGATTGCTGGGGGAGAGGGGTGGTGCCCACTGTGCCCCATTTTGCAGCAGTCCCTACCATGGCCGTTTCTGAGACACACAAACGAGACCATCAGCAGGGCTAGCGGTTGCAATGCTTTTGCGGAGGTGGACTCTTTCGAAGCCGTTTCCCCAGCAATGAAAATTACCACGTTCATCTTTTGACTGGTGCTTGGCAACAAAGGTTGGGCTCTGTTGTGGTGGCGGAGCTCCGGTTAGGTCAGGGCCTTGATAGTCTTTGCAGTGCTCCAAGGAATGCCTTGCAGCAGCATTGTTAAGTTGAAATACAATCTGTTCATAAAAAGCACCCAAGCTGCATTACAGACTGTCTGTTGAAACATATCTGGCAGAGGATGCTTTCATGTGGTTCTGCTGGTTGACTGAGTTCAATAAAGGGTGCCAGTATTTTTGTGTCCTTGCGTGAGGTTGTCTAATAAGTTTTTAACACATTCTAATTTAAGTTCTCTTTGGAGTACACATATTACATTGTGATGTAGAACTGCAGCTAGCTATTAGTGCTGGCAAGCTAGTATTATAGTGGTGTGGCAGCATCACTGTAGTTAAAGACGTGTCATGAGTTCTGTTTAAAGGTTGACCTTTCTAAGTCCTATAAAATCAACATATTTAGCTGTCAAGTATCAGAGGGGTAGCCGTGTTAGTCTGAATCTGTAAAAAGTAACATAGGGTCCTGTGGCACCTTTAAGACTAACAGAAGTATTGGGAGCATAAGCTTTCGTGGGTAAGAAGAAGTGAGGTTCTTACCCACGAAAGCTTATGCTCCCAATACTTCTGTTAGTCTTAAAGGTGCCACAGGACCCTATGTTACTTTTTACATATTTAGCTGGATTCCTTTGAAATTTTGTGTGCCTCAGGAGGGTACAGATTAGGGACAGTGACCCAAATTGGGTGTTCTTTGAGCCAGGGGTTCGAGAGAAATAAGCCTGAAATGACCCATGGGTCTTGAACCTGGGCCCTAAGGTTCCTAGGCTGCCCTCACTGCCTGAGCAGGACTCCTAGAAGTGATGGGCTAGCTAGCACAATTGAGTCCTCCTAGGACCCTGACTGTGGGATGATGACCAGCCCCACTGATTGGCTGGACCAAACTATGTAAGCCAGAAGGCGGTCCAGGAAATTGTCTGAGTCACTGAGAGATGTCCTGACTGGCTGCTGTCCTGTGTCTGACTCTTGTTGATCCCTGTTTTCTGATTCTGGCTCTGACCCCTGGCTTGGACTCTGTCTCTTACCACTAGTCGTGACCACCCCTGCTCCCACCCAGTAGGTCACACTGCCCATGTCCCAGTCCTGACAGCTTCCTCGGACCACTAACCTCTGGGAAAGGGAGCCTCTGCGAGGCATGGATCCAATGGAGCTCCTCCTGCCCCATGCGGGCTGGCATCATGTGAACAGGTGGCTTGCCTTCAGGCAGACAACCAAGTGATGCAGGTGTAACCCACACACCTTCTGGGTGTGGTGTTCTGTCCCATCTAGTGACACTGGGGAGAGAGAGAGAGGGGTTGGTCTGCTCTACAGCCTTAGTTGTAGAGGCTCATGCACTAAGCTCTAGAGGTCTCAGGTTCAATCCTGCCCACCAGGGACTGTCGGCATTGCACAGGCTACACAGTTAGCGGCTGAAAACCAGATATTACCGGAGCAAGTGCTCTGGATTTTTTTTACACCCCTAAGCAATGTGATTATGCCAAAATGAGTACGTCGTCTAAACCTGGCCAGAGTGCTCTAAAATCTGCATGCTTTCACGGATTCGCTGTGCCTCATGTGAGTGCAGAGTTGGGTTCATGACTCAAATTTGGGTTCATTAGGTGTTTCAGATATAAAAGCCTGGATAAAAATAGCCATTTTCCAAAAAGTTTCTAGATGTGTTTTGTTGCACAGAGCTAGAGATCAAACTCCTGCTGTGATGCAGGTCAAAATGACTTCAACCTGTCAATCTGTACCCAAGGTAGTGCATGCCGCTCTCACTACCTTTGGGGGACCCAAAATTGTGAATGACATTGAAGAAAACATTCACATCTTTGCTTGCAGAGATGTTCAGTCTGGAAGAAGAACAGGAGTACTTGTGGCACCTTAGAGACTAACAAATTTATTAGAGCATAAGCTTTCGTGGACTACAGCCCACTTCTTCGGATGCATATAGAATGGAACAAGAAGTGGGCTGTAGTCCACGAAAGCTTATGCTCTAATAAATTTGTTAGTCTCTAAGGTGCCACAAGTCCTCCTGTTCTTCTTTTTGCGGATACAGACTAACACGGCTGCTACTCTGAAACCTGTCAGTCTGGAAGGGTTACAGTGAGCATGCGCCAATAAAGGAAAACACAGATTTTTATGCAGCCACTTCATGCTTGCCTGGGTAGTTGGAAGGACTATGCCAGCACCATTGCCCCGATCAGTACCCTGCCACTGTTTCTGGTCTGATCTTTGTACACCTGTGCAATAAAGACTGATTAACTCCTGTTGCTTGCTACTAGTTGTCTCTGTTATAATACAAAGTGTCTTTATTTTATGAAGAGGTTTACTGTGAATACTGCAGAACAGTCAGCAGTCTGGTCTATTGTTATACCAGGACAACCGGGACAGGGCTTGCAGCCATGGAAGGTGCAGGAAATGCGGATGGATAGTAGGTAGGCAGGCCCTGGATTGGTTGTTTGAGAATCAGTATTTCCCTCTGGGGGAGTTGAAGCGGGCGAGGCAGTGGCTACTTCCTGATCTTGGTGCAGATTGAAGTGATGTTTCCAAAGACCCAGAGCATGGAGGTTTGGAATTAACAGTGCGGGTTCCTTGACCAATGTGAGAAAAGAATCGTGCACTGCTGGGATTGCCAGCAACTAGGTGATTCCTCCATCTACTCCATGCAGAAGTTTGCAGGAGAGCAAGGAGACTAGGGTGACCAGACGTCCCGATTTTATCGGGACCGTCCCGATATTTCCTTGTTTGTCCCGCGTCCCGACCGACATGCGGTCGGGACAACCGGACAAACAAGGAAATGCCCCGAGCCTCGAGCCCGGAAGTGCTCGCGCCCCCCCCCCCCCCCTGCCCCGACTCCGCCCCCTCCTCCCCCGATTGGCTCCCTCCCCGAATCCCCGCCTCTTCCCCGGGCTCACCATTCCCCCTCCCTCCACAAGCGCTGGAGGGAGGCCCGGGAGACTCAGAGGCAGCGCGGGGCCGGGGTGAGTAAGAGTCCGGCCTGGCCCAGTGCAGGCAGGACTCAGTCGGGTGGTTGGGAGAGGAGGGGGGCGACCCGCGGGGCCAGGCGACGGGGGAGGAAGCGGCCATGGCGCTCGGCGGCTCTGGCGCCCCCGAACCCCCCGAGCCGGGGCCTGCAGCAGCGCGTACGCTGGGCCCAGCCCCTGGCTAGGCGCGTCTGGGCTGCCCAGCTGGTGCTATCGCGCGGTGGCCCCGGGGCGGAGGCATCGGCAGCCCAGCCCCGTTCGTTCCCCTGCGGGACGGGGGGGCTGGGGCCTGCTGCCCCCACTCCGGGGCTGCCGCGCGATAGCACCAGCTGGGCAGCAGCCCAGACGCTGGCCAGGGGCTGGGCGCAGCGTGCGCGCTGCTGGGTCCCCGCAGCAGGCCCCGGCTCGGGGGGTTCGGGGGCGCCAGAGCCGCAGCCGCCAAGCGCCATGGCCGCTTCCTCCCCCGCGGCAGTGGGAGCTGCAGCAGCGGCTGCTCCCGAGTCCCGCTGCCCGGGGGGACAACAACAGCTGCCACCTGGCCCCGCGGGCCGCCCCCCTCCTCTCCTTACCACCAGACTGAGTCCTGCCTGCTCGGGACCAGGCCGGACTCTTACTCACCCCGGCCCCGCGCTTCCCCTGAGTCTCCCGGGCCTCCCTCCAGCACTTGCGGAGGAAGTTTTTTTTTTTTTTTGGCCCCGCCCCCCGCCACGCCCCCCCCCCACGTCACCCCCCCCCCCCTGCGTCCCGATATTTGTCTTTGGTGATCTGGTCACCCTAAAGGAGACGGGCATGACATGGTCATCAGTGACTGGGCTGATTTGGGCAGAGGTGGGGATCTGCGTTGAGATCATGTTTGCCTACTCTGCAGCATCTAAGCACTGACCAGAGGTTTGTGATCTACCGGACATTGTGGTGATTCACTAAAGTGGAAATGCTCTGGGCCTTATTCCTGGTGTGTACTTCATACAATGCATGAGAGCAGATTTGGACTGCATCAGAGATTTGTGTCCAGGAGCTGAGAGTTTTCTCTGACTTGGCTGTGTCTGAATAACTGCTCCAGAGACACTATGAAAGCTATTAATAAACATTGGAAGAACATTAATTGGGAAGCTGGGGGTTCATGGCTGAGTGGAAAATGTGTACTGTACGACAGACACTTTACAAGCTGTGACACCTCACTACTTCTGGAGATGGGATACATCTCCTGGACAGGACTCCGAGGATCTCTCTCTAACATCTACAATCATCAATAGTTTGGAACAGAAACCCTGTCTGCAACTTCTCCTGTCAGCCCAGACACACACGCCACCCTCCCACCATTCGGAAAAACAACCAGGAACACCATTCCACTGTAACGTCTGCATGGATCTGTGCAGCTACAGCCATTGCAGTTGGCACATACATTGGTACTGGAGATGTGCCGTGGCTGTGGAGCTGGCCCACATATCCATATATCCATCATTCTCTCGATCAGTAACCAGCCACGTTCCTGCTAATTTTTTTACATTCATGTGTGGAATGAATTTTATGTGCACCAATATGGAGGTGATGTCTGGTGGGGGTGGGGCCCAGGGGTTAGTGTGGGAGGGGGCTCAGGGTTGAGGCGTGTGCTCTGGCTGGGGGTGGGGCTGGGGATGAGGGGTTTGGGATGTGAGAGGGCTCAGGGCTAGGGCAGAGGGTTGGACTTGAGGTGCAGGGGGCTGGGGGTGCGGGCTCTGGGGGGAGGCTGGGGATGAGGGGTTTGGGGTGCAGGCTGCGGCAGGGAGAGAGAACTCCCACCAGCCATCTCTTACTGCAGCAGCCCCGGGGCTGGGGTCAGGAGCGAGGTACCTCTCTCTGCCGGCAGCAGCTCTGGAACCCCCCTTCCTCAGAATTCGCTACCCCTGGACCACTAGGGTACCAAATTCCGCTGGGTAAGCAAAGAAGGCCATCCTTACGTGGCAGTAACTGCTACTGGTGGGGAAATGTGCCAGTTGCAGTTTGTGCTGCTCCCCGTCGGCAGCAGTTCTGGGGGAGAGGTGCCCCAACTTTCTCCTCTCCAGGACCATGTGGCTACGCACCTGCACGGCCCTTTGTAGCCGGCTGCGCCGCTTAGAGGGAACTTGGGTAACCAGCCCTGCTTCCTGTTCTTCCTCTGTTCATCCAGAAACCTCTGGAGCAGTCTCTCCTCATAGGCCGTGTCCCTCCTCTATGGCTCTCTTGAAAGCAACATGCTTTTCAGTCCTCCTTGCCGCTACCCCAAGAAGCTCCTTCACAGTCTTCCTGACTTGCTGCTGGTAGGGTGACCAGATGTCCTGATTTTATAGGGACAGTCCTGATATTTGGGGCTTTTTCTTATATAAGCACCTATTACCCCCCCACCTCTGTCCGATTTTTCACACTTGCTATCTGGTCACCCTAGCTGCTGGCCAGTTGTAGCACCCAGTGTCCTAGAGGGGAGGCTTGGCCAAGCAGATCTGGAAGTGCCTGCCAATGGAGTGAAATAGACAGTATATTCATTGGTTTGCCACTGGAGGGGAAAAAAGAGAGAGAGCAAAGTGGGGGGATTCTGTCTGTACATCAGGCCCTGATTTGCAACATTTTGGAATGCTTATGTCACTCCTTCATGAATTCTCATGGACAATCAGTCTCACGTCTACCATTGGCAGTCTCACTCAATATTATGGTAAATAATACAATGCTGAATCTGATTTGATGGAGGGTGGGCTGAAGTCATGGCTTGGGGATGTTTACCAATACAGGCTTTGACTTTATATCAGGCACAGGAAGCCCACAAAGACATTGATATTTTAGAAAAACCAGAATGGGGGGAAAAAAGTAATTTTCCAGGAAAATGATGGGATCCCATTGACATATGGAAAGGAGATATTTGGGGGAACTGGTGACTGAAAGGAGTGGTTTACTAAGCTATCTGGAGGGTCAAGAAAGTTCTCTCTACCTAGAAATTTGAAAATCATCTTGAACTCCTGCTCCATGAAAAATTTTCAAACATCACCTTCTGGGAGTGGAAGAAAAGATTTTCTTACACAAGTGTATATTCCTAGAG
The DNA here is from genome assembly GCF_011386835.1 of Chrysemys picta bellii. Lineage (NCBI taxonomy): Eukaryota > Metazoa > Chordata > Testudines > Emydidae > Chrysemys > Chrysemys picta. Next base: position 124,347,843 of record NC_088797.1, on the reverse strand, counting down.
CACCTGCTAAAGTTGTTCTGTGAGTATCGCCAGGAGCACCTGTTAATTAGCTCTCTGGTGTGGTTCTCCAGCCAGCTGGCAGCAAATTGGGGGGTGGGAGGGAGACATTTTTCAAATAGGGAGGGGGGGCTGCAGTGAGTTGTGGAAGAGGGTAAAGAGCCTGTACATTTCAGCAACTGGAGTAGGCAGAGTAAAGGGGTGTGTGTGTGTGTGTGTGTGTGTGAATGGGGTGTAGTGGGGTATTGCTGAATGATGGCAGAGTTAAGGTTTGCGTGGGCATGTTTAATGCAGTGGGGGGCAATATGTTATCTCTGTTACACTTGTATAAATCCAGAGTAACTCTGGTGCATATAATGGCGGTTTTGGGGATTGATTCTCAGTGTCATTGAGAATCCAGTTTATCTGAGCTGAGCCGTGGTGACTTGCTAGAGCCCAGGACCTCAGCTGGTGTAAATCTATTGACCTAGGGCTACGCAAAAAGAACAACTTATATTTTTATCAGATTTCACAAAAATACATTTTCAGTTTCATTCCGGCCCATTTAGCGTGCCCCAAAAGTTGCTTTGTGACTGTTGTGAAATTCCAGTTTTTACACTGAAATATCGGAAATATTTTCATTTTTTGTATGAGAAACTGATTTGCATATTAATTTCTAGTGTTTTGCAGTCTGGAACTAAGTGTTCCAACCATTGGGGATGCTGTTACTTCCCTTGGGAAACCATACCTAATATAGATCCTGGTGAGAATGGGTTTTTTTTCCCCCTGATGCTCTGTTTAAATGATCTTTGTTTAATTTACTCTATTACTCCACTTATCACTTTATACAATCCCTCCCTCTCCCTCCTTGTGTTTTATACCTTTTTAAATATTTGCAGAGTGCTTCATCATCCCCTGCTTAGTCATGATTTACCCAGGCGAGACATAATTCCATTTTTTTTTTAAATTCCTGGGGACCAGGAGAAACCATTGAATAACGTTTAGCTATGAGAAGACCTGAGATGAATTTGAATTGTTGAGCTAGATGCGAGACTCTCTATCCTATCACCAATGTCCCTGAGCCGTCAAATATTAACAGTAGTAATTATTTATAAATTGCCTTTGATGCTGCACAATTAAATCCTATCATAATTATAAATAGTTAAAACGTGATAAAGTATACAAGTATATCAAACCAATTGGCAAAAGCGGTCTTATAAACTAATGATATCATATATTTCGAACACACCCGTCACTGTGGCATAGGATATAGGAATGCTATCGTTAATATCTATCTATAGTATAGATATAATGGTGGAAAAGCCATGACTATTGTTCTTAGGCTATTTTCAGGTGTTTGGATGAATGAACAGTCCTAATATAGTGCAAGGCTGTGACAGTTTCATTTTTATAACAATGCAAATATGGTACGTAAAGGCCGAGAGCTCTGCATCTAATTTATCTGTGTTGCTTTAGCAACATGATGCGGGATGCAAACAGTTTCCTTGGTTACACTTCCTAAGTGCCATTAGATGAGCGATGGTAATAAACATGAAAGGGGATCATAATGAGAGCCAGACTCCCGTACAGTATCTTTTTATAGCCCCAGACGACATGATTAGCAGGATGGCCAAAGGAGACAGGAAAGATGTTTTGAAAAACCTTAGTTCCTCTCATTCTTGTAGTCTGTTTTAAAAATCCCAAATGGAGTCTGAGCTGGTGGCTCTGAGGTGCTCTTTCTTGGATGGTTTAAATATGGAGAGGTACCTCTCGCCTTAGAGCTGGTGCATCCTAGAGATGGGCATAACCAAAACTCCCTGCAGGGAGAGTGCAGAGTGGTAGGCCCTCTCTGATAATATAGATCACAATTGAACAATTGGAGTTGCAGCTAGCAAGGGATGTGACAGGTAACAAGAAGGGTTTCTACAAGTATGTTAGCAACAAGAAGGTGGTCAGGGAAAGGCCTTCCCCTTACTGAGTGGCAGAGGCAACACAGTGACAGATGATGTGGAAAAAGCTGAAGTACTCAATGCTTTTTTTGCCTCGGTCTTCACAGACAAGGTCAGCTCCCAGACTGCTGCACTGGGCAACATGGTATGGGGAGGATGTGAGCGGCCTTCAGTGGTGAAAGAACAGGTTAAGGACTATTTAGAAAAGCTGGACATGCACAAGTCCATGGGTCCAGATCTAGTGCATCCAAGGGTGTTGAGGGAGTTGGCTGATGTGATTGTAGAGCCATTTTATCTTTGAAAATTCGTGGCAATTGGGGGAGGTCCCAAACAATTGGAAAAAGGCAAACATAGTGCCCATCTTTAAAAAAGGGAAGAAAAAGAACCCGGAGAACTACAGAGTGGTCAGCCTCACTTCAGTCCCCAGCAAAAGCACGGTGCAGGTCCTCAAGGAATCCATTTTGAAGCACTTGGAGGAAAGGAAGGTGATCAGAAACGGTCAACATGGATTCACCAAGGGCAAGTCATGCCTGACCAACCTGATTGCCTTCTATGATGAGATAACTGGCTCTGTGGATATGGGGAAAGCGGTGGATGTGATTATAAAGCTTTTGATATGGTCTCCCACAGTATTCTTGCCAGCAAGTTAAAGTATGGATTGGATGAATGGACTATAAGGTGGATAGAAAGCTGGCTAGACTGTCGGGCTCCACAGGTAGTGAGCAACAGCTCAAAGTCTAGTGAGGAAGGAGTAAAGGCTGGCGGCATGGCAGGTGTAGCCACTAAAGGAGAATTCAATGAATTTTTCCAGGTGTATTTAAGAGCAGAATTTGTCCCCTTCCCTGTTAAGCCATTTCTGTTTGTAAATTGCTAGTGGAGCATCTCTCAAGTAGCAGGTTTGGGTCTGGGTATAGGATATTGAGGCAGGATTCGAAGTGAGCAGCAACGATTTCCTTAACACAAGCTATGGCAGCATATATGGCCCACAGGAGAGCAGATTAATTCCAATGGAATCCAAAACATCTCTGGGTATGATGCTCTAGGGTCTGTTATGAGTCTTAATCTACTTTATCTACAATTGTTTACTGTAGATTTTCTGTTTGGTAGTTAGCAGGATCAGGCTTGTTTCTGCATATCAATCAGATCACAAAGACAGGGAAGTTGAGAATTCAGGAGCACAACTTCCCTTATTGATGGCTGAAGCTCAAGAGGTTCTGAAGTTCAGTTTGGATGCTCACCTTAAATCTTGTAGGTCTGTCACATTGGGCTGCAATCCTGAATCCCAAGAACAGGCTTTATCAGGAGATTTCCAGTGCTTGCTGCTGGATTGGAGACACTGCGACATCAGCAAAACTGGCCAGAAAATGGTTTTTATTCTCCACATGGAAAATTTCAACCTTTTCAGTAAAAAAACTGAAAAGCCAAAATTTTTGGCCCAAACCCAAAAAACGTTGCCCCAAAATGGAAAATTTTGATTCAGAAATTCTATCTCAGTGCCTTATTATGGGAGCTGTAGCTCCTCACGCCCCCGTTCTCCTCTGTGGCTGGGCTCCCCAAGCGGGACTATATCTCTAATGATGTACTGTGGTCTCCCCACTTGAGCCACTGCCGTGCATCGTGAAGGTCCTGTGGCTATGGTGCATCATTGTGGGAGATGTAGCTGAAAGAAATGGATTTCAAGGAAGGGTTTGAAGGTGGGAAAAGGGGTTGCTTGGTGCTCAGTGACAGGAAGGCTGTTCTAGCCATAGAGATGCTGTAAATCAAGGTGTGGAGTTTGCAATGTTGCCAACTCTTGTGGTGATTGGTGTTTTTCTGAAAGTCCCAGCTGCTAGAATTAAGAGATTGCAAGAGAATCTCAGCTTTAATTTTTTTTTTTAAAGTAAGTTTCTCGACTTCCTGGTTGCAAAGAAAAGCTTGAAAATATGATAAAAGTGCAGAAACCAGAAGGCAAATTTAAAGAAACCCAAATATATTATTTTAAAGTAATCTCGTGATTTTGGGGGCCTGACTCATAATTTTTGAATGCCTGATGTTGGCAATCCTATAGAGGGGACAGTGCAAAAGAGGAGTGGGAGGAAACCAGGCCTGAGGATCATCAAAATAGATTCACTTGCAAAAGTTAGGAAGAGAGGCACACTTATCTGATGAAGAATCTGACTTGTACCCAGATCTGAGACAACTTTGGTGGGGTTCAAAATCCAAAGTTGGAAAAAATCCAGATCCAACACCCCTGACTTTATAATGGGCTGAACTAGAACCCTTGATCCGAATGCCCCTGAACTCTGGGGTGTTTAAGATCCAGATGCATATTTAATGGCTTGGGCCCATCTCCCTAATTTTATCCTGGCAAGTTGGCGCACTTGTGCTGTGGACAGTACATAAGGCCCTGGATTTTAAGTGAATGACAAAATCCAGTCCCAGTCATTGCAACTCTTTCCTGCTTTGTTTGTGCAGAGTTCAGGCAAATGCCAATAGAGTCTCTTTTCAAGGCAATCTCAGCAGACAATAATCCTCTTGGAGTGCATCCACCTTTATGTCACTTCTATCTCATGGCCTACGTGCTTCATGTCAGCACTAATTAATTTGGATCTTTGGCTCTCCATATATTTATGACTGTTTGGGAGAGTCACAATAAAATGGGCCTTCAGCTTCCCGGGGAAAGGCAGTGGGACTGTATTCTTTGTGCATGACATAAGAGGCCTACAAGAGGCAAGGATTGAAATCCTGCTTCTCCCCTAATCTAAAGATGGCATTTTAGATTCATGTGGGCATAAAGCCAAAGCTTTCTGAAGTGGGCTTATGGAAGCACTTTCTGGGGTTTCATTAGATTAAAATATAAAGACTGGTGCCCCTCCCTGTGCTGTGCTATACCCCGAGAGAAGCTAGAGTCACGGGAGCCCAACATACAGTTGCAATCAGAGGGCCACATTTTGCTCCCATCACTCATGCAAAGCCAGAGAAAATGGGCTTGGCCCAGAGGATCCTGGGAGGGATTTGAGGGAACAAATCCCCCCTCCCTTATGCCCAGTGGCTTAGGTGGAGTGACTGAGCAGCTGCTCCCTTGCTGCTGTGGTCCATGAGGGAGTGGGATGTGGGGATTCAGGGATGTAGCTCGGCTAGGCTGTAGTCCAACCCATCTCAGCCCCCCACTCTGCTATACTCAGCCACAGGATTGGGGAGCAGAACAGACCCTTTCCTGCAGCTAGGGCCTTATGCACCTCCTAGTGAGGGGGAAGCATTTGGCTACTGAATTCTAATACATCTGTGTGGGAACATTTGCTTAAATATGGTTGGGAATAAAAGAACCCTCCTCCCCGATCCTATTGTATGTTTCTTACCCACCTCAAAAGCTCCTTCGGTTCCTCATATACCCCATTCTGTCTACTAGATCCCCATCACATTCCTCTTGTGCAAGGCCATATACTGCTGCTTTACTTGCCGCAGTGCCTGGGTCCTCTCCAGTTTGCTAGCTGAACTTTAGCAATAGGATTTCTGTTACACAAGCACCTCCCTAATTTGCATTAATGGCAGGGTGTCCCATTACCTATTTTTTGATATTTGCAAACTAGCAAGTGAACAAACACCATTAAACCCCCCCAAAAATACTGGATCACAAATAGTGCTTCCAAAAATCAGGATTCTGCCTGCTACTCTTGATAATATGAGACCTCGCTAGAGAGCAGTGATACTCAGACCTCAGTGGGTCAGGAGCTAAATGAGCGATTAACGTTACCCAAAAGAGCCATAGGCGTGTGAATTCATGGTTTCATTTTCTATTCATATAATTGTCACAGCAAAATGACTGATTAAGTACATGCGTCCGACGAAGTGGGTATTCACCCACGAAAGCTCATGCTCCAATACATCTGTTAGTCTATAAGGTGCCACAGGACTCTTTGTTGCTTTTTACAGATCCAGACTAACATGGCTACCCCTCTGATACTTAGAATCATAGAATCATAGAATATCAGGGTTGGAAGGGACCTCAGGAGGTCATCTAGTCCAACCCCCTGCTCAGAGCAGGAGCTAATCCCAACAAAATCATCCCAGCCAGGGCTTTGTCAAGCCTGACCTTAAAAACCTCTAAGGAAGGAGATTCCACCACCTCCCTAGGTAACCCATTCCAGGGCTTCACCACCCTCCTAGTGAAAACGTTTTTCCTAATATCCAACCTAAACCTCCCCCACTGCAACTTGAGACCATTACTCCTTGTTCTGTCATCTGGTACCACTAAGAATAGTCTAGATCCATCCTCTTTGGACCCCCTTTCAGGTAGTTAAAAGTAGCTATCAAATCCCCCCTCATTCTTCTCTTTTGCAGACTAAACAATCCCAGTTCCCTCAGCCTCTCTTCATAACTCATGTGCTCCAGCCCCCTAATCATTTTTGTTGCCCTCCACTGGACTGTTTCCAATTTTTCCACATCCTCCTTGTAGTGTGGGGCCCAAAAAGTATTATTATTTTATCAACTACAATTGGTTAATAACATAGTAAAAGCCTCCTGATTGGTTAATAACGTAGAATGGCTAACAGTTAAATCAGTGTTTTAATATGTGCTGCAAAGAGCCCCAGGAGATACAATACAGAGCCACTTGCGAAAGCCTCAGTCTGAGATCACTGTTACAGACAGTCTGCTGTTATTCCTCTGCTGAGTGGCGGGGTGAACCTCCTGTCTTTTGGTGAGAACTGTGGGGCAAGGTTGGAACTGGGTTTTTAGATGCACTTTTCTATCACTTTGGGCCATCCATGAAAATCATTCAGATGGGAAGAACAGAGTTCCTGATGATGCCATAGCATTCCCCTGGTAACGAAGAACTGGCAGCTGTTCATAAGGGGTGGGAAGCCTGGCCTGCTAATGGCATGTACGCTGAGGAACCACAGGTAAATAAGACCTAAACTCTCATCTTGTGGCAGATATGAAACACCCCGCACTGACCATCTGACTGGCTCTGGTGCCATATATCCCATATTTTCTAAGCAGATTACATATTTCTGTGTAGTAAATAGAGATGGGTGCTGGGTTTGGTCATTAAGTGGATTATGGCTTTGAAAAACAAAATCTGAAACCACCAATGGTGGTTCAGATCCAGTTTCGATTTAAGCTGAACTGCTATAGTTTAAGAAGCAGGTGGCCGATTGGGCCCATCTCTAACTATAAACATCATAAAATATTATGGTGCTTTGTATTTTACATGATTAAACTTCCATGCCCCATTGAGGAGTCCTAACAATGCTGCATGTGAGGCTAGCACCTCTCTATGACATGGGTCAAATGCCTGTTCAGCTGAAAGAGCCCCCACTACTGCACTGCCATAATATATGGAGATATACCTACCTCATAGAGCTGGAAGGGACCTTGAAAGGTTGTTGAGTTGAGTCCAGTCCTCTGCCTTCACTAGCAGGCCCAAGTACTGATTTTTGCCCCAGATCCCTAAATAGCCCCCTCAAGGATTGAACTCACAACCCTGGGTTTAGAAAGCCAACGCTCAATCCACTGAGCTATCCCTCCCCCCAGCACCTGCTTCCTAGAGCACCTGGGTTTTCCTTGGCGGTCTCCCACACATGCACTCACCCAGCTTAGCTTCTGAGGCCTAATAGGATCACAGACCATTGTGGCATGGCTACAGGCCAAAACAAGCAACTCTTCCTTACCAGAAATGAGTGTGACTTGGCAAGGGCTGGCTGCCTGCAGTTTCAACCTTCCTTTAAGTCAGCGTGTTGATACACGCATGGTGGCCTGAAGTTTGTTTTTCTCCTGACCCAGGTCCAGACCTTGCATCATTTTTTCCACAGTGAAAATAGAGGATTTCACACACAACTCTAGTAAACATTTCACGAAGGGAATCCCTTCTTGTCTCTGCTGTTCTTGCTCTGTACTCATTAAACTGGTTGTCCGATATGAACATGGGTCTGGCCTGGCACTGTGTAGTCCAACCTGAGTCAGCAGCAGCAGCAGCATCAGAGCAGGGCACTGATGATGACTGAGAATAATAGCTGCTTCCCCCTTCCTCCCCTTAGGAGAAGTAAGCTACACAGCCCTTTCCCAGGCACAATTACTTCCACCTGTGCTCCAGCAGGCTTGCTGTGCGGGGAAGCCTTAGCTCCATGCACTCCCTGACCACCTGTGGGAGAGTGGGTGTTCTGGGCGGGCGACCGCTGCTCTCTGATTCCCTTACACATTTCTCTCTGCAGTGCGGGTAGCCTGTGCAGGGAAGTTATGCTCCACTTTGCAGGAGTGTAGCCAGGGTCAGAATCTGGCACATGGGAGTCAGTTGTTCCCTCTCTATAATCCCCTCAGCTCCAGCTGGTTTTGGCCCAGTCTGAGGGCACACACACTTTCATTTAGAGTGAGAATACATTTTAGAACAACATTGGTTGCCGCCAAAAATCTTTCCAGGGAAACTTGAGCAGCTTTTGATTGACTTTCATTTTGATGCTGAGGTCCTGCTCCACAGGGCCGACAAGATGAGGGAGAAGCCGGTACAAATTACCGGGGCCCAGCGGTCCAGAAGGGGGCCCGGGGCCCAGTTTCCCTGGCTGTTTAGCCGGTCCGCCTTTGCTGGGGGCCCGAAATTTTTTTTTCACCGGGGCCCAAACCTGCTCAGATTCTATTAATATCCACAATTGATTTTTCATATGCTGAACAGAATCCACTGGCCTTTCTGATATGACATTTGCCCCTTTTGTACCGGCAGATTAGGGCTTCAGAATCTCCAGGCAGGAAACCCAGAGCAAAAGAGGCTCTTGGACAGAGTCCCTAGGATAGAGACCCTGGTCTCTAGTACAGAGCTTCCTGCCCTTTCCTTGGTGAGCTTGAATCCCATTCCCAAACCAGATTCCACTGCCTCTAAAGTCAGGTTGACCCGCTTATTCCAGGCCATAGCTTGCAGATTTCTTGTGACCTTTCTTGAGTAGGGTCATAGGAACAATCTGTTATCACTTATACAATCAGAACCTGGACACGTTCCAACTACAGCAACAAAACTCACAGTATGTAAAACTATGTCTAAGCAACACTGTAATTTAGGGTTGCAGAATTGTGTCCTAAGATGCCGATTCAGTAAAATGCTTAAGCAGATGCTTAAAGGTAAGTATGTGCTTGTGTCCCATTGGCTTCAATGGGGCTTAACCATGTTCTTAAAGTGAAGTGCGTTCTAAAGCGCTTTGCCAAATAGGGATGCTTTCCTGATTCAGGTCCGAAGTGTCTAGATAAGACTAATAAGAAAATAGCTCTGGAAGACATGTATGGCAATATTTGAAAGGAAGACCTATTCCTCAGACACTTCAAAGCAAGGTTAATATGAATTTCCATTTTGAAAAGGTGCATCAAACAGAAGACAGTATGGGCCTCATTTCTGTTAGTAGAACAGTATAAGTGGCAAATGTATAATTGTGTGTAGGGGAAGAAAAATACAATGCAAACAAAAGGTATCCCCAAATGCTTCGGAGAGCTAAACAGTAAATGGTATCCACTTTATACCGTTCGGGATTGCTGCTTCCCTAAAAATATGTAGGCCTTGCCTACAATCACATTTTGCAGTAATTGCCCACCATTGCTAAGAGTGTTAGCAGCACTAGTTTGTATGAGCGGATGGCATTTTAAGCAATGTGTCTTGTAACCCAGATCAGAGCAGATCTAACTGACATGGTGATTAAAACACCACAAGCCCATCTACATTGGGGCTCCCAATGTTGCTAACACCGGTAAAGCTGAACTGACGTAGAAAATTCGTGCAGAATTTAAAATCATTAATGACGGCAAAGCAATTTGCCATCTACAGATGGAAAGTGGTAGAGAATGTGAAGTCATATGATTATCCAAAATGCAAGGAGAGAAAAATGATCACCATATTCTAGGTGTCTCCGTTCATTTCCGCTCTAGTATTTTTATACAGAAGTATATTTTTCAAAATGAGCTGCAGTTTATCACTATTTGGAGCAGAAAGCTCAGTACTTACTCAGAACCAGCCCTGGACTGAATTTGACTCTAATTATTGTTTACACAGTGGTAATTTGCAAAGTGATAATTTCTGAAATTGAGGCACTCCATCCAATTAATATTTAATGCCTCCATCTGCCATTGTTAGGTTAGTTACCGACCTTGTTGGATAAAGTATGTGAAGCAGTGGTCTGATGCTGACAAGAAGAAAATGTTTAGAGATCTTACTGGAACAGAAGGCTAGAATATACATGGTCTAGGATTTAAGAGTTTGACAGAATAAAGTAAAATCCTCTCCTAAATCCTCGTGTAGTCTCTATGATGTATGTTTAACGTATACCATTCTCCCTGTGTATTGGAGAGGGGCTTAAAGCAGTCAGAGCCATATGAGGGTTACATTGTAAGTTTACGAAGAGGAAATATCTTTGGTCCTATCCTATAGGTCAAGAATAGGACTCCTGGGATTGCTGCTGCTTTCACATGGTGTAATCAGGAGTAACTCCATGGACTTCACTGGAGCTACACTGCTATAAAACTGCTGTACGTGGGAATAGAATCAGGCCCCAGATTACTAGTACCGGACTGACCATGATAGTGTAATGAAAATGCAGAACTGACTCTGCTAAGACCCATGCTCCGCCTTTGGGCATGCCTACTGTGAACGAAATGTGTGCAGAAGCCTGAGCATGCTCAGACTGAGCTAATTTGATCATGCCGTTAAGTGTTGTGCTTAACTTTTGTACACTTATAAATACATAGGAATATGCTTCACTTTAAGCATGTGACTAGTCCCATTGACTTCAGTGAGACTACCGACGTGAGTCAAGTTAAGCACCTGCATGTTTGCTAGATTGGGTCCTATATTGGACCTGCAAGCAGGGAGTCCTGATTTCTAAACCCATCTCTAGCACACACTTGCTAGGTGACCTTGGACAAATCATTTCTGTGCTAAGTATTATTATTTGTTCTTTAGCTTGGATATCTCGGTTACCTCATTTGTAAAAAGGAGATAATAGTAATCACCTCATTAGGCTATTGTAAAGATTCATTAATGTTTCTAAACATCTTGGATAAATGTTTTATTATTAATTGATCTGGAGTATACAGTATCTTATTTAATTTTGACTAGGAGAAGCCTATTGAGATGAAGAGACTGATGGCCACCCTTAAAGAAAGGAGAGCATAGGGGGGAGGGGTGGGAAACAATTTGAATTGTATTTATTAGCAGGAGTGTTGTAAGCAAGACACGAGAAATAATTCTTCCGCTCTACTCTATGCTGATTGGGCCTCAACTGGAGTATTGTGTCCAGTTCTGGGCACCACATTTCAGGAAAGATGTGGACAAATTGGTGAAGTCCAGAAAACAGCAACACAAATGATTAAAGGTCTAGAAAACATGACTTATGAGGGAAGATTGAAAAAATTGGGTTGGTTTAGTCTGGAGAAGAGAAGACTGAGAGGGGACATGAGAACAGTTTTCAAGTACATACAAGGCTGTTACAAGGAGAAAGGAGAAAAATTTCTTAACTGCTGAGGATAGGACAAGAAGCAATGGGCTTAAATTGCAGCAAGGGAGGCTTAGGTTGGACATTAGGAAAACTTCCTGTCAGGGTGGTTAAGCACTGGAATAAATTGCCCAGAGAGGTTGTGGAATTTCCGTCATTGGAGATTTTTAAGAGCAGGTTGGACAAACAACTGTCAGGGATGGTCTAGATAATACTTAGTCCTGCCACGAGTGCAGGGGACTGGACTAGATGATCTCTTGAGGTCCCTTCCAGTCCAATGATTCTATGAATGGTATTTAACAGTGAAAATAGGAGAGAGACAGAGAGAGGGAGAGGAGGACAGGAAAACAGACTAGCTAGGAGATGTTTAACATTTGCTCTCAGCCCCTCAGACCAAATGCAAGTAAATCTGGTTTGCATTAACCTGGCCTACATTAAAAAGTTAGGTCTAGCCAGACATGGTGCTCAGAGGTGTGAAGAATCCACAATACTGAGCAATGTAGTTAAGCTGACCTAACCCCCAGTGTAGACAGCACTAGGTTGACAGAAGAATTCTTCCACCTATCTAGCTACCACCTCTCGGGGAGGTGGATGAACTGGGCGAACCCCTGTGCCGTTGTAGCATTTCAAGTGGAGACAAGCCCTTACTGGCTCTTATAAGACTCAGCGCCGGCGCAACAACTATGCGGTCGCCTAGGGCGCCAAGTGGTTGGGGGCGCCACAAAGCCCTGCCCTGGCTCGGCAGGGAGGAGCTGCCTTCCGGAGGCATCGGAGAGCCAGAGTGTCGGCTTGTGGGGGCGGCGAGCCCCAGCCATGGAGGAGCCGACGCAGCGCAGGGGGCAGCAGCCCTGCAAAGGTGGCGGCGCCGCTAGCGAGGAGCGCCTCCCCACCGGGGGGCTCCTGCAGGCCGCAGCAGATGCATGTGGGCAGCGGCCCCCGTGCACCCCCAGTTCCCCCCTCGCTGCGCTCAGGCTCTGCGGCTCCTGGGCATGTGAGCTGCCGCCGGGACGCGGGGCCCTTAGCCTGCTCTGGGAGGGGTAGCGGCAGCTCACACTCCCGGGAGCCGCAGAGCCCGAGCGCGGTGAGGGGAGAGCTGGGGGGCACACGGGGGCCACCGTGTGCATGCATCTGCTGCAGGAGGCCCCGGGGGGGGGGGAGCGCCGGGCCGCAGCCCAGGCAGGCGTGTCCCCCAGCTCCCCCTCACTATGCTCGGGTTCTGTGGCTCCCAGGTGTGTGAGCCGCCACCACTCCTCCCAGAGCAGGCTCAGGGCCAATTACTTACTAACTCCATAGTACAATGTGTACAAAGAGATCACAATGTGGGTGGAGGAAGTCTGTGTGTAGCCCCTGGGAGATAGCCTGAATGGAGACTGGAAAAGGGCAAGTTAGTCATTTTCATCCTCCCTTTGCCTCCACTACTTGCTGCCGTCTGTATGATGCTGTTGCTCAATTTAGCGGAAAAGAAGTGGGATATTCGATCTTTCCCATCCACTGTATTTCAAGTCCCTAAGACTTGATTTTTAAAAATCATTTCTATAATTCCTTTTTTTTTCCTTTTTATACTGAGTCATGTTATTAAGTCCTGCCTAACTATAAAGACAATGAAATTCCACATTTTTGGACAATACCAGTTGCTTCTGTGAGTTGCTGAAAATAAGAGCCCCTTTCAAAGTGAATTTTATTTTATTTTATTTTCCATATTCCATTTGGTATTTTCATTTCTGGAGGGTCTTCTGATAAAAGTGATTTCCATCTGTTGCTTTTTGGTTGTTTCAAAATGTTCGTCTGATTTTTGTAGGATTTGCAGTATGCAGCAAAATCTGACCAGTCAGATTTCCTGATCTATCATCTTTTTCCTGCCTTGTCCCTAACTTTGCTGTCATTTTCCAAATTAGACACATGAAGGACACATTTATTTCATTCAAAGATAGTACTGGGGTCATCTTAGAGTGCTGGTCGCTACCTATCTTATCTATATTTTGTTTAATAAAGTATTAAATTTATTTATTTGGTGATATAAAGTAATATTCCTTTTGCAGTACATGCAATAGTGTGAGCGTTGATTTGAATAAATGCAGAAATTCACTCAGAAAACTAGACTCTTTTCCTATTCCAAAATAAGGAACTCATTCCTCTAACTGATAGCCAGAAATAACTGTTTTATGTTGCGAAATGGTGAACTTCTGAATTGTTTATATAAACATTGGGAACAATACTTAGAAATTGATGATACATATACTCACATCACACACAAACTCAATACAATGCAATTTTACTTTGGCTGCAGATCTTTAGAAATTATGGGTAAAAGTGATCAGAAGGGATTTTCAGAAATTGTGAAGAAATCCATCATCCTTTCCCATTTCTTATCCTCTTCTGCCTTTTGATGGATATTGTTTATCAAGATGAAGAATTTTTAAATGATATAACATTTCAATATTTACTATTCATTACACACAACATAAAATAATTATAAATGTTGATCATTGCTGTCAGTTTTGCCTAGGGTGCAAAATATCCTTGCACTGGCCCTGATAAGACTATATAACAAAGGTGATATGCACTGGACAGAGACAGCAGAGTATCATCTAGGGCAGGCTTTCTCAACTGCACACTGTCTGGGCTGGGGGCAGGGCAGGATTGAAACACTATCTTACTTCGTTAATTTGGTTTTGGGAATAAGAAAATGCCACTGACAGCACCCCACTGCCTCAGTGCCTTGCCTCAGGGAGGTGCTTGAACAGTCTTGTGGGGAACAGGGTGAGGTAGAGGTCTTGGGGGGGGGGGGGGAAGAGGGAGGGAATGGGGACTCTGGTAGAAACCTGGCTCAGTGGTGTGTGTGTGTGTGTGTGTGTGTGTGTGTGTGTATGAGGGCTCTGAAGAGTAACAGGCTGGGGGGTGTGGGATCTGAGGAAAGACTGGGGGGGGGGACGGGAGCCCCAAGGGAACAGCCTTGGGAGAATGGGGCCTCGGATGGTGGAGGGAGGCTAGAGAGGATGGGTGGCTGTACTTTTGCCCCAGTTCCCACTTGTTCTCCTGGGGAGATTTGCAGGTCACTCCCCAATTTCACTTTGGGTCCATCTCTCCACATCTGGATAAAGTACCTACCTGCACAGACACCAGCTTCTGTCTCTTGATGTTTCAGGCAAACACCATGCAATAAGTACTTATAAATTAGTGTCCGAGTACACCTCTACCCCGATACAACGCTGTCCTCGAGAGCCAAAAAATCTTACTGCATTATAGGTGAAACCACGTTTTATTGAACTTGCTTTGATCTGCCGGAGTGCGCAGCCCTGCCCCGCCCCCGGAGCACTGCTTTACCGCGTTGTATCTGAATTTGTGTTATATCCGGTCACATTATATTGGGGTAGAGGTGTATTTCATTATTAGTTGGTCTGCCTGAATATTGTTTCTAGCACATGGGAAAGTGGGGCCAGATCTCACTTGCTTTGATACAAGTGGGGCCTGATGGTTAGAAGATTTTTGAGAGACCCACCCCTAGCGGTTAGAGCAGTGGGCTTGGAGTCAGGATTCCTAACTTTTCTGCTGGCCTCCATTGTTGATTCTTTGTGTACATATACCCAATGTGTGTCTCTAAAGGGTAATAATATTTACATACCGCCAGGGCCGGCTCCAGCATTTCTGCCGCCCCAAGCAAAAAAAAAAAAAAAAAAGTCGCAATCGCGACCAGCGGCGGCAATTGGGGGGGGGGGGGAAAGCCGCGATCGGCGGCGGCAGTTCGGCGGCAGGTCCTTCGCTCCTAGAGGGAGTGAGGGACCTTCTGCTCCCGAATTGCCACACATGCCGCCCCTCTCCCTTGGCTGCCCCAAGCACCTGCTTGTTAAGTTGGTGCCTGGAGCCGGCCCTGCATACCGCACATGAGGTAGGGTGAGGCTCAATAATTAATATTCATAAAGCACTTTGAGATTCTTGAATGTGAAGGCTCCGTATGCGTGCAAAGTGTCACTTATCAGTACAACACACAGGTCTTGATGGTTAGTTCTGCTTTAATATTTTGCTGATATAGTTATGTTTAATTCATGTTTTCCCATCAAAGTGTCTGTCATACAGGGTTTGGCCTCCATCTTCTTAAATAGCTGGATATAAAATTACAATATGTTCGTCCATTAAGGCCATATTTTCAGAATGTCATGACAGCTTTATGATGACACAGAATTTTCTGTTTAGCTAAGGCAGATCAAACTCTACATTATCCTTGTAAAAGTCAATCTCTTGTGTGATCAAATGTAGGAGAATTGAACATAGGTGGTCGTTTTATATTGTGTCGCTTTTTGCTAGCATAATAAGAATATGCAACTGAACCAGTTTTGCTTTGGACCTTGTCAGCTCTCATAAGATCGAGATGGGCTAATACTTGAAAAGGAGACCAGTCTTCAAGGTGCTGCAACAAGTGATGGTGGCGATGATTCAATAGGAGCTGCTCTTCTCTCTGAGTCGCTACTGAACCAAAGCCCCTTGTGCTAGAGTTCACTTGCTCTTTGAGCACAGGTCATCCAAGGCCAAGTAGAACAGAGGGAATGACACTACCCAGTGGCTGAAGGCCACTTTCTGCAAGGGTGTTTAGCGCTGCTAAACCCAGTACCCTGGTTAACTTTGGTAATTTTTTGCGGGATCCCCTTGTTTAAAGTATTGGTAACACATCACCACTCTCACCTGATGTAATGTGGTGCTGCTGAGCCTAGGTATGGTTCCCTTAACGGAGAAAGGAAAACCCACTAAACATAGGTTTGTCAACTGGAAGCCGGAGATAGGTTGGCTCTTCTTCTTACGTTGTTTTAAACTGTAGGCTGCTTAAAGACCTTGAGAGGAATGTGGCCAGACTAGTGTTTCGTTTCATTTCATTCACACCAGAAAAACTTGGTAAGTCCCCTGGAACACTTGGAGAGGGGAGTCCTGCTGAGTTTCATGCAGACCCTGCGCTGCATCCCTCTTGAGATATTAGCAGGTGGATGTGTGACCTCCAGTCTTGTACTGTTCTCTGACACAGTTACTGTCCTTTTCCCCCTTCCCTGTCAAGTGGTGGTTTTTCTTTGTATTTGTTGTTGTTTTGTTCTTGTTTTCTGGCTTCTCCTTTCTGTATCCTACTCACCTGAAAGCTACGTATTGGTGGGGGTAGGGCTACCAGTTAGTGAATCCATGGGGCCAGGACTGCACAAGCATGGAATGGTCTATTGCAGGGATCTCAAACTCCAAGCACCACAAGGGCCACATGAGGACTAATACAGTGGCCCAAGGGCCGCATCACTGACACCTTTTCATACAATGATACAAAAGTATAGTGAAGAATATAGTATGCTATTAAAAGTCAATGTATTAACTTTTTAAAAACTGTAATGTGAAGAAAGGTTTTAATAATAAAGTATAAACACCTCTAACTATTCGTTATGTAGTTAGACTGTTAGTGTAGATCATCAGTATTACTATCAACATAGCTGTAATGGCAGGAACTTTTTAAACTATTCATACAAAATACATTGCCACTTTTAACAAACATTCTTCCCAACAGGGCTGGCTCCAGGATTTTGCCGCCCCAAGCAGCCAAAAAAAAAAGAAAAAAAAAGCCGCGATCGCGATCTGCGGCGGCAATTCAGCAGAAGGTCCTTCGCTCCAAGCGGGAGTGAGGGACCGTCCGCCAAATTGCCGCCGAACAGCTGGACCTGCCGCCCCTCTCCAGCACCTGCTTGCCAAGCTGGTGCCTGGAGCTGGCCCTGCTCCCAACTACTCACAGCAAAGAATTATACATGCTGAACTTCATACCTCAGACTGCTCGTCTAGTCCATGAGGCCCTGCCCCTGCCCCACCTCTTCCCACCCCTGCCCCGCCCCCATTCCAACCCCTTCCCCAAATCCTCACCCCGGCCCCACCTCTTCTCTGCCTCCCTCCCCTGAGCATGCTGCGTCCCCGCTCCTCCCCCCTTCCTCCTGGAAAGTCCTAAGCACCGCCAAGCGGCGGGAAGTGCTGGGAGGTAGGCGGAGGAGTGGGGACTCTGTGTGCTTGGGGTGTGTTTGGGGGGAGGGGAGCTTGGCTGCTGGTGGAGTCGGCGCCTATGGCGGGCCGCAGGGAATAACTCCGGGCTGCATGAGGTCCACGGGCCACGCGTTTGAAACCCCTGGTCTATTGATACACTACAGGAAGCTTTCAAGGAGGCCTCTGCTAATTTAGCCATAGTCACATTTGTAGTGGAGGTGTTATGGATCCAGTTTGTGCAGCCGCCTTCAGCCCTTTTGGACTAGTCTGCGGCCCTCCCTAGTTGGGGGAACCCTGTGGTGTCCTGTATCTGAGTTTGTTTATCTGTAGATATCCAGACACATTTATACATGATGTATCAATTAAAATGTGATTAGATTTGGGTAACTGCAATTCTGATGGGAATTCATTCCCTGTAAATATGAATTCATAGCTTAGTCTTGTAGCACTGTACTCAAATCATTGCCCAAAGCTGTTCTCTAGTGTTTTCATGAGTGTAAAAAAGGCCAACCTGCTTAATCCCTAATGGAGCCCTAATGAAATTGCCTTCAATACCTTTCATGCTGTGCACTTGGATGTAATAATTCCAGCTAATGCACTGGGGGTATCCAGCTTCCAAATTAATCTAAATGCACTCTATAGAGTAGCTGCTGTATTGGATAAAGGGACCTTTGGGGTGGGTGTGACATACCAGGGTACAATCCAGACTAATAAGCAACTGTGTCACCCCTGCCCTGCAACACTGGGTGCCTTACAATGCCTTGCTGAAGTAGCTCCCACCTGTAACTCACAAATGGCCTTCCAGAATACATGAGAACATAAGAACGGCCGTTCTGGGTCAGACCAATAGTCCATCTAGCCTAGTATCGTGTCTTCTGAAAGTGGCCAATGCCAGGTGCTTCAGAGGGAATGAACTGACAATCGTTGAGTGATCCATCCCCTGTCATCCATTCTCCGCTTCTGGCAGTCAGAGTCCTGGTCTACACTGGGGGCGGGGGGAGGAAGGGGCGGATTGGATCCAAGTTACACAACTTCAGCTACCTGAATAATGTAGCTGAAGTCGACATACTTAGATCTACTTACCGCGGTGTCTTCACTGCGGTAAGTCAACGGCTGACGCTTTCTCGTCGACTCCGCCTGTGCCTCTCACCCTGGTGGAGTACTGGAGTCGACGGGAGAGTGATGGGCGGTTGATTTATCGCATCTAGACTAGACGCGATAAATCGACCCCTGCTGGATCGATCACCACCTGTCGATCCAGCAGGTAATGTAGACAAGCCCAGAGGCTAGGGTCACAGAGCATGTGGTTACATCCCTGACGATCTTGGCTAATAGCTATTGTATCCTCCATGAATGTATCTAATTTTTTTTAACACTGTTATACTTTTGGCCTTCACAACATCTCCTGGCAATGAGTTTCACAGGTTGACTGTTCATTTTGTGTGAAGAACTACTTCCTTTTGTTTGTTTTAAACCCCCTGCCTATTAATTTTGTTGGGTGATTCCAGGTTCTTAGGTTCTGTGAAGGAGTAAATTACACTTCTCTATTCACTTTCTCCACACTGTTCATGATTATATAGACCTCTGTCATATTCCCCCCCCACCTTAGTTGTCTCTTTTCCAAGCTAAAAAGTCCCAGTCTATTTAATTTCTCCTCAGGTGGAAGCTGTTCCATTCCCCAATCATTTTTGTTGCCCTTCTCTCCACCTTTTCCAATTCTAATATGTCTTTTTTGGGATGGGGAGACCAGAGCTGCATGCATTATTCAAGGTGTGGGCATACCATGGATTTATATAGTGGCATTATGATATTTGCTGTCTTATTATCTATCTCTTTCCTAATGGTTCCTAACATTCTGTTTGCCTTTTTGACTGCTGCTGCACATTGTGTGGATATTTTCAGAGAAATATCCACAATGACTCCATGATCTTTCTTGAGTGGTAACGGCTAATTTAGATCCCATCGTTTTGTATGTATAGTTGAAATTATGTTTTTCCAATGTGCACAGGAGCGCCGCCAGCTTTTTTGCCGCCCTAGGCGGCGGAAGGTCCTGCCCCTGAAATGCTGCCCCCAACAGAGGCGCTGGGAGGTCCCGCCCCTGAAATGCCACCAACAACCGGGGCGGCTGAAGATCCGGCCACCGCAGTCGCCGTCCCCCAAATGTTAGCACCCTAGGCGACTGCCTAGGTCGCCTAATGGGTTGCACTGGCCCTGAATGTGCATTACTTTGCATTTAACAATATTGAATTTCATCTGTCACTTTGGTGCCCAGTTACCCAGTTTTGTGAGATCCCTTTGTAACTCTTTGCAGTCAGCTTTGGACTTGACTATCTTGAGTAATTTTTATATCATCTGCAAATTTTGCTACCTCCCTGTTTACCCCTTCTTCCAGATCATTTATGAATATGTTGAACTGCACAGTTCCCAGTACACAGGTACCAGTACAGATCCATGCAACCCATGTCCTCAGTGTTTGTGTATAACTGCAGCCTGCCAGCCAGCCACACACGGATTACACTCTGGCTCACACTAGCCTTAGTTATACTGCCGGGTGACCCCAACACATCCCCAGTCTTAGATTTCCCCCCCCAGAAATGTATGTCCAGTACTGCCCAGCTCTCTCCTGGAAAAGTACTAGTTATATAAAGTCTGTTGTTTCTTTAAGAGAAATAATATGCACACAACTTTCCTCCTCAAATGGAGTTTCCCAGACACTTCAATTTAAACACACTGGATTCGATAAAACAATATAAGAAGTTTAAAATCTCTCTTTGTATTTAATAAGTGAGTATAAGTAATCATGCATAAAAGTCAGAAATGGTTACAAGAAAAATAAAGATAAAACGCTGCTGGTGCCTCACTTAACAAACTGTGTTACATTCAAAGCAAAATTTTCTTACTACATGTTTTCAGCAGTTTTACTGACCAAACTCCTTAGGTCAGGACCCCTCCTCCAGTCCAGTAGCTGCTTCCCTTTGTCTCTTCAGATGCAGTGAATCTATGGCCAGAGAGGGAGAAAGAGAGGTGCCTTGGGGTGTTTGTCCCTACTTTTTATAGTTTCAGTCCCCCTCTTGAAAAACCGTTTCAGCTCAGTACCAGGAGACAAAGTCTGAGGAAGGATGTTCTCTGCTGCTTTTTTCTCACCTGTTTGAGCTTCCTTTGTTTCCCTTTCTGCTTGATGACTCTGTTTATTGTTTAAATGCCAATTAAGCAGAGCACCCATTCCTTTGTTTTAAGACAGACCTGTTTGCTAACCTCAGTTTGGAACATGTGTTAATAGCACCATACAGTGGAATCTTATAACTTCCCATACAATGTTGCCATACATATTTTACCAGGACAATAATGAACAGCAAATTATGAATTTTCAAATGATCCCTCACAAGGCATACTATGCACAAAAATTATTACAGTAGTGTGTAGGGTGTGAATACGGATGTACATTCTGTCAGAGAGGGCAAATAAATACATTTAATACTACTCTTGGATTAAAAAATTTACCTGATTGTGGAACTGTCACTTAAAATGTCACAATGATGGCTGTTCCCTGGCATAACCAGCCAGCTAAGGCATCTGCTCTTTTGGAGCTCATTTGGGGAGACGGAGTATTGTGGGGGGGGGGAAGTATGGGAAATACTAGTAAGGGAGGTATAAAGTATTGGTCATATTTTTGTTGGTAAGTGTTGCTCTTTTAAGAAAGTTTGTCTTGTCTTTTTGGGATGGAAGGGGTGAGAAGGTGCTGAATTGACTGCTCTAGGAATTGATTAACTAGCATCTAACATCGGGATTCCTGGTGACTGGGCACAAAAATGAAATGATACAATAACTATTACTAGACTATATGACCAAGAAGCAAGAGTCCTCTGCATCTCTTCTCCTGAAGCGGTTCAAGGCAGGATCCTTGGTATCTAGGTGTGGCACTCTGAGAGGTCCCAAGACAGCAAGGAATCATGGAGAACCCCAGGGTCTAATTCTCAATCTTATCCCAGTGTGAATCCAGAGTCACTCATATGAAGTCAGTGAGGCCAGTCTGGATTTACAGTGATATAGCGAGAACAGAACCTGGCTCAATATTTCTCACTCCTGACCTGTGGACGGGTGGGTTCTCCTCCAGGGATGAGATGGTTTTTCGCTCTCCATGGCCTATCTTGCTGAGACTGCTGACAAACCAGCCATCTACAGTGGGAATTTTTTCTGTGATCTCAAATTGCAGCTAGGTTGAGACCACCAACTCAATTAGTGCAGGCCACCAACTAGCCATTGGATGGATGCCGGTTCTGGAATGCTGCTGCCCTCATCTGGATTCAAATTGCTGACGTAGGCCTAGGGTGACCAGATGTCCTGATTTTTATAGGGACAGCCCCAATATTTGGGGCTTGGTGTTTTATAGGCGCCTATTACCCTCCACCCCCATCCCGATTTTTCATACTTGCTGTCTGGTCACCCTACGTAGCCTTGGTATGCACAAGGAAATTAGGTTGGTATAACTATGCTGCTCAGGGATGTGAACAATCCACACCCCTGAGCAATGCAGGTAAGCCAACCTAATCCCTTGTGTAGACCAGTGGTCTCCAAAGTGGGGTGCGCAAGAGGATCCTTGGGGGTGCGTGGCAGAAGGAGCGGCTTTTTTTTTTTTCTTTGCGCTTCAGCGCGGCAGGGGATGCGTGCTCAAAAATTTTTTACTGATGGGGTGCGCGATCAAAAAAGTTTGGAGACCACTGGTGTAGACAGTGCTACGTTGGCGGGAGCATTCTCCTGTTGACCTAGCTACTGCCTCTCAGGGAGATGGAGTACCCACACATCTTTATTGAAGTGTTACGGTGTTGCAGCTGCAGTGTTTGAAGTATAGACAAGCCCTTACACTGGGGCAACTGGATTTACTCCAGATTTATACTAATGTAACAGAAACGTTTAGTCACTAATCTTGATTTTGATCAAATTAAATCATTGAGATACTCTTTTTAAAGACTGAAGCTGCGTTTGACATATTCTAGAAATCAGACTGATTCAACAGTCTATTGGCTTGATTCATTTCATTCTGGTGCATTTGGGGCCAGATTCTGCTCTCAACGGCACCAGTATAAATGTGGAACAATTCATGTAAATCCATGGAGTTAGTCCAGATTTGCACTGGCGTCACTGAGATCAGAATATGACCCTTGGAGTTTTCAGAACTCTGTAATTTCCCTGGGTTGCGATAGCCATGCAGCTGTGAACCGAGAGCCTGGTTATATAACCTGAATCTAGCTGATAAAGTCAAAAAGGCAGCCTTGTTGCACTGCTTCCGTCAGTTTATTTCCACCCCAGGAAATGATGTCCTGCCTTACACAGAGGGCATGGTATACAATTTATTTCCTGGAAGAAAGGCCCACTTGCAAGATACAGTACATTGGTTTCTTCATCATCAGTGAGTCCCACTACACTGGCTTGATTGTGCTGCCTCTGTACGTTTCAGTCAAGGAACTTATATAGACCGAATTAGTATTCTGCAAAGAAAACTGAAGTGTTCTCTTCTGAGTCCTTTTCAAAGGACTAGTGTGTGAGCTGTTGCATAAAATAAAATGTCTGCAGGAAAAATGAAGCATTTTTGTTGTTTTATGCCCTATGTTAAAGGTACTTGATCATTTAGATTCAAAAGAATGGCTTATTTTAAAATGATAGGGCCTGATCCAGCCAGGGGCTCAGTGCCCTCGACTCCGGTAGACTTCATTGTGAGTTGAGAGCACTCGGAATGTTTCCGGATTGGCCCCCAAGGAGTAAGTACGAAATCTGCACTTTGTACCAACAGTGGGAACACTGGATGCATGCACGTAATGGGCCTTCTGAACAGCGATAAGCAAAGGCAAGCAGGAGAATGACACCTCTTTTTTAATATTGCACGTCCCAGGCAGTAAAGCAATTCTCCGAGACAGACCGGAATTTAATATTACAAATCTGGAAGATAAACCTTGCTGTAAATAATCATAAATAAAAAACCCCAGCCCTGACAGTTCAGCTCTCGCTTGACTAATGTAATGATAGTATCAGTATTGAAAATAAAAGTATGTCAACATGGAAAGTTTGTTTCTGGCTTTTGCTGGGCTTGTACAATGGCTTCGCTGGGTTATATTCATTTCTGTGCAAAGGACCAGCCATGTAGGTACTACTTAAGCCCTCTTCAGTAGCGGCTAGTCCTCATGCTGGACCTCTCCACTGGGGTGAATTTCTCCCAGTGTGTGGAAAGGAACTGGCCCCTCCCCACACTTTTAGTTTAATGATTATTTCTCTGCAGTTATCAGGGAATGGTGAACTAGAGAAGTCAGCTTCTGCCTTACTGATGTTAATGGAGTTGGTTAATGTTAAGAGACATTCACTACCCCGGACAGCAGCAGGGCTTGTATGTGTTCTTTGTCGATGACTGAAGGAAGTCAGGGATATGTGGTAAACTTGCTAAGCATTGTGCATTGCCATCATCTCCCACCTGAACAGAAGCTTCAGGATTCTGTCTTGCTGTTCTCTTCCTGGCATACCGTACAACAGTAAAAGAACTGAATTATTTTGTCACGGGGTAGGATTAATAGGAATGGGCCAACGGACTCAGCTGTTCTGATCAAAATTAGTCATCATGCCACTTTGCACCTTTCCTCCCTAGATCTCAAAACGTGGGCACTATGAAGCATAGAGAAGCCAAGTAACTTGCTGAAAGTCACATGACAACTGTGATGGGGTGTCCACCCCACACGGGGCTGGAAGGGGTTAAGGCGACCAGACTGGCCAATTAACTCCCTAGGCCACACCTGGACGAGGAGCCAGGGAGCTGGGGACTGGTTGGTTAGGAACTGGCTCACGTGTGCTACTGCTGGGACAGGGCAGTCACTCCCTGGGAGGTGAGACTGCAGTGTGTGTTGGCTGCAGTCACTCCCTGGGAAGAGGGAGCAGGGTTTTGGAACCGGTAGACCCAGAGAGAGAAGGGGAACCAGTGGTAGGAAGCAGTCCGGGGAAGGAGCAGTGAGGGCAGAGAGAGGAAGCCCGGAACTGCTGAGCTGTGGGTCCCTGGACTGAAACCCAGTGTAGCGGGCAGGCCTGGTTTCTCCTGCCAGCCACTGGGGGTGGCCAGGACATGGGAGACAACACCCAGACAGCAGGTCTGGAAAGTTTGTGAATTCCCCGGAAAGGGAGGACCTTAGTGACCTGGTCAGAGGGCCAACCTACAAAGAGCTGGGCTGCAGCCTGAGACAAGACAGGGGGAAGATGCCGCCAGAGGGAGAGTACCAGCTGGCAGAGCAAATTCCCAGGATGGCTAATAGGAGGCACCGTGAGTGGTGAGCAAATCCTGTGATAGCAACACTGTGGTAAAGCTGGGAACAGAAGCTATGGAAGCTGGGCTCCTTTAAGATGTGCTGTAAGCTGTAGAACAAATTGCCCTCCATTACCAAGCAGATTTTTGCAGTGTTTGTTTTGTTCTCCTATACTGGCTGCAGCCAAGGTAGCTTCTGAGATGGACATTTGCGTTTCATGTGAAGGGACTGAGAGAAGAAGAATGCAGCAGCTACCTAGCATCCTTCCTTCTCTTTGTCAGTTGCCATGACAGTGATCTGGAGTGTCATTTTAGTCCCAAATGTGGGTCTCCTAGTTTTCAGCTCAGCTGACTTTTCCCCCTCCATCTCCTCCACATTTTTTCTAATTAAAATAAATAAAGAGGAGGAGAATTTAGGATGTAAACCAGTTCACGTTATAATCAAAGGCAATACTCTGAGCCCTGGCTCAACGCTACAAAGGTATGTTGGTTTAACTACATCACTCGAGGGTGTAGAAAATCCACGCCCCTATGCAGGGCAGTTATAGTGTCTGAATTCCAAGCATAGACAGCACTGTGTTGATGGGAGGGTTTCTCCTGTTAACATAGCTACTGCCTCTCGGGGAGGTGGAGCAGGCACGCCAATGGGAGAAACTCCCCGTCAACGTAGTTAGTGTCTTCAGTAAGCGTTGTAAGTGTAGACAAGCCCTCAGTTACTTGAATGAGAGTGAAATCAGGCCCTTAAACAGCAATAACCAGTCTTGTTGTAGTTTGTATTGCAGTAGCCATTTAGGATCAGGGTCCTGTAGGAAGATGCAGTGCCTGCCCCGAAGAACCTGCCATCTTAAGACCCACTTGTGGCTCTTCTGTATATCTGGATTATTTGCCTGTCAACCTTTCTGTGTCTCTCTTCTGTAGCCGAGCAGCAGTGCCAGGTGCCCAGAACTTCAGGATCCCTGTGACTTTTTTTTTTTTAAAGGCAAAATTAAATACATAAAAATAACCAATTGGGCAAGGAATGGAATGTTATTTCCAGCTTTCTTAGAAAGTAGTAGAAACAAGGGAGCACAAAACGTAACCATATTTGGCAGCTTCCTTTGAATCTGTGTTTAAGTATATTAAGAATAATACTGTCTGGCAGCCCCTTTGGAATTTGGCATTTCAATGCTAATAACCAAACCAGCATCACAGACTTTCATGTCTTTCTCCTTCATTAAATCTTAACTCCTACAAATCTCAGCCTTACTATTCAGAGCTACTGCAGAAGAAAGAAGCTGTTCACATTCAACTTTAATAACATCTCAGGTTTACTTATTCATTCCACTCTTTACCAAGTTCTGTAGTTGGACTGATGCCTTTTTATGCTGATAGTGGGTATACCTCACTAAGGGTACGTCTATACTTACCTCCGGGTTTGGCAGTAAGCAATCGATCTTCTGGGATCGATTTATCGCGTCTTGTCTAGACACGATAAATCGATCCCGGAAGTGCTCGCCGTCGACGAGGGGAGCCTGCCTGCCGTGTGTGGACCCGTGGTAAGTACCTTGTAGTTCGAACTAAGGTACTTCGACTTCAGCTACGTAGCTGAAGTTGCATATCTTAGTTCGAACTGGGGGGTTAGTGTGGACCAGCCCTAAGTCTCTAAATAAGCTTGTTCTGTTACAAGTTTGTTTTGGGCTTGTTTCTTGATGCCTGCTGCTATACACTGGCTCTTGTGCTGGAATCTCATCCAGGCTCAGTGTATAGATGGGCCTGAGGTGCAAAGTTTGGCTCTAGGTCTGAATTTTCATAAAGTTCCAGAGGTGACTGGATTGGAGTTCTGGTTTGGGCCTGTCTCTGATAAGCCATGTAGGATTCGGCCTGATCAATAATCATTACCTGAGTTTTCTTTGGGAATTCCTAAGTAGGGAATGCTCTTTTTTTCTGGGTCAATACTGAACCAGTGTGTGGTGTTGGAGATGCCATCTGTAGGCTCTTATATTATCTGGACCTGTGTGCCCCCTAGTAATATTATTTGGTAAATACTCACTCATTCTAGCATTAAATTCACTAATTCTTTGGCACTGTTGATAGGTTATCTATTACGCATTTTAATGACTGACTCGGGAACAGCCCGACAGTACAAAAGGGATTTGTTGTATAATAGGAGCAAGTGTGACTTACAGCTGGGAACTGGGACGTGTGTGTGTGTGTGTGTGTGTGTGTGTGTGTACTCCTGGATTCCGTTCCTGACTGTGACACTAACTTCTGTGAACTTGGGCAAATCATTAAATTTTTCTGTTCTTCAGTTGGTCTCTCTGGAAATGGTTATAACTCATGCCTACCTCACAGGGGTATTAGGTGTTTCTTCAGTTGACGTTTATTAAGTGCTTTGAGATCCTTGGATGAAAGATGACAGAAGTATCTAGTGTTGTGGCTCAGGCCCATTTCTAATTATTCCTGTGAGTAAATGTAACCCATGCACCTCCTGGGTGTCGTGCTGTCCCCCTCTAGTGGCACCGAGACCACTTAGAGATAATGAGTCTGCTACAGCCTTAGCTAAGAGCCATGTGGCTTTTAGCTCATGCAGTAGAGGCTCCTGCATTTAGCTTCAGAGGTTCCGGGTTTGATCCTGCCCACCGACGACTAGGATCTGTCAGTGCTCTATAAACACAAGAGCACAGCAGAGCTGCTCCACATCACATAGCCTAACGAACTGCATGACTGAGTATGTTCAGAGTTGGTGTAGCTACAGTTAAACTAGCGGGTGTGATTCTGATTGTCATGCGCCTCTCTCCTCTCCCATGGGAATGGAGTGCTCCACCTCCTCCGCTCAGCATGTCTTTGTTAATGGCAGCATAATTGTTTGGGTTTTTCCCCTTCTGCTTCCTTAACTAAGGATGATAAATGTTAAATAGAAACATCCCTTGAGGGCATGCTGTACAGCAAGAGGTAGATCCTCTCCTCTCTCTTCATGAGGGATTAATGTTAATGGGAGTTCTGTGTGTGAAATTATGGAGCAGGGGATATAAACCCTGGATGCATGAGCTGATGTAATAAACTTTATCTTTATGCTAACTCTACAATTTGCACCCTGTTCTCTTACATTCCATCTGCAATCCTTACACAATGGCTACAAACGTCAGGGGCCTGAAATAGTGAGGTGACACATGGCTGCAAACACCATTGAAATTAAATGAACTTCTCCCATTAGCTTGACCTCTCCTTTCATTTCTCTGTAAAATGATTTACTGTATTTGTGTTATTGATTGCACCCGGATTATTGCATTCAATTCTGGGCACGTCATCTGTGGAAAGATATTGATAAGACGGAAGGGGTTCAGAGAAGAGCAATATGCAATTATCAGAGAGATTGGAGGGATTGTCTTGGGAATAAAGATTAAAAGAGCTAAATATGGATAACTTGGCCAGTGGGCATGTAAGGTTAGGCAGATTTGATGTGTGTAAATATAGATGAAGAGGAATGACTTCTCCTAGCTATATTTCAGGAAACTATGTTTAATGGGGTGAAATTAAGAGGAAAAAATTAGATTGATTATCAGGAAAACTTTCTGACACATGCATTAGGCTGGAGAATAGCCTCCCTAAGAAAGTGGTAGAAGCTCCAGATTGCACAACTTTTTAAAACTAAATTGGCACTGGCAGATACAAGGACTAAGTGATCTAGTAGGTCTTCTCCATCTTTGACTTCCCTTAATCCTCACCGAAGGTTAAACTCGAGAGTGTAGCCGGGAGGACTGGAATCCTTTCTTTTCAGCAGAATGAATAGAGTAATAGTGCAAACTTCTTCACTCCACCGGATCCCACCAGTGTGCCCCCACGCTGATCTGAAAAGACCATCTGTAGAGGCGTTCAGTCCCCGGCTGGTCCACGGTGAACCATGCTGAGCCACACCAACTTATTTCAAGACAGGTATTGTCACTACCAATTGGATTTGTGGTATTTTTGCCACCTCGTTGCTGAACCCTCTGGAAGATAGTTGGCATCTCCATGTTTCTGGGATTATTCCATGATCTGCTGCCGTTCTGCTGAAAACATCAGCCTTCTGAGCTTGCCATCCCTCAGTCGCAAATATGGACTGGATGCTGGTGTGATGCCTGCTGTCAATCTCTCATGTCTTTATAGTTTTAATTAAAAGTCAAAAAAACCAACCCTACACACTCTGATTTTGCCCCTCCTGCATTCAGGGCCGGCTTTAGGCCAATTCCACCAATTCCCCCGAATCGGGCCCCGCGCTTAAGAGGGCCCCGCGCCCAGAGCCCAGAGTGGGGGGCAAGTGGCAGAGAATCCTTTCCCTGGCTAGAGGCACCTTTTTAATTTTTACTCACCCGGCGGCACTCCTGGTCTTTGGCAGCGGGTCCTTCACTCGCTCCGGGTCTTTGGCGGCACTTTTGCGGCGGGTCCTTCAGTGCCGCCAAAGACCCGGAGCGAGTGAAGGACCCGCTGTCAAAGACTAGGAGCGCAGCCCGGTGAGTACAAGCCCCACGTGTTTTTTTTTTTTTTAACGTGGTTTTTTTTTTTTTTTTTAGTCGTCCCTGTCGGGGCCCCGTCGAAACTGTTCGAATCGGGCCCTGCACTTCCTAAAGCCGGCCCTGCCTGCATTGTTCTGAAATCTCTTTATAGAGTCATCCTCTTCCCCAAGTTCCCCACCTGCTCTCTCCCTGCAATACTTCCTTTCTTTCCTCAGTTCTCCCTCCAATCCATCTCACCCCCCAGGCCCCCCATATTGTGGTCATAGGAGGATGGACCTTGGGAAACTCTTATTTACTAATATTCAGAGGCAGGTTTCAGAGGGGTAGCCATGTTAGTCTGTGTAGTGAGCTGATGTGGCACCCCTCCGTCTCTGACAGGGCCGAGCTCCCTCCAACCCCAGCGTGGGCGGAGCCACTGGGTCCGGGGCCCGCCCCTCCGAGGTCACGGCCCCAACCCGGAAGTATAAAAGCCCGCCGGCAGAGCTCAGTGAGAGCCAGACCGCCAGAGAGAGCAGACGTCTCGGGCCGAGCTCCTGCTGGGGAGACAGCCGCAGGCCGCGCGCCACCTGCTAACCGCCCGCGCCGGTCAAGCCTACCTCTCGCCAGGTACCCCGAGGGGGACTGGCCAAGCCTGCCCTGTGCCAGCTACCCTGAGGAGGACTGGCCAAGCCTGCCCCAGACCAGCTGCCCCGACGAGGAGTCAAGCCTGCCCCATGCCAGTTACCCTGGGGGAGAGCTGCCGGACGGGCCCCAAGCCCCGCACCCGAGGAACCGATGCTCCTGGACTGGCCCGAACCCGGCATCGCCAATGAGGTAGGCCCCGAGGGGGAACATGGAAGTAGCCCGGGGGTAGCCGACCCCGGTCAGGCTGCAGAGGCCTGTGAGCCGATGTCAGTGTGTTTCGGTCAGGATACCCCACTGACCGGCAGCGGCAGTAACCGCTGCTAGGGCCCCGGGCTGGAACGCAGTGGAGTGGGTGGGCCTGCGTTCCCCCCTGCCACCCCGCACGGGTGGCAGGCTTCCCCCTCACCCAACGCTCAGGTGGGAGCCTGGGCTTACCTTAAGTGCTTGCCTGCTCAGCCCCTGCATCCAAGGGCCGGAGCTGTGACTGTTTGTGCCCCGCCCTGACCCAGGGCCTGGGCTCCTGAACTGATTGTCTGCTCAGCCCCTGCATCCAAGGGCCGGAGCTGTGACTGTTTGTGCCCTGCCCCGACCCAGGGCCTGGGCTCCTGAACTGATTGTTTGCTCAGCCCCTGCCCCAAAGGGCTTGAGCGGCGACTGTGTGTGCCCGCCCTGATCCAGGGCCTGGGCCTGCTTAAACTGTTAATTAGCGCTCAGCCCCTGCCTAAGGGCCTGAGCTCCTGAACTGTGGGCCACTCAGCCCCTGCGTAAAGGGACCTGAGCTTGGACTGCCTGCACTTTAGTGAGCCGGTGTGGCACCCCTCCGTCTTGGAGGGTAGAGCCCCGGCGCAACCCTACTACAGTCTGTATCAGCAAAACCAACCAGGAGTCCTTGTGGCACCTTAGAGACTAACACATTTATTTGGGCATTCAGAGGCTCTTTTGCTTCAGTTCACGTCATATGGTCCTGGGGATGGGCACTAGCTGCTCTTTTCCGCCTTTCCTCCCCACGTGATTATGAAGATGGAAGCCAGCTAAATTCCACCTCCTCTATTGCCCATGGTTGTGGGGGCAGGAATCAGCTGATCTCTCCTGCCCACACCCTATTTAATCCGAATCATCACAAACCCTTTTTAGCTCTTCCCTTTAAACACCCTTCAGAGCAATCACAATGTCCTGGTGAATTTCCTCCCTTCTCCTTCCTCACCCTCTGGATTACATTTCCACAGTCCTGTCTCTGCCTGAAGGTGAGCTCCAGGACCGCACAGGGAATGGAGCGGAGTTCTTATTTGGCTTTTGTTTTAGCAGCCTCTAGTGGGGAAAAGAGTGAAATTTAGAGATGTGGCTCAAGTCCGGCCTTCGTGTAACTTAGCTGAGTGTAGGGGAGATGTATCAGGTGTGAACTTGGGCCAGGGTCTCTGAGGAACACTGCTTCATTCTCTGTGTAACATGCATATGTTGCTGTTTTACCTGAATAGAGGAAGAGGGCATTTTTCCAGGGACATGCTGTCTTTAATGGTGAGGGAATAAAACCACCTGGAGGCGTATGAGTGAGTCACTTCCATGAGTCACTAAAAGTGGACTGAGGAGAATTTATTTTGTGAATCAGAGGTAAAATGTGTAGCCTGTTTCCCCACTGGTACAAGGGGGAAAATAATGGACCATTTCAAACAGTGATTTTTCTCCCAGAAAAACAGGCTTCTGAATAATGAATGAGTGTGCCTCATACTCCTCTCTGTATGCAGAGGTGATCTGTGCATTCGCAATATGCTACAAATGGTCTTTTCAGAGTAGTGTAGGGACACATTGATGGGATGGGGGTGGAAGGAAGAACTCTTATGTCCTTAAATCCTTTGCTCAAATGCAGGTGTCGTTTGTGGGGTATGGGGTGCAATATACAAGTAGAGCGATAATAGGCACGTGATCCATCAGTTCTATGCTTTTTATATCAATTAACTATTCAATAGAAGAAATGGATGGTGTGGGTCCCATAGGATGACTCAAAGCATATGTTCCCACTGTGACCACTAACTGTCACTGTTGCTACACAAAAATCCAGATGCTAATGCATTTTATCTGGCTGTGAATGGCAACAGGTGGTCCTTTAAATATCCAGTAACCATACCTTGCAGTAGTACCAGCTGTTCCATGCAGGAATGGGGTCCATTGTGACAGGCACTGTAAAAACACACAGACTGTGATAGTGTAACACCAACAGACCCTGGTCATCGGTGGGCGGGATCGAACCTGGGGTCTCTGGAGCTTAGTGTATGAGCCTCTACTGTATGAGCTAAAAGCTAACTATCTGTTAGTTAAGGCTGTAAAGCAGACTTATTAATCTCTCTAAGTGGTCTTGGTGCCACTAGATGGGACAGAACTCCACACCCAGGAGGTATGTGGGTTACAATAGCACAGAGGCCACTCTGGTGTGCCACCTTTTGGCCAGGTGTGGCACCGCAGGTGGGCCCTGCCTTGCTTCCTCCTCCCCCGGGTTATATGGAAGACCAGACAGACCTTTTTAACAAAGAGCACCCCTCTTATTAATGACTCCGATACACACAGGGACATGGGTCGTCTCAGGCTCAATCCCACTAGAAACCTCTGGCTCTTTCCTTCAAGAGACTCCTCTTTCCTGTGTCCGTAGCCAGTCTCCGTTTCTGGAATCCTTCCTAGTTCCCTCTCCGGGCTACTCCTTTCTGGCCTTCCTTAAGCAGAAGCCCTCAGCTTTCCTTTTTGGAGTTAGTACCTTGCTCTCTCCTTAAACAGGACTCTCCCCAGCTCCCCTCTCTGGAGTTGGGTTCTGTTAACCAGATTCTCTGGCCCTTCTTGAGCAGAAGACCTCCGCTCTCCTCTCTGCATCAGGACCTTGGCCTTGGCCAGCTTTTCCCTCGGCTGGCCCCTTTTCTTTAGTTATCCCTCAGACTTTGGGGTGTTCAGCAGGCCAACCTTGCCCCGCTGATGTCGCCTGGTGTCTGCTCTGCTGTGAGGAAGGAGGCAGGATTTATGCTGGTCCCCTTCTCCCAGCTCCTCCCCAGTTGGTTGGACAAGAGGGGAGCTTGGGCCATCCTCTCTCCCAAGGCTTCTGGCCTTTTAAGAAAGAGTAATGGTATTTCCTTCCAAACATGTCTTCCTCTCAGGACTGCTTCCTCTCTCCCAGTATCTCCCAGGTCCTAGTGCGTATATAACTGGACATTTCAAACTCCTAAAGGGCCATGCAGTGCCCCATGTTGGGGAGGGCTGACCATTAGGCTCCATTATCCTTAAGGGGCAGACTACCCCATCAAACAGACACTGTTCCTGCCAGTGCACCAGTGTGTTGTGCTCCAACTCCCCCATGTGGATCCTGCTGGTGTGCACTAAATGTTCCTTAGTACATGTTGATATAGTCCTGTGTGAAATAGGACTACATCAGTGCACACTAGCAGGGTCTACATGGGGGAGTTAGAGTGCACTCTGGGGTCACACAGACAAGCCCAAAGATTCACGGGAAGTCTGTAAGCCAGATGAAACTGTTGTGCAGGCCAGATCCAAGCCATATGTTTGACACCCCTGGCTCTAACCCTATAGATTTGACACTCCTGGCTCTATCCCTATGGATTGAGGGTGGGGAGTGAAAGCAGAAAAGCCCCTGTAATTCTGCAGGGCAGATCTGAATTGGGAGAATGGAATATTAGAACTAGATGAATTCTAAACTGGTCAGTCTAACATGATACCTGGAAGGATACTGGAACAAATTATTAAATCCATTTTTAAGCATCTAGAGGATAATAAGGTGATAAATCAAGAACAAATTACGTCAGACCAATCTAATTTCCTTCTTTGACAGGGTAACCAGCCAAGTGGGTAGAGGGAAAGCAGTAGATGTGAGATGGCTGGACTTTAAAAAAGCTTTTTACAGCCTCACATGACATAAGCAAACTAAGGAAATGTGGTTTAGGTGAAATTACTATAAGGTGGGTGAATCACTGGTTGAAAACCTTCTCAAAGAGTAGATATCAATGTTTGCTGTCAGTCTTGGAGGGGTCCAACAGGGATCCTTCCTGGGTCCAGTAGTCAGGGCCGTCCCTACCCATACGCAAAGTACGCAGCTGCGTAGGGCACCAGGAAATTTGGGGCACCACATTTCCTGGTGCCCTGCGCAGCTGCGTGCTGCTCCAGCCCCTGCCCCTGCTCCACCCCAGCCCCGCCTCCGCTCCACCCTTTCTCCAAAGCCCCCGCTCCACCCCAGCCCTGCCCCCACTCCACCCCTTCCTCAAAGCCCCTGCTCTGCCCCCACTCCCCTGAGGACTGCTGCAGGGGTCGGGCCTGCACTCACTGCGTGGTAAGTGGAGCGACCCGGCCCCAGCCTGCTCTGCTCCCCTGGCTCCCAGCCTTGCTGTTGATGAGTGCTGGGGGATGGTTCCACCCCTATCCCCCCAAGTCTGGGAGCTAGGGGAGCGGAGCGGGCTGGGGCCGGGGGGGGGGCAGTTTCCCCCAAGTCCCTGTCCCCCTGTCCCCGTCCCCCCCCAGCAGAGGCCTGGAGCCCTACACATTTCCCTCCCCCCCCCCCCCACGAGGGGGCTGGGTAGGGCACCAAAATGGCTAGGGACGGCCCTGCCAGTACTAGTCAATATTTTCATTAATGACTTGGATGATGGTGTGGAGAGAGTTCTTATAAATTCTATAAATCATTCTTACAAAATGATTGTAAGCACTTTGGAAGACAGGATTAGAATTCAAAATGATCTTGATACACCGGAGAGTTGTTCTGAAATCAATAAGATGACGTTCAATAAAGATTATGGCCGTACAGTAACTCACCACGTGGACGCAGTGACAGTCAGTGTGTCTCGTCCTGTAGGCAAGCCCTCAGTTTGCAGCAAGGGAGATTTAGGTTGTCTATTAGGGAAAACTTTCTAACTATAAGGATAGTTAAGACCTGGAACTGTTTACTTAGGGAGATTGCAAAATCCGCATCATTGGAGGTTTTAAGAACAGGTTAGACAAACACCTGTCTGTCAGGGAGTGTCTAGGTATAGTTAATCCTGCCTCATTGCAGGCAGGGCCGGTGCAACCTATTAAGTGATCCTAGGCAGTGGCCTAGGGCGCTAGCATTTGGGGGAGCAGCATTTTCTTCGGCGGCGACCGCAGCGGCCGGATCTTCGGCCACTCTAGTCGTTGTCGGCATTTAGGCAGAGGGAGCTGGAGCTGGGGCAGGGGGGTGCGGGGAGGGCCGCCTGCAGCAAGTAAGGGGGGGGGGGCGGCACGCAGGGGAACTCCCTGCCCCAGTTCACCTCTGCTCCACCTCCTCCCCTGAGCACGCCGCCCTGCTCTGCTTCTCTCCCTCCCAGGCTTGCGGTGCCAAACAGCTGATTGGTGCCGCAAGCCTGGGAGGTGGGAGAAGTGGAGCAGCGACGGTATGCTTGGGGAGGAGGTGGAGCAGAGGTGAGCTGGGGTGGGGAGCTGCCGCACGGCTCCCCGTGCCGGGGGAGGGTGGGGAGCTGCTGGGGGGGGGGGGAGGAGGGAGGAGGGAGGCTCAGGGCGGGGAGGGGGGGAGCTGCCACAGGGCTCGGGGAGGCGCAAGGTGGAAGTTTTGCGTAGGGCGCGAAACATCCTTGCACCAGCCCTGATTGCAGGGAGGTGGACTAGCTCTACATTTCTCTGATTCCATGATAAAGTAGGAATAATGGCTACACAGCAGGATCTATTATACTTTCCTACTAACCATACGCTTCCAGGCTTTCTTCGATCTCCCCTCTCAACACCGTTTGCTTTAAACTTCCATATCATACTTTGCATATTTTCCCCCCCTGGTTTAGGTGAAACAGTAAGAACCACTTTTGTTTGTAAATTGCTGGGGCCAAAGTGCTGGGGCTCTGCCTATCCTGTGGGAAATGCATTGGAGGTGAGCGAGCTCCTGCGTGTTCTGAGTGAAGGCCACTGTAAAGCTATTAACAACAGTTAGAACATGATCCCTTTAATATATTCTTCACTGCCTTGCCTGAGGAGCACAACATTTAATTTGTGATAATCAACTGAAGGTTAGAGGAGCATGAAATTAACTTGACATATTAATTTCATGTTTTAGGGAACATACCTCTATAGCGTAAGCATATTTTGGTTGAGTCCAAACTATCCTAGTATATGATACTTGACTAGATTGGGTCAACCTGATATTATTTGAATTAATTCTTCATTTACTTTATGGATATCATGATACAGCATAAGAACTTTTTAAGTGTGATCTGATTCTGGACATCGTTTTGAAGGACTACGGGTGTCCCCTTACTTACTGGACCAGATTCTGCTTTCATCAGCGCTGGTGTAAATTGATAAAGCCATTAAACCTTTGCTTCTATTCTGGATTTACACTGGCATCACTTAGAGTAGAATTTGACCTGTCACATTTTAATTCTGGTAAAAGGAAAAATCTAGTTATAACTTTCACCGTTTTAGATTAGATCTTGCTGAGAAATGGAAATTAAGTATTGGCGAAAGAGACGGCTAAATAATCCCATCTCTCCTACCTTTCGATGTTTATCAAAGTCAAAGTTTCCCCAAACCAATGACTCAGTGGGCTGATGCAGTTAAGGCACCTGTTTCATAGCCACTAGTACACAAGGGAGTGATGTGGTCAGCATCACACGCAATCACCTTTGACTGCCCTAACCTGATGGATCAGGTACCCGTTTTGCAGCTGTTTGAACTAGAGATTGAGCAAGACTTAAATCCACAACCTTCAGGATTGTAGTCAACTGCCTGAAACGTTCCGCCACCATATCTGAAGCCAGGAGTAGTCAATAGGTGGACCGTGGGCCAAATCCAGTCCACCAGATGCTTTTGAACAGACCCCCGAAATCTTATTTACTTATTATTAGCATTATTGTTGTTTATTATTTTCTCCGGAGTCTGGACCTGGGTTATACCTTGCTCAAGAAATTTGGACCTTGACAAAAATTAGACTAGCCCTGCCTTAAGCACTGTGCCTTTATGTTTATGCACCTCTCATTGTCTCTCACCTTGTTTTTTAATGGTGACCTGTGTTTTCATGGCAGTCAAGGTTTTCATCAAACAAAATGCTAGCAACAGCAAGTAGATTTTTCTTTCAAAAATAGCCTGCTCGCTTCCTAACCAAATTAGGAGCAGTGATTAAATATGGAAAAATTTGCAGGAACATGTGACTGCACCGAGTTAGAAACTGCATGGAAAGTCTTATGGGAAGAAGTCAGCTGCTGTTTAAACTCAGCTTCTCCTTTTGTATCCCGCGATTAGACAATTTGGAACACCGTTCTTCTTCTTTGCTGGGGATTATGTGGGTATCAGGAAAGCTGCCTCTATGTTGTCTGCATTTCTGTTTTTAATTTGAATGTTTAAGGACCTGGTTTTCGAAATGTGCAAGTGATTGCATCCTTAATTTGCCCGTGCCTAACCCTAACCCTAATTACAGTAACTGCATGTATGAATGAGGTATTTGCAGACAGGGCCGGCTCTAGGCACCAGCAAAACAAGCTGGTGCTTGGGGCGGCACATTTTTAGGGGCGGCATTCTGGCATGCCGCCCCTAAAAATGTGCCCCGGCCGCCCTAACTCACCTCCGCTGCTGCCGCTCGCGGGCTGCTGCTCGCCCTCCCTCCCAGGCTCGCAAACCTGGGAGGGAGGGGGAGATCCCGAGCAGCCGCGGCGCGCGAAACAGCTGATTCGCTGGCCGCGGCCGCTTGGGTTCTCCCCCTCCCTCCCAGGTTTGAGAGCCTGGGAGGGAGGGGGAGACCCCGAGTGGCCGCGGCGCACCCGCTGCTTCTCCCTCTCCCTTCCTCCCTCCTAGGCATGAAAGCCTGGGGGGAGGAGGCAGGGCTGGGGATTTGGGGAAGGGGCGGAGTTGCGGCGGGCGGGGGTAAGAAAAAAACGGGGGGGGGGGGGGGCGGCCAAAACTGTTTTTGCTTGGGGCGGCAAAAATCCTAGAGCCGGCCCTGTTTGCAGACAAAAATGGCAAGTGAAGGCATCTAACTGGCCATTTGTGTTTGCAAATAGCCTATTCACATGTGCTGTTGTGGTAGTTACAGACAGAAGTTAGGCACACAATTGTGCATCTCTTTGAAAAGCTTTGACTTTGAATGCACAGAACAACTACGATGACCAGCTGGGCTCTCTTGGCACTCTAAACACTCTGTGTACTGGGTGCACTCTGTGTACACAGGATTGGACACACAGTCCATTTTTAATTGTTCTTTGCCAAGCTGGTGAATTTTAGTATGGCTATGCAGGACAGACTAGATCCAACTTTCCCCACACAGCTCTGCCAATATACTTCCAGTTCTGCTCTGAAACACCCCATGTTTGTCTAGTTATTGGGGCCTTACAGGGTAGTTGATGCACATCCTAAAATGCAGTACCACTGCACTTCTATTTCAGTCTTTGTGCCTCTCCTGAGCAGACTGCCAACGACGCTGTGTTAGGGGGTTGGCACTGAGAAGGGTGAGATTTTTAAATACGTTTTACCTAAATTTGATTCCGAATGTAGAGATCTGATTCTTGTGGAACACAATTGATTAACTTCACCGGAGCTACTCTTGACTTGTACCAGTGTAACTGAGAGCAGAGGGGTCCGCAGATGGATGAGTTGGTTCACTGAATTACTTGCACTACCTGTAGCTCCTTTGAAACCACAGGTACAGTATGAAAATTCTGCTGTCAAATAAAAACAAAGGGGGTTACAGTGATGCATCCCAGACAGTATTTGCATCTGTTTTTCATATTGCATTGCCACATAGACGAACATGGTAATGCTGTCAATCAGGGTTGAGCCAACAGGATCTGGGTATTTAGAAGTGGTGGTAACAAAGTAAGGATTAACTGAGGGACTCTCAGACATAGAAAGGGGTGGCATTTAAGAAAAGCTCCTGTAGGAGCACAAGGGTAAACAATGGGCCAAAGTCAGAGGTGACCTAAACAACAGCTTAAGTTGTACACGGGGGTGTGATCTGGTCTTGCTCCCATTGAAATCTATGACTTTGGTGGTTGCAACAATGGGCATAGGATGTCAATTGATTGGCAAAGTAGCAAAACTTGTCCTGATGTGGCATTCAATGGGCCAGCCTAACTAATGTGACTTATTCACCATCGGAAATGAGGGGTTGGGGCGGGGGAGAGGATATAGAAGGAAAAGCAGCTAAATGTAATGTGGTGTAATTCAGGAGGAACTCCATTGGGGCCCTTGGGAGATGCACTTGTTTATTCCCAGCTGATCTGGCCCAGTGACTCTTAAGAAGTAGATAACTAATGCTGGGTGCGTTGTACTTTGGGTTCCAAAAGAGGCCGCTGACTGTGTAGAACTTTCCTACATCTGCACTCTGGAAACAAGCAACCAATTTTTCATTTTTAGTGGTTAATACTGAAAATGTGAAGGTCTGTTTAGTCTTGTCTCCCTAACATAAACCAGCCAGAACAAGGCAGCTTCAGAGAAGTTTGCAACAAGTTCCCTTATTTGGAATAACAGTCATTGTTTTAATGTAGATACCGCGGAACGCGTGTTAGACTGAGCCTTGCTCAGTCTGATCTTATTGTTCATGGGATATAAAGCAGGGTTGATCCATGAAACAAGTATCCAATTAAGTGGGGTGGTGATGGTTAAATTTTTGGAAATAAATTGGATCAAATTCACTCCTCTGTTATGCCTGTGGTTGTGTCAGAGTAATTGAGATCAGAATGTGGTTCAGAAAGAAGATATGCAAGGGAAATGTGAAGTTGTGTGGAGCCAAACTCTGCTTCTTGGGAATCACAAAATGTGTATGTTGCTCCGAATCCAAATTCCCACCTTGCCCGAGGAAGTTTTTGAGCTGGTATTTTGTGTCCAGTCAAAATGAAGGTTTTGTGGTGTTTTGACACGTCCTGGTGCTTGTGTTGCATTTCTGCTTCTGACAAATCTCTCTGTACAGGGCAAAATTCCAAACATGGCGGAGTTTGGCTCTGATATTCTGCTCTCCTTCTAAAGGGGAAAATCTGGCCCTTACAGGATGAGTTTCTCTTCAGCAGGTATCACCACCAATGTAGTACTCCTTTTTTATAGGCACGTAGGGTCATATGCTGGTCTCAGTGAAGTCTGCAGTAGATCCTGTCTTGACTATGCCCCTGCTCATAGTCTGGATAGCAGTGGATCCACTGGGCCCATCCCACCCATGGCTTGTCCTGAGTCCTGCCATGCTCGACATCTCTCCAGTTGCTTTAGGGCACCAATACAGAACTGGGATCAATGTCCCATGGGGGTGCCTCCAGCCCATACAACGGAACTGCACAGTTTCCACGACCTATGGCAGGGGTGGCCAAACTATGGCTCGTGAGCCACATGCAGCTCGTTTACCATTAAAGTGCGGCTTGCGGAGCCCTGCACATTGTCCCCCATTCTCCACCTACCAGACTGCTGGGGGGGACCTCAGGATCTCTGCCTTGCAGCAAGGTGGTGGCATAGGGGCTTCCGCCTAGTGAGGGCGGGGTGTCTCAGGGCTTCTGCCCAGTGTGTGTGTGTGTGTGTGGGGGGGGGGGGGGGGCGGGGCTTGAGGCTTCAGCCCCATATGGCACACCTACTGGGGCTTGGGGCTTCAGCAGGAGCAGGGCTGAAGCCCTGAGCCCCCAGCAGGTGCGCCCCAGCTCTCAAACTTCTGAAGATTGTCATTAGCGGCTCAGAGGGTCAGTAAGTTTGGCCACCTGTGGCCTATGGGGCTCTCGACCCTGTAGAAGAGGGAACAGGAATTGCCCCACAATACTCACGTGGGGAGAGATGAGTGATATTGGACAATCAAGATGTGTGGGTTGGAAAAATGTATCCATAATGCACTAGTTTAAATTTTTTTTAAAAAGTGTAAGGACAGAAATTCTGTTAATTACAACCGTGCAACACCCTTACCGACAATGTCTTGTTAGTGAGGGGCACCCCCAATTATGGAGCGGCCCAGCGTGGTAACAGAGAGGATGTAAGTGACAGCAGAATTTGGCTCGCAGACTTCATCAAAAATAACGATGTAGTTAAATCCTCTTTCGATGAAGTGTTGCATTTCAGTGTTACAGTTTTATTAGATTATGAGGTTGCAGTGAGAAATTGGTGAGTTGTGTTTAGATTTTGCAACAGTGTTGCTAAAAGTCAACAATGTTCAAGTCTGTGTCTCATTTGGAGTTTTTTGTACTTTGAATAGTCCTGAATATACCCTCTTTATCCTTTACCAGCCTTTGGAAATTGTCAGTAATTTACGGATGAGTGTGAACTTTGCAAACACTAAAGGTTTACGTTTTATCCAGTATGAAATGACTTCATTCCACCCCGGAGAGAGAGGGTGATGTGGGTTCACAGAACATCTACAGTAATGTGCGGGGGGTTAGGTTTTGATGAGCTGGCTTTGGTTTGAACTGTGGCAGATTCCATTTTCCTGGGGGTCTGCTACTATTTCTCTTTGACTACAGTGGAACAAAATTTTAAATATGTGTATTTCATTTCTAAAGGTGTTTTATAAGTTTAGGGTCCCTAAGGGTGAATTCTCTTCACACTGCTTTGCTCATCTAGCACCAACCTCCTCACCGTCACAAAATCTCCCTGCTGTTGGCATGAGAGCCTTCTCCTCTGCAGCTCCTGCTGCGTGGAACAGTCTTTCCTGTATGACTCGCACTCAGTGACTCTTCTTTTAAAAGCATCTCTTGCACCCACTACATGCCTTTAAATATCTCTCTCCTATTTTTTGTTTGTTTTATTTTTAACTGTATTTCACTCTGGTGGTTTGCATGAAAGATGCTAAACGCAATTAGAATTGAGTTTGTATGATTATTCTCAGGCAGCCAGTTTAAAAACCCTTGTGCATTGAAGGAATCTATAATTTCCATTTGTAGGGAAATAAAACACTGACAAGTTGAGAGCCCAGCCTAGCATTTTGCAATCCTCCCAAGAGCTCCTGTAGCATCACCAGACTTTGTATTTAGTGCAGTTGTTTTTACTAACTTTGTTTATAATCCTGACACTTATATTTGCTCCTGTTGGCAGGTGTTTATCATTTCACAGGATCATCTTACTATATTTCCATAAGCAGAAGTTTAAGAATCATCTCAATTACTTTGCTTCCATGCCCTATAGAATTTTTCACGGGCTGCTTTGAAGTATTAACGATGATTCTAAGGCAGTAGAGAGGTGGATTGCCACTGAACAAATGTTTCCTTTTGCATATAGCCTTTTTTAGAACTTCTGCTGAGGGTACTTTACAAACATTGGTCCCGATTCAGCAGTCCATCCCTTTTCAACAAAACATGTAAGCAAATATTTAACTTTAAGCCCATGCTTAAGTCTCATTGACTTCAAGGGAACTTCCCCCAATTCACACAGCGTCATTGGCAGAACCAGGATGAGAACCCAGAAGAAATAACACCCTGTCCACTGATCTAACCACTAGACTTTCTCCTCTCAGTACTCCCTGCAGCTGCCCTCACTAGGTTTCAGGCCTGTCTCTGCTCCAGGATTTCTTCTTGAAGGATTTATAATGGGATTTGGGGAAGCCTGAATTCACCACAGGCGTCTTCCTTGGAGTCTGCCAAACTCTGCGAGTTCTTCAGCAGACAGAGTTCTTTTAACCATTTAGGATCATGATGGAAGAAGGCTGGGCTAAAGTTAGTTCTCAGAACTGTCCGGGTAGCAATAAGGAAGGTGCTTTTTAAAGCCTCTCATCTGTGCTTTAATTACACATGCTCTCACCTTTCCGAAGTGGCCAACCTCTTCTCATTTACATGGTTATTCAGATTGTTAGAATAAACTTCTTGTCAGTCACTTTTTTTTGATCCATGCACTCTAACACCTGCCCGTTAACTGACAGCCAGAACCATTAGATTCTACTGCCCCCAATTGGTGGCAGCAATAAAATCCAAATTGCTCCATATTACTTTGTCCTTTTGGTTCTAATGCAGGCTGTGGGCTCTGAGGCTGACTTCTAGCATGCGTTGAAGTCACGTTTTTGAGCACGGATCCATTGCTTTGTGTGTTTCGCCCCCAGTAATGGTAAATACAGACACCTTTTGCTGTATGGACTAAAAGGCCAGCTTGTGTGTATGATCCTGCTCTGGTAGCTGCAGTTGGAAGAAATCCTAATCCAGGTGGTGCAAATTCTAATTCTACTGGGCAAGAGTGAGTTTTATGGGTGTTTCTCTCTCTCTCTCTCTCTGTGTGTGTGTGTGTGTGTGTGTGTGTGTGTGTGTGTGTGTGAGTGAGATGCACACAATCTCTACTCCTGTCATCAAATTTCCTTTCTCTCCCTGTTTTATGTTGTGGGTCTTGGATCTCTAGTGCAGCGTTTCTCAAACTGGGGGTCCTCGAGGGGGTTGTGGGTCCCACCGATCAACTCCTCCATCTCCCAGAGGCTACTGAAGCCAAACCAGCAGATTTTAGGCGCTAAAAGTCCAGCGGAGCAGCAGGGCTAAGGCAGCCTCCCTGCCTGCCCTGGCTCTGCGCCACTCCCAGAAGCGGTTGGCATGTCCTTGCAGCTCCTGGAGGGGGCAGGGGGACTCCATGCACTGCCCCTGCCCCGAGCACCGACTCCGCAGCTCCCATTGGCTGGGAACTCCCATTGGCACCAAACTCCCTCCCAGAGCCTGCACCCCATCCTGCACCCCAACCCCCTGCCCCAGCCTGGTGAAAGTGAGTGAGGGTGGGGGAGAGCGAGCGATTGGGGCGGGGGTGGAGTGAGTGGGAAGTGGGAAGAGGTGGGGTGGGGGTGGGACCTTGGGGAATGCAGTGGCGTGGGGGGTGAGCGTGGGGGTTTGGGGGTCCCTGAAAATTTTTAAATCAAAATGGGTGTCCCCGGATTGCAAAGTTTGCGAACCACTTCTCTGCTTCCACAAGTGTATATTCTACACTCGTTCACCACATGGAACTCCAAGCAATCTCAGTGAAAGTTACGGTAGGATCATGGCCAGAATATAACACTAGAGATGCACATTGAAGATCAGAGAATTGTTGTTAAGATGAGCTGCTTTAAAGTTGATATTTTAGGGAGGTTTTTTTTGAGGAGATACAGTTTATTTTCCTAATTTTATTAATAGCTTTCCCTTTCTTAAAAAAA
This sequence comes from Chrysemys picta bellii, assembly GCF_011386835.1. Classification (NCBI taxonomy): domain Eukaryota; kingdom Metazoa; phylum Chordata; order Testudines; family Emydidae; genus Chrysemys; species Chrysemys picta. The sequence goes on along the minus strand of NC_088797.1, from coordinate 124,304,056 downwards.
AAAAAAAAAAAGAGGAATTCCTTTCTAGTAGAGTTTCAAACCCCAGAGTGTGCATTTTGAAACAATATGAGTCAAGTGATTAAGATGGATTTTTAGGCATTGGAAGGTGCTTTTTGCAGTGTCCCACAATACGGTACAGTAAGAGTCCATAGTGGGATACAAAGGAAATATAAGGGTTCAAAGAGAGTCAAATATGGCTGGTGATGGAGGGTGAGTGTTCTGGTATCCCACAAGTGAAAGTCCTCCCTCTCCCCTATGGAAGGGAAACAGAGGCCCAGTTACATGGGTTAGAGGGGGGCATGGGATTGGGAACATGTTTTGTTCATCCATATCTAGATATGTATATGGCCCCAACACTAATTAACACACACACAGCCAAATTTTATGCTCTTAGTATCATTATGTAGAAACTGATGGATGAATCAATTTTAAAAATGATATTTGAGATAAACATAATTCCTTTTCAATTCTTAACCAGTTAAAAATGTTCAGCCTGGATATATACATTGTGTGAAGCAAAAGAACTGAAGCCCGTTCTGTAGACTTCTAGTTCATCCCCTCTGGAGGAGGCTGGAAGGGAATACTTAATTTAATCTCCAGAGCATATTCCATAGGCTTCCATATTTTCTTTGCTTTAGTTAAATATATGGAGAGAACTGTTCATTGTCTTGCCTAGTAAGATACTGGAATGTAGCAATATGGAATCGAGTCCATCCTGGAAAAGGGCTTAATAGAGAGTGATTCACTGGTTATAATAAACTTCCAGTTAGTAATAGCTTTTTGTCACAATTCCTGAGTCACTTGTGCTATGTAAAGCTATTGCTGGAGATGATGCTGATGTCAAGGCCTGGCTCTGGGCTGGAACATTACTATAGGGTTACCATACGTCCTCTTTTTCCCGGACATGTCCGGCTTTTCGGCAGTCAAACCCCCGTCCGGGGGGAATTGCCAAAAAGCCGAACATGTCCGGGAAAATGGCGGCTCTGTTTAAGAGCCGGGCTGCCTGAACGCTACCGGCTTCGGGCAGCCCCGTGCCTCCAGACCCTGCGCCGCCGGAGCCCGGGACGGGAAGTGCCCGGCTGGGGGCGCAGGGTCTGGAGGCACGGGGCTGCCCGAAGCCGGTAGTGCTCGGGCAGCCCGGCTCTTAAATAGAGCCGCGGGGGCTGGAGCCTCCAGCCGCCGGGGCTGTGTGTAACTGACACAGTGTCAGTTACACAGAGCCCCAGCCGGTGGAGGCTCTGTTTAAGAGCCGGGCTGCCCGAGAGCTACCGGCTTCGGGCAGCCCCGTGCCTGGAGACCCTGCGCCGCCGGAGCCCGGGACGGGAAGTGCCCGGCTGGGGGCGCAGGGTCTGGAGGCACGGGGGCTGCCCGAAGCCGGTAGCGCTGGGGCAGCCCGGCTCTTAAACAGAGCCTAAGAGGAGCAGAGCCTCCAGCTGCGGGGGCTCTGCTCCTCTTCGGCTCTGTGTAACTTACACAGTGTAAGTTACGCAGAGCCGCCGGAGCCCCGGAGGGGAAGTGCCCGGCTGGGGGCGCAGGGTCCGGAGGCATAGGGGCTGCCCGGGAAACCGTGATGCTGGTAGCACTGGGGCAGCATAGGGGCTCCAGCTGCGCTGGGGAAGCGCCGGCCGGGGGGCGCAGGGTCTGGGGGCTGCCCGGGAAACCGTGATGCTGGTAGCACTGGGGCAGCCCTTTCCCCCTGGCTGGGAGTGGGAGGGAGGAGGGGGCGGAGTTAGGGTGGGGGAAGGGGCGGAGTTGGGGCGGGGCTAGGGGGTGGGGAAATGGGCGGGGCCATGGCCCGTGGAGGGTCCTCTTTTTTTATTTATGAGATATGGTAACCCTACATTACTATGGTGTGTCTATGAATTGCACAGAAAAGTCTCTGGTGTGTAAAACTTTGGAGATCCAGCCCTGGGTGGAGAGCAGCAAAGGCTGAGATAGGAAAACATTATCCAAGTGTAACACATCCTGCGGTACCTACCGTAGATACCATGGTGCTGGGTGCATTAGAAAGTCATAGCCGTGCAGACAGGGCAGGGGTGCGCAAGCTTTACCCAACTGCGAGCCATGTTGGCAGTCTTCTAGAAGCCCAAGCTAAATGACGTAAAATGAACCCGACTGCCTTTGCCAGCCACTCAAGTCAGGATATAACATTGCATGATGTTCTCTGGAGTCTCCGTTGGCTGCAACTTCATAAAGGACAGGAGGGAAGCCAGAGGTCATAATGTAGATGTCAGTGGAACACATTTTGTCTGAGGGGACCGCACTTTGGCCACCCCTGAAAGAACAGATGCGTGACCGGTCAGTTATGTGCTATTGTCTTCATCAAAGCTAAACTTTGAACATTTCTTTCTTGCCTGTTTCAGAAACCAAGTGGTTAAGCTGGCCCATTGATCTCTAGTACTTAAGTGCTTTGCACTGTTGTTGCAGGGAATCTAGGTGTGGTTCAGACTCGCAGGGTATGTCTACACTGCAATACAAGACCTGCAGCTGGCCCAGGTCAGCTGACAGGGCTGAGGCTGTGTGGCTATAAAACTGCTGTGTAGACATTTGGACTCCGGCTGGAGCCCAGGTTCTGAGACCCTCCCCCTGCACGGGCTGCCAGAGCCCTAAACATCTACGCTACAGTTTTATAGTCCCACAGCCCGGAGTCAGCTGACCCGGGCCAGCTGTGACTGTGCCTTGGGTCTTTCATTGCGGTGTAGACGTATCCATAGTGTTTTGCTCCTCAGCCTGGAAGAGGCAGCATGCTGAGTCACTGGATGGGTATCAAGTGCCTAGTGAGGATATTCATTAGGCCGGTTACGCAATGTCATTGTCAAGGTTTTAAGTGAATCCACTTCATGCCACTTTTCCTCAGCCAGAAGAATGGTGGTTGCAGCATGGGGCCTCAAAGGAGGAAGAAACTGGCAGCGAGGTGAAGTGCAGTCTTCTGCTCTTCTCTTCTGCTGTCCCCTTAAGTCTCCTCTCCAAAATCCTAGCATATGTGCTTGTGGACAGTCTGTATTGCAATTGCGTAGGGACTCGATGTCTGGACTATTCAGGAAGCCATAGTCTTGTCAATTTCAACAGACGGTACCAGTAGCAAGAGCAGAGCTGAGAAGGGTGAGGGCCAGGTTCTGTAACGCCCAGTGCATTGCACACAGTATTGTACTTACTCAGCAATGTGTCCCCGTTACGCTATTCACGTAAGTCCTGCTCAGCGCGACCGAGACCTGCAAAATCTGGCTGTAAATTAGTGGGGAGGAGGAGCTCCGTGGTCACTTGAACTCTTGTAAAACAAAACTCACTGGCCAGTGGCCCTTTTGAAAATAGGCCAGTGCTAGTGGGATGCCCTATTATATACGTGGTGTAATAAATAAACCCAGAGTTACATGGATGCTTTTATTTATAGTTTATCATGTGAGATCTTTAGTCGACTGATTTTTACGGTACCAGCAAGTCCAACTGCTGTTAACCTGCAGGGCATTTTTTTTATTGCAAGGCCTTCAACCGGGTGTCCTTTTATAAATTCAGTAAGGTTACCAGTAATACTGTCTCTAGGAATCTTCTTATAATATTTTTGCAATAACCTTTAAACTTTCTTTATACCGGAGACCAGAAATATGTTTGTCTCTGGACATAAAATTTTTTTATTAAGATGATTGATGTGACTTTTTTTTTTTTTAACCACTGTGCCGAACAGATATTTCCGTAGAGTCTTTGATTCAAAAGTCTGAGTGCTAGAAGTGCTTTATATACTTGCAAACTGGGGTCACTCTGCCCATCACTGAAAGCAGCCAGTGCCCTTTGCGGTGGATCTTGGCAACAACATAGCTGTTAGAAGAATACCATATCCAGTTGAATTGTAGGTGAGCAAAACAATTACTCTGAGAATAGGAACAGATTCCAGGGTTAACATCAGTGCTCTTTCAGAAAGGGCCATGGGATATTTAATGACCAGAGGTGCTCAAATATCTTGGTTTTACATCTCCTCTTGGATAAAAAATGCTTCTAGCAGCACAGTGCTATAACACACAGTCATGTGACGCTGGTAAAGAATCCTGGAAAGGGTCACTTCTAACACTGAAAAAGGAGCTTTTAGTATAATCCATAAAACTACCGTTTCTCTTCGCCACTGTAGGGCGTCTGCCTAGAACTTTCCTCAGGCCCCCTCCTGCCCGGCTTCCTGCTACTGATTTAGAGAAACAATCCTCGTTTTTGTGTCTCTGCTGAATAGCGGCTACTTCCCATTAGATTGATTAAAAATAAGCAGTGTGGGCAGGGCAGGGGAGTGCTTGTGTGTAAAGAGGCTTTTGCATTCTCAAAATTTGGGTATTTGTATGCCCCAATACTTATTTGTGCTGACAAGTTGCCTATTTGTGCCTAGCATTACCTGTTGTATGCCCACAAAGGCATTTTTTCATGTGTAATTGCCTTTCCGCACAGGGCACGATGGAGACAGAGACATGAAAATTCAATCTCCAATGGGGAATAGTCAGCCTGGCGCTTTCTCTACTGCGTATTTCAATTGGGGAAAACCACAATTGTTAATTTTAACAATAAATGGATTGTGACAAGAACCCTGTAACTCAGTTTGACAACTTGCAGTAGAGGAAGTGAGAGAGCTGAAGCAGCAGAAGTTGTGAGCTGGATGCTAGGTGGGGCAGGCTGGCCTGAGCTCTATGCTATGCAGTAACTCCCAGTCCACTTATCTTTGTTCTGGTAAGGCACCAAGAATCTCTTGCTACCTGTCATTGAAATAGGCACCTTGCAGGAGGTGCTCAGGACACTTGAGCCCTTCCTGGGATTTTGCAATTTCATATTTTCCCCTCACCATGCTCGAAAATGTTGACTTCATCAGGTTGGTATGGTTTTTATTTTTCAAGTCTATATAGGCTTTATATCATCACCTTCCTCACTGTAGTCTCTGAGCACCTACTGTCTATTCTCAGGTGGAGCTGCAGGGTGGAGGCAGCGGGATGTTCTCACTGGAGGGTTCTCTGCTCTGAAATTCACTCCTTCCTGTGTTCCTGTTTCTGATCTCACTTACAATGCCATTGGAGTGACTCCTGATCAATACCTGAGTAAGTGAGATCAGACTCAGGACCCATTCAAGTCCAGAGATTTTTGGATATAGTGTGAGATATGTTCATTCACTGTGGCTAAAATTTTCAAATGTAGGCACCTAAAGCGTGGCAGACAATGCCATATTAAGACACCTAAATCAAAATGGCCTGGTTTTCAAGCGTTCTGATTACATACAACTCCCTTTGAAGTAAATGGCAGCTGCAGGTGTTCAGCACATTTGAAAATAGAGCTACATGAATTTTAGGTTCCTACAAAAACAACAAGGAGTCTGGTGGCACCTTAAAGACTAACAGATGCCACCAGACTCCTTGTTGTTTTTGTAGATACAGACTAACACGGCTATCCCCTGATACTTTAGGTTCCTAAATACAGTCAGTGACCTGTAGCCAGAGGATATTTATTCCATGGCTTGGGTGGGTTTCATTTGTGCTAGTTGTTGACACCAGTTGTTTGTTTTACTGTTAAATGCCCTGATAACATAACGACAGGCGCTCTGTGAACAAATTAAATAGTAATCAAACTTGCTGCAATTGTGTGTGAACATTTTGGAAACCTTGAGCCAGGAGGGAAAAACCTTATGTGAATTTTATTTTTATATATATATATATAAAAAAATTTGGTAAGCAGCGTGGTGTATAGCATTTAGCAACACTGCCATGGGAGAGCTCTGAATGGAGGGTATTAAAATAGGTTAATACAGCGGCTGTGCTACGGTAAGTTGTTTTCTAAAGCCCTTGTGTAACCCAAGAGAGGATCAGGAAGGATGTGTGCTGTGCATTTGGGTGGGAGTTGTTCCTATTGACAACTGGATAATTGTTGCATTCATGTGAAAGAAGCAGCATACGATGGAGCTGGAGTGTCCAGTGTGTACCTGGGAATTGCAAGTGAAGCAAAGCTACAGTTCCTCGGGCTTCCCGGGTCGTGCACGGTACACCTCTGATGGGGAGTTAATCTGCAAAAGCAGAACAGTGGGCATGTGAGGGAGAGGATTAGGAATTTGTTTTTCAGTATTTTGTAGTTAAGCCGAATATAGCCGCTCCATCTGTCACATGGATCTGACTAAGGGCTCTGCTTCCTACCCAAGGAAGAGCCACTGTACCGTCTCTCCCTTATAGAAGTATCTGACCAGCTCAAACAATCCACTGGGTAGTGCTGGAGTCTGCTGCGCGTAAGTGTTTCATTGGCCATCTACTCTGACAAAAGCCACTGCCAGTTCAGAACGGCACTCAAACGCTGCACCCGTGAGAGGGTAGCAGGAAAACTCAGTGCCTGCTCTGGGGAGATTTATAAATATCAAAGACAAGCAGCCTGGTGGCAGCTGTGTTGAGAAGTTGTGAAAAATAAAAACGGAGTTGTGCTCACAGAAAAGCCCATGTTAGTAGGCTGGCTGCCCTCCGTCCCAGGTCCCAGCTGGCTGCCCGCCTTCCCTAGCGACTGGCTGTTCTTTCTGGCCACTCCTGTTGGCTTCCAAATCCCGGCTGGCTCTGCTCTTTTCCAAATCCCGGCCGTCTGTTCTTGCTGTCCCCCGCCTCTCCCAATCCCTGCTGGCTACTGTTTCTGGCTCTTATATCCCCAGTCCCTGTTGGCTGTCCTCTTTCCCTAGTCCAAGAGTGGGCAAACTTTTGGGCCTGAGGGCCACATCGAGGTTGCGAAACTGTATGGAAGGCCGGGTAGGAAAGGCTGTGCCTCCCCAAACAGCCTGGCCCCCACCCCCTATCTGCCCCCTCCCACTTCCCGCCCCCTGACTGCCCCCCTCAGAACTCCCGACCCATCCAACCCCACTGCTCCTTGTCCCCTGACCACCCCCCACAGGACCCTACCCCCTGTCCAACCTCCCCTTCTCCCTGTCCCCTGACTGCCCCGACCCCTATCCACTCCCCCACTCCCTGACAGCCCCTCCGGGACTCCCACGCCTATTCAACCGCCCCCTACTCCCTGTCCCCTGACCACCACCACCGCCCCAAGAACCTCCGCCCCATCCAACCTCCCCCTGTCCCCTGACTGCCCCCCAGGACCCTCTGCTCCTTATCCAAACTCCCCGCCCCCTTACCATGCTGCTCAAAGCAGCAAGAGCTCGCAACCCCACCGGAGCCAACCACGTGCTGCTCCGCAGGCGTGGCGGGCCAGAGCACTGACGGCGCAGAGCGCTGAGGCTGCAGGGGAGGGGGGACAGTGGGTGAGGGGCCGGGGGCTAGCCTCCCCGGCTGGGAGCTCAAGGGCCGGGCAGGATGCTCCCGTGGGCCGTAGTTTTCCCACCTCTGCCCTAGTCCCTTCTGGCTGCCCTTACTGGTTTCTCTCCTTTTCCAATCCCTACTGGCTTTCTTAGCTGTCTCCCTCCCGCCCGCGCCCCCACCCCCATTGCCGCAGTTAGCTATTGAAGCGCATGGCACTTTCCAGGGAAAGCCTTTGGTAAGCATTTCCACAACCCTGTGACGTGCAGTACCCCTGCCTGGTTACAGCGGTGCCAAATCCAATAGCTGTTGTATTGCTGAAGAATTACCAAAGCCCACCTGTCCCTTGGAGAACACCCTTCCCCCGATGATAGTTATACCCAGGAGCTTTTCCAAGACCTTTTAATTGCATTTACCTCTAAAAACAGCTTCTTGTTCGCTGTTCTGGTCTGGCTGCTGCACAGCGATATGGTAAGTGCCCAGTCCTGATCCCATTGAATTTGTTTTTCAGTATTTTGTAGTTAAGCCGAATATAGCCGCTCCATCTGTCACATGGATCTGACTAAGGGCTCTGCTTCCTACCCAAGGAAGAGCCACTGTACCGTCTCTCCCTTATAGACAGTGGGAGTCCTGTCATTGACTTCAGTTAGACCAGGAATTGCCCTTTAGAAATCCTTTCCCCATCAAATGGAACTCAGTGAATTGCTGGTCGTCAGCAAATGCAGCCTGGAGTGAGAAGTTGCATCTCCCATAAAATCTCTAGGCCAAAGTCGGGGTAACATAAACGGTGGTGTAAGTTTCATATTGGGGACTTCGTTCTCCAGCATCTGCAGACAAGTAACTGCCACGGACTGAAGTCGAAGCTGTCTGTCTACAGCAGCTGGAGAATTGTGGCATATAAGGTGTAAGTGGTTATGCAGTATCCAATAACTGACACCAACTTGGCATTCAGTGGCTGTGCAACATGAGTGTAAATTACACACCAAGGTCATGGAAAGAGATGGTGTAGCAGGAAAAATCATTACCAGGAGGGTGTTGGATTAAACAGCTCCCCCAAAAATGTTAACATGCCAGCACCATCTTTGAGGGTGTGTGTCAAATTTAGCTAATATGTAAGCAAATCCAGTTCCCATTAACATCAGTGGGAGCTGTAAATGTTTATACCAGGTCTGACTTGGGGCCCCACAAAATACCAATGAATTCTAAATTGCATTTGTCTTCCCTGTCTACTGATCAACTTACGCCCAAAGTGTACCTTTTTATATCCCCATTTAAATCAAAGCTGAATTTGAATCCTATTCTCCTTTTTTCCTTTTCAAACTACAGTAAGCAGAATAGAAAGTCTTGTATAATTGTGCAGCTAACTTGTGTGCAATTAGTGGGACTGCATGTGCACAAATCAAGTATTTGCATGCAGAAGGGCGGTTAGGTGTCTAAATGTCCGTTTGCATATGGGAACCATGAAGACCTGTTTATGGTTCTTTCACGCAGTAACAGGCGAGAGAAAGAGACATCTTTAAAAATAGCACAATGTGATGGGGATTCCTAGTCTATTTTTTGGTTTTGCAGGGTTATGTGTAGCACAGAGGTGGGCAAACTATGGCCCGCAAGCCACATCCAGCCCGTGGGACTGTCCTGCCTGGCCCTTGAGCTCCCAGCCAGGAAGGCTAGCCCCCAGCCCCTCCCCCGCAGCATCAGCGCGCCGCGCCGCCAGCACTCTGGCCCGCCGCTCCTGCCAGGCAGTGTGTGGCTGGCTCCGGTGGGGCTGTGAGCTCCTGCTGCGCTGAGCAGCATGGTAAGGGGATGGGGAGTGGGGGGGGGGTGGATAAGGGGCAGAGGGTCCCAGGGGAGCAATCAGGGGACAGGGAGTAGGAGGCGGTTGGATGGGGCGGAAGTTTTGGTGGGGTGGTGGTCAGGGGACAGGGAGTAGGGGGCGGTTGGATAGGTGTGGGAGGCCCAGGGGGGCTGTCAGGGAGCGGGGGTGTGGATAGGGGTCAGAGCAGTCGGGACAGGGACCAGGGGGTGGGGTCCCGGGGGGCGGTTAGGGGTGGGGGATCCGGGAAGAGGGCGGTCAGGGGACAAGGAGTAGGGGGGATTGGATGGGTCGGGGGTTCTGAGGGGGGCAGTCAGGGGCGGGAAGTGGGAGAGGGCAGATAGGGGGCAGGAGCCAGGCTGTTTGGGGGAGACAGCCTTCCCTACCCGGCCCTCCATACAGTTTTGCAACCCCGATGTGGCCTTTGGTCCAAAAAGTTTGCCCACCACTCGTGTAGCACCTGAAATTGCCTTACTCATTTTTTTTTTAATTTTTTTTTAAGCAACTAGATTTCAGGTTTGTAGTGATTGTTCTTTTAACCTATCCAGAAACCTAGTGACTGCTTTAAATCCTCTGCATGGATGAACTAGTAAACCCCACCATTTTCTATCAAAAAGTTTTATTTTTATAGTCTAATATATTGCGGTTAAAATAGGTACTAATCCTTATTTATGATCAGAAGGGACTTTTGGACATTGTAGGTATGTGCTACTTGCTTTCTCACCTGACTAGCTATTGCAGATTTGGGCCATAAATTAGTGAGGGAAAACACCTTCTCCTAAGTATCATGAATTGTTAATTTAACCCTGTAACATTTGGTTACTTACAGTAGTGGGCTGCAGATGGTTGAAATACTTATATTGATTTTCACAACCTTATTCTTAATCCAGATCTTCTACTGCATTTTTCTCTCTTCCATTGGCAGTCATTGATCTTTTGTAGTTTTACATTCTGCTCTTCTCCCGTTTCCCAGTTTTGCGATTCTTACTGCTTCAGCAGGCAATGATTTGACATACTGCTGTTGGTTTTCTTATTATGGATGTTTTTGTCCTGTGGGGCTAACATGCAGACACAAATGTTTTCATGGCAAATCTGACACAAGAAGCCACTTGTTCTCCTTGCTGACCTTTTCCCAGAATAAACGGAAGAAGCTACAGTATAGCCAGTTGTGTTAAAAGTTGAAACCAAACTTTGTTGTCATGAGATACGGAGTTCTGATGATCTGTATGAAATGAGTTTGTGTTTCTCAGCCCAGTTCCTAGTGCACGTGTGCCCATCCCAAGAACCCCTAACACTAACTTGCACTGGTGTCTGGTGTCTTAGACTTTGTGCCGTGGGCAATGATTTGAAAAAGCATAGAAACTAATCTAACTTTCACCCCGGAAGTGGGGTCTCTAGTTCAGGTTTAGGACATGCTGGCTGGGTGCCTTTGGAGGAGGTCATACTGTCTTTCAATACCCTGGCGATAGGTGTCTTTAGGCCCTGTCTGTATCAGCAAGCTTACAGTGGCACAGCTGTAGCAATACAACTGTGTCACTGTAAGATCACTCGTGTAGCCGTGTTATGCCAACGGGAAAGTGTTCTCTTGTCGACATAATAAAACCAACTCAGTGAGCAGCTGTAGCTATGTCAACAGGAGAGCGTCTCCTGCCGACATAGCGCTGTGCACATAAGCATTTATGCTGCCAAAATTTATGTCACTCAGGGTCCCCCCCCACACACACACACTCCTGAGCAACGTAAGTTTTGCCGACATAGGTGCTAGTGTAGACGTAGCCTTAGATATCTAAGATTATCTATAGAATATCTGTACTCTGAACAGCTTTGTTAATAGTAGTTGTTACTCTGTTAACATGGCACATTCTGTCAGCACTACATTCACTAAATCAAATGTTAAAGAGGAGATGAGACAAGATCAACAGCTTTAAAAGAAACATAAGGAAATACTCCTTCGCACAACACACAATTGCCAGTGGATGTTGTGAAGGCCAAAAGTATAACTGGGTTAAAAAAAAATAGATAAATTCATGTAGGATAGGGCCATCAATGGCTATTAGCCAAGGTGGTCACCAACGCAATCCCATGCTGTAGGTGTCCCTAAACCTCTGATTGCCAAAAACTGGGAGTTGGACGACAGAGGATGGCTCACTTGATAATACCCCTGTTCTGTTCATTCCGTCTGAAGCATCTGGCACCAGCCACTGTTAGAAGACAGGATACTGGGCTAGATGACCATTGGTCTCAGCACAAATGGCCATCTATGTGAGGTTGTCTCTTTGCGTTCTTCTCCATTCCAGTCTGTCTTGAAGCAGTTCCTTAGGAACTCTAACTAATCATATCCTTTTCTATGACATCCATCCATCCATCCAGTTTTGGGTCTTCCAGCTTGTCTCTGAAGCTCCACTTCTTGTAAGTTTAACACCTTATTTGCACATACCCAAACCATCTAAGCCTGGATTCCCTCAGCTTTTCTGTAATTGATACCACCTTCACACTTCCCCTAATTCATTTGTTTTGAATATCCTTGTAATTCCAAGCATTCATCTTAACATTTCCATTTCCTGTCTCTTCCTCATTTGGATCCATACAAAAGTGGAGGCCTAATTATTGTTTTGTAGATCTAACTTTTCAGTTTTTTAGGCATTCTCCTATCACAGATTACTCCACTCACTCCTCTCCATTTAGTCCATGCCGTTCCTGCTCAGCTTATAAATTTGCCATTGAGTTCACCAGTATCCTGTACTATCAAACCTAGGTACTTGATTTTTCTGTACCGTTGCTCCTCCCCTATCCTCCAGACTTAATCTCATTGTCTTCCTGTGAGGAATCATTGACTCTACAGACCATATACTCTGTTTTATTTCTGCTGACTTTCATGCCATTTCTTTCAAGAATGCACTTTTATCTTTCCAAATGTTTTCCCACTTCCTCTTTGCTCTCCCCCATGAGCACTATGTCCCCTGCAAAAAGCATGCCATTCAGGGGGCCACTCTGGATGGTTTCTGTAAGTTCATTGAGCACCAGTGTGAACAAAAAGGGGCTTAAGGCTGAGCCTTGATGTACTCTGCCTCTTATCAGAAACTGTTCCATTTCTGTACATGGCTTTTGACTCTGGTAACGACATCCTTATACAAGTCCTGGACAAGTCTGACACCGTCTAAAGGAGTCCATTTCATTCTCATACACCACCAAATGTCTCTCAGAACATGGTCATGAGCTTTCTCCAGATCAATGAATACGGTGTTCAGGGTTTTTCTTTTCGCTATATTTTTCCACAAGCAATCTTAATGTAAAGATAGCATCCACTGTTAACTTGCCTGGCATGAATCCAAACGGATCATCACTGACCTTTACATCTCTTTGTGGTCTTTAATCAAAAACTTTCTCTCAGATCTCCATTATGTGGCTCATGAGTTTAATGCAGCAGTAGTTACTGCAGTCTTCTGTGTCTCTTAGAGCACATTAGTACCAATATTTTTCTCCAGGCATCTTCTCAGTCCCCATGATGAAATTAAACAGTTGTCTATATGTTCATGCCTGGCTGCCCCAGGCCCTTCCATACATCTGCTGGTATGTCATTGCAGCCGAGAGCTTTTTTATTTTTCATGTTGCTCAGTGCTTTTGCAACTTCTTCTTCTAGGACTGGTGCCACCAGACCCAGGTTTGGTTTTATCCTACAGCATGGTTCTCTTAGATTTTCTTTTTTCATAAGCCTTTCAAAGTAATTCCTCCACTCTTCTCATTGATTACCATATTTCCCCTTTTCATCTTTAATGGTTTTGTTCTTATCAATGTCTTTAGTACTCTTATCATGGGTCTTTGCCAGTTTATTTCTTTCTCACCCTCCTTCATACCCTGTTTCCCCGAAAATAAGACAGTGTCTTATATTAATTTTTGCTCCCAAAGATGCGCTAGGTCTTATTTTCAGGGGATGTCTTATTTTTCAGAAATGAAAAATGCCTTATTATCGGTGGATGCCTTATTATCGGGGAGGTCTTATTATCGGGGGGATGCCTTATATTACAACGAGAGGCAAAACTGTAAGTAGGCCTTATTTTCGGAGGATGTCTTATTTTCGGGGAAACAGGGTATAAGCCTTCCATGGCTTTACGTTCACAGCTGCTGGCTCTTTGTTATCTTTTTGGCTTTTTTATACTTCTGAAAATCTTGCTGGTAGAATGTCACTTGCCAAAGTGTAAAACACTTTCTTCCCCCTTTTTGTTCATGGCCCTGCAAACTTTATCAGTGATGATTTTCTATTTTCTTCCAGGTAATTGATAAAAATGTTAAATAGCATGAGGCCCAAGAACTGATTGCAGCCAGGCCCAACTAGAAACACACCCACTCATAAGAACGGCCATGTTCGGTCAAACCAAAAGTCCATCTAGCCGAGTATCCTGTCTTCCGACAGTGGCCAGTGCCAGGTGCCTTCTCCCTCCCCCCCCAAAGCAATGAACAGAACAGGTAATCATCAAGTGATCCATTCCCTGTCACTCATTCCCAGCTTCTGGCAAACAGAGGCTAGTGTCACCGTCCCTCAATGACGAGTCCCCATTTACAATTGCATTTTGACACCTATCAGTTAGCCAGTTTTAATCCATTTAACATATGTGCCATGTTGATTTTTGCATTGTTCTAGTTTTTTAATCAAAACATTGTGTGGTACCAAGTCAAATGACTTAGTATTTATGTAACACAATTAAACATTTATATTATCTTTATCAACCAAAGTTATAATCTCATCAAATAGTTTGACAAGATCTATGTTCTATAAACCCATGCTGATTGGCATTGATTATATTACCTGCTTTTAATTTTTTTTATTAATCGAGTCCTGTATCAGCGCTCCATTATTTTGCCTGGGATTGATGTTGGGCTGGCAGATCTAATTACCTGGGTCATCCTGTTTACCCCTTTAAATATTGGCACAACATTAGCTTTCTTCCAGACCTCTGGAACTTCTCCAGTACTCCAAGACTTACTGAAAATCAACATTTATGGTCCAGAGAGCTCCTGGGATACCTCTTTTAATACTCTTGGATACAAGATATTTTGATCTGTTGACTTAAAACTGTTATTCAGTAAATAGCAGTGGTGAAACTGGTAAGAATGATAGTTTGACATATTTCTTTTTGGGGAACAACTGTATTTCAGTATTTCCAAAACACAATTTTCAGAGGATCTTCGATTGATGAGAAATTTTGGTAACACTTTTGTTCCAATTCAGAACTAAAGCAAATTGCAGAAGTTTCTTGCAAATCAATCCTCCTGAGATACAGCCAGCTCTAGCTCCTAATATATAAGAAATTCTTTCTAATAGTCCTTGATTCTGCTGCCTATAGATTTCCCCTTGTGCTTTTGTTTCCCTTATCAGTTTTTTTTTTACAATTCCTTGCATCTAATTTATATTTGTTGCTATCATCTTCCCCTTTTATCCATTTGCTGTAGATTGCTTTATTTCTACTACTTGATTTTTCCCTCTAAGCCAAGTTAGTTTTTTAACCAGGGTAGCTTTCCTTCTCCGTTGTGGCTTTTTTGTACATCTACTAAAATGTTCTTAAACCAGTGGTCATCAACTGGTAAATCGTGATGGACTGGTTGATCCTGGAGCCTCTAACACTCGATCACGATCTCCAAGTGCTAAAAGTCTGGTGGTGCAGCGGGGCTAAGGCAGGCTGCCTGCCTTGGCTCTGCGCCGCTCCGGAAGCGGCCAGCACGTCCCTGCAGCCTCTGGGCGGGGGCAGCAGGGGTTCTTCACTTGCTGCTCTTACCTGCAGGCACTCTCCCGCAGCTCCCATGGAATGGGGAACTGCGGCCAATGGGAGCTGCGGGGGCGGTGCCTGCAGGGAGAGGTAGCGCACGAAACCACGTGCCCCCCCCCCCCCCCCCCCCCGGGGTCGCAGGAACTTGCTGGCTGCTTCCGGGAGCCGTGTGGGGCCGGGGCAGGCAGGGAGCCTGCCTTAGTCCCACTGTGCCACTGACTGGGAGCCACCTAAGGTAAGCACCACCTGGCGGGAGCCTGCACCCCAACCCCCCTGCCCCAGCCCTGAGCTCCCTCCTGGAGCCTGCACCCCAGACTCCCTTCTATGCCCCAGTCCAGAGCCCCCCTCCTGCACCCAAACTCCCTCCCAGAGCTTGCACCCCTCCCGCACCCCAACCCCCTGCCCCAGCCTGATGAAAGTGAGTGAGGGTGGGGAAGAGCGAGCAACGGAGGGAGGGGGGGATGGAGTGAGCAGTGTGGGGCCTCGGGGAAGAGGCGGGGTAGATCCTGGGTTGCACTTAAATTCAAAAAGTGATCTTGTGAGTAAAAATGTTGGAGACAACTGTCTTAAACAGTTCCCAATTATTCACATTTTTGTGTTTAAAGTCTTTCTCCCAGCTGATTTGACGTATTATTGTGTTCAGCTATGTGAAATTGGTTCCTTTAAAGTATTGGCTCCTTTATTCTGTCTGCACGTAACAACAAATGTAATCAAGTCATGGTCACTTGCTCTTAAGCAACCACTGATTTTTAGTTCTAAGATGAATTCCTCTTTATCTGTAAAGGTGAAGTCTAATATAGAATTTCTCCATGTTGGCTCTAATGCTTTTATCACTGAAAACTCCATGACATTTTCCACAAGAGTAGGACTGTTAGTTTTGGTGCCCTGGTTATTTTCCAACTCAGCTGCTACTAGATAACTAAAATTCCTCCTGTGGTTTCAATTGAAGCTTTTATCCTTGCTTTTCCTTCCTAAATACTTGAGAGGTATTTAGGTGGCTGAAACAGAATGACTGACTGTCATGGTTCACCACAGAGAAGGTAGCATTTCAGTGGTGGGTTTAAAACAAATACAAGGAAGTTCTTCTTCACGCAGTGCACAGTCAACTTGTGGAACTCCTTACCTGAGGAGGTTGTGAAGGCTAGGACTATAACAGCGTTTAAAAGAACAGGAGTACTTGTGGCACCTTAGAGACTAACAGATTTATTAGAGCATAAGCTTTCGTGGACTACAGCCCACTTCTTCGGATGCATATAGATTGGAGCATATATTGAGGCGATATATATACACACATACAGAAAGAGAACTGGATAAATTCATGGTGGTTAAGTCCATTAATGGCTATTAGCCAGGACGGGTAAGGAATGGTGTCCCTAGACTCCGTCTGTCAGAGGGTGGAGATGGATGGCAGGAGAGAGATCACTTGATCATTGCCTGTTAGGTTCACTCCCTCTGGGGCACCTGGCATTGGCCACTGTTGGTAGACAGGATACTGGGCTAGATGGACCTTTGGTCTGACCCGGTACGGCCTTTCTTATATGTTCTTATGTTAGGGAGAGTGTGTAGAGAGAGCTCTAGCAGGCAGAATGTAGAATCCTAGAAATGTAAGGCTGGAAGGGATCTTGAGGTCATCTAGTCCAGCTCCCTGTGCCGAGGCAGGACCAATTATATCTAGACCCTCCCTGACAGGTATTTGTCTAACCTGCTCTTAAAACCTAGGCTATTCTAATACTTAACTTCCCTCACAGTTGGAAAGTTTTTCCTAATATCTAACCTAAATATCCCTTGCTGCAGATTAAGCCCATTACTTCTTGTGCTAACTTCAGTGGACATGAAGAATAATTGATCACAGTTCTCTTTATAACAGCCCTTAACTATTTGAAGACTGTTATTAGGGCCTCTCAGTCATCTTTTCTCAAGACTAAACATACCCAGTTTTTTAACCTTTTTTCACAGGTGTGGTTTTCTAAATCTTTGATCATTTTTGTTTCTCTCCTCTGGACTCTCTCCAATTTGTCCATCTTTCTTAGTGTGGTACTCAAAACTGGACACAATACTCCAGCTGAAACACCTCAGCCTTCTTGATGTCATCCATTGTTAGCGCTTCTTCCCCACGAAGCAGTGGACCTACCATTTCCTTCATATTTCTCTTGCTCTGGATATAAGTCCCGAGCAACTTATTCATGTTTCCACTTTTTGTAGGATTCTTTTTTGATTTTTCCAGTAAATAAAGAGCTCCTGATGGAGCCATGATTGGTGTCTTATTCTTCTTCCTATCTTTCCTTTGCATCAGGATAGTTTGCTATTGTGCTTTTAATAGTGTCTTGTTGAGAAACTGTCAGCTCAGATAGTTGAAATTTTCCAGTTTCAGAAATAGACATTAGCAACACTAGCATTATTTCTAAGAAGCAGTTTTCCGTCTTTTAGGATCTCTGCTGCAAGAAGGCTTTCTCCCCCTAAGCTCCCAAGTGATCTTCAAAGCTGATATCTTCCGACATTTATTTATGTAGCCTGACTGCACACACAAAGTGCCTGCACACTGAGCTTATATTGTCTGCATTAGATAAAAAATTGTCAGTGAATCTTGCCATTTAGGCATGAAGACTACTAACCAAATCCAGGTAGCCATAAAACCACAGAGGCCAATGCTTCCGTTCACAACATCAGAGTAACTTTTAAGCATTTATAGTAGTAGTAATAATAATTATAACTTTAATTTATATTCTGCCTTTCATCCTGGAATTTCCCCCCAATAGTCAAATTATTTGTGTCGAGCTGTCCTGCAGTGGCTCAAATATGTGAGTACCAACCTCAGGGCAGACTGTTAAGAAGCAGGGCACAAACCCCAAATTCGTGATGAGTTCTGTACTTAGATTTATCAACCAAGTATCAAGTGTAAACCCTTCAGGTACTAGAACAGCCTAGCCATGGAGTCAGACAATCATCTTGGGTACTCTGATCGCTCTTGTCACCTAGGCAAGCTTGCCTTTGTGCTAGATGGTCCCTTACACCAAAATCACAATATTCAGGTTACTCCCAATCCTAAAGGACCAGTCATTTACCCCAGGTCAGTTGCACCTTAGATCTCATACCAAAGACAACACTAGTAGCCAATCTTATAATAAACTATCTAAAGATTTATTAACTAGGAAAAGGAAATAAGTAGGGCTGTCAAGCAATTTAAAAAAATTAATCATGATTAATCTCGCGATTAAAAAAATTAATAGAATACCATGTATTTAAATATTTTTGGATGTTTTCTACATTTTCAAATATATTGATTTCAATTACAACACAGAATACAAAGTGTGCAGTGCTCACTTTATATTTATTTTTGATTACAAATATTTGTGCTGTAAAAAACAAAAGAAATAGTCTATTTCAATTCACCTCACACAAGTACTGTAGTGCAATCTCTTTATAATGAAAGTTGAACTTACAAATGTAGAATTATGTACAAAAAATAACTGCATTCAGAAATAAAACAATGTAAAACTATAGAACCTACAAGTCCACTCAGTCCTACTTCAGCCCAATTGCTCAGACAAACAAGTTTGGTTACAATTTGCAGGAGATAATGCTGACCACGTCTTGTTTACAATGTCACCTGAAAGTGAGAACAGGCGTTCTCACAGCACTGTTGTAGCCGGCATCGCAAGATATTTACATGCCAGATGCACTAAATATTCATATGTCTCTTCATGCTTTAACCACCATTCCAGAAGACATGCGTCCATGCTGATGGGTTCTGCTCGATAACAATCCAAAGCAGAGCAGACCGACACATGTTCATTTTCATCATCTGAGTCAGATGCCACCAGCAGAAGATTTTCTTTTTTGCTATTCGGGTTCTGTAGTTTCTGCATCGGAGTGTTGCTCTTTTAAGACTTCTGAAAGCATGCTCCACACCTCATCCCTCTCAGATTCTTAAACCTTGGGTCGAGTGCTGTATCTGTCCTTAGAAATCTCACATTAGTACCTTCTTTGTGTTTTTGTCAAATCTGCTGTGAAAGTGTTCTTAAAACCACAGGGGAGGATTTACCGCGAAACATACCGTGCCCTGGCATGGGGCCCCCCAACAACAGGGGGCCTCAGGACCAGGCACTCGGGCAACCTGCTCTGTGGGGGGAGACTGTGGGGGCAGAAGCTGTGGGGGGAAGGAGAGCAGGGAGAGAGGCTCACCTGCAGCCTCAGGGGAGCAGGCGGGAGGTACGGGTGGCGGTGAATAGGGGCCGGAGGAACACAGTCCAAGTAGCATAAAAGATAGTTCCTCCTTATTAGGGCTTTTTGTTCCTTCCTCCGCTCTGCTTCAAGTTCCAAAGTCAGCTGTTGGGAGGAATTTGCAACCAACAAAACTCTTTTGTCCTCTGATATTCCACAGTGGTTCATCTGGTGTTGATGGGCCTTCTTTTGTTGGGCAGGGGATAACATCTCCTTTTTGAAAACTAGCACAGCAGAACCCAGTTTATCCGATCTAATTGGGACCGAGGGCAGATTGTCTAATAAAAAAATTGGATAATCTGGAGAATGGGAACGTGTGAGGCTGCAGCGCTGTCTAGTGGCCACAGGAGAGAGATCTCCCGCTTCTGGGCCTGTGTGCGCTGGTTGTTTGGTTAATACAGAGAGCTGGATAACGGAAAGTCGGCTAAACGGGGTTCTATTGTAGTTCACACTCATTAATGCTTCTCTCCTGTCTGATGATTTACAGTTACAAAGCAAACACTTAAATCCCCTTGACTGCCCCTCTTAATTTCCTGCCTTTGTACATTCACTGTAATTTCCCTCTCTTGCCCTTTGTGAGCAAAGTAGTCCAAAGAGGACAAAGTGAAAGGGCATTGTCCTCCTCAGACACAAAACAGCTATGGATAACGTGGGTATCGGAGCTCACAAACCCCAGAGGTACTTCTGTATACTGAACCAGGGTCGTTCCCTCAGGCTTTTGCCATGGTAAACCCATGCACAAGGCACCTGAGGTCAAATGTTTGCCAGGGTGACAGGTTGATCCTGCCCCAATGGCCCCAGAATGGGTGATGCTGTCCAGTGAGGGTATGTGGCCAGTGCAGCCAGGAAGTAAACGGATTCAGTATGTCCTTGGAGCAGCATCTGCCAGTGAGACTCCTGTGCAGCCACCAGTCGAAAGTAAAGTTACCCACGCCAAACAGAAACCCTGAGTAAGGGCAGGTGCCTGCATTGTTTCTGTCCTTGAATCCCTCTGGGAGCCAGGATACTCATTTAGACGGTCCCTTGGCATAACCCAGCAAAGCAATTCTTAGCTTCCTATGAATCATTGTTGGTCAGATCTAGGATTCATCCAGTCCAAAAGGGCTTCTCTTTTGGTGACAAGAAAGAACAGGTAGCAACAGCCCTGAGAAACTCTGTCAAAGGGAAGGATTTCTTCTCCTTATTTGTGGTGCAAGGAATCCTGTTAAGAGCAATGCATTGCTGGATAGGAAAATCAAGTTCTCTATTCAAACGTCTATGCCAGTGCATCACATACAGTGACATCATTCTAAGCTGCAAGGTGCTGGAGCAAAGAAATGAGGCATGAATGCTGGAAATAGGAACGAGAGGATCTCGAGCAAAACAAATCTTCAAAGACACCTTTTCTGAAAAGGTTTTAACTTGGCTGTATTTTTAAAAACCTGTTGCCTGCCAGTTTCCCACAGCTGATGTTTGGTGCCTTACTCTTGGGCAGGTTTAAGTGGGTGTCATTGCTGTTCAAAGGGAATAATTTTCTTTGAGCTAATTCCAGAGAAGAGCTGACTACCACTAGACCAAACCCTGAAGTCCTGCCTCATTTGTCCTTATTCAGGCAAAATTCTCATTGGTTTCAATAGGAGTTTCGAGGTGATAAAAACAGAGTAAGGACTTTGGGGATTGATCCATTAAATTCAACTTCGTGTTTGGCTCATGATAAATTCGATCTTGTCTCTGGACTGCTACAACTCTCTGTTGTGTGTTTGGAGTCTTTTCCAAGTTTTGCCTTTAAGTCAGAGCTATTGAGGTTGACACCATCCTCTGCTTACCCACACCGCAGGGTACAACGTTGGATGGCTGTGCAAGCAGGGGTACTTTAATCCTGACCGGAAGGAACCATTTCTAGGGTGAGATGGCAGACCGTTCTCCACACAATTATTGTATTAGCATTATGCTTCATTTATTAAGCTCCAAAATGTGTTTTGGTTGTCAGAGCAGGAGACCGCATCAAAACCAGACCGTGTCAAAAACATTCACCGCAAAACCAAGGACTAGGGGAAACATCAAGAAGTTCACTTAACAAGTGCTGCTTGTCAATATTGCATGTCAATACTGCTTCACAGGAGTGTTGGGAGCCTAGTTTATTACCTTTTGCAACGTGCATTCAGAACCATACATGGAAGACTCTACAAAACATACCACATTGTTTTTATTATTTGTAATAAATGGGCTCCTTTCTACAGATGGGCAGAAACCAAATATCCAGATCAAATAAAATAAAAAAAACTCAAAACACAGGGGAAGTTTAGCACCGGATCTGAATTCTAACAGCTTGGGCCAGTCACACCTCACGCCCAGCACTTGGATAGCTCAGACCCAAGAATTCCTTTCTTTTGTACATTTCTTTCTTTAAATGGCAACGTCCACAATGAAAGCCTGAACTGCATAAAGTGCCTTCAAGGACAGTTTTTCTGCTTGAGTGATTCAACATGAAGTAAACTGGACTAAGCTCTCATGGCAGAGGCTGGAGTATTTTACATGCTGTTCTGACTCACTTAAGAAGGCGGTATGGATCTCTTTAAACTCCCAGGAGAGTAAGCAAACTGCTGGCTGGACCTAGAAATTGTTTTGTGATTTGTCATTTTTTGAATTTTACACACTGTACGTATATACTCAGCAACAGCAGCTCAGTAGCTGACAACTATCAGAAGACCAAATACTGCTGGTCTTCCAGGCATTCAGTGAAGTGAATCCTAACCTCCGCCCTGGTTTGAAGAGGGATGGAAAAAGTGTCCCTCCTGAAGCGTTCCCCTCCCCCAGTCCACAAGGTTGCTGTTGCTTAGATGGGCCCCAAAATTTCATCTCCAGAACAGTAAAAATCCCCACTACCCGTTCTCCCCAAGGGTTGTTACTAGTGGGATCCCCCACCATCAAAGGCTGCTCCTGCCAGGGGAGAAGAGAATAGAAGTTGTCCCTTCCTTCATGAGGGAGGGCTTTTCCCAAACATACACTGTGGGGTGGGGGAGAGAGGAAAAAAATAGGAAACCACTAAAGCAAGTACTGTCCATCTCTGGACACAAAATTACACTGGGGGAATGAAAATGTCCATACCCATTTCTACTGCCTTTGAATGGACTTTAATCCTGCAGTCTTTGGATGATCTGAAAGATTTGAGTGGGACTTTTGCCCAAGTAAAAACTGCAAGATTTGGCCCTCCAGAATAACTTTTGCTCTTAGCCAAAGTCATGCGACCACTGCAGCAGCTTGGACCCAGATTCAGCTGCAAGGCCCCCTGGTTTTTGTGGGCACTGCAAAGATTAATTCTGTGACTAACTGGAATTCTTTGGAACCTTAAAGCAAGTTCAAAACAGAGGTTTCTACTGAATTCAAATCTATAACCAAACCCCAATAAAACCCACAGAATCCCCACGAATGTTTATTTTCATAACAATTTCAGTTCTGTGCTCTCTACGTACACCTCTACCTCGATATAACGCTGTCCTCGGGAGCCAAAAAATCTTACTGCGTGTTAGGTGAAACCGCGTTATATCGAACTTGCTTTGATCCGCCGGAGCGTGCAGCCCCGCCCCCCCCGGAGCACTGCTTTACCACGTTATATCTGAATTCGTGTTCTATCAAGTCACGTTATATCGGGGTAGAGGTGTACCTACGTTACCCTCATCACTATAGTATCCAAGAGCCTCATAATCATCAGTGGCTTCTCTTCACAGCGCCTCTGAGAGGAAGAGAAATATAATCCCTATTTTACAGATGGGGAACTGAGGCACATAATAGATCAAGTATCAGGGGGTAGCCGTGTTAGTCTGTATCTACAAAAACAACAAGGAGTCTGGTGGCACCTTAAAGACTAACAGATTTATTTGGGCATAAGCTTTCGTGAGTAAAAACCTCACTTCTTCGGATGCATCATGCATCATGCATCCGAAGAAGTGAGGTTTTTACTCACGAAAGCTTATGCCCAAATAAATCTGTTAGTCTTTAAGGTGCCACCAGACTCCTTGTTGTTATAATAGATCAAGTGATTTTGCTCATGATCACACAAGGAGCCTGTGGGAAAGGAAGCCAATCTTGAGTCACAATCCAGTGACCATATCCACTAAGTCATCCTTCCTACCCCATTCTTATGCTGTTTCTACATTTGACCCAAACTAAAAATAGAAAGTTACTGTGCTGATAACATACAGCTAATATGTAGAAGCAATTGGTGGAGTGGGGGAGAGCTCCAGATTTTGGAAGCTGGCCAAGAGGCATAAAACGTACAAACAGACCTGTCAAAGCTGTGTGGGGAGCAAACCGAATTCCCAAACACTGGTGCAAGTCTATCCTGGTCCCAATACATAAGACGGGAAGCATTCATGAATGTGGAAACCATCCAAGGGACAAAGCTATTGTTGCGTCTGATGAAGATTCTGGAATGTATCACGCTTGGGAGAATGGTGAAATCCCTCCTTGAATAAGAACAGCTCCGCTTTAGGAAAGGAAGAGGAACCAAAGCTTCTGGGCTTTTAGAAACCTACAAAAGGCATATGATCGAGCGGACAGAAGGTTGCTTCACACCGGTACTTATGAAATATGTAGTGTCTGAAGATTTAATAACTACAGTGAATGCCTTACATTGAATCACTCTTTTTAGGTGATCGAACGTGTTTTGGGAATGACAAGGCCCTTTGAAGTGAAAGTCGGATTGCAGCCGGGATCGGCCCTAAGGCTGCTGCTGTTTAGCATATTGATGGACAACGTCAGCAGATTCTGAAAGGCAACACTAGCTATCGCACATTCAAAAGGTTTTCTTTGCAACTGTAAGGGCTAGAAATGTAGTTTAAATAAATAAGAAAACAGACCTTGAAGCAGAATTCTGTGGCAAATTCTGTGGCCAGGGAATTGCAGGAAACACAGGACTATGCCTTTGAACAGTATTTTACTGCTGGTAAAGCCAGTCATTGCATCCATAATAAACCTCTGCAGACTCCAAAGAGCTAACAAGATTAATTAGGAGATACTTGTAAAGCACTCTGAACATTAAATTGCTAAGCTTTAAGACTAAAGCAGCCCCAACCTGGAGCTATTCAGTTAGAGGTTGACTCTTTATATTTGAGATATTCAGGAAAGATTCCTCTAGCACTTGTAATCTGCTAGATTGATCAAGTTTCCTAGGCGCTTCCCTGTGCACCTGGATATTCCATTGTTTTTACTGTGACCCTACACATTAGCATTTGGTATTTCTACAAATATAAATAAACCACAAAGCAGGTGACAGAAGGTGAGCTACAGGCCACCCGTGTAGGAGAGCTGATCATAATGCTACAAAGGATTTTACTTAGGATATACTTAAGACAACTTAGGAACAAGCCAGTTGAAGGAAACACCAATTATATATGTTGTTCTAATTCTTTAGAATTCCCCTACATGATCTTTATTTTTCCTTTATTCACAACACTAATTTCTCCTAAATTCCCTACTGTCATAACTCCAGTGACTTTAGGGAAGTAACTTCTGATTTACACTGGTATGTGAGAGATCAGAATCAGGCTCTAAATCCCTAGGACAGTCTGAACTCAGAGCCTGATTCCAGAGTCAAGCTGCTGTAAATCGGGAATAACGCCACTGAAGTCCATGGGCTTAATCCTCAGAAGCACCCAGTAAGTGTGTGCAAGGGGTGATGGTATGGTGCTCATTGGCACATCCCCAGAATACAGGACATCCCTCACCCCTGCCTGTATGACCCCCACCCCTGCCTGCATTGGCATGTGTACATGGGCCCACCCACCCCAGTGTTGGCACACCCTCGTCAGCCTGCCCCTACCTGCATCACTCCACACAGAGGCACCCCCCCCCCCCATCAGTGTCCTCTTGTGTCCGTGTCCGCCTCCTCTTTCTCACTGGACAAACCCACATCTGGTGCTTGCTCCCTCCCGGACAGGGACAGTGCTCTGCACAACTAGGACTGTCTGGCTTTAAACCAGATGAATGGCCTCCCTGGGTGGCTTGTGAAGCTACAAAGGAGCTGTTTGTGACTCCCCAGTCCTGGGGTTGGATCTGTGCTGGCCCTGGAGTAGTTTAGAGCAGCCAGAAGATTACCCCTACAATTCCTCTAAACTGGTGGCTGGGAGGAGCATGAACCCGCTTCAGAGCAGTTTCCAGCCCTTCTGAGCCATTGGAGTGAGACCAGAGAGCTGACCTGATGATATAAAAAATGTATTAAAGTTAATGTTTAAAATCAAATTTACACAAGGTACTGTACATCTGGGGTCGGGCTTGGGTTATGGGGGATTGCGAGCATCGGTTACAAGGTTCACGAGGTACATACATAAGCAGCATAGACCCAGATTGGGGGTGGGAGTTTTTAAAGTGTCAGTGGATAAGTGGGCTCGGGTACGCCTCACATGGAATGTATTAAGAGTCCAAGTCAGTATTGGTGTAGGGAATAAGTTTATGGGTGGAGTGCGTCCCTTGGTTCATCAGGGAAGGAAGTGGGTTATCTCCCTGGTCGGTGGTCTCGGTTATTCAACATGGTACTGGCGGTGTCCGGTGATGTGTTCCATGTAGATGTCTCTGGACCACCTGATGGTGTCGGACACCAGCTGTCTCATGAGCCGGGCGTAGCGTCGACTGAGGAGTGAGGTCAAAAGCAGGCCCTGAATGACAGCACAAAGACAGGTTTTTAAAGTGGTTTCTGTGTTTTATGGATTTTACATTTAGCTTACTTTACATTACAGATACAAGAGAAAATTCTATTTACCTTTTTGATTGATTTAGCCTGTAAGGGACAGATCTTGAACTAAGTTAGTGGCGCAAATCCAGAGTGACTCCATTGGCTGCAGTGGAGATGCTACAGATTTACACTAGTGTAAACGAGACGGGAATCTGGCCCTATAGTTGCATATTGGCATCTCATGCTCCTTAGCCATATGCAGATTTTAAGATTTGTTGTTAATTACATAGTTGTGGTTCCTAACCATTTTTCTTCCTAGTTTAGTCAAAGTCCTTTTGACATTTAGCAGTCTGACATTCTGTTAACATCTCCACAACAGCCTAGCCAATTTGTTTAAAAAGGCAACATTTTTGGATGAAAATGCAGAAAGTCTGTAAGTTTGAGTACCTGGCAAGAGAAGCTCTAGACACCAGCTGAGGCGGCCAAGTTTCACTGCTGTACTTACTGATGGTGATGGGCAGATGTCCTTGCTCACTTTTTTTTTTGCCCATCAGGGTTTGCCTCTGGAGAGGTACCATGGACTAATGGATTGAGCTAAGGATGAGGTGCTCGGAGTCGCTTGGTTCTAATTCTGGCTCTGCCACTGATTTGCTTTGTTGCCTGAGCAATTCACTTAGGGCGGGGGTGGGCAAACTTTTTGGCCCGAGGGCCACATCTGGGTATGGAAATTGTATGGCGGGCCATGAATGCTCACAAAATTGGGGTTTGGTAGGGTTACCATACGTCCGGATTTTCCCGGACATGTCCGGCTTTTGGGGGCTCAAATCCCCGTCCGGGGGGAAATCCCCAAAAGCCGGGCATGTCCGGGAAAATCGGGAGGGAGGGCTGGGCCGGGGTTGCGGGGCCGGGCGCGCGGTGCCGGGCCGGGGTCCAGGGGCGCAGTGCCGGGCCGGGGCTGCGGGGTCGGGCCGCCGAGAGGGTGCGCGGGGCCGGGAGGTCGGGCCGGGAGCCGGGCCGCCGGGGGGGTGCGCGGGGCCGGGGGGCCGGGGGGGTTCGCTGGGCCACGGGGTCGGGCCGGGAGCCGGGCCGCCGGGGGGGTGCGCTGGGCCGGGAGGTCGGGCCGGGAGCCGGGCCGCCGGGGGGGTGCGGGGGGCCGGGGGGGTTCGCTGGGCCGCGGGGTCGGGCCGGGAGCCGGGCCGCCGGGGGGGTGCGCGGGGCCGGGCCGGGAGCCGGGCCGGGGCCGCGGGGTCGGGCCGCCGGGGGGGTTCGCGGGGCCGCGGGGCCGGGGGGTCGGGCCGGGAGCCGGGCCGCCGGGGGGGTGCGCGGGGCCGGGGGGCCGGGGGAGTTCGCTGGGCCGGGGGGTCGGGCCGGGAGCCGGGCCGCCGGGGGGGTGCGCGGGGCCGGGGGAGTTCGCTGGGCCGCGGGGCCGGGCCGGGAGCCGGGCCGCCGGGGGGGTGCGCGGGGCCGGGGGGTCGGGCCAGGAGCTGGGCCGCGGGGCCGGGCCGGGAGCCGGGCCGCCGGGGGGGTGCGCGGGGCCGGGCCGGGAGCCGGGCCGGGGCCGCGGGGTCGGGCCGCCGGGGGGGTTCGCGGGGCCGGGGGGTCGGGCCGGGAGCCGGGCCGCCGGGGGGGTGCGCGGGGCCGGGGGGCTGGGGGAGTTCGCTGGGCCGGGGGGTCGGGCCGGGAGCCGGGCCGCCGGGGGGGTGCGGGGGGCCGGGGGAGTTCGCTGGGCCGGGGGGTCGGGCCGGGAGCCGGGCCGCCGGGGGGGTGCGGGGGGCCGCGGGGTCGGGCCGCCGGGGGGGTGCGCTGGGCCGCGGGGTCGGGCCGCCGGGGGGGTGCGCTGGGCCGCCGGGAGCCGGCAGTGCTGGGCGGGCCGGGGGTGGTCGGCCGGGGGCCAGGGCCGGCACCCCAGGGCCCGAGCCGACCCAGGCTGGAGCCGCCGGGGGGGCCAGCCTGGGCCGCACCTCCTCCCCCCACACCCCCCCTTACCTGCCCAGGCTTCCCGCGAATTAAATGTTCGCGGGAAGCAGGGGAGGGGGCGGAGACTTTGGGGAGGGGGCGGAGTTGGGGAGGGGGAGGGGGTGGGGCTGGGGGCGGGGCCAGGGCCCCGTGGAGTGTCCTCCTTTTGGAGGCACAAAATATGGTAACCCTAGGTTTGGGTGCGGGAGAGGGTGAGGGCTCTGGCTGGGGGTGCAGGCTCTGGGGTGGGGCCATAAAAGAGGAGCTCAGGGTGTGTGGGGGGGTGAGGACTCTGGATGGGGGTTCAGGCTCTGGGGTGGGGCTGGGGATGAGAGGTTTTGGGGTGCAGGAGGGTGCTCTGGGCTGTGATTGAGGGGTTTGGAGGCCAGGAGGGCTGGGGCAGGGGATTGGGGTGCAGGGGGAGGCTCAGGGGTGCAGGCTCTAGGCGGTGCTTACCTCAAGTAGCCCCCAGAAGCAGCGACATGTCTCCTGACTGGCTCCCATGCGGAGGCGCGGCCAGGCAGCTCTGCAGCGTGCTGCCCTGTCCGCAGGCTAATGGGAGCTGCGGGGGCGGTGTTTGGGGTGGGGCAAGCATGCAGAGTGGAACCCCCTGGCTGCCCCTATGCATAGAGCCAGAGGGGGGTCATGCTGCTGCTTTCGGGAGCCATGCGGAGCAGCCCCTGAACCCCGGCTAGAGCGCCGGAGCGGGGCAAACCCTAAAATGGCTGGTGGGCCGGATCCAGCCCATGGGCCATAGTTTGCTCACCCCTGATTTAGGGTCACGTTATGTAAAATTCGGAGTGCTATCAATTTCCACTGACTTCAATGGACGTTAATTGGGCTGAGCACCACACCGGATCAGTTTCTGGTTCCTCATTTGTGTAACGGAGATAAGACTCCCCCGCCACACAGGGTTCTTGCCCAGGGTAATTAAAGTTTGGCTCAGCTCTCCGAAGTTATAAAGTGCCACATTAGAATTCCTAATCCAAAAGTTTTGCGTTGTCAAAAAGGTGACCTGGTGTTTAAATAATGTAATAAATGTAACTGTTTTCAGCGGGCTACCTAGTTAAGAAGTAAAAACTGTATCCTGGGCTAAACCTATTCTGTGGCTGAGATCTAGGAAATTGATAAAATATTCCGTGGCTATTCTAGATGATTGTATTCGGCCTATCACCAGGGTATCTGAGCTGGTGTCTGCACTTGATTTGACTCCCTTTGGAGTCAATAGCAGGGTTGTTTGTAAAGGACCCTTTGTGCCTGTGTGAAAATGTTCACTATATGCATAGTTTCACTTTTGCAAGTCTGATTAGTCCCTCCGCAGGGATGTTATATTTACAATATATTTTCATGTTTTAAAAGGGTCCCATTGGCCTCTCAGTGGCACCTGTACAACCCACTGGAGTGGATGGGATTGCATGAGTGCCACTGAGGGCAGAATTCAGCTCTAAATATTCTTTTAAAAAAAACAACTTTTAAATGGCTGATGGCGTTTTTCCATTTTTGACAGCCAAATCAATGACCTCACTGCATCGTCAGTGGTCGTGGGTGGCAACGTGGGGAACGTTGCTGTGGTTTTTAAAATTTGTTTTCATGTAATAAACACTAACAATAATTTCTCGATTAGAGGGCTGCAATATTACTTGCATGATGATAATGTGTATTGAATTAGCCATATTGAACCTTGCAACATTTCATGGCTGGCCCTTTCAGTGTGGTGTGCTAACGTAGTGGTGACATTTCGGGTGTTACCAGCTCATTCAACAAAGGTCACTGGAAGTTCATTCTATTAGCAGATACTTAGCTTATCTGTGCACGTCCCTACTGGAAGATGACTGTTTATTCTCATTTGAGAGCTCTGTGAGTTGGATGGCTTTTTACATGTTGTTCATTATAAATTATACTCAATGTGTTTCCATTTGGCATGGATTTCTTTTGCTTTTTAAAAGCTTATTCCAGTATTTGTTCACTATCTCTGTTTCACGTTCATGGGGCCCTTTTTGTAACCCTTGTGATATTTTGCCTGTAGTTAAAGGCTTGTGTCCAATTTCAGTTTGCAGGACACTTTTACTTACGGCAGAAACGAGGATTTCATTTTGTTTTAGACACAGCAGTTAGATCCGTGTTTCTGAGAATGCTGCAAGGATCTGGTTAAAAACAGAATTCTCTGGCAACCTGGCTGATGTCTTAATTTGAAGATATCAGCCGGGAAAATAATAGGACACTTTAGCCCAAGAGGTCGATAATATTGTAATAAATCAGTGCTCTCCAAGAAACTCTGCTGTTGAATTATGTTGCACAGCTCAGGCTTTCCAAACTTCATGGAAACAGCTGGGGTAGAACTATGAACTGTCTCTAAAAGCACAGGCCCCTTTGATTTCATCTAAAGGAGAAATCCTTTTTAGCTGCTAGCAATATAGGGCTTATGACACATAATTGAACAGTTCTGATTCTAACTATTGCTCTGCAGTCTTATAGGTCATCTAGTGAGTACGCTGACAGAACCATCTATTCTCTTGATGGCACCTTCCATTTGAAGAGCTCCAACGTGTTTCCAAAATGGGGCAGTATCTTCATCTCCATCTTGCAGATAGGGCAACTAGACACAGAGACAAGTGCAAGATCAGCAGGTCACTGACAGAGCAGGAAATAGAGCCCATTGACATCCGTAGTTTGACTCGGGAATTGTGCTGGTGAAACTGAAAGCAGAATCTGACCCCTTCCTGCTCCTACTTTCTATCCTACCATTACCTTCAATATGTTCTTTAGGAACTGAGTATAAATATTTCCAGTGTGTTGACATAATTTATGTTTGTTTTCCCATTGGTGTTCCATCCTGCTTTGGGGATGGTTGTTGGGAAGGATCTTGATGTAGCTGGCAGAAAGAAATAGTCTCTTTTTAGTCCCTCCTCCCCCTCCATGCAATCCTGGAAGATACAGTCTATAATAGGCTTAGGGGAGCTTTTTATTTATTGGCTCCCTTAGCTAAAATATTAGTGATTCATCACTAGAAGTAGAGGGACAGCAGTCTGATTAGATGTGGAATTCTTGTTTTTATGGTATAGCACCAAAGTAAAAGTGTGCTTTATAACATTCGCACAACTAGACAATTAAGATCTTTGGCACGTACAGACACCGGAGGAATGATCCAACCAGTCAGGCTACAAATGACTGGACTTTTGAAAGCAAATCCTTCTCGCCACCTTTCTGTGTATGTGACAGCAGCGTGAATATCTTTTTGTCTACCTCTGAAATTATGAAGCCCACTATATGTCCACTGGAATGGTTAGTTGAAGACCATCTGTGTAGCCTGTTATTGAAACTAGATTGTAACATACCTTTCAGGAGCTTTATTGTCTAGGTGTAAACCAGGGTGGTTTTTTTCGTGTTTTTTTTCCTGCAAGAGGTCCCTGTACGTTGTGTTAAAGGTGACTTGCAAAAGGAAAAAAATATTGGTTTCTGCTCTTTTATTTTTACTGCTTTATGATGGATAAAGATCTGAACGGTTTTTGGTTTTGTTTTTTATTTCTACTTTTATATAGTTACATGGAGCTTAAGACCAGAAAGAACCATTAGATCACATAGTCTGACTTCCTGAATATCATAGCTCATTAAATTCCACGCCAATACCTCTATATAGAGCCCAATAGCTTCAGTTAAATTACAGCATTTTAGTCTTCAGGAGGCTAAACTGTTGCATGCCACAGGCAGAGACCAAGAGAGACTGAGGAGCCACCAGTGCCCGAGGCCATTGCGATGGCAGGGAATTGATTAAGTGAGAGATGCCCAGATGATCCTTGGAGCTGATCCATGCCCTATGCTCCTAGGGAAGACAAAATATCCCCAAGGTCCCTGCCAATCTGACTGGAGGGAAAATTCCTTCCTGACCCCAAATCTGGAGATCAGTTAGACCCAGAGCATGTGAGCAAGGCACACCATGCAGGCCTCCAGAGAGAGAGGATTTTCTGCGCTGTCTCAGAGCCCCGATCACTTCACATTCAGTTCTTATGTACGGTGGAAGGCTATATGGTATCTGGAGAAAGAATGTAACTTAGAATCTCATAAGAGTTAGGAGAGTGAAAGTTGAGTGACTTGAGAGGGGATGGGATGTTTGAACAGCTTGGTTAAAACTTTTTTGTTAATACCCATATAAACTCCAGTGACTAATTGGTATTTTGAAGAAAGGATGTTTTGTTAAAAATTCAACACTTTTCAGATCTTTCAATTAAGGCACGAAAGCTCATAATGCATGCTGCGGGACATCCAGCAAGGAAGACCAGACGTATTATTGATATTTTTGAGGTTTAAAGCAAGCAGGAAAAAAAATCTCAAACAAAACTTTTTCAAAATCAAGACCATGGAGGCCTTCCTTATTGATCATAAAGAATTGCAAAAAGGCCATATGCCTAACTTTAAAAATACTTGATGAGGCTCTCAAGGCGACGAGGAAAAGCAAGATCTTCTCTCATTTATGGGACCAAATTCAGCCCTGGAGTAGGTGCATATATTCATTGAGGCCTCAGGGATAAATTTGGTCTCTGGCCCTCAAGGGGAGACTCGGTGGTTTTCTAAAGTTGCAGAAGGGACCAAGATTTGGGTACAACCGAAAAGAGATGCACGCAAAGTATTATAACTTAGCATTTCTGTCCTTTATTACCTCTAGCTTGTAGCTGTGTGTTCATTTCTGAGGTGCTGATCACTATGGTCTCTAAGGTCATGCCTATACTACGGACACTATAGCAAAACAGCTGTGGTGCCATGGCGCCATGATGTAAGCTTCCTGCAGCGATGGAAGTGGTTTTTCCATTTCTGCAAGTAATCCTCTCTGAGCGGCGGTAGCCATGTCAAAAGAAGAATTTTTCTGTCAACCTAGCCACATCTACACCAGGAGTTAGGTTGACATAGCTCTGGCTCCCAGACGTGTGAATTTTTCACATCCCTGAACACCATTGCTACGTTGACCTTTAGTATAGACCAGGTCTAAAGTTGTACAGTGTTGTGGACCTTTCACATCTAATGAGCCACACCAGACATTCTTGTACTTATGGCATGTGTACATCTGGCCCCACCTATGCAAAGTCTGTGAAGACGGGAGTGAGTACCCCGATCTGAAGACTTCAGAACTTAGTTTCCATTTCTAGTTTGGTTCAGAATAGGGCAAAGGTTTGGGGTAGGTCTCTCATTATGTCCCAGTTCCATTCCCACCAATCCTCATCGCTCCTTCCCCAAATTAGGATGCTAGGATGGAGGTGCTGGGGCTATTTGGCTGGTCAGTGCATGCTGGTACAGTACAGAAAGCGATCTCATTCAGATCAGTCACTAATCTTATTTACTATAAAAACAAATCCAAAGATTTTACAATAATGCTCCTAAACCTTCCATCTCCCAGTAGCCAACACCTGCAGAGGTATGAGTGATAAGGGCTAGGTTACAAACTTCATACCTTATTCAGCACCAAAGTGCTTCAGTGTACAAGAAGAGGCTGCCTTCTTGAGAGTACAGGAGCCCTAACCCAGCAGTAGCTCCTGGCCTTGCCATTTCTTCTGTCATAGAGGTTTCTGCCTTCATATACTCGCTGCTGGTGACGTGCCCAACTTCTCTGAGGCAGTAGAAAAATGGGTACCCGGGAGGAGACCTCTACAGGCTATGCTGGGAATAAGTATTAAGTATTTCCATCAGCCCAAGGCAAATCTACTTGGGAATAGTATCACTAAGTTCTCTACTTGCGTGATGGAGGGGGAAAAAAAGACCCAAAACCTTAGAAATGTGGATTTGGAAATTGGTGGTGTGGGGTACATCTCTGCCCCCACGGGGTTTCAAACAGGACATTTAGTACTAGAAAAACAGCCACAGACACCAGTGGAGTTGCACCAGTTTTACACTGGCCTAAATCCAAAGAATCCAGTCCTGTACTACATCTAAAGCACGTAACAGACCGGTATCCTCTGTAATATATACTCACCAGTGTTAATTTGCATTTTATAGTGGTCATTATTGAATTGACAGCTAGTCATTATCCTCCTTCAGAGTCTCTCTAGGACACTGAGGACAAGACTTGCTGATGGTTTGTGTTAAAGCTGCTGTTTTGGTGATATCTGGGAAACGAGGTTTTGTTTTCAGTCAAAGTCCATTTTCACATCGCATAAGGGAAACAGCACCCTCATGTGTCCCATTCCTCTGGGGAGTCCTCAGCAGAAAAGCCAATGGATGGATGTCACATAGAGGATGAACTGACGGTTAACCACAAGAGAGCGTGACTGAAGCTGTAGTTGGTTGAACTGTTTTCTGTAAACAATGATTCGATTATTTTCAATGAAAATGCTGATTTTTATGCAGGTGTGTTCGCTATGCACAGTTGTTTAGTGAACACTCCAGATGGACAATGAGTTGCTCCTGAACTGTTAGGCGTGACCATTCACTCCCTCCCTCACTATTTGCTCTCTCCAAGCTATTGTGACAGGTCCTTAAAGTCCCATGCTATTCTTACAATCATCCTAGCAGGAAGCAGAAATTTTCTAAGTTCTTTTTGTCAGGGTTTGGTGCTTTCTAGATCTCGCTGGTGCCTTTCCATAGCTCTTTGTGTTTGTTTAAAAGTCAAAGACACACACAAATCCATATTGTTTCAATTTCCATTGTATATGCAGCCTGTTTACACTGCTTTTATAGTATTACTGTGTAATTTTTCACACATGGCTGGGGGGGAAATCATTCTAATTTCTGCATGAATAGACTTTTTGTCTCTTTAATAGAATGCTTTATATCAGACTCCAAGCAGAAAAATGAGGATGGAGAAAAACAAACTTCTATTCTTTTGGGTTTTGTAACCGACTTGTTGGTAAGGAGCTGATGGCAGAGGTTTGAGGAATAATGCACCCACAAAAAATCTAATAAATTTAATCTAATAAAGGAATAAATTTTTGTGAGCCTTTTGCATCCTTAGGACTGTAAGTTGTGGGGGTTTCTCTATAACTCACAATTCCAAAAATGGGCCTGATCCCAGATTGAATACCCTGAAATTTCAGATCTGGATCCAAATGTTATGGCTTGATTCCATCTCTTTATATTTTACTCAAAGATTAGTTGTCATTTTTGGCTCATGAAGGAGTATCCACTTGAGCTCTTGGGAAACGGTTTATCAACACAATAGGCACAGGAGAAGAGGCAGCAATTCAAGATTTCTCATGCTGATGTGGAGGGGTGTCTGAATTCCATCCTGGAGGGATAACCTGTAGGGGCAATAAGGTAGTTCAGTGTCCATGGCTCATTCTATCTTGGCCTCTCTGCTGAGATTTCAATAAGGGAGCCAATTAGTGCCAATTGCGATGGTGTTTGTTTGCCATGTAGACACTTTTTGACCAGGGTCTCCACCAAGGTCACCATATTTTATTCCACATGGACCACAAAACTGCTATTAGCTGAGAACATCTTTTGGTTGTTCCCAACTTGGACCAGTGACCTTGAGGTGAAAACCATCATACCCCTTTCCTAGTCCCCTGGTTCATCCAATCCCTTTAGAATTAGTTCTTTATTATATGGGACTTATTTAATTCTCTTCTTTTCAAGCCCAGTCCCCAATATTTACCTAACTAGCGGGGGGACCTGAACTTGAAGTTTCCCATTAAGTGTTGCACTAATTGCCAGTGAAGAACTGTCTACTGTGAGTTCTCTCCCCTAGCCGGCCCTTGTAGGGAGTGAGGCTACTTGGATGGATCTCCCAATCCTTGCCAAGGTTCTGAGATGTTAATTCATAGATGTTTTAGTCTATTCTGATTTTTCTGGATGGTTCCTGCATGCCTCAGCAGCATGGTATGTTATTTTGCTATAATAAGACTTTTTGTACTATTCACATTCTCTGTAAAGTTTTATAAAAGATCAAGTTTCAGAGTGGTAGCCATGTTAGTCTGTATCAGCAGAAAGAACAAGGAATACTTGTGGCACCTTAGAGACTAACAAATTTATTGGGCATAAGCTTTCGTGGGCTAAAACCCACTTCATTGGATGCATGCAGTGGAAAATAAAGTAGGAAGATATATATTCACAGAGAACATGAAAAAAGGGTGTTGCCGTACCAATGCTAATGAGACTAATCAATTAAGGTGTGCTATTATCAGCAGGAGGAAAAAAAACTTTTGTAGTGATAATCAGGATGGCCCATTTCAAACAGTTGACAAGAAGGTGTGAGTAACAGTAGGAGAAAAATTAGCACAGGGAAATAGTTTTTACTTTGTGTAATGACCCATCCACTCCCCGTCTTTATTTAATTTATTATTTTTGATAAAAGATCAAGTCACTCAAGATGCTGAGCTCTTTTGAAAATCTAACCATTATTTTCATGAGTAGGTGGGAGCAAAGCACTTTTTGAAATCCTGGCCCATAGTGTCTTGTGTCATTCCCCTTCTTACCCGATTCTATGCCCTGTTATACAGGTTTCTTTGTATCTTGTTGTCATATCATACCTGTCCTTCCTCTTCTGTTTCTCTGGCTATGACCATTGTGTGCATGCCAAATCCATTAGGGGAATATCCATTGCTTTGGATTGAACTGTTGCAGTTCCTGATTTTTGTCTTATTACCCCAGTTATGTCTCCCCCCACCTTGAGGGCTGTCTCTAAATGCCGTGCTTTTGCATTTTAATTGCCCTTGCTCAAGCTCATTCACCTTTTTTAGAGATAAATGGGCAGATTCTCAGCATGTGTAATTCAGCATTATTCCATTGACTTAGGTGAAATCTCACTGATTTATACTGGCTAAGATTCTGGCCTGCAGGGTTTATATAATTCATTCCTAACATTAATACTACTCTGTATCTCATCTGACTCATGGACACATTAACTAATCTGTCACAGGGATATTTTGTATCTAACTCTAAGAGCAAAAGCTTTTGGTTTATTGATGGATACTTGTATTATAAATAATATATGTCAAAAGTTGACCAAAGGTCTTTCCTACTCCTGAATGAATAGCCTAGTTGCTGCCTTGCATCTTTATTTTTTTCTCTTTGTATTTTTTTTATTCAGTGACTTTGTAGAATGAGGCTGACTCTATCCAAATAGCAGCCCATTGTGATTGCAAAATTTGTTCTCAGAGATGACCCAGCATATGGTGGCCTTTACAAGCTGCAATAAAAACACATCAGCGATGACACGCTGTAACCGTGGGAATTTAAAATAATCCAGCACCTTGTGTACATGATGTACCTGGTGCATATGTTAGACCTATATCCATTTGCATAGGTCTGACACAATGACTGATCTTGCTCCCATTTTATTCCAGTGGCAAAACTCACTGACTTCAGTGACCTTAGGGTTGGGCCCTGTATTGTTATGCTGGCTCATGGACACAGTTTCCCTTTCCCTGTCTTATAACCCGCTCTCCCCCCCCCCTTTGTACTTCCCATCACACCTTACATAGCCCACACAGATACATTTAAATTCATGTACCATGGAGGTCTAGTGCATTATGAGAACAGTTTGAAGGAACTGGGTGTATTTGGTCTGCAGAAGAGAAGAGTGAGGGGGGATTTGATAGCAGCCTTCAACTACCTGAAAGGGGGTTCCAAAGACGATGGAGCTCGGCTGTTCTCAGTGATG
Source organism: Chrysemys picta bellii (assembly GCF_011386835.1). Classification (NCBI taxonomy): domain Eukaryota; kingdom Metazoa; phylum Chordata; order Testudines; family Emydidae; genus Chrysemys; species Chrysemys picta. Next base: position 124,266,831 of record NC_088797.1, on the reverse strand, counting down.
GCAGATGACAGAACAAGGAGCAATGGTCTCAAGTTGCAGTGGCAGAGGTCTAGGTTGGATATTAGGAAAAACTATTTCACTAGGAGGGTGGTGAAGCACTGGAATGGGTTACCCGGAGGGTGGGGGAAGTGGAATCACCATCTGTCAAGGCTGATTCCCCACTCTGACACTTTGAGTGCAGAAGGTGGGACCGCAAAGATTCTAAATATTAATACTGGCCACTCCAGGCTTGTATTAAATTCCCAAGGTTACAGCTTCTCTCTGACCTTGGATGGATAGATGCTGCCACCACCCAAGTGCAAAAACCCCTTTGAGAATCCCGGAATTCCTTCCTGTGGGGGTACCCTCAAGTCCTTTCACACACACACACACACACACACACACACACACACACACACACACACACACACACACACACATATCCTGGGGAAGAGCTGAGAAAGAAAACAAAGGAAATCAGCTGTTGCCACCAGCTAATTAAACAACTTGTGCACAAACCTCTTAGGACACAAAAATCCAATCCTGTTCTTAAAAAAAGGTACATTTTATTAAAAACAAAGAGAAAGAAAATACATTTGGAATTTAGGCTTTTTGCTAGATTAAAAAAAAACAATTACAAGGATTAAGCATCAAGATAGCTCTCTTGAGGTCCATCTTAAAGGTTACAAGCAAAACCAGAGCACCTGGGGTTAGCACAGAGGAGTCCACAAACCATAAAGAAATAAAAGAGAGAAACCTAATCACGTCTTCCTAGATATTTCCTGATCTACTTACATATCTGGGGTTTCAAATGAGTAGTTTCTAGGTATGATCTGATGATTTTTCATACCTGACCCAAAGCTTTTTACAGCATAGTTCCAGCCCTGTCTCTGCTCTCCCGGAGAACAACACAGACAGACAAAGGGGAAGTTTTTTAACCCCCAATTTTAAAAAGTTCTAGCCTTCCTATTGGCCCTTTTGGTCAGATGCCCACTCCCTTCCTTTTACCTATGCAGGGAGACTTTTAAACCCTTTACAGGTAAAACAAGTAAAGAACTACCACCAAGAGGGATTTATCGCTAACTGACTGGCTGCATGTCCATACAAGGGAGATTCTCTGCCCCCCCCCCCCATTTATCACACCATCCCTAGATGTTTTTAAGGACCAGCTTGACAAAGCCCTGGCTGGGATGATTTAATTGGGAATTGGTCCTGCTTTGAGCAGGGGATTGGACTAGATGACCTCCTGAGGTCTCTTCCAACCCTGATATTCTATGATCCTATGATTACGTTACGTACGAGTCTTCTGTGCCAATTCAGATTTCTGTGAAGCCAGATAAGTTATAGAGTGTGTGTCTTTGAACAGAATCCCAATTGTTTAAAGGCACATCATGTGCAATGATACCACGTCCACATAATTTACAGGCATATTCTATTAGCATTAAACATGCAGTAATAGTAATCTTTTCATGGCTACTAATGTTCCCAGTTTAATTTAGAAGCGTGAAGGAGATTTATACTGCCAAGCTGTCCCTTATTAAGAAACAAAGGGCCTTACTCTCCTCTCTTTTACACCAACCTAACTCCATAGACTTCAGTGGAAATGCTCTTGCCTCTCACTAGTGTGAGTGAGATCCTTGTCAGGCCCAGGGTGAGATCAGTAGATCTCCCTTGTGTGTGAGTCACTGTGTTGAGCCATGGTGTAGGTAGGCTCTGGTCTTATTGAGACATGGGGAAGTGAGCCTGTGCTGGCAATAGCATAGAATTTTTCTTTTGCAAGTGAAGGCTGGGTGAGATCCTATCAGATAAGCATGCAGATCTCCCATGGGAACTTGTGCAGTGCTACCAGCAACGCTCTGTAGTACTGGCTCTGAAATATTACGAGGCAAAAGGAGAAGTGAACCAGCTTCTGCTTTTGCTTCTAACGGGAGCAGAAATAGTGGCAAATAGCATTGACAAATATTCTCCTTCACTATGGCAGGCAGAGTCGCCAACTTGGAGTAATGTTAGCTTAAGCGGTCATTTCCATCTCTAGAACCAGGTAGTTAAAGTGACTAGATACAGAGTGCAAGTTTCTCGGCTTGTGTCACTTGTAGATTCACTGAAGTCCAGGCTAAATGACACCAGCTGAGGATCTGGCCCAGAGTACCCAATGGAAAAATCCTATAGAATTTGATAGGAAAATAATCCTTCTATCGAGTCTTTGAATTTATCCTTTACCCCTCTTCACTGTTCATGTATAATTTCATAGAACCTCAACTTTTTAAAGCCTGATTTTGTGTAGAAATAATTAACATTAATTTTTGAGTACCCAGCTGAACAGAGTGTGGGCATAATTTTACCTTTTAATTTTTGGGGTGGGGGAGGAGGAGGAAGTGGACCTATTGTGATGGTTAGGAATATGTATTTTCAACAACAACCAAAAAAACCCCCAAATAATTTAATAATTATAGTTCTGCTATAAAATAATATAAAAACTACAGAAAAGATACATTTTCCTATGGAATTCTGTGTTTTTTTTTCTATAGAACCCTCTTACATTTTTAGATGAAACCAACAGGGTTCGATCTGTTATAAGACTTCTCCATAAGTATGAAACTGACCGCCTAGCTAAACCTCCAGTTTGAGAGGAAAAAAGTAAACCATCAGCACAAATGAAAGAAAATTAGATTTTTAAATATCCTTTGTTTTAATAATTCAGCATAGGGATGGTAACACTGGAAATGAATTTTTGTCTCAAGTGTGATTTGTTTTAATCTTGAGCATTCCTTAAATAACAGATACCTTGTCCTGTTTCCCACCAGTAACAAATGATGGCTTGGGAGGGAAGCAATAAGGACAAGGGAAGAAGTGATACAATATAAAAAAGCATGGTAGGTGGGGGAAAAAGGGGCAGCGTGGGTCCCAGTCCTGCAATCATTTCCATGTTGTGCCTGCACTGAGCCGCACGGAAGTTAGTGGAGTTCCATGTGGAAGTGAGTTGCTGCACAGGTTACTTAGATTGAAGGATTGGGGTCTTAATGTGCATTTGTTATAAAAGCCAATTTATCTGTGCAGAGATCTCTCTGGCATTTTGATGTGTATCCTTCTGAATCCTCTTCTGTATTCCTGAAGCTCTGTGCATTTCATCTGATGAAGAAATTGGCCTATTTATTTGGTATGTATGTATCCCAAATAGCTGAGCCACATAGGCACCAATAACCCCCTAGTATATAATTGCAACCTTGAGGCAAAATAATTTATTCTGAGTCGTCCTTTAAAAAATAATCAAGTACTTAGTACTACACTATAAGCACAGTACAAAATAAAAACATTTCAGTTCAACTGCATGTTTGGGGGAATGTCAGTTATTTCCCCCCTCTTCCCCCATCCTCTCTGTTTGGATTGATTTGCTAGGATGCAGTGAAGTCCTAGAAGATTTCACAGTTCCAGATGATGCTTAATGAAGGGAACTTCAATGTTTTTGCCCAAGTTAAAATGCACATGGGTATTCTAGTTGAGAGAGCCACTAATTCTTCATCAGTGTTTCAATATACTCTTCAGTTTTATCCGCTTTCTTCTCTCCAAGTGTGGGGGACAGCACGGAAGAGGTTGCAGAGGCAAAGAATGGAGGGAGAGATGTGAAAAGGGCCTTTGGATGGGAGGCATGGTAGGAATGGGAGGCAGTGAAACTAAGGATGATGGCAGGGGCAGTGTTGTCCAGGCTCATGAAGGTGAGTGTGAGAAGTTTGAGTTTGATGTGGCAGGTCAGAAGAAGGTACCTAGATGCTATGCCTGGTTTCTAGGTACTGTAGTGATGGGTGCATTAAAAATGTGCTTAGTCCCCAATCATGTAAACACTTGTGTACCTGGGTAATTTTATGCACATGTAGAAATCCACTGAACCTCCTCTAAGGAAGCTTGCACAAGCAGCACTGTAATGCTAAGCTTTGAAAATAAGATCTCATTTCCGGGTTAAGTGGCGATGGGAGTTCTGTCTGTTTTGTAACAGTGGGCTGTGTGACATGGTGCACAGCCCCTACCTGAGATGCAGCTGACACAGGGATAACTCCCTGCTCCGGGTTCCCATGGGGGTTCAGGGTGAAGTAATAAAGCTGGGCTGGACACCAAAGAGTCAGTCAGGCTCTTGGAGGAAGGCAGCGGGTTCTTAAAAGGCAGCATCCTGATAGAGGATTCTGAAGCAGGCAGATCTCAGCACCAAGTTGTTAGAGCCCAGCCTTCAACCCAGCCTTCTTTCTGTTTATAATAAAGTTTTCTCTTTTGTCATCACCTGCACATCTTAGAGTGCAAAGAGAAAGCTTTGGGGAGGAAAGCATGCTTGGGAAAGACCTGTTTTTGTTTCTTGGCCAGCTGACCCATTTCCTCGACTCACAAGCACTTTCTTTTGGAACTGTTTGTCCTTTCCCTCTCTCTGAAGGACTCTCAATAGGGTAAGAACATGGTCAGGGTGTATAAAAGAGATTCTTTCCTTCTGTGAATATTTACATCACAAACCAATGGTGCTTCTGTTTGGTTACAAACATTTGTGCATGTAGGTAGGACCCGTTTAGCACAAAGAAAGTAAAGCGTACAGACCTTCCCTTTTCAGTCAGTATCTGTCGGCTCTTTTACAAAAGTTAAGTTACAGTATATTGTTAAAAAGAACATTATTAAGGTTGCAAAGTCAAGCACTCAAAAGTTAGGGGGAAAAATTAAGGTTGCCTGTGTAACTTTAATTCACCCCTTTGTGCATGTACATTTGATTATATGATCACCTACTACTTGTTTCCAGAGGACCCCTGTCTCATTCAGTGCACTGGATGGATGGTGCTCTGAGAATGAAGCAGGGCCGTGTAGTGAATTAGGCTGTTGTCTGTGGGTATGTCTATGTTGCAATAAAAGGCTCAAAGCCTGGGTCAGTTGCCCAAGCCCAAATGTCTACACAAAATGTCTATTTTTAGCCCTGCAGTCCAAATCCCATGAGTCCGAGCCAGTTGCCTCAGGCTCTGAGATTTGGTGGTAGGGTTGCCCTGTTTGACCCCTGTTTCATTTACTGGAGAAGTTAGTACCTGTCCTCCATTCCTCATTTGTAAAATGGGGTTATAATACCACCTCGTCTTACAGGAGTATTGTGAAGATAAATTCATTAATGTGTGTGAAGCACGTGGCTACTATGGTAAGAGCACCATAGAAATGCCCAGGAGTAAATTAATAGTTTTGTGTTCCGTATTAGCCATTCATTGAATGAAGCAGGGGTCCTGTGAGAGGAAAAAATAGTATGTGATCATATATTCTTTAATTATATCACGCAATGCTGTGTCGTAATGTATGCAGTGTTTTATTTTGGGGGCCAATTCTACTGACAGTAAGCAAACTCCTCAAAGCCACGATGATCTCATTGCATTGTGGAAGTTAGACAATTTCGTCTTGTGGCCCTTATGACTTTCTGGAAATTCCCATTTGAAGTGAAATTTCTTATGCATATTATCAGCTGAGAAGTGAATTTCATTAGAAGATTTGATAGAAATCAGTTTATTTTCAGCTCCCCCCAACACTACTTTTTATTACACTTAGCTCTCAAATGTCTTTTTTTATGTGGCGTTTGAAAAAGCACATTCTGAGATGGCAGAGAAGACTAGCAAAGTTTGCTCTACTGGGAGAAATGTGGTGTGTAAACAGCAGAGATGGAAACACTTGGTTTTTCCTTGGGACAAATTAGCTCCAGAATGGGGACTTTCTGCAAAAGCAGTGTAATATGCACCCATATTCTGCCCAGATCTCTCATAATGACTAAAAACTTCCGTTCCAGAAACTTTGCTTAGCCCAGAATAATACTGTATTACAAATGTACATCGGATGCCGAATTTGCTATCTTGTGTTGTACCCAGAGGGTGAAGCATATTGGACTTAGATAATGCAATGATATTCCAGGAGTAAGGGGCCTCTTTGTGCTTTTACAACATTAATTTCCTTTCCTGATCACTGCACATGCTGGATGACCTTGAATATCAGTCTTTTTTTTTTTTTTTTTTTTTTTGTAAAGTGTCCAGTGAGGAAACTTAATAGCTGCTGCATTCTGATGGACCTAAGCTTGTGTATCTCAGATTGGGGTTAAGTCCACTTCTTGCCTGGCAAGTCCTTTTAGCTGCTTATCTCTATGTCTTCTTTTTTTGCCACCACTCTGTTTTGCCCTTTCCCCAACACTGTAGACAATCGCATGCTGAAAGATATGATAAAACACTGCTAACAACTTCAGAATGACGCCTAAAACTCTGGCTCATCTTCTGCGCTGTTACACACTTGTTCATTATAACTGCCTGTAAGCAGGGGTTGCACGGATGTAACTGACAGTAGAATTTGTCCTGCTGTTCAGAGGGTACCCCTCTGTGCCTAGCAATTGCTGCTCATGTGGGGTGTAAGGTCTGTTGACCTAGCAGTTGTGATAGCGGTAAGGATATGGGTGGAAATGAGATACCAGTGGCTGTGTTAAAGTTAAATTGGCTTCCAGCAGTAGTCTGTGCCTCACTTGCTTATGTTATAGTCCATCAAGACCAGACAATGTCCACAGAAACAATAACCCCTCCTCTTACGTGCTCACTCACTGACGTTAAACGCATGAACCTGCAGGATGCCATGGTGCTGAGCATGGTACAAATACCTACATAGTCAGAAGGACCTAAGTGCCCTCAACTCACCCTACCTTGAGGGCACTCAGCACCTGGCAGGATTGAGCCCTAAATCCCTCTCTGTTTAAAAGCAGCCACCACCCACCGATGCTAAATCCAGATTGATTGCACTGCATCAGAGTTCAGCCCTAAGGACATGGAGCAGGATTATTCTAGCTGCTCATAGCTGTCACCATGGGGCATGGGGGGAGAGGCTGACTCACAGATGGACCTATCCCAGGCCACGTAGGGCTAACTTACCAGCAGTCTGAACATCACCCAGAAGTGAGTTGGGAGCGATTGCACAGCACAGGTGCCGTGTGCTCCCATAGATGTGTGTCTGTGGGCACATTTGCCACTAGTTGAAGGTATTGTGTCAAAGATGCATTTGATGGCTTTAGAAAAGAAGTAGGAAAATCTTCTAAATGCAGTAATATATACTATCGTACTGTCAGATTCCCTGGTGGTTTTGAACGTGTACTGTGTAAAAAGCCTGTTTTTTGTTTTGTTTTTTTTCCTGCGGGGCAGCATCCTTTTCCCCAACCGATCTGTGCACCCAGGAAAATGTTAAAATAAAAAACCCTGTTATTGTCTTCACTGTTCTATTGAGAGACAAATGTTTGCAGCTGTGACACAGCCCATTTCTATCACACAAACAAATGAAACTGACTTACACCAAGTGCAACTGGCAAGAGGCTATTTAGAGTAAAGGTTTCCTATTCTTAACACACTCTGTTGTGAATACAGGTAGGTACCACTACAGTTGAGTAGCAATTATAGTGCTGAAGTTCCTAGGCATGGATGGTTACACTTTATTAAGGAACTCCAGCCTGAAATCTGAATTTCCTTGGTTTTGGACTTTTAAATTGTGCGGAGCCAGAAATAGATCGTGGTAATAATATCTAGTATTTACTAGCGCTTTATATTTCCAAACTGCTGTACAAACATTACCAATTTTCATAATACCTTTGTCAGGTCACTATTGTTATCCCTGTATTACATATGGGGAAACTTGAGGCACAAAGATTAAGGGCCTTGGGCAAGGCCATAGCAACTAGACATCAAATTAGGGATAAGAATCTAGAGTTCCTAGCTCCAATCCTTGTTTTCAGTCCACTAGATCATGCTACCGCTCTCTAACTTCAAAAATAAATTCTTTCTTGGGCACTTTCATGTCAAAAGCAACTTTTTCCTGTCAGCGGCATTTGGTAGATCCTAGAGCAAATTCCGTATTTCCTATGTGTAAGGCACAGATATCAGGAAAAATCTATGCAAGAGACAAACAGGATATTAGCCTTGAAATCTGCCAGGAAGATACTAGAAAAAAATATTTTGCCCTGAATTCACTCAGCTTCACAAATTAAACAATGATTTATCTCCGATTTGCCCCAGGGAGCTGATACGCTGAGCAAGAAGGTATTATTTTTACTTAGTCTAGTTTAAACCCCCATATAGACAAGTCCTAAGTTAAATTAGTCCATGTTGAAAACGCTTGCGTACACGCGGCATGCTAACTCCATATTGCTTGCAGAGTCTGGAATCCTCTTTGAAAGGGAACTAAATTTGATGCAAATTAAGTTCAGACTATTGTCCATGTGCACACACAGCTGCTGCACACTACTTTGGCATTCCTCCAAGTGCTTTCCCACACTGCTTTGTAGGTGACCGTTACTGACCGGTCTGTTTGCCTGTCAGCCCTCCACTGCTCTGGTGTCACGTTGACCAGATGTCCCCTCCTCCATTTAAAGATGGAGCCAGAATATGCCCATTTGTTCCTGGAATTGACTACATCAGCGTTGCGGTGATATTACTCCAGAAGCCCTACAACATATCTCGAGCAGGCATTTAGAGCCAACCTGAGGCCTTGGATTTTGTCTGGTGCAGGAAGCTCTTGAGTAGGGTTGTCAACTTTGTAATATTTAAAAACCGGACATATCAGCAGGAGTGCTGGAACCTCCCCCACCCCTTCACTCACCCGAGACCCTACCCCTGTCACACCTCTTCCCCCCAAGGCTCTGGCCCCCATTCACTCCTCTTTCTCCCTCCCCCATCACTCTCTGCTTTTCCCCTCTCTCTTCCCCCCCCCCCGCCCATGTTGGGAGGGACTCGCCTGCGGAGCTGGGGCTGGGCGCTGCAGCTGCCCGGTGCAGGTAAGAGGCAGCCCTGGCTGAGCAGGGGCTGGAACAAATGAGGACCTGGTGCCTCCCCCACCCACAGTAACCGGACTTTGAGTGTCCGGTCAGTAGATCTGACAGGACACGGTCAGGTCCCCTTTTTGACTGGACTTTCCAGTCAGAAACCAGACACCTGGCAATCCTATTCTTGAGGCCAGTCATCGGCTTAAAGATTTTTTTGTGGCCATTGCTAAGCAGATGACTGTGAGGGGTCACAACAGGGACACCAACCAGTGCAGGGTAAAGAGCGAACAGCTCAGGAGAATGTACAGGTACACCAGTGATGTCAGAAAACAGTTCAGCGGGGGAAATATGACCTGTCCATTTTTGGAGGAGCTGGACAGAATTTTGATCCGTTACTGTATCGCCCAACCCAAGAAGGCTGTGGACCCTGCTGCCTGCTTCCGAGGCTGAACAGCAAGACTCGCGGGAGGATGAACAGGAGGAGGCCAGTGAAGAGCTCTCCCTGACAGCCAGGATCTTTTCCGGACTCAGGACCCAGAAGCTGCCCAGCTAGAAAATGAGCATGATTCCTGCCATGCAGCATCCGAGCCTAAACCAGGCCAGGACTGAGATGGCTGGTCTCTCACGGGAATCTCTGCATGTAAACATCTAACTGTACCGTTTGGTATTGTTGTGTATGCTGCCGGGCTAGCATCTCTTCTGGGTGCCCCATGGTCACAGCCATTTGAGGGGGATGTGAGGCAGGAAACTGTCCCCCCATCCCCTGCCTTTCTCTCTTTCTCCCTTGGCCCACTCTGTCTGCTCAGCCTTCCCATAGAAGTTTTCAAAATGGTAGCAAAGCTCTTAATGGCTCAGAGAATCATTGCAGAACTTTATGCATTTTTCTCTGTACTTTCAAGGGCTTTAGGAGGGAGAAAGCAGAATCGAAGGCTGAGAAATTGCTCAATATCTTTTGTGGAGGGCCAGACATTGTGGGGGGATAGCTGCATGGCCATTCCCCCCAGGTATAGCTCACAAACTCCTTCTACTCCTGCAGCACTTCTGGGGTGACCATCTTGGTGAATAACTTCACAGTATATAGTGACAAAGAGTCCTGTGGCACCTTATAGACTAACAGAGGTACTGGAGCATAAGCTTTCGTGGGTGAATACCCACTTCGTCGGATGCATGTAGTGGAAATTTCCAGGGGCAGGTATAAATATGCAGGCAAGAATCAGTCTGGAGATAACGAGGTTAGTTCAATCAGGGAGGATGAGGCCCGCTTCTAGCAGTTGAGGTGTGAAAACCAAGGGAGGAGAAATTGCCATTGGTCAGCCATTCACAGTCTGTTTAATCCTGAGCTGATGGTGTCAAATTTGCAGATGAACTGAAGCTCGGCAGTTTCTCTTTGGAGTCTGGTCCTGAAGTTTTAAAAACTGCCGAGCTTCAGTTCATCCGCAAACTCATCAAGCGCGTGCCTGGGGCGGCAGGCCGCGGGGGCGGCAATCAGGCTGCCTTCGGCGGCATGCCTGCGGGAGGTCCGCCGGTCCCGCCATTTCGGCGGCAATTTGGCGGCGGGTACGCCGGAAGCGCGGGATCGGCAGACCTCCCACAGGCATGCCGCCGAAGGCTGCCTGACTGCCGTGCTTGGGGCAGCAAAATCCATAGAGCCGCCCCTGTGTAAAGCTGCACTGCTTCAGGCCCGAGATTCAAAACAAGAGCAATAGGCATCTCTGACAGCATTGCCCTGGCTGTTTCCATTTTGTATTGGCGCCTTGCTGGCTGCTCAAACTGCTTTGCAAGTCTCTGCACCCAGGAGCGTTGCCAGCTTTTCCACCGCCCTAGGCGGCGGAAGGTCCCGCCCCGAAATGCCGCCCCCCCACAAAGGCGGTGGAAATACCGCTGCGGTCGCTGCCCCCCAAATTGCAGCGCCCTAGGCGACCCTGTCTGCACCTCAGCCTCCCACCCATCGCTGAGGCTTTCTCCCTTACTCTCACAAATGCTGTGCAAAAGACAGCATGCTGCTATAATCTTGGGCCCGTTTTTAAATTCAATTTCCAACCTGTTCCACAACCAGTGCTGCTAAATGCACACTCTGCTGCCTTTCTGCAGCTCCTGAGGCGGTGGTTAAACCATTCCTTCCGTCCAAGCAGCTTGTGAATGGCTTCATTAACCAGGGAAGCAGAGGATTCGCCGTGTCTCCTAGGATAACTGGAGCAATCTCCACCTCAGTAATATCCAGAGTGATCCTGGGGGCAAACAGTCCTTTCTCCATTAAGGCAAATCGGTTTTGAAAGATCCTAGAATCGTGGACCCTTCCAGACCATCCTGTGATTATCAGAAAACCTGCCACGATGGTCAACACATGCTTGGAGTACCGTGGATAAATACTCGTGAGCTCTGGAGGGCAGCAAATAATAGGCACATGGGTCCCATTGATTGCCCAAAACAGTTCAGGAACCCCATGCATGCAAAGCTATCAATAATCACCTCAGTATTACCAAGCTTTCTAACCTGGTGCAACAGCACCTTTTCCATGGCATCACACACCTGCATGACAATGGCCCCAACAGTTAATCTCCTCCCACGGAATTGGTTGGCTATGGACCAGTGGCATTTGAGGGTGGCCAGCTTGCAGATGGTAGTGGGAACCTGCTTTCCATGGGCATGTTGGTAGGGTGTCTCTGCAGCTCCAGGGCTAGCTCAGCACATATTTCTCCATCCTGATATCCTCTCACCACTGCTGGTCACCTCCGGTCTGCAGAATGATCGATCCTTTCCCACCAATTGATGTTGGTTTCCTGAGCCCAGAAACGGTGCTGCATGGCGTTTAGGAGCCTCTCCTCTAGTATCGGTTGGTTGGCCTCCTCCTTCCTTGACCCACTTCCGCCACTATCGCTGCTGTCACAATATCTGCTTGGTAGAGTTGTGAGCAAAGTCCAGAACTCAATTCATCCATCTTTGGGTGCTGAAATACAGCCCAAGCAGACTGCATAGTCTCAGTTGTCAGCATTGTTGGGTCCAATTTGAAAATGGCGCTAGCCCATGGAGCAGAGACAGCGGAAACCTGGGATTTTTAGAATTTTTAATCCACCTGGCTCCTGCTATGTGTCCCACAATGCACAGCAAGAAAAATCCCAGAATGCACACAGCTCAGCACCAAAGCAAAGTACCATGGGATACCCCCCAGAATGTCACATGCTTAGTATGCAGCAAGGTGCTGCCGTGTGTACATGATACGAATTGAAAGAAGGCACAGCTGTCCCATGTGCACGCTATTACTGCAGGTTATGTACTGCTACTTAAATAATGCACATCAAATCAAACTAGTTTAACCCCCCATGTAGAGATGCCATTAGTCGCCTTCCTGACCATATGCTAAAGTACAGATTGTTCTAGTGACACTGATGGCACCTCTCTGAGAAAAGTAGGTTTTTGAGGGAATGCAGGGGAACTACTTGTTCAGCAGGGATCAAGAGGTTACCTTCAATCCAGTTACCCCCTCCCTTTGCACAGATGCTCAGAGGAAAGGCGATGCATTGGCTGTTTTAGGAGATGGCTCCACGCCCAGGGCCATTGGATTGAGTTGAACCCCCAGTAGGGGAGACTTCCTGTTGCTCTTTTTCACTTGTGCTAACTTGTTTGTGAATTTTGGTAAAAGGGTAAATGTCAGTTCTGAGTTTGAAATTAAACCCGATCCCAGGAGAGTTTTAGGTGTATGTGCCCCTGGACTGGATGTCCACACATCCAAGCCATACACAAACCCTGCTTTGGCCTGCATTTCTAATCTTCATTCTGCTCCACCGGGGATGCCCGGCTCAAGAACTCACTCATCTCCTTCTCCTGTTTAGCATCTCAGTGCATGTTTCCACGCCACCTCCGATGCACAGAGGATTCTCTCAACATTTGTATTTGTTATATCCTTGTTCATTGAGGGTAATTCTGCTGGTTTATGTCTGTATTGGCCAAATTCACCCATCAGCTGTTGAACAAACAAAATCCAGGCCCTGTTGTACTCAAAAGCCTCTGGGTTGTAGGTATAAACCAGGATTCCTGCAATATTGGACATGGGTCTGATCTACATCCGTTGCCACCAGGTAATTGGTAGCAATGTTCTAGGAAACGTATTGGGGAGCCTCAGGTTGCTATCTGAGGGGTATTATTGCTATTTATTATTACTATTACAATAGTGCCTGGGGGCACCTGTCATGGATAGGGTCCTATTAATGTTAATCATTTCTACATACACATAACAAAGAGGTGGCCCCTTCCATGAAGAGCATACAACCTCTGAATAAGATGAAAGCCAAGAAGTGGATGCAATACACAGATGGGGGAGCACAAGGAAACAATGAGATGCTACTGGACAGTATAATAAACAGTGGTCACAACATGACAGCTATGTAATCATTGCCAAGAGGTGTAGTGCCAGGAGATCCTTCTTCAGGCCATGCCATCTTTTCAAGGCTCCCCATGGCTGAGTATGCGCCAAACCCCGACTTGCTTACTGTTTTCTGCCTCCCTTGATGTCACCCCCAAGATTCCAACTGTCAGGCTTGGAAGAATCATGATTATACCCTGGGCTGGGTGATGATTTAAAGATTATATGACCAGCTCAGGGCCAGTTCTACCCTTTGACGACCCTCTGTGAAGAATGCGGGAGATCTCAACTGTATTACTTTTTATGAGTGTGATGTATGCCTCTGTCCATTTGATTCCTATTATGCTGTCTGCTACATAGTTGCAAAGAATTAACTTAACTCTGGGGTATTTTTTTTTACACATCTTCAGGAAGGCAGACATTAGTTGTAGATAGTTCAATCATAGAAACAACGAGGAGTCTGGTCTGACCTTAAAGACTAACAGATTTATTTGGGCATAAGCTTTCGTGGGTAAAAATCCCCACTTCTTCAGGTGATCTGAAGAAGTGGGGTTTTTACCTATGAAACCTTATGCCCAAATAAATCTGTTAGTCTTTAAGATGCCACTGGACTCCTTGTTGGTTTTTGTGGATACAGACTAACATGGCTCCCCCGATACTTAATTCAATCATAACAAACCATACGAGCCCTGTGTTGTTTTGTCCTGTCCCTGTTCTAGGGGGACACAACTTAGGACAGAACCAAGGCCTCAACAGGCAGGACAATGGAGACTACCTGCCAAAGACTTGGACTTGCTAATAACTCTTCTCCACGGTTACACACACACAGGGTTGGAGAATGGGAAAGGATCGGAAGAGACAAGGTTTAGAATCTGTTAAAATGGGACTCTTTCTAACGAGAAACGACCAGACCAGAACAAGAGGAGAAGGCTGGGAAGGAGATGAGTTGCAGAAGAATCCTAAACTCCCTGATGAACACTATACCCCCAAAGGGATCTCAGGAGTGCTGAGGAAAATTAGGGAGGGTCTTGTGAGCAGATGTTTTCTTTTTTCCATAGATCCGTATATCTCTTGCGCTTTGGCGGAGCAGAGTGTGTGTGGTTCAGAGGTGCCTTTGCAAAATCTGCGCTATTTAATTTAACTGTTACAAAGTCCCCAAGGGACTGAACTCAACCCAGAGTGCCTATGCACATGGAGTTTCAGAGAGAGGGTGTGCTTATGCTACTGGGGGGACTTGGGGATGGTCAGCACAGATCTTGGGGCCTAAGACAACTAGACCACAGGGTCACACATCCCAACAATGGGGTACCAGTATGGTAGTCTGTACACTGGGAATGTGTTTGCAAGGCCAGACTTAGCACCCCGACACTGTCTCTGTTTGGACTCAGGAGGCTTAAAAGCATGTGGGATCCAAGGTTTGGGTCTAATACAGCAGCCTGGCAACTGTCCACCAGGGGAGTTCATCCAGAGCTGCCTATTAAAGGCTCCTACTCTCCACTCTTGTATCAGGGAGTCTGACTGCAGGGTTCCTCACTGCAGCCCCCCTTCTCTGTTGCCAGCTCCCTGGCTTGATAGAAGCCCCCACCTATTTCTGGCCAGGTGAGCTTCACCCCCAATTAAGCCTCGTGGTGTCCTAGCTCCCTGCTGGGTGCTGCCTATGATTAATTAGCCTTTCTTGCCAATATTAACCCCTCCAGAGCTAATGTGAGTTGAATGCCCCCATCAGAACATGGAATCATTAAAAAAAGAGACTTTGCTAGACTCTATTGCTTTTTTCTGTGTGTGTTTTTTTGTTTGGTTGGTTGGTTTTTTTTTTTTTTTTTTTAGAGAGAGAGAGAATTATACTTAAATGGATGAGGGGAAAGTGGTAGATGAAATAATGTTTGAATTTTAAAGCATCAATAGTGTCTCTCAATATGTTACACTCAAAATAGATTCAAATCTGCTTGGATAACGTCACTGTCACTTGAACTGAAAATTAACTAGCTGCTATTAACAAATGGTATGGTATTGATTTAGGGGGTGGGATCTCTTAAGTACTTAAGTGATCTTTGCTGCATCGAGTCTTAATTCCTTCTTTGGTAATTTAGAAGAGGAAGTAAATAGCATGTTATTGATACTTGCAGATGATGCTAAAGTGGGAGGAGTTGCAAATATCAGTGAGGACAGAGAAATAATATGAGGGGCCCAAAGATTAGAAAGTTAGGAAATTACAAAATGGGGACTTGGCTTGGAAGCATGTGGTTAATACATCTGCAGAAAAATAATGCAAAACACAGATAATAAGTAGGAAGGAGACACCTTAGCAGGAATTAGCAATGGCTGAAAGAGACGCATGGGTGATAGTGAACCACAAATTAGAAATAAGTTGCAACGTGATATGCCTGCAATAGAAAGGTCAATGCTATTTTGAGCTACCAGTGCAGAGGCATCATGGCAGAGGGGCGGATAGGTAATACTCCCTCTCTCCAGGGGTCTGGTTTGACCCCAACTGGAATAGTACGCCCGTATCTGCAAAGGACATTACCAGAAACATAGGACAAATTGTGGGGAGTTCAGGGAGCACCCTGGAGGTGAAGGAATTGATTGATTGAGGTTGGGTTAAGGGTTAAATGTTTATAATTGGCCTTAGCAATGGCTAGTGGGGAATTACTTAGCATTTATGCTCCTGACAGATGCTCATCACCTATCCGGATCAGGTCCTATAATAGTAATGTGTGGGGCGGTAGAACTAACAGTAATATGATGCAATTAAGAAAGGGAAAAATTTAGTCTGAATGTCAGGAAAACCTTCCTTCCTGAGACTGAGCTGTATGAAGCTGCAGAATAAGTCTGATCCTATCTGCTACAAACTTCTCTGGGAGCAGAATAATGAGTCCATTCACCCCAGTGGAGGTGGTGGAAACCCCATTGCTTGGGACAAGGCCGAGAGACGGGTGCTAGAGGGAACATGGCCAGGGAGATGGACTTGTTAAAGCTAAGAGGTATTTTCCATTCCTAACTCCTGTGATGCTATGATGCTCCCAAAGCTAAAGCCTTCAGCTAGCCCAGCAGACAGTGCTGCTGTGGGTTTGTTCTTTTGTTACTGCTATAAACGAAGCATCATCTGGAGAAATAAATACAATTAACAGAAAAGCTTCTCATGCACCACAGGCCACTCTACTGCCAAGAAGCTGTTCTAAGCTCTGCAGCCTGTGATTTCCAGCAGGGAGGAGGGCAGCACAGACCCTGCTGGCTCATCCAGGGTAAAGCTCCCTTTTGGCTCTCCTGCCCATGGACTACTGTATAAGTCTCAGCTCTGATGACGGGCAGAGTGAGTCCAGTCACTAGTTGGGGCTCTGCTAATAGATAACAGCCGGGCCCCTGGTTAGTAGCTGTGTGAGGTGTCAATCGTTCTGGCAAGCCTGAAATATTAGCACACAGCACGTTTCGACTCCGTGCCAAAGGGTCCCCAGTTCTTTGCAAACAACTCTCATCTCAGACCTGACAAACTCACGACACCAAATGGGTCATGCAGGTATCTACAGAAAGCTCCTAACTTGTCAAAATTTGTAATCACTGAGCAATGAATGCATGGGTAATATTTAAGGAATAATGTATTTATACTCAAAAAGAAGAACAGGAGGACTTGTGGCACCTTAGAGACTAACAAATTTATTAGAGCATAAGCTTTCGTGGACTACAGCCCACTTCTTCGGATGTAGTCCACGAAAGCTTATGCTCTAATAAATTTGTTAGTCTCTAAGGTGCCACAAGTACTCCTGTTCTTCTTTTTGCGGATACAGACTAACACGGCTGCTACTCTGAAACCTGTATTTATACTGAAAGTCTTCTCTATGGACTTGGAGTGAAAGTTAGTGTCCAGCAGATATGTCTCAGTGATTGCCCAGTCGGCAGGAGGGAGTCGTTACCCTGCTCTGGTTAGCCAGTGATGCAATGCAAGGTTCAGTTGTCCAGCCTTGCTCCATCCCAAGACTATCAATGGAAAAACATCAGAGACCACTACAAGCAATCAAAACCATTGGAGGTTAAAATAAAGGGAACATTACAACAGACAGAGAGCCACCCTGCCTATGAACAAAGACAAAAGACTGTTTCAGTATAACAGAGGGTGAGGAAAGGTACTCTGTCTCCTTTCACTGAGATGATATCTTGGGGAGCAGGGATGTTCTCATGAAAGATTGGATCCTGGCTGCGGGGAAGGCAGTCAGCTCTGCAACAGGTTGAACTTTGGGTGGGGGGAGGAAAGGTTACCGTTAATAAGTGTAGATCCAGGTTTGCGTTTTACGATTTTGTTATGGCAACCATTTGTTTCCATCACTCCCTCTTGTTTCTAGCATAATCTCTTCCCTTTCTTAAATAAACCTTTGTTTGTTGTATTGTGTGTTCTAAAGGAGCGGTGATTTAAGGTAAAATCAGTAAAGTGGGGTCCACTGCTCCTTTGGGAGCAGAGGATCTGGGATTTCTGAGAGTAGGCAGAGTCAGCGGCTGGATATCACAGGCGAATGCTTCAAGGGGACTTGGGGATGGGGGGGCACCTATTAGAACATGCAAGGTGAAGACAGGGCTGGCATAGCCCAGAGGAGAGTGCTTGAGTGGCTGAAAGGCCGGTGGTGTTCGGGAGCTCACACCCAGCTAGGCACAGGCAAGACTCCCTCACGCTGGAGGCAGGGGGTAACGAGGTGACTCAGAGTCCTGGGTGCCCCAAGAATTGTCTCACACACTGCCTGATTTTTCAAAAGGGCCAAGCAATAACCCGTACAATCCTGTGGCAAGGTAAATATGAATTCCCATTGTACAGATGTGAATGGAGACAGTAAGATTACAGGAGCTGCCCGGAGCTATGGAAGAACCTGGAGACAAAGCCAGGATTAGGAGGGAGAGGGGGTTCCTGACTCCCTTTCCCATGCAGTCAGCTGGAGAATTGGTGGGTTGGAGAGATTCAGGGGGGAGTGTTTTACAGAGGAGCAACAAAGGAGAAGGCTCTTGCATCAACGGCAAGGGGGAGAGAGGAGGCCAGTGGTCAATGAACACTCCCCACCCCCAGTCTCTAAACACCTGCATAAACCTGTCTCTGTGTCCCAGGGCTTTTAATAATGCTTGCCGTAATCAATCAGCGGAGGTAATGGCCTGGAGAGCAGGAAGCATTGTATCTGAGCTGAGCGTGCAATCCTATCACAAAGGAGTTTACGGGGGGTAATGTTTTTACAGTTATAGTCGGCGGTGAACCGTTCTGCATTTCAAGCACTTCTACCTTGCTATTAAATAACTAATAATTAACCGGGAGAGGCCATTCGAAGAATCTGGTGTGGTGATGTCTGGTAGTAACTTTTTTTTTTAATCATACAAATCTATGCCAGGACTACGTGCTGGAAGACAGTAAAACACATATAAGGGGAGGGAAAGAGAGTTTGTGATGGCCACACTTTTTTTGATTTATAAATAAATCTGTTTTGATATTTGCAATTAAGTTGGCAAAGTCTCTGGTGCTTTGTTCCGGAGGTTGCTTAGAAGCAGGGTACCGCTGGGTTTATATCTAGGCAAGCAGCCACCTCCATCAGCGGAGACCTGCCGTAGCATTCTGCATTCTTCCTAAAAGATTTATCTGAAGCAAGGTCCATGGCTGGAGTGTTTAAAAATGAAAAACAGCCCCCCCCCCCCCCGCAAATGTTTGTACAGTGTGGCTTTAATTGTAATTGTGTTTCTTCAGGTTGCAGTGGGGTGAGGGGGTGGGGAGGGATGTTGTATCTATAGAAAATGCTTTGAGCTCCCTGGCTATTTCAGGAAGACTCCAAGTCTCCTCCTCCTTATGTAAATAAACATGATAGATCCCACTGCTTGTGCTGAGGCAGGGAGGATCTGAGAGTGGGTGGAGGCTGCTTGAAAGGGTGAGCAGCATTCTGTGGTGTACGGATGTTATGTATGCACTTATTGGGAGTCGCTAAGCCGGTGTGTGTCTGTGTCTGTGCATGCTGATAATGACTGAATGTGCGGACTTCTACATCACTGCTCAGTGAGAAAGGGACTGCAAGGTAGCCAGCCACCTTGCGCAGTACTATGGGGGGACAGATAACAAGAAACACTCTATACGGTAAGGTGCTAACCACCGCTGGTGTTTATACAGCAAATTATATATGTAAATTCTTAGCCCTCTGCTTGACCCTTCTGCAGCAGAGAATATGGCTCTGAAAGGTAAGCTAGGTGCAACGCTGGGGACTGCTCTCTCTGCAATTTTTTCCCCTAGTTCTCTTAAAAATCTTGTTTGAGAGCTGATCATATTTAAAGCAGAAGCCTTGGGTAGGGTGAGTGTTTATCTTATCTAATTCCATATGTCGTCTTGTTTTATTGCTTTGAATGAGAGACAAATATTTGTCTATATAACGTTGACTTCTGTGCTGACAGATAGCATGGACAAAAAGAAAGTATGTGTATATACCGTGACAACCTTGACCAGGAAAAATGGCAAATAAGCATCAATGTAGGTTTTAATTTGGATTTTGAAACCCTGATACCTTCTCAAATGTACATCTTTATCATTGGGGTTTTCTTTTAATCACAGATTGTGTGTTTCTGGCCTATTTTATTTTAAAATTTTAAATTTGATATGGTTTAAAACAAAGATGCTGGCTTGAACTGACTGAGCTTAGATAACTAAGCTAAATCCATTAAGTACAGTATGCTGTATGTGTTTGCAGGATAATGTAATGCTGCGAGTGGGGGGTGGGGAATTAGATAATATTGAATAGGACAGTTTTCTGAAGCAAACTTTAGGACTGTTAATATGATATACTGAGTGTGTGTGTGTGTGTGTGTGTGTGTGATACACACCAGAATCGGCTTGTGAGAAATACTGTACTCAATTAATATTGAGCTTGCTCATTGCTTTGAAATGTTTTCGTTAATTTCGGGACATTGGACTGAGTCTGGAGTCTACCTGAATGAATATTTGGGTATGCACGATATTACAATAATAAATATGAATGTAAAATGTTCTATAAAGACATATTTACAAACACAGATACATTATTCTCATACGTACACAAAATGTAAATATTTCTTAGTTTGAGTTGAGATGTATTACGAATACATTCATTATAAATATTTGTCTGCTCCAATCCTGATTTATCTTATTTTCTCACCATTGTCAAACAGCAATATAATTAACAAGTAAATATATTCAACAAATGTGTATTGATTCCTTTCTCTCATATATAGCAAGGATGTCTCTATAGATATTAGCATTTCTTCATGAGTTACCTTCTGCATTTTAACCTTTGGTCAGACCATTTTGTGTCTGTCTTTGCTATCCCTACAATGCACATGCTATTTGCAAAATAACATTACTGTTTGTCATCAGAAATAAAAAGAAGGAAGTCCCTGGATAGTTACTTTGTCATCAATGCTGGATTTTTTCCCACTTCATCTTTTTCTTTAAACTATTCTTTTCTAAGTGAACTGGAGAAACCTGGATAGAAACATTATTTGCATAATTGTATCTAGGTGTTGGGTTCCTCTGCTGACTTGCCACAACCATTGCGGTGATCACACAACTTCTGCCTTTCAGTGATACTGCACCAAGTGAACCCAGTTCTTGAAGTTTTATTTTTGTAGGGGGACGAAAACAAAATTAGGAGACGTGGGTAATTAACTTTCTTGATTTTGTCTCTTTAAATAAAGAATAAAAGCCGCAAACTGTATGATAAAAGAGATGCACAACTGATAGCTGAGACCAGAAATTATTTGAAAAGTGATGTCAATAAAGGATTTAAAAAAAAAGCATATCTATAACACACTTTTAAATTGGAAATTTGAGGACAACTGCAGTTGTGGTTTGTCTGCCTGTGGCGACCATACCTCAAGTTCCATATTTCTACTGATTGCCGTTTTTTTTATTTCAAAAGTACCTGAAAATGTTTACTTTCTTAAAACGATAATTAAGAACCAATAAGGTAATGCTAGTGAAAGCAGCTGGATTGACAGCCTGGGGGACTGGAATCTTTTGTTTATAAAGAGAACAGGTGCGGCAGAGGCAGAAGCATTGCAACCGCCCACCAAACTGACACTTGCCAGTATCCCTTGACCCTAAGCTGGAGGACTCAGGTGAAATTTTCAAAAGCAATGTAGCCACAGCAGCACGGGCTACCCTCCTGGGTACAATCCTGCCCGGAAACCCTGGTACATACTCGGGCGGTTAGCCAATGCTGCTGCCTGGGCCACCATGGCTACACTGCTGTTTTTAGCAAGGTCGCTCGGAAATGCCTGCATGTGTTCCAATTGGATGTCCTGATTACAGAGTAGACCTAGCCTACTGGAGCTGGCGGGTGTAATTTCCAGCTGAAGCAGACATACCCGTTCTAGCTCTGATGGAGCTAGCGTGCTAAAAATAGAAGTGTAGCTGAGGTAGTGGGAGGGGCAAACTGCCCTGGGTACATACTTAGGGTCTTGAATGGGATTGTACTCGGGGTTATTAGCTGCTCTTGTCAATGGTGCTGCCTTCTATTTTTAGGCACTAGCTCAATCAGAGCTAGTGTGGGTATGTCTCCTCGAGCTGGAAATCACAGCTTCCCGCTCCAGTGTAGACGCCTCCGAAGTCTCATTGGAAGCCAGCTGTAGTGGATTGAGTTGCCTAGAGTCCATTAAATCCTTGGTGCCTCTGCTGAAACTGCCTCCAAGGAGATCGGTTGGAGCTAGCGATGGTAGGGCTAATTTGATGTGATGTGAACACATGTCCACTGGAAAGCAGGCTGAAACCACAAACTCCTGTCCCAGAGGCCATTTCACAGGTGCCAGGTAGCAATGAGTAATTCATCTGGGTTGTCACTGACCCTGGCTGGATTTGAATGAGTGACTTAGAGAGGAAAATCTTTTGATATCATCTATGATTTAGGTAGCCTGTTAAGTGGTAAAAACAGGATGATGGTGGGTCATTTGCTATGGAAGGTTTTGGCTGCACTGATGCTGTATGGGAGGGAGTGGGGGGGGGCTTACAATGGAAAGGAAAACCTGTATACACTCTGTCACTGTAACCAGCATAGCATCCTCCATTCAATAATCTCAAGTCCCTTTACAAACAATGAATTAAGCCTCCTCATATCCCTGAGTGGATGAATATTGTCATTATCCCATTCTGCAGACAGACACTGAGGAATGGAGAGGTAAAGTGACTTGCCCAAGGGCAGTCAGTTTGTGTCGGAGCTAGGAGTAGAACCCAGCAGCCTTGCCTCCCGGCTCTGTACTGCAATCACAAGACCGCCTCTCCTCCCCGTTAATATTATCTGTAAATATTATGTGTGCTTAAATTATTCTAAAAGCTATAGGTAAGCTTATGTTTGGAGTCCTTTGTGGTGGTGGGAGTGGTGATTTTATTTGAAATGACCATTGTATGCAGTTCTAGTGCACTCCTGTTTCCACTGACTTCAGCGAGAGTGTGGAAGGACAGCAGTGCTTGCAGATTGTCCTAGTAGTGGGGTTGATGGGTTCTCAGTGGAGTCCTGTGTCATCTCTCAGTGGAGTCCGGTCCCACCACAGGGGCTTAGAGGTAAGGAGCTTTAAACACGAGAGGATGGAGTTGAATTGGGTTGAGCTTCCTGTAACAGATCCCGGAATGAAAACCTTCCCAACATGCAAATAATGTAACGAATTTATTGCATGAATGACGAACCCCTTGATTTTTAAAAGAAAATGTCTAGTAACTGTGTGTGTACACCAAAGGCAAGGTTTATCACTGTCTTGCCCCATGTAGATAAATGTCATGCAGTATCCGGGCATCACTATGTAGTCTTTGTCCATGTGCCACTGTGCATTATATGTATTATAATTTATCCTATTCTGTTTCTCTCTCTCTCTCTCCCTCCCCCAAACCCATATCAATACTTAGTGCAATTTTGGATCCTATATATAATCCAAAGGGTAAAAGTTACAAACAGTAAGTTCAAGAGGAGCATAGCTGGGGCCATAAACTTTTGAAAAAGATGATATCCATAAATGTTTTTGTTTAAAGGATCCTTTTAAAAAGAAAATGTTAGCCCCCACGGAGATTTGCCTTGTTTATCGGAGACTGCAATGTCCCTATTTTGATGAAATGAGCATTTGTGTGCATAAAATATAGACATACAAAATTGCACTAAATATTTATATCAAACAGTACTTGCCATTTAATCCTAAATGAAACATAGCTACAATATCTACATATATAGTATTAAGCGTATCCCTGCAATACGTTGGGGGTTGGACTCGCTCTTGCCTGCTGTATTCCTTTGTAATGCTCTTTTCTGGAAAGAAGTAAAAATGGTTGTTTCATATTATTGATCATTCAGGACGCTACTGCAGCTCGTTTGCTGAAGACCTAATTCAGTAGGACCAAATCCCTGGGGTTTTACCTGAGAGAGACTGCAGGATTGGGGCCCATTAGTTTTGATTTCGCTCTGCTTTTCTTTCTCAGTATAAAGATAACTAAAAAGGCTTCCTTAGCAAGGGAAGCTGCTGTCCTGAGAGAGACAGTCACTTTTTGTAGACATGTAGAGATTTCAGACTGACATGTACAGATCTCTTCAGGGGGCTTTCTGCTACCCAGGATATACACCGTGGATTAATTCAGATGCATGGGGTTGTGTGTGTGTGTGTGTGTGTGTGTGTACACGTTTTGCTTAGCTAACCTCACCCAATATAAATGATGATCACCAATAATGCTCTCATTCCAGGGGTTTAATTTTATTTGTAATTACCCATATGTCACCAGCATTTCACATAATCGTGTTACAGAATAATTCTTACCAGCAGCAAAGAAAAAAGGTATAAAGTGTGCCATTTCCCAAGGGTATTTCTTCACTAGCAACTAACATGGCTATGTAGTCGCGGCACCAGCCGGCGCTATAAAAAACCCACCTCCACAAGAGGAGTAGCACCCAGCGCTGGTGCATTGTCTACACTGGCACTGAAACTTGCAGCGCTCAGGGGGGTGTTTTTTCACACCCATGAATGAGCGAGTAAGTTGCAACGCTGTAAAGTGCCAGCGTAGACAAGCCCCAAGATGTAATCAGTATCATTGTAATTGGGGTGGTGATGGTGGTGGGGAATGGCTACTGAGAACAGAGAGCCACACGATTTGAGTGTTGGCTTGGAAAGCAGCAATGTTCAAAAGATATATTGGTGAGTATTGTTTAGATTGTAAATTCCTTTCAGGAGAAAGTGCTGTGTACCTCCCCAATGTAAATAGTGTCTATTTGTGTGGATGTGAGTGTGCATGTCCCAAATTTTTCTCTCCCATGGACGTGGTAAGGCCCCAAGTGCAGTGGAACCATAGTGGGAGGAAGGTCCCAGAGGTTGCATAGGGACATTCCCTGCACCAGTGTTCCATGGTCACTACACGTCAATGTGGAGAGGTCTTTGCAGCGTAGTGAATGGATACCTGGCAAAGTGGACCTGCTTAGCAAAGCCTCTGGGGCTATGTTTACACTGGGTGGGGGTCGACCTAAGATACGCAACTTCAACTACGCGAATAGCAAAGCTCAAGTCGGCGTATTTTAGGTCGATTTACCTGGCCGTGAGGACAGCGGCGAGTCAACCGCTGCCGCTCCCGCATTGACTCCGCTTCCGCCTCTTCCGCGGTGGAGTTCCGGAGTCGACGGCAGAGCAATCGGGGACTGATTTGATCGTGTCTCTTCTGCCCTGCTCCTTTGTGTGATCATTTATACCTGTGCAAAATGGGTGCAAAACACGGGCATTCGGACGTGGTCCCATTTCATATCCACTTAAAACAAGTGTAAATGCCTATGCAAGAAGCAAGGCAGTGGATACTCGGCTGTTCCATGTAGGGGATGGGACACCAGCCACTGCTAAAGCAGCTGTGTTGATGTGGTGTCTTTCAGCAACTAACGAGGGGACGGGTGCTATTTCCCTAACTCTAAAACGGCTCCCCTATGCAACCTTACTTACTCTAGCTTTGCAGAATGGCCCTTTACTTTTAGCACTCTCACAGCTATTGATCACATAGTAGATGTTGTATCTATACGTAAAAAGAAGAACAGGAGTACTTGTGGCACCTTAGAGACTAACAAATTTATTAGAGCATAAGCTTTCGTGGACTACAGCCCACTTCTTCGGATGCATATAGAATGGAACATATATTGAGGAGATATATATAATCTTGATTATCACTTCAAAAGTTTTTTTTCTCTTAATTAATTGGCCTCTCAGAGTTGGTAAGACAACTCCCACCTGTTTATGCTCTCTGTATGTGTGTATATATATCTCCTCAATATATGTTCCATTCTATATGCATCCGAAGAAGTGGGCTGTAGTCCACGAAAGCTTATGCTCTAATAAATTTGTTAGTCTCTAAGGTGCCACAAGTCCTCCTGTTCTTCTTTTTGCGGATACAGACTAACACGGCTGCTACTCTGAAACCTATCTATACGTAGTAACTAATTCTGCTCTCACACTGGTGTGAATTAGGATTAACTCCAGGGAGGTCAGTGGGGTTACAAGAGTGTGAGAGCAGAAATCAGGCCCATCAGCTTTGTTTCCCCATACTGTATACTGACCGTATATAACACGAAAGCTTGATAACCTTTTCTAACACTGGTTGACTGAATTTCCCCCGGTAATTCTTATCAGCTGTTCATCCCAAGTCCACAGCTGATCAGACACAGTGTATCCACCTTCAGGTATAATGCTTTCCTACTACTTATAACTAATTTAACTTGCAAACACACTAAAAGAAAAAGAGAATAACCGCACTGTAAAATGCTGTCTCATTAGAATGAAGTATGAAGCCTTGACAACACTGGAACCTGTCAGCAAGGTCTCTCTGCAGATAAAAGTTATGTTAGTTAATTTTTTTTATGGACTCTAAATCCTCACCAAGCTTATGGGACAACTGATCTGGCTTCCAGACTTGGACTGATTGACAGCAAGATCAGCCTTGCAAAGGTGGCTAGTTTATTTTCCATGTTCTATAGGCCTTGCTCACTGAGAAACAATGCAAGGGGAGGCTGTTGCCAAACTCTCCCTGCATTCAGTATGACCCTTGCTTAGGTCTAAAAGTTGTATCTTTTTTTAAAAATTTAATCCAGATCAGGGCTGGACTAATTGGTGCAGAAGACCCTGGGCAGAGTGCCAATGCCATGTTAACATTTACTAAAAATGGAGCTACCAGAGATTACTTCAGTTCATGCCAGAAACCTTTGACTTGTCACATTCAGGTGTCCCGGGGTGGTGGTGGTAGCGTTCCAGTGACTGCTGGGAAATCCCATGGCATAAAGTGCTCAGTGCCTCTAGCTATAGGGGTTTCATGGACATTCAAATTTACTTTTGAAAATTACACCCATTTTGGAGAGCAAGTTATTTCTATAACATTGCTAGGCACTAGAGAGGAAGTCTCTTCATACCGAAATGGAAAGAGAAGAATGTGCCATATTCCAGTTCTGTTCTTTACTTTCCGATGGGCATTCTTTTTCTTGAGGTTTTCTGTGCCCACCTGATTATCATCAGCCTACAAGGTATCTGAAGAGTTCCTCTTGTGGTGAAACCTACAGGCCCTTCCTCCAGGGTTGTCCAGCCTATCCTCTCATAGCAGTTTTGTTGCTAGCATTCTCTATATGTGGTTGGAGATTAGTGGTACTGCCTCTGATAATAGAATCTTTCTCCTTCATTATTTTCTCTCTTACTGTCCTCACATAATACTGTTAAGTGGTAACTGTAGTACTTCTTTGGGGCATAGCTAGCATCTCAAGTGACCAAGTCTCTCCTCTGAATATTGTATGCAGTAACCTGATGTTTAGAGGCATGGAAAGACTACCATATGGCAGAGACATTGAAGAGGACAGCACTCTTGACGTAGAGACAAATGAGAGGATGTGATATAAGTATATAAAATAACGAATGGTCTAGACATATAAAATAGTGAATGGTACATTCTCTAGACCATTCGTTATTTTATATACCTATATCACATGCTCTCTTTAAGTAGTCCTAGCCTTCTCCATACGGAGGAGAGATGGAAGTCTTTTCATACCGCTAACATTTCGCACCTGTCGCTTAACATACAAGGAGTTCAGAATGACAGATGATATATTTAACCATCATTCATTAAATGATTAAAACTGTTTGTGCACTGTCAGGAGAGCTTCTAGATTCTCTAAGACATTCTAGGCAGTCATCCACATTCTTAATCACAGCATAGTATTCCCTGAGACAAACGAATCACCTTGTTGAGAGGTTTTTTTCCTCTTACTTAATTGGCCTCTCAGAGTTGGTAAGACAACTCCTACCTTTTCATGCTCTCTGTATGTGTATATATATCCTCAATATATGTTCCATTCTATGCATCCGAAGAAGTGGGCTGTAGTCCACGAAAGCTTATGCTCAAATAAATTTGTTAGTCTCTAAGGTGCCACAAGTACTCCTGTTCTTCTTGTTGAGAATGTGTTGCACAAAGTCAAATTTACTAAACAAATTTTATTTGCAGTGCTAATCTCTGGCAGGAACTGAGGGGAAAAGATCTCTGCTGGTGTGCTGCCTAATTTAGAGTGTCTGGTTTCCTTTTAATTGTGTGTTGTTACAGGGTGTCCAGATATGCTGAGAGGTGGAATTGGGAGAAATCTAAAAATAGATAATTAACTAGATTAGGCAAAAAGGAAAGGTGTGATTCCTGAAAGGTGAAGGCAAAGTAGAGAATTGACCTCAGCTTGCTGGCCCAAAGAACCATCTTAGATTATTGGTTGCATGGCAGCATGTAGAGCCACAGAGAAAGACCTTTTGAGCATTCCTCTCCTATGTAGTGTAAGTGCACAGGGTGCCTGCCAGACACAAGTCTCATTATCCAAATGCCTGTGATGAAAGCAGATGCCAGCAAAGGCTAGAATCCTGCGTGAACGTGCTTCATGGTAAGGCGGATTGGCTTTAGTGCTGTTGTCTATTTGTCATTCATCTCCTATCCTCCTCCAATCAACATCGGTTTCCTTTTTAAAGCACATTCATCTGCATGAAGCTGACCTAGAACGAGCCAGAGCCTTCTGGTGCTAGAGCCTTCTCCTCCACAGCTCTTCCTGTCTTGGGCAGGCTTACTCCGTGTTTCTGCCTCACTGACTCTTCCTCCCTTGACCCTGTGCCTCTTAAAGGGATGCTATCCTCGGTCAATTATAGGAATCTTAGAGATCGAGGAGCAGGAATTCTCTATTTATATTTGTTAGTTTACCTTGTGCATTTGACAGCCCAATGAAATGGACAGGGTCAGAGAGAAGCATCGAAAATGATGAGAGGCACAGAAAACTTCCCCCAAGGACTGGGAATGTCTAAATAAGAGAGGAAATGTGAGAGAAGGATAGAAAATAATGACTGGCATAGAGGAAGTAAATCAGGTGCTCTTATCTGCCTTTTCTCATCATCCAAGAACAGGGCTTGTCCTGACAGGCTGGGCCAGCAGGGTTCTTATGGCACTCTGGGCTCTGGCCACAAGTTAAAACTGCGTCTCCAGGCGGAAGTTCCAGGGCAGGGCACTGCAAACACAGTCCTCCCTCTACTGAAGCCAAGTCCTTTCTAGGGTGCAGGGCACACCATTTCCCCCACCCTTCCACCACTGGGGGGAAATGGACACCAAGGTGATTTGGAAAACATTTTTAGGCCAAGTTACACCGGTGTAACTACGGCCCATTTTACACAAGACGTTCTTGGTACTAACATATTGTTGTTACGTGAGGATCGGTGGAGCGTGGAGGCTGAGTTTCGGGAGATGGGATGTGACCCAAGCCTGGAAATTCTATTCTGTAGGGCACTCTGCTAAGGGCTATCGCTTGTGCTTTGGCGGGATGTCCCTTTTCTGAACTTGCTGATCAGCGCCACCAGTGCCCAAGAATTTGCTCTGGGTAGGTCTGGTGGGGTATGGGGTGGAGGGGTGGGCGGCGTTTATTGTGAACAGGTCCACAGCCTGTGGATCCGGTGATTTTGTGCTTCTATCATGGCTGTGCTCTGGGACACTCCAATACCAGAGTGATGAGTGCTGTTCAGATGAATCAGTGGATGGACTGATGTGTCGCTACCTGTTTCTGAAGGGGCACCGTAGGGAGTGGAATATCTGCCCTTCTGCAACACTTCAGCCTGATATTATTGTAACTCAAAGGGTACAGAACCCTCACCAGAGGTATTGACCCAGCAGAGCCAACAGTGCAAGAGCAGCATAAGCACATCTGCAAAGATAGTTCCTAAAAATGCTGCTCCTTGTTTCACTGTGGATGAAGTCCTTGGTCTGTCTGCCACAACTGCTGACCATGCTCAAGAATCCATTCAGAATAGATGCTTCTTGGCATTAGTTTTGGTAACATAAATTGGTTTTGGATTATTTGGTGCTAGTCTGCACTCTCGGGGAAATGATAGAGGATGTCATTCCTTTCCTTTCCTTTCATCGTTAGCTCTTCAAAACTCATCAGAAGCAGCACGGTCTGCAGACTAGGTGCTGCCCTGGGAGTCAGGCGACCCGGCATTCACTCGCGTGATCATGGGCAAATTGCTTAACTTCTCTGTGCCTTGGGTTCCCCATGTCAAAAATGGGGATAATGATGCTTACTCTCTTTTGTAAAGCACCTTCACATTTCAGATGAGAGGCACCATATATAGGTGAAAAGTATTCCCACTTAATACTGTGGTCAGTGAGGGCTGAACCCATCACTAGATATTAGACCCATGGTACTAGTACGCGTGCTCAGGTTGTCATGAGTTTTAGTGTGCTGGCATTTATGGATTGTTTTAAGGTTTTATCACATCTGGAAGAACTGAATGCGAGAGAAGCATAGAGTAGGGAAGAGATATGGAGGAGGGGGGTTGGGTGGCAGAGTGAGCTTGCTTTAAGAGATGAAGCTCTGAAATGATCCATGACGTTCCCAGAATCTAGAAGGACATTTTTCCCCAGGTGTAATTTCCCTGACTTCTGTGGAATTATATCAGGGATATATTTGACCCTTGAGCTTTTCCAGACACTTGTCTGTGGAAGTGTTTTCCTTCTCCATCTTATCTGAGTGCCTTACAAGTTGTTAACATCTCTCTCTCTCTCATAAGTAGGAGTAAATTGTTTGTTTAGATGTCAGGATTTTTTGTATTGTTCAGCCTTAGTCTACTTAATTTTATAGGGAACATTTCCCATGTGCTGAATATACCTTTATTGTATTAAAAAAGATCTTGTGCCCCATTAAGAAATATAAAATATAAAACAGCTCCTGTTTCGGCTTGATTGCTCTTGGACTGCTCCTCAAGCAGCAAACTAACAAAGCTCTTTTACTAAATGTAAAAATGCCATACCTTTCTAGGAGCAGAACCCCCTCCTTCCCTCCCAAACTATTTAAAGTACTTGACAGTGTCCCTTTAAAATGCAAGCAGTTAATATACTGTGGCTCCCCAGACTTTAGACATGACCCTGGAGTAAATACATAATGTCCTGTGGCTTGATGAAAGTTCTGAAAAAATTAACAAGACAGACTGACTGCAAAGCTCTTTTGCTCAACGGCAACTTTTCTAGGGTTTTTGCATTTTTCCTTAGTAACGTGTCCAAATGTTGGCTTTGCTGCACAGGCATCAGTGATGCAGCCTGTGGAGTGAAATAAACACTGTATGGCCATTCTTGTTGACCATAACAAAACTTTAAATAAAATGTGCATGAGGAAGAAGACAACTTAGAGTTTTGGCTTTTTTTTTTTTTGAAACCCCAAACTTCTTCTATGAGCTACCTGTCTTCAGTAGGAAGTGAATACAATGATAAGAATAACAAATAATACCTTACTCTTCTCTACTACTTTCTATCTGAAGTTACACAGATTGATGATCAAACCCAAAGATTGTTTACAACTGGTATTTTCAAAGGCTTCTTACAAAATGAATTAGATTTGGAAAAGTCACAAGAAGAAACAAAATTAGTCTCCATCAAAGAGAGCCCAGTGTTTCCCCTCAGTAACATCCTGTAGCAACTGAGAACAAAATGGCTTCTGTCTCTGCACACAAACTCCAGTGGAAGCTGTAGGTGCTCAGCGTCTCTGACGATCGGGCCTTTTATTGTTTAGCTGCCTAAATATGTAGGTAGATGCCTGTCTTTAAGTTAGGAGGCGTGCAGATTTTTGACCATAATGTCTAACCTTCAGCGGGTCTTTTGGTGAATGTAAAGTTTTTCATTTGGAAGGAAATGAACAAGAACGAAAGAGTCAAGTCCACCATGCACAGTGTCCAATCTTACAAAACTTAACTTTTTAAAGGGAAATAAAAGACATAAATCATGAGCCAAATTCTTCCTTCAGGTACTAGGGATGTAAAATGGCCATCAGGCCCGCACCAGCCGGCCGGCCAATCCCAGCGGCTCAGGCTGGCTGGAGCGGCCCCATCCCCCGCCTCACCGGTGGGCAGGATCAGCCCCAGCCACTTCCTCGGTTAATCATTTAAACTAAATATTTTAAATCATTTAAATGGTTAACTTTTAAAATGGTATTTACATCCCTATCAGGTACATGCATGCAACTGCCACTAAACTCCATGGAAGCTACTCATCTGAGAGTGGACTTTGGACCCTTTACATTTAGTAAAAACGCCGTACCTCTGTTACTGACAAGACTTTACAGTATTGAAATGTGACAACATTTTAAAATCTAATTCTACTTGCAAATCCACCACTGATATTGTTCCCTTGTATGTCATTCAGCATGGAAAGGGAAACTAATTGGAGCACTTTCATTTTCTAGTTACCCTAAACTAGCTCAGAGCTGCTGTTTGATTTCACAACTCTGGAGGGGAACATTACAAGCATGTAATCAGTGCTGTTTTTATTTTCCCTTCATGATGTTGACTCAGCTTGTTAGTGTACCATATTAAACCTGGCAACAAGGAAAGGAAACCCTGTGTTGAATTAGCAACCTAGTCTGTTTTCCATTTAACTGAAGTAGAGAAACCCACATTATTAAAACTTTATTGAAATATTGCATCATATTGCTTTGGAATTGCCTGGGATATGTCACCAACTGGGAACCCATTGAGAATAATCTTGATTTTCTGGGATGCCAACCTGAACAGCAGAAATCAATTGACAACATTCAAGATTTTGTCTTAACTTTTTATGGACAAAATGTCAAACACAAGGAAGGCCTTTAAAATCAGAGGACGCATTGATGAAGCCCTGTATAGGACCGAGTTCTGCTCTAAGTTATGCCCGAGCAACCTAGCTGACTTCACTGAGGGTTGCACAGTACAACGGAGATGAGAATTTGGTTCATAGTGTGGAAAAATAGAGATGCAGAATAATCATGCATTCATACAACTTATTTGGTGTCAAACGTGCCCGTTTTTTTACTGCACCCACCATAATTACAGCTCATGGCTTGCATCCTGCATTGAGATCTGCTGATGAACACAGGGGTCTAAGCAGTGAAATGCTACATGGGCATGAGGGTTCATGTCAGCAGATCCTGATTCAGCAGCTGTGCTACAACGTGTAATGGTGGGTGCAGTAAAAATTTGGCGTTTAAGGGATACCACCACATGGGTGCAGTGCTCCATACCACTGGATCCCACTGTAGGTCTGGGGTTATAAAAACAAGCGCATGAGACCAAATCCTGGAGTCATTCTTCTGGTTGTAGTCAGACAGAACTTCCCTTGACTACCATGTGATTTTGCCTGAATAAGGATTGCAGGATTTTCCAGTTTGTAATGTTACAAAGAGAAGGGAAATTTCCTAATGGCTGACATCCCAATTCAGCAGCTCCCCACAATCCTGCCATGCTGTAAGATCATCGCCTCCCATCGGGCAAAAAAATAAAAAATCAAGCCTCTTCCTCCCCCCACTCGCCACCTTCTCAACCCGGTGATTTCAGTCATGCTTCTTTCCACGCGCTTCTGCTCCAAACATAGCTGCATTTATGGCAGAGCTCTGAACCTTGTGACACTTTTCATTTCTTCCTCTTCCCCCGCCCACCATGCCCCCAGTATGTTAAATAGGCTCTTTTGCATGTGCTTAACTAGCTGTTTTTGTTCCTATTCCTGGGTATGTCTAACAGTCAGGGTTCCTATTCCTTCAGTGTGTCCCTGCTAGTCCAGCGAATCAGAAATCCCATCTTTCTCTTCTCTTCGTGCTTTTGTTCATAACTCATCTTCCCTGCGAGTAAGCCAATTGACGTGAATGGTACTGCTCATATGTGTATGGAACACTCCTCTTGCGGGTACGGGTTTGGCAGAATCAGATTTTGGCTATGAGATGAATAAAGCATTGGTCACGAAGCATGGAAGCATTAGGATCCATTCTCCGATAAATACACCTGGGCAATTCACAATGACATTAATAGAAGTATCAGTCTACAGGTGGTGGAACTTAGTGAGTGGATGATGACTAAAACGAATAGTTTTCTATCTAGATATCCCTCCAGAAAACGGTTTGTTTGGAGGGTAGCCACCTCCAGAATGAGAATGTTTTGGTACCATTTTGTTCTCTGTCATCGGGCTTAAGAAACAGGTTTACTTTTTCATGACCTATAGTAGCAAATTTATTTATGATTGACTGGTGTCCTATGTGAGGTAGTCAGTGAGAGAATTGCCAGTTCTCATGGTTTTAGTTGTATTTTTCTTATGCAAATCAGAGAACCAGTGGTAGTTTCATAAGATGTCATGATACTCAAATGAACTAGATATATATGTATGCGCACACCTGTGCATGCAGATATACACACCGGTTCCCTCTACTGGATGGTGTCAGAACTACTGTATGTGTCATAAGCACTATACTGCTAACAGATTTAAAAAAGAGATACTGAAACTGAGGGGGGGAAATTCCTTTGTTTTGTGAACATTGCTTCCACCCACTCCCAAAAGGTAAATTTTGGATTTACTAAGCTGATGGAATCCTTTTAAAATAAATGTGTCGTTTCCAGTCATGTGGTTGCTATTTGTTTTCAGGCAATACGATTACAATGCCCTTGATCACTTGTTTAAAGCCCTGGTGCAGCAGATGCCAGAGAAAACAAGTTCCTGAGTAGACTACTCCAGCAGCTATTTATAGTAAAACATTAAATAATATCTCCACCAGGCTGGTGTGGGAGTCATTTATGCAGCAAATTGGAAATAATATTCACACTTCACTCTTTGGCATAACCACTGGGGGAGGCTGTTACTTTGCTGCTCATCTTTCTTCTGTGATTGGTTTGTGCCATTTGGATTTTGTGTTAGACAGTTCTAAAGGAACCCCCCCCCCCCCCCCACATACACACACTACTTTTGAGCTGCTAACATCCACCGGCTGCTAAAGCTGCTTGTTCACCTAGCCGAAGGGCCATCCAGAGTGGAGTCTATTGATTTCACTATTTTGCTACTTTCTGCAGTGTGGTTTCATATTTTTACTCAGTTGACCATATTCAGAGGTGATGTGTTGGAGTTGGGGAGTAACTTCTCAGTAATGGGTTTCTAAATTGTGTAATTTAGGTGCTGAGAGGCCTGAAGACGGTGGAAGTTACAGCAACTCTGAATTTGGCCCAATGACTGATGGACAAAAAAAGATTTTGCATATTAATTACCTGATTAGGAAACTAATTACTAGGGGGATGGAATTAAATGTGAGGCAAATGCCATTGCTAAGCCAGGTTTTTAACTGAAGGGAGAAATGTCACCCCATTAGCCTGACTTAGACTTGGAAGTTCTTAAATCAGTTGCTTGGAAAATGATTTTATTGTAATGAGCTGTGCTTGCTAATACCCTTCATCACTAGTGAAGGCTGTCCCTGTTAAGGCAGGAGTTTCTTTGGTAGGCCTGTTTCAATGAGTGAGTAGGATGTTGCTGGACTGGAAGGCTTGTGGCCTGATAACGTATTGGCAGCCTTATTTCTGGTTTCTATTTCCACCTCTGCCACTAACCGACCGAATGAAAATTTAGTGGTTAGATCATGGGAGTGGGAGGCAAGGTTTGCAGTTGACACAGGCTGTATCAAAGGTGACATCTAACCTGGGGCAAATCGCGTAACCTCCCTGATCCTCAATTCACCCCTGCAGAATCTACTGTTGCAGGGGTGTTATAAGGGTTAATTAGCACTTGTAATCAAAAATATAAGCACTTTATAAATTCCATTAAACCAGAGAAATTTAAGTAAACGCTGGAATTGACTGGATAGTAAAAATAGAGATTATTGAGCAAATTCAGACATCAACTTAATTGATCACGTAATAAAACCAAGCAAATTAAGGATTGTAGATCCAAAATATTTGAAAAAAGCCATTGAGGGCACCACACCATGAGAACAACTGAGGAGTTCGTGTCCGGAATTTAAAGTGCAAGAGGTCCCACTCAATAAAGAAAGTTGAAAACTCTTCACTTTCTGCTCCCTTTTTGTAGATACAGTTTTAAGGGACTTCCTTTGAGGGTTACCTCAGCCCCTTTGGCGTACCAAAGCAACTATCTGGTTTGGGCAGAAATTGTTGTTGATGATCTGCTAGTTTGGGGCAAAAGTGACCAACACCACAATGGGGAGACCTGTGTAACAATCTGAAGCCTGGGAAAGAGGAGAATTTGCTGAATAAATAGTCGTGTTGGATATATGCTGGATGATAGAGGAGTTTAACTGAACATTAGAAGAGTGATGGCAGTTATACAAATGGTAAAACACCAAAGGGAGGCCTTTGCAGAGAGTCAGACACGTTAACAACAAATTCATCTTTAAATTGTCACTTAACTACTCTGCTGAGAATTCTGCTGGGGAACAATATAAGACAGCACTGAGATGTGATAGGCAAGAGAAAGGGAACTATGAAAAAGGTGTTACAGCCACACCATTACTGAAATGTTTTAATACTTACAAAGATTCTAAGATCTCAGTCATTGCAAGCTCACATGACATGGGGGCTTTCCTTCTGTCAGTTTCATCCAGTTTCAAAGCAGTGGCGAAAACCTAACAGAGCTATGCCAAGGTTGAAAAGGATTCTGGCACTTGTATTTGGTTGTGAAGTTTCGTTAATGTTTATGGGCAGAAATCAGATGAGGAGGAAATCGCCCATGAACCAGGGGAGGCCATGTTACAAAAATCTCTGTGCAGAGCACGGCTTAGACTTTGGGAAATAGTCATAACATTGCAAAAGTACTGTTAGTGTTAAATACTGGCCTGACAAGGAGCTGCTTATAGCAGGCTTGCTCTCAAGAGACCCTGTAACTAGCAAAAGCAAGGAGCTGTAGGAAGAAGTGTTTGAAGTAAATTTGACTCAAGTACTGCATTTTTAAACAACACTAGCAAATGCAAAATGATCCAACGCCTCGAGAAAGTAATTTTAGATGAATGATTATCAGGAGGAAAAACAACAAAACAAAAACCAGGAAAATTCCAAGCCTAAAAACTTTCTGGGACTATGCAAATGAAATTGCTGTGTGGGATTCTTTACAAAGGGTGTTGTCATAATACCGCACAGCATGACATCTGAAATAATATGCATAATCCGTGGTGTTAATCTGGATAGGGAGACGTTCTTACACAAAGAACAGAGCCTGAGATGTTCTATTCTGGCCAGGCCTGAATGCTGCCATTGAAGATAAAGTATCTCAGTGTGAAATCTGCAATAAATACAGGACACGCAATGCAAAAGAACCGCTGAAACCATACGAGATTTCTGACAGTTGCTTGAAAATTGGCACCGATGTATTTGAATTCAATGGGAAAGATTGAATCTTAATAGTGGATTTTTATTTATTTTTGTGTGGGGTAAATTGAGCTATCGCACAAGACCACTGGAGCGCAAAAGGCAACTAAAGGCAGGCAGAAAACAAGATGTTAGGCACTTGGTGCAACAAAATGGCAAATGATGTGGTGAAAATACTAAATTCCTGGCATCTTTTAGTCTGTAAGCTCTGTGGGGCAGGACTGTCTTTGACTATATGATTTGCACAGCACCTAACACGATGAAGCCCAACTGGTTGAGGCCGTTAGGCACTACTGCAATCTAATTGTTAAATAATAACTACCTTGGGGGAAAGATGCCAAATTCTGCAGGTGCAGAATCTACAGGGCTCTGATTGAGATGAATGGGACAGTTCCAACCTTTTCGAGCTATTGTTTCATTCTGGTCGTGATTATCTCTGCACAAGAGCTACAAATACAATCTTAAAAAGAAAGCTGAGAATCTGGAGCACAGTTTTGCAGCAGGGGGTGAACTGAGCGGTAAATTCGGTGTCTGCGGAATTGTGAAGTCGTCGTTACACTGCTGTCCCACAACAGGGGTCAATATCCACTGATACCAATGGCTACGGTTACAGTTTCACTGGTGAAACAGGGAGAAGCGAAACAGGGGCAGGAGTGTAAAAGATAGCCAGGTTAGGGAGGTAGTGTCTGTGGACAGGGCCTTATATCTGCACCAGAGGAAAGTGATTTATCTCAGACCAGGACAGCTTTGCCCACAAAGAAACCAAAACAAACCTTTTAAAGTGAGAGACTGTGGGTCCAATTCAGAGTTGAATCTAGAGGTCTGATTCTGATCTCATGGAGGTGTAAATGGAGATTAAAGGAGGAGGAGCTGAGATCAGAATTGGACCAGAGTCTCAGCTTCTGTAATGTATACCTGCTTTCAGCCCCTTTGGCATGTAAGTCATCCCGTTTTAGACTTTGACTCTCACCGACTTCCAAACATGTAACTCACGTTCTCTCTGCATTTGGTCCTACATGTTCATTTTCATGACTGTTCCATGGTCCTGTTTTGTTTTCTCTGTTCCTGCTTCCACCTTCCTTTTCTTCCTGACAAGTACAAAGGGTTTGTCCCTGACAGATCCATACTTATTCTTTCTCCGGTTTTCCATGAAATTTAATATTATGATGTCCAATTTATTGCACTGTATATGGAAATTATGCCCAGGAAAGACTTTCCATTTAAATTATATTTAAACTGGAAGAGAACACTGGCACGTTTACAAGTATTCCAGAATTAGTTCCCTAAATACTGACACTAGTTAATCTTTTGGAAGGAAAAAAAACCCCTACTGATTTATATTTAGAAGAGGGAATGCATATTTTTTAAACACAGCCTATATGAGGCCTCCTGAAGAAAGGAAAACATCTTTTACATTGATTTGTAGTCCATGGAAATACTACGTGGCCATAAAATATTTGCAGTGGGGTTCTGGCTTTTATGCAACTGGCTTTTGAAGCCTGAACTGTGCTTAACCCTGGGGTGGGCGCTGTGCTGAATGCAGCTACCTTTGGGGTGAAGGATGGAAGCTGTTTAACAGTTCACAGGAATGCTACACAACACTTTAGGACAGGAAGTGATAAGAATACTGGGTGCAATTAAAACCACAGGGGAAATAATAGCCTTCTGAATATGAGGTGATGGGCAAAAATTGGCAAAGTGTATGTACTTGGAAAAGTGTCTTTGGAGATGTGCACATACACATGCATGCTGTGAAATGAGACTTGGGGAACATGTACAGCAGGGCCGTAGCAACAAAGAACGTGGCCCCCTCCGAACATATGTCCGGGCGGAGCCCCTTACAATGCAGAAACTGGAATGCGGTATTTATTTTGCCACTTTTAGGGGCCCCCTTCCTTGCACGGGGCCCCTTACAATGCAGAAACTGGAATGCGGTATTTATTTTGCCACTTTTAGGGGTCCCCTTCCTTGCGGGGCCCCCTCCGGTCGGAGGGTACGGAGGGCGCTCGCTACACCTCTGGTGTACAGTGTCTCTGGTGTTATGAGGATATTAGTGATATGTCAACGGCAGAATATTTGGAGGTACATTTAGGATAAACCCTGAAAAGTCTAGACACTTGGCTGAAGTTTCTAACACTAACTGAACCATCAGAGGTTTCTTCTTTTTCTCTTTCCCCTCTTCCACCCCTCACCCCCATGCACCTAAAGAAGTGGATATCCTTCTCTCCTGATCCTCCAATCCATGCACATCCTTCCTTCTCTCTTCCCTGACTCAATTCTTCCATTCCCATGGCTCCCCAGTTTCTTCATGACCTGCCACTGACCCCTCATCTCCCTTTTCCTGACCCTGAACTTAGCTTTTCAATATTCAGCAGGACCCACTCTCCCTTTGTTGATATCATAGTGAGCTGTTTCAAGTGTGTAACACACTTGGGGTCTCTTCTTGCTTCGATCAGCTGTTCTACCGGTATGTTCTCTCAGACTGCCATAGGACTCATGGGATTTAAAGACAGGAGCTGAGACTTTGTAGATGAATTTCAGGAATGGTCAGAAATCAGTTGTGTGTGAAGGTAAATGAGAGCTGAGGAAACTTGTCTAAACCTTTTCAAAATGAAAAATAAGCTTAGCTTCAGTTCAGCTTGAGATCTAGGGGTTTTTCTATTCTGCATCCCTTTCTCTCAGGAATATTGTAGCACTTTTCTGCTGTATGAGACTATTGATCTGTCAAATCAGGTATTTTACCTCTGCCAGTACTTGATGCTCAAAAGAAGGCCGAATAACTCACATTATGTACATATGCAGTGTTGTAGCCGTGTTGGTCCCTGGATATTAGAAAGACAAGACAGGTGAGGAAATAGCTTTTACCTCCAATCAAAGATATTATCTCACCCACCTTGTCTCTCTACAATGTATCTAATTTTTTAGTGCTGTACGTGGGGAGAGAAGGAGAAAAAATCCTTTCTGTCCCTATGTTGAGTTACTCTGAAGCCTGAGATTTGATTATCCTTATCTTATTGTGCATAACTAGAGATGTTATTAGCCAGAAGATTATCTACACTTTGTAAAATAAACTCCTTGCTTCTCTGGCCTCCGGTGGTAATGAATGCCATAGGCTGCCACATGCTGTCTGCAGTAGTGTCTCCTTTTGTTCTGAATTTACAGGCCACTAATTTCACACTGTGTGAGACCTTAGTCTTCTTTTATGTGACCAATCATTTTCCATGCCTCCTTTCATGATTTGAAGGGTAAAATGCTTTTTAAATAATGAGAAATTGCTCACCTGTTGTATCTTCAACTGGTATAATTCCTTGGAGACCTCCCATCTACTGCACAATTCTGGGTGAGAGTTGCTGTCTTTGTCTAATCCAGTAGGCCTGATTCTGATCAGGACCATCCTTAGGATTTATGGGGCCCTGTGCAGTATCATTTAACTGGTGCCTCTATGCCCAACAGCAGCCCGGGCTCGCATGTGTGTTTTAGATAAGGGTGGTCTTTTGAAGGATTTATTTAAAAAACTATATGTCTGATGACCCAAGCATTTAAGGCTAAAGATGAATACTCAGATTGTGCATCTAAAAATCTATGCAGTGTTTTTTTAGAGATGTGGTTTTATAATCTTCAGCAACAGATTATAAAGTGGGGATTATAAGGCAGTGGGGAGGGATAGTTTGGTGGTTTGAGCATTGGCCTGCTAAACCCAGGGTTGTGAGTTCAATCCTTGAGGGGGCCCACCTAGGGACCTGGGGCAAAATCAGTACTTGGTCCTGCTAATGAAGGTAGGGGGCTGGACTCAATGACCTCTCAGGGTCTTTTCCAGCTCTATGAGATAGGTATATCTCCATATATTTAACACACTAATTAAATATTTTTAAAGCAAATTTTAAACTAAGGTCCTGTAGACTGACATGTTCTGAATAAAAATTTTATTAAAGTGAATGTTTAAAATGAAATATACACAAGTTAAGAGGCAAGGTACTGTACATCTGGGGTCAGGCTTGGGTTATGGGGGGTTACAGGTATCGTTTGCAAGGATGAAAAGATGCATACATATCGCATAACCTGCATAGATCCAGATTGGGGTGCAAGAGTTTTTAAAGTGTCAGTGGATAAGTGGGCTCGGGTACACCACCCATGGAATGAATAAGGGGTCCAAGTCCGTATCGGTGTAGCAGATAAGTACATGGGTGGGGTACCCTTGGTCTGTCAGGGAAGGAAGTGGGTTATTTCCCTGGTCGGCGGTCTCGGTTACTCAATGTGGTATTGACAGTGTCCCGTGATGTGTTCCGTATAAATGTCTCTGGACCATCTGATGGTGTCGGACACCATGAGCTGTCTCATGAGCCGGGCGTAGTGTCGACCAACTCTGCATGCTCTCAGAACTGGCTCGTTGTGGGGGTCCCACGATCAGGGTGTGTATCTGGACCTCGTAGCCCTGGGCTCTCAAGGTCTCGGCCAGCGGGGTGTACTTCCACGTCTTCCGTGCTCGGGCCTCGTGGAGGGCCGGTGACCGGTTTTCAAAAGGCACCGTGATGTCTACGATGAAGACCTTCTTCTTTTCTGCGTCCGTCACGACGATGTCGGGTCGCAGTCTGCTGTCTGTCCCGGGGATGGCGGAGTCGAGGGTGATCTCTCCCAGGGCCGGCGGGATGGCT
This sequence comes from Chrysemys picta bellii, assembly GCF_011386835.1. Classification (NCBI taxonomy): domain Eukaryota; kingdom Metazoa; phylum Chordata; order Testudines; family Emydidae; genus Chrysemys; species Chrysemys picta. The sequence continues at coordinate 124,225,427 of NC_088797.1, read as the reverse complement.
TTCACCAGCCGGTTTTGGATGGCGTTGTGGCAGTGCCGCCAGGCTCCGGAGTGCTGTTTGCATCCACACAGGACGTTGGGCAGGGTCTCATTTGCATAGCCACACTTCCTGTAGCTCTTGTCCCGGTTGCCGTGGCGGACTGTTCCATTGAGGGGAACACAGTTGAGTCGGGCCCTGTGGACGAACCGCCAGTCGGCGAACCTGGTGAAGCTGCCCCCGGGGAGGAAATGGTTGCTGGCGTCCCACTTGCTGGTTACAGTAATGCACAACAGTTTGTGTCAGTAAGTTCAGAAACTGACAGTATATACCTGGGGGTTGGCAAATGCCTGTTAAATGGCTTCATTACCACTTGAATGGCGCTTTAACAGTTTCAGTGTTGTGCTAATAGGGCTGGCAGGCTGGAAGCTTTTTCACTTTTAAGTACTAGATCCCCTCCAGGGGAAGACTCACCAGGTTGCAGCAGCCAGCTGTGGTGGGAGCCTGCAGGAAAGGTCAGATTAGAACAGGGATAGGAAGGGGCGGGCGGGTGGACACTAAGACCCTGTGGTGCCCCAAATTTTCCGGTGCCCTACACAACCCATATGCTGCGTATGCCTAAGGACAGCCCTGGTTTTACACTGTTTTTACACTACTGTAATTACACTGGTGTAGATCAGGAGTAAGTGAAAGCAGAACCAGGTCCTGTATATATTTACGTGGAAATGATGCTATCATGGTTGAAGGGCGAACTGCACCTTTTTCTGGTCTCTCTTGAGTGCACCCCCTCAGGTGCCTGGTCTCATGGCTTTATCTCTCCAGCAGTGGAATTTCTCTGTTAGGCCAGGCCCCGACTTGCAGTACCCAATGTATCATCTGTGCTTTCCTGACACGTCTGACTTGGATGGCCACCTGTGATGGTTCCCTTCAGGACCCTGTGGCCAGTGGTATACAGTGATCAGAATGCTTCCTTAAAACAAACAAAAAATTGTTTTAATTCTTTTTCTCCAAGTGCTTTGTTCCTACTGTTCCTATTAAAGAACAGCATCCGTGCATGTCTACCTTACCTAAAGCATGGCTTAGGCATGCCTCACTTCTTCAGACGCTCCAGTGGACGCTTGTGTAACCTATGCCTGCTTGTTGTGGCACTCTGTCCCCCCTCTAGTGGTGGCTAGACCAACCAGAGATTGATGAGCCTGCTACAGCCTTGCCCAAGAGACAGATGTTGTTTAGTTCATCCAGTAGAGGCTCGTGCATTAAGCTCCAAAGGTCCCAGGTTTGATCCCAGCTGGCAACAACCAGGGTCTGTCGGCATTGTACTTGTCAGTCTGGTTTCTTTGACCAGCTCCCCAACAGCTATTTCCACTCCTGAGAGGGCAAATGTCCATTTTAATCCACGCCAAGTCCATATGTTCTAGTCCGTTCCTGGGCTTTCTGGACCAAACCAGTCCAGGAGAGTCAGCAGAGTGTTGAGCCAATGACTCTACCATTGTCCTGTAACAACCCTCAAGTGTTTGCTAAGGGCTAGCTTATCTCAATCACTTTTTTCCTTCCTGCTTGTTTTTTTCCTTCCAGCCTGCTGTTACACTAAACCGATATATTGATACAGTAAACATCCTAATAACCAGGTCAACACACCGTATTCATAAATTATTACAGAGCAGCTCCAAGTCCATTACAACTGCAGTTGCTTCTTCCTTTCACCCTGAAAACTTTAAAACACTAAAGCTCAGACTGCAAACACTACGGGTGAAATCCTGGCCCCATTGACGTAAATGACTAAAGTCCCTTTTGACGCCAGGTTTCCACCCCTTGTATCTGAGTGGCCATATTATAATAGATCACAGCGATTATGTGAAACTGCTTACCTTAACAAAACCTTTACAAGAGTGTTTTGGTTTAATCAATTCTTACATGTGACTATCACAATCAATACTATGTAGCTGATGTTACAGGTGGAGGCATCTGAATGTGTATTGGGGTAATTTTGTGCATTTCATTTAAAGTGCCACGAAGCGGCTGTTCTGTGGCGTGTTTGAAATGGGGCAGCAGTTTCAGGGTAGTATTTGCAGTGCGACTTGCTATCCTTGTTGGCTCTCTCAATAGAGGACAAAAATGATAATGGAGACTGAATGGCAGCTTCAGATCAGGGTTTAATTTATTGATTGTCTCTCCAGCTAGCCACAATATCTAACCACTGCTGAAAAGAACAATGTTATGTTAACAAAAATCAGTATTATCCCAAGGGGAATGTCTGTTTAATAGGTTTAGAAATAAGCTTGCCCCCACTCAAAAAATAAATGTTAACTGGACTAAGTGAATGAGAAAAGGAGGTCAGTTGAGCCTATAGGGTTTATTATGCTAAGATCTCACCAGTGAAAGGTTTTAAAAGTACCTTTAATATTCTTAAAAAGAACAAGAGTACTTGTGGCACCTTAGAGACTAACACATTTATCTGAGCATAAGTTCCATTCTATGCATCTGAAGAAGTGGGCTGTAGCCCACGAAAGCTTATGCTCAAATAAATTTGTTAGTCTCTAAGGTGCCACAAGTACTCCTGTTCTTTTTGTGGATACAGACTAACACGGCTACCACTGTGAAACCTTTAATATTCTTCTTTGTCCCCACTTTCCCCCAGTCTGGGCATGGGCTGAACTGAAAGCAGGACCATCACTCCTTTCATAATACTGTGCCATTTTAATGACTAAATTGCTGTGAATGACTGCAAGAGACACTGAATAAACACTAAATAAAGAATAGGAATTAGATACTTAATAATCAAACAGTGCAGCTGTTGAAATGCCAAGTTAAAACATTAGTTTCACATTTATAAAGGGAAGGGTTTTTTCTTTTAAGCGGCTGGATTTGCCTTTTGTTCTATACAACAAACAGCTGTCTGTTGAAAGGTACCATCCCTTAGCTAACAAGGGAAGTCTTTAATCTCTTTGTTTAGCTAAAGCTTTCAGATATTTTTCAGGCTGCAGGTGGGGAGCGAGAAGGGGCTGCCAGTCTATCTGGTTAACATGTCCTTTTGCAAGAAGATGGCCACTCTTTTGGGTGTACCTATCTTGCCTAGCATAGTACGATAGATGCTACTTGAGATCATGAAGCTTTGTTAGTAGATTGGTCTCCTTTAGACAAGCAGAGGACAGCAGGATTTAGACTCACATCCCCTCTTGAGTCAGTGGTGGGCACATATGTTATTGGGGAGGGTAACTTTTGAGATGAGTCTTTAAACCACAGTCCCAGTATTGGCCTACTCATAGTATGCTCCAACAACTATACTGAAAAATAGTAGGTGTGGGCTTTTGAAGTTTGATCAACTATCTCATTTGCCAGTATTGCGTATTCATTGGTGCCGCAGAGCGTGATGTGGCAGAGCATGCAATATCTATTACTTTTGGCTGCAGTCACTATTATTTGTATTATGGTAACATCTAGAGGTGTCAGTTGAGATCAGATTCTCATTGTGCCAGGCACTGTACAGCCACATAATAAAGACAGTCCCTGGCCCAAAGAGCGTACAACAAACAAGAGGTCGGAAGAGAAACAGAGAGATGAAATGACTCGCCAAAATATACTCCTGGGGGGATTCTGCGCCGATGAGGGGACGCAGAAGTCATATGGCCCACATTTTTTTGTGCTCCCCCTCCCCCGTGGAGAAAAATGCAAAAAAAAATCTACCGGGGGGGACATACCTCTTCCCCGGCAGCTCAGTCTGTTCCAGCGTACCTGGAGCAGCCTCATAGATGGGGGTGGGAGGCTGGGCGTCCGTACGTGCCATCACACAGCATGTCTATGGCACAGCTGGAATATTCCACAGGCCTCCTTAATCCAAGTCCAGTACTATATCTACTAGGCCATACTCCCTCCTCGGCTCAGGTGTATAATTTGTTCTTCTACCATGTTGCCAAGTTGCACATAAAAAAAATGAGAGAGAAATCACATGTTGAACCGTTTCAGCGTTTTGAGTAGAGGTTCAGATCTAGCCCACAAATTTAAAACCCCAATCGCCTAATATTGAAGGTGATTTGGATCTGGTGTTCCAGTTTGAACCCATCTATGCTGGCCTTTGGCTATTTAGCATTAAGAACATAAGAACGGCCATACTGGGTCAGACCAAAAGTCCATATAGCTCAGTATATGGCCAATGCCACGTGTCCCAGAAGAAATGAACAGAACAGGGAATCATCAAGTGATCCATCCTCTTTTGCTCATTCCCAGCTTCTGGCAAACAGAGGCTAGGGACACCATCCCTGCCCATCCTGGCTAATAGCCATTGATTGGCCTATCCTCCATGAATGTATCTAGTTCTTTTTTGAACCCTATTATAGTTTTGGCCTTCACAACATCCTCTGGCAAGGAGTTCCACAGGTTGACTGTGTTGTGTGGAAAAAATACTTCCTTTTGTTTGTTTTAAACCTGCTGCCTATTAATTTCATTTGGTGACCCCTAGTTCTTGTGTTATGAGAAGGAGTAAATAACACTTCCTTATTTACTTTCTCCGCACCAGTCATGACTTTATAGACCTCTATCATATGCCTCCTTAATCGTCTTTTTTCCAAATTGAAAAGTTCCAGTCTTATTAATCTCTCTCATATGGCTGCCATTCCATACCCCTAATCATTTTTGTTGCTCTTTCCTGAACCTTTTCCAATTCCAATATATCTTTTATGAGCTGGGGCAAGCACATCTGCACGCAGTATTCAAGATGTGGGCATATCATGGATTTATATTGAGGCAATGTGATATTTTCTGTCTTATTCTCTATCCCTTTCGTAATGATTCCCAACATTCTGTTTGCTTTTTTGACTGCCGCTGCACATTGAGTGGATGTTTTCAGAGAACTATCCACAGTGACTCCAAGAACTTTTTCTTGAGTGGCAACAGCTAATTTAGACACCACCTTACACATACCAAACTATGTTCTTTTCCTTCTGGAAATGTGTAGTTTTTGTCTTGGTAATTATATGGTCAGTGGTAACCCCTGGTGACAATGACCTGTCAGTGTCAAAAGAGTAGTAAACCTTTAAGGGGGTTGGCAGGGCCGTCCTTAGGATTTATGGTGCCCTAGGCGGGATTATTAAACTGGTGCCCCTATGCCTGACTTGCTCTTAGCAACACAAACATAAGCTTACAGTATTGGAAAACTTGCCACATGCACTTTATTAAAAACAGTTTAACTTAATTAAGCACACTGGGATGCTGGTGGACTAGCACTAAAGAAGTAGTGCTATAGAAAAACTTCTGAGTTATTGACAGAATGAAGCAAATAATATAATATAATATAATATAGCCGTGAGTCTGTGACCTTGAGCTAATGTGAAGACCCCTCATAAGGCGCTCCGCCCTGACCGAGACACAGTAGAGTTGGAAACCCAGGTCATTTTTACAGAGCCACTTTTTAGTTTTAAATGTATCGTGGGCATCCGTCTTAATGTTAGTTACAACTCTACATCAACCTTATACTGTAAATAGATCAATGGCATTATCCAGTTTAATAAGCTGGGTTTCCAAGCAGTGGGAAAATAGACCCTAGTTTTACTCCTAGGTAAAGCACAAAGTGACCAGAATGAAGTCAGTACAGAATCATTTCCTCTAGATTAAGGTAGCACAGAAACGTTACTGAAGTCCTATTGTGCCTTATTTTTCTTTGGAAAGACGCGAGCCGTAGCAGCACATTTTGGGCACTGCCAGAAATACAGGATAAATCACTGCCTCTAAAGTTCCATCAAAAACTGACATTTTCACAGCTCTCGCATGATCTGCTGCACAGATTCTTCACAAGGAAGTGTCCCTGACCTTTTAAACTCATATTAACCATGTCTTTACTTTATGAAAGTTGGACAAAACATTGTGAAAGCGTAAGACATTGGCTGCCCAACCTCTGGGCTGGCAAAAGCTATATTGGCTCACTGGGAAAAAAAGCAAGAGAATCTTAGTACAACATATGGTCACTCTATACACTAGTAAGGAGATGAGCATATTACAGTTGTTGGAGGGCTCTATTCAGCAGTAACAGGGCTATAGGAAAGCCAGTCAACATTTTTTGTTTCTCTGATGAAAACTGGCCCACTCCCTGCCCCAAACCAAACCTGTCACAAATAATTGTCAACAACTTAATGTTCTGTTTTGGGCTAAGATATTGATTTTTTTTAATTGAAATTGGATTCAGGATTGTTAGCAAGCATTTTTGGCAAACAAAGTTGTTAAATGACAATCTAAATGGCAACACGGTACTGCTTTCATGATTGGCTCACCCCCAGCCTGCTGGTCCAACAGCTGCAATAGAGGAGGAGATCGGTGGAAAACCGCAGGACCCCAAAATCCACCTCTTGGGGTGCAGAATGGTAACTGCAGCAAGCCCTCAGGTCCAATCACACGCCAATGGGCACCACCGCCAGCACCACGGACCATGGTGAAGTTAGCCCAGCATCTGATCTCAGGAATGGGGCACCCATGGAGCCACAGCAGCGCATCCAGCCTGGGGGAGAGACGCGCTCCCCAGCTAGGGTGACCAGATGTCCTGATTTTATAGGGCCAGTCACGAAATTTGGGGCTTTGTCTTATAGAGGCACCAATTACCCCCCACCTAGGGTGACCAGACAGCAAGTGTGAAAAATCAGGACAGGGGGTGAAGGGTTAAGAGCCTGTATAAGGAAAAAAAAAAATTGGGACTGTCCCGATAAAAGTGGGACATCTGGTCACCCTGTCCCAACCCCCATCCTGATTTTTCACACATCTGGTCACCCTTCCCCCAACCCAGCCAGCTGTGTGTGACATTCCAACCCTGGCTAGCTGCCTAGTTTCACTTTCATTCCTCGGCACGCAACGCCCCCCCGCGCCTTCCCCTAGCACCTCACCCAACCCAGCCCTGCCAGAGGGGAGGAGGGAGAGAGGGGTGCTCCGTGGGGGGGGGGGAGGGGGAAAGGGGTGGTGCTCTGTGGGGGGGAGAAGAATGGACATTATTGGGGGGAGGGCAACAAAGGACACTGCCAGAGCCACCCAGTCTGCCTCACCTCACGCCGGGGGACAGAGTCACAATCACAGGTGAGGTCCTTCCCAGAGACCCCAGCAGCCAATCCCCTCTCTAGCACACAGCTGCTCTTACATGCTCCACTGCTTCCCGTCTGTCCGGCAGAGTGTGTGGTGCCTCAGGAAGAGCGCTGCCCTACGCGACTGCCTATTCTGCCTATGGCTAAGGACAGCCCTGGGTGCAGTTGTTCTTAAACACTTTCCTTGGTGTACTAGGCACTGGGAGACTTAGACTCACATTGGAGACACACAGTTTCTTGTTCCATCAAGAAGAACAAACATGTTGGCAATGGCAAAGTAGGAAAACCTAGTCGTCCTTTATAGTATTTTTACAGTTCCCCTACATCCCCTTACACTCTTCCCTGAGACAGTTTACACATGGGAAAATTGGTTTGAGATCTGTTTTGAGTTTCCCTTGCATGTGAGCTACTGTTCATGTGTAGTAATGTGTCTATCTTGGAGTTTGCCATGAATTCTTGAAGGCAAAGTCTGAAGCTCTAGACCAGGGTTGGTCAACCTGTGGCTCCGGAGCCACATGCGGCTCTTCAGAAGTTAATATGTGGCTCCTTGTACAGGCACCGACTTTGGGGCTGAAACTGCAGGTGCCAACTTTCCAATGTGCCAGGGGGTGTTCACTGCTCAACCCCCCACTCTGCCACAGGCCCTGCCCCCACTCCACGCCTTTGCACGCCCTTCCCTGAGCCTGCCGTGCCCTCGGTCCTCCCTCTCCCTCCCAGAGCCTCCTGCATGCCACGAAACAGCTGATCCAGAGGTGCGGGGAGGGAGGGGAAGGTGCTGATTGGTGGGGCTGCTGGTGGGCAGGAGGTGCTGGGAGCGAGGGTAGCTGATGTGGGGGATGCTGATGTATTACTGTGGCTCTTTGGTAAATTCTGTCTCCTTCTCAGGCTCAGGTTGGCCACCCCTGCCCTAGAACAAGAAATGATCATAGTTTCTTCCCAGGCTCTTACTAAAAATCACATTGATCCTTTTGGTACCTTGGTGTACATACGTAGGTAACATCTCAAAGAGCAGAAATGCAATTCATTGATCCCTTTGAGGCTTCATCTCACTAATCTTAATTCTCCACAGTTGAAATTACGTCTCCCTATTCTCCCACCCGTCGGCTACTTCTTTCTGATTGCAGCACGCTTGCTCTTCCAGGGCAGGGATCTCTTGTTTCTGCAGCATAAACACACTCCCAGGGCAAGACATTCTCTCATGCAACCCTATACTCATGTTTTTTTAACACATGTTCTCTTTCTTCCCTTCCTGTCTTTGTTGTATATGTCCCGGTGCAGCCTGCTAGATTACAAATCACACTTTAGCCTTCTTCAGATGAGAAGATAACAATCATACCTCTCTGTTTCTGCCTGGGTCTATTCCTTCACACTGTAACTAGTCTGCAAGGAAAATTACCTACACCTTATGCCCAAATAAATCTGTTAGTCTTTAAGGTGCTACCGGACTCTTCATTGTTTCTGTGGATACAGACTAACATGGCTGCCTCACTGACACTTGATACCTTCACCTTTGTTACTGGTACTCCTCAGCTCTCTTCCTCTGCAGCTGGACACGGAATTGTTTTCTCCAGTTCCTGCTTGCATGATAGTCGTCGTGATGGTCTTGCAATCACTTCTCTTCAGGTTTTACACCCAGGACCATTATCTCTAAGTGTCTCTTGATTCTAGCTCTCTGCAAAGCTCTTCTTGAACGCCTTGTAGGTGGGATGCTATCTGAAATAACCTTTTTTTGGTCTCTACACAGTATCATCACAAACCATGTCAGTCAAAACAATTTCAATAGGAAAAATGTTCTTAAAAAAACAAACCAACCCTTAAGCAACCTTTTTGATAAACAACCTCTTTTTTTTCATAGCCAAATTTTCACAGAGCGCGGGTGCTGCTGGAGAAGAATGCTAGCAAGCTTTGTGAGAGCATTTTATTAAGCTGAGAACAGCCAGAGCTCAGATGTATCTGAATTATAAATCATGGTAGGCCTGATTGTGCTCCTGAAGTCCATGATCGGAGGGTCATCTGTCACAAGTAGAAGGGGAAGTCAACCACTTCTGCAGCAGTGTCCCCCTCTGCCAGTTCATCGGGAGTCCATGAAGGCCCCTCTGCAGGTCTGGGAATCCGTGGGGGTAGGGGTGGGGCGGTCAGCTCACTGTCTCCTTACTGGTGTTGCAGAGGGCATGGCAGAAACGTGATACAGCGCTAGCGTGTTTTCACAGTGGGAGAGCTGCTGGATCCACTGGAGACATGTTGCCAAAGAGAGTGGGCGGGAGGAAGGGCAGACAGAGGTTCTGGGCCTACAATTGGACCAAACCCCCTTGTCTGCACCTGGAATTAATGCAGGTTCCAGGGAATCTGTGGGTTTGTGGCCTGTGACTCCATCCTCCAACACACGAGTGTGGAGAAATCTGCAAGAGGCCCACCTCCCAAAGGTTTCCTCCTACTTAGTCTCCTCCCTTGGATGTTCCTACAAAACCGAGCAATCGGTTTCTGTGTTAACTTCTGAAATGACTCTGTGTAGCTTGAAAGCTTGTGTCTCTCACAAGTTGGTCCAATAAAAGATATGACCTCACTCACCATGTCTCTCTAATATCCTGGGACCAACATGGCTATAACAACACTGCATTCAGCAGCCTCTGTCAGGTGTGACGCAAAAATTTTTATCCATCACTGTGGGGCAGATGCTGTTCTCAGCAACCCTGTTGTAAATAGGGTTACCATACGTCTGGATTTTCCCGGACATGTCCGGCTTTTTGGGCCTCAAATCCCTGTTTGGGGGGAAATCCCAAAAAGCCGAACATGTCCGGGAAAATAGGGAGGGGCCAGCGCCGCTGGGTGCTGGGCCGGGCCGGGGCCAGGGGTGCTGGGCCGGGGGTGCTCAGCCGGGGGCTTGCCCGGGGGCGCTCGGCCGGGGGCCGGCTCGTGGGTGCGGGGCCGGGGGCCAGGCCGGGGGTGCTGGGCCGGGGCCAGGGGCCGGGGGTGCTTGGCCGGGGGCTGGCCCGGGGCCGGCACCCCAGGAGCCAAGCCAGGCTGGAGACGCTGGGGCCGGCCGCCGGAGGGAGCCGCTCGGTTTGGGGGGCCAGACTGGGCCGCGCCTTTTCCCCCCACCCACCCCAGCTTACCTGCTGCCTGCTTCAGGCTTCCCGCGAATCAAATGTTCGCAGGAAGCAGGGGAGGGGGCGGAGTTGGGGCGGGGACTTTGGGGAAGGGGTGGAGTTGGGACGGGGCATGGGCGGGACTGGGGGCGGGGCCGGGGCCCCGTGGAGTGTCCTCTTTTTGGACACTCAAAATATGGTAACCCTAGTTGTAAACCTGGAGGAAACCTGCTCAAGTCAATGACGTTTTGCTGTATTTGTAGCAATTTGGCAGATACAAATACCTGGGGTAGTGTCTTAGTACAGTTGTGATTTTGTTCTTGTGTGACTCACAGGACCTGTTGTCTTGTGGCATTTGTGGAGGCCCTGGGGACACAGGCTGTTTTTATAATTATAACGTGTCATCATAACACCATCGTGTCACTTGGGAGTATTACTACCTTGCTGGTTTACAAGTCACACTGTGCAGTAAGAACCTTGCATTGTCCTTGAGCAAGCTCTCAAATTTCCACCTTCTCTCAAATCTACCTTTCTTTGCAACGTTTGTTTCTGAGCAACTGTTCCCGTCTTCCTTAGAGAACATATCACTCGTGGGAGCAGAGCTCGATGAGCCAGAGTCTGTGACTCCACCGATGTCAACAGAGCTACGCCGTTTGGGTCAGCTGAGAATCTGGCTTTACAAATTTAACTTAACTCCACATCACACACCCCGGGTGGGGGGGGCAGGGATCTAAAAATTACTGTATTCTACATCATGTGAGCAGTAGCATTTGCAATCAGCATGCAGAATATCATAGTGATTTTTAATCTGGGACTATGGAGAAGTTCAGACTGTAGATCAGGCCTCAGTGTTGTCACTGCATTTAACAAAGAGTTTCTATGAAGCGTACCCGGCCAAATCCTGACATGCTAGTATAGCCCCCTTGATGGTGTGTGCTACGCGTCCTCCTCTGTGCCCGATCCATAGAGGGATGTGTCTGCTGAAGCCTCCAACTACAGAGGCCACCTCTGTTAGGTCAAGCTGTAGACACTCCTGGTTTTAGCTCTGAAGGTCTGTGGTCTTGGCCAAGACGGAGGCAGTCACACTAGCTCACTTTTGGAATGGAAGTTTCGCCCTGGGAAGAACTGAGTAAAGACCTTAGTATCTGGCCCATCACTAGCATTATTACTGCAAGGCACCAACCATATTAATATCTGGGCACGCTTTGTATTATTAAGGACCATTTCCTGAGGTCCTTGCTCAGGCAAACTTCCATTCAATTGGAGTCTTCCCTGAGTATGGACCCAAAGATTTTGTCCTTAAATAAGGTATGGGAGAAGGGAATCGCCTTCTCTATTTGTACTGATAACCTGTTGCACATGGATTCTACTACCAAGTCAATTTTCCCTATTCCTGAGGTTTGTGATCTTCTGGGTTGCGCTGAGTGTCTGTTTGAAATGCAAAGGTCACATTATGAGCCTTTCAGGCATTGTTCTAAGATGGCTTCATTCCTGTTTGCTCTCTGCAGTGCCAAATTGTCACTGTAAATAAACGTTCTTCTAATATTGTTCCTGCAGAATCGCACAGCTCCATAGGACTGCATAATGCTCCTACAACAGATGCATTGGACATATGCAGCATTGTTATTGGAGCCTGTTTAGAAAACTGTGAGCAGTTTTGGTCATTCCATTTCCATGTTTTAAAAGGGCATGATGTCCCGCAGAGAGCTACAGCCGTTCTTATAATCATGGCAATAAGATTAAAGCTTTCGGCTTCTCCATGCAAGTCTAGTAAAATGTTTCCAAATCCTTTTTATGTCCTTGTGTTTGACTGTTAAACTTGTTGGCAGTTATGGCTGGATCATAACGAATCATGCTGGGCTGTAGGGCCAGAAAAGAATACTTGGTTCACCTGACCTGACCCCCTTTCATTTATCAGGATTACACACTGCTTCGTTCTCGCTATCTTATCCTCTCTTCTGTTTGAATCACCACAGTGAAAATGACTTCACTCCTGGAAATCTGTTCCACTGCTAAATTCCTCGCACTGTCTAGAATTATTTCTTAACAGCTAACCTAAACACTTCCTTCCTTAGCTTTCTGCCACAGCTCCTTTCCTACCATCTTCCAAGGTGGTGAATAATTCCCTTTCATCATTATATATTACTCTGGAAGGTATTTATAGTTCGTGATCATGTCAGCCCTCGCTCTTTTCTACGGAACACACAGCTCTCCCTATCACTCCTTCTTTGTCTTGTCCTTGACTTTCAGGAGACCGATCCTGATGTTCTATTTAGGTTCTTATACTCTGCCTTTTACCATGGTGTCTGAAGCCAATGAGACCTATGAGTGTAATCAACTACTAATGACTTTCTTCAGGGTCACATAGTGAAGTTAGGTGGGATCACTTCAGCCAGCCAGAAAAAGGCAGCTTGAATTTGAACACCTTATTTCCTGTTACTTTCTTCTCTTTCACACACATGTATCTTTTGGAAACCAACACACAGAGGTGTGTGAAAATTCCAGACAAAACTAGAAATGGTCAAAACCAGAAGTTTTCATATCTCGCTGTAAATTTTCAAAAATGATCCATTTTTGTGGAAAAAGCGATTGAAATTGTGTAGGGTTTTCCACCAAAACCAGGAACTTTGTGTAAAACTGGGGAAATTCTCACTCCTGAGCAAAAAAACGCAATTCGGTATTTCTTTAAGACAAACATCAGTTCACCTGGTAAACACATCTGATATTTGCCCTTTTTTAATTTGGAAATTTTACAGCAAATGAAACAGAAATTTGATATGTCTCAAAATGGAGTAGCAAAAATGTTCATGTGAACTTCTGTGGGGAAAAATTTCACTTTGATGCAGCTTTGTCAATGTAGCTCTACCCAATTTGAGTCTAGCTTTTAGGAATCTGTCGTTTTACCAATAAAGTTAACTTAATTGACTTTAAATTAGCCAGAAACCAAGTAATTTACTATATTCGCTCAAAAGACCGAGGAACCCATGGCTCATTGCACAAATGGTAAAAAGACTATATATATTCTAGAGGAGTCCTAGAAGTTAGAGATGGAATTCCTCACCTGGAATACTGTGTTCAGTTCTAGTCACTCTGGCCCAGACCCTCAAAAATATTTAGGCACCTAACTCCCATCCATGGGATCTGGGCCTCTGTTGTTAAGGAGGATATAGCAGAAATAGAAAGACAACTAAGGGATGAACAATGAGAAAAAATAAAGGCCTGGAAAAACTTCCATCTGAAGGGAGATTGAAATGACTGGGGTTGTTTACTTTAGAAAGGAGGCCAATGAGCAGACACAATAAAGGTATTTAAAATACTGAATAGTATAGATAGGGTGTACTGATGTACCCGATTTACCTTATCTCCTAGAATCATAAAACTGGAAGGGACCTTGAGAGGTCATCTATTCCAGCTCCCTGCACTCAAGGCAGGACTAAGTATTATCTAGACCATCCCTGACAGGTGTTTGTCCAACCTGCTCTTAAAAACCCCTAATGATGGAGATTCCACAACCTCCCTAGGCAATTTATTCCAGTGCTTAACCACTCTGACAGTTAGGAAGTTTTTCCTAATGTCCAACCTAAACCTCCCTTGCTGCATTTAAGCCCATTGCTTCTTATCCTATCCTCAGAGGTTAACAAGAACAATTTCTCATCCTCCTCCTTGTAACAACCTTTTATGTACTTGAAAACTGTTCTCATGTCCCCTCTCAGTCTTCTCCAGACTAAACCAACCCAATTTTTTCAATCTTCCCTCATAGGTCATGTTTTCTAGACCTTTAATCATTTTTGTTGCTCTTCTCTGGACTTTCTCCAATTTGTCCACATCTTTCCTGAAATGTGGCACCCAGAACTGGACACAATATTTCAGTTGAGGCCTAATAAGTGCAAAGTAGAGCGGAAGAATTATTTCTCGAGTCTTGCTTACAATACTCTGGCTAATACATCCCAGAATGATGTGTGCTTTTTTTGCAACAGTGTTACATTGTTCACTCATATTTAGCTTGTGTTCCACTGTGATCCCAGATCCCTTTCCGCAGTACTCTTTCCTAGGCAATCATTTCCCATTTTGTATGTGTGTAGCTGATTGTGCCTTCCTAAGTGGAGTACTTTGCATTTGTCCTTATTGAATTTCATCCTATTTACTTCAGACCATTTCTCCAGTTTGTCCACATCATTTTGAATTTTAATCCTATCCTCCAAAGCACTTGCAACCCTCCCAGCTTGGTATCGTCTGCAAACTTTATAAGTGTACTCTCTATGCCATTATCTAAATCACTGATGAAGATATTGAACAGAACCGGACCCAGAACCGATCCCTGCGGGACCCCGCTCATTATGCCCTTTCAGCATGACAATACATAATACAAGAAGAAGGGGGAGTTCAATGAGATTGAAAGAAAGCAGATTTAAAACTGATAAAAGGAAATATTTTTTCACAGAATACACATTTAAGCCTTAGGAACTCATTGCCACGAGATATCTTTGAGGCCAAGAATGTAGTAGAATTCAAAAAAGGATTGGACATTTATACGGATAAACATAACCAGAGTTGTTGTTATTTTTTTAAAATCTAAGCGTTTTGGAAGGGGTGTAAATCCTCATGCTTCAGGGCCTTTAACTACATATGGGTTTAGGAAGAAACCTCCACAGCTTATTCCATATCTGCCTACTGCAGGGTTTTCTGCACCTTCCTCTGAATCACCTGGCACTGGACTACATGCACTGCATCGGTCATATTCTATCTGACCAATATTCCTCTAGAAAATACAAATCTCTGTCTCTCTCTTGTTAGCTGCTCCACCTGTGCTTTCCCCATACTTTTCCAGCTGCCGTTTGCCACACACTCCACACGCAAGCTGTTGCTTCTGCAAGCCACCTGCTCCCAATCCACTGGGTCAAATAATCAAGTATTTTCTAGTGATATTCTTTATCTGATTTCTATGAACAGCCTTGCCCCACCCCCATGCCCACACGCCAGGCTGTGTATGAGGAAAAAAAGAGGTGGATGACTTACTCTCAATATAATGAGTGTTTTGTGTTGAAAGTGCTGTGTGTGTTGTACGTCCCCCAGTCCCTCTCCCTGCTAAAACAGGATTATTACCTACAGTTGTTTTCTTCTCCTGTATATGTCTGGTCTAGTTTTACAAGTCCTAGATGCAGGGCCAATCAGAGGGGCGGGGCCAGGAGAGCCATTTCACCTGGGCTTCAAGCTCAAAGAGGGCCTCAAATTTAGACACTTGTTAATTTTTTGGCATTTGATAAGTTTTGCAACTTGTTTTTATGTGCAGCCCTATCAGACCAAAATGTGACACACACTCTCAGCTTAAAGCGGCAAATTTAAGCAAATAAGAGATGTGATTTGGTAAAAGACACAATTTTTTTTGTTAACTGATATAGATTTTATCATATTCAAGAGTTAAAAATGTTCATATATCTTAATAAAAATCTATCGGTTCTGATGGTACAAGATTAGGCCATGTGTTGGCATTTTTTATTTTTTATTATGGCTAGGGGCCTCAAAGGCTGGAAGTAGCCCGGGCCTCTCTGGATCTCTGAGAGGGCCTGCCTAGATGTTGGCATTTCTGCTACATCTATAGGTAGTAGTGAGAAAATGATGAAAGGGTGAATTAAGATAAATTTGGATCCGCATCTAGACTAGCAAAGGGGTGAGTTACAGTTCTGATTAGAATCAAAACTTTTCCAAAGTTTGGGGATTTGGTTCAGACCCAGTACAATAACAGACGTAAGAAACCAAGTCTGGATACAGATTTGAACTACCACAATGTCTGGAAAGAGCGGGGTCCAGTTCTGATGATCTGTTACTGTCTAGATTAGAGATGATGCTGAAGTATAGTTTTGCCCACAGTAATTTTTATGACTCTTATGTACTCCTAAAAGACACCATTGTGGCCAATTAATCTACCCAAGGAGTTTTCATTTCATCATTTGATGCTTACTTCCATGTAGCCCATGCAGTCTGAAGGTTACAGAATTTATTATTGGTATTTAGTTGTGTGTAATTTATGAAACAAACTGACACAGCAGGATGGCATTGTTAACACATGAGTTAACGTTGCTTTGGTTGTGTTTCTCGTGTACCGTCAAATAATCAATTTATTTCTATTGACTTTCTGTATCTTACTTCTATGGACCCTTCAACCAGTGTACATATACACACTATTGTGCATGTGGAGAAGGAAGCCGATGACTTGTTCTTGATATAATGATTGTTTTGTGTTCAAACTGCTGCATGCTTTGTATGTTATGAAGAAACAAAGATGAATCAATTCATTCATGAACCAATAAAGCTACTGCAGTGACCAGGTCAATTAATTTATAAACTGTCTGTTTGGATCCTTGGCTAGATATGCACATAATCCCTGTCCTGCTTCATGCATCTCTTAGCTCCCCTGCTCCACCATAACCATTAGCTTCTCATTCCTGAATGACAGTGTAAAAATGGGATCTCACCTAAGGTTGCAGCTGGCGAAGCATTGGGGAGGAAGATGGGGGAGGAAGGATGTTGGTTGGTGCAGGAGACCAGTTGGGTTGGCAGTAGGAGGTTGCTGGAACATGGCATTGCAGAGAGTGAGTGGGGAGAGAAACAGCGGGCAAGGTGCAGGAGGAGGCTGGATACAGCAGCATCTTGGGAGCAAACGGAGGGGAGGGACTGGTGGGGCTGCAGTTGGAAGGTCGGGTGGTGGGACAGGTCAGGTGTAGGTGCATCTTGGTGGTGGCTGGGCAGGGAAGCAGTCAGGAAGGTGGGATTGCCAGCCATCTGTGCATGGATTCACTTGAGTGGCTTGCAGTTGCACGTGCACATTTGCAGGTAAATTTTCGGAACTGAGTTTTGACCTCTGTTTCTGAAAACGTGTCCCTGAAACTTTCCATGCACTCCGATGCTGAGCTGCCTTCCCCGTGTCATGCTCTGCATCATCAGACTCTCTAGAGGGCAGCCATCTATATGGTTATAGACTTCTATTATGTTCAAGACACTGTAGAAAGACTTTTTAGTGATTTACAGTGTAGGCATTTAGACTAGCTCTTATCTCACACTGCAGTTCCCTCTAACGTCGCCTTGTGATTTGGCTCTGAGAGATTCCTATTATTACTCAGATCAGATTTAAAATGTCACTTTTTTAAAATGCTGTCTCAGACTCTATAGGTGGACCCTTTCCGGCTTCCTCTCACCGATGCCACCACAAGCAGAAGCATTGTCTGCCCATCACGCAGTGCGGAGCTTTGTCAATAAGCCCACTGCTTTTCCATCCCCACGCCAAGGGGTCCCAGATCATCATGGACACGGCACAGAAGGCAGTGAAGCGGCAGGCCAGCTTCTGCAACGCCATCACCTTCAGCAACAGGCCTATCGTGATCTACGAGCAGGTCAGGTTAAAGGTGAGTAAATGACTCCTCCCTCGTCGCCATTGTAACGGCCTCAAGTGCTAGCAGGAAAGACTAGGTGTAAAATATTAGTGAGTTGTAGCAGAACCTGTATATAACATAATTCCCAGAGAAGCATAGATGGGAGTCTTGGGTGAGGGAAGTATGGCTCATGGTAGTGGGTGTATATCAACACTGAGATAGTTTGCCCATTGGGACATCTTAGTTTTAGTACCAGACCTCTTCATACAATGCACAGTCAACCTTTGGAACTCTTTGCCACAGGATGTTGTGAAGACTATAACAGGGTTCAAAAAAGAACTAGATAAGTTAATGGAGGATAGGCCCATCAATGGCTATTAGCCAGGCTGGGCAGGGATGGCATCCCTAGCCTCTGTTTGCCAGAAGCTGGGAATGGACGACAGAAGATGGATCACTCGATGATTCCCTGTTTTGTTCATTCCTTCTGGGGCACCTGGCATTGGCCCCTGTCGGAAGACAGGATACTGGGCTAGATGGATCTTTGGTTTGACCCACTATGACCGTTCTTATGTTCCTATGTTTTCCATCCCTTTCCTGGAACGCAGAGTCCTAGGCTCTTGGTATGACCGACCTTGTGCCTGTGCCATCCTCTTGCTTTATTCGTATTATTATCAATTATTTGTATTATCATTGTGTCTAGGAACCCTAGTCACAGAGCAGGACCCTACTTTGCTAGGTGCTGTACAGATGCAGAACAAAAAGACAGTCCCTGCCCCAAAGAACGTACAATATGACCAGAGAAAGGTGTAGCTAGACAGGGCAATACAAGGAAATAATGAGATAATACCGCTCAGCATGACAGGCAGTGCTGTCAGCGCACCAGCAGCCTAACCCTAGTCTAGGTTTATTTTTTTTGTAGGCATCACAGCAAAGGAGAGTTTTAAGGAAAGATTTCACAGAGGGGAATATGGTCACTTTGCCGATGTTTTCAGGGAGCTCCTCCCAAGCATGAGGGGCAGCATGTGAGAAAGCACAAAGATGCTTGCTTGAAAATGTAACTAGTGGGCAATGGAGACTGGCACCATGGGCTGGTCAGAGGCAGGAGTGGACATCTCGATGGCTCATGAGAGATAAGTAGGATGGGGATAGGTCATGAAGGGCCTGGAAAGTGAAGACAAGCAGCTTGGTGTTTGATGTGATACAGAAAGGGGAGCCACTACAGGGATGCAAAGAGAAGGGTCACATGGTCAGAGTGATGGGCCAGGAGAATGATCTTTGCAGCAATGGGGATATGAGCAGGCCAAGATTGCATCTGTCAAGATCAGAGAAGACGAGGTTGCAGAAATCCCACTTCCTCACTGGGATCAGACTGATTCACCTCCTTTGTGGCATGTGCACTGAAGGGCGACATAGATTGCTGCTTAGGGCTTCTCCTGGAGGCAGGAGCGGCGCCAGGGGTTTTGCCACCCTGGGCGGCAGCGCTTCTCCCCAGTAATCGGCGGCAGCTCCTCTTCTGAAGCTGCGTTCTCGGCGGCGGGCATCCTTCCACTCCGGGTCTTCGGGGCACTCTGGCGGTGGGTCCTGGAGCGAGTGAAGGACCCGCCGCTGAAGACCTGGAGCGGAAGAAGCCTCTCACCACCGAAATTCTGGAGAGGGTGGCGAAATGCCGTCCCCCACATCCTGCTGTCCTAGGCGACCATCTAGGGTCGCCTAGTGGAAGTGCCGGCCCTGCCTGGGGGGCACCACTTCTCCTGGCCAGATATCTCTTTGCATCAAAGCCTTCAGACAAACCACATGTAGCCTGACTTGTAGTTCACATGCTGTTCCGTGCATTGAGAGCTGAAGGGGTTTAGCTATGGCTCTTTAGCGGCTGAACCACCTTTTAGGGCATATCCAAAGGCTCAGAGGTTCTTCCTTTCAATTCAGATAAGACCTTAAAAGTCTGAGTCTGTCTCTGAAATATCCAAAGCTTTTGGGTCTGCAAATGTGGAGCCTGAACTTGGAGCTGAGTGCTTCCTCATTCCAATTGAAGTCAGTAGGAAATGAGAGCACTCAACATCTCTCTGGCTCTGGCCCTTGGGTGGACAAATCCCTCACTCAGGCTTCTATTCATTTCCTGCTTCCATGCAGGCTGGAAATGCAGCAGGACTGATCTAGTTACGTTGCATTTTTGGCTGGAAGCTGGGAAATGCAGAGACAAATGACCCTGACAAATTCTGAGATGGTTGGGATGGGAGATGAGAGTTAACTAATTATTTTGTTTTTGAAAAACCTCACCAAAAGTTTGCATTTTAGGCAAAGATTATGGGTCATTTCTATGTTCTGAACCAGTTCTCCTGTCCCTAGTCAGGAAGCTTGATGTTTGTTTGTATTTGACAATGTATATTAGGATTTTATCTTCCATAACACACATGAAGCATTAGCGGGCAGGACTTTCATCTGTGCACTAGGGCTTTACGAACAGAGCTCCCACTGAAACTAATGGGAATTTTGCACATGAATAATCAACAAGCATAAGCAGAAAAAGTGCCTTGGGGATTGACATAAATGTGAAGAATGCCTTTGCCTTTCTGTGTCTATTTTCTGCTGAGTCCATTTCCAGCAGTCTTTTTTTCTTTCTTTCTTTCCCCAAACTCTCATCTCTAAGCTTTTGTGTTTTCTATGTCAGATTCTCACCAACTTCTTTTCTATGCATCCAATCCCGCAGCTCATGTTCAGGCAAAACTCCCACTGCAGGACTGAGTGAGGGACTGTGGGATTTGACCCTGTTTGCCAGATGTCATTTCAGAATTAATCCTACACCCTTCTCTGCTCCTCTAAGGCTACATCTACACTACAGGGGGGGGGGGTCGATTTAAGATACGCAAATTCAGCTACGCGAATAGCGTAGCTGAATTCGACGTATCGCAGCCGACTTACCCCGCTGTGAGGACGGCGGCAAAATCGACCTCTGCGGCTTCCCGTCGACGGCGCTTACTCCCACCTCCGCTGGTGGAGTAAGAGCGTTGATTCGGGGATCGATTGTTGCGTCCCGACGGGACGCGATAAATCGATCCCCGAGAGGTCGATTTCTACCCGCCGGTAGTGTAGACCCAGCCTCAGTCTTCTAAGAAGCCCACTAGGCAATGAATCCAGAGTTGTTCAGCAGGCCAGAGTGCCGGCAAATGGAGATGTCCAGTGTGATGTGGATCTGTGTTCTGAGGGAGCTTCTTGGAGGTGGAATCCCAGGCAGTGGGTGTGGCTGGGGCCAGAGTTAGTGGATCTGTGGAGGTGGGATGTAGGAAGCAGCAACCCCAGACTGCGGTAGCAGTCATGGAACAACTTAGCTACTCCTTGACAGTCTAGGCATGGCAGATGCCTGTTCCCTCCTCAGCCCACGCCCCGTGGCCCTCCCCAGCCTGTCAAATAGGGGTGTTTGCTGAGCAGAGGATTTGGCCCATCATTAATCATTGCCTTTTTTTTTTTAAGCAAAAATTAGTGTGTTTGGGTGTCCAGCTATGCAAATGCTTGGCAGGGTTTACACTAGATTTCAACCCAGATACTACCTATAGTCAGCCTGTGTTGGCAACTGATTATTTGTAGGGGCTGATGAATACAAGGGGATATACTCCCCATATCGCCATATGAATATTTACTTGTGTAGCATGTGATTAGTATAAAATATTGGCAAGACACCGCAGAGCAAGTTGTACAACGAGGCCATATTTATCTAGGTCCCAGGAGGAGTTAGGATTTGCAGTGAAATTGCTACAATAAATAATCCCAGTTTTTCAGCGACAAATGGACTTCTGTCATTTCCATTTTATATAGTTAATGTCATTAAATATGCCTTATTGCATTTTGTTGCATCCAAATCAGCTACCGTAGGGCTGTGATGTCATCCCATCTGACAAGCTAAGCAGGCGGAAGATTGTTTTTTACGTAGCTGGGAGACCTCTTAGGAGAGCCTTAAGGTGCTGTGGGAAGTAGTGATGGTTTTTCAGTAGGCAGCACTCGGCACCCTGAGTCAAGAAAGAACCAATGCCCTAGCCCAGTGCTACGGGCTGCTGGAGGCGCCATCTTTCATATGAGATGTAAAATCCTCTGACCAGAAAAGATTTGTTGGTGCTTCTGCCAAGAGTAGGTTTGCAAGGCAGAATGTAATTACCCCAGAAATGGAATTTAGTTCGCGCGCCAGGGCTAATTATATCCCCCCTGTAGTTTTAACTTGATACAGTCTCTTTGACGTTATGTCTTAACCTTTTCTGCAGTCTTGCTGTGTGCTGTTATGCAGATGCCGTGTCCTACCCCAGAGATGGCCACATTTTTAGTGGTGGATTAAATTATTCTAGAACATACAGGACCCAATCCAGTGGGAGCTGAGAGCGCTCAGAACCATGCAGGAGGGCTTCAGCATGGCACGGCATGGAGCTCGTAGCCTGTAAAGTGCTATTGGAATGCAAGATGTTCTTATTGCTGTTATCTTTGCAGATAACAAAGAAGCAGTGTTGCTGGAGTGGGGCTCTCCGACTCGGATTTACTTCCAAGGATCCCTCCCGGATTAATCCTGACACATTGCCAAAGTACGCTTGCCCGGACTTGGTTTCCCAGAGTGGATTCTGGGCCAAGGCCCTGCCAGAAGAGTTTGCAAATGAAGGAAACATCATAGCATTCTGGGTGGACAAAAAGGGCCGGGTGTTTTATCGGGTCAATGACTCTGCTGCGATGTTGTTCTTCAGTGGGGTGAGGATCACGGAACCCCTGTGGGCTTTGATTGACGTGTACGGACTCACCCGTGGGGTGCAGCTATTAGGTAGGTGCCTTTCTGAAAGTGCTATTTCTTGACCTGAGTGCTTCGAGTCTATGTACCTATGTTCTACAGCTAAGAAATGAGGCTGGACAAATCCCAATGATAAATTAGCCAGGTACTGTCTGTCCAGTAGATTTAAAAAAAAAAAATCCTACTCACTGTGACAAACCTGCTGCTGAGAAAGGAAAAGGTTGTTAAATTCCATCAGGGTAAATCTTACAATCTGAACCCATAATAATTAGTGTGTTTAAAGCTAAGCAAACATTTATTATAGGAGTGGGAGGGTGGGAAACAATAAATCACTAGCAACTGTCAGTAAATAAAGGAATTTCTGCCAAGAGAACTTGCACCAATGAAACTACATCGCTGCACGTGCTGCACTGTGGAATGTACTTTATAAAACGTCCTCTGTCGTATTTGCTTTCCCAGTTATGGGGCGGGGAAATGCATTTTATTGCTAATGTGTAATTCCTTCTCTGATGGCAATACCATGATTCTCTGGGTGGGTAAGTGGGAGACTTATAGCTTATGCTCCAGCCACCTATTCTGGGATAAGCAGTTGTTATGTAGTGGAAAACATCGTTTTCAAAATAGCTCAGAGGAACTGGATCCATTCTCTGGACCCAAAAGATTGGAAACATGGTTGGGGGTGTGGTATGAGAGGTGCCGAGCAACCTCATCTCTGAATGAATCCAGTGGGAATTGTGGAAGTTTGGCCCCCTCACAGGAGGTGATCAGGCTCCGAGTCTGCAGACCCAAGAGCTCTGGACATCCCAGCTTTGAGGGTCTTTTCTGAACAGAATGGAAGTACCTCCAAGGGTCTTGTTTCAAGAAGGAGCTAGATTAGTGAGGAACCAAAGACTCAGCAATGAAGGCCAAAGGGCATAGCCGAGAAACAGACACTAGCGCCTCAGAATATTTGTTTTCAGTAGGAAAAGCGTTATGTTTTTTATCTGTGTTAACTAACCTGTGGTAACTAACATGAGGTAACATTCAAACGAAGACAGAGCGTTTGTAGTTTTAACACAAGTTAGCAGGTTAAGAAGCCTATGGAGAAGCCTAGGGTTTGCCCTGCTAACTTGTGGAAAACTACAAACTGCCTCCACTGTGATTTTACCTTGCGTGAGTTACCTTGTGTTAGCTAATATGTGGTAAGAACATGCCCTTGATGCTAGTGAAGAGACACCCTCGGTGTTTAGTCAACCCTGTTTCTGACAGCTCAGCCTGCTTCCTGCATCACTTGTTGCTACTAAATCAGGGTGGCAATACTGGCTGTAGTGATGTACCGCTGTATGGAAGCTAACACTGAATTCAAGATGCAAAGGGCTTGTTTACACAGTGGGGTAATGTGCTTTACAGGGGATTGCTAAAGTGCACTAATGTGTTCCACGTTGATTGGTCTGTGTAATAGACCCTGTTGGTGTGCACTAAAAGTTCCCTAGTGCACTTGAATGTAGTGCTGTTTCAAACAGCACCAACAGTGTCTACACCACATTATCCCACCATGTAGACAAACCTAAAGAAACTCATAGCTCTAGGATCAAACTATGCGCACCATCTCCTTAAAAATAAAAAAAACCCAAACCCTCAGACTGCACAAGCAGGATGCATTAAGGCATCTCTAGGCAGCACTTCGCTTTGCCTCAAGAGTGGAAGGATTTATCGTTCGTTGTGAATCTGCTTGTGCACCCGTGTCACATGAACTGAAGTTGGGCCAAGAAAGCGGTGATTGGATCTGGAGCTGAGGGTTCAGATACGAGGTAGTTTAGAAGTAGCACCAAAATCTCACAAGCTGTTCACTTGAGATTTTGTCCCCCAGAGGCCATCCCGGAGTGGATGCTTGCTAAGGTCAGCCACATCCCTCACTCCAAGCTAGACATTTGTTTTCAAAATACCCAGAGTGATGATCTCACATTCTGTGTTTCCCCTGTATTCTGCCTTAAACTTTTCACCATCTCTTTTTGCCTTTGAATGCCCTCAGTACTGAGAGCCCTTGCCTTTGCCAACCAGTGATCCATCCCTGGTGGGGCCAGCTCTGC
Source organism: Chrysemys picta bellii (assembly GCF_011386835.1). NCBI lineage: Eukaryota > Metazoa > Chordata > Testudines > Emydidae > Chrysemys > Chrysemys picta. Next base: position 124,201,115 of record NC_088797.1, on the reverse strand, counting down.
TGTGCACGTGCCTCCAAGATTCTAATTCAGGCTTTTGCTGACACAAACCCTTCGAATGAAATAGGCTGCTTCCGAGTTTATGCAGTTGGCTCAGTGCTCAGAAATATATTTATAGCACGTTGCAGCAGACTTCAGCGGGCTTTAATCCCAACAACTGTGCTGAAGCGTCTGAGTCTTGATTCCCCACTGTGCAGCACTAGAACGCATGCAGCACCTAAAGTCTTGCAACCTACCATCTCTGTATACCCACTGCAGATCTTACATGCTATTTTAATACAGGCATCTAAACACATACTTCAGGCCAAACTTCTCCAAAGTTCAAGGGAGCTGAGATATGGAGCTTTTGATTTGGAGACTCAGTTCTATCTTTAATATGACCTAGCCACAAATTGGGGGCAGGATTTGCCCTTCTGTGTCTCACAGAGGTCCCACTGGAGTTAGTGGAAGCCAGGTGTGTACACTGAAGGGAAGAAATTGGCCTGTAAGATTCTTGTAGACTTTAAGGTCAGAAGGGACCATCATGATCATCTAGTCTGACTTCCTGCACATTGCAGGCAACAGCATCTCACCCACCCACTCCTGTAATAGACCCCTAACCTCTGGCTGAATTACTCAAGTCCTCAAACCATGGTTTAAAGACTTCAAGTTACAGAGAGTTCACCATTTACAGTAGTTTAAACCTGCAAGTGACCCATGCCTCATGCTGCAGAGGAAGGTGAAACCCCCCGCCCTCCCCAGAGTATCTGCCAATCTGACCCGGGGGAAATTCCTTCTTGATCCCAAATCTTTTTTCCAAAAAGAATATTTGCTGTAGAATGCCTTTGTCGGTGTGCCTCAGGGCAGGTAGAAGACCTACCCCATTATTTATGTTGGAATTTATATTTCCAGTTAAGGTCAATATTGCTCTGCATATTTTTGTCCCAGATGCCTTTTTCTACGACCTCTCAAAAAACAGAATATTTGTTAGGAACTGATAATGTGTCTGTGAGCTGAGCAGTTGCCCTATTTGCGTGGCCAGCCAATAATATAAGGAAAAGCCAGTGGTGCAGTGGTTATATATGATTAATACTTTATATTCTTTTTAATCCTTCTTTATCTGTATGTTAACATTTTATAATTTTGGATTTCGTTTTCTGTTTTACTGTAATACATTTTGGTTTTGCACATGGGCGTAAAGCTAAGTCGCTACTAAATAACTTGACTCAGCTGACTGATCTAGAACTGCAGTAGAATTACAGATGATGCAGGTAAACGACCAGGAGCATAGCCCTGGGAGTGCAATAACCGCTGTTCTGTCGCTATGTGGCCTGAGAAAGAGGAATCCATTCCACCCCAAGTATGGCAGAATTCCCTGTACAGGGGAGAGGATTTGGCCAACAGCAGGGCCGTCTGTAGCTTTTTTGCCGCCCCAGGCAAAAGAAAAAAAAAAACAAAGGTGGCCAGATTGCCAAAGCAAAACAAAAACAAAAACAAATGGCAGCCGCAGGGAACGCGTGGAGGGCAGTCAAGGCCGCTTGCAGGAGGGTGAAGGGCGGCACCCGCCCACTCCCTCTGCCCATGGGCAGCCAGGCGCTGCAGTCCGCTTGCAGCCGGGCGAGAGGGGCTCCCCCGTCTGGCCTTGGGGTGCCTCTCCCGGCCGGGCAGGCTCCAAGGGGGCTGACACAGGCAGCGCTGGCTGGGGTCTGCGACCTCCGTGTGGGGCTGGCATTGCAGCGTGGCTCGGCACAGTGCAAACGGCGCCAGGATCAGTGGGGCCCGCCCCTCCGGTGCCCACCGGGCCACCGCAGAACTGTCCCTGCCACCGCTGCCCACTGGGCCGCCGCAGAACCCTCCCTCCTTCCGGTGCCTGCCGGGCCACCGCAGAACCGTCCCTGCCACCGCTGCCTGCCGGGCCGCCGCAGAACCCTCCCTCCCTCCCTCTGCTGCCCGCCGGGCCGCCGCAGAACTCTCCCTCCTTCCAGTGCCCGGGGGCTGCAGGAGGTGCTGGCTCAGCCACTCCTTTAAAGGCGGCTCAGCCGGGCTGGGCTCAGAGCAGCGCGGGAGGCGGAGGCCGGTGCAGGCGGCGGGGAGTGGTGCGTCCCGGGGAGCCCGGTGGCACGATGAGCAGCGGGGATCACTAGTTCCTGCCCCCCCGGGCCGTGGTCCGTGCCCCTTCAGGGCTGGGCTGGCAGCCCCAAGATTGGCCGGAATGCCGCCCCTTAGAATGTGCCACTCCAGGCACGTGCTTTCTCGTCTGGTGCCTGGAGCCGGCCCTGGTCAACAGAGTTTCCAGCCCAGCCAAAACCAGGATGTACTTGAAGTCTCATGAGAGCACCTTTCCCAGGGATAATCTAACTTTGCCAAGACTAGCTTTTAACATCTGAACAGCACTGGTCTGTTTTCACAACGTGCCACCACGTAGCTGAATGACTGTTTTTCATTTTCAGTCAGATGCCTTCTTATTTATCATCCATTTGCCCAGATAAATGTTGTTGTTTTTCCCCCCAGGATGGAATTTAACCTGCAAAATTGCACTTGCCCAAGGCTCAGGTTAGGAACAAATCAGTCCTGCATCAGTGCGAGGTCCCAGCTTTGCAGTGGAACACACAACATTTGCTTCCACCCCCAGAGAGTTACAATGTAATGTTGTTGTTATTTATGGCCCAACCAAAATTGGGTCCCCAGCATGTTAGACACTGTACACACACGCCGTGAGACAGTCCCTGCTCGAAAGGGTCACACATCTAAATAGACAAGACAGCCGAGAGGTGGCAGGGGACGGAAGCACAGAGAGGTGAAATGACTTGCTGGAGCTCACACAACAGGTTTGTCGAGCAGGCATTACAACCGACTATGTCCCTCTAGGGCTGCCAGCCTTCCATCACTCCCTCTACCAGAATGTCCTCTCCAAGCACATCACACCATGACAAACATCCACAACTAACCCTGCTAGGAGATGACAGTTTGGTAAAGGTGTGAGGTACAGGGAGTATTGAGAGAGACAGCGTTAAGGCTGCAGTATAAGGTAGTTATGGTCATGGTAAAGTCTGTGTCTGTGGATGAAAGAGAAGAGGGTACATTAGGTCACTTAACTTTTCGTTTCCTTGCTCTTGTGCCTTTGAGTCAGGTATGTTATATCTGTAGCAATCCTAACTGCTTCAAACCCATTTTCTTTATATCACTATATTTAGGTACGTGTACTGGTATATGCCTTACATAAAAGTGTGATTGTATATGTGTTCTTCTAGCATTATATATAGCTAGAAGCAAGTGCTGTGTATCACATTATTTGGGAATCAGCACTGGAAAGGAGAAAAGATCCTTGTTACAAGGTTCTGTTAGCAGCTATAAACGGAGGGGTGTTAGCACCCTGGTCATTTCAATAACACAGGGCACTGGGTATAGTTAGCGTAGGCAGGAGCGAGGCAGTCTGATTGGATCTGAAGGGTTAGTAAGGATCAGCTGCACCTGTAGGGAATTTGATGAGTTAATGAGGTAATTAGCGCACCAGCTGGCTAGCTAGGAGAAGAATGCAAGTAGTATAAAAGGCAGAGCAAGAAGAAGGCCCTGTCTATCTGTTGCTACATTGTGTGAGTGGAAGCAAGAAATAATAATAATTAATGAAGAGGCGTAGTGAAGGTAGCTGGTAGTGCATGTGTGTTGTTTAATTACCAGGAGGACTTACCAGCCAAGATGCCTGGGGCTGAAGGAGGAACCTGCTTAAAATCCTATTTTGAGCTTTCTACCTATGTATGTCCACAAGGTATAAAATCTTAACATTTGAACTGGTCTGTGATGGAAAGTTGCCCATTGTGGGCCTCAGGCCAGTGTAAATTTATGGAGGGGAATTAGTCATTTTGTAAGAGAGGAAGGAAGACGTCTTCTTTTTTTTAATCACAGGCTATCTTTTAAACAAATTAATTCTAGTTGTATCAAATTGCTCCAGGATTTGGGATGTTAGAATAAATCCTGAGTGAGATGGGTTAATGGGTGGAATGCAGGTGACATGGTTAAAGTTGCGTGATAAATGTAATTTATTACATGGGTCTGCAATTTTATCACATGGGTATTACTAACATGTATATGCAGTGTGCGTGAGTGTATGTAAAACACATTTTCTTTCTTCAGCACCCCCAGGAATCCGTTTCTGTTAATATCCTAACCTAGGCAAATCATTGCTCTTCTTATGTTGGCTCACAATAAACGAGGTATTTGGCTAATTGAACATAAATGCAGTATATTTTTATAGTGTATTATGTGAAAAAAGGAGCCATGAATAATTTAACTTCCCTGAAGATTGGGGCAATCTCATATAAAAGAATAATATGTGTTTAACCGGAGTCCTAGCTAATGAAAGGAAAATATACACCACCTGCAAACAGTCAATTGTCTCTATTGTTCTGCATCTGCTAAGGAGATAGAGAATTTAAATTGCTCATAAAGTTTTATTGTCTGTATGTGGTTGTCTCTGACAGCTCCAGGAAGTTCTCTAACATGGTTTAAAATGTGACCCCAGTTTAATAAATAACTCATCTGTTCCTGTTTTAATCAAACCCACTTTGCATGAAGGCCTCTGGAGGGACATTCATTTTTCTGTGATAGGGGTCCAGAGTTTCACCTGAGGGCCAGTGCCTTCAGTATCTTAAAACTTATCTGCTCTCTATCTCTCTCTGTGTGCGTATGAGATATGACCCCTGGAGGCTGTTGCTTCTAACAGGCCAGAGCCTGGTTGTGCTGCTCTTTACTGGCTCTGTGAATGCCTGGGGTTTCAGTTTCCATTAGTTTTGAATGCAGCCATTTTTATTGAGGACCATCTTTGTGGCTATGTGACAGAGTGCTGGATGTCAGCCACTGTACCAGCACTCTGATCACATGCCAAATTGATAGATTGGAGATGGGTGGGAGAGAGCTATGACCCATTTAATTAACCCATTAGCCCAGAAAGTAGAAAAGGCACAAGAAGGAAGTGCTTAAGGGGGAAGAGACAGGCTGGTGGGCTTTTAAGAGCTGGAGCCAGGAGAGCTCTAAGGAGTCCATGCCAGTGGAAATACAGAGCTGCACAAGTTTGTAAGGGTGGTAGAAATAACACTGTAAATAAATTGCACCAAGTGTTTGACCAGAAGATGTTCTCTGAGTGATGTGTGGCTAGAAAAGAAATGGGAGCAGGACGATGGCTTGTCAGCCTAGCACTGTGCAATACTTAGAGAAAGATAAGTCTGGTCTCTGCTCCAATGAGCTTACAATCCAAGTGCCTGATCCTGCATGTCTTCTGTGTGTACTGCTCACATTGGCTTCAATGGGAGCTCTGCTATTGAGAGTTCCACGGTTTGCCATTCAGTTGGATAGGTTAGAACATTTCAGATGCAGAATACACTGAGGTCTCCAATGGAACAACACTATTGACTTTAATGGATGTAGGGTAAGGCGCTGAATGACTGGGTGGTGTAGAGATCACAGGGATTGTCTTTATTTAGGGCCATATTCTGCCCTTTTCACTTTGCAAATATTCCCATTGCTTTCCGTGGAACTACTCCTAGGGTAAGCTAAGGTGTTAAGTGTGAGAAAGTGTGACAGGAGCTGGCACATAATGAATTGTAGACAGAGTTTTTAGTAAATGAGCATTCCCCTGTAATGTATTCAACACAAATATTGCGTGGTGGTGGTATGTAGGAACCTGGAAGTGAAGCTGGCAGTGGATAAAAGTGAAACTGACTGGTTTGTTTTATGTGTCCAAACTGAGAGAAATGCAGAAATTAACCAAGCAGCATAACTGGTGGAAAAATAAATTCAGCATTTTAAAACTGTCTCAGCTCAGAAAATCCAGGGTGTTGTGTCTTACATGAGAAATAATGTTGTCTTTTTTTAAATAAGATTTTTAACTTTGTCTCAAAGTACAAGGAAATATTGTGTGTGTGTGTGTGTGTGTTTAGTAGCTCAGAGATTCTGACGCAATGTTCATGGACACTAGAATAAGAACTGAGATAGGTCTCCATGTTTCATAACAGTTCTAAGTGGTGTGGCTATTTCAAGGAAGGAGAATTGTTTAACCCTGGTCTACATGTAAAGTTAAATGTTTTGGGTAAGGAGGTGACTTTTTTTTACTGAAATAGTTGTAATGGTTAAAAGACTAGTGTGGACACAGTTATACCAATATAAAGGTGCCTTATACCTGTTAGCTAATTCCTCTTGGGGTACATCTACACTACAGGGGGGAGTCGATTTAAGATACGCAAATTCAGCTACGTGAATAGCGTAGCTGAATTCGACGTATCGCAGCCGACTTACCCCGCTGTGAGGACGGCGGCAAAATCGACTTCTGTGGCTTTCTGTCGGCGGCGCTTACTCCCACCTCCGCTGGTGGAGTAAGAGCGCCGATTCGGGGATCGATTGTCGCGTCCCGATGGGACGCGATAAATCGATCCCCGAGAGGTCGATTTCTACCCGCCGATTCAGGCGGGTAGTGTAGACCTAGCCTTGTTGTACTGGAATAAGCTATACCAGTATACACATTTTTACAGTGGAATAACTGTGTCCACGTGAGGCGGTTGTACTGTTTTAACTATACTGGTATAGTTAAAGACATACACATTTCTGGTGTAGATAAGACCTTAGAAAATAAGAGAGGGAATGTGATGCTGGAAGGGGACATGTATCTAGCAAATATTGGCTACTAAAGAGAGATTACAAAGAGTTACTTTCTTTGGCAGAGAACTTGGTGTTTTGAATTGAACCATAAGGGTGGTGCTGAATATTAGGATAAGATATTTCTACCATTGTTAAGGAGAAAAATACATCTTCCTAACTGATGATTATGTAATGTACAATTTAGTCAATTTCCTTTTGGACTACATGACTGCTATTCTAATTCCACATACAATACGGAAGTCTATAAAAGGGTTGAAAGTGAATATCCCTGTATAGGAATTAATCTTTGCAATCTACCTTAAAAGGCCATGCACTATTTAGTAAAGACGTTTAACCTCTGCAGCAAGGGAGATTTAAGTTAGATATTAGGGAAAACTTTCTAAATATTAGGATAGTTAAACCCAGGTTGTGGAATCCCCATCCTTGGAAGTTTTTAAGAGCATATTAGACAAATGCCTGTCAGGGATGATCTAAGAGCTGGTCTACACTACCACCTAAGTCTATGTAACTTACAGTGGTGTGAAAATGACACCTCCCCGGGTGAAATAAGCTACATTAACTTAAAGTGGTGTCCACACTGCCATGTTGGTGGGAGATGCTCTCCTGGAGACTGGAGGCTGCCGGACCTGTTCCCAGGGCTCCGCTCACAGCCGTGGCTGCAGGCGCCACTCCTGGGTATCCGTCCATCAGCCCTGTGCCGGGTGATCCGGCTGTGGTCCCTGGGCCCCCTTACCCCTGTCTGTGTTCCCCCCTCCTGAAGCTATGGCCCCACTCCTGGTCCTGGCTCGGGGGGCATGGGCAAGGGGGGTGAGAGGTAAAAAGTTTGGAGACCACTGCCCTGAATGTACTTAATCCTCTTCAACCCAGGGGCATGGACTGGATGACCTCTTGAGGTGCCTTCCAGCCCTACACTTCTATGATTCTAACTTGTCCAAAGCCAAGAATTTACTCCTGTTCAGTTCACAGTGAAGCTTGCCAAAAACAAACCAAAGGATCCCAAAGAAAAATTACCACCATATATACAATTAAAAGTGAGATGAGTTCTGTATCCAGAGTGAGTGAGAGAAATATGGGGGCAGGCATAAATATGCATTGTTTTAATCCTGCAATTCCAGCCGCTCCAGTTGTGGAGGTTCTTGTTCCCTAAGCCTGTATGACAGATGACAGCTAAACAAGGCAGGTTCCAAAAAACTAAACAGGCAGTCTATACAGTATATGTCGGCTGACCTTAGACGGTATGTCGTCATTTCAGCACCTGGTATCACAGCTGTTGAGTATATTTTCTATATTAGTACAAAGGAAATGTGTTTATCACCCCTGTGTATCTGTACTGTAATTTTTTTTATACCTACTGAAAACATGAATCTTGGCTTTTTCTACCACACCAGCCATAACCTTGAAAAGTGAGGCTCTCTCTCAAACTGCATCCATTTTGTTCCTCCAAACTTTACAAGCTAATCCATTGTCACTTGGCCAAGTCTGGAAATCCTGACTCGAGGCCTGGTTCCGAGGCCTGGTTCTGCTTTCAACTATACCGATGTAAATTCAGGGTGACTTTCTGACTTCAGTGGAATCACTCTGGATTTACAGTGGTACAAATGAGAGCAGAATCTGACCCTGAGTTTGTATTCAGTCAAAGCTGCTGTTTGGCCCGATTCTGAGCGCCTGCAACTCCCACTGCCTGCCTCTTGGCCTAGCCTAAAAAGGCTGTTCAGACATGCTGAACCAGTTGTGATTCAAGGAACCACCAAGGCGTGTTTCCCTCCCAGGTATCAATGGTATGACCACCTTGTGAGTGAGAAGAGAAGCCACTTCCCAGGAGTGTGCAATGCATACAGGGCCACAACTGGTCACAAGGGGGTGAAAGTGCAGCTTGGACAGCTCTCTGTCAGCTGTAGACCAAAAACATTTCATTAAGGACCTGCACATACTAATGTCCATGGCAAAACTCCCATTGACTTCAGTGGAAACAGGACTGAGTCAAAAACAAACACTGTCAGTCTCTATAAAGTGAGAGGAGCGGGGTGGCATCCTGCCTGGGTCCTGCACCTAGTACGTTGTGCTGCTTTCTGAGATACTGCAGTCCTATCCAGCCGGGTTGAAACCATGCTAACAATACAGTAGTTGCCAGGTTATGGCATGTTTTTCAGAAGAAAAAAATTCTTGTCCGCATCACTCAGGGAAAATTGTACTTGAATCCTACCACATTTAAACAGCATTGTAATCAGGATTGCAAACCTAGTATTTCAAACTGTGCTGTGACCAGGCCTTAAACCAAAGCATAGGCTAGAATTACTTTTTTCTTTTACTCTAAATGAATGAATCAGTTTGGATTTTCTGACCCAAAATATTCACTCTGTCCATCAACCATAAGTGGCTCCTTTGTGATTTGTGAGAAGTACAGCTCATTCTATTCTGGGTTTCTATATAAATAATATTGTGAGACTTAGGACTTGTCTAGATAGAAGTTGCCTGGACTTGACTTAAGTTAGTTAAAAAACTGAACAGGTGTAGCCTGGTGTGTAGACCAGGTCTTAGTTTGATGTCTCCTGTCTTTGGACCTAATTGTGCCCCCATTGAAGTCAATAGGAATTTTGCCATTGACTTTGAAAGCAAGACCTAGCCTTTATGAACATAAAATCTCAAGTCCTGCCTCCAGGTATATTAGAAGCTTTCAGATGGCATCATAAAGATTTTCTTTTTCTCACCATCCATCTCATATTCACTGATTACTTTTAGTCATGATCTTCTGCCAGTTTTCTATATTTCCCCATTGTATTTTTGCCACCCCATCTTAAAAAATAATGGAAAAGGTACAGAGAACAGCAACACAAATTTAGGGGTATGGAACAGCTTCCATATGAGGAAAAATTTAAAAAGATGGAGTATTAAGCTTAGAAAAGCGATGACTAAGGGGGGGCTATGATAGAGGTCTATAAAATCATAAATGGTGTGGAGAAAGTGAATAAGGAAGAATTATTTACCCCTTCACATAACACAAGAATTAGGGGTCACCCGATGAAATGAATAGGCAGCAGGTTTACAACAAACATAAGGAAGTCTTTCTTTACACAACGCACAGTTGACCTGTGGAACTTATTGCCAGGGGATGTTGTGAAAGCCGAAAGAATTAGATGAGTTCATGGAGGGTAAGTCCATCAATGGCTATTAGCCAAGATGATCCCAGATGCAACTCCATGCTCTGGGTGTCTCTAAACCTCTGTCTGCCAGTAGCTGGGACTGGATGATGGGGGATGGATCACTTGATAACTGCTCTGTTCTGTTCATTCCCTCTGGGGCACCTGGCATTGGCCAGTGTCAGAAGACAGGATACTGGGCTAGAAGGACCATTGGTCTGACCCAGTGTGGCCGTTCTTGTGTTCTCATACAGCAGGATAGGTGTGCATATCACTTCACAAATAAGACCTGGGGCCTGATAATCCTACTGTTGATTGCACTAGTTTTATGCCACTATAACCCCACTAATTCCTGATTTATGCTGATCTCAATGAGATCAGAACTGGGCCTATAGTTTCTGCTCCAAAAAAGTTCATTTTTTCTGCTCATTTCCCACCTTCTCTAACACCTACCAGCACCAACAACCATTGTTCTCCAAAGTCTTTCCAGATCCACTGTTTGTTTAACTTAGAGTACATTCCAACTGATGCTGGTGCGTGCTGAGATCTTCCTGTGTGGTTCTGAGAGCCCCCAACTCCTGATGGTGATTGGGAGATTCAGGCCCTACACTCTTCCCTATTGTTCCTAATGTGCTCTTCTGCCAAGCTTACATTTTCCCCATTTATTTTGTGACATACAATAAAAATAATATCCTGGGTATCAACATGTACTGTGTAAGTGCTGCTGCTCATTGTTATGGAAATTATTAAAAGGACATTGTTAACATAACTCTCAGTTTAAAAAACATTTCCTCGGAGATGGCTTTGTTACTAATAACATCTCCAGATTATTAAAACAAAAAGAATATCAGGTTTACATTTTACCTTCTTGCTCTTCATTTTGTATTGTATTTTATTTATTTTGCATTTCACTCAATCTTGAGCAGTGAAACTAGACTGGTTTGTTTAATTTTTTCTTATAGTCATTTTCAATTTCTGTTTCTCATGTACCATCATAATTCTGGTTTTATTTGGGTCTCAGATACATTTAAAAATAAGGCATTTCTATTTCTGTCAGGGCTTGTTTAAAAAAAAAAAGAGAGGAAAAAAAAAGCTAGTAAATTTTGAGCATGTAACTAAGAATATAGGATTTGGCAGATCAGAACAGATTGTTGGCCCATGAAATCCAATATTCTACCTCTTGACAATGGCCAGCACCTGAAGTTTCAGAAGAAGGTGAAGACCTCATATTATGCACCTAATGGTCCCTTCTCTTTAAGAACAGTTAAGTATCTTCAAAAAATAAATTATAAAATGTTTAAATGTCCTACTTTTAATAGGAAGAGAGCCTTTGGAATCAAATAATCCTTCCCCCATGTCTGCATTATGTCAACACAGACTGTAGTACTTTTAATACAGGGCCTTGCCTGAATCCTTCAGGTTTGTTTTACAGCTGTGCACTTTCAACTCTCTTGGCAGTCCAGGGAAGCTGGGAGCACCCAGCACCTTGTGGGATGTGCCTACAGTGCTTATCAGAACCAGGAGGAGGATGGTGTGATAAATGCATTTCCATAGCTAATTACATCTCTACCCCCATTTGATGGAGTTATATTTTCCTTCTCATTTCACACACTTTTTCTGTCACCTATTAGCAGCAACTGCAGCTGCAGGCAGGCATCCTCCAAGGTCTGTTCACATACGTCAGGTGAACTGGTTTTGTTAACCCAGAATGTTTGTAGTGAAAACATGTTTGCAAGTAAAAAATCCCTGTCCCTTTCTGTTCCTGATTCCAAACCTGTTCTGTTCTGGCTGCAACTAGCCAAATATCTCCATGAACTTGAGTATATGTCTGTGCATGTGGCTGGCCTTGATGTTACCTTCCTTATGAAAAATCTTATTCATAGATTCTAGGACTGGAAGGGACCTCGAGAGGTCATCGAGTCCAGTCCCCTGCCCTCATGGCAGGACCCAATACTGTCTAGACCATCCCGGATAGACCTTTATCTAACCTACTCTTAAATATCTCCGGAGATGGAGATTCCACAACCTCCCTAGGCAATTTATTCCAGTGTTTAACCACCCTGACAGTTAGGAACTTTTTCAACCTAAACTTCCCTTGCTGCAGTTTAAGCCCATTGCTTCTTGCTCTATCCTTAGAGGCTAAGGTGAACAAGTTTTCTCCCTCCTCCTTATGACACCCTTTTAGATACCTGAAAACTGCTATCATGTCCCTTCTCAGTCTTCTCTTTTCCAAACTAAACAAACCCAATTCTTTCAGCCTTCCTTCCTAGGTCATGTTCTCAAGACCTTTAATCATTCTTGTTGCTCTTCTCTGGACCCTCTCCAATTTCTCCACATCTTTCTTGAAATGCGGTGCCCAGAACTGGACACAATGCTCCAGTTGAGGCCTAACCAGCGCAGAGTAGAGCGGAAGAAAGACTTCTCGTGTCTTGCTCACAACACACCTGTTAATACATCCCAGAATCATGTGTATTATCCCTCCAAGTTTTGGTGATGCCAACAATGTCATAGTTGTATTTATTTATTAGCGCTTCCAGTTCTTCCTGCTTATTACCCATACTTCTCGCATTTGTATATAGGCATCTAAGATACTGATTTGATCTTGCCTCCCAGTTTTGCCCTGACCCTCCTTTCTCTCTGCCATTATGGCCCACGCTCCCTCCTATTTCCGACCCGTCTCCATGTTCCCCACTTACCTGTGGGCTTTGCTCACCTGTCCCCGTCGAACCTAGTTTAAAGCCCTCCTCACTAAGTTAGCCAGTCTGTGCTGGGGTATAGGTACTTACTACAGCAATAGAAATGTTATTTCCGTCACTGTGGTAAATCAACCTCTGCAAAAGGTGGTAACTAGGTTAGTGGAATAAATCTTCCATCGATCTAGCCGTGGTCTAGACTGGGGCTTAGGTGGGCTTAATTACATTGCACAGGGCATGAAATTTTTCACAGCCCTGAGAACTGTAGTTAGGCTGACTTAACTTTGTAAAGTAGACCAGCCCTCAGTCCCTGAGGAGTGAAGAAGGAACCAGGAGCGAGGAGGTAAAACAGTCCATTGAACGGTATGGACAATCCATTGAACAGTATCAGCGGGGTAGCCGTGTTAGTCTGGATCTGTAAAAAGCAACAGAGAGTCCTGTGGCACCTTTAAGACTAACAGATGTATTGGAGCATAAGCTTTCGTGGGTGAATGCCCACTTCGTCAGACATCAGATACATTGAACAGTGTATTTATTACCCAGCTGGTTTGCTGAGTTCAGATTAGGTTTGTAATTTGAGATGGTCCCTACCTAGTTTTGGTCCCACGTCCCTTTGCCCTGGAGCAGCAGCACTGTTCCATTTGCACTCAGATATTAGAAGCAGTCCACTCGAGGTCAGACATGTTGAATTGGTACCTCCAATACCTGACGTAACTCCAGTGCATAAGCAGCTATTTTAGCAGGTCAGGAACATCATATATCAGAGGGGTAGCCGTGTTAGTCTGAATCTGTAAAAAGCAACTGAGGGTCCTGTGGCACCTTTAAGACTAACAGAAGTATTGGGAGCATAAGCTTTCGTGGGTAAGAACCTCACTTCTTCAGATGCAAGGAACATCATACTGACTCCATGACTAGCCAAGAGATCCTAGAAACACAAGAGAAAACTGACAACAGGAAATGTTGGAGTCCAATGTGCTTCTGAAACTGAAAGTAAAGCTGGTGTCTATCGTAAATGAAATAACACTTGTTTGTCTTAAACATACATCATTCAAAGGTTCCTTTTAGCATGCAGCTAATTTCTTCTAGACGTTTATTGCTAATGCTAAACCTTAAAAAATATCAAAAGGAACATTTTTAGATCAGGCACATAAACAGGATTAGAAGACTTGATGAAAGGAAAGGGCAGATTTAACAATTGTATTGGGGGGGGAGGGCATGTACTCCACAACTCTGTGGTTATGGAATTTGCTGCAAATATACTGGTTGTTGCAGAATTGTTTGTACTCTAGATCCCAAGTTTTCATTAAAAAAATCTGTTTCTAGTGCTCTTGGCTGCAAAACAAACCTTGAAAACATGAACTGAGTGCAAAGCAGTGCAGTGTTGTCTTCCTGAGGAGTTGTCCACACAAGAACACTCAAAGCAAGTTAATCGGAATTAACTAAGGCTAGGTCTACACTACCCGCCTGAATTGGCGGGTAGAAATCGACCTCTCGGGGATCGATTTATCGCGTCCCGTCGGGACGCGACAATCGATCCCCGAATTGACGCTCTTACTCCACCAGCGGAGGTGGGAGTAAGCGCCGTCGACGGGAAGCCGCAGAGGTCGATTTTGCCGCCGTCCTCACAGCGGGGTAAGTCGGCTGCGATACGTCGAATTCAGCTATGCTATTCACGTAGCTGAATTTGCGTATCTTAAATCGACCCCCCCCCCGTAGTGTAGATGTAGCCTGAAAGTGTCAATTTAAAGTGGTTTAGTTAAACGCTGTGTGGACATTCTTATTCAGAATCAAAGTGGTCTTCATTTGGTTTAGTTTAATTTAAAAGTGAATTCAGTTACACCAAATGATAAACCAAATCAAGGTCCCTTTGGTTCTGAATAAGTGTTTCCACATGGGATTAATGCAGTGAACTAATTTGTTTTGGGAGGTTGTGGAATCCCCATGGTTGGAGATTTTTAAGAGCAGGTTGGACAAACACCTGTCAGGGATGGTCTAGATAATACGTAGTCCTGCCATGAGTGCAGGGGACTGGACTAGATGACCTCTCAAGGTCCCTATGATTCTATGATAAATTCACACCTTTAGTGAATCGCGATTAACTTTCCAGACTGTCCCCAAGTTTCAGTGGGCAGCTAAATCTGAACTCTATTTCTAACCATGATAATTTAAATGTCAGTATTGTATGAGCTCAAAATCTTCTCTCTCTCACCAACAGAAAGTGGTCCAATAAAAGATATCACCTCATCCACCTTGTCTTGGCTACAACACTGCATATTTCATTGTTGGTCATTTTAGCATACAGACTTCCATCTAGTATTTGTTCCACAATCCCTAAGTCTCTCCCCCCACCACCTCAGGTTCCAAAAGCCCCTAATTGTTGATGCCTCCACAGCTCATCCCCACTGGCAGTTATTTAACCACGCTGTTATTTTTATGGTATATTTAGTTCTTTTTAATCTTCTTTGACTGTCGTCAATCTTTCCAGCCCCATAATCGTGTTTGCTCCCTTCCTGCAGCCTCCGTGTCCTGCTGCCATTCTAAAAATGCTGCTCTGATGTTGAGATGTTAAATCTTTTCCAGTTTTATGATGAGAATGAATTCAGCTTGACACATCCATGAAAATCTGATTTGATTCCCTGGGGGACGGGGGGTAATCTCAATCACAGTCCTTGGTTACAAATAAGCATGAGTCAGACTTTCCTGGGTTGTTATTTTCTCAGGAAGCTGGATTGCCGTGCTGCCCACAGATTTAATATCCTTTCTCTGAATCTCTGATGAGGAAAAGAGTCAATCAATACAGGTGGCTGTGATTTTTGTTTGAGATGGCTGGTTTTTTAACAGCCGGTGGGTCAGCTGAAAATGGGGGTTTCACACAGGAATATCTTTAAAATAAATAAAAATCCATTCTCCCATGAATCTTTAGCTGAGTCCCAGCCAGCAACGTAGCACTGAGATGAATCCAAAAGCAAGAGTTGGCAGGAGTTAATTCTGTGACTATTAAGCAATCTTGGGTTGCAGATGGGAAAGGAACGCAGTGGTTTTAATGAGTTTTAATGTTGAGTTTTGAGAACATAATATTAATGGGTTTCCAAATCTGTTGCATCATATCGATCATGTCTGGCAAAATATGCTGTCTCTGCTCATTGTAAGGCTTTCTGGCGTGATGCTTTCAAATAAGCATCTCTCCCTAGAGTTTCATCTCTCATGTCATTCGCCCATCTCTTGATTTATCTAAAACTAAACTGGAGAAAGCATAGGAAAATACGTTGCATATGAGATGCTCCTTGTACAAACTGTTTCTTAAATAAATATAGATGCTAAAATACCATGCCTTGGAGCCAATGATCACATTGGTTGCTCAATGGGAGAGAACCTGCAATAGTCCTATTCCATTCGTGGTGCATCTAATAGTCCTGTTGACTTGAAGAGATTTGCATATGCAAGGCAGTCAGGATTGGTCCCAGTGTCTTGCCCCATAATTTGCTTCAGCCTAAATTTTGAATAAATAGTTTGGCATTTTCCAGCAGAAGGGAGAGCATTACCTTTAGTGCCCATTATAATAAATTCCACGCAAAAAGTTGTTGAAGTTGCAAAATGAAAAACGGAGCAAAGAAATTGAGAGAATATTTCTAATGAAACCATACAGCAGTACACACCAGACACCGGGCACTCCCTTGTGGCAGCCTAGCTTTTAGAGAAAATGGGTTTTTCAGCCTGTTCCCCCACACCTCCTTCTTTGGAGTCCTCCACTTCACAGATCAGTTGCTGCTGCAGGGACACAGTTACGATACCTACCTCTTACATAGCACTTTCCATCAGTAGATAATAAAGCACCTTACAAAGGAGGTCCATATAATTATCCCCATTTTACTGATGGGGAAACTGAGGCACGGAAAAGTAAAGCAACTTGCAGGTTGTCTGACCTCGTGACTGGGGAACAGCCTGAGCACATAGTTCCTATAAGCCTGCACCAAAAAGAAGGATTGGGCACCGCCCAAAGAGAAGGAAGTTGCCGTAATCTAGGACTAAGGAGTTACGGTTGGCAGGGCAGTTGAGAGTGTGACTGAGGGAGGGGGGGTCCTTTTAGACATCTGGGGTTTATTCTGTACTCCCGCGGACTTCTTGTCAGTGATACTCGGATTCTGTACATGTGAATAAAGGCCTTGGGCTAGAGCTGCGTGTTGAAGTGATGGAATTCCTGCCTCCCCAAAGGTGTCAGAGTTTGGAAGACCCTCGCAGAGAGGAGAGCCCCCGCCACACTTTATAGAGCACAGCCACTTTTTATTATTTATTTTGCATCGAGTCATCCTGGGCGTGGGGGAAATGGGTGTAAATTCTGGGTGTATGCACAAGGTTTGCTGACTCAAAGCAGTCTGGTGACTCCAAAAAATAGCTTGCAACCCCATCAGATGAATAGATGTCAGGACCAGGAGGGGTAACAATGCTCGTCCACTCTGACCCCCCTGCACAACTGGCGACAGAATTGCACCCACCAGTTCCTGCCCTGATACCTTATGATTGAACTAAAGACCCAAACCTATTTGCTGCAATCAGGAAGCTTCTTTTGAAGCCATTCTGCCAATCCATCATTCTGTGCAAAGTGTTCAGCTCTGCTTCAAAGAAATGTTCATGTTTCAAAAGCACCCAGCGTGATTTTAAAGAGCTAGTTTAATCCTTGTGAGGTTTTTGTTTTGTTTTATGACTCGAGTGATTTCTATCTGTGCTTTTGCTGGGCTCTGGAATAAGGTACTTGAAAGATTTTTATGGCCATAGATTTGTTTTTCTCCTACAAAAAGGAAAAGAAACACATGGGCAAATGTTGGTTACCTTATTCTTGGGTTTGTGAAGAAAGGGTATTTATCAAATATGATGTAACATTGCACAGGAAAACAATCAAACACTTGGGAGGGGCAGGGCTTTTGTATAGGAATGTGAGCAGATCACACCAATAACTGACGATTCAGGGGTAAGGGGGGAAAAACACCACCCTAAATTTACATGGTCAAATAGGGTAGGAAGGATGGATGGTCTAGTGGACCAGGCACTGGACTGGAACTCAAGACATTGGTTCAGTTCCTATCTTAGTCACAGACTCCTCTGTACCTTGGGCAAGTCACTTAATCTACCCCCCACCTGTCAAATGGGGACACTCATGTCCAAACACTCCAGGGTGTTCTGAAGATGAAATCTGCTCTTGATTGTGAGCTGCTCTGCTATTACCATGAGTAGGGGAAGTTATCAGCTGTGGAGTAGTGTCTTGTCTTTGTCTGATTTGACTCAGATTGTGAGCTCCAGGGGGCAGGCAACGCACCATACAGTACTTGGTTTTATAAAGCACTGTTTCGGTGTACAGTGTTACATATGTGACTGTTGTTAACGGCAAAAGTTCTCCTGGCGGTATCTCCTGCTTAGCTGGCAGCAGGAGTGACTAAAAATCCAGTAAGAGAACCCAGTTCTGATGAAATTTCCAACAGAACTTGATGGACATTAGAGATTAGGATAGTTTGAATCGTCCTTGGGTAAACATACAGACATCTGGGGGTTTCTCTGAACTGAACCTCCAGACTTTGTGTGGTTCCCCCATCAACAATCCCACTTCCCCGATCCTTCGTTTATGTGGAAGAGTCATTCATTCTAGCCCCAGTTTGAGTTCTGTGCCCCAACCAGATTTGAGGTTCTCTCACTTTTGATATAGGAATTTATACACAGGGGAAATGAGATCTCTGAAGACTGAGGATATTAACTGTGAGCCTGTCACATGGTACAGGGAGGAAAAACCCTTCTCACTGGAAACTGGGTAAAGTCTGTCTTCCTTCCCCTTTCTCCTGCACATGGGAGAGATCCAGTCAGCTTTATACCTACTGGGACTTTTGCCTGAATAAGGACTGCAGAATTTGGACTCAATACGTGTCACATTTGATCTTTGGCAGGTTGAGCAGTAAAATATTGTGGGAGTAAAAAGACCTCTCTCTGGTCCCAGAATCTGTCAGATTTGTCTGTAGTGGAAAGTGTAAGCATGGGCTGAATGTAGTCAAGCAGTAAGACATCCATAATGTATTAAAATGATGGGAAACAAATCCTTCGCAGATGAAACAAATGTAATGCTCTGATTTAATATGTTACAATATAATCATCTTTAAAAGTATTTATAACTCAGAATAAATCAGCAAACTCTTCATTAAAAACAGATCTAAAATAACAATATCCATAACCTAATTCAATTTAGGGACGCATAAATCACTTGCAATTCAAAAGCACTTTAAAAAACTGATTAAGGTTCACCCGCTGAGTTCAATGAGTAGATGAAAATTGCTACATCTTTTTTTCTTATAAATTTGTTTTTCTTAATTAAAATGATTGCAATTAGATGGAAGTGCTAGCGATCCAGAGGGTTTTTTTTTATGGTAGCATCTTTCAATGAGCTGCACAGGTGTCATTTTTGAAATCAGAAGTGTGATACTTGATGTTGGAAGGGCATATCGAATGGGGTCCTGCAGGGATCAGTTCTGGGTCCGGTTCTGTTCAATATCTTCATCATTGATTTAAGGGCTTGTCTACACTGGCACTTTATAGCGCGGCAACTTTCTTGCTCAGGGGTGTGAAAAAACATACCCCTGAGCGCAGCAAGTTTTAGCGCTGTAAAGCACCAGTGTAGACAGTGCACCAGTGCTGGGAGCCACACCCCTCCTGGAAGTGGGTTTTTTTAGAGCGCTGAGAGAGAAGCACTGTGCCACAACTACACAAGCCATGTTTAACGTTTCCAGTGTAGACTAGCCCTTAGATAATGGCATAGAGAGTACACTTATAAAGTTTGTGGACAATACCAAGCTGGGAGGGGTTGCAAGTGCTTTGGAGGATAGGATTAAAATTCAAAATGGTCTGGACAAACTGGAGAAATGGTCTGAAGTAAATAGGATGAAATTCAATAAGGACAAATGCAAAGTACTCCACTTAGAAAGGAACAATCCGTTGCATGCATACAAAATGGGAAAAAACTGCCTAGAAAGGTGTACTGCGGAAAGGGATCTGGGGGTCATAGTGGATCACAAGCTAAATATGAGTGAACAGTGTGTCACTGTTGCCCCCCCCCCCCCCCAAAAAAAAAAAGCGAACATCATTCTGGAATGTATTAGTTGGAGAGTTGTAAGCAAGACACGAGAAGTAATTCTTCCGCTCTACTCCGCGCTGATTAGGCCTCAACTAGCATATTGTATCCAGTTCTGGGCGCCACATTTCAGGAAAGATGTGGACAAATTGGAAAAGTCCAGAGAAGACCAACAAAAAAATTAAAGGTCTAGAAAATGTGACCTGTGAAGGAAGATTGAAAAAATTGGGTTTGTTTAGTCTGGAGAAGAGAAGGCTGAAAGGGGACATAATAACAGTTTTCAAGTACATAAAAGGTTGTTACAAGGAGGAGGGAGAAAAATTGTTCTCTTTAATCTCTGAGGATAAGAAGCAATGGGCTTAAATTGCAGCGAGGGCGGTTTAGGTTGGACATTAGAAAAAACATCCTAACTGTCAGGGTGGTTAAACACTGGAATAAATTGCCTAGGGAGGTTGTGGAGTCTCCATCATTGGAGATTTTTAAGAGACAAGCACCTGTCAGGGATGGTCTAAGATAACACATAGTCCTACCATGAGTGCAGGGGACTGGACTAGACGACCTCTCAACGTCCCTTCCAGTCCTACGATTCTGTGTTGGCAGAAAAGCTCAGGTTCTGTCAGGTTTACAGCAGTGACTCTCTGACAAGTTTGCATGATTTGGAAATTTAGCTTTTTACAGTGCACTCCCATGTTCACCATGATTGTTGAAAGCCATCCACTTAAAACAGGGCCTATGTTTAACAATAATTTAAACCATTTCCCCCCTTGTCAGCCAGGAATCAAGGAGCTAGACAACTGACCAGAGTAATAACTTTCAGATGTTTAAAATATGCACCACAAATCTACAGCATATAAATACAAACGTCTCCCAGTTGAGTAGGTTCAACACTGTTTTCTACCAAACTCAAAGGGCCTGTTTGGTGTATAATAATGTTGAGTTCAGAGTGGCTTGGAGAGGCAGTGTGTTCACATCAGCTGCAATACTGTCAATCTGATATGTTTTTCAATTTGTCATTTTTAGCTGCAGAATTAAACAATCTAAGCACAGAGGTGACAAGTGAGGAATGTCAATTCATCATATACATACAAAAAACCCAACCCCAAAGTGAAGGATAAAAGTTCACCGCTGTCCAGTAACACAGTTCTCCAGAAAAAAAGCCATTTGTAATATACTGAACCCCAGAAATCATCACAGAGGAGCGCTATGCATGGGTTGCTCCTTTATTTAAACCATATAATTGCATAATATCCCATACTGGGGCGGCTGGGGAAGGCCACATCTGTGTGTTCTGGGTCACTGAGATTAGATGCAGAGATACAGAGTGCTAAGCATTACTGGTAGTTTGTTGCACCAGTAACCTGCTGCTTGTATCCAACAAGACCACACCATTAATATGCTTGCAAAAGATTGGGCACAATCCAGGCACATAACAAAGTAGTGAATGTTCCAGTTAGAAACCTAA
The DNA here is from genome assembly GCF_011386835.1 of Chrysemys picta bellii. Taxonomy (NCBI): domain Eukaryota; kingdom Metazoa; phylum Chordata; order Testudines; family Emydidae; genus Chrysemys; species Chrysemys picta. The sequence continues at coordinate 124,180,094 of NC_088797.1, read as the reverse complement.
AAGTTCAGCTCCTAGGGATTTTGATATATTGTCTGTAGTTGGCTATTTATAGGTCCTCTTACCAGAATTTAGAAACAAAAGTCGGTGGTCATTAATTAATTGACATTGTAAAGGCCTTTGAGACCCTTGGATGCAAAGCACTGTTACTCTTCTTTATTGCCATGGGTCTCCTGGAACAAGTCCTGGTCCCATGTGTAAAGCTTGAGTAAATAGGCTTTGTACCTGGAATCCATACAGGGAGAGAATTCTTCCCCTCGCCCAGGCCAAGGTCCGGGCATGGAGTACCTTCTGCAGACACTGGGCTGGAATCATGCCGTGCAGCCAGTAAGCACATGTTTAGGGCAGAGAAGCCACACTACCATTGGTCATGTCCATTTCCTCCTCTCGCCCGCCACGTGCAGGTTCATGGATTCATAGATGATTTGTTTTTAAACCAGAGTGGACCACTGTAGCCATCTAGTCTGACCTCCTGCATTTGAAATTCCTGGGTGAGGTTCTATGGTCTAGGTTATATAGGAAGTCAGACTGGACTATCATAATGGTCCTTTCTGTCCTTAAAATCTGTGATTAACACAGGCCATAGAAATTCACCCAGTCCTTCCTGCATCAAGCCAATTGAGCCGTAACGTATCTTCTGTGGTGTCCCCCTGCATGACCCCTCTGCAGCCAGCCATGCCTGCTACATTGATACTGCCCTGGTCTGCTGCCTCTGAGGAGGCCTTGTTTAGCCAATTATAACATTTATTTTCTATACAAATAAAATTAGCACCCAGAGCTGATGTCAGATCCAGGGGTGCCCAATGAAGTGTGAATAACTTTCACTGTGCTTAGAATATGATTTCTTCTTTCGTTGTGTTTTTTTTTTAATAATAACAAAAGGCTCTGTCTGCTGAACGGCTCAGAGGGATGGTTTTACGGTTTAGTACCCTGCCTGCTCACAAGAATGATCCAGGCAGCCCCACGACGCAGGGGAAAGGAGGATTTTATTCCCCGCAGCCTTGCCCCCTCAATGCATATTAATTTCCAGCATTGCACAGAACAGAATTTCTGCTCTAATATCCCTCCCCGGTGTGTTGCTGAAATACCCAGATTTTATTTTTCTTCCTCGATAATGATTCACGTGCTCAGATGTAAAACGATTGTTGTTTCTGGCTTCAGTGTTTCCGAATTACAGCACGTGCGGCCGCGTGCCACGCACGTCCATTCTGCTTGTTTGAGCAGGCTCTCCCGCCGGGCATTACCTTCAGTGCTGAAATCCAGTGTGAATCTCTTCCAGCAAAATCCTTGCATCTGTGCCATGCTATTACTGATATGATATTGATTCTCATCCTTCATGGTCATCAGGCTTTCCTGGCAGGGGCCTGTCCTCTCTATGTACCAATTATCAGAGTTGGTTAGATGTCGAAAGGGGGAGCATCCAAAGCGATGCTGATGCTGTGGCTTTCCCCGTCTTCCATCCCTCAAGGAGCGCTGCAACTCCCCATCACCCCCGTGCAGGCCCATGTATAACTGCTACCACCAAGCCATTCATTTTTTCAGTGTCCTCCCAGCAGTCCAAAGCTCATTGCCTATTTTCTAGTGCCAGCAATGTCAGACTGTCCAGAGCACACTGTGATGAAATACCAACTGCACTGAATGTTCTTTGGCCTCTCTGTTACATATCTGCTTGCTGGTGCAAAGGGGTGTGAGACAGTTTAACAATGCACATAATACATGGGGAAATATGACATTTTGCATATCTGTATCTGACAGTGGTTGGTGGCTTTCGGTGTGCAGGCAGCAGAAATAATTTGCAGTTCGCTGAGTTGCCTTCACGCCATTTGTCACATTCGGTTTGTATGGATATTTGCTGCCTGAATGGGTAGACCGTATACGATCCAGGATGTAGAGAATATCTAAGGCGCACATCAAGTGATGCCCAGGGACGTGATTTCCTCCTGTATTATGGCACAGTGCATGACATGACACAACGACAGGGAGACAGTATAATGTTAAACAAGAAGCACTGCTGTCAGAAATAGGGTGACCAGATGTCCCAATTTTATAGGGACAGTCCCGATTTTGGGGGCTTTTCCTTATATAGGCACCTATTACCCCCCACCCCGTCCCGATTTTTCACACTTGCCCTCTGGTCACCTTAGTCAGAAAAGACGCTGTTTAATATGAATAATAGGTAGTCTGGTCAGACGCTGAGAAGGTATATACAGTGCCTTTAAAGAGCATCCATTCATTTCACTTATAAGTATTTGGAGGTAAATTATTACCTGTAATGATCAGCTAAAGCTACAAAGCTGAGATCCAGAACTGAATCTAAACTTCCCCAAAGTTTACAGGGTTTTCAGAGCTAGTATTTTGGTTTGGGCCCATTTCTAATGACTAATCACATAAGTGCTACCTCAGACTTCAAGTACGTTTCCACCTAGATACCCAGAGGTTTTGAAATTTTTAACAGTTAATCAGTTGCTGTCTACAGAACAGTGATTGGATCATCAGGATTTGTAGTGGAGGAACTGGTTTGGATAAAATAAGAGCCAGCCACAATCTTTGTCCAGTTCTCAAACCAAGCCTGAATTGAAACTTTCAACGAGATGAAAAATTTCTGTTAACTTAAATAACTCAGTCACTTTCACTGACACTTCGCCCTTTTTGGAATTGGCCAGGTCCAACAGCAGAACAGACAAAATGCTGTGAGGGTGTGTCTTCGCTACCAGCCGGATTGGCGGGCCACAATCAATCCAGCGGGGATTGATTTATCGTGTCTAGTCTAGACGCGATACATTGATCCCCGAGCGCTCTCCCGTCGACTCCTGTACTCCAGCTCAGCGAGAGGCGAAGGCAGAGTCGACGGGGAGTGGAAGCAGTTGACTCACCGTAGTGAAGACACCGAGTAGGCCTAAGTACGTCGACTTCAGCTACGTTATTCATGTCGCTGAAGTTGCGTAACTTAGATCGATTCTCCCCCCCCCCCCCCATTGTAGAGCAGTGTAGACTAGTATTTCTGGCTCAGCTGGGAAGGGGGAATAGCAGAAATCGTATGAGGCGGCCTACATTTCTGGAGTTTCTAGCCCAGTTTTATAGCTCAGGGCTTGTATAGGTAAGATAGGCATTCACACTTTTGAGTGCTTAACCAAATAGAACCAGCTGAGATTCTACCCCTTGCTTAACAAACCTCATATTACCATCAAAGCATTTTCTCTATGAGGCATACATACAAACTTTTCAAAAGCACCAGAAGAGTAGGGATGGCAGATATGGAAGTTAATTCATTATATATTTGTGGTCTAAGTGTGGGCAGCTAATGTACCTCTGCTGCAAAACATTAAGGGAAAACTGGTTGAGTTCACCTTAAATGTGTTTGTAAAATGATTAGTGCTGAACTAAGAATAATTCCAGAACAGCATAAAGCCAAATTTCACTGTGGGATGGAGGATCCAAGCTGGCTAATGGTCTCAGTGCTTGGCCATGCCCTTGCATTTTTTCTTTCCATTTTCTGATTTTTTTCTTCACATGCCAATCGAAGAAGCAGCTTTGATCACTGAAACCACATGGTTTTCAGTTGTATACACACAATAACGGTCCAATAGATAGGTTCAAATCACTCTCACATTCTGCCTATTGACTTGCCTTTCATTATGCAGGCCAGGTTAACTGGAAAATCTTGTGAGGTGCTTAGAAGTTTCCTCGGTAGAATTCAGGCAATTGACTGCTGCACCTCAGAAGGTTGGATTAGCAATGTGGTTGCTTGTCTGGGATGTGGATGAACTACTATAACTTGTGCTTAACCTCTTGGGTCTGTGAATATGGGCAGGAAATGTCACAAGAGTAGGCTTTCTCTCCATATTTTGGTCCTTCTAGGCTGATTGTGGAGACTGATGGAGGAAAAATCATCTTAATCTAAGACGTTTTGTAATTTTATCTTTTCAACCCTCAGAAAATGTTCAGTTCAGGTTTGGTTTGAGGTCTGTGGAAAGTTCAGTAGGGTGGGTGGAGTGGTTCTCCCACATGCTGATTGTTTCACAGGGGTTGCATGGTACAGTGCTGGCTTTTTCTCTGGGGAAATCATAATTGCCGTTTTAGTCACTGAGTAATCTGCCTCTTACTGAACTTCTTAAGAAATCTCAATGGTGGTATAGGACTGGAAGCCACTCCCCTGTCTTTCTAAGTGAAAATAACAGCATCCTGTAGAAAGTTCTCCATATGAATATGTGCAGCTCCCATCACCAGTGGAGTGATTGGAAACCTTCCAAAATTTTGAAATTTGCCTGGAAAAACAGGAGAAAAGAAGTTTCATTAAAATGTTTGCAATGACTTTTCAAACAGCTGTAAATTGGAATAACGCACGTGTCTAGAGGAGAGCAGACGTCATGAGATGGAGATGGGTTTTAAAACATTTCCTCCCTCACTGTTTTCAACCAAAGTGGTTTATGTGCCAATGCATGCGAAAAGCAAACTGTCTCCCTCCCTCTTGGAAATTTAGAAAGGGCACCTGAGGCTGAAATTGATCCCAGCCATTTTTCACAGACAGATCCAGCCAGGGAACAAAGGAAAAATCAGCTTAGACTTCGATCTTTTGACAGCATACTGCATCTACAGCAAATATTATTAATGATGGATGAGAACCTCAATCTAGTGAACAATCTTAGACAAAACAGAAGTTTAGGCATACCTTAAATGGACTGACCCTCCAAGGGGAAATCCTTCTCTCTGATTTGGAACTTTATAATGAGCGAGTCAATCCTGTGTGAGTCTAAAACAGGGAAAAATTAGAAATCTTTGCTTGTCATAGAAATGTCCCCCTTGGCCTTCTTGTGTTTTCCTTTGTATTGTACAACAGGTACAAAGTGTAATTTTTACTGTGTTCAAGGAAGTAGGGGAAAATTTGACAAATTTCAAAAATGAAATACCTTCTAATTTTTTAGCTGTCATTTAGGTGCCCAGAATTACAGAACACAAAGCTACTTTGTAGGTACATTTTGTATTGTCAGTTACTACAGAAATGACTTGGAAGGCTAATTCTATGGGATGAGTTCAATCTCCAGCATGGTAAGTGACGTACTGACAGATTAGTCTATGCAGCAAGGCTTGGGATAAGTGACAAAGTTTCAGCAGGGTTTCAACACCCAGGCTATTGCATATTAGCGCCTGTCTACATGTGAAGGCTAATCCGATAGGGTGTCAATTTAAGGCAGATTAATTATTTCTGATTAACTCCATGTGTGGATGCTCTTTTTACGGAATAAAAGTGCCTTCTTCCAAATTAGCCTAATCCATAAAGTGGATTAAGCTCTACACTTGGAGTTAATCAGGAATAGCTATTCTGGAAGAACTCCTTATGTAGATAAACTGTCAGACTATGAAGGGTGTGAAAGTGCTTCTTCCTTTTTGTTCCTACATCTTGGTAGGGTATTACAAGAGCAATTGGCTTGGATTTCCTCAGGCATGGGTTTTTTATTAAAGCGTGAGACAGATAGATACACAGGGCAACTTCTCCACCAGATTATAATACAGGTTAAAGTGGGGTCCTGGCAGGAAAAATGTCTGTGAAAAATTGCCCTGGATTGTTTAAGCCTGAACAGAGTGTGCAGCATTGTACACAATCCACGAGAAATAAGGTCCCAGCCCCTTGGCGCTTACTAGGTGAAAGAGTAGACAATGCCTTGAGTGACTATAAAATGGTTTTGTCGTAGAGAAGTGTGAGCTTTTTAGTAAGGGTGCGAGAACATTTCTCACTGAAATGGGCTAAGAATCGTTGGGTGGGCGGAAAATGTTCATTTCATTCCCATTGATTATACGTGGCTCCTTACAGAACAGAGGCGCAGCCCTTGTCCCAGGCAGTACACAGTTGGCTGCAGTTGTAAGTGCATTGCTGCATTGGTTGTTTGGAGTGGAGGCAGAGATACTTAGAAGTCGGTGGTGCTAGAAAGGAAGCAGTTGTGGTTAATGAGGGAAACTGAGGAGCGTAGTACAGGTAGAGCAGGGGTGGGCAAACTACGGCCCGTGGGCCGGATCCGGCCCCTCCGGGCTTTGGATCCGGCCCACAGGATTGCCACCCCCATGGTGCCGTGGGCCCTGCGCCGCTCTGAGAAGCAGCCGGCACCACGTCCCTGCGGCCCCTGGGGGAGGGGAGGCAGAGGGCTCTGTGCACTGCCCTATCCTGTGGGTACCTCCTTCGAAGTTCCCATTGGCTGGGAATGGGGAACCACGGCCAATGGGAACTTCGGGGGAGGTACCCACAGGCAAGGGCAGCGCACGGAGCTCTCTGCCTCCCCTCCCCCAGGGGCCACAGGGATGTGGTGCCGGCCGCTTCCCGGAGCCTGCCCTGTCCCCGGTGCACGCCGCTGCCATCCCAGAGCCGCTCCAGGTAAGCGGTGCCGGGCCAAAGCCTGAACCCCTCCTGCACCCCAACTCCCTGTCCTGAGCCCCCTGCTGCATCCCGCACCGCTCCTACACCCCAACCCCCTGCCCTGAGCCTCCTTCCACACTCTGCACCCCTCTCTGCACCACTGTCCTGAGCCCCCTCCTGTACTATGCACCCCCTCCTGCACCCCAATCCCCTTCCCTGAGCCCCCTCATATACCCTGCACCCCTCCTCTGCCCCAACCCCTTGCCCTGAGCCTCTTCTTGCACACTGCACCCCCTCCCACTCCCCGCACCCCAACCCCCTGCCCCAGCCCTACATTCATGGCCCTGCAAGCAATTTCCCCACCCAGATGTGGCCCTCGTGCCAAAAAGTTTGCCCACCCCTGAGGTAGAGTGTTGAATGGCTGTACCGCTTATTTCCTGGCTCGTTATGACGTGTGGTGGTAGGCTGTGTAGTCTTGCAACCTTAACACCAAGTTAACTAAAGCTCTGTATGGTTGGATTAAAGTAATCTGGGGCTCTATGCATACCAGGACACAGGGCCTCCTGTGGCTCTCCCTTCACAACCCCATCCTACCCACACACACACACACTTGTGTTGGCAGGACAGGCAAACGCACTGTGCCACTTGCTTCACTGCATGTGCTGACATGGAGACCTAGATGGGGGAAAAACCTAGCCAGCAGGTGAAATACGCAGCATAGCAGAGCCTTTGGTTAACCTAGACAAAGAGCTGAATCTTTCAGCATGTCCTAAGCGTGCACAAGTGCAGACTTGGATGTAGTTGCAGTAGGAACAAATTCCAAAGATGGAAGGCCCGTGGCTGAGAATGCCCTGTGCTACCTCTGGCTCCCTGGAGACTTGCCCTTGAGACGTTTGCCGAAGCACTTCAGTTGAATACAAGTGGTGTGGTAGAACAGGAAGAAGCAGCAGTCTCAGAGGTATCTGGAACTCGGGCAACCTAGGGCTTTGTAGTTAGTAATTAGCACCTTTACATTCGTGATTGCAGAAACTTCCAGATAGAGCGTGTTGCATCATCTACACACACAACATGGACCAAGGTCTGCATCCGAGGAGAAAGATACAATCTCTTGGTTGATCAAAGCAGAAGGGCATTTCTGACCATTGGTGTTGTCTGGGAGAAACCATGGGTCTAGCAGGACCCATACATTGTGAATCACTTTTACGCTATTATAGATGGGGTGATGCGGTCCATCAAGGGAGCAGTTACAAACAGTGCCAGGTCCTAAAAATGGTTCCTCCTGCCAATCAGCATCACCTTTATCTTAAGTGGATTGTGCTTAAGCCAATGGCTTTCACCAAGCTCCCAGCAGTATCTCTGACAGGCTTTGGGAGAGCAAGGAGACAGCTCCATCTGTTTCTGATAAAAAGAGGCTTAAATCTGCGTGTTGTCAGCATACTGAGTCTCTGAAGCCCATTAAGCTTCATGATCTCTCAAGCAGTCTCACATAACTGTTGAACAAGTGAGTGACGAGTTCGAGCATCGTAGGACTTCAGGCTGAGAGCCCCGTCGGGAGGAAGAGCGGTCGCCCAGCACGACCCCCCCCCCCCGGGATTCCTTCAGAAGTATTAAGCAGAACCACTTTAAAACATTTCCTTATAGCCCTGTGAGGTCCCACAGTTGTCTCAAAAGCACCTCACAATTAACTGCAGTGAAGTGCCAGTGATTTGCCTTTTGTCATCCAACAGAGAATTTCTCCAACTAGGGACATGGTCTAAGCCTCTGATAAATCTCACATGCTTCTCACATGCTTAGTAGAGACTTATTGGTTTGGCTGAAACATTTTTTGACAATTCCATCTAGGCTGGGCATGATCTGTCTTCTCACAGTTCCTATCTGAAACTGGACTGGACATGTGCCTTAACTTCTCTCCCTTCCTGGTGTTTATCCCTCTGATGTATTTATAGAGATCAATCATATCTCCCCTCAGCCTTTTATTTTGTTAAAACAAGTGAAGCTCCTTGTTGGTTTTAAGTCCCCCCTCGTAAGGTAGGCTCTCTATTCCTCTGATCATCATACTAGCCCTTCTCTGCACCTGTTCCAGTTTGGTTCATTTAAATATTGTTGCTTTCTTAGGTGGCACTTTGTTTTCCGTTGCTCCAGTTGGGGAACAGCGGTGATCCCGTTGAAAGCAGTTAGCTCACAAAATGCTCACCGGGCTCACTTTAGAGCGTCTGTATAAATAATTCATCATATATATGCCGACCAATCAAAACAAGTTACATTTCTGCACTAAGACCTGTTGTTTATCAGCGCTCGTGGCCGTTAATATTTTCTAATCTACTGTATGAATTGATTCTGTTTTAGCAAACCTGACAACCCATTTCCTGGCAGAGGTGTCCATCCCACCCAGGATTCCCGCAGCAACTCCTTATCCCATAATGCTGCAGTGGTCATGTTTTTTCCTTCCTACTTGTATGTTATCCTGAAGTATTTTGACAATAGAACTTTGTAATCCCAGAACCTAAGTGCCTTACAAAACTCTAAGGCAGGGGTGGGCAAACTTTTTGGCCCGAGGGCCACATCTGGGTATGGAGATTGTATGGTGGACCATGAATGCTCGTGAAACTGGGGGTTGGGGTGCGGGAGGGAGTGAGGGCTCCAGCTGGGGGTGCAGGCTCAGGGGTGGGGGCCAGAAATAAGTTCAGAGTGCGGGAGGGGGCTCAGGCTGGGACAGGGGTTGGGGTGCAGGTGGGGGGATGAGGGCTCCGGCTGGGGGTGCGGGCTTTGGGATGCAGGAGGGTGGGACTGAGGGGTTCGGAGGGCGGGAGGGGGATCAGAGATGGGGCAAGGGGTCAGGGTGCAGGAGGGGCTCAGGGATGCAGGCTCCGGGTGGCGCTTACCTCAAGCAATTCCCAGAAGCAGCGGCATGTCCCGCTCTGGCTCCTACACAGAGGTGCAGCCAGGCGGCTCTGCATGCTGCCTCTACATGTAGGAGCCGGAGCGGGGACATGCCACTGCTTCCGGCAGCTGTGTGGAGCAAGCCCCCAACCGCACCCCAGCAGGAACTCAAGGGCCGGATTAAAATGTCTGAAGGGCCAGATGCAGCCCCCGGGCCGTAGTTTGCCCACCCCTGCTCTAAGGGGACATTCCGTTTTTCAGATAGAAACCTCACTTTCCAGTGACAGCAGGGATGGATTTCTGTAATCTTTCACGTTGCCCAAGGCCTGATTTTGAGTAACACAATTCTGAATATGCAGTGTGAGTAGCAGAGTGATTCCCCTTTAACAGGTAACATTTGTTCATGCCATCCATGCATGTGGCATTTAAAACTGGATAAGTTCGTCCTTGATGTAAATGCATTAAAATCGTTGGCATTACAGTACGGATGTTCTTAAAAGCAACTGGCTACTTGTTTAATTAAAAAAATCAAAACATACTCTTTGGTTTTCTAAACCATTAACAGGAAGCACAATCTATGCATCGTGAAGTATTGCAATAACTACACTTAGGTGCAAAATAAGAAAAAGACTGATGAGAGACTGTTTGTCTTGCTGTTGTGCCCAGATGCCCCAGTGAAGGTCCCATTGTGCTAGGCGCTGTACAAATATATAACAAGAAGAGTCCTTGCCCTGAATAACTTACATGCTAAGTGAAACTTCGCTTTTGCCATTCTTCTGTTTCAGAAAGTGTCAGTCAGCAATCGAATAAGAAGGATACTTGCTCTGCGTGGGATGGAGCTGGGGGAGGGATTGATTGTGCCTAATAGCTTTTTGATGTAACCGTGTTATCAGTGTTTTATCTTTCCATAAATAATTACCTGGGTGGTTGTTTTTTTGTTTTGTCTCTGATTTTTTTTTGATGAATTATTGCAGGTTAAAGGTATAATGAGGAAGAACCTTGTTTTTTTTTCTCAGCGTGGACAGTGAAAATAGATTAGTCACTTTCTCTCCTGTCTGTTAGTCAGCCTCACTCTCGGGTTCTTTGTGCTAATGTTGCAGGGAAATGTTATCACTTCTTTTAAAAAAAAATCCATTGGGGGTATTTTTGAATGTCCATTTAAGCTTTTCCATTTTGCCTTAGGCCTTGTAAAGGATTGTTGTTGTTGTTATTATTTACAAAACAAATTCGAGACCAAATTTGACCTGACCTTACAAAAGATTGCCTTAAATCCGCCATTCATCATAATTTCCGGGAGAGATGCCATCATGGATTTTACTGACATTTAAAATCATGACTGCATCAACTTAAATACCCTCCGTATCCAGTACATGAACTAACCTGGGTCATCCTTCCACAGAAGCAGATGGAGCGTGTGGAGTGCTTGCTTTAGAAGCTGGCTGGCCAGTCATTCTTTCGTTGTGCACCTGACACGGCAGGTGGTGGCTGGGTCATGAGAGCAAAGTAGAGGCCGGACATTCTTCAGTAACACCTGTAAGGCAGCACTAACCCAACAGAGTGGCCTGCTCTTTGCTGTGCTGACCGACCTCCTCATCCCCTCCTTCATTGAGTCTACTTCCATTGCAATAATCCTCCATCCGGGCAGGGTGCATGGGCAGAACATAGGTTAATACGTTAGGTGGCAGCATTAATTTAGACTCAGTGACTGGTTTATTTGGAGCACGATGCAGAGAGTGACAGCTCTCCTTCTCATCACCCCTTCTCACCCTGATGCATTTCCTTTCCCCAGTGCAGATCCCCTTGGAGATGCTGTCTGAATAGTGACATTCTTATGAATGAAATTCACCACTGGGATGAACTGGCGTAACTCTATTGACCTCAACGAAGTTGCATCTGCTTACATCAAGGGCAATAGTGAGGCTTTTTCCGGTCAAACCAATGGGTTCCAGTAAAAAGCCCTGTCATAATTAAGGTCTGGATATTACAGCTGCTCTCATTAGTCAATAGAAAAAATCCCATCAGCTTCTGTGGAAGAAGGGTCAGTTCCTTTAATCTGCCAGACAATTAATAACAACCTGAACAATTCCAAATGTTTTATTCAGCTCTTCCTCCCGGTCTTCACTCTGTGATGTTCTGTGCCGCTTTGGGTCCCTTTTACACTGAGGGCATGTCTCCATGGGGACGCTCGGGAAAGTTAAGGCAACTTCACTGAGGTTCCGTCTATGCCATGAGCTGCGGTGTGATGCCCCTGCCCGTGTACACCGATTTGCGTGAGCTCTAGAGCGAATATAAATAGCAGTGTTGCCACGGTAGCACTGGAAGCGGCAAGGCTGTGCGGAGAACAAACCAGACCCAAACCGATGTGTGTACTCGGCACAGCTCAGCTGTGCTTCCACTGCTGCTACCACGTTACTACAGCTACGCTGCTACTCATGCTCCTGCTAGCTTGACGAGAGCGAGTGTGCGTGTCTGCAAGCAGGGGAATCACACCCCTGCTGGTAGCGTAGACTAGCCTAAAGGTGTGAAGGCAATGCACAGGAGTTAAACCGTGTTAAATCTCCCACTGTGGGTGCTCCCATTCTGGAGTAAAATGGTCTTAAATCACTGTAACTTAATACACCTTGGAGGAGGATTAAGTTACAGTGGATCAAAGGCCGCACACTGGGAAGGTTCATTTGGTTTAATTTAACCACATTGAGTTCACATCTTTAGCTGATCACCTTTCCTGAGGGCAGGTCTTCACTACAGGGGGGGTCGATTTAAGATACGCAAATTCGCATAGCTGAATTTGACGTATCGCAGCCGACTTACCCCGCTGTAGGGATGGTGGCAAAATCGACTGCTGCGGCTTCCCGTCGACGGCGCTTACTCCCACCTTCGCTGGCGGAGTAAGAGCGTCGATTTGGGGATCGATTGTCGCGTCCCAACGGGACGCGATAAATCGATCCCCGAGAGGTCGATTTCTACCTGCCAATTCAGGCGGGTAGTGTAGACCTAGCCTGAGTGTCGCCTTGTAGACACGCTTGAGGCCTATGCGTGTCTGTAGTTCTTTGTAGACAAGTTGCCACCTGGCCAAAACTCACCAGCCTTAATTGTTACTCATCAGGGGAGATTACACACACATATCCATTAAGGGTCAGATGGGCCCAGAGACTGAGCACCGTCTCATTGCATAGAGGTCAGCGGTTAGGTCTTTTGCCAGGAAGCATGGTAAGGGCAGGTTGTTGTCTATGTTGTACTACTTCTGGGGCTATGTCAAAGCCTCTCCCATCCAGGGGCTCAATTTGTCACTTTACCCGTAAAGGCCTGAATCTGTGTAGCGCTGATTATTCAGGACTCCCTTGCTCAGCCCCTCACATTTTATTGTTACTTCAGTGTAAAATCGTGTGTAATCCAGTTGGCTTCATCTGACTTACCCCAAAATCAGGCAAAACAAAATTTCAGATATACAGAAGAAGGGTTAAAAAATAAGGACTTCCAGCTAAAGATTTATTTGACCACAATAAAAATTCTCAAGTTTTTCAGAACTGTAGCCCCCGGCAGTTCCGAAAGCAGCCCTAAATATGGTTCTGTGCAGGCCAGGCCTCTTTTTGTGGGTACGATATTAAGAGCTTATTTATTTATTACAAAGTGGTTTACAGTGTAAGTAAATTAGTGAATTCCAAGTCCCTCTCTCAGCTGCCAGATGGACTATGCTGGGAGGATGTTTATGGAGACTGTACATAATTTCTTAGCATAATACAAATACTACATTTTTAGAAATCAAGGGCGGATGGCTGCGTGTTTATGCTGTGGCTGAGGATTTATTGACTCCTCCAGAACACGAGAAAGAAAACAAACAGTATTTCAGCTCTTTTAACAATGAGATTAGCAAAGCTCAGTGGTTTGCGCATTGGGTTGCTAAACCCAGCACTGTGAGTTCAATCCTTGAGGGGGCCACTTAGGGATCTGGGGCAAAATCAGTACTTGGGCCTGCTAGTGAAGGCAGGGGGCTGGACTCGATGACCTTTTGGGGTCCCTTCCGGTTCTAGGAGATAGGATATCTCCATATATAACTTGGGGTGTTGCAAATTCCTATCTGGGTCACTTTGGCCAGGTGTAGAGAACAGTCGAGGCCCATTCAAATCAGTGGGAACTGAAAGCACTCAGCACCTTGCTAGATCAAGACCATACAGCATGGAGGGTATAAATGCTGGGTTTAATGAAGCAGCCGTGTCACCACTGCACTTGACATCACTCTGGGAGTACCGAGCAGCTGCTGCGTGACCCCAGGTAGCACTTTAAATGAAAGATGAGGGTACTCAAGAGCCGTCCCTCTGGGAGATGGACTAGCCCAAGGAGCTTTCTCCATGCCAGGGTTAGTGGAGTATTTGTACCGAGCAGTATCTGTGTTGTGTAAATGCAATAGAGCAGGTGGGCAGGGGGAACCCTGCATTGGACAGTAGCATTGCTTCTCCTGGATTCCCCTCACCATTAAAATGAGGGTGCTGAAGCTACCTGGGTCTTGATTTACAAGGCGTTTGCCCATATGGAAATTAGTGAACAGTTACCTGCCATTTAAGTAAATGCAAGATGCTTTATATGATTTTGGAAAAGGTTGCAGTGCCTTCAGGCGGCAGGAGGAGAAACAGAATATTGTAGATGCTTCATTCGGCTTTTGATCTATTTTCAGCATTGGGGGAGGAGGGGACAGGAGAGTCTGCAAATATCAGCAGAAGCTGTGGGCTGCTCGGGCACGTGCAGCAGTGCATTTTTAGTCATTTCCCATTCCTGTGCCAGGCTCTCCATAGCAACATGTTTTCAATGGAAAGCCACAGAATGTTCTCCATGTACACTTCAGAAATCTGATGCTGATACTAAACTGCAATGAGGCAGAAATATTCTTCAAGTTAAACTAGAGCTTGAGCAGTTTGTGAGACTGAGTCTAGAGGCAATGTTAGGCTTCATCTTCTCGGGATGGGTTAATCTACGTTGATATGTCACTTTGGGCGTGAAAGGTCCCGGGTCCTATCCTGAAAAGAGCCAACCAGGAGAATAGATCTTGCTGGTCCTACTGCAGGAAATAACCCTGTGTCCGTGGCAGGCCAAGGGTAGATGAAATGACAAAATGACACAGGTCTTTTCGGTCTCTGTCAGGCTAGTCAACGGAACACCATTTTTGCCAACTTCCCAATGCTATGTACAGTGTCCTTTAGGGCAAAATAAATATTTAATTCACTGGCCATAATGACAAATGAATCTCAGTCCTCCTCCAGTTTGGGATTTTAGAGTTGTCGTGTGACAATTCTGGCTATGTCTTTGCTGTTGCTTGGACTTTTTGTGGCACCTGTACCCCTTTCCCGGAGGTGACCTTGACTACACTAACCAACATCTCATGCCTCTCGTTCAGTTGTGTGAGCTGTAACCCACCGTGGAACTTGGTCTGTTTCCAACCTAGCTCTGCAAGTTCCATTGCAGGTCAAATCTTTGAATAGGAAATAAGCAGCAGCAGGCACACATCAAGCTTGTTATTAAGGTAAGGAGAAGGACCCTAAGTCTCCAGTCACACACAAGCCTGCAGAACCACTACTGGGGGAAGGATAGCTCAGTGGTTTGAGCATTGGCCTGTTAAACCCAGGATTGTGAGTTCAATCCTTGAGGGGGCACTTGGGGATCTGGGGCAAAATCAGTACTTGGTCCTGCTAGTGAAGGCAGGGGGCTGGACTTGATGACCTTTCAAGGTCCCTTCCAGTTCTAGGAAATGGGATATCTCCATTAATTATTAGGGACTTAGCCCAGCCAGTGGTCACCACACATCCTTTCGGGTCTGTCTGCTAAATAATCATTTTCTTCCCCTAGATTTCGGTGACCAGCAGATATGCCCATTAGCAAATGCTCTGGCACCATATTGGCGGGCCGGGTACAATACCAGAAGAACTTGGTTTCAGTGAGGCAATATAGCACCGATGACTCTTGCAGTCCCTTCTAAGCCTCTGATTGGAGTTGGAGGAACAAGCTGTTTTATCCTCTTTGACTCAGGTTCCACTTTAGATGTCTGTGAAGTTTCATATGGTTAAGACGCCACATACTGTGCATGCATGTGTCTGATTCCGGCTACAATTGTTTGTGATATAGAAGGGGTTGGCAGGAGTGACTGGGAGAGGCAGATAAAGCTAGCCTTTGAAATGCCAGTGCGAAAAGACCAGAAAGTGCTGAGAAATGAGATCACTGACCTAGAAAATGAGTTCGGATTAAGAAATGTCAGATTTCTGGGGAGGAGAGGGTTTCCCTGAGGGCTTGGAGATGGGAGGAAATAGATTCTGAAGTTACTTTTGATGGCTAATTTCAAATGCACCGTGGAGAGAATTGTAAGACCATGGGTCTCTGAGTAGGATCAGTCAGACTTCTTGCTCCTAGTGCCTACTCCTCACCTCATGACACTATATGCTTGGGGAATGAAGAACTTTCAGAAGAAAGGGGGTGGTGTTTGGTGATCGCCATGTCCTGCTAAGTGTAGATTTCAAGGCTCAAGTATCTTACTCAACAGTCTTTGGTGACCTCTCTCAGTGTTAACATGTGAACAGACACTTCCTAACTGTAAGAACCGTAGGACAATGGACCAGGCTGCCTAGGGAGGTTGTGGAAGCTCCTTCACTGGAGGTTTTCAAAAGGAGGCTGGAGCCATCTGTCATGGATGGTTTAGACACAACTAATCCTGCATCTTGGCAGGCGGTTAGACTAGATGACCTTTGTGGTCCCTTCTAGCCCTATGGTTCTATGATTCTATGACAGCATGGAGTTAGGAGCATGAGCTGTTTTATTTTATTTGACTCACGTTCCACTTCAGATGTCTGTGATGTTTCATATGGTTGAGATGCCAGGTACTCTGCAGCCACCTAGAACTCAATTCTGCATTCGGGCTTCTGGATTTGGCATCACTCTGGTGCAATGGACTGGAGATTCTCTAGGAGCTCCAGAGGAACTGTGTGTGTGTGTGTGTGTGTGTGTGTGTGTGTGTATATATATCAAATAAAAGAGGTGGTTTTTTTAATTAAGTAGATATGAAAACAAGTACAGCCAGTACAGCAGCCATTCTGTTATTGGAGCTGATGTTAAATTCAGATTTTACATTGTCCTCACATTTGAACTTTCAAAGAGCTGCAGACTTTTGTACAGAAAGTGCATCACTGTGTCGGGGAAGCTGGAGACTTCAGCAACTGTGGAGGAGACAAGTGGGTCTTAAGCACCTGGGAAGGTGTGGGGGGTAAGAATGCGTGTAGCATATTAGCAGGATGTTTCTGCTGGAATGATCAGTGAAATGCAGCAGTCAACAATGTTGATGTTCACATTATTGATCTTTAGGTTTCAGAGTTGATGATTTCTGCTCTTTTCTGAGCAGCCAGGTGAGTTTTTGTGGTGAGAAGCTATGGACTGACTAGACTATGGAGATAAACCCATTCCTCTTACTTCAGAGGTGGGATGCCTCCAGCTCAGCATGAGAAATGTTGGCAGTGGTCAAGTCTGCTCTGTCTTTGCCCACTGTCTACCTCTCGTGGCTATACAGAACTTCAGTTTCCCGTGCTGTCAAACCAGCACCTTTGATACTGAGATCTGAGCAAGCTGGTTTTAATGGTTTGGACATAGGACGGGGAAGACAGGTTGACTGTAAATTTCACCGTAGCCTTAATCCCTTGGTGCTCTCTTTACAGTAAATATTGCTGATGTTCAAACAAGTTTGCTCCTGGTTCACTCTGGCAGCTGGTCTTGTGAATACGCCTAATCTCTCACTCACTCAAAACCCCGAACTGAATGTTTTAAGCACCTACCAGAGGTGGTAGATCAGGCTGTATGATGAAATAATAGTTGGCAGTCCCCTCCTGACCCCCCCAGCCTTTATTCCATAGTACAAAGAACAGGCAGGGATATGTGCAAACCACTGCCACCTAGTGGATAAAATCAGAGCCCGTCAACCACTGTTCATAGACCCTATAGTCCTAATAGCTAGTGGAGATTATTATTTAGGTCAAGTGGTCGAGGACTGTACTTTTGATGCAGGGGGATGTGGGTTCCATCTCCACCAGTGCCATGACATACCAAGTAGCTAGGGTGTTCAGTGTAGTGCCAACTGTAATATGGCCGCAGATTTGTCACACAGAAAAAGTAAAAAGAAGATCCATGTGTAACATCTCATGATTGCTCACTGCTGTGACCCTCCTTACCCTGTCCTTTGTTTACTGTACCCCCTTGCTATGTTATGTCTAATTTAGACTGTAAGCTCCTCTGGGCTGGGACCTGTCATTTTTAACTGTCAAGCGCAAGGCACAGCTTAGGCACTTCATAAATAATATTTCTGTGCACAGGGAAATTTGCTGCCAGGACATAAGTACGTAGCTATGGCAACAGCTGTCTATGCTGTTTGTCGATAAGAGACACAGAGCACACAAAGATCTGGTAATGCAGCTCCAGCTAGAATTGGAACAGAATGTGCGTGACTTGGGTGTTCTTATTTGCGGTCATCTACAAGCTTTTCCTCTCCTGATAATAAGTCATCTGGGTTCCTGGGGTTTTTTTCACTGACGTGAAATGAAGGGGGAGCTGCTGTTGCGAGTGCTTCCAGGGGCTGCAGAACAGAAATGCATCCAGTTGCATCCTTCTCTTTGTTTCTTGGTTGGATGTTAGTACAGGAGAGTAATGACAGATTTTGTGCATAGCATCTGCTTTTACCTCCGACCCACTTGTTTATCATCCACTTTACCTCCCGGCCGTGTCCTGCGTGTGGTGAGAATGAATGGAAATGTGAATGCTCAAAAGGCTGGGTTAGTTATATGGAGGCTACAATTGCAGCAGGAGGCCCTTGGACAGTGACACCCTGTGCTGTGAAACAAGGGGACGCTCAGTGTCAAAGTGGGACCTGATTGTCCCTTTGTGGAAGAGGATTTGTCGTTTTTATACAGGGCCAATTGTGATGGTTTTGCAGCTGTTCTGTTCAAGCCCAACTCTCCTTCTTCCAGTTCTTACAAGAGTTAGGCTGGTGAGTTGCTGCACCTGGTGTTTTGTTATTGGCAGCATCCCACCAGCCTGTTCTCCAAGAACAAGATCGTTCACAACATTCTGAGTTGAATCCCCATCTCTGCCCCCTTTACAAGCCCCCAAAAGCAGGGGAGTGCTCCGCTCTCTCCTCCCCAATCAGATCAGAGTAGTGAGCAAACCAACAGAAATAGAGGGAGGAAAGGGATAAACAAGCATTATAGGACTACCCTAGAATATTGTATAGAGGAGCCATCGAAAGAAGAAAATGAACATTTATACTTGTTTCTAGTTGGAGAGTAACCGAGAAAACAGGTTGCGGAGTTATTATTGGACTCAGAAGGCGAGGAGGAAATTCGGAGCTTGAGTCACAAAGAAGGAAAGGGAGGAAGTAAGCGGAAAGGTTAAGTCATAGTGAAAATGTATTAAAGGCAGAGCATGGTATCACCTGAGGGAAGGATGCTGATGAGAAGGAAGAATTGATGGGGATTCAGAGCACTGAAATTTAACAAGAGCCTGTGGGGAGAGAGCAACGAAGAAAGGGAAAGAAAACGAGTCCTGCTGAAAATGGAAGTGAGGGCAAAGGGACTCGGATGATAAAAACATATGGACAAATGTGGTAACAATAGCAAGCAAAGACAAAGGCCCTGATCCTGTAATGGATTCTGGGCAGTTGGACCTCTGTGCAGTAACCGGGGGTACTGGAGTCAGCCTTCAAGCAGCAAGGTTGGGATCCAAGCTAGTACAGGATGTCAGTGTCTGTCTTCAGTAGAGATGGGCTCAAATTGCTTCAGATCCAGATTTTAAATATCCCACAGTCTGGGAATATTCTGATCTGGATTTTTGGTTCAGCCCCTCATTAGCCTTTAGCCACTGAACATAGCATAGAAATCTTCATGGGTAGAGTAGCCGTGGAAGGATCTCCCTACAATGTAAATTGGGAGAGTAAAGTGTCCACTAAGGTGTATACGTTTTGTCACTTCTGCCTTAAGTGCTTCACTTAGCTTTTTAAAAGCTCAGAAAGGCCTAGGGAAAAACAAATCAATCCTAGAGAGAAGGTAGCGATGAGCAACCAGAAATAACTGTGTTGAATGCCTTTTAATATGACTGCATCTCACTTGCAGATCCCCCTCTCAGATGCCCACAGAATTAATAACTGCTCTGAGTAAGCTCGGAAGCTTGTCTCTTTTACCCACAGAAGCTGGTCCAATAAAAGACATTACCTCACCCAGTCTGTCTCTGTAACAGCACATTAGTCAGGCTATGTCTACCCTGCCTCTGGGAGAGTGCCTCCCAGCCTGGGTAGTCAGACATGTGCTAGCTCCGCTCCAGCTCGTGCACTAAATATAGCAGTGTGAACGTTGCAGCACGGGCAGCAGACGGGCTAGCCACTCGAGTACAAACCGCCTGATGCCCTGGGTCCATGCCAGAACACCCATGTTGCTGTTTTTAGTGCGCTAGCTGGAGCAGTGACAGTGTATGTCTGTCTGCTCGGGCATGTTCCCATCTGCAGTGTAAACGTATCCAGAGGTGCTGGAACTAGGGGTTATGGGGGTGCGGCAGCACCCCTGGCTTGAAGTGGTTTCCATCATATACAAGGTTTACAGTCTGGTTTGGTTGCTTTCCGCACCCCTGCTATACAAATTGTTCCGATGGCGCTGGACGTACCCTCAGTGTCTATGTCAGATGTCTCGTCCAGCTCCTCCCACGACAGGAAGTATTGTGTACCTGACCATTTAAAGATAGCGCATGGTGGCATGGTAATTGTGCTGCCGTAGTCTCAGAGGTGGCTTGGCAGGTGGATTCTTCAGAGTGCCTCAGCCCAGTGTGACAGACCTTGACATAATATACAGTAGTGCCTGGCAACGCTGCATGCTCCATCAAAGGCAGCACCTGCTCCCCTGTACAGTGCCCTGCTGGCCAGACTTGATTCTCATGCTTCATTAACCATAGCGGCATGGCTGAAATTGACAAATCTTTAGGCCACTACAGCAAACCAATTTTTTTTTAAATCAATGTACATTGACCCAGCTCCTGTGAAGACTATATTTAAAACATCAGATGCAGTCGAAAGAGGAAGAGAAGGGAAGAAAAGCAGAGTTGGCTAGAACCTGGGAGAGCAGATTTCTCTCTGAACTTCTCTATGGACTCTTCCATGCAGATCTAACTTCGAACAGCTGACAGAGTCTGGAACTGTCGGACTGAAAGATTTAGTGTGGGGTGTGGGAAAGAGGGGTTCCAGGTACAGGGTTAGGGAGTGGGCAGACCTTGGTAGTACCTCAGAGCCCTGGACCAAAGGGACATCAAAGGGAGCACTTCATAACTGGCTAGTGGCTTTTCTGCCCAGGTGCACCTGACATCTATATGGATCTGCCTCTGAACGGCAGCAGCAGAACAGGTATCCCTGGGGCAGGGGAGCTTATTGTCAGAGACACTTCTGAGGGTTAGCTCATAAAAGGCTTAGTGCAGTTTGGGTAAGTTCTGTTTTTATCCAGCCCTGTTTGTTCTTCCCTTATGGACATATTGTCCGGGGGTAGCTGAGCGCTGCAGAGAAGCTTGGAACATTTGCAGTTAGCGTCAGCTAACACGCACAGCCAAATCCGTGGATAGGGCCCTACCAAATTCATAGCCATAAAAAACGCATCATGGACCATGAAATCTGGTCGTTCCCTTCCCCCCGTGAAATCTGGTCTTTTGTGTGCTTTTACAAGGGTTGCCAACCCTCCAGGTTTGGCCTGGAGTCTCCCGGTGACTCTTGAAAAAAGCAATCCGGGAGATTTTAATAGGATATTTTCAGAAAATGACATTACGTCATGTTGGGGGGGGGGGAGGGGAATCTCCTGGAATAGCTTCAGTCACAGTTTGCAACCCTAGCTTTTACTCTGTGCTATACAGATTTCATGGGGGATACCAGCGGTTCTCAAATTGAGTGTCCTGACCCAAAAGGGAGTTGCGGGGGGGGGGGGGTGTCACAAGGTTATTTTAGGGGGGTTGCAGTATTGCCATCCTTACATCTGCGCTGCCTTCAGAGCTGGGCGGCCCGAGAGCGGCGGCTGCTGACTGAGGGCCCAGCTCTGCAGGCCGCAGCGCAGAAGTAAGAGTGGCAATACCACACCAGGCCATCCTTACTTCTGCGCTGCTGCTGGTGGCAGCTCTGCCTTCAGAGCTGGGCTCCCGGCCAGCAGCCGCCGCTCTCCAGCTGCCCAGCTCTGAAGGCAGCACCGCCGCCAGCATCAGCACAGTAAGGGTAGCAGTACCACAACCCCCCCCCCCCTACAATAACCTGGTGGACCCCCCCCAACTCCTTATTGGGTCATGACCCTTACAATTACAATACCTTGAAATTTCAGTTTTAAATAGCTGAAATCATGAAATTTATTATTTTAAAAATCCTTGACCAAAAATGGACTGAATTTGCTAGAGCCCTACCCATGAACTTCAGCGAGGTTATACCAAAATAACTGAAAGCAGAATGCGACCTAGTGCCCTTCATAGGCCCCTGCCTTATTCGTGTGTATATATATATTAATATATACATATATATGGTATACAACTTTAGAAAGGCCTGCTGCCCTGCTGGCTTTCTGTCTTCATCTCTTTAGGCCAGCCAGCTCCTGTACTAGTGTAAATCTGGAATAGCTCCATAGAAGTCAGTGGAATTACTCCAGGCTTACCCTGTAACTGGGAGCAGAATTCATCTATTTGCTTCTAAGATATCAAGCCAATAAATCTTGCTGCTAGAGCTTATCTTAGTCTCCTTAGTTCAAAATATCATGGAGAAAAGAAGTTCTTAGCTAGACCCCATCAGCACTTCACGAACATTTATCACAGAATGTATAAGGAATTCATTGAATAGATGATTTTTTTATGACAAGGTGTGTGATTGAAATGACCATAGACTTCTCCTTTGGTTCCCTTCCAGTTTCATCCAGCCATGACAGCTAAAATTACCAGTTTAGAGCTAGAGAGACAAGTCTCTCTCACCAACAGAAGTTGGTCCAATAAAAGATATTACCTCACCCAACTTGTGTCTCTAATATCCTGGGACCGACGTGGCTACAACTACACGGCATACAATTTTGAGCTACTATTTTAGGAGATCTCCTTTGCAGCTGTTCACTTCACTGCGAAGATACAGAGGAGAGGACTGAAAAGCACATGTTGACATCAAAGCTCCTTTTAGCTGTGGAATCCAGTTTTACATCTTCACAACAGCCCATTTTCCTTCCTCTTCGTGGCCCTGATTCAGGAACACATCCTGATTCAAGACAGCATGTAAACCTAGGCTTATGTCCCATTGGCTTCAATGGGGTTTAAGCACTTACACATACATTTATGTGTGCTTTAGTGCTATCCTGAATAGGAATAGACTGAAGCACATGGTCAGCGTCTTTCCTGAACTGCGACCTAAAGCCATACTTGTGCTATTTAAAAACAAGCTATGAAGGGCCAGCAAAAGAGAACTAGATTTATTACTAGGTTTATTACATCATTGTGTGAATGCTTCTTGCAGATTAAGGTTACTCCAGAGTATAAACCTACTGTATGTAATACATAAAATAGTTGAACCATTCCTTTAGATGAGTGCAAAACAAACTAGAAACCTTGGGAGACACTAGATGTGTATTTTTCTCACATGTTAGTTGGCCAAGATAAAGACCTAGGGTCTACATTGACGTGCTAACTCGTGTTAATGTTATAACTGCTTTGTCTTCACTAGGATTTTACCAGGTTTAACTAACATGAGGTAGGAACATACCTTTTTCCTTACTACAGACAAGACTTTACAGTGTAAGGTCATAAGGGCAGCATCCATGGGCCAGATCCTGGTATCATTTACACCAGCGGTTCTCAACTGGGGTTCCAGGAGCCCTTTCAGGGGTGCTGTGGGGCTCCGCCGCTGAAACCTGGTGCCCTGAGCCCTGGTGCATCCCCCCCCCCCCCGGCTGAAGCCCCAAACCCCGGTGTTCCCCCCAGGCTGAAACCGGGAGCAGCATGAGCCTGAAGCCCTGACACAGGCAGAAGCCCTGAGCCCATGGGCAGAGTTGAGGGGGCATGAGGGTGTTGCCCCCCCAATTGCAGTGCCTTACCCAGAGTGGGGCAGTCCTGGGGGCAGCTCCGCCCCCCCTCTGCTCTCCCAGCCCCCTCAGGCTCCACCATCTGGCCAGGTCCTAGGCAGGAAGCCGGAGCCAGGCAGTGCGGGGCAGCTGCTCCTCTGACTGGTAATGGAGTGGGCAGTCATGGCATTCCCCGTCTGCTGCTGGTGCCCGGGTTGCAGCCGCTCCTCAGCTCCCAACCTCCTTTGACTGCTCACATAGCTGGTCAGAGCTGCCCGGGCAGGGACCCGGCTCCAGGGCTGGCAGAGCCCTCAGGGAGCAGTCACCGGCACACAGCCCCAGACAGGTGGGTGGCCTGCTGAGGTGTCCCTCCCTCGACCCCGCTATGTGGAGCTGGCCCGAGCCCGGCCAGCCGGCCCTTGTCCCCTCCCCCTGCAATAGAAGTCAAACTACACCTGTCAAGGCTGATTCCCCACTCTGGCACTTGGAGTGCAGAAGTGGGGCCTGCAAAGATTTAAAAAATAATACTGGCCACTCCAGGCTTGTATTAAACTCCCAAGGTTACAGCTTTTCTCTGACCTTGGATGGGTAGATACTGCCACCACTCAAGTGCAAAACCCCTTTGAGAGCCCAGGAAGGCGCACTTGGGAATTCCTTCCTGTGGGGTACCCTCAAGTCTTTTCACACACACACCCTCCGGGGAAGAGCTGAGAAAAAAAACAAAGGAAATCAGCTGTTGCCACCAGCTAATTAAACAATACATGCACAAGCCTCTTAGGACACAGAATTCCAATCCTGTTCTTAAAAAGGTAAAAAAAAAAAATTTTTTTTTTTTTAAAAGGAAGAAAATGCATCTGGAAACTCAGGCTACTGCTAGATTTTAAAAGAGCTAATACAAGGATTAAGCACCAAAATAGCTTTCTTAAGATCCAACTTAAAGGTTACAAGCAAAACAAAAACATTTGGGGTTAGCACACAGGAGGCCACAAGCCATAAAGAAATAAAAGGAGATAAATCTGATCGCGTCTTCCTAGACATTTCCCGATCTACTTACATATCTGGGGTTTCAAATGAGTAGTTTCTAGGTATGATACCAATAATTTTTCATACCTGGCTCCAGGCTTCTTACAGCATAGTTCTAGCCCTGTCTGCCTCTCTCCGAGAACAACAACAGACAGACAAAAGGGGAGTCTTGTTTCAATTTTAAAAAGTTCTAGCCTTCCCATTGGCTCTTTTGGCCAGGTGCCCACTCACTTCATTTTATCTATGCATAGCAGTGACTTTTAACCCTTTACAGGTAAAGCAAGTAGAAAACAGCTACTAAGAGGGATTTTATAGCTAACTGGTTGGCTGGGTCCCTAAAAGGGAGCTACCCCTCCCTTCATGTATCATAACACCTATGCCCATCCTTGACCTGGAGCCCCACCCCCCGCTGGGCCCTGGAGTTTTTATAGCATGTTGAAGGGGCCTCAGAAAGAAAAAGGTTGAGAATTCCTGATTTACACCAGTGCAAATCTCGAGCGACTGCATTAACTTCAGTCGAGTTCCTCTGGATTTACATGGATGTAACAAACCAACATTTTGCCCCTTTTCTTTTTACTTGTCTGTAAAGCACAGAGACACTTCTGGAATTATGTAAGCAATATCAGAGGTGCCCGGTTCCCGGGGGGTGCTCGATCCCCGCTACACCCCAGGCTTCACCCCCCAATCCACCCCCTTCCCCTAAACCTGCACCCTGCTCTTCCCACCCCACCCTGTTCTGTTCCCTGCCCCCGCTCTTCCCTCTCCCCCGCACCTCCTAAACACCACTGAACCAGCTGATTGTGGAGGGCGGGAGGCACTGGGAGGGAGAGGGAGCAGCTGATCCGCGGGGCTGCCAGTGGGTGCTGAGCACCCACTATTTTTTCGCTGGGTGCTCCCCTCCAGCCCCGGAGCACCCATGGAGTCGGCGCCTATGAACAGTATAGTGTCTTCATGCAGAGATTTTAAAGCACTTGCTAAACATTTAATTAAATAACCCTCACCACAAGCTCACCCAAGAAGTGGGTATTATTATCCAGATGAGGAAAGTGAGACACGCAGAAATTGAGTTGATCTCCTCAAGCAATCCGTTCCAGATTCAGGAATAGGTCCCAAGTCATTTGACCTCCACCTCTGAATATTAGGCACCAGGCCATATTCCCTCTGATCTCTGAGCATTTAGAAAGAGTCAAATGGGCTACTAATGGCCACAGTTCAGAAAAGCAGTTAAGAACATGCTAACGTTTATCCTTGTTCAGAACAGTAGCTAAGCATACGCTTAACTTTAAGCACATGTTTGAGTCCCGTTGACTTCAGTGGGACTGAAGTTGATGCTTAAGTACCATTTTTAAATGGGGATGCCTTCCTGCCTGGGGGCCAACGTGTGTTTGTGCTACTGAGAAAGCATGAAAACTCACAAGTTGCTCTGACCATTGGCTTTGGTTGCAAAATAAACAAATTCCAAACTAGAAAATTAGCATGGAAGCTTTGAGTGTCTTGTTCAAAACTTACTGGCATGCTCCCCTAAAATATTCCTGTTTACTAAGGGAAACAGTGACTGCTTTTTGTGCCATTTTGTACTTGCAGATCAATTTGAAATGCTTACAGATGACGTACAGAATGCTTTTTCATAGAATCATAGAAGATTAGGGTTGGAAGAGACCTCAGGAGGTATCTAGTCCAACTCCCTGCTCAAAGCAGGACCAACACCAACTAAATCATCCCAGCCAGGGCTTTGTCAAGCCGGGCCTTAAAAGCCTCTAAGGAAGGAGATTCCACCACCTCCCTAGGTAACCCATTCCAGTGCTTCACCACCCTCCTAGTGAAATAGTGTTTCCTAATATCCAACCTAAACCTCCCCCACTGCAACTTGAGACCATTACTCTTTGTTCTGTCATCTGGTACCACTGAGAACAGTCTAGATCCATCCTCTTTGGAACCCCCTTTCAGGGAGTTGAAAGCTGCTATCAAATGCCCCCTCATTCTTCTCTTCTGCAGACTAAATAATCCCAGTTCCCTCAGCCTCTCCTCATAAATCATGTGCTCCAGCCCCCTAATCATTTTTGTTGCCCTCTGCTGGACTCTTTCCAATTTTTCCTCTGTGTGTGTGTGTGATGAACAAGATGGTTCAGGGCACTTCATTACACAATATTTGTCCCAGAAACTACTATTAATCAGTGGACACTCACCCTCTGTACTTTGGATTCCTTTCTTATTTTAGCATGAATGTATTTCCTTTCACTATTTAGACTCTTGAAAAAAATATGCAGTTGATCAATCCAATTACCAAGCTAGATAGGAATTTCTAATTGTGCTGGGTCTGACTAACAAGGTCTGTAATTCTATTATCTTCAGCGTTCTGCATTTCTTCTTTCTGTATGTTTCATCTTAGATTCTGGCAGTAGATGAGTCTGGTTTCTGTCCCCTCTTTTAGGGTCTGGTTCCTGTTTTCTGATTTTTCTGCTTTGCTGTAGCATTTTTATCTGTAGTATTGATAGAGCATTCACAACCTCCTGATGGGAAATCTGCATTCTGCATAGCATTCTCATTAAGCAAAGGAAGTGAAACATATTAATATGCATAGAAGTGTGTGTGTGTGTGTTCTGAATAAAACCCACAGGAGTGCCTATTCACACTCACCTGGCAGGAAAACAAACACTTTGTGTCTAAGCAAAATTGTGTGCGGGTAAGTCCGCAGCTCCTGTGGAAGAAGGCAAAATTTGGTGCTAGAGTGGCAGAAAAATCCACCACAGTTGAACGATAAATGAAACGCAATGCTTTCTGAACAGCTACCCGCTGAGAATAGCTAATAGCGCTCTCCCCCTTCTTTCCCTTTGCCACCATCTGTTCAAACTGGAACATGCCAGCCCAATAATTTTTGAGTTTGAGTCTAACTTTCAATTCCGTGATGTGTTGGATGGGTTTGAAATTAGGCCAAAGAAATTAATTTTATCCAAACCAATTTACACTTAAACCAGTTTAAATCTAAAACAGAAAGACCCCAATCCCTCACAGTGCTGAGCACTGTTCACTCTGCCTCAGGACTGGGGGAAGCTCCCTAAAAGTGTGTGTGAGGGGGGCACCGGTGCCCCAACTGTGGCCCTGCCCCTCGCACTGCCCCTTCTCCCTCAGGCTCCACCCTCGCGTCGCCCCTTTCCCCAAAACCCCACCCCTGTGCCACCCATTCCCCCCAAGGCCCCGCTCCTGCGCTGCCTCTTCCCTCCAAGACCCTGCCCCCCGCTTGCTTCTCTCCTGCCTCTCCCCCCATCGCTCACCCGTAGCCCTCCCACTTTTAAAAGTGATGGGGCCGGGGCCCCCTGGTCTCCCCCTGTTCCGGCACCCTTGCTCTGACTGACTTCAGAGGGAGCTGAGGACGCTCAACCCCTCACAGAATTGGGCCCCAGAATACTTTGGCATTGGTTCTTTTGCAGCCTAGTTTTAATCTTGTGTAGATTTGTCACAATCTAAATGATTCTGTCTGACAATCCAGCCACATCGCCTGCAGTGAAACTGCTTCTCCTCTCCCTTTGTGCTCTTTCTCCAACCCTTGGCTTGAACTTTGACTTCTGACTGCTCGATTACAGTAGAAGTTCTCTTTGATACTTGAGAGAGTATTGGAGAGACATAGTGAGTCTCTCTAAAATGCTAATTTGGTCCTTGTTGGTCCGAAGGGGAACTGATTCAGTCATTTGACTCACACATCTGTCGTTCGCTTGACGAATACGACTATCTGTCATGAAATATGTGTAATTGGCGACAGAGCAGACATCTGCCTGGGACGCTACTTACAGAACTCACAGCCTTCTTTGAAATACTGTAGAACCTCAGAGTTACGAATACCAGAGTTACAAACTGACCGGTCAACCACAGACAGAGGTGAAAGCGGGTCGGTACGGCATACCAGTAAGAAGTGGCCAACAGTACCGGCCTGTACGCAGCCGACGTTAAAGCGCTGCTGTTGCAGCCCCTTTTACCTCCCCACCCCCAGGGCTGCTGATGGGGGCAGCTGCCCTGGGGCCTGGTGATTTAAAAGGGCCTGGGGCTTCCAGCCACTGTCACAGCTACTGCGGCAGCAGTTGGAGCCCCGGGCCCTTTAAGTCGCCACCGGAGCTCCAGGCAGCACGGGCCAGGCAATGGGGAAGGGCTGGCTGAGGGAGGCTGACCCAAAGAACCGCCCCTTCTGGGGGCCCCCGTACCAGTAAGTAATTTATCTTACTTTCACCCCTGACCACAAACCTCATTTGGAACCAGAAGTACGCAATCAGACAGCAGCAGAGACACAGGGGAAAAAAAGCAAATACAGCACAGTTAAACGTAAACTACTAAAGAAATAAAGGGAAAGTTTTTTAAAAAATGTGATATGGCAAGGAAACTGTTTCTGTGCTTGTTTCATTTAAATGAAGGTGGTTAAAAACAGCATTTTTCTTCTGCACAGTAAAGTTTCAAAGCTGTATGAAGTCAATGTTCAGTTGTAAACTTTGGAAAAAACCACCGTAATGTTTTGTTCAGAGTTACGAACATTTCAGAGGTGTTTGTAACTCTGAGGTTCTACTGTATGTCTGAAACTTCCAGATCCTATGTCCTATCTGCTAATTCAGGGCCAGCCAATGGTGTGTCTGTAACAGTTCCTCATAGCATGAAATAGCCTCCCGTGAGTTACTTTGGCTTCCAGATTGAAATGAATAGGATATAAAATCCAAATGTAACTAGTAACTTGTGCATGACCCCCATAAAAGCACTTTGCAAATGTGTTTACCCTCCACTAAGTACACAATGATGTCAACTTGGTATCACCACGATTTACGAGTACGAAGTGCATGAATGAATAATTGCTCCGGCTTTTGGCCTTTGGAGCCCCCTAAAGGGCAGAACATGACGCACTGCAAGGTGACAATGGGCGCCCAGAAACCACATCACTCCAAAGATCAAATGCAAATCAGAACCCACAGAATAGTCTGTTTGGTGACAGTCTTAACCTGCTGTGTGACTCATCGGGCTGATGTCATCGTTAATTATCCCTACTATTCATTTATATATTGCCACAAGTATGCGAGCTGGCGTGCAGACTAAAATGAGAAAGGGCTCCCACCTTGAAAAGCTTGCGTTCTAAAGAGGCAACACATAGATGGGGGTAGGCGAGCAGCAGAAGCAGGGTGCTGAGTGGTGAAGTGAGGCATGTGTTGTGTTTGTGATGTTAGTTTGCAGTTTTTTATTCTAAGCACCCATGGAAAAAAATGAATGGATGCTTAGCACCCCCCTACAGCCTTCAGCCTCACCTCTTCTCTTTAGGGGTCTTCATCCTTCCCAGGCCTGGGAGGGGCTGCAGTGGGGTCCTCTCTCCCACTTCCCAGGCTGACAGTGAGAGCCCGGCCGGTGCCTGGTGCTGACTGCGGTAGTCCAGCCACCCCAGGGCGGCCAGCGGGAGCCTGGCCCAGCCGCCCCAGGGTTGCTGACAGCAGGAGCCCCTGCTGCGCCCAGGTTGGCTGACACGATTTCTGAGTGAGGCTTAGAAATCGTGACTCTTGCGATCAGTTCATGAGAGTTGGCACGTCTGAGTCTGTAATGGTCACGCAGGTCTCTCACCTCGATTAATCCTTGCTATTTAGGGGGTAGGCTCTTTGGGGCAGGGATTGTATCTTATGATGTGAGTGTATAGTCCCTACCAATGAGCCCCCGAGCTCTGATACTATTGGGGCAGGAGCTAAATTGTACCTGCTCTTGAAGACAAGGAAAATGATCTTACATTTAAAGCTGAAGGAGCTACATCAAGAAGGAATTTGTCCATTGACTGTAATCTGTTGTGTATTCCCGTAGGGAAGATAGAAAGGGCATGCTTTATTTAAAATGGCATATTAAGACTTTTAAAATAAAGTCATAAACAATATGACTCTAACTAGATCTTTATTTAACTAAAGACTTTGGGTTTTGTGTCTCTTTTGTCTGGTGCAGTAGGAAGGGATGGTGGGTCAGAAATTAGTCAGGTAGTTTGACTTTTCAGCCTGTTCTTAGGGGGAAATGTATTGAGATGAGTTGAGTTTCTCTGTATATAGCAGAGAAAGTTTTAAGTATGAGTCATTCCTGTGTGGGATTTTATCCAATTGCCTCCCACATCTACAATAAGGCTCCCAAAGTGGCTTCTTTGTATGAATTGAGAAGATGCATTCCGGCGCCTGAATGTTTATGAGAAGTAAACAGAGTGGAGTGCCCCCAGGACTTATAACTTCAAGATTTAAAGGTATCAGAAAAAATAAAACAAAACTAGGCAAAGCATCACAGACTGATCCTGTGCATTTTGTGACTCTAGGTTTCCACAGGGTCACGATGATAGCGCAGAAAGGCAGTTGTCTGCTCCTCAGACCTCACATGAAGAATACAAGTTTTCTGACAGCAAATAAGTTAATTTTTTTAGAAAATGTGTCTATTTTGGTACATTGCCAAAAAGTAAAGCACTCCTACCATTCTTTGTGAGCTTGGCTTTGTCTCTTAACTACTACAAGCAATGTCTCCATCTCCCCTTCCTTTCATTTCTCTTTTGTTTGCATCTTGAATTTTCCACTTGGATTTATTTTCAATGGGGGTGAGTTTGTTTTTCCATTTTCTTGGTTTCCCAAGTAGAATAAAAAGGAGGGAGGGATAGCTCAGTGGTTTGAGCATTGGCCTGCTAAACCCAGGGTTGTGAGTTCAATCCTTAAGGGGGCCACTTAGGCATCTGGGGCAAAATCAGTACTTGGTCCTGCTAGGGAAGGCAGCAGGCTAGACTCAATGACCTTTCAGGGTCCCTTCCAGTTCTAGGAGATGGGGATATCTCCATTAATTATTTTTATTATTCTAAGAAACATATCACAAAACTAGAGATGGGCCTGAACCAAACATCCTGTAACTCTGGGAAAAACTGAACCTAGATCCTGACTTTGGGCAAATGAAAAAGCTGACAAAATTGTTTGTTTCGGGTAAAACAAAAACATTTCTTTTTCAACGGTATTTACCTTTTAACAAAAAAAAGTAAAATTCAAAACAAAAATAATTTAAAATAAAATCAAAACAATTCATTTAGAAAACATTAAAATGAAAATTTTTGACTTTTTCAATTTTTTTTTTTTTGGCCTGAAACAATTTGGCAAATTGAACACGAATCTGCAAAATGTTTCGGTCAACCCAACTATGCATCTTTTGGCAAAACAAAAGTTTCATCTGAAAAATTTTGCCCAGCTCTAGATATAATGAATTTGCATATATACAGCATCTTCCATCCTCGGTCCCCTCAAAGTACTTTACAAATTGAGTTATATACTATGCACAGCAATCATTCCACCTACCACTGAAATGCAGCCACTGCTGGGCTGAAAAGGGGCAACTGTATAATACTGTGCACTACACAACTACACTGCACTACACAACTAATTTAGGATGGGAAGCAAAGAATATCACTGAACAACTGCAAGGAGAGTTTAGCAAAGGCACAGGTCTGAGTTGGGACTTTTAGTGAGAAAGCTGGGCTTACCCTCCTACTCTTATGAGGGATGTTGGATCTTGATTGACTGCAAAGTGGCCTGTTACACAGTTTTACTTCTCATCCAAAAGATGGGTTGCTTTTTGCCAAACCACTTAGGCCCATCTCTAACGGCCATGTTGTTTTACAGCCTGGCACATCTGCTTTATATTTCAGACACTTCCCCCTAAATTTTCAATGCGGTGCCAAACGGCCTCTTAGCCGCACAACTCCTGTTAAAGACCTTGGAGGAGGGAGTGTCCCATTGTAAGTGTTGGAATCATGCCCTTCTTCCCCGAGGGCTCCTCCCTGAGCGTTTGAGAAGGAGCTCTGGTCCGTTTTCTTGCTTATGAGTGGAGTCCCACATAATGGCACAAGTAGAATTGTAAAACCCCTTTTGCGGAGGCTGATTTTGAAAAGGTATATGACATTTCAGCCAATAGATGTCAGACTCAGGACTTGCAATTCCCGTTGACGTCAGTGAGCATTTTGGGGGTTCTGCAGTTCTCAGGGTTTTAGTTGCAAAAACTTCACAAGGAGATATAATGTTGAGTGAAAATATTAGTAAGACAAAATTACCAAATGAATGCAAAGGGGTGTTAGCCAAATGGGCTCGTTTCCCCCTGGAGCTGCCCAATTACCCCAAGGAGGCACGGGAGTCTAGAAGACGGCTTCAAGTTCTTTATTGATCAGTCAGCTGAGCGGGTGTCCCCCTCGACTCATGCCAGAGGGAGGAACACACCTTACAAGCACAACTGGGCTTCTTTTATACAGAGAGACAAACAACTTAGCGTGTCTAAATTCTGCTAACCTATGCATTGTTTAAATTCAGTTCTAGTAGTAATCAGGATACATCTGTTTAGCTTCCCATCCTTCACATTCCTTTCCCAGGGTCCGTCCAACCCCCTCCCCTTTTCCATATATCTTCTATACATCCTGTATACGTGCAGCTTCATGCATGGGAAACGACAGTGAGAACTGAGATAAGCATGTTTTTCGGTTTTTGGGCCTAACAAGATTCCCCCCTAAAAAGCATTTTGAGAGCCTTATGGCCCCCAATCCTCAGCCTTCACCGGCTGGTATAGGGCCATCATTTGTTGGTGTATAATTTGATTAGCCATTCGTCGGACTAATGCAACTACACAGGGAGCAAAGCAAGCTAGGGTTAATAGGGTTGTAATAAAAAGTACAAAGAGAAGAAGGCCTTCTCGGAGCCATCCCAGTTGCGGTAACCAGGACGTGAACCAATCCATATTCCACCCACCCCATGTTTGGACCGGGACATGGGCTAACTTCCTCATTTCTTTTGTTAGCTGTTTTACCACCTTTCCATTATCATCTATTTGTAAACAGCAATTAGATTAGTTTAATTTTGCACAGATTCCCCCTTCTTCTGCCAGCAAATAATCAAGAACTAGATGGTGCTGGTAGAGCACATTCCTCATCTGAGTGGACTGATCAGCCAAAAGATCAAGAGCTGCAGCCGTCTGATTAGTTATTATTTCTAAAATGGCTTGCAGCCTAATTATCCGATTCAAGTTGTAAATGGGCTCCCTTGCCCCTGAGATCCACTCATTAGGATTCCATGTAGCTGGACCATAATGTTTTATAATTTTCTCAGGGGGCCACTCCTGAGCCCCCCATGTTTGGGAGCTTCCGGCGGTCAGGGTGGAATCCATGAACCGCCTTTTTTTAATTAAATCATCATACACCTTAATTCCCAATTTATTTCCCTGCATCTGGGGCAATAAAAAGAACAAGGGTCTTATATATCCAACATAACATATCCCAGACCAATTTGGAGGCAATCTTCAGTAGGCATAGGACCCGCAGATCCAATAATGGCCCTTTAGAGCCCAGGTTCCATTAGCAAAGGGGCCATTCCAGGTTTTCTCATTCTCATCGTCCCTTAGATGGTCAAAATATAAAGGATTACCTGGCCCTAAAGGTCCCCCTACCATTCCATTAGCTGAACTGCAATAATCACATCTCCACGCCCCAGCTCCTGCTTTCCAGACTCAATCGCAGCCCCATTTTGGCTGATTGGTGCTAGACCAGAATTGTTTAAAACCCCATACTCGAGTTCCATTCTTATTCTGCCATGCCCATTTGAAACCACCGTACCACGTGGTTCTTGCTAGTGGTATTGTCTAGCTGGCAACTCGGGAATAGGGCGTCAAAGAACCCATCCTGTCCTACCGCCCTGCAACCTTCGGCCGTAGGGTAGTATTGTTTGGAGCATTTCACCCAACTATTATTGGTGAGCCTCACATGGGTCTGGTTCCATTGCCCCTGATATTTAGAGCAGTCATACAGATGACAATAAGGGTCCCAGCAATCAAACCCTGGGGATAGAGTCCAATCACACTTGCTTTCTCCCAAGTACACTCCCTCCCGCCTTGTCCGATTAAGGCAGAGAATACCCATTCCAGAAGAATACAGTCGCCAGGGGCTACTATCCTCAGTCCAAACCCCCGTTCCATCGTGGACTATACTCAAATTGCTGAGCCACCATTTGGGCTGTACCGGCTGGGCTACCCAAGGCCATTCATTTAATTCCTCTGGGCCTCCGCATACTCAACAGTTACTGAGGTTAATGGATTTTGCTATTGTCTCCCCCCAGCTGTAAAAACCTATTTTCCCAACCATAATAGTGGTGGAAGCACATAAACAAAAATATTAACAATAATTTCATTATCTTTTTCTAAACAGTCCCTTTAGTCCGTCCAAGTACTGATACTCCCAGGTGGAGTCTTCACCTGTGCCACCCTGGGCGTCCGGAGCCGGGGCGGGCAGAGGGCTGGTGTCCTCTTCTGCTAGTTCAGTCTCCGGGTTAGGGTTCAGAAACTGCCTTACCCGCGTATAGTGTGTCCATTTGTCACTCCCAAGAACTTTGACTGCAGCTTGGCTGATGAGCGAGACAGTGTGCGGGCCGTCCCACCGTGGTGTAAGGGGGTCACGCTTCCACTTCTTGACGAGGACCTGATCACCGATCTGGAATGGGTACACGGGCTAGTCCAAGGAAAGGGCCTGAAAAGGCACCGCGTCGATGCAGCTGTAACAAAACAGATTGCAACCCAGAGACCTGTTTCCATAAGGAGTCCTTCCCCATTTCCCAGTTTACATCCTCCCGGAACCCCGGGATAATGGTGAAAGCTTAAGACCCTTACGTGGGGCCCTTCGAATGCGGGTAAGGGCGAGTGGTAACGCATCAAGCCACTTTAAACTAGACTCTGTGCATAATTTAGTAAGGGTATCCTTGAGAGTTCTATTCATTCTTTCCACCTGTCCCGTGCTTTGCGGCCTCCAGGGTGTATGCAGCTTCCATTGTATACCGAGTGCCTGGGACACCTGTTGCAAGACTTCAATACAGTCATGAGTGGGGCTGGTCTCATAGGAAACCCAAGGGTCAGGCAATAGGGTAGCTAGGTTGAGGGAACTAACTGTCTCCAGGTTAAGTTAGGGGCTAGCAAGGGCCCTACCTCATATCTGGTATGTCGACTGGGATTTAGATGCTTTTCCCCAGCGCCTGTCCCCAGTATTTGAGGTATCCCGTGGGGAACCACAACCTCAGTGTCCCCCCCCAGGGTAAACTTTTCAGCCTCCTGTACAAGGAGAGCGGTTGCTGCAACGGCCCATAAGCAGGCAGGCCACCCCTTGGCGACAGGGTACAAGACCTTCGAATAGTATCCAATGGGTCGCCAGGTTGGCCCTGACCTTTGGCACAGGACTCCAGCTGCCACCCCTCCTCTTTCACGAACGTATAGGGTGAATGGCTTCCGGGAATCTGTGAGGGCTAGAGCGGGAGGCTGAACCTTCTTTAAGCTCTCGAAATGCTTTTTCCATTTCCCTGGTCCATTTCTAGTGGAGTAGACCTTCTTCAGTCAAAGACTCATATAGTGGTCTGGCTTTTCCCCCATAGTCAGGGATCCAGAGTCGACAGAAGCCAGTCAGTCCCAGAAAAGCCCTTAATTCTCAGAGGTTCCGGGGTTGAGGGCTGTTAAGTATAACCTGGATTCTTTCTTTACCCAAACTGCGACTCCCTTGGCAAAAGTGGTATCCAAGGAAGGTGACCTGCTGCTTAACCAACTGAGCTTTTTCCTTTGATACTTTATATCCCTATACCCCAAGGTGATTGAGGAGCTCTACAGTTTGCTTCTTGCAGACTGTCTCTGTTTCAGTACTCAAGAGCAGATCATCGCAGCACTGAACTATGTTACATGAAGGGTGTTTAGCCAGGAATGGGGTGAGGTCCCTTTTTAACTGGCTGCCAAAAATCTCGGGTGCACAGGTAAGTCCTTGTGGGACAACGGTCCAAAGTTATTGAGCTTTGTAGTGGGTATCTGGGTCCTCCCACTCAAAGGCAAACAGTCTCTGCTATTAACTTGTTAATTTGTCTTAGGTCCTGGACCAACCGATACTGCCCATTAGGCTTAGGCACCCCCATTATTAGAGTATTGTATGGGGACGTGTCTTCCTTTAACCACCCGTACTGCAAAAACTTTTGAATCAGGGGTTTTAACCCGATCCGAGTGGTTAGCTTAAGGGGGTATTGTCGAATTCGGACTGGGCTGCTTCCCTCCTTAAGGGAAATATGCACTGGTGTAGCATTCCTGGCTCGGGCCACGCCTCCTTCCTCTGCCCAGACCTTGGGATTTACACACACACACACACACCCCCCAGCCAGCTGGGGCTGGCTTCCATCACTTCCCTTACATTCCAGGGAGTGATCTCTAGCATTTATGAGAGCCATCTGGTAATTAGAGGCTTGTTGCTTAGGGATTCTGACTTCCATCGTCCCGTTATCGAATGAGATCTCCGCCTGTAATTTAGTGAGGATATCTCGTCTGAGCAGCGCTATGGGGCAGGAGGGACTGCAAACAAACTGATGGGAAATTTGACAGTCCCCTATTTTTACTAGGAGAGGCAAAGTTTTTTCCAAAGCTGTAGTTTGTCCCTCTATCCCCTGGACTATGGCACGTCCCCGAGCTCTATCTCGGGGAGCCTTATTAAGGGGGAGCAAACTAAGAGTGGCCCCAGTATCAATAAGGGCTTCAATTGGGCGGCCCTCCACTTTAATTTTTACTGTGGGATCCAGGCTGGCAGCTTGTGCTGTCAGGAGGGGCCGCTGGGTTCCCCGACCCCCCTATGGGGAAGACTCCTCCCCTGAACGTCCTGTACTGTTGTAGAGGATAGGAAGGGACGGGGTTTTATCTTTACGTTCCTTTCCCATGGCCTGTCACCGGGGGCATTCATTCTTCCAGTGCCCCTCTTTCCTACAGATAGCGCACTGATTTCGACCCAGGCAGGGGCCCCGCCCCTTCCCCGGTGGCCCTGGCCGTCCCTTAACTTTGTCCCCCCTTTCTTCATATCCTTTCCTTTGGGCCATGGCTAAAACGTGGGCCCCTTTCTTCCGAGAACGGGGGATTCTGTTGCTTCCAATTATATAGATCACTAGTGGTAAAGGGAACATATACCATAGTGAGATTACCCTCAGGGGCAGAGGGAATCACAGCCCACAGACAAAATTTCTTAACAGGGAAACAGGGTTTCCTAACAGGGGCATGGGCCATTAAGGTTTTAATAGTTTGTGATCTACATTTTTGCAACCATGGGGGATGATTGGCCACAAGGTCCTGCCAAATATCTATATAGGGATATTGGTCCCAATGCCCATCCCAGGTCACAATGCTATGTACTGCTTGTACAACCCCTGGTTTGAGCGTCCCTCCCTCGGGCCATTCCACCCCGAATGTCATCCATTCAAGAGTACAGAATTTTACAAGCTTGTCTTTACATAATACAATTTCATAATTAGCCTGGCGTCTAAACGCCTTCCAGTTATCCAGCATACATCCCAGGGGTGTCCAGGAGAAGGTGCTTTGTCCGGACCCCATTATGCTTTACCCAGAGTTTTCCGAGACAGAGATATCAAGAGGGAGGAGAGGTATAGATCTAGTTCTAACTCAGATATCCGCTGGGTCACGAGGTTCGGCTGACCCCCCTTGCAATCAAGATATCCTGGTCATCGGGTTTCCCCTTGCAGGAGTCTTGGGGCGGCTGAAGTCAGCTTAAGCCTCAGACCTGTCAGCAGCACTCATTCATCTTTCACACAGATCCTTTAATCAGTTACAATCTCGGTTTCCAACACACCATTAAGAGGAGAAACAAGATTACCCCTCCCAGAAACAAGAGTAATCCCTGAGGTTGCTCCAAGTCCCAATAATTGTTAAAAACGGCCCATGGACTTGTGGAGTTAGTTACGTTACTCATTGGCCGTTATTTGCTTACCCTTTAACCAGAAACACAACAACAAGACATTTACAAAGCTACAATAATGTTAACATACCTTCCCGTATACAGGCTGCCTAGGGGATTTCCACTGTCCAACCCACACCTCGGGGGCGTTATTCCTCAAACCCAGGAGGTAAACGCACTTACCGCCCGAAGTGGCCGCGTCCGGCAGTCAGACTTCCCCTCCTTCTGAAGCCGTCTTGCTTCCATGTCCTTCAGAGTTCTCTTCAGAGAGGACGCAGCCGCCCCGGCCGATTGTGACGATCCGAGGCCCGAGCAAAGCAACAGCTCGAGGTGGCCACTCCTCGGAATCGCCCTCGGCCGTCGGTCAGTGCCCTCTACAGGGAGAGAAGTCCCGGCGGAGTCGCCATTTGTTAGCCAAATGGGCTCGTTTCCCCCTGGAGCTGCCCAATTACCCCAAGGAGGCACGGGAGTCTAGAAGACGGCTTCAAGTTCTTTATTGATCAGTCAGCTGAGCGGGTGTCCCCCTCGACTCATGCCAGAGGGAGGAACACACCTTACAAGCACAACTGGGCTTCTTTTATACAGAGAGACAAACAACTTAGCGTGTCTAAATTCTGCTAACCTATGCATTGTTTAAATTCAGTTCTAGTAGTAATCAGGAT
Source organism: Chrysemys picta bellii (assembly GCF_011386835.1). NCBI lineage: Eukaryota > Metazoa > Chordata > Testudines > Emydidae > Chrysemys > Chrysemys picta. The sequence continues at coordinate 124,141,379 of NC_088797.1, read as the reverse complement.
ACATCTGTTTAGCTTCCCATCCTTCACATTCCTTTCCCAGGGTCCGTCCAACCCCCTCCCCTTTTCCATATATCTTCTATACATCCTGTATACGTGCAGCTTCATGCATGGGAAACGACAGTGAGAACTGAGATAAGCATGTTTTTCGGTTTTTGGGCCTAACAGGGGGAGGGGAGGAGAAGAAATGAAGTTGGTGGGAGGAGGGAGAGCAAGAAGAACAGAAAGAATGAAGAGACGTGCAAGAAGGAATTTTTGACACCCCCCCCCTTTTTTTTTTTACTTCTGTTTCCTTCAGTGGATCACACTGATTCAAGTAAGTTCAGAGTTGATCCCTTGTACTTCATCAACAGAAAACCATGAGTGGTGTACAGATACAATGAATTTTCTCCTTGTTACCTTGCAATCTCTACACTCCTGTTTCCTATTAAGCAGTTTCATTTTATGATGCAATGTATTCTTTTACCAAAGGGCATGAGTCTGATTCCCAATGTCTTAGAGACCATTTTGTTCCAGTCCTAATACTTGAATTTCCTTTGTTCACATTAGACCCTCTTTAGATCATTACACATCATTAATACACATTGGCAGGTCATGTACTGGGATCATGTATTATTTCTAGCACCATACGTGCGCACAGTGCTTTGCAGACAAGTCAAAAGAAGAAGGTCCCTGTGCCCAAAAGCTTGCAGATGAAGCACTTGATGCTGTGAGTTGTGGGTTGGTTCCTGGTTGCTGCAGGAAGTCAGTGGGAGCTGCAGGTGCCCCTCACCTTGGAGGATCAAGCTCTTTGGTTGACAATAGACAACGTATCAACAATGGAGAGTAGGGTTACCATATTTTGTGCCTCCAAATGGAGGACACTCCACGGCCCACGGCCCCGCCCCCAGCACCGCCCACACCCCCGCCCAACCCCTCCCCCTCCCCAAAGTCTCCGCCCCCTCCCCTGCTTCCCGCGAATATTTGATTCGCGGGAAGCCTGAAGCAGGTAAGGGGTGTGTGGGGGGAGGAGGCGCGGCCCAGGCTGGCCCCCCGGCGTTTCCAACCTGGGTCAGCTCGGGCCCTGGGGTGCCGGCCCCGGCCGACCACCCCCGGCCCGCCCAGCACTGCCGGCCCCCGGCAGCCCGGCGCATCCCCCGGCTCCTGGCCCCGCGGGCCCGGCTCCCCGCCGGCCCGGCCGACCCGGCTCCCCGCGGGCCCGGCTCCCCGCCGGCCCGGCTCCCCGCGGGCCCGGCCGACCCGGCTCCCCGCCGGCCCGGCTCCCCGCGGGCCCGGCCGACCCGGCTCCCCGCCGGCCCGGCTCCCCGCCGGCCCAGCTGACCGGCTCCCCGCGGGCCCGGCTCCCCGCGGGCCCGGCTCCCCGCCGGCCCGGCTGACCAGCTCCCCGCGGGCCCGGCTCCCCGCCGGCCCGGCTGACCGGCTGACCGGCTCCCCGCGGGCCCGGCTGACCTCCCGATTTTCCCGGACATGCCCGGCTTTTGGGGATTTCCCCCCGGACGGGGATTTGAGCCCCCAAAAGCCGGACATGTCCGGGAAAATCCGGACGTATGGTAACCCTAATGGAGAGGGTGAATGGATATAACAAAGTCTCTATGTTATAAATGCTGACAATAATATGTGCTTTTTGGGTCTTGTAGCTGTAGGGTGGTTAGTTAGTGCTGTAGATTATAATTCTCTCCATGGTTGTATGTGCATGCATCTGTATATGCATATGCAGGAGGTGTCTTTAAGAAGTCAACATTTGCCGGCAGTCAGCATGCAGAGTAGCTGAGCTACCACGTTCCCCCTATCGCTTTGAAGAGGGATGTTTGGTGGTAGATGAAGGGATGAGTAGTGGTGGAAAGCTGGCACAAAGAAGAGCTTTCTTAGGGGGGACTTGACGGAGGGGTGTCATGGTTGACCAGGGAGCCTCTTTCAAGCCACAGCAGACAGCATGAAAAATCAGGAGCTGGCAGAGTGAGGAAGAGGAGGAGATGCAGACGGAAACCAAGGCAGAGATGTAGGCGGTGCAGAGCCTGGAACGAGGATTCTGATAACCCCTCCACTTCAAGCCAACTCCTTGGTTTGAAGCTTTATTAAATTAAGCTAGGGACTACCCAGAACCCTGAGGATTTTTCTTCCAAACCATCTGCATTGGAAGCTGGAATCCTTTGAAGCCCCTTGCCTAGGGAGGGTATCACATGCTAAACAGTTGGCGTTTTATGTGAGGCTGTAGTCTCTGAAACCCCGAAAGGGGAAAAACTTGCAGCAGAGAAGTGAAAGCACTCTAAAAACTTTTTCTCGCCCATATCCCCTGCCCCTTTATCAGTCAGATAATTTACCCTTATCCTCTAGGAAAGAGAAAAAGGGATTTGTATGGCCCACAAATTTTGAAAAAAAACCACACCTAGAGTGCCCCAGATTCTCTCCCAGGAAAAAAAGAGCACATAGTGGAAAATCCTTTCCATGTAGAACACTGCAGTCACTTCCTACTATACAACAACAGTGATATCTGTTAGAGACGTCACTGAGAAATCCATCATCATAATTCAGTGTAGGGGTCAAACCCTGAATTCCTTGCTCATTTTGTCACCTCAGTCCTTGCTCAGGCAAAACTTACACTGACATCAATAGCATAGTAAAACCCAAGGATTCTTAAATAATGTTGCACAGTTGGCCAAACTCTTTGGGGTCCTTTGGGGATCTGAAGAAGTGGGTTTTTTACCCATGAAAGCTTATGCCCAAATAAATCTGTTAGTCTTTAAGGTGCCACTGGACTCCTCGTTGTTGTTGTGGATACAGACTAACGCGGCTACCACTCTGATATGTGGGGTGAGAGTAAGACATTGTCAGAAATGAGAAATTTCATACTGATCGAGGCAATATACTGAGGTGAAAACTAGCAGTGTCTCTACCTCACATTCCAGAATTTCACCATGTGGACTATTGTGCAATTTTATTCTCACACTCACACTACACACACACAGACACATACATTTGAAACTAATAAACGGTCTGTCTTAAATGTTCTTAACATTCATGTCTCTTAACTACTACACAACTGGAGATTGGCTGTAGCAGAGAAACAAGGCTGGATCATGGACCAGTGTCTTATTAGCAGCTTGTTCTATACTACCAAAGTGAGAAATGGAGCTGCACTAAAGCAAGAAAACAATGCCTGTGTGGGATTCTGCTGACAACCGACCACTCAATGTCCTCTTTTTTATTTGAGATTTCACCATAATGATCAGATGGAATTATTCGTTCATAACTCCACAGTTCATGAATCATTCTGCATCAGTGGTGTTCCATGCTTCATGTCAACACACGATTTACGTTCATGCAGGATGAATCTTAATATTTTAATTTCCTCGTGATGGGATTTTACAATTCTGCTGCATCATTTTCGATTGATGAAAAATCAGATCAGTAGGATCAGGCTGGCAACCCTAAAAGATCCACCCTTCTAGATGTTCACAAATTCCTTCTATGCATTAATAATACTCTGTTCTCCTATAAACCTTTCGTCCAACAATCTTTACAATTGATCCTCACAAGCCACCCTGTGGGGTTGAGAAATGTGATTGCCATTATATGGATGGGCCACATTATAGGGGGAAAACCAGCCACTGCGAGGTTGAATTGCTTGCCGAAAAACAAGTTAGTACCAGTTCAGAATAGAATGTAGCTCTGTCCAGTGTCTCAGCCACAAGACAGTCTTTCTCCCTAAACCTCCATTCAATTTTTTTGTCCAGCAGCTGAAGGGAAATGTGAAGCATCCTTGTGGAAAATCAGCTTTTTGAAACCTTGACTGCAAGCTACCCACACATCAGGAGGCTGCACATATGTGGTTAAGGGGAATGAAATTTAAAGGACCTTCTGTTTCTATGCACAAAGGTCTCTACCAGTTCACCTACACAGAAGAATCTGCGTCAGCTGCCAGTATTCATTTTTTCTCCTTTGTGGGTTTCCAGCCTGGAAGAGGGACAGAAGTCTGATTCTATCCAGCAGGGGCAGTGATGACATAAACACTAACCAATATAATAGAAAGCATTAGTGCAATTGTGATCTAAATTATCCAGGGTAACACCAGTTCCTGTTCTGCTTCTTTTCCTGCATTAACTGTTGGGGCTCGGAGTTGTTCCTAGGATGAGGAGGATCAATTACGTGATACAAACAGACAGTCTGTTTTTAATTTTGAATATTCCAACATTCTCTGGAAATTGCAGATTATTAAAGAGGAGACTGGAGCAATTCAGCTTAAGCAAACCAAAGAGGTTACACTGCACCCCAGCAACCTCTGGGGGTGATCTTGTTAGATCTCCCAAAATAAGCGGGGTTGAAATGGTATAAGAGATCATTGGTGAGAGCCGCTATGTTGCAAGATGTGCTCTCAGTGATTCAATAGAGATGGTGTTTCTCCTTGGTGAGTCAGTACGGAACCAGTATTCTGGAGAGGTGCTAGGGGGTGCCATCCTAACAGGGGTGCCATCTTCCAGAGGACTCGAGACCCTGGCCATGTGCTGTCGTAAAATAAATAATCTGAGGGAGAAATTTAGCAAGCACAGTCAATCTGTGGAACTCTTTGCCAGAGGATGTTGTGAAGGCCAAGACTATAACAGGGTTCAAAAAAGAACTAGATAAATTCATGGAGGATAGGTCCATCAATGGCTGTTAGCCAGGATGGGCAGGGATGGTGTCCCTAGCCTCTGTTTGCCAGTAGCTGAGAATGGGTGACAGGATGGATCATTTGACGATTACCTGTTCTGTTCATTCCCTCTGGGGCACCCGGCACTGGTCACTGTCGGAAGACAGGATACTGGGCTAGATGGACCTTTGGTCTGACCCAGTATGGCCATTCTTATGTTCTTAAGAGAGTGTTAACTCTGAGGTGCTGACTGATCAAATGTTCATTGCTGTCTCCTCACCTACGTTCTTTCTCTGACTTCACCTAGTACCAGGTTTGCTTCCTGTCCTAAATTAGAGTCTGGGGTTGTTGCATTTTGCTTTGCAGTTGCTCTGTTTCACCCTTGCATGTCAGTGCTGGGCTATTTTGGGGCTAAATCTTGAGGCCCTTGCTTGGGGCCAGAAGCCATGTGTGAGTGTGCAGCATTGGAGGATGGGTACATCCTTTGCCTCCCACCTGCTCCCCCGCACAGTGAGTTGTCCCTGTTGGACCGAGGAGTGCAGGCGCTATTCCAAGCTAATGCTGCTGGTGATGATCGCCTTCTCGAAGGGGTTGTGATGAGAGGGCCATGGCTATGCATGGGGAATAGAGGGGTTCATGCTGCACCCTTTCAGATGGTGATGGAGCTGCTCCCTGTGTGTGCTCCTGCAGAGCCCAAGGAGGAATTCTAGCTGAGTCAACAAAAAATCCTTCAGCGGCTTTTCTCTCAGAGTGGAGCATCCTGAGCCCACATAATTTGGACCTTGGCTTATAGCCGCAATCTGCTCTTTAATCCCTACTCAGGCAAAGCTCCAATTGAAGTGGAGAAAGGTTCCCAGGTCTGGCCCACAACTGGTATAATAAGGCCTCTGTCCTGCACAGATTTAGACACCTGCTTAACTTTACCCACACGGAATAGTTCCTGAAAGAGTTACTCATAGTTCATAAAGTTAAGCCTGGGTGGCAGGATCAGGGCTTAGGTTTGTAAACGATGTTGATTCAACATTTTTCCTCCATGTATTGCTCTTTACCATTGACAGGTAGCAACATGGTTCAGATTGTGCCAAACAGAAGTAATTTAGGTATTAAAACCAACTGGCTACATTGTTTAGCAGAGGAATTAAATTGATGATCAGCTTTTGAAGCATCAAGTGAGACGTAATAGAAAGGATAATGTGTAATGATTTGTTCTCTGTTGCATTTGAATGGCATATGCGTCTTTGTTGTTTATCTGCTGGTTTGATTTTTAATTATTTGTTCTGGAGATAATGAGCGACTGTGCTGTATTTATAGAAAATTCCTAAGCTGTGATATTATCCGCTTCTGTGCTGTCTTTCTGCAAACACGGGTAGGCTGGCGATTAATTATCGCTAGAAATATGAATTAAATTTCAAGTGGTAGCAAATAACAAATAGGACTGAAATTTACAAGACTAGCATTTTGTTTTAAAAGCCAAATATCTACTTAGTTACTCGTTTCATGGCCCTTGTGAGATGTGATTATAGACATGGACAAGGCGTTACAGCTCAGCCTTTATAGCTATTTGATCAATACATTCATGATGTATCTCTGCTTCCCCTCCCCAAGAAGTTCCTCTCTGTCAGTTTTTTCTATTGATTTGAGTCTACCTGCATTGAGTTATATAGTGATTATGGTGGCTGGTGCTATGGGGAAAGCACAGGACTAGCACACAACTGCAAAAATATTTTATTTTATGCTCTTTTTTTTTTTTAAAGGAAAATGTATTCGAGGCAGAAGCTCTCTGCTTTTCCCTTCAACTTATCAATCAAACCAACAGTGAGTCCTAAAATCCTGGATATTTTGATTATTTCTTGAGTGATCCTTCTCTCTCTCGTTTGGTTTCACAGACAGTGAAATTATTCCTCCCGACTGCCTGCGTCCGAGATCTTTCACTGCAATTCGCCGGCCCTCGCTGCGCAGGGAGACAGAGGACACCCGGCTCTCCGTGAGCCTCTGCGACCTCAACCTCCAGGAAGAGAACTTCCATGTGCTGGCCACCATGTGTCCCATCCCTCAGAACTCCCTCAATTCTCAGCATTCCCATCTCTTCCCATCCCAGCTCGAAAGTGACCTCCGCTTCCACCAGCTCAGGGGAGCCCATGTCAAAATCCTGGACGACCAAACTGTGGCCCGGCTGGAACATGCCCGGGAAGAGAGGACTTTGGTTTTCACCAGCAGACCCCTTAGAATCAATGAAACCATTTTTGTCAAAATTAACAAATCAAATGCCTCCCGCTCCGGCACACTGTCATACGGAGTGACCTCTTGTGACCCTAGTACTCTGAGGCCCAGTGACCTTCCTTATAACCCAGAGTCGTTGGTTGACAGGAAGGAATTCTGGGCAGTGTGTAGAGTCTTGGTGCCCCTCCAGAGTGGAGACATCTTGGGGTTTATGGTGAATTCAGAAGGCGAACTGCATTTGAGTCATAATGGTGCCAGCGCCGGCATGCAGGTCTGCGTGGACTGTTCCCAGCCCCTCTGGATGTTCTTTGGTTTACATGGAGCAGTTATGCAAATTCGAGTATTGGGTAGGTTTGTCTATTTTAAAATTTCACGTGAAAAATATTGAGGAGGTCCGATTTGTGGGGGAGGGGAATTGAATTAAAAGATTAGAAGGCGATCAGCTTACTTTAGGCCACATACACAAAAAGTTTTATATCTACCTCCCTTCCACCCTCAAACCCCCCCCCCAAAGGGCTTTGTAGTTTTGTGAACCTACACCCAAGAATACTGAGTTAGAATACTGTACTTTGCATTTATATAGCACCTTTCACATAAAGATCTCCAAGCTCTTTGCAAATACAAACAAATGAATCCTCATAATCTCCTGGTGAAATAAGGAAGTGTGAGCCTTTTGCATATGGAGGAAAGGAGGTGTCATGACTTGCCCGAGGTCACATAGAAAATCTGTGGCAGAGTCTGTTCCTATGCATTAACCACAAGACCAAACAGTCACCAGAGAAAGTCCTCCTGAATCCCTCATGTTAGATTATGCAAAGAAGTCACAGTGACATGAACTACTGTTTCACCTTCACATCCCAGTGCAAAGCAGAAATCCAACAAACAATGAGATGTTTACGACCCATTCTGTTTTAATTAGGCAAGCGTAAGTGATGCAGGTAAGTAAATCTTTTAAAATAGATGATCTTTATCTCAACAGTGTCCCTTTAACTGGAATGTTTCTAGGTGGAAAGTGTAGAACAAACACTGAAGGAAATATTTTGAAAGCGTGGAAGTCTGCAGGCAAACAATGCTTGTGCACGCACCTTTGCTTGTACACTCTTAGATTTGTGTGTGCGGGTATCTGCTGTGTGCCAACACACGCATTTTTGCCGGTGCAAGCTGTCTTCTTTAGCTTAGCCTTGAACGTGGACCAAGTCCCGGTCGTGCTAATGTCAGTGTCAAAACTTGCAGTGAAGTCTGTGGGAGCAAGATTTGGCCCTCAGAGAGCAGTTCCTTTATAGTTTATATCCAGTATGTAAATAACAAGGGGTTCATTTGCTAACAGTACATTCAAGATATTTAGTTAGGGGCTAGTCTACAATGAAAACATACATCGGCATAGCCACATCTCTCAGAGGTGTGAAAAATCCACACCCCCAAGAGGTAGAGCTATGCTAACCTAACCCACTGTGTAGACAGTGCTACATCGACAGAACAATTCTACTGCCTGTCAGGGAGGTGGATTAACCCCTCCCATCACTGTCGGGATTGTCTACGCTGAAGTGCGACAGTGTCACAGCTGCAGCATTTAAAGTGTAGACACAACCTAGGAAAGCACTCATGTCTCAACCTTAGCTAAAGGGAGGCTATCTTGTAGTGCTGGACTCAGACGTTAGACGTTGCACCACATCAGACAAAAACAATGGCAATACGCTGAATATTTCAATACTCCGTAAAGGATTTACAAATAGGTGTTAATTAAAATCCTCTAATTAGTGTCACTTTTGCTGTGGAGGGAGAAGCAGCAGTCTAAGGCTGTGCAGGCATTTGGCTTTGAAAAGTCATTTGGCTGAATTTCTTCCAAACTTCTGGTATATGATGTCAACCAAAGAATGTTTCAAATCCCCATTTGAAACTGAATGGTTGAAAGATGCTGCTCCCGCAGTGCGCTACTTGCAGCCTAGGTAGCCTGGCTACTGGTTCACTACCCTGACTAGTTCGTGACACTCCCGGCTCCAGCACGGAGCTGTGAAATTGACAAGAAATCCAACAGTCGATGTAAGTACCTGCAGAGTCTACACAGACACTGTCTCGCCCAAACTACACCGACATAAGTTCTACATCTCTCGTGGAGGCGGAATTGATATGTCAGTGTAGTGGGGCACTTACATTGGTGGGAGCAAGGCGGCAGTGTGTATACTGATGTAATTAGGTTGATGTAAGCTGCTTTATGTCAACCTAACTCTGTAGTGTAGACCAAGCCTCAGAGACAGACAGTCCAACCGTCTCCTACTTCCTTTTACTGTCCATTCTCTTCCACTCCAATCTCCTGTCAGCCCTCCTGCTCAGGTATGAATTTAGGAACCCTGGCAGACTGCAGACCTGCACTCTGCCTATAAGTCCCTATGGGAAGTTGCGTCTCTCTTCACTCTTTCAAGGTGCATTTTAAGGGAAAATATGATTATCATAATCTATGATGGGTTGGCTAGATACCGGTGATCTTGCAAGCTCATATCTACATCTCAAGTGAATCTTGCATTTAGAATGTGCTCCTCGCTGGGGTATCTGAGTCCCTGTATAAGCATGACAGTTTTCAGAGTAAGAAATCTAATCTTTCTGCAGTGCATTACTTCACTTTTAGGAACAAATATTTGTTAAAAAGTTAGGCTTGCAATTAGATGCCTACTTTGGGCACACAATGACCGGACTGCACATGCATATAGCTAATGAATGGGATTCGTCGGTGTAATTTAGATGATTTAATTGGTGTTGGTCCTGCTTGGAGCAGGGGGTTGGAATAGATGGCATCCTGAGGTCTCTTCCAACCCTAATATTCTATGATTCTATGATAATTACTAAATTTGAAAATAGGACCCTTTGCTTTTTTAAAGGCCCACTACAAAAATAATCCCTCCATCAAACAGAAAAAACAAATTATTTTTGGAAAAGCTAGTGGCTAAACTCTCCTCCTAGGAAATGGGCATAACCCCCTTTAACGATGATTTGGGGTGAACCTGCCGACCTGTCTGCAAGGCTTTCTTTCATGGTATAGTTTGATTATAGTGACTTAGGCTGGGTCTACACTACCCGCCTGAATCGGCGGGTAGAAATCGACCTCTCGGGGATCGATTTATCGCGGCCCGTCGGGACGCGACAATCGATCCCCGAATCGACGCTCTTACTCCACCAGCGGAGGTGGGAGTAAGCGCCGTCGACGGGAAGCCGCAGAGGTCGATTTTGCCACCGTCCTCACAGCGGGGTAAGTCGGCTGCGATACGTCGAATTCAGCTACGCTATTCACGTAGCTGAATTTGCGTATCTTAAATCAACCCCCCCCCCCCCCGTAGTGTAGATGTAGTCTTATTAGCAATAGGAGAAGAAATACCTTAAGTGATCTATTTAAGACTTATGAACCCTAGGCATAAGTTTTTATTACTAACATCCTGTTGTAATTAAAATGCTCAAGCATAACAAATGTGACACTACCATTTATTGCTTTAACCACTATTCATCTTCTAATAGCCACTGGGATCCAATTTGATTACAGTTCCTTTGTGTGCTGTACAGAGAGCCTGGCTAGCTTTTTTTCCCAGCTAGCACATCATTCTGATAATGGTAGATCAAGCCAAAGAGACCTGCGTGGGGAATAAAGAGGATTAAATGATACTAGAGCAGGGAGGTCCCATCTGGCCTGGTAGGCACAGGAAAGAACAGACCCATCCTGCTTCCACCATGCCACAGTTTACTTTGATACCAGATCACCCGTTCTGCCAGCTGTATCATGAGCTCACACGGTAACTGTCTCCTGAACGCGGTTGTAAGAGGACAAGCTAGAATTTTTTAAAACTGGAGTGTAAGTGAGGGGAGTTGTTGGCATTAATCTGATGTCCCCAAAGGAAGGATAAGGATCCCTCTGCTGGTACATCTATTGTAATGCTGGCTAACAGTACCTAGCATCATTCAGTACAATGTTATGACATGTACATTGCCTACATTATAAGACATGCCTAAACCATAAATGTAACTTTGCAACCTTAGGTTGGATTGTTATAAAATGTCAGTGTTTTTAACACAGTTGGGCTGTTTATACAGAGCAGTTATCAAACTCTTACCAATACTAGCCACTTCATGATGCTCTAGTTACAGGATCAGTCATACGGATGGATCATTTCCAGGCCGGAGGATGAACTAGATGACCTAATAGAGTATTCCTATCTCTAGCTTCTATGATGCCATAGTGAATCGGAAGCGTAAGAAATGTCATTTATAGCCGTCTTCTCTGGCAGTCAATGGGAAACATGCAAAAACTCTATTACGACAACAAGAAATGAAGACACAAATAGTGCCAAAAGCACCATTCTGGTTGCTTATTCTAGTGCAGTAAATATTATAAAGCAGATGTAAATCTCTTCCTAGGGGTATCCCTCAAGCCCTTCTTAAAATAAGTAAAGCACCACCACACTGAATTAAAGGAACAAAGAGCTGTGACATGAACCCCAAAAGCCGGGAATTTAAAGTCAAGGTGTTTCATTCTCCTCTCCAGCCTTTCTGCTTTTTCTGCAATACAGATAAAATTATTCCTGGCCACTGGCAACGCCATTGCACAATTAGAAGAATTAAGAAGGGTGAATTAGAGGACTGGATGGCTTAGGAGACTGATTATTGGAGACTGACTTTTCCACCTCTAGATCAGCCATTTGGCTGTGACCCAGGATGATGACAAATGAAAGTCATTGCCATCTGATGACTGTAATTGCCATTACGAAGTCAACATTTACCAACAGCAGCTGTCCCACCAGTATCAGACATACCAGAGTTATTTCCTGGGCTAAGGATCGAGAAGTACTGTAGTATCATAGAAACAATTCCACATGAGGAAACCACTGCACCTGCACAGAGCTCATTATAAGATCAAGGCCTGAGATAGGCCATTGCAGGGACTGGTGCAATAAACAGGGGTGTTGTCTTCAGTCTTTATCAACCCAGTACAATTCACTAGAACTAAATTCATCCGAGGGGAAGTAATAAAACAGAAAATTAAGATTAATTAATCTTTCAAGCAAGGAGAAAATAAATAAAACTCCAAGCACCATCACAGTTGGGCGAGAGGCTACAGGGACGTACAATGAAAGATGTAAGGAGCTCAGAGTTCAAAGCAAAGGTGTAGAAGGCAACTGGATCACAATGTATAAGTACCTACATGGGGAAGTGATATCTGACAGTACAGACTCTCTAAAGTTGTAGACAAAGTCATAAGACAACCCAGTGGCTGGAAGCTGAAGCTAGACAAATTCAGACTGGAAATAAGGGTAATTAATTAGCCATTGGAGCAGATTATCAGAGGAGGTGGTAGATTCTTCCTCAAAGATTTGCTCTAGTTCAACCACAAATTACTGGTCTTGGCGCATGAATTTCTGGATGAAAATCTCTGGATTATGTTGTGCAGGCGGCTAAGCTAGCCTATCACAATAGTCCTGGGTGACCTTAAATTCTGTGACTCTTCTCGGGTATAAGGGAGGCGATCGCAAAACAGAGGACTCGAATGTTACTGATCTCTAGGAGACTGAGTAACCAATGAAATGGTTGAAACACAGGCTTTGCATACCATATATGGAACCTAATGTTGTATGTTCCCCTTTCTACCCTCACCCCAACCCAGGAAAGATTCATAACCGAGAAAGGACACTGTGCTTCAGTTATGAGAGAACGTTAAAAGAGGAAGAAGCAGCCCATGGTGCAACCAAAACAACCTGGAACTGAAAGCTTTCACTTAGCAACTTCATTGTTTCAGGTTTAATGTTCTTGTAAAGTGGACACGACCAGCGTATTACAACAGTGATTTACTGTTCCCAGATTTTGCTTGTAAGTGTCTTGGATCAGGCAAAGGTTTATCGAGAGCCCTGAAAGACTGAAGTGAGCCGGCCTGAATATACTGGGCTGCCTTTTACATTGTAATTAATTTTAGAAAGTAAAATTGATTGACCTCAGAAGGTTTTGGAAGTTATGACTCATGTCTGGAGGAGCATAAGCTGCAGTGAGTCTCTATAGAAACTCATTGGGAAGCCAAGTGGTGGTACATCATTGTTTTTAACTTTGCTGTATCTCAGAATGAATTGCTTCCATGCAACGAATTGTTTTTGAGCTTCCCTGGGGATGTGAACTTTGCATAGAGATCAAAGTTTCCTTGTAGGTAATTAAAAAACAAACAAGCAGGTGCTTCATTAATATATGGGTAAAAGAGGCAGTGAATGACAGTGATAATGGCATACAGAGTCTATAGGTCATTCATTTAAATCTGGTGTAGACCATTAGTGGTTAAGGATTGTTACCCTCTGATGGATGCTCAGTGTGAAGGGAGAGTTGGGATTCAGGCCAGTTATTAGTTGGCTGGTTGTATTCCATCACACAAACGTAATCATGACTGGCACTAACTGGGACCCTTATCGGCAGTGTCAGAAGAGAAGCCAGAGACTGAATAAGTTATGGCATGGGGTCCCAAAGCTTTTCTGCCTGAGGTCCACAGCTTAATAGAGAACTTGTTCCATGCAGCCACATCCCCTCCCAAGTGCAATTGAGTAAGATCTCGCAGGCAGCGATGCAGTTGCTGACACATGGCAATTGCCTTGTGTTGGGTTACAAAGCTACGTGCACTGTCCCGTTTTGCTTTTCGTTTAGTTTTCTGTCACTTTGGGTCTGTTTCAGCTGGAAACGAGGTGGACAAGCCAGCACCATGTGACCGAGCAGCTTTTCATAGACCGTTAGTGGTCCACAAGGCACAGCGGGGTTTATGGAGACTGAACTCACTCCCTGGCTAGACTCCTCCTTTCCTCACCTTCATACCCACTGTCTTCTTGATGCATCTTCTGCATCTACCCTCCCAAAGTTTCTGGCGGAGGGAGGTTGTCCCCTCCCTTTCCTGGGGTCTTCGGGGCAGCTGGCTGACCTGATCCCCCTCTGACTCTGCAGGGGACAGTGAAGCTGGGCCTGTCTCCCCTACAGTCCTGCTATGGTTAGACAGCCTGTCCTTCCCACCTTCCTGAGGTCCTTGTAACACTCCTGCTGGTCCTGCTGCCGTCACTGCTCTTTCCCCATTTGGACCCCAGAAACAACCTGCAATGCAGCACTTGTTCAAGAAAACATCCCCCAAAATATCCGCTAAAACTGTGTGTGCGCAATCGTATGTTTAATTCACATGCACTTACTGCACCTTGCATGCAGATCAGTTGTGTCTAAACGAGGATTTGTGTGTGCACTAGTTGCCTATGCATCTCTGTGCTGCAGATAGTGTGTACAGTTGCTGGATAAATCGCACACCTAGGTGGGGACCTAGGACTAGAATCCTGGGTCTTCAGCACCAAAGAAATGAGTCTCTGACATGTGAGATAAAGGAGAGCTGTGTAGTAGTAGGTCCTTACGATCTTGAGGCGCTAGCCACCAGAGGGCAACCTGATCATAGACGCAGCCAGTACATTACCCCGGGCTCTGCCTTTTCGAATCTGAACCATGGGAGTCTTGTATTGCTCTGGGCATTTGGAAACGGCCAGTAATCAATGGGTTAAAATAAATACACTACAAAATACCCTACTGCTAAATGCATAACATTATTGCACAAAAATGCCTATAATGGGCCTCTTCCTTTAACAAGCATTCACTTAGGGAGCGCCCCAGAGTTTTATGGCCCATGTTTTTGATTTTGTCTATGGAAAATGGCCTCATTAAAGAGATACGGATTTAACAGCCCTGCATTCTATGGCACTTAACTGCCTGAAGTTCTGGTGAACCGCAGGGCAAACGCCACTTTATTGCTTTAGCAGAATCCATTTGGAAGCATTTTGGGGGGTTTCTGGTGTATGTCTAAAATTTTTAAAATGTTCAACACGTCTTGGAAAGAAATGAATGTGTGTCAAATGCCCAGGTTGGATAAGCCCTTCCGTCAGGCTGGGTTTTATTTTTCTCAGTGAATTAGGCAGGCATTACTAATGCTAATTTGTAAGAGCGCCTCAAGAGTATTGCAACCTCATTTGCTTCAGGGCGCTGCTCTGCCATTACATATGGCCCTCTGTGTACCTTCCGTTTCCCCTTCATTTAAAAGTGAAATTAGCATAATGAGAAGCTGTCCTAGCACGGATCGTACAAAACTGGGTAGTCGGCTTTTTAGCAACCATGCATTGGAGCAGAACAGCGACAGTGTGGGGTTTGCCTCATCATTGTCCTTCTCTCGCATCAGTGCTGGTGATGTGATAGGGAACACCATGTCTCTGTACACGTCCACAGCACCTTTCAGCCAAAGATCTCGTGACTCTTCACAAACTCTAATTCACCCACCCCACACCCATGGAGGCATAGTAGTGTTATCAATTCATGTGCCTTATACTGAGGAGAGAGCTGAGCTATAGGAAGGCTTTAGATGTGGAAGGGATTTTGGAGTTAGCTTCTCTCTTTGCCTCTGCCTCAGACTGCCTGTGTGATCTTCGATAACTCACTTCAGTGCTCTGTGCCTCAGTTTCCCCATTTACTTTAAAAAAAAGCTAGTGGGCATAATGAGAGACCTCTGTCTGAGACCCGCAGATGACTCAGAGTATTACTGAGTTGCCATGTCAGTGGAAAGAACAGAGGGGTCCTGCCTCTCAGACCCCCCCCCCCCCCGGGCTAACTGCAGACACGCTCCTGCCCGGCATGGGTGACTGTTTGAATTCTGATCTGCCTACAGCTCACGGTGGTGCGATGTCTATTTTCCAGGAGCCCAATACAATGAGTGCGTTTCCTGGCGTGCGGAATTTGGCTGTGTGGGTTAGACACAGGACAGGGACGTGGCACTGCCTGCTGTAGCAAGTTACGTGACGTTTTGGAGCTAGGGTTCCACTCTGTCATGCTCCCCTTCATTCACAGCCAGATCCTGTGTGTTGTTGACCCTTCTGCAGCTGTCACTGAAGCCGGTGGGAATTATAGGCACTCAGCACCTCTCAGGATGAGAGTTTAGATGAGTGCTGTTTGGAGCATATCTACTTCCCATAGATCACGACTGCGTAAAACAAACACAACTCCTTCCAGTGACAGCTGTGGGACTCAGCCTGCGCAGAAACCATATAGCGCTGTAAATGCTTCCCCTTTGCACTCATTCCTCCGTGACAATGGAAATTAAGTCTTTATCACCATCTAGATAATAAAATATCCCTGGATTCAATGAGCTGTTCATAGTCCGTGATATATGGATCTCCCATATCTCACCACGCCTTTGCTTGTCTGCATTGAATAAACTGCATTTGGGATGATTTACCAGCCTCTTTGAATTATGGCTCGTCTGTCATGAAAGATAAAGTCTGCATAAATCTTGGACTAACACTGGCGTGAGTTAGTGATTCAGGCTACTTGTTAGAGTGACAGAATAGACTAAACGCACTGATAACACCCAGTTTTTCTTTTCTCCCAACGAAATACACGATAGAAGCTCAGAGCAGCAGTGAGGAAGTGCGATTAGATGATTCCCCCCCCCCCCCCCGCTCCCCCCAGTTGCCACCTCATTACTGTCAATCTCTGATGGATGAGTGCTGAACTTTCAAGCATTGGTCCTGATGGCTGTTTCCTTCTTGTTCAGAAAAGAGCATCCACCTTCACAATACTGGCGTGTCTGAGCCAAACGGCCTTTCTATGATATTCCTATGGCTATGAGGATAGGGCTGGACTTTCTGCCACAGAAAGGTGGTGATTAATCTAAGATTAGTCTTGAGAGCTCTGAAGGTAATAGTCTTTGTCATAACAAAGCAAACCGTGTGATTTTCAGGGTTTTTAAAAGCAAGACGATCCCAAAACCCCAGCTCTTGGCAGCTCAGGTTTTTTGGCTCTGAATTCTTCCATAGGAGATGAATTTTCTGTTGTTTTCCCCTTCCTAACCCAGTGTCCACCTGGTATCGCTTTAAGCTGTGGATATAATCTTCCTCCACGCAGGGGTGGAGTCACTGCAGGTCCATTATGACATGGCTCATAGATGATTAGTTCTGCTAAAGCCTTATGTCCACCTGTGCCATTGAAGTCATGGAAGACAGCGGAGATGGGTAAGGAGAGAGCTGAACTGACCCCCGGAAATGTTACAGTTTTATATTGTTCTTTTGGCGGGGGAGCCTTGCCCTTGCTTTCTCCATCAACACCTCCCTTTGTCTCTCCCTGTGTGCCTGTGCTCTGGGTCCCCCCGCTTGCAATTAGCTCCTGAGGGGGTCTCATCTTAGTCTGGAGTTGACTAGTACTCTGGTCCTTCGCAAGTGTGCTCAGACCCCACTCTGTGGTTGCCCATTGTACAGGCCCCCTGGTCCTCCCAAGTCTGTTCTAGGGCTGCCTCCGGGGTTGTGATGCCTGGTATCAGCTGGGCTTTACTATTCAGAACAAGAGAGACCCCAAGGCCTCCAATGGGACTGTTTGCGGTATGTATGATTAAGCATGTGCCTAGGTCTGTGGGGCTTAGCATTTATCTTCATGAATGGCATAATCCTCGAATGGTGCAGATACCCACATACGCTGGAACAAACCCTTCCTAGGAACAGATTTTTCCAGAGAACACCTACAACTGGGGCCAGCTTTGTAAAAGAACTCAGGTCCTATTTAGGCACCAAAACAAATGGGCAAGTTTTCAAAAGAGGTAGGGGTGTGTATGTGTGTTTTGTTTGTTTTAGGGGAGCTGCTGAGCTCTTTTTAGAAAAATCTGGCTCCTAACAAGTAAAGGTGAAGGGTGGGATTTCTAAAGTTATCTAAGCTAGTTAGGTGCCCAACTTCCATTGGACTACGATGGATGTTAGGCAACAAACTCTTTTACGCACCTTTGAAAATCCCAGTTTAAAACTGTAGCCAAGCATCTGTTCTCCTTTGAGTCTTTGTGGATGTGGCCCCTATTTGTGGTGTGTAGGTTCCTCATTGTATGCATGATGTGCTACATGCTACAAATGGAACCCACCTGGACAAAACCTCTAGAAGAACCAATAAGGTAGTTCACCGGTCTTTATTGGATGGGCTCTTTACACAGCCAAAGTGTTACACCTGGGGGGAAAGGGCAGTCAAAGTGCCAACGACATGAACAGTGGAGACATAGCAATAGGTCATATAAGGTTGCGGTTCCCTCAAGACTTTCTGCCTCCACCATAGATGATGAGAAAGTGGCACCCAGAGTGGATTGTTCGTTTACTACATTGTTTGGGGAAGGCCAGTCCCTGGTAGTACAAGCCCATTAAAAAAACATTAATGACAGCATAAGGCTGAATTGAGATGGTGGTTTGCTGACAATCTATTGTGAAAGAAGAGCTAAGTTTGCGTTTGCAGACTAGGAACATCCCTGATAAATACAGCCCTGCCGGTTGTACCATTTGGGTGTATGTTATATTTATGATGCTTGACTAACACTCATAAAAGCATGGGCAGGTAATGCAAACGAATCAACCACCTGAGCTAGTGTTTGCCAGGGGCGTTATGTGCTGCCACAAAGCATTTACAGCATTCGATCCTGCCACAAAGCACGGATGTTCCCATGTTCACTACAGTTGTTCTTTCAGCAAAGTGGGGGGTTTGTTCCTACTTAAAAGGGAAAGCACCAGCCTATGACATAAATGTTTCTTTCCAACTTATTTTCTCTTCAAAGCAGTGTTAGTTCTAACCATGTGGAGTCCACTTCTGTGAGGCTTCCAGGAGCGGACCCCGCTGACTTGGAGGGAGTCTTGTGCATTCGAGGCTTGTAGGTTAGGCCTTGAAGGTATACAAGGGTGTATAATGCTGTAGCTAGTGATCAGCGAAAGGAGATAGTGAGTCGGTAATGATTTACATCCCTTTCCCTGTACAAGTGCTGAGTAATCTTCCCTCACTGTCCATGGATCAGCGTTTACATGGCACTAGGGTGACCAGATAGCAAGGGTGAAAAATCGGGACTGGGAGTGGGGGTAATTGACAAAGCCCCCAATATCGGGACTGTCCCTATAAAATCGGGACATCTGGTCACCCTCCATGACACTCTCCATCAGTACCCGGCCCAAACCGGGGAAGCTAATGATCCAACTAGTGGATCAAATTTGGTGATGAATCCTGGTCCCGTGCTCCCTGAGGCACATTGCACATACACTAAGACCATCCTCCTACACAGTGGTAGCATGTTAGGCATCACGGGCCTGGTGCCACTCCCATGCAGTGACTGGGTATCTTTCCATTGACTCTGAAGGACTTTTGATCAAGCCACCCTAGAGCTCACTCTGTTGCCATTATCCTGGCCTCTGGGCTGGAAAATGGCCATGGCCCTCTGTGTCAGCCATTCAGGGTTAGGTACCATGGTGAGAAGTGCATTATAAAGGCTTTAGATTCATGGCAGTTACTCCACCGCCCCTTGGCCTAACCCACAAACATCCCACAGCGTCTCTACTCCCATGTGATTAAACACCTACTGAGCAACTTTGGAAGAAATGTTTGCATGGCATATCACTATTGGTATCCAGCTGGTTTTTCTCAGTCCTTCTCAGGGGCCTGGTCAGCGATAAGCACAACAGCAAATCTCAGTGTTGGCCCATTTTTGAGTTAATTGTGAAAAGTAAGCATAGAAATCATCTTTATTTCTTTACCATGGGGCAAGTGTATTTTCCCCCCTCAGTCTCACAAGGGATCTCCCTTAAACTTTCAAAATTGCCCCATCGTTCAGCTGAGATCCAGTCCAGCAAATTTCAGCCCTAAAGGAGGATCTTTGGGCAAGGTGCCAGGGGCGGGGGAGTTTTAAATGAATCACTTTTGTAATCTTGCCTTGAGCATCCATTGCCATTTAATTACTTGGCCTGTGCCATTGCTAGGGCATCTGAGAGATTCGCGTTGCAAAACCAACGAATACAGGAATTTGATGTGTTCATTTGTAAACAGGTTTTTATTGTGTGTCCGTTTGAGATTGATCGGCTCTTCGGCGTTAAAAGGACAATTAGATGTGTTGGTTATATCCTACATTGAGAGGAAAAGATGATTTAATGCAAAAGACTAGACTTCCCCTGCAGCGTTCTGTATTTCCCACATTTCTAGGAGTCTGTCACCATAGCATCTGGGCTCCGTTTACATACGGTATTTGCAACATACTTTGCTAAACTGTTTCCCAATTTAGGAGCCATCCTCTCCTCAGACAGTGCACCTTTCCTAACGGAGCTCAGAGCCCAGTAATAGGCAGCTAGGAGACCAATTCCCACCAGCACTTCACCAGCCACAGTCAAAAGCGAGCCTGAGCAAAGAAAAGGCTGCTTAAAACTGGGAAAAACGTAGGCTGTAACTGATCTCTGCTGAGAGGGAACCCAGCGCTTGAGGTTCCCTTTGGCGAATGCCCTGTCACTTGGATCAAAAGCCAAAGCATCCTTGTTGCCCACCGCCGGTGCCTCTTGGTCAAGATTAAGTATTCTCTGCAAAATGGGGTTAGTAATGCAGTTAAAATACTCTCTTCCTTCTCAGGGGTGTTGGGAGGATTCATTCATTCATTTAAAAGTTAAGAGCTTTGTGTTCCTCTCTTGGAGATATTGCAGAAATGCAGAGGATAGTTATTACTTGTTCCATCAGCACTGGCCTTTAGCTGATACTAGTGGTTTGAAAATGGTGTCAATAAACCTACTGGTATATGGGCCTGAGCCAAAGCCCACTGAAGTCAATGGGCGTCTTTTCAGCGCGTTTCGGATCAGGCCCTCCAAGCCATAATGTTAGTGGTCTCGGAGGAGAAGAATGTTCCAATATTTAGAGTTGTTCATATTTTAAAGGACCTGATCCTGCCCTCAGATGTACACAGCTGGTCCCGTAGAGTTCCATGGGGGCCATGTTCACACGCACAATGGCAGGGTTTGGTCTGAAACGTACATGTGTGTTTAGAATTAGTTAGAGACAATTACTGTAATTCTATTATCAGAGGGGTAGCCGTGTTAGTCTGGATCTGTAAAAGCAGCAAAGAGTCCTGTGACACCTTATAGACTAACAGACGTATTGGAGCATGAGCATGCATCCGAAGAAGTGGGTATTCACCCACGAAAGCTCATGCTCCAATACATCTGTTAGTCTATAAGGTGCCACAGGACTCTTTGCTGCTTTTGTAATTCTATTGTGTCCTGTAGTGATTCTTATACCACACTCGACACTGGAATATCTGAGCGCCTTCCAGCAGTGCATTAATCAACGTGACTAGCATCTGTCATGTGTGGCTTGTTCTCCCACCGGGGCAGAAACGTGCATGATGGAGTGTCTTGTTTTGGTAGGGCTCTTTTAATAGACGGGTGGCTATATATTTATGTTGGAGAAGGCAAGGTCAAAGCAAGGTGGCGAGGTGTGTGGGAGGGTGGCCCTTAGTTCCCTGGGTGTTCGTTGCTTTTCCTCCAGCAGAGACTAGCTTTAGTCTGATTGTGGAGCGTTCTAATGTGCCAATGGATCATGGCTGTCGACTACGATCGTCTTCATTTCGTACATGGTCTGTAACATTAGAGGCTCCTCTGACCAGCCCAGGAAAAGAGCATTCAGCGGCCTGTGTTTGTTTTCAGTTTAATGAGGTGAGCTGCCGGCTGTTGTTAGGAACAAAACCTGTCCTGAGCCTCATGAAGGGAATGTCATCCAGGTTGATTGGATGAGAAGCAGGGTTTTGTTTTGTAAACGCCTCTGGCTAGTGGGTGTTCCCCTTTGTTGTGTGTATAGTGACTGGGCTGTGATCTATACCCCGCTGGGCTTGTTTACACTATATATTATCCATTAGCTCAGTTTACTGCTAGATCATCCGTCAGACTGGAGACGTCCATTGCTGGTGTCTGTGAACGTAGGCTCCGTGCAGCTCCTTCACATCCTCGAGTAGCCAGCCCTCCAGGATCCAGTTCTGCCTTACATCTGAGCATAGGCGCCGTCTCCGTGGGGGCCCCAGGGCTGGAGCACCCACGGGGAAAAAATGGTGGGTGCTGAGCACCCACCACCAGCCCCCCCATCAGCTCCTCTCCACCTCCCCAGCGCCTCCTGCCTGCCAGAGGGCCCCGCAGCTCAGCGCCTGCCCCCTTTCTCCCCGCGCCTCCCAAGTCCCACCCACCGTGAACAGAATAATCTGATCACCCCACCCCCGGCAAGGGCGGCACAATGGATAAAATGCTGGAGGCAACCTGATACTTCCAACCACTCCAGAGTGTTAAGTTTGTGTCATGGACACACACAGCTGATCCATTCTTCCCAAGCCTGAGGAATAGGTTCTCTAGGGGGCTGAGAAGGACTGAGCACCTGCCACTCCCCCTGACTGAAATGGAAGAGGTGGGGGCCGAGCATCTCTCAGCCCCAGGCTGGCATTCTTGTATATTTCCCGAGGAGGGAGCAGGCAGAGTGGAGGGAGGCCATGACTTACACCAACCTACCCACGTCATGTGCACTTGAGAACACGGCTGATGCCCTAGGTCTCTGCAGACCTAGCCGCCTTGTCAGTTCTGTGAAGATAACACCGTGCAGACGCCGACTGAGTTGGTTAAAACCGCAGCTTCTGTAGTGGCTTTTCTATGTGCCGCCGTCTAGCAGATGGGAGGAAGAGTCACCAAACAGTGCTGTCTGTGGCAGATGAAAACAGGGGCTCTAGGATAAAGGCAGGCAGGTTGGTTGCAGGGCTAAATGACAGGACTGGGAATCACAGCAGGTCTGGAACCTGGGTGCATCTAAGCTGACAGTCTGCAGTCCTGGTGCTGCGTTGTTCCCAGAAAGGGACCTTTCGGGTCCTTCAGAATTTATCATAATAGTGTCAGCTCCCTGACAGTCCCGCCTTGGCACATTGCAGAATCAACATGAAGGAGCTGAAATGTTCCAAAAAGGTAATAAAATGTGTGTGACGCATCCCACGCACACCAGGGTTACAGAGCATGTTCCAGGAGAAGGCAGCAGTTATCAATAGAAACATTAGGTCACATGCAGGCTGATACTCTCAATATTAGGTTACTGTACGCTCTCACACCCTGCCTCAGCAGTAGCTATGTTACAGTGCTGGACAGAGGTCATGGTTAGGTGTTATCTGATACCATAAGGGCAAAACACCAGGGGCGTAAGGAACAAGTCACATGCTGGTTTTGTTGTGCACTCTGAGAAGAGCAATGAACCATGCCAGGTAATATTTCCAAGATCCGTTGGCTGCCTGTGTTAACCATCCCAATTTAAAAGAAAAACACACCGAGATGTTGAGTTTTGTAATCTACATGGCTGCCCCGTATGGTTTGCAGCAAGATGATTAAAATTCTATTACAGGCAGCTTAGAATGCTTGATTTAACAGGACATGCCCAGCCCTTATGGCCACCGATGACTTGACAGGCTCCGTCCTATCCAGAGACCCAAATCCAGCTCCCAGAGATAAAGCTCACGCAAATCAGAAACTAACTTGTCTCCAGGGAAACGGAGACACTCACAGGATAGCAGCTGGAATTTTCAAAGGAATCTAACCAAGTGAGGCACCCAAATCCCTTTGAATATCTGCTGATCTCACCATGCTCTGAGAAGAATTTAGTTAAAGTTTCTCCAGTTTTGAAGATGTGATGTACATGATACGTGCTAAGTAATATCATTCATATAATAAAATACACAGGGATTGCTGAAACACAGCTACTTGTGGGGTGGAACACAGCAGCTGTTTAACAGCGCACAGCAATACAGCTAATAAACATTCTGACACCGGGTAGCTTGTTCGTACCTATTAAACACACCTTTTTGGCAGTGTGAAATGCTGTGTATGTGCCGAGGTTTAGCCTCAGTAACATCTCCAAGTGAGGAGGTGGTTGTGTAAAGGAGAGACAGACTTTCAGTACTTACGTTACTTAAAGCGTCCTGCTGCTCTTACCGCCGGTCACCTCCAAGACTGCATCCGAATAGCATTGCTGAAATGCAGCCACCTCTGAGAGCGGTGCCCACAGCCATCTGTTACACAGCACGCTGCCGAGAGAGGGGAAGGCATAGTACAATCAAGGACGTTGTGGGAAAGGCCTTCTCTTATGAAAAGGGCCATGGCCCTGAGATCTTTAGCGTCCATGCAGAGAAGAGAGGCCCTTGCTTTTTATGATCTGTCGGAAAGACTTGCTGTGCACAGTAAAGTGACAGGGAAAGAGAGCTGTACCATGGCGTCCTAGCGTATTTCAGGAGCAATTCAGCTGACAGCGGAAGAGGAATTCCGGCACTGCTCACTTCGGTGTAGAAGAAGGTGCCTGACTTTTCCAAAGACAGCTTGGCCCTCGCATAGAAGCTGCCCTCTAAGGAGCTCAGTGCACTTGAACCACACTGATGAATTAAGCCATGCAACTCATCTCTTATCTCCATTTCGCAAATCGCCTCTGGGCCTAAACCTCCCTCGGTGACTTGTCTCAGGTCTCACAGCAAGTCTGTGTCAGCACAGGAACAGAACCTACAGTCCCTGTTCTTCAGCGACCCAGTCCTGTGTTCTGGGTGTATTTCCTAGCTGTCTCTTTACCAGAGGCATGTGCACTCTGTCAGAGCAGGAATGTAACAAGTAGAAAAGGCGTTTAGCAGAGTTAGAAGTGAGACAAGTAACTCCGCACGCAGTGAGCCAGGTGGGCCAGGCCTCCATTTCACTTGCTCTTCGGTGGTGTCGACAGGGAAACTGAGGCAGAACAGGCTAGTTTTCTTTCTGCACCTCCCATCCAACGCCCTTCTCATGCAGTGCACCTTGGCTACATTTAAAAACGGGTCAGATACCTGGCTGATGGCCGACATTTGATTACATTCCAGTTGTCTACAGGAGGCTTTTGGGTGGCTCAACCTGTTGGACTCGAAGATTTGTTTGTAGCCTGGTTTGACTACCAAGTGCAGCTAGCCTTACCCAGCCCCCACAAGGAAATTGAAGCAAGATGCTGTCCACAGGACTGTTTTCCTGGCCTCCTGGTGCTTTTTCACTTGAAAGCAGCCGCCGACTCATTGAACTGTGCTGTAGATCCCGCTTTCTCAGCTCCATATATGGTAACATGAAGGACGCTAAGCGTCCGTGGGTATTTAAATTCTGGTCGGGAACTATCCCTGTTGTCTCTTCCACAAGAGACTGAACACCTTGGAACTCCAGACAAACCAGTTGCTCCTTTGTGCCTGCTCTGATCTCCATTAGCCATCCTCCCTCAGCCGTTGGTAGTATGGTTACCCAGCAGACCCCATCCACCTTCCCGGGGGAAGGGGGGACCCTTGTCACCATCTGCGATTGTCTGTATTTGCCTCTGGGGAGACATTTCAGCTGATTATTATCATAGCAACAGGACAAGAAGCAGGCTGAGCCGGAGTGAGTTTGTAATGCTGTCTCTGGGGCTCCCCTGCAGCGCTGGCTGCTTCCCCAGCAAACAGCTGGAAAATGTGGGTCAAGCACCTTCTGCCTCCGGTGGCCTGGGAGCAGGCGTGTAGGCGTGTACTAGTAGAGGATTCCACAAACAGGGCCCTGTGACAGGCGAGTCCCAAACATAAGAAGGGATCACACTCAGGCCTGCCACGAAGTATGGGGAGTGCCATCTGCTTACGGCAGCACTCAGTGTCTGGTTCTCTTTGCCCCCCTTTGGCTGCGTGGCAGGTTTCTTAGGGGTTAGCTGCCCAGACAGGGCCAATTAGTACAACTCTTTCCAGTCCTGTTTTCTCGTTTCCCAGTTTGAGTGCCTGCGTTAATTTGCTGTCTGTTGCCTTTGAGCACCAGCTGGCCACGTCCAGGCAGGGGGTTACCTGAGAACAACAGAGGCTTCCAAACAGCTGCAAAGATGTTGCCTTTTTTATAGACAGGAAAAGGACACCAAGGTCGGTGATATGAGTCAGCTCAGGTCACACAGCATGTGGAGCAGGACAGGGATCAGAACTCGCGCTTTTCTGCCTTGGTGGTGCCAAGCTCTGGGGGTGTCCAGCACTCATTACCAAGGGGATAGCTCCTTGGGCTCCATTCCAGCCTGGCCGGCCGTCTGCTGCCTCTCCCGCTGGCCACAGCCCCAGCCCTGGATGTGACGCTGCCGGGGCATGGGAGGGTGAGGCTGTGGGTGACGTTTAATGAAAAGCGACGTGTAAAACTGCAGCACTATTTACATTGGCTCAAAGGGATCCAGCTTATGTGTGCGTGTGGGGGGGGGGGGGGTGTTCAAACCTCTTTTGAACTGATAGCAGCGGGGGGGGAAGGGGGGGCGGGAAGGAAGGGGTGCCATCTTGTGCCTGGCTTAGGATGGGTTTGTTAGGACTGGAAACTAAGGGTTACATTCTGGTCCAATTGAAGTCAATGGCAAAACACCCATTGCCTTCAGTAAGGCCAGGATTTCACCCCCAGCTCTCATTGTGATGGCACTTAACACAGATCAGAATGAGCGACGCACGCCCAACCCCAGGCAAGTATCCCTGGGCGGGAGCAGGGCCTAGTGTCTGGAATAATCACATGGGGACAAGCTTTTTTAAAAACCACGGGTGTGCTTGTTTTATTGTCCAGGTTCCACCATATTGGCCGAGCGACTGGGCCCATCTACACCGAGCTCTCCCACTTCAGCCCCAAATTCCCCCACGGTTCTCTGCAGCGGGGTTTCTGATCCAATCCTGAGTACGTATGGCTCCGGTCTGCTCTGCAGCTCCATCAGCGGTGAGTGTGCCCCGCCCACATCCGCGAGTCCCTGCCATGTTCTGCACTGCCACCCTTCCAGCTCCCCTGTTCAACGCCTATTGGTGCGCTAAATGCACGGGGCGGCATCCATCTATGCACCTGTCAGCTCCCGAAGAGAGTGAGAGAGAGGTGCCAGAGACCTGTGAAGTCCCTAGGGATGTTTTTATGTGAAAGCCGCCCAGATGCCTTGATACTGGACAGCAATAATTGTGTAGCCTCTTTCATCATCAAAAATCTCAAAGGGGGCTAACAACCTTTCTAGATTGTTTTCAGAGTAGCAGCCATGTTAGTCTGTATCCGCAAAAAGAACAGGAGTACTTGTGGCACCTTAGAGACTAACAAATTTATTAGAGCATAAGCTTTCGTGGACTACAGCCCACTTCTTCGGATGCATATAGAATGGAACATATATTGAGGAGATATATATACACACATACAGAGAGCATGAACAGGTGGGAGTTGTCTTACCAACTCTGAGAGGCCACACTTCTCATCAACCTGTCTGTACTGGGCTAGCTTGATTATCGCTTCAAAAGTTTTTTTTCTCTTACTTAATTGGCCTCTCAGAGTTGGTAAGACAACTCCCACCTGTTTATGCTCTCTGTATGTGTGTGTATATATATCTCCTCAATATATGTTCCATTCTATATGCATCCGAAGAAGTGGGCTGTAGTCCACGAAAGCTTATGCTCTAATAAATTTGTTAGTCTCTAAGGTGCCACAAGTACTCCTGTTCTTTTTCTAGACTGTGTACACCCTCCTGTGAAATGCAGCTGCCTCTGGGGAGAAGCCTGGAGGCTGTTTACCTTGCTATTCTGCACCAGGCCCCGTTACCATGAATCCCAGAGGCTGTCAGAAGTTTCCATCCAGCCTCACAATCTCTGAGTGAGGGAGGGAGGCAGAATTCCCGTTGCACCCAAAGGTTGTGGCTGTTTGTAGGAAGGTAGTGCCCCATGCCAGCTATGCACATCCCTGCCCAGAGAACTCACAATCTGTGACTTGCCCAAGGCCTCAGGCCCCTGCTCATGTCACCAAACAATGCACCAGTCTTAGAGCTGCTGCCGTCATCACTCTGCCCTCCCTTCCAACCGTTAATCAGCAGCTAACCCATTTGGCAGCTTCCAATTTGCCCTCCGTAGTGAATGTTTGTACAGTGCTTGGACACTGGAGAGCTCCCTCTGTGGGCCAGCTGGGCGTGTGATCAGGCAGCCAGTTTTCCCGTTGGCCCCCGCAGTGAGCAGCTGTTTCGTTGCAGTGTATTGGCCTAAACTCTAGGCAAACTGCACAGCTCTACTACTAAACCCATGACAAAAGCAGTGTTACCCACCCTCAGAA
Organism: Chrysemys picta bellii; assembly: GCF_011386835.1. Lineage (NCBI taxonomy): Eukaryota > Metazoa > Chordata > Testudines > Emydidae > Chrysemys > Chrysemys picta. Next base: position 124,113,626 of record NC_088797.1, on the reverse strand, counting down.
TCTCTTGCATTTATATAGCCCCTTCCTTGCCAGGAGCTCTGCCCCCTTTCCAGACATACCTTGGGCCTCTCACCACAGCTCAGGTGAGCTAGGTTCAGAGTTATGGTGCCCATTTGCCGAATGAGGGAAATGAGGCGCAAAGAGGGGGAGTGACTTGCCCAAGGCCATGCAGTGCATCAGTGGCAGAACCGAGAATAAAGCACAAGACTCCTGCCTCTCAGGCTTGTGTCCTTAACACATGACCACCCTCCGTCCCAGCATGGAGACTCTGTGACCTGTTATTAGAAGAACCAGATTTCTTAGGCTGTGTCTACACTACAGCACCTATGGTGGCATAGCCCCCTCGTGTACACGCAACGTACGCCAATAGAAGTGGTTTTCTGGCAGCATAGGAACGCCACCTCCCCGCACGCCGTTAGCTGTGCTGCCCGAAGCCCTCTTCTGTCAGCATTGCTGTATCTGCACTGCAGATTTGTTGGCAGAACGATGCCAAGCCGGGTTGTGGGATTTTTCATGGGCTAGAGCAGAGCCCAGTGGAATTCTCCCTTCCTCAATGGTGCAGCATTGTGCATTGAGTCAGGTGCATTACGGCCTTTTCTCACCTTCTGCTGAGGCCTCAGCTATTGGACATGGTTAGCTGCAAAAGCTATTGAAGGAGACCCGTTAAATCACCCGTTCTACCCCCTGCCTGTGCAGGGTGCTCCCTGCAGTACTAGGTGCACCAGGAGTCTGCTCTGACCGAGTCACTCCTCTCTCCCTAACCCTGAGACACCCGTGACAGAATAAAGAGCGACCGTGTTCCTTGCATTTCAGGCACAGCTCCAAACTCCCCCATCAGCATGCCGGAGTCACCCATCTCCCCATCTGGCTCAGGGATCTGGGGGGACGAGTGCACCATCTGCTACGAGAACATGGTAGATACCGTCATTTACTCCTGTGGACACATGTGTCTCTGCTACCCCTGTGGGCTGAAACTCAAGAAGATGGCCAACGCCTGCTGCCCGATCTGCAGACGGGCCATCAAGGATATCATCAAAACTTATCGCAGCACTTAGACCAGCAGCACGGGTTGGGGGGGGGGGCAGACGTGAGAGGAGCGAGGGGTCTCTGTCTTCACTCATCATTTGTGAAATTCAACATCTGAACCACCCCAAGGATGCTGGAGGCAGGGAGGGGAGGGTCCTGCTGGTGCCAGCTCTTCCCTTCCCCTTGCCCCCAACGAGTTCTGAACTCCAGCACATCAGGGAAGTCAAGATGAACCACTCTTTCCAATGGGTTTTACATTTTAATCTCAAGAAAACAGCTGGAGCCGTTCTTCCTCTTCTACACCGTGCCCAGGGATGTCCCCGCTGCTAGGCTAGCGGGAAAGGTGCGGTGAGGCACACCTTCTGCCCGGTGGACAGTGACAGTAGGCAGCTGGTGAGTGGCAGTAATACAGAGAAGAAAGTCGGCCTTTTGGGGGCAACTGACCCCATTTCACAAAAGCCTCTTAAAAGGGCAGGGCTGCGTGGGCCGTTCGGAAGAGCTGGGTGTCCAGCAGGAGTGCTGGTGGCAAAGGTGTGACAGGGCCAGTCTGGCAGGAGATACATTATAAAGCCAAACCCTTTTGCTGGTGGCAGAATAGTTCCCAGGAACCCTGCTCACTCGATGCTCTCTGGGGAGCGGTGGCTGGAAATCGACGGGCTGAATGCTGCGTGGGGGGAGAGTGGGGCCCATGGCAGCGGATGGGTGTGCAGCATGTGGTTCGTGCGAAAGACTCTAGGGGGGGCATGGCTCTGCGTGTCACCGTCCAGCGAGGTGACGGGGTTACGTTTTCAGCAGCCTTGCCCCAGCGGCCTGGCTCCTTGTGGCACTGCACGACTATAACCCCACTGCACCGATGCTTGCTCCTGAGTTCTCCCTGCCCTTCACAAGCCAAAGGCCACTCCCCCGACGCCTCAATCAGCACTTGCAAAAAACACTGAGGAAGAATGTCTACACCCGCCCTCCCACCAATGCTCTGTTTTTATGGTAGAGTGTTAAATGTCTCTCTTTGCTTTAAAGGAAGGAAACTTGGGTGGTGATTACACGCTCTTGGCCACACTGATGTGACAGGGTGGTCAACGCACTTAGTCATCAACAAGCAAAAAAGGAAGAAAGTGGCTTAAAACAGATTTTGTTTCTTTGTTTTAATGAAGGAGCTTCTGATTAAAATAAAATAAATAAATAAATGGAGATATCCCATCTCCTAGAACTGGAAGGGACCTTGAAAGGTCATCGAGTCCAGCCCCCTGCCTTCACTAGCAGGACCAAGCACTGATTTTGCCCCAGTTGGCCCTCTCACGGGCTGAACTCAGAACCCTGGGTTTAGCAGGCCAATGCTCAAACCGCTGAGCTATCCCTCCCCCCAAGATCACTCAAGGGCCAGAGGTAGGTGGAGGGAAGGGAGAGAACTGGTTTGCTGCTGCTCCTGCTGCCGCCCCATCAGTTTGAGTGGCCAGGTTCTCTGCACCCCACCCATTTTGTGTGTCTATCTGTGAATCCTTGTGACCACCCATTCTAGGAAGTGTAGTACTGGGCGGCTGCCAGGCTCGGCCGGGGCTCACTCAGGCCACAACCATCTCAGTTTAGGTCTGTCAGTCCTCCCTGGTCTGCACCTGCACTACGAGCAAGGCACGCCCCATCCCTCTGGGGCAGAGCTGTCCACCCCGGGGGCCCATTGCGTTCACGGGGCTCAGCGTGGTGGCAAACGCGAGGCCTAGAGATTTTTGTGTCTAACTGGGGACACCATAAAGTGGCCTCGTTTTCAGAACGCGACAAGCCCCATCAGGAAACCAGGCTCCTCTGAACAGACTCGAATGCGGCACTAATGAAAAACTGGGAGGAGGGGCTTGATCTCAGCTAGCGCCCATTGACCTCAGTGGGAGCTCAAGCAAGACCCCAGCTTGCTGGGAAGTATTAGATGACGCAAGCCTGCTGCTTTCCAGGGGGCTGCACGGCAGAGAAGGCAAGCAAGCTGTGGCTCATTTATACTCCTCTCTAGTGTTAATGGCCCCAGAACACACCTCTCCCCCCAGTCGAGCCTGAACAGATCCTGGGCTCAGTCACCGCGGACCACGGTAGATCATGTACCGCTGCACTGCCCCTTGACTGCAACTAGAGCCTGGCCAGTGCCGGCCCAGGCCTTTGGCTTTACGTGCTGGCCTCTCGAAGCTTGTGGGCTCTTACGGAAGCAAATTCACTGTCAGTTCTATTAGACGCTGTGACCAAGCAACCCTGGGAGCAAGAGCAGTTAGTTATTGGCACATCAGGCCCCATGTGCATTTCAGGGCCTGGTCCCGTCCTGCCCCCCAAAGCACTGAAAGGGAGAGTCTTTGTTATGTGCAGGGACGTGGCTCTGCTCAGTAACCCATGATGCTGATTTGCTACAGAACATGATCAAAGTGCTGCTGCTCCCAATGGCGCGACTGCCCACACGGCCTCCTTTTCATGAGTGCAACTTACTTTTCAGCTCGGCTCGCAGGAGGAAGCCTGGGGCTGAGGTAGCGCCAGACTACACAAGGGCGCTCGCGTTTGTAAGTCACTGGAAGTGTAGAAGATGAACAAATTGCATCTGGCTGCCCTAAGGAGCAGGGCCCAGCTCCTCCACTCTTGCTAAACTGACTTATACTGGCTGAGATCTGGTCCAAGGCATGATCCTTACAGTGAGGCATGAGATCGTTCTGTGGCCTCTGGTCAGGGCCGGCATGTATATTTAGGCGGCCTAGGTGGTCGCCTAGGGCACCAGGATTTGGGGTGTGTGTGTGTGGCATTTTGCCGCCCTCATCGGCAATTCGGCAGCGGGGGGGGGGGGGGCGGGGGGTGTCCTTCCGCGCTCCGGATCTTCGGCGGTAATTCTGCGGTGGGTCCTTCACTCACTCCGGGACCCGCCACCAAAGTACCCCGAAGACCGGGAGTGCGGAAGGACCCCCCCCCCCGCCGCAGAATTGCCAATGACGCCCGGGAGCGTGGAAGGACCCCCTCCTAGGGCGCCAAAAACCCTGGCACCGCTCCTGCCGCTGGTGCTTTACAAAGCAGGCAAGTTCTTCACAGGAGACAGCAAGCCCACTCCTGCATGTCTAACTTGGGCAAAACTGACATGCTCCCAGGAACTGGGCAAAGTCAAACACAGGCTCAGACACCTGTCAGGAGCAAATGGGGGGGGGACATGTTGGTGATCAGCCGGGAAGCAGAGGGTGTTACGTAAAACTGGTTTGGTTTTTGCTTTTCATCGTTACTTTTCCTTGTAATATATCAGCAGCTGGCTGGTGGGGAAGGGGGGGGAAAAGCTCCTAGCAGAAGCATAATGAAATTAATACCTAATTACTTTCACAATGAAGTACTGTAGCAATGTAAGCAGCTTCCCCCCCCCCCCCCCAACACCCGAGCTGATGCAGGTGTACCAGCCGCCTTCCTGGTGTGCAGCAAACAATCCTCTTGTGCCAGTAGATTTTTGCCAATAGTCACAAATACTGTATTTGTTTCTATATTGTAGATTTTAATATATAAATAGACTTATGGCACTGGAGTTAATTCCCCTGCCATTCCTGCACCCTCCTCCCCGACAGCCGGCTGTGGAAAGGAGCAACTCAGTGCAGAGGCAGTCTTGTGCTGATTTTCTTAATAAACGTTATCTTGATGCTGCTACTGTGCGTGGAAAGCCGCTGTGTCCCCAGCGCTTGGGCTAGCTGGCAGATGTAGTTTTAAGCATCACTTTTCACGGGGATGGTCTCGTGCCAGATGATGGGTGGCTCCTAACCCCACTTGTGGGAATCTCAGCAGAGCCCCCCCTTTGGCATACAGAGCGTGTAGGTTCCTACATTTTAATTCTTACAGCACCTGAAATGCCCACAGTGATGCAGCATTAAATGACAGGGACTAGGCCCTCTGGCTGTACTCCTGTGAAACAGCCCTTTGGATCAGACAGGCCTTGCCCCTGCCTGAGCATTGCAGGAGTGGATGCCAAACTCATCTGGGCTAGAATAAGGGCTTTCCCCATCTGACTACGTGCAAACACTGTTGGCTTTCAATGAAAATAAGCACTGACTTGCCCAAACACCAAGAGCAGAGGGACAGCACCAGTGTTTATACCAGCAGCTGTCCCTAACCGTGCAGGCCCTGGACCGATGCAGATCTAAGCGAGTAAGGAAGCGGGAAGAAACACTGGGGGCGGCGAATGAGCACATATATATATAAAGCCAACGCAGTCAGCATCATCTCCATTCAGTCTGTCCAGACTAGGCTGGTTAATGGCTACATCGTGCCTTTTAAAGACGGTACAAAAAGGGGGTGGGCATGTGGCACCGTACCAGCCCTGACTGAATTGAGTATATTTAAATGTAGTGAAATGTGTTTGTTTTACGGTGGATCAAACTCCAGGCATTAGCAGGAGCTTTGTCAAGTAGGCTGGGGAGTTAGGAGAGGGCTACACTAACGCCTGGCTGCAGACTCGGGTTTGAGCTCAAGGGCCTTTCTGCCAACACACAAATCAGTCTGACGCAGCTCAGGGAGCACGAGGATCGCCAACTTCCTAGTCGCACAAAACTGAACACCCTACCCTGCTTCCCCAAGCCCCCTTTCCCCCACTACCCTTGCTGTCCTCCACCCTCAGTGGGCTGGGGTGAGGTATGTGGGTTCCAGGGTGGGGCTGAGGGATTTGGAGAGCAGGAGGGGGCTGTGAGTTGGGATGCAGAAGGGGGGGGGTGAGGGTTTTGGGGGGGGGGGCCCAGGGCAGGGGCATAGGCTTACCTCAGGCAGCTCCTGGTCGGGGGGTGAAGGGAGGGAAGGGAGGGCATGCTAAGGCAGGCTGCCTGCCTGTCCTGGTACCGCACGGTGCATGCCCTGGAAGCAGGCGGCGCCACGTGCTGCTCTCACCCGCAGGCACCAACCCCCCCCCCCCACCACCACCACCACCACCAGTGTTCAGAGCAGAGGCAGCCCGCAGAGCTGTCTGGTGCCCCCGCCTAGGAGCCGGCCCTGTCCTACTGGACACTTCCAGGGCACGGCACGGTGCCAGCCAGGACAGGTACGGACTAGCCTGCCTTAGCACCAAGCGCCCATTAAAAGCCCAGTCTGCAGCGCTGACTAGAGCCGCCGGGTCCCTTTTCGACTGGGTGTGCTGGTCGAAAACCGGAGACCTGGCCCCCCTAGGAAGCACCCAGGCTCCTGCTAGGAGAGCTGGTCAGCGCCTCAGTACCGGTATGACTTGGGCCAAACCCTGTCACTTTGCCAAGGCACGTGGTCTGTCCAGGGCAGCATGAATGCAATAGCTGTGAGACCTGGGGCTAGTACTTGTAAACTCAGCTTAATGCTGCAGCGTGATCGCTAAACCATAGGCTTGGAAACACGGTCGCAAGCCCTGGGCTTCAGTGGGCTGAGCAGATACGCCGTCAGGGGCTGCTTCTCTTCCTCCCGTAGTTTGACTAGTGCCACAGTAGACGCAAGGTCCAGCCCAGGGAGCAGCAGGGCAGAAGCAGTAACAAAACAAAACTCTCATTTTTGTTGGATTGGTGTTGGTTCCAATGTGTGCTGGTGTCAGCTCCATTTCCTGGTTTTATTTTACAATGGTTTGTGTTCTAGCAGAAAAATCCACTCTGTGAAAATTGGATAACTGTGATTGTGAATAAAGGTGATTTTAGGTATCCCACAGCAGCGTGAGGGCGCAGTTATTGGCCATTGGCTTGGAGTACATGCAGCCAAAACGCACAAGTGCTACCCACCTTACTTACAGATGGCTGGGCCCATGGGTCAGGGATCCAGGCTGCGCCCCATCAGCTTGATGTCCAGGGCCTGAGGGTCTAGTTCCTTGCACCCAGTGCAACGAGATGGTAAAATGCTACTGAGCACAACACTATTTCACCCCCAGCCTGCCCAGGCATTAGGGCTGCAGCCCCTGTCTCTGACAAAAGTGGAGGAGCAGTTACAGGCCTGCTTAGTCAAACTAGGCTGGAGGAGGGAGACTTCCTATCAGGTAGAGGGGGATTTGAACCTGGGACTTCCAGGCTGAGTAGAATATCCTAGGCCCCTGTGCCCTTATGTATAAAATCCAACACGGAGGCTCGCTCCTCACAGCAAAACTGTCTTTTTACATCATGCTAGAAACAGCCCCCCCCCCCTTTTAAATTTTTTTGCAGTGAAGACAGCCCCAAAACACTACTGCTGCCAATCCTTCAGCATGATCGGAGGAAAGGCGAGCAAGCTCCTGCACCTGTACTTCCAGCTGCCCTTCCTGCAGCCTGTGCTGTGAAAAGAGTTCACGTTTGAACAGGCCAGCTCGGGGTAGCTTAGCCCAGCCCCTTCTGACGCTTCTGCTAACAGAAGTAATTCCAGACTCTCATCGCTGCTTTCTGAGGCTTAGCAGGACCCCTGCTGGCTCCCAGGCTATATTGTCTGTATCACCTACAGCAGTGGGGCCTGCTGGGGGGCCGTGAGCAGGTTTCAGGGAGTCCTATGAAGCAGGGCGGGTTTATAGCATGCTAGGGGGGCTTCGGAAAGAAAAAGGTTGAGAACCCCTGCCCTACACTACATTCTCAGTACAAGCCATAGGCCTCGCGTCAGCACTGCACTGGGGTTGGCAAGAATCTTAGCCAAAGCCTTTTCCTTCGGTAGTGGAGCGGCCGTCCAAACTGACTGCAGAAAGCACCTTGCGAAGGCCTTTGCCAGCTCACTTGCAGCCTGCAGCGCGTCAGCTGATGAAATGAAGACCAGACGTTGCAGTTGACGAGACCGCTGCTGCGCAACGGCCCGTGGCATATCATTTACAGCTGTAGCTCACTTCCCAGCAACCCCCTCCCCAGCAAGCTGTGCCCTGTGCTTTAGAAGGTGGGAGTGAGCAGTGCTCCAAGAGGATGCATTTTCTCTAATGCAGTAAAAGGCCCATAGGCTTCCGTCCAGCACTTCTGCTTTCCTTAATGGTCAGCTGCTGCTGACACATTGAGATAGAGCTTCAGCTCGACTGTGCCCAAGGAGAGAACGTGACTGTGCCATGGCCCGACTGGTTTATAAATGAAATCCATCCCTTCCCTTTTTATAATATATAGAGATCTACCTATCTCCTAGAACTGGAAGGGACCCCGAAAGGTCATTAAGTCCAGCCCGCTGCCTTCACTAACAGGACCAAGTACAGATATTGCCCCAGATCCTTAAGTGGCCCCCTCAAGGATTGAACTCACAACCCTGGGTTTAAGCAGGCCAATGCTCAAACCACTGAGCTATGCTTTGTCCCATTGACACTCCCCTTCCAGGAGGACAGGAGTGAGCCCTACGTTAACGTGCCTTGTGGAATCAGGTCTGGGATTAGCTCTGGCCAAAACCCCAGGCTGCTTGCATGCTATGGCACTTTCAAAACCCAGCAAGTTGAATCTGAGCTCCAGCATGCAAGGGGGAGTAGTCTAGCAGTGCTTAAATAGCACCATCTGCTGCCTTGGCTAAAGGACTACATGGCTGCTCCAGGAAGTAGGTAGGTGTCGGCTGAATTCACTAAAGCAGGAACAAGGTTTGACTTTCGGATACTTAATGAATAAATAGACGTCGTTTCTCTGCTTCTGAATTGTCAAGAGCAGCCGAGTGGAGCACTTAGCATGGAGACTATTAGCGTACCCTGGCTGGCACTCATGTACTATGAACAGCAGCAGGTAGGAATAAAAGCACCAGCTCTGTCTCGAAATGCTGAGGTCTGATCATTACTAGAGTGAAAAGAGAGCAATTAGGAAGAATACTGTTCATAGGTTTCAATTTTAACTCCTAATGACTCACCTCCCATCTAGTGAACCTCCTCTCTCACTGCTGAGGCTGAACCTCCCAGCAAGATTTCTTCTCTTAAACACACCAAATCAGTTAGACAAAGCAAAAGGAAGTTAGAGTCCATATTCAAATAGATACACTCTTTGGCGAATCAGGAACACAACTGGAAAGATTGCGGAGGGCTTTCTCCTTCCCTCTGCAGGGCTAGGGTTACCAGCCGTCCGTATTTCCCTGGACATGTCCGGCTTTTGCGTCTCTAAATAGCCATCCGGGAGGAATTGGTAACAAGGTTAAAATGTCCGGGGTTTTTTTCCTCCCTTGCTTCCCTCCCTCCCTCCCATGTAGAGTGCGGCTGCTGATTGGGCAGCTGGGCCGATTGACCCGCTCCCATTGGCCTCCAGCAGCCAGAGCCCTCCCCTGCTCCCCCCTCCCTCTGTCTGCAGCCCTGTATAACACACGAACCGACCCACCGGGCAGCGTGTTTTGCAAACACGTGGAGCCAGAATGGTAAGCGGAGTCGGGGGGGGGGGGGGGGGAATGTTGGATGGGTCCCCGACCTCCACCTGCCACCCCCCCCCACGCATCCTCCCCCGTGGTCCCCCCCACCTGCTTGTACTGCCAGAGCCAGCAGCAACTGCTGTCTGCTGCCCCCGGCTCCGAGCATCCCCTATCCACTAATGGGAAGACAGGCCCTTACCCTGCCCTTCCACCCTGGCCCCGAGCCTCTCCAATGCCTCAAACCCCTCAGCCCTTGCCCTCAGCCCCCTGCACCCTAATCCTCTGCCCCAGCCCTGAGCCTCCTCCTGCATCACGAACCTCTCATCCTCAGACTCACAGCCCTCACCCCTGCATCCCCTCCTATCCCCGAACTCCCTCCCAACCCCCCTCCCCACACACCCCCTCCCACCCTCAAACTCCCTCCCAAAGCCTGCACCCCCTCCCTTTGCACTGCCTCCCACCCCCAAATTCCATCCCAGAGCCTGCACTCCTCACCCTCTCCTGCACACCCACCCCCTCCCCCAGCCCAGAGCCTGCACCCAGCACCCAAACTCTATCCCAGAGCCTGCACCCCAATCCCCAGCCCAGGACCTGCACCCCAGACCTCCAACCCCCCTTCCAGAGCCTTAGGCAGGTGGGGGGGCGTTTCTGGGCACCACCAAAATTTCTACATCCCTGCCACCCATGCGAGTGGATCAGGATCGGGGCAGTAAGGGAACAGGTAGGGTCCTAGGGTTGGGGGGTTCTCAGCAGGGGGCAGTCAGGGGACAAGAAGCAGGGGGTGTTTGGGGTTCTGAGGGGGGCAGTTAGGAGGTGGGAAAGAGTGGATGGGGGCAGGGCTTCCCCCCGTGTCCTCTTTTTTGATTGTGGAAATATGGTAACCCTACGGTTCCCTACAATTATTTGCATTAACCCCAAGCACTCAAAAAAAAAAAAAAATCAGACAAGGACTATGCACAGGGGGCCCTCTGTAGGAAAAGTAATGGTGCTCAGTGCCTTTATGTTGTGCAGGATCAAACCCTTCTATTCAATTGCCTGAGTGCCGCTTTTGCTAAGCCAGTGGCCTTGTACATTCCATGGGCTCAATCTTGAGCTGTGTGTGGCCTGCATCCATCTCACATCAATAGGGGGTCAGGAGTGCCTCCCACTGTGGAAGACGCTGCCCGCGGTTTCCAGGAGGCAGCTCCACGCATTTACAGATGCTAACCCACTGGCCCCTGGCGAGGTAGGTCAGACATTTTCCATCTGGTACCTGGCTCGACATGCAAAGGCTTTTGTGTTTGAAACTATTGAGGTCAAAAGGTGAGGTCAGATTTCCACCACACTCTCTAGTGGGTCAGGAAGGAGAAGAGTCTAAAGATGAGGGAAAGGAAGAATAGGGGCTGCTTCACATCACCAAACTGCTGGGACTGTCAATAGCGCAAGCCAACCTACTATCTATTCAAGTCGGAAATAGACCAGGTTTTGCCATTGCACGAATGTATTAGGAGAATTTGTCCTTACTTTCATGAATACAGTGAGTTCAGTAACTGAACAAAAATGCAATGGGTGGGGGGAAAAAAAAACATCAGGGACACGAAATGATCAAAAAACTTTATTTTTGTTCTTAGGGCATATAAGAGGAGATGTAAACAAAATACAAAAAAAATTATCACAAACCAAATCTTACAATCTGCAAGCATTTGAAGACGGAGTATCCTTTCCCCCACTGGTCCTCAAAATACAGGAAGCCTGCTCGAATTTTAATAAGCAACAACCCTGACCCCTGAAAGTCCCTCCGGGGTTTTGCCAGGTCCTAAAACCAAGGGCTAGATTTCTCTTTTAAAAGAACACTGCATCTTTGTGATAACATACTTAAAGACAACATAAATATTACAAATATTAAGATATTTAGCACCACCTTTGGTCCAAGCTATCAATGAACTGGGAGATGACCACAAGTACAGTCTACTTAGCAAGCCCTCTCTGCCTGAGACATTAAATATTGTAGTTTCACACTGCAAGAACTTATAGTAAAACTGAGAAGACAGCCCTGAAACTTCGGAAGTCCCTCACAAGCCTCTGTGGATCATGCACGGGTGTGGAGATGGCTGCTGTTCTGATGAAACGTGCATGCAAACAATAACGATCACTCAAGACAGTATGAGCAAAGCCTTGGAAGAGAGTCTGAAGCTTTGTACAATAGGACATGCCCATGGCTCCATGAGTCCTCATGCTGCTCTAACACTGCAGATGGTCTAAATTGCTCCAAACTTTAGCTGAGAAAGGGCTGGACAACAGCTTCTGTGTGCAGTTTCCCCCTTCCATCAGCATCCTGCCATCCCTCCCGACAGCACAGGTTACTAGATGAGGGAGGCAGAAGCCTGGAAAAGGAGCACAGTTTGGCGCCTTTGGGCAATTCAGAAGATTTAGCCCAGATACTTCAGACAGACATTTATTCCAAACCCTGACTGGACATTCTCGATAGACACGCAATATGGAGCTGCATGGCTTAGAGCTTTTTCCATCTTTCCACTCAAATCAAATACACAGATGCCAAAGCTGGCACTATGATGGTACAGGACATGATCATGTTGATTTGTGACATTTCTTGGAGGAATCTGGGTCCATAAGCCAGACCACCATATTTTAGGCTTATCATGGCTGAACAAACATTTTTCAGACTGATTCTTAAATAGAAGTATCTTGATTTTCAAAAGGTTCTGAGCACTTACAGCTCCTGTCCAATGGGCCCTGAGGCTGTTCGGCACCTCTGAAAGATCAAGCTGGTATTATTCGATACCTATATATGGATTTAGGAATCTAAACGGAGGCAACACCAGTTTGAAATTTTTGGCATGTGTATTCACATACACAATAGTTGCCATATGTCATGTTTTGGACTATCTTTGACAGATAATATGGCTTATAGTCTTCATTTAATAAGTAATGCACATAGAGTTTTAATCGTTAATGAATAAAACACATTTTCACTTGACTGTTCCAGAAGACACTCTGCTAGAAACGTGAACACACCAACACTGCTTATCCCAAAAGAATTGCAATAGGAATTGGTCAAGTACTGCTCGGCAAGATGTATTCTGTGAATGTAACAAATCAAAAACCTGATACAAGAAAGGAGGCCAATGTTACAACTAGTGCACCTCTTAGTCCCACCACAGGCCAGTGGCACGCCTGAAGATTGGCTGAACCCTGTAGCGTTAGCGGCAAAAATGTTTGGACCTCATAATTCCAATCACAGTTATTATGCTTGATTTGTATCATATCCAGTAAAGAAACGATGAGGAAGCCAGCTCTGGACCAGACAGTTAGGGTGAGCCATGAAGAATAAAGGCTAAAAAAAGATATCAAGACCACCCGATGGGCATGGATCATCCATACAAGGATCATGTTTTACCAGAGGCAGGGCTATCACCACCTGCTCTGGCTGCGAGCAAGAACAATGAGAATATCACTATCCCTTCAGTGGGAGTTGACACATGTTCAGAATCGGACCCAGACCAGCACAATGACTTCTCATTAGAATATCACACTGGATAAAGCATGCTCACTGACTGGCCGGCACTAAACCACAGCCAGAAGACACACAACATTTACTTGGGGGGGTGGGGAGGTCAATTTTCCCACTCTGGATGCAGTCCTTGTTCTTTGCAGGTAAAACAAATTCCTCTTCACCGATCAAAACGCCGTACTCTATACCAAGGTGTTTAAAAGGCAGACTTGAAGGCTGATCAAATAGGCCTTTAGTTTTCTGTCATGTCAGACAGAGATTGGGAAGGTGTTTCACAGTGACCATTTCAAAAAATCATCATTAGCAAATGGTGACGCCACCTGGGAAGTACATTTAATCACAGAATGTATGTGTGTGTGTGTGTGTGTGTGTGGGGGGGGTGTTTTCTGTAAGTCACACAACTGATTTACCAGTTGGGAAATCAATTTCATGGACACAGTGTTGCCAACTGTTTCCACCAGGCAAGTCACTATTGCAGAAGCAGGTCTGCTGCACAAAACAGTTCCATCTCTAGTGATCAAAAGAAAAACAAAAAACACTGCACTTACCACGTCTAGGTCTAGCTCCACCCCTGCTACAGAACATTGTGGGGCAATTGCTGATTCCATTGAAGTCAATATCAAAATACCCATCAGTTCCATAGGATCAAGATGTGGCATTAAGATCAAATATCTACTTAATAGGCATTATTCACCAGCAGGTGAAACTCTGCTGACTACAGTGGAGCTGCGTCAGTGGACCAGCAGCGAATCTGGAATGGTTTCTCCTGTATTTTTCTTCCTCCCTAGGGAATGAACAATAAATACCATCACCGCTTTATTTCACCTCTCCCAAAACAAGCTGAATTAACTCCCGCCTTCATCCTCTCTTTAAAAGTCTCAATTCTTCTCTTTCATTTATACTGCAACAGAAACCACATCAGCTTCCAGAAAACTCCAAACAGAACTGTTTCCACATACAAAAAATAAATCAGGTCTACCACACACACCAGGACCAGCCACACATTTCTCTATCTCTTGCCACCAACATACTCTCAAAGCCTCTCTCTCTCTCTCTCTCAGATGGTCACATTCCCACCCATCAGTCAATGGAAACCTAGACCAGTACACCGCAGCATCCAATAGTTATGGTCACATTCAAAACTTCAGCCACCTACAAAATCCACAGCATGGTGTTTACAACCAAGCCCCACACAAGGTTTGGACTTTTATACTTGCTCACATTTTCAAACTTGGATGCCTAACACTACATTTACCTGTGGACTGAACAGGATATGTCAATGCTCAAACTTTGTGCGTAAGTCAATCGGCGCGCTCCCATGTTTAAAGTTAGGTATGTGCTTTATGGCCTTGATTTATCAAGACACTTAGGCACCCAAATCAGAGTCCTGACGTTCAGGACTACTGACCTCCCACAGCTCCTACTGATTTTAATGGGAATGTTGGCTGCTTAGTACTTCTGAAAACAAGGCCACTTATTTAGACACCTAAATATGGATTTAGGGACCCACGTTGAACAATTCTGGCCTAATTCTCAAAGTCAACACAAGCAGGCGATCAGGTTGCTGGTGAGACTCATTTAGGTAGATATGAAATTTCAGATCCTGAGAACTGGAGGATTATAGGCTTAATCCTCTTCAAAACATTGCCATCTATGGTAACAAACAGATGCTGTTTGCAATTAAACAATTGTAAAATAAGGAGAGAGCATTTTGAAGAATGACAAGAAATTAACGACTGAACACTTGGATAATCAAGTCATAAACAACCAACCAACAAAACTGCAGCTACTCTGTGTACAATCCAGGGATCGTATAGCTCTCAATTCAGATTCCCAGAACAGAAAAAAGCAAGTGCAGTGAGAGACAGACCATGCTTCCAAAAATACTCCTTACACCCCAATTCACAAGTATTTCCCCCCCTTTTCAGCATGCTTACCCAGTACCTCATAAAACTGAGAAATCACCTAGAGAATGGAAACAATTAGTAACTTGGTCCTTTTCTGGGTTTGTCGTTTAATAAGAAAACACACCGGTAATCAATCGTTCCGCCAATTGCTTTGTGTTTATTTATTGGTTTTCTATTCTCCTTTTTCAACTGCCCCAATTAAGATGTATTCAGGAGACAATTAGAGTGCTTTTTCGGTTTGGGAAGATGACTGCTTCTAGAGTGGAAGGAATTGACCCTACTTGAATGTTACGAGTTCTAGATTCAGAACATAATTTGGCACATTTGAAGTTCAAGTTCTGGACTGACACATGGGTATTTGTTCTTGCCGTTTGTTTCCCGGATGACTGCAGAAACCGTACAAGAATAATTTTCAAATAAGAATTTAACTGTTTGCATAGTGAAGGCTGCCAAGTGCTTAGAGTTTATATATTACACTGATCTGTAGACGTCAAAGTCTTACAGCTACAGATGAAATCATTGGTGGAACCTAAAATTAAAAGTAAATATTAGAAGCTTAAGTTCTAGACATTTCAAAAGGATTCCCAAATGCCCACTGGTTTTCACAGCCCTTCTTATGGTGGGAGAAGAGAAGCAGCTACCTTTGTAACCAGCTAATCCTCCTGTATCAGAAGAGCAAGATCACAACGTACAAGGTATAAAAGCCTCAGACATTTCTCAGCAGCGTCACTAGCAAAGGGCTCTTTCACAACAGTACGAAAAGGGACTGCCGGGTTAAAGATCTGGGAATAGACCGTCTTGCCAGCTTTGACCTTCTGATGAACCTCGACATTACCTAGATGCACAAGGCTCCTTGATTAAAACAAATGCAGAACACATTTGTCTTACCTCAGCAGATCATGAACTTCAGGATAGAGGTTGTCATATTTTATCATGCTGTGTGAAACTAAACATTGGGCAGCAATAAATCATACTGTATAACAGAGCAGTGATATATTTAAAAAAAAATACATAGTGAAAGCACCTGCAGTGTCAAACCCAATAATTTATGGCCTTAAGAAGAAACATCCCTGGTTCAAATTTTCATCTTTATCTAATCGCCTCCCTTTCCCCCCGCCACTACCATTGTCCAGTTACCTCTATAGTCTCTTACCAAATTATTCTTCTTATTCTCTCCCCACCCCTGCCCTCCACCAACCCTTGTTTTGATTCAGTAACAAACAGGAGTCTCAACACAGGACAGCAGTGGCTTATGCTGCAAAAGGACAGGTCTGTAAAACGCCAGTGTGAAGCTTTAAAACCGTTTATTTATTTAAATTGCACTCTCCAACTAGAATTAAAGCTACCTGAATGCAAGAACAAACTATGAACACCCTGCGTGGGACCAGCCCAGCCCTGTGAATCTAAAATGGAAGAGACCAATTTATTCTGCCTATGTCCATGCTGAGCCTGACCCAACAGTCCCCGTGGGAAAATTCCCAATGGACAGGCTTTTTATTTCAACAGTTTTCCTCCAGAAAACAGCAGAACTTGGGCTCCTATGGTGAGGATATTAGTGAAAACGATTTCCCAACCTCAACACGCATGCACACAATTTACATAAGCCCCTCCAAAAAAAATGAGGGATCTAACTTTGTAGCAATTACGGACTCCTGTTTTTACAGAAGTCTTGGCATTTGGTTACAAGTTGGGTCTGAGGAGGTGGAAAAACAGCAACCTGTAGGCCTGATCCCAAGCCTTCTGAAGTCAATGAAAAGACTCCCATGAGCTCCAGTGGACTCTGGATCAGGCCCTCTGTACAGTACTTGATCCGGAGATTATAATTAAACAAAACAAATACTGAGATGTATAGATGGATGACAGAGACAAAACACAGGCACTGGGACATGGACGCTAGGGCCATGAAACATTTAAAAGACAAGCTCTCCAAACGTCTGCCTGGTTTCTCTCTCTGCCGGCACCAAAAACCTAAAACAAAAATGTACAATAATTTACACAGACACATGTTTGTTCTCAGATCATCCAATCCGTACCTGTTAAATGGTAAAGTTATATACAGTAACCCCTTCTCCAGCAGGGAGTCAGTCTCCTGGATTTTTAAGGGGAGATCTGGTTTGCAGGACCCCAGCCACCAGCAGCAGAACTCCAGTCGACATTAAAGCGTTAAGTACAACCACCTGTGAAGGGGATCATTGTAGGTCATCTTGTTAGCAGTTTTTGAATCAGAGTCTCAATTTTGCTTTGAAGTTCTGGGGAAGAAATTCCCACCAAAAAAGTCAAACAGCAGAGTTACGTTAAGGCTTTGTCCTCAGGGTCTGACTCTTAGTTAGACTGGTTTTATTTCAGGGTAACTGTGTGGGTGTTAGTGGAGTTACTCTTGACGTATGGAAAGTATGAGAGGAGAATCAAGACCTCTCCCCACAAACTGAAATGAGGTTACTCCGTTAAGCTCTTAGTTCCTGCCCTGAAAGGATACCTACAGGATTTTGGAAGAAGATGGTCAGCTGAGCTCAGTTTTGCTATTTAAATGCAAAGGACTCGCCTACAACATGACAAGCTTCTGAGAAGAGCATAAGTAATAACAGGGCAGCAGTGAACTGGGGAGGGGGGGGGGGTGAGGGAAGAGACTAAGCTGTAGTGCAAGTCCCCCAAGCATATTAACCTGGGCAACATGAAGTCTGAGAGCCCGAAGCTCTGGTTTTCACATTTCATTTGAACATCGTGAAAATAATCCAGTTTTGCAAGGATATGAGATTTTGCAGTTTATTTGAAACTAGAGCTATTTAGGGGAAAATGAGTTCATTTTCCACTCAAAATAGTCCCCCAGATTGAAAACTTGAATTGGAAATTTCAAAAAGGAAGAGTGTCAAAATTTCAGATCCAAAATTATTAATTTTATTTTTTTTCACATCAGAATAGGAAGTCAAAATGCCAACTTTCCTGTTTCAGTGCAACAATCCCACTGTGAAATTTCACAGGTAAGAAGTCACCACAGAGAGAATAGTGAATTATTTTTGGTTTGACAAAAATGAAGGGAGAAGTCACATGGCCCTATTAATAAACACAAAGGACAGGTATCGGGGGTAGCTGTGTTAGTCTGTATCTACAAAAACAACAAGGAGTCTGGTGGCACCTTAAAGACTAACAGATTTATTTGGGCATAAGCTTTCATGTGCAGGATACGATTGAAACCTAGGCCTAAACCATGAAGAATTTTATCCCTTTCTAAATTACCATAAATTTAGAAGTTTAGCCTGGGGAATTTGCTGAAAAAAATATGTACCGGAGAAAGAGAAAGATCAGGGATAGATGATACAAGGATGTGTTTAAAGGGTAATACAGGTATCATGCCTAATTAAGGACATTCTTGCATATTCCATCCATTGCTCTTGCAACATGCATGTATAATCACTGCATTTTTGCTAATAGGTGTTTTGCTTATCAAACAGTCATTCTATAAAAAAAACCCAACAGTCAACAATCCATATGTACCCGAGTTGTATTTCCTTCCAACTGACCCCCCCTCCCTTCCGATTCCTCCAAAATTTTCTCGAGTGCATGACTTAAAATGACAGATGTTTCACACTGTGCGCTCTACTCCAAGTCCTGGATGAGGGGCCTGTTTATTCTGTGAATATTGCACTTATCCACTCATTGGATTTTTTTTTCTTGAGAATGCAGAGTATTTGGGGGAAAAATGTAATAAAAACATTAGTAAGATACGACACAGCAAAATACGAATTATTAACAAGCTGCCTAAAAAGGCCTAAAATTAAACAGTACACATTCTACTCTGTTAATACTAGTAACATAAAAATAATGAATGCTTTACCAAATTCCCTTGTGTTTCTCCTAAATGATAAAAGCAGTAACTTTTCTTTTTAACTGAGGAAAGCAATGAATATATATTACAATAACATATGCTGCACTAAGATCTGAAAGTGATTAAAAACAAATTATATAATGCCTTCGTCAAGAACTAGAGCATTGCTATAGAAGGAATCTTTTGAGGCCCAAATTCTGATTTTAGTTATACCAGTGTAAATATGGAGTAATTCCATTTACACCAGTTCAACTATGAACAAAGTTTGGCCTTTAGTTATCCAATCCTTGCTAAAATTCGAACTATGGTACACTTTTTTTTTTTTTTTTTTTTAAAAGATGACTTGCAATCAATACGTATCAGTTAAAATACCAGGTAGTGTATATTTAAAGTCTTTTGCATTGAGATTGGGTTTTACAAACATCAGTCATTGATGCACATTTTGCAAGGCATAAAGGTTAAGCCAATTAATAGGAACGGCCTTTAAGTGGGTAAGGCTAAAAGGTTAAAAAAAAAAAAGTTAATTTGGAAAAATTCTTTTGGGGATTAAGAAAGCTTTTCCGGCATTATATAAACCTCAATAACGAACTCAGAAGTGCTCATTATTATTATTAAAGTTGCAGTATACAGCAAGACAAAAAATTTCACATTTGTAAATTTGGTATCATTGAACTGCATTTTGGACTTTTGCAGGTTCAATTTCCACATTTTACTTTTTGGAAAGCATGGCTGGCTGATGAAAGCAATCATGTAGCCCAATAGAATGGCAGCATGCATCTCCTCCTACCACAAGAGGGCACTCTGATTCCACAAAATACTTCAGTAGCTCTCCAGATTTTTTTTTTTTTTTTACTTGCTTCAAGTTGGTTTGTTTTTTTAAACACCACGATAGAATTATGTATTTGCTGTTATAAAGTAAGGTTCACACATACATTTAAAAATTGTTCAAAGTCACAGTGTCAGTTTTGGTAAATTCAGTACAAAAAATTAAAGGGCCATGTACTCTTCCTTCATCTTCACCGAGTCACCCTGCCAATTTGTTGTTTTACAATCAAATTTTCCTATTTCTTTGGGCGGCGGGGGGGAGGAAGGGGAGAAGGAGCTTCCCTCCTCTGTCACTTTATGAAAGATCTTAACAAGCCGCGGGGGAAATAGCTGGCTACATAGGGAAACAGTGACTGACTACACAAAAAGTGCTGCCCTCAAATATAAAACTCGACACATCCTTCTCTAATTTCTTTCAGATCCAGTGTTCTTAAAGTGCGGGAGGGAAGTCTGGCGACAACAGTATGTAGACTAATGTTGTTGCTTTTGTAAAACAGCCTTTTAACCTGAAAATTACGACACAACCATCGAATTTAAGTGAAGCCTAGATCTGATCATTCCCGAATAGCGGGTCATCTGGCTCGGATGCATGTCTGAGCCACAAACGCTCTCGTTTAGATTCAAGTGCATTTGTCACTTTCCATTCTGTTGGGCGTACGTGGGTGTAGTTTTTATGGGGAGGGGGCTATTACCCAGAATCTGAACTTCTCAACTCTGCCTTCTCCTTTGAAATCTGAAAGAAGCTTCACAGGAATAATCATCAGTTGGGGAGCAGAACAGATGCTGGAGAAATCCCGTGCAAGACACCAGCATTTGCAGGTCCTGATATCATTCTACACCACAGTCAACTGTGCTGTTGATAACTGGCTGGGCACAATGTACACGCAAAGACCAAGACCAAACCAAGTCCCTCAATTAGGGCAGAACAAGCAACTCTGGTTTAAGGTGCAGTGGGAAATATTTAGGGAGGGATGCGATACCATGACTTTAGTTACAAAGTTTAACAGTGGCCCCGATTCCAATGGCCTGAGCCTGAGTGTACCACCAGGTCATAGCAGGGTTTGAGCACCTCAGTAATTCCACCACCTCATTCAGGGCCCAGGCTCGTGGAGGTGTTCAAAGCTACCCTGACACCCATGCAGAAAGGGGAAGATTTGGGTTAATGAAATCAATCCAGTCCCAGTGCAGGCTCCAATGGCCTCATCAGAGGTCTCCTCCCACTCAGAGATTCTTTGCATTGGTGGCCTTTCCCTCGTTGGATACAAGCTGAATATTCCTAAATGGTTTGCTCTCTAATCAGAAATGTCTCTCTCTTGGCAAGAACTCAAGTCATGCTGTTCTGTATTTTGAGAGTTCAGTGGCTCATTGCAGAAGTATTGGGAGCTGTGTTTTTTGTCTCCTCGGGAGAGGACAGCATGAAAGTGCTGTCAAAACAAAACTTTAGCATATTTTTAAATAATTATAAATTAATTTTAATAAATACATGCTTTTTTAAAAAAATGAACAATTATATACTGCACCTTTAAATAATGCACTTAGTTCGCTGTGTTGACTTCCATTTTGGTTTTTTTATTGTTAAAGTGCATTAATTCAAAATAATGAACCACTTCCGCATCATTATTGTTAAAGTAAATCAAAACAACATTACACAAGTCACTAAGTCACTACTGTTAGTACTGCAATCTAGCAGATAACTATGTATTGCTCTATTTAATACTGTCCAGCAGAAGAATAGAATACTTCTATTATAATCTCACAACAGCTCCAGCAGTCTTTAATGACTGCTACCATATTAGTACAACTAAAAATGGGTAGAAGCATGAGAGATGGGACTGCGGCGCCTCAGACAGACATCCAGTAAGATGTGGTTAACTGGGTATATATACAGTAAAACATAAGGCAGAGAGAGGACTCTACACGTTTTGATATGGGCTGTAGTGTAGATACACCTCCCCCTCACGACTTACGTTGGATCCAAGTAGAACACCCTCCCCCACCATTACTTGTGGACATAACGGCTTCCACAAAACTCCATTCGCAGCCTTTGATTGCAATGTAATGGTTTTTCAGCTAGCAAAGGTATGTCAGTCATGTCGACTGTAGGCATCTTTCTCTTAAAGTTTTCGTGCGGATTAGTTAAAAAAACCCAAATCACACACACACAAAAAATAAAGACAAGAACAACTTGTAAATTGTGGGTTTTTTTGGTTTTTTTTTTTGGCAGAGAAAACACTCTCTACAACACACTCAATACTGTGCTATTTTAGGCCCCACCCCAGGTTGGATTGCAGCTAACTAAGTCAGACCCTTTATCTTCCCAATGCCAAATGATAATTGGTATGAAGTTTGGCTGGAAAATAAAAGGGCATGCATCATTTTGTGTAATACACCAGGAGTGAAATAATTGATTTTTCCCCTTTAAAACAGGACACAAAAATGCTGCCTCTTATTTAAAGAAACTGGACATTGATCTTCACTTAAATGGTTAACGAGCCCATCAAAAAACTGTCAAAAGTAAGACTTCCTCGAGTACAGTATGGATTTATAGTGGCTGATGCTTACAATACAATAGCTGGCTACCTCAGGAACACGTCTGTAATCCAAGCCCTTTCCAAATGGTTGTATATTCCCCGCCCCACCACCCATGGGTCACGTTTTAAAGCATTAGAGTTATAAATAACATGAAGGAAAAGTGGGGGTGGGGAGGGGAAGAGGCAGTTTTTTGGTTCGTCACATTGTAGCCTTAATTGCTTTATTAGATCTCGGAGCTTGAAAATCCCATACGTTCTTTGCAGTACAAATGGACTTTCTGGATTCACGTGGGAATCCAATCACAAAATTGACTCCTACTTTAGTTTTCACTTAAAGAAAAAAAAAAAGTTTTTTGGTAAACCAATGCACAATTAAAAAAAGATACCCAGAATGCACAGGAAAGACAAAAAAAAAACAACTCCCCCAAAATATACAAATTAAAGATTGTGCAGACTGAATTCCATGGCTTCTCCACCGCCCCCTTTGTAAACACTGATGCTGCAACAGGTTATGGCTGTTTCTAACTTACAGCTTTGTGGGTCCTGTGAATGTGCTCCAATTTGTATCTGATAGTGAAAACAGGAGTAACGCAATCGATTGCTTTTCTTCTTGGAGGCCTCAGAGGCATTTTGAATACTTAAAAATTGTGACAATTTGGAAAAACACAGCTCAGGAAAGAGAATCAACCTGGATCTCTTGGCAGGAGTCACCACACTGAACTAAACAAGGAGTATTTAAAGTAATCATTGTTCACAAAGTTGTGTCCATAGGTTTGTTTTTGTGGTGTGTTTGCAAGCACCTGGTAGCCCTACAGGCCATAAGAACACCTGGAGTCTCAATTCAAGAGTCTAGAGACAGAACAAAAGGCAGCAAAAAAAACAAAACAAAACCCCCAACGCCTCCTGAACGTCATTTCTGAGGTTTAGTAATAATGACAAATGCGGATGAAGTCAGAGACCAAATCTCTCCACGACGAAATGCCTCTAACGCTGGAACTGACTGTTGAGAAGAGTGAAAAATCTGAGCTTCTAGAAAGGGCTGGGGTTCTCTTCTGTATTTTAGAATCAAATTCCCATTCACTTTGCACAGTTAAAAGTTGTGAAAACACATTCAAAACTTCTGGACATTCCATGTGGAGATGAGAGGAAGGAGAGAGGAAGCCGAGATTCTAAAATGTCTAAGTTTGGCACTAAACTCCCCTCAACGATTTCCTGGATGCATCAGTTTGTATCTCTCGCAAAGGCACACGTTTGGTTTCCTACCATTAACAGGAAAGATGGGATATCAAACCCTGTTACACACAGATTATTAACAGCTTCCAAAAAAAGGGCATTTGACTATGCTGTATCTTTTTCTTTGCTTCAATTCCTTCAGGCCACGTTAACCCCATAAAGCTCTGCAAACACAGCACAGCTTAATCAGTCAGTCCCTTTGCACGAACTAGAGCACAGGGGGAAAAATTTTGTGGGTGTAGCAATTTTTTTTCCAGATGTACACAGCAGGAACAGTATAAATTAGGGAATTTAAAGATATTGCAACATTAATTTTTTTTCTCCAAATAATTTGAGGGCACCCAGCCTTTAAATGGTTTCCCACCATCCATGATCTGACAGTACCACCAACCATTTGGGTTTCTTTCCAGGACCTCCATGCAGACACCTTCCTGAAACCCTGCTGTCTCCTCATCCCCCTCATAGTCTGCAATGGAAACGTAGATATCCTTGAGGTTGTTGTGGATGAACTGGGATTTTTCAAGGGGCTTTGGCCGGACAGTGGACACCGGGATTCCATTGCGCTGAGTGGATAGGTTGGAGGTTGTCTCCAATCCCTCTATGCCCGATTGATCAGCCTGCTTTGCCTTCGAGTCACCGGGCTGTGATCGCGCACTGCTGAAAGAGGAATTCCGGCGGACAGCCCTTAGATGGTCTGTAGTAGTTAAGGATTCGTTCCTGCGCAGGGAACAGGACAGGTTATTATCCTTTGGGGGCGGGGAGACGAACACAGACTGTGGCCTCACTGCTAACTGTCTCACTCCATTCCTCATTTTCACAGCCCCTGAAGTTTTGGAAAAGCCGCCAGGGGGTTTGCTTGGAATGGGGGGCATTGCTCTTTTGCTCTGGTTGATGGTGTTCAAAGCCTGAACTCTTTTCTCTATCTTCTCCAAGCTGTTTGACTTGCTTTCATTTCTTCTGTTCCTGGCCAGCGAGATGTCGGTCTCTGAGGTTTCTCGTTGTTGGTTATCGGCAAGTACCAGGTAGTGGGAAGGAGCCCACCCTTCCATATCTCCATACTTCATGTACCACCATCCACTGGCTTGCTTTTCCATCACTTCCACTTCCACTCCTGCTGGGAAGCAGAGTTCAGAATCCTGAACCTTTTGGTAAGAGTCAGAGGTCACATAAAAACATTTTGTGTCATTCTCTTGCTCGGTCTTGGCTGGATGGTTAGAGCAAAAAATGGCATGGGAAGGAGATGTAATGAGATCTGCAGAGCTTCTTCTAAGAGAGTCGTCTTGGCTCTCAGGAGCTATTTGGGGAGGGCTTTCAGACTCTTCACTTCTCGAACCTTGAAGTCCACCTCTGAGCTGCCCAGTTGGCCTCAGCTGACGCCTTAAAGTGCTGATATCCATTTTTTCTTGGCTCTGAGAATCTGCCTTATTGAGGAAGGGTTTAGGTCTAACCATTGGCTTTGCTTTGGTTGAGGGGCTCTGTCCAGGCTCCTTCTTTGCACTTGTTCTTGGCATGCTACGTAAGCCAACATCTGAGGCTGATCTAGGTTTTATCTCGTCATTCTTGGAGTAGTGACATTTTCCAAGATCGGGTTGAAGGCTTTTGTCAGATTTGAGCTTCAGGAGCGATGATTTGGGAGAACTGGAGCATGGAGAGTTTCTTCGGATTAGAGAGAGAGAGGAGCTTTTTTGGGAATCCGAGTCTCCGCTGGATTCTTTACATGATGAAGTATCCTCCACATAAGGTCTGAATCCCTCATTTTCATAGATGATCTCTTCTTCACGAGCAACATCCTCTGAAGACTCACCAACTCTGAACTTTGCCCTCTGCAGGGATGAGACAGGGGACGGCTTGAGTGGCTGAAACAGACGTTTTTCCAAGGAACTATCATCTCCATGGCTCTCATTCACCTCAGACTCTGAGTCAAAGCCAAAGGCAGGTACATCGTACTCTGGTTCTTCATATCTGAGCTTTTGTGGGGAGTCCTGGGCTTCTCCTAATGAAACAGTCCCAGGAGCTGTCCCTTCTTCTGCGTCTCTTGGTTTACTGGGAGGTGCTGGGGGAGGGACCTTGGGTCGGGTTAGAGTACTGGTTCTTCTGTTTAAATTGGGCTTCTTCCTTTTATCAATGTAAGATGCTGGAGCCCACCCTTCTTTCTCTCCAATCTGTACATACCACCAGCCACCAGAGTTCTTATCAATAACCTAGAGGATGATGATGATGAACACTGCCATTAGTCTGGAGAGTTAATGGGTTAGGATTTTTTTCCCCCCTCTTTCAAGCCATTATCTAACATTGGTACAATGCTCTATCATTGCAAAGCATTATTATTTTGTACGGTTGCACCGTTTAGGCTCACCTCTGCCTTTTGTCCTCCACGAAAGCTTATTCCGTCAGAAATACAAGACTGGAATTCTGCAATGGTGTAGTATTCCACTTCCACTGATGGTGGCTCAGGTGGTTTAGGCAACTGGAAGCCCTGTGGCAACAAAGGAAAGTCTTGTTTAGCAAGCAACTAACAATAAGAGGCTGAATGTGTCAGCATGGACAGTTATTTGCCATTTTTCCAATGCTGCCGAACAAGTGGCATTCCTTACTCCTAATTTACCTCCTAGTGATAAGCACCAGGCTTTCTATAACAAAAGGTCTGCAGTGTTGTTGTAGCCGTGTTGGTCCCAGGATATTAAAGTGACAAGGTGTCTGAGATAATCTCTTATTGGACGGATTTCTGTTTGAGAGATAGACAAGCTTCTGACCTTACACACACAGCTTTTCTTGAGCTCTTCTTCGGGAGGAAGTTTGTTTCTCATCAACAGAAGTTGGTCCAATAAGAGATATCTCACCCATGTGGTCTGTAACAAATGGTAACATGTGGGCAAGGCTTAAAAAGGGATAGCTTTCTAAACTATGTACAATTCTAGTACCTCCTTCACTAACTATAATAATCTTGATAATTTGCACTTAAATAGTGCTTTCCATATTCAAAGGGTTTTACATGGTGGGTTCTGTTCTAGTCAGATGGATGGTCCATTTAGCCTGATATTCTGTCTGATGGTGGACAGTACCAGATGGCTTCAGAGGAAATACATATGGGAAATTTTGTGCAACAACAGGCCCAAGATAGAACCTGTTTCCCAGATATCAAGGACTTTAAGTGATCCAGATTCACTGGAGCTGCACGTAAAAAATCTAAAAGCCGGTAATTGCTATTTATTAATTGGAATTAAAAGGAAAAAACAAACATACATATCTGTGTCTATCACCATAAAACCTGAGCACCTGCCACACGTATCCCTTGACTGAAACGGCTCACAACTTATGGATTTACTCAGCTAAAATACCAATGGCAGTTGGATGGATGTCAGAACGGGGGCCCTAGCTCCCTATTTCTTTATGTAACGGAGAACAAGCAATTTTGTTCAAACCCCCATGTCATCATTAACCAACTCTAAAAGCATAGACAATTTTACTAGGTTCCTCTCATATTTTAGACTTAAAAAGAGAAATTGGGAAAGATTCCGTTCTCTAAGCATTTATATATCCATGACTAACTTAGCACTCTATGGAATGACACGACTCATTATTAAATAAGCACAAAAAAGAGTCCTGATGGAAAAAAACCTGAAGGGATTTTTGGTTCTTTAAAGACAAAATCTGCTCCTTGCATTAAAAATGTGACTTACACATACAGGTCTGAATTGTGACAGAGTTATGAAGACAACAGATAGTTGCAGAAAGATTCTGAGCCAGAAAACGGAAGAAAAGACGCAAACTACTGTACCTTAACGTACTACTCCATTGATTTCTAAACCACCCTCATAGTAAGAAACATGCATCATTTTAACATAACTGCCGAAGGCATTTTGGCCCAAGTATTAACCTTGCCTAGCAATGTTTCAATTCTGCATTTCAGCACTGTGCATGTTCAAATATAGCATAGGATGCAGTATAACAACATGCCTTCAGATTTTAGAATGGTTTGAATTTAAACTGAGCTAATTGGAAACAGCAAACATACTTGATGCTTCACATGTGTTTTGTGAACATGGAGTTAATTAAAGCATTCCTGCCAAAATAAAAACTAGTTGAAATAATTAGTCCAAAGGAAACAAAAGTCAGGAGGAAAACAGCGTAAATGTTAACCATACTGAGCTCTCAGTTAAATAAATGTTCGGAAGCGAAGTTTGAGATCAACACATAGGATAAAAGAATTGGGAGAGTTGAATTCTGCACATTACACAGTGAATCCAAATTCGCATTGCTCCTGTTCCGAACAAGAGAGACTCCGCTACAAACAAAAGTATTTGATTGACCTAACTTCTGTTGAATGGGGTTACTAGGTCCTCCTCATATTTAGGGAACAGTTCTACTTTTCATAGGTCTGCCCTGAGTTCTGCAAGTCCAAATAGCAGGACAATTCCCATTTCCCTAGCACCTGTCCTCCCACAAGATACCAAACAGCCTTAAAAATTAAACAGATGCCGCAGCATTACAATGTAGCCACCTCGAAGGTGGGCAGCAGTTTCTAGCTGCTATAGGCATGACGTGCACCTCTGCAGGAAAGGTGGAAGGGACAATTTTGGCTAAAAGGTCATTGGGGAAGTCCTTACTCTTTTGAAAGAGCCCTGGGCACTTTAGCGTCCAGGTGCAGCAGACAGGATGTGGAGGAGTAAAACCTTATCTACTTTGGAATTATAAAAGGGCAGAGAGTCAAGACTATGGGCTGCAGGAAGACTAAGCATTTCAATAACGCGCAGACCACCGACCCTTCTTGGAGGGGGAGGGAGAGGAGAATAAGCTCAGAGAATCAAGGGTTTATTATTGGTCCTCATTGTCATGTGAGATGTTACACTGACATGACATAGCAACTAAAGATGGTCCAACACTTCGCATCCAAACCCCTTTTACATTTAGGCCAATTAGATTCAAAATGTTCCCATCTGAGATTGCTTTCCACAATTTTTTTCTTCATGATAAGATGAAAAACTAGAAGGAGCCTATATTCTGGTTTCAACGTCTCCAAAGTCTCGTGAGATTTCATTCTGAGTTGGTAGAAATCTCATAAGAGCAGCTCTCAAATTTACACATTTTTCAAAACAAGAGTTTTTGAGACTCGAGTGCTTTGTACCTGAACCCTAGCTGGGTGCTCTGATTAGGGTCTGAATATAGAGTCCTTCATGTGAGCTCATCTCAGGGCATAAAGATGAACAAAAAAGAGGAACATAACAATGCAGTTGGGAAATGCCAGGCCTGGTGACTTGCTAAAAGCCCACTTCACTGGCGTAAGAGGACAAGCCATTCTCCAGTAAGGAAAAATAAATCTATAAATACTATTTGTGCTCTTGTATTTGGAGCCGTTCATTGTTGGGGCTGGTCTACACTGGGGGGGAAGGGGGAAATCGATCTAAGATACGCAACTTCAGCTAAGAGAATAGCGTAGCTGAAGTTGACGTATCTTAGATCGACTTACCTCCCTTCTGACTCTTGCCCTGGTGGAGTTCTAGAGTTGACAGGGAGCATATTCGGGGATCGATTTAGCGCGTCTAGATGAGACGCGCTAAATCGATCCCCGATAGATCGGTTACTACCCGGCGATCCGGTGGGTAGTGGAGACGTACCATGTGTCCTTATGCCCTCTTTTAAAAGGAAAGAGAGAAACAGGGCAAGTTTACACAATGCACTCAATATTTTGTGCATGGTTCTGAATTATGCCACAATCCCAGCAAGGCTACTGAAAGTGTGATGGCTGTCCCTTAAAAACTTTGTTCCCAATTGAACTACATGGCCCCACCACTGTAGTATGTGAGCACTGTTACAATTACCATTATATAGCTCGGGTATCATCCCTTCAAAGGTTGATCCTATTATGCTTAATAATTAATGGTCCAATTGGTCCCAATAGGAGTTATGGGAGCAAAGCACCACACAAAGTTGGGCCTTCAACTTTGTACATAAAACACTGGAAGGGCAGTTTTATTCCAAATGAACAACATTTTTCCATGGGAAAAGTTACCATGGAAAAATGTTTCCACACAAAGCCCAATATGACTGAATTTATATTAAAAGTTGTTCCTGGGTGCAAAATTGCCCCAAAACAAAAACAGAGATTACAAATTTTTTCATAAACAAGGTTTCTCCCACTCTGTCCAGTTTCACACCTCCCTAATTGGAGTTATTTTAAGTGATAGCTGCACTTTAATATTTAAAAATAAAGACAGAAAAATCACACACCCAAGAATAGCGCTTACATGTGAAGCAAGATTTTTTCAAAACATGCACTGTCTCAGAAAAATGTCCCCAATGAATGTTGAGCAAATTCCAGAATGTGCATTTTATTCTCTATTATATGCAGTGTGTTTTAAAAAAACAACAACAAAAAAACCACACTCTTCAGAAGCCCTGTATAGGGGGAGAATGGGTTCCTCTAAAGCTTTGTGTCTAGATGACCGTCGCAATAGTTAAGAATTAAAAAAAAAACCACAAACCAGACTGGATTCTCTCCGTGGTGGAGGCCTAGTTCTTAGATTTGGAGAGCCTATGGGGGGAAAAAAGTTTTAAAAGTTAATTTTATTTAGCTGTGTAA
Source organism: Chrysemys picta bellii (assembly GCF_011386835.1). NCBI lineage: Eukaryota > Metazoa > Chordata > Testudines > Emydidae > Chrysemys > Chrysemys picta. Next base: position 124,083,958 of record NC_088797.1, on the reverse strand, counting down.
ATTGTGCTAAGCAAAAGCTTTTTGAAGCTGCCAACTGTCCTAGATAGCTTAATTAGTCATTGCTGTTAGAAAGTTCCATTATTTGCAGTGATCAAGGTATTTCCAAGAGTGAGTATAGAAAAGTATAAGGGAGCACTGGAGATTACGGAGGTAACCGTAGCAATTTATTGCCAATATAAATTAGCAAATTTTCAAAGGCCACCACTGTACAATCTTTAAAAAACACTGGGCTGTATTCTCTGCTGAAATAACTCCATTGACTTCACTGGACTTGGGCCAGCAGAGAAATTGGCCCTGTATCTAGTTTTTCCCCCATAGTAAAAGGAATCCCTTAGAACAGTAACATTAACACTGCTGTTTTAGTCCCAACGTATCAAAGCTCTTCGCAAAGGTTGGGCAGTATCATTCCTCCCCGTAATCTCACAGACGCAGCAGCCAAGGCACAATGGTTACGGTGACCTGCCCCAAGATAACATTAAGCAAAAGAAGGAGTGGGGAACAGAAGCCAGGTGTCCCAACTTCTAGTCATCTGCTCTGGTCACCAGAGTGCTGTTTTAATAGAGGTTTTTATTCAGGGTCTCACTTTAGAACCAACTCTGAGGAAAACCAGTGGACTTGTGTGAGCTTCAGAATTGTTTCCTAGGACAAGTTACTGTACCAAGCATAGTCCTGTGGTTGGTGAGATGAAACTGTACTGATGCTGGAGAAGGAACACATCTTGGAATCACCGCAAAACTACAAACACGAGTCCTGATCCTACAACTGAATCCCTGTGAGCGGATTACTTTCGCTCGCACACTACCTTGCTGACGTACTCCTCACACTGCACATTAATCCTCGTACAGTTCTGCACTTGCAGCATTATCACTAGCCCAGGGGTTTTCATTCTTGTGCGTTCTGGGGACCATGCATTATCTTATGCTCTTTTATCTCCTATCACTAGAAAGGCAAATAAATTATTCCCTTATAGGGCCAACATGAGTGAGCTTCCTGGCTGACAAAGTAACAGATGCTTGTAGACAGCCCTTAGAATCATAGAATATCAGGGCTGGAAGGGACCTCAGGAGTCATCCAGTCCAACCCCCTGCTCAAAGCAGGACCAATTCCCCACTAAATCATCCCAGCCAGGGCTTTGTCAAACCTGACCTTAAAAACCTCTAAGGAAGGAAATTCCACCACCTCCCTAGGTAATCCATTCCAGTGCTTCACCACCCTCCTAGTGAAAAAGTTTTTCCTAATATCCAACCTAACCCCCCCCCCCACTGCAACTTGAGACCATTACTCCTTGTTCTGTCATCTGCCACCACTGAGAACAGTCTAGATCCATCCTCTTTGGAACCCCCTTTCAGGTAGCAGAAAGCAATTATTAAATCTCCCCTCATTCTGCTCTTCTGCAGACTAAACAATCCCAGTTTCCTCAGCCTCTCCTCATAAGTCATGTGTTCCAGCCCCCTAATCATTTTTGTTGCCCTCCGCTGGACTCTTTCCAATTTTTCTACCTCCTTCTTGCAGTGTGGGGCCCAAAACTGGACACAATACTCCAGATGAGGCCTCACCAATGTCGACTAGAGGGGAATGATCACATCCCTTTATCTGCTAACAATGCCCCTACTTATACAGCCCAAAATGCCGTTAGCCTTCTTGGCAACAAGGGCACACTCTCGATTCATATCCAGCTTCTCGTCCACTGTAACCCCCAGGTCCTTGCTTCAGGGAACATGCTCTATATTGAACTCATGCTCTACAGACTCAGGGTGAGGCTACTCCAGCATGGCCCCTTCAGCAAGTAACATGCCACAGGCCTCCCCACAAAGATAAACCAGGAATTCTTATGAAAGCGATGGCAGTCCAGCTATACATTCTGGTCTTACTTATTTGAGCTCTTTGTGGTGCGATCCTCGCTACAGCAGGGGATCCCTGAGCCAGTTTCGAAGCCTGCTTGTCTGAGGTCATCATGGCATTGCCATTAGAGTCATTGCACAAGATGGGCAAGCTAATTTCTTTCTTTGTGATGTGGGGTTCCGCCGTCTCGTTTTCCGCTTGGGTTTCCTTGTCGCTGGATGGTTTCTTGTTCAGCAGGTTACTGATCTCCATAATGTTGCCTATAATTTCCACTGGCCCAGTTAAGTTCTTTTTCCTAGACGGAAGATCATCTTTAGCTTTCTTCAGGTAGGATGCTGGGGCCCAGCCTTCTTTACCTAGATGCCTGCATATATGAAAAGAAAATATCGTTACCACAGAACGGCCTTTGTAGTCCTTCCAGATACAACGGCTAAGGCAAAAAATGACATAGATAATATCTTAGAACCACAAGTTGGGTTTTGTGTTATGTTTTTGTGGTCTCAACTCATCCACTGTCTATAATTAGTCACCTCACAGTCTACTCAGCTAGCAAGGAACAGTGAAGTATTTTAACAACAGAAGAGTTACCTCTTGCTTCAAGGAAAAGTGGTCTCTCCAGATCAGAGAGGCGCTTACTCCTGAGGCATAAGGGAAAATTTTAGTAGTAGGTTGGCTGCATGCAGCTTTTACACGAAATGGGATAAAGACGGTTTTAAGCATGGAAGTGCTGAATACCCACCAGGTTGATGAAAATTCTGTATATACGATCCGTTCTTTCTTCCAAATTGCATCTGTCATGCCCATAATGCAAAGGACAAGTTATCACAATTAAGGGTGGCATTCATCCCAATGCAGAGGCCTTCCCTGACCTTGTGCATTCCCTCTGTATTGGGGTATATTTCACACCCATTTTCTTTATAACCCTGATCCTATGTGAAGCATTTTACAGAATGCCTCCTATCGACAGCAGGTGTGAACCGTGGCCTGCCTTTGTGCCATTGTAAAGGTGGAGCAACTATTTGATTAGAAAAAAATTCAAGCTCAAAACCTAATTAAAAAAAAGCAGGTCTGGGACTATTTGAAGGAGGATTTTTTTTTTTTTAAATTGAACATAGACCAAATACAAAATATGATCCAGGAGCATAAAGCTGAACGCTCACACTTTCCCAGGCTGAAGTTTGTCATTCTTCCACAGCTGGCCTTTTGGGAAAGTGGTTTTTCTAACTCCTGCTATTACTGACACTTCATCAGCGATTCCAGATTACAATCAGGCTCCAGGGAGGAATACGTGGATAACTCCGATTTCCCTAGTGAAACCCCAGCTTGCCCCAGAGTAACTCCGTGAAAGCCCGCTCTCTCTAATCTCCCAAGGTAGCTGGGGCAGATGCTTGAACTGTAAGTGGGGGATGCGGGCACCGTTTAATTCCCGGGGCTCAGGAAATTTGCAGGAAAGAAAAGGTTAAAATGGCAGAGCTCTGAGGCTTCTATAACACATATCGAGACTCACTAGAAAGCAAAAGCAGCGACTGGTAAAACACAAGGATAGTCAAGTAATTCTCCTTCACACAAGTGAGCTTTGACATGAAGAGTCAGATTAGCTCTGAGGTTTCTTTTAGGCTATTCGACTTCCTCTGTTCTCATTTACTGAGTCAAAATACTGACTGATACCATTAGGAGTCCTGAGCAGGGATCAAGTGGAGAATGTGTCTTTAAATAAGGATGGTATCTAAAAAGCTTTACTTGGAACACCCATTACAAAAGCCAGTATTTATAATATTTAACCCGAGTCTTAGCAGCCTATCCTCAACTGCTGTAGAGGAAGGACAGGAGGGGGAATCTCCCATGTTTAGAATCCACCAGCCAGCTTAATCTAAGGTTTCAAAAGACCTGGTTTTGCAAGGGATTGCATCCTCAAAAGAGCAAAGTCAAACAAAGGACTGGTCTCCATATCTGTGGCCCTGAGTCTTTGCAAGTGACCCAATTACTGCTATTCGCTGCAGTATGTCTAGACAAAGTGGCAACGATTACATCCACCTTGCGACAGATTCAGAAGCCGGCTTCTGAATCTTCTCTATACAGAAGTGAAAATCTAGGGCTATGCAATCCAGTCCCCGCTTTCTAACACTTCAGCATGCAGCAATTATGGTCCTTCACTAGGGCCACAGTCAACTACAGCGCACAATTTGGAAACTATCATTGATTTTTGGCACACTGTGCTCCCTGAAGCAACCACTATTAGAAAACCATACCAGGGATTCTTAGAAGTCTGCAGACTCAACCCAGAGGTAATGGAAATCTTTTTATATGTGAACTGAATGCAGCAGAGTTTGAACACACCAGGCACCGTAGGAGGATTCCCATAAAGAGAACGGGAATTCAAGATTTGCCATGTGCCAAATTTTGGTGAGAGAGTTTTCTCCCTCCCTGCTTTCTCCCCATCACCATCCAGGCCCCGAATAAGAGTAATCCCACTTCATGCCAAGGAGGGCTAGAGGCAGCTCTCTTTGGAGCATGTCTCAACTGGTCTCAGCATGAAAGGAGTGTCTCAAATACTGTCCAGGCACCTGCTAAGGTCTCTTGTAAACAGCAAGATGTGGTTACGAGCAACCCTCTCCTCACACTCTCTAGCACAGGGGTTCTCAACCTTCCCCTCCCTCCCCCTGAGTCACCCCACCCCCGACATGCTATAAAAAACTCCATGGCCCATTTGTGCCACAATAACTGGTTTTCGGCATATAAAAGCCAGGGCCGGCATTAGGGCGTAGCAAGCAGGGCAATTGTCTGGGGCCCCCATGCCACAGGGCGCCCCGCAAAGCTTCTTTGCTCAGGCTTTGGCCCTGGGTGTTGAGGCTTCAGTTTACTGCCCTGCTTGGCAGACCCCCCTGAAACCTGCTCATGGCCCCCCAAAGGGCCCCGGATCCCTGGTGAAGAACCACTGCTCTAGCACACTTCTGAACTGGAACCCCAAGACCAAAATTGACCGGCATTGGAAAAATCCATATCCAGAGCTAAAACTTTCTGGCTTCGGCCTGTCTTCATAATGAATCCGAACAGTATGGATTTGCATCTGAATTCCACGACTTGGGCCCCTCTCTACTCCTCCCCATAAGTGTTTTGAGCAGAAAGCCCCTGGGTAAGGTTATTGCGATCATACTCTTCCCCCACCCCCCACAATCCTCTGGTATTTTGAAGATTTCAAAATCTCTGAAGTTCCTGTTCTTTGTTGACTATGTATTGTGCTTACTTGGGATATATATCAAGCTATACAGTATGTGATCTGATTTCAAACGTATCCTGGAGTAGAACTCGCATTACAAATTCAAATAAGAGTACGCACTGCATAGATCTAAGTCCATACAGGACTATAAGAGTTGACATTTTTCAGATCAGAAAGGTAGCACTAATGGATAAAGACTCTGCGCTGGTTTGTTCATTTTTCTATTGATTTTAGATTTTTGGATTGCAAAACGCAATCCATTTGGCTCAGACAGCTTTATGTGACCTTATACCGTTTCAATCTATGGCTGGTCACTGGTTAAGCCACACAAAGCTATTGACCACCTAGCTACTGGCTGCAGGACTGTCTCCCCATTGGATCTACTTGTTATGTTGAGTTAGTGTAACCTAACAAGTAACCGGCACTATCAGGCCAGCAAAAAACCCAAAGTACTTAGTCCAAGTGGTACATATATTCCCACGAGCACTGGAACAATAAATATTTAGTAGTTCCATCTGAAGATCTCAAAGCGTTTATACTTCGTTAGGGAACACTCGTTCTCCCTATGTCACAGGTAGGGAAACCGAGGAACGGAGATTAAAGTCCTATAGGAAGATAAGGGAATAAAATCCAGATCCCTTGACTCATGGTAGGTCTATAATGCAGTCAGGAGGTGTGACGGCAGCACCCATAGATGTATCTGAGCTAGCTTTTCTCCCTGGGAAGCATTGCTCGGGGGGGGGGGGGGGGGGGAAGAGGCAGCACAGACTAGCCACTGGAGTACGTACCAAGGGTCCCAGACCAGCTTTTACTTGGGTGCCTAACCCATGATTCCACTCATGCTGCCACAGCTTCACTGTATTTTTAGCGAGCTAGCTCAGGTATGCCTACCTGTGCTGCAACGGCACCTCCCATTGGAGGCCTCAGGACTGGCTCAAAGCACCAGCAAACCAAACACGTGCTTGGAGCGGCACAATTCTAGAGGCAGCACTTGTGCTCTCAGAAGGTTTTTTTTTTTTTTTGCTCGGGGCGGCAAAAAACCTAGAGCCAGCCGTGGGCCTTCACTTACATTTGCAACCTGTACCAGGTATTTCAAATCTTATCCTGTTTTCCTTCCAATAGCACTTCAGTTTACAGCAGAGCAAAACTCCCTCCCTTTCTCTCTCACAAGAGGTCTAAAATTCATAGTAGTCCAGGAAACCAAGGGCACGCCAACAAAAAAACCCTGATCAGCAACTTGTAGGTCAAAAGAAAGTGACAACCCTTATCTGTCAGCATCAGAAGAGCGCCAACACCTTCCAGATGGTAACTGATATAAAGTAGCATCTAAATAGTTGACTGTAACTTCAGCTATTAAGCATGTAATATGATCACGCAGGCAAGAGACACCGATCCACGGCTGAACTCAATAAAGCCGTAATGAAGATTCCAGCTCAGAGTCTTCAACACACACACGTCTAAGTGCCTCTCAAGTCACAACATGAAAAAGGGCAAAGAGAGGAGAAGAAATACAAGTGTTTCAATGCAACAGGGATTAAAATACAATTGTAGGGTTACAGGATTAGGGGCATTGATTTGGCTTCACCGAGTAAAAAACCTTTTTTGTTTTTATATTATATGAAGAAAAAAAAAAGATTCAAGTTATAGGAATGTTTAAAAAAAAAAAATCAAAAGTGCCTCTGTGTGTCTGAGCACTGGTTCCCTTAACATCTGCTTTCCAGCTTCAGAGCACTGGAATTACTCCAGAGGGAAGCAAACTTTGGGGGGGGGGGGGGGGGGGGGGGGGGGGGGGGAGAGAAAAGAAAGACAGGAAATGAGGATCAGCACAGGGCCAGGAATTTTGGGAAATTATATATTTAAGGTGGAGCTTGTTAACATCTTTAAGGTAGACCCAATTAAAAATAAAACTCCAGCAACTTGCTAAACTTTAATACACTTATTCTGTTCCCATATTATCCAATGGAACAGATGAAATGGCAACTGGATTCATACGGACTTCCCCCTCCCTAGCCTTCCCCTCCAAAATACAAAATAAGGAGCGTTTCAATTTAAGTACCCAAACACTTGGGCTGAGGTATTGCTGAATACTAGGGAGGCGCTGTTCGTAGCAGCTCTACAAGTATTCTTAAAGGCCTTTAAAATCAATGTACAATGTTGGTGAAGGTTTTCAGTTTAATAATCCTGGACAACGAAGTCCTCTTTAGCCACAGAATGGGTACAGTATCGGGTAGTGGCAGGGAAAGCTTCGCAATGCGGCTCCAATTAGTGTTTCTCTTGGAAAGGGTACTTCGGTCCTTGGCCTTTGATAGAAGCTACCAAACAAGACACTAGTTTGGCATTAACTGGGGTGTAGCTACGAAGACCCACCAAATCATTTCAAATTCAGAAATGCTCTGAATCCAAATTGGATCTGCATAATTACGAGGAGACACAGATTACAGAGTCTGGGTCATATTGAGCATCCTCAATCCTCACTGAGTCAAGAACATATAAAACCTTCCGGGATTGGGTTTCTGATCCAAAAGTGCAATTAAACCCATTGAAAGAGGTTACCTTGGGCCTAAAGACATTTCTGCTGTAAAAGTTTAAGTAGAGTAACAAGGGATCTCCTCTTGTCGTCAGAGTTAAGTGTACCCACTTAACTTCACACAAAAATAACACAAGAGAAATTTAAGCACAAAACAGATCCAGCTAGCTGCTTGCAGCATTGTTATTTATAAAGATGAAAAGAAGCCTACAACAGTAATAAGGAAACATTTAACCAGGAGACTAGTTCTAGTTAACCAGACTAGTTCTGAAATAAATCAAAGATTTTTATAATAATGTTTCCCAACAAGACTGCATGCTTTTTGTTCTTCAGTCTTCAACTTTGGATTCAAGTCCTGTGAATGATTAAGGAGGGATGGGGGGGAAGAAGTGACCTGACCAAGCCTGTGCATTCCCTGCTCATAATGTCTAGAGCCCATTCACTCCTGCACAACTTTAGTTATTAGCCACCTTGTTACGAAGATTCAAAGACTCTAACATGTTTATCATGCATGAAGCACTAAATGTAGTTCCAACTGTGCTTTCTCAATCATGATTCATGTCTCTGCTGCCTTTAGTTATAAACCAAGCAGAATCCAACTAGAAAAGCAAAACAATAAAAACCTATTCTAGATGCAAAAGGATGAACAGGAAGGACATCTTATAGGGCTCAAATTACAGAATTCTCCTTAAACCACCTTTATACCTCTATTTTCTATTTAATCAATAGAAATGGTCCCAAACACCACTCCCAGGATCTGAACACCCCAAACTTTACAGTAGCACCCAAAGACCCCAGTCATGATTGGGGCACTACAGTACCAGATACTGTATAAACCTACATGAAGAGACCATTCTTGACAAGTATTGGTCCCAATACATTACAGCTCTATACAAGATGTGCCTAGGCGATGGTGGTCTTGTACTCCTTTCAAGGGAGTTTGGCTGTCATAAGGGGAAAATGCTGGGTTGTTTTTTTCAGAACTGTACATCTAATTTGCGTGCGTGATATCTGTATCTGTTTGTGGCATATAGTTTACAATTGCATGCAATGACTAACTTGGAGAGGCAAATAGCTGAAAATTTGGCCCCGTGTGATATTACTGTTATTATTTGCGGTCTGATGAATGCATCAGTCTCAAGAATGATTTATTCTGCAGCCAGCGGGCTGATCTCCCAAACCCCTAAAAACAAAAACAAACAAAAAAACAAACCTGCCCCAAGCAACTTGATAGATTACAAACCGCAACCTTCTAGCATTATTTGGTGAATCTGGTTTTACTCCTTTGCAGAGACGCACAACTGACTCACACAAAAAAGACTCGATCAGCTGCATGTCCATTAACATGATCACTTGTACTAGGTAAGTGCCACTTGCTGACTGGGATATGGGTTTTTAATTTGAAGGAAATCTAAAAGGTAAGAATTTTCTACCAAAATATTGCAGGTCTACAGACTTCACAGTCCATGTTCCATTCCTACAATCAATACCAAATATTGTTTATTGGTCTTCTGTAACTTTCCCTTACATTTCTGCCTAGTGTGCATTCTGGAGAATAATGCAGGTTTTCTTCTTTAGACAGAGAATGACACAGGATGCGGATGTGAAGCGAACTATCAGAAGGCCTGAAGATCATAAATGCTGTAATAAATCTGCCTGCAGGAAGCTTTTTACCTTATGTACCACCATCCTTCCAGGTTCTTTTGGATGACCTCCACGGTGACCCCTTTTTCAAACCCAATCTCATCCTTCCCTTGGCTGGTGTACGGTTGGATTGTGACATATTTCTCTTCTGGTAGAGGGAGAAAAAAAGAAACATCAGTTAGGGGTAGAATTAGTCCAGCTGTTTTTCTGTTCTGCTGCTTTTCAACTGGTTGCGCGGCGGTTACATGGAGCCGTTGCAAAGGTGGGGCCCTACTCAGTGGCCCACTAATTAGGCATGCTTACGGCATGACAGATAATTAGTTCCTTGACACGGCCCGGCTGCTGACAAATCACAATGTGCTTCCATGCCAGTAACTAGGAGGTCTCAGAGAGGCCTCCCTCAAGTAAGTAAGACAGCGAGAGTAGGATGTCAAGTTGGCCTTAGTTTGCATACAGTTCAGCCTGGCTGCCAAAGCAGCCAAGCGTCACTGAGGGACCTAGAGCCAGTTGGCTCTTCCGAGCATGCATATGGATGCATTGAGTATTGGTATTACAAAAACTCGAGCACTGGCTGCTGAGAGCAACCCGTACTCCTGCCCAACTCAGAGGGACTGACCTATCTGTTCTCACACCTCTGGAAACAATGTGGCTCTACAGGGATAATCACGAAATGGATAGGTGTTTTAAAAAAAGCATAAGCACAGAGTAAAGTTTTTGTACTTTATTACATAGCACCTCCAAGTGCCTCACACCTACGAGAAGTGGGTACGTGTCGTCAACAGAGAAGGGCCAGAGGCAAACCCTTGACCCAAAACACCCACACACTTTTGGAAGTATGGCCCAGGATTGGAATGTAGCATCCCCTGCCCGTCTCCGATTATTGCCCCATTCTACACATGGGAAAACATGCACTAGACTGGAGCAGAGTGGCCCAAAGTCACACAGTGAGTGGCAGAGCCAAGAATAGAAACCAAAACAACCTTCATTCTCAGTCCCTTGCTCTACCCACCACATCACGCTGTCACCTTCAGGACACTGAATGCACAGTATTTTCATCAGTCTCATACTCAACATTTTTGTAAGTTAGTCTCAAAGCCAAACAAATTTATTTTCCTATTGCCAGGGACTCTTGCTGAGCATTGGCAGGGATAGGGAAATGGTGCCAAAGCATCATGCCGAACCCAGGATAGGATGGGGGTAACTGCATGTTTAGTAGCTACTCCTATGAATGACTAAAGGGCAGAACAGCGAGGCTCTAAGGATATGTCTACACAGCAACTAGACACCCACAGCTGGCACATTGCCAGCTGACTCGGACTCAAGGGGCTGTTTCACTGTTGTGTAGACTTCTGGGGGCAGACTGAAGCCCAAGCTCTAGGACCCGGAGGGGTGGGATGGTCCCAGAGCTCAGGCTCCAACCCAAGCCTGGAAGTCTACACAACAGTGAAACAGCCCAATGAGCCCGAGTCAGCTAGCATGGGCCAACCATGGGTGTCTAGGTGCTGTGTATACACACTAAGGGTGTTCCACGCAGTCCTCCTAACTTGTTAAAATGGTGGCCACAACATTGGAGGGTTAGACATGGGAAAACGAGTAGGGGTCTCTCTGAAGGAGAGAGGGCAAGAAACTAAGTGAATCCAGAGTTCCCGATCACTGCACAAATGGCAAATGAAAGGAGTGGGAAAAGGGTTGCAGCAGCTTAAGGCAAATGCTCTTTTGAGAGGGAGTCAAATAGAGACACCTCCATCTGTTAAGTTTTGTGACTCGATTATATTTTGTTGCTGAGTGAAGTAAGGAAAATGTAAGGGGGGGAAAAAAATCTTTACTGAGACAAAGAAATACCTCAGAAAGAGAATAATGTTGGCAGAACATCTGATGGCTGCAGAGTCAGAGAAACTGCATCTTTAAAGACAACCTTCCTTGCCTGGGTCCTTCTGATTCCGATGTATTGAACTCTCAAAACCTTCGCTTCCGCAAGAAAAAAAAAAAACTTCTGCTCCCAGGGAAGCTGCTTTAGTAATTTATTCTGATAACTCCTACTAAGTGACTCCTAAAGTATCATTCCTAAATAGCACGGTCAGTATATTGTACTTTCCCTGAACAATAACTGGGCTTTAGATTGAGTCTCGCTGCTGTAGTTGCAGCTAATCAATCCAAGAATCAAATCATGGGATGGAGAGCGTTTTCCCCAGATGGCTGTCTGGTCTGTGGAATGGCTTTGGTTACATAGGGAGACAAAGTTTCAAAAAGCTATACTGCAGAATAAGTGGGTTAAACTAGCTAATTTTTGAGCTTGGAAGACCATCTGCATCTCCACTTAATGCTCCGATTTCTAGGTGATTAGAACTTGCCTGGAATATATGGTGAAGGCAGGAAGCCAAGTGACTTTAGGCACCTGAACCACTGAACACCATCCCAGAAATATATTGCCTAGGGTATCTTTCTATCATTCTCCTATAGAAGTCACAGCAAAAGAGCTAAACCATGTGTTTACTGGAGATTATAATCATAGGGAGGCTGACATCACCACTAGCCAGTCAAAGCTCCACTTTGTGTATCTCTCCCCCCATGTCGTAAAGCCCCATTATACTAGAGACTACCCGACCACACTCTTGCCGCAAGAGTTATGACAAAGACATCTGTTTATTTTATTCCCCCTACATGTAAACAGCAGTCCTTGCTGTAGCTGGAGGCAATCTTTTTATTAAATTAGCTCTCCATTCTGAGTGTCCCTGCCTTGGTCAGAAGAGTCTGACTCTTTGGAAGTTCGACCCATTATCTTCTGCAGAAGACAAGGAGAAGTGGTCAGATGAGAGGTGTTCCTACCCAAGTACTTGTGGCTATTCCAACTTCCTGATCGACTACTTTAAGCAGCAATGACCAAATATCACATCAGCCTTTCCAGTGCTGTCAAACCTAGCCATCCACATGGGAATGCAAACCAGGGATGATGGTGCTTTGCCATCAGACCGTCATAGCACTTTACAAACCTTAAATCTCCATGTCTCACCAAGTGAGGCATCATTTACAGGTAGGGAAACGGCAGCAGAAGAAGGGTAACAGTCCCAACAACACTACTAAAATACCCATGATTATAGCCTACCTGGATTACGGCCATGGCTCGTCTTTGCCTAGGACTGTGACTACACTACTTTTCACCATTGCCCTCACAGGTGCAATGACACTGGTGAGAGCTCTAGTACAGGCAAGGCTTCAGTGGCTCCCAGTATTTTAACCACCACATTATCTAATCCCCTTTCAGCTTGGGGGTGATAATGCTGGCGGTGCCTTGTCTACACTAGGACTCCCACTGTTGCTACTGTCAGCGGAGCAGGGGAATCTTAGAGAAAAGTCTTCGTGTAGGCAAGGCCCACGTGTATAGAACAAGGTCCCATATTAGAAGATTAGCCTACATGACTCCAGTATCAAAACATTCCCCTAACACAGCCATAAAACTCTCTTCCCTTCCTTTAGAGCAGTCAAAATGAAGCCCTGTTAGAGCACGAAGTGGCCATCACTGTGTTTATTTGTACTGTAGCCCAGGCCTAACTGCAGCAGAACTAAGAATAAAACCCAGGCCTACCAACTCCCTGCTTCTGTGCTCATAGCCACACACCCTGCTTTCCCTTCCTAAAATTCACTGAAAATAACCCTTGCTTGGACCTCCCCCCACCACACACACACAAAAATTGAAGCTTTCCAGTCCCAAAAAAACCCTCTGGTGAACATTATTCCACCTCCATTAGTCTTTTATTTTTATGCCCCTTTGAATTGAGTTCTGGCCTCTGGCCCATACCAGAAACTGAAGTCCTGAGAGGCCACAAGAAGGACAGTCTGCATGGCGTCTCTGGGCCCAGCTTTTCAAGAGGTTTGGATGGTTCAGCTAAGACTCAGGTGATCAGCGCTGAGCATGTGCAATTTTGCGGATTACAAGTTCTACCACCCACATTTTCAGCCTCATTACTTTGCTTTAGGTCATCATTTGAAGAAAGATACTTCAGAATATATTCCCCCCCCCCCCCAAAAAAAAAACACATAGGTAAACGCTAAGGGGAAAAAAGTTAAGGAAAGTGTTCGAAAAGGAAGAAAGAAGAAAATCCATTTAGAAATTAAGGTTCCTATGATGTCTGTTTAGCAGATCTATTTTTAAGCCTACAGTTCAAAAACAGGAAGCCATCATTAAAGTTTCCCCTTGCAGAGTGCTTTTTCAGCAAGAATTACAATCATTTCCAAGGTTGCACACATTTGGTTTCTGTCAGTGGTGAAGGGGCGACCATAAACACACATACATGAGGTTTTTAACCTCAACTGCACTCTTGAAGTATGGGCTCACTTATAACCCAAAAGTCGTTCTGGTTTGCTTCTCTTAAGACTAACCCGAGGAGGAGGAAATGATGTATTTAAAGTCAGTTGATTCACATGGACACATTATTTAGGAGAATGATCAGGGAGGCATCCAGTATTCCGAGCTACTGATCAAAACGCTTAAGCTATTGGGCATTTAATGATTGAGGCACTATGTTACTGGAAAGACAAACACGGATAATTCATTCTATAGAAGAACAAGCAGAAGCACCCTCTGTACCTCTTGGAATTCCATCACAGCTCTGGACGGTCATTTCATTCATTTGGAAACTACAATTCTAGGCAACAGCATAAACCCTTAAGATAGCAAACCACACACTGATCCTCCCACAAGTCTCTTGTGCTTAGATTTTCATCTCCAAGTTGTGGCAATTCCCAGACTCTCTGGTGCAGTGTTTCTCAAATGCAGCTACTATAGCCACATGTGGCCATCGGGGGGTTTGCCTACGGAGAGCCTCCTGGGCAGAGTTGGGGGAGAGGGCAAAACAGCAGCCCCTCCCAGCAGCACCCACGGGCTCCAGGAGAGGGCTTTGCCCCCCCATCTTTCACTGCAGGACTCCAGGGGTAGGCTTCAGCCCCCTCACCCCTCAACTTCAGTCATGGGCTTCCGTGTGCAGGCTTCAGCGCCTGCCTCCCGTCTTCGGGGCTCCAGCAGTGTGCTCTGGGCTTCGGGATCCCCCCGCCCCCCTGACTCCAGCCATGGGGCTCCAGCTTTGGGCTCCAACAGGGTTGGCCTTTCTGCACACAGTGGTCAAGCGGTAGGGAGCAGGGTGAGTGGGGAGGGGCAAGGGGTACCAAAATACAATTGTACATTATTTTTATTATTGAGTCTATAAAAAACCCTGCATAAATAAACTACAATGTTTTGGACAGGTATGTGAGCATATTTTTGTTTTTCCTAAAGTTAAATTAAATAGGAAAATTTGTCAGAGTGGCCACACGCAAGCGTTTGCGGCCACACAGAGACCCCCTGCTTTAGTGCATCAAGATTTGATCACTATGGGCATGTCTACACCGCAATGTAAGCCCAGGGTTAGTAGAACTTGAGTTAGCAGATGTTAAGTGTTGATGGCTAGAATGATGTTGCCTCAGTAACGTTGTTCTGTGCTTCTTGGAGCTCCAAGGTGATCAGTAGTAGCAGATAGTGCTGCATGTTAATTCAGCAGACCTTGATGTTACAGATAGAGACTTCCGGCAAGGTTCGGTGACAAAAGTAACTCACAGTTTTATTGTCCTCCAAGCACAGTTGTGCTCTGGCTCTGTGGTTACAGGTACACTAAACACAAGTGTCCAGCAGCAAGGAGGGGCTCAGGCACCAGCTGGTGTTTCTGCTGTCCCCCAGGCCACACACAAGGATTGAGGCGAGGTACCACAACATTTATAGACTGAGACACAACTGGGAAACACAACTTGCATATTACCCGTACATATTTCAAGACATCTGTTTGTTACATCTCCCCTGGTTCCTGATATCGCGGACAAACCATCTTTAGTCATTGTTCGGTCAAACCATCTGATCTTGTACTGGATTGGGGTGTATCTGTACTAGCCTTCTGAGATGTATTGATGTAAACATCTAGTGTGTTATTTTGCCAAGGCCAGATCGACTCTGGCCCACAGCCTTTGGTTCAGGCCTCAGGTCCTGCACCAGGCCTGCTCTCTCTACTGCATCCCTCTGCTTTTTGTCTTTTCATGGGGAGGATGTTTACCCATCATCCCAGAAAAGCATACTGTATGAACTGAAAATGACTCAGGGGGCTAAATACTGTTTCTTGCCCATTTTGCTTTACCCATGCATACATTCATGCCCCCAGCGACCAATGGTCTGAACATGGTATTGCGCAAATTGTGGATAGTTTCCTTTTTCCAGTTGTTTTTAAGTCTCCTATTGTGGGCCTGGGAATGCTCCAGGACTTTAGTTGAAAGGTGTAGGTTTCGAGTTGTTCTGAAATACTGGGATAGGTATTATTACAGGAGTAAAAGAGGAATTTGGAATAGTGACATTCCACATAAAGCTTTCATACATCAATGTACGTAATTTATTGGTACACGGTACTGTCCATTCATATTAAAGGTTGCCATGAGCTGGTAAGTTTTGCTGGACAGGAGACAGGAGCTACTAACTTATGTTCTATTGGATTGGCCTGAATTATTGTTGCCACACACTGGAGTTGTGATGTCAAAAACATTCCTGGCATAACAAGCTGTATGCAGTGCTTTTAAGGTTTGCATTGCTTTAGGATAACCTACTCAATCTAAAAAAAACCAACAACAAAGGACAGTAACCAATTGACAGCAATATTTGATAAAGATTCAATATTGGTAATTTGACACTGAACAAAATTATTTTGAAGAAGATGTGCCTTAATTAGGGGGCAGGGTCACTGACCCCAAATTATGCCAGTTATTAACAGGAAAATTTTCTGTACAAATGGGAAGCGCTACTCTGAGTTGGTTTAACTTTAACACGGGGGGGATGAATGGAGAAAACCTTCTCCTTTTATATACACATTACTCATCTCATCCGGACAGTCAAGTTTGGTGGCATATCAAGTTTTCCCACACTGCACCACAAACAAAGGTCGAGAGTGGCCACATTTTGGGAGGGCGCGAGGAAGTCTGGGATACGGGTGGTTGGACCGAGGCCCACATAATGCAGACGACGCTGGAGCCTGAGGTTGGGACACAGAGTTCAACAATTCCTAATCTGGGGTTACCAAGGAGTGTAGATGCTCAAGCACTAGGTTAACAAACCAGAGTCTGCTGCAGTAGAGAGCTTGGAGCACTGGGGCAGGTGCAAGACTGAGGCCTGAACCGGAGGCTGTGAACGCCAGTACCATCTTCCCCCCCTCGGCTCTATGCCTTTTTCACGCTGTCCCCTGCATCTGGAACAACCTCTCTCCTCCAGGGTGCCAAGCAACACGGCACTTTTCCCAATGCCTCCAGAACAAAAAATTGACCACCACCTACCCGGCACTCGTGCTTTGCCAAACATTAATTTAGTCCCCAGGACAACAAACTACCCTTTTCAATTTGAAGAATAATCTCTTAGTACTAACAAGATGTATGCCTGGCAGCCATCGAACCATGTTCCTCTTAAGCTGCATCCATTCCTTTGTCTTCACTAGAAGCTCTTTAGGGCCAGAGCCTTGTGTCTGACGTGCCATGTATTAAACAAACAATTCCTCTCGTGCCTGCAAGGTGGGCAACTCGCTTTCATATTTATAGATCCACAAACTGAATCCGTGGCAGACCTAGAACTGAAGCTCATGAGTTCCTGGCTCCAAGTTCTAAACTCCTACTGTATCTCCAGAGTTTTAAGAACCAAGTCAGGGAATAATATCCTTTACTTAACTGATGTCTCTCTATGCATCACGGTCATACTGTGACCTGATCCTCACTTGAAATGCTGGAACCAGGAGAGGGGTTGGTTTGGGAATTATCCAATTAAGATTTCAAAGAAAAATGCAAAGGCTCAAATCCTGCATCTTCCAAACCACAGAAGAATTCTCTTTTAAAATAAATACTTTCCCCTCAGTCAGCAGTCTAACTCTCTCTCCCTGCCCCCGCCCCTCCTCTTTGTCAGACCTACTTCTGGAAAAAGTCTCTCCTTTCCAGAAGGCAACATTCATTCAAAACGGACTTTTGTGCCGATCATTTTTTATTTATTTATTTTTTTTGCCTAACTGCTCCACAATTATCAACACGGTTGCTAATCTGGAGACCAGCCTCCCCTTACCACCCTCTGCTTTTCCTTTTGATGACGTCTATTTAACACAGAACGACTAAAAAAAACCCCAACACACAAAACTGGGAAAACAACGAGATTTCTTTTAAATTCTGAACTACTGCACGTGCTATTTCCTCAATAGGCAAAGGGGCAATAAAACGTGACTATTTTCCTTGGATCCCCAGTGAGAAAACAAGAAACTGAGGCCAAAATACTGAACTTGCACTGTGCAGATCTGACTCTTAGTGGCTCAAAGCATCCTTATGCAGTGGGCCAGAGAGGCTACATAAAAACCCGAAGGGATCAACCAGGCTTTTTAAGGCAACTCAGGGATAGGTGAACATGCAAAGCGTTTGTTTGGTTCTCAAAAGTACTTATTTAGTTACACATGTAGCGAGCTGGAGTGGCCTCCCTCTGACCCAGAGGGGGAGGGACCACTCTGCACCCAGGTGGGCAGAGGCAGGCCAGGCCCGGCCCTCATGCCCGAAGTTGGGGGTGGGGGGGCAAGAAGTATAGAGGCAGGACCTCCTGCTCAGTTGGGAGGGAGCCAGGGAAGGAGACAAGCCTCTTGCCTGCTGCAGGTCCTGCGACTGAACTGGGTAGCACCCTGCCCCCAGAGGGCACAGAGGCCGGAGGGGAGCTGCTGACATTGCTGGCGGCCAAATACCACGAGGATACAGAGGGCTCTTGGACACCGGAGCAACTTCCTGGATTGTGGTAGGAAGTAGCCCAGAAGTTAGTTTGCTTTTGCTGTCCGTGCTCAGATCAGCGTGTTGTGGCTGGATCCTTGCTGATCCACTAAGCAGAGCCCTCTGCCACTGTAAAGCGCTGGGCTGGGACTGGGTGGATCTGGGTCTCTCTACCCCCTGCAGCTGCCCCACCCCTGGGGCGGCCAACTACCTACCTTAGGCCAAGAGGCCTGTGTTCGTCTGCCATCTGCCTGAGCCAGGAGGCCAGGCAAAGACTGCATATTGCTCTGCCCTGGCTGAGGTCCAGGGCCTCCTAGCCCGCAGTCTTTGATTCACTAATTCCCACTGGCGACCGGGCAGATTCCCCAGTGACCCAATGAGGCAGAGTGGCCTCCCTCCAAGCCAGAAGAGGAGGGACAACTGCTAACACACTACAAGTCAATACTTTAAAATTGCAGAACACCGTACAAAACATTAGCAAATCAATCCTCACAACCTGCCTGTAACAAAAGTCTACGGCCACCTGGAGGTTTCGCAGTGAGTTGGTCTGGTACACACTCCTACTAGATGAATAATGGGAGAAGCTCTTAACTTCTCAACATAGGGCCTATATTACACAGGAGTAGTCCTGATTCCATGTGGGAAGGGAAAGTGTGCAAATGCACACTAGCCTGTTCCTTAAAGTATTATCCCCCTTTAACAGGCCTAGAAAAAGAGTGGTTAACGGACTTCCCCAAAACCGCAGCCAGAGTCAGTGAGACCCAGGATTACAGTCACAAGAAGTCCAAGCTCTGAACTCATTTCAACAGACCACATTGCCTCTTCTCCTCAGTTTCTTGCTTTTTCACCAGTGTCTCCAAAATTTAATCTCCTTTCCTGAACAGCTTGACTAGTACAGCTACTCTCGAACCATGGCCTATAGGATTAAGCTCTAAGAACAAAGCAGACTAGGGTTCGGAAGGGACACGTGTTGGAGAAGATCTCTTCCATACATAAGTGGTTCTCAAACATCTTTGATTTGCTTAATTAAAAAAACCCAGAATTTAAAGACGTGTGTGTGTACAAACACAATGGGAGCACAATACAGAGCCTGCTCAAATGCGAAGTAAACAGGAAATAGTCAGAGCAATTTTGCATTCACAAATCAGGTTCATTCTAGGGAAGGTTAGCCACATACGGTGATCACCATTAGCGTGGAGTAGATCTGTTACCAAAAAACAAACAAAACAAAAACCATTCAACTAAGTTAGATTCGGGATTACATTATGGTTCACTGAAAATTCTGTGCACAAAGCTGATAAGGCGAATAACTAACCGACTGTCAAATATCAGATGTAGAAGAACGGAGGTAGACTGATTTTCACAGTTAACAAACTGAACTGCCACCGCAGAAACTGCTTCTTGTGAAGTCACCCTGTAAGTAGTTCCTAATCTGTAGCCTACATAAACAAGTATTCTACTCTGACCTCCGGAAGCGTGCCCCCTCTCGGAGGAGGCAGGATGAACACGCATCATTTGTGAACAGATTGTCCTTTTAAGTCAGACACTGTGGAAGACTATGAAAGACATTTTTCTCCTCACATCCCCCTATTTTTGATATTGCACCTTCTCTAGTTTTATTTTTTTTAAGCTTTCTAGCTATGAAGTGTAACTCACAATGTAAAGTATAAGCCCTGCAGCTGTGCAAAGAGCATTACCCAACAGATTGCATTAAGCCTGGGCACATCACACACAGTAGGTCCACCAACTGTTTTACAAAGAAAGGTCCAGCAACAAATGCTGGTGCTCTCTGCAAGAGCAGATTACAGCTGTCATCTTTGCAGAGATCTTGGGCTTAGTGAAACGGGTGCGACAGGATATTTTTAAGTCATTTATGGTCTTTGATCTTTATTCATGGATCCAGAAACTTCGTTAGCAGTCCTCTGTGGTATTAAACTTCCTCAACTTGATTCAAAATAGGCATAAGAAACTGGTCATATATTTACCTCAGGGTATTTCCCTTACTACTGGAGGGTCCTTTGCAAGAAAGCTAGATCCTTCTTTAAGAGTTCATCTCTTCCTGCTAGTTCTTTCTATCTACTGAAGCATAACTGCTCTTATCACCACAGCATCGGAAAATCATACAAGTTATTTGCATCATAGTGGCAGCCACAGCATGCCAGGTAGGGGCCACACATACCTGCTCTGAATGGCAGAGGCTCCATCTCTTGAACTAAAGCAGAATCATTTAGCTCTTTGCAATAGCGGGGTTATGACACAACCCTAAGTAATTCTGACCCCATACAGCAGAGGCCAGTAAAACACATACAAACTACACCTCTACCCCGATAGAACGCTGTCCTCGGGAGCCAAAAAAATTGTACCGCGTTATAGGTGAAACCACATTATATTGAACTTGCTTTGATCCTCCGGAGTGTGCAGCCCCCTCCCCGGAGCGCTGCTTTACCGCGTTATATCGGGTCGCGTTATCTCAGGGTAGAGGTGTACCCAGTGAATTATGATTGTAGGGAACAATCCTGAACTGTTTGGAAGCAAGTTTATACTAGAATTAACTCAAAAATGCGACATTTTCCTTAACTTTTGGCAAAGCGGTACCAAGTAAAATATATAAAATGTAACTGTCTGCAAATCAGACCTTTATGAGGCCCTATAAAAGCAACAGGTGGAGAGAACGGATGTGAACTGCTGACTTTCTCCTTCAGCTGTTTGATCTGAAACTACATTAGCTAGGTCAACAGTAGTAGCAGAGCTTGCTACAATCCTCTTAGACCCCCACCCAGAAGAGGGCAGAACCCATTACAACACCTTCTTCAAAATATTTTTGCCTTCGGAGTCTAAACAATGGCCAAGGTTTTCAAAAAAAAAAAAAAAAAACTAACTAGTGATTTTTGGGTGGACAATTTGTGACCCCTTCAATGGGGCATCATTTTCAGGAAGCGCTAAGCACCCACCATCTGAAAGTCAACCCCCTTTTCAGGTGTCTCAAGTTAGACACTCAGAAACTGGAGCATCCAAAAGTCACTAGTCACTTTTGAAATATCTTGGCCTTTAGGGACAGTCTCCAAATTCAAATCCAGATTCTAGTTTCTAAAGGAGTACTATATTATAGGTTGGGCTGGTGGAACGGCCTATTTAAGTTTGCCCAACACTTCCCCTTACAGCACCCCGTTTTCAGTTGCTTATTACTTTGCCAAATCATTTCGGCTGAAATTTTCCACACCAGTGGGGTCTCAGGTGGATTTCTTTTTTAAAATATCAGCTAAAACAGTCCAGCTGTTTGCCAGAACAAGGCTAGAGAAAAACACGTTTTGCTTATGTTAAATTCTGGCGACCTTTTCTTTGACTAGAGCTCACTCCTCAATGCTTTGATGCAGGGATAGGGAATTTGGAGGGGGTGTGGCTTTTGTGTCAGGTACGTCTTCAGCTGTCCCTGTGAAAATCCACCCAGGTTTTGCCAAGTTAAAAGCCTTTGAAAAATTGCTGTTTGCATATGCTCAGCAGAGACCTACTTTTCAAGCTAAATTCCTGGGAAACTATAGATGCACTGAGCATGCGCCAGCCCTGGGCCGAGCTAGATTTTCCCTACAATTGCAGCACTAACCTGCTGCAGGCTGTGCTGGGTCCAGATCTGGACACCTCAGCTCAGAGCAGAGAGACCGTCTCTCCTGGGTTTTCAGTGAGGAAGCCGCCTGATTCAAATGCAGAGGGAACAAGAGCTGGACATGGGGAAGGAGACAGGGGGAGTAAATTAGGACAAGAAGCTGGAGAGACCGGGACTGGAGGCTAGCAGGGAGGGGAAGAGGGAAACCAGGAGTTGGGGGGAGACTGGGACTGAGAGTTGGGGAGTGGGGGCTGAGGGAGGAAAATGAGGAAGAGACTGATCAGGCTAGGAGCGGAAGACTGGCTAGACCAGGACAAGGAGCAAGGGGAAAGGGAAGGAGATTGGGCCTGGAAACCAGTAGGGGACAGGGAAAGGCTGGGCAAAGAGACTAGGATTTGAAAGCTGACATTAGCTAGGGAAGGAGCCTATGACTGGGATGAGGAGCCTTGAGTGGCGAAGAGACAGTACAGGGACAGGTTGGAGGGGATGGGGAAGAGAGGGTCAAGCCTGGTGGGAACAGGCCCCCTTGTGCGTCTGCATTATGTGATCATATAAATTAAAGACTATCATAATGCAGACGTACAAGGGGGCCAAATTAAGATTGCACAGGTACATTAATTTCAGCATTTCCTAATTCTTAGTGCTTGATTTTGCAAACTTAATATTCTTTTAATGTCATTTTTTGCGTGCAATATAATACAGAGGACATGAAATGTATCTTTGTTCAGTTTGAAAACTGCTATTATTCATGGGAATTCAAGTTTCTTGGTCAGAAAGAGAGAGAGACTGACTAGAATTATCTAATAACGGCTATGTACATTCAAACTGAAAAAACCCTCTCATTCTCTGCAGCACAGAAATAAGTGTTTTGGTTTCGGCATCTTCATGTCTAGTATGTGCACTTATATTCTTCAGAGGCTTTTCATTGGCTCAGGGACCCCTTTGTTGGGCAAGGAACAAGATCTGGTCTTCTCATGGTATTTTTGGCTCCTGGATGGTGGAGCTATGATGAAAACAACATGTTTTTGCTTTTGGGAAGTACTGAGGGGGCCAAAATAATACAACAATCTGTAACCAACCACACAGATTCAGTGACAACTGGGGTTTCCTTCCCTGTATACAGAAACATCCATGTTGCAGTGGAATCTAAATTCACAAGTTTTGCTTTCCCTCTCCTCACCCACTAGCACCTTTAAGAGCATTCATTTATTTTTAAATAAGATAGGGTTTACTTGTGCATAGGTCTGGCTCCATTCCCTTGCAAAGGTCTCCTCTAAGCAAAGAGCAATAATAGAGGAAAGTCACTTTCATTCCTTCCATCCCCCAAATGCATTGGGTTGACACCAAGAACCTGCTGAGTCAAGACTATCCCACAGAGAGATAAATTTTTTTAATCCACAATTGTGGTTACTTCATCAGCGTCTCGCAGTTCAAGTTCTTAGGAAAAATCCAATCATAATGTCAATGTTAGCATTAGGTTTAAAAAAAAAAAAATCTTCAGAGCATGGGAAGGCCAATAAATATCATTCCAATCTCAATCTAAACCTTTCCCTAAAAGGGAAGACTGAATCCTTGAGACCAAGTTCTCTTCTCCAATATTTTTTGGGGGAACCTCTACAGAAATGGGTGTTTGAAACTGAAACCACAAAGAGAAAAACCACCAAAAGGAGGACAGTCTTTGTGGCATTACTGGCCTGACTGGAAACATCAAAAATCTTGCCAGAAAGCTATACATTCTTTAGAGGTCTCAATTTTCTGGATGAAGTTTGAATACGCATCCAGGTGCTCATCAAAACCCAATCTGATGCTTTTGCAGTTCACACATCCCCCTGTGTTTCCGGATATTTTCTCCATTTTTCTGAGAAGGAACTGTAAAAGTATCACTTGTTTATTTGTTTAAACTTAGAAAAGAGAGTAGAGATGTGCTTGAAGCAAACACCAGACCGGCCTGCTCCCAAATTGGGTGGGGAGTCAGACTCCACAGCCAAGTTTTGCTGTTGGCTCATCTCTGAGTGGGCTGAACCAAAACTTTGACTCCAAATACCCTAAAAAAATCAATAGTTTGTGATGTTTGAAATCCACATCTGAATTTCGCAGCTCAGGCCTAAGTCTATCACCAAGTAAACAAGATTGGGTCAGCCAATGACAGGCCAATCATTCCCTCTTGGCGTGCCACATGGCAGGAGATGAGGAGCAGCAGCAGCAGCTCAGCTTTTGTGCTTTTAAGGGGACTATGCCACAGGAAGCTATTCACCTCGACTCTGCTGCCTGTTGACTATCCCGCCCAGCGTCCATCGCCGGTCCAGGCGTCTCAGGTGAGCCTTGCGTCGCTTAGAAACTAGTTTGGAACATGGATGGAAACACACAAAAAAAAGAAAAGAAAAATGATGGAGGGGTGGGGAATAAAAACAACATAATTATGAGAACTGGGCTTGTTAGCAAGAACGGATTAGGTGGAATGCAAAACTCTTGGGTTTTAGTTTATACAATACAGGAAACAAGTTAACTTCTTGAGCCCCAGGAACGTACAGCAACAGAACTGTCGTTGCATTTACTAGTAGTCTCTGCTGTTGGCTTTTAAAACAAAATTAGAATTTTAGGTTTTTACACCCTGGATTAGATAAGGCGTGTCTAGGACTTTGAAAAGCTATTACTGCTATTTCCTCTATTCAGATGCAAGATCTTTGGGGCCTATGCTGTCTTACTATGTATAAAGTCTGGTACAATGGGGCCTGGACCTTGTCCAGGGCTGTGATACTACTCCTAAATGCAATACTGTACATATTTTAAAGTAAGTAATTTATATGACCTGTAGAAAGCTATTACCGTATATACTCGATCATAAGCCGGTTCGTTTATAAGCTGACCCCCTCCCCCCCAGATGGAAAAGTAAAAATGGAAAATTTTTATAACCTGTTCATAAGCCGACCCTATAATTCAGGGGTCAGCAAACTTTGGCAAACTTTGGCTCCCGGGCCATCAGGATAAGTTGTTGGGGGGCAGAGATAGTTTGTTTACCTCGAGCGTCCGCAAGCACGGAGGTAAACCTAAGTAAACATGAAGTGTCCCGGCATGTTACCCTGACAGGCCGGGACAGCACCTGGTGGGGGAAAAAAAAATTTTTTTTTGGGGGGGGGGGGAGAGGAGGGGAAGAAGCTTGGAGTCGGGAGTAACCCCTGTGACCACCCCCCACCCCTAGCCTGGAACCCCAACACTCTCCCCATCCCATCCCTTCCCACCTTATCTGGGATGGGCCAAGGGAGGATGTCTCCGACCTGGCTGGAGCTGCTCAGGCGGGCCAGACCGGGCGACACGACCGCAGAATGTTCCAGCGAGCTGGGCCGGGTGGCACGGCCGCAGCGTGGTCCAGCAGGCCTGGCGGTGCGGGCCACAGCCTGCTCTGGGGGTGGGGCTGAGCGGCACAGCTTCAGCCGGCCAGCCCCGGAGCTGCAGCTGCTTTAGATGCTGGGGGGAGAGCAGCGTGGCCAGAAACGGAGAGACTCCAGCCCCACCTCTTCCCTTCTGTCTCTGCTGCCTGTCCTTGCTCCTTCTGTTGGGGGTAGGGGCTGTGTCCCACCTCTCCCTCTCTATACCCGTTCATAAGCCGACCCCCTTCTCTGGTGCTTCCCTTTTTGACTAAAATAGGGCTACCATATGTCCGGATTTCCCCGGTCGTGTCCGGCTTTTCAGTCTATAAATAGCCGGCCGGGGGGGATTTTTAAAAATCTAAAAATGTCCGGGATTTCCCCCCGGGCGGCTATTTATAGACAGAAAAGCGGCGGCCAAGCGCCGCTGGGCACCCAAACCCCCTTCCCGGCTCCCCCCATCCCCTGCAGCCTTACCACGCTGTCTGGCCCCGCAGCTGTCTTCCCCTTCCTCCCCTCCCCTGAACGCTCCACCCCCTGCTCCTCCCCCTCCCCCGCTTCCCGCGAATCAGATCTTCGCGGGAAGTCTGAAAAGAAGCAGGGGCAGGCGGGAGGCAGCAGCAGGTAAGCTGGGGCGGGGGGGGGGGGGGGAGGAGGAGGAGAGCTGCGGGGGAGGGGGGGGGCCCGGGCCGAGTGGCACCCGGCAGTCCCAGCGGCTCCGGCCCAGCTCGAGCCCCGATTCCGGGCCCAGCACCGGCCCCAGCCCAGTTCGGGCCCCCAGCAGCGCCGGCCCCGGTTCCGGCCCCCCGGCCTGGGCCCCCAGCAGCGCTGGCCCGGGCCCCGGCCGAGTGCGCCGGCCCAGCCCGAAGCCCTGCAACCCCGGCCGGAGTGCAGCCCGATTCCTGGGCTCTTTAAAGCTGGCCCTGGTCAGGGGACAGGGAGGGGGGGTTGGATGGGTCAGGAGGGCAGGGGTGTGGAGAGGGGTTGGGACAGTCAGGGACAGGGAGCGGGGGGGTTAGATGGGTCTGGGGTTCTGGGGGATTGTCAGGGGGGCAGGGGTGTGGAGAGGGGTCGAGGCAGGCAGGTAGAGGGGGTTGGAGGGTCACGAGTTCTGGGGGTCCTGTCAGGGGGCGGGGAGCAGTTGGATAGGGCATGGGAGTCCCCGGGGGTCTGTCTGGGGGCGAGGGTGTGAATATGGGGTGGGGGTGTGGATAAGGGTCGGGGCAGTCAGGGGACAGGTAGGGTTGTAGGGGGTTCTCAGGAGGGGGCAGTCAGGGGACAAGGAGCAGGGGGGTTGGAGGTTCTGAGGGGGGCAATCAGGGGGTGGGAAGTGGGAGGGAGTGGATGGGGCAGGGCAGGGCTAGAGCAGGGCTCCTCCCCCCCCCCCCCCCCCCGTCCTCTTTTTTGCTTGTGGAAATATGGTAACCCTAACTAAAAAAAATTCGGCTTATGAACGAGTATATACGGTAAGTCCTACTATGCTCTTCATTGTAGTACCTGAGCACTAACATGCTATTAGTAGTATAAGATTTATTTTTTTTTTATTTTTTTTGAGCAAATGCATTTTCTACTATAAACTGATTTTTTAAACATACTTTGTCCAGGCAAAATATGGTTTAAAAAAACAAAACAAAAACCAACAAACAAACAAAACCAGGAAGCTTTCCTAAATATTGACTAGAAATGGATAGTTAAAATTAAACTGAAATGGAAATATCTGAACATTCCCATAGTTTGGGGAAGTTCAGCTCCCGATCCACACTGCTTGGGTCAGGCCCATCAATTTATTTTTTAGAGCCTCAGTTTTCTACCATTAAAATAATCATCTTTAACTCTCAAATTTCAAGGGGTCAAGAAGTGAACATGACAGAGTTAAGAATTAGTTTCACACTCGGTAACAATAGTTTATGCTTTAAAATTATAACAAAGAAAAAAAAAGACACTTGTGAAAATGATATTGTTAAAATAGCTGTGCACAGAGGACACTTCTTGATTGAAATGCCAGAAAACACAGTTTACCAGGTCACATACATGGACAGTCCTTCAGTTCACTCTCTTGCTCATGTATTGTGATTTTGATATAGTAACCACTAAACCGGGAAGGCAAGACAAAGGCTACATGGAAAGGCTTCCATACTAGTTTGGGCATAATAAAAGGCATTCATTGCTGCTATAAAGAAGGTATGTGAGGTATATTCTATATTCCTTCTTCCAAACATTAAGCTTCAAAACAGCTAATTCAGTGCAAAATACAACAGCATGGATTTACTGACGTTGGGTCAAATTTTTAAAAAGGTGCCTTAAATGACTTAGGAGCCTCAATGACAGTGAATTTCAATGGGACTTCGGAATTATTGATATTTTTACCTAGTATCCAGTAATGCCTATGTTCAGTCAGTCTGGGGACATCCTGTATCAGTAACCAAAACTGAGAGCATGGTTCTCCATGACCATGCTGTAGAGGGGATCAAAATGGGGAGAATGACAGAAAACAGAAGAGAAGAGTGATTTGCTCATGGAAAGCAGAGAGATATTAAAAAGGAATAAATAATTAGTAACCTAAGTTTTTCAAACAAGCATCTTAGTGACTTCTCCCACGCTGCCCCTCACACTTGGGAGGAGTTCCTTGTAAGCTACTGCAAAGATACCTCATGATCTTGCTTAAAACTTTCCTTTTCCATGATACCAACAAAAAAAATTAACAGTGAGGCTGCTGGTCTGATGAGGACACAGCCTGTCATGTTGACCAATATTATCTCATTGTTTCCTGTACTCTGCCTTCTGTCTGTATCCACCTGTTGTCTCTGGTCTTAAATTATAAGCCTGAGACAGAGACCATCTTTTTGTTCTGTGTCTGCACAGTGCCTAGCAGAATATACACCACTAGAGTTCCTAGGTGCTACGTAATACAATTACTACTAATAATCAATATTATCACCCTGAACAGAACTATCCAGAGAGGGGCTGTGCTTATACCACTCCTGTTGGCTTCAGTGGGAGTTTGAGTGCACAGGGAAGAGGTGGCAGGAAATACAAGCCATTGCATATTCTTGGAATCCTTAGTTCTGGTGCTTTGGCTCCTCTGAGTAATCAGAGGTTTTCCCCACCCCTGTCAGAAGCCAAGTTACTTTCAGCTGGAATCAAAGAGTTCTAAACCAGAGCGTTTTACGTGAGAAGGAAGAGAGGGACTCAACGGTCTGAATAGGAGAAGGAACTTTTTTTTTTTTTTTTTTATTAAAGTGTTGCAGTTTATAGGCCACAAAGTTTTAGCCAAAAAACTAAATTATGTTACAGGAAAAGGCTTACTTTAACTCTCTTGGGCTTCTGAACAAGGAATTTACAACTCAGGTCCCAGACAGGAGACTAGCGGTCTTCGCACCTTGCTCTTAATGTCATTTCCCCCCACCAGTTTAATTTGTTAAGACTATCTAATCTACATTTCCTTGCATAAGGCTTTCATTTGGCTGTAATTATGCTAAAGGATGGAATACTGGAGTACTGCAGGAGGTAAAGCGGTGGTTGGATTATAGTCAAGATGGTTTAGTTTTTAATTCTGATCTAAGAGTAAACAGTAGGGCAGTGTTAGAAAACATTAATCAGAAAGAGAAACACGAGAAAGAGATAACTTAAAGGTTTGGGGGAAAAGAACACTCAAGTTACAGTTTTCATTTATCCAGATACAAACTGAGGGATTTGCTCAGATACTCTACCAGAGAAAGGAATAAATCAAACAAGAGCTCTGCGGACATGCCAGTGAACACAAGAAACTCCCTATTGTTCTATCTAATCCAGCATTCCTGTCAGCAACAGTGGTCCATAGCAGATGCTACATGGAAAGGTATAAAAATCTTTCCACATAACGGAGATATAATCCTGTCCCTTAATGACAATCTTTTTATATCCTGGACCTTGAAGGCCCGTAGTAGAAGTGGGCTCAAACCAAAAGTACTAGCTCTGAACAGCCCTGAGCTCTGATGAAGTTTGGTTCCAGTGCTGAATTTTGTTTGCTATAGCTAGGGTAACTGCTGATGTTACTCATCAATATAAGCATCTAATCATTTAAGAAAAGGCTTCCTAAAGTATTTGTTTCAATAATATCCTGTGGCTGTAAGTTCCACAGGTTTATCATCTGTTACATAAACAGACTTACTTTGATCTCTTTTTAAATGTTTTTCTTACATTTCAGGAGAGAAAGAAAGCTCTGAGAATCAAACTCATTTGCTCTAACTCCAGTTGGAACGCTGGCTCTCTCCTGGCTTGGACAAGCCCCTTAGCCTTTCTATATTTTTACTTTATCATCCCTAAACGTGTTGCCTCTCAATTTCATTGGCGGTCCCCTTTTTTGTGTATTATGAAAAAGGGTAAAAGGAAGAGACCGCTTTATCTCCTCTACCATTCTTTACTTCATAAACCCCTAGCATATGCCCTCTTATTTGTCTCTTAACTAAAGCATATGAAACTTTTTACTCTCCCCTATGCTTCTAATCATCATCATGCAGCCATTCTATTATGAGGCAAGGTAAAGAATGGCCTTGATACATAAGAAATAGGAGGAAAATGAAGAACAGAACTAGTCTGATTATGTGGTTATGACATAAAAGGAAAGAATTATTAAAAATGTAGAGAAAAGGAGAACTGGGGCACATCAAAGCAACAGCAGAGATAACGTAATATTATTTGTCATGGGAATTGAAGTGAGACCGAAAAGGCAAAGAATAAAGTCTCAAATTTCAGCAGATCCAATTCTGGAAGAAGGCAGAGTGTGTTGAGCATAATTGATGAGAGCAATACAAAGAAGTGAGGGCAGAAAGGGGAAATACAGGAACCTTTCAAAGAAAGTTCTGAGCCTCAGGGTTACATGTCCCATCTGGCAACAACTCTGAAAAGTAATTTAAACAGGGCAATATGGATGAACAAGGACATGTAGAAATTAATCAAGGGTATGAAAGGCTTATGCAACTACGAGGTCTAAAACATCTAATGTGGCCTAGGAGACAAGGAAACGGGGAGATTTCAGAAGAGACAGACATGAAATGTGTGAACACAATTTCAGTGAAAGCAGTTAGCTCTTGTTTTTTAAAACATTGTGCTATTTCTGCTGAAGGGAACACATCACACCAGTCTGGTTCATTGACTACCTGTCCACTTTTACGCCCAATTTAAGGTCATAGCCTCTGTTTACGAACCCTTAATGGCCTGGGATATGGCTTGCTTAGACCAAGGAAAGTTGTTACACGGCCATGGAAGATTGGGATAAACCAGAGTTATCACCCTTGGGGCACAGTATAAGAATCTATTGTGTGTGTTTGTTCCTAATAGATTGGCAGTCACCCCAAAGCATATTCAGGTAGGAGGTTCAAAGACAGGAATGAGAGCTACACTTCCGTTTCGTTTGTACGTGGACATTTACATAAAGAACACCCAGGTACTACAGCGATGGATTCTTTAGAATTGAGTAAATCATAATAAAACAGTGTCCTTTGTACACAGTTACTGCATGAGTATTCCATTAAGAGGTGGTTAAGTTTTCATAATGGAGTAGGAGGACACAGGTGTAATCACACTATCCCATTTTAGGAGCTTGATTCAAGTATTCCTAGCCTGCTTCTTACCATGACAAGTGACTCTTCGGCTTTAGTGGAGTGAGACCGTTCTAAAACGCAAATTTACCTTTCCACCCACAGCCACAAACAATGAAATCTAATTCTAATGGCAATTTAAAAAAATATATATAACGTAGACGTGCTGAACTTCTGTAGAGAGAGAAAAAGTTATCAAAGGTGAGGAGCAGAATTCACTCTCTTC
This sequence comes from Chrysemys picta bellii, assembly GCF_011386835.1. NCBI lineage: Eukaryota > Metazoa > Chordata > Testudines > Emydidae > Chrysemys > Chrysemys picta. Next base: position 124,053,173 of record NC_088797.1, on the reverse strand, counting down.
CTCCTGTTGAGCATCTCTAATAAATATTAGAATTGTCTTCAAGAGACTCTTCTCCTCAAAGACACTCACTGTTCTTGATAGAAATTCTTCACTGTGCAAATTTTCTCCCACAATGGCAGAAGGTGGATATCCAAGATATGCAAGGACACAGGCTGCTCAGACTGAAGGCCTTGAGTGTCATTTGCTACCATTAACAAATGGCACTCTTTGCTTTTGAATCCCCTGGTGCACTCAGCTAGCCCAATAGGAAGAAATTCTGGCCTGGTACTCAAGTCTGATCTCTTCCATGGCAGTGAATTTGCAGTTACTAGACAGCAAAAGTGACCAGTGAACTGGCTTAAGAATCACACTCATGCAGTCACTGCAGTCGTTGGTCTTTGGTAACTTGTTTTCAAAAGAGGTCTGATTTCTGAAATCAAGAGGACTAATTGAAAGATTCCCCTAGATACCAAAGAATTCATACCTTCCCCAGCTTTGGATGTGTTAATTTCTGAATCATCTCTAGTGCCATTTTGGGATTCCAGGTATGTGGCAGGGACCCAGCCCTGTTCCTCTGCTGTGCTCACAAACCACCAACCTGCAAGAGAGAAAGAGAAAAGTCATCAGCATTGGAAGGAATAGCCCCCTAAAACAACTCTGATGCTCAGCAGAATCCCAGCAAAACAAAAACAGTTACAGCTCTGCAAGTCAACGATCTGGTGCCGAATTCAGGTGCCCTGCAGCAGTTTAGAAGCAGACATCAATAGCACTATTTAGCATTTCTACTGTACTATCAGACGATTGCTCAGAGCTTTCCAGAGGTGCCCATTATTGCCCCCTTGCCACGACCACCTGGGGAGTCAGTAGCAGAACTCAGATCAGAATTTAGATCTGCCCCCACCACAGTCCCTGTTCCAATAACGAGAATCCCATTAGCAGATTCTTTGATCCAACCACTTAAAACAAGTCTTAGTGACACAGCTCTAGTCAACACATTTTAAAGAGAAAACAGCAGGGGCCACACAAACCCTCACACCAGAAGGCAAAAAACCCCCAACAACCTCCAAACAATAAAAATCAAGAAGAGGAGCTCCATGGAGCTTGAAAGCGTGTCTCTTTCAGCAACAGAAGTCTGTTCAATGAAAGATGTTACCTCACCCCCTCTGGTCTCTAATAAAAATCAAAGGCAGCAGTTTCTTAATCCTTGCACCAAGGCTTCTGTAAAGTCACTTCAAAAGGGGATACAAAATATTAATAACAATGTTTCTAGAGCACCTCTCCCCTTAGGATATCAAAACAGTAATTGAATTCTACACCCTGGAGGTATTGTCGAGTAGTTTATGCTATGGAGATGGGGGAAATGGAAGAACAGAGAGGTTAAATATATTTATAACAGTTATGCAATGATTCAGTAGCGATTTCAGTCTGTAAAGCCTTTATTCCAGCTTCCTTCCAACCCCTTTAAGACCCACTTCTACCATGCCGCCTACAGAAAATTGCCAGCTAATAATGGCTAGTTAGAGCGCCACTGGAGATTGGAGACATCCATTTATTTATACCATAATAAAAAACACAAATATGCACATCTCTGAACCACACACATACTCACTCTCTAACTAGGTCACTGTCACTATTATCCTTGTTATCCCTCCCTCCCCTATTGCCTCTTGTTTTCTTACATCTGCTGAGTATTTGATTGCACTGTAAGATCTTTTGGGCAGTGACTATTTTCATAAATATTTTTACAGTGCCTAGTGAAGTGGGGCCTCTGGGTGCTACCCTAAACTCAAACTTCTCATGCCCTACTGTAGTCACTAGACAGTGCTGCCACCCAAACAAAAATGGTGATATTCATAAGAAAGGGGGCTAAATAGATAAATACACCATTCTATAGCAGCTTGTGGTATTAGAACAACTGTTAGTGCAAAGTATTTCTGATATCCTAGTTCTACAGTCTCCAGAGAGGTATGAAGGAAAAACACACAGCTACCTTCTGTCTGTCTACCTCCCAACACTTTACAGACCAATGAATTATGTGCATTACAGTAGCTATTAGAGACCCCCATGGATATTGATGCCCCATTGTGCTGGGCACAGCACACACATAGTGAAGGACAGTCTCTGTCTGCCAGAGCTCACAATCAGAACAGTGGTGGGAACCGCTGATGGAATGCTTACAAGTGAGGTTCCAGGTGTGCACAGCCCATCCAGTGAGGTGCTGTAGGAACAGGTTGAGTTTATGAATAGGACCGTACCAAATTCATGGTCCATTTCGGTCAATTTCACAGTCATAGGATTTTAAAAATCATTAATTTCATGATTTCAGCAATTTAAGTCTGAAATGTCAGAGTGTTGTAATTGTAGGGTCCTTACCCAAAAAGGAGTTGTGCAGGGGTCACAAAGGTATTGTGGGGGAGGGTGCGATATTGCTACCCTTACTTCTGCACTGCTGCTGCCTTCAGAGCTGGGCAGCTGGAGAGCGGTGGCTGCTGTCCGGGAGCCCAGCTCTGAAGGCAGAGCCGCTGTCAGCAGCAACGCAGAAGTAAGGATGGCCCGCTATGGTATTGCCACTCTTACTTCTGCACTGCTGCCTGCAGAGCTGGGCCTTCAGTCAGCAGGCGCCGCTCTCCAGCCGCCCAGCTCTGAAGGTAGTGCAGAAGTAAGGTGGCAATCCTGCAACACCCTCTCCCCCCCACCCCCCAAATAACCTTGCAACCCCCTGCCTCACCCTTTTGTGCCCCCCCCCCATTTGAGAAACACTGGTCTCCCCCGTGAAATCCGTATATAGCAAAGCACACAAGAGACCAGATTTCATGGTCCGCGACACATTTTTCAAGGCCGTGAATTTGGCAGGGCCCTACTTATGAAAGAGGCTACAGAGCCTATTGCCACAAGCCAGCTCATCTAGGACTTCAGTTCTCTCTCTTAACTGAAGCACATTTTCAACGTGGGTGTTAAAACCCCCCAGTGCTGGCTCCAGGTCCAGCTACAATGGAAGATTTCACCAGAAGGATATACAGGTATTAAACCCACTCGTTTCTATTCTATAGGACTGAATACACCATGCACCCCAGGAAACCATATCCACTGGCCAGCCATTCCACAGCTGCGATGTAACACCACTCAGACCTCAGACATGGATTTCCATTTTCTGGCCCAACAGAGATTTGGAAACTTTACTTCACAACATTCATAGTCTGAGTTTAAATTTAGTTCTCCCTTCCCAGCAGGAGGTAGATTTTCCCTGACATGGTGCTCACCCATGGCAGTGGATATAGAGAAGTTAACAGAGCCAAGTAATTTCAAAAACAGACTTTTGTTGTTTGGTTGGGGGCTTTTTTTTTGTTTTTTTTTATTAGCAGTAGCGTATTAACATGGGTAGCATATGAAATGTAACATACATTTATAGTGAACACACACACAATTAGTATGCCAGAAGCTAACAATCAGCTGATACTAATTAGACTGGAAGAGTTTATATAAACCCTTCCTCCAAAACAGATTAAGAAGATAATTGTGCAAAGGACTGGATTATAAGACTTTGCATGTCCAACGTGGCCAACTTAAAAATTATAATAGAAGTCTTAACTTTTGAGTGTGTGCTCTCACCCTGAATACGGATTTAATGAAAGCGTATTTTATATTATATTTCTTAAAGCGCTGGTTATTTCTCCTCCCCCCCGCCAGATTGGCTTAAGTTGCTTCCAGGCTCCACTGCCTCCTAGCACAGCTTGTAAGTTCCTGGACCTAGACCCATGCTGCTGTTAGTGCCCCCAAGAGGAGCTTTCAGATGAAAAGCTGTCATGAAGCACCTGCACTGCTAAGCATCACCCACAATCCCTGGAAGGCCTCCGTGAAACCTGAAATAGATTTGATTCAACATTTATGGAATTGGCTAGTTACAACATCATAACTTCTCCCCCCTCCTCCCCGCCCACTCAGTTCCAACACCACGGATTCATTTTTCTTCAAATATGGTTTGATTTTTAAGTCTCAAATGGAGATTTGCATTAAAAATTAGTAAGGCAACACCATCATATTATCCTGTTAATACATTTACATCAAGTCCCATCTTAAAGCCTGTTGGGTTTCTTACCTCCATTACTCCTGTTGGGAGCTGTTCCAGAACCTCACTCCTCTGATGGTTAGAAACCTTCTTCTAATTTCCAGTCTAAATTTATTTATGGCCATTTTATCCCTATTTGTTCTTGTGCTAACACTGTCCTTCAAACGTAAATAGCTTTTCTGCTCCCTGATATTTATTGAGAGAAATCCTATTCCCTCTCAGTTTGTTTTACTAAGCTAAACAGGTCAAGTTGTTAAGTCTCTCATAGGACAGGCTTTTCATTTCGCTGATCATCCTAATAGCCCTTCTCTGCCCCTTCTCCAGTCTGAATTAATCTTTCTTGAATTTGGGTGACCAGAATTGTACACACTACTCCAGATGAGGTCTCACCAGTGCCTTGTACAATGGCATTAATACTTCCCTATCTCTACTGGAAATACCTCTCTTGATACCTCCTAGGATTGCATTTGCACCTCCACCCTCACCCAAGTTGCATCACATTGGTAGCTCAGTCATCCTGTGATCTACTATACCCTCAGGTCATTCTCCCCTGCCATTTCCAATTGAAACCCTCAGCTTATAACAGAAATTGTTGTTGTTAGTCTCTAAGTGCATGACCTTACACTTCATACTATTAAATTTCATCTCCCTCATTCACTTGGGGGGAGGGATAGTTCAGTGGTTTGAGCATTGGCCTGCTAAACCCAAGGTTGTGGAGTTCAATCCTTGAGGGTCCAATTTAGGGATCTGGGGCAAAAATCTGTTAGGGACAGTAGCTGGTCCTGCTGTGAAGGCAGGGGACTGGACTCAATGACCTTTCAAGGTCCCTTCCAGTTTTTATATTATATATATATATATATATATATATATATATATATATATATATATATATATATATACATATACATATACATATACATATACACACACACACACACACCTCATTTCTATTACTCCAGTCCTCAAAAGGTTATCCAATTCTTCCTGTAGGATATTCTGATCCTCAGTGTGGACAGTACTTCATAAATTTGTCTTATCAGCAAGTTTCATTAGAACACTCCTACCTTTTATGCCAAGGTCACGAATGCAAATATGAAATAAGATCCGGTTCCAATGCTGAACCTTGAGGAACTCCACTAGTAACCACCCTCTAGCCGAACAGTTCTCCTTTCAGCATAGCCCACTGTGATCTCCCTTTTAGCCAGTTCCTTACCTACCTTACAATTCTTGTACTAATCCCCATATTCGCTTGTTTAATTAATAATTTCCCAATACTTTACTGAGGTCCAAATAAAGGAGATCTAGCATATTTCCCTTGTCTAGGGAATCAGTTTGCTTATCGAAGACAGATATCCGATTAGTCTGACATCTGCCTTTAGTAAGCACATGCTGCATTTTATCTCATTTTCTTTAATTATTCTTACTGTCAATGTTTGTTCTAAAGCCTGACCTATTATTGAGGTCAGATTAATGGGTCTTGAGGTGCCAAGGTTGATTCCCCCTCCCTTCCTTAAATAGTCAACCTCACTGGCTGCCACACATTGTCCCCCCATCTATTCACTGTGATGCCGCAACCCTTTGGGAATTCTAGTGGATCGTGGAACACTAACATCTCTCCCCAGCCACCAGGACTTGAACAATATCCCTCACCACAGCTTGAAGTCACAAACTCTTCTGGACCCACGCGTTTAACCTTTGCCAATGCAACTTCAACCCTGATGAAGTTTGGAAAGCTGAATGGAGTTCACAGGAGTCACAAATAAACATCTCGTGAAAGACCTGACACAGAAGATCCCTGGCTTTGATCTCCCGCCAAGATCACGGGCAACCCTAAGCCGCATCCGTGCAAATCATGGCAGATGCGGATACCTGCTGCACAAATGGAAAATGAAGGACGCTCCAGTGTGCAACTGCGGTCACTCAGAACAGACCACGGAACATAGATTCAATGCCCAATTCACAAACAGAAAGGAGGCATCACAGCATCACCCTCTGCTACGCCTAACACAATTATCTGGCTTAACCATTGGAACGTAAAATTATAGTTGTTGCCCTACATCAGCCATACTAAGAACACAGGCACCATGTTTATGCTATTCTCCAGTCATGTGGTACCACCCTAGATTTGACCGATTTATTAAAAATCCTTGCTACTGGACTTGCAATTTCACATGCCAATTCTTCCAGGATTCTGGGACTGAGATTATCTGGTCCCCCCTGGACTTGAGCACATTAGACTCGGAGTTTTGCTTCCATCTCAGATGTGACAGAATCTTCACTTCCCTATGCTCATTCCCATTAGCCACCTTGCCTTTGCCCCTCTGCTCTACACCACCACCCTGGTTGAAAAGGGAGGCAACCTCTGCAAGTATAGAGCACGAGCAAGCCTGCGGCCACTTCTCCAACTTCCACTTCCGTTGGGGAGGCACTTCATTGCTCACAAATGGAGAGCCGGCCTGATGCTGGCAAGTCCAAGCTATAACCCCTGTATGTTGCAAATTCCCCTCTAACGTAAGGGTCGACAGACGCTTAACCAGAAGATAGGCAAAACGCAGACTAGTTTCACAATGCAATCCACAGATGGAGACCACAGTTCAAGAAGGCAACATTCCATTTAGATAACAGAGCACTGGATGCTAGCACTGTAGTTTCACAGGCCAGAGACCCCTCAGAGAGATTAGGACAGCTGCCATTTGCTCCATTTTGTGCAAATTACATGGGCTTGCGGGCTATGGGCAAGTAGCCAAGATGGCCCTCAACTGAGCAAAGTCTGGGCTACCATAGTGCAAACTGATATGCTTCCCCCCTACCCTGCCTGTTACAGGAACTGTGCTAAGAGACTTATTTTTCTAAAGCAGAATCAAGTGATGCATTTCTTTTGTGTGTTGTTTTTCCTTCCTCTGTTCAGGAGTTTAGCCTGACTTCACAATTCATTATTAAAACCATTCTACAGGAACATCTGCAGAGAATTATGCTAAGTTATCTCTGTGCGCTGCCAAGACAGTACGAGGCTAGCTCTTGCGCTCACACCATCTGCAAAAATTACACAGTGCATTGTGACTTGGATTAACCCTTACAGGCTCATCCTAATCTCAGACGCTAATCAGAATTTAATGCCAAAGATGGCATAACTCTGAGGTGTGATCCAATACTTCTTTTTAAATTAATTTTAATAGTTTTGTTCACAAAAGGTAGTGGCTGGAATCCGACATGCATTCACAAACCAAGGACCGAATCAGCAGCAATGCTGGCTTCCCCCGTACACTGCTCGTAACAGCATGCCTCAGTCCTGACCCGGGACTGCTTACTTCTTGCAGTAGGTAGGGGATTTTGTCCCCATGCCCATTCAACCCTTTGGCCTGTGCTGAGTCTGCCTACTAGGGTGACCCTGATCGATAACAGTGATGGTGGGTCTTGTGGAATGATTAGAAAATGGAACCAGACAGACAACTCATTTCATCTAGCCACCTAATAGGTCAGGAACGTGGGCTGGATCTGCATTGCTTACTTAGGGATAAAAGCTCCACAATCTATTACCTCAGTCATTCATTCATGGCTACCAACTCACATGTGTTAGGATAGCAATGCATGAAAATTCAGTGTCTCCAAAAATTTGTTTACCATCAATATTAGGAGGATCTATGTTCCCACTCTTACCCCTTCATATAACGCAAGAACGAGGGGTCACCTGATGAAATTAATAGGCAGCAGGTTTAAAACAAACACAAGGAAGTACTTCTTCCCACAACATAGTCAACCTGTGGAACTCATTGCTAGGGGATGTTGTGAAGGCCAAAAGAATAAGTGGGTTAAAAAGAGAATTAAATAGTTCATGGAGGATAGCCACTGACGGATCTATTAGCCATGATGGTCAGGGACGTAACCCCGTACTCTGGGTGTTCCTACACCTCTGATTGCCAGGAGCTGGGAGGATGAGGACAGGGGATGTATCACTTGAAATTGCACTGTTGTGTTCATTTCCTATGAAGCACCTGGCACTAACCACTGTCAGACAGACAACGGGCTAGATGGGCTAATAGTCTGATACAACATGGCCATTCCACAAGTTTTAAAAAGGGGGGGGGGGAAAAGGAAGAGAAAGAAAAAATAAGGAAGTAGGTCATAAAACAAAACAAAATATAATTAAAGGGAAATTAAGGGGGGAAAAGTTTACTTTTTACATAACATTAACATGTAAAACATTAAAAAAACCTATAAGAAAAAAATAGCCTGGAAAATCCCTATCTCCACCCCGACCTTTGGATGGGAGGATTTAAAGACCCAATCCATTTCCAACACCATCTCCCCTTTGGATACTACAGGTCTCGCCCACTGAATTAAAAAAAAAAAAAATTGGCAAGTTTAAGGCCCACTGTGGTGATGGATTCTCACGTCTCTTCGGCGGATGAATGTTCAGTTAGTATTGACTTAAATTCTGGGTTTATTTGTTTTTATGGCTTCTCACATTGGAAGTGAGTTCACTCCTGGATTTGCAGATGCAGTTACAAGTATAGTAGTTACGGGGAGGGCTTGAGGTGTTAGCCTTAGGATGTGCTCTCTTCTCCTACAAAAAGACCTTACATGCCACTCCTCAAAAGTGGATGCAGCCTCATGGCACAGACTTCTCCATCTGGGTCTGTCCAGTGCAACGTGTTCCCAGGTTTCAATGTCTAGCACATTTTGAGGTTGGCCTTCAAGGTGTCTTTGTATATCAGAATGGGTCAACCCTTAAAGCAGGTTCCCTTGCTCAGTTAGCTATAGCATGCTGCTTTCGGTATATGGGAAGCCTCTATGCAGACCAGGTGTCTGACCTGGTAAAGGATTTCACAGGCAATTTTGACACTCACTAAAATTCACTCACTAATATTCTTTCTTTGAGAGACTGGTATATGTTTCTAGAATTTGACACAGTAAATAATAATTATACCCCAAAGGGGGCTGGCCAACTTATTTTAAAAAGAAGCACGAATCTCACCTACAGGAGCGAGTTACATGTATTCTTCTAGTCAATGCTACATTAAAAAACAAAACCCAGACGTTTCGGGAACAAGGTATGTGTTAGCGCAGCAAACTAGAACATTTGACACATGACTTGCATTTAGGAAACTGCTCCCTTTACAATAGGTTCTGCTGACCTAGACCATGTTATACGGGATCAACTGTTCTTGAGTTATTGTTTATTAGAGACAATCAGGACTCTTCAAAACCAGGCATGCAGGCCTTCTCTTCTGACTCAGACATTTTCCTTCAAAGATGCAGTGTTTCATTCAAGGCTGAGAATGACTTGACCAATCTTAAGAGTGTTTTCGGGATAATGATAATTCCAAGATACATACAGTTATTTCAGATACTTTCTTTTAAGGAAGAGACGTGTTAGAGAACGGTTATAGAACTTTAGAAAAAGGAGAGACGTAGAGGGAACAGATTAAGATTCATGGGTTTGGCACACAGATCTAGCCTAAACTCTCAGGGCAAACCCTTCAGAGAATATACAGGAGCAACAGAGGGTGTGGAAGTCATGAGCATCAGAAATGGGAAGTAGAGAGAGTTCAGCAGCATTAAATCCACTCTCACACCCACTTCTTAGTAATCTAATCTTTGTACATTGATGGAAATTTCCATGATCTCTGCTAGCTAAAGTCTGCTAATAAGGGGATTGTCGATCCAGCATCTTTCATCAGCATTGAAACTAATACAACATATAAAACAATGTTTTTAAAGTGACACTTTCTCCTTAGGATTTTGCCCAATCAACCCAATTCTTAAGCAGACGGATCTCCATTTTTTAAAATGGTGTTTGGTGCAAGAGCACTTTTAAAACAAGGAGCTGGCTGCAGTAATTTAGGAGCAGAGACTGGACCACGAGTCACTGTGCAGAGGTGGTGTCTAGCCCTAGAATAAATTATTCAACTTAGTGAAATAGTAAAGGCGGCTTTCATCTCTGAAATACACACCACCACGTCACAGGCTGCACTCACTGCAGACTTGGTTACAACCAACTGAGGTAAGAAGCATTTTTTTTTTTAAATAGAAGGAAAAGATCTAACACTGGAGTGGGAGGGAAGACACAAGCAATGCTTTAGCCACAGGGTGAGTACTTAAATATCAGCCACAGGGATGCACAACTGTTTACATCCCCATAATCAACTCCAGAAATCCAAGATTCAGCTCCATGCCAGTCATCAAGCTCAACTGTGCTCCAGAACCCTTTGTGCCAATTCCCAAAGCATTGGTGTCAAGTGCTTAGCCCTATGACAGTTCTTTCCATCCTGAGATCGCAAAATGTTTCAGAAACATGGATTACAGACTCACAACACCCTTGTCTATCACCATCTCCATTTTCCACATGAGGAAATAAAATTTTGCCCAAGCTGACACAGCAAGTCAGGGTCAGAGCTGGGATTAGAACCCCTGACACCTTGCGTTCAACTCACTAGCCCATGCTACCAGTGAGTCCCCATGATGTTTCGAAGGTTGTGCTGGCTCATATGGCATTTCATAGGCGGTTCCCCATGGATCACAACAGGTTACAGGGTGCTGCTGGTATAAGAGACGGCAGGGGTAGGGAGTGGGAACATCTCTCTCCTCTCCTCCCCCTCGCCGCCGCCACCACCGGAAACCGCTAACCCCACTGGGAATCATGACTGACAGGTCAAGAAACCTTGACCTTCTGCCACTGCACTGACAATAATGGGTGGGAATGACAGGACAATTACAGGGAATTTTAGAGGGGGCAGGGGAAAACAAATAATCAATCAGAAGGCTCATATCTGTTTTCAATGTAGCCAAAGTATTCTTTTCGGATATCATCATCATCATCATCATCATCACCACCACCAGCAGTATTGCCATTTGAAAAGTAGGCTACAAGTCTCCAGAGCACAGCTTTGCAGATCGGTACCTACCGGGTAGTCATGTTATACAGTTTCCCCAGTTACAGGACAGTGTTTTTTCACCTGGCAGCAGCCAAGGTCGCTTACATCCTGACCAAGCCTTCTAGACACACATTGCTCTTTACAGAGCAGAGATAGGTGCTCCCAGGACATCCCATGAGCCGGTTATGCACACAGTGAAGAAATCGCATCCATGAAAAACAGACGGAGAAGCACAACCCTGCTCTTTGCCATAAAGTTCAACAAACAGACATTCACCAGGAGGATCTGCAATGTAGCAGGAACATTAGCCTGAAAGCATCCAACCCTCACAGAACACCCTCAGCAGGAAACACACGCAGAGTCCTCTTTGAAATATTGTTCTCTCTCTCTCTAGGGAGTATTCAAAACAAAGCTGTGTTTTAACACAGAGCAGAGTCTAAAGCAACTTTGCTTAATTTGGTGATGGAAGCAGTGTTTAAAAAAGGGGGTTTTTGGAGAGGGGAAGTTTTGGGAGGGCTGGTTTTGCTAGGTTTGTTTGTTTTGATTGCCAGTGAATGTTTTGCTTTATGGAGCTGTTAACTGTTAAAAAAAGGTGGAATGAAAGGCCAAGAGCGGAGATCAGGGTCTATGGTTCTCCAGCAACAGAGGGAACTGCATTCCTTACTCTGCTTTAGGGGTTATTGATGTAGTGAACAGCAGCGAGGGAAAAGTCAGAATCCTGAACTCAGGGCGTTATAGGTAGGAGAACAAGACATGGCATTTTAAAAAAGTGTTTTAAAAGCCTCTTAGATGTTTGGTTCCAGATTCGGGATCTTAATCCCTCCGCCTCCCCACTCATTTGTCCTCTTGCTGCACCTCCACTGCCCACATGCACCAGGGCCTCTGTTTCCCTTCTGTTACTGTTCTCAGATTTGCCTTCACTACCTCTTACCCTGGCTGTTATAATTCAGCTCTGACATTGACAGCTGAGCTGGCGTGGGAGGTATGCGGTGCATATTTCACCCCGTGAGAGGATGTCTTAATGACCACTGCAACGTGAGCTTCCCCTGGAGGAATGCTAGCCGAATTAGCCAGATTGCTTTCAGAGATGCCCAGGACTGCAGAGCCCTGCCCATATACTCTGTGAGTTTTGGCCTAACATCCAGCTTGCTTGGATTTAATTTCTCAGAGCGTTTCAGTACATGTATATTACACTTCTCCTCTTGATACGTATATTTTGTCCTACCCCTGTTGTACAGAAACTGAAATTGCAGTTCCTGGTAGTTCTTGAAAATTAAGAGTGCTTTGAATGGGTAGAAATAGAAGAGACTGGATGATATACAACTCTTAACTGTGATAGTTTATGAGTTACGGCACTAATAAAACAATGGATGTTTGTGAAAGTATTAAAAACACGGTCCTGGAAATGCTGCAGCGTCATGTTAGAGTCATGTCAAAATAGCCCCAAGCACAATACTTGATGGCTTTGTAATGGTATCAGAAGCCAGAGATGCACTGACAGCCCTACACATATTTTATTAATTTGATGTATCACAGACTTAAACAAAGGAACAAAACGGACGCTTATATTCAAGATAAATCTTACTAGCCATTGACAAATGTGACTGACTGGTGTCTGGGGATTTTTTTTAAGTGATAAGAAAAGTTTGTGGATCAAACAATTGGAATGCGAGATGCAACCGAGCCAATTTTCATACATATGAGAATTGGCATGTGTTATAACAAGGGTAAAGCTGGTCTGTGGGAGACAGAACTTTCTCAGGGGCAGGTCTGAATCTATGGAATGAACTCTCCCTGGAATTAAGGGCCATCACAAACCACTACATCTCCTGCCCTAAGTGCAAGGCACATTTCTTTGACTTTACTGGAATATATACACATGATACTATGCTAATTTTAAAAACCAACCCCAAATAATCACAATCAACAACCCACCAAAAAAAACCCTACCAAAACGAGACACTCCATTACATGTGCTTCTCCCAGCAGGCAGCGGATGAGAGAAAAAAAATCTGTCGCATGTTTGGCCACATTATTTAAACGCACTCCTGGAAAGCGCTCAGATTCTACAGCAAGAGTGCAGTACGAGAACCTATACAGAATAGAAGACCGCACAGTCCTTACATACACCAGACCTGTACACCTTGCCCCCACTAAAAAAGACAAGTCAGTGCACTGCCCACTATACTAATTGCTTTTGCCAAGACTGGCTTGCAAACCTGATTAATCCCAGTTCCTAGCAAAATGAAAACCAAGGCTTTCCTTCAGACCAAGCCTGTACGCTAGGCTCCCTAAGCCAGCGGCACAGTGAAGCACCACTGGCCAGCTTGTGCAAGGCCAACTGCCAAAAGACATGGGTCTGACTTCCAAGGTCTAGCCAGCACTGCAAAGAGGGCTGGAATTGGGAGATTTATAGCACAGTGAAGAAGAGGCCGGCAGGCTGTATAGGCCAGTTGGCATCAGGCGGTGTCACAACTGGGGTTTTCCCAGCAGTTTTCCCAAAGGCTCCAGGCATCTCTCAATACCCTCTGGGGGGAAAAAAACAAACACAAAAAACTGTTCTTTGGACACTAAATATTCTTGAAATTAAAAAAAAAAAAAAAGCCAAACCCATTTGTATGACAGGCTACATTCCACATAACCCAAGTCATCTTCAAGGAGCAGATCACTGCCTTTGCTTGCTCCAGGAACAAAAGAAACTAAGAAAATGAGTGTTTTAGTCAGAAAGGAAATAGCCTATCAATCATGGCATGCACAGAGCTATCTTTAGGCAGGCCCGCTACAATGTGCGAGCAGGCTGGCTTCAGCCTGCTGCCCATGAATGGCAAGTATTGTACAATATTTGTAGTAAATAAGATCCATTCATAGCAAAATGGTTTTCTGGAAATACTGTACATGTCCTTGTATATTTGCCAGCTAAGTCCTCACAGGCAGCACCCGGTACCATGGACAAATCAAACTTAGTCACTCAGGAGGAGATATTCCCATTTGTTGGCCATTAAGGTGGGGGGAAACGCGTTCTTTCCAAAGAGATCACTGACAACAGTAGCACTCCAGTAGCTAATGAGGCAAGTGTACCAGGTACTGTACATCAGGCAACCATGCACCTTCTATGCTGCTATGTGTCAGAGGCAGAGTACATCCCATAGGATACCCAGGGGTTCTCAAACTTCATTGTACCGTGACCCCCTTCTGACAAAGTTCCTATATGACCCACTGGGGAGGGGGGGAGGGGCAAAGAAGAGGAGAGCCCATGCCCCCTGGCGACCCTTTTAAAATGGGATCACAACCCCACTTTGGGGTCTCTATCCAGTTTGAAAACCACTGGGATACACAGCGGGGGGAGGAGCAAGAGTACACATGTAGTTGGCCAGTACGAGAGAAATTTATCAGCTGACAGGAGACATTTCCCTCCCCCTTGACTAGAGCTCTCCGACAATGTACTTTTTGTCCAATTTGACTGGAGCTGGGACTCTTGAACCCTGAACTCAAACTCTAGATTGTCACATGGTCCCACCATTCTCTTCATAATCCACTATCTTCTACAATGGATTTTGAAATGACAGATTCACGTGCACCTTTCAGAATGATTATAGTAGCAATCAGTAAAATTAAGAAGGCTAGATAGCACACACTGATTTCACGCATGCACAAGCTTTTCACTAGTGGAGACCTGGGTTGGACCAAACTTGAAATAAGTCTAATGGTCTCAGTTCTTTTTTTCCCAAATTTGTCTTTGCTCTGAAGAGGCCCCATGAGTAAAACCACAGGGGATGCTGGCTGCAGATCACATTTTATGTGCATAGGGAAAGTGTTATGGGGAAGTTTGCAGAGCACTTTCCCTGTGCTATCCTTGGCTACAGCCAAGTTCCTTTTGTCTCCTACTTCCAGAAAAACGAAAATATATTTCTTGTTTGCTGTATGTATAAGTGTTTTTGCCAATAGGTTGATCTTGCTTGAACTGGAGAACTACACAATAAATTTCCCCCCTCAGACAGCACTGCATTTCTCTTCTAGGTTGTGTATTTACAAAAATCCCACTTTAAAAATGTGTGTTCTATGCCGAAGTGGGATTATGGAGTTCCATATCTATTACATCTCAACGATTTCCAGATCAAACGCGCTCAGCTCACATTCTTCCTCCCCCACCTGCCAGTCCTACAGCTTTATCTAGGATCTGAGAATCAAGCTTGGTCCTTTCCATCTCAAACACCACCAGTAATAACGATCCATATGTCCAAATTAGGCTATTGACAACATCTGTGCAGCACTACTGCCTTTGACAGGTTTAACTGGTACAAAGGGGAGGAGGAAAGCAATGCAAGCTCTCCCTTGCCTCATGGCTACACTGTACTGCTAGCTTGTCCCCACAGCTAACCTGGAAGCACCATTTCTAAGGATGTAAGCAGTTCATTCTTCATACTCATTCATTCCTTAACCCATGTGAGATTGTCAAAGGTGACAGTGTCAGCTGTAAAGGTTTCAAAGCCATAGGCATAAGCATCTGCTAGCAACACAGCAAGGGGGAGGGATAGCTCAGTGGTTTGAGCATTGGCCTGCTAAACCCAGGGTAGTGAGTTCAATCCTTGAGGGGGCCACTTAGGGAATCTGGGGCAAAATCAGTACTTGGTCTTGCTAGTGAAGGCAGGGAGCTGGACTCAATGACCTTCAGGGTCCCTTCCAGCTCTATGAGATAGGTAGATCTCCATAGAATAAGAAAAAACTAGGGAAGGAACTACCAACATCAGCTCAGAGGACGGAAAATAAATCAAGCCTCCATCACATGACCTAATGAAGGCTTTCTATCAGTCATCGGTAGGAGTTGGGCTTTTATGGTTTCTGTAGGACACAGCAAGCAAAAAGAGGGTAATAGTCAAAATGCAGAAAAGTTATTTCCTTGCATTGATAGATTAATCTGAAAGCAAACATACATTCCATGTTCTAACCTTCTTTAGGAAAACATAAAACTTTTAAACAAGGCTTGCAGTAATCTCATCTAAGGATTACAAACTACTTCCTCATGGTTTAAAAAAAGCTACACAGACCCCAGAGCCAGCTGATAAGAAACAGCCCTCATTTACAGTATTAAATAACTGGTATTTACTTCCTGTATATGTTGACACAATCACTCCAGTTGTAGTCTCCTGTTTAAAAACAACACCCAGCAAGTGATGTACCATGGGTTAGTTAACGGCAAATAAAAATGCAGACTATGTAAAGTGCTTTGAGATCTTTGGATGAAGCATCCTACCAAAGTGCAAACCTCACAAGCACCCCAGGGAGGGAGATAAGGATCCCACGCCTTTCCACGAAAGTGCAGCCTTAAGGTGGATTGAGGGTGCTTTATAAACAGAGCAAAGCAACATTATACAAAAAACAGTTTAAGTCAGGAAATGAGGAATGTAACATACAACTGCAAGAAGGTAAAACTTAAGCAGGAAGGATGCAATTAACCCAATTGGGAACGTGGCTGAACACTGGACATACACTCTCTCTCTCTTAATGGCCACAGACTGCTGAGGTCTTGGATTTTCCTTCCCTCTCAAAAGATAGTGCTCTAGGATGCTACCAGCCACCATCAGCTCTGAAGTATAATTTTAATGCAGACTTGGACAGATGGCCACCTACCAAATCCCTACTTCCTGAAGTGTTTGGCTGTTCCTTGAAGATCTCCCATCCAAATATAGCTCCTGCACAACCCTGCTTAGCTAGCAAGATTACAAATCCATGTGGTATGTTACCACAAACACTGAAGTAAACCTAATTGAATGGTCGGCTTTTCCTCTAACTCCACTTCATTGCTTTTCTTCTCAGCTCCATTCCAATCATGTTCTCCAGGGGCCTTGGTGAGCCCTGTCTCCAAGAGCTGACTACACAAAGTAGGAAGTGACAGCTTAGGAAATGAGTGCCAGAGTGATGACTAGCAGCCTACAGAATAGCCAGCAAGTTAGCAAATACTAATTAATGAACTGGGCTGTGCTGAACAAAGACATACTTGGGGAGTATAATATGGCTATGGCCATGCCCAAAACCGCTTAAAAACCCAATTCCATTTTTTTCCTGAAGCTTTTTCAGACCATTTTCTAAATGTAAGAATACACCCAGATACTACAGTTGGAGATGGGCACAATCCAAAATCATGTTGCTGAACGTGCCTGAATTGTGGGCAAGTGGCGATCCAAACTCTGTGGCATGTGCTTTATCTAACAGTATGAATTTTTAGGGTTCCCAGCATCGAAGTGTCCTGTGAATAGCACATATTGCAAAAGCTATAGCAGCAGGGTGTGTCTGCAAGTTGAGATAAATAAAAACCAATAGAGAAAGCAAAAAAGGGCAAGACGACATGGTAAGACTGATGAAAAAAGGAAGATTTCGGTCTCACCTGTAGCTTTACATTCTAGGACTTTCCATGTCAGACAGCCTTTACAATGGGATGTAAAAAAGCGGTAAATGAGCCCAACGAAGGGAAGATTCAAAATTTACACGGGTACGATTGAAAAAGCCTGTAAGGTTTGCTGGGGTACCCTGTTCCACAGCACCCTTCAACCTATACTGCATCAACAGCCGGGAGGGCGTTGACTCTACAGTGTTTGAAAAAGTGTGAATGGAAGACCCTGTAATAACTTTTCAAGCCTCCTGACAAGAAGTGTGTGATCTCTCTATCCACAAAGTCACTGCCCTTTTCACAGAGGGCACGGTATTTAAATGAGCTGTACCAGAGGCTTTGAATGCCTCTGCTACATACATCTTTTTTCCTGAAGAATCTGATCACACATAAAACTTACGCATTCTTTTACTTCATTAGGATTTTGGATTAAACCAAAAGGTCAGCTATACCAATTTCTACTAAGAAGAAGACTGACATTGGGGATGGAGGCCTGATTATTTCACAGTACTCCCATGTTTGACAGAACATGCAAGGTTTCATCGAGAGCACGCCAAACTCCAAAATCCTCTTGGACAAGAAGGTGCTGAATAGGCAAGATACTTTCACTACGAGAAGACGACACCTATGAACTTTGAAGCTGAATGGGGCTGGTCACAGGGTAGCTGGTCTGTGGATAGACTGAGCCCAGCTCCCCTGGACTGGGAAAGGTAAGCCTAATCCAGCTAATTAAAGAGGGCTGGGTTACACCTAGGCCTGTAAAGGGTTACTAGTGGGCAGCTGGGAAGAAAGAATCATAGAATCATAGAATATCAGAGTTGGAAGGGACCTCAAGAGGTCATCTAGTCCAACCCCCTGCTCAAAGCAGGACCAATTCCCAGCTAAATCATCCCAGCCAGGGCTTTGTCAAGCCGGGCCTTAAAAACCTCCAAGGAAGGAGACTCCACCACCTCCCTAGGTAACGCATTCCAGTGTTTCACCACCCTCCTAGTGAAATAGTTTTTCCTGATATCCAACCTGGACCTCCCCCACCGCAACTTGAGACCATTGCTCCTTGTTCTGTCCTCTGCCACCACTGAGAACAGCCGAGATCCATCCTCTTTGGAACTCCCCTTCAGGTAGTTGAAGGCTGCTATCAAATCCCCCCTCATTCTTCTCTTCTGGAGACTAAACAATCCCAGTTCTCTCAGCCTCTCCTCATAAGTCATGTGCTCCAGACCCCTAATCATTTTTGTTGCCCTCCGCTGGACTCTTTCCAATTTTTCCACATCCTTCTTGTAGTGTGGGGCCCAAAACTGGACACAGTATTCCAGATGAGGCCTCACCAATGTCGAATAAAGGGGAACGATCACGTTCCTCGATCTGCTGGCAATGCCCCTACTTATACAGCCCAAAATGCCGTTAGCCTTCTTGGCAACAAGAGCACACTGTTGACTCATATCCAGCTTCTCGTCCACTGTGACCCCTAGGTCCTTTTCAGCAGAACTGCTACCTAGCCATTCGGTCCCTAGTCTGTAGCAGTGCATGGGATTCTTCCGTCCTAAGTGCAGGACTCTGCACTTGTCCTTGTTGAACCTCATCAGGTTTTTTTCTGCCCAATCCTCTAATTTGTCTAGGTCCCTCTGTATCCGATCCCTACCCTCTAGTGTATCTACCACGCCTCCTAGTTTAGTGTCATCTGCAAACTTGCTGAGAGTGCAGTCCACACCATCCTCCAGATCATTAATAAAGATATTAAACAAAACCGGCCCCAGGACCGACCCTTGGGGCACTCCACTTGAAACCGGCTGCCAACTAGACATGGAGCCATTGATCACTACCCGTTGAGCCAGACGATCTAGCCAGCTTTCTATCCACCTTACAGTCCATTCATCCAGCCCATACTTCTTTAACTTGGCGGCAAGAATACTGTGGGAGACAGTATCAAAAGCTTTGCTAAAGTCAAGAAATAACACATCCACTGCTTTCCCCTCATCCACAGAGCCAGTTATCTCATCATAGAAGGCAATTAGGTTAGTCAGGCACGACTTCCCCTTCGTGAATCCATGCTGACTGTTCCTGATCACTTTCCTTTCCTCTAAATGTTTCATAATTGATTCCTTGAGGACCTGCTCCATAATTTTTCCAGGGACTGAGGTGAGGCTGACTGGCCTGTAGTTCCCCGGATCCTCCTTCTTCCCTTTTTTAAAGATGGGCACTACATTAGCCTTTTTCCAGTCATCTGGGACCTCCCCCGATCGCCATGAGTTTTCAAAAATAATGGCTAATGGCTCTGCAATCTCACCCGCCAACTCCTTTAGCACCCTCGGATGCAGCGCATCCGGCCCCATGGACTTGTGCACGTCCAGTTTTTCTAAATAGTCCCGAACCACTTCTTTCTCCACAGAGGGCTGGTCACCTTCTCCCCATGCTGTACTGCCCAGTGCAGCAATCTGGGAGCTGACCTTGTTCGTGAAGACAGAGGCAAAAAAATCATTGAGTACATTAGCTTTTTCCACATCCTCGGTCACTAGGTTGCCTCCCTCATTCAGTAAGGGGCCCACACTCTCCTTGATTTTCTTCTTGTTGCTAACATACCTGAAGAAACCCTTCTTGTTACTCTTAACATCTCTTGCTAACTGCAACTCCAAGTGTGATTTGGCCTTCCTGATTTCACTCCTGCACGCCTGAGCAATATTTTTATACTCCTCCCTGGTCATTTGTCCAATCTTCCACTTCTTATAAGCCTCTTTTTTGCGTTTAAGATCAGCAAGGATTTCACTGTTTAGCCAAGCTGGTCGCCTGCCATATTTACTATTCTTTCTACACATCGGGATGGTTTGTTCCTGCAATCTCAATAAGGATTCTTTAAAATACAGCCAGCTCTCCTGGACCCCTTTGCCCTTCATGTTATTCTCCCAGGGGATCCTGCCCATCTGTTCCCTGAGGGAGTCAAAGTCTGCTTTTCTGAAGTCTAGGGTCCATATTCTGCTGCTCTCCTTTCTTCCTTGTGTCAGGATCCTGAACTCAACCATCTCATGGTCGCTGCCTCCCAGGTTCCCATCCACTTTTGCTTCCCCTACTAGTTCTTCCCTGTTTGTGAGCAGCAGGTCAAGAAAAGCTTTGCCCCTAGTTGGTTCCTCCAGCACTTGCACCAGGAAATTGTCCCCTACGCTTTCCAAAAATTTCCTGGATTGCCTGTGCACCGCTGTATTGCTCTCCCAGCAGATATCAGGGTGATTAAAGTCTCCCATGAGAACCAGGGCCTGCGATCTAGCAACTTCTGCTAGTTGCCAGAAGAAAGCCTCGTCCACCTCATCCCCCTGGTCTGGTGGTCTATAGCAGACTCCAACCACGACATCACCCTTGTTGCTCCCACTTCTCAACTTTATCCAGAGACTCTCAGGTTTTTCTGCAGTATCATACCGGAGCTCTGAGCAGTCATACTCCTCTCTTACATACAACGCAACTCCCCCACCTTTTCTGCCCTGCCTGTCCTTCCTGAACAGTTTATATCCATCCATGACAGTACTCCAGTCATGTGAGTTATCCCACCAAGTCTCTGTTATTCCAATCACATCATAGTTCCCTGACTGTGCCAGAACTTCCAGTTCTCCCTGACTGGACTGAGGTAGGCTGAGCTCTGGGCAGCTAAGGCCTCACTGGAGCGGAACTAACTCCTGTAGCGAGTCCCTGGAGCAACCCTTCGGCTGTAGGTCCAAGGGAGCAGCGGGAGAGCAGAACTGGTTGAGGCAAGGGGGATGCCTGGAGCTGGAGTTAGAAATCCCTGGAAGCGGTGGCCCTGAAGCCTAGGGGCCAGATAATGACTTAAGACTGTGGTCTGTTTAACCTTGATCAAACCTAATATAAGCCTTCTTGACTGGATGTGGCAGCACGTGTGTGGAGCCGGGAAGCAGTGGAACCCCCCCCCCCCCCAAGACAGGGGGTTATTAGTCTCTGTAGTGATGGTAAGAGGGGGTGAAGTGGGGGTGCTCTACTTCAGATTCATGCACAGTCAGACTTTCTGCCAAAAGGGATGAGCAGTGAATTTTTTTTTTTTTTTAACCCACCAATAGGCTTCAGAGATCTTCTGGAATTTAGAAGTGGGGTAAATCACATCTCTCAGGATTCTGGTTTCAGCCATCTACAGATTCTGGAATGTACCACTGAGTCACATTTTCTTTGCAACCAGAGGCAAATTATTTTTAAAAATTGAAGTTTTAGGTTTCTTAGAAACCAAAGGACTGATAGCATGTTATTTGGTGAAGAGTGCTATCACTATTCCTAGCATTCATTATTTTGTCTTCCCATTATTAACTAAGATTTCAGTGGGCTCATCCATGTAGAATCTAGTAGGCTTTGAGAAGGTTTCTTCCACAAAGCCACAGTGATGCAGTAATTTTTTGCTCCACATCCTCACAAACTGAGTGCAATAGCCTGGCCTTTCAGAAACACTTATTGTAGCAATCAACCTTACGTGCAATAAGTCAGTATTTAAACATTCCAGTTTTCTTGCTGCCTTGCCACATTTGATCAATCAAGAAGCCTGAATTGGTAGTAGTAAGCAATCACAGAATGTTTGCTGGCAGTGATCTGCTAGGCTGATATTCTGGTGCTAAACAGAGGTTAGTGAGACAAATTAATGAAACGTGGCACCGATATGCTGCCAATCTCCACGCATTTCACAGAGCGGAGAGAAGACAAATATCACCAGGGGGCTTTATTTATTCCTTTTCATTAGGAATAAATCATCCATGACATGGGGGCAAGAGTAACACAGTGCTTGAATGAATAATAAAAAAAGTTTACAAGCTGCCTATCACACACATGCAATATATAATATAGCAGACAGCATAGCAAGGCGAGTCTAAACCTTAGAAGAGATGATCTAGAGGCACCAAGTTTATTCTTTTAAGAGGGAGTCACTTCAAATTACTTCTCTGGGGTGGGGTGATGGTCGGGAAGATTGTGTTTGTGAAAGTGGGGAAACTAAGAGCATCACATCCTCCCCTTTCACCTGATACACATTGAAGTCCGTGAAACAGGGGATTAGGCAGAGCTGGATTTGGCCAGGTTTCCAAACCCACAACCCTTACCTGCACCACCTGCTTCTATTCCAATCCTGGGCCTCCCACCGCCACCTCTAAAATGCACCTCAAATTCTGACAGGGAGCTAGGGTTGCCAATTTTGGTTGGACATATTTCTGGAGGTTTAATCAGATAATCTAATTAAAGATTAATCTTTAATTCTGTTAGTCTTAAAGGTGCCACAGGACCCTCTGTTGCTTTAATTCCTGGAGACTTCAGGACACCCCCGGAGGGTTGACAACCCTACATGCAGCACCCCATTGGTATTCAGCTTCTAGGCCTTTACTGAGCAGCAAACGGGAATTGTGCCAAGTTGGGTGTGAATTTTCCCCTTCGTTTGATACATGTGCACTGCAGGAGTAGAATGAAGCCACCAGATTCATGTCACTAGTTGTGAGATAGTGTTTGAAATCAGATAATCCAATATTTTCTTCCAATTCACAGGCTACATGTAGTCCGATGAACAGACTAGCCATCTCCCCTAGAAGTATCGAGTATGTGGAGGGAATTAACAGATGCCTGTATTCTTCTTTAAGTTATACATGAACAATGGCATTTGACTGGCTGAATTTCAGAGTAGAATCCATTGAAAACAGACAGTTCCCTCCGCCCCCTGCACTTCTCTCCACATGAGGAGGAGGAGGATGGGTCTTGTGGTTAGAACACTGGAGTTCTGGGTTCAATTCTCAGTTCTGCCATAAACCGCCTGTGTGACTTCAGGCAAGTCACTTAATCTGTTTCAGTGCCCCTCCCCTTCCCCCAGAGGTGGAAAAAAAAGGTAATACTTCCATCTCCAGTCTTGTCTATTTAGATTTTAAAGCTCTCTGGGCGCAAAGCCTAATATCACTGCTTGCCTCTCACACACAAACCACAGAAACGCTGTTCTGGCAATTTAAAACAAAAACAACATCTGACTTGTAAATAAGGAATTTGAATAGGTCTACTTGATACAACTGTAATTAAAACCCAAGGGCTCCCAAAGTCTACTCAAATGCACATCATAAATGGGGAAGTGTCTGGAAGTTTGTTCCAAAAAACAAAACACAGTATTTACTTTCCTATTGAAAAAACAGCCTTACAGGAGAGGTCCCGTTACCTTGGGACTGCAGGATGTGCACAACAATGCATTTCTAAGAGAGCCAAGTGGAACTAGAATCTACTACATCCTTAGCACTTGGTTTGAAATGGCTGTAGTCAACTAAAGTGTGATCTCTAATTACTCAACTTGCTGGAGGTGTGTACAAGGATTAGTCAGTGGGGACAAATCAAACAGATCAGGACCAACAAAGACATTTCACTAGGGGAGGGAGATGTCTCATTAGGTATCAGTCATGGCAGATGAGAGATGTTGAGGCTGCTGGCTAGACAGAAACTGTAGTTCTCTCTGGGTCGGAGATTGACCAAACGTATCACATGCTGCCAAGTATCACCACATGGGATCGCTCTAAGTTCTAGCTTGGTGAAGGTAGTCATGGAAAGACTGCTGACGAGAGACTCCCAAGGCTGGGGAGGTGCTATTCCCACCTTTAACCTACACTGGGGCTCCAGCAAGGATCAGACAAATGCTTTAATTTTCATCAGAATGCCACAGGAGCATCACCAGCGAACAGGCTCTGAAGGGAGTCACTTCACGGGTGGATTGACCAGGTACCCTTTTTAGGAACTACTGCTTTCAGGGCTTCACAGGTCCCTCCTTTCCCTGATAAGTAAGGCCCTACCAAATTCACAGCCATGTAAAACACATCATGGACTGTGAAATCTGGTCTTGTGTGTGCTTTTACCATATACTATACAGATTTCATGGGGGAGACTGGCGTTTCTCAAACTGGGGGTCCTGACCCAAAAGGGTGTTGCAGGGGGGTTGCAAGATTATTTTAGTGGGGTCATGGTATTGCCACCCTTAC
Source organism: Chrysemys picta bellii (assembly GCF_011386835.1). Classification (NCBI taxonomy): domain Eukaryota; kingdom Metazoa; phylum Chordata; order Testudines; family Emydidae; genus Chrysemys; species Chrysemys picta. Next base: position 124,028,897 of record NC_088797.1, on the reverse strand, counting down.
TTCTGCACTGCCTTCAGAGCTGGGAGTGGTGGCTGCTGACTGACTGAGGACCCAGCTCTCCAGGCAGCAGCGCAGAAGTAAGGGTGGCAATACCATGCCGGGCCATCCTTACTTCTGCTGCTGGCAGTGGCTCTGCCTTCAGAACTGGGCTCCTGGCCAGCAGCCGCCGCTCTCCAGCTGCCCAGCTCTGAAGGCAGCGCCACCGTCAGGAGCAGTGCAGAAGTAAGAGTAGCAGTATCGCAACCCCTCCACCCACCCCTCCCTGCCACCACTGCACAACTCCTTTTGGGGGGAGGATCCCTACAATTACAACACTGTGAAATGGACCATGAATTTCATAGGGCCCTACTGATAAGTGAAGCTGTAACCACTTGGTGTGGAGGGGAAGGAGTCCGGCACAACCCAGGTTTATGGTCTACTGCAGTGTTTCAACTACCATTCCATGGACTGGTACCAGTCCCCATGATCTCCCGGACACAGTTTAGGAAGGCAGCAAGCCGGTCCCCAGTATCAAAAAAGTTGAGAAACACTGGTTCTAGTGAACAGAGCACTGGACTTGGACTCAGACCTGAATTCTAGTCCTAGCTCGGACACTGGCCTGTTGGCAGGTCATGTGCCCCCTGTGCCTCATTTCTCCCCCCCCCCCCCCCCATCTATAAAACAGGGATGATACTGACCTTTATAAAGCACTACTGTAAAGAGATATATTATCACAGTTCTTATATAGTCATCAGTATAATACCTAGCTATCACCCCTGGCATTTGCTGGCAATATCATTATCCTTGCTGTTAGCACTAGCAAATGCCAGTGGTGAATTTCACTCAAAATGGTTGCTTTGAAGAAGATTTGATTGACAACAGTACTTTAAGAAGACCAGTCTCGATTCAGGATAGTTGTTATACAACTGTTCCTTAGGTTTTCCCTGGTCAGTCACCTTGAAGTCATTTACTGTTTGGCTAAAATATGTCCTCACTCCTGAAAAATCAAATATAGATGAAGCTTTGAAATTGGAACAGCAAAATCTGAATTTTTGCATCTAACTTTTAGCACTCATGAATTTACTATCCAGCCTAAAAAGTGAAAGGCCAAACACACTAGCTATAGCCAGGAAGATCCTGTCCACTTCCCCCCATTCACTTATACCCGTATTCTGCAATGTCACCAGCTATTCAAACTCTCACCCTCTCAAATGAAGGTAACAGCTGTACCAATGTCTATGGCAGTCGTGTGATGGGAATGAATGTCCAGAAACTAGAATCAACTGGAAAAAATATTTTCTAGTGGTAAGAGAGTATTCACTGTTTCTAAGAACCACCCCACTAGAGGCAAGACCAGATTCTGAGCGGAGCCAAAGTTGACAGAGTTACTCCAGATGCAGACCAATATAATCAAGATCCAAATCTGCATCATAAAAGCAGAAGTTTGCCAGTCTACCAAAACCAGCTGCCTCTTCCCGCCTCTCAAAAGACTTCATGATGAGGAGTTTTAGTGATTACTAAAATTTCATTATTTTGAATCATACAAGAACATAAGAATGGCTGTACTGGGTCAGACCAAAGGTCCATCTAGCCCAGTATCCTGTCTGCCAACAGTGGCCAATGCCAGGTGCCCCAGAGGGAGTGAACCCAACAGGCAATGATCAAGTGATCTCTCTCCTGCCACCCATCTCCACCTTCTGACAAACAGAGGCTAAGGACACCCTTCCTTACCCATCCTGGCTAATATCCATTAATGGAATTAACCTCCATGAATTTATCCAGTTCTCTTTTAAACGCTGTTCTAGTCCTAGCCTTCACAACCTCCTCAGGCAAGGAGTTCCACAAGTTGACACTGCGCTGTGTGAAGAAGAACTTCCTTTTATTTGTTTTAAACCTGCTGCCCATTAACTTCATTTGGTGGCTTCTAGTTCTTGTATTATGGGAACAAGTAAATTACTTTTCCTTATTTACTTTCTCTACATCACTCATGATTTTATATACCTCTATCATATCCCCTCTTAGTCTCCTCTTTTCCAAGCTGAAAAGTCCTAGCCTCTAATCTCTCCTCATATGGGACCCGTTCTAAACCCCTAATCATTTTAGTTGCCCTTCTGATCCTTTTCTAATGCCAGTATAAGTTAAGCAATTAAAATAAGCAGTCCATTTCGTTATGATTATCCTTGCTTTGTTCATCAACTGGCTGATTTGCCATGGGTCTCCCAGGCACTAATTTGCACCAGTGAGATCCTACAGTATTGTGTAAAGTGATGAAGGCTTTATTGCATGAATTTGGGATGGCCACTGTAATGGGGCAGTCACCTCTGGAGCGCCTCACTCCATCACATTCCTTTTTTGTCCCTGGTGCACCCTGCAGGCTGACAGCCAACTTGGCAGTCTTCAGTGACCTGTGGCCAAGTCAGAGTCCAAATGAACCCCTTCTGGGGTATGAAAGAGTCCAACAAATAAGCAGTCTATTTCCCCTCACTAGGGTCTTCAGCCCCAGCTCCAGGGCCTTTCAATTCAGGCCTTGGGGCAGGCTCCAAAAAAAGCCCTGCCCCTTCTTGGGGTGTATGCCACATTACCTGTGGCTGGTAGGGGAGCCTGAACCTGCCCATTGCTCTGGGTTTAACCCAGAGACCATATGCACAGCAGCCATATACTGACTTTCTCTGGGCCTCTTCCAACCAGGGTCCTTTTATCTCCAACACGACCCCGGGGTCAGCATCCTCAGGTTCTTCTCCATCTCCGAGCCCAAGGAGCACCCATCTTTACTCTTCTGGTACCAGCCAGGAACTGACTGGCTAAGGCCCTGCAGTACTTTTTATCTGAGCCTGCTGGGCTCCGATTGGCTGCTTCTGTAGGCAGGCCTCGAGGACCCACTTTCACTGCTCCTATACTGTTACTTGGCTGCTTCCTACAGCGGGGTATAGCAGGACTGGGGGGCCTCCTGTAGGGGGCTGCATAGGCTAGGTACAACCTGTCACAGCCCCATGTACGTTTGAGTACAAACTGATGGCAGGGGACAACCCCTACAGAAAGATTAGAGAAAAATTAATTTTCATCTAAAAATTTTCCCAACTAGCTCTTGTGATGAGCAAGTTATCCATGTCCTCCCAAGTGTTTTTTTTTTAAAAAGCAGCACATCTGTCTTTTCAGGAAACTATATACCCCCTTTTGTATTTAATTCCAGGATTAGGAGCCCCCGTTCTGCTAGAACCCAGATTTGTTAGCCATCTGGGCCTGTCTGAAATGATGGGTGGTTGAGCTGAGATAATGGATGTTACCCAACAAATAAATTTTTTTTTAAATATATATATTTATTTATTTTTGGCGGGAGGTGGAGAAGATTCATAGAGTTTAAAGCCCTAAGGGACCATTAAATCTAGTCTGATCTCCTGGATATCATACGCCATTACATTTCATCCAGTTATCCTTTGTACATTAACCATAGGAACAAATCACGCTCACTGTTTAAAAAACAAAAAAACAAAACAAGAAAAAAAAAACCACATCTTGTTACTAATTTGAATTTGTTGATCTTCAGCTTCCAGTCAGGATTCTTGTTATGCCTTTCTCCACTAATTAAAGAGCCCTTTAGTATCTGAAATTTTCTTCCCATTAAGGTACTTACACAATGTAATCAAGAGTGGGAAGAGGGAAGATTGTGGCAACATTGCAACAGAAATTTAAGTTATGGGAAAAGTTCAGCTTTTGGTCTTTATGTAAAAACACCTAGGGTAGAAGACAGGAATGGTTACAATTAAATAAATATCATAGCTTATTCAGAGAATAAATTTCCCAATGATTCAAAGCACCAAAACACAAACACCCTCGAATATTTAGACAGCCTCCTAAAATATGTATATTCATCATGTAAATGACATGAAGGTGGACAGATCCAGAACTTTATAACTCCTTGTAAATCTAACTGTTGCATTAAGACATTCCACATCCTCAAACTCTTTATTTAGCTACATTTATAATTTTGTTTTTCCAATGTTTGCCTCAGTTCCCATCCTGAAGACATTTTTGGGGGGTGGGGAGCAACTTTTTCCCAGTAATCTCAAAAGACTTCACCCACCCCCAACTGCGCTCTATCCACCTATCTAGATAATTCTAGAATCCTCACCATTATAGTATCTGAAGTACAAATGCATCTGAAGAAGTGAGGTTTTTACCCATGAAAGCTTATGCCCAAATAAATCTGTTAGTCTTTAAGGTGCCACCAGACTCCTTGTTTTTGTAGATACAGACTAACACGGCTACCCCCTGATACTTGAAGTACAAATGAACACCCAACCAAAATCTCAAACTTGAACATCACTAAAACTTTGGTGGGAGGACAAACAGATCCCCCATTTTGAAACTACCTCTTCCTGCTAAGATAGGGTGTTTTACTTCAGAATTCTGGCTCATCCTGAAACTTTATGATCTGCTGATCCAAACTATGTTGTTTGCCACATCTCTAATCTGAGAGAATGAACAGTTTTCATGTGCTAGTTTTCGAAATAGCTTAAAAAAGTGGGAGGGGTCATGGGGAAATAGCAGAGATGCTTTTTTCACCTTTCCACGGTGAAGAGTATCTAATCAGCTTGCTTAGTTTGCACTATTTGCATTTAGTTTCTTTAATCCCTAGCCTCCAGGAAGATGACGGTCACTGGATACTTCCCAACGTTGCGGACATTAGAGTTCAGTTATTACAGGACACTCGCTGATACAGCCCACTACTAGGCATTGGGGGGGTCTAGAGAATTACTTCTCTTTGTTAGTTCAGTTCACTCAGACATTCTGGTCAGTTTACTGTGATTCCAGGGTGTTTGTTTTGCTCCAATAGTCTAGTTCTGCATCAGTTCATTCTAGGATTGAAGAGATGCTGTCTTTGCTGTACATACATCCCCACAGCCCTCGCCTTCCATTAAGGAGCAGAATCACCTCACGGCTGCCTGTTATGCCTCCTGTACCAATGAGGCCCCTTATAATCAAAGGTCAGGAGAGGGAATTCACTCTCAAAAGGAAGGCAGGTGTTTCCTGAAGGAGAGGGAAGGCCAGTAATGGAGTCAGCTTGAATTTCCATTAAGGGTTCTCTCTTCACTCCACCAATGTACAGTTTTGCTGAAGCAGTACCCTCCAAGGCTACCCTAGCCGCCCACTCTGTTGTCTCTTATAGGGAGGCCACATTTGGGGCCCAATCACTAGATGGTGCCCCTTTAAATAATAGGATTGATAATTAAGGCTCATTCTAGAAACATCCCTAATCAGGGAGGGGGACTAAATAGGGTAACAACCCATCCCTAAATGGGGCAGGACAGTCCCAAACTGTACATTTCGAGTCCCGGTCCCGGGCTGAATGACTCTGGGACAGCATTGGTCCTGGATTCCCTGCAGCACCGCTCTGCACCTGCCTGAGGCTCAGGTGTGACACCAGCCTCTTCCTGGTATGGGTGGGGGGGGGGGGGGGGGGGAAGGGGCTGAGGTGGGCATTTGCCACCACGAGGTTCCACCCCTGGCCAGAATCCTGAGGCGGGCAGTAGTAAGAGCTGTCCAGGGAGTTCAGGCCACTGGTGGGCAGCCCCAGAGTCCTGGACCCTCCACCTGCACTGGGGGGCAGGGACATGGGCAGCTCTTGGGATCAGCAGCCCCCGCCCACCCAGAGAGTTGGAGGATCCGGGACTCCCCACAGCAGCTCAGGGTCCCTAGGAGAGTGTCTTACCACTGCCCAGCTCTGGCTTCTGGCCTGGCCAGGGGGCGAGGGCTCCTGCCTGTGTTCCGTTTTTGCATTTTGAAAAGGTGGTCACTCTAGGACTTAAGCGCTTTCCTGAACTGATGCCAAAAGATGATCAAATCCACATTCTACATTTCAGAGAAAGAAATCACTCCCTAGATCACCATGAAATTGTCGGACCACCAATGGGTCCATCAGATTTCGGTTCTCACCTCCTGACTGAGCTGGAAAGAGGAAGTAAACATGTCTCGGTCAGTCAGTACTTATTTATGGAATGCATTTTCAACCCAGTTTGCAAATTTTCTGAGATACAGCTGGAAAAGCATAATGGTTGCACCAAGTGATGTCTTTGAAATTAACGATGAAGATGCTGATAAAGGAAGTCAAAAGAATCCAGCATCAGCTCTTCTTAGAGTAGCTAAATAGCTGGCAAGGGGGACAGCAGGAGACGCGAGGAGTTCAAGGGTTATTTAATTCTTCGGATTAGACAATTGAAAAAAGTGAATTAGTCCTTTGTACTGACTGTCACTTTTGAAAAAACTGACAAGGTCAGCAGTGGCGCCCTCTGGAGTGCTGTGCTCATGTGTCGGTATGCTAATTGCCACTGGCCCTTCTGCCCTCTCAGTTCCTTCTTGCTGGCAACTCCGACAGAGGGGGACAGAAGGGCGGGTAATGGAATGGACATGAGCAACCCCTTTCAAAGAGCAATAGTTCCCAAAGGTAGGTAACTGTTTTTTCTTTTAGTGCTTGCTTATGTCGATTCCATTCTACCTGACTCACAAGCAGTATCCATGGAGGCTCAAAGTTCACGGTTGTGCGGCTTACAACACTGCTCTACCGAAGCCAACATAGTCTTGGGCCTGCTGGGTAATTAACTTACTAACGAACACTACTTAACACTTACTTACCAACTACTGTAAGCAAACAACTATGTACAAGGCAAACAACGATGAGAGTCAGAGAGACAACTGCTAGTCACTTGCAAGGCAAGGAGAAGGCGCTCCAACCAACCGTCACGGGCGGTAAGAACGAACGGAGAGGGTGTAGGGCCAGCGGAGCCTGATATACCGACACTGGAGTGCGGCACTCCAAAGGGTGCCACTGCCCACCCTACAGATACCACCAAGGCAAAAATCTGATGACTGTGCATGTGGGCGTGTGCACACACCTAGAATGGAACTGACATGAGCAAGCACTTGAGAAAGGAAAAAACGGATCTACAAAACATGTCTAGGTTTAAAAAACTGGTTTTCCATAATTTTTTCCCTTGCTAGGCCAAACATCTGGTGTGATAAAGTTAGCTAGGGTGGCTACTTCTATGTACCAGCCCGTTACGCCCAAATTTCAAGAGTGAGATCAAGCCCTAGTTCGAGGTTACGGAATGTGGGGATCTCCAGTATAGGGCTTAATGGATATATTTGTTCCCATAAAAAGCCACCATGAAACTTAACATGATTATTTCACGTGAGTCCCTCAGGACCAAATTAGCAGGGGCCAACTGCACTGCAGGAATGAAAACACGGACATGCCTGTTTCCACATATTGCTAATGTAACGCATAAGAGTAACTGGGCAGCTACAAAATAACGTATAGTCACATAGAGTCTGAAGACTGAATTATTTCTGCCGTTTATCTCCTCTGCAGGGTTGCTGAAGGATCCTTCAGCATTGCTATGGCAGGAAGGCTGCTGCAAAAATCTACCGCTTGCTTTTTGTGGTGAAGGTGGCGAGATTGAGAATCCTCATTTCTCCTAGCAGAGTTCCAGAGCTGAGGCGCCATAGAAAGAAGTTTGCAAAGTGCCCTGGGCTACAAATACCTGGCTTTAAACAACACCGTTAGCCTCATGAGCAAGAAAAAAACCTCACTCAGAAAAAGTAACAGGCTTCTTACTGCCCGATAAGAGTATTGATTTAAAAAGGGGTTCATTTTAAGTAGACTTGACCCAAGAAAGTACTCTGTTTCTAAAACACACAAGGAAACCACTGCATCTTTAAGAAGGGAAACTAGCTAACTGAACTTTGGTTTGACGCCTCTGAATTCAGAATATTCTGTCACAACGATATCCTGCTGCCAAGACATACTCCAGTTCCAAGTGCAGGCCTAACTCAGTCCAAACCAAACATATGCATGGCTAGAAACTCACTCTCTCTCTCGAGATTAGATTGCTCTTCTAAATACAGATATACTAAATGCATTTGGGGCACCCCCATTTATATTAAGGGCACATTCTTTGGCCACTCAAGTCTATTCAACACTGGTTTAAGCAGCCAATCTTAGTTCCTGTGCTCTTAAGAAGAGGACTCTAAACTGGCAGATAAAAGTCATAGGCCTGAGACAGTTATAAACGAAGATTCTGCAAGCCTGCCGATATTCTCACTCACAGAACCCAAATTCCAACAGGATTAACACACTGACTGCCTCATTGCTCTGAATCAGTACGAGACCCACAGCAAGAGGCTGGTTTACAGAAACTAAACCACAACAGAATATTCTCTGCATCAGATTCATTTACATTTTTAGCTCTCTGTTTGGGACTGGATTTAAAGAAAATGGTTCTGCTCGAAGTAGGATAGTAAAGTCCTCTTGCATCTTAGAACAGGTTGCTGTCTCTTCAGAGAAACAACTTGCTTTCTGAGTATCTGAATGCAACTTCTGTATAACAACAACAATGGATGTACTCTGCAGACGGCACAACTATAGAATATTTGGGAGGGTGTCACTGAAACAAGAATATATGTCATGTTTCCAACAGAGGTATAGTGGTAGCATAATTTGTATAACCAGCCTGAAATGCACCACAGTATTTAACGGTCAATACATAATGAATCAGGTAATGTCCACTGACGCATGATATTCCTTAGGTAGAGGCCAAAATGATTTAGCAGTAGTGTAATGTAGGGACTAATGCATTTTTCGTCTGAGAATGTCAAAGTGATTTACAAATAATTACGGTTCATAACACCCTCTGCTCAAGGTAGGAGCATCTCTTATAAACACCTATCTTCTAGGTGGATTAATTAATTTTAAAATTAGGCAGCTGCACAACAGGAGGGTCACCTAAGGCTCACAAATACAAACAAAAACTCAGGCATGGACAAGTTGAAGTAATTTGCCAAGTGGACCCAGTGGAAGAGTAGGAACAGACTGCAGAAGCGCTTTCCATCCCACTTAGGTGATGTGCCAGACCCTCCCTGATACAGTCTGGTCTAAATTAACAAGGGTAAGCTCTTTCTGGTGCCTTTCCTCCCCACCTTATGCTGTCCCTCCCACACTGACACCTCGGAATGGTCTCAGATTTCCAAACCAAAGAAGATCACTGGATTTCCCATTTATGCATATCCAAAGGGGAACAAAGGATGCTGAAGAATTCAGCCAGACTACATGCCTGGATTAATCTCTCCTACTATTGTCTATAATTTTCCTTGACAACTTTGAGTCTTTACAAATTTACAGTCCTTCCCAGAAAAAAAAAAAAAAAAAAAGGCCATCCTCAAATAAACCACCACCATTTTCCTCCCTGAAAGCAAGAAAAAAAAACCCCAAACAGACAGCACACAGATGTTTGGCATGTACGTCAAAAGCTAGAATAGTCAGTACAAAAACCCCTCACCATGGCAGGAGCTCTCTAAAGACTAACAGTGCATCTGATTTTGTGAACAAATAAAGGTTGGTTCCGTATGGGTGCACCATGTATACAGTACTAAATGAGCTGAAAAGGCAATAAAACCCGCACCACAGGGAATTGTATCACTATTTCATTATTGTACTGGGACTATAGTTCAGGAGATTGAAATGGGATATGGAGCCTTTTACTTCTAGGTGACTGGCTTGAATCTGGCCTAGGCAGGTAGAGTAATTCAAATAGGAGAGCTGTTTAATTGCCTGTGTGAAACAAGTTGGTGGTCTCAACCCAGCTCCACCTAGCAGACAGGCGTACACCTTGTTTAATACATTTGGCAAAGCTGTACTTCCCTTCCCCACCCCCACCGGAACCCACTCTGCATTGGTTGGCTGCTGCATGTCACTGGCAACTGACTCACATTTAGTGAAACGCTTTGGGATCCTTCAGGAAGAAAGGCAAAGGAGAACTGCAGGACATTGAAATAAAAGACAAAAATTCATGGCTTCAGCACATGCTCTTCAGAAAAATAAAGGCGGACCGATATGTGGGAGCACATTCCGTCTCCCAAGAACTTTTCCAGTAGGAATCCGGGTTGATCCTTCCTGACTGCGTGGCTCAGTAGCACAAATGTACGTTCCTTCCATGGTGCTGGCGCCACAAACTCTGCAGCAGTTTAAGTGGCAACTGCTAAAACCACCAAGCTTTGAATTAAAAGAAGAGGACCTTTAGTTTGCTCTTAAGGTTCATGGCAAACCACTGAAAGGCAAGTGAGCTCCTGTGATCTAGTAGAAACGCAAGCAGACACCCACCCATGGCAAGTTCTGAAAAGTGCACCTTGAAGAAGAGGTAGAATCTGGTTCACATTACAAGAGGAAATTCTATTTATGTCAAACATTAAGGCCCGCTCTACACCTAAAGCTTAGGTTGCCCTAGCTACATTGCTCAGGGGTGAAGAACAATTGGTTATATTAGCACTTGGTATTAAACAGGTAAAAATATCACATAACAGAGGAAATCCTAAGCAATGTATCTGCGGCCTACACAGCTGCTCACCTGGAGGTTGATCTAAGTTTTCGACGTTCAGATAAGGGTTTTGATTTGAAAAAATATCCTTGCTGCCTTCTCAACTCAAGAGTAAAGCTTCAAAACCAGAGTATTTCAATAAGCTTACATGCAGAATTTCATAAGATAGTTTGGATATGTGCCACAGGAAGATAAGTGAATGTGAAAAATATTGTCAATAAAAGGGTTACCCTACCTAGGATCATTCAGTCATTCCTTATAATCAATCACTCTCCAGCCTGCAGAGGAGATTATAGCCAGCTTTGATGTACACGTTTCAGTGGGAAGAGGCTACATTCTAGGTGCAAAAAAAAAAAAAAAAAGCCCGCCCAAGAGGCAAGGAATTGTAGCAGCATGGAGGGTGGGTTGGGGGATGTAGGAATAGCTGCTTATTGGGAATATATGCACTGAGGACCCAGCCACTGCCACAGGCTGGAGGAGGGGGGCAGAACAGTGTATCCTGCTGCAAGGTGTGTGCTTCTGCACACAGCATACCAGAGCTGGTAGGAGTGGGCGTGGAGGTGGGATATTGAGGTTTTTGAAGTGGTCATTTTTCAAAAGCTTTTTGGAAGAAGTAGGTTTTCAGGAGGGATTTGGAGGAGGGGAAGGGATGATGGTAAAGCTTATCTGAAATATGTGTATGCTTTATAAAAGTGTTTCATCATGAAAGATGAAACTGCATGCAACTATTCAGACTTGCTAATATTTGCTTATGCCGTATGCTCTGCCAAAGGACTCAGATACAGCCATGCGTTCAATTGCTTAAACTAGTTCTACAGAAACCCAACGGTTGCAACCTCTATGAATCAAGTGATTTTGAATGCAATGAATTCGGGGGAAGAGGAAATCAAACTGGCAAGGACAGACATGAACCAAAATCACCCCCCTCACATTTTGGGAGATTTGGATCTGTATCCTAATGCCTCATCTTGGACCCACTTGTAGCTCTTAAATGTAGTTCAGGAGCCATATAGATATTTACAGCTTATTCCTATAAATGCTATACGAATGTGAATCTTCAGTGAGATGCTGCGAAAGAGATTAAGTGATGGCTGAAGTAAATGTTGAAATCACGTCTATTTAATGGATCACCTCCCATTTGATCCTCCTTTAAACAAGCAGGGGCGTGGAGGAGGAAATTTAGTGCCTGACTGAGAGTCTTATCTATTAGGTTTCTTTGATTACCCCAATTTTAAAAAGGTATTGAAAACTGGGGGCCTAACTCTTAGGCTCTTTGGAAACATCAGCCTGAAGTCCTCCACCTATTCTGAGAACAAATACACCAACAGAAGCAAGTCAAGTTCCCCATACCACCCCATCAATGTTTCAAGTCAGGCAAACAGATCATAGCTAGGGTGAATGGCAAATTTGGTCTCCATGATAACATCATAGGCCTCTCCATCAAGACTAGCAACTTTGGTACCAATTATGATGTGGAAGGAGGGAACACCTTGACATGCACATCTCTTCCTCAAGAGAAAGAAGTCAGTAAGTGTACATCACCAAGTAGAACAGGGCCCTGATGTAGTGGAGACCACAAGGTATTCCCCCAGTCTACAATATAAAGAATAACCATGACCAGATCGAAAGAAATTCTCATTACACTTGACCTATTGCACAACTGTATTACAATTAAATTCCATTAGCTTTAAAGAATGAATAAAATAGCCACTTTAAAAACAAGTAAGTTTGCCCAACACAATTTTAGATGTTAGAAGTTGTAGGTGTCTGCACAAGTTCCTTATGCCTCTTTCCGGTAAAGGCAGAATTCTTGCCTGCTCCTGGAGACAGCAAACACAGAAACAAAACATGGGATATACATGAAAATATACTGCCACCAAGAATGACCGAATCAGTACATTTGTGTACCTAGTAAGATGAACAAGCCAGTACCTCAGTCCTACAAACTGGCAAGTTTTCCTCTGAAGTAATTACAAGCTAAGTTGCTAGGAACACATAGAGGTTCCTTACTGTAATGAGTTTTTCCTGCCGAATGTAGCCCCAAGGTAGCTTGTCATCGGCTCTAGGGTCCTATTGATTAAAGTTTGATGTCCAACTATTGGTGAATGAGAAGGTAAAACTGAAGCAGACAACAAGAACCTCCAACTAGAGACTATCATTGGCTCTGAGATACAAGAGGACACAATGGACCATCCCAGTTACAGGCTCAGATAGAAAGTTGCTGGCTTGAAGCCTGCACTGATGCCCTGGTACTTCAAAAGCAGTTCTTATCTGCCAGCGAACTAAATTTTGACTACGCTGCTACGGCATCTCTTCCAAACAGCCAAACACACAAATACTTTTATATTTGTGACAGAATTTATGATTTCTTAACTCTTGCTTGGCACTTAAAGCAGATTGTCATTTTTGGACACTTGCAGAAATGAAGTTTCCAAGCACTCCAAACCAACAGGGAGAAGAGATTAGCCTAGGAGGAGAGGCCCCTGTTCAGCAATGTCTTGTTGGGTCTGTCAACTGGAGGGTTTCCTTAAACATAATGAGCCTCTTTCGAGCCATCCATAAACTCGTCCATTTCTAGTCACACGTGCATGTTGCTTTTCGCTGACATCAGAGTGTTTCTTTTGATAAGCACCATGTTGTGTTAACGAACATCCAGAGGCTAATGAGAGGCATGAGCCAGTGACAATGAGCACAATGTACTACGCTTCTTGGGAAACTTGAGCTTCCAGTTTTGGTTGGGATGTAACCAGCGTTGTAACTTTGCATGTCACTAGAGACAGGTGAAATGAGGAGACTTGGAGCCAAATCTGGCTCCCAGTTACAGAAACCTAAATCCAAGATGATTTGTTGACTTCAGTGGAGTTCTGATCTACTCTCAGTTTGGCCTGTGGTACCTGCCCCACCAACTTTACGTTAATGAGCTGTGTGTTAAGAAGGGAAGAGACAAAGGAAGGGGTAGAGGAAAGAGGAATGAGAAACTGAAAATAAAGAACCATAATTCATTATATTCTGATTTTCCCCCCAAACTAGGAAGACTAACGAAAGCAAGAGAGGAATAGGCACAGGGGCAGAAGTAAATGGGATTATTAAAACTAAAACAACAACCACCACCAAGGTAGAAAGAGTGGGTTTCAACCACCATAAGCATGTGTCGTAAAAAGGCCTGTTTTAATGTGCTTTTGCTTTTAAATGCACGAAGGTGCTATGCACAACATGCTTTGGAAATGTTCTCAAAGGTGCTCATCAGCAACTTTTGTTCCCATTGAGCTTAGATAGCATTTCTGAGGCCTTTGCACTTTGATTTTTTTTTAAATCCAGGCCCGACAGCGTCATTTAAGCTCTCAGAAAGAAAGGAAGACAGTTGGCCATCCCAGCTGCTCCTTTGTTTTCTCTAACTTGCCCAGAGTTAGTCATCTGCACACAGGACAACAAAGAAAAGTAGCAGCACAGGAGGGGACATGAATGGGTTATTTCCATCTAGATAGCTACAAAACCCCCAAGGCCTCTCCAGACACTCCTCCTATTACAATGACCAACCAGCACTAAACTACTGAGGAAGGTATTTGAGTTAAGGCACAAGTCGGCCTAGAGCACGCAAGCTATTCAACACTGCTACTTACAAAGATTCTCACTTCCCCCTTTATCCTCAATCCCACTTTCCCTTCAGCCCATTTCACTTTTACTTTACAAAATCAGAGAGAAGTAATTCTGACCTCTGTACTTGCCTCCTACTAAGTCCTATGTACTAGAGTTGCAAAATTTGCTTTCTTAAGTGGAGACAGTTTAGCCAATGTATGTCAATGCTTAGCTGTAGCAATTCAGCCACTCTCCTGCCAATTCACTGGTAAGACAAAACACTAACAAGGTTCCAGTGGACAAACTGGCTCCAGAATTAGACCTTATAAGTGCAAGCATAGTCCATACACTCTAGACTAGTCAGAGCTCTGGAACAGCTAAGAAAAAAAGCCTACAATTTCACATAGTCCGGGATAACTGAAGCAAACTTCCAGTCCTATCCAATTTACAACCTTGGTTACATTTAGAACTAAAAAATAAAGAGAGCCACATTTCCTTAGAGACACCAGATCTTGCGAGCTGAGAAGTCTTCAGTGATGACCATAGCTGATCTGAGAAGCAAGCACTCATCAGTCTCACAGGGAATTCTTAGCCATGCAGAGGTTATGGCAGACACTGGAGAAACAAGTTATTTAATAAATCTGCCATCAATATTAGCTAAGCTTGGAAAACTTAAAGCGGACCTGTCTTCCAAACCAAAAATTTACTGCATGATCAATCCGTTTCACTGGAGATGACACTAGGGCTTTAAGCAACAGCTTGTTGTGACAAGGGTAGAGGAGGAGGTTGCATTGCTGTGAAAGCCCCTGGAAAAAAATGTTACAGCTGAGTCAGCCAAAATTCCCATGAGGGAGCACATCCTGAAAGCTGTAGTCATGCCAGCCTTTTGCAGGGCACAGCATGGTTTCCACTAGCTCATCTGGTGGGTGAGCAGGACCATGGCTGTGTCTTCAGCTCACCATGTGCTCTGTGGGCAATCAAGTGCCACCACTAACCTTATGTACTGCTTTGCAACATTGGGTGCAGGAACACATGAGAAAGGCTCTGTGGTCCACTCAGTCCTGGCCTCTTTGCTAACACTTGCAAAGTAAGGTGCCAAATGTAGTGCTGGTTTCTGTGATGTAGACAATAATCCACTAGGAACCAGCCTGAGAGCAGTAATTTATTTCCCCACAAAGGCCACTCACAACATAGTTTCAAACCAGTGTCTGCGAAGTATCCTATGAACTATCCCTAGAGTCATTTAGTCTCTTAATCCCCACCCTTCTCCCCACAGACAGCATTCTCACGGTGAGAGGAAGGGATGGGTTGCAAGGGAGATCCTTTGGGGGGGAAAAAAATTTCCTTCATGTGGCTGGTTCTCAAACCTGGAAGTTTTGGCGGAGGAGAAAAACAAAAATATCCTCGCCAGCTTCCAACTGAGCAGAACATCTCACACCAAGCCCTGGCTGCCCATTTGTCATTTTAAAAAACAATCACAAGCTAAAAAACACAGTTGACTCCTAAAACACACCAAGATGTCTGGAATCGCTGGCTGTGTAATTTAACTTGTTGTTAAGGAAAATGGTTGCCTGCTGCTTTTGCTCCTCCCAAATTTGAAAAACATTCCCACGAGCACTTGGCAGTCTTATTTGTCTGCTAAATGGGGGAGTGGGTAGGATGGGGTGGAGTAACTGTTCTGTTTTGTGTATGTGTGTGGGGGGGTATTTTATGCTTTCATGTTACAAAGTTTATTGCCAAAAATAGTCACACACTTACTCTAAACATTCTGCCCCCTTCCCCAGTTTCCTTGTAGTCATTGTTCTACATGTTCTGTTTGCTATTAGATCTCCCTCCCTCAGTACATTCCCATTAATGTTAGTAAACTTGAGCTATGCATTCTCCCCCCCCCCCCCCCCCCCGCTGTCTGCAAAACTGAAGAGACAGGCCCCAGAGGGATTATCAGTATCGCTTTCCTGACATACACACAGGTTCACCTTCACTCCCGTGAGTCAGTCTGCATGGTGGATCTCCTCACCAACTGAAATGCAGACTTCAAGAATAAATGGATTAGTCACTAGTTTAATCCTAGGGTTTCAAATTCATCCTGCCTACCCTCCAGAGGTAATCCCAGTCACCTTGAATCAGTCCAATGAGGCGACATCAGCTCAGTCCATCTGTGCACCCCAGATCAGATGAGGAGTCTCCAAGGACCATCCAGGTACTGCACAAAGCAGCGTTGGCAATTCAGTGCAGCATTCCTGCCCCCAAACCCTAAGCCAAAAGTCCAGCATGGTAACAAATAGCACCTCCATCATTCGGGTGCCACCTTTTTGGTGGAGTTGTAAGGTAAATGTCTACCAGCAGAACTTGTGTTTTTAAAAGAATCCCATGGCACTTTTTATAAGGATGGGGTATTTTCCCCAGTGTTCTATGCAGTTTATTGTTCATACATAATTTGTCTGCTTTCCTAATTTTGCCATGTAGTTTCAATGCACTCTGGTATTTATATTTAGTCTTCCTGTCACTAAACTCGTGTATAATGTTGCTATCCACTCTTTAAAAGCCACGGCTTATCATCCCACAGGTGACTGCATTTCACCGGTAGGTAAGGACACCTATGCATCTATATTGTTTGAAATTCTATAGAGGGTTTCAAGGCTGTGACAAGCTGAACAGAGTATCAAATCATTTAAAGGACAACAATGGTATTCAAGGCAGTTCACTTGGTCTTACCAGGAGGTAGTTGTACCCCTATAGCGAGTGAATTCATACACAACACAAATAGCGTATAGGAAGTGTGTGTCACTATTACCAAGAAATTAAGAACTCTCCCAATGCAATTATAGCCCATTTGAAGTTGGGGCCTCATAGGTGAAGTTTTCAGATGATGTGTCATAGTACCAAGATACAAAAAAGTTGTCTAGGCAATGAAAGCAGTAAAGAGAAACCAGCCAGTGTAATAGAGAACCAAGGCAGCCATTTCCATAATAAACATGAGCCAGAATCACTTTAGTTAATACAACCATGATCCAAAACTTTTCTAGAAAAAGTAAGGTCTTTACAATCAATCAAGAACACTAGGAAGTTCAAGGTTCTAACCTCAGACAAAAAAGCCTTAAATCTCTTAAGTCACACCCCAACTCTGATTATTCTATGAATTTAATAAGCAAGGTGATTACTTTTACAGGTTTTGCTTCATTTGTGAAGGGCTGAGTAATTGGGTTGTGGGGAAACTGAATATGAAAGGAAAAAAAAAAAAAAAAAGGAATTTCTGGTTGTAACTGAAACTTGTCTGTTAACGATTATTCCTTCCAACTTACTGCCAAGATAATATTAGAAACTGCTTATTTTCTGTACAGCTTGGGGAAAAACAGTCACCCTATGCTTTATTAATCTTGTCCTCAATTGACACAACAAATATGCACCATCCGTCTTTTGTTTGGATAATTTTTAGGCCAGTTTTTCAAACTATCAAACAAAACAAAACTTGAATGTGTAATCAGAATAATCACTTTTCTGATTAATAGCACAAAAGGCAGAAAATGTTAGATTGCCTATGTTAAATCAGAGATTCTCAAGCTCACTGACTTGCATCAAAGGCTTAAAAAAAAAAAAAAAAAAAAAAAAAAAAAGGACCAGGGAAACAATGGTTTTCCAGCTGCTGTAACCCCAGAAATCTAATCTCCCCAATGAAATTACAGAACTGACTGGAAGTCCTTAATATCCTCTGATCTTCTTGGAGCTAGTCAGTTTCTTGCAGCATTGCTGAGCTGGTGACCTATTTGGCGGATATAGGAAACCCAATCAAAGTGTTCTAATATGAAAAGCAGGTTTTCCTTGGAATCATTTTTTTCATGGTTCCAAAATTGGCAGTGTCTGTATAAATAGAGGAGGTAACGAGTAAAGGTCCAACAAGGGATGCTATGTGCAATTATTTTTCCTTTTAGGTTACCATCCTGGGCCATGAGCAAGCATGCTTAGTGAAAGCTGCGTGCCTTGTTTAACTACCTACCTACTTGGCCATGAGGGCAACACAGTCTAGAATGGAGATGGTTAGAAGGTTGGGAAGAAAGGAGAGAACTTAAAAGTAAGATGTGGAATACCTAGTTAAGAAGTCATCTCGCTGCATGAATCTTAGACGACAACAGGATAAATGAGAACTTAACATGTCTGTGTTCTAGACTGCACATGGGAGGTATTGTTACTTGCTATGCTAAGTGAGATAAAAGGGTGTGTACGTATTAACAATGCTGCAGTGTCTTTACTAAATGGGATCATTGAGAGGTTTTCAGAAGTGAGGTAACAATGGCCAACCTCTACTAAACAGGTCTAATGGTTTAATCATTGGTAGGTAAAAGCCACCTGTGCATATTTTTTTTATATATATATAGCGAGCTTCAAGGCTGGGGCAAACTCTTCCTATTAAAGGCTATAGATATAATCAAATGT
This sequence comes from Chrysemys picta bellii, assembly GCF_011386835.1. Classification (NCBI taxonomy): domain Eukaryota; kingdom Metazoa; phylum Chordata; order Testudines; family Emydidae; genus Chrysemys; species Chrysemys picta. The sequence continues at coordinate 124,010,544 of NC_088797.1, read as the reverse complement.
CAATTTTTGTTCTCATGGTGCCTACAAAATGACAATGTTTTAAGATTTTTGGCTCTTAATGGAAGGCGTGGGGGAAAATCTTGTCCAGACCATAATTACTGTAGGCCATGCTGTACAAGGCCTGAAAGGCCAGGAAATAGATACAGAAAATCCTACAGGGTGCCCACTGCTGAGTTGTTTCTCCTAAAGCTTCTCTTAAGAAGGTAAGAGAGTATTATGGAAAGAATCTCAGCCTGTGGACCCAGGGAATCCACAAGGAACTCTTCAACATTGCAGATGCCAGAACCTCCATGCCCGGAAGTGGGCCTACACCCTTCACATTGCGCTGTGATGCCGCCCACTAATGGCATCAAAAGTAGAAGTTGGAGGAGGAGTTCCATCCTCATTTGGCAGCCACAAAGTCACTGCTGGGAAATCCATGAAGTCTTATGGGGAACAAGCAGCTCCCAGGCGCCAATTCCCTCCTGCCCCTCACCTCACACCACCAAAAAAAATGCAAGCCGCTCTGACCGCGCAGATGGGCTTCTGAGAGGAGTTGTAGGACCCAGGGTTCCAATCCCCACTCCTGCAGAATTACAGCATTTCAGGTATTAATTCCATGTCCTCCTCGGTTACACAGCTGGGAGTGAAGCAAAGGAAGGGCCCTATTCATGGGACTGGAGTCTCAGGCACCTATTGAGTACGGGGGGGGACAAAAACAAACACACACTAAAAAATGTGGTGTTCAATACACTTGGTGGCTTGCCACTAACAACAGCCCTCTTCACCCAGCTTGGTAGGGCGTACCCCACAGAAAGAGCTGAAGTCAGCTGAAACAGAGAAACACATTCAAAAAAGTCAAAATGTTTGACTTTAAATGCCTCCATAAAACGAGACAAAATTTGTGTTCTGCACAAGCCAAGAAAGTAACACACAAGACCATCAAGATGACACTGACAGTTGATTTTTTTTTTTTTTAAAAAACTTCTCTCCAGAATGAGCTTACTGCAAGCACGGTTTTTAAAATGAAGCAATGGAACTAAAGGTGCTCACAGCGAAGGAGGGTAGCGATAAGTGGGATTTCCTGGGAGACCCCAATGCTTTAGAACTTCCCGATCCCATCACCTCGTCTTCTGTACCTCTATATTTTTGCCTCCCTTTAATTTGGTTGGATAAGCAGATAGGAGTTAAATTACCCGGGGAACAGTCATTAGCTTCCCTACCATAGGCAGAGCTTACCCAAGGAATCCAAGAAAAAAATACATTAGTAAGGCTAGCTGTTCTGCAGAGATGCACCGAGGCTGATCTAAATGGGTTATGCATCATTCTGCATGGACCAACTCAAGCACCAAGCAGGACCCATGTCACTTTAACCATCATTCTGACTAACTGCTCAACTATGACCATTTCTGCTAGTGCAGAGCATGCAACCAGGTAGTCCTGGGGGAAGTGTTTCTGGTAAAAATATTTGCAGTGCATAGTAGTGATATCAGATAGTTACAAATGGCTATTACAAGTTGATTAAACACCAAGGAGCGAGAGGAGCTATGCACCACAATTCAAGGTAGCATGACTAGGACTTATGCGACTCAACCCATCAAAGAAAAAATGAGGTCAAAGTCACTGGAATACAGAAAGGCCTCCCAAGGGAAGAGAGGGGAACCACACAGCACTGGTCACTTAAAGTTTGCACACTGTCTTATCCTGTCTATTTGTAGAGACAATCCATCACTGGCAGGGGAACAGACAAATCTCATGGTCACCAACATGAGAGTCCATTGTAACTCTTAAATCCTAAGATTCCATATTGTTCCATCTGACAGATGACATTAATCCAAGTATTTTAATTGATAAATTGTAGGGCAAGAAGAACAATGTCTGCTCTATCTGGGATAGACGGGAGAAAGCTTTTTTGTGACATACCCTACTGCTCTAAGATTCCTGTTTTGTCCTCCTCTTGTGCATTCCCTTTAGATCTTTGAATAAAAGAGCCATGCTCAAAAAAACTTTCAGTTCTTGAGGGTGTTATGCCAAGATGAAAAATATCACAAGACTGTTGCACAACGAGTCACCATGACACATTCAAAATGAACGACTATCTTGCATCACACTGGTTTGTCTTTTGCAATTTTGGTAGTACTTTAAAGGTCGAACTGAGATCAAGGACTCATTTTGCAAGGCACCATAGAAACACCAAAATAAAAAAATATCACAAGACTATTGCACAACACTGGACCACCATAACACATTACATTCTGAATGTTCGTTGTGTACCACACTTGTTTACCATTTGTCATATGGTAGCACTAGCTGAGATCAGGGCCTTATGGTAGGCGTTATAGAAACATACAGGAAGAGTTTCGGCCCCAGAGATTTACAGTCTAAGTAGACAAGACAAAGGAAGCATTGTTATTCCCATTTTACAGATTGGGAACCAAAGCACAGAGAGATTAAATAGCTTGACAACAGTCACAGAGGATGTCTGTGGCAGAGGTAGGAATTGAACCTAGGTTTTAGCACCTTAACCATGATATTATCCTGGCTAAACTTAAGTGGTTAAGCAAATTCCCCAAATATACACCGACTAAAATAAATGGTTGGAAGAGAAAGGGTTAACCTCTTCTGTTGTATATTTTGTAGACTTTCACCCCGCTGCTTCCAGCTAATGACTCGAATGGCTATGCCTTAAGACAGCCTCTCTCCCACTCCCGAATAATGGCGCAGAGGAGAGATGGATGGATTATTTCCTCCTTCTGACCAGCCAATTTCTGGTGTGCACCTAAAGATCTCCTCCTCCTGATTCAGTGCTTTTCAAATAGGCTACTGTAGCAGCATGAGGCCAGTTTCAAGATCCTCTCCAGTGTGGCAAACAGAGCATGAGACAGACACTAAGCAGCACTGAGTGTACTTTGGCTAAACACAGTCTAGACAGCTAGAACAACTGATTATGTCCAGAGAATCCGTGTCCTCTAGCTGCTGGGTGCCAGAGCATTTAAAGAAAATGGAGGCAGATCTTCCAGCCCTAAGTAGTGAAGGCAGTCATCCCAGATTTGCCAGCAATGTTTCCATTTTGAGGGCAAATTCAATCAGCCTGGCTTGAACAACATCCGAATGGTCCTACAGTATCTTCGAGCCTATGCAATATCATACCATGAGGCTTTTGTCTTGCAAGACATTAAAGGTGTCGATCCTTGTTAAACTACCTGGTTTAGCCAAGCAGAGGCAGCCATAACGCAGACATGTCTCATTGACTCAAAAACTAGATCCCTCCTAACTCCACACTGTCCATAACTTTATTCTGACAAGGAGTTAGCAATTCATGCCAACTGAGAGAACATATTTGCAACAGGTCCAGGTCATTCATCCCAAATACTGAAGTGTATTCTTTATCTTCCCCTTTAGTAGAGGGGCTGGACAACATCTCTAAGGAGTTAAATGAAATCTTAGCCATTTACCCAAGCCTGCACTTCAGGTGGGGATCTCTAGTGGTGCTGAAGAAGGGGCCGGAAAGTCTTCATTCATTGAAGCACTTGTTCTTATTTTTAAAGAGGCAGATTATTAAATTATATTCCAGTAACACTTAAAGGGCATAACTGAGAGCCCCATTGACTCATAGACTTTAGGGTCAGAAGGGACCATTATGATCATCTGGTCTGACCCCCTGCATGCTGCAGGCCACAAAACCGTCCCTACCCCTTCCCTTGACTCTGCCGTTGAAGTCCCCAAATCCTGTGTTTTAGTGACTTCAATTGGCAGAGAACCCTCCTGCTAGCGATCCCTGCCCCATGCTGCGGAGGAAGGCGAAAAACCTCCAGGGCCTCAGCCAATCTACCCTGGAGGAAAATTCCTTCCCGACCCCAAATATGGCGATCAGTAAGACCCCGAGCATGTAGGCAAGAGTCTCCAGCCTGACCCCTGTTAGCCATTATACTATTTACCTGCCATTGCTCGGTATTCCTTGGCTAATATGTTTTACCATTAAACCATTCCCTCCATAAACTTATCTAACTTAATCTTAAAACCAGACAGGTCCCTCGCCCCCACCGTTTCCCTCGGAAGGCCGTTCCAATATTTCACCCCTCTGACGGTCAGAAACCTTCATCTAATTTCGAGCCTGAACTTCCCCACGGCCAGTTTATATCCATTCGTTCTCGTGTCCACATTAGTACTAAGCTGGAATCATTCCTCTCCCTCCCTTGTATTTATCCCTCTGATATATTTAAAGAGAGCAATCATATCCCCCCTCAGCCTTCGTTTTGTCAGACTAAACAACCCAAGCTCCTCTAGTCTCCTTTCATACGACAGGTTTTCCATTCCTCTGATCATCCTAGTGGCCCTTCTCTGCACCTGTTCCAGTTTGAGTTCATCTTTTTTAAACATGGGAGACCAGAACTGCACACAGTACTCCAAATGAGGTCTCACCAGCGCCTTATACAACGGAAACAGCACCTCCTTACCCTACTAGATATACCTCGCCTAATGCATCCCAAGACCGCAGTGGCTTTTTTCACCGCCACATCACATTGTCGACTCAGTCATCCTGCGGTCTACAAGGACCCCTACGTCCTTCTCCTCTTCCGTTACTTCTAACCAATGCGTCCCCAGCTTGTAACTAAAATTGTTGTTAGTCATCCCTAAATGCATCACCTTACACTTTTCACTATTAAATTTCATCCTATTTCTGATACTCCAATTCACAAGCTCATTCAAGTCTCCCTGCAGAATATCCCTATCCTCCTCCGAATTGGCAACGTTAGGCACTTTACACGTAGTCCTATTCTTGAAAAGTTTACTGTCCTTTCTACATCTAAATAGGTCAGGCAGGCAACAAAGGGAGGGCAAATGGATGCACAGAGAAGTGAAGTGACTTGACTTGCCCAAATTTTAACACAGCAGGTAAATTGGGACTAGAAACCAAGTCTCAAGTCCCAGTCCAGGAGCACATCCACTCAACCATACCATCTCTCATGAAATGTGGACTGGAGAGTAAGCAGAAAACCAGGGACCCCGATTTCCAGAAGAATATGCAATTGCACTTGAAACAGTGTTTGTGGTCTCACACACTCAGTAATTCTGCATGCAAATGTATTACACATACAACTGGTGGATGTGCAATTCATTTCATAAGAAACTGTGGTAACTTCATTTGCGAGTTTGCGTGCTGCTGCACACCAGAGTTTGCCCAAGAATCCAGCGCTGCACCCAATTTACTTCAACAAAACAGGTTACTTCTCTACATAAATTGAAGAAACATTTTGGCTCTTTGCTTACTGTTCTCCAGTACTGTATTACACTGCAAGCTTGAAGACAGATGATGTTTGCTAGCGTCTACAGAGCACTATCGGGTGCACGGCCCAACTTGTGTTAGTTGCATGGTTTCCCTGGTCTGTCTAGTCCTCACCCATTTCCTTCTCCTCCGTTTTGAAGATGTAAGGTTGGGGTGAAAACAAGAGTACAGGACACAGAATTTTAGGGATGCTAACTGTAGCAAGTTATGAGGCCGGATCGGCAAGAGGAGTGCAAGAACGTACAGCCCACCAAAAGAGGGAGGCTGTTCCAGGAGCAAAGGAGAATGTGAAAGTGACAGGTATCTTCCCTGGTAAAGGCAGGACCTTTGGATACAAGATCTACAGATCAGCGGAAGCCCAGGCACAAACAGTGATTATGAACAGGAGGGGGTGGAGCCTTGCCTGACTGTTCCTTGCTTCATATTCTATTCCTAGGGGCCAATCTGCCCTGTGCACAGATCATGGAATCACAGAAAATTAGGGTTGGAAGAGACCTCAGGAGATCTAGTCTAGCCCCCACAGATGGGATGCACTGTGCCCAGGAGCGGTGCCAGGATTTTTGCCACCCTAGACGGCAGTGCTCCTCCTCAGAGCATTTGGCGGTGGCAGTCCTTCCGTTCTGCATCTTCGGGGCGCTTCGGCAGCGGGTCACGGAGTGAGTGAAGGGCCTGCCGCCGAAGCGCCTCGAAGACGCGGCAGGACCCCCGCCGCTGAATTGCTGCAGAGGATGGCAAAATCCTGCCCCCCAAATCCTGCCACCCTAGGCGATTGCCTAGTGGAAGCGCCGGCCCTGACTGTGCCACATAGACAGGAATAAGTAAGACCAAAAAAACGCCAACACACACATACACACACACACCCCTAAGACTATTCTAGACAGCAGTATGTGGTTTGTGGAGAAGGGAGAACAGGGAGGCAGAAGGTCTCAGTCGGGGAGGCAAAGTTTTGGTGGAGGCAGGCTCTGTTTAGTCTTAAATGGACCCCTCCTTTATCTTTGTATAGTTTTCCTAATTAAGCCTGCATCCATCAAGAAGCACAAGTGAACCTGCGCAATGATAAAGTAGAGCATATTCCCAGGTATACATAAAATCCATTAACATTGTAGGGGACAACCATTAAGTCTTGGAATTCCTAGATTAGAAAGCCATTTGGAACAGACATTTACTGAGATAAAAACTTAACACACTCCAAAACGTAACTTCATATTGCCACAAGGTAACCTCAGCAAGCTACAAGAAAAGGGCAATTTCCCTTGCCAAAAAACTCCCTTGGGTCCCGATAAAATTACACTAGCCATAATACGTTTATTTTACATATCGTGTGTAATATAATATTGGAAATAAGTCTGCAGTTATGTAATTGCAAAGGAAACAGCTATGGGCTTGTTCAGGCCAGCTGAAAATGCCATCCCATGTTTCTACCACCACAAAAGTAAATCCCAATGGATTATGTATAAAGAGCCCTCAATCCCACCCCTCTGATCAGGAGAGAAGAGGAGGAAGAGCAGTATGAAAGGCGGTTGATAGTACAGTTATACTTAACGGTCTGTCAGGGTTTCCATTACAAATAGCATTGCCACAATTTATAACTTGACCATTTCAAGCCACATCCAAACAAAACTTGGCAAGAATGAAGTCAGCACAAGTCCAATTTCCCCCCCTCCTTCCTTTCTTTAAACAAAAGTTCTACATCTACTGATTCGGTCATTTGTACTGTGAAGACTGGCAAACAGCAGAAAATTTGCTGCACGGGTTTTTTGGAGTAGTTAATTTAAACATCACACAGACAAAAAAAAAATATGCAGCCTATCACAGAGCTCAATTTTGAACAACAACATTCTGCAGGAAGATTTTTACGAACATGCAGACTCAAAACATTTAACAGATGCAATCATGAGATGGAAGAGACAGTGCCTAAAGCTGTAGCTCCAGTTGAGATTATTTTGAATGTAAAGTGCTGTAATTTTCTTTATGCACCTATGGTGAATGATAAAAAGGAAATAACTGCACATAGCAAGGGGAGACTATACCCCAAATATACACATGGGGTAGGATAGCTTCCATTACACAGAAACCCAGAGGTCAGAGGAAGGTCTCAAGACAGATTTTTTGTGAACCCCGGGTGGGCATTTACTTTAAGTACCCCAATGTCCATAAAAGTGGACACTGACAACTGCAGTGACACTCAGCATGAAGTGACCCACAGGCTTGATGCAACATGGCTGGAAGGGTCTCAAAATGCGTCTCGTTGACCTTGCATCAACAGCGTGAAAGGGGTTTTCAGGTTTACGACCTGGACATTTCTTGAACTTGCACTGGGCACAGCAATGAAGACGTTCTCTTACCAGACACGATATTTTACTATGGTTGATAAAAAGAAAAAATTAAATATTAGGTATGGGCCCTAACCAAAATTATGGGTGTGGATGTGCCTCAACTTTGGGAAAGTTAAATTGCAAAAAGTTTGGATTCAAATTCCATCACTTGTCTATGGAAAAAACGTTGCTTTGAATGTTGTCTTTGACTAGTTAAGTGCAACACATGATTACTCAGAGTGACGGTAGCCTTCCAATGGCCCTCAACTCTGCTCAGGTACCAAAGTAGTTTAGCATACACTATCCAGCACTGATCATTTGATGCGCTGAGTACGTTCAAGGCCCATTAGTTCCAATAATAACGGAGGGCACTCAGCAAAACTTACAGAATCTCACAGGTTTAGGCCCAGAGTTCTCATCCTTGATTGTTACCTTGTGGCGTGAAAGTTATAGTATTCTCAGATCACAAGAGAAAGCTTTCTAAGGGCAGAGTGGTTATCAAGGTCTACTACGCAGACGCATTGAAACGTTAGATGTCAAATCCCAATGGCCAAGAGATTGTAATTAGAACTCATTAAGGTTGCCACTTTCTGTTTTCAGTTCACCTGATGGTTGCAAAGTATTGCTAACCTCGCCAGAACGGTACAAATAATACAGAATGTGGTAGCCCTAATTCAGGCTCTAGAACAGTGGTCTCCAACCTTTTTATGCCCAAGATCACTTTTTGAATTTAAGGGCAACCAAGGCTCTACCCCACCCCTTCCCCAAGGCCACACCCCTTCCAAGGCCCTGCCCACCTCTCTCAGTTGCTTGCTCTCCCCCACCCTCACCCGACTGGGGAAGGGGTTTGGGAGGAGGTGTGGGCTCTGGGCTGAGGGGTTCACAGCGTGGGAAGGGGGTTGGGGTGCAGGAGGGAGGTTCGGGGTGCTGGCTCTAGGAGGGATTTAGGTGTGGTCTCCCGCTGGGCAGCACTTCGCTTCGCTGCACCACCAACCAAGGTAAGGCAGGCTCCCTGGCAGTTCCCCCAAGGGACCAATGTGCCCCCGCCCCGGGGGGGGGGGGGGAAATGTGGCTCTGTGCACTGTCCCTCTCTGCAGGCACTGGCTCCAAAGCTTTCATTGGCCACAGTTCGCCGTAGCTGGCCAATGGGAGCTTTGGGGGCAGTGCTCGCAGAGAGGGGCAGTGTGCAGAGCCACGTCTCCTTCCCCCCACCCCCCAGGGATAGCGGGGACACGCTGGCCACTTCCAGGAGCGGCGTGGGGCTGCGGCAGGCAGGGAGCCTGCCTTAGCAGCAGGCAGCCCCGCTGCGCCACCAGAGATTACAATCGACTGGGAGAGTCCCCGCAATCGATGGATTGGTGACCGCTGGCTGAAGCTCAGCCCAAGAGAAAATGGACAACACCATATATAAAAAGCTCTACTTCAGAACATCGGCATGCAACATACAGACCCATTCAGCTAACAGAGCTGCCGTGGGCTTTTTACTAGGGGAACAAATGGTTCGTTTTACAAAGCTGCTCTCTCTCTCTCGGAAGGGGAAAAGCCATGCAACACTTGATATTTCTGGGTGGTATCAACACACTTATTGGGACTATTTTGATTACTGTGATTTAAAGAAAAAAAAAATCTAACTACCTATGCGTTTCATAGCCAGCTTTCCTAAAGCACCACTAAACCAGAGCCAGACGTGTACTGTATGGGATTTTACAAACTACATTAACAGTCTTTCGTCAAAGGCAGTAGGAAAGCAGTAAGGATGTCTAATGAACAAGATGCTCAGTCCGATAAAAGTTTGAACCACACAGTTAACCACTATCCAAACTGTTTGCGCATGTGGGTTGTTCAAAAACGAACATCACTTCAAGTTACATTCAGACTGGCTTACTAGGTTTTCACCTGGACCAGAGGGAGAGAAGTGAACCTACCTCATGCAATCAGGGTCTGAATGAATCCAATTTGATTCTCTTTTCCACACATTTACCAAAGGCACACACCTATGGATTGCACCTTTTTAAAAAAAAAGTTCAAGAATCCAATTTTCTTTGGGTTTGTGTAATCACACTGTCCTGAAGAAAAGAATCCATATACCAACTAGTGATGGACAAGAGATTTTCGTTTGGATTTGACTTGAGTTTATCTATCAGCCACAACTCACCAGAATGTCGGTGGGGGGGGGGGGGGGGGGGAGGAGGAGAAGAGAAGAGGAGGTTGTTTTGAGTTTGAAAGAAGTCTCTCCATTTATTTTGTTGGCTGCTTTTCTTTTTTGTGCAACTTCTCAGCTTTGTATTTTCAGCCAACTCCGAAAACACAAGCTTCCCTGGAAAAAGCCATTCCTGTGGTATTTCCAACCTGGCCCAAGCCAGGAATTGCTGAAAAGTTTGAGATGAATTCTGTTCTTGGGAAAGCTGCAGCCCAATTTCTCAGCCAGGGATTTAGTCGAACATCCAGACCTAATGATGCTTGCCCACCACTAATCATCAACTACCTCTGTTCTTCAGGAGAGCGACTATAAAACTACTCCCGTGTTTCTCCGTCTTTTTAGGTTAGTGACCGAGGACCCCTTTATTCAAAGTCAAAACTCTTTACATCCTCCTTACTCATACTATAAAAGTAAAAGTCAAAAATGTATCGACACTAAGCCGCTAAAAGTTGTGTGTGGGTTTTGAGACATTGACATGGAATACTTGACCATGAAGAGTAAGAGTGTGCAGGGAATAGGGGAGAAGGATTTTCCTTGCTTTAGATTTTTTTTCTTCCCTAAATTACGAAGTGTTCAGCTCCTGGCGAACCCCTCCCTGCCCAATTGGCTTTCATAACCCTCATGGGGGTAACGACCCATCGGACTAGTCTGTTGGACTTTACAGATGATTCTTTAAGAAGGGACTTTAACCCTATTCCCTCTGATTTTACTTCAGTGAGTAAATGGAGCAGGATATGGCTCTAAAAAGGCACCTTTTCATAGGAGTTGCTTTTCTGACCATACAATCTCACTTAACACTGACATTCCATCTTAGCAACAGCCATGATCTTTAATACCATATGAACTGAGTTTCCTCGGCACAACAGGGAAGGCTGAATTGGAATTCCCTTGTTTTTCTTGCTTGAAACCAGACACCCTTGAATTGCTGAACAGTCCAAATCTCCTCGGTGGTTATTTTTGGAATCCAAAATAGAGGAGAATGGATCATGAAGGTGAAGGAGAGCTGCCACAATAAGGGGTCTACATACTGCCCTTAGGATACACATGGGTAACTCCCATCACCACTGGCTGGGAGCTAGTGCATTGGATAATTAACAGAACCCCTATCTTAACACAATCAGCATAGTGGCTATTTTATGGCATTTTCCCCTCCTTCACCGATAATCACCTCTTAATAAGTAGATATGTGCTCCTTATTAGTGCCGCCTTATTAGTTTTGCAAAAACACATAGTATTGTATACCCAAAAGACCATATGGCTTCACTAGCAAGCGTTTGCATATTTTCCAAACACACACTACACCTTTAACACCGCTCTAGTCACCTGGCAGGCTAACAGTTCCTCGAGTGCATCGCTTGTACACAGACTCAGATTATCAGCTTTCCGTAAAATTGTGGAACTGCTGCCCAGTGAAAATATTAGCGTTTGGGACGTACAGAACTCACTCCAAACCAATCCGGAGTCGACTTTGAAAGGGTGGATGTTTGACACAGATCAGGACAGCTCTCGGTTAAAGCCCAATCCTCAGAAAAGCGGAGCATCCACAATTCCCACTATAATCAATGGGAGTTGCTGGTGTTCATCTCTGAAGATTAGGACCTTGGTCTGTGAACATACCTAGAAGTCTGCAATGGCTCCTCTGGGTAAGACACGAGAAAATAGGTCTTTGAACCCAAGATCTTAGGCAACCGTTTTGTTTTGGATGTGTGAGGAGGGGCCAGGGGAGAGGGGGCATGTGCAGAAGCAAGCAAATGGGCATGAGGCTACATTTAGCCAACAGTTAACCTTTTCAGCGCTACACACGTACACAGGCTTCTGAAGCATTTCATTAGACGGTCTGAAAAACAGACTTCCAGGAGGCAAAGCCACTGCTCCTCAACCTTTGACCAAATCACTTGCCAAAATTTCATTTTCCGAATGGTAACTGGTTATTCTAGGAGCAGCATAAGAAGGGAATTTTAAGCCTACATTGCTAGCAGGGAGGCTCCCATTCTTTGCCTGAAAAAGGCCACACCAATACTTTTGCGAGTAGCAATTTTAAAGTTTTATTGAATCTACGTAGTCTCTCATCCCTTTTACGTTTTGGGCCAACAGTTGAGCTGTCAAGCCAAGTCTTCATCCCAGAGTAAGTTTTAACAGCCGTGTATAAATCCCCCCAAAACAGTTGTTAGTAATGGAAATGCTGACAAACCCTTTAAAAAAAAAAAAAAAAAAGTGACAGCAGGGTAACGTATTATTCTAAGAAGTATGTGCACAAGCTGTGGAACCTTCTCTCCTCCCGCCTTAGTTTTCTGTTAATGTACGTTGGCTAATTAACAAACAAGCTTACGAGACATTCTTACAGCAGAAGGCAACATTTTGGCCCCCAGCCCAAACCAACAGGGGGAAACTTCAACATCCTCAGCCAGACAGTACCAGATGGAGCTAATGTATAGTTACATGAAATGATGAGAGAACGAAGGAAGGGAATGAACAACCAAACTATTAGAAGAAAAAAAAGATAGGTACAAGTGTCTCACCGCTTTCGTTTTTCTCTATTACGTCCACGACTTCCCCAGCCTGAAGGCTGATCTCCGAGTTCTCCTGTTTCTCATAGCTGGACACCACCACATATTGCTCCAGGATCATGGGTTCAGAACTAGCATCAGCACCTGGGGAAGGGAAAAAGCAAGCTGTAAGCCAGCTTCCAGCCATGGCTCCTCGAGAGCGACCTCCGTCCATCCAATTCATGATAGGCCAATTTGTCACCGCCGTCAAGCCAATCAGAACAAAACCTTGGCTCGCAGCATATCCCCAAAAGGCTGGCCATATAGAAACAGCTTCCTCTGGCCCACAACCCAGCAGCACAGAGGAACATTAGAGAGGAAGAAAAAAAAAGTTTTAAGCATAGTGAATTAATCAAAGTTTCATGACGGATTCTGAAAATAAACCTCTTCCCAACATGGTTGCCACAATCCTTGTCCCCATTCAGATAGAAAAACCCCGGGTAGAAGCAGCATAAATCCACAGCAGAGCGATTCCCCCCCAGGAAACAAAAAGAAAAAATAAACAGTTCTCCCCTCGGAGGCTCAGCTCCTTCTCCACTCTTGAAGGCTTGAGCTGCAAGTCAAGAGGGGGCTGCGGATGCCAATCATATTCATGTGCACTGCAGCCCTTAAATAGAAAACACATGAGCAGGACTGAGTAAGGGAAGGGGTGGAGGAAGGGAGAGAGCGAGGGGAGGGCAAAGAGAGAGACTGTTTACTTGAAACAGAAGAAAGTTACAGAGCCAGATTCTTATTAACACAGCCACCCCCCTCCCCACCAGCCTTTTCCAAGCATTTTGCACAGTCGTGCAAAAAAACAAAAAACCCACAACAACCCTCCAATTATAAGAGATGCAGAACTCCACATACTGCCTTGTACGAGATGAACAGCGGAAATCTTTACACAGTCTGATTCTCTCTCCCTTCCAATGTTTGTTTATTTTTTAAAGACGTTTGCAAGCTAGCATGAAATGCTTTAAATTATTTCATCTTCTCCATGCTGGACTTTTCAACCATCAGGAGATATTGCTTCCCTATTCCTGCACACTCCCTGCCCCCCACCTCCAAACACACCAGCATCCCTCTGATTGGTTTCTTTTGGTTTTCCGAATAATGCAAATCATATGTTTTCAAGCCAAGCTACAAGACAGGAGAGTTCCACCGCCAGGGATGGAGGGAGAGCTCTCTGCCATGTAGCGAGCTGCAGGAGACGCAAGACTCTCCTTAATACATCACTCAACTGCAACATCGACAAAGTGCACAGGGCCACGCCACCGCCGAACAGACAGACACAGAAAGGCTCTGCGCGCGCGCGCACACACACACACACAGAGCAGAGAGAAAGGCTATGAAGGCATTTTTTAAGCCAACTGTTCCCGTTTTAGTTTAAAAAACGGGAGAGAAGGATACTATCCTTTTGATGTAGATCTCCTTCTAAACAAAGCATCAAGGATCACCTTGTTTAGAGACACTAGACCAGGGATTCTCAAACTTCATTGCACCACGACCCCCTTCTGACAACAAAAATTACTACATGACCCAGGGGGTCAGGGCGGAAAAGAGGACAAAGCCAAAGGGCTTCAGCCACAGGTTGGGGGCCTGTAACCTGACCCCCAGTACCCAGGGCGGAAGCCCTCTGTCTTCGGCTTCAGCCCTGGGTAGTGGGGCTCTAGCTTCCGCTTTGTTCCCAGCAAGTCTAATGCCAGCCCTGGAGACTCCTTAAAATGGGGTCGCGACCCACTTTGGGGTCTTGCCCCACAGTTTGAGAACTGCTGCACTAGCCATATGAAACATTTGACACAGCTGCAATAGATTGGAGTCCTAATGGATTAAGCACTCTATGTAGCGGAGATTCCTGGTGTAAACTAGAGAAACAAGACAGGCAAAAGGTGAGGTGGGAAAGCAAGGCAAAAGAACTCTCCCATGGTCATACAATGGGTCAGTGGCAGGATCGAGATAGAATCCGGGACCTCGAGTCCCAGTTCAATGCCCTATCCACCAAACCAGGTAATCAATGGAATACTTAAATTATTTAAATCATTACAACCAGGAGGATCACGATCAGCATGGTTCTTACAGTGCCTGCACATCCATCTTTGTTTAGTATGTAAATTGATTCTACAGACAAAGTTAGGCCTAAAAATTTCCCTTTCCTTTCTTCTGGCAGGTACCTAGTGCCTCATTCAAATGCCATTAGTCCAGGCTTTTCCTGAAACACAATACTGATTGAGTCTCTTTGGCCCAGGTTTAAGAGGTTCAGAATAAAATTCCTTAAGTGTGTCCAGCTAAACTACTCACACAGAGTCCTGGAGCAATTTTTCAGTATATTTTTTAAAAGATTTCATTTCTTGCCAGTGAATTTTCTGCTCACAAAAGCAATGAGTGGAGTATCATCAAGAACAGGATGATTGACTCCTGATGTGCCTATCAATATGTAGGGCAAAAAGCTGCGTGATCATAGGGGACTTCAATTTGAAAGACATGCAACACGAGACCTCCAGTGTAAGTATTAACACATCTTTGGAATGTCTAAATATTAGATAGGACACTTTTTTTTTTTTTAAAGTTAGGAAAAGTGTTGCAGCCAACATGGGGGAATTCTATACTAGACCTGTCTTGACAGATCTAGAGGAACTGATCAGAGAACTAAAAGTTAACGGTAACGTAGGTATAAGTGATCAGATTTATAAATTTGCAGTCATGATCAGAACAGAACAGAGTTCAGACCAGTGATAGATAGATTTATTTTACACACACACACACACACACACACACACACACACACACAGCTTTAAAAGGGGCATTGTCACAAAACTGAAAGCCGTTAAGAGTCAAATCATCTGGAAAGAAGAATTTAATCAGAAAAATGTGAATGATAATTGGGAATTATTTAACACTTTACTAGATGCTCAGACAACCACAATCCCACATTTGAGGAAGAAGACGGTGACCCTACTGGTTTAAAAAAAAATAAAAAATAAAAAAAAAACCACCCACCCACCCCTGGTTTAGAAGGGAAGTAAAGGCAGCTATAAAAATATATATAACTAATGGGGGGGGGGGGAAGGGAAGTTAATAGTAATGAATATAAATCAGAAGTTAGGAAGCCGGAGCCCTGGGAGGAGGGCAGAGTGCCCGGCCAGCGCACCGGGGGGGGGGAGGGCGGCGAGCCCGACCGTGGCCCCGCTCTCCCTGGAGCCGGAGCGCCGCACCGCGCCGCCCCCCTCCAGGTGCCGCCCCAAGCACAAGCTTGGTGGGCTGGTGCCTGGAGCCGGCCCTGCTTACAATCTAG
Organism: Chrysemys picta bellii; assembly: GCF_011386835.1. Lineage (NCBI taxonomy): Eukaryota > Metazoa > Chordata > Testudines > Emydidae > Chrysemys > Chrysemys picta. Next base: position 123,994,946 of record NC_088797.1, on the reverse strand, counting down.
TCAATATCAGAAACTTGGTAGCCTCTAATATCTGAGAGGCTACTGCAGGACTGTGCTTTGGTAGGAAAGTTACAAGAAAAGTAGAAAAAAAAAAAAGTACAATATTTACTCAAGCTACACCATATTTACTTCAAAACAAGTAGTTCTGTTTAAGTAAGTTTAGTGCAGATAAAAGCCTGGGACACAGAAGTAATCAAACTTACAGATCACAGAGCATCAATACATGCTTCCCCACACCATGACTCCCTAAAAGGCCTATATACAGTCAGGGCGGGACTGATTTTGCCATCAGTCAGGCTACCTCACATGAGTAAAAGCCATCAGATCACAAGGCACAACTGTTAACCGAGAAAATATGAGTTCTCTAACCAGAATCGCAAGTCACCACTGATGCAACATTTATACATGCACCTACATGTGCAAATTAGGAGTAATTTTGAGGGCGCAATCTGCGAGGGAAAGTAGTGATTTGATCAGACAGGGGTAGTATTTTTACAGTTCTTGGTGTCAGCCATAGGACGACAATAGTGGATTTTTCCGGACAGTGACTTCCTTTAGATCATGGACAGCACAGCTCTGTACAGGAGCGACTTTTCTTTCTTAAAGTATTTTGGCAAATTTAACAAACAATAGAAATTACCAGTTCTGGGGGAGGTAGGGATGGACAGGGAGTCAGATAAAAGCAGAGACCCACGTCCAGTTTGTATTTCTCCAGACCGGGAATGTTTAGTTAAAAACAAAAGTCCAACACAATCTCGGGTCCAGTGGCAGGAATGGTAGCCATTATGACAACCATCCCTGCTGGATACAAACACAACAGGGCTGCTCCAGGTTATGATGTACATTGGCAAACACCCACATATTATTCACTGACATTTTAGCCAGAAGACAGATGCCAGAGGAGGCGCTTTGCCAACTGAATTGAAAGAAGTGTCACTTCATGAAGCAGCACTTAGAGGCCTCTTCCTTAACTCCAGATACAGAAGTCAGATCTGGCTACAACAGTTAAGCCTTGGATATGCAACACCTGGACTTCCTCCAATCACAGGTTTGAAACCTGGTAGTTCATCCTTCTAAGGTAGATACCATAAGCCAAGCCCTAAGTAGTTTTCATGTGGATCCATCTTAGGGCTTGTGCACACAGTCCTGGCACAGAGCGCTAGTGGGGTATGATTTGTAAAGAATTCTAACATGTGGTGCCCTAACTTGCCTGCTAAAAAGATACCCAATTCACAATGCTTTACAAATCACACCCTCTGGTGCACTTTGCTGCACTGTGCAGACAAGCCCTTAGTTAATACAGCGATTGACGCAATACAAGAAGTTGATAAAAAGAGGAGACTTAAAACAGGCCTGTTTTTTTTTTTTTTAAGTGCTATGGGACCTCTAACGAGGGTGATGGATCCCACATCTCTATGTCCTTGGACAAAAGTTTCCTCCTCCCTCTACTGTTGTGTAGAGAATCAGCTGCTGCCCTCCAACCCAGAAGTGGATGCATTTCAAGACATGTTTCATTTACATCCAGCCTGCAGAGGGCCAAGTGGGTTCAACTTTTTGACTTCAACGGGAGAGAAGAATAAAAAAAAAAAAAAAAAAAAAAAAAAAAAAAAGTACTCCGCACCTTGCAGGCCTGGGCCCATTGGTTGTACTCTGGGACTCCTCCACAAGAGGCTAAGAAATATTTCCCTCAGTAACATTTACAAGGGGGAGCTAAAGAGGCGAGGCAGCCCGTTCCCAGAACCAGAGCCGGAGATGCTTTCTCGGTAGTAAAAGCCACAGCCAGCTTACATGCCTTCTTCCTGGATGTCAAAAGACCCAATGGTTCCCTCCCCAGATGCCAAAGCCCCGGATACTCCCCACCCCATAACAGCTTCTACCGAGCAGTTGTGCATAGTCTGTGCAAAAAACTGTAGCACGCTGAAAATTTAAGATCTGAGGGAGTGTAAAATGATTTGAAACCAACAGCAAAATAAGTAACTTAGTGCATTCTCTGTGCAATTTATTAGACTGGACCGGCAATGGTGTATAATTCCAGCGTCCCGGCGCACAGGTTTAGATCTGGACTTGCCACACAGGCCCTAGCGCCTCATATGAGAATTACAGGTTGACTGTCCAACCATTCAGTTGGAATTCTTCACCTCTGTAGCCCCAGTTAATCTAGTTTGTCAAATGCAGAACACCACTGCTAAATCACGAACAACTGGCAAGCAGGGGGAAAGAAACTCAATCTGCTTGATGAACCAAGACATTGTTTCCACCTTCACAAACTCCTTTGATCCCAGCCTGCAGGGCCCCCCAATAGCAGGATGCATATTTCAGAACAGCAGTGCGGAGTTTGCTTGCCTGTGAGGTTATTTTCATCTGGTGTCCGTTCCTGGTTAAAGTTCTGAGGATGCCTGTTCTCTCCATAGGGCTCAGCTTTACAATCCATCCTGGGATACTGAGGTGAGGGTCGGGTGAAGTCACCCTCCAGGGACTGGGTAATCGTCTCAGAGTGTGTCTGTACCACTCTTTCAAACAGATGGCTGGCTGCTAAACGACATATCCCCAACCTGTCCCCCAGCCCAAGCAGGAGAGCTTAGTTACCTCTGCAGCTCTCAGCGACAGAGAGGCCTACTACTGACCTCAAGTCTCCTAGAGAACAATGCAGGCCAGTAGTACCAAGCCACTTCTTCCTCTGCTGTGGTGCAATAGCCAACATACTATGGTCTGCAATGGCCAATCATTTAAGCCATCAACAGGACACAAGTTGTCTGGATATGGAAATGCGAGAACCCTGATCTTTGCCAAAAGTATTTTGCTATCGGGCCTATAAAATGTGTCAGCTCTTTTAATCCATACCACGCATGGTTTTCATAATGCCCTTTTATGATCATCACGTACCCAGTGTTTACAGATTCCAACTATAAGAATGAATATAAAACTGAGCAGTAAAATCTTTCAAGAGAAGCCAAACAGAAATGGTCAGTGAGCACTCTCTAAACAGGATTTTTACTGGAAGTAGCTGGTAGTGTTGCTATTTTAGGGGTCTCTCTGGCCCTACTGGATACAACTGTCATTTAATCCAGGTGTTCTCAACCTTTTCCCTTTTCTGAGGCCTCCCCTAACATGCTATAAAAACTCCACAGCCCACCTGTGTCACAACTGTTTTTCTGCATATAAAAGCCAGCGTTAGGGGGTAGTAAGCAGGACAATTGCCTGGGCCCCCACACCACAGGAGCCCCCACGAAACTACATTGCTCCGGCTTTGGTTTCAGCCCCGGGTGGAGGTGCTCAGGGCCCCAGGCTTCAGCCCCATGCAGTGGGGATTCTGCTTTCTGCCTTAGTCCCCAGCAAATCTAACACTGGCCCTGCTTGGCAGACCCTCTGAAACCTGCTTGTGGACCACCGATTTACCCCATGCACATTTTCTGCAAGGTATCTGGCAGTATATACAATGGGTGCCATTAAAATGTCCCTAGTTTCCACATGAAGAGTTGGATCTTGGTGCTTACCCATACTGAGCAAGCAGTAACTTTGGTGTCTCATATCCAGCATCGTGGCGACTTAATAAACTTGGAACTTTTTTTTTTTTTTTTTTTTTTTTTTTTAAATAAAGGTAACCCCTTCAGCGTCTTTGGAAATGGTTGCAGGAGGAGGCACACACACTAGAGAAACAGGAACTGGGTTGTCATAGGGGTTTCTTTAATTATTCCTCAGAGTGTGTGTATATATTATATTAGATATGGGGGGGGGGGGGTTCAGACATACATTCTGCCAGCTATTTTGAAATAAATTACCAAATAATTGAAACTGGTATGATTATGTAGTGTTACTTTGGCAAATAAAATTTGCCCGGTTTTAGAAATTCTGCACACAATATTTTAATTTTTTGGTGCAGAATGCCCTCGGGAGTCATTCGCATGTCAGGATTACCACCAAGCCATTGTTGGAAGTTGTACACCCCCCCATCACAGAAGGGGCACGGTCTAGAAAGACAACTGAGTAGATAACAAGTTTGATGTTGGGTTTTTTCTTCCTGGCATAGTTATATGGGCCACACAAAACGTTCATTTCTTTCACAGGTGTTCTCCTAGAAGGCCCCACCATGTACACTGCCCCCATCAGAATATAGGGCTTGTTTACCCAGGCAATGGCATAACGGAATAATTATTCCACTATGGTTATGGCAGTCAATTTTCTCAAGTAGACAAGCTCTCTAGGTTTTTATACCTAATAGGAGATAAGCGATGAAAGTGGAAAAAGAATCTAACCAAAGCCAGGGAAGGAGACATTTAAAAGAAAGCATAACACTTTACAGCGGTTGGAACTAAGTAAGACAGGACAGACCATCTCCAGCAATAAAAACTAACAGTACCTTCATCTCACAGCTTTGGAGTCTGGGACCCGAGCTACGGCAGCAATATTTTGATCAGCAAAGCCAGATAATGGGATTAGTGATTCTATACCGAACAGAGCCATTTGCTGTGATGTTCTGGTAGGAGACTGGAAGTTGTCTGGTACGGGCATGTGGAGAGAGGGGAGGAGAGGTAAAAGTTTAGGATACCGCATACTGCGGCGCAGTGTGGAAAGAGCTCTGTAACTACAGGGAGTATTAAACACTTTTCCTAATTTTAGATTTTAATAAAAAAAGTTACCCAATATTAAAAACAAATTCTTAGTAAAATGGGTCCTGAGCCATAAAGTTTAGGGCCAGATCAACAGTTCAGGATCCTTATTAGAGAGAGCGTTTTGGATTTGGGCCTGGGCCCCTTTTCAATTGTTTAGTAACAAAACAACAACCTTCTCCAATTGCTTAATTGGTTCCATCTATCAAGCAAATTATTTATAGAACATTATTTCTGGGGCATCTTTTGTGATCTCAGCCAAACAATTGAATATAGACGGAGATATTTTTGATTCCTAGAAGATAGATTCAGAATACAGGTGACTTTACCCCACCACTGCAATATACGAATGGCAGAGACACCGGAAGCGAAAGCGTTGCACATAAGCACAGGGTTTGGACTCATCTGTTCGCGTCTAACTCTTAAAAAGAGAGAGATACAGCCAGCGCAACTTGAACGGAAAACCTGATGGATTCGACTAATGAATGTAGAACATACAGTCTCAACGTAAAGCTTCCAACATGACTTCCTGAATCGTTTTAACTGCCAGTCCCCCCGTGATAAATAAGCCATCTCACACACGCACACACTCCCCTGCCCCAATCAAAAAGCACGACAGTGTGCACACAGAGGGCTGCATAGTGAAGTTTAGAACAAAGAGACTATAGCCACAGACGGCAGTGCCACCTCACCCTACTCTCCCATATCTAACACCTCGCCTAGGAACAGTGTCCACTCTGGATACTGGTGCCGCAATCTGGTAGAGTTACTACAGCAGAGCTGTGTCCTCTCCCACTGTGGAGCAGCTGCAGGGATACCAAGCCAAATGCTGCATGTGCCGCTGGGGAGTCTCCTCTAACCTGTTCTTGAGGGCTATACCTAGCCCCCAGCATATGGGACGTGCAGAACGGATATCTGGTCATTTTTAGAAGTTCTGCAAAAGTGACAAATCAGGATATTTCTTCAAAAATTTAGGACAGGCAGCCCTAAGGCAGGTGGTGAGAAGAACAGTGCACGGAGGCGAAGGAGAGAGCATATGGTGTAGCTATGCAGAGCTAGCCAGGTTCAACCCTGGGGTAGCTTCATTAAAGTCAGTGAAGTTACACAAGGATTGAACTTGGCCTCGTTGCCATCTGCACCGATTTCTTCCTCAAACAAACACTCAGTTTCTTTCCTTTCCTCCTTTATGCTTTCTGCAGCATTTTCCAATAAAGTCTTTACAGGAATGAAAAAAAAATTTAAATATTGCCCTTTGCCAAGATTAGCTTGTTAGTTTTGGGACTTTATTTTTATCTGCTGGTTTCTAAGACAGAGCCAAGAAAAATTAGAGGTGGGGGTGGGGGGTGAAGGGGAAAAAGGGCTAGATTTGCCTTCCCCCCACCCGTTCTTGGAAAGTTGGCTCACACTTTATGGAGTCCAAATGACTAGGTTACAGGTAGAAAAAGTTAAGAAAACTTTCCTTAAGTATTTTGCACACAGATGTGCTAAACCACTTGGACGTCATTCAAGCAGCTGCCAGACAGGGTCTCCCACCAGTTTAAAATCACCTAAGTACTTTGGCATTTGCCCTAATTCTGCTTGCTGCAGCAATGTGTTCATATTGGATTCCTTAGAGCAGTGTTTTCTGAAGTGGGGAAAATGGAAGACCTATAGTTAAAAGCCATCTTAGAAAAGCAGCGGGCGGGGTATAAGGGAAGGAAGGGTTACAATTAGTTTCTTGCTCCTGAATGGAGGCTTATCTTTCAAAGGTGGGAAATGTTGCTTTCAAGTACAAGGTCTGATTGGGGGTAGGTGGGCTGGTGTCAGACACACACAACTCCCAGTGACTCCACAGGAGCAAAGAGTGCTCAGCACCTTTCAGGATGTGTCTCATAGTCGGCATCCAACTGAAAAGAAATGCTTGGTTTCCAGAGTTCAATCTGGATCCGGTGTCCCAAAAGGAATGGAATACATTTCAGGGTGGAGAGTACTCTAGCATTTCAATGCCAGGGTCTTGACTACAAAGAGCAGAGGGTTAGAAAGCATCAGGGATGTAAGAGATACATGGTGCATGGGCAGAGGAAGCACATGCAATGTATTGCAGAGTGAGCTGCCGTACCAGGCAATGTAGTGAATCACTCACATCTGCTCCCTAGTAGGCCCAAATTCATAAAACCACACCCACCTCCTTCCCTTTTCGGTCAGCCCAGAAGACCTGGCATCTAGTTTACTGCTTTGAAGGTAGCTACATAGAATGTTCGGTAGGGTTTTATCCAGTCTAGCTTTAAACTATACCAACCTAAGGGGTTTCCACCACCTCCTTCATCTCATTCTCACTGGGTACACCTACATGGAGAGACAACTGCCGCAGCTGGCCTGGGTCAGCTGAATCAGGCTCGTGGTGCTAAAACTTGCTGTCTAGACGGTAGAGGCGTGGGTTGGAGCCTGAGCTCTGGGACCCTCTACTAGCTCAAGCCAGCTGACCCAGGCCAACCACAGGTTTATTCCTGGGTAGACATGTCCGTGGAGTCTTGTTTTCTCACTCCCATTTTCCCCATGTAGCTCTTCTAAAAGTTTACTCTTAATTTCATTCTGTTGTTCCTAGTTAGACACCTTCCATCAGCATACATGTACTAGGGGCAGGGGTGCAAGGTGGTGGGTACAAGTGGCTACATGTAACTTACCCAGATTAGTCAATCCCTGGGTGAGCATAGGAGTTAATTTGCCTCAATTTGGGATTCTATGGGGGCCAAAAGCAAGTGCAGTCCACACTGAAGTCAGTTGCAGCTTAACTGAAGAGACAACTCCACTCCTGCAATAACTCCCCCAGGTCTTAAGCGGGGGGGGGGGGGGGGAGGGGGGGGGGGAGGGAAAAAGAGTCCTTTCTGAGCATGGCTGGGGCAAACACCAAACAAACAATTAAGCTTTTATACAGAGTAAGTGGCAAAGTCCCTAACATAATTTTGCAGATTAGAAGACTGTGTACGCGCGCGTGTGTGCGCAATCTAGATCAATGAATGCAAGATCTACATGAGAAGTGCTGCAGAGAACCTCTCCAAGAAAAAAGTTCTCATCTGTGGAATAAAGCCTCTTATAAAAATTACTTTTACTGACCTCAGTGAGACAAACTTCTAGCTGCTCCACAGACACATGGTATGAAACCCTAGGTTGGAGGAATAAAAATGTATTGTTTTTGGCCAAGGCTTGGAGTTTTTTTGAAAAAGTTGATGGAAGACGACCAACCGTTTTGTGAAGAATTATTTAATTCATTATAAATATTAAAGGAGCAGAGGTTTTTTGAGGAGAGAATTCATATTTAAGAATGTAAAACATTCTAATGCAAGGACCAGTTATGAACAATGAAAACCATCAGTGTTAGCATTATTTTAATAGAGTCATACCCATTGTGCTGAAGTCCATCCATGCAGGGTTGAGACCTGCTCCATTTGCCCCTTAGATAATACATGCTAGAATGAATCAATCTTTGCTGTGTCTTCTCTAGTATTCCCCTGTGATTCTTGCCCTTTTCCTTTTGTTTGTGGAGGCAAAAGAGCATTGCTTCTGGGAATCTACACCAATGCAAGCATTTGCCTGGTCTATGGAAACTAACGACTGGTAGAGGATTGCGTTAGATGCTTAGACCTTCTCTCACTAATGAGAAACTCTGCTTTTCATTTTAGCCACATAAGGCACTTCCTCCCAGCCTTTGACCTTATTAGAAAGTGCAAAGTGTCCTCCTCACTTGAGAATTATGCAGCAAAGGAGTTTGAGAGTTGCATATTCTTCTGTATTAGAAAATACCTACATTAAACACATCTTTCACTTGCTGCAGAGGAGTAGGAGAGCATTTCCATATAGAACACACTTCACAATGGAAGGCGGCCTGCTTTGAGCTCCATCCACCTGTACTGTCCCTTTCTCCTGAACCTGTCTGTCTAACCACATTCCCAGTTATAGCTTCTAACTCTGCTTCTGCAAGCCCATTCCCCATGTTAGTTATCTGCTACATGAAGACATTTCTCATGAACTCCGTTACAGTGTGGTCTAGCTGTTTGACCAGGGGAGCGAGTAACAGTTAACCCCCACAAAATTCCCAAGCCAAGACGAACAGGCACTTTGTGGGGTTTTTCCATCCATTTGCACAGCGGTCTCCCATGAACATTATGGTTTCAAAGTGTGATGCCACCCAACCACCCAGTGGACTTCCCCAGAGTTAGGGACATTGGATTCAGATATAAACATTCCCAGAGTTGAGATTCAGGTCTAGTACAGTTTCACAGGGTATTCTGCGAAGTCTACTGTGCTCTTGGTCTTGCAGCGTGTAGTGCACAATAACCATTTCACAGCACCAATACAATTGGGATGGTGCAGCTTAAAGGGGGGTGGGGGAAAGAAGGGGAAGAGAATTTCTGAGTGCCCCCAACCCCCAATGCACTTCGTTGACTTCACCTCTTCCTTCCCCAGTGCTAGTCACATGAGTGCACTAGAGTCAGACTCCCATCCCCTGGCAGTGACAATATCACCTTTAAGGGTTAGAGCGCATAATGAGCCACCTTTTCTTTTTATGACTATTCTTTTTGGAGGTCTATATATTTGAGAAGTTGATATACAGGTAGGTTGTAAAGCCTAGGAACTTAGAAGGTTAGACCATAGTAAGATGGCCTCCCTCCACTTCACACACAAAAAGCCCGAAAATACATGGTCTGAACTAAGCACTGATTTTAAAATGGTATTTTCTTGCAGTGGCATGCTGAATGCTAACAAAGAGTTAACCAAAAATACACCCCCCGCCCCCCCCCCCCCACACACACACACACATACACACACAATGTAGTACCTTTAACATCCTTCCTTGGAGTCTCAGAGAAACTGGACATCCAAACTTCAAAGTCCAAGAAGAGGGCAGCAGTAAAATAAAAAGAGTAATTAGAAAAACAAGCAAGCAGTTTCATAGCTCTGAAGAAGAAGAAGAGTTAAAATAGCTTTGAAAAAGAAAGGTTAAAAACAGTCTGAGAAGAGAAGCTGATGGTGATTAAGCAATTATCAGAGTCACAGCAATTCATAGGTTTAGGCGAATTACTGAAATTTAGAAAGTTTCACATCTGACCAGTATGAACACATGACTAGATCCACACAAGTCAAAAAAAGATTCACATGCAAACTTTCCCGTTCATTCCAAATATTGAGATCCAGGCATAATGACACTGTGGGAAACCCCAGTTGAGTTACATGGAGTGTAAGTCAGGGAACGTCTTGACCCATTAGGTCTCAGTCCTCCTGCAAAGAAAGGTAACTCATGGTCCATGGAAAGAGTTTAAACAGCCTAAAGAAAGATGCATTTCAAGCAGGCATTGAACAAAAGCATCAAGCATTAGTGAGTGAATTGACAGTAAAAGCTCAGTAAATAGGCAAAAAGATTGTCTGGCAACAAGGTCAGATTTATGCCCTATTCAGAGGGAAGAAATATTGGGTTTTAGGATGCTGGAAGCAGTCAGTCTTTTTCAAATATGCTTTTTTGGGTTGAGGACATTGGAAGTTTATTTTTAAAATCAGCAGATCTACTCCTTGACCAGACATTTGTTTAAGCCAGTTTGAGTGTAGACACTGACAGCCAGAATTAGCATCTCAGACAGAAACACTGCCCCCATTGGAGGTAGGCAGGAAGAGCAGATAGCTTTGAGAAAAATTTCTTGATATAATGAACCAAATTCATACATGATTTCTTAAAATAAGATCTTGCAAGCGACTTAACATGACTTATAATAGTTCCAGAATGCCACACACCAAAGTAATGTGGAATTCCTTGTGTTATATTCTGGCACACGATGTAATGCTAAGAACTGTTTTGCTGCTATGAGACTGATGGAGCCAAGACACCACTTGAAGGAGACAAAAGCCAATACACATTAGGGGATTTATTTGTGACTGGTTGTTATTTGGAGTCACAGGATAATAATGTTCTTTGAACAGGCCTTTGGTCCCTAGTCTGTGCTGGCAATTCACCAGTTACACAATGCAAAGCGGAAGAAGTCCCTTTCAGTGGGTTCTCCAACTGAAAATATAAAGTCAAAAACATTGCCTAATTAATACATTGCTTTTCCATAGCACTAAGGAGCTCTAAAGTTCAGAATGCCCACTGAGGTAGGTAGATTAGCCTCACGGGGTGGAGAAAGACACTAGAGTATAGAGCAGTTTATGGAAATTGCTAGGATCAACAGGTTTTCAGCAGAGGCCCATTGACTCTGGAACTCACTTTCCCATTTGACCCAACAGAACAAGAGTCTACCCTTCACAGCAGCTTGTGATGCCTTTAGAGACCATAAGACTCCATAGCTGGGTCACTGGAGGGAGATTCTGGATTTGCCATGGATTCTTTGAGTGGCCGTGGACAAGCCATGTTGCTGCTCAGTGCCTCAGTTTCCCCCATTTATAAAATGGAAGTAACAATACTTCCCAACTCAAAGTGCTTTAAGATCGACAAATGAGAGGTGCTATTGAGTAACAACTAAATACCAGCGGCATATTCAAGCTTTTGCCTGTGGATGGTGATGTGTGGGTGAGAGAGAGAGATGGAGAGTCTTAATTACTAGTTTGTACATATACATCCAGCGACGTTAAGATGCCTAGATACATAATAACTTATTACCATATGCAGATTACTCTGGATAGACAGACAGAGGTGACAGAATTCTAAGTAAAGCAACAAAATTATTTCATCCAAAGAGAGGCAGGGGAGGGCAGAAGAGAAGGGGAATTTCAAACAAAGTTTGCACTGAGCCAAGCTGACACTGGAAACTAAAACAGCTGAAGATGAAAAATATTTGGAATAAGGAAACGTCGATCATGTTCTTGCAGTTATACTGGAGCTACGTGCTCCAGCAGAGTGAACTTAATGGGAGCCACTTGGTGGCTCTGATACATGAGCACCACCAGTTCAGAAGTAACTGTTGGTACTTAACCCAGCTTTTCATGCAGTTGGGTAGCACCTTGTGCTTATTTGATGTAGTCTCTTTTCAGACTAAAGCAACTTTTCTCTCTTGGCTCCAGCAGCTGATCCAAGACTGAAGACAAGAGAGAATTTAAGGAGTAGTTGGATTTCTTGGATTCCCACGCATAAAAAAGTTTAAAAAAAGGATGAGCTCTGTCATGCAAGAGAAGCGCTGGATAGCAGTTAGAAATAAATGAGAGCGCTGCTGAAGAAGACAACTAGCATATTTCAGCTGCTCCGGCACAACACATCTGCTTAACATTAAACTGCCTTCTTGGGGATTTTTTCTTTTTTTTTTTTTTAATTCCAAGACGCTGAAGGCTCTAATTGCTCCCAGCTTCTAAACCTCCCCCAACAAATAACAAAAATACCCAAGACCGCAGTGATGCATGCAGCCTCACAAGGAGAGTGTTTGGGGGGAGGAGGGCAGAGGCTGGAAAGTTCTGCAACTGTGCCAGCAAAACAAAAGCCATAACAAACAGCCCAGGGTTTCCCTTTAGGGCAGAGTTTTACTGGAATTCTGCACCGGGCTTGGTGTCAATTTCAAATGAGACTGGTAATGGTAAATGAACAACCCCCTAACTTCCTTCCCTCTGCTTCCCCTCCATTACGTTGCTGAAAAGCCAGTTAGGCACCAATGACTTAGAGAACCATCATTTGGAAGCGAAGTTAAAGTTGCCTACTAATGCAAGCCACTCCTAATATATTTGGGGCCTGATCCTGTTCTCATCCAGTTCCTTGGGATTTTTACTGCAATTTCAAATGGGGTCAGGCCTTTAAAAAATAAAAAATAACGGAGATGGTTTCCTTAAGAACAAAGCAATGGAGCAGAGTGGCTTGTGAGTAGCATTAGGAAAGGCTCCCCTTCAGTTCAGGGATGAATTTCACAGAACCAGCAGTGAAACAGGAGAGGCACGTCTCTGCTGGAAACAGCTGCTGACCCCCAGTCCGATTCAAATTGCTGCCTTGGTCTACAGACAGGTCAGCTCTGCCTTCTCAGGTGGAGACTGTAAAAGGAGTGGGGGGGAGGAGAGAGAAGATACTTTATAAGATTTAATTAAACTAGTTGCCATGGCAGATTGAAAGACAGAAGCAGATTTTATTGCGAGTTCACCAAGAAGCCTTCTTGATGCCTTTAAGACAGGCTTTTCTGGTGTTCCTCCGACTGGTGGTGGTGATGGAGAAGTGGGCTGTGACTCCTGGGTTGTGACACCAAGCTTACAATACACCTCTACCTTGATAGAACGCTGTCCCCGGGAGCCAAAAAAATATATCTTACCGCGTTATAGGTGAAACCGCGTTATATCGAACTTGATTTGATCTGCCAGAGCAAGCAGCCCCGCCCCCCTAGAGCGCCGCTTTACCGCGTTCTCTCCAAATTTGTGTTATGTCGGGTGGGGTTATATCGAGGTAGAGGTGTATACAGCCCCACCTTTCTCATTTCAATAGAGCTAGTCTGTTAGCTCGGTCTTGCCAGGTGTAGTCAAAGAAATGAATGCTACATTCACATGGCTTTTTGCAAAAGCCAGAGAATATCTGAAGCATTAGAGAGGGGCCTAATTGCAGGGCTTAGAGACAGACCTGATCGTTCCCATCATTGCTTGTTCCTGTTTGTATTGCAGTAGCATCTAGGAGCCCTAGTTGTGGACCAGGGACATGTTGCACTAGCAACTAGGCGCTGTCCAGATAGATTTAAAAAGAGAGACAAGCCATCCCCCAAAGACCTTACAACCTAATCTGGAGACTTCTCCCTTGTTTGGCACACAGTGGAAGGCAAAGGATTTTGCTTGCTCTGGAGGAAACATAAGGCCACCATTAGACGACCCAGCGCTCCTGGAGGGAGTCTCCCATCTCATGCATGATCTTTCAGCTGAACTACAAAGAATGCCAATTCAAAGGAAGATGGTGCAACGTCTGGTCTCCCTTTCCCGGAACAAAGCTGAGGTTGAGAGCATCTCACACAGCAAGGTCTCTTTGAAGCAGCACCTAAAATCTCCAAAGAGGAGCCCCAACCAATCATCTGTTGCTGGATGGATAGCAGCCATGTCAGACAACCATCGGCAGGGATAAAAGATGAGGAAGACAGGAGTAATCTCAGGGTGCATTTTGAGAGTCAATCCACCGAAGTACTACACAGAAAGCAACAGGTGGAATAAGGAAACTCATTTGCACTCCTTTTCCTGCTCATCATTAGCTGTTCCAGGGTTTCTTTGTTGTTACTGCTGCTGCTGCTGCCAGCATGAACAGCAGTTCTCAATGTGCAGCATACCATCACTAGAATTTTCCTGTACTGCATTTCAACAAGAGTCCGATTGCCAGAGATCTTCACATTAAAGGGGCTATTGTCCTTTTGACACTGGAGCCGAAAAGGTAAATCCCCTACATGTCACTGGAGGTTAAAGACCTCTGCACATGCAAAATTAATAGACTAGAAGTGCCCATCATTAAGCCCTGCCCCCCAAAAACACCAGCAGGGAATATTAGGGGCAACTTGCCATTGGCAAGTTGCACACCCAAAGCCAGGCAGGGGAAGAACGAACATGAGTATCCCCCGTTGAGTAAGTACGTACAAGCACACTTAAGGGCAAGTGCTGGCATTTGAAAATGGAGAGGGGCCAAGCTCTCCACCAGTTCCTAGCAAATGGTGTGTTCTAAGGGGGCCTAAACCTGCTCCCCATTGAAATCAGGGATGAGAAATTACTGGACTTCAGATCAATAATAGATGATCAGACCATGGGGCAACAATATCCCAGCTGCAAGTACATCCATTCATTCCAATACCACGTACATTCCCAGCATCCCTCCTACACACACCCCCATCATTGTTAGTTTGTGGAAATATGTTGATAAGCCAAAAAATGACTCAAAAACCGCCCTGCAGAATAAGGTTGTACACAGGCCATGAATGTTATGCACCACTTGAGCCAGGGAAGCTTCACTGGTGGTCTAGCAGCTGGCAAGGATCCTTAATAGGCCGGCAACTGATCCAGACCTGGCCACTCCTTCAGCTTGGTCACCTCTTTTTACAATAGAGAAGTGTGTTATCAGATACCACTAGAGGAACAAAAGAAGTCAGCAAGAACTGACCAAAGCTATTAAGATGGACTAAATTTTCAGGAAACTATTACATTAGACACTCACAGCAGGGAGAAAAGAAAAATCAAGGTCAGGAGAGAACTGTTAAGAATCTGAACTTCGTAGCTCAGGCCCATTTCTACTCAGGTTGGACTTGGTATACCCACTTTCCGTTATAACGTCTAACCTCAAGGCCAGCTTCACCCTGGTGTCCATATTTTCAGCAATTGTTTGTCTCAAAGCTGATCATGAAGTGTTATAGAAGCCCTGTTACATGGGCACTAAGGCGGACTCTTGCAGGGACTGAAACCCAGGTCTATATAATGTCAAGACAGGGGGACTAAGGACAAGCAACAACAACAAAAGATTTAATCGGATTTTGAATCTACTTGAACACTATGGGTTTGGGAGTTTTACTAGGGTTACCATTTGTCCGGATTCCCCCGGACATGTCCGGCTTTTTGAGCTAAAAATAGCGTCCGGGGGGAATTTGTAAATGTCCAGACTCCTCCCCCCCCCGCCCATGCAGAGCGCGCGCGGCTAACAGGGCAGCCGGCCGGATGGTGTCACTTACATGGGGCTCCGACAGCCAGAGAGAGCACGTCCTCCGCCTCCCCTGCAGCAGAGCTCACTCCCTCCCTCCCTCCATTCGCAGATCGCCTCCGGCGGTTCGCACCGACAGTCTGGCGCTCCTCCCCTGCTCCTCCTCCCCTGCCAGCCAGCCTGCCGGGACGAACGGCTCACAGAGACGTTAAGCGAAGGCCAACAAGAAGGGGGCCAGGGGGTCGGAGAAGGGGCAGGGAGGTTTTGGAGGGAGCAGTCAAGAGACTGGGGGGGGGGGGGTTCCGGGAGGGCTTTCTGGGGGGTGTGTGGATAAGGTTTTGGGCAGTCAGGGTACAGGTAGGGGGTGGGGTTCTGGAGGGCAGTTAGGAGCAGGGGTCCCAGGAGGGGGTAGTCAGGGGACAAGGAACGGGGGGGAGGGTTGGGGGCTCTGAGGGGGGCGGAAAGTGGGAGGGGCAGGGACGGGGCTAGGGCAGGACGGGGGCGGGGCTCCTCCCATCCTCTTTTTTGCTTGCTGAAATATGGTAACCCTAGTTTTACTCTTAGTCAAGTGTCATTAGGGTTGTACTCTACTTGAGAGATGGCGGGGGAAGGCAGGAGAAAAGCTAGGAATGTAGGGGTTTAAAACCAAAAAACACACCATGTTGACCAAACTAATTACACCATTTATATCACATTAACCAATGAGATCTCATTTTTTTGAGCAGAGATCTACACCAGACAAGTTTTCTACCATCTTTGTTCAGTGTTTGCAGTGTCCTGGTCCCCAGCTGGAGCTCCTGCTACTACAGCACAAATAAATGTGTCTTTTCTTTTTTAAATACACCATCTTCCATTAGGGTGACAAATGAATTTTCCGTGCTATGTGGTAGAGCCAATGCATTGCATTTAGTCGCTTCTGCTGCGCATACAATGGCAACGCAAGTGTTTAAAAGCCATCCTTAGTGTATGTTTTTAGAGAGCTTCTTTAAAATGGGGCATTCAACTTCCAGCAGGTGAGAGACTAAAGGCAGATCTACACAGCACACGCAAACTCCACCAGAGCCAATACCTAAAAAAGCGGCATGGCCAGGCTGCTGCCCCCCCTACTACCCTGAAGCTGCTATTTTTAGATTCCAGTTTGAATGGGCTGGTGCACGTACGTCTACCCAAGCTGGAATGACACTTCCCAGCTGCTGTGTAGACATAGCCATATGCTTTTGTTTTGTAGGGTTTCAGAATTCTCTTGCGTCCTGTTTTTTTTTTCCCCCCCTTCCATAAAGAGTCTAGTATCCCAGTATAAATATATAAAATTTAAAAAAGGGATGTGGGGGGGGAATACCGTGGTTTAAAGCACATATGCCCCTCCCCAAACAAAAAAAGGGACAGGATCCAACACCCCCCCTCCCCCGCAAAAAATCCAACCACATTTAAATAAAGGAAAGGCCTACTGATGGCTATTCTAGCCTTCCAGCTGTAATCTACTGAAGAACAGAACCCCGTAGTCCTATGCCAATACTCAGACTCTGAACACTAACTAACTGACATGCCATATCACTAATCAATGTCTCAATTCAAAATGTGAGTAAATCTTGCTGATGTTTCAGCAGGCAAACCTTGGTCAAAGGAGTATTTTACATTACTCATTACAGGATGCTTCATTTTGATCTTATTTACTGAGTTTAGCCTTGTCTCAAATAGCCTGTGCTGGGATCATTTGTTACTCCGATCTGCGACTGTCTTTTGTTCTTAAAATACAATATAGATTTTGTTGCAAGAAGCGAGACCAGAACTCCCAACAAATAGGATTATTTGTATTGTCCAGCCAAGAGCGCATCTGTCCTCCTCAAACAGTAGCCTGCTATTCTGTAAAACACTGGTTCAACCCCACCCCCACATCGGATTGCAGACCAGTTTCAAATAACTTCCACTTGCCACGTAAACTGAACTGCCTCGCATATATTAGACCCACACACAAACCACTTGGAAAATATTCACATCTGGCTTTCACATGACCAAAGCGTGCCTCGGAAATTCATCTGTGTAGCAAACTCTTACAAGGGAGAAACCCGCAACCAAAAAAAAAAAAAAAAAAAATCCCTACCAGAGAGTCTAAATGAAGACAGAGCAAGAGCAGATCATGTGCTCTACATACGGTAGAAAGGGAAGCACCGCCCTAGTTTAACAGCTGTATTTTAGTGACCATGTTCAGTTACTGTCTTTACTGAGAAACCAAGCTGCACATTAAAGGAAATTAAGACCTAAACATTTGCTTTTACGCTTGATTTGCATTATGCACTTTGTGTGTAATCCTAACGAGGGCATCCTAATCCAATTTGAGAAAATGGAAAATCGGCAGGATTATTTTGTTTTTGTCTGAGCACCTTAAATCACAAGTAGCTGTCTGACAACAGTGAGTGTGGGGGCTCCACTTGCCATATGGTTGACGTATTATGCTAGTGGGGGTTCATATTCAAGGGCATTGATAATGTTGCCATTTTAGGGTCCAAGTGGTGACCCCAATTTTTAAAAAGAGAATCTGGATAACTTTATGGCCATCAGTAACATTTACAGCTATGCAAGCTAAGAGGAAATATTAGTCTGGGCAAATGCCCATTACTTGTCATGGATGAGAAGGCAATGCCAGCTCTCCAGCTTTGCACAACAGAGCAGGTGTATTTGGAGAGGTTTTTAGGTCTCCCTCTGGAGAGCTAGATATTGAAAACTGCAGAAAGATGGCGTACAAGGGCCAGTGTTCCAATTGGGGGCAGTAATCCTAGCATTATGAAAAGGTGCAAACACTAAGGGTGTCTACACTGCAAAGACAGTGACCCATGGAAGGGAGTCTCAGAACCCAGTTCAACTGACTTGGGCTCCTGCTACAGGGCTAAAAATAGCAGCGTAGATGTTTGGCCCTGAGCTTTGGCTCTGAAACCCAGTGTGGGAGGAGGTGGGTCTCAGAGCCCAGGCTCCAGGCTAAGCCCAAACATCTACCCGGCTACTTTGAGCCTCATAGCGCAAGCCTGTGTCAGTCGACCTGGACACTCACTGGAGCGGGCTTTTTTGGTAGTGTCGACATATCCATAGACAGACAAGCCAACCTTATTTTCCACTGCCCCTAGAATGAACAGCCACACTTTACACTCTCCCAGCTCAGACCCAGCACAGTCTGGATTCAGGCTAGGTCATGGGGTAAGAACAGCTTTAGGGCCACTGATAGGTGAGCTCTTGTTGTCAGTGGATAGAGGACAGTCATCCATGCTCCTCCTGCAGCATTTGAGACGGATGAGCATGAGACATTGCCATCTCACATGAGGCAGGGGCCCAGGGGAATGGACTCAAGAGAGACCATGAAAATGATCCTTCCTGGAGGGAATATACCCAAAGAGTAGCAATGGGAAGCTACACCTGTGCCACTACACCTCCCTCACCCCCCAACTTGTGAAGTTCCACAAGGATCAATTCTCTTTGGTCCTATTCAGCATCTATATAGAGCCATTAGTTGAACTGGTAAGCGGACAAGGACCTCAAACGCCAGCAATAGGCAGATGACACACAGCTTTACCTGTCCTTCACCTTAGACACAACCCAGATGAACCCGTGTTTGGGGGAGATCAACTCATGAATGAGCAGCAGATTGAATCGGAGCTAGACAGAGGTGATGCTGGTGGGCAAGGAAAGCGCTATGAAGAATTTCACAGCCACAGTGCAGTCTCCTTCAGTGGGTGTGTCCTTCCAACAGCTAGTCAATCCGTCTGCAGTTTGAGAGCGTGCCTGGATTTCTCATTAGCAATGCTGTCTAAGGCTGCGATAAGACTCTTATCTAACCTGGCAGACAACGACCCAATCTCTGTTGCATATACACCTTTGACACTTCCCATCTGGACTAAAGCAAAGAAAGCTTTATGCTCGCATGTATATCAGCTCTTAGGAAATTCCAGCTAGTACAGAAGGATATAGTACTTCTCGGTAACGTGGGCAACTGCAAGCACAGCAAACCTGCCCTCGTCTATGGGAAGTCAACGTAGAGAGAAGAGAGTCAAGATCAAGGTTTTAGTCCTTATCCTAAAGGAACTGGGGGCATGTCTACATAGCCCACAGCGGGGAGCATCCCAGCCCAGGGTCAACAGACTCAGAGTCGTGGTACTGCACAGACATTGCATCTCGAGAGAGGTGGACTTCAGAACTATTTTTAGTGCAATAGCGCAACCCCAAGTCTGCCAACCCAGGCTGGGAGGCTTACTGCTACTGGCTGTGCAGATGTACCCCCAGTGGCTTGGGCCCAGGAGACCTGAAGAAAAATCTAAAGCTCCAAGATTGAGTCCGTGGTCGAGAATTCTGCTCTTCTGGTGCAATGGAACTTTCCACCATGCAGGATAAAACTCATCTGTGCAGGACGCAGAACTTTCCAAGACTCTGGAACAAACTTCCACAGGAATGAAGAGCCATCATGAGCCTCGGCACTTTCTGCTCCAAATGTCTGGCACACTTCAATACACACAGAACAGTGCAGACAAAAAAAAAATCCCATCCCACTCACACGAATTCTCCCCATGGGGAGAGGATCAGAGAAACAAGATGTTAGTCCCATGCCCAAGAGCTCTGTGTGGCTCAAAAGCTCATCTCTCCCACCAACAGAAGTTAGTCCAATAAAAGTTATTACCTCACACACCTTGTCTCTCTAATATCCTGGGACCGACATGACTACAACGATAGTGCGTACAGACATTAGTCACATCTCTCGATGGTCAGCAGGAAGGTACTCAAGATACCATGTAAGAATTTGTTATAAGAACATAAGAACTTGCTACTGTGGTCTCCACTAGTTTATATAGGATTCCTAAGGGAGCGCCATGGACAAGTTGTCATGAAGTTGAAAGCTTCCTTTTGCAACAGATCCATGGAGTTTGAGGCGCTCTACAACAGTGTCTGTCTCATTGGTATCCAAGTCCCAAGTCTGTGCTCCATGATTCCTCCATCCCACTCCGTGAACCTCTCCCACTCCACACCCACCTTTTCACTCCTCATACAGTAGAAGGACTAGCTGCAGAAAAAACTTGGTTGCCTAGAATTGTTCTCTTTACTGTGCACAGTTCAGTCAATGGGGACAGACATTTACCTTGTCTTAGTCCCCAACTCCTCCCATAGTGAAGTGGAAAAACCCATGAAATAAGGGCCACCCAGGAGAAGACAGTGATCCTGTATATTCAGCAGGCCAGACTGTCAGGAGCAATCTGAAGTGGCATGAAATAAAAGAGATCCAAGCAGTGCCTATGTTTTCAGTAGCCTCAGGCAGATGGCCAAAACATCTCATTTAACCAAGTAGTTTAAAATCTGGTATATAAGAAGGATCAGTTTCCGTGCACCGAATTACTGCAGACAGGACTCTGAATGTGTCAGTTTGCTTAAGTAGATCCACATCTCCACTGAACAGTAGTAATGCAAATCACACACAGCGTGCACCAAGACCAAATAGCCTGCCCAAAATTCTTCCTCCGAAAGCCACAACGCTCCAACATTGCAAACTCAGACTTAGCAGGGCACTCGCTGTAAATTGTGGAAGGAGGGTCACTAGCGTGACCACATGTCCCGATTTTATAGGGACAGTCCCGATATTCAGGACTTTTTCTTATATAGGTGCCTATTACCCCCATCCCCTGTCCCGATTTTTCACACTTTCTATCTGGTCACTCTAGTCACTGTACTCCTCAGAAAGTTTGTACTGCAGGATATGAAACCAAGGCCCTGAAGACAATGTTTGAGCATTGTTCTATAGAGGATCTGCCCTGGCCAGGACAGCTACACCAGAAACTGGAAGAACAAGTTGAACTTAGAACACACAAACTCACCAGCTTAGGAAGGATCCTATTCTGTTAAAGGTTCTCCGAGATCAAAAACTTTTCTGTGATTAACAAAGGTCTTAGACAGAGACCCTCAGAAGTATTGGACTGACAGCGTGCATGAAACTCTTGCTGATTTCAATGGAAGTTAAGCACTTAAATCCAGTTGAGATCTGAGCCTCTGTGTTTGATGCCAATAGATGCGCAAACGGGCCAAGCACCATCAAGTCCCATTGGCAATCACCATCTTGCAGTACCAGGCAGATATTGTTCATCTCAACTAATTTTTGTATCTTGCTGTTCTATCTGGCACTGGTTGTGCACACTTTCAAATCCCTTCTCTCATTAATTCCTTGCCTCCCCCACTATTTTTAAAATAAAGAGAAACACTTGGACAAAAATATTCTGGCAGCGCCTGCTGGATTTGGTTTGTAATTCCATACAGTGATTACAATGGCTACACATAGCCCAGGAGCTAATCCTAGGATAAATTATTTCTTCACATTCAAAATTACGGTAACAAGTCAGATCAACAATTGAAGCGCAAGTTAGGAAATTCCATTTGACAAGACTGAGCAGTCCATCTACCCTCACTGACCCAGACCGAATGGCACCCCATGAATTCCAGCCCACCATCTCTCTTTCTACTTTGCTTTTCCCACAACATAGGGAAGACAGGCAGTCATTGTGCACAAGTGATTTATGGAGACACAAAGGTGAGCATGTGCTTCAGGCAGGGCCCCCAGAGGATTCAGGGGGCCTGGGGCAAAGCAATTTTGGGGGGCCCCTTCCATAAAAAAGCTGCAATACTCTAGTAACATGCATTTGGAAATGAAAAAATAACGAGTGAAACACATTCAAAAATTAATTTTTAATAATTTGAAAATACACAAAATACATTTAAAAACATTAAATGCTTTAATGGTATGTATACATTTGCAATTACATAATGGGCTGTCGCTGGGTGATGGTTGGTGCTAATGGGCTGTCTCTGCCCGGGGGTGGTGCTGCTGTTGCCCAGGGCTGGGTGGGGAGCTGGGCTCTGGTTTGGGGGGGTGCCCAGCTCACAGGGGTTGGGCTCAGAGCTGGGGGGGGGGGGGGGGGGGAGGGGAGTCAGGGGAGTGCCTGGCTCAGAGGGGCTGGGCTCAGAGCTAGGGGTCAGGGCTGGGGCGGTGGGGGAGGGGGAGGGAGAGGGGGAGAAGAGTCGGGGGGGTGCCTGGCCCAGAGGGGCTTACCATGCTGCTTACTCCTGCCTCCCCCCTCTCCCACAGCCTCAGCACACCGCATCCAGGAGCGGCCCTGGACAGCACTGCAGCAGTGTGGCTCCACAGGACCTGAGCTCCTGCCGCTCGGCCTGGAGCCCCGCCCCTTACTACGCGGCTCCCAGTGCGAGGAGCCTAGGCCACGCCGCTGCAACACTGTCTAGGGCCACTCCTGGATGTGGTGCGCTGAGGCACTGAGGGATGGAGGAAGGCAGAGACGGGGGGAGGGGGAGGGAGACTGACATTCTCGTGGGGGCCCCTGCGGTGCCGGAGGCAAATTTTCCCACTTGCCCCTCCCGGGCAGCCCTAGATTTAGGGTGCAGTGATCCATGGCAGACTGCAGAAGCCTTGGAGAGATTAAAAACACAAAGCCAGAGCTACACTGACTCATCCTCAAGCAGATTTCAACAGCCTACAAAATATTTTCTATTTTTGCTGTTTGTGTTTCAATTCTCAAGTTCACCTGTTTAGCCTAAAACACTCCTCTCCAATGGGAGAGGTTTCCCCACACCCCCAAGTAGGGGAGGGGAAGTGAGACAGCGAAAGGAGGTTGACTAGCAGAGCTAAACAGAAGGCAGGTCTACACTTCAAATGCTGCAGCTGTAGCGCTACAGGGAAGAGATTACCTATGCCGATGGAAGAGCTTCTCCCATTGGCATAAATTCTCCACCTCCAAGAGGTGGTAGCTATATAGGCAAGAAAATTCTCCTGTTGATTTAGCACCGTGTACACTGGGGGGTTAGGTCAGTTTAACTGCATCGCTCAGGAAGTGGATTTTTCATACACATTGCTCAAGGGATTATACCAACCTAATTTCCTAGTGTAGGCTTGGCCTTCACTTTTGCTTTTAAGCAAAAACAAACAAACAAAACAAAAACACAACTTCTTTAACTCCCCCCTTTCTCCTCCCATGTCAGATTTTAGTCGTGAGCCTCAATTTTTAACCTATCATTTACAAAGGAAATTGAAACATCTACCTCTTAATCAAATGCAGATGATTCCTGGTCTAGAGTTATTCACTGGCAGGGCTGACCATCCTGATGGGAAGACCTAAAATGTACTAAATCCCAGACCCAGGGAAGACTTAATTATCTGTGTTTCATCCACTCTAATTAAAGAGCCCCATCTGAAAGTTTGAGAAACCTAAGATGCTATTTAGCAAGTGTTAGGCCAGCAATATAGGTGTAGGCTAACTGGGACAGCTTTAAGGCCTTAGCTACACTGGCAATTCACAGCGCTGCACTTGCTGCGCTCAAGGGTGTGAAAAAACACACACACACACACCCCCCCCCCCGAGTGCAGCGAGTGCAGCGCTGTAAAGCGCCAGTGTAATCAGCGCCTGCAGCGCTGCACGCTCGCTCGCAGCGCTGCAAGCTATTCCCCTCGGAGAGGTGGAGTACTTGCAGCGCTGCGAGAGAGCTCTCACAGCGCTGGCAGCGCGACTACACTTGTGCTTCACAGCGCTGCCGAGGCAGTGCTGTGAATCCATGAGTGTAGCCAAGGCCTCTACGATCTAGGAGATAATCCTATTCGTAATAGTCCTAAGTGCTAGCCCTGTTCAAGATCCTATCAAGGGAGCAGCACCCTTAAGAACAAAGGAAGGTGGGCATCAGTTTATATCGACAGGTTTCAGAGTAGCAGCCGTGTTAGTCTATATTCGCAAAAAGAACAGGACAGGAGTACTTGTTTTTTCCTCAATTAGTCTCTTCGAGTTGGTAGGGCAATTCCCACCTTTTCATGTTCTCTGTATATCTAGATCTATATGTTCCATTCTGTACATCCGATGAAGTGGGCTGTAGCCCATGAAAGCTTATGCTCAAATAAATTTGTTAGTTTAAGGTGCCACAAGTACTCTAGTTTATATTGAGATTACATGTCTACAAACGAATCATTCCCAGATAAAGATCACAAGGATAGCAAGCTAGGGCTAGACTTTCAACTTCAGCGCTAAACAAACAGGTTTCCATTACATGAGGCAAAAAGGGGAGTTCCAGTGCAACAAAACCCCGATCCCTACTGCGTGTCAGCTATTATGTATGGACTATAGGACAACTTCACTCACACACAGCCATCTCGGTCCCTTTGTGGATCTTTGGTTTGTAACGGCGATGAAGGATTAAGCACAGAAATGTTTGCTACTACCATCATACCATCACCCAAAGCCCTCAAAGAGAACAATTCAAATAGGAGTCAAGAAAATAAACCTTTCATTAACAGAAGATGCAGAGAAGGGGTGTGTGAGAGAGAGAGGAATGGAAGTTATACCTATTATCCCTAACAAGAAGAAGTTATCCTGAGATGAGAGTTTCATTAAAAAAAATTAGAGAGAAACTCAATTCTAGTGGAGCTAGTGCTTAACTGTCAGCACGTGACTAACAGCAAGTGCCAGTTGAGAAACACCAGAGGTTAGATTAAGTCCATAGAACACGTATACCGGGGTGGCCAAACTTACTGACCCGCCAAGCCGCATATGACAATCTTCAGAGCTGGGGCGCACCTGACAGGGCTTGGGGTTTCAGCCCTGAACCCTGGCAGACATGCCCTGTGGGACTGAAGCCCCGAGACCCCCCCCCCATTCCACTGGGTAGAAGCCCCCACCCCACCACCCTGCTGCAAGCAGAGGTCCTGAGCTTCCTTCCTCCTCTCCCCACTCAGGGTGGTAGGGTGTGTGTGTGCGCGCGTGTGTGTGTACGCGCACACACACTTGGAGGAGGAAAATAGTGACGGTAAGGTTCTTAGGCTCCATCCACAAATCTAGATCAGAAATTCCACACACACAAAAAACAAACAAGTCATTAAAAAAGTGTTATACTGATTTCATTAGTTTTTCAAGTAGACACCTCATTTCAAGTAACTGGGGTAAAATGCTCACAGCTATTGTTTTCAAGCCATCTGCAGCCAGGTGAATAAACATCAGGACTAACTTACAACCATTTAAAAATTAAAAGAATGAGGAGTACTTGTGGCACCTTAGAAACTAACAAATTTATTTGAGCATAAGCTTTCGTGGGCTAAAACCCACTTCATCGGATACATGCATTTTTTCATGTAATCGGTGGGTGTGGGTATATACCTTCCCACTGTATTTTCCACTGCAGACATCCAATGAAGTGGGCTGTAGCCCACGAAAGCTTATGCTCAAATAAATTTGTTAGTTTCTAAGGTGCCACAAGTACTCCTCATTCTTTTTGCTGACACAGACTAACCAGGCAACCACTCTGAAACCTGTCACCATTAAAAATTAAAGGCAATTTAGAACACTCATGATTTAAATTGGGTTTTTTAAATTCACATCAGAAGTTCTATTTACATGTGGATAGTCTTAAATTGCTAGAGTGGACATTAAATACTTGTTTATTTCATTTCCTAATTGTGAATAAAGTTTATATAGCAAGTTATTCTACTAAAGTTTCACACTTGAAATGCTTATCTCTACTGAAATAAGTCCAAAGTCTCAATGCCCTTATTGTAACACCATCAGAAACTGACAGACAAATTTATAAGCAAATTGCTATATTTGCAGCCAACACCCATCTCATCCTAAAGAAAGGATTTTAAAAAACAAATAGTCTGCCTTCCAACAAACTTACTCTGCTTTCTTGTGAGCTTTATCCTCAAACAAAACAAACCACAACACGACTTTGCATGACTGATGCAACCATAAATATTTGTCACCCCTAACTTAAGTGACATCTTGAAGCATCATACTGTGATAGAAATGAACCCTAGAAAAACAGGCTGCGTTCAAGCCTACTGTGTGACACCAGACAGCTAGGACTAATTGCTGAGCAAGCAGCAGGTTAACCAACTACACTTTCAGGGAATTTGCCCAAGTTTTATGGCCAAATGGAGTCTTCATTATGGAACGACTTGGGGGTTCATGCCAGCTCTCTCTTGCCCCTAGCCGCCGATTATGCCAGGACCCAGACGCTTTTGTCAGATCTGCCCAAGCCTCATAACAGCTTCTGGCATGAGGCAAGCAAGAGGAAAAGGGCAGGACCATCTTACCCTCGGAATCTCAAATTTCTTTTGGCCAACCACACAACAGAATAGCTCCTCTTAGCTTACTCACCACCATAGGAAACGGATGTGCCCTACAAATGCTTTAAATCACTTTAACCCTTAGCGTACTGGCTCATCCTAAGCAGTTCCAAAGTGCACACATGGGAAGTTGCAGGGTTTGGATAATGTGTTAACCTAAATTGGTGTGTGTAATGCTGTGTGCAGCTAGCCAGGAACAGATTTAAAATGTGATCCTTACTTGGATTCAGAAAAAAAGCTGAACGGGACACCTGCACAGAACCTGAGCCTGTTTGAATGATAATGGAGGTCAGCTGCTTTTCTCATATGCTTGGGCATATGGAAATTTGGATGTGCAAAGAAATTCCTTCCCCTTCTGCCTCATGGGACCTTGGGTGAGACCTAATAGGGATCATCCATTCCAAACACATGGGATGTGCCCACCTGATCCATTCCTTGAAGTTGCATTGGAGCTCCCTAGGCACTGGTTGAGGACAGTCCTTCAAGGCTGCTATAGTTTAGTGACAGCTAATTCCTCCCAACCAAACAGTCCAGAAGCAACTTATTGCACCTGAGATGCCGCAAATCCCAAAGAAGAGCAAAGGTGACGAGTTTAGGTCTGGATCCACAGTTCTCATACGGTGGGTCAGGACCCCAAAGTGGGTCACCACCCCATTTTAATGGGGTCACCAGGACTGGCTTAGACTTGCTGGGGCCTGAGGCCAAAGCCAAAATCTGAGCCCAGGGCGGAAGCCCAAGCCCCACTGCCTGAGGTCGAAGTCAAACCCTGAGGGCTTCAGCCCCGGCCATGGGGATCAGGTTGTAGGCCCCGTCTGGGCCTGAAGCCCTGGGGCTTTGATTTTGGCCTCCCCACCCAGGGCGGTGGGGCTCGAGCTTTGGCTTTGCCTATCCCTGCTCCCAGGGAGATGGGGCCTCAGGCAGGCTCAGGCTTCGGTCCCCACTCCGGGGGTCCTGTAGTCATTTTTGTTGTCAGAAGGGGGTCACAGTGCAATGAAGTTTGCATGATCCAGACCAGGGGGTTCTCAATCAGATTCATGCAGGCAGAACGGTGCAGAACCGTAATGACTTCAGTGGCATTCCATCCACGCAGACCGGATGGCAGGATTGGAGCATATGTAATTGGACTCTTTGGGGCAGGGCCTGGCTTTTTGTTCTGTCTTTATATAGTGTCTAGCACAATGGGGTTGTGGTCTTGGACACAGGTCCCTAGATGCTTACATAATACATAAAGACACACACACACACACACCCCACCTCAAAAAGCAGACAGCGTCAACATAAGACTCACTTTCTTGTTCTCCTGTACCAGTGCAAAGAAGTTGTATGTCAGTTCAGAACACCACAAAGCCAGTGTCTGAAAATTTTAAGAGTTGGGCAAACATTCATTCATTCAGTTCTGAACTCATCCAATCTCCCTCCCCCCAAAGTCTAGGCTGATCTGGGGTCTGAATAATGAGCATATGTTTGAAAAATAAGAAGGCAGTCAGTGGTCTTCCAAGGCATTCATAGAATTCCTATTGTGTCTTCCATACTTGTATTAGTGCTCCAAATGCAACAGTTGCAGAATTCCAGCGGGACCACACTGCGCATAAGTTAACATTCATGGCTAAAAGCCTTTTTACAGCACACTATCCAGTCATGCCTCAAGACTTGTTTAGTGTTCAGTTTTTGCTGGAGGACTGTTTATATTTTTTTACTTCATGTTGAGGGAGGGATATAGGTTTTTTGCACTTATTTGGAAGAGCTGCTTTTTAAACGCATGTTTTTAAAGCTGTTTTGTCATCTTAAAAAGAATTCGGCCACATGTGCAATAAAAGCAATTTTTGTCTGTCCTATTATCTGTTCAAATGTTGTCATAAGGTGTACCTTAAGAAAGGATACAATTGCAAGCTAAACAGTTCTCTCACTAGGTGCATCTTTCAGCCAGTTCATGAGGTTACTTGTGTTAGCTCAAGTGGTCACAAGTTGTAATATTCAGTCTCTGTTCCATAATATTTAACTCTGAAAATACAGTTCACCAGTTTATTTGTTTTAGGGTGGTGAGGGACAAAGGTTAGAGAGTGAAAACGTCCTTGACTTCCTAAAGAGATTTAATGTTGAGACAAACTATAAAAAACAAAACCTTCAAAAGACACCTCCATCCCCCTCCCCCCCCCCCCCGAGTTATTTTTAATTATTCGTTATTTTGAGGATACTATATTCAGACTGAGTCTGGTGATCATAGTTTATTTATAATTAAGTCAACATGTCAGAGTGGGTTTGCAGGAGCATTTTACCTCATATTGTTGTTCTTAATATGAAGAACCCAATTTATTCCAAATGCCAAGAAAGTTAAACCAGTTTGTTCTAACAGATTTGCACAATATCAGTCCAAATGCAGTACATTAAACTGATATCACACGAGCACCCAGACCTCTTACCCCTTAAGAGAGCAGGCTCTGGGAGAGCTGTCTGGACAATGCTCTCAGCCACATGGAAAGGGGGAAATAGAGTAAATTGGATAGGTTCTAATAATCGAAGATGTAAAAAAAATTAAACCTGGAATTTTAACCTGAGTGTCACTTTTGGGGGGGTTGGGAAAGGGAGAGAAACAAAAACAAAACACCACTGCATGTCCTGGAGTGCCTTAATCTTTGCCATATACATTTATGTTTTATGGAAGCCTGAAAAAGAACAGAGTTACAAGATAAAGTCTGTATCTTAACATATCATCTAATGATCTAGACATGGGCCGGTGAGCTAGGAATGCAAGGTTTGAATCCTAATTTTAACACTAACTAGAGGGGGGAAATCCAAGACTACCAATAAAGGGAGAATGCCATTTACTAACCTACTTCCTAAGGTGTTAAGAGAATTGACTGGCCCACTTAAATCAGATAGTTAATTGTTGCTAAAAGGGGCATTAGAGGTGTTGAATGTAATAAGCCTTTATTCTAGAGTGGGAGAGGTTTTCAGATACAATATAACCCAGATAGTTTTTGTGGAGTTTTGATAAAAAACTGCCACACACATGCTATGATTTATGACAGCAAGCCAGTACCTCATGGTTACGGTGGAACCATGGAGGTATCACTTAATTCCCTGGCAGGGATTCGAAATAATACGGCCATTCTAGGCCTGCATAGGCAACAGGCTGCCAGTTTCACACAGCACTATCAGTGAATCCATAGGACAGCAGAGCCAGATGGCAGCAGCCCATTAGTGTATTAGTTTACTGCAGAAGTGCAGCATAAATCATTCATAATTTAACTGACCAATCAATCCAAGCAATGTCATTCTCCAAGAGGAGTGTGACCTTTTTTACTCCCATGGGATCTGCATGGTAGGTAGGGAACTCGGAACTACCATAATACCACTTGAAAAAGAGCCACACCCAGGCCAACATTTCCAGAAATGGCTATTGATTTGGGGTGCCTAGTTTGAGATATATCACTGAAAATATCGAGTGTAATGTAGTACCCGCAGAACTCCCTGCAGGTGCTCAGAAGCTCCAAGCCAGGCCTACCACTTCCAGTTTAGGGCAATTGAACTGAGTAACCCATAATCATAGGTCACGTTTGAAAGAGTGTCTGGAAAAGCTATCACTGCAGGTCATAAGGGAGGGAGAAAAAAGGAGGATTGGATTTATATTAGGTTAGATAATATCTTTTATTAGACCAGTTTCTGTTGGCAAAAAAGAAGAAGTTTTCCAGCTCTTCCTCGGGTCATTTATAGTGTCAGACTGGAATTACAAAAAGGTAACAGCCGCTAGGATACAAAACAGACACCCCAACCAGAGCCGCTGAGCCAGTCTACACCCCAAAGCTTGGGGCAAAGAGTACCTCACACTGAGGTACTCACAAGGCAAGACTATTTCAAGCACAACGCAGGATCCCTTAGGAGAGGCAACTTGGCAGGGCAGGTGGCCACAAAATAAGGCTCAAACTGAAAGAGAACAGTATCTCTACTCCCCCATAAAGAAACCTGACAGCGCTTGGATCATGCACAGGTACAAATCGATCAGAAAGAGGACTTCAATTTAAGGCAGCTGCCTTCTTGGACTGGAGAAAGATCTGTATAAGTGCAATGAGCAGGGGGCTAGTCATTTTTGTTTCAAAGGCAGTTTAATATAAAGACAGTTTTCTCTCTGCACAGTCTGTTTGATGCCTCTGTCTCCCACTATCTTGAGCAGGAAAGAGTCAAATCACCACACAATTTCATGCAACAGGAGGTACATGGAAGGTTCTTAAAAATCTCTCTACAGAGCCATGCATTATATGGAGAATCTGGTCTCTTACCTGATTTTCTTTTCGAGGATCCATAGTCCCTGAAAAATAGGCAACAACAGAGCGACATGGTTAGTGTTTGAAATGCGGGGAAAGAAAAGGGTGTTTCCCAGACTCCCACCCATAGACTCAAGGGCTCATCGTCTGCTTTCCCTCCTTTAAACTGGAGGCTAAGGCTGCAAGGCATTTGACACACACAGACTTAGACACCCTGATCAGCAGCAGTAGCAGCAGCTGGTGCTTCTGCTGCACTAGGGGGGCCAATGGACCATGTGATCCAAGACAGAGCAAACCATCTACAACCCGCAAAGCAGGGGAGAAGAGTGTCATTTTTCCTCCTTTAAATCAAGCTCTTTAATGCCCAGTTGCTGAATTAACCCATTACATTCCCTTGCAGAGGTAAAAGCAAGTCAAACGCTTTCTGCAAAGGTGTGGTTGCTATAGGCATATCTTGCACTGCTCACAGTCCCTTCATTTCAAATGCTAATTAACAGCTGCATAAACCCCAGCCCCTTCTGGTTATCTCTGTCGAACACTTGTCTTCTCTTTAAGAGGAAAACTTAGTTCCTTTTTTGTTGTTTTCAGGATAGAGACTGTGGCTTTTCTTCTGGAGCTACAAATCAGAGGAAGCTGGTGCCTTTGCTTACAGTATGATATGTGAAAGTGCTAGAAGTTGCTATCACAGAAAAGAGGAAGAAAGTGCTGAACAGAGCTGGGAGAAACTGGAAAAAAATGTTTTAGAATAATTAGAATGAGGGTGGGAAATATTTTACTATGGTGATTACTTCTTCCCACTCTCCCAGTGTCCTCTCTGTATCCGTCTCTTAAACCCTGACCGTGAAACGGGATGTGTAGTCAAGATCCAGGGGTTGCCTGCTACAGATGCCACTAGAGGATTGAGATCTTTGTCAACTCTTTGGGCAGCGACTGCCTTGTTTGTTGTCTCTTGTACAGCACTGTGTATTCTATGGGGACATTAAAAAAGCTGGGAAACACCAAGTATCCCAACGCCGATTATGCAAAATTCAGAATATTTGGGAGATAATCTGAAATGTGGCATGCTCCCTAAAATCAGAAATGTGCATAGAAATGAATTTAGTTTTCCCAAAGGTTTTGGATCCACCCCATGACATTTGGATAGCCAGGATTTACTTCCAGTGAAGAAGAAGAAGAAAAATCCCAGTTTCTTTTTGGGTCCCTTCAAATTTTCCAGTCTCACATATTTCTATAAGAACAGGAGTACTTGTGGCACCTTAAATGCTCTAATAAATGTGTTAGTCTCTAAGGTGCCACAAGTACTCCTGTTCTTTTTGAGGATACAGACTAACACGGCTGCTACCCTGAAACGTATTTCTATGAGACACAATTTTCTCATGAGTCATTTTTGCAATTGTATTTGAGGCGAAGCCCCTATCATTCATAAACAAACTGGTTTTTGCCCAGAAGCAACGTTGGTTTTGGCCCACTGTCACAGGGATATACTGTGGGGCGGTGGCTGGAGCACTATATTCTTCATCTGTTCTGGGCTGCCCACTAAGGCACGTGCCAACCCAAGCCTGCCTTTATTCAGTGACCTTTTTAGCCTACCAGCTACACATCTTTCATCACGACACCCACGGTGGTCAAGGCTGCCACGCTAGGATGCGACAGCGGAGTCTCTGTGGCACGCAGATTCATGCTTAACACCAGCCACCAATCAGTTCCTCGTCACAGACCCTACTACTCGCCCGCCCCGTCTTGACAGTGGGCCCTTCTTTACCGATTCTGGACTGAGGGAGGCCTCTGTGCAGCCAACCAGCACCATTGGGGTCTTCGAGACAATCCAAGCTGCAGCTGCAGCACAGATCAAACAATGATACGCATTGTCAAGGAGTGCCCGCTAACCAAATTCAGCAGTGGGCTCCGAGAGCTCCACTTGACCACTAGGAATGCTATTGCTTGGCTCGGCGAATATGCAAACGCTAAATGAATACACTCCCTGGGAAGTTGTGGGCAGCTCCTATAAGTTAGAGTTACTCTTGGGCCACCACTGTACTCCGTTCTTGGTGTGCAAAGTTGACGACTGCCGTGCAGGCACTGAATCAGAGCTTCCTCAGAGTTACACAGGGAAGTCTCCACAGCACAAACCAAAGAGCCGGGCTCACAAGCAGAGAGTTTGAACAGATTCACACTCTGTGGATTGAGCACAGAGGGGGGCACAGGACACAAAGGAGGGGGTTGCACAAAACGTTTACACATTTTTCATGAGTCATTAACTAGAAGGTGAAAAAATCTGAATTCCAAGTATCTTTCCTTTTGGTTCTGAAAGTTTTGCCCACCTCGAGTCCGGAATCCTTGGTTCTGAATGGTATAGTCCATATATGCCATATATCCGACCCCTACCCCCAGGAATTCCCACAAGTGCCCATTGTCCTACTGTGGGGCAGTGGCACTACGCACTCCATCTATCCTGGGGTCCAGATTAGCTCCAGGGGAAGCTGTGGACAGCAACTGTCAATTAGAGTTCCTTTTGGGCCACCACTGCACCCTGTTCTTCTAAGCTGCATCCCCTGAGCTGTGCCAATGAGGAGCTTCAGAGGCAGACCCTGTATGGATCTCTTGGAGGGACTTTCATACCGGAGGCAGATTTGCAGGAAGGGCGGCCAGCACATCCCTCAGCCTGTGCCACTTCCCGCACCCCCCCTTGGCCTGGAGCGGCGAACCGCGGCCAGTGGGAGCCGCGATCGGCCGAACCTGTGGACACGGCAGGTAAACAAACCGGCCCGGCCCACTAAGGGCTTTCCCTGAACAAGTGGCGGCCCTAGTTTGAGAACCACTGGTCTAAACAGTTATTCTTAGAGTGCTAGCACAAGCCCGGTTAGCCCAAGTCTAGTGACCCAGGGTGGGCAGCTCACTGCTGAGGGCTGTGTAGACATACCCTTGGAATCAGTAAAAGAAGGCACAGCTTCTATTCATTTAGTACAGATTTGTGACCCTGATGTTATTCTACGACCAGAGAAAATAGCATCCGTAAAGTGTGAGGTGCAGGGAATAGTTGCCATAATTAAGAACGTAAGAATGCCCATGCAATGGTCCATCTAGACCAATATCCTGTCTTCTGACAGTGGCCAGTGCCAGACGCTTCACAGGGAATGAACAGAACAGTAGAGTTATTGAGTGATCCATCCATCGCAGGCCCTGGTTCTCATGGGAGACTTTAATCACCCTGATATCTGCTGGGAGAGCAATACAGCGGTGCACAGGCAATCCAGGAAATTTTTGGATAGTGTAGGGGACAATTTCCTGGTGCAAGTGCTGGAGGAACCAACTAGGGGCAAAGCTTTTCTTGACCTGCTACTCACAAACAGGGAAGAACTAGAAGGGGAAGCAAAAGTGGATGGGAACCTGGGAGGCAGTGACCATGAGATGGTCGAGTTCAGGATCCTGACACAAGGAAGAAAGGAGAGCAGCAGAATACGGACCCTGGACTTCAGAAAAGCAGACTTTGACTCCCTCAGGGAACAGATGGGCAGGATCCCCTGGGAGAATAACATGAAGGGCAAAGGGGTCCAGGAGAGCTGGCTGTATTTTAAAGAATCCTTATTGAGGTTGCAGGAACAAACCATCCAAATGTGTAGAAAGAATAGTAAATATGGCAGGCGACCAGCTTGGCTAAACAGTGAAATCCTTGCTGATCTTAAACGCAAAAAAGAAGCTTACAAGAAGTGGAAGATTGGACAAATGACCAGGGAGGAGTATAAAAATATTGCTCAGGCGTGCAGGAGAGAAATCAGGAAGGCCAAATCACACTTGGAGTTGCAGTTAGCAAGAGATGTTAAGAGTAACAAGAAGGGTTTCTTCAGGTATGTTAGCAACAAGAAGAAAATCAAGGAAAGTGTGGGCCCCTTACTGAATGAGGGAGGCAACCTAGTGACCGAGGATGTGGAAAAAGCTAATGTACTCAATGATTTTTTTGCCTCTGTCTTCACGCACAAGGTCAGCTCCCAGATTGCTGCACTGGGCAGTACAGCATGGGGAGAAGGTGACCAACCCTCTGTGGAGAAAGAAGTGGTTTGGGACTATTTAGAAAAACTGGACGTGCACAAGTCCATGGGGCCGGATGCGCTGCATCCGAGGGTGCTAAAGGAGTTGGCGGGTGAGATTGCAGAGCCATTAGCCATTATTTTTGAAAACTCATGGCGATCAGGGGAGGTCCCAGATGACTGGAAAAAGGCTAATGTAGTGCCCATCTTTAAAAAAGGGAAGAAGGAGGATCCGGGGAACTACAGGCCAGTCAGCCTCACCTCAGTCCCTGGAAAAATCATGGAGCAGGTCCTCAAGGAATCAATTATGAAACATTTAGAGGAGAGGAAAGTGATCAGGAACAGTCAGCATGGATTCACCAAGGGGAAGTCGTGCCTGACTAACCTAATTGCCTTCTATGATGAGATAACTGGCTCTGTGGATGAGGGGAAAGCAGTGGATGTGTTATTCCTTGACTTTAGCAAAGCTTTTGATACGGTCTCCCACAGTATTCTTGCTGCCAAGTTAAAGAAGTATGGGCTGGATGAATGGACTGTAAGGTGGATAGAAAGCTGGCTAGATCGTCGGGCTCAACGGGTAGTGATCAATGGCTCCATGTCTAGTTGGCAGCCGGTTTCAAGCGGAGTGCCCCAAGGGTCGGTCCTGGGGCCGGTTTTGTTTAATAACTTTATTAATGATCTGGAGGATGGTGTGGACTAAACTCTCAGCAAGTTTGCAGATGACACTAAACTAGGAGGCGTGGTAGATACACTAGAGGGTAGGGATCGGATACAGAGGGACCTAGACAAATTAGAGGATTGGGCCGAAAAAAACCTGATGAGGTTCAACAAGGACAAGTGCAGAGTCCTGCACTTAGGACGGAAGAATCCCATGCACTGCTACAGACTAGGGACCGAATGGCTAGGTAGCAGTTCTGCAGAAAAGGACCTAGGGGTCACAGTGGACGAGAAGCTGGATATGAGTCAACAGTGTGCTCTTGTTGCCAAGAAGGCTAACGGCATTTTGGGCTGTATAAGTAGGGGCATTGCCAGCAGATCAAGGAACGTGATTGTTCCCCTTTATTCGACATTGGTGAGGCCTCATCTGGAATACTGTGTCCAGTTTTGGGACCCACACTACAAGAAGGCTGTGGAAAAATTGGAAAGAGTCCAGCGGAGGGCAACAAAAATGATTAGGGGTCTGGAGCACATGACTTATGAGGAGAGGCAGAGGGAACTGGGATTGTTTAGTCTCCAGAAGAGAAGAATGAGGGGGGATTTGATAGCAGCCTTCAACTACCTGAAGGGGGGTTCCAAAGAGGATGGAGCTCGGCTGTTCTCAGTGGTGGCAGATGACAGAACAAGGAGTAATGGTCTCAAGTTGCGGTGGGGGAGGTCCAGGTTGGATATCAGGAAAAACTATTTCACTAGGAGGGTGGTGAAACACTGGAATGCGTTATCTAGGGAGGTGGTGGAGTCTCCTTCCTTGGAGGTTTTTAAGGCCCGGCTTGACAAAGCCCTGGCTGGGATGATTTAGCTGGGAATTGGTCCTGCTTTGAGCAGGGGGTTGGACTAGATGACCTCTTGAGGTCCCTTCCAACTCTGATATTCTATGATTCTATGATCCCATTGTCCAGTCCCAGCCTCTGGTACTCGGCGGTCTAGTGACACCCAGAGCATGGGGTTGCATCCCTGACCGTCTTGGCTAATAGCCATTGATGGACCTATCCTCAATGAACTTATCTCCCAGTTATACTTCTGGCCTTCACAACATCCCCTGGCAAGGTGACTGTGCGTTGTATGAAGCAGTAGTTCCTTATGTTAGTTTTAAACCTGCTGCCTATTAATTTCATCGGGCGACACCTAGTTCTTGTGTTAGGTGAAGGAGTAAGTAACACTTCCTTATTCACTTTCTCCACACCAGTTATGATTTTCTAGACCTCTATCATATCCCCGCCCCTTAGTTGTCTCTTTTCTAAAATGAACAGTTCCAGTCTTTTTAATCTCTCCATGTTTGGAAGCTGTTCCATACCCCTAATAATTTTGGTTGCCTTTCTTTGTACTTTTTCCAATTCTAATATATCTTTTTTGAGATGGGGTGACCAGAACTGCACACAGTATTCAAGGTGTGGGCATATCATGAATTTATATACAGGCATTATTATATTTTTTGTCGTATTATCTATCCCTTTCCTAATAGCTCCTAATTCACTATGAGTATTGCTGTGGGAAGTGACAGACCAGGTATTACATCAGCAGAAACAGAAGCTACAGGGAAAGTAAACAATCTTCCAATCCATTTAGTGGTGTTTGTCATCTCTGTTTCCAAAGGAGGTGAAACAGCGGCAGACAGCAAGTGGAGGAAGTTAATCTGTGGCCTCCAGAGCATTTAATACATGAATACATAAATTAAAATCAGTTCGCATTTGCTGGCTTTTGCCAAGGCTTGTTTAAATATGTTGTAGGCCTCTATGTTCCCATGCTCCTCAATTCCTATGAGTCTTTGAGGCTGTGGGGAGTCACTGGCACTATAGGATGGATGTCATTTCAAATAAACCACTCCAACTATCATTCAATTTCCTATGAACTGGCAGACCGCCAAAACCACTGAGCTCCATTCAGTAACTTAGTAACAGGAACAATAACTTCCCCCTTCTGAAGGTTGAGATGGTTTGCATATTGGATTATCAACGATTGTTGCATTTTCTCAATGCTATTGACATCAGATTCTGACATTTAAAAAAAACACAATACACCAAAATACCTCTCTCCCACTCTTTACAGTGTCACCATCTTCGCCTTAAGAACGTGCCTTAAAACTTGAGCTGTTCCTTACTGATTTTATTCAAGAGCCAAACTGACATTCACTCTGGGGCTTTTTAGACAAAGCATGATTCCCAATCCACTGCCCCTAGGACTACCACTACATACTGACTGTATTATAGTCACACGTAGGAGTCCTTGTTACAATCAGGGCTCCACTGTCACATAAGAATGTCTCAATTTTTGCTTTACTTTAATCCAGTGGCTCTCACACTTTTGTACTGGTGACCCCTTTCACATAGCAAGCCTCTGAGTGTGACCCCCCTTATAAATTAAAAACAGTTTTTTAGGTATTTAACACCATTATAAATGCTGGAGACAAAACGGGGTTTGGAGTGGAGACTGATAGCTCGCAACCCCCCATGTTATCACCTCATGACCCCCTGAAGGGTCCCAACCCCCAGTTTGAGAACCCCTGCTTTAATCCTTGCCCAGTTGGAATTTCAATGAGAGAATGGGGTAAAGCTCATAACCGTCCTGCTCTGAAAGTGAAGGTCCTACCTATCACTTCAGCTAAAGAGGGATTTCCATTAGCTTTTAGAGGTAGACAGTTTATGATACACAGTTGAGCAATTCAAATTCTGTCTATCAGGGGGCGGAGCGCACTCTGACACATTTCGCCTCTCTCGGTTCGTTACGCTATTTTGTACCTCAAGATACAGAGTTAACAAATCATAAAGAGCACATTTGACCGCTTCCCCCTCTCCCCAAGACAAATAAACAGATGAAGGCTTTTTTTTTAAAGCATCTTATTCATTTCTTGATATAAATTGTTGCATTGTGGACCCTCTTGAACATGAATCTGTCCTTTCTGAACAGAGGTCCAGCTTTCAGTAGTCTCAGAATGGCCCCCATTGTGATGATATTGAGACGTCTAAGAGTCCAGAATTCCTTGCCGCAAGCAAGAAAGTACTTGAGGGGGGAGAAAAAGTCCGGTGACCTGACTTCAGACACAGGGATTTCTTGTTGGCCTGAAATCCTCATTTGCCGCTAAGAGTGTTAAGGCAACATTGTGTAATCAGCTTCATAAGAGAAAGGAGGCACCACTGAAGAGGTGATCTTGCCTTTCTGTCATCTCTCTGTTATCTTCATAGTGTTACTCAAATGCTGGCATGGGACAAACTCGCACAGGCTTATTTACCACACATTTTTGGCATGGCTACAAGTGGTTTCTGACTCTGTAGTATCACAATTGTTGCTCCGTTACGCTCACTGGGACAAATTTGACTCCAGCCTTACTCATTGAAGCCAACAGGGTGAAATCAACCCAAGTTCTGCCCATGAAAGGCTAATTACAAACTTGGGGACCAACTGTACCTCCAAGATAACACATGGATCAGGGGAGCCTCCAAACATGGCTACCCCTCTCTCACTCAGAAGAGGAGGAAAAGGGCTCCGACACTCCTGGGGCAGTGTACTCTCTACCTCAGTGGCTCTCAACCTTTCTCGACTACTGTACCCCTTTCAGAAGTCTCATTTGTCTTGTGTACCCCCAAGTTTCACCTCACTTAAAAACTACTTGGATACAAAATCAGACATAAAAATACAAAAATGTCACAGGATGCTATTCCTGAAAAATTGCTGATTTTCTCATTGTTACCATATATTTGTAAAATAAATCAATAGGACTATAATTATTATACTTACATTTCAGTGTATAGTACATAGAGCAGTATAAACAAGTCATTGTATGAAATTTTAGTTCGTACTGACTTCACTAGTGCTTTTTATGCAGCCTGTTGTAAAACTAGGCAAATATCGACATGAGTGGATGTACCCCCTGAAAGCCCTCTGCGTACCCCCAGGGGCACATGTACCCCAGGTTGAGAACTATGGCTCTTTCCTCCAGATTCTCCAGGTCCAGGGATCTGTATGTAAGTGGTGGTTTGTGGCAAGTGACACACATTGTCCCCATCCTCTCCCAGTTCTGAGGGGATCCCCAGATCAGCCACCAACTGTGGGACCTTGCCTGTACTTCCAGGAGCAGGAGTCAGGGGAAGCAGGGGTCACAGAGAGGCAAACAGCCACAGGTTTGAGGGATGGTTGCTACAACCTCGTGTGTGTGTGTGTGAACCCTTCCTCCTCCATCCCCAAAAGAACTAGGAAACCTCAGAGATTTCCTACAACAAATGCTTCCACAGTGGGGGTGAGACTGGGTTCTGGGTAA
Source organism: Chrysemys picta bellii (assembly GCF_011386835.1). NCBI lineage: Eukaryota > Metazoa > Chordata > Testudines > Emydidae > Chrysemys > Chrysemys picta. The sequence continues at coordinate 123,955,358 of NC_088797.1, read as the reverse complement.
GCACTTCATGATTTAGCCCAGTATGAAGAAATTCAGAACGGCCACTTGCTCTACTTATTTTCATTTTATTTTATTAAGATCAAGTGACTCTCCTGGAGGAAGACTTGGTATTAAGTGCTCAGCGTTCTGCACAGATATATGGCACTGGGGCACAATGAAAGAGCCCGGCCTCACAAGCCATCCCAGCCAGCAGTGAGAGAGGGCTCTGTAGAACCAGGAGGCTTTGGGAATATTGTGACAGTCAATTAAAGCCATGTGATCCCTCTCCTGTACGGGTCACCCAGCACTAGGAAATACAACATGGATGTTTACAGCAGGCTTTTTCCTGGAAAGAGGCAGTACAAAAACAAGGTCTTGCCTAAGAATCACATCCCCATCTGTTTCTGCTTTGCCCTGTTTATCCCATCCCATGGTGAGTTTCTCCACAGGAGATCAAAACGTATTTACCTCACCAAGGGCCCCACTTCTGCAAGGTATTGAGTGCCTCCTGAAAGCCGACCTCCCAGCTGTCCCTTATGAGAGCGCCAAATTTACCTCCGTCCCACAGTGGGCAAGGACGTGTCGCTTTGTTACTGTAAATTATTTATAGCAGAAATACTAAATGTTAAAAACAAGGCCATGACATTAATCACTGTAATGCTCCCAAAGCTGCTGCTTTTCCGGTTGTGCCCTTCACTTGGGGTCTTCAATATTTGAACACATGCACACACATGCACACAGTCTATATCAAAATATGCATCTTATTACTATTACAATCGACTTCCTGGATGTTAGAGAGACAAGGTGGGGGAGGTGATATCTTTTATTGGACCAACTTCTGTTGGTGGGAGAGATGAGCTTTTAAGCTTACCCAGTGCTCTTCTTAAAGCTTGTCTCTCTCATTAACAGAAGTTGGTCCACTAAAAGACAGTACCTCACCCACCTTGTGTCTCTCTAATATCCTGGAACCAACACAGCTACAAGACCACTGCATACATTACTGGATGTTAGCACGGTAAATTAACGTGGAACTTTATAAATAACTTTGGCCAATAGCCTCTCATAGAAATCTTAATAATCTGGTAAAAAAAGTAATAGGGCAGCAAGTGTTTTGAATTTTTTGCTTGATTTTCATTTGGTCTTTTTTGATTTCACAAGTTTGCAGCTGGCGTTCTAGTTATGGTATAATAGCGGTGTCCAACCATTGACCTGGGGGCCACTTGTAGAACTTAAGGCTCTAAACTGTGAGCCTCCAGGGTGGCGACGTTAAGAAGAAAATTTGGATTTGATTAGGAGTTGAAAATGTGGTCCCGGAGCCCTGCCCTGCCATTTTGAAACAGAAGTGTTTGAATCAGCAGAATCATTATATGGGGCCAATATATCTGCTGTCTCAGGAGTAGGATTGCCAGGCGTCTGGTTTTCGACCGGAATGCCTGGTCGAAAAGGGACCCTGAGGGCTCCGGTCAACTAAAAGTCCAGTTGGCCGTAGTGGCCGGCTTTGCACGGCTCCCGGAAGTGGCCGGCATGTCCCGTCAGCTCCTTGGCGCAGGGGTGGCCAGAGGGGCTCTGTGCACTGCAAAAACAGTAGCCAATTGGAGCTGCAGAGGTAGTGCCTGCAGACGGGGGCAGCGCAGCTTCCCTGGCCGCCCCTGTGTCTAGGAGCCAGAGGGACATGCCAGCCACTTCCGAGAGCCACTTCCTGAGGTAAGTGCCGCCTGGAGCCCGCAACCCAAACCGCCTCCCACACCCCAACCCCCCGCCCTAACCCTGAGTCCCCTTCCGCACCCAAACTCCCTCCTGCGCCCTGCAGCCCAACCCCATGCCCCAGCCCTGAGCCCTCTCCCGCACCCAAACTCCCTCCCAGAGCCTGTACCCCACACCTCCGCCCGCACCCCAACCCTCTGCCCCAGCCCTGAGCCCACTCCCGCACCCAAACTCCCTCCCAGAGCCTGCACCTCACACCCCCTCCCGCACCCCAACCCTCTGCCCCAGCCCTGAGCCCCCTCCCGCACCCAAACTCCCTCCCAGAGCCTGCACCCCACACCTCCTCCCGCACCCCAACCCTCTGCCCCAGCCCTGAGCCCCCTCCCGCACTCCAAACTCCTCAGCTGCGGCCCAGAGCTGCTTCTTGCGCCCCAAACTCCATCCCTGCACCCCCTCATCCCCAGCCCCACCCCAGAGCCCAAACCACCAGATGGAGCCCTCACCCCCTCCCGCACCCCAACCCCCTGCCCCAGCCCGGTTAAATTGAGCAAGTGAGCGAGGGTGGGGGAGAGCGAGCAATGGAGGGAGAGGGGATGCAGTGAGCAGGGACGGAGCCTCAAAGAGGGGGGGCTAGGGGCGGGGCCTCAGAGAAGGGGGCAGGACAAGGGCGTTCAGCTGCTCAGCAGCACCCCGGCTTGTTATCTTCCAGGTGGTTCCTTTGTATTTAAATGGGATGTTCTTGATTTGTTATTTAAATTAGAGTGGGTCTATTTAAACAAGGACATCTGAATTTAATACAAAATACGTTAGGCCTAACTGTAGTGTAATCTCTTCGAACGTTTACATAAAAAATAAATATGCTGAATCCATGAGCCTCTGTCAAAAATGTTGCGTTAAAAGCTGCTTTTCTATATATAAAGAAAGAACTGGGAAAAATATCTCATTTTTGAGGTCAAGTTTTCTAAATATGGCACAATAGGTCATGCACTGTTTTAAAGGCTTATTTTGTTTAATACATTTTTTTCGTGTGTTTCGTTAAATTCTAGTTACCATTCTAATTCAATCTGATATAAATCATAAGCAAAAAGTTAATTATCTAGTAACTAAGCAATATATCATTCACCACTTTCAAACATCCTAAAAATGCTTAACTAATTCATAGGAATCTGAAAATATTAAGCTATATAATTGCTTAAATAAATGTAGACAGGTATACCATACCCGCCTAGGTAGCAAAAGTATGTACCAAATCTAGTGTAAAGACTCTATTTAGTTATAAATCAAGAAGCTTTAATGATTATATTAGCGGATGTGAATGCACCTTCCTTTAGAAAATAACGGAAAAACAAATGAAAAAGTTGATTAAAACTGATGATTAAAATCACTCATATAAATCGCCTTGATTAAAATCCATCGCCCCTGAAGGGAGGAGATTAGTTCTGCTCAGCTGTCTGCTTCCCTGTGTTTGCTCCAGTTATAGCAGGACAGAAGCTGAATTGGCTTTGCCTGAGATGAGAGGAGGATCTAGCAAAGGATAATTCCCTCCCCAAAAGGGAGGCCCAGGAGGGGGGAAGGAGGAGAAGCTGTGAAACAGTGACAGCTTCCTGATTCTCGGCCCCAGCCCAGTGTAGAGCAGCCTAGAGGCTGCTCTACTTTGCGCAAACAGGCTATTGCCTACAAAGCACCACGCCAGCTGGGGATAGCCAGAGTCCAACCTGCTCCAGTCATGCCTGACCCACCCCCACCCCCTGCACCATGTTCTGTGGGGAGGCAGGCATAGCGACTCCCCCACTCCAGGGCAATCCTCAGCAGGCTTGTGTTCTCTTTGCACTGCCTCAGGCAGCACAGCACAAAAAACAGGGCAGGAATCTGCCCTCGAGTACTGATTGTGGCATCCTGACCTTTCCGGAAGAAATACGTTCATCCCTCAAGCAGAGCCCAGAGATGGTGCTGCTGGGATTATAAAAAAAGGTCCATTGAAACGTCATGGAAATGACACCCCGAGGAGTGAGTCGGTCATGGGATACATAGGCATAGGTCCTCAGGCTGAAAAAATCAGGCATTGCTGGGTTAGAACAACCTACATTATTCCTCGTGCTTAAGTTGTTCTCTTTGTTGGGTGGATTCTTGCTTAAGTTCACCTATTGTTAGATTTTTGGGATGACGGTAAAAGCCACTGTTGAATTTCAACTATATATAACCAGGCCATAATGAAAAGCCTATAATATAACCAGGCCATAATGAAAAGCCTATAAAGGTCTTTGATCAAACCTTAATGGGACTTACAAAGGGGAGAACCTATAGTGCTCTGGGGGAAAGGTTTCCTCATCTTGCCTCCTTTAGAGAGACTCCATGAGCCCTTAAAAGCAATTTAAGCCTGATTTATGTTACTAAGTGATTTTTCTGCATGTACAAACTACAGGAGAAGGGCTCTCATCTCAAAATGCTACTGTACTTCGGAAATTACCAACAAATGCTATAATGCCCTCAGTGCCTTTGACTTCCTCAGTGCAGTGGAAACTAGCAATTTAAGTAAATACTTCACCATTCCCGATTGTCCCATACGCCACATCCAGCATCCGGCAGGATACAAGCTATACGGTATATTTTCCTAATGGATACTGAGTCTCTTCTGTCCATTTAAGCTGAAATATGTATTTATATTTTGAAAGATGTTCAAGTGAGCAAACACCCAGTTTGTTAAGAAAGAAGCATCATTTAGAAAAGGTCTGGGTGGACTCAACAACTATCAGTGCACATTCAACAAAAGTGAGACGTTTTATCACCATTTTATTGATGGGGAGATTAAAAAATTTTAAGTGATTGGGCCAAGGCCACACAGCAAGCCAGAGGCAGAGCCAGGAAGTCAGATCTCATGCATGCCGGCTCTCCACTTTAACCTGCATTTAGTCAAATGCATAGAGTAGGGGAAGTCAAAAGGCAAATAAGCTCAGGCCCCACCTTCCATTGTGCGAGAGGCAACATTCACATAGGAGTTCTCAAACTGGGGGTCGGGACCCTCAGCCTCCACCCCAAACCCCGCTTTGCCTCCAGCATTTATAATGGTGTTAAATATATAAAAAAGTGTTTTTAATTTATGAGGGGGGGCGCACTCAGGGGCTTGCTATGTGAAAGGGGTGACCAGTACAAAAGTTTGAGAATCACTGACATAGATCAACTATTAATGAAATACTAGGATACTAAGCTGTACAAACATTAGGGCAGGCTGGAAAAAGGCAGGCATTTTCTGTGCAAAATGTCAAAAGAAATGAAAAAAATCAGTTTCACTCCAAAAGTTTTGCAGGAATTTTCAGGTGTTCAATTAAATGAAAACCAAAAAACCTCAATTTTATTTCCCACTCTCCTTTTCTCCTCTTCCTTCTACCTTAGAATCATAGAATCATAGAATATCAGGGTTGGAAGGGACCTCAGAAGGTATCTAGTCCAACCCCCTGCTCAAAGTAGGACCAATTCCCAACTAAATCATCCCAGCCAGGGCTTTGTCAAGACGGGCCTTAAAAACCTACAAGGAAGGAGACTCCACAACCTCCCTAGGTAACCCATTCCAATGCTTCACCACCCTCCTAATGAAATAGTGTTTCCTAATATCCAACCTAGACCTCCCACACTGCAACTTGAGACCATTACTCCTTGTTCTGTCATCTGCCACCACTGAGAACAGCCGAGCTCCATCCTCTTTGGAACCCCCCTTCAGCTAGTTGAAGGCTGCTATCAAATGCCCCCTCATTCTTCTCTTCTGGAGACTAAACAATCCCAGTTCCCTCAGCCTCTCCTCATAAGTCATGTGCTCCAGACCCCTAATCATTTTTGTTGCCCTCCGCTGAACTCTTTCCAATTTTTCCACATCCTTCTTGTAGTGTGGGGCCCAAAACTGGACACAGTACTCCAGATGAGGCCTCACCAATGTCGAATAAAGGGGAACGATCACGTTCCTCGATCTGCTGGCAATGCCCCTACTTATACAGCCCAAAATGCCGTTAGCCTTCTTGGCAACAAGGGCACACTGTTGACTCATATCCAGCTTCTCGTCCACTGTGACCCCTAGGTCCTTTTCTGCAGAACTGCTACCTAGCCTTTCGGTCCCTAGTCTGTAACAGTGCGTGGGATTCTTCCGTCCTAAGTGCAGGATTCTGCACTTGTCCTTGTTAAACCTCATCAGATTTTTTTTTGGCCCAATCCTCTAATTTGTCTAGGTCCCTCTGTATCCGATCCCTACCCTCTAGTGTATCTACCACGCCTCCTAGTTTAGTGTCATCTGCAAACTTGCTGAGAGTGCAGTCCACACCAACCTCCAGATCATTAATAAAGATATTAAACAAAACCGGCCCCGGGACCGACCCTTGGGGCACTCTGCTTGAAACCGGCTGCCAACTATACATGGAGCCATTGATCACTACCCGTTGAGCCCGACGATCTAGCCAGCTTTCTATCCACCTTACAGTCCATTTATCCAGCCCATACTTCTTTAACTTGGCGGCAAGAATACTGTGGGAGACCGTATCAAAAGCTTTGCTAAAGTCAAGGAATAACACATCCAGTGCTTTCCCCTCATCAACAGAGCCAGTTATCTCATCATAGAAGGCAATTAGGTTAGTCAGGCACGACTTCCTCTTGGTGAATCCATGCTGACTGTTCCTGATCACTTTTCTCTCCTCTAAGTGTTTCATAATTGATTCCTTGAGGACCTGCTCCATGATTTTTCCAGGGACTGAGGTGAGGCTGACTGGCCTGTAGTTCCCCGGATTCTCCTTCTTCCCTTTTTTTAAAGATGGGCACTACATTAGCCTTTTTCCAGTCATCCGGGACCTCCCCCGATCGCCATGAGTTTTCAAAAATAATGGCTAATGGCTCTGCAATCTCATCTGCCAACTCCTTTAGCACCCTCGGATGCAGCGCATCCGGCCCCATGGACTTGTGCACGTCCAGTTTTTCTAAATAGTCCCGAACCACTTCTTTCTCCACAGAGGGCTGGTCACCTTCTCCCCATATTGTGCTGCCCAGTGCAGCAGTCTGGGACCTTGTTTGTGAAGACAGAGGCAAAAAAATCATTGAGTACATTAGCTTTTTCCACATCCTCGGTCACTAGGTTGCCTCCCTCATTCAGTAAGGAGCCCACACTTTTCTTGACTTTCTTCTTGTTGCTAACATACCTGAAGAAACCCTTCTTGTTACTCTTAACATCTCTTGCTAGCTGCAACTCCAAGTGTGATCTGGCCTTCCTGATTTCACTGGTGGAAACAAGAAAGAGGGGATTAAACCCCCCAAAACACCGGAATGCTTTTCGGGCCGGCCAGCAGATTCAACAGCACAAGGAGTTCACTGCTCCCCCCTCACACACTTAGGCCGTGTCTACACTGGTGGCACTGTGTCGGGTATGTGTAGCTACAGGCCGCAATGAAAGGCAGGCTGCATCCACACCGTGGTGCATAGCTGTACACGGTTGTGAACGGTTCTGGCAGCTGGGAGGCAGCAGGAAACGACACTGCAGTATGGATGTGGGAAGCATTGCCTAGGTGTGTAGACAGCCACATAGGGTACATAGCCTGGGGGTTCAGGTGTGTCTGTACTCTACTCTACTCTCCTAAGCCATGTTTCACCATCTACACTGCTACTTACACTCCTGCAGTCGTACCTTTAGCCCCAGAGCTGCCTTCGGGCTGCTGTGTGTGGGGCATTTGTCACCAGTGGCAAGCAGTGCCTGGCGACCCCTAGAGGGCAGCTGTAGGGGAGGCAGGAGCCCGTCTCTCTCTCCGTGCAGGGCCAGGGCAACTGGGGAAACCGAGGCAGCCAGTGGCGAGAATCAGGGGCAGACGGGGCTGGGGGAGGAGGAACATGGGGCAGTCTGACTGTGAGGCAGAGGTGAGCAGGCTGTTGAGAAGCAGTGGGAGCCTGGAGCCCTGGGGGCCCATTTGGGTGCGATCCTGAAACAGCATCACCCCTTCTGCCCCTGCTTCTCCATAAACCCCCAACCTCCTTGAGTCTCCCTTCCCCCCACTCCTTCCCCCTCACAGCCCTTCCTGCAAGGCCCCAAGGCTACCAGGTGCCATGGCCAACTCCTGTGTGCCGCCTCCTCCCTGGCGGCTGGCCCCACAGGCAGCCCGTCTGCCTGCACTCAGTGGCACTACAGGGGCCCGTGGTGCCAGAGAGGAGTCACTGCAAGGGAAAGCCTGTGGCCCTGTGAGATGAATAGCTGGGGCTGGAATGAGCACGTGGGGGGATCTCAGCAGGAATCCCAGGCTGCCACTTTTAAAGACTATAAATGAACAAAGTAACAGAAGAGTGATTGGCCTTTCCAGACACTGTCCAGGCCCCATGAGTCTGAGAAAGCCCGGCAAAGCGGAGAAAATGCTATGTATGGTGACATATTGTATGGTGTCTGGCAGGGTGTTTTTGGTTTCTTCTCAGGCATTTTAAGGGTAAGTCTGCACAGGGATAAAAGCCCCACAGCACGGCCCCGGATGACCTGGGTCAGCTAAGCCGGGCTGGCGGGGCTTGGGCTGCAGGGCTACAAATTGCTGTGTAGCCGTTCAGGATTGGGCTGGAGCCTAAGCTGTGGGTCCCTCCACCCTCACAGGGTCCTAGACTACCTCGAACCCAAACATCTACCCAGCAGGTTTTTAGCCCTGAAGCCCGGCGAGCCTGAGTTAACGGACCTAGGCCAGCCGCAGGTTTCTGATCCCTGTGTAGACGTACCCTTATTAACACATTCCTTACACTTCTCTCTCTCTCTCTCACTGCTCCTGCTTTATTATTGACCGCATTACGTGCAACAGAAGCTGCACCTTGAGAGAGTAGGGGTGCAGACAGCAGATGGCCGTTGTGTGAGTACAGATTTCAGGCTGCTAAATACCGCCACTGCCCTGGCTGGTTTGATGCTCTCTTTTAGTGGCAGATCCTGCCTCTCACAAATGAAACCACATCAGGTGCATTTTTGAAAATCAGCTGTTGGTCTATGCAGCCCTGAGAGAGGTAAATGATCTTTCAGGATATGTAGAAATTCATTGCGTGCATTGAAGGCAGGATCAAGCTCATTGTACGAATTCTGATTTCTTCATTCAGTGACTACAGTCCTTTTTTTCTTCATTACATCCGACCAAAAAGACCACCCTATCAAATCTGATCTTCCGTTGTCAGGATAACAAAACCCAGCACACAGTAAACAGTAATTTCCTATGTCTATTTATCTCAGCAGCATGTCCTGAGTTAACCGGCGGGCAGTATCAAATACCCTAGCATCTGATTATAAAAGCTACACAGCTCCTCTATCAGACAACAGTTTTATTAGCCATGACGTTGTTATCGGCTTGCTTCTACAAAGTAAAGCACAGAAGGACCCTTCAGTTTATTACTCAGAGTAATAAATAACAGTGCAAGAAATTTATCACAAGTTCATGAACTCTGGAAGGTTTTTTTAAAATCACTATTCTTCGAACCAAGCGTTGCCAGTAACAGCAAAACTCTAAAATATATCAGAGCATCCAGTAAATTGTGCTGGATTGCCAGCTACCATCGGCTGTCTCTGGACTGATTACATACTGGCAGCAAACAGAATGCAGACTTAAAAACATCCTCTTTCGTTCTAACACCAGCAGAGCAAAGACCGAAATTGCCTGGAGGAGCCTTCGCAAATACTGTATCATATTGGGATGCGGGAGCTGGTTTAAAATTCTCCGTCATAAACCCTTACTAACCCAGGTAATTACACAGTACAATTTCCTAAGCCTAAAATCTCTCAAATTGTGGAACACATTTTAAGGCAGAGTTGCTCTGTTACCCTATCTCCTTCTAGCCCCACCAATTAGGATCTCACAATCTCCCTGCAGTGAATATAGATCTAATTTATGCAAAACTGTAATATCACCCGTGGCTGTGACTGCATTGTTCTTCCCCGCCACTTATACGAATGCCCTATGTGAAGGACTTCGCATTTATTAAGATCAAATCTTGTTTCTTTGGGACTCCACTCTCCTAATTTCTCCAGATTACTTTGATCTGGATCAAAATGTGATCAAAAAAAGTAACACCTGACAATGAAGAAATCACCAGGCAGACAGGGGCATTACTTAAAGCTGGATAGATTAAAAACAAGCAAAGACACCTACAGAAGTCACATTGGATTGGCAGAAGGGGACAGTGCTTGCATCAAGCGTCACTGTGCCAAAAGGAGCATCATGGATCACCTAGAAATCCACTGCAGTTTCAGACCCACTGATTTAGGGCATTTTTCAGAATGCCCCATGAATGGTGGTGCTACTTTTGGGTGAACAGGTATGCAATCAACGGGACCTGTCCTAATTCTTTGTCTCACACAAGAAATGGTGTCGAAAAATATAGATTATACTAGGTCAATTCATCTGAACTGTGGCCTCATTCTCTGCGATAGAACCAAAGAGAGCACCCTAACTGCCATGTCTCAGTTTGGGTTGGAATATCGTGCCTGTACGAATGGATGCTCAGAAATGGGTACAGACAATGAAGCTGATGTTAACAGCTAGAAATGTAGAAAAGTAGGATCATAGAATCATAGAATATCAGGGTTGGAAGGGACCTCAGGAAGTCATCTAGTCCAACCCCCTGCTCAAAGCAGGACCAACTCCAACTAAATCATCCCAGCCAGGGCTTTGTCAAGCCAGGCCTTAAAAGCCTCCAAGGAAGGAGACTCCACCACCTCCCTAGGTAACCCATTCCAGTGCTTCACCACCCTCCTAGTGAAATAGTGTTTCCTAATATCCAACCTAGACCTCCCCCACTGCAACTTGAGACCATTGCTCCTTGTTCTGTCATCTGCCACCACTGAGAACAGCCGAGCTCCATCCTCTTTGGAACCCCCCTTCAGGTAGTTGAAGGCTGCTATCAAATCCCCCCTCATTCTTCTCTTCTGGAGACTAAACAATCCCAGTTCCCTCAGCCTCTCCTCATAAGTCATGTGCTCCAGCCCCCTAATCATTTTTGTTGCCCTCCGCTGGACTCTTTCCAATTTTTCCACATCCTTCTTGTAGTGTGGGGCCCAAAACTGGATACAGTACCCTAGATGAGGCCTCACCAATGTCGAATAGAGGGGAATGATCACGTCCCTCATTCTGCTGGCAATGCCCCTACTTATACAGCCCAGGATGATTTTTATCATTCACTTAGCGGCCTATGCTAGAATCTTCTGTTACGAAGTGTGACCTCCTCACCCCAATGGAAAGTCTCAAAGGGACTGTAATTAAGAATTAGAAAATCACACCAATCAAAATAATATACTTAACCAGACCTGGAAACACACCAAATGGTGCGGAGAGACCGTTTCTACACTCTCCAGCATTATATACAATCTGTACTATCAGGGAATATACGACCAGGGCTAAACAAATCTTTCTGACCACACAGAATAATTTTCCCTTTCAGACAGACAAGCTGAGCTTTGACACAAATACTTATGATGACGTGGGAGCATCTGAAACGTAATGAAGTTGGACCCGATAGAAAGTTCCAGAACAGGGGCTCTCTCACTCTAAATGTACCCTGCAATTTCAGCTACTATAATTTTTGGCATCTAGAATTAATGTTAGATAGGACCAGCACTTCGGATCAGCACTCAGTCACAAGCCTGCCGCTGATGTAGTTGAACTCTGGCTCCCATCTCCATTGAAGCTCATTGCAATTCGCCTTTTATAACGCATACCTCACTATAGAGCACAAAACCATACCGCAGGGCTAGTTAATGGACTTAGCTTGGGCCCTCACGCCGCACGCCAGGGTTCAGGAGAGCACCCCAGGCTGTATGTCACTCTTAAGCAACCTCCTCTGGCCAGCCGAGGAAGCTCCTTGATGAGCTTCAGTGGAAGCCAGGCCCAACGTCTCTGTGTCAGAACGATGTAATTTGCCTGACTTTCTTCATCTGTACGATGAATTGCAGGTGCAAATCTGAGCTTGTGCACCTCTATCTGGTTTATACAGAACACTCAGACACAAATGTTGCGGGCACAACGTGGGCTAATAAAAGGGAGGCCGCCTGTCTGAAAACGGAGCTGGGATGGGTTGTATAAACCCCACACTGGACAGGAGAGGGTTAAGGATCAACTCTGGGCTCAGGAGGCCCTGCCCCTCTGCCCAGACTGAGCATGCTTGGGATGGAGGTGGGGTTTAAAAGGCAGCCAGACAGCTCAGTCGGGGCTGGCATACCAGGGAGAAGGACGTACTCTGGGAGCTCCAGGAGAGACATAAATGGATCTCACACCAAGCAAGGGAACAGATTTCAAAGTAGCAGCCGTGTTAGTCTGTATCCGCAAAAAGAACGAAGCTTATGCTGAAATAAATTTGTTAGTCTCTAAGGCTTGGTCCACACTGGGGCAGGGGATCGATCTAGGAAACGCAACTTCAGCTACGAGAATAGCGTAGCTGAAGTCGATGTTTCCTAGATCGAACTACTGCGGGTCCACGTGGCGCAGGCAAGCTCCCCCGTCGACAGCACTTCCTCCTCTCGGCGAGCAGGAGTTCCGCAGTCGACGGGGGAGCGCTTCTGGGATCGATTTATCGCGTCCAGATGAGACGTGATAAATCGATCCCAGAAGATCGATCTCTACCCGCCGAATCAGGCGGGTAGTGTGGACCTAGCCTAAGGTGCCACAAGTACTCCCGTTCTTTTTTCAAGGGAACAGAGGAGCAGTGACACCAGAGATTGGGACCAGGGAAGGAAACCCGGAAGGTAGAGCTCCCCAGGGACGGCCAACTGGGATGCAGAGGGCGGTAGAAGTGACCCAGGGAGTCTGATTTGAGGCTGACGCAAGGCACCGTGGCGTGAGCAAAGCCAAACCAGCCTCCCAAGGCCCTGGGTCAGAGCCTGGTGGAGTGAGAGGGCCCGGGCTCCCCTACCCAACCTGGGAACTGAACCCACTCGGTGAAGTTGCTGCCTGTGAACTGCACCCAGTTCATGGGCGCACTTGGGGGAGGGGGCAGAACTGGGCAGGAAGAGGCGGGGCGGGGGCAGAGCGGGGGTGGGAAGAGGCAGGGTGGGGTGGGGCCTTCGAGAAAGGGGTGGAGTGGGGGCGGGCCCTGGGCCAGAGCAGGTGTTGAGCACCCCTGGAGAAAGGAAAAAGCTAGCACCTGTGGTGCACAGAAGACAAAAAGCAACATACTTCTATACAGAAGCCACATCTACCTAGTGCAGAGGTCCCCAAACTTAGGGGGCATGGAGGAATGTTCGAGGGAGCATGGCGGGGCCTGAGCCAGTCCCCCTGGGGGGTGGGGAAGAAATGCCACACAGCCCCGCTCTGCTCCCATCTCTGCTCCCATCTCTGCTCTGGCCCTGCCCCCACCCGCGGACCCGGCTGCATGCTCAGCCTTGGCCCCCGACTCCGGCCCAGCCACAGCTCTGTACCTGGTCCTGGCCCGAGACCTACCCCCAGCCTCAGCTCCATTCCCAGCCCCGCTCCTGGCCCCAGCCCTGCCCCCAGCTGCGGCCCCAGCCTTGGCCCCCTTACCCCTGTCCGCATCCCTTGACACCCTCCCCCCGGGAGCCGCGACCCCACTACCGGGGGACCCTGAAAAATTTGGGGACCACTGACCTACTGGGCAAACTCAAATCCCTAATATAAGCACCCCACAAATTTTGGGGAACCCAAATTTGGATCCAGATTTAGATGCTATTCACGTCCCTCTGCAGTGAAAGAATGAAGTGATCCAATTCCTTCTGTATAAATCCCTGAGCAATTCTTCATGCAGATATTACTTTTCATTCCCATCAGGCCTTGGAACACATTTTTTCCAATGCCAATTTCTTAGTCTGTGTCCTGGTTTCATAAAAATGTACAGGAAGGCTGGCAGAATCTAATTACGCCCATCCAGTTGGCCGGCTAAGGAAGAAGACATTTTAATTAAGCTAAAAAGAAAAGTGATGAGTCTCCCCATTCCTTCAAAATGAGCTTGGATTCAGCAGGTATCTGAGACCGGGAACACAAAGAGGGTCTTTCTGTGTGTTAAGGCGAAACGAGCATTTGCAGTTTGTAACTGACGCAATTGTTCACATTATCATTTATCTTATCGGACGTGGGCGAGGGGAAAAATGTAGTCAATTGCAGGAATTACAGCACCCCCTTCCCTTTTCTTTTAAGCTGTCACTCTCTCTGTAACTCACAACACTAGAATGTGGATGAGGTCTCTTTGACCCCACGGACTGTGGTTCATTTCTCTGTACTTTTTCCTTCCATTGTTACCCATTCTGACATTACCACTGCACGTGAACCTCGGGGTTAAATTCTGTGCTCAGTTACACCGGTCTAAATCCAGAGTAACTCCACTGAAATTCATGCTACTCTGGATTAACTCTGGTACAATGGGGAGAGCAGAATTTGGGCATATCAGCACTGAGAAATCTATCCTACAACGGGGTTAAAACTCAGAGCACAAAGCACGTCATGCTGCCAATAAGCGGGTTATCAGCACTCTGTCTACATTCATTCCTCAGACTGAAGCTACTTCCCTATATGTACTGTACCGAGTGCTACAACATCTATATTTGGCAGTGCCGTGTCACTGCAAGAGTCTTGGTTACCACCCTGCCCAATGTACTTGAACTCTGGTTCCCACGTCCACTGAAGCTCATTGCAATTCCCCTTTAATAACACATACCTCACTACAGCACACAAAACCATACAGCAGACCCAGTTAATGGACCTAGCTTGGCCCCTCTTTCCTCATGCCAACCTTCAGAAGAGCACCTCATGCTATATGTCACTCTTAAGCAACTTCCTCTGGCCAGCTCACGAACGCTACTGATGAGCTCCAGTGTGAGCCACGGCCTGCTTCTCTCTGTCGGAAGAATGGGAGACAGGCAGGGAATGCACAAAAATGCTTGCTTGGCTCTCAGGAAAAAGAAGAGACAGGGGGCTTGACCCAGCAGATCCCATCAATTTCAATGAGAGCTCAGGGCACTCAGCACCTCACAGAACTGTGCCCAGAGTATGCAAGTGCACATGTGAACTCCCACGCATCTTGAAATGTCGCTACCTGTCAAATCGAAAGCACCGCTAAATGAACGTTCTTGACTGCGTAAAAAGCAAACCCGGCCCGAGCGGCCGAACTTAGGCAACAAGAAATCTCACTCCTCTGATTCATCCATCTTAAAATAAACAACAACCAAAAAACGCAAGCCCTGCTGTGCATCTCATCCATTAGCAGTGTCTGGGGATTTCCACAGAGCCTCATCTCGCAATTAGATAAAAGCTCTTCCCTCCTAAATCACTGTCCAGATGAAATCCGATGGCTGGAACACTGAACTGAGCATACATTAGAGGCCAGGGCACAGCTCCGAGTGTCAGTAATTTATGTCTCTTTTGTTTATCCTGAAAAATGTGAGCTTTTACATTAGGGGATGTGCTGCTTCATTTATTTACCATAACCAACGACTCACCAAGAGCCTCTCCTCAATGAGCACATGGGGCAGTGAAAGAGCTCCAGAGAGTTTTGCCTGCCTAAAGCATTTTGATAACAGCACAATTAAAATATTGAGCCAGATACTTACATGCACCAGACCTGTACTTGGCACATCTGGGGAGGTGCGGGGGACAGGTCTTAGGCGACTTCTATCCTCCCAGATCCTGAGGGTGCTGCAGGCCAGGCCAGGCCAGCCCATACTGCAAACTAGAGCAGTCTCAGGGCTACTCTAACTTGCACCAGTATATAACAGCTCCCACAGAGTATGTCATACTTTAGCCTGCCCCCTTCCGCCTCCCCCCTCCTTAGCCTGCCCATTCCCCTGCGTAGAATCTGGGTGTCCCACAAGGGAAGGGAAAGAGAAGATCCATGCACAGAGGGTCCCGGTAGCAAGCAGGGTTGTGGGAAGAGGCTCACAATCGTCCTCTACAATAACTAATAATAAAATGAAAATACAGTTTGAATAAAAGAAAGTATAGCTGCAAATGTAAATGTGTTTCCGAACATAGCTCTGTCAGTGCTTCCAGTCAGGGATTTGTGCAGATGCACCTCAGGAACCAGATACCTGTCCAATTGGCAGGGTTATTATTAGCTGTACCCATTTCAAAGCCATGCAGCTCTCTAATACCAATCTATCTAAGATGCTTATCTGGCCCCCACTACCGTGGTATCTGAGCACCTCACAACATAATGTATTTATCCTCCTAACACTCCTGAGAGGCAGGGTAGGGCTATTATCCCCATTGACAGATGAGGAACTGAGGCACAGAGATTAAGTGACTTGCCCAAGGTCACACGGGAAGTCTGTGGCAGAACAGGGAATTGGAACCATGTCTCCTGAGTCCCAGAGTAGCATCCTGACCACTTCTTCTCATGAGCCATTAGGTAATTAAAAATATATATTAACTTCCTCCAGGAAGAGCATCACAGCTCTCTGAGCCAGCAGAATAGAGTGGTGTGTGCGAGCAAACACGCTGAGAGTATGAAAAGCTTCTGTAACTTGGAGAAAATGCCTTCCAAATTCCAGTTTAGAAAGCAGAAGCTTTTCTTCAGAGCGGTGGAGACCAAACACATTCAGTCTCAGTGGCTTGGAGCAGGAGACAGAGCCTGTTTAAAGAGGAAGGGGTCCTTTTCTAGTGCTTTTTTCCCTACCCTGTTTAAAAAAGATAATTCTTTTACATTCACCCGTCGCTTATCTCTGGATCCCCTCAAGGCAATGCCAGGTCTATTTTAGAGGGTGTGAGCATCAAAGGCACAGTTACAGTGAAAGACACTGTGAACAAAGCACAACGGGTTTTGGTGTCTGCAATTTCAAGTGCCGATTTAGTGAATGTTACAATAACAAGAACAAGACTAATGATCTGATGGCTCGTCAGAGATGTTAGCAGGTCAGCTATAACAAGGATGTTACATCTGCAGGACCCAGACTTTCAAGCACAGCTCTGTTTGAGTTTCTTCTGGGCTTTGATCCTCACCAGCCATAAGTCAGATCTAGCCTCCCAAATGCCAGCCTCATGCTGTGGGTTTTCTGCAGACACACTTTAAGCCTTTCTGGTAATAAGGCTGCCTCTGAAATATGGATGTTCTGTTCTGGCTCCCATCAGAGTCCATTAAAAAACACTCAGCTAGGTGCTTTATCAGGAAACAAGTCCAGGAGAGACGCAGCGTTCAGCCCAGATCAGGATTTTCTAAACAGCTGGTAAAGAATGAGGATGGCTAAGTAAACTGATATTTAACCAACTGTTGGGGAGATTGTCTCATTAAAGAGAAGCGGAGTGAGCTCATCTCTTGCCTTCTGTTATATTTCAGCTGAAGTATGCAAGCAGGCACTTGCATTACATTGGATTCTGCATTTAAGCAAACTAACAATGTCAACGCTTCATCATCTGGTTGTTTTTTTCGCTTCTTCCCGGACTCCTTCCTGATACTGTCTCTAATGTTCTCAAGTATGTCTCACACTCACTCGTTCCTGATCTAGTCAGTTAACATTAGATACTAGAGCTGAGTGTAGAATTAGTCACAAATTATTTTATTGACAAATTTAGCCTCTTTTCTGTCCAGCGAACAGTTTGGAAATGTCTTGAATAGTCTCATTATTTGAAATTCTTTGCCAAATAATTTGGCCTGTGGACTGTCCACAAGCATTGTGCTGTGAGTAATTGATATTCAAAACTGGAGCTCTGTTGGGTAGTTCTGATAGGACACATGCATAGGTCACATGCAGCATTGCCTCTTCTCATGGTTTTATTGCAAGGTGTTTTTTCAAAAAGCCTCAGCTTGTGGAGTCACGTGATTCCATGAAACTCCCTGCTTCTATTTCAAAAGAAATATAAGTTTCTAGCCCACACGATTGTGGAGAAAAGCCTGAAAACATGAACCCTGCTGGCTCAAAAACCAGCAGACACATTAACAGCACCCAGAATTGGATCTGTGACTGCATGGATTCCTGCAGAGACGGTCATTTCATCCTACGGAATGGTGGAGTGGTGACCACGTTGCAGCTCTGTATTGCAACCCTGAATGTTCTTGGCAATTGGGAAGTGAACCCCCCCCTCCCTGCAGCCCAAATATGGCCCTATGCATAGGATATTTATGTGTACAGTGTGGGGCTGGCTCTGTACTCAGAAAGGCATTTACACCATAGAACTGAGGGCGCAGCTACTGTTCTGGAGGATTTAGCTCTCTAACTGATACATTTAGAGGCAACAGCAAAGCTACATCAAAGGCAGCTTGTTTCATTAGTACTACTGTTTAAATGATGTTATGTGAGCCCAGCGGTGTGGCAGCTGAGCACATGACATACATTTAAATCAAACTGCTCGCAAATGAGGACAGCACAAACACTCACGGTCAGCCCACCCCCATGTTCCTTCCGTCCCAACTCACCGGAAGGAAAAGCTTCCTTAATGACAGCCCAGATTTTAAACTGTACTTGACCAAAAGCAAAGCTTCTCACCAACCTGCTAAAGGTCAGTGAAATAGGGTCCTGAGGGAATATCCGGGTGAGAGTTTCTCAACCAGGAAACCTCCTCCACTGACAATGCTCCACCTCCGCTCCTCCAGAGTTCAGGTCTAGGCATGAGCACTAAGATATGGCAGAGGCCATGAGGACGTCAGAGAGTTTGGAACGTTTTTGTTCTGCGTTTCCGGCGGGGTGATTCAGCGGGAGCCAGGTTTGCCTGCAGTGGAACTTGTGATTAGAACAAGACTCTAAACTAACGAGATTCAATGGAGACAGCTGGAGAAGCCAAGCCATCCGGTTTATTTAGCATCTGTTGTGCTGGCGTACTGTACATACTTCCCAACAGTCCAGCTCTGCGTCTGTAACTTCTGACCAAAGCCACGTGGATCCTATCTTCATAGGGATATTTGTCTTTCCCTTCCTTCTGCAAGAAGTTAACGAGCAGCTGATGCCTCGAGGAAAACAACCTAGTTAGAAACAGAGTTGCTGCTTCTATAGCCTGCATTTCCATGCTGTTCTTCCCCCGGCTCTTATTAATAAGGGCACCTGCATGAAAACAGGCTCTTTGTTGCTCTAGAACTGATCTGCTCCTTGCAGCTCATTCCCCATCCCCAGTTAAGGACACCACGGATTGCAAAATCAGAGGACGGGGACTCCACGTGAGATTTTTGAAAGTCCCAAAGTGCCTGAGGGACACGAGTCCCACTGTGAGTCATTTTCAATGGGACCTCTGCTCCCACCCTCAAACAATAATCCTGTTTTCATGCAAATATCCCTCACAGTAAAGCACGTGGGGAGGAACATACTGAAACTATAACGCAGAGGTGAGGAGGAGGAGGGGGGGGTTCTAAATGGAATTATTGCAAAGACTTCCCCCAGGAAGCAGCAGCTCCTTCCAGTGCACTACACTCTGTGAAGTGACAAGGAGACCTGGCTTCTATATTTATTCTCTTTCAGGGACTTCAGCTGTGTCTGCACTTATATTTTCAGCTGTGCTTGACAACTGGTGAGAAACACCCGACTCCCCTCCCAGTTTTGGACGATGTTGTCCTGTTGCTGACTGCGGGGGTGGCTGTGCTAAACACCCTTTTTAACAGTGTGTGGCTGACACCTGCAGTGGCCATTTAAAAAAAAAAATCAATAGATGATTAACATGGTTATCCTTGACCCTAACAGTAGCCAGCCACTGACTCCTGCCCCCCTCATATGTCAGGGGCATTTCCCTTTGTCTTGCATAACTAATCCAGTTCAGGGAGATCTGGCATCAGTTTCTTTTCCATTTAACATACCACCACCGAACATCATGCGGTCTCTCACTGTCTGCAACATGCAGTCTCTCAGATCAGCGGATCATCAACAACACAAGGGTGACTATTCGCTGATTCCAGTGGCGGCTGATATATTGTCTATACTAGCAAGGCAACAGTTCTCAACCCTGGTATGAGAGGTGGAGCAGGGATGGTGGCCGTGTCGTCTAAGGCAGCCAGTTTCTCAGCACAGACATAGAACTGTAGAAACCGTAGGACTGGAAGGGGCCTCAAGAGGTCATCTAGTCCAGTGGTTCTCAACCCGGGGCCCCCTGGGGGGTCTCGAACAGGTTTCAGGGGGGCCACCAAGCCGGTCCAGTGTTAGACTCCCAGGGGCCCAGGCAGAAAGCTTAAGCCCCACCATGGGGCTGAAGTCTGGTGCCCCAAGCCCCGCCACCCAGGGCTGAAGCCAAAGCCTGAGCAATATAACTCCCTGGGGGGCCTCCCTGGCATGGGGCCCCATGACAATTGCCCTGCTTGTTACCCATTAACGACAGCCCTGGCTTTTATATGCAGAAAACCAGTTATTGTGGCACAGGGGGGCTGTGGAGTTTTTATAGTATGTGGGGGGAGCCTCAGAAAGAAAAAGGTTGAGAACCCCTGTTCTAGTCCATCCGCCATTGCTGGGGCAGGACATGGCCTTCCAGACCAATTGTACGCAGGTTAAGAGTCCCTACAAAATACTGACTGTCACCTCGCCAGTCACAATAGCAAACGGATCCTTCTTCTGAGCACCGTTCCCCCCTTCTCAAGCGAGAAGTCAAATCCTCATATTCCGAGCAGAGATGGGCCCAAAGCAAAACTCTGGGGAGGTCAGCCACTGCAGCGCTGGTCTAGCCCTAATTCAAATACCACCGCATGGATACTGCCAATAATACTGCGTAACAGAGGTAACAGGGCTGGCCATTAAAATTAATAGTGTTAAATCATCCCTGGTGCAAACCATTGACTTCAACAGAATTGCACCAGGGATGAATTTGACTCCACTATTTTTATTCTTCTTGAGTTTTGAGAAAAATAATCTACTTTCCAGACCCATATGCTTAGTTTATGCTCACGTCTGTCTGCCAATGTCATCTAATCTAATCTCATGCCTGTCTGTCTATCTAATCTAGCCTATTGTCTCTCTCTTAGTGGCATTATAAAATGCTCCTCTTTACTGTTCAGACAGTTCCAAGAACGGCTCACCATTATGTTTTTCCCTATAGCAAGAGCAACCATGTACTCCCAGCCTGGATAACCCATTTTGTATTAGGAATACAATAAACAAATAAAAGCAAGAAAGAACAAAAATAAGGTCCCCGGGAGAGAGCGGGGGGTGTGTGTGCGCGTGCAATCATCTTCCCTGTAATGGGCTGCAGCTGAACAAAAAATAGCAGCTGCCTCTGCAGCAGAGGTGAACTGTCTCCATTTAAAGGTGCAGGACACAGAAAGCAAGCCATGATGGATACATGTTACGTACCTGTCATCGGAAGCACTTGTTTGAGCTCAGGCAGGGCATAGGAGTAGAGAGAGGCGGGGAAACCCTTATAAAAATATAGAAGCTAAGCTCCAAGGCTTTAGCCCCCTTATGGAACATGATTACACTCTTATCTACACTACAAATTAGAACCATGTGTTGCATCCAGAACTCATTCCTCAGCTGTAACTCTGATGTAATTGCAAGGAGCACAGTAACCTTAAAAACCCATAAGCCCAGACCAGAGCCTAGATAATAAAGTAGATTATTTAGCAAGCAGCGAATTACTGGTTCTGATGTTTTATACTTGCCAAAAATAGAGATAGGCACAAGAGACAAAATATGGATCCAGATTCTACCCTGCCCAGAATTCAGCTGTGTTCAGATCAGGGGAGCTGATTTGATCCATTCCATGGAGAGCTAACTGTGAAGTCCAGAACCACATACGCATTTGGATTCTTTACTCCCCAGCCCCAAAGTTCCAGTGGATTCCATTCTGGGGTTTTAGTCCAGACCATTAAACAGACAGGGTCCCATTCAAGAAATACAGATCCTGATCTAGTTTCAGACTCTAATCCCCTGAAAGTTTGGAAGGTGTTTAGATCTGGGATTTTGGCATCTATAGATCTCAGAAGAGGCTGCTGATTTCTCAGGGTGGAGAACAGAGGTGATCAATGTTATTTCACTTCACCCTAAATGCATGGCTGACACTCACAAATTTTCAGCACAACCAGCATGTCTTAGCTAAACGAACCAGCCTTGAGGGAGCTACAAACCAGCCTTACTGCAAACTCAGCCATTAGGCAACAGACACCATCGGACTGACACAGCCTGCTGGTATGCCTCAAAGCAATGGAAGAAATGCTGCCTGACAGCTGGTTTCTGTCTCTCCTGCTTTGGCCCACATCACCTCCCTGCTCGAATCTTTTACAGCCGCAGCCAGACATATACCAACAATGTATCAGGATGAGTAACTGGCTGAAAACAAAAATACAGAGCTATCAGGAGCTCCAGCAAGCTGCATGTAAATCTACTAAAAGTGGCATGTTTCCACAATAAACAATCCGCTATCGCTTTGCTCTGTTCCCACTTAGCGGTCTGTTGAGAGAAAGAAAGAAAAGAGGCCAGTTTGCAGGGCTCTGAATTTAACGTGTCACAATAAAATTGAGTCCAAAAGCTCGCACGCCCTCTGGTGGGCAGAAGTTCTGCACCCCGAGATATCGGTGTTTTATACAAGCCGCTCAGAACAGGAGCTCTGGGGCACAATGGCTCTGCCTCCCGCTTTTTAACTGAGGTCCAGTTTTTAGCATTATCATTAGTCTTTACTTGGACTGTGGTAGTGCCTGGGAATCCCAGTCCTAGATCAGGAGCCCACTGTGTTAGGTGCTGTGATTTGACTGTGAATCTCAAGTCCTCCTGTTCTTCTTTTTGAGGATACTTGGTGTTGTTCTTAAAGTTCCAGCTCCTAGATTGTGAGATTACGTGCCGTTCTCAGTTCTCATTTGCAGAAAGTACATGTCTAGCCCTCCCGGTTGCAGAGTAAATCGTGGAAATGTGATGTGAGGGACCCTGGCCTGCAGGTCCGCGGGGAGGGCTCAGATGACAGCCACTATCCAGCAGCTCGCCTAAATGACTGGAGAACTGGGCCTGCAAAGTTCTAGCCTGCAAAGGGCCCCTCCCACAAAGCTCCTGATTGGCTGGGAAGCTTTATTTAACCCAGAAAGAGGCCTGGGAAGTTGTCCGAGCAACTAGAGGAATCGTTGGCTGGCTACTATTATGGACCTGCCTGTTCCTGCCCTCCTTATCCCCATCTGTTCCTTGTTCCTGCCTCACTCCAGGTCCCTGATCCTACACCTTAAACCTGGCTCTGATCCTAGCTCTGGTTCCAGGCTTCTGACTCACCATTAGGCCTGACCGCCCCTGCCCTTCTACCAAAATGTGACCCCTAAAGGCTCAAAAATCAGAAGGCAAAATAAGAAGGAAGTAATGTTTATTATCATTTTAAAATCTCATGGTTTTTGAATGCTAGGGGCTGGCAGTACTATAAGCCGCCCAACGCCCCTGTCCATATTTTACAAAGGGAGACATTGAAACACAGAGTGATTCAATATCTGCAGCAGAGTCAGGATTAGAACTCAGAGCCTTCCTGGCCCACAGCTCAACCTGCTAGGCTCTGGTACCTATCCAATTTGGCCCCTTCTAACTTTTTAGCAATTCTTCTAACCAGTTAGGTACATGGATGCTTGAGCAATGACCCTACCAATCTCATAACTAATGTGCAGCCCAGGTCAGCAGAAAGTTCTGTTAAATAGCCTGCTTTCCCTCAATTAAATCTTCAGTAATGACAATCATCAAAGGACCCATTCAAGATTCCTATTTTTGTCTATGCCACTTTAGAGAGAACTGAGGCAAAAAGAGCTCCCATATCTTGTAAAGCTATCAATCAATTCAGCTTTTTGGTTCTCCATTGATCTCTGTGTAGAACAAGCCTTTTGATGTCTTATTCATACTTTCATTTCCTTATTCTATATTAAAACGGGATATGAAAATGATGACATTTTAAAAATGTATATATAATTATTAGCACTCATACTACAGCACCCATACACAGATCATGAAAACTGATCTATGTCAATTCAAGTTCTCCTCTTTTGCTTTATATTAAGTAGGTCAGACAGATGCTGCAGAAAAAGGAAGTGAATTCTGAGGTAGAAAAAGAGACTAACTAAACTTTTCAGAAAGCACCGGCTACTAGACAGAGTCAGAGAGATTAAAAGCTATGGACAATTCTATAGCTCATACAGGACCAGGCCAAATTTCATTTGGGATTGTAGTGCGGGTGTAATTGACAATAGAGTTTGGCGCAGAGAAGCAAAGGAAATTGAGACAGTGGTAAAGTCAGTGATGGTCTGACTTTTGGGAAAAACTCAGCCTCGGATATACCGTCTAAAACACACATACACGATTCACCATGCAAGCAAAGGTTTATTCAAAGCTGCCACCCCTAGCAATGCACTTGTTGTCCTTGGCCAGCTGCAGTTGCTGATTTTCTGAATTTTATAGGACATATCAGAAGTGCTGAAAGGGACAAAAATAAAAACAAATCCAAAGAGACCAGCACCTTGGGCAGAGGTTCAGTATCTAGATGGGAAAGGACTTAAGTGCTCTGCAAATACCACAGACACAAAAGTCAATCAGATTCCCTGCCTTGGCAGAAAACTTCACTTCAATAAATCCAGAAGCAATCAAGCTAGGCACATGTCCTTCAAAGCTGACAATGAAGAAATGAAGAGCCTGTGTCACTGACTGAAGTGGAAGTGGTGGGTTCCCAGCACCTCGCATGATCAGGCCACACTGAAGTAATTCAAGTAACGGGATCAAAATTCCCAGCTCTCCCCGGGCAATATTTGATCTTTTGGGGATTATAGCCGCTGGCATAAATTAGAGCAGTCCCCAGGTTGCTGTAACCTAGGTTGGGGTCAGTGAATCAGGGAGCCATGACTGGTGATTGGTTCTCAGCTTCTTCTCAGTTCTCCCCTTTCCTAGGCTGATTTGGGTGGCTGTGGAGGGGAGTGGGGGCAGGTGCTCCATAGGCTCTGACACAGGAGGTCTAGGAACAACTAACCTGCTCTCCCGGACTTCCACAGACTGGCTGAGAAGCAATCAATGAGCAAAGTTACTCTCCTCCCGCCTCTGCAATGCAGCAGGCAACCAGCAGGGGCGCTGTTGTAGAACTGCATCAAGGAAGGAAGAGCAGCCTCTCAGAGTGCTGCTGGCTCATACCGAAGCTGCTCTGGGTACTGCCGGGGAAGAGGTGTGAGGCAGCGCCCCCTACAGCAAATAGACTGATTCAAAACACTGCAGTTTAAAAAACTGCAAGATGTGGCTCAGGGAACACATTTTCAACTCAGAATCATATACACATTTTCTTCTTAACACAGCAGCCCCCCCAGGACCACAGATCAGAGAGCCAAAGCCAGGATACCACCAGAACGGATCATATCAAGCAATCAGAGATAATCAAAAACAGCCCCAAAAAATTAGGGTAGATAAACATGCCTCCCACTAGGTGGCTTTCAGTCTTCTCCTTAGTTCGCTCATTTAGACCCCGATCCTGCAATCAGATCTACACAGGCATCACCTGAAAATCGGTATGCAGATGTTTGTTCTTTCTGAGCAAACGTACAGGATGATTTTGATCCGAAATGCCTTCATGCTGTGCAGGCTTTTGAGCACTTGGTGGTTAAAAATCCAGCCCCGGTGATGAAGGGGAGCAGAGAAGCATGGCTTTCATTTCTAAAGAGCTAGTCAAAAGTCTTGACCTATAGTGCAAAGGAAAGTGGACCTGTGCTCTCCATTTCCTCTTCTGTTTGGTTTATCTCTAGAACCTTTAGCCATTGTCCTCAGAGCAAGTTAACATGTTTGTGGTATCAGAGTGGGCTAAATAGAGCACAAAATTATGCTCTGGGAGGATGATGCTCTTGGATTTGCAACTAAGCCCGAGGTTACCATGCCTAACCTTCTACCCATTATTAATACGTTTGGACTTCTCTCGGGATATAAAATTAATTGGGGTAAATCAGAAATATCTGGCATTAACAAACAGGCCCACAAAGGGTCTTTTCTCCAATTGGGACTTTCAAGGGCAATCCTCTTATATTAAATATTTATTCCCCAAAATATTCAGGACATCCCTAAGATAAATATAGAATCAATTATTGCCAAACTGGCAAACCATCTGGGAAGGTGGAGTTCACTAACCTTCAGTCTGGGTAAAATTAACATACTGAAAGTGAATGTCCGTCCCAGGATTTTGTATGTCCTGAGGGGTCTCCCTATTTCTATTTCTCAAATTTATTTTAAGAAATTCAATAATATTTTCAGAATGTTCCGTTGGGTCACTGGCAAGAAACCTAGCTTGGCTCTGAACAAATTACAGCTTCCCCTAGCTCTGGGAGGATTTTGTTTTCCTAACCTGGAAAATTATCATCTCTCTTTTTTGTTACGCCAGGCATCATTGTGGCTATCAGTAAGGTTATTTTTTAGTCACAGGTATTTTTAATCAAAGTCATGGACAGGTCACAGGCAGTAAACAAAAATTCACAGCCCATGGGTGCTGGGAGGTGGTGTCCCGGGACCCCAGCTGGTGCTTGGAGTGGGCGGGCGAGGATGCGTGGCATGGGCCCCCCACTGGTGCTGGCGGGGGGGAGGGAGGGCAGTGGTCTGTGGCTCAGTACTGGACCCCCACTGGTGCTGAGGGGGGGTGGGAAGCGGCGCGCAGCCCGGGACCCCCGCTGGTGCTGGGAGGGTAGGTTGGGGGGGGGCTGGCAGGCTCCCTACCCGGCTCCGACTGGCATGTCCCTGTAGTTCCTAGGGGGAGGGATGGCCAGGGGGGCACAGCACACTGCTCCCACCACAAGCACGGGCTCCGCAGCTCCCATTGGCCGGGAACCACAGCCAATGGGAGCTGCGGGGGCGGCGCCTGCGGGCAGCATGCGGAGCCTCCCTGGCCACTCCATCTAGGAGCTGCAGGGACATGCCAGTGGGAGGTACCCCCCCCACACACACCCTGGTAAGTGCCGCCACACTTCCCAACCCCCTGCCCCAGCCCTGAGTCCCCTCCCACACACACAAACTGCTGCTGCTGGCCCTGGCAGCCCCTGAGCCAGCTCTGGCCAATGCAGAAGTCATGGAGGTCACAGAAAGTCATAGAATCCATGACTTCCGTAACCTCCGTGACAGACACACGGGCTTAGATATGAAACCACCTTGGTTTCAGACTGAACAAGAATGGGTATACCGTCTCCTCCTTTCAGGCATGATTTGGGAGTGCCCTGGTACCAGGAATTTCTGGTATGAGGAGGGTCAAATGTGCTAAATTGGAGCCTTCCCCCTTAAAATTCATTCTTGAATATATTCCTGATCCCTCGAGATTAGCTACTAACATGGCAGTGTGGTTCCAATATGCAGTTTTGGTCATTAAAAAATTAATCCTGCAAAAATGGAAAAGTCGATCCCCACCAAACATTGATGTCTGGCTGAGTGATGTGGCTGAGTCCTTGCAGCTAATGAACGACTGGCATTCTGCAGAAAATGAATGCCCAAAATATTAAAAGCAATTCGGGCTGACTTTTTAGAGGTCTATGATTAACGTAGACTCTGAAGTATCGGGGGGTAGCCGTGGAGAAACAGCAGAACTAAAATTCATTTGCAAATTTAACACCATTAATCTGGGCTTGAATAGGGACTGGGAATGGCTGGCTCATTACAGAAGCAGCTTTTCCTCTCCTGGAATTGACACCTCCTCATCCATTATTGGGAGTGGACTACATCCACCCTGATTGAATTAGCCCTGTCAACACTGGTTCTCCACTTGCGAAGTAACTCCCTGCTCTCCATGAGTCAGTATATAATGTCTGCATCTGTAACTTTCACTCTATGCATCTGAAGAAGTGAGGTTTTTACCCACGAAAGCTTATGCCCAAATAAATCTGTTAGTCTTTAAGGTGCCACCAGACTCCTTGTTGTAGACTCTGAAGATAAGATATGTCAGTTCCCCTGCCCTCCCTTTACCTTAACACTGTTTCTTTACTTTGTGTATTATGATGAATCTGGTATTTTGGTATTGTAGTTGTATTTGGAAAAAATAATAAAAACGTATGAATATTATATCAAAGGAAAGTGGACCTGGTGCTCCCCAGTAAGCTCTCTGAATATTTTGCTACATCTTTGATTCACTGCAGCTTCTGGACATATTTCAGCACAACTGGCCTCCTCTGGTCGGACAAAGCAAAGAGGCAGGTGGTGGTTTTCAGAGCTGTGTGGGCAAAAGCAAACATCCAGACAAAGAGCTGAGAACTGCCAGCACCTAACAGGATCAAGCATGAAATGTGATTCCAACAAGAGCTGTCAGACTCTTGGTTTCACAGCTAAAATTCAAGCAAGCAAACACCTCTCCACACCCGGAAATTCTGAAGCTCTGTCCTGGGGGAAAAGTGGCTGAGAAAACAGGCTACAAAGGCCAGATAATAACTTCCACTAATCCATTTACAAGAATCTAGGCTAGTGAAGGGGGATGGAGGAGAGGTTTGTGATCAATACAGCTCTTCAATGTTGGGGAGACCTTTTTAGTCCAGTATTGATCATGGAAAAGAAAAACAAAGTGTTCTAACCAATCCATACACCTATTCATTTTTAATTACGGATCCAAGTACTGTTGTTTATAGTATAAAATTAATCTACAAGACGATATGTCCACTTCCTTCCCCCACCTTCTGTTGGTCACATTTTTGATGCAATTGGTATTAAATAAAAATAATTTTTAAAAAAGGATGTCATAACAGAAATAGGAGAAAAGGCACTATTACCTAATAAGAGGCTAGGAGACAAAGCTCTTTGACATCTGTTTATAGCAAAACGTCACAGCTCTACCGCTCTTGCCTAGAGGAGTTCCCTGACTCTATGAACTGGGTGCCTAGAGAAAAGGTCAGCTGCCACTGATGAGAAGGGCAAGAGAGTGAGATGTGGGGGATGTTGGAAGAAAGCAGAGTTGAAAATATTCATGTTGATGAAGTGGGAATTTTCAATAATATTTCTATCAGGCCCACCGGTGCATCAGTTTCCCTCTGTACTTCGTATGGCTACCCAGTGGCGGCAAAAGGGCTAAAACCCGCCCATGCCAGTGCAATCAGCCAGCCCACCTGTGATGGAATCCATTTTTGTCCCTCTCTATCAGTCCCAGAGGACAGCTGCTCAGTCTCTTCAAAAGCCAACTTTTATCCCCCCTCCTGCTGAGTTCACCTGCTCCACCTGCCGGAGTTCCCCGAGGATTGGTGTCAGGTGTTGGGGCTCCCACTGTCTTTCCAGATCCTTCATTGAATGGGTCCATTTCAGCCAGTTCCAATCTTACCACCCCAGACAGCTACATGACACACACACACACCTCATGTCTCCTGCCCTGCCCCAGTCAGCAAGATTTGTCAAGAACAAATCATGCCAAACCAAATTAATTTCCTTCTTTGATAGGATTACTGACCTAGTGGATGGGGGGAAGCAGTAGACGTGATATAACTTTATTTTAGTAAGGCTTCTGACACAGTTCCATTTGATACTTTCATAAGAAAACTAGGGAAATATGATCTAGATGAACTTATTATAAGATGGATGCACGACTGGTTGAAAGAGCACATTCAAAGAGTATGATTTCCTGTCGAATTGGGAGAGTGTATCTAGTGGGATCCCGCAGGAGTCAGTCCTGGGTTCAGTACTATTCAATATTTTCATTAATTACTTGGATAATGGAGCACAGAGTGTTTATAAAATTTGTAGATGACACCAAGCTGGGAGGGGTTGCAAGCACTTCGGAGAACAGGTTTCAAATTCAAAATGACTGTGACAAATTGGAGAAGTGGTCTAAATTCAACAAGATGAAATTCAATATAGACAAGTGCCAAGTACTTAAATTAGGAAAGAAAAATCAAATGCACAGCTACAAAATAGGGAATAACTGTCTATGAGGTAGTACTGCTGAAAAGGATATGGGGGCTATAGAGGACCATAAACTGAATATGATCTGTCAATGTGATGCAGCTGCAAAAAAGGTTACTATGATTCTGGGGTGTACTATAAAAAGTGTTGAATGTAAGACACAGGAAGTCCCACTGTACTTGGCATTGGTGAGGCCCCAGGTGGCGTACTGTGTCCAATTCTGGGCACCACAATTTAGGAAAGATGTGGACAAATAACAGAGAATACAGAGGAGAGCAACAAAAACGATAACAGGGTTTGAAAACCTGACCTATGAGGAAAGATAAAAAACTGGGCATGGTTAGTCTTGAGAAAAGAAGACTGAGGGGGGACCTGATAACAGTCTTCCAATATGTTAAGGGCTGTTATAAAAAGGGCAGTGATCAATTGTTCTCCATGTCCACTGAAGATAAGACAAGAAGTAACGGGCTTAATCTGCATCAAAGGAGATTTAGGTTACATATTAGGAGAAACTTTCTAATTATAAGGGTAGTTAAGCTCTGGAAAAGGCTTCTAAGGCAGGTCGTGGAGTCCCCATCATTGGAAGCTTTTAAAAACAAGTTGGAGAAACATCAGGGATGGTCTAGGTTTACTTGCTCCTGCCACAGCACAAGGGGCGGGACTTGATGACTTCTCAAGGTCCCTTCCAGCCTGACGTTTCTATGATTAATATTGACACAAGTCAAGGCATTTTTCCCAGATCAGCCTTTTTCCATTTCTTAACCTGGAAAGTGATGTAACACAACCTCTTACCACAAGGTGGTGCTAGACGACTATAGATCCCCCAATAATAGCCTCTGTCACATGAGCTTCCAAATGACAACAAAGGGGATACAAAAAGTATGGATCAAGATACAATTTAACAGGCTGTCAATGCCACATGTAAAAAATGGGAATAGATTAACATTCGCCACCAAGCTTGCTACAAAGGTAAAGTACGACGTTGAAAATAAAGCTTTTGCATTTTGTTTGACATTTCTATAAATGGCTCAAGTTGCAGATTATCTGTGGAATTCTACAGTTTTTCATGGGTTTTGTTTATTTGATTGTTTTTGCAAAAATCAGAATATCAAAGATCTGGTGGTGATTATTTATTTGTGCTGTGATGGCCTCTAGGGAACCCCAGTCCTGGATCAGGACCCCGTTGTGCTTAGATGCTGTACACACAGACCAAAATGGCAATCCCTGCCCCACAGAGTTTATGAAACGGGGATAGATTTCCTGAGAAATTTTACATGAAATCTTCCTCACTTCCACAAAGTTTTCCAAAGCCCTCTGCTAAATTTGGAATGTGGTGTGGATAGGCTGAGCCAGGTAACTCCTATTCAAGTCAGTAGGTAAAATTCATGAATGGCTTAAGTCCCATTTCAGCCCACAGGCCTGCAAAGGTTTTCTTCTAGCCCTCTGTGCAGCGAGGGACTCATGCAGCTTAAACCCTGCCTAATGCTTTGAAAATGCAGCCCTTTGTGCTAGTCCCAGCAAGGGGAAGAACTGGATGTTATGAGTCAAAAGGCTGCTCCCCCCGAAAAGTGCTCAGCAAAAGACAACGCAGATGGGCTAAAATATTTAGATCAGGATTTTAACATTTCTCAGCACTGGGGAATGGAAAGACAATGAAAATGGGGACATCTTGAAAGCTTGTGTGACACAGTGGGAAAGCGTGTTGTATCCCCTCTAGTGGCTAGTCCGCCTAAGAAGACAAGAGCCTACTGTCGCTACTAGTTAACAGAGGTACTCCTTTAGTTCAAGTAGTAGAGATTTGTGCTGCAGTGTGGAAGGTCCCACCTTCAACCCTTGTTGATCACCCATATGAGGGGGTTATTGTAGTTTCATGTAAATAGTTAGTAGTAGCAAATATTGACCCCTAACTGAAGGGCTTTTACCCAACTTTTCTCAGTGAGACTCACACTTTTGGGGCACTTATGGATTCCCAACTGCTCTGAGTCCTTGGTGGATGACCCTATCATTTCTCTAGACCTCACCAGAGTGACCTAGGCCTCTGCCACCTCAGGGCTGCCTGCTTCGACGGCAGCTACAGCTGAGACCGCATACAATGGTCCATTTCTTTGTTACGCATGAGGAGCACAGGGCCCCATAGCCTGCACTGGCTTTGATGGTCAATGTTGGTGTGGCTTGCATTGTAGCTACTAGCGAGACAGTCCCTTTCCTTCGCAATTGCTGGGATGAGTGGGTGCTCTCTGTATCCAAGGCTCTAGGTCTGAATGTGTCTGAGAGCTGGTGGCTGGGCATCTTTGGGGGGAAAGACTCCTTCTTTCTGGGTTCTTGTACCAAAGTCTATTGGGCCCTAGCTCCGCAGCTGCCTGAGGGGCTGTCAGCGAGCCGGGTTGGTAACTGAGGCTTAGGTTTCTGGACATCGTTGTTTCAATGAATGTGCTTTTGTTTTCTATTCCTATATGGTCCAGGAGCTCTCCCTGCATTTGCTCTGCTGAACCTCCCGGGTGAGGCGGCTGATGCCCAAACCCAAGCCTCGGTTGTTCCTTTAGAAAGAACAGAGCCCAAGCCCACGTGGGCCCAGGCGAGGCATTCGGCATTCCCGGGCCATCCCAGCATGACGCTTGCCACAGTAGGAGTCACTGTGCAAGCGCCACTGCTCCCACCCAGCCTGGTGCTTGGCTGCCTCACTCTCTCATGTGACTTTTAAGGCATTTTCCTCAGGGCTGCCAACCCACGGGATCTCTGTGTTCAGGGACGCTCCGGCATCTGCAGGCAAAGCTGGCAAGTGGTCAAGTCAGGCTGTAAACCGCCCACTGGTGTGTCGCTGGAGCTCCAGTGCAGAACACAAGCGGTACCCGGGGCTAGGCAGAGGACGGCTGAAAGCAGGGCGGATGGAGTCCTCCCATGCTGCTCTTTTAAGTGCTGCACTTGTTTGCTTTTGATCAGAATCAGCCCTGTATTTGGCTTCAGAGGAGGAAACAGGTTCTTGTCGCTTTCTCCCCCACCCCTCTCTCCCATTTCAGGTGCGTCTGTGGGGGGCTAAAGTTTGCAGCCCTGGGTTTTGTAAAGGAAAGGAGTAAGCAGGGAATGGGTTTCCACTCTTCTTCTGAATAGCTGGCAGATAGCTGCAGCGGGAACCCCTGGCCAAAATTCACTTGGAAGAGCTTTAGATAGTCATGTGCAGGAGCCACTGGACCCGACGTGGCTGCGAGGATTCACAGCCCTAGGGAAATGATCCGCGTCTCCCATTCAGATTCAGATCCTTCACAGTCCCTTTCCCGTTTGTTCCTTGCAGGAGCATGCAAAGAGCCCCGGCCTTCCAACTGCACACGGCTGCTGGGTGAAATGGTTTCCCGTTCCAGCATCCCATTCCAGAAACAAGAGATGCTGTTTCGTGCCGGGGTGCAGGGAAAGGAAATCAGGTCGTTTGCACTGACAGAAGGCAGTCTCACTTTACCATCCTTCCCCCCCCCCGACCCACTCTGTATTGGGGCTGCTAAATATTCTGCACAACTAGCAACACATGTTATGCAGAAACACACTGTATATCATAGAAGATCTGGGTTGGAAGGGACCTCAGGAGGTCATCTAGTCCAACCCCCTGCTCAAAGCAGGACCAACCCCAACTAAATCATCCCAGCCAGGGCTTTGTCAAGCCTGACATTAAAAGCCTCTAAGGAAGGAGATTCCACCACCTCCCTAGGTAACCCATTCCTGTGCTTCACCACCCTCCTAGTGAAAAAGTGTTTCCTAATATCCAACCTAGACCTCCCCCACTGCAACTTGAGACCATTGCTTCTTGTTCTGTCATCTGCCACCACTGAGAAAAACTGAGCTCCCTCCTCTTTGGAACGCCCCTTCAGGTAGTTCAAATCCCACCTCACTCTTCTCTTCTGCAGACTAAATAACCCCAGTTCCCTCAGCCTCTCCTCGTAAGTCATGTGTCCCAGCCCCCTAATCATTTTCATTGCCCTCCGCTGGACTCTCTCCAATTTGTCCACATCCCTTCTGTAGTGGGGGGGACCAAAACTGGATGCAATACTCCAGGTGTGGCCTCACCAGTGCCGAATAGAGGGGAATAATCATTTCCCTCGATCTGCTGGCAATGCTCCTAATACAGCCCAATAATCCACTGGCCTTCTTGGCAACAAGGGCACACTGCTGACTTGTATCCAGTTTCTTGACCACTGTAATGCCCGCATTCTTTTCTGCAGAACTGCCGCTTAGCCAGTCGGTCAACAGCCTGTAGCAGTGCATGGGATTCTTCCTTCCTAAGTGCAGGACTCTGCACTTGTCCTTGTTGAACCTCAGATTTCTTTTGGCCCAATCCTCCAATTTGTCTAGGTCACTCTGGCCTCTAACCCTACCCTATCTAGTCAGGATCATTAGATGTTTCTCATGTTCCTAAATGTTTGACTTTCCAGGCTTGGGAAAAGTTCAGCTGACTAAATGGATCGCCTTAAAAGCTGCTTAAAAGCAATGGGATAATCCATCCTGTTTTGATCCCCACTCCCTCTCCAAAGCTCTTCTTAAACTGTAACAGGTGTCATCCTCCCAGCCTCCGCTACCTGCATGTCTAAAGCTGAGATTGCACATCTGCACTTTAATGCAACAGCAGATTATACAAGACACACAGAGGATCACACATGTGCCTATCACATGCAGAGACTGGAGGTCAGAAGTTGGAGATTTTCACTGTCTGCCTATTAAATATTTCACTCAAAAGGCCAGATGCCATTTCATGTGTCCCGGTTGCTCCTACGTTTGTCAGATCCCACCTATCTGTAGGAGAAAGAAATCCACAACACACCCACCCTTCAGCCCCACTGCTATTCCTCTCCCTCCAGCCCAGTCCTCCTCACAGGGTCCTGCGATTACAGAGGGGTCCTATCCTGCAGAGTTAGATGACCCCGGTTTCTCTGCTCCACCAACCTAGGGCCATTAATGCACTATTTTTCTCCCCTCCATATGAAGAAGTGTAAGGGGTCCTATAACTTTTGGACGGCTGGAGACCTGCAGCTGCACACAGGCAGGGGGCTAGGTGGAGGCCGCAGCTTCGCTTTGAATGGAAACAGTGGACTGAAACATCGCTGGGTTGAGCGCGGGATGGGGAGGGGGAAGCTTTCTGAACTGCACAGTCAGCACTTGGTAATGTTTCTGTTTAGCGAGGAGCTCTGCACAGGCAGGTTCAAACTCTTCCTGCAGGTCAAAGCAACTACCAAAAAAAGTGCGTCAGTGGAAAACAGGATGCACAGAGCAACACTGAGCTAAGCTGAATAATAAGCCAGCCCTACCTACTGCTCCAGGGAGTCCAAAGACGTAGGGAGGAATTTATCCCTGGGGTCCTCCCCTGACATCAACAGAGCTACCTCCAGGACGAGTCTGTCCCAGAACTTATACAACTCCCCTGAGATGGTTGACTTCATCACCCTGAGCACCTCGCAGCAAGAAGGGAGAGTCAAAGCAATTTGTTGTAAGATCTACTCTGAGTTCCAGGCTCTGTTGATACCAATTGTGGGTGAAATTCACCACTGTGCAGCGGAAGCACAAGGCCTATCCACCTCAGAAGTCCCAGTTATATCCTCCTGATGTCCCTCTTTGAGAACTTAAGGAGTGCACAGTGTTTCTGCTGGCTTTGCCCAGGGGTGGACCTCAGATTCCTACTTTACTTAACTCCAACCAGCAATGCAGGACTGAGTCTGCCAACGCCTCGTCTGCGCTGGCCAATCAGAACTAGAATAACGCACCTGGTTGTGCACATCTAGCGCACGTTGATCTATCTAATGGACAGCAATAAGCTCAGGTCAAATAGAGGCGTCAGAAGTGAAAGGACTCTTAGCACTAACTGTTGGCATATAAGAGACCCTGTGTATTTATGTTTTAGAGGTATACCTGGGCACCGAAAACCCGCCCACCCCCCACTAAATCCAGTGGGCACTGGTTTGAAAGATTCTACCAGTTTTAATGAAATCCCCCATTTGAGAGATCAGGAACCCACAGTCTTGTTTAGACCAATGGCACCTTTTAAGGGGACCTACCCAAGTGTATATAAGCTAGCCCTGTGCCAATGTGCTAGATCCACCAGTCTAGTCTGGGAAGCATAGTGGTTACAGCAGGAAATGGGGACTCGAGATTCCAAGGTTCTACTCCAAGCTCTGAAACTGACTCACTGTATCACCTCAAAAAGGCCAAACTGTCCTTTTGGAGGACCCAATGCAAAGGCCAGGAAACTCAGTGAGTTCCCTCAGCATTCTTCCAATCCGGAGCCGGATTTGCTCTCTGCAAATGAGCACGGTGTTTGGCTACAAGGATCTCAATTTCAGGGGAATTAAATGAAGCCAGGGCATCCATCTTATTGCAGCCTTGTGCCTTCACAGCCTGTAGGGGCTATACTGCTGGGAGTCGTAGGTCCAGATTAATGAGTCTGCTACAGCCTTTGCTAAGAGCCAGGTGGCTTTTAGCTCATGTATTTAGCTTCAGAGGTCCTGTATTTGATCCCACCCACCACTGACTGGGATCTGTCAGTTTAATATTTTTTTTAATTAATGGAGATATCCTATCTCCTAGAACTGGAAGGGACCCTGAAAGATCATTGAGTCCAGCCCCCTGCCTTCACTAGCAGGACCAAGTACTGATTTTGCCCCAGATCCCTAAGGATTGAACTCACAACCTTGGGTTTAGCAGGCCAATGCTCAAACCACTGAGCTATCCCTCCCCCTCAGTGTTACACTATCATCCGTGTTTCCCAAATGGCATCACTTAAGTGCTCACAGATTCTAAGTCCAGGAGGGACCATTACGATCTAGTCTGACCTCCTGTATGGTACAGGCCATAGAACTTCCCCAACGTTACACAGTTGCTATACAGTGTAAGGAATTATATGAGTGCAACTGTGCTTGTTATCGTTCTGAATGCTCCCAGATTAGATTGTGGTGTTGCCATAACCGATTATAATACGCACCTTAATTTCAGCCAATGCTCTTACTGAAGGATGGTCTGTAGACTGAATAGGAGAGGAAGGAAAGCATACAGTGCATTTTACACTTAAAGCAACAGGAGCTTCAACTGCCAACTGCAAAAGCAGTTCCCCCCCCTCCCCATTTCTTTATTTGTTAGTTATCTGTGCACCAGTCTGACATTTGATCCACTACAGCAAGTGTATCTGATGCAGGTCGAGATAGTCAGTCAGTCCACCCCCGCTGTCCCCTTCATCAGCCATGGAAACTTTCAGCAAACAAACACGGAGCTAAGTTTTGCCCTGACTGGACCCCTTGCAATGTCAGCTGGCCTGACTCTGATCTCCTGGCCATCCTGGGTTAGGCAAGCATCAACCTGAGATTCCTGGTTTTAAACTGAACTTTGTTTTATTATCTGCTCTGACTCCCCTGTTCCCCCATCTCCATCTGTCCTTTTCATCCACTTGTTGTGCCCACATGAAATCCCAGTGACTTCAACAGGTCTCCACATGAGTGCAGCAGTCAGTCTGCATGTTGTACATTGTGAGATTGGCCTATACGTGATGTGCTCTTTGGGGCAGGGAATGCCTCCTTTGTTGATTGTCTATGTGGTCCCTAGCACAATGGAGCCCCGATCACGGTAAGTCCTTTAAGTCAATGGAGGTGCTCCACACTGGTATGAGATCAGAATCTTAGGCCACGTCTACACTACCCCTCTGGATTGGCGGGTGTAATCGATCTATTGGGGATCGATTTATTGCGTCTCATCTAGACGCGATAAATTGATCACTGAATCGACGCCCGTACTCCACCTCGGCAGTAGGAGCAAGCGGAGTCGATGGGGGAGCTGCGGCGGTCGACTTGCCGCCGTGAGGACAACCAGGTAAGTTGAACTAAGATACTTCGACTTTAGCGTAGCTGAAGTTGCGTATCTTAGATCAATCCCACCCTCTACTGCAGACCAGCCCTTACCTTGAAGGCATCATAAGGGGATATAAATGAGGGCAGAACCTGGCCCTTTATAAGGGAGTTTCAGAAAGGGAAGAGCTTCACTGCTAGGAATTCTGGACTGAATCTGAACCATGTCATTCTTAATTCCACCCACATCAAATGTGAGAGCAAACGGCGTTTCAACAACAAAATGCTCGGTGCCACCAACAGCTTTAAAGCACAACCAGGAAACTCATCCCTAAAGCACCCACCATTTCTGCCTTATTTCTAATGATTCCCTTGGAGGCTCTCGTGTATCTCAGCTAAACGCAGTAACACAGAATTACACTTATTCAGACCATATGTATAAGTGCAGCAAGAGCCCGTAAAAGCTTAACCGGCACAATAAACATTTGGAAAAGCACAGTGACCAGATTTATGGTCCTTGGAAACCTACCAACATGACCCACCAGGATTAGATGCTTAGGTTTTTTGATGTAAGCAAAAAGTAAATAAATAACTCCCCCCTCCCTTCCTCTCTGCAAAGGACCCCCAAAGCCCAATCCTGCATTGGAATATCATGTTTTTTCCATCTTTTCTGATTCCCCAAATGTGTTAGTTGAAATTGTGCACACAGAGCAGATCCTGGCAAGCAGGAATTTATTTAGCGCCCAGGACTCCAAACCCACATCCCAGAACATACAATAAAACAAAGGGGAAAAAAGAAAGAAAAATAAGAGGGTTTGACCCTTAATTTCCACTAAAGGAAGGATTAACCTTGCTGCAGAAAGGGAGCTGGACTCTGCCAAATTCAAGCTGATTTTCAGCGCTAGTTCACCAGCATAAGAGCAAAGGGGTAACTTCAATGCCACATACTGAAATGGAGTTCAGGGTGATGGTGGGACGGGGTGGCTGCAAAATCATGTTATTCCATCCCTGAGAAGCTGGAGTTGTTAAATCTTGAATGTTTATTTAAACAAAGCAATTTTGGGTTAACAGGACAACTATGGAGTGGTGAGAAACAAAAGTTACTGTCATAACCCACACAAAAGACACTGATTCCCAATCATTCCCCAGATTACTCAAGCATTTGCTCACCCACTTTTCTTCTCCTTTATATTTCATAAAAGTTGTGAGGAATAATAAAAATAGTTCACACTTATACAGCACCTTACAGCTGAGGAAAGTGCTTCACAAATGGGAATTAATACAGCCCACAGCATCCCGGTGAAGCGTGTATTTATGATCCCCCTAACAAAGGGGGAAAACTCAGACACAGATGGGTTGAGCGATATACTCTGGGTCACACAAGCAGATCACTGGCTGTGCTGAAAATGGAACCCAGGAGTCCTGGCTTCCCATCTCCTGTTTTAACCACACTTCTCCGTTAAAAGTGTCTGGGGCTGAACCTTCTCTATAGATGTTAAATGAAAGATGCATAAGAGGAGGGCATCTGAGACTGCTTTTAAGAGCTTTGCCTCATTCATTGAGACAAAAGAGATGGAGTAACTGAGTGTTCAGGTCTGAGGGAGTGCCTCACCGCCCACACATACCCACCCTGAAAATGTTTTTACAAGTTTAAGACAAGCCACTACATAAAGTTACACAAAAGGAAGACTTAAGTATGACGACAGCTTTACTTACATGAGGCTCAGTGCATGAAGCTGCCCTCGTTGTTAAAGAACCAGCTCAGAAGCACTGCGCTGCTTTGCTTATTAAAAAACACAAAAAGGCTATTTGTGTTTATTCGCTGTTTGGGGAGGTGGGCCGTGCATTTCAGCAGAGAACAAAGGCTACATGCAACATTTCGTTCTCCCTCCCACTTCTATTTTTCAGAATCAGGGACAGATTTACATAGACAAGGCTTGGAATCAGAGCCAGTGATAACAGCTGAAGACAAAGTGGGTCCTGTGGGAGTAATGGATGCAATGAAGTAAGGATTAGGAATGTGTGGAAAACCTAGCACACCAGAGAAAAGCCTTACCAAATCTTAAGGGGGAGGCCAGCAAAGGTGAAGATCTGCCAGAAGCAGATGTGTTCGTGTTTACAAATCATCAGGCATGACAAAGTTAGAGATGGGGAGCACAGAGTTTTGGGAGTAGGGAGGAAGAGAAGAAAGCAATGTGTATTTTCCATACCTGTAAGGAGTCCCACATCTAAAACCAGCCAGCTAACTACAGATGAACCTGACCATTAGGTCAGGGGATCCAAACCACACCTCTGCCTTCTATTGCTAGTCAACATGTAGCTACCTCCCACACAGTCCCCTCATGGCCAAAGATGTCTCCGCAGCCCTCCACCTCTGTT
Source organism: Chrysemys picta bellii (assembly GCF_011386835.1). Classification (NCBI taxonomy): domain Eukaryota; kingdom Metazoa; phylum Chordata; order Testudines; family Emydidae; genus Chrysemys; species Chrysemys picta. Next base: position 123,915,836 of record NC_088797.1, on the reverse strand, counting down.
TCCCCTCTTCAGGGCCCCTTAAGCACATCACACACAAACTCTTCTTAAGTTTAGCAAAACGTCTCCCTGGGGTTGGATTTATTAACATAACAAAATACTCAACATAAATGTTCTCAACTCCCCCATCAAGTCGCTGCTCTCACTCTTCTTGCTGGAGGTCTCCCGGCCTTCCTTGCCTGCAGCCTCTTCTCTGAAAACTCAGAATTCACTGCTAGAGCCTACTTGCTCCCAACAGCCATGCCCTCTGCTTAGTCCTCCCTGAGCATTCCCCCCGCTTTGCTCTGTAAGGGAAATCACCTGACTCCTACTCAGGTGTGTCTACTTAGTAACTAAGGTTAGCCTGCCCCAGGACTCTAGCCCTTAAAGGAGCAAGCCATTGTTGTGTTATAAGATTCAACCCAAATCTCCACATCCAAACCACAGAAACCTGAGGATCTGAAAATTGCAGCTCAGGGACAAAAGTTAATTGCAATTAAGAAGCTCATCAGTCATGGACATAATGAATAAGTTATCATAGAATCATAGAATATCAGGAATGGACCTCAGGAGGACATCTAGTCCAACCCGCTGCTCAAAGCAGGACCAACCCCAACTAAATCATCCCAGCCAGGGCTTCGTCAAGCCTGACCTTAAAAACCTCTAAGGAAGGAGATTCTACAGTTATCTGGGAAGATTCCAAGGTTATCTGGGAAGGCGGCAGAAGCAGAATGCAAATAAGCTCAAGAGAGACCTAGAACTGACTCCGGAGAATGACCTGGAGATGGAATGTTCTGGTGGAAAAGCAGGAAGTTGGGCTTAGTCGGCATGGCCCTGGTTAATTTCTTATGTTCTTATAAACCTTACAAACTACTTAAGCACTATGAAGAGCTAGAATCTGTACTCAGAACCATACATACTTATTTTTGTGAGCTGAAATACATAGCTTAGGCTCCGTAACAATCTTAATCTCCCAAAGTGCACTGCACTCCAGGTACATGTCCAGCATGTTTCGGGTGCTGGCATATCATAAAGGAAAAGTGGATTGGCCACATGGGGGATATTCCGATTTCTCCTATGCAGCTGATTGAAGTTCATCTCAGGAGAGTAAACTAACCGCAACTTCAGGTGAGGTAGTTTGCACGTTTACAGTTTTGTGGGGTGAGTAACGTATAGGGTAATATATATCTGTTAATGTAAAGGTCCTCCTGTGAACATCTGCACTCAAGAAGTGTGTGTTTATTTGGAAGAAAGGTGGATTAGTGGTAAAGCAGAAGACTTAGGGGACTCCTGAGTTCTAGTCCCATGCTGACCTTGGATAAGATACTGAAACTCTCTGTACATCACTTTGCCCAACTACCAAATGCTCAAAAAATTAAGGTTAACTTGACCCTCTCTATGGCTGTGACACCAGTATATGGAGAGCTCTGTATCAGGGAGCAAACCATTTAGCCCTGAGTGTTGTTTAACCTGACCACTTACATGGATAACTAATTCAAACAAAGGAAAGTAAGTTTAACAGCCCTAATCTGATGTAACTAGTACTCAAGATTCCTACCTTCTATTCCTAGCTCTGCCAATGACTTGCTCTCTGACCTTTGGTAAGTCACTTTACATCCCAGGGCTTGTGCTTCCCCACCTGTAAAATGGAAATAATACTCCACTCTCTCAGAGGCAGGCTAGGAGAATTAATTCATATTTCTCATTCATATTTGTAAAGTGCTTTGAGATCCTTGGATGGAAGGGCAGTGGAGTATTAGTATTATTATTGCTATTGCATGAGTCATATAATGCTTCCTTTTCAGTTTTATTCTCAGGAACAATCCCTGGGAAGATTTTGGTTCCACATAAGAACAACAACAAAATGTTTTTTTGGCAGCTGGTGGCAAGAATAATCCTGTTCCCATATGTTTTGTGCTATTTAAAAGGAAACTGTACCTATTTTAGAAAGAACAGCTCTCTGCACTTTCAAAAGACAAGTGTTTGGTATCTGTCATCATGAAGAAACTCAGAAAGATACACTGGACTTCATTTTACAGTATCCTTGGACATTTCTGACTTAAGGCAAATTGCGGGTGAGGCGTTCCTTTCAGATGGCTCACAAAACCATCGATGACAAAACACAACAAAATCCCTTAGGAGTATTCAACAGGATTTGTAATGACTTTCAAGTACAGCACGTTCATTGCAGGGCGTGTGGTTGCAGAAGGAGTAAGTCAGAGCAGAATTTCAACTAAAGGGGACAGTGTTTTGCGCCATGTTCCACTAGGGTGACCAGATGTCCCGATTTTATAGGGACAGTCCTGACTTTTGGGTCTTTTTCTTATATAGGCTCCTATTACTCCCCACCCCCTGTCCCGATTTTTCACATTTGCTGTCTGGTCACCCTATGTTCCACTTACGTCAGACAAGCTTTTGAGGCTGTGATTGTATGGAGAGTGTTTGATGCTGCGCGCTCACAATAAGTGCAGGAATAACATTCTAATCAGAGGAGGGGATTTTTAAGAAGTAACTGGGGTTGCCACTGCATTAACATTTGGCTCTGTATAATGAGCAACAATTGATGGTTGTGGATTTTAGGCAAATGAAATGCATCTTAAATGTGATGTAGGAACGCAATTCAAACTCAATTCTACACCACTTGTATCTTGTGCAATCCCTGTTGACTAAAGTGAGATTGCATGGACGTAAATGATGGTGAAATCTGGCCTACAAAGGATTTCTACAAACTATAGAGAAGGTTCAGTTCTACCGTAACACCAGGAGGGTGGGGGGAAGGGAATGAGGTGTACGTTTAACAAACAAATCAAAACCTTTTCTCCCTGATACTTGGTGAATGCCTCCAGCATATGGTCTGGAGAAGGTAGACTGGGAACTTCTTTTCTTCCAGTTTCATCATTCAATTCAACGGACAGGTAGCATATTCAGTACTGACAAAAGCAAATACTTTTTCACACGGTGCATAATTAAACTGTGGAACCCATCACCACAACAGGTTACTGAGGCCAACACCTTATGAAGATTCAAATAGGGATTCGATGTTCATATTAACAAGATTCATCAGGGTTATAATTATTATTTAATTGCAGTAGCACCTAAGGGTCCCAGTCATGGGCCAGGACCTACTGTGCTAGGCTCTGTACAAACACAGGACAAAAAGATGGTCCCAGCCCTAAGATACTTAGAATCTAAGCTTAAAACAAGAGCCGACAGGTGGATACAGACCGGGGAACACAAGGAAATGAGATGATACCAGTCTGCATGATGGGATTTTCAGCACACTGGTCGCCTGACCGTTCTCGAGTTTTGTGTAGGCATCACGTCAAAGGAAAGTTTGAAGGGGGGATTTGAAAGACAAACACGAGTTACTTTTGAGACTGTCTATGGGGAATTCATCCCAACCACTAGGGGCAGCCTGGGAGAGAGCATCTATGTGCTTGTCTGAAAATGTAACAAGTGGGCGAGGAAGGTTGGCATCATGAGCCAATCAGAGGTAAGAGTCAACATCTTGAATGAAAGAGGATAGGGAGGGTGGGGATAGGCTGAGAAAAACCTTGGAAATGAAGACAAGCACTATAACAGTTAATGCTAACCTGGAAGGCAGATAAAATCTCGTGTTTCATGGCTTAAACCTGTCTCTAACACATAAGGCTCAGAATGAAACCCTCATGAGGGTTAGATTATCCCACATTTCCCAGCTGTGAGGTTTCTTGCACCTTCCGATAAAGCATCTTGAAGCTATTCACTGTAGGAGGAGTCTGAACTAGATGGCTCATGAGTTTGATCCAGTCTGACAATTTCTGTGTTTACCTTGGGTTCTCGCAACAAAAATTTTGGTGGCCTCAGAGTGCGGCCATCAACTCTCGCTGGTGGCTGCTCTGATACATTTTCCTAAAATAATTATCTGTAGGAAAAACAAATAAATATGCACATATACATGTCCAAATCATTGCCATTTATTTATGTAGGGTTTTTTTTTTGAAGACTCAATAATAAAAATAATGTACAGTTGTATTTTGGTGCCCCTGGCCCCCCAGTAGATCCCCCTAGTCCCCACTGCATCCCCTGGCCTTCCATTGCCCCAAGCTCTCTTATGCAGCCTCACACCCCAGGCTCACTCCACACCTTGCCTCTTGACCATGGTAAGGCCGGCCCTCCTGAAACCCCGCCACGCTGGACTGAAGCCCGGAGTGGGAGCTCCATGGCTGGAGCAGAAGGGAGCCGAGGGAGGCTGAAGGCCAGAGCCCTGCCACCCGGGGAGCTGAAGCCCAGGTTCTCACTGCTAGAGCCCCAAGGCTGAAGGGGGGGGGGAGCTGAAGTGGATTAGGGGGGTGGAAACCAGCCTCTGGCTGAAACTGGGGGGGCAGGGGGAGTAGGGTGCAGCCTGCCCCCAGAGCCTCTGGCTAAATCAGGGGAGGGGAGCTGAAGCCCTCCCCTGGAGCCCCTGGGTGCTGCAAGGAGGGGCCACTGCTTTGCCCCCTCCCCCATCTCTGTCCAGGAGGCTGCTGTGGCCGCAGGAAAACCCCCGGTGGCTGCATTTGAGAAACACTCATCTACAAACAGACCGGGTGAGACGAGATTGGTGTAATTTGAAATATGTATCAGTGTCTATATATCTGTATGTATCTATCTACTTATAGCTGTACCTATGTAACAGGGAGTAAACCACCACTCCCACTAAGCCAAGATTTTGACATCTCTTGCATCTTGCATGATGCAACAACAGGGTTTTCAGTGGCATGAAACTGAGATGTTATCTACGGGGACCCCTGAGTACCTGAAGAATTTAGAAGCGCAAGTTCATTGAAATTCAATGGGACTTGTGCTCCTATATCCCTGAGGTACTTTTGAAAATCTCCCTCATTCTAGTTTACATTGTTGTTTTAGGTGTGTTGGTCCCAGGATATCAGAGAGACAAGGTGGGTCAGGTAACTACCTTTTATTGGACCAACTTCTGTTGGGGAGAGAGACAAGCTTTCGAGCTACACAGAGCTCTTCTTCAGGGCTGGGAAAGGTACTCAGGCCTGGTCTACACCAGGAAATTAGGTCAGTTTAACTAAGTTGCTCAGGGGTGTGAAAAATCCACACCCCTGAGCAATGCAGTTAAACTGACCTAAACCCGGGTGTAGACAGGTCTCCTGTCAACCTAGCTACTCCCTCTTGGTGAAGTGGAGTACCTTCACCAGCAACAGGACTCCTCCTGTCGGCGTAGGTAGGGTCTACACGGAAGCGCTACAGTGGTGCTGTCATAGTGGTTTATCTGTAGACATACCCTCAGAGTGTCACAACTAAACAACAGGTGGAACAGATTGTTTAGCATAAGTAGTAACTCATATTCTACAAGACCATTCAATGTGAAGTGGCCCGTTAACACCTCTCCAATCACAGGACAAAAAAGGGGGGCTGGTGGGTTACAGATTGTTGTAATAAGCCCTAAATCCAGTGTCTTTTTAAGACCATGATTTTTAGAGTCAAGCAGAGTTCTGAATTTAAGCTCCCGGGGTCTCGTTAGAAGGCGTTGTGTAGGTTTCTTTTGGAGATGAGGACAGAGAGGTCAGCTACAGAGTGATTGCTTTGTGAGACGTGTTCGCCCATGGGCGACAGGGTGTTTTTGTCTTTTATCATTTGCCTGTGTGCATTCATTCGAGAGCACGGTGACTGTCTGGTTTCACCCGTGGGGTTGTTACTGGGCACTTAGTGCCCTGGATGAGGTACACCACATGTTGAGATAGGCATGTGTAGGACCCAGGGATCTTTGCAGCTTTGTTGTGGAGGGGAAACAGCCCCTCCTGGTTGCTGTGGGCTGCTGTGGCACCAGGCCCAACATGAGACTTTCTCCAGTTGTGCTCTCAGTGCTCCCGCTGCTGGCACCCAGGCAGGTGGAGCAGAAGGAGGAAGCTGCATGGCTGGAATGCAGAGAGGTGAGAATTGGGGGCGGTGAGGGGAATGACATTGGCAAAGGAGGTTGCAGGAGCCAGAGTGTGGGGGGAAGCCAAAGCATGGGGGGAAGCGGAGGGGTAGGGTTGGGCAGAAGAGGAAGGGAGGTGGCTGGGGGGGGGCACATAGGCACAAACAAGGGAGGGAAGGAGCCAGGTGATGGGGGTGTTGGATAGTAGTTGGGGATGGGGGTGAGGAAGCAGGAGCCATGATATGGGGGTGTTGGCTAGTAGCTGGGGGGGCAGGGGTCAGGAGCCAGGCGATGGGGATGTTGGACAGTAGTTGGGGGGGTGCAGGAGCCAGGCAATTGGGGTGTTGGATAGTAGCTGGGGTTGGGGGGGCCAGGACCCTGGGCGTGTGCATAGGAAGACGAGGGGGGTGGGAGGCGCAGGAACACGGACAACCTTAATTCTGGCATTTCCTAACTTTTGAGTACTTGACTTTGAAAAGACGGTTACTCACCGTTGTAACTGTTGTTCTTCGAGATGTGTTGCTCATATCCATTCCATTAGGTGTGTGCGCGCCGCGTGCACGATCGTCGGAAGATTTTTACCCTAGCAACACCGGCGGGTCGGCTGTGGAGCCCCCTAGAGTGGCGCCTTCATGGCGCTGAATATATACCCCAGCCGACCCGGCGCCCCCTCAGTTCCTTCTTGCCGGCTACTCCGACAGTGGGGAAGGGGGGCGGGTTTGGAATGGATATGAGCAACACATCTCGAAGAACAACAGTTACAACGGTGAGTAACCGTCTTTTCTTCTTCGAGTGCTTGCTCATATCCATTCCATTAGGTGACTCCCAAGCCCAACTTAGGTGGTGGGGTCGGAGTGAGACATTGCTGTGTGCAAAACTGCTGATCCGAAGGCAGCATCGTCCCTGGACTGCTGCACTAGTGCATAGTGTTCTGTAAACGTGTGGACTGACGACCAAACCGCAGCCCTACAAATGTCCTGGATCGGAACTTGCGCCAGGAAAGCCGTCGAGGAAGCTTGGGCCCTCGTGGAGTGAGCGGTGAGGTGTGGTACTGAGACACCTGCCAGGTCGTAGCAAGTCCGGATGCAAGACGTAATCCAGGAGGATAGGCGTTGTGAGGAGACCGGTGAGCCTTTCATTCGGTCGGCCACTGCAACGAAGAGTTGCGTCGTCTTTCTAAAGTGCCTTGTGCGGTCAATATAGAAGGCCAGGGCCCTGCGTACGTCCAGAGAATGCAAACGTTGATCCTGGCGAGTGGCATGTGGTTTAGGATGAAAGACCGGGAGAAATATATCCTGGTTGATATGAAAAGGAGAAACCACCTTAGGGAGAAAGGCAGGATGTGGGCGGAGCTGCACTTTATCCTTATGGAAAACTGTGTAAGGGGGCTCGGATGTAAGCGCCCTGAGTTCAGAAACGCGCCTTGCTGAGGTGATGGCTACGAGGAAGGCTGTCTTCCAGGATAGGTACAGAAGTGAACAGGTGGCCAGTGGCTCGAATGGAGGACCTGTGAGCTTGGAGAGAACCAGGTTGAGGTCCCACGTTGGAACGGGCTGACGTTGTTGTGGGTACATCCGGTCTAAGCCCTTGAGGAATCTAACGACCATCGGGTTAGAGAATACCGAAGACGCGAGTTCCCCTGGGTGAAAGGCCGATATAGCGGCCAGGTGAACTCTAATTGAAGATATCGCCAACCCTTGCTGTTTTAGGGAGAGGAGATATTCCAATATGAGAGGAATAGGTGCCTGTAACGGGGACGTGGCTCGTTGTTCGCACCAACAGGAGAACCGCTTCCACTTGGCCAAGTATGTGGTCCGTGTTGAGGGCTTCCTACTGCTCAGCAGAATCTGTTGGACAGAGTGCGAGCACTGCTGCTCTGCCTGGGTGAACCATGGAGCAGCCACGCCGTGAGGTGGAGTGATTGCAGGTCGGGGTGACGCAGGCGGCCGTGGTCCTGAGAGATGAGATCCGGGCATAATGGAAGCGGGATCGGTGTCCGAACCGAGAGCTCCAACAGCGTGGTGTACCAATGTTGTCTCGGCCACGCTGGGGCGATCAGAATCACCTGTGCCTGGTCTCTGCGCAATTTGAGCAGTACCTTGTGAACCAGAGGAAACGGAGGGAAGGCATAAAACAGGTGGTCTTTCCAGGGAAGGAGAAACGCATCCGAGAGGGAGCCCGGAGCTCGACCTTGCAGGGAGCAGAACACGTGGCACTTCCTGTTGTCTCGAGATGCAAACAGGTCTATCTGGGGAAACCCCCACTTCTGGAAAACGGAATGTATGATGTCCGGACGGATAGACCACTCGTGTGTTTGAAAGGACCTGCTGAGTCGGTCCGCCAGAGTGTTCTGGACTCCAGGGAGGAACGATGCCATGAGATGGATTGAGTGGGCGATGCAGAAGTCCCACAGGCGCATGGCCTCTTGGCATAGAATTGACGAACGTGCTCCTCCTTGCTTGTTGATGTAAAACATGGCCGTGGTGTTGTCGATGAGAACTAGCACACAGCGGCCACGTAGGAGGTTGAGAAATGCCTGGCACGCCAGGCGCACCGCCATCAGTTCCCGAACATTGATGTGCAGGGCTAGCTGAGGTGCAGTCCACAGGCCCTGGGTATGGTGTTCGTTGAGATGGGCGCCCCAACCCAGAGATGAAGCGTCTGTGACCAGGTGCAGAGAGGGTTGTGGGGCGTGAAACGGCATCCCCTCGCAAACCACATTGCGATCTAGCCACCAGGTGAGGGAGGTCAGGACCGAGTTCGGGACCGTGACCACCATGTTCAGGCTGTCCCGATGTGGGCGGTATATTGATGACACCCAGGTCTGGAGTGGGCGAAGCCGAAGTCTGGCATGCCTGGTTACATACGTGCAAGAAGCCATGTGACCCAGCAGGGTAAGGCACGACCTCACCGTGGTAGTTGGGAAGGCCTTGAGCCCTTGAATGAGGCTCGTGATGGTGCAAAAGCGGTTGTCTGGCAGGATGGCTTGTGCACGCCTGGAGTCTAGAACTGCGCCGATGAATTCTATTCTCTGGGTAGGTTCTAGAGTGGATTTGTCCTTGTTGAGTAGGATGCCCAACTTGTTGAATGTGTGCACTATTATGTGGACGTGAGCTCGAACTTGCTCTTTGGTGCGACCGCGTACCAGCCAGTCGTCTAGGTACGGGAACACCTGTATCCCTTGCCGACGAAGGTACGCTGCCACGACAGCCATACATTTTGTGAATACCCTTGGGGCCGAGGATAGGCCGAAGGGAAGGACTGCAAATTGGTAGTGCACCTTGCTTACCACGAACCGCAGGAAGCGTCTGTGAGGCGGGTAAATTGCGATGTGAAAGTATGCATCTTTCATGTCGAGGGCGGCGAACCAGTCTCCAGGATCGAGGGAAGGGATAATGGTCCCCAAAGAGACCATGCGGAACTTCAACTTTACTACGAATTTGTTGAGTCCGCGCAAGTCCAAGATGGGTCGCAGACCTCCTTTGGACTTGGGAATGAGGAAGTAACGGGAATAGAATCCCCTGCCCCTTAACTCCACTGGAACCTCCTCTATGGCCCCCATAGCAAGGAGCGTGGAAACTTCCTGTATAAGAAGTTGCTCGTGAGAAGGGTCCCTGAAGAGGGACGGGGAAGGGGGGGAGGAGGGAGGGATTGAAGAAAACTGGATAGCATATCCCCTGTCCACCATGCGAAGGACCCAACGGTCCGAAGTTATAAGGGACCAGGCACGGTGGAAATGGGAAAGGCGATCCCGAAAGGATGGGGCTGGATCCTATGGGATGACTGGGGCGCCGTCCTCGACCGCACCTTCAAAAGTTCTGCCTGGGGCCTGAAGGTGGTCTAGGTGGCCCCTGGTTCTGACCAGGTTGGGGGCCGGTCCACCTTCTTCTACCACCTCGCCCTCGCCTCCGGGTCGAGTCCTGTCTCTGACGAGGCGGGGGGGGGTAAAAGCGCTGAGGCTGCGGTCTAAATGGCCTGCGCTGAGGGCCCACAACATGCATCCCCAAGGAACGCATGATCGTCCTGGAGTCCTTGAGGCTCTGCAGGCGAGAGTCCGTCTTTTCTGAAAACAGCCCTTGTCCTTCAAAGGGCAGATCCTGCAGGGTTTGCTGCAGTTCCTGAGGCAGACCCGAAACCTGGAGCCAGGAGATCCTCCGCATAGCGATACCTGAGGCCAGGGTTCTCGCAGCAGAGTCCGCTATGTCTAAGGAGGCCTGTAAGGAGGTCCGAGCCACCTTCTTACCCTCCTCCACCAGGGCTCCAAACTCCTCCCTGGACTCTTGGGGAACCAACTCCTTGAACTTCCCCATAGAGTTCCAGGAGTTAAAGCTATAGCGGCTCAAGAGCGCCTGTTGATTAGCCGCTCTAAGTTGCAGCCCTCCGGCTGAGTAAACTTTACGGCCGAATAAATCGAGGCGCTTAGCCTCCTTCGATTTGGGCGCTCCGGCCTGCTGACCGTGGCGCTCCCTTGCGTTCACTGATGCCACCACCAGTGAACACGGCTGGGGGTGGGTATACAAGTACCCGTAGTCTTTAGACAGGACAAAGTATTTCCTTTCCACCCCTCTCGCTGTGGGTGGGATAGAGGCAGGAGTCTGCCATATCGTAGATACATTGGCTTGTATCGTGCGGATCAGGGGTAACGCCACCCTCGATGGGGCATCCGCTCCGAGGATATTCACGATGGGGTCGTGCACCTCCACTATCTCCTCCGCCTGCAGGTCCATATTACGGGCCATCCGACGCAGAAGATCTTGGTGAGCCCGAAGATCTATTGGAGGTGGACCTGTGCACGATGTGCCCGCCACTGCCTCATCCGGAGAGGAAGAGGAAGATGCCTCCGGTGGAACAGGATCCAAGGGAGGGTCCTGGTCTCCCTGCTCCTGGGCCGGAGCATCACCTGCGCTTGAGTCCAGGGCGTCAGGTGGTGCGGACACGGAAGCCTCCATGCCCCCTGGCGGAGGCCGAGAGATGGTGGACTCCGGGGCCCTTCTAACAGAGTGACCGGAGCGAGAGGTCGAAGCAACTGGAGCCCCTTGCGCCCGATGGTACGCCCACGGGGTCCAAAACGACCAGTGAGATGGGCCATGAGAATGGTCCTCTGTTATGTTCTGCCAATGGCCCAAGTCCTGTTCCTCGGCTTGCCCCTGAGGGGGGTATGCCGATCTCGAGAGGTCCTCCGAGGAGCGAGACCCCGGTCTCGATGGCCATGGCGGTGCCGAGAGCGTCGAGACGATTCCCGTGGGCTGCGGTGCCGCACGGTGCCGGTCCGGAGATGATCTATCTCTACGCGGTGCCGGCGATCGGTGCCGGGACCGCGACCGGTGCCGATGACCTCGTCGGTGCCGGGAGTCGGATCTGGACCTCGACGAGGACCTGGAGTATGCCCGGTACCGGGAGCGGCCTCTCGACGTCGAGCGGCGACCGTAGCGGTGCCGAGAACTACGTCTCGACGTTGATCGGTGCCGACGATCATAGCGGTGCCGAGACGTAGAGCGGTGCCGCGAAGAAGATCTTGGCCGCGAGTACGACCGGTGCCGAGGTGATATTCGGTGCCGGGACTGCGAGCGGCGTGGGGACCTGCTTCGGGACCTGGATCGGTGCCGAGGTTCCAGCCCCTGTGATGGAGGGCGCATCAAGGCAGGTTTCCCCCTCGACTGGACCGGGCGAGGCAACGGTGCCGTCGGTGCCGGTGGTTGAGGCGGTGCCGGCTCCGTGAGAGCTATTAAGTCTCTCGCCGCCGCGAAGGTCTCTGGCGTCGACGGGAGGCACTGTATCACCGCCGGCCTCGGTGGAGACGCCGTCTGCACCGGACTCAACGGCCTCGGCGCCGGAGTCGACGGTGCTGGAGGCACCTGTTTCCGGTGCTCCACCGGCGTACGCGGCTCTACCCCCGGCACTGGGGGAGCCAGCGTCTTCGGCACGGAGGTCCCCGTCTTATGGGCTTTCTTATGCCCTGGGGATAATGACCGGCGCCGAGGCACTTGCTGTGCTTGCGGTGCCGACGAGGTCCGGTGCCGGGAAGGCTCATCTGACGCCACTCGCGTGGTCGTCATGGCCGGTGCCGCCGGGGCACTGCGCACCGAGGCGCTAGGTGCCGGGGCCTGACTTGTAGATGGAGCGTCCGGACTAAGTGCCGCCTCCATCAGGAGTTGCCGGAGCCGAAAGTCCCGCTCCTTCTTGGTCCTTGGTCTGAAGGCCTTACAGATCTTGCACTTATCTGTTTGATGGGACTCTCCCAGGCACTTCAGACAGGAATCGTGCGGGTCGCTCGTGGGCATAGGCTTAGCGCAGGAGGCGCACAGCTTGAAGCCGGGAGCGTTGGGCATGAGCCCGGCCCCGCGGCCGGGGGAGAAAGGGGGAGACGACCCCCTTAATCCCCTGAACTATTATAACAACTAGACAACTCTTAAAACTATTGAACTATTTAACTATAAACACTAGGACTATAACTATAACTATAACTGTGAATAACGAACTAAGCTAGGGAGTGTGGAGAACAGCTAAGCAGCGCTCCACAGTTCCAACGACCGTCAGGGGCGGTAAGAAGGAACTGAGGGGGCGCCGGGTCGGCTGGGGTATATATTCAGCGCCATGAAGGCGCCACTCTAGGGGGCTCCACAGCCGACCCGCCGGTGTTGCTAGGGTAAAAATCTTCCGACGATCGTGCACGCGGCGCGCACACACCTAATGGAATGGATATGAGCAAGCACTCGAAGAAGAACCTTAACTTTCTTTTAGCACAGGCTTCCGGAGGTGATAGAGATATACACCCAGCACACCAAACAGACAGAGACACAGATGAATACAAGCCACAAAGTTCGGACCCAGATCCGAATTCCCCCCAAATTTGGATGTGGTTTGATCTGGGCTCATCTCAAACTCACACCCGAAATCTGGATGATGAATTCGTTAAGAGATTGATTAGTGTTAACATGTGCTGGTGGCATCTGTTCGAGTTACTCCCTCTAATGAGAATAACGATGGGCTGGAAATCTACACCGCCAGTATTATTGGGTAGATCTGTCCCACACAAAACAGGTCAGTTGGGACCTGTTAACCAAACCATCCCTTGTTGTTTCATTCACTTTCAAGAGATAATGTCAGGGTTTTTGGGGGTGTCCTAAATAAAACAAAAGAGCTTTGCACGAGGGTAAATACAGAAGAGTAAACGTGCTTTAGTTTGTCTATAATATTAACAGGGTGATTATGTAATTTCTTTGGCTCATAGATGGAAAGACTCTGGTTCTAGGACTGGATGGGATTTTCCTTGAAGTCATCCCTGAACTGTATGAGTTATTTTCCTGGCTCTCCCCAAAACAACGTGGTTTGCTTTCTGAAAAGCTAATGTCCAACTGTTGAAATGTTTTGCCAACCAAAACATTGTGGCCTTATCCTGTTTTAATAATCTAAGGCATCAATCTCACACTCAACAGTCGTTTGATGTATTCTGTACTCGGCTGAAATAACCCCTTCAGACTTCACTTAGCTTGCACTCTGATTGAAAACTAGCGCCATGCATCAGGCCGACAGCGTTCTCTGTGAAAAATTTAACCGTGCATGGTGGTAACATATATTTATTTCCATGTATTGGGGAGCGAGCAACCACATATTCCAGCCTTTTTTCTTTTTTCCCATTGCTCAGAGATGGGCCTGAGGCCAAAACAGTGCTGCTAAGCTTGTTTTCTATTTAAAGCGTTCATTTTTATTAATAACCCTTTACAGCCTACACACCAGCACCGCGGGAGTTGCATTTCCGTGTTATGTCATCATGAACCATTATGTATTTAATCCCTGTACCCACAAACCCACATGGACGTCATTAAACACGTCCCATACAGTATTAAAACTGTGTTCTATAAAGTGCAATTAAAAAAATAAGATCTATGAAGTGTAGAGCTTTTCCCCCTAAGGTCATGGGAAAATGAAGAAGTAGGCAAGTGAAAGGAGACTGTGGGGCAGTGGGTTAGCTCACCAACTTTCCCTGTCTGGGGATCTACATTCTAGTCCTCCTTATGTCACAAGTGAAGATTAATTACCCTATAAATGCTTCAAAGCAGATGTGTTTTGTGGACAACAGAACTCGTTGCTATATAAATCACACATGGAGTATTGGGACCAGAACCTTGGTCCTTCTATTCCAATAAATAAATAAGACCTCTACCACTCGTCCCATTAATGGAAGCCTCCAATAGTGGGAAATAATAGCAGGCTTCTTACCCTTTCTAAGGGCCAGCTATTTAGAGAGCACCATCAGACACCCAAGTCCAGTAAACTGTGCAGGGACCTTGCATTGTAGAGTGCCAAGCGCAATGTCGGTGTTAGATTATGGAGAAGGCTTTAACAATGGTTTCCAACGCAATATTAAACATGCCCTTGGCTGTGCTTGCAGCTAAACTTCCTTCGGCACTCATTATCAGCAATGGGTGAGTTTCATAGTGCAGACAAGGGTTGAGATGAAGGTTATGAACTGTTACAGTACTGTAGCATTTCCATGGGAAACCCCCCCAGCATCCTCCCCTTTCCTAGCCACTAGGAAGGGATTGGCTTCTCATCTGGGTTTGACCCTAATCAGTAGGCTCCAGCCACCTGTTTTATTGGTCTTTGTCTCTTACGTTTAGTCCTTTGGCTGTTAGTGTCTGGTACATTTTTTAAGTCACCTGTGTGGGCGGTTGGGCGCAAGGGGCTGCGTGTGAGGATGAGAGGTAAAGAGTGAGAGATGGATGGAATTAATTAGAAAAAAAGATTTACAGAAATCCTGGAGAGGAGAAGAAAGGAGAAAGGAAATCCTGGGGGAGGAGGCAGAGAACACATTCTGGGGGAAGAAACAGAAAGTTGATGGGGTGGAAGGAAAGAGAACACAGCAGACATTGAAGACAATGCAGAAAAACATACTTCATTACCAATGATAACACCAGAAAAAGGGGAAGGGGAAGAATTTAAAACAAGAGCAAGAGAGATGGAGTCAGTTACATTTTAAAAATGTATACGGGAAGTTATTTGACAAAGTGTTACAGGTAAACACAATACATAATACACAGAACGTAGCTGTTGTAGTCCTTTGTATTTTAAAGTGTGAAGGGGCATGTGCTACTGAGGACAGTAACCAGCACAGGGCGTTTTCAGTATGGCTAGTAGGCTTGGTCATTGGGACAAGGGATGCCAAGTACATTTTTCAAGCTCCCCACCTCCCCACTCACACAAGGGGGATAGAATATTTAATCATTTTGGTGGTAGAGTTTCTCAGGCTAGGTCTACACTACGGGGGCAGGGGGGGCGACCTAAGATACGCAACTTCAGCTACATGAATAGCGTAGCTGAAGTTGCGTATTTTAGGTCGACTTACCTGGCTGTGAGGACGGCGGCGAGTCGACCGCTGCCGCACCGCCGTCGACTCCGCTTCCGCCTCTTGCCGCGGTGGATTTCCGGAGTCGACGGCAAAGCGATCAGGGATCAAGTTTATCGCATCTTCACTAGATGCAGTAAGTCGATCCCCAATAGATCGATTGCTACCCGCCGATCCGGCGGGTAGTGAAGATGTGCCCTCAGACTTCTTTTGTGGTTACAAGGATTTTTTTTTCAAGGCAAGGCCAAATGTTTGTATATCAAGAGTATATACCATCAAGTTGCCCAGCTATTGTCATAAACTTTTCCAGGTCTTCTAGAAAGCTGTCACTTACCTCTTGCCTAACTAATTAATTCAACCATGTTTGATCATCGAATTCTCTCTGAACGTGTTGCAAGTGCAAATGTACTAAAGGGCATTGGTAAGTGATGGTATCCGACAGGATCTGATACCGAATACAGGCACGGTAATTGGTGCTGATTGGTTTTGTGATTATTTTGCTTCAGTGAGCCTGTGTTCTCTTCATGTTAAGATCATTAAATGAAGATATTTATGCTGTCGCCATTATACAGTTATGAAAAGTGTGCATGATTTTTAAAGGTCACCTCAAAAGATTTTTTTTTTAATTGGGTTTGTGCCCTTTTTGGCTTTTTTATGATGTATTAAGAAGGCCCGAAAAGTTTTTTCACACAAGTTTTTTTTCCATGCTTGTCTTTAAAAAAAATCCATAGATTTATCAGGAGTTTTGAGTTTGTGCTTCCCTGGTTTTATTGCAGGGCCATTTGGGGCTTCCCCTAAAATAGGCATTACAGTAGCAATCCCAAAACTTTTGAGGGTTGTTCCCCCCCTCCCCCGCCCCTGTTCGCGGCTCCCTGGAGCCAGGGCTGTAGGCTCCTGGGGGCGGGACGCAGACAGGGGTAAGGGGACCAAGGCTGGGGCCACAGCTGGGGGTGGAGCTGGGAGCAGGACCACGGCCAGGGCCGATGTTGGCAGCAGGAGCAGGAGCGGTACCACACCTGGGCTGCGGTGTGGGCTGGCAGCTGTGCCCGTGGCCAGGTGTGGCTCTGCTCCCGGCCCCACTCCCACCCCCTAACTCGGACTGGGAATGGAGCTGCAGCCAGCAGCCGAGGCTGGGGTTGGGACCTGGAGCAGAGCCATGCCAAGGCTGGGGATGGGGCCAGGCATGGGGCTGGGAGCTGGGTACGTGTCTGGGGGCAGGACCGGAGCAGAGCTGGAAGCAGGGAGGGGCTGGCTGGCGCTTCCCCCCCCCCACCCGTGGGCCCACCGCACCCCCCGAGACGTTCCTACACACACCCCGAGCCCCTGCTGCACCCCCAGGCCACCCCCCTCCCCCAAGATTTAGTCAGGGGTATATAGTACAAGTCATGGACTGGTCACGGGCTGTGAATTTTTGTTTACTGCCCGTGACCTATCCATGACTTTTACTAAAAATACCTGTGTAGCCTTAGTCAGTTACATATTTAACTTATGCAGGTTTTTTTGTGTGAAACATCTTATTTAAGTTTGTTTTAAATGAAAATAAAGTCAAAGGTTTTTCTGAGCACATATTAAGCTGGGCAAAGTACTGTCAAAAAGCAGCATTTGTTTGTTAGAGCCAAAAGTTCTCCACTCTCTGATATTATTTATTCTGTCAGGGGCTCGGGTATATTTGAGCAGTAGGTTGAAGCTCATGAATTTTATGTTCTCACAAAAAAACCCAAACCCGTGCTTCTCATCAAACTGCAAGGCTGGAGATTTCCACCAATGGGGATGCTGAACAATTGTGACAATGCTGCAGTGAAAACAGTCACAAGAAGGCAAATGAAAACAATTAAGTTAAGAAAGTAATAATTACATAACACACTGGGGACCGTCATGCCTCAAAGTGAAGGGGGGAGGAGAAAGATCCTTATGATGTTCACTTCATCCCTTGCCTAATAATCCACAGGCACCTAACTTTCAAAGTATCACATTTTTCATACTGTGGAAGCATCACAAAGCATCCTTCATCAGCGTGGCCCTTTGGCAGCTCTCCTCCTCCAAATGCAAATGCTACATCTGGAAAAGGCAAGAATCCTCTCTCTCAAGCCTGAAAGCCTCCTTTTATCTCCTCTCCTCAGCAGAACGCCCACTTCTTTCAACCACTCATTCTAACATACTACTTCATTGAATGGATTCAAGGTTTTCTCCTCAGCTACTCAGTATCTGCCTTGTCTTAAAGCTGCAGCACATACCTTCAGAGCCCGTGCTCTCTAATTCATTCTTGGCTAAATATCTCTAAAACAAAGTTACCCGGTACCATCAATTTCCATGTGAACAATGGATATGGATGGACACTAGACAATGAAGGTTAACAGAGGCTGGAAGGAATTGTACGGGCTGGAAGGAATTGTCTGTCGTTGGCTGGTATTGCCTGTACATCCCACCCGCGCCTTGCTCCTCTCACTCTCAGAGATGACACTACTGCATCATGAACATTAATAACATGGTTACTGTGTACACCACAGAGGCTTGCTCTGTGCATTGTGAGGACCAGGGAAACAATAGATGCTTTTCTGCTGATCTCCTGCTGGAAACATAAAGCCATTTGCAGGGATGCGAATCAGCCTCCTGGTTTTATCCCCTGTATCCTCCAGAGCCCCTAACTGTAAAGATGGGTTTCATTGTGAAGGAACTAAATATATTGGCCCTGATTCAGCAAGGCACTTAAGCCACGTGTGTAACTCACCAACGGGAATATTAAAGTCACACGTGTGCTGAAGTACTTTGCTGAATTGGGGCCAGAAAGGGAAATCTTTGTGCCTGATTTTTCCCTTTCTTTATTTTTAAGCCATATTGCTGCGCCCCTCAGCTCATACATCAAATGGAAGCGAAGTACAGCACATTGGTCCACAGTAAGAAGTCAACATGTCTCCACATTTATTGTACCATGGCATCTGAGACAGTTCCCTGCTCTTGCAATAGGAGATAAGTGCAGTATCTCAGGTATCACTGTGGTAGCTGTGGATAAATGTAGACTTTTAAAATGATAATCGCTCCATCTTCTTATTTATTTTTATTATTAAGTATTTATACAATGCCATAAACTCGTACTGCATGTTAAACACACAGGGCTACATGGTCATGGTACAGTTCTTACTTGTGTTGATGAGCCCTTCAGTGAGGCTCATCTAATCAAATAACATTTGCACAGAACTGCCCCAAAGAATATATTATCTAAGATAGGCAGGACAAGACGTGCAGAACCACAGTTCCGGGAAGGGAAGGTGAGGGATGCTTATCACTGAGAAGGTAGGAAGGATGGATTCCTGGAAGAAATGGGCTTCAAGGAAGAATGTATAGGAAGAGAGAATCATAGAATCATAGAATATCAGGGCTGGAACGGCCCTCAGGAGGTCATCTAGCCCAACCCCCTGCTCAAAGTTGGACCAAATCCCCAACTGAATCATCCCAGCCAGGGCTTTGTCAAGCCTGACCTTGAGAGGAGGGAGGATGCTGGGCAGATAGGAGTGTATGTTAGACATAGGGAATGGCATGATGGAAAGGATTAAAGCTGAGAGCAGGAGAAAGAGGAAGGGATTGGTATGGCAAGAGCAGTCAGAGCTTCTGGGAAAGGAGAGGAGTCTGGAGAGGAAGGCAGAAGTGAGGTTATGTAGTTTCTTGAGGGGGATTGCCAGGAGCAGATGAAAGGATTCAAGGAGAGAGTGGCATGGCTGGAGAAGAGGAGGGAAGAGTGTTTCAGGTAGATTGGAAAGGTGAGGGTGGAAAGCAGAAGGTTACGATCATCGCTGTGAGAGATGGACAAGGCAAGGCCAAGGGTTCTGGCGTGGGAACTGGGAGGGCAGTATGGCTTTTGGTTATGAGAAAAAGGAAGAAGCGAGAGGATTTAGCTGCGGGAGAGAGACTGACAGACGTGGAGACTGGATTCTTGGTGTATCCCCGGAGCATGTTCAGCAGGAAGCAATAGTTCAAGCTCTTCCCCCAGGCTGCCCCAATTAGTCTCAGCCCCTTCCCTTGAGGCATCATCTGCAGGGTTGTGGAGGGCTTTAGACTCTTTGGGCCCACTCACTCTCTGGCTTCTCTGCTAAGCGGAGCCGATAAAAAAGTCCAAATTTTGATTTTTCATCAAAAATGTCTTTCAACAAAAAACATGAAATACATTTTTTGCAAAACATTTTCCTGATGAAAATCGCCCCGTTTTTTGACCGGATTGAAAGCTGGTGCGCACTGTTCACATTTCAATGGAAAAAACAGGATGAACTTCACAAAGAAAATTCCCATTTTTCAACCAGTTCTACCACTGAGGCTCCCAACAAGAGAGAGAATGTTGGTGATGATCCAGGCACCAGAAACAGGACTGAGACCAGCCACTCCTTTGACATGGGACACTGAGGATGGTAACATTTGGTCACTGCTGACCTGAGCTGAATTCAAACCAGTGACAGGCTCCATACCTCCTGAGTCAGCCAGGCTCCCAATGCATGATTGGGTGAACTTAAAGTTAACAACTCTCTACTTTAGCTTGTCCCTTCCCAGTCTCTGCAATGGGTTTCTTTTCATAAAGCAACATGGACTTGTTTTCAGGTCCCAACACCCGACATTTCTATATGTTTTATTTTAAAGCACTAGATAGCTCAGGTTACCACTGATATTTTGCGGTGGTTCCCAAATGAGCCTTAACTGCTCAGATTTTTCAAAACCCACAAGCCCCTAATTGAAAGCAAATGTAATCAGACATATACAATACTCTGAGGTTCACCACAGTGCTCTGCAGTCAGCGTTACTGGAGAGGTTATTAAAACTTCTTGGAGTTGGGACACAAATATAGCTTGCAAGATTCTAGCAAGGACCCAGAATTTATTAGGTTAGGCTAAAACATTGCAAAGTCACAGTCAATCCTCTGTTCAGAATACATCTAAGTTCTGTTTAAAAGAACATCCTTCCTGAGCTTAGGCCAATTGCTTTAAGAGCAGTGACTGAAAAACAAGACGGGAATTCTACTTTCTAAGGGACGAATTCTGTTGTTATTCCCTACTTCACAGTGTTGTGAGGACAAAGGCATTGAAGACTGTAAAGTACTTTGATCTACTGATGACAAGTACTATATAAGAGGAGGTACTATTGTTGTTATTACACCAGGGTAAAGGCGGAATAGGCCCTCTGATTTCAGCTGAGTTATTCCAGATTTGCACCAGTGTAATGGAAAGGATAAAATAGGCCTAAAGATGTAGAGTAGCTTTCAGCCCAGACATAGAGACACAGCCAGAGATAAGCAGCAGCAGATCCATTCCATAAGCCTCCTGAGCAAAAATGCTAGAATTTTATAAAAGCATTTTAATTGAATTCCCACTGGCACTTGAACCTGCACTTAAAAGCAGGTCTAGGGTTATCTATGAAATTTCAATTAAATCAGAAGCTTTGATAATTTGATAACTCACCCCATAGTCTGGAGTCAAAACAGGCTGTTATTTGATCTCTGTTTGTGTTTCGGGGGACAGCACGCATGAAAGACGGCCGTGCAGACGAGTCAAAAGATGGATGGTGCGGCAGCTATTTCACCAATAGATCTTCAGCATGTCTCCTACAGCCCAGACAGTGGTTATCTACCAACTGTTTTGGGTCTGTTATCTTTTGCGTACAGTAGTCTGTAAGTCCCTTAGCAGGCACCCCATTATCTTGAGAGAGACAGAAAGGCAGAGAAGCTACAGCACTATGTCAGATGCACGCACGACTAAAGAAACTGCTGCTCTGTGCCAATGTCTCTTGTGGGCGACAACAGCCTTTTCTTCTCCTAAGTGCTGAAAGCAAAATGAAAATAAATTGAACATGAGGCGTTTAACCCCAGGTTGAAATACAAAATAGCTTAAAAATGGAGAGCCCGATCCAACATGTGCAAAAGTCAATGAGAATCATCTTTCCATTAACTTCAGTGGGATCGATGGATAAGGTCCTAAGTGTGAAACAAACAGATGGTCAAATACACTAACATCACTGTGGTTGTGTCAGCAAGAATAGCCTAACTGACTTAAATCACAAGCTGTAACTCTGAACAGACGGCTGACGGAGGGGCCTTGCCTTAAACTTCATTCGGTGCTCTTCACCCCTAGCGCATCTTATTCTCTCTTTGAAGGGAACTGCTGAGGGCTAAATGTTATGCAGGAGGAAGCTCAGATTCCAAGAGGCCAGGTGCATTCATAGTATAATCTACACAGGCCTGATGCAAAGCCCTTTGAAGTCAATGGGAGTATTTACATTGATTCCAATGGGTTTTGACTCAGGTCCTCTCTCTATTGGATTATATATTTTATATATGTATATACTCCAGCATAGAAACACCATGAGGTGTAACAGTTAAGGCTGCCCAAGCGTTGAAAAAATAGGAAATCCCTAGCTAAGTAATACCAGACATGCTACCCAGCAATAAATCAACAACAGCTTAAAGAATATACAATCTTCATCTGACTCCATTCAACACATGTGGGTCATCCATCACACTCATAAGCAAACGCTCCACTGAAAATGTCTGTCCACAGCCCCCGCTCTTCCAAAAGTGGGAAATGAGCTTCACTCAACAATATTCCAGTAACATTCATTTAGATATGGAAATGGCAAATTGGTTTCTTCTCCATTAAACAATGCATTAGTAACCTGACCTGCCAGGGCTTGTTCAAAAAGCAGGGAATAAATAGTAGCAAGAACTGTTTAGGTTGAACATTAGGAAAAACTTCCTACCTGTTAAGGTGGCTAAGCACCGGAATAAATTGCCCAGGGAGGTTGTGGAATCTACGTCATTGTCTAACCTGCTCTTAAAAATCTCCAAACACCTGTCAGGGATGGGCAAACTTTTTGGCCTAAGGCCACATCGTGTTTCTGAAATTGTATGGAGGGCCGGTTAGGGGAGGCTGCGCCTCCCCAAATAGCCAAGCGTGGCCCGGCCCCCGCCTCCATCCAACCCGTCCTGCTTCTCACCCCCTGACAGCCCCCCCGGGACTCCTGACCCATCCAACCTCCTCCTGTTCCCTGCCCCCCCACCGCCCCATCCAACCCTCCCTCTCCTTCCTGATTGCCCCCCCGGGACCCCTGCCCCCATTCAACCCCCCTGGTCTCCGCCCTCTGACTGCTCCAACCCCTATCCACACCCCTGCCCCCTGACTACCACCCCGAACTCCCCTGCCCTCTATCCAACCCCCCTGCTCCCTGCCCCCTTACCGTGCTGCCTGGAGCACTGGTGGCTGGCAGCGCTACAGCCACGCCGCCCAGAGCACCAGGACAGGCAGCCGCGCCGCCCGGCTGGAGCCAGCCATGCCACCGCGCAGCTCAGAGCACTGGGTCAGGTCACAGCTTTGCAGCTGCACTGCCCAGCAAGAGCTCGCAGCCCCGCCGCCCAGAGCATTGCGCCGGCAGCACAGTGAGCTGAGGCTGCGGGGGAGGGGGCTAGCCTCCCGGGCCAGGAGCTATGGGGCTGGGCAGGAGGGTCACGCGGGCCGGATGTGGCCCGCGGGCTGTAGTTTGCCCACCTCTGGTCTACACATTACTTAGTCCTGCCATGAGTGCAGGGGACTGGACTAGATGACCTCTCGAGGTCCCTTTCAATCTATGAGTCTATGGGCGGGGGGGGGGGGGAGGGGAGGCTGGTAAATCAATGACATTAAATGCTGCTACGTTCCTGAAAGAAAAATTCAACCTACCACCTCCTGCCTGGCAGATCATGAATTAATGCGTGACGTGATCTATCTAACACAGACAGGAAATGCAACGGGTGTAATTAACACCCTAGCAAAGGTTCGCCTACTACACAAAGTCAGATCTGGCTTGGAAGTCCCCATCACTCTCACTTCCCCTCCATTCCAGGCTTATCCTAAAGTGTAAGGGAAAATAACTGGCACTTCTCTAAAACCTTCCATCCAAAGATCGCTAAGTGCTTTATCAACAGTCATTGATTAAGCCCTCTCAATACCCTCTGCTCCATGTAAGAATTATTGTCCCTGTTCCTGTGCTTTAACTATAGGGCCTTTGAAATCCACCTAACATTGTTCTCCTGCTGTTCAGTTCTCCCACTATCAACCGGTTTCACTGACTTTTAGGAGGTTTTAGAAGACCTTGCAGCCTGTTTTAGCTGATAAAATATTTCAGGAAGTGTTGGTTTGAGGGTAATGAATGCCAGACATGTTTCTCAATGTGAAAACCTGTTTGGGTGGTTTTGCACCTTGATTTTGATGAGCTTTGAATCCAGCTATTTTCGTTCCTTTCCTGTCCTCATTATCCCACATGTTCTCTATTGCTTGCTCAATTAATTCTACCCTTTGCAGTCTCACCTGATTTCAGATACAAAGACAACTGACAGAACATACTCTCTTGACAGGTTTTAGAGGTAATATTTCTTCCAGGATTAGCAGATAATTTTTAAGAAGTATTATGATTGCTAAGCTCTAGATTTACATTGCAGCATAGCACCTTGTATATAAGGATCAGAAAGCACTTTGCAAATAAGACTTAAGCCTCAGAACGCCCCGTGAAACAGTATAATGACATTGATATTACGAATGGGTAAAAAGAGGCAAGAAGGGGGTTAAGTGGCTTGCTTTAGCCACTCAGCTACACATGAATTCTGAAGTTAAGCACCAAGTAAAACTATTACACTATCACTTTATATTCCAGGGAAAGGCATCGGCAGAGTATCAGCACTGATTGTTTCTTTAAGGATATGACTAAAAATCTGTTGGACGGGGAAAAGCCACTTGAACCAACAAGCCTGTTCTTCAGGTTTCTCTGAAACTCCACTTCTCTGCTTTCTCACTGGACCTCTTCAATCCCCTCCTCCGCCCAAAAAAACTAGTTGTCTCAAACTCATTTATACTCATAAATGTTAGGGATTTACTAACCTCCATACTATTGTTATGTTTGGGTCACACAACATACCCAGCAGGCCAGTTTGCAGCACTACCGATGAGGGATAAACATATCTGAGCCAGATTCTGATCTCAGTTACTCCGTGCCTTCAGATTTACTCCAGGATAACTGAGAGCAGAGTCCGTCTTGTGGCCATTTATAGCAAACCAGACCTGAGCAACCCTAATCCACTGCCGAAAGCAACGCAGGATAAAGCGACTCGAAGCTGGGTTGTTGGATTTTTGCATGTCGATACCGAGAATGCCCTCCAGAAGACATGCTATTTCACAACAGCACTGGAATATGAGCAGTGATGGTGAGTGGAGTAGTCTGGGTGTTCTTTGTGGGATGTCGTTCTATTCTTTGAGTGGAGCAGTTCTGCCTAAATTCCCAAGTTGTATCAACAGGCATAGACATTAAGGAATTCAGCCTTAAGAAGGCCATGTGAGATAGATAAGAATTATGCTCCCCGATTGATAGTTGGGGAAACTGAGGCACGGAGCTGTGAAATTACTTGCTGAAGGTCACACTGAGTGATTGGCACAGCTTGAAAGGGACTCTAGTGGTGAAATCCTGGCCCCAGTGAAGACCACGGCAAAACTCCCACTGACTTCAGTGGGGCCAGTTTCACCCCAGATCTCTCAGCTCCCAGTCCTAAGTATCAAGCATAAAAATTATCCTTGCTCCCCTATACACTTACACTATACCTTCTTCTGGGACAATCATGTCTTTGCTATGAAGGCACGAGCAGATCTGCATGCAATATTCAAGAGGTGGTGTAACCACTTGGTTGTACAATAACAGTCAGAGGTGCTGGAACAATTTGTATAGTGCAGGTGCTGAGAGCCCTTGAACCAAACTGTAAACTTTGTTTATAATGGAAACCACTTCAAGCCAGGGGCTGCGGTAGCCCCCCAGCACCCCTACTTCCAGCACCTATGTGAACAGTGATAATGTCTGCTATTCCTCTCTTGATACAGTCACTTATCCAATTGACCTTTCTCTCTCCCTACCCGCCTCCCCCCACTTTTTTGGTTGTTTTGGGGTTTTTTGCTGTTGTTGTACCTATTCCATTTATTTTGTGTCCTCATTTCTTCCAGGTTTATTATTTGATGTTTATCTACATTTGATTCCATTTTTCATTTACTGGCCCCGTAACTAAAAGATTCAAATCTTCTCTCAGCATAAGTTGCACTATTTGCTAATACCACCAATCCTGCAGTCAGCAGCAAACTTCAACATCTTATATTGGATGTTCTAATCCAAATCATTTATGCACTGTAAACAAGGTAGTAAATCCCATGTGAAACCAACACTGAAGAGCCCCTGTAAAACACTGGCTATTTCCTTTTTTTTTTTTAATCAAAGAGACACTGTCATCCCCTGCACTGTGTTAATTTACTTTAGATAATCTTCTAAGTGAAACCCTGTCAAAGATCTTGAAACTATGAGTTGGTAAAAGCCTAAATACACTATTTTCAAGTATCTTACTGTGCTTCTGAGACCCAGCTACCAGGTTTCAGGTAAGAGAGAGAGATCTTCTAGTCTTGAGGTCATGTAGATCAGAAGGGTATTAACCACGTTTTAATTCTGAAGCTCTGGAATGTCTGACTTCTCAACCATCCAAGTGTCACTGAATTATCATCTTATCTGATGATGGGTAAAATTTTCAAAAGCACCTAATTGACTTAGAAACCTAAATCCTATTTTCAAAAGTGAATTAGGCACTCCGATTTTTAAAGGTATTTAGCATTTAAAGATGCTTACATAACTTTAAAAATCTGGCCTTGAGGAGTCTACATCTCATTGAAAGTCATTGGGACGTAGGCGCCTATGTAATTTAGGTGCTTTTGAAAATTTTAACCTAAGGGTCAGATTTTTAACGGTATATAGGTGTCTAACTCCCACTGGAATCAATGGAAGTTAGGCACCTAAATAGCTTTACAAATCTGGCCTGATGTCACTTCTGAAAATGGGATTTAGGCTGCTATGATACTTAGACACTTTTGAAAATTGCACCTTATGTTTGTATCTTTATAGAAATTTAAATCAGTTTGTTCTGTATTGTATTTTACGATCAACACCATACAAATAAAAATGTAAGTTATTATCATGACGACTGCTGAATCTTATAAGTGGAACGAATTTCCCTAATATAATACGTAGTCCTACTTTGAGTGTAGGGAACCCTGGAGTAGAAAACCTCCCAAGGTCCCTTTCTTCCAACACTTCTATGATTCTCTGAATATAAAGATATGTGTTACACACCCGTAATGCATTTCGGCTAGGTGCACAGCTTAAAAATAACTGACATTGTGATACTACCGTATAAATTCCAATAAAAGGAGAATGCTAACTGCGGAAAATATTGCATTATGCACTACAAACAAAAGTTTAAATGGCAGGCTTTTGCATAGCACATCTGTACAGAGACACAAGCATTGAATATTTCAGGAAACATAGTTGTAAAGGGGTCAAATGAACGACAACGCATTAGCATAATACACTGATAATAGAACAGAGAAATGTGTTTCATAACATTAAAACTTGCAGCAAAAGTATTACATTCATTCTGTGTTTAAGGGTCACTATTTACTAGCATCCAGTTCTTGTTACACTACAAATTAGGCTCCATCATTGCTACAAAAACAATCATATTTAAACACAACCTTAGACCATGGTTATGCACAGGAAAAAATATGTTATATTATTGAATTGTGCTTTAACATTGCTGTGCACCTCTAAGTTAAAACACGGCTCCTTAACATGGTTACTGTAATGTCTTGGCAATATACCCTCTATATTCCTGACCAGAACTTTGTGACAATCAAAGAATAGATTGCCCATGGAGAATCCATCCTGGATTTTACACTGAGCTTACTACATGCAGGCATTGGACTTTGGGAGTTTGAATGCTGCATTATGCAATGCAGACGTGATCAATAAAAGCTCATGATTATATACCTCACTATTGTGCCTCGGTACTTTATTACATGAACTTTAGTTATTGAGTATGTTATATACTTCAACCCTCCCTTAAAATTATATTGTCTACTACTTAATATGTTCCAAGCTCTCCTGGATTTGTGTACTGTTTGTAAAACCCTTTACCATTATCAAAAGATTCTTAGATAAGAAACTTCGCTATAAGTGCAAAATATTATTTTTTTATTATTGTTGTTGTTGCTGTTATAGGTGGGCCAAAATAGAGAGCTGTCATTCAAGGCTATTAGAATTTCTGGGCTGGAGTATGTTTTTCAGAAGTGAATTCCCAGATCTGAACCTGCCCTCTTTGTTGAATCCAAACCAGAACGGGTTGAACTCTCCTGTGAACCGCATGTTCAAGTTGGCAGAAAACTCACGAAAGTAGCTGATCATATGTGATTCCTACCATGCAAGATGGCAGAATTATTGCAAGGTCATTTGCTCTCTTCAGACTTTTGTTATATTGGGTACAAAAATCTCTTGGAGATTTTGTTCTTGTCTAGTATGGACCCTTGCCTAAATTCAGCTTTGAACTCAAATTGCAAAACGTAGCGTAAAATTAATCCATTTCTGGATTAGTTATTTATCATCATCAGCTGAAGTGGTATTCAAATGAGCAGCATTTCATTCATTTAGGATGGTGGAAAAGCAAATATGTGCCTTCCTCTTTAATACAAAATAAATCCTACAGTAATGATTCAAAACTCTACAATTTATTGGGCACAGCCATTTGCACACCTAAATATCTGCTACATCTGTTTTTGCAGGTATGGGATCAAAAGTTCCAAATATGTAAGTTTGCCAAATATATACATTCCAAATCTAAATAGTTAAAACGGTCTCCTTCTTTCCTTATCTGCCAAAAACTACAGTTCAAAGGTCATTCCCCCCATGCAACAGTCCATGTGGTAGTAGCAAACCCTAAGGCTTTGTAAGGCATGTTGGGAATGCAGTCCTAGGCTCTGCTTTGTGTGTTAGTGCTATCATCAGCACTTGCAAGAGTGAAGGCTACTAAGGACCCGTTTTCAGTACAGGTATCATCCTGGTAGAGGGGGCGTTGTTACAGCACTATTCAGTTTTGCAGTGTAGATGGAACCTTAATTGTGTTCTGTTACAGAACACAAGGAAGACCCCATCTATACTGCAGAAAGGAACCCTGTTGTAAACAGGTCCCTTGACTCAGTTATAACATTAGCGCTGATGGGTCCTAACTGAATTTGATGGATGGCACTCTGGGGACTATGCTGTCCTGTTCCAATACTATCCCTATGGCACTTTCCAAGCCATTTGCCTTTAAGCCTCATAGAAGTTTTCAGAAGTATGGCAGGAGGTCAAGAGAGCTGATGGAGATAGGGTGACCAGATGTCCCGATTTTATAGGGACAGTCCTGATTTTTGGGTCTTTTTCTTACATAGGCTCCTATTACCCCCCCCACCCCCTGTCCTGATTTTTCACATTTGCTGTCTGGTCACCCTAGATGGAGGTACCTTATTCCACGGACACAGGGCTCAAAAACCTTGGGAGGTCACCCAAAACATGGAACAGTAAAACTAAACAGGGAGCTCAGGTCAAACTGCTTCATGCAAAGGGTAATGGGCCTGACTGTCTCAGAGTTGCTTAGCACCAGCATCTACCGTTGTCTGCAGTAGGATTTCCAGGTGCCCAGCACTTCTGAAAATCAGATCAAATAAACATCATTATACTGCGTCCCACAGGAGTGTGCGGCTCATTGCAGCTGACGGCCCCAGGGAGCTTGTAAACCAAAGGAGACATAACCCAGAAAGGGAAGGCAATAAACAAGGGGGTGAAGGAATGTCAGAATAAGAGTTCTGAGGAGAGATCGGGAAACAGGCATGTTGGGCAACATTTTCAAAAGCACCTAAGTAATGTAAGAGACGAAGGTGAAATCCAGATGCCATTTAAGTCAATGGAGCGACAGAAGAGATTAGTGGCAATTTTTTCCACAACACCTACTTAGGAGTGTCTTAGAAGCCTGAGTTATAGTTTCAAAAGTGACTTAAGGCCAGAATAAAGGTATTTAGGCACCTGACTTGCATTTAAATCAATGGAGTTAGGCACCTAAATAATTTTTAAAAGCTGGCCCTTGAACACCACGTCATGCCTAAGTCTCATTGGCTTTCACTGAATGAGGCAGGGGTCGTGTGGACAAAACAGTATGTGATCATGAAATAAAAGACTGTATCGTGATGCACAGCATATTCAAGGGGGATTAATTCAGGTTGCACAGACACCCCTAATTCTGGCATTTCCAACCTTTCGAGTACTTGACTTGACTCTTATTCTTTTAGCATTGTTTTTTGCATGTAGTTTACATATAAATTAAAATTGTGACCAGTATCTCCATTGAAGACCAGAGGAAGCAACTGAAGAAAAAAAAAATTATTATTATATTAGGGTCCGAATCCTGCCCCCCTTTACACCCGTGTAACCCCAATGACCTGACTGGGGTTTATGAGTGTAATTGGGAGTAGACTCTAACTCCAAGAGCCCAGGTGGTGCCCCACCTTGTTTCTGCAGAAGACAATTGAAGGGCATGATACAGGAGCAGGAGGAGAGGATAAATCCGGGATTTTTTACTGTTCTTTCTGTTCTTTTGCACACCGACGGCTCAGGTTCAAGTTCTCTGCGGAGATGCCCTTTGCGTAGATCCTACACAGCATTCCTGCAAGACATAGACCTCCTCCCCTTCCCCTTCACTCAACAAAGAAAAATACCGAGCTGTTTCCATTGGCTTCTCCATTGTGGTTTTGTAGGGGCTAACCTTCAATTTCAACAATACATCTTTTGTGAGGAGCTCCCAGCAGAAACCTTAGCCACCTTCCCTAAGATCTGTTTGCTTACAGAAGAGGAGGTAGGATTTATTTAAACCTGGCTAGATTAATGTCTTGCAGACATTAGCAAAATGAGATTTAATCAGGCTTTTTTTTATACTTTCCAATGAAATAAATCACATTCATTATCACGTCGGAATAAGATACAAGTACTGAGCTGTGACACTTTAGTCTTTTGTCCTGGGGAGAGTGGAAGGAGGTTGAAAGAAAATGGGATCAAAGAGAACTGCTAGGACTGTCTGAACATTCAGACTGGCAAAGGCTGTAGAAGACTCGTAGGAAGGGAGGAAGGACTGTGCAGTGCTTTGAGGGCTAGCCTGGAACTTGGAAGACCAGGGTTTAATCCTTGCTCTACCATAGGCATCCTGTGTGACCTTGAACAAGTAAATTACCTTTTACAAATGGAGAACTGATGCACAGAGAGGCTAATAGCACTGCCTTCCCTTGTAGGGAAACATTAAAGACTGTGGGGCACTCAGATGCTACAGTGACGCGGACTATATCAGTACCTCAAGTAAGCAGGGGTGTGGTCTAATCATTAAAATTAGGATTCCTGGGTTCTATTTCAAGCTGTCATTGGCTTCCTCTGTGATCCTAAGCAACTTACTTCTCTTCTCTGTGCCTCGGTTTCTCTACCTGTAAAATGGGGACAACATTTTCCAGCCTTCTAGAGATGTTTTAGAGTTAATTAATGTTTGTAAAGCCCATTCAGGTTCTTGGATGAATGTTGTGACAGACAGTAAGTTCCAAGTGCAATGAGCCCTTAACGCGGACATATCCTCCTACTTTTTAAAATAACTTAGCAGTGCAGAGCTAAGCAGTGAACATACAATCATGGCTTTTTTAACAGTCGCCCCAGAAATTCTCCTGAAGAGGCCTAGCTGAAAAGACAGGTTTACTCTTTTTGTAGATCTCAGATTATAAATCTGAAGAAAAGGAAAAGACTATGCAAGGTTAGTGTGAGTGCAAATTCTAGCATTTCCCCACGCAGGCACAGTTGTGTGCATACAAACGGAGACATTGTTTTGAAGATGAGGCCCTTAAAGTCTCCCACTCTTCGACACTGGCCTGGGAACTGTGGGCCTGAACAAAAGCCTAGTGGAGCTGATGCAAAAACTCCCATTGACCTGAGTCAGCTTTGAATCAGGCTCCACATTGGTTGAACTGGTTTAAAACCCAAATGGCTCTAAACATGTTTTGGCCCTATCCACAACGGCCATGCAAACAGTGTTGAAACCAAATTAGCCCGGCACGGTTTACAATCAATGCAGCACACAGGTTTGAGGCCCAGTGTGGATGGGGTCAAGATGTTTTTAGCAGGCAAATATCACAAGTAATACAAAGTGTGGGTGTGTTGGGGCAGTGAGAACGGGGGAAGAGGAAATATCAGCTAAAGCAGCAGCATTGTTAGTAAATACAATTGTCAATGTTTTTTTCAGGAGGAATTAGCATCTCTTTAAGTTAAATAAAATGTACACCTCTACCCCGATATAACGCGACCCGATATAACATGAATTCAGATATAGCGTGGTAAAGCAGCGCTCCAGGGGGGCAGGGCTGCACGCTCCGGCGGATCAAAGCAAATTCAATATAACGCGGTTTCACCTATAACGTGGTAAGATTTTTTGGCTCCCGAGGACAGCGTTATATTGGGGTAGAGGTGTACTAGTTCTCAGATCCTTGGCCAGGTCTCTGTTTGAATCAATCTATCCATCCCAAGGTAAAAGCTACGACTCTGTTTTATTTCTAACCAAAGCTTTGCCCTCAACCTTTGCTTTGGCTTCCTGCTTCCAGCAAATAAACTCTCCGGAGACAATTTTGGTTCAGGATCATACTCATACTCCAGTAAAAAAACGAAATATCTTCAGGAAGGAGTACAGTTAAAGAGGCAGCTGCTAATAATGAGTCAATCTCTTAGTGGCAGGATTTCCATCTGCTGCTGAGACAATGCTTTCAGGAGCTTAATGACTCCTTAGTGATAACAGGCAAGTTAAAACCAACAAACTGGGAAAAGTTCTCTCATTAGAATTATCAGCAAGAAACAATGAAAAAGTGGGCAGGGAGCTTCCTGAAGAATGGAGACAAGACTTGTGTTTGGGAGTGTTTGAATCCCCCTCCCCACCCCCCCACACACAGAGGCTTATTTTTACCTAATTACAAGGCCATTTCCCAGGTAGCATCTGAAAGCTTAGAAAGCTGTTCTCACATCCATTGGAGGTAATAAACCAGAATGACCTTCAGCTTCCTTCCGTGCAAACAAAAGCACCGTGTGGCGCTGGGAATCAAATATGACACTTACTCTTTCGGAGGGTTAATGTCCTCTGGTCGAGCCTCAAAGAACCTAAAGACTTCATCACACTGTGAAATGTGAGGCGGCAGTCTGACGAGTGCCTGTAAAAGAAAGGAGGGAGGGGAGAGGAAAGTGTTTAGAGAAATCAAGCTTAGAAACAGGTCCTTAAATATACAACCAAGAGGCAAGAAAAGGAACAATGCAAAATTCTGGATTGTGTCAGCAGAATGATGTTAGAAGAGCAGAAGAAATAGACAAGAAAAGCATCATGCCAGGGTGCTTCCCTGAAAAGAAAAGGTGTGGCATGTGTTAGTGCAAATGGGTTATGCTGTGTACCTGAACAAACAGATTTCAGAGTAGCAGCCGTGTTAGTCTGTATCCGCAAAAAGAAGAACAGGAGTACTTGTGGCACCTTAGAGACTAACAAATTTATTAGAGCATAAGCTTTCGTGGACTACAGCTATATGCATCCGAAGAAGTGCGCTGTAGTCCACGAAAGCTTATGCTCTAATAAATTTGTTAGTCTCTAAGGTGCCACAAGTACTCCTGTTCTTCTTTTTTTGAACAAACAGAGGGGCTTGGGGATGGCTGGTTTGGTTTTGGACACATGGGGCAAAATTCCACTCTAGCTATTCCTGTGCAAGTCCATCTTACTTATAGTGTAAACTCTTCAGGGCAGGGACCGTCTCTTTGTTGTGTTTGCACGGTGCCTAGCGCAATGGGGCCATGGCTGCTAAGTATAAATACATAATAAAATAATAAATACGTAAACTACAAATTCAAAACTCACTAATATCGTGGAGTAATTTGCTCCATAAACCCTCTCATTTATGGAGTGAATGCAGGACTTGCCAATGAGTTTCCTTGCAAGTTAACAGGAAAAAAGGTGATTAATTGGTTGGAAAGACAGGCAGAGAGGATTTTTCACAACCTGCAATGTATCATGGCTAAGTACAGTACAGGGTAGCCGTGTTAGTCTGGATCTGTAAAAAGCGACAGAATCCTGTGGCATGTTATAGACTAACAGATGTACTGGAGTTATTTCATGGGTGAATAATGCACTCTGTAAAGTACCCATATGCAGTGCGCATTACACTCAACAATAATAAATGCAATTTGGGGATAACATCAATTATTTTTAAGTCTATTGAAAACTAAGCATTCAAATAGATGAGACAAGCACATCACGTAAAGGCCAAAAATGTCTTAGGTATTTGCTCTCTAGGTTCCATGGCTTGGTTCTCTCAGAGAAGGTCAAATATTCATCTAAAACGTGAGAGGCAGCAGAGAAGAAAGAATCAGATCAGTGCTCTGATTTGCACATGATTCAGAGATTTACAGAGGGAAGTGAACAGCATAAGGGGAAGAGAGGGCTGGGATTAACCCTCTCCTTTGCTAAGGCATGTTGGAAGTAGGCTACGTGAACAGTTAAATATAGACAAAGCTTCTTAGAGGCATTGTAACCTGTTCAAGAGAATGAGTCTGTCTGGCTCTTAAGTCAGTTGAAAATAGGGCAAAAGACCTGAACTCCCTTCTAGACAATCTTGAAAGACAGATGAAAAATCGCACTAGTATTAACTCATGGATATGGCTGGGCGAACTGGGCTTGACTAACCTCGTGATCGATCTGACTGCTCTTAGTCAGACACACATCTGAAACAAAAAGCCACGGTGGTGCGATTCAGTTAGCTGCGTTGTTCTACGTCTAACCACACTTCTAGAAGCACTGGAATTTGTTTCCATATAATCGCAGTGGGGGAGGAACAGCAGAAAATTTAAAACGTAATGACGTAATACTGCATTTCTGTCCCCTGAATTCTCCAGCTACAGTACATGTATCCCTGACTTGAAGAGTCTGAAATTCAAATTCAAGGGCTTCTTAAGAGTCTAGGGTTTTGCTTTATTCTACTTGAGGCACATTATAGGTAGGGGAATTATATTAGACTTCAGTGAGTTTGTGAACCAAGTGACACTGGCCTTCGGTGAAATGCAGAGGAGTGCAAACAGTGCGGAAGCAATGCTGGGCTGCCCAAACTGGAAACGGCAGAGCTGCTGCAGTGCTGAGAACATGACCTAGAGCACAGATCATTCTCTCAATATATCACATAGAGAACTGAAAGGAAACAAATGGAAAACGAAATGCTTTGTCTTGGAATAAAGATGCCCTAAGCTCGGCTGTTGCACAATTAATAATTGATGTCTTGTTTTAAACTAAAAGAAATGAAGTTGTGTGAGTTTTGTCCTCATGGAGTATAAACACACACATACATATGGCAAATCAGAACCATTATCCAGAAGACACAATTCCGGCCCAGGAATAGCAGTAACTGTAGAAATTTGAAATTGGATTCTACCCAAGGGGGGAGGGGAGAAGCATACGAGTAAGAGAAATGTCATTGGATTTCACAACACAATGAACATAATGAAGACACAAACCCATGGTTAAAGCACATTTCATTCAGCTTCAGTCTTCAAGCAGAAGGAGAGGTGACTTGATCTAGTGGACTGAGAAAGGGAATGGAGCCCTGAGAGCTTGTGCTGTCTCTGCCACTGACTCCATTTTGACTCTGGGCAAGTCACTTAACCTCGTTAGACCAAATTCAGAGGAGATAGGTAAACTAGCTATCCATATCTGGAATAGGGAGAGAAACCCCTATTTTGCTGGGGTGCTGAAAGACTTAGTTATTTAATGTCTGTTCTGTGTTTCGAAAAACTATTGTTGTTTATGGGCTTGATCTTGCGACCACTGGAGTCAATGGTGCAGCTTCCACAGACTTCAGTATTGCAGGACTGAGCCTGGTAAGTGCTAAGTATCATTAACAATAAACATAAATTCCCAAGTGTCACTTGGCCCCGCAAGTCTAGAGTGGCTCCTTCTTGAGGCGACTGTCAGAGAGGACAACATTTTCCAACTTGGGGGTGTGATGGGGCACACACCCCTCCCAATCAGGAAAAGGCTAATGATGGCCTTTGGGCTGAACCGGTACTGAACAGACACACCAGCAGAGCCTGCTCCATTTGGAGCAAATGAGCTGAAAAGGGAGGGTGTGTCACAGGAAGGGGTGGCAACCAGGAGAAGAGCTACTGTGCACCAGAGGCAGCTGACTCCTGTAACAGAGCCACTGAGAGGAGGCCAGTTTGCGAACCTCTGCTGCCCACAAGGACTCATCAGACCACATACAAGCTGGTGGGTTTGAAGATAAGCCCTGACCTTGGATCAAGCCATACCCCAGCTTCATAAACAAGCCAGATCTTTACACACTCTTTTGAAACACTTGGAAACCAAGTGCCCCCATCATAAGGATTTTGAGGGGGGCAGAATTTATGAAAATGCCCAATGTAACCTAGAGAGAGCCCAGCCTATCACAGAGTGCCTAACATAAGGAACCTGCATAAGTGGCCTTCTCTTGAACGGGAGCTATTCATGGAAATAGGAGCATGTGGTGGATTTTCAAATGGGCGAAGTGACTTAGGAGCACAAGGCCCATTGACTTTCAATAGGATTTGTGCTCAAGTCATTTAGGCGCTTCTGAAAATCTCACTCCCAAATTTATGTCCCTATTTTGGGAAATCTTGGGTCATCCACAAAGAAAACCATTGGCTCTACCTAGTCTAATATATGGAGATATACACCTATCTCATAGAGCAGGAAGGGACCCTGAAAGGTCATTGAGTCCAGCCCCCTGCTTTCACTAGCAGGACCAAGTACTGATTTTGCCCCAGATCCCTAAGTGGCCCTCTTAAGGATTGAACTCACAACCCTGGGTTTAGTAGGCCAATGCTCAAACCACTGAGCTATTGCTATCCTTCCTCCTCCCTCCCTTAGGTGGGACATTTCAAAAGCACCTCAATGACTCTGGAGCACAAGCCCCACTGAAAGTCAGTTTCTGTTAGTTTTTTAAACTACAGCTCTGACCCTGCACTTGTTTTAACATCCAAAACTCCTACAGAAATCAATAGGATTTGGGGATGCACAGAGGCTGTAGGATCCGGATCCACGTAATGTCTCCTAGAAGACACTGCTGCTGGGAAAGCTCTGTTTAAACGGGGCTGCTGGGGCCTGGGAGGCTACTGCAGCACTAACCACACATTGTTCTGCCCCTTACAGAGCTCCCTTAGGCAAACATACAATGCACCAACCATTAGCTCCACAAGTCTAATGAGATTCAAGACAGTTAACAAAGAGCAACAGTTTGAGGAAGAGAATACGTCCCAGGGCAAAGATACAACAGAGCAAAGGAAGGACTGCAGGACAGGGTCAAGGAAAGGAGGGCGTTCAAGATAGGGAAAGAAAGAGAGGAAAACAGATGGCAAGGGAATGAAAACAATTGGGAAGGGGCAAGGGGTTGGAAATGGGGGCAAAATACATCATTAGAAGCAGCAATCATCCCAAAGCGGTAAAGGATTTGCACAGGAAAGATGAAAGATAAAAACGCTAACACGTGGAATTCAGTTTTTCACGCTTGCAGAATATTATCAGCAATAACATGTTTATCCGTGCCGAGTATTGAAAGCAGTAATGAGCAACTCATACCTCACGCACACAGCCATATGCCTTCAGAAAAAGGTGTTTATGGCTTTATTTCAACATGCAATTTTCTCGGTAGAATGCGGTTTCCAGAGAAAACTCACAGAACAATGGCCAATATCAGAAAGCGTATTAGAAGTGATGCAACATCTGCCAGTTCATATCCAGTCAATCTTCAGTTATAAAGGCTTTTGGCAAATGTTAATATTTACATGGTGCCATCTGCGTGCATGGTGCTGTATGTTAGATGGAGTGTGTAAAACAAAGAACAGATCCAGGCCCACCGGAGCTTATTGTCCGCCAGCACAGAAAGTGCAATTCAACATAATGCAAAACCACAAACAGACCACAGAATGGAGAGTGCGTGTTACGGCCAGAACGTGTCTGTATGGGTGTGAGCATGAGCGTGGTTTTGTATACATAGCTGCATATGTGTATGTATAGACACATATACTTACAAATATACACACAGATGTGTTTTACAGACATTGGTATACAGACGCGTGCATGTAGGTATATACGTGTATGTATACAAATGCATATTATAGGGAAAGCTGGTAGTGTTGCATACAGTTAAGGCTGTTCGGCACTTCCCATTATAAGAGCCTGTTTTCAATTTCTTATAATTTTTCAGTCTTGAATTATTCAGGCTGAAATTTTCCATGCTGGGTGTCTGCCTTAGGCTGAAATTTTCTGGAAAGTTTCAGGGAAAATGGTTCAGCTGTTTCTCAGAATGAGGTAGAGGTTTTGCCATGATAAAAAAAAAATTGCTTACCACTGTTTCACTAAGAACTTCTAGCGCCCCCATGCTTTGGAGCAGGGGCTTGAAATTGGGCAAGGTGGTTGTCCTTGTGTCAGGAATGTGCCTTTTGCATCCCGGTGAAAATTCACCCAAATGTGTCCAAGCTGCATGCCTCTGAAAAACTGCCATTTGCACATGCTCAGTAGAGACTTCTTAGAGGTTGGCAACTAAATTCTCCAGTGATTCCATCTGCACTGAGCATGCTCCATCCTTGCAGAGTTCCTAAATGCCAAATGTACTGCGTATGCGCCATCCCCATAAAGCAACTGAGCACACTCCTCCAAGCTGGCACTCCAGGGGACTGATCCGGACTTTCCTTGAAATTGCTGCTCCTGGCTGCCAGGGGCTGCTGAACTCAGAGAAAAACTGTGCTTTCAATACTCCCCCTGCTGGTTTCCAGGCAGCATGGAGTGGAAGCTACTGCGCTTGAATGAAGGGACAAGGGCTGGATTGAGTTACTTTGTTAGCTCACATGGCAGATATCTGTGCTGTGGATCTAATGGTTCCAACTCAAAGGATGACCCGCGGGAGTGTCAATATGATTCCATACAATTCCATTTCTGTTTTTTCAGTTTGCTTTTTTAAAAGCTGAGAAAATTACACACAATAAAATTACATGAAAAGAACATTAAAATAGCAAAGTCAAGGACTCTTATGGTATGTATATTTATAAAGACAGTAGAAGACCTAGTCTAAATGTTCTGATTTTTTAAAAATTTTGACAAAAATTTAAGATAAATTTTGAATTTTTTCATGAAAATGTGACAAATTTTTGATCAGCTCTAATTATTATTAATTTTTCATTTGGTGCTCATTTGGCACTGTAGTAGACACAAACAGAAAGACGCATATGTGTAAGTCTCGGCAGACTAATGGCCTTGAAGACTGACATAGAGCAGAGAGGATGGACTGGGAAATCTAGAGGAAGGTAATTTTCTTTTTTTAATTATGATCTCACAACATGTGGATAATGTGCAACAAGCAAGATCAAATTTTTCTCACTTGGAGCTGCCAGTATTCAGCCCCTCTGAAATCACCCACTTTTATTTAGGTGTGAAAATACGAGATTTAAGTCCTTAATTTAGGAAAGTACTTAATGCTTACTTAAACCCATTCCTAGTCAGGTCAGCACTGAAGCACGTACTTTTTAAGCACATGCTTAAGTCAATGTGATTTATGTACGTGCTTAAGTGCTGTCCTGAACAAGAATGCTTTCCTACATTGGCAACTCCAAGTCTGAAAATGTTGGTCTGAGTTTTTCAGAGGGGGTTGAACAAGAAGAGCATGGTGGTTTTGTGAACCACAACTCCGAGGTCATTCCATGCATAAGGCACAGTATGTATTGGACACATGCTTACCAAGAGATGTATTTTGGCCATCAAAGTTTAGAAGTCCTATTAAATAAAATGCTCCTCCCTCCCCCGGCAGACCAAGAATATGAAGTTGCTCTTTATTTTAAATTGGCAAAAAAATCTTCAGATGCCAGAAGGAAACTGGTTCAAATGAGCCCAGAGGAGCACAATTCACACTAAAGTAACTGAAAGTCTATGGTTAAGAGGGAAATCATCCAGAGATATCAATTCCAGTGGGCAACAAATATTTACAGGCAGAGTTTGCCTAGTCTGTTAGATTACTTTCTAAATTAACCAGCAATACATTCAGAGTGCTGCAGTTTATGTTCATAGATGAGAAAAAGCACTGAAAATATTTCCCCCTGCCCCTCTCCCCTTTTCACTGCTTCTTAAATGCTTCTTACTGCTGTGCCAAATATTGGCCTAATTATCACAGTGCAGCTATTTCCCTGAGCTGTACTAAAACAGTGAAATATCCAGAGTCCTTGGGAGGTCTCCTTGGTAGTGGGCAGTGTGGGAGTCCAGTGTTCTCAAGTTCAGAAGGGACGCACTCTTGGGGGCTGACATAGTACATTTTACAGACCTCCCTGTGTTGCAGCGGCTCCACACAAATGCTCAGACATGCTTTGTCTGGCTTTCATTGTTTCTGTGTCTGTTGAAAAAAATCAGACCCCACATCTCAAACGTGCAAACCCTCCCGCCCGGAGAGAGACAGCTTGCAAACTCAAATGATAAAAAAAGAAGAAGCTGTAGCATTCTTATCACGCATTTGCCAGGGCCTTTCTGAACTTCTGCTTTCCAGGACAGGTGATACGGAGGAGTAAAGCTCATCTGGCAACAATCAGCCTGAACTCTGGGTTTGAGCCTGCCATCCTTACTCATGCTAGAGGTGCTACGGATTTCAGTGATGCTGCAGCTGTCATAGAGGCAGGCCTTTGTCTTATTTATTGATTTTAATACCCTGGGTCAAAAGTCCTCCACGACAGCTTCACGCAATCGCAACCCTACATCATCACCTTTCAAGGCTCAATATTCAGTTGCATCCTCATTTTTAGTTCACAAAAGGTGAACTTCATCCCTGTCTGTGCCTCACTTGAATTCCATTTAAGCTATTTTGGGGGCTAATGTGGGACTGAAGGGGTGCATAATTGATGAACACTTCTCCATGTTTTATGTTATTGCGGTGTAGTTTGGGATAACTGTTTTAAAATCAATACATGCAGTCAGGGCCGGCTCCAGGCACCAGCCCACCAATTTCATACTGGGGGAATTCAAAGATTGGGCGAACATCCAGGATTACACAGATCATATACAATGGATTCAGAAACCCCTTACACTGATCTATAGCAAAGACCCCAGAAAATACTCCTGATGTCTAGGTCTTAATAAGAACCAGGCATGAAATACTGCCCCCATTGAAGTCAGTGGCAACATTCTCATTGATTTCTAAGGGGCCAGGATTTTACCCCAGCTAGGACCTAACAAGAATCTCTCCTTCCCTCCCCAAACCTTTGTCCAAAAACTCTAATGAACTTTTGAGGCTCAAAATGTTTGCTTTTCATTATTATTTTCAAACACCTCTGGACTTCCATGGTCTGGAAGTGGAAGCTGTGAAACAACATAAGACAGCCATTCCTTGTATGAAGGAGGAAATTTTAAAAGAAAGCCGTTCTTGTGAGCTTTGCAGACTCAAAAAGTTCGGCAAAGGCGCTGGTTAAAATCTGTACAGCCCTATGTGGTCTGGCACCCAGTTACTTCCTTAGGCCTCTATCCCTATGTCCTGCTGTGAGATTCATGAACCACGGTGTTGCTGTCCTGCCAGCCGACAGACAAACTAACCACTGTGTCACTCTTGCTACCAGTGATGGGGGTAGAAGGTTCTAATGCAAGTGGCAGAGTTGATCTGGCTTAGCCTACGACTGGGTCTGGTGATCTTCAGGGCAGGGTATAAGAGGAACATTTTTGATCAAGCTTTTCAGTGACCTGCAGACCATTTTTGCGGCAGGCTCTGCAGATTTTAATGAATTTTGGTCATTTTTAGATTAATGTA
Source organism: Chrysemys picta bellii (assembly GCF_011386835.1). Lineage (NCBI taxonomy): Eukaryota > Metazoa > Chordata > Testudines > Emydidae > Chrysemys > Chrysemys picta. The sequence goes on along the minus strand of NC_088797.1, from coordinate 123,874,858 downwards.
AAAGCCTGAGGCAAAGAGCACCATTAATCAATCAATACGTTAAACGAATAGCCTCTCTTTGGAGAAGCATCCAAGCTTCCCCACACTGAGCCATAGCTTGAAATTTGCCCATTAGTGATTCAAATCTGTTCTAGCATTAATGAGAAGCCTGCTGGAAATGAAGGCGGTTCATTGAGCTCAGCTAAAAGCTAGTGACGGTCTGAACGGATTTCTCCATGAGAGAAAATACATAATGACAAGGATGGCTAGTGGTGGTGATAGCAATTCAGTTCTAATGATAACGGCAACAACGGTTGCTGTAATATACTCCTCAGACATGACCGATGATGTAACCCTAACCCGGTACTGGTCTGTCTGCTTCTCAGACAATGGCGGCCCAGATAACCAGCTTCCAGTTCATCAAGGTCAGAGGTCATGTCTGCACTCCCCAGCGTAAACTACTGCCTTCATCATGGCATGCCTGTTTGGTGAACCCGTGACATTATTTCTTACTGCACGTGTCTCATGCAGTTCCTTTCCGAACAAATAATGCCGGGAATACAGTACAAGCACACATTTTTAAAGATAGCTATTAGGCCATTATTAGTCAGACACTGCATTAATTGTTGCATAAAAAGCCTGATCTCATGAGATAAGACTTTTTTCACAGTTTTCTGGACCGGATGATTCAGATGACAAGGACTTCAATAAAGCAGAATGTCTGCTCCCTTTCCACATGCCTCAGGCTCTATGGTCTCCAGTGATCTGCACCCAATTTGGATAAGCAAATATCTGACAGGAAACATTTTTGAGAATATATATATTTTCTCCTCCGCCTGCCCATCTAGTTTTCTTAAAAGGGAAAAAAAATCACAGGAAATAAAAGAGGAAGTCTGGGGATTAGATTATGCACTTTGGTTGATACGGCTGATCCCACCTTAAAACCAGCACAGCAGTCTTGCTCTGGAATACCTTTTAATTTAGTGTCCGAAGATTAATTAGCAACAAATTGCAAAATCAGGATGGACGAGGCAGATTTGGTCACCAAACCCACCCTCAATTTGCCAATGCACTGTTCCTCCCTGCAACGTATTTTCCAGGGCTTCACTCAGTATTGGAAACACTGTCAAAAAAATAGTCAATCATTTATCTCTAGCTTCATGCAAAGCAAAACCTGGTCTAATTGGAATATTATTGAACAGGTGGGCAGGTATGGCTTATCAAATGCCATATTAACTACTCTGCTCCAGCCTCTGAATCACCCATGAGGTACACTAGGACAACCCCAGGATTCAACTCCAGTGGATTTAATTGCTAATTACATCTCTTTGAAATGCTCTAACAGGTGAAACTAGGTTCACGGCTTATCCCATTGGCTAGGAGTATCTGTGCCTGTCATGGGCCTGTTTCAGCCTGGCCACATGTGCCTGCATCTTTTAGCTTAAGTGTCCTCAAGAGCACTATCTTCAACTCTCCTGAGCTCCCTGGGCTGCGTTACCACTGTCTATAACTGTAAAACACAAGAGGATTCCTAGTGCAGGAATTCTACCAGGACCAGACAGGCAGAGGAATTGTGTCTGGCAGAACCAGAGCTCAGACCAGAGTTTGAGGCTAAGATGAAGAGCGCTGACACCGCTAGTTGGGCACAGAATCCCTTATCTGATAGTAAGATTCTCGACACGGAAGGTATGTAGGAGTTAAAGGTCTTCTGCAACACTGGACACTATGCTGGTAAAAGAAGCTCCCTGGAGCAAAACTCTCCCATCTTTGGCACTATTCTACAGTAGTTTTGTCTGAGGAGCCTGTGCTCAAGTACACTGCCACTCTCCCCCTGCACCCCTTTTACTTGCTGACATTTTAGGAAGGGCAATTCTCAGCTCACCTTTCTCCTCTCCTTTTTCACTTCCCGATTTTTTCAAGCAGACCCTTCCTGGGGACAGGCTCTGCAAGTCTGATGTAGCCAGTTCAAACTCTCTAATGGCAACAGCGGGAGATTTCCAGCGCTGCACTGGCTGCTAGCCATGGATATCTTTGATTGATCACCTGGCAGAGTTTTCCATCCGTAACCCTCCGATACTCATTCTTCTGTGAAGATAAAATTCTTACCCTGCAATATTCGTCAATGGGCTTCAGTCTCTTCACAGCTACATCTCGAATATGACTTCTCCGGAACAGGATTTTACCTGCAAAGGGAACACATAAAAAGAGGGGTTTAGGAACGTGGGTGGCACTATGGTATAATATGATAGCATGGAGTGGAACAATGGTCTAGTGCCCCATGCAGAAGACAAGGAGTGAGAATATTTGGGTTCCATTCTGGGCTCAGCCACAAATTTGCTGTGCTGACCTCGGCTAAGGCCAAGTCTACACTACAAACTTACATCAGTATAACTATGTCACTCAGAGGTGTGAAAAATCCAGTTACACCGACCTAATCTCCGGTGTAAACGGCGCTATGTCTATGGGAGAGTGTCTTCTGTCGACATAGCTACCGCCTCTTGCAGAGGTGGATTAACTACGCCAATGGGAGAAACTCTTCCGTCAGCGTAGGAGCATCTTCACTAAAGTGCTAAAGTGAAAATGCCACAAATATTACAAATATTCCTTTCTAAGACTCCTCAGAGAGTCACAATTGGTTTCTGCTTCCCCCTTTGCTCCAGGGAAGAAGTAAACTGCTCCAGCTGTATACCTGGCACGAGCACGACTTAGTTCCCCCTCTGCAACAGCTCAGCGATGAGGGCCAGCGCAATGGGTGAGAGCAGGGCAGCAGTGGCGGATTAACGCACAGGCCTGTGTAGAAGTGAGGGGGCTGTGGCCCTGCCCATTGCGGCCCCGCCCCCTGGCCAGGCCAGAAGCCAGAGCCGGGCCATGGTAAGAGTTGACCAGGGAGCCTGGGCTGCTGTGGGGAGCCCTGGACCCTCCACCTGCCCTTGGCTGGGGGCCGAGGGGCAGCATTATCACCTTATCAGCTCTCCCGCTGTGAAGTGCAGCCCCCGCTGTCACTGATGCACGTCTGCCCGAGGCTACTCGCCCATTTAAAAAGTGAGGGGCCATGGCCCCTGTGGCTCCCCCAGTTCCAGCATCCCTGGACCACCAGGGTGTGTGGGGGGCAAATGTTCTTTGTGCCCAGGGCCCCAATAAATCTTAATCTGCCTCTGCACTCTCACCCACCTATTCTCTGCCTACAGCAGCTACTCTCCCCTCTACACAGACTGCAAATGCAGGTAACTCGTGCAGAGATCTATAGAGAGCAATCAAATAGTAACTCAACAGGCAAGTGGTACGTTCAGCTGTATCGTCTATCATCTCAGCCATGACACTGTATTATTTTTCTTTTTAAGTGAAAAAAAATCATAATCCTGATGTTTGTAGTGGACGAAACTTCTGCAAGCAAGTGAAGCTTAAATAAATTGCTGGGTCTTGTGTTAAACTGATAAAACCAGAATTTATCGAGATGCTCTAGGAAAATGAGTTTCCCACAGAAAAAGATGTCATGGAGTTGGTATTTTTGGGCTTGAAAGGAATATATTTTCACATCCTTTTTTGGTGGTTTTCTTCCTTTTTTCTCTCACGTTGAATTTTTTTTTAAACACATTGAGACAAGAATAAATGATACGTTCTCCTTGTGGTAGAACATATTTAGTCCATGAAGCTTCCATGTAAGACATAAACTGGTCTTTTCACCAACCTCTGTTGCAAACTTATTCCCACTGGACAATGGAGAAAGGAAGGACAGTGGTTCACAGATGATGGGATATGGAAAATGAGGAGGAAAGGGAATCTGATTCAAAACCTAAATTCCAGAATTGCCTTTGGCCAAGCTCATAGCACCGCTGAGAAGTTGAACAGGACCATGTACCTTAACAATTGGGAGGAGCTAAAATCCATGAGGATGCTCCCACTTTTTCCCTGCTTCCTCCCAAACTATCAGTCTCAATGACCTTAACAGCATGGTTAGTTTTGCTCCCGCCAAGGAAAGGTGGATACATCATCCCCCAAGAACTAAAAACACATGGTTCTCATTAATCTTGACACATCTTGCAGGGGAAAATTGTTATTTAATAATGTATGTGTCCACCCCATGAGATTCTGCCGTTCTAGGATGACCCTGTGGCACACTTTATGATGCAATGCCATGCTATAACAAGGCCCAAAGGACACTGGAGATTCTTCACTCATCCTGAAAGCTAACTTTGTCAATGCTAAGTCATTTAGCAAAATAATTGCTCTGCTGGCATGTGGGGTCCTATGTTGTGTCCTTTGCCCTATCACTGACTTGCTGTGTCACACCAAGCAAATCACAACCTTATTGTGTTTCAGTTATCCCATCTGTAAAATGGGAACAACAACATGTATTTGCGAGACTTTGTTATTATAAAACCCTCCATGAGGCTCAAATGAAAGGTGCCAGAGGGTGATATTATTATACCTCCTTTTTTTTTTAAACTAATAATGGAGAATAAAATAGCTCCTTTCTCAGCATTATAAAAGTGTTGGTGTGGGCAAACTTTTCATTTCTTTGTGAATTTTATAAATGTGCTGTAAAAAGTAAGCCAAGCTCCAGCTATCCTGTTTTCAGTCCAAGCCACAAACTGAAAGCCAGACTGGTGACCATATAAAAATATAAAGGAACCAAAGACTTAAACGCATTAAAGATCTCTTGTAAATGTAATTCAGCTTTGCTAAAAGAGTTTACAGGGACGCCCGGTCACTGCCAACATCTTCAAAGTAATGTAATAAATGAAAGACTGGAGCATAAGAAACAAGATAAATATAATAAGGAAGGTTATATTAAACACAGAGTACAAAAAAGACCCCCAAGAGATGATGAGTCTTAATTCATTCCTTAACTGGAGATGGAAAACGTCAAGATGATCGCAGTGCTAATATGAAACAAACCCCAGAAGGTGCTTTCATTTTTTCACCTGGGTTCTCTCTATGCAGAATGTGCCATTAGAAAACACCAATATTAGTAGTTAGCAAAGGTTAGAAGTGGGTTATAGGCCTGCCTTCCTCGTTACCCAGTACCAAGAGAGTATGAGGATAGGAATATTGGGTTATGGAGCATTCTGAATGGTACTAGCATCACGAACGGCTATGCTGTGCCTTTCAGTACAGTAGCCATGCTAGGGAAGGGAGCAGAAGAGACAGGGATCTCAGCAAGGTTGACCAACCACTCAGACCCCAAATTCAGAGGTGTGAAGTGGCTGAGAATGTGGGCTTCTAACCCCAAAGATACTGGGAATCCTTGGGGAAAGGGAGGCCCAGCTCTGAGGATGCAGAGGCATCTCTAGGGAGATGCACCTTCTGCAGATGCCTTGCCAGCCCCTCTTCTTCAGGTAGGATGCTCTCCTTTCCAGTGAGAGTTAATGGTGTTTTCCCTGTTCCTCCCCCCTTGCACCTCAACCCTCATTCCCAAGTTTCTGGGGACCCATGAGGTCAGAGAAAAGGAGAATGATAGAGCAGGGCTGGAACCTTCCCCCTTCAGTGCACCCCAAGAGCAGGTACAGTGGATCTATGCTCACGGAACCAGTGGGGATGTTCTGGCCCTAAGACAGGCATGGCCCATCTAATGAAGAGGCTTGACTCAGGTGACAATTCTGGTAATCCGGTTATCACATGGACAAATAAGCAGCAAACAGAAAGGTGAGCAATAGGGCCAGGCAAAGCCCTAGGAGGCTGGTGAGTCCCAAGGCAGGACTGAGGGCCATGGATAAGCCGCTAGCAAACTGCCAGGGGCATGAGGCGACTTTTGTTAGGAGGTGGTGGCCAGAGGGGTTTGGTCATATGCAAGTCACTTATTTTTTGGTCGTTTTCAGCATCCGTAAATAAAGCCTCGGCTTATATGCGAGTACATACGGTATATATTTCCTCTCAATGAGGAACAGAATTTTACTGCAGCTCTTCTAAATCTGTCTACAGGAATCACACCCCCATTTTACAGAATGCTAAACAGCTTATGACTCTTACTGCAGGCCTGGTAGGCAGCGAATGATAGGCCTGTCTCCATCTCGGATGGTAGCTTAGAAGCTGACTGTGCTGTACTGGGCAAGTATTTCATTCACAGATGTCCCAGACTTGGACAGGGCCCTGGAAGATCTGGAAGATGCATTAAAATTGACGTCCGATTGGGACGATGGGGAAACCGGGGGGGATATGTCATTTGCAGGCCCCATACAGCTGCAGCATTCAGTGTTAGGCCTGGATTGCTTGGCGCAGACATTTCAGTAAAGAAACAGAGTCCTCAGAACGGTCTGACATGTTTCAAAGTATATGAAGGACAAAATTTAAGGTTTGTGTTAGGATTTCTGAACATTTGTTGTTATCATCATTAAAGAAACAACATGGATATCACCTCCTTGGGGGTATGATATGTAATGAGTTCTTGATTCTAAAGACACTGCACAACCACACACACCCTAGGAAGTTACATCAACACACTCTATGTTAAAGGAAGATTATTTAGGTTGCAAAGTCAAGCACACAAAAGTTACGAAATGCCAGGTTTATGGTTGCACATGTAACCTTGAGTATTCTCCTCCTGGGCATGTGTAGTCTTTAATTACATGTTTTTTTCCACAGGACCTCTGCCCTATTCGGTGAACCACATGGACGTTCAAGGAGACACAAGAAAAGCTGGCATTTCCTGACTTGTACAACCTTCATAATGTTCTTTTAATACAGTTTTTGCCCTAACATGGTACTTTGGGTATCATGGACTTTCATACACGCCATGTAAATCAGTGGCAGATGGCGGACCGGAAACAGACAGGCTAGGGCCCCGAGGCTTTCATAGGAGTCCATATGGCTCTGCTCTGATTGGTAATGTAACAATACTAAAGTAAGTGGCAGCAATACTAAAGAAAAGCCAACATGATGTCTATGCAACCCCAGGAGTACACGGTCCATTTGCTTATCACACTGGACCAGTCCACATTAGGATGAGATTTAATGTTCCATTTACTGGTTCCCATAGTTGGAAAGTTAAACACTTCTGGCCCAGCTCCATCACTTAGTAGCACTGTGGAGACTAGCATGGAGAGGGAATCCACAGTATATCAAAACCAGAAAGGCAGGGCTAAGCGAGAAAGGAAGCATTTCAGCCCAAAACAACTTACAAGAGCTGCTGAAAAATAGATCCCAGACATTGCTGTTTAAATAGGAAATGTACAGTATGCAGCCCCTACTATTGCAATGAATCCCACCCAGCTAGCATGCTGTCACACCACAACTGCAACAACAAAAAAAAGATGCAAAATGCCTGGAGATTTTCACATACCTCCAAGAGAAATGTTTTTTCAATCACTTTTCCCCCGGGAGATAAATATAAAACCACAATCTAGCTCATGCCACTAACCCATGCTATATAGTTTTATACTGTATACGGCTTATAGAGTTTGACGTTCCTATTATATTATTGAAGGTACTTTTGCAACAACTTTTGATGGTAGATCTAAGGACACTGATTGTTCCACGCAAGGAACTTTTTCATGGTGGCACCTTCACAAGGGAGGGAGTAGTTAGGCCCAGCGCACTATCTATCCAACACAAAGGAAACTAGTGCGTACTCTGTGTTGTATGTGTCCCTTTTTAGCCCAAGCAGAGCCACAAGACTTCAGAGAATCTTATATGAAACTTACCATTCGATAAATATGTATCCTAAGCAACTACTGTGATATTTAGGGATATGTTAAAAATAATGACAGGTTTCAGAGTAGCAGCCGTGTTAGTCTGTATCTGTAAAAAGAACAGGAGTACTTGTGGCACCTTAGAGACTAACAAATTTATTAGCGCATAAGCTTTCGTGGACTACAGCCCACTTCTTCGGATGCATACCAAGAAAGAGTCTTTCAAAAGACTGGGTCTCCATCTGAAGAAGTGGGCTGTAGTCCACGAAAGCTTATGCTCTAATAAATTTGTTAGTCTCTAAGGTGCCACAAGTCCTCCTGTTCTTTTTGTTAAAAATAATGTAATATTTCATCTGATTTATGCTTAAAATAACTTGGGCTGCAGCCAACTTCAGAATCTGCAGCTTCAGAGGTCAAGTCTGTTGCTGCCTCCTAAAAGCATGCAATACACCTTGCTTTTGTTCTTTCTTTCTCTCTCTCACACACGCACGCCCACACACACACACACGCGCACTGTTGGTCCTTTCTTTCTTTTACCTCTCTGAGGAGTTGGGAGATCAAATGTTTCAGTATGATGCATTCAATCTAAGGTCATCTTCTCAGAGTGAATTCATTCAATATGGTCTATCCACTTCTCTTCTCAGTTACATTGCAGCAGTGGAAATGAGACAAGAATGTGGCCCTAACTTTGCCACAGCATCTCTTTCTTAGCTTCACAGCTTCCCCCGTGGTAACTGAAACCTTCTTTGGGACTAACATATTTTATTTTTATGAAGGCTCTTATTCCATCTATATCTGTTTTCATTATGTTTATGCACTGAAGAAACACAGATGTGCAACTGGTTTTGAGACACAAACTTCCTTTACACCCCCTCACCCTTTTCAAACCATGACATTCCCCCTAAAGCCCTGCAGGCAAACACTCAAGCATCTGTTCCCAACTGGCCATTAAGTAAGCAGAGCGTTTCAACCCACAATGGCATCCTTGAGATGAAAAAGACACGAAGGAGGTAACGTTTTGGGGGCAGAAGAGTGATTTCACGCTTCTCATGGAAGCACATGCTGTTGTCAGTGAGATGCATAGAGGGAGGCAGCCACTAATCTTGCAATCCAGATACAGCATCCTCTCGCTTTTACATGAGACATCCTGGCCTCAGTGGATTTCACTGATGACTTCCTGGAGTCAAACAACCAGTGTTGGGGTCCCAACAGGGACAGCATTCAGTCCTGACAAAGAAAGGAGGGGAGGAAGTTTCACATATGTCCTGCTGGTGGAAGGGGGGGGGGGGGGAAAGACGTAGGAACATCTCATGGAGTCAGAGTTGTTGGCTAAGCTCAGCTGTCAAAACTGCTGCAGCTGATAAGTGCTTTCAACAGTCAGTGGGAATTACTAGTGAGGGTGATAGCGGGCTATGAAGACAGTTTGGGCAGCCAAAAAAACAGCGTCAACACAGCACAAACAATAATAATCCTAGCGCTAGATAGAGCACGTCAGAATCAGTCTGTCTGTGCACGTAGCTCCTGCTTCCACAGCACGCAAGCGGCAACGTCAAAACAAATAATTGAGAAGTCCTGAATAAAGCATGGGAAACACAGAGTGTAAGTTGATTATAAAAAAACATGCCCCGTAGAGAAACCTCCCTCTGCTAAAAGGGAATATATTCTCCAATGGGCAATTAAAATGGAGAGCCAGAGAAAGCAGGAAAGCGTGGCTGAGTGATCTGAGTGCAGGACTGCGGGCAAGGACCTCCTGAGCTCCAAGTCCTACACTGACCCCACTTTGTCAGGTAGAGAGAGCCACTTACAAGGGGGAGGGATAGGTCAGTGGTTTGAGCATTGGCCTACTAATCCCAGGATTGTGAGCTCACTCCTTGAGGGGGCCATTTAGGGGAGCTGGGGTAAAAAAAATAGTTGGGGATTAGTCCTGCTTTGAGCAGGGGGATTGGACTAGATGAGGTCCCTTCTAGCCCTGATATTTTATGATATTTAGCCTCTCTGGATGTCAGGCTCAGCTCTATAATGATTTAGTTATTGTCTGTATGGTGCTTTGTAATGGTTAGCCACTCATTATTCATTTTAGAATTTCTCTAACTGGCATCACCCAAAGAACCACACATTTCTGGAAACTCCTCTAGTCATGACTCCAGCTACAACTCTTTGCCATCCCTCCAAAGCAACAGCCTCTCCATATCAGGAACGGTGGTGAAGACGCATAACACAGAGCACAAGTCAGACCTGTGTGTGGTATAAAGCTCCCCTTGGCACTCCACTGCTGCAGGGCTGCTCCCTGCATGCTGGCCCCTACATTAACTCCACATCTTTCGCTAGGGTGATCCTCCCTGGGATGGTTCAGCAGCTTCGCTGCCAGGATATGCTGCAGTGGAGGAAAGCATCCGCTCCACGCCAGAGGAGCTCAACTTTCACATGATCACAAGTCCCCAGATTCCTTCACGAGAGCCGAAGCAGCTCATCACACAAGGGAGCCCAAAGGATGCAGAAATGTTCACTTTCTTAAGGCCGACGGTAACATGACTAGAGTTTTCTACTGTCGAGTTCTTTTGTGTGGGGGCCTGGGCAATTCTATGCTCTGCTCAACATCAGGAACATCTCTTCCTCATTCTCCCTCACACATAAACACGCATGCACACACGCAAGCTTTTCTTAAGAGGCTCCAAGGACATCTGCCCAATCGCAAATAAACTACCTTAAAGACAAAGGAAAACTACTTTCAAGACAAGGCTGCTAGGCATAAGGACAATTGCAACGTGAGGGGAAAGGGGAGATAAGTTGGGCAATTTCAGGCCTTAATGAAATCCTTTTCCTGCGTGTGCTTCTCTCCTAAGATGAGGCTAGGAAGGTGCACATTGCATTACAGCCAGCACCTCCTCTGACATTCTCTAAAACAATCCATTTCCAAATGTCAAGGCACGGTAGACTAACATGTGGAAATCACTGGGGTTTAAAACCCAGTCATGCTAGCAAGATCTAATCATGAACACCACAGGGGAAAATGTCTTTGAATGTGCCCTACCACATGCTGAAAGAACCAGCTTCTCTCCTTTGTCAGGTCATATGAAAGTCCTGCTTTCATCCATATGCCATGGTTACTATTGCACAATCAGTATTTGCCAACAGGTACCACAATAGTGGCGTCTGAGATCCTGCAGCTTTTCCTCTACTAAGAACAGGAAATGCCCACAGTGTGGTTCCTGATAGTAAGTGCTGACTTTCTAATGAGGACCAGAACACTCATCAATTGTCTTCAAAGCTTCTGTTAGGCACACTGAGCTCTTTGTCATTCTGCGACATCTAACTACGAACCAAGTACCATCACGCTCATTTGGGGCTTGATCCAAAGCCCATTTAAGTCAATGGGAGCCTTTCCATTGACTTGATGGCATGGTCCATCAGGTCCTCGATGAGTCCAAGCTGCATCTGTTGAAGTGCAGACCCAGTAGCCTGACGGGACCAGACCTATACAAATATTATCATTGGATAGGGTGTTCTTCCCACTGCCTGTGTGTCTCATCCCCTTCAGATTTACCATCAACAGTCAAGTCAGTCTGACACTACAAGTCAGAGACACTACCTCATAGTCAATGGGTCAGTGCCAACAAGGCTGTCAAAGAGTCTTTGAGCAATGTCCACTGAGGTTGATGGCCCCTGTGGCAAGGTCACTGAGTGGAGACTGGTTTGGTTAACAGCATCTTTTCCAGTGTAGTTTGGCAATGGTACATGCATAGTAAAATTCTGGCCACATCCTTTGGCAAGATTGGCAATAATGCAGCTAAAGCGACTCCACCCTAGAGGTGGTTGAGCACAGGAGGTGTGAGTAATAATATTTCCATTCCCCAGGCATAGGTCTTAAAGTACTTTACTAATGTAGTTCAGTCTCACAACAACCCAGGGTTGGGGGAAATATCCTTAAAGATGTATTACAGGTGGGAACTGAGGGGCAGGGACATGGAGTAACTTTGTAAGGTTACAAAATGAGTAAATAGCAGGGCTCGGAATAGAACCCGGGATTCTCAACACCAGTCTTTCGCTCTATCCCTAGACCACGGGGCCTGTCTGAAGGAGAAAGAAACACTGTGCAGATCTACATTGGCCTTCAGTTCAGGAAGAAAAGACCCTTCTTTTTAGTAATAGTTTTACTCTAATCAAAAGCAAGCGCTCCGATTTTTGCCATAAATTAGGCTGGATCATCCTCTAGGGAAGAGCAAAATTAGGTCATCTGTGAGGCACACGTGCTAAGATAAATCCAAGTCAGCAGCAATATTGGCAGCAGTGTAGCTCCTCAGAGCAGTTATGGTATTTGGGAGGTGGCAATTACAGCATGAATTTAAACAAACAAACAACTGGGTAGCAAGCATAACTGGACGCCTGTGCTCGTCGAGCCCTGGAAATCAATAAAAAGCGAGGCGTTTGAGCTGTGCAAATATCCATACAAAGCAGTGTCCAGAAATGGAAATGCCGTGCGCTTTATGAGACAGAGGTCTCTATTTTTTCTCTTAAAGGAAAGTGCTGTCCCCAGAGCATCTTCCACATTAAGCCTCTGATCATGGCCAAGCCTGAGTTTTAGAGCAGCTAGGAAGATCTGTGAGCAAACTATTAATCAGTTCACCTACTACTGCCAACTAAGACGAAATCTGGGGACCATTGCTGGAACAACGCACTTTTTGTCTATGTTACTGCCTCTGATGCCAGAGATCAGCTTGCGATCAGTTTAAAATCTCAGTCAAGCTGCACCATTCCCAATTTACGGGGGCCAGATTTTTGGACTAATAACGCCTCATACGCATGGGATTTCATACATTAAAAAGGCAGCTCTCTTAGGGGTTGATCCTAAGAGATCAATAGCAAAGCTGTTATTGATGTCAATGGTGCAGGATCAAGCACCTAATGCTTGGAGCTTGGGCAGCAACTTCCTGTGTGCCTGGACAGTGCCCTGCCCACGTTGGGTGCTAGCGGGATACAAATAATCGCTAAGCATATTGCCTGTAGCTGAGGGAAGGTGGGAGTGTGTGTGGGAACTCAGCGCGGGTGGATGTTGCGTGTGGATTTCTACTGGGTGCATGTGAGAGGATAGGACAGCTGGATTGGTGTGGAATTGAGGGGGCTTGTCACTGCAGTGGGGGTTCAGGCAGAGCCCATCAATGTGGGGCAAGCCTGTGAAAAATTCCCACAATTAATCTAAATGCATTTTATTCTTTTATTAGTCAACAGTTCTATTAACAGCTCTGCCAAGACATCTAGGAACTATCTGAGCCCTAAATTGACTATCCACTCTATCTAGGTTTTCATACTGTACCTTCCATTGTGGTAGCTGATCATGGTACTTAATGGGATACCACAGCCAGTACCAATAAAACCCTCCTAATCTCTCCGAAAATAACCCTTCTGTACAATGCATGGCCTATACAGAATCCACGATGGGGTGGGAGCAGTATAAAGATTTCATAGGTACATGTTTGGGATGATCAGCATAACTCACTCACGGCTTCTTCATGCATGAAGTAACACAGACATCCCTAACTAATGCCAGCAAAACCTTCCCACCACCAGTTACATGGCTGTCAATGGGCACTGCATATGCTCAGCACCTCTGAAAATCAGGATTTAATTAACAGAGATATCCCATCTCCTAGAACTGGAAGGGACCAAAGGTCATTGAGTCCAGCCCCCTGCCTTCACTAGCAGGACCAAGTACTGATTTTGCCCCAGATTCCTAAGTGGCCCCCTCAAGGATTGAACTCACAACCCTGGGTTTAATAGGACAATGCTCAAACCACTGAGCTATCCCTGCCTCTGCCTCTAGGTGCCTTTGGATTCAGTTAGGTGCCTAAGTTTAAAGAGTGAGAGCTGTGCAGGACAGGGACCCTAATCTAGGGTGAAATACCTGGAGGTGCTGTGCACCCTCAACTCCCATTGACTTCAGTATTTCACAGGATCAGGCCCTTAGGTTGTAAGCTTCTTGGAGCAGGGAATCATCACTTAATGTATGTTAAGTGTATTGACAACTATTGTGCTGTCCGATTAACCAAGAATTAATCATTAACAATGCAGACTCTTGGCTAAAGAAAATCCCTTCAGACCTACATTTTCTCTGGACTGAAATATAAACCCTTTCACTTGCAATAAGGAACAAATGCAGTTGATCTAAAAAGAAGTCCCTGGATTTGCTCAGAAAGGCAGTAGGTTCTAGCAGAGTGGGGGGAACAATGCACTTTCTGTGCCCAGTTTCTGTTCCCAGTTCTGCTGCTGACCTGCTCACTAACCTTCGGCAAGCTGCCCAGTACTTCTGAGTGCCTCTATTTTTGGGTGCCCAGCTTCTGACAACTAGAGGGTTTGAGCACCCACACCTCCGGCTGGAGTCAATGGGATCTGCGGGTGCTCAGTGCCTCAAAGTCAGGCCACAAGTAACTCAAGATGGGTACCCAAAAACTGATGGAGCCCAAATTATTGGACAATTGTGAAATGGCTGTGTCTATCGCTCTGTGTCTCAGCTTTCTTACCTGTAAAATGGGGATAACAATGCTTACTGGCCTTTGAGAAACACTTTGAGACCTGTACTAGGATGAACTATCCCAGTGTTACGTGCCACCTACATAAGCACTTGTCCATACAAACAATTTGCAGCAAGCTGGGGTGTAAAGCTTCCCTGTACTACCCTGCCACACACTAACTGTCCGTGTGGACCCGGCTGCCAGACACTAGAAGTTCCCCAGAGCTCTTTAATCTACTTCTATTTCAGAAGGCAGTAGAACAAAGTGCACTATGGAACTTTCAGTGAGTGGCAGCACAGTTCACAGGGATATTTGGCCATGTCTACACTACACAACTATGTTCACCTAATTTATGTCAGTTTACAGCCACCACAGTTAATAAATCACTTGTGTGTGCACACAGTTTGGCTCCTACTGTCAGCGGTGAGCATCTTCACCAGCAGCGCTTGTGTCGATCATATTGTCAGCATGGGGCAGATGGGACGGCTCCTTGAAGTCCTGTAACAGTTGATGTAAGCAATGACACCGACCATGACTCTACCCCGCTTGGGGAGGTGGTGTTAGCAAATCGGTGTAGACTGGCACTTACATAGTCAGGAGCCAAACTGAAGTGAAGACACTTCCACAGCTAGGTCAACGCAAAGCATCTTACATTGATCTAACGGTGTAGTGTGGTCTTGGTGCACAGCTCGCTTATGTGGGGTGGATTTATACACCAGCCTGCCAGGAACTAAGTGTTCATATTGACAAGCCCTAAGAAATAGTGCCCTTCAGATGTGAGTCCCTTTTAATCTTCTGAAGTGCTGCTGTTAGCAGGAGCCTCCTGCCCTGAGCATCCTGGGTGTTTTCCAGATCGTTAAAGTTTGCCGTCTCTGATAGAGTCACTTTGCTGACAGAGTAGGAGCTGTACAGGATTAACAAAGTGCCAATGTTAGACCAAATACGTCCACCCCAAATTGCACTGTCACATTTCAACAGCCTTTCCCACTGGAAGTCAAAGAATAAAAAGGCTCATTCAGGGATTAGCATTCTGACCAATTACTCCCCCCTCAAAAGGAAAAGGGCCTTGAGCAAAGGTGACAGGGGGACTCTCGACCTATAGACTCTTTCGTCTTCCTTTCATGTTTAATACGTCCTTTTCACTGCCTGAGGAGGGAAAAAAAGAAAAGGACTGGAAACAGATGCGTTTTTGTTAAGGTTTGGGGTTTTTCTAAGGGTTGCTGCTGCCAGTGCGATAAAAAAAAATCTTTTTTCTTAAAATTAAAAGAAAAATCTCATTGAAATTAAGAGGACCAAATATCAGAATTAGGAATGAGAGTTAATAATCCCCCTTGAGTATCTTGATTAATTACATCTGAAGCACCGATGCAGGGCACAGAGCAGCCAAACTGGACAGGCTGCTAACAAAATACACACCCAAACAAGCCAAGCCTTCTCTCCCAGCATCACCACACAGGAAAAGCAGCTCCCCAAACGCTGTTTGTCTTTGTGTCCTGGCGCGCTGTGCCGTGCAGCGTTGGCCATAGTTTACAAAATCCTAACACCAGGGACCTCACATAACTCTCGGGGTGGTCAAGGCCGTAGACTTGTAGTCTCCAGGTAGAACCCCACTAGTGGATGTATGCCATCACCTCCAGGGCCACACAGAACAATGACTCTTGGAGACAGCTTCTCACCCTCGTCCACGCATTCCGGTGTTATAATTCAAGAAAATGCTCATGTCAGTATTGACAATATTATACTAAAAAGAGACACGAGTTATTATGTATTATATTATTGTCAGAGATGACCCATAACTCTTGATGGTGGTGGGGGGCACAATTTAAAGGGGGGAGGGACATGACAGCCCCATGCTTTGCCTTTGGACCTTTTCCCACTCCCCCTGCGCCTCTCCCATCTGCTCCAAGCCGGCACCACCTTGCCCCCACTCCACTCACAGCTCCTTCCCCGCTCACTTCTCCGATCGCCTCCCCACGGCGGGCACAGTGTGGGCTGGAGTGGGCTCTGGACATCTACTGCCAAGCATTGTTAAGTGCAGCTGCGGATGAGGAAGGGACAGAACTCAGAGGTCTTTCCGGCGCCCCCTCTGGCAGAGCTATGCTGCCAGTCCTGTCTCTATTCCCAGCTCTGGGCACCTCCTCGTGGGGCTCAGCAGGAGTGCTAGGTGCCAGTGCCGTCCCAGGCATGTCCCCTTCAGCCGCGCTCAGTCCGACTCCCACCCTGGCAGAAGTGGGGGGATGTGACCCTACATGCCCCCCGCACACGTCACCTCTGATTATCACAGCATCACTCAGCCCAGTTTGTTATCAGGCCTGTGATTGATGGGATTATTTTTAATGTCCAAAAACATCAAGGCAGCCCTCATCAGATAGCGGGCCCAACCTGGAAGCACATAAGCTTACACTCGATGTCAATCGTACACCAAACAACAAGAAAGGCTGTTAATAAAATTACCTTCTCATTGTTATTTTGGGAAATGCTGTTGGGCTCAAATGTAGCTTTCAGTAATGGGATCTCTTGTTCCATAATTTATGAGCACGCGTGTCTTGAACAATTTTCCATTTGGGAAATTAATCACATTCTGCCTATCCGGGGGAAAAAGAAATCCCCTTGCAATTTGAATTGGATTTGATATGGTCAATTCGATACGATATTGTTCTCTACTCCTGGCCATGAACTGTAGTGTTGCATTGCTGTGTGCTGTGCAAAATCTTCTGTGTTAGATCCCAGAGAGGGATGTACTTCAGCGGTGGGTGATGCCCATGTACAGTACCTAATCCTGCATCCATGAAATCAATGAGAGCTATGCCAGCAATTTCAGTGGAAGCACAAGGTCCCCAAAGTCACCCTCTTGCAATGGACATGTAATGTACAAACCTTTTTTTCAGAATCCCGATCCTGAGTATTTAAAGGGGGGAAAATTGACAGAATGACTCTGTTACTATAGTCAGCAAAACACAGTGAATCTAACTCCCTCCAACAGTTACACCCCTCCAACATCACTGAATTCAGTGGGGTTCGATGAGTGCACCCACAGGCAAAATGTAGCCCCATGTCTGGTTATTATTGTTATTTATATTTGTATTCTATTCTGGTAGCACCTGAAGACCCCCACCAGGGTGGAAGCCCCTTTGTGCTAGGAACTGTACACACAGAGTCCCTGCTCTGAAGAGCTCACAATATAAAAGGCAAGACAGACTAACAGACGTAGAGAAACACCAAAAAGAGTAACTTGACCCATAGTATGAACTTTGCAAATTACAGTGAAATGTCTCCCCATTCATATACAAGTTCCACGCTGTCTCTGTGTCCACCTGCCAGTTCTTTGTTCAGTCAGTCTCCTCCTGCATTTCCTTGCCACAGGAAAACAGTCGCTTAATTCTGAGAGACACGCAACAAAAGAACAACTCCCCACTACATCACAGTGCCAAAAGCGTCCCTGGGTCCGTGCTGGATCAAGCAGTGGATGGAGGCTGTAGTCCCCCCCTTCAGAAATACTCGGCCAGGGCTCAGACTTCACTTAACCCTCACAGCATGTTGTGTAACTTCACAGCCCTGATCTGATTTGAAAGTGCAATTCAGGCTCCTCGGTCTCTTAATTAGCTGAAACGTCCGGGCCTATCACCCTAGAGTCATTGCAGCAAGGGCGGCAGAGGAGTAAAGCTGCTAATTCTCCTGACAGAAAATATCTGGAGTCTGAAAGGGGTCAGCTTTCGCAGCGCCCCCTAAGAGCTTTACCAGGTACGTGGGTAGAACACGTTCCCACCAATGCACTGCCAGATCGAGGTGGTGGCCTTCAGTAACCTGTTGTATGAACAGAGAATCCCAAACAAGGTGACTTCAGCTGGGTGTTGGGCCTCATTAGATACCTGGGCAAAGCAGTGATTTTGAGTGATGCATACCCTGCGAGTGACAGGCCAAGGACAAAAAGCTCTTTTTAATGTGTTTGGGGTGGGGTTCAGACAGTCAGGGTTTGCCCTGGTGTAGCTACCACTATACTATGCCCCAGGATAGATGGGCTGCATCGGTAAAAAAAGAAATGCATAGCCTAGTTCCAACTGTTGTGACTGCAGCAGCTGGTGCGATGGGAATCCCCTTCTTGTATGGGTATGCCTGGGGGTGATGTACCCTGGGGTTCCCCTCAACAACACCCCCACCAGCTGCTCTAGCGGTGCATGAGGAGAAGGGAGGCAGAGCCAAGCTGCTGTTGCTGCACTGAGAAGATACCCTGTAGGCCCTGATGCCTGCTTCTCTTCCTGCCTGGGCCTGCTAGCCCGGCCCCAGCTTCGAGTCTAAAGAGCTGGCACTGGGAAGGATCTTGGAGCTTTATTCCTGCACCAACCGGGCAAGGGAGACCTGCTCCTCCAACAGCACTATACGGGGATCCATTCCTCCACTGCCCACTTCTCTAGGGGACCCACCAACCAACCACCAGGCAGCCCAGGGCTGCAGTGTGACTGGCCTGTGCCACTGATGCTTCTGCTGTGAGAGCTGGTAGTTTGGGACCCACCTCGAGAAGTCTCCGGGCAGCACAGGAAGGTGGAAGCCGGGTGGATCCAGAGCGCCCGGAGCAAGAGGGTGAGTGGGGGAAGAGTGAGAAATCAATGGATATTTTGCATTGAGGAAAGAGTATTCTGCCCAGGAAGCGTCACATGTCTCAGTGACTGAGAGAGATTATTTTCGAGGAGCTCCTCATTAACATATGGGCAGGTCATCGCTGCAGCCTATCTTACGCTTGGCCTGGAGCTAAATGAACCCACTCATCGCTATGAAGCAGCAGTAATTACACTGCTCTTTTGTGGGGGGCAGAAGGGGAAAGGGGGTTTCAAGCACCTGATAGCAGGATGCTCTCCTGTTATATCAAGCTTTTTTATTTTGGGGGTGTGGGATGGAGGGAGAATCCATGCTGCTATTAAAACCCCATTCAACACTTTCATAATGCAAAGGAGTCCCTTGTACCTATGGTACTTATACAGCTCCCCAACACCACAGTGTCCAAGCACCTTGCAATTGTTATTGTACTTTTTCTCACAACAACCCTGTGAGGCAGGGCTATTATCTCCATTTACAGATGGGGAACTGAGGCACAGGGAGGTTAAGTGACTTGACACAGTCACACAGGTAGCCTGTGGCAGCACAGGGAATTGAACCCAGATCTTCCAGGTACCAAGCTAGCGTCCTAACTGCTGGACCCTTTTTCCACCATATTTGTCCCCTGGGCCCAAGGCACAACATTCAGATCCAGATTACAAATGCTCCCAAGTTGGAGGCTGGTCATTTCCAGGATTTCAGTTAAGCTCACTGGCAAGATTCAGGTTTAGGCTAAGATTTCAAATCCCTCCCCTCAAGAGTCCAGGGATGCTCAGACCCATCTTTACTGAAGCCCAAGGAAAATGGCTTCTGTTTGGAAATCATATTCCATTTTTAGTGCTGCCTGGAAAACAGGCAAGGAAAAGGCTCAGGGAGGGAAGGAAAAGCAAGCTGGAAAATAACACTTCAACCAGCATCAAAGATAAACAAGGTGTTTCTGAAGAGCCAGGGGTCGCCGCATGGCAGCTAAAGAGACCGTGTGCCCCTTAGCTTTCAGTGGGAAGTAGAACACGAGGCCACGCAGTGTTTCTTTAAGGTCTGCAAAGACTAAAGAAAAACAGAACCATTTCTGGAACCAGTAAAGCAGCCTTCTCCAGTAATCGTATGACTGGAAACTATGATTCCCCTGAGTCAGGCACCCGAAGGAACTGAGTAACATTCATTAGTCAGTGACTTTATAGTTATTATTTGGGACTGTCAACTTCTGGGCAGGATTTAGACTGAAAGGATATTCAGGGGCCAGGTACTTAGAGGCCATGTCGCTATTTATAGTTGAATGGAATTTAGTCTAACCCCACCTAACATTTTTCCATGATTTGCAAATTTAAAAAAAAATCACTTTTTTTCTCTGCACAGAAACAAGAGTGGGTCCCTTCTTGTGTGTGAAACACTGCAGGATTAGAGCATTTATTGGAAAGTGGGAGGGGGGAGAGCGAATGTCTTTTTCTAACTAATGGGGTGTAGGGAGCAGGGTGATGGTGAAAAGGATAAGGCACTTCTGCAGGCCCAATCCCAAAGGCATATTCCATGACGGACTGCATCACCTAAGGCCAGAGGCACAAAATGCTGAGGCCTGGGGTTTTCATTTACTTCTTTATTCTAAGGATTTTCCTGGCAGTTCACTGGTTTCTACCTGTGCCGGCACAGTACAGCATTTTTTCGGTAAGCGGATGAGTTGTCAGAATGAGAGCAAAGTTAAAATGATCATATTTTCAAAAGTGACTAGTGATTTGGGGTTCCTCCATTTTTGGGATGATGAACCTGAGACACTTTAAGAGGCCTAATTTTCAGAAACCGTGGAGCACCTGCTCTCTGATAACCGAACACTTCCTCTTCCACTTATATTTCCTCACTGTTCAAGCTGCGAGGGAATGTGCTAGGTGCTTCCAAGCCAAGTAACGACTTCAGGGCCTGATTCACCATTGTGTTACTCCCACTTCATGCTGTGTAACTCATTGGTTAGCATAGAGCCAAAGCAACACCCAACTGGAGAAATGCTATGGTTGATTCTCCTTACCCCTAAAAGTTTTGCATCTAAATTCAACATAACCTGAGGGAGGGTCATAGATGGAGGGGAAAGACATAGAGAAGGGAGAGAATGACTAGGTGATAATAATGGTATCATGTGATTACTCAAGTAAGCACCTGATCCCAATGTCTACTGAAATCCAAGGGAGTCATTCCACTGACTTCAGTGGAAGTCAGGCTCTTACTTGTGCAACACATCTTGAGAGTTCCCTAAAAAAGTACTGTTTAGATTACTATTCCTTCCCTTTCCTTCACATAAATGACAGCCAGCTAGAAGCGGGAGGGATAGCTCAGTGGTTTGAGCATTGGTCTGCTAAACCCAGGATTGTGAGCTCAATCCTTGAAGGAGCCACTTAGGGATCTGGGGCAAAAATCAATACTTGGTCCTGCTAGTGAAGGTAGGGGGCTGGACTCAATGACCTTTCAGGGGGCCTTCCAGTTCTATGAGATAGGTATATCTCCATGTATTTTTAACTGAAACCACGTTTGCTCCCTAACCATCTCATGGATAAGAACATAAAAACGGCCATATTGGGTCAGACCAATGGCCTGTCTAGCCCAGTATCCTGTCTTCCGACAGCGGACAAAGCCAGGTGCCCCAGAAGCAATGAACAGAACAGGGGATCATGAAGTGATCCATCCCCTGTCACCCATTCCCAGCTTTTGGTAAACAGAGACTAAGGACACCATCCCTGCTCATCCTGGCTAATAGCCATTGATGGACCTATCTCCATGAATTTATCTAGTTCTTTTTTTAACCCTGTTATGGTCTTGGCCTTCACAACATCCTCTGGCAAAGAGTTCCACAGATTGACTGTGAATTATGTGAAGAAATACTTCCTTTTGTTTGTTTTAAACCTGCTGCCTATTAATTTCATTTGGTGACCCCTAGTTCTTGTGTTATGAGGAGTAAAAAACACTTCCTTATTTATTTTCTCCACACCAGTCATGATTTCATAGACCTCTGTCATATCCCCCCTTAGTCATCTCTTTTCCAAGCTGAAAGTCCCAGTCTTATTAATCTCTCCTCATATTGAAGCTGTTTCATACCCCTAATCATTTTAGTTGCCCTTCTTGGTACTTTTTCCAATTCCAATATATTTTTTTTTGTGATGGGGTGACCACATCTGTACACAGTATTCAAGATGTGGGCGTACCATGGATTTATATAGAGGCAATATGATATTTTCTGTCTTATTAATTATTTCTTAATAATAAATAACAATAATAATAATATTTCTTTCATAATGCTTCACAACATTCTGTTTGTTTTTTTGACGCTGCTGCACATTGAGTGGATGTTTTCAGAAAACTATCCACAATGACTCTAAGATCTCTTTCTTGAATGGTAACAGCTAATTTAGACCCCATCATTTTATCTGTATAGTTGGGATTATGTTTTCCAATGTGCATTACTTTGCATTTATCAACATTAAATTTCATCTGCCATTTTGTTGCCCAGTCACCCAGTTTTGTGAGATCCCTTTGCAACTCTTTGCAGTCTGCTTTGGACTTAACGATCTTGAGCAGTTTTGTATCATCTGCAAATTTTGCCACCTCTCTCTTTACCCCCTTTTCCAGATCATTTATGAATATGTTTGAATAGCACTTGTCCCAGTACAGACCCCTGGGGGACACCATTATTTATCTCTCTCCATTCTGAAAACTGACCATTTATTCCTACCCTTTGTTTCCTGTCTTTTTACCAGTTGCTGATACATGAGAGGACATTCCCTTTATCCCATGACAGCTTACTTTGCTTAAAAGCTTTTGGTGAGGGACCTTGTCAAAGGCTTTCTAAAAATCTAAGTCCACTATATCCACTGGATCCCCCTTGTCCACATGCTTTTTGACCCCCCTCAAAGAATTCTAGTAGATTGGTGAGGCATGATTTCCCTTTATAAAAATCATGTTGACTCTTCCACAACAAATCATGTTCATCTATGTGGCTGATAATTCTGCTCTTTACTATACTTTCAAACAGTTTGCCCGAAACTGAAGTTAGGCTTACCGGCCCATAATTGCCAGGATCACCTCTGGAGCTTTTTTTAAAAATTGGCATCACATTAGCTATCATCCAGTCATTTGGTACAGAAGCTGATTTAAATGATTGGTTACAGACTACAGTTAGTAGTTCAGCAATTTCACATTTGAGTTCCTTCATAACTCTTGGGTGAATACCATCTGATCCTGGTGATTTATTACTGTTTAATTTATCAGTTTGTTCCAACACTTCCTCTAATGACACTTCAATCTGGGCCAGTTCCTCAGATCTGTCACCTAAAAAGAATGGCTCAGGTTTGGGAATCTCCCTCACATCCTCAGCTGTGATAACTAATGCAAAGAATTCATTTAGTTTCTCCGCAATGGCCTTATTGTCCTTGAGTGCTCCTTTAGAATTTAGGATGTAAATTCTCAGTGCTATTTACCCAGAGGGACCAGTGAATTAGTCTTATTCGCAGGTGATTTCTTCTGTGGCTCTGAGAATTCTCTGATTTTGTTTTAGCTGACATGTTAATTTAGTTTGTTTTAACTGATGAGTTTTATGAATGTACTTTCATGTGCCAACAGGCTATGACAAATGAATTTGATACCTTTAAAAACTGAATTACCAGTACAGTCAGCTTTAGGACTGAAAAAAGGAGGTGGCTGTAACAACCATTTCAAACAATATCCATAAGGAGGATCTAATGTTCCTCAGATATTTTTGAAGTCATACAGATCATAAAGAGAGCAAACTCCTGCCGGTTAACTTTGCATATAGCTAGAAAGCCTGGGTGTGACTCAGCAGGGTCATTTCTGAGTCAGCTCAATAACTCTAGAATCAGGCTATTCCCTGGAGGGAACCAACATGAGTGCAGAATCTGCAAAGACACCCGCAGCCGGCTGTGGCCTTTAAAAATCCTCTGGGGAACCCCGGAAACCTTCTTTGGTGATAGGCAGGAAGGAACGTTCTTCCTTGAGCCCTTACGCACGTCATAGTGTGTTAAGAACACAGAATGGGGAGTGCGACATTTCCATATTAAACAGAAGTTTCTGAGAGATGACTCTAGCCCTAGTACCAGTATAAATGAAGAGTAACTTGACTGATTTCAATGGAGTTACTTTGGTAGAAACAAGAGCAGAGTCTGGCTCTGTGTTTCTATGGAACAAAGAGATTACAATCGGTGTGTGCCAATAAAAACGGAGATTCGTGGGAAAAAGACACAATATTTTACTAGTGGGATGTTGATTTTCTTGAGACTAGTAAATAACTGCATCCCTTCTCTTCTATTCATAATTAACACAGCCAAGAGAATGGGTACAATTTTCAAAAGTGCCTAAATTACTTAGGATCCATCAGAACTTTTAAAATTGGGAGTTGGGGTCATAACACAAAGGCACCTTCAAAAATTCACCCCATCGTTTTTAAATCAGCTTTGTAAAATAGTCCTGGGAAATGTAATAGACCAAGCACAAAACCGACTTGCCTCCCTTTAGCAATTTGAAAATTGGGATTAGGATATGTACTCAAATAATAATTACTCAGCCTGGGCAAGGAGAATTTTGCCAGACTGTTTCCTCCTCTAATATTCTAGAAGAGAAGCCAGTGTAATCCAGGGATCCCTTAATACTTAAATTCCTACTCCCTACTCCATCAATATTGCACTAGCTTCGGATAAGCAGACAGTACAAAGGGTTACAATGGAGGAGGAGCCTATGGTCAGAGCTGCTACTTGAAGTCCAGGGAGGACAGTCTTCCGCCCTGTTCCTCCATACATCTGGTGTTCCACGTAGCCACATCTGGCTTTGCTTGAAGAAGTCCCAACATTACTCAAGCTCTTTTATTATGCATTTATTACAGCATTTATCTGGAGGGAGTATACAGATGCAATTTCTCTCCAGGAGACTGTCACAGCTGCTGCCTGGATCAACCAGTACGGGGCATTAGTAACATGGGAAGACATCCCCAAAACTATGAACTACTGGTTCATAACACGTGAGTGCCGGTAGCAGTGTCAGGCAGATCAACTGGATTCCTAAAATCTCACATCACAGCGCACGCCCTAATCCAGGAGGCTAGATAACATTCCCCTTCTCCAGCTTCTCCTGCAGTCCTCCACATCTGGTATAGCTCCATGGACCTCTTATTTCATATTTACTGTCTTTATATATGCACTCAAAGCTTTTATTCTGGCCACCATCATTCAAGCTGAGGGAGATTAACTGTGCCTTCCTCTCCTTGGAGTACCATTGCTGACATTCTTTCACTGCAAGGAGGGATCTTTGACAAGCTATAAAATCTACCCCCGTCCCCTCAATCCACCCTCTCCTTCCATCTAGGGAGACTGAGCACGCTGCATCTGCAGCAATCGCAGCCCCAACGGCCATAGCTGCAAGAACGGTTTCCCCTTTTGCAATACAATAACTGAACCCTGCAGTAATTAAACAGTAGAAGAAAGTCCTGCTTCAACTTCAAAACATTTAGCCAGAAAGGAGGGGCGGGGGAGAAGGAGAGGAAAGCCACCCCATTTTGGATGGTCTAATTCCCTGCATTTGTTTAATTAAAACAGGATAACAACAGGTTTCTACCCCAGCAGTTTCTAAGGGAAACAAAATCATGTTTGGGGAAATAAAAAAGAGGGAGGAAAACAAATAAGAGTCCTGCCTACTCCAGGGCTTAACGAAAGATTAAAATTGAGGGCCTTTTTAACAATGGAAGCAAAGCAGGTTTTGGATGGCTTCTACAGCTGGAAACCCTCTCTCATTCTGATCCATACGGAGTGTATGGCACAGAGGAGGTCTTTAAAAGGGGAGAGTGTGTTGGCCTGGGTAAGCAGAAACTTTCACTCAGAGGCATGGACTGGTTTGTTATTCAGAGTTGCCAGAGGTGATATTGTTATCTGCTAACACCAAAAGAACGGAACAAAGTCATACATTTCTCTGCAGGAGAAGTAGCCTCAAAGAAGTCTAACCTGATGATTACTGCTCACTTCCAGGGAAATGGAGATCTACTTGACGATGAATGGTATAACCCACGAGAGAACTCCTCTTCTCTACCAAAAAGCACCTGGTCAAGCAGAACATGTGAACAGGTTGATCAAGGAATCTCTACAACCAGCAGGCCTTCATTTAACCCTTGGAAAGCAGCCATACAGGAATGACTGTGTGCCGAAAGGAGAACACCACACGAGCTGTTCTGCAGCCAAGATAAATTAATAACAGAGAAAAATTAAAACAAATAGTGTAGGAACAATAGATGGAGGAGGAGCATGGAGCTAAAGCACATTCCTTTTGAGCAGGGGAAAGTGTCTGGATGAGTTTTCCATTCCATGTACACCCAGGACCGTTCAGGACGCCTCCCTATGATCGTGGAGGACAGGCCTGAAGTCGGGGATGAATGGAACATTTCTAAACTGGAGAAACCCTGCTGTGAGGCGGGGTGGTATGATTCTCATTTTGTAAAGGGGGGAAACGAGGCTCAGACATGTATTGACTTGCTCAAGGTCTCACAGTCAGTAAGTGGCTGAGCTGAGATTAGAACCCACATCTCAACCCCCAAGTCTTGAGCAGAAGGCAAACAGAAGGATAGCTGATCTGGGTGAGAAGAAACAGCAACAAGGGGGAAGGCTCTGTGGCAGTTGTTGGGGTCGCGGGGGTTGGTTGAGGTGAGGAGCAGCAGCAGGAAGGCAGAGAGCAGACCCCAGTCCCCTCTCCTGGTTAGGGGGCTGAGTGGGGAAGGTGAGTTGGCTCTCTGGGGATCCGGCAGCAGGAGGCGGCCTAAGAGACTGGTGAGGAGCAGAGCGCTCAGCACGGGAGCAGGTTGTAGCAGCCAGAACCTGCACAGACCTTACAGGTAACGGACAGAGACTGTGGGGTGCGCCACAGGGAAAGTAGCCTGTACAACACCCGGATGAGAGCATGGAGAGAACCCTAACAAGGCAACGGACTGTGAACTGAAATGCCTGCAGCATTTGCCTCTGAGTTGTGGTACACCTGGCACACTAGCAGATAACCACAGCACTCGATGACCCTCCAAGCCCCCTGGGTGGGGACAACCAAACCTTATATTTAAAAACACTAGCGAGAGCTTGAAGGAGGAGTCTAATGAGAAGAGAGGACTGCAAGATGGAGGCTCTGTTACGCCACGTATTACTACTGCATGCTGTTCATTCTGCCTGACCACAGACAAAATGCAAGGGAAGTGCTGTGAGGGATGCTGCCTAGAGATGGCAGACACACCGAGCCCTATGCCAACGTTGCTCTGGCACAGAACTTGTGTAACCCACACACCTCCTGGCCAATCGCTCTCCCGTTGACTCCTGTACTCCACCTGATTGAGAAGAGTAAGGGGAGTTGATGGGAGAGCGTCTCCCGTCGATATCGCATAGCGGGGAGGCCCTAGTTTGCTCCGAAGGAGTGTCTTTTTTCTACAGTCATCTGAGTGGTACTTGAAACACCTAATAATAAAACAGCAGCAGTGGTCTGGGCAGAGCAGAGTGGATTAAAATCAGAAGTGTTCTGTATCTCAGTAATTTAGGAAAATTCCTGAATGGCATCTGTGCAGTCAGGGAATCTAAAACATCCACAAACACGGGCTTCTAATATAAACATGCAAACACAAGCATAGTCATATCTCGATTGTGCTGAGCCTAGACTTCCACTGAGATGTATTGCACCAAACTAAGAACCAGATTCTGAGGTCAATTACACTGCTGTGTCTCTGGTGACACGCCACTGAAGTCAGAAGCGTTATTCCAGATTGACAAAAGTGTAACTGAGATCAGAGTTGACAACTGACAAAGACTAAAGGAAGCTATATTCGAATGTTATTATTGTAAAGTATTCAGCCAGATTCAACTACAGTATGTGACATGGTGAGATTTCATTTCAAGGTGAGATTGAATAGTATCAACCACTGTACTGAGCATAACCACTTACATACCATTAGAGGAGGAGTCTAATTTAATTAATATCAAAGACAATGTATTAGTTTAATATTGATTTCAGCAGGAAAAAAGGATGTGACATTCTCTCACCCTGACAGATGAATTCAAATCATTGCTATATCATACCTTTGCAGTTTCAAGTGAGACAGGGTAAAGCTCATCAACCTATGTAACTAACTCTGATTATTAAAAAGAAATAATGTAAAAAGAATCTCATTTATTTTTCATTGTTAATCATATTTGTTTGTATTTTGTGCCTTCCTTTCAGCCTGGACTAGGATAAGAAAAAGTCACCTTCGCTTTTGTTAATTTCTACTGAGTTTCACTTTAAGGTTCTAATGCTCTAGCACAATGTTGCAATGTTTGTACTGCAAATATTTCAGGGAAATATTTTTGTGTGTAAAAACAATGTTCTCCACTGATATTAAAAATCATGGAAGCATTTCAATTGGTCTTAGGATCTGGTAAATGCTTGATTTTACAAAACAATTTTGGACCAAATTTAACATGACTGTATCATCTTAAAATAGTTAATCCAAATCAAAGGCTTTGATTTACAGGCTCTGTAAAATCTTTCCCTGAAGTCCAAGAGACCTTGACATATTTTCACTAACGTGCTTTCCTTTTCTTCTTAACTTGGGCCCCTTTCCAAGAAAAAGGTGTCACTGAACAGCGATGGGATTTAATTTCCAATAGCAGACACAACCCGCAACACAAAATCCCTTGTATTTAGTCACCAAATGATGCTTTAGTTAGTATTTCTTGGGGAACAGACTTGAACCAATTTGCTCCTGATAAAAAGAAAATATCTAGTCCTGAGGTCTCTCTGTTGCCGCATTTGCAGACTTCTACGCTCTATTTTAACCTTCCAGCTTTTATAGACCCATTTTAGTGGCTGTTTGGGAAAATTGAGTGTGTCCAGACACACCAAGGGAATTTTGGTTTTGTTTTTAATGACAATATGTATCACATCTTATAGTAAGTCCACAAATCGCTGATATTTCACATCACCGAGATCTCCTGTACCTCACTATGCTGCGGATATGCGGTTTAGACAGCACAGCTATGGGTACAAAACCTAGACAAACTGGAACTCAGTGTAAATGCATCACAGTCTTCTCTCCACCCACCGAGTACACACAGGAGAGACTTAAATGCTGCCCAAAAGTTTAGATGCTATGTCAAATGTACACACCGTCTGCATGGCACTGCACCAGATACCATGGTTGATGCGGGCTAATGAAACGACAGAGAAGCATTTATGGACCAAAAGCTTTAATTCACCCTCTCTTTGACAGAGCTGGAAAAATTAAACAATTTTCTAGGGCAAGCAAGCAAGCAAATAAATAAATAAAGGAAACGGGAGACAGGATTATGTTGAACAATTGCATGATTGAATGAAAATCTTTGCATTTACCAAGGGTCTCTCTGAATTCCATCTAGTAAGCTACCTATTCATACTAAACCAGCAGTTCACACTAGTTTTCATTTTTAGGGCTTACTGGGGAGGGGGAGATGGCTGCTGTCCACGGACACTGCATGGCCATGCTGTCTGAAGCCACATTAACATGGAAGCTTTTCACCTTCATGTCGTGGAATCCACTTCTTGAGGATATTCTGGGGTAGGGTGGGGGATCAGCCAGAGAGACGACTCTGGCAGCATGGCTTTATTGAAGCTTGTAGCATGATGGTCCAAAGACCAACTGG
This sequence comes from Chrysemys picta bellii, assembly GCF_011386835.1. Lineage (NCBI taxonomy): Eukaryota > Metazoa > Chordata > Testudines > Emydidae > Chrysemys > Chrysemys picta. The sequence continues at coordinate 123,845,491 of NC_088797.1, read as the reverse complement.
CCTAGTGATCAGGCTGTGGTCCTACAATTTCAACTGGCCTAGTCATCCCAGATGCGGCCCCAGCTGTGACCTCATTACTTCTGTGTGCTCCAACTGCTCCTCCCCAGAGGTTCTGTCCCTATGGAGGAGGGGAGGGAGAGAGACAAGGTAGGGGAACCCAGGCAGCATCTTTCTCTAAGCTACTCGTGTCCTTTTAAACTATTCCTCCACTGGGAACATGCCCTGCCCCCGCTATGGGGCAGGGCCTCCCTAGCCCCGTATTGCTCTACTCCCAACACTGGGTCAGTTTGGGGCCTGTAGACCCCATCACACAGCTGCAATACCAGCGAGGTAGGAAAGAACCATGGGGGCAGAGAACCCCTGTAGAGGCACAAAAGAACCCCTGGCGCAACACTCCCACCCCATCGTGCGCACATGGGGGGGGGGTGTAGGTGCAACCATAAACATCCCTTCCCCTCCCCATAGGATCAATGCCAGGGACACACTATGAGATGAACTGTCCTCTGGGTTTCTTTCATGTAGGGGACAACCTGCCCTATATTACAAGCAGAGCTGGTCAGAAAAATTTGACCCAAACCAGAAACAATGCATCATTTCTGTCCCATGTCCCAGTTGGCTCCTTTAGAGCATGACTTTGATTCTTCAGACTTCAGGGAAGCGGAGAAAAAGTGGGGAAGCTGGGGTGGGAGAACCACGGGACACTTTCCCTGTAAACAGAGACCTCCTGCTAGGAAAGGACTGTCCTGTGATAGCCTTGGTTGTTCTCCATGAAGCCTGACAGCTCCAGAGTTAATCCCTGGCAAATTGGAGGAGGAGGGGGTGACATTGTACTAAAGTAAATATTTATGTAGCTGGGGCCTTCCTTCCCTTCCTCTCCCCATCCCGCTTCTTTCCCTTTCTTAAAATGTCATAGATCAGCTGTTTTCATAATTGTTCAGGAAATAAACTCCCTGCTAGCTGGCAGCTTAACACTCCACGCAATATCTTGCTGTGACTGCACCGTTCTCCACTCCTTATTGCTCCCCAACGCACCCATTCCCTTCTCACCCCTCCCCGCCCCACACCCCCACAGTGGTCTGTCACCTGAGAGGATGGACTTGACTGGAAAGGAACTCACAAAGGGCTGAATCTCAAAAGGGTCAATGAGTGGCACAGTGTGATATGACACTCACAAGTCCTTCCGGCAGGTCTGATTTAGGACCCGGTGTTCCCTTGCTCTATACGCCTCATCTGATCGCAGTCTTCAAAGAGTGTTTTCTTTGCAAGTATAGAGCCTGCTAACAGACCCCTCAGCAGCATACCACGGCCTCCTCTCTTTACTGATGGAAGAGTCAGGAAATTCGGGTATTTTTCAAGTGTGTATCTTTTCCTCTGTGCTTTTGACAAAGGCTGGTTCTGTGGAGATGTAGCTAAAACGATTGTTATCCACAGGTGAGTTCTCTGGGCAAGAGGAAGTCTGACACACACAAATCTGAATACTCTGCATTATGCTGGAGATCAGACTAGATGATGACAATGATCCCTTCTGGCCTAAATATCTACAAATCTAACAAAATAGTATAAATATACCACTGGCAACAGTCCTGCCCTGGCAGGAAGCTGCATCAGATGCTAGGAGAGACCAACGGGTCTCTCCTAGCTCTGGATTTTGGCCCTATGATGGGGTACACAAACATTGGAGAAGAAGGGGTTAAGGAGCTGCTTTGGGCCCAGGTGGCCCCAGCCTGGTGCACCTGCAAAGTCTGCACAAGGTGGAGGTGGAGCTTAAAAAGGAAAGCAGCGCAGCTTAGGGGCAGGCAGGCAGGGGAGGGAGCTCACTTGTGCGCTCAACTCCTGGGAAGGAGCACCCCAGGAGATTTTGCTGCCTGCTGAGACCCCGCCCCTGCCAAGCCCTATCCCCCCACACTCAGACCCCACCACCACCTTCACCTGGGCCCACTGCAGAGTCCCATTGCCCCTGCACCCAGAACCCCACAACAAGCCCCTGTGCATCCAGATCCCCCCCACACCCAGACCCCCCCACTGAGCCGCCCGCACCCAGATTGCCCCAGACAGAACCCTGTCACCCCACACCTGGATCCCTCCACACTAAGCCCCTCCACACTTGGATCTTGCCGGGCTGAGCCTGCCTACCCACTCCTTGTGCACCTGGTATGGCGGGGCAGGGTCCCGGGGTGTTTCTGGGGCAGGCCTGGCCCTTGTGCTGTGTCAGGGTGAAGTGCAGCCTCACTCCCGAGTCCCTGTCCCAGGAGAGAGCGGAGTTGCAGGATGATCTTCCACCTCCATGCAGCCAGTGGCCTGTGCTCCCCACTGCCATGCTGGAGCTCCCACATTTATTTACTGACAAATAAAATTTGCAGCATTTTAAAATACCTTGCACAGAATTTTTAATTTTTTGATGCAGACTAAAATGAGCACACGAAATAAACCTGTGGTATTGCAATGGTACTCAGCACATTGACTCCTCTTTCCATACCATTTCACCATATGGATCTGCACCTGACGGACTGTGGGAAAAGGTTCGTCTGGAGGAGAGATCTGAACCCAGAGATGAAGATAAACCCTTCCATAAACCCACCAGTCTGAGGGTTTCATGCACGCACTCATCGCCTGGCTGCACACCACCCACTTTAGATTACAGACTTTCAGAGTGATTTTTAGAAAATAATGACAGCAGTAGATGGGCTGCCTGGGGAAGTGATGATCCTGATGCAGCTCAGACTGCTTTTCAAGTCTATAATCTTGTTTCCGTACTGCCTTTAAACACAGGAATCAAAATCCAACCCCATTTTGAAGTTAAAAAATATGCGGATTTCCCTAAGCAATCCGCCAACTTGAGCAAATTAGAAATCTCTCCCCTGGCCTTTTCAGTGCTGAATCTAATTCATTGGAAACATTACGAAAATCCTTATTAGTTTCTGTATTTTTTTAAAAAGATCTTTTTATTGTCTATTTTCCTTTAAAACTATGGCTTGGCAATCACAAAACTGTGAGCGTGAGACCCAAACGGTACAGCAAAGACACGTATCCTGTTCAGTGTCTGCACACCCACCAGATCTCAACCTGTGTATAAAGGGCAGGTTCAAACCCAAGGAAAATATTCTAAGGTCACTGCTCTTCCAGCAAAACTGTTATTACCGGACTTCACCTGCCCCTCTGTAGCACTGTAAGAGAAAATGTCAATTGCTGAAAAATGTGGTTCAGACCTGTGGCATATGACATTTAAGGGCTTGTCTACACAAACATTTATTTCTTGGCAAGTTGCGGTGTGAATTTACCCCATACTAGCCTGCCACTGACTAAGTATCCGTGTGGACCTTGCTGATGTGCACTGACAGTTTGTTAATGCACTTTGATCTAGTCCACATTAAAACAGGACCAGATCAAAGCGCATTAAGCATTTGTTAGTGCCCAGCCGGAGGGTCCACATGGACAGCTAGTCCACAGCAGCCTAGTTCAGGGTAGATTCACACCCCAGCCTGCCACTAACTCATTGTTTGTGTGGAGAAATCCATAGCTAGTACCATGGCCGCACATTTAAGGGAGGTGCAGTGAATTATAAATAAATCTTTCTCCCCTTCGTCCCCAAAACCAGATGTAAACATATAGCACTGAACAGAATATTGTCAATTGGACCCTCCATAAAGCTGTTCTCTTTAGCCTAAAACGATAAACCCATTCTGCTCTGCTGTCTTGATGATCAATGAATTTGAAATGTGTCTCAAAAAAGAGGATTAGAGGAAGTCCTGAAGTCTGAAAGTTAAACACAATGGAAAAGCCAGAGGGGATCAGACTATTACAGGTTTGCAAGGATTTAAATGGAGATGTAGGCCCAGAGCCTCAGCTGGTATTAATCGGCAGCAGAACTCCCCTGATTTCATGGAGCTGCGCTGGGTGAGCCCAGCTGAGGAACTGGGTCAAATAGTGCAGGTTTTTTAAAACAGGAATGACTAATGGATAAAATCTGAAAACTTCAATAAACCATTTTAACAATTAGGCCCTGCTCCAGCAATTGGTTGCATGTGAGCAGACTGTGGGACTGGCAGAGAGCCCCGCTGACTGCAACAGAGCTCCATGTGGGCACAGCAGCCTACCCGCGTGCCACACATGGCAGGATCTCAGCCTTAAATAACAAACAAACTCTCTTATCAATTCTTTCGCTGTGAATCTACTTCTCAGTCCAAGTCCTTACAACATTTAAAGCCACTGAAAGATTTTACTATGCTTTTGAAACAGGATCGGTATGCAAAGCGGAATACTCTCTTCTGTTATTCCATTACATGGTACTAATTAGAATTCAGGTTGCTGAGAGACAATCCTTTCCTTCAGAGAGAAGGAGCTGCCGTCTGAAAGCTATTTTTGCAGGTCCCTCAATAAGTAGCCAAAGGCATCACATGACCCTACATGCACAATAACTTTGTCTTCCAACTATAAAGGACTCAAGACCTAAAAATACCTCCGCTAAGTCTGGAATGAGTGATTTTTTTTTCTTTTCAGATCAGCAATTCCACAGTCTGCTTCACTAAATAATGGTCATTTCCTCCCAGCATTCTTTGCTTTGCCTTCAAGCTCAGAAGGGACAGGAAATCCATTCTACTCTCATTAGAGAAAACAGGAGATGAATTTTCCACAATAGTTTCTTAACAAGGAAGAAAATTCTACTTTATCAACCAACAGGTACTTCTAAAACTGCAGCTCACCAGAAGGCGAAGAGAACATCACACTTCATTAGATCATAAGAAAACTAGCGCATGAACTTTCCCAATATCTAGCAGGCCTTTCTAATATAGAATAACACTATAACTAATATTAGCAATATAAGGCTTAGAAAGAACGGAACCATGAAACCGATACACACATATTGTGGAAGCAGAACGTCCACATTAAAGGATGCTATTTAGGTTGATTTAGGCCCATATGTTATTTTAAAAACACACATACACAAACAAACACACAGAAGATATGACCAAATCTAACTTCAATAGCCATTTTATGGTGTTTTTTTATAATTTACATTTCAATTAAAACAATTTTTTTTTCAGTGGCTTAAAAATTCCTCTGCAGTGTTTGGAACATTCTGCTAGTCTAAGGTGCCACAAGAATTCCTCCTTGTTTCTGCTAGTGCATGAGGACCAGGAAGTGAAAGTGAGTGTAAACAGAAGTGAAACTAACTAATCTATTTTCATTATTCAGACTCAGTGAAATGCAAAAAAGTAAACGATCAATGGGAACAGCAAATCAGATTTTTTAAAAAATACTTTTAGTTTATCAAATAATCCAGGGTTTTATTATTAAAACAAATAAAGAAATATATTTATTTTTAAATGTTAACCTGACATTGACCTTTTAAGTTAAGAAAAGAACCTTTAATAAGACAGCTCAATTGAGGCTTCTTTTGTAATTTCTAAGGGTCCTTTTCATTCAAAACTCCCACTGAAAGCGTTGGGCATTTTGCTTCAGTAAGGTGTGAAGAAGGAATGCAGAAAATGCTTCCAAGGCAATGCAGACACTCAACTTCAGCAACGTTTAACAAATTATAAAAGGGCAGATTCTAATTTTAAAGGATTTACTCCTGAGTTACATCAGCATGAGATCAGAATATGGCCCATAGCAACCAAACATCACCGTAATTCTAGCCATTAGGATAACCTCATGTCATTTCTATTTATGTATGAAAATACCATCTCAAGCAGTCTGAAAATAATGCTCCATCTTCTCTCACCCTGCATAAAAATGACAGGACTGTGACACTTAATAAGTAACAGAGAGAAAACGGCTGGTGTTCACCGTGTATTAAATCCTGCTGCAGCTGCAAACCTGTTCAAGTTCTTCACCTCAGCTTCCTCTTCCCCATATAAAAGCCATTATTGAAAGAAAACATGTATAGCCACCTGGGATGCAGTTCATTGGCAGATCTACTTTTCTGCTGCAGCCTGCAAGTGAGGAGCTGAAACGGAGTCAAGAAAAGTTCTCACACAATATTTATTAGTGGTTATTCAAGCTACCTTTGCATTGTTCAAAACAGGGAGTTACCAGACTTTGCTGCAAACATACTCCGCCTATGCCATCATTCACCAGATCCAACTCTTTGGGCGGTGTGCAAATCAACAGCTCATTTGTTGCTACAGTCACACCTTTCTCTGCTCTCCCAGGAATGAGCCTTCTGAATCATGTAGTGTAAGTGAGCTGTAGTTTTTTTTCTTCCCTCTCATGGGACTTGGGCGTTAACCGAACTGGTTATTAAACAACAGGTTAAGTGCATTTCACTGTGGAAACAATAAGTAGAGAGGGGAAGAAGGGGAAAAGACTGGGATTTTCAATGGAGCCTAAGGGATTTAGGAGCCCATCGCACAATGGTACTGAATGGTAGATGGGTGTCTAACTCCATTGGCCTCTGTTGAAATCCCAGCCCTGGCCCTTAGTGTCTTCTCCATGGCTATTCCCATGTAGAGACCAGAAAACTCTCCAAGCCTGCTTTGGAGTTTTCAATGCATCCCGTGAGGGGGGACTTGGGGGAGAGGGGGGGTTGGGGAAGACTTCCCTGTAGAAGTGCAGAGGGTTGGACTCCCCAGACCAACAGATTGGGATGGCCCATTCTTCACACTGCACATCCCTTTCCTTTGCGCAGTACCAGTCTGCCAATTAGTGAGGGGAAGCTCTCAACGTTCAGAGGTTCAAACCTGACACACATCTGAACTTTCAAAGTATAGGGTCCCCCTCTGTGACACAGAGACCCCTTAACCAAAGAATGCCCTGTACTTTGCAAACAGCTTTCACCTCAGCCCTGACATGCTCACTACACCAAACATATGTCGTGCAGGATATTTATTCATAAAGAGTAACACATAAGGTATCTACAGAAAGCTTGTAACTTGCCAAGACTCATGTTCCTGTGCAGCCAGCCAGCTCTGCAACGGACTGAACTTTGGAGGGGGGAGGGGCAGGGGGAGGGGGACCTGCTTTAATCAATAGGAAAGTGTAGACCTTTTTTTTTTTCGTATTATAAACATTTGTTTCCACCACTCTCTTGTTTCTAGTTAAATCTTTATTTTTTCTTAAATAAATCTCCTTTTGTTTTATTGTAAGAGCTCACACGTGCTGTGTGTTATACAGTTTAAGGTAAAACTGGTAAACTGAGGTACACTGCTCCCTTGGGGGAGAGGATCTGGGATTTCTCTGAGTGACCAGTGTTAGAGGCTGGATGTCACAGGGGAATGATTCAAAGGCACTCAGGAACTGGGATGCACCTATTGTTAGCCCGCCTGGCAAAGGCAAGACTGGCATAGCCCAGAGGAGAGTGCCCAAGCAGCTGAAGGGCTTGTAGTGTCAGCTCCCTGACACCCAGCTACCACAAGAAAGACGCCCTCTGGCAGTAGGCAGGGGATAACAAGAGGACTCCCAGTCCTGGGTATCCTGAGAAGTGTCACACCCTCCCTTCTACAATCCTATGGGATCTTCCTCTTCCTGCAAAATCCTCCCCAAAACAGGCATGCAAATGCCAGGAGCCGGGCATCCTACTGCTCCTCTGGTCCAGCTTAGCATGCCTGTATGGGGCTTCCCTGTTACTTGTGCCCCAAAATGAGCACTCCCAATTTCAGAAGTCTCGCGTGGGCTGTGATTGTGGTACAGTACCCTTTCAGGTACAAGCAATGAGGAGAAAGCCCTAGATTGAGCCTGGGTCTTGGTCCTTTCAAGGATGAGTCAAGACACTAATCCTTAGGCATAACTTTTCCTGAGTTGTGGATTTGAGCCGGCACCAGCTGCAGGTGATCCTGATTAACAAGGTGGGGAGGAGCACTGGGGTCTCTTCCCAGGTAACTGATGTGGCACCTGAGAAACAAATCTATAAATAAACAAGCAAAGGCATAGTTGCAGTGGAACTAGTAGAAGGGTGGCTGGGTCCCACTGCCCAGCAATGAGAAATAGATGCACCTATTCATATCTATCTCTACTGTTTAGTTATGGCTAGCTAGGGTCAGATTCTGTCTCCTCTTACACCCATACATCCCTAATTAAATCACTACGATCACTGGATATGCAAGAGGCCAGAAAATGGCCTGGTGAATTGAATGTTATGGAGTGACTGGTTCCTGGGGATGCACAGATCTGGGATTTTAGTTGGGGGCCTCCCGCCTCAATTTTAAGAGAAGTGCTGACAAAGAAACATCTTCTTGGCCACACCGTTTTAGTGATTCTCCTCCCTTTAGCGGGAGGAGTAAAAGAAGACAGCGAAGGGACAAAATGCCTCTTTGATGCAGACTCCACCTCAGAATAGCAGGGAGCTGTGGAGGGGAAGACTGGAACCTTTGATATGCGGGTGTAACCTGAATTGCCACCTCGCCTACGTTGTTGGGCCCAGCCTGCTTCCAAGCCTCCATGGCTCCCTGTGATATTCAGCAAGGTGGGAGGAAGTCAACTTCCCAACAGCGGGGAGGAATCTGGGAATTAAAAAGCCAGTCCCCCTTGGCTGCGTGTTTTCCCTTGCACAGAGCAGGGAATGCGAAGGGGAGGAAAAGGAAGGGTGGGGAGGGCCACCTCCCTTTTGGCAAGGCTTACACAAACAACCTCTAAATGTCTCTGCAGGGCTCAGGTGTCACACAGGAGGGTTCAGGGCTCATTTGAAGCCCGGGCTCAACTTTTTCTTGTGGGAATCAGTGCAAGATACAAAGAGTCTCAAACTGGAGTGTGGGGTCAGCGTCTGAGTACCCATAAAGCTTGACGGTGTCAGCACATCTCTAGTCCGGGATGTGGCACATCTGAAAGACAAGCCATCTTCTTTACTGATGGCATGGGGATCTGTAACTGAACAGCCAGACTGATCAAATTATCCTCCATATTCATGCCCTACGGCATCTTTCAAGGCCTCTGGAAAGCACAGTGGAACATGTGTGAACAAATGGAGCTGACTTCTGTCCATCCAGGTTCTTACACTTTCTCTGACTGGTGCTTACGCTTATTGTCTACAGCAATGGAAATCTCCATGATTCATCTAGCCTTTGGGGCCACCGCTGCTGGAGTTGAGACTGAACAATATGGTCCCTTTCTGCATGCATTCACCACTGCCTTCAACAGGCGCACGACAGACCCGCCCTTGCCTTCCAAAAGCTGAGCAAAGGAGCGGCTCTTGTAGCCGTTCATCTTTCTGGAGCCAAGTTTCCTTGGGTTGACGTGATTTATGCTGAGATCTGTGTTTCTGGAACTGGGGATCACGAGTTTGCAAACCATTACCTTTTCTGTGTGTTGCAGTAACGACAGGAGTCTGTGACTTAGGGCTGGTCTATGCTTACTGTGCGGCAGCTGCGCACCTGTAGCACTTAGTGAAGAAGTTCTCCCGTTGGCGTAGGTACTCCACTTCCCCGACAGGTAGTAGTTATGTTGCCAGGAGAAGCCCTCCCACTGACATAGCGCTGTCTACAGTGGGGGTTAGCTCGGTGTAACTGCGTTGCTCTGGGGTATGGATTTTCCACAGCCCGGAGCGATGTAGTTGTACTGACATAAGTCTGTAGTGTAGATCAGGGCATAAAGGCAGCATATTTTGAACACCGGCTGACATAGACATTAATGAATGCTGTTATAATGGGCTTGTCCACAATCCCCTCACTAGAGCTGATCAACACTTTTCATTTGAAATTTCTTTTAAATGAAAACCATCTTTTTTTCCATGAAAAGTTTCCATTTTTTTTCTCTCTCTCTTTTTTAAGTTTTCCAGCTTTTCTATAAAAAAATCAAAAAGTGGAAGTTTTCTATGTCCTCTTATCCCCATACACACACAGTTGCTCTCATATTCCCCCCGCACCCTTTTTTCAGTGGTGAAATGGGAAAATAGGGTATAAAGGAGACAACAGGAAAAATATACACCCCAAAAATGTGATTTTTTTTTTAAACCTTCAGGATATTTTGAGAAATAACCATACGATTTTCCTGACAGCTCTACCAATGGCAGTTTTGCCATGGACTTCTGCGGACCCCTTATGAACAAAAAGCAGCCTCTGCACCACCCCTGGCTGATCATCAATGGAATCAGTGCTGGAAAGCATTTGCCTGGAGAGTTTGGTGTACAGGAGCAGGGGGAGAACTGAAAATTAAAAGAAAAAATGGAGGGGGGGGGGAATCAAACTCCAGTCCCCAATGAACCCAATTCAGACATTCCCAGGCTCACAGAATTCAGAACTCTGTGACACATTGCATGCAGTTCAGCAAACCAGCTATGATCAGCAGCCATTCCATCACCCTCCTCTGGCAGGAACCAAACCCACAGCAAAAGGATGCTGTCCGAACAACAAAGACTAGTTGCAATCTGTACAGACAGAGGGATGGGGAGCAGAATACAACAGACAAGCAAACTGACTGGAGTGGCAATAGGTTTTTTCTTCCTGTCTGTAAATTGAAATAAATAATTCTTATCCCCATTTCACAGATGAGTAAACTGAGGCACAAGGTGATTATGTGACTTGCTTGAGATCAAACAGCATGTCAGTGGCAGAGTCAGGAATTTATTGGTATTATTATTTTTACAGTATTCAAATACAAGCGGGCACAATCTACAAGCAGATAACTACTGTCCCTTCCCCAAGCTAATGTTAGAAGTGATACGATGAGTGAAGGTAACAAATAGTAGTGAGGACATGGAGGAGGAACAATAATGATACTGCAATAAAAACACACAGTGATGAGGAGTCCTGATCTGCAGTCTTCGCCTCTAACCACTAAAGAAAACTCATTCCCAAATCTGGAAATAGAACTCAGGAGCCCTGACTCTTAATTCCCTGCTCTAGCCACTAGAAAATATTCCATACCACCAGCACGCAGTAATCAGCAGTCCTGCTTTCCAGCCCCCTACTCCTACAGCCCACTGCTTCCCAGAATAGAGCCCAGACTCACTCCCCCCCGCTCCGACCACTAGAGTACACTCCCTTCTAGAGCTGAAAACAGAATCCAAGATTCCTGACTCCCATTCCCATGTTCTAGCCACTAAAGGATATTCCTTAATTCTAGCCCGGTTGCTACAGCAGGTGATTCACATAAATGCAATCTACCCATCCACTTCAGCCTTAATCATCAACTATTCTGCCTGTTCTGCTGTCACTAGTAATAAAATGGCTAAGTGTGACCCAGTGAGTCAGTCTCTTACGAGCCTTTTTCCATTGGAAAGTGACCTAGAAAAGGGGGTCCCTTTATTCTTTGCACCTGAAATCATATAGTTATTGGGAGAAGGCACAACCACATTACTCGTGGTTTCGGGTATTTACATCCAGGAGTATTTGTGCTGTCATATGCTCCATTCTTTCTTATAGGGCCTGATTTGGAGATATGCCAAGGACCCTCAAACTACAAACCGGAGCTTAGGGCACTCAACACCATGCAAAAAGAAGCACTCTGCACCACGCACGATCAGGCCCATAATAAACAAAGGGGATCGTGATGCCCTTGTAAAAGCAGGTTTTAAATACAAGCCTCTTTCGTGCCTGCTTTTTAATTAGGACAGCTTATAGCCAGGTATTTGTTTCAATAACCAGCCGCTTTGGCTGTAGAAATACCATGTGTATTCTAATTACAGCAGCTAGTTTATTTAACATAGTTTGACGTTGTTTGACATTTCGTGGAGTCACTCTTCAGAGCAGCTTGTTCCCTTACAAAGCTTCGGCACTGGTAAATCAAAGACCGGATCAGCAGCAGCTAAAAAAGGAGGAGGGGGCGACCTGACATTGAAAGTAGAACGGACATAGCAGCTCCTTGTTTAACAAACTACGGCAGAAGCATCTTCGAGTCTGGCAGCATCTCCATGTGGGACACCAAGTCAGAATGAGTTTGTTTTCCTGATCTTATTTTTTTTCGCCCTTAGGGAAATACAACAATATCCTACCCTAGAATCCTTGGAGGATGGAAGGGTTAATGCTGTCGTGTGACGGATAGGTTGGTCTCTACTCCTCTGTAAGGGTCACCCGTCAATATCTCACCACCACCACTAAGGAATGGAGGCAAATTTTGGGAATTGGCGACTTCTTTGCCTTCGATCTAGACTTCTTTGAGGGCAAAGCACAATAAATTGGTCAATGCCTGTTGAATTACAGGATGAATAACTTACCTGCAGAGACAGATGTTAGCATCTGTGTCAGCTTGAAGCATGAACATTAATAATTCTCCCATATAGAGCATTTTTCATCTGCAGCTCCCACAACATGTTAGAGTAGGAGGGAAGGGTAAGCATGATTAACCATGTTTTACCACTGGGGGAATGGAGAGATAATGTGACATTCCCAGCAAGTCAGTGGCACAGCGGGGGATAGAACCCAGATCCCTGACTCCGCAGTGCTGTGCTGTAACCAGAAAACAACACTGCCTCCGTCTGGCTGCAAAAGGTCTGTAGGAAAGAGATCTGTTGCGTGAGGAAAGCCGGTGCTGCCTTGAACACACTGCAGCTTTTCAGAAGGTCTGTGGAGGGTGCTGTCAGGCTGTGACTCCGGCGTTCACGGCATATGCATTTGCACCGTACTATTTCAAGGCCCCGCTTCCCTGCAAACCACTCAGCTCTTCTCCCTGAACAACTGCAGCAGCTGCTCTGTCTCAAATTGCATCAGTGCCTGCAACGTGTTCCTAGATAGGCCTTACCCTCCCACTACGACTCTGATTGAACTTCACTTTATCGCCCCTCAGGGAAGACATGGGATCCCATTTTTATAGCTAAAGGCAGAGTTAACCTTTTCATGGGCTTAGCCCCCTCCACTTCTGTGAAATTCAATGCAGCCAGCCAGACTTCCAACCAACAGCCAAAGCCATCTAGTCAAACAATAGAAAGCTGGTCTGGAACGTGCACTTCAACAGCAAACTGTGTCCTGGACCTTGTCTTCCAGATGCCATCCTGATCATTCCCCTGTGACCTCAGCTGGAAGTGGTTGTATGAAAGTATGTGAAATTACTCTAATGAGAGGCTATCTGTCACGCTTCTTACTCTTTCACTGAGCTGTAGAAGTGATAGTGTTAGGGCAAAAGGGATATTTACTGGCCAGTATCTCAGAAATTCTCACGTACGTAACCTTTTGTCTATTTCCTTGATCTCTTAGTGGGGAGTGGAAACCATAATTATTTATTCTTTGTTAAGGAGCACAGGTGCACTCAGAACTGTATGAGACAAAGAAAGATAAGGTCCGTTGGCCCAGAGAAACTATGGGCTAGATTCTGTTCTCCCTACTCAGGCTGAATAGTTCTTAACTTCACTAAGAGTCCCGCTAGGGTGACCACCTTTTCAAAATGCAAAAATGGAACACCTGCAGGAGTCCCACCCCCTGCTCTTCCTCTTGCTCCTGAGGCCCCGCCCCTGGCCAGGCCGGAGCTGCCCAGGGAGCCTGGGCCACTATGGGGAGTCCCAGACCCTCCACCTGCCCTGGGCGGGGGGCCAGAGTGCACAAGAGCATCCCTTGGCCCATGTCCCTGCCCCCTTGGGCTTCCTGGGCAGCTTTTACTAATGCCCAGCTCTGGTTTCTGGCCTGGCCAGGGGCAGGGCCTCAGGGGGAAGAGGAGGAGAAGGGGGCAGGGCCTTATGGTGTGGGGCGGCACTAAAACCCACCTCAGCCTCCACCACCACTGGGAAGAGGCTGGCGCCGCCCCTGAGCCTCAGGCAGGTGTAGAGCAGTGCCGCAGGGAATCAGGGAGAAATGCTGTCCCAGTCATTCAGCCCAGCCCCGGGACTTGAAATGTACAGTTTGGGACTGTCCTGAACAACTAGGGACGACGGGTCACCCTAAGTCCCGCAGAAGTCAATGGAGCTACATGGGGTGTTCAGTGCTGCCCAGCGTGAGTCAAGAGTTTGGAACCTGGGCCTAAATGGACACCAGGAGCTGTGTCAGGAGACCTAGATGACGGTGGCCATCCCATGGAGGCAATGTTTCCTGGCATGATGGGTTTGCATTTGTGAGCCTCGTGGAAGCGGGCATTTGAATGAAGGGAGGGTGGATACCTGGCACCAATGGATGGGGCTGGGGGGAGAGTCCAGCGATATGGGGAAGTGTGAAGGTCGGGAGAGCAGGTGAGCAGCAGGCCAGGTCAGGAGAAGGATATGCAGGGAGTCGGGAGGTGGACTCTGTTAATGGAGCAAAGGGGGACTATGAGCTGAAACAAAAGCAGAGAGGTAGAGGGAGGTGCTATCATTTCGTGTCTCTGTCTCGTCTAAGCTTTCCTGAGAGCAGCAGGAAATGTCACTTTTGCCCTGTTTTCAAATAAGCTTCTTTGTACACACGAGGCCCAGTTTGCCCTCTGTTGTGGATGCACAGCTCCCTTTGGCTTCAGTGGGAGCTGCATGGGTATGTCTGCAGGCTGAACTGGGCCTACCCTGTAGAAATATGAACATGCAGTTGCATTTGGTTTTGCCCATACATGTTGTATACCAGGGGTAGGCAACCTATGGTACACATGCCAAAGGCAGCACGTGAGCTGATTTTCAGTGGCACTCACACTCCCCGGGTCTTGGCCACTGGTTCGGGAGGCTCTGCATTTTAATTTAATTTTTAATGAAGCTTCTTAAACATTTTAAAAACCTTATTTACTTTACATACAACAATAGTTTAGTTCTATATTATAGACTTACAGAAAGAGACCTTATAAACGTTCAAATGTATGACTGGCACGTGAAACCTTAAATCAGAGTGAATAAATGAAGACTCGGCACACCACTTCTGAAAGGTTGCTGACCCCTGCTGTATACGCTTTTCCACATTGGATTCACCTTGATCCTAGTGCTGTAAGCCATTCTCACGCTATGGTTCTCCTTGGTTCAGGCTTTCTCCTGCATTGCATACAATCGGTGTTCCCCACATTCACACCACCGTAGCCCCTGACTACTCCTTCAGAATGAAAGAACGTGGGATTTAGACTGCTTGTGTTTTATTCCGTAAGGGCCAGAAAAGGTACTGTGTAAAAATGGCACCTTCTTACCTAACAACTCAGCTCCCTGTGCCTATTCAGGATAGCATCTGTTTGCTTTACCAACTCATATAAGCTTTTTCTTCTTTCTTCACCTGCTGTCGCTGCCTATTCCACTATGGGAAAGGGAGGTGGATCCTATCCCGGCTTCTGCATCATCATCAGAATTGTCAACTAAGTTCCAGGTGCAAAACCTTTATTACCTTTGATGATCAGAGTCGGCCAGTGCACAGCAGGACTTTCAGATCTACCTAGTCTGCTCAGAACTTCTCTAAATATAGGACTTCAGTGACATTGTCCAGTGGGCCTTACTATTAGAAAATGCTTCGTAATGTCTAACATAATTTTTTTCTTAATTCATTACAATCTTGTTATGTTCATTCTCTCTTCCCTCCATAAAATATTCCCTTATCTAGTATTTACAGATAGTCAACACATCCCCGTCCCCGTAGCAGCTTGTGATAGGAGAGAGGCCATCTGTAATGAATATAAAGAGCTTTCTTTATTGAGGCTGCTGGACACAAACAGACGCTGTGGTTCACTCCGAGTCCCAGCGTGTCTAACGCAGCATGTGATTCGTTAGTGTCACCATAAGCTGTGTGCCTACGTCCTAGCCTGGACTCAGCAATCGTGGAATGTGTTGCTGACTCCTTACATTGCCCTGTTCAAGTCCATCATCAAGGCATTACCTGGTAGAAAGGGGATGATCCTCTGCTTGGGGTCTTTCTGGCCTCCTTCAATGGGGAATTTATCCAGAAGCTGCATCTGCAACAGAAACAGAAATACATTTAGATGGTACATAGGGACACTCTGTCCTTCCCCCTCCCAGTCTCTTCTAACTGCAGGGATTATCTCTCGGAACGTCTGTGGTTTTACAGAGGATTGATAAATCAGAGAAACAGCCGGAATGAGTGACAGTGTCCAAGTGAGACTGTATCATAAGGTACAGTCACTCCAATAAACGGAGGGTAGGTTCCTTTGTACGCACTGGGACAGGGCCGAGGCAAATATCTGAATCTGGCCTTTCTGCAGTTCTAAAATTAGGTACTCATCCTTCATTACAAAACAAATGCCTTGTCTCCAATCCCCGTTCTGCTCCGATTGGTGAGAATGAAGGCTCCACCTGCCCTCTAGGACAGACCACCCACCTGGCTAGAACTGCTGCTCAGAAATAAGACCAGAGATTATTTTAATAAAACACTGAATCTTCTTGTTGGCAGAACTATTCCCACGGGGTTTGTTCCCTTAGACAGAGCACTCCTGCTTTCCCAGGGACAAATACACTGGGCAGAGGAGTTTCCAGCCCTTCTAGAAATGTTTTCCACTTCACTGTAATCCCTGTGACAACACCCCCAAGTGAGATAGCAGGAGAGAAACAACTGTAGGGAAGGTGAATGCGGAGAATCATCAATGCCCTGCTCGCAAACACATGCAAAAAGCATACTACAAAGGGGGACAAGTACAGAATGTATACAAGGAAATATGATGCAAATGCACATAGGGTGATGTTCACCCCTGAGCACATGGCCTGTGGACGCCTGAAGTCTCACTTATGATCTACTTTCAGAGTACTTTCTCTCTGAACAGAGATTAATTTCATAGAGAACATTTACAGCAAACTAAAACATTAACCCAGCAGATCCCCAACTCATCCATGTTATTATTATTAATCATGCTTATTATAGTAGTGCCTGAGGACCAACCGAGGGCTCCATGGGACTCTGTTGTACAAACACAGTCCCTGAGCCAAAGCACTTGAAGGCACTAAATCTGCATCATATGGAGCAGACTGCAGTCAAACCACCCCTTCACTATAAAAGCATGGGCTGCAGAGACTACATGTTGCAGCACTGGAGATTTCCAATGGCTTTCCACTCAGATCAAGATAAAGCAATAAATTGCTGGGACCTGTGCTCTCCAGATAATAGACGTCCATTTTAATGATGGGGATCGGGTTCATGACTGACTCCGAGGGGAGAGCACCAAGCAACAGTTCTTGCAGCACTTCACTGTTCCGTGGAGAACCCCCCAGGAACGGTCTGCCACACGGATTAACCTAGACCCAGTCCAGGACTATACGAGATCTGACAAAGGAGGAAGGTTGCATTAACTTTGCCGAAAGTCCCATGCCTACCAACCATCTGGTGTGTCCTCAACTTTAACTCAGTCTGTGATGACGTCAGAATACATACAGTAAGCTATACAGTCTTTTTAATCTTCTCCCAGATTTGGGGCTCACAAAGAAACCCCCATTGGGTCCCTCATTTGACACAACCCCCCTAAAAGCTTGGGCTAGGGGAAAGACCTTGCAAATCTTGTATGACCCTCTCATTTCACCTGAACTGAATCTACTATCATACAGATCAACACAAATATTTACAATGGCAGTGACAGCTAGACGCAGGGGATCTAATTAGCACTTAATATAAAAGGGATACATGTCCAACCAGCCAGGGTATGGGAGCCAGTAACATTTGCTACCTGAACAGATTTCCTTTTTAAAAAAAAAAATCCCAAAAGCTTTGCAAACCCAGCCAAAAAAAAGAAGCAGCTTTTTTTACACAGATTCCCTCTCTTCTTCTACCGCACAGAACATCTTCAGCATTCTAAGCACGTGGCACAGCCAAAGAGTAGAAGGAACATCTGTGCAGGAGAAAAAAAATAAAAGATCCTACATTTCCCCAACAGTGAGCCAACCTTGTGAATAAATAGTTTGTGGCTTTAGGGATTGTTAGATAACTTGCTTTTCTACCGACGGAGAAGGATTTTTTGTTGTTGGAAATTTTCTCCTAGGTAGAAGTCAGGGTGCCTGGGGTCGGACATGAGTAGAAGGGGGAGAGGGGGCAGCGGGAAAAGCCACTGTATAACTTACATTTTTGCTGTCACTACACTTTTAACCAGGAAGATGATTCTTATTTTACTCCAGAGTGACTGACTCAAGCTGGAGCTGATACAAACTCCCAGGGTTATTCTTGGAGTTAAATTAGCTTGGCTAATGCCGGCCTTTTTAACCACATCAAGAAGGTCACAAAGTGTATAATTTAGCACTATTTATCTAAAGGGCGGATATCAGCAAAATAGATACAATAAACTACAGCTGGAGAGTCTGGCTAAACTTTCCTAATCAACATTTTCCTCCCAAGCTCTTGCTTCTGCCAGGAGAGCTCTTTCTAACAAAGATGTGACTGGACAGGGATGGATTTACGCACAAGACGGCTGCTGGGGGCTCTGCGCTTGTGGGGGCGCTTCCACAGATGCAGCAACTTGGTGTGTGTTGCAAACATACCCCTACCACTTGAGGGGAAAAGGGAAGTAACTAATGGTCAACCCATTGCTCTCATTCATGCATGCGGAAGTACACATAGTAAGTCTTCTGTGCTGCTAAATATTAATGAGATGGTGGGAAACCAACAATGCAATGGCAGAAGCTAAGAGAGCGTTTATGATCCCTGCACTGCAGGAAACTCACTCAGGACATTAAAAAAAGAAGGTTACTCACATGTAACTGGAGGTTCTTCGAGATGTGTGGTCCCGATCTGTATTCCACTGAGGGTTTACACATGTGCACCATGTGTCCAGAGCTGGAGAATTTGAAAATAGTAGTGTCCATTGGTCCATGCATGTGCTCTTGCTTCGCCCCATGGTTTTGTCTGAGACAATAAAGGGTGGGGCAGACTGACCACGCCTTCAGTTCCTTCGCCACTGCAAATCGAACAGATCTGCAGCAGAGGGGAAGGAGGGCAGGACCACACACAACTCAAAGAACCTCCAGTTACACGTAAGTAACCTCTTCTTCTTCAAGTGATGGTCCCTATTGTATTCCGCTGAGGGTTATTAACAAGCAGTACCTAATTCAGAGGAGGGTGCCAGGAAGAGCATAGAATGGTTGAATGAAGAAACAAAGCCTCCAGCGCAAAATCCTCCACCAAGGCGTAACGTGAAGCAAAGGTATGCACCGAACTCCACTTGGCTGCCCTACATATGCCTGGAAGCGGTACATTGTGAAGTATGGCCACAGTGGATGCTTGTGCTCCTGTGGAATGGGGTCTCACTCCAAGGAGTGGAGGCAGTCCTGACAAGCGATAGCAGAGTGTAATGCACCCCGAAATCCACTAGGAGATCCTTTGTGTGGAGATTGCCTGCTCCTTAACCCTCTCAGTTATATGATAAACAATCTAGGGGACTTCCTGATTGGTCTCCTACTCTGCAAGGCTCTGCAGACATCAAGGGAGTGAAAGGCGCCACTCTTCTGCTGAGGCGTGCGGCGGAAAGAAAGCAGCATATGGGTTAGTTGAGATGAAAGTAGGATACAACCTTTGGTAGAAAGGGGTGCAGGTGCAGGGAGACTTTGTCCTTCTGGAAAGTGGTGAAAGGGAGGTCTGCCATAATGGCCCACAATTAACCTACTCTTCTTGCAGAAAAGTAATAGCCATTAGGCAGGCGACCTTCATGGAAAGGAGGAACAGAGAGCATGAAGCCAGTGGCTCAAAGTGCACCTTTGTTAATGCTGAGAGAACGAGATTGACATCCCATTGGGGGGCAATAGGTTGTGAGTGGGAAAGTCCTGAGGAGACCTTTCCAAAACCTAGTAGTTAATCGATGTGTAAATATGGAGTGCCCTTCCATGGGGGGAGAGGGGGTGTCTTGTCTTTAAGGACAGGAGGTAGTCCAAAAAAAGGGGAACATCCACTTCCTCAGGGGCAAATCCCTTCTACTGTGCCTAGGAGGCGAAGCATTTCCACTTGGCCCAATAGGAACACCTTGTGGACTCTTTCCTGCTGCTCGAAAGGATGTCTTGTACTGCCGATGAACATTCCCATTCTAGAGAAGATGCCCATCCAAATACTAAGCTCTGAGGTGAAGCATCTGTAGGTTGGAATGTCTGAGTCTACCGTTGTGTTGCGTGAGCAACTCCAAGAAAGAAGGTAGGGGAATCAGGTGAATGGGCCAACATGTGGAGAAGGTTGGGAAACCAAAATTGGAGAGGCCAGAACAGGACTATCAGAATGACAGTGACCCTCCCCCATCTGATCTTGTGGGGGACTCATGGAAGGAAAGGAACGGGGGGAAGGCATAGTTGATCTGGTTCGACCAGCAGAGGATGAGGGCATTGCCTTGAGAGTGGATCCCAATACCCCGCCATGAGCAGTATGTATTGTATTTGTTGTTGACGTGAGAGGCAAAGTGGTCCCCAGTTAGAGTCTCCCATTGACTGAAAATGTCATTGACTACGGTGTCGTGAAGTTCCCATGCATGATTGGCCATGAATTTCCTGCTGACAGAGTCTGCAATCACATTCTGAGTCCCCAGAAGAGGGGCTGCCGACAATATGATCTTGTGGACAATGCACCAGTCCTATAGATGGACTGCTTCCACACAGAGCGCAGTCGACCTTGTGACCCCTTGTTTGTTGATGTAATAAACGATGGTGATGTTGTTGGACACGATGAGAACATGATGGGAGAGAATAGATGGGAGAAATGCTCGACATTTTCCATACCGTCTGAAACTCTAGAATGTTGATGTGCATTCTGGATTCTCAAGGAGTCCAAGTGTCTTGCGTCATGAGCTTGCCCACATGGGCACCCCATCTGGCAAGTGATATGTCCGTGATGATCGTTCTGTCCAGGGAGGACGGGAGGAAAGGCATCCTGGCACAGACCTGCCTCAGGTCCCTCCACCACTGGAGGAACGAGAGCCCTGCGGGGGGTATTGTCAGCAGAAGGTCCATGGTATGTCGCATGGGTGAATTGACTCTCTGGAGCCATATTTGTAAAGAGTGAAGGCAGAGACAGGCGAAGGCAGTGAGGTACGTGCAGGCCACCATGTGGCGAAGCAGGGATAGGCAAGTCCTGACCAGAAGAGGAGGACTGTAGGCTACTCAGGTGATGAGTCCCTGCAGAGTCTGGAACCTCTTGGTAGGTATTCCCATGCTGAGACTGTGTTGATGAACGCCACTATGAAATCCAGGGACTTGCTCAGTCCATAGTATGGGATTAACCCCTTCCAGCCCAGTGTGGGACAGGTATACCCCATCACACCTTCCCACACAAGACATGAGAAGGCTGGGCTCCCCAACTTAAGAAGCGCCTCCTGGAGGTTTTCATGAGGCCCCAATCGGATCTGGGCCAGGGAAAACCACCACCCCCTGTACACTGGCCTGAGACAGCCAGGAGTGTTCCTCTGGCTTCAGAGATCACGTCTGGCTCCGCCAATACAGCCACTACTGACCCTATGCTGGGGCCTAGTCGGGAAACAAGGAAGCATGCACTTCAGCGTGGCAGTAAGTCTACCTCCAAATTGAAGAAGGATGTTGCCCTCTCCACGAATTCCAGCCACAGGGAGACAGAGCGTTCCAAGATGCACAGATAGAAGCAGAAACCACGCAGACCGGCAGACTGGGTACTGAGCCACGCATGCCCTTAATGTCGGCTTCCCTTAAGCCTCTGCTCCGGTTCTGGCTATGCGACAGCACCAGAGTCACATGAACTCTTCGCTCTAGGGGAACTAAGATCTCCACACCTTTCCTCTACCATCTGTGCCTAACGAGGTACCATCTCCAACCCAGGATTTACCTCAGGTGAATCACGTTTCAACTCAACCCCCTATGGTCATACGGTTCCACCAGTTCCCCGGTACCACCATTGTACCCAGGAACTGAGTGTTTCTCATCGGAGGATTCCGAATCCGATGGAGCACAAGGACACCACCGCTATGGATACCCTAAGCGACCACAAACTTCTTGGCATCACTGTCCTCTTCCCCAGCAGGGCAGCCACTGGTATCCCATTCCATGGGGCTCTCCACAGCATCTGTCAGATCTGTCCCGGATGAAACGTGGGCTTCTCCCAAGCAGAACAGGCAGCGTTGGTGCTCATTGCTGATCTGCATAGTCCAATACTGTGCGTGGGTATTTGGGGGGGGAGGAGTCAGAAAACAGACTCCCCCAAAGTCTTAATTCTTCTAAAAACTACTAGTAAAGCTAAACTATGTAAAAAGTACAGTAAAAGACAAGAAAAACATTTATAATTCTAAACCTTTTTTTCCTCCCCCCGACAGTGCCTCAGAGACGAAAGGATACGAGTAGCTATGACTTGGACCATGTGGTGATGAGAAGGGACTGGAGACGTGCTCAGTCCGCCCCATCCTTTATTGCAGAGGTGGGCAAACTTTTTGGCCCAAGGGCCACATCAGGGAATAAAATTGAATGGCGGGCCATGAATGCTCACAAAATTGGGGTTGGGATGCAGGAGCGGGTGCAGGCTCTGGGGTGAAGCTGGGAATGAGGAGTTTGGGGTGTAGAAGGGTGCTCTGGGATGGGACTGAGGGGTTTGGAGGCTGGGAGGGGGATCAGGGCTGGGGCAGGGTTGCGGGAAGGGGTTTAGATTCTGGCTAGGGGTGCAGGCTCTGGGGTGGGGCTGGGGATGAGAGGTTTGGGGTGCTCCGGGCTGGGATCAAGGGGTTTGGAGAGCGGGAGGGGGATAAGGGCTGGGGCAGGGGGTTGGGGCGCAGGGAGAGGCTCAGGGGTGCAGGCTCCAAGCGACGCTTACCTTAAGCGTGGTGTGGCCCCATACCCAGTGCCCCGGCCGGAGAGGGGCCGAGCTGCGTGGTGCAGCCCCCGACCCAGCGCCCCAGCCGGAGCGGGGCCGAGCCGCGTGGTACGGCCCACGGGCCAGCTTAAAACAGCTTGTGGGCCGAAAGCGGCCTGCAGGTCGTAGTTTGCCCACCCCTGCTTTATTGCATCGGATGAAACCACGAGGCAAAGCAAGGGCACACGCACAGACCAACAGACACTACTACTTTCAAATTCTCTGGCTCCTGACACAAGGCACGCGTGTGTAAACCCTCGGTGGAATACAATAGGTACCATCACTCGAAGAATAACTTGGCAGCTCAGCCCACCTCTAACAAAAATGAAACCAAATATGGAACTATACAAAGAGACAAAGGATAGATTCTAATACACTGAGCTCAGGGCTGCGAGCCAGGAACTTCTAGTTCCAGTCAGAGCACGCTGCCCCTGAACTGATTAGAGGCCATAAACAAATAAATCCCTCTCTTTCTCAAGTCCCCCATCTGTAGAATGGGGATAGTAGTGCTTGATTCTCTAGCTTTTGGGGGGGTGGGGGGGGGAGGGTTGGCTTAATTAAATGTCTGCAGAGTTTTGAAGATGAGAATTACTAGACACATGGCAAGTGTTCTCATACTATAGGAAATTATTATTCTTACACATTTAAACATGGCAGATGCAAAGATACTCCCCCTGAAGTCTCTCATTTGAACAATACACATTGCTATTGTCCTTCAAAATGGGTGAGCTTCACAAATGTCCTCTTGTTCTCATGAATGCAATTTAATTTTGCAACACGTCACACTGTGTCAGAAAGTACATTAGTGGGAGCAAAGGCAATGTCACAAGGACACAGGATGAGAGAAAGAGGGGAGTGGAGACTGGAAGAGACAAAAGGTTGGCATTAGGTCTGGAACCAGTTGTAGGCAGCATGGAACAGGTGAGTTTGAGCTGCATTTTTTGGAAAACAATCAGGAATCAATCAGGGAGGTGTCCTAGGCTGGAGTTGCTCATAGTCACATCATTTTATTAGCATTAGCAATGAATGGGTCTGTACCTAGAGCACGGATTATGATCCCATTGCTGCACCTCCAGCTATGACCCATGAGACGTGCAAAGAGAAGTCTGTGAGCATGACATCTGGGTGGGGGATCCGTTTGGAAACAGGGAGTGTATGTGGAAAGTGGGAAATGAGCATATGGAATCATGCTGAACAAACACACGCAACTTCTGCCTTTTGATATAACAGATGTAGGGCCACAAATAATTCACCACCAAAACCACCCACTCCAGGCTTCACCTCTCCGAGTTATTTTGAGTGCCCAGATGGACTTCCTATACAAGCACTGCTCATCAGCAGTGTGGTTTACGCTGAGCAATCTCAGCATTGCAGCTGTGCTAAAAGGTATTTAGATGGAAAGCCTACAAACAGCGCGGTCCAGATTATGAACCTGTGCCTCACAATGGCAAGCAGATACTCATACAAATAATCCCATTAAAATCAATGGCATTACTCACGTGAGTAATTACTAGCCAGTGCGAGTCAGGGGTTCATAATCTGGACCAATAGATGCATGTGGATACATTTTAGTCCTTGCTACACTTGTGCAATCAGAATGAAGACAACCGGTTTGCATGGCTGGTACAGCGGATAAGAGTTGCACGTGTTATCCCGCTATGGGGTGTTTTTCCTTAAAGCCCCAGATCCCGGAGGCAAGTGACTGTGTGAGAATCTGAGTTTTCTTTTTTTAAAAAGAAAAAGTTTCTAGCCCTCCTGGTTGCAGAGAAAAGCTGGAAAACATGACCCAGGGGCACCCCAAAGGTTCATAAACCAGGAGGCTAATAAAAATAACCCGTTTATGATTTTTTAAAAATTCTCATGCTCTTTAGCCAAATCTCTGGATTTCAGGGGGCCTAACTCAATTTTTGAATGTTTGTGGTTGGCGATACTGGAGCTGGCTCATTGTGTGTACAGCTAACAAGCCAGTGTGACTGCAGATTAAAGCCTCGGAGCTCTCTGACTACAGAAGCATGCTTCCCAGTTCAGGTAGACAGACACGCACTAGTTCTGCTTGAGCGGCCCACTAAAAATAGCCATGTAGCTGGTGGTAGCACAGATCAAGCCCTAAGGTAGTGTATTACATTTGTTCAATGCTGCAATGTGTGGGGTTGCAAACACTGAGCCTAATTCTGCACTGAACTATAACCCATCACGAGATTTAGAGTGACCAGACAGCAAATGTGAAAAATCGGGACGGGGGTGGGGGGTGATAGGAGCCAAAATCGGGACTGTCCCTATAAAATCGGGACATCTGGTCACCCTAATGGGATCGCAGGAGATGCAAATTCTAAATTAATGCAGAATTTAACCCACGAAAAGGGAATTTTTTAAATTAAAAATAGCCTGTTTATAAAAATCATTAAAATTTCTATTGGTCTTGGGTTTGGGAAATTCAGGGCCAAATTTAAGTCTTTGAAGCGAATGGGCTGGGACGGTTACCCCACATTCAGTAGTTCTGACGCTGCCGATTTTCTCTCCAATATCCTGTTTGGCAATTAGTTCTTTTGTTCTAACTGAGCAGCACTGATCCTCCCCCACAAAAAGAATGACCTTTTCCATGCAGCTTATGGCCAGTAAATTAAGACACCCATGTGACCAATTATTATAGCACCTGCCTTCTTGCTGGTTTCATTACACCTGGAATGGATGCAGCTTTACTTACAGTTCAGATAGCATAAAGGCTACCCAGCAGGCTATGGTACCACCTAGTTTTAATGCCTACCAACACTAAGTGACTCTTTCACACAAATCAGTCCCTTTTCAGCAAATTATAAAACAGCCACCGGTGAAAAGAAACGCAGACACAATTCGAGCCTGTCGTAAAGCAATGCAGAGGTACTCTCACATTGCAGAATGTGGTGCTTTTTAAGATTAGGCATGAAAAATAACCAGTTTAAGAAATTAAAACCGTGGCCACTAGATTGAAAGGAGCAGATTTCGGGCACGCCCCAATTTATTGTATACTGTATTTTCCTCTCCACGGGATGCAAACTGGTTTTGTGCATTCAGATGAGGCAATAACATTTCACCTCTGACTCTACTGAAGGCATCAAGAAAACAAGGGACTTCAGGACTCAGTTATACCCAGGCCAGCATGGGTCCACAAGCTGAAGAGAAGAGGGCTCCGGACTACTTCCCCAGCTTATACCCATGTATGGGACAGGCATGATGGCAACCCTTTACAGTGCTTCTGCCATAACAAGTCCTACTAGAGGGAAGGTCCCATCCCCTTCTGTGGAGACCAATGAAGTTGTCATCACACTAGGGCAGAGGTCGCTACCTGTGGCTCCGGAGCCGCTTGCGGGCAGCCGTTTTTTGAGGGGGTGCGAGGTGGCTGCTGGCACATCTCTGCATGCCTCTGCTGTTCCCGGCCGATGGGAGCTGTGAGGACGGTGCTGGGGGCACCGCATGGAGCCACCTTACCCACCCCCACCAGGGGTGCGCACAGACATACCAGCAGCCAGCCGCTTCCAGGAGCAGCGTGGGACCAGGGTAGGCAGGCAGCCTGCTGCGCCACTGGCCGGGAGCTGCCTGTGGTAAGCGCCTCCTGGCCAGAGCCTGCACCTTGCACCCCCTCCTGCACCCCAACCCCCTGCTTTGTAATCAAGGAAGACTGGCATCCTGCAGAGAGGTGGGAGGTTTGCATGCAGGGGATTCGGAGTCTGATACAAAGCCAGGCTGAGGTTCTCATAAGCACACAATCCACCGCAGCACGGGTGTAGTTACTGTGTCGTTTCGGGTACGCAATGCTCCTGGCACCCCGTGATTCAGAAGGGCAGAGACCACTCAGCCCCCAGGGAGCACACACATATTGTACAGTGACCTCGCATTACTGTGACTCCCTGCCAGGATACTGGCCTTATTCAGTGCCTCACTTGAGGGACTGTCACGTCACTGCAGGCCCTGTAGCAAATGCATTTTAACAAACCCAAATCTGAATGCAAGTATTTGCAGGAGAGATGGGTCCAAACTTATTTGTATGTCAGTAACATCAGTAGGCCCCAATTCAGATCAGGGCCCCATTGTGCTAGGTACTGTACAAACGCAGGGGGTGCTTTTGTACTGAGGGATAGCTCAGTGGTTTGAGCATTGGCCTGCTAAACCCAGGGTTGTGAGTTCAATCCTTGAGGGGGCCACTTGGGGATCTGGGGCAAAATCAGTACTTGGTCCTGCTAGTGAAGGCAGGGGGCTGGACTCGATGACCTTTCAAGGTCCCTTCCAGTTCTAGGAGATAGGATATCTCCATTAATTTCTATTTCTACATTGCAATCAGAAGTGTGATTGCAGCCCTGCTAGCTTTAGTCTAGCTACCCTGGCTAAAGATATCAGTGAAGATGCAGCAGCATGGACCCAGCATGGTTTAACACCGTGGCCACATACCCAGGCTGTGGGCAGTCTGGTACAGTCCTCGCTGAAGCACCTAGATTCTATTGGTGAGTCGTAATAACTTTAATATGTTCAACTACTATTAGTTGATCAATTCTAACTCTACGAGTAGCTTTGCATGTGATGCGGCTCTCGAAATATTTCAGTCAAAGACAAAAACATAAAAATGGCTCCTATAACACGGTAAGATTTTTTGGCTCCCGAGGACAGCGTTATATCGAGGTAGAGGTGTATTAGGAAAAACTTTCTAAATCTCCCTTGTTGCAGATCACGCCCATTACTTCTTGTCCTATCATCAGTGGACATGGAGAACGATTGATCACCATCCTCTTTGTAACAGCCCTTTACATATTTGAAGACTGTTATCAGGTCCCCCCTCAGTCTTCTTTTCTCAAGAAGAAACACCCAGTTTTTTTTTAACCTTTCCTCATAGGTGAGGTTTTCTAAACCTTAGATCATTTTCTGCTCTCCTCTGGACTCTCTCCAATTCATTCCCATCATTCTAAAATGTGGTGCCCAGAATTGGACACAGTACTCCAGGGGAAGCCACGCCAGCGACAAGCAGAGCAAGACAATTACCTCCCGTGTCTTATATATGACACTCTTGTTAACGCATAAAGGCTAATATTATCCGAGGGTGTAAGCTCAGCAAGAATCCCTGAGAAGCAGCAGCAACTGGTTTCCCTTTAAAAAAAAAAATCTTTTAAGCAAAAACCTTCAGGGTTTCCAGCTGACATGACCAAAGATTACAGTATTAGGATATGTTCTGAATTAAATATAGTGTGATTCACGAGAAACAGTCAAACAAAAGCAAGGAAATCCATGTAAAATAAAAAGCACAGCCACGTAAAGGATGGAGTAATCGCCAAAGGGGTTTTTAGGTCTGAAATTTTTCCACAGAAATCTTGGAACTCTTACAAGCGACACAGCATCAAAATGAAATGGTTGGGTCCCCCCCTCCCCCATAATCCATCAAAAACGAGCCCACTAAGAAGGCCAGTTTCCCAGCTAAAATGATTTTTCATCTTTCATATAGAAATGCTAATTTTTCTTAAATTCTAGGAAGCAACTGCAGTACTTGTGGCTCAACCAGCTTGTAAGACATTTGGAGATGCTGGTTAAATATGAAGGATGCATTTGGTCCATCTGTCAGTGACTTCGCAGGACAGAAGCACTGTACTTTCACCAAGCAGCTAGTGAGTGTCCCATGAACGTCGCTTAGAATCCCCGGCACACAGAGAGCCCTGTGTGACCTAAACAGTCACAATAATTACAGTTTGGGCAAAAACTATTTCATGCTTTTTTCCATCAAAGGTCCTCATTTGGCCCTCAATATTATAACATTTGAGCGCCTCACAATCTTTGATGAATTTATCTTCACCCTTGTCACATAGGGAAGTGCTGCTATCCCTGTTTTACAGGTGAGGTACAGAGAGACTAAGTGACTTGCCCAAGATCAGGCAGGACATCTGTGGTGGAGCCAGGAATGAACTCAGCTATCCCAAGTCCCAGGCTAGAATCCTAACCACTGGACCATCCCTTCCCAGTCTCTTTTAAATTAACACATTAATAAATAGGCGAGTGTTAAAATGGGCACAACTAGCAAAAGATGATAACTAAAGCTACAAGTCAGTCGTGGAGGTCACGGATTCCGTGATTTTACGAGACCTCCATGGCTTCCTGAAAATTCCAATAATTCAGCTGGAGCTCCACGGCGCCAGGGCTCTGGTTTCAATAAATCCGTGATTTACTGTTTATTGCCCACGTCCTGTCAGTGACTTTTAATAAAAATACCCGTGCCAAAATCGTAGCCTTACCTATAACTTCCATCAATCTGGCATTCAGTGCATGAGAAAATTGAACAGAACCCACATCAAGAAGGCAGAAGGAGTACGAGGTGTAGGAGAAAAAGCAAGTACTGGGAGTGTGTAAGATAAAGGAGTTCATTACACACACACTATGCTACATTCGTACCATTCCCTACTCTCCAGGGGTGCCAAACTGATGAACAGGCACAACTCCCATTGACTTCAGGGGAAGTCGCATCAGTTTGTGGCAGGGTTGAATCTGGACATTCGCTACATCAAATCAGTTCAAGTTACAATCACTGGGCTCGTATCTCTTTCTCGCTTACACTGCTGTAAATCGGGGTAACGCCGCTGAAGTCAACTGGTTTTGCCCTTATGGAATCGTGCCTGCTTGTTCATCCAATGAATGTCATACCGGAACAGAGTTACACAGAGTTACTATCCTGTGACCAATTTGCACCTAATGTGTAACTTACACCTCCATTTACGACACTGCATAATTTGACTTAAAGCACAAACTTTGCTCTCATGTACAGCCTTGTAAATCCAGACCAACTCCATAGATTTCAATCCAGTTACTTTGCATTTACACTACCGTGACATCAAAATTTGGCCCAGATCGTCCAAGGATAAGCTTTTGCTCAAGACTGGTCACCTTCCCATTATGCCTTGTGTATAATTTGTAAACAAATTCAAGTGAATTGAAAGGGGTTGGATTAATAGCAGTGGAAACTGATGTCATCTTTTTAACCCCTCAGGTAGGTACAGCATGGAAACAGCAGATGTTAGTTTCTTGGGGTTCTTCAGCTACCTGCCTTCACTAGGAAGCTTCAGATGGCACCACAAGGTACAAAAGTACAGCATGGAAAATGCAGCATACAAATGGGAGTATGGAGAAAGGTATTACAGCAAGCTTCCTTATGCTGGTCCAACAGCCATCTCCTTCCTCTCTGCTCTGGAGTTCTGAGTCTTCTATAATGAAAAGAGACTAACAACCCCCAGTTCAAGATGGCCAACTTCATCAAAGGCTGTAGGATTTGATTAATCTAATCTAATATCTATTGAGAAATAGTTTGCAACTCTTTT
Organism: Chrysemys picta bellii; assembly: GCF_011386835.1. Classification (NCBI taxonomy): domain Eukaryota; kingdom Metazoa; phylum Chordata; order Testudines; family Emydidae; genus Chrysemys; species Chrysemys picta. The sequence continues at coordinate 123,815,664 of NC_088797.1, read as the reverse complement.
GAACGGTAACCATTGACCCTGAAAATAAGCACTAAGGGACGGATGCTGCTCCACTGAAAGTAAACAATAAAACTCCTCTAGACTTCAATGGAAGCAGGATTGGGGCTCAAAGACCTCATGAAGTGGCTTCAGCACTTAGGAGCCTAAACCTCATTGAAAGTTGGTAGGGGTTAGGTGCCTAGGTATTTTAGAAAATTTGACCCTACGTATTTTTAAAATTCCTAACTTTTTAACCAACCTATTAAAACATGAGTATAGCACCCCTGAGCCTCAGGATTATTATTATTGTTACTGTTAATAAATAATGTGTTAGGGGAGCACCCAAAGCCCTCAATTGGAAACAAGGCCCCATTGGGCAGGACGCTGTACAAACACAGAAAGTCCCTGCCTCAAAGAACTTACAATTGAAAGAGAGACAAGAAGTTCCAAAACCCTATCCGAGCAGAGGCTCATTTTACAGAGAAGATGCTTTGATTTCCATCCCAGGCCATATTCCTCCCTATGGGGCGTGATGCAAAGGAAGCCCATTGAGGTCAATAGGAGTTCACTGCCTCCAACAAGCTTTGGACCGGGTCCTTGGAAAATCTGTGGGAGCACTGAAAAGACAGCTTGCAGCTGGAAGTCAGGGGCCAAAAGGTGTGTCTTACAAATGGGGTGGAGGTGTTTAGTAACATATTTGCCGTTATCATAAATTACACTCCAAACATTCAATTTAGCCTGATTTTCGGGTTTGTTTTTTCCAGGTCTTTTCCTAACGTCAGAATGTTCAGGTGAGCTGTTTAAAAAAAAGTACCTATTTAAGAGAGCATCTCACAAAGGAGCTACACTAAACTGCACTGAAGTGTTATGATGGAATGACTCCTCCAACGCCAATGAGGTCACCCCAGAGTAAAACTGGTTTCATGTGGTGGAGAATCAAACCCAAAATATATAGCGAGGGCCTGGTGCTTACCTCCCACCCATTTTATAATGGTGTAACTCTGCTGATTTCAATGGAGTTAGGCCTGGACTACACACAAAATTAAACCAGGTTAGCAGAAACTGATTTTTTTTAAACCAGTGCAAAACTCTAGTGTGAACATGCTAAAACACTCGATTTAAACCTGGTTTATATCCCCATTGCCAAAATCAATTCCTTACCCTACTAAGCTACATCAATATAACCTATTAACAAGGTTTAAGAGTGATCACATAGGGGTTAGCAGTGGTTGAACTAAATCCGTTAAAAACACACATTTAGTTAAACGGCTGCAAGTTCATGTGGGGATAAGGCCCTACTCCTGATTCACACTGCTATCAATAGGATTAGCATCCGGCTCTGAATGGGTGAACGTTTATGGGTGAACGTTTTCACAATCTACAAATCCCCAGCAGCCTGTTAGCTTGACTTGGGACGTGGCTACACTTACATTTTATAGTGCTCTAACTTGCTGGCTGTGGGGGGTGAAAAATCACCCCCCTGAGCGCAGCAAGTCTGAGCGCTTTAAAGCGCTAGTGTAGACAGGCTCCAAGCGCTGGGAGCCATGCTCTCGGAACTCAGAGCTATTCCCCTCGTGAAGGTGGATTACCAGGAGTGCTGGGAGAGCTCTCTCCCAGCACTCGCGCATGACCACACTCGCACTTCAAAGCGCTGCTGTGGGACAGTTCCCACGGCAGCGCTTTGAAGTTTCCAGGGTAGACGTACCTTTGATATATGCCCCCACTGAAACCACAGCTAACTTTAAACTGACATTGAAAACAGAAAACAACAGCTTAAAAACACAATGGCACATTTTACTTTGGCAACTCCAACTGAAATGGTATCTGTCAGTTTCCTAGGATGCTGATCATAGCTGTGGGGGGTTAGACTGCCCAACTAAGTGTGACCCTGAAAAAAACACGCCTGCCAAAGAAAATATAGCTGTGCATTTTAACTATGTACTCCAGAGAGTTACCTTCCCCGCGCCCGCTTAAAAAAAAATCTTAAAATGTTTTGCCTGAGGGCCTTGTTCCAAACATATACATCTCCTGGCTTTGGGGTAATTCAGAGAGGAGTTCAGACAAAGAATCTTATCACTCGAATGGAGAGATGCAGCTGCACATGTAACCGATATTCTGCTCTGGGCCTTATGGGAATTTTATAAAGCAGCCAGCAGGGTGATCATTTTTAAAAAGATTTTAGTTCCAGCTGCAAGTCTTTATCCCCCCAGTTTTAGGTGTGTTGCTGGCTTTGTATGTGTTTTGTTCTGTGCCGAACTGACATCACCTGGCTTAATAGGCTTGGGAGAACTCCTGAGGGTTTTTTTAACTTTTACAGCACTGGCAGATGGGCAGCCAGAGTCATTGGGGCTGCCAGGTGGGGAAGGAAGTTGACAGCAGACTGAATTTCAAGGTCCCACACTAAGTTTTATCTGCAGTGAGAGCACTTGCAAATTGGAACGTAACAATGAATACATGCTCACTCAGCAATTGTCACTTTTCTAGGTCCATTTTTGTCACCCATCACCATGGTCTACTAGCACCTACGCACATTTCTAACCGCAGTCTCATCTATTCTGAGGGTTGATGTTCAGTGGTAATAATAAGAAAAAAATCATATTGGAAACCAGTCCGGTTTTCTGTTGCTGATCAAGTGCATTCACTGTGACTACTTGTGTTTGAGTATACCCAAATTATGCAGCTAACATAAAAGGAAAATTATATCTTATTATTGGCATGATTATCAAACATGGGCTTCTTAGCAGGATGTCCAAATCCCAAATTGGTTTGCTCAAATCACTGCCTCAGTCCTACAGAACGGGTATTTGTGTGCAATATTGAGTTCTGAGATCTGTTAAACAAGGTGCTCGGGTTTGAAATCTGGGCTCCACAAATTGGTAGTCAGGATGTAGGACTCTGTAGGGCAGTACAAAGCTATTCTGCTGACTCAGCCTGGCAGACAAACCAGGACGGTCTCATTAGATCTACACCGGAGCATTAATAGCTGAGTGTCTCTCCGAAGCAAGGAAGTGCTGAAGGGAGGGACAACATGTCCTGCTGGGAAAACCTGAACCAGCCCCCCTTAGAAAGGCGACAAGGAGAAAAACATAAGGCTTCTAAGTACAGTCCTGCCTTGGAGCTTTGTTACTTTATTTGAGAATGAAGGCAACCCTTGGAAAGTGGGTGAGTTTGGACAACAGCCATTTTATATGTGCTGTCAGGAGCAGGGTGGTCATAGCAACTGTTTACAGGGCGTCTGTGTTAAACTATACATGCTCCTCCACTACTCCAGAGCTTTCATTCAGAAGAGGGCCTTTCCTCCCGGGACACATTGCTAGTGGACCAGATGGTGTATGGTATCAATTACAGTCCTGGTGTATTGGCTGAATATTAAAAGCATTGATGGCGGTCTATGATAAAGACGTTCTAGGTTTTTAGCCAGCTGGCTTTTAAGTCGCCAAGTCTTAAGTCAAGAAATATTGTCATCACTGTGAGTTTTCCAACCTTTCACTAAGATTTGGGTGGGACGAACTGCATACACAGGGATAAATCACCATGAGCCGTAACCTCATCTGGTGGAAAAGGGCATGGCGCCAATGAAATCCATGCAGCTGCACCAGCCCTTTACACCAACTGAGGATCTGGTCCCATGTCTTCTCTGGTTTTGTTCCAGTCAGTTTCACTCAATGATGTTCCTAGAGAGATCTCACTTGCTACCCGATGGTTGAACCTTTGTCCTTTGTGACTAGTTGAATCAAATAGAGGAGGTACAAGGTGGTGAGAGTGCGGATAAATCAGGACTAAAATGTCAGCTGTCTTCCACAAGAACAGCACAGGCCACTAGGAAAACGTAACACTGTGTGGGTGTTTTACCAAGGATGCACTGGATGATGCCAACAATCCAGCTGCAAAATTATCTTGCTTAATTAGGTTCTTCTTTGGGGGCAAACTTGGCTCAAGTAACTAAATATATTACGTACACACACATATATAGTATAAAAATGCTCAGCCAGATGCAGGTGACTCAAACCCTAGATCTCTGGCTGGCCTGAGTGTTTCTTCCCCACATCATCACATGCACTATAACCTTGTATGTTCAGGAAGAGAGGAGGAAAACCTATTGAGAGTTCGGGGAGGATTGTTTTTAAAAAATCCTAAATTTTCAACAGGTGCAGTGATGTGATTAAGTCTGCTTCCAAATATCGGTTTTCTGTAGAGCCTGAGTGACACGATGTAGATATGACGTGGGGTGGGAGTCTTTGAAGTCTCACCCTTACTTTGAGCCTGGTAGATTAGTATCAATATGCAAAAGGATTTGGGGTGGGAAGATGCTCCTACTTCCAACACAGGCAGCAACAGCCAGATGGTGGAGAGAAGGGGCACTGCTTTGCTTTCTATCCCAGAGAGTGAGAGCACCTCTGGGAAATCTAGACTAGCAGGGGATTAACTCATTATCACCATGGTTTAAAAAACAAAACAAAAACCCAACCCATAGGCTTGAAAATAAAAAACAAACCATGGCCCATCCCTATCTATCGGGCTAATTAAGCAAACTGCCGGGCGATTTCTCTTTTAGCTAGACTGCCATTCTGTGTACAGAGGAGTTTGGTCTTGAGTCTGAGAACACGATTTAAAAACCGATGCTTTCAACGAGAGATGGGCTGAAAATGGAACCGTTTATTTATAGCTCTTCCAAATTTCAGTGGAGGAGGAGGAGGGAGGGTTCTGATTTTAATTCCCTAGATCTGAACCTGTCCCTACAATTATTGCTTCCAGCTCTGATCCACACGAAAGGAATCAGTTTATAAGATCCATCCGTGGTAAGGTAAGATACCCATCCCCATAGCATCTGCACATCTCACAATCATTAATGTATTTATCCTCACCACACCCCTGTGAGGGCAGTGCTACTGTCCCCACAGTACAGATGGGGAACGGAGGCACTGAGAGATTAAGTGACTTGCCCAAGGTCAGACAGGAAGGCTCTAGCAGTGGGGAGAGCTGGGTTTGGTTCTTGAGTCCCAGTCCTCTGCTTTAACCACAAGAGATACAGGAAGGAAGGACGATATATTCTTCTCCGATGGCCCCAGAGAGATTTAATCACCATAAGAAAACAAGAGCAACATACACTATACCAACAAGCCACTAGTCTTAGGGTTGAACTATTTGGTTTGCCTCAGATGTGAGCATTCCTGGTCTTGAGAAGAAGAGCCTTGTGATTTCCTGGGTTTCACCGCACTGACGCCTAGAATGGACCCAGACCTGCCTGATCTGTTCCTGTTGGCAGCGCTCCGTACTATTTACACAAAGGGGGAGAGAGGGTATTGTCTAACAGCTACAGCAAGGGACTGGGAGTCACGAATCCTGAGTTCTTCTCCCAGATCTACCAATGCTGATTATTGGGTAGTCCCTTCACATCTCTGTCCCTCCCCCTGCACCATCAGTAAAATGCGGAGGACAATAATACTGCTTCCCTAACTCAGAAGGGGGTTGCTAGGCTGAATTCATCTGCATGTGTTCAGATGGAAGTCGCCTTTCAAAAAACAAAGTGATTCATTTACACTAAGTTCTTCAGGGCAGGACTGGCTCTTCCTATGAGTTCGTACAATGCCTGGCCCCAATCGTCACTGGAGCCTGGAGGCCCTAATGTAATATAAATAAAATAATATAATAACTATTACCAAAGAAAAACAGACTCCTACCCTTAATTCACGCAGTCTCCTGGCTTGTTTGAGGTCAATTATTTAAAACAAAAATAAAGTAAGAAAATAAACTGTCTTTTGTAAGATGTACTTCACTCTGACATGGAAACTACACAGCTCCTAGCATCAAGAGACATGCAGCAGAGGGAGCCCTGGAGTATTAATTAAATGCGATTGTTCAGTGTGGCTAATTTCCACAATCTAACCCCATCACACCAGAAATCATTCTCAGAACCAAGACAGCCAAATCTGAAGAGCCCTCTGGAAGGTGTTCACCATGGCCTTCATTCTGAACCCAAAATCAAATATAGCATATCACAGCAAATACCTCACTGGGGTGTTTCTCCTCCCCACGCCCCGCTCTCCTATTTGTTGCTACTTAAATGGAATAGCAGGTGTTCAGTTCACAAGCTCAGCATGGTCTAAACCTGTGGGATGACTGAAAACCCTTGGAATGTCTTTCTGGAGTGCTGCATCTTCCCAGGGACCTGACTCAAAGAGGAAAACCAGATTAGACATGAGAGGGGTGGATAAAGCTCTGGCTGCAGACTCCGTTATCAGAGGGCGCTTCCGAAGCCCTGGACCCCTGTGTGAGCATGACTGTCAGGCTTCTGGTGGAGACCTTGGCTCCCTTTGTCCCACCCAGAGATGTTACGGAGGTCGTATGTGTTGGGGGGACCTGGTTATAAAACATTAGATCCTCACTATGGTTAAACATGGCTCCGTTTTCCAGCATAGGCTTTGTTTTTACTGACACAAAGATGTCTTTTTACAGCAAGATAACAAACACACTAGTTATTTCACTGTAAGATCCTATAGGGAAACAAGGCACCTGTACTGTTTACTGCAAGGTAGGTCGGCGGGGTCAGCTATGCTGCCCCACCGGTGGTTGTTCTGGCCTGGTTTACCTTGCGGTAAAACTAAAATGCCTTGTCTCCACTCTGATTTTACTGTGGAATAGCTAATGCGCATTAGTTATCCTGCAGTAACACACACACTCCTTTTTTCCAGTGACGATAGAGCCAGAGATGGGATTTAGCAGAGTTCCCAAACTGTGCTGAAGTTACACTAAAATCCAGGGGGCAGATCCTATGCTAGGTCCCAGGAGATGTAGCATGTAAAGGCACATCCCAGGAGAATCGGGGCCTTCCTGATTCTGGGCAGCTGCAGGGTGCAATACAGCTTTCCTTCCCTTAGCGTAATTCAAAGAGCCTGGAGCAGGGGCTCTCAACCTGTGGCTCGTGGGCCACTTGTGGCCCAATCAGCACACAGCTGCGGCCCATGTGACATCTTCAGGGCCATACAGGGAGTATGTATAGTGTGTGGATGTGGCCCACATAACACTTAGAGAGCCACATATGCGGCCCACAATGGTAAACAGGTTGAGAACCACTGGCCAGGAGGCTGCTCAAAATTACAGCAGCCATTCTGCTGATGCTGATGTCTTGCAGTGCAAGACAGAATGGCTGAGGCACGGGACGGCAACCGTAAACATTCAAAAACCATGAGATCGGCTGAAAAATCCTCGGATTTTAAAAATGTAATGTTGGTTTCTTTTTCATTTCCCTTCTGGAGCTTGAGCCTTTAGGAGTTGCAGTTTCGAGCTTATCTCTGCAGCCATAAAGGCTAGAATCTTCCTCTTTGTTAAAAGGAAAGCTGAGATTCACACATAAACACAACTCCAGAAGCTGCAGCTATAAGGAAAACAGCAAATATCGCAAGATGGGTGATTAACTGAGGTTTGGTCCCATTCAGATTGCAAGGCACAAGAGAGTTTTTGCTTGTGTCTGAAGAATACAGAGTTGCAACCAGATCTTCTAACAGCGACGGAATTACAGTACAGAAGGGACCTACGTGATTAACACACACTACACACACACGCATGCAGGAAGCTGTTGAAGGAAGATGAATGGGGGTTGTGATACTAAGTCAGATTGCACTGTATCAAAGCACTGTGCATGATGTAGGGGGAGAGGGTCGGTGACATGGCTGTGGACAGAGCCTCTTGATTTTCCTCTCCTCTGACTATAATTAAGCTCTTTATTAGGGTTACCATCCGTCCTCTTTTTCCCGGACATGTCCGGCTTTTCGGCACTCAAACCCCCGTCCGGGGGGGAACTGCCAAAAAGCCGAACATGTCCGGGAAAATGGCGGCTCTGCTCCTCCTCTGACTCTTCGGCTCTGTTTAAGAGCCGGGCATGGGGGCTGCCCGAAGCCGGTAGCGCTCGGGCAGCCGGCTTCGGGCAGCCCCCATGCCTCCGGACCCTGCGCCGCCGGAGCCCAGGAGGGGAAGTGCCCGGCTGGGGTCGCAGGGTCCGGAGGCAAGGGGGCTGCCCGAAGCCCAAGCGCTACCGGCTTCACGGTTTGCCGGGCAGCCTCCAGACCCTGCGCCCCCGGCAGGGCGCTTCCCCTCCCGGGTTCCAGCTGCGCTGGGGAAGCGCGGGAGGGGGGCACAGGGTCTGGGGGCTGCCCGGCAAACCGTGAAGCCGGTAGCGCTCGGGCAACCCTTTCCGCATGTCTGGGAGTGGGAGGGAGGAGGGGGCGGAGTTAGGGCGGGGAAAGGGCGGAGTTGGGGCGGGGCTGGGGGTGGGGAAACAGGTGGGGCCAGGGCCCGTGGAGGGTCCTCTTTTTTTATTTATTAGCTATGGTAACCCTATCTTTATTGTAAGCAAAGGAATGCTGAGAAACAGAGGGGGCAGCACTGGATAAAGGCGTTTGGGCCCAGTCCAGCAAAGATGCTAGTTTTATTGACAAGGATAAAATATCTTCTCTGATTTCTTCCCCATTCCAAATGAGCTGTTTCACCCGACTGTCTGCTCTGTGTGTACAAAAAGGCCTCTCCCATATCAAGGCAAGTGTGGACAACACAAATGTTCAGTTAATAATTAACAGTGAAATCCATGAGGTGTGGCAACTCAAACTGAATCGTAGGTGGAGACTAGGGAATGGATGCAGCCTAGTGCAAGAACCAGGAACTTTATGACTGTGTCTGAGCTCGCAACGCATCAGCCCATATTTAATTGATGTTCTCAGCTGATGTTACAAAGCAAACGCAGTGCCTGTAATGGGAACCCAGAGAGCTGTTTTGTAAGAGCAGCTCAAGCCTTGGGTTGTGGCTCGTGCAGTGTACTTCAGAGCACTAACCTGTTAAACAGATAATTTGGGTGCACCAATGCTCCACCTTCCTTGTTCCTGTAGCAGACCTTCAGTTCAAAAGGATTTCACACTGCAACGCTGGATGCATATCTCTGGGCAAAATGTTACTGGTTGAAACCAGTCTGTTCTTTTAGCAAGTGTGTTAAAATGGGTTTTACTGTACATCCTCCTAGTAGCTCTGAAGTTTCCCTTTCCAAGTCATGCCTGGCCTGGGGGGACCAGAGATCAGAAATCAGATTAATCTGGAGATTAACGTTTCATTAGCAGTAGGTAATGCGGCAGGCAGGCAGTGTTGTGGGAAGGAGAGCTTCACAGAGCATCCCTAAAGGCCAGCGTTACATGCTCCAAGATCCTCATGTCCTACCAAACTATATCCCTCCTGAAACATGACCCTCTGTTACACTCATCATCCTATAAAGACAGCATCACCTTGTTTTCTATAAAAGCACAAGGAGCCTTCCCGGGCTTTTCTCTGTTCCGTGTCAGCAAGCACAGCTCCATCTCTTTCCCAGAAGATGCAACAGCACACACGTCCTTGTAAGATAGCTTGTAATAGAGATGAGACACTGTTCATTAGTAATGAATACAAAGGGGATTCTAGACTGAGGCTGCTGGACTCAGACAGACCCTGTGATTCTCACTGACTCTCTAGCTCCCTAGAGTAACACGCCCTGTGATGCCTAGTGTCATCAAAGAGAATCTCCCTAAATCTAGGCCTGGACTACGCAATCTATAATTGCGGTGCTGACGACACTACACTCCTGACTCAGTGCAACACAATGTGTCCTCAACCTGTCTTGCCACAATGCAATATCGACCCTTCTTGGTGTGTAAATTCCATTTTCAGTTTCACACCTGATCATGAGCAACTAATTCTTTTTTCCCCTGTGAAAAGCTTGGTTCAGTGACAAACATGCGAGTCCAATTCCACCACCCAGGGCAGAGAATCTCTCTCTGAGCTTTTCCTCACCTGCAGCCCTAAGACAGGAATTTTTGCACAGCCCCAAAAGCTTCAGCCCTGACTCTGTTGAAAGAGTCCCTGGCAAACACACAAAGGAAAAAGCCAAGTTTCTTTCTGCCACACAGTGACTTTGGCAAACCAGAATGGCTTTCTGCAAGGAAGTTCCAGGATTCAGCTGTTTAAAGGCGGAGATGAACTACTGTGAGGGCTTTGCAACTGAACATCCCAAACCAGGCACCAACTGGTGCATCACTGTACCAAGCTAGAATTAAACTAGGAAACAACTCCTCCATTCCCTACAAAACTCCCACTGAATTCAAAGGAGCCAGTATTTAGCCCCAAGAAAGAAATGCATTATTTATATTTCTGCGGAGTACTTCATTTTTCTTGGGTCACTAACTGCTGAGGTTTTGTTTATTCATCAAACCTTTTTAAAAGGACTCTGAAAACAGAAAAAGGCAAAGTGGTCAGAAAGGTTTGGCTTTACTACTTTAACAGCGGCAGCACTGGGCACTTTCCGAGCACTTTTCATCCGAAGACTTCAGAGCGTTTTATAGACATTCATGAACGCACCTGCTCATGTCACTGGGGCAGTCGTGTCCCCATTTTAAAGCTTTGTCACCTTCTACTTCTCTAGAAAAAGTCCCTGAAGTCAGTCTGTGAAACTTATTTTGAGGTGAGAGTTACGCTGGATTTGAAACCAGCTTTCCAAAGGTGAAAGGCAAGTATATTAACTTACTGTGCTTCCTACAGCATCCAGCACACACCTGCCCTGGCTTGCAGCCAATCAAAGGCAGTTCCACTTGCTGAATAACTACTTGATCAAACCCTAAAATTCACAGGGTCCTCGCTCTACTTTTAATTGCAGTTAGCAAACGTCTCTCCTAGAATAGGCGTAGCAAAGAAAACTCATTTTAAAATACTCTCCACCTTCTGTTCCACCCCCTCATTCATTGACAATCTTCTCTGTATAAGCCCCTAAAACCTGCAAGATCAAAATCCATCCTTATTTAAAAACAAAACGACAGTGTTCGACAATAGTGGTCCAATGGTGGTCCAACAGGTGCAATAATGCAAGTACCGTAGAATACTGTAGTCTATATATGTTTGTCGGAAGGCACTACTGATAAAAATCAATGAAGCAAAAGGCAAAAGACAGCTAGAAACCCTAAATAATATATTTGTTACATGAGTAGATGAAACACCCGCCAGCACTCTGGGCAACATTTTGCTCACAAAGGACTTTGGCAGACAGACCCACAAACACCGGAGAATCTTATTACTATCTGAAAATGCATCAATTGCACCACTGCTGCTTACGCTGCCTACAAGAGTGGGTTTAGCTTTCAAACTCCACTTCCCCCAATGTGCAAAGGCCACAAGAGTCTTTATGTGAGAGCCATGGCTGAGTTGTCGGATTCAGAGACAAGCCACACGATAAAAGAGATCGTGAAATGATCTGCTCCAGCAGAGCTGGTAACAAGGAAATACACACTATCAGATATAATTCAATAAGATGCATCACTAAACTCACCTTAGCCCTATGGAAGAACTTCTTCCCCTTAATCATTTTCCTTAATCCCTTCCAGCTTGGTATTGATTTGGGGTTTTTATTTTCTTCCCAGTCGGTTCTTTTCCTCTCTCTCATTCACACACATTCCTTTCATGGTTTACCCTTACGTATATCATCCACCTGGCTGAAGGCAGCAGCTCTGCAGGTCACACTGGTTTTCCCAACACACCCTTATCAACAAAGGGCAACAAAAACAAGGTGCATGCTCCATTGCCTTCACCAGCTTGGCTGTCAGCTTGATCCACAAGCCTGTGGCTACGTTTGAGTTTGTGTGTGAGGCAGAGGGAGACGGACTGGAGTTTACTCTTGGTTATACCTGAGGTAAATTGTGTAAAGTCACTAACTTCCATGGATTGACAACAAAGTATCAAAGAACAGACTTTGACCCAGGGTTGTTTTAACATTGCGAAATTTGCAGAGATTGTTTTAAAGACATGGATCTTTTTTGCATTCTCTGGTCAGTTCCTTTGTTATTTTGCCAACCAAAGCTTTGCCAACACTGGGAATTGGCCACAACTTCAGCCTAGGAAGACAGCAGACAGGCAAAGCTGCTATTTACAACAAAGGAGCTTAGTCCTGCTTAAAACCATGGTGAGATCTACTGGTGTAAACCACCGCTTTCCTTGTCTGCACTTGTGCAGATACACTGGTGCCTGGCCATTGATCGGGGAAGATTCCCAATGGAGACAAGATTTTGCCAAAATTCCACTGAAAAGCATCATCTTCCACCCCTCCTTCACTCCACCACTTCTGCAGTCCATGTAGGGTCCCCTCTGCACTACCATACACAGGAACCCATTTACACGTGAGAGCAGAAGGGAGAGAGCTGCTCCTTATTTTTACCTTGTTCCCAAACGGCACTCAATGGCGCCCTAGGGCCAAACTGTGAGCCCTTCTGAGCACCAGCAAGTCCTGCTGAAGTCGATCGGAGTTGCAGGTGCACTGGATCTCTCAGGATTTGGGCCTGGGGATTAACCAGTGCTGGAGTATGCTTTGGGAACACAGCAGAACCATGGCACGGTCCCATTATACTGCAAGAACGAACCATGTAAGTCTACCAGGCTGCAGCCAGATCCCCACCATGAATGTCACCACAGAGCAGGCAGGCCCTAACCACTAACGTCCTCTGACCAGCAGCACTGGCAAGTGCTTCAGAAATTGAACTCAAAACCACAATTGCCTAAGGAGGTTTGTGTTTCCCTCCCAGGAACCTCTCTCTTGAGCCTGGCTTAGTTTGAAACCATTGCCCAGCCCCAGTTACCAGCACTGCAGTTTTCTCTCTCCTTGCATGACTAAGAACAAAGGAACACAAGAAATCTGTCTTAAGTCGCTGCACTTCTTGCTGTCTCTCTGGCCATGGAAACATCAGAGGTTTATCCGCCTTGATGATATGTCTGCTGCATTGCTCCTGGTCAGGAAAAAGCAGAAACTAATCCAGTGTCCTGCTGCTGGGCTCAGGCAAACACTTCAATACTGTGAAACTAAGGGTCATTCTGCCCTGGGTGGGGAAAAACTGCACTGGAGAAAGCAAACCCCAAAAGTTTCATCTAGCAGCATTTCCAACCTATCGTCATTCCAATAGGGAAGTAAAGCCCCACAATTCCTCAAAACACTCTCCAGCACTTCTGCACTGTTCCCCAGGTACCCAGCCACCTTCGCAACACAGCTCCAAACAGCGCTATGCTACGTTGCCATGACTTCTTCACCAGTGATTGATCTAGAGTCTCTAGGGGGGCAAAGAGGCAAACCCCAGCGGATAATTCTCCAATGGAAATCCTCATGAGTTTGTGGGAGATAGCACTGCATTGGGTACAGGAAGGGAGGAATGTGTCTTAACCCGGCATCATGGTCCAGTGTATGTGGTGGGGGAGGGAGTCAGGGAAGAATTCACACTCCTACATCCCAGGTGCTTTACCGAAAATAAAGCGTAATTGCTCAGGTTTCATGCAGGTGAAGGGAACAACCCCCAGCTCTTAAGAGTTAGACCCACAGCGGACAAAACACTAGGAGACAGACCGACATTCCTAAAGCAGCTAATGCTGTGTAAAATCCAGAGCTGGAAGAAACACTCTGTTTATCCTCTAGGCTAACCCCTGACGACAGCAGAGTAAGGATCTACAGTTCCTTCTAGGCACAGCCGTTAAACATCTGATACTGTAAGAGTGCAGAGCTGGTGGGGAAACAGCGATGGCAGAGCCCAGCATAGCCTTTCCATTCTAGCTGGGGCAATTTTCTATTTACACTTCATGTAAATAAACTCCCCGTTACCCTTCCAGGGCGAGTTAGGCCATTTGTAAAAACCACCAGCTTCTCTCATCCTGAGCCAAGGGATGTGAGCGCAATGGGCAGTTTTCATCTCAGTCTCTATACACTTAATGAAAATGAAGGATCGTAGTCCTGGCACAAAAGCAGAATTGTGTTTCAGGGGCGGGGGTGTGAACGCCATGTTATTTTCCAGCAGCATAAATAACTGAAAGCTAAATATGATTGCTAGAGTGCAGGGCGGGTACGGGGTGTGGGCGGGTGTCTGTATTGCAGCAGAGATGGCTGAGCTCTGTGGAATTGGTGCTTCTGTGCTGAGGGGCAACAGAAGCATCCCAGTCAGGATTTAAAGTTTCATAGCGCTCGAAAGGGGAAGTGGGAGGAAGAAAAGCCTAGACTAAATGTCTTGTTGAAAGGAAAATCAAGGGATGAATAAACAGCATCCTTAGAGCTCATCGCCCGAGTGTGAACGCCACATCAATGTTGTCTTTCCCACTCTTCCCTGGGATCCAGTCACAACACAACAGTCCTGCAGGAACTGAGTTTACCCAACTGGGCTCCCACTGGTCCCCCAGGCATACAAAAACCAGAACAAGGTGAACAGATAGCTGAGTCCCATCTACACTGCAAGACCTGCAAAAGGTGTTAACATAACCCAGTCACTGTCCAGCACTTAACAGTTGGAAACAAAGTTCGGGGTTGGGTATACAGAGACGACAGCCTGCTTAGTACCATGGCAAACACACCATTAAAAATCCTTTTAACCTTTCGTTAAAGAAACAGAAAAGAAGGAAAAACAGTTAAAGCATTTGAAATGTAAAGTATTAAGGCTTTTAGGTTAAAAACATGTTTTGTTCCCTTTCCCAGGAGAGCGTCTTTAGCCTGTTTGACAGTCACTCAGATGGTATTGAAGAGGGCAACACTGGTCCTTTTGGGTAAAAGAGAAGAAGTTAGTTGGATGAGCCGGAGCTGTTGTTGCTGCTGCTGTTGTTAAAGTCCAATCCCATTTAGTTTCAGGTGGTGCCTGGGATTCAGCTGGCGCCAATAGAGGTGGTGATGTGATCTGGATTCCTCTCTCTGGCCTGAGGTAATCAGGGCATCTCTCAGGATTAGGACAAAGAAGGGCCGGGGTCCCAGGAGACAGTGGTGGGGTCCCGGCAGCCATGATGGTGAAGCTCACTCTACTAACCTCCATCTGTTCTTCTCTCTTTGTTTTAAGAGCCCCAAAAGGGAGTGATGTATGGAATAGCCCATCCCCTCATTAGTGTCCACCAATCAGGCTCAGTACTCGACACACCAATTTTGGTTCATTAATTTCCAGTTTTGTATCTTCTGTTTTTACCAAGTTTGATTTTAACACTGTCCTTAAGTTACGTCAGTAGGCCTTGTTGCGTAGACTCGGTATTTGTGTCCCTTTTGTACCACTTCCCTTCAACATTTGTTATTATAATTTATTGTGATATTGTATGAACTTTCACTCACTTTTCACCATTGATCTTACAATTCAGGTACATTTTTAGGTCCAATAATTATGACAATCAAATTGTGCTTCAAAATTTTGGGGGGACTAACTTGATGTAACCAGGTGTCCCAACACAGTAATAACGAAGGAGTCGATAATATAATGAAAAAAGTTTAGATGGAACCTTAAAATACTCCACTGAAGAAAGGCCTGGTCTGTCCTGGCTTTTAGTGGTGATTTTGTAGAATGCTCCATTTACGACATTAGACTATGACGTAGCCAGAGGGTAGGTGGACAGAGGGATACCACACAATATGGTTCGTAAGAGCTGAGATTTTCAGTAGTGCTTTTACAGTTCCCTTAGCAACCCAGTTTATTAGGCATTTACATTTGTGAAGTATTTAATAAATAATAGTAGCAGCAACTACAGTAAAAATAGGTTCAGATCTTCAATTGGTGTAAATCAACTCAGCTCCAATGAATTCAATTAATCTAGAAGAGGGGATTTGCATTATTAGAAGCATTTCCTTTCACTGTTAATGGATTTTAGTGCACTATTATAGTTGGATGCATCAGGGCAAGGGTTTTGCAAGTATCTGTATAGCACCTAACACAAAGTGGCTCTGGTCGGTGAGTGAGGCCTCTGGTGATACTGTAACACAAGCAATACTACTAGAAATGTACTTTAAAATAGGTAATTTATCTAACCAAATCAAATAGAGCTGGGTGAATAATTCATAACAAATAATCCAATTAATTTTGCCACAGTTTGTGTTTGCAAAATATTAACAGATCACGATTCAGCTGGGAAATTATTCCATGAATAAATTTCTGCAAAGAATTCTTGGTTTGTGTATTTTGCGTGGAGAGTTCATTGAGTGTCTGATGCTGCATATTCAAGCCGGTGTCACTGGATGCGTGGTTTACAGGGTCATATATCTGTCCCCAATGGGATGAGTTTAACTCTTTAGAATCAGGGTTCTGGTTCTGAAAAGTCACAATTCATAAACCGTAAAATCTGCTTTTCGCTAACATTCTGCAGTATTTTCTTAAACTTTTCTAGCTGGGCACATGTGTATAGGTGAACTCTTGTTCACTGGAGAATTCACACACAAAGGGGCACAAATGCCGGAGAAGCAAATTAATGCACAGATTGCAAAGAATAGTCACATAAGATTTCTTCAGCTTTCACTCAGTTGTAAAAATAAATACTTTCCTCTGCACATGTAAACATTTGCTAACATGGTGTCATACCACAGTGTTCTCATCTGAACTAGAGAAGGCGTCTGAGCCAGAAGCGGGCATCACATTTGAATTTTCTCAAGAGTTCGGGGCTGTTCAGATCTAGAAACGTTGGTTCCGGCTCATCACTAATTCCAATAAAGTCAAACAAAACTCACTGCTCTCTTTTTAAGCAATGGAAGTTAATTGCTCCAGACCTCTGCCAGTAGCTTGCAATTCATAGCTTAAGGTGTTTCTAAAGCACTAGCCTTATTAAATATCATAGAGCGCAGGATTGTTTGTGTTTGAAATGGCCAGATCCCCATTAGCAAATTGCAAGTGGTACCAGGAGGTAGTGTTGTTTGCATTGTGCTGTTTAAAGTTTGCATCACAATGTCCTGCTGTAAAGCCGGCCAACTGCTCTTTGTTATTATTACCTCATTTCTGAGATTTCCCCTGATTGTATCTGGCAGATCTTCAACTGGAGAAAGCCCCAAACTGAGCTGCCTTATCTGCAAGTGCTGGATGCGAGCAGCTAATCAGGAAATTTGCCACAGTCCATGTATATTACACAGATTTCACATCCCAGAGGGATTTCTTTTTATGAGTTCTCACTCTCCTGCATGAAATCCGAACTACTTTGTAATCCAACACCCTAATGTACCTTCCCTCCGATCCCCCAGGGCCTTGATCCAATGAGCAAATTTGGCAGCCACCAACTTCCAAGCATGATCAAACACTTTGGAGATGGACTTCATCCTCTCCCCCTGGAAGATGAGATTTCCAGAGCCCTGCCCTAGCACACTGAAACAGGATCCAGGCCGTATGAAATTAAACAGAGGAAACATCAAACCCGAATGCTAAAACTGGCAGCAATTGCCTAACACTTGTCTACCTAAGACTTCGCAGCTGGCACTGTGTTACGCACCAGTCAACTGGAACTAAAACCCAGATGCTGCTACTTCAAAAGCACAAGTTCCTCCCACAAAGGAGATTCTCTTTTAATTGTTAGCAGTAGAGGGCCAATGACACACAGATGAGTCACTCTGATTTGACCCACTAGTGGTTAATGGTGTGCACAAGCGAGCACACACACTTTTCATTACAAGCCTGTAACTCGATCTCCTTCAATTTTTACAACTTACATTTTATCATAAAATGAAGACTGTAAAGAAATGTTTTCACTGCCAGGAAATTTACACACACATTATATACCGAAATTGTCACCTAATAGGTGGCACAAGGCTATGTGTATTTAAAAGATACAGCAAAGAGGCAAACTATCTCTTCGCGATATTCCCTAGAAAAATCCTCACCCATCTAACTAAATATTGAATCAGCAGATTAATTAGCGCTTGCTTTACTACTGTGATTAAGCGACCGTACACAGGGTGTCTACAAATTAAATGCTAAGAAAAACCACCAGTATTGAATGTTAAGGTTGCAAAAGGCAATGAACTGATGATGGGAGCTGGTTAATTTCCTTCTCAAGTCTAACAAGTCGCAGTGATCACTGGATTTGCAAAGGCCACTCAGATTTTCAGACAGCTCTACAGTGCAGCACAAGAAAGTAATGCCAATGCAGGAATTAAATGCTGTTTGTAGAGTGTCAGAGATTCGTAGATGCTAGGGCCAGAAGGGATCACTGTGATCATCTGTCTGACCTGCATACACAGGCCATAGAACTTCCCCAAAATAATTCATTTAAACTAGAGCAGATCTTTTAGAAAAACATGGAATCTTGATTTTAAAATGGCCAGTGATGGAGAATGACCACAACCCTTGGTAAGTTGTGCCAATGGTTACTTACCCTCCCTCTTAAAAACATACGCCTTATTTCCTGTCTGAGTTTGTGCAGCTTCAACTTCCAACCATGGGATCTTGTTGTACCTTTGTCTGCTAGATATGTATGCTGTGTTTTGTTCCGCGTTACATCCCCAGCTTTCCTTAAATGTTGGCTTTGTATTTAAGTTTGAGGGAAAAGGAGAAAGTTAGAGACGCCAAATTCATTCTCCAGCTTCCTGGCCTGATATGATTATTGTGGGACAAGATAACAACAAAAGGAAGAAGTTTAATGGAGCGTGATAAAGTGCTTATATATTATTGATTCAAAACACAGGAGTGTTCCGGGGTAAGTGAGACAGGTTCACTTGCCATTGCTAGTGGTGTATTGCACTAGCTAGTGATGGTGTGCAAACCGCGGACTGGGGCGTCGGCCATGGACAGGGACATCGGCCTTGAGAGCTAATTCCCAGAGTGACCAGGAGGAGGTGCCAATGCAGTGGTGAGTGGAGCAACCCGTGACACCTAGTCACATGGAAACATCGTGCCCGTACCTTTGTTACCACACATAGTGCACTTTCCCAGAGGTGATGTGGTGATGACTCCATAGCCAAACATGATTTCATGCTCATTAGTGGAGGCTGAACTTATTGTCTTCTGCTCTGAAAGCACAAGCCCCTACCCCCCGAGCTAAAGGAGAATCTCCCTTAGCTGTAGCAGAATTAGGGTTCCCCCACCAGCCACCGAGGGTGTGGCATAGAACTCTGATCTGCAGCTCCTCTCCCTCCAGGTCCCACAGCATCTTCTTTATGACTCAGCCCTCTGGCCAAGTCACTCAGCATTCCTCCTCCCAGGGGACAGTCCATCGGCAGTTCTAGGCAGTCTTCCCATGCGCTGCCTCAGTTCTACGTCACACCCTCAGTGGCTGGTAGGGGAACCCAGGCCGCCCTCTTCTCTGGGCTCCAGCCTACAGACCCTCAGCTCAACAGTTCTGGGCTTCCTCTCTCTGCCCTCACTGCTCCTTCCCTGGACTGCTTCCTACTCTCTTCTTCCCCTTCTCTCTCTGGGTCTACCAGCTCCAAACCTTTCTCCCTCTTCCCAGGGAGTGACTCTCTCTGCCTTCCTGTAGCCTTTCCCAGAAGCCCAGTCTGTAGCTTGCTACCCTGCTTTATAGGCCCTGCCTGTTCTTCCACAGGTGAGCCGCTCTCTAATTAGTTGCCTCCAGCCTACAGCTCCTGTTTGCAGCCTAATTAGCTGATTGGGCCCACTTGGCCCAATTCCGCTCTTGCAGGGCTAGTGTGGGGCTCTCACCCCATCACACTACGCATTACCGAGGACATTAATTCTTTTGGATCAGCAGGTTGAGCCAGAGCCCCCGTACCAGCAGCAAAGTCAGCTCCTGGAGAGGGAGATCTAGCAACATTCAGCAGCCCAGTTGGAATGGCGACATGACTACTTGTGTGCTGGGAACGTTGAGCCATTTTTAGCGGCCCTACAGCAGCAAAATCCCTTGAGCCAGTCCCACTACTCGATGATCTTCCTGTGCAACATGCGTTGCGGTAATACCCAAGAAAACAAGCAAAGGACACAAGGAGGGGAACGCCCTTGGTTACGTGTGTTAGGGTGATCCCTTTCACAATCCTAGGTTACATGAGGTTTTCATGGGATGCAACATCTATTGTAGCGTGGGAGGCACTTTGCCATTTTCCCATCACAGCCCTAGTCTTTGTTTGACGTGGAGTCTCTTCAGGAACAAAAAGTGGAAACTGAACAGATTGTTTTCCAAGTGGACATTTACATTTAAATAATGATGGAAATAGGAATTATAAACAACTCCATTTATTCAATGAAGATAAAGACGTTGCCCCAGGCAGCTGTTATCTAAAGCATCAGAAGGAAAATCAGTATTAAAATAATGATTAAATCAGTTACAACAAACCACTTCCTGGCTCAATAATCACTCCAGCCATTTATTTTTTCCCAGGGGCCTCTCGGTTCTCCTTTGTATTCCCCACCATGCAAACGCCCAGTGTTGGGCTGAAGGGACTTGACACAGTTCTATACAAGATGTAGCCGATAATGCTCTTGACTTGGCTACATTGGATCGTTTTAAAACTATTCAAGCCTCCCAGCCAGAGCTGGAGTGTAGAATCCACTACACAGCTGCCAGTGTAACACCGACAGACAGACCCCGGTCATCGGCAGGAGGGATCAAACCTGGGACCTCTGGAGCTCAGTGCCTGAGCTTCTACAGCATGAACTAAAAGTCAACTGGCTGTCAGCTAAGCCTGTACAGCAAATTCATTAGTCTCTCTTTCTAAGTGCCACTAGGTGTGACAAAAAGAAGAACAGGAGTACTTGTGGCACCTTAGAGACTAACAAATTTATTAGAGCATAAGCTTTCGTGGACTACAGCCCACTTCTTCGGATGCATATAGAATGGAACATATATTGAGGGGATATATATACACACATACAGAGAGCATAAACAGGTGGGAGTTGTCTTACCAACTCTGAGAGGCCAATTAATTAAGAGAAAAAAAACTTTTGAAGTGATAATCAAGCTAGCCCAGTACAGACAGTTTGATAATAAGTGTGAGAGTACTTACAAGGGGAGATAGTCAATGTCTGTAATGTGTGACAAAACACCATACCCAGGAGGTGTGTAGGTTACCCTATCCTTTCTGAATTGTAGAGGGCTCATGTAACCCTGGGGCGTTTGTTGCTTCTACCTAGAAGTTGATTTTCTGAATCACCCTTAAAATGTTAAAAGAAGAACAAGAGGACTTGTGGCACCTTAGAGACTAACAAATTTATTAGAGCATAAGCTTTCGTGGACTACAGCCCACTTCTTCGGTCTCTAAGGTGCCACAAGTCCTCTTGTTCTTCTTTTTGCGGATACAGACTAACACGGCTGCTACTCTGAAACCTTAAAATGTTCTACCTCTGACTTCCCTACGTGCAAATCTTGGCTCGCAGACGCTGACAAACGGTCGGTGTTTACTAAGAAAGAGGATGCTATTTCACCCCGGCAGCCCTGCACTGACCTCTCAGGAAAGACAGGTTGAGGGAGCAATGTTCTGATTTCCTCTGGATTTTCACAGGCTTGATTCAATTTCAATCATATTTTTAAGGCAGCTGCTTTCAAACCAAATTCTAACGTCCAGTTGCTAGAGTATCTCCTTCTCTCTAGACTCCCTTTAATAGAAATGGGCCTGAACCAAATCCTTGGATCTGAACTTCATGGGTGCCAAGCGGTATGGAATCAGGATCCCGGTCTGGTTCTGAATTACTTAGCAGTTCCCCATCTCAATGATGGGGCGAAAATAAGACTGAGAATCCCAGCCCCCATACTTGGGGGAAGTTCTGGTCCAATCTTTGTGGCTCAGGACCATCTCTGTTCAAGACAGGGGAACATGCACAGTGACATGGCACAGCTTCGAGTGCTGGGTCCTGAGTAACCACTGCTTTATCAATGGAGTCCCACCGAGCTGGAATGATGCATTAGCGAACTGGGTGGGTCCCTAATTTTAAATACTCTTTTCTCTTCCGTCATCCTCCTTCACCCCAGCTCCATCCCTGCTGAGGTACTCCCTCACTTTCCATCCACCTCTTTCCCCTCTCCTCTGCCTCACCACTCTTGCAGCCAACGGTCCTCCTCCCCTCTCCACATGCACCAACACACATACACAAACTCTCTCTCTCTCTCTCTCACCTGAATAGCCCTGAGACACACACACTCAGCTATGCAGAGACTTCTGATCCCTGCCCATCCTATGGGCTAGGAACTCCTCTCATACATTGCTCCCAAACTTCTGATTACAACAGGGACGAGCTACATCATGCACTAAACTACGTCAGCTGCTCTCCTCTCCTGGCTCTACCTCCACCAACATCAGGAGCTGGACAAACGGGTATTGGTGACCTAGATGGCTGTTTTGCACAACAGAAGGCTGGAAAGGAACCTAATGGAGTTAAAGCATCTTTAACTTGCAATGAAAGGTCATTTGTTTACAGGCAGCACTGTTTACAAACTTGAAAATATGTCTCCATCCATTCCTGTTCTTTGCAGTAAAAAAAAAAAACAAAAAAAAAAGGTTTTCCTCCATTGTGGCTGATGAGGTTTGAAATTAACTTTTGGCTCTTTTTTTTTTAGCTCCTTGTCTGTTTCTCTGCATCACTGATGACTTCAACACAGGTCTGAGCTTGTCAATTAACTACTGCCGCAGAACCAACAAAGGAAGGTCTACCACACAAAGGATTGTTTTTAGGTAGGTCCTACACAAATAGTAATAATTGAGATAGATTATACTGTAATGAAAGAGCTAGAGACTATGTACACAACTGCCCTCTATAGGATGGAATCAGCGCTGTTCCACTGTATTTCATACAAACTGTACTGTTAACAGCCAATGCAGATTATCTTTAGAAGAAATGGGTTCTTTTAAAGCAGGAGGATCTTGTTTCTAATCCCACTGTCTCCATAAAATTTGGAATCACCATGGCACACTGCATAGTTATAACCACTAAGTCCTAGATGGCTGTGGATTTATTACAATAATTTATACATTTTGTGGTGACAGAAAGGTGACTGTTTATATAAAGAAGCTCACTGCAGACCAGGGATCAGGGAATGGCTGGCGCTCTGCTGATGAATCACTGTCTAGGTAAAAAGAACAGAGTTACAGTTTGCAATGATAGTTTTTATGGGTAAGTTTTTGTTTAATGCAATCTTTAGTGCTCAGTTACTCTATTATTGCTCTATAAACAATCAGGATGATCCTAGGAATAATAAATGAAGTTCCTGATGTTTCATATTCAGCCTGAAAACAACTAAAGCGCTTCCATCTTGCTAATAAAATACTTTGTTTTTTTTAAATGTTCTAAGTAGCCAGTGAGTTGGCTCTCTGTGCCACTTTAGGAAAACTAGCTTATATCAGCAGGACTGAATCTAGCAGATATTTTCTGCAAACTGATCTGCAGATTGAATGCTTGAATAAAGATTTATTTGTTTGTCTTTTCAAAATTCTGACATTTCAGATGTCTCTTTGTGGCCAAAAAATGTCAACATGGGGTAACTGTGCTGGGAAATTTCATTCTGCCTACCTAACATTCCTTCTGCGCCTTCAGTTGGCATTTTATTCTTCATTTCACAACAATTGAGGATGTGTAGTATAACTGCATGCTGTTAAAAATGGCTGCTGTGTTTCACCGCCCCAGAGGGGGCCGCATTTCAATACTGCGAGAAAGGATTCTTATATATAGGGCAAAAAATCTGACCTCCAGTCGACACTGTCAGGTCCTGGTGAAATTTATGGAAAGTCCAGACATTTGAGAGCAGAATTTGATCCTTCTGTCCAGATTCTGATCTGGTCATACCTTGATATAACTCCACTGACCGCAGAAGGCAACAGATCCCATTTACACATGTGAGATCAGAACAGAGCCTGTCGGCTCACTGGGCCAAATTCATAGGTGACGTGTAAGAGGGTTTTTTATGAGACCTGCTGGTATGTGGTTGAGGGCGTAAGGGAGTCTGAACTGGTGTAACTTGCACATGGAACGGGCTGAAAGAAGATGAGTTATGCCAGCTTAGACTCACCTCTGAATAGCAATTTCCCCATTTGCAAAACTCGCTTAATAATAACTCCCACTCTAACATGGGTGTTAGGAGGGTTAGTTAATTGCAGGCTCCAGTTCTCCACTGCCTTGGAGCTGGTATAATCATTCGCACCCCTGCATAGTGTCAAGTGAACCCAGATCAGAATTTCCCACTCACTTCCAGCATGAGCAGCATTTTATACCCATTTTGCACGATGATCACACCAGATATAAGGCCATGAAGAATCAGGCTCCAGGTCTTATAAAGCTCTTTGAATACATTAAGCACTGTAGAAACGCCAGGTATTATAATTACTACGAAAAGCTCATTTGGCCAACATTAAGGGAGTGCAGCATGGGCGAACTACTAACACATGCCCATATCCTATTACAATGACTAGCGAATCAATTTGCAATGCTGGGAGACCTTGGATGGATTCTAATTACTCACGTTCCAGGTGAAAGGTTAGGGCTTGCTACAAACAGATGTCTTTATCCTTTTGGAGGGGCCTACCCCGTATCAGGTACTGGGGCTGTTAAGTGTGAACTTCACCCAGAAGAAAATGAAATCTGATGAAAGACCCTAGCTACACCACAGTCAACTCACTTCAGTCCAGTCCACATCTAATCTGCTCAGACTGGTGGGTCATTTCTCCATTGAAGTTGAATGCTCACTTCTTGCCTCCCCAAAGCAGTTAGATTTTAGAACTACAAACAAGGGGAAGCCCTTGGAAATCAACACCGATCGCTGATGCACATGTTCTAATGCAGCTTAAAGAAAGACGCCCTCGC
This sequence comes from Chrysemys picta bellii, assembly GCF_011386835.1. NCBI lineage: Eukaryota > Metazoa > Chordata > Testudines > Emydidae > Chrysemys > Chrysemys picta. The sequence continues at coordinate 123,791,194 of NC_088797.1, read as the reverse complement.
CTCTGGCCTTTTCCTTCTGTTCTGCTATTTGAGCTGTTCTGCTGGTATTCATTTCCCCCAGCCCGTGCACAAAAGGCCATATGTAGCTTGGCTTAAGCAGAAGAATCTCCCATGGAAGTGACTGGACCAAATTCAGCAGTGATGAAAATCATGGTGCCAAGACTGAGTGTGAAACAGATGTATGTTATTTTAAGGATATCTTGCATGGATTTGATTGTCAGTGGGTGTGCAAGAAACACCAAAGGGGCTAAAGGGGGCATATCACTAACCAAATGTGTACAAGAAAAGCAGAAGTGCACGCCTCGCACCATCCCAAACATGGGTGGGACCAAACCCGTCACTGATATAAGTGGAGAGGGGCTTGCGCTGAAATCAGTAGGAGTTGCACAGAGTCCCCACAGAATACTACGCCGTACTGAGCAGTACCTAGTAAGTTACACCCATTTTGCTCACACACGGACTGCCAACCCCTAGAAGTTAATGCCACTTTCACATTAACTTATACCTGATTCTCCGCTGCCTTTCACCTTGCAGAATAGCCCTTCTCACCCAAGCAGAGACAATGTCAAGTGGGGGTAAAAATGCTACTGTACTGGAATGGTAGCATTTGTGCAGTCATTGACTTCTGTGCAAAGTGGGTGTCCAAAGCTACCATTCCGATATAGTAGCATTTTTAGCCCCTATTTTGTATTTGCACAAGTGTAAGTGACTCCACAGAGTGGAAGGCAACAGATAATGAGACAAGACAAGTACTTGATAGCACCACTGAATGTGGAGTTAATCAATACTGCGGATCCCATATACTGAAATTTCAACCCCAGCACATTTTCTGCTGCCATGATTTGATCCATGTCACCACTGGCTGGGACTCTGTCACCAATTAAATCAGGAGATTACTGCATCGTTTAATTTAAACCCCACTTTATAAATCTCCAGCCCTCAGCTGGAAGTGTGGGAGGAGAAGTTATTTTATCAAGCATTACAGAACAGGTACCAGTTTAAATGACAGTCACCCACTCTCCAATTCCATTCAGCACTCTCCAGCTCTTAAATTGCACAGAAAGTATAAACATGTCTGGCCCCTCATTCAGATCACTTACACCCGAACAAATCTGGAGTAACTCCCCTGAAGTTACCTGGGATTTGAATCAGTGGAAGAGAACTGGGGCTGACTCTTCGCACCTGCGGGGCTGAAGAAGAGGGTTTGCTAGAAAGCATTTAGGAGAAATAGTATCTACCACCTCCCAGTCGTTGCCAATGGAGATTGCAACTGGAAAAGGGTGGGCTTTTTAAAAGAAACAAAAAATCGTAGCAACAAAACTAATGATTTGTATTTCTTTTTCTCCTCCTCCAGGCAGCTCCGCTGGCTGCCCCTCGAGGGCTATCAGGTATCACTGTCAACATCAGCCCTTGCAGCTTTGATTAAGTCATTACAAGCCTTTCTTGTTATTCTACGTCCATTCAGAAGCAAAAAGAAACACATATAGGTGCACAGCAAAGTCCAGAAGTCCAGACACGATGGGACAAGCTTGCCCCTCAGAAAACTCCAGCTGTTTGGGACACATACGGTGCCTCTGAGTCAGCTTGCATTACACCACTGAGTGCACGCTTGATTTTCTGTTTATAGTGAAGTAGGGAGTATGCAGGGAGGAGTAAATGGACTTGCTTATGCAAAACAGTGTTACTATGCTCAGCAAGCACATAATAAAATCTCCCCAGTGCAGGGATCAGCCCAGCCCTGTGGCCCTGAGTGTGGAGTCTGACTTCTCCCCGACTTTCCACCTTGGTCGGCCTCCTAGACACCCCCCAGGGCCTGGGCAAAGGGAAAGGGATGCTGGAGTTATTGCCTTGCTCATCATGAACCAGATAGTGTTTCCCTACAGCCTGCCCTGTGGTCCAGACCAAAACACCTGAGGTTTGCTTTGGGAACTGGGGATTGATTTCTACAATTGGAGTTTGCAGCTCAGGCCCAGATGTCATTTTAATACCCTCCTCGCTCCAGGAGGTCTGCTGAAACTTGTTTCAAGTTTAAAATCTTGCTCATCACTTCTGAGGATCCTATCATCTGTTTATTTAATTGAAGTGGCTGCTGGGAGCCCCAGTCATGGACCAGAATTCCATTGCACTAGGCGCTGTACAAATATGGAACAAAAGAGACAGTCCTTGCCCCAAAGAGCTTATTGTCCCATCTCAACAGCACCATGTTCCTCCCTATCAGGTGAATCCCGCAACCTTTGAGGGGAACTCAAAGGTCCACTAGGCAGCAGAACCACTGCTATTACACTCTGCAGGGGGAGCAATGCTGGGGGATCGGTGCGCTATAAAGCACCACACTGTGGCATCTCTCTCCGCAGCAGCAGCGTGGAGAGGGGTAGGCATGGAGAGCAGAGCTGCAAACTACAGGAGTATTTCCCAGGGCAGTTACAACAGGCCGAAGTAGCAGCCCTGCTCTGCATAGGTGTAAGTGACTCCACAAAGGGTGGCCATGGGGTGGCTACATGGGGCGGGGGGGAGGCGGGCGGGGGGAGGGGAGGGAGTCCCTGGGCTGGGGGCAACTTGCATTCCTCATCCCAAATGTAATTCACATGCTCAAAGCCTCTATATTTGCATGCTGTGCTGATGATATGGATTTTTGCCCTCTCTTAGGGGAGTCGCCACAGATGGAGCGAGGAGCTAGTGGCTGTGAGGGGGCATCCCATGAAACCCCACTATTGTCTTTGACCTTCTAACTCCCCTCTCTGACCCACTGCAGAAGCTCCAAGAAAGCTGATTTCATATTTTAAATCCCTGATGCTGAGCTGTTCATAGAATGATAGTTAAAGATGTTAAAAGGGAAGTGAGTGCAGTGCATGCCTCTTTGCTGATGGAATTAGTAATGTCCATCTTCACCAGGAGCCCAGCATAATTCATATGAATAAAATAACAATAATACTCTGCACTCCAGTAGTGCTTTTAACCCACCGATCTCAAAGCACCTTACAATAGCATGTATGCATCATTGCCCCCGTTCTGCAGACGGGGAAACCGAGGCACAGAGAAGTGAGTGACTTGCCCTGAGAGTCGCTAGCTGATTTGGGATGAGGATCCTGGTCACCTGACTTCAAACCCTGTGCTCTAATCACTGGAGATGCTGTCTTTCCTTCCTTCTTAAGGAAGGCTGCAAATTTCTTTGTACACTGGTGCCCTTCCAATTGGCACAAAGGGCGACTCCTGAAATCCCTGGGAGGGAAAAGGGTTAAATAAGGGAATTTCATTCCTTTCTTGTAATATTTTCTAGTGGGGGGGAGCCATGTTGTACAAGCAGGAGTTTTTTCACTGGCGCTAGGCACTTGCACTTATCAATGGGACCTTTCAGGACTCACTCTCCCTGATTGAGACATCATTTCCTGTCCAACACACTAACCCCATTGATAACTTCAGCTTGATGGGAACTTTTCAAACCCACCAGGAAAGGCTAGGAGACCCAGAAGAATATATACATGAAAACAGAACTGGAGCTTAAAAAATAAAAAAAGAAAGAAAGAAAAGAAAGAAAGAAACAACCGCTTTGGCCATGACCCTTACTCCAATACAAATACACACAGAAAGCTGCACATCAGTGAACAAGCACAACATCAGCCACAGAGAAACACTTGGGACTTACTGTCTATGGCTTTGGTACTGACCAGTCTACGCACTTCAGCCCAGTTGATGGGTGGGGTGAGGGGTGGGAATGCAAAAGGAAACATAGGAAAGATGATGAATGTTCCCTTTTCTGCCTTCATTCCATTTCATTTCATCCGTACCACAAACTAGGGATTTGGGTCAGGGGACTCACTATGTAAAGGTCAAGCTTTTGGTTGAAGAAACTAAAGCACTATCGCCTGCATTTTTCAGACGTGACTAATGATTTGGGGTGCCCAAGTACAGACGCGTCAAAGGGAGCTGATTCTGAAAATCAGGCCTCTTTAAGGGATCTCACGTTGGCCACCCAAAAATCAAGGAACCTGTTTCTTGCAGGTTCAGCATGACAAACAGGTTTGATCTCATGGATCGTGACACGGCTTTGAAGTTTGCGGCGGCTGTGCACATCCATGACTCTAGCTAGAAGGGACTTTCTTAGTATTCTAAACACACACAGGCCCAAACCGCAAGCTTCAGAAACAGATCAACATTTTCCCAACGTTCAACAGTGCTTGGATGGAGGGTTGGAGCTCTGAGCTCTTTACGAGTATGACAGAGCAACCAGTGCACTTCCGAGTGATCTTATAACCCCAGCCAATTATGTTCTAGCTGCCTAGAAAGATAGCAGTGGGTCTGGATTATTGCTAATTAGGATACCAAGCAGAAGCCCTCTCACTCTTCCAACCGCCTAGGAACAGCATAGCAAATAATTTAATCACTGGAGCCAATGCTGAATTTTGTAATTTGGGAAAACACACAAGTAACTGTAAAGCAAAGTTCATTTTCATACCAACACGGGCTGCTGCTGGAGAGACAAGGATGAAATGGCATAGAGCACATCGAAATACATAGACATGAATACAGTGAGGAGGCATGTTCTAGTGTTTAAAGCAGAGGACTGGGACCTGGTCTACACTTCAAAGTTAGGTCTACGTCTCTACATTACTCAGGGCTGTGAAAAATGTCACGCCCTCTGCAATGTAGTTAGGCTGACCTAAGCCCTGATGTAGACACCTCAATGGAAGAATTCTTCATCTCTCAGAGTGCTGAATTTACCACAGTGACGGAAGAACCCTTCTGTCGCTGTAGTAAGTGTCTACCCTACAGCAGCAGAGTTGCAGTTGGGCCACAATAGCATTTCTCCATACCATGGAAGTCAGCACTCCTGGCTTTTGTTCCTATCTCTGGAAGGGGAGGATGGGTTAATGGTTAGAACAGGGGACTGGGAGTCAGGACACGCGTTCTATTCCCACCTCTACCATTGACTCATTGTGTGACCTCAAGCAAGTCACTTCTGCAAAACAGGCCCTCGGTGTTTGAAGTTAGGCACTCAAAACAAGAAGCCATTCTTGACAAATCTGGGTCTTAACCTCTCAATGGCTCAATTAACCCTTCTGTAAAACAGGCGGGATAATACTGGATTTACCTATCTCACATCCTGTAAAGAGTCTGCAAAGTGCTTTGAGCTCATTCGAGGCAACAGGCTATATAAGTGCAAAGTCTTATTTAATGTTATTATGATGGTGCGGAAATGTACAAACCAATACAAGTAATATTTCCAGTAAGTAAAATGAACTGTTACCTGCAGATCAAAGAATTTGCTGTATCTCCGGTAGATGATCTGGGAAGTTGAGTCAGACCATGTTACGTTTATGATATATACCTGTTCGGGGGAAGAAAAAAAAATGTCAACACAGTGCCTGAGGAGCCCTAAAGCATTGGCTGCAGTTCAAAGGCAGAAAAGTCAGGCCCAATGTGTGTGTCTATATAAGGAGATGATTTCCAATCTCTAATAAGTTTGACAGTCTAATCCCACTCAGTCCCACGTGCACACTAGAAGAAACACAGCACCAAACTCAAAGTTAGTCTAAATTAAAGCTGTAGTTCTGTCCTGAACTCACCCTGGGCTTCCATAGGCTTCTCAGGAGAATGCCCAGTGTTACACAGCATAGAGCAGGGTCTTCCACCAATCCACGCTAGTAACTCCGATTGACATTACTTTGCCTGGGTTTAAACCTTTATTAAAATATTAGCACACTCCTTCCATCCCCCTCTGCCCCAAATCTATAGGGGCACTGGGCACATGCTGCTGGTGGGATTGAGCAGGGGCCAGGAGAGCCGCTACATTCCACCTCATGCCCCCATTTGAAGCACGTGAGGAGCCATGCTTGAGTCACCTGCCACACTTTCCTTGCACACCTTGGAAATGAAGGTTTGTGCAGAGAAAATAGTGGCAGCCTGGCTCCAGCGGCAGTCTTGCTCCCACAAAGGCGGGGAGGACAGCTAACCGTAGAGGGACTGGCACATCCCAGGCCTGCTGCTGTCCCCCAAAACTAGGGATCTGCAGGCTTCCCATATCTCCTTCACAGGCAGCCCAAGACTTTCTCCCTGGAGAAGCATTTTGGTACCGTAAGACATTTTGATTAAAAAACTAGAACAATATAAAATTAATCTGGCAGATATTAAATGGATTATAAACTGACTAGCTGCTAGGTCACAAAATATAAATATAAAAGGGGAATCATCATTCAGTGGGCCTGTTTCCAGTGGGGTCCTGCAGGGATCAGTTCTTGGTCCCCAGTTGTTTAACATTTTTATCAATAACCCCGAAGAAAATATAAAATCATCACTCATAGGGGACTGGTAAATAATGAAGAGGACAAGTCACTGTCACTGATTCCGAGTGATCTGGATCACATGGTAAACTGGACACCAGAAAACAATGTGTGTTTTTATATGGCTAAATATAAATGTATATACCTAGGAACAAAGAACGCAGGCCGTGCTTACACAGTGGGGGACTGTACCCTGGGAAGCAATTATTCTGAAAAAGATATGGGCGTTATGTCGCATAATCAGCTGAACATAAGCTCCCAGGGTGACGCTGTGGCCAAAACAGCTAGTGCCATCCTGGGATGCATAAACAGGGGAATCTCAAGCCGGAATAGAGAGGTTATTTTATCTCTGTATTTGGCACTGGTGTGACCACTGCTGGAATCCTGTATCCAGTTCTGGTGCCCACAATTCAAGGATGTTGATAAATCAGAGAGAGTTCAGAGAAAAGCCACCAGACTGATTAAAAGATTAGAAAATATGCCTTACAGTGATTGTGCTTCTTGAGTCTATCTATTTAAGCTTAACAAAAACACGGTTACAGGATGTCTTGATTACAGACTCTAAGGCTACGTCTACCCTGCACACTTTACAATGGTGCGGCTGTGTCACTGTGGCTGCGCTGTGTGGCTGCTCTTTATCCTGGTGACAAATAAAACCACCTCCAGTGAGGGGCGGTAGCTTTGTCGCCAGGAGTGCAGCTCCTACCAACGAAGCGCTGTCCACACCGGCACTTTTCGTTGTTAAAACTTTTGTAGTTCGGAGGGGTGGGGAGAGCGTTTTTTCATGCCCCTGAGCGGAAGACAGGATACTGAGCTGGATGGACCTTTGGTCTGACCCAGTACGGCCGTTCTTATGTTAGATGATCACAGTGATCCCTTCTGACTGTGCAATCTATGAAAGGAATCTCCGCCAGACTCATTTTAGGGAGTTGCAACTGTACAAACCCTGCAGGCTAGAGGGCCCAATACAGCCCCAAATCAGCCTCATGTGATACAGTTCAACTGTATAGTACATTATACACTGGGAGATGGATTCACCACTGCCTTGTACCTTCAGATATCTTTTACACCTGTAAAACAGCCAGATGGGAATGGCAGCGTTTTGCACCGAGTTAACACCAGTGAAAGTGATGACACAAGATGCAAGACCCTGTGTAAGTCACCCCTGAGTAGGGGACCTCCCAGCATGGAGTATATGTTCACTGCCCTGGGCTACTTTCTACCATTTGGGGCATGGCCCCTATGGTCCAAGTTCCTGTTGTGCCTTGTCTTCTACCAGTGCCCTCTCGTGGACACTGCATGGCGTCCTGCCGCTGTCGTCCCAGATTCCTCTGGGTGGGGAAGTCATCAGTTTGGCGGAGTGGGAACCCCCACGAGGTTTCCATGCTCTGGTCACCAGGGTTCCTCTCAGGCTGGGTGTTCTGAGGCCTCTTTCTCTGTCTCCTTTGCCAGGAAGACACTGCTTGGTTTCTGGTGGCTGCCTCAGTCAGCAGGCTAGTGCTCCTTCCCTCAGGCAAGGCGAGAGCTAGCTCCTGCCTCTTTGCTGGTCAGCCCCAACTGAGTCAGGCTCCCACCTTTTCTCTCCTCTCCAGGCCTGGCATTGGCTGCAGATATAACAGAGCTGGGCTAGTTGGACCCCAAGGCCCTCCTTAACCCCGTTCCTCTGGTTCACCACAACATGGTTAAAACAATTATTTCCTGACTTGTCACGTCCTTGCCTCCAGCCACACAAATATAGAAAAAAAATGGATCCCAGTGTAACGGAACGCAGAGTGTGGCCCACTACTGTGTCTTTAAAGTAAATGTCAAACTTCATCTACCAACACAAGATAAGGATCTGGTAGAGGAAATGGAAGGAGCAGGACTGCATCTCCTCCTATCTCGCAGCCCAAATCCTTAGCAGCAGGAACTCTTGCTTTTTCAGTCTGTGCAAGTGTGAGGTTCTGTATCTCCAGAGATCGTGGCTGGATAAGCATCGCTCCTTGCCTCTGGCTACATCAGGCTGCCTTGCAAAGGTCTGTGGGTAGATAATTGCCTTTATGCTTTTTAAAAGATAAGGGGTACTGCATTCAGCTCCCTGGAGAGGCCTCAGAGAAAAGGTGGAACAAAGGATCATAGTGGGATATTTTTTTCCCTTTCTTCTTTCCTGATGGGAGGGGGAGCCTTCAAATGTCTTCTTAACCAAGGATCCCCATCTGTTATTACCATGTTCAACTCCCATGTCAGGTTGAACACGGTACCAAGTGAAAAAGGCTGACGGCAGATCCCTACAAGGTCGTGCAATCTCTCTCCCTTACAGGGGGAAAGATGGTCCAGTGATAAGGCACTAGTCTAAGACCCACGAGATCTGTCACAGGTTTCCTGAGTGCAAATGACTCAGCCTCTGTATCCCTCAGCTCCCAATCTGTACAACGGGAATAATAGCACAGCCCTGCCTCATGGGGATTGTTGGGGGAATAAATATGTTAAGGAGTATGAGGTACTCAGACATGACAGTGATGAGGGCCATCTAAGGACCTTAGATTGACAGACAAACCACCAGCGCATGGGCATCGTGAGGAGCGTATTTGCCAGGTTTAAAGCCAAAGCTGCACAAAAACAAATTTTTCCACAAGATTCTTGTGCAAAAATGTTTGTTACTTCATTCCAGGGCATTTCGCAACCCAGAAATTTAGTTTTTCATCGAGTTTCTACAAAAAGGCCACTTTTGGAAAACGTTCAATGGGAATGGCTACAAATAGAAAAAACACAAGGTTCAGAATTGTACTTGGTGGGTGCAAGCTGATTTGTATTCTTAATTGGGGTCCTCAAAAATGGATAACATAGGAGTGAAATAGGCCTAGTTAAATACAAAAAAAACCACTAAGTGAGATTTCCTAACTCTCTTTTTGCAAGTTTGTACCTTTCTCAAAAGTTGAACACAATATGCAAATACCATAAATCTCAAGGTTTTTTAAATATCATTTCATTTTCCTAAGGCCTCTACTTAGAACTCACAATAAATGTAGGTTTTAGCTTTTACTTGTTATTTGTTTTTACAAATCTATTCTATCAAGTTCTATTCTGCTTTGGTCTTCATACTGCCCTGATCCCCATGATATCTGAGCGCCTCTCAGCAAAGCATTGAGTGAGCGACTAACATTATCAAACCTAGTTTGTTATCTTTCTCGTCCTCTCTCAAGGGGGAGAAATTTTGTCTGCAGTGGAACGTTTTGTTACGGTTACGTTTATTTGTTTGTTTATAAATGCGTCCACCCCTAGGCTGGGTTTATGTTAGAGAAGGCAGGTCAGAGAAGTACACCTTGCACTGGGTAAGTCTGTGGTACATTCCACAGTCTGGGACCCGCCCCTGAGAAAGCTCTGTCTCCTGCACAGATAAGCTTCACCCTTGTGGTACAAAGTTCCACTGTCCCTGAGGGGTGGAGTTGTTGGCCACCGTCCTTATCCCAAAACTTTAGGCTCTTTTAGATATCCTGGGCCCAGACCATGGAACACCTTGAAGAGAAGGACTGAGACACTAGATTTAACTGGATATTCTATGAGAAGACTGTAGAAAACAGAGGACATGTTTGATCTGTTTACTGTAGCCCATACTACTTGGGAGCTACACTGCTGCGGTACTGCCTAGGGACCCCAATTGAGATCAGGGCCCCATCGGGCTAGCTGTTGTGTAGGCGTAGTCCCTGCCCTGAAAAGCTTATAAATTGAAATCCCAGCCCCAGTGGGAGGAAAACTTCAGTGAAGGCAGGATTTCATTAACAGTCTTTAAAATGGAAATTAAATCTTTTGAATTTCAAAGTCTCTGGAAGTCTAGCAGGCTTGTTTTGTTTTATTCTATTGCACTGGTAGATCCTAGAAGGTGGGTAAGAAAAGCACCTTAAATAATCATGCTGGCTTCCAATTAGCTAGAAATACACGAGATCTAATTCTGCTGTCTGTGACAGACAGGTGTAAATCTGGAATGACTATTCATTTTTTGCTTGTCTGCATAAATTAAATTTCTCTTGGGAAACCACTGTTTAAAATAATGGGGAAAAGATGTTTGCTGGAACTCAGTAAAACCTCAGACTTTAAAAGGCTATTCTAGAGGTTTCAAAAGCCTCATATATCACCTTCCCCCTTCCACAGGAATCTCAGTTTGCCATTTATCCAGCCCTAGCGGCCTCGGATTTACCAACAACCTTTGCATGAAAGGCAGGCTCTACTCCTGTTACTTATTCCCCAGCTCACCTCATAATTATCTGTGAGGGTCTTTAAAATTGGATGCTGTGAAAATGATTAATGATATCCCAGAGGAAAGTGACTTCAGGTGAAGAATAAGAAAGAACTCCTTGGGAGCCTGAGTCCATGCAAACGCAATTGCAATAGAGACACAATGGGATGGCACATGGCAATGGAAGTGCCTGACAAATATGGAGAACTGTCCTTCATTCAAACATTCTGAAGGCAGGCAGGGCAGGAATCAGACCGAGCTGCTGTGTAGAAATTTGAGAGCTAGCGCATCTCGCACCATCTCTCTGATATTTCACTATCCAGCCAGCTCACAAGAACGGAGCAGACGAGAGAAACTGCAAATAGGCCCACGGCTTTGCTACTGTAGGGGTACGTAACAGAGAAGTTTGGAATTTCTGAAACACTTCAGTCCGCAATGTGGGAAGCAAACTGATTTTTCAAGGTTGGGAAGCCAGTATATAGTTTTTACAATGGTGACTAAAATTTTGAACCAGTCAGTTTTGATGTTCCTTAAGCCTTTAGCACAGATGTAGAATACAGATGCTCCCCGGGTTACGCAAACCCGACTTACGGAAATCCAGACTTACGGAAACAGTCCCGTAAGTTCCGTAAGCTTTTTTTGGGGGGGAGGGGGCGGGGGGCGGGAGTGGCATAATTGTCGGAAATACGTTCCCAACTTACGCAAAATTCGACTTACGCAAGGCGTTCCGGAATGCTTGCGTAAGTCGGGGAGCTTCTGTATGCCTTTTGCACCTACATGTACACTGCATGCAAGAAAACCTACGTGTTAGAAGCATAGGGTTAGAAGGTACCACAAGGGTCATTTTCTTATTTACTACCCCCCAAAAAGGTTACATTCCACATAAAAAAATCTGTTAAAAGAACTTTATTAAGGTTGCCAAGTCAAGCACTCAGAAGATAGGAAATGCCAGAATTAAGTTTCCTTGTGCAACTTTAGTTCAACCCTACTGTGCGCATGCATTTTGATACAGTCTTTGATTACGTGAACCCCTAGTATTTTATTCACAGGACCCCTGCTTCATTCAGTGCCCAGGATGCCCCTGCTGTAGGGATGAATCAGGGTTGTGTAGTGACAGAGGCTGTTGTCTGATGGGCCCGTCTCATTTGGTACAGAAGTTGGAAGGTGTGTAGTGAATGAGCCACGGGATTGCAGGAAGAGACAGGATGGCATCCTGGTTAAGGCAGTTGAATGCTGTCCTGGAGAACTGGATTCCATCCCTACAGAGTTCCTGTGCAATGCTAGGCCACTTATTTAAACCAAACTTTTCACAGGTTTTCACTAATTCTGCGTTCTTCACATGCACAAAGGGGCCAAATTAAGGTTGCACAGGTCCAGCCTCCCTTCCCCACCTGGCTCCCCGTGCCAGCCTTCCTACCCAACCAATTCCAGCTTCCCCACCTAACCAGTCCCCTCCCACCCACACCCCGTCACAGCTTTTCCCCTCCTTTCTTCCCCCCCTCCCTCGCTCCTTGTCCCAATCTACTCCCTGATCTGGCTTTTGTCCCTGCTGCATTCGAACCAGGCAGCTTTCCCCTCCACACTGCCTAGGAGTCCGAGGGGTCACTGAGAACACAGGAGAGACAGGCTTGTGCCCTCGGCTCCAGTGCTCACAGGGGCTGGGAGCAGCTATTACAGTGGAAGTCAGGCTTCACCCTATAGCCCTGGACTGGAGCAAGCTCAGTCACACTGTGGGGATGGTGCATACAGTCCTGTCACACACAGGAGCTATAAGCAACTGAAAACAGGGTCTTATAATAAATAGGAAGTGTTGGGCAACCTTAATAGCATGCAGTGCTACCAGCCCTGCCTATCATATGCTCTTCAAGGCAAGAACTGTGTCATCCTAGTGCAGGGGTCGGCAACCTTTGGCACGCAGCTCGCCAGGGTAAGCACCCTGGCGGGGCGGGCCAGTTGGGCCGCGGTTCGCCGCTCCAGGCCAGTGGGGGCTGCAGGAAGCGGCACGGGCCAAGGGATGTGCTCGCCGCCGCCTCCTGCTGCCCCAAACTTGTCCGTCACTGTCTCCCTATTTGACACAATCTGTGAAGCAGTGTGCTCCCTGTGCTCTGACAACATATAACACAGATTCCCGCCCCATACCAGACAGGGATGGCACAGAGTCATCTCCTGTTCATGAGCATACAGCCGGAAGTATGTTGTAGAAGTCAGGAGTGAATACATCACAAGTTGCATGCACAGGTATGAGGCGACACTTGTCAACTGTAATGATGCCTGTTTCAATCCACTTCTTGTTATCTGTGTGTTCCATTTTGGGAAAGTAATGAACAGTAAGGGCCAAAACCTCTGTATCAGGTGACCTAATTATGGTTCCTTTGGCACCAAGAGAGCCAAAAGCCACATTGGCACATACACCATGCAGAAGGATCCCAGTGTCTGCTTCCTCTTGAGTACTATATAAGTCTTGGGCTTCTTCAGCACCTCTACTGGTGGTGGACTTTGCCACAGTACCACTGGAAAAGCCTCCAGCAAGAAGCAGTGGTTGTGTTGGATGTGCTCCTACGCTCTCAGGTGCATCTTGAGCCATATAATCACAGAGGAATTTTATAAGTGACTGCTTGTTGGATGCCAAAATAAGTATATTAAGCACTGTTTGCTGCCTACAAAGAGCAATAAGGAGGAAAGGTGATTTCCTACAGTGTAAGTAAAGTATACATTCAACTATCACTGGCCTGGTTCTGACTTTACTATCTAACGTCGTGTTTTTGATGGAAAATATCCAACTCTCCCCGGCACAAATCCACAGAGTAACCTGATGTGACATCTGAACAGCTGATAGAGAAAGCAGTAGCGTGAAAGCTGAAGAAGATGATACTTTGGTGACAGTGGGATTGGAGTGGTTTATGAGTGACTGGGATAGACAGCATGATGGGACCAAGATGAGAGCCCTTCGGAAGCTGAAATGAACTTTTAGTACAACTAATGATGCTAAATATTCACTACTGATAATTTTCTGGACACGAAAGCAAAGCTGTGGTACACGGACTATGCAGGAAATATCTAAATAGTTCTATCAAGTTTTTCATTGCCTTGTAGCAAGTTATCTGGGGCCAAATTCTGTGCTGACTTGCCCTTCAAGTTCCTTTTAAAATCAATGGGGGCCACACCACATGTAAAACAACATATTAACTGGCCCCCTGTACACGGCAGCTAAGATGGGTTAATGAAGCTGTATCATTTGGCTCAGAGCAGTGTTCTATAACTTCTCGTGGAGAGTAGTGCCTCTATGCATAAAAAAAGTGTTAACTAGAGGAAGTGTGGGTTAACAATTGAAGCAAGGGCTGAATCCCACCTCTGCCACAGATTTCCTATATGATTTTGGGCAATGCACTCAGGGTCAGTTGCTGTTCCCGCTGAAAAAGTCACTCAGAGTTTTGCCACTGACTTCAGCTGGAGCAGGACTAATCTCTCCTGGGATGGGGAGATTAGTTCTTACATCTGCTGAAGGTTATTCCATAGCTGCTGAGGACAGAGCTTCTTGCAGCTTCCTCTGAAGCAGTAGGTACTGGCCACTGTCAGAAACAGGGCGATAGGCTAGTTGGATCAGCGTTTCTCAAACTGGGGTCGCAAGGCTATTGGCGGAGGGATGGGTTGCACAAAAATATTGCTGGGGGCAAGGGGAGGGAGGGTACAGCAGCCACCACTCTCCAACCATCCAGCTCTGAAGGCAACACCGCCGCCAGCATCAGCACAGAAGTAAAGGTGGCAATACCACGAGTATGCTCCTATGAGGATGTACAGTAATTTGCTATCACTTTTGGGGGGAGGGGGGTCATCGCAGCCTGAAATATTTGCAAAGGGGGGCTCAGCAAAAAAAAAAAAAGTTTGAGAACCCCGGTCTAGATGGCCTGATGCAGCATGGCAATCCCATATTCTTGTGTGTTGACAGACATGATTAAAGTCTGTGGTGTGCTTTGAGATCCCTGGCAGAAAGATGTTATATACGTGCATGTAGACATTATAATACAGCTGGCATTTGTACTGGTAGCCACCTTCTTGCTCACAGCATTGCCACAAAAGTGACAATCTCTAGCACCAATGAGATGGGATAAGAGGGTATATGGTAGTTCCCATCCGGTCTTACAGCCGGTTTAATCAACACAAGACAAACCTTTTTTTTACTACAGAGCTCTTCTTGCCAATTGCTGGACCAGTATTAAGAGCAGGATGGAAATTTCTGATGCTGGGCCTCATTAAAGCTTCCACTAGCTTTGTACATTAGCCCCACAGCACAAGTTCTACCATCACACAGCATTAACCGTGCAATGCTGCCTCAGTGCATTACCCACACCCTCCTGACTTTTGGGAAGTTTGTATCAGGATCGAAATCTCATAGGGTGGACCCATCCCCCTCCCCTCCCCTTCTCTCTCTCTCTCTCTAATGGACTCAAACTGGGACATCTGAATGCCCCCAGGGCCAGATTACAACAATCAGGAACCCTAGTCATGCCATGATGGGTCGTCCTGTGCCTCCATCCCCATGCAATCTAGTATTGCCAATTTTGGTTGGATGTATTCCTGGAGGTTTCATCACATCACATAATGCTGGAGACTCGCAATCCTAGCAATGTCCCAGCTGCACACTGGGATTGGTGGAAGCAAGGAGGCCCCTCTTCCCTCCCAGGCCACAGGAAAGACAGCAGGAGTTTGGCTCCCTACCTTCCCCCCCCCCTCCCCCCCAGAAGAGGCAGCTGGCAGCAAGGGAGACCACAGTATTTATCTCAAAAGCCAGAGTATCTGTTTGAATAGATAGGCAAGACCCACTACACTACTCTACTCCCCTCCGGCCACATATAGAGTCCCTGCAAGGGTGTGATGGTAGGGGATGCTAGAGTAGTGGTGCCTGGAGTTAACACCCCACTGAGATGCATGGGACAGGTCAGATCTCTCAAGGCGATTGTTTCAGTTACACTTGGGTCAAAAGATTTTCAAGCTTTTATCTACAACCGTATTGGCTGCAAGCTTACTTTTTTTTTTTTTTTTTTTTAAGATTAGATTCTGGTGGAATCGCGTGACTGCCGCAGCTAGGACCCTAGGCAAGTGTCTTTGACTGAATCCGTCTCTGAACACCTCCAAACTTTTAGCAAGTTCACATTCTCATCCAAAGTGCACAGCTCAGCCCCATCTCCAGCTTGCTAATAATCTAAGAGTACATCTACAGCAGCAAGCCCCTCTGCCCAGGTCGACAGAGTTGGGCTCACGGGGCTTGCGATATCATGCTAAAAATAACTGGGTAGACATTGTGGCTCAGGCTGGAGGTTGGGTTCTGAAGCTGGGGGGTGGCGTGCGTCAGATCCGGAGCTACAACTTCAAAGCACTGTCTACACCGCTATGTTTAGCGTAGCAACAGGAGCTCCGGGAACCCGAGACTGTCAACCCAGGCTGGGAGGTTGGCTGCAGCAGGCTGTACAGATATACCCTCAAAAGCCCCAAAAAGTATTTTGGGACCTGTGAAATACCCACAGATGTGAAATCAGCCTGAGAAAACTGAGACAGTCCCAGAACCAGGGGCGATTGCATGGCTGGTGCCATGAAATGAGGTCACTTTTCAGCAAGATCGTCTCTGAGGGGCCGCAGCTCGGCAACGCCAGTGCTGATGAAAGACGATTTTCAAACACAGTCCGTAACACGTGGGGTTAGCAGCGGTTCTCTCCATTTGAGTTTGAAGACTGGTGAGCTGAGACATAGATACAGCCTTGAAGGAACAACCAGAGCACCCCAAACGATGACAAATGGAGAGAATTTCTGCTGGGCTACTCATTCGATTGTTACGTTGTTTTAAACGCGTCCGATGTGCACAGGCTAAAGCAGACTCTGCCCAGGTGCAGATTGTCTGGTTTTCTGATGAAACAGATGTCGTTTCACAGACATCTCTCTATCCAGCTTGAGTTTCCATTACCAACTGGGGAAATGTAACCGAGAAGCAGCCCATGACGACCCATGGGTCTGACGGATAAACGTTGCACACGTCTAGCTTTTTAAATGGCAGCAGCGATGCTGTGGGACTGGAAAGAAGGAATCTGAGGGCATAGAACACTCTTTCCTTTATGGTATGTGGACGGCTGCCCCAGAGGCAAACCACTTTAGTGAGGGCATCTACACAGCGGGCCAGATTCTCAGACAAATGGTTGTGCAAACGGGCACAACTCCATTGACCTCAATGACCTTTTTTTCTATTTCTCAAGTGGGGTCGGGTGCGTCTCAAAAACCAGAAGCGTTTGGCCACTAGAACTTGCAGTTTAATTAAACATACAAAAGACATTTTCCCACCCACTATATTCCTTCATGCAGTGTGTTTTTACTCTTAACAGCGATGCGACGGGATTAGCTTCTGTTGGTGAGACAGGCAAGCTTTCCAGCTGCACAGAGCTCTTCTTCAGGTCTGGGAAAGGGAGTCAGAGTGTCACAGCTAAATACAAGATCAAAAGGACTCTTTACCATAAGGAGTTGGCACTTATTCTGAGAGACCATTCAAGGTGAAGTGGCCTGTTAACACCCTGTAGTCATAGGACAAAAAGGGGGGCTGGTGGGTTACAGATTCTTGTAATAAATCATAAATCCAGGGTCTTCATTAAGACCATGATTTTTCATGTCTGTTTTGCAAACAGGCTCTAGATTCCTTAATAGAAGATAGAGACCCTGTGTCCAGAAGTGAACTTCATCCCACATGCACCCAGATTTCAGCCATCCCCCTATGCATCACAGTGAAACCTTGTAATTTACTTATCTACTATGTCACCACAGGACATTGCTACTAAAAAGCGCAATAAGTGAGTCCCAGGTTGTAATCAGAGTGGGAAGCTACCTCAGCCATATTTATTTATTTACATACCAATGATAGCCATAGCAACAAAACACTATTTGCAAAAGGGATGCAAAATAAGATTGCATAAGCAACCCACAGTGGGGTTGCATTAAATACCAGCTGGTAACCTACTCAACCGGTAACTTCCATGCACCAGTGCTCCCAAAATCACACCCCAGACCAGCAGCTCTAAGGCCAGGTCTACACTACAGACCTATATCACTATAACTATGTTACTCAGGGGTGTAAAAAATCCACACCCCTGAGTAATGTATGCCAACCAAACGCACCGTGTAGACAGCGCTACATAGCTACCGTCTCTCGGGGAGGTGGATTAATTCTGCTGACGGGAGAGGCTCTCCGATCAGCATAAGAACATCTTCACTTAAGCGCTGCAGCTGGGCAGATGCAGCGTTTTAAGTGTAGACCCGCCCTTAGTTAGCCCCCTTTACAGCCTCTGGGTATTGGAAGAAAGCCACTTACAGTTAAACAGTTATCAGCCCAGGTTGGAGAAATGGAGTGATTTGCTACTGTTTCTCACACCTGCAGCTCTGCCACATGCCACCTTTTTAGGACTGAGCCCCTGGCTTGGGTTTATTAAATCACGGTATTTAAAGGAGCTCACACCACAGTGAGCATTAACAGTATAATGGATGGAATGCGTGAGGAACACAGTATTTGTGTGTGTGTATATGAGTAGGGTATAATGTTTGTGTGTGCAAGGGAAGGGCACCGTGTGTGGGATTGGGAGGAAATCAGACAGGGTATAGTACTGATTTGTATTTCCGTTGGGTGGTAGTGTGTGTGTGTTCAATTGTAGTTACTTGGTCATGACTCAGGGAACTGTTTGTTTGGCCGAAACATCATGAGATCTGATCTTCTGCCATTATGAATGGCTATACCATGAGAAGAGGCATTTTTCAGCCCCATCCTTAGCCCCATGGAGCATTAAAAAAGCCAGTTAAATACAAACACAAATATCAATACCAAGACTGTATGTTTATTTGGCTTTCTGTGGAACCTGGATGCTCCGCCTCAGTAATTAATGCCTGGCTCCAGTTCCGAAAAGGAATCAGAGCAGACGTCGGAAGAGGTTGCATCTTCAAACAAACAAGAATCTAATTACGCTTGTGAGGAACAGACCTTTCAATAAAGTTGTTGGCTTAACACCACCTTCTACCTGGTTCCCCTCTGGGGCTGTTTGAGTTCTAAAGTATTTTGATACAGTGATTGTGTTTCTTCAACCAGTGGGTGGTCAACACAGCCAGCAGTCTGAGAGCTGCAAGAATTCCTCACAAATGCAAAAGCAGAGAGGTTTCGCCCCAAGAAAATAGCGTCAAAATGATCTGGCAATTAAATGCAACTTGCTCGGGTGACTTTAATTTGGAGGGCTTGCCTCCACACAAAAGTCGTACCAATGTAACTACATTGTTTTAGAAATTTATAGTTAAATCAATGCTCAAACTGAGTGCAGATAAGCTCTGAGACCGTAGCTAAGTACATCAATCCACAGTGCGAACTTTGGAGAAATGTACTAGTGGTGCTGTTATTCAAGATGAGTTCTAGGAAGCAAATGCCTACGGTATTGATCTCTCATGCCCCTAACTCTTCCTGAACATTGATCCTGGGGGTTATAAGAATCCCTTCTTCTTATCTTAAAAAAAAGTGAGAGTTTCATTTTCACTTCACTATTCAATATGCAGGAAAAACATCCATGACAATTTCTGAGAGCTGTATGCATCTGAAGAAGTGGGCTGTAGTCCACGAAAGCTTATGCTCTAATAAATTTGTTAGTCTCTAAGGTGCCACAAGTACTCCTGTTCTTCTTCTTTCTGAGAGCTGTGTGCATGCATCCATAGGGAAAGTAGGGATGAGATTTTCACACTCAATATTGGCCTATATCTTCTTCCTCTGACATCAACTGACTTTTTATAGGAACAATTAGCCCAATTTTGAGCACTTTTGAAACCCCACCTTAGATCACAATTAACTGCCTTAAACCCCTAACCATTCAAAAGAGCGCACAGACACTCAAACCACATTGAAGTCAATAGGATAGCCAGCCTCTTTGGGCTAAATTCAGCTGGTTAAATTGGGTGCAGCTCCACCAACTTCCATCAGTTTCCAGTGGACTTCTATCTGGGACTGGGCCATTGGAGTCAATGAAAAGATTCTCATTGACTTCAACACGTGGTGAATTAGGCCCCATGGAAACAGATGCAGTCACTAAAGTGTCAGAAAGATATTGACAAATCAGAGGAAATTCAGAACAGAGCAACAAAACTGATTATTGGGTAGAAGGGCCTGACTTGATTTAAGGGACGATTACAAGAACTGTCAGTGACATTCTGCACACATGAGCGGTAGAAACAATGAGATGAAACTGAGCAAAAGAAAATTTAGACCAAATATCCACACACACAAAAAAAGCCATAACAGCCAAAGACTCTCTCAGTGGAAGTCCCAAGATTTCTTTGTCCCATCCAATTTTAAATGACTCAGGCATCTGTTATCAGGGAAATGGATGATGTGTCAACTTCTTATGCAACAGATCTGCTTTCACTCTGCATTCAAAGTCAGATCTGTAGGCTTTACTAACCAAAAAAAGCCCTTGGAGAGTGAGCTTGATTCTTTTTTGGCTTATTCATTATTTAAGAATTGTTAAATAAATTCTATGGCAGGACAAACTTCTGCCCTCAGTTGCACAGATATTGTAAACCTGGAGTCACCCTATAGACTTAAGAGAAAAATTGGGCCAGCAATGTTACATAGATGGAACCAAGGGTAGATGTGGCCTGTAGAATCGTTATTGCTGGTGATGACATGTCACCCATGGTGTGAGATATTCAGACCCCAAGGCTTGCTGGGGGGAACCCCACAATTTTTTACCTGTACATGGATTAATGTTTAATCTGGAAATTATGGAGGAACATGTAACATGTAACCCCATACAATACCATTTTTACAGTCACTTCTCAGTGGAAATATTCAAATTGTTCCACTTTTCCCACATTTCTCCCATTACCTTGCTCCCTGTTCTGAGATTTAGGGCCTATCCATACTAGGGATATTTGTACCTGGGTAGCTACACCAGTACAGAGCCCCAGGGTATATGCACTATACTGGTGTAAGGGTTTGTCTATACAGCAAATTACTGTGCAGCAAGCCAGGGTGTGAATCTACAGTGCACCAGCTTGCCATGCAATAACATCCCATGTGGACATTGTTACAGCACACTGAAAATCCAGGAGTGTTGTTACAGTGTCCATTCTGGATGTTACTACACAGCAAACTGATGTGATGTAGGTTCACACTCTGGCTTGCCACGCAATAGCTTGCCATATTGACAAGCCCTAAGCCGGGGCTTGCAACCATTTGAAAACAGGATATACAGTACTACAACTCTGTGACCCCGCTTTTCACCACTGGGGGCTTGCATTGTGTCGATGCATAAGTGTAGCAGCACCAGTACAAGTTTTCCCACAATAGGCAGGCCCAGCGTTTCCACATGTAAAGATATGCTGATAAACCCAACCCTATTTTCCGGGCTTATCCCTTTTGGTAATTCTTGTTCTGCATCAACACTTGGATGCAGTTTATATTAACATGCTTTGATTTCTAACCTTGTGAGTGACCCCGAGATGTAGTGCGGGAGCAGCAAAGCCAGGGCCTGGGAAAGGGAGCAAAACTCCTTGAGGCCCTTACAGAACAATGACAGGTCTCCGGGGATGTTCCTATTCCAAATCATGGAAATTCTTCAGACAGTGCCCTACAGAATGGTGGGATCTCTTCTTCCTCCGCCCCCTTTGGAGTAGAGGAGACAGGAAAGTTCATGTAAACTAAGAGGCCCCCAAATTCACAAAGCCTGAACTGGTGGCTGCAGTCCTTTATTTGTGATCAACAGTACATGAAGGAAAACTTCAGCAAGTCTGATGATTTCTATATTGGTTATGTGGTTATGTCTCTGGTGGGAGCGAAGAGGATAAAAGCATATACAAAATGTATTTGGACAAAACTGGCCTACTATCTTTCACATAACTCCAAACTCTAATATGAGTTAGAAAGATGGGAATTTTGCACTTTAGTTCAAAAGTTATTAGAATTTGGGAGAGTTTAAAACTAGCTTTATCTTCAAAATGAAAACTGAATCAGGAAATTTACAGCATCTTAGATCTTTGGTTAAAATCTCTCTCTCTGCATGCATATGTATAATAGCTTCTGTCAAACTGCAGGGCAAGATTGACACTGTGGAGCTAAATTAGGAAAAGCCAGCCTATCCCTCCAGAGGACTGGAAGGATATAATGCTAGCTACTATGGGCCTAATCCAAAGTCTTTTGAAATCAGTGAGAAGCCTGATCCAAAGCACTGAAGTCAATGGAAAGACTGCCATTATGCTTGGAGAAACGCATCATCTGTGATTGCCCAAGGTTCAAAGACTTTTGGGCTGACATTAGAAAACTGATGCAAGAGTTAGGTGAGGGATAGGAGGGATCGGTTAGACCGCCGTGATTATGGTGTTAAACTAATTTTTAAAAGACAGGATTTAATACACATTTTGTATGTGGAATATGAAACGTGTCTGCATAGGCAATTCCTGAAACCTGCAGCTACAAAGCTCTGAACTCTCTGTATCATTCTGTTTCTTTGGTAAGTCAAATTATCATCTCGGTGCTCTCATTTCCTCCTACTCTTCTCCCAGCCATCAATCATCTTGACATACTCTTTCCTTTCCCTCCTTCTCCTACTCTTGGTTTCCTGGCTGCTAACATGCTGCCCGCCACGTTCAGAACATTCTCTCCCAATCCTCAGCATCCAAATATCTTCTGTCTCCTTCTGTTCATGGCCAAGGTGCCATGGAAACCTAAGGAAATGGATATCACCTGTTCCTCTTCAGAGGCACTGTTCCGTTCCACTCACAGAGACAGTATTGTAACGTATGCAACACTGGCCACTTCTGGAATTAGCAGCACAGAGGCTGTACACACACTTGAGCCGCGCTAATGGAGGCCCTCCTTTAGCTCAAATGGCAGCAGGGGCCTGCACTTTGGAGCAGAAGGACCTGAATTCTAGCCTCAGCATCAACTGAAAGTTTCAAATGGGCAGGGTTTGCAGCACACTGACCAATGCGATGTCCAAGGTGGCTACAGATTGGAAACAATATCTCTGGGTCCAAACAGATATCCCAGTGGAATGTATTAAAGCAGAGTTTATATTGTTGTTATATTGCCTCTCCAGATAACGATTCCCCCTTTACAGCCTTCGCATATCAGCAATCATGCAAATACAGGTAACAGACTCGGTTACAGTTAGTTCAAGTTAGTTCTCACAGTGTCACCAAGGATACAAATTACCTAAGAGTCACTTACATTTTATTTAATTTCCTTCCCACTTGCAGCAGCAATTAGACGACTTCCCATCCTTAGCCTGGAGTTACCGGCACGCTTCAAGAGAAGAATGCACCCTACAGAACTGTATTCTTCGGAGCCGGTCTCACAATTGTTAACTCTCAGCTGCCAGTTAGATTAGGATCAGTGGCACTGGGCTACTCTTAAGTAAATACTTAGGCAGGAGGCACTGACTACACATGCTACACAAAGTCTTTGCTTTCTCCTGGAAGTTCAATAGTGGCACATAGACTAGTTGCAGGGTAATTAGTTAATAGGCAGACTCTACTTTAAAGCCTAAGGACCAGATCCTCAAAGATTAGTTAGGTGTCTAAAGACGCAGAGGTGCCTAGCACAATTTTCAAAAGCACCCAGGCACCTACCTCCCAATGGGAAAAACCCACTAGAGGATCTCTGCTTCTTTAGGTACCTCAACACCTTTACAAATCTGGCCCTAAGTGAGACGAATGAGGTGAAATGTTTCTCCAATACTCCTGTGCGTCTATTGCAGCAGTTCACATTTAGAAACTGAAACAATAGTAATACATTGCACTTCTCCAGCACCATTCTGAGAAGTGCTCAAAGCTCATTACTAACAGTCACGAATTAACCCTCTCAGCCTCTTGTTAGATAGGTAGGGGATTAGCATCCACATTTTGTAGAGGAGAAAACTGAGGAAGAGACAGGTTAAGTGTTTTAGCCAAAATCACACAGAAAATATGATGTAGAGTCAGAGATTGAACCCAGGTGTCCTGAGTCATTCTAGTCTTGGCTTTATCACATGAACATCATCCTCCCTCTTCAGTGAACCTTGGAGTTCATTTTTCCAAGCATTGCACTGGTGTTTGGTCATGCAATTTTGAGTAAACTCTTAAGGGAGTCAAGGAGAGAAAGGCCTTTTATACTGATACCCTTTAGCACCACTTTGATAACTTACCACAGCAATCCGCTTCCAGTTTGCCTATCAGTCTAACCCAGGCCAGCCACGAGCCACATAAAAAGAGCGTTACTCATTTTCAGGAAGCAAAATTTGTTTCTGCAAGTCAGCAGTGGTCACCTTGAAGCAAACCTTTTATATTATGTGCCCTATTGAAACCAGAAATAAAATATGAATCAGCAAAACAACGATAAGCATTTACATTCCTGCCAGACTCAGTGTCTAAGGGCCTTTGGAACATTAAACAAACCCCTTCCTGTGTATCCTCTAACCAGAATGCTCTCTGACGCTTAGCCAGTTCAATGGATTTACAAAGATTTCACTTTGAGAATCACAATTACAGCTGGCTTCATTGACCACCCAGTTAAACAAAACCTTGAGATATTCTATAATGGTTACTTAGGACACAGATTTGCCTATTGGAGATTAGAAGTGAAATTTTCAAAAGTGCCTAAGAGATTTAGGAACCTACATTCCATTTCCAAAAGTGATTTAGCTACTTAGGAACCTACATCTTGTTGACAGTCTAGGGAATTTAAGCTCCTAAGGGCCAATGTTACTTTTTAAAATGAGCTTTACGCTCTTAAGTCACTTACACACTTTGGAAGTTTATCCTAGATATCAAGTGCATTTTTACAGTCATTCACAACCCCACCAACCTACTAATAACCCTCCCCCCGAAGGCAGTATTGTTATTTACCAGATGGGCCTAGGCCCCAACAAGAAACAACATTCTCCAGACTGAGACCCAGGACTTGATTCTCCACTGCTCTGCGCAAAGCTCTGCTCTGTTGAGGGGTAATGGAGAGGGCAGGGTTATCCAGCCCTGGCTCAATCTAAACTTGGGGAAGCAGAGACTCTAGCCCAGAGTCCCAGGAATAGGGTAGACAGAAAATTAAAATAAAATGCTTCCATTTTGATTTGACCTGGCCCCGTTTGTTTCACAGCCGCTCTCCAGCCACCTGGATGTTTTGTCCAACACATTCCTATGCACAAACACTTGGTGCCTTGGACATCAATATTTACTGCTTGGGGTGGCAGTACTAGACAGCCTGCAGGTGGATTGGACTAGGAAAACAACATTTTTATTCTGACCCCAGGGCAGCAAACAGGTTACTCCAACTGTTACCTGAAGGCCTGACTGTGAGACTCACATGCCTACTGCCCCTGTTATCAACAACTACTTGCTCTGTAATGCTTTTCCTGAGCATTTATTTTTATGAGCAGATTCATCTGTTATGTCAGTATCATACTTTAAATCAACCCAGCTGTTTCTTTTTGCAATCCCCATTCAATCCATGCACGCTGCTTCCTACTCACAGGCACAAGCCCGGGCTGCATTGAAAGCTACCAGCAATTATTACGAACTAAAAAAAAAAAAAAAAAAAAAAAAAAAACCTACTCCAGAGAGGAATGTTTGCAGTACCTAATGCAATGCCCCTGCAGCGATTAGCTTATCGGGTAACAAATCAGGGTGGTTCTAAAGCTTTGGACTGGAAGGCAACAAGCTGAGCTCAGAGAGGAGACTTTCACAGATAAAGGAGTTATCAGTTTGCATGCACACCTACAGCCCTCTGCAATCAGGGAGAAGTCAATCCCAGGCCACATGGCCCAGGGCTAAACTGCCAAGGAAAAGATAGGGGAAAAGTGGTTCGGGGAGAGCCAAGCTAACCAGCCACTCCCCACAGCCCTCTTTACGCAAGCAGTACGGCACAACAGGGTGTGAGCTGAGCGCTAATAATTTACACCATGTGTGCGTGGCACAAGGCAGCAGGTTGAGTGCCATTAAGCACGAGGTGTGAATTACATCATCATAACTCACAGCCCCGGAGTCCCTTATTTCAATTAGCAAACAGCTCTGAGCAGACCGGCTCAAGAATTTGTAATTCTCCTCCCCACACCAAATACAGATATGTCCAAACCTCACTCATTTCATGAGCAGTGAGTAGAGCTATCAGGGCTGTGCCTTCCTTAGAGATTTAGTAAAAAATAAAATAATTATCTGCACACACAATCCATTTCCTACCTTGGAAGGACACAAAAGACCCGATCCAAAGACCTGATTCCCGACATCAACAGGAATCTTTCCATTGTCTTCAATGGACGTTGGATCAGGCTCACAGCACGGCGGGCTTCAGCTGTAGCATGGAAGGTGTTGAAGTACACCCCGCTGGCTGAGACCCTGAGAGCCCAGGGCTACGAGGTCCAGATACACGCCCTAATCGTGGGAGCCCTGGGCTCGTGGGACCCCCACGAGCTGGTTCTGAGAGCGTGCGGAGTCGGTCGACGCTACGCCCGGCTCATGAGACAGCTCATGGTATCTGACAACATCAGGTGGTCCAGAGACATTTATACGGAACACATCACAGGACACCACCAATACCACACTGAGTAACTGAGACCGCCTATGACGTTGTGCAGTCTATATTGTTTTATAAAAATATAAGTGAATATAATGTAACTGGGATATGCTTCATGCAAAAGGTCTCTTGTAAGGGATCATTACAAAGCTCATAATCTACTGAGTGTGATCATCCTATTTGTAGAAATGTACCACTCTTGTATCTAAAACTAGAAATATAAAACATAACTCTGAGGGCCTGTTGTAATTATGTAAAGGGTGGGCCATTAAGGATGGTTTGGAATCTTGATGACTCCCATTGTCTGCAGATGGCTGTATTTACCTGTGAGTCTTCCTGTATATGTGTGTGCTGGCAAGTGAGTAACGAAGTCTTGCAGTGACATGTGATCATGTCACCTGAACTGGAATCCATCTTTAACCTGGTGCTTTTCCAGTGAGGGGGGGAGGTGGAAACCTAGAGGGACAAAGGGTTCCCGCCTTATGCAAAAGATATATAAAGGGGTGGAAGAGAACAGAGGGGGAGAGGAGCCATCATGAAGAATCCCCTAGCTATCACCTGAGCTGCAACAAGAGCTGTACCAGGGGAAAGAATTGTGCCCAGGCCTGGGAGGTGTCCGGTCTGAGAAAAAACTTACTGAAGCATCTCTGAGGGTGAGATTATCTGTATTCAGTTTGATTAGACATAGATATGCGCATTTTATTTTATTTTGCTTGGTGACTTACTTTGTTCTGTCTGTTACTACTTTGAACCACTTAAATCCTACTGTCTGTATTTAATAAAATCACTTTTTATTTAGTAATTTGCTCAGAGTATGTATTAATACCTGAGGGAGCAAACAACTGTGCATATCTCTCTATCAGTGTTATTGAGGGCGAACATTTTATGAGTTTGTCCTGCATAAGCTTTATACAGGGTAAAACGGATTTATCTGGGTTTAGACCCCATTGGGAGTTGGGCATCTGAGTGCTAAAGACAAGCACACTTCTGCGAGCTGTTTTCAGGTAAACTTGCAGCTTTGGGACAAGTGATTCAGACCCTGGATCTGTGTTAGAGGCAGACAGGAGTGGCTAGCTCGGCAGGACAGGGTGCTGGAGTCCTGAGCTGGCAGGGAAAACAGAAGCAGGGGTAGTCTTTGCACATCGGGTGGCAGCTCCCAAAGGGGTTTCTGTGAGCCAACCAGGGAAATAACCCACTTCCTTCCCTGATGAACTAAGGGGCGCACCCCACCCATGTACTTATCCGCTACACCGATACTGACTTGGACTCCTTATACGTTCCATGGGTGGTGTACCCGAGCCCACTTATCCACTGACACTTTAAAAACCCTTGCACCCCAATCTGGGTCTATGCCGGTTATGCGATATGTATGTATCTCTTCATCCTTGCAACCGAAACCTGTTACTCCCCATAACCCAAGTCTGACCCCAGATGTCCAGTACCTTCCCTCTTCACTTGTGTATATTTCATTTTAAACATTAACTTTAATAAAATTTTTCTTTCCTTCCTCCTTTGCCGTGGCTGCTGTGTTTACTCCTTATCAGGAGTGGCTGGGGTCTCTTACATTTCACTGTCACTTAAAGCTAAATGGGGGAACTGTACAAATACTCCAGATTTAGAACTTGATCAGGCAAAACTCCCACTGAAGATAAGAGTCCTGTTGAAGTCAAGGAGAGTTTTGCTTGAGCAAAGATTGCTGGATCAGACTCATGGCAGGTCACCAGCCGGACAGGCTGTCATAGTTTTAATGGAGCAATTTACACCAGTTTAGGATCTGTGCCTTAGCTCCCTACGTCACAGAAAACACTTGAAAGCAGCTACACCACTGCTGAAGTGCGATAGAGCCAAATGCTAGTCACAGCCAACTCACTGGGAGATTTGCCATTCACTTCAGTGGGGTGAGGATTTGGCCCAAACTTAGGGAGACCAGATGTCCCGATTCTGTAGAGACAGTCCCGATTTTGGGGTCTTTTTCTTATATAGGCGCTTATATATTACCCCCCCCACCCCCTGTCCCGACGTTTCACATTTGCTGTCTGGTCACCCTACCCAAACTGCAGAAAGAACCTAGCTTGCAAGGTCAGCTGCCTGCAAAGTGCCATTACTCACATGAGGCTTAGGTACAAAGAGAGGAAAATGCCGAGCTCCTTCTCAACTTGGTTGTGGCATTATACACCACTTTGAAGGCAGCCAGGGTTGCTTTCAAGTTTGCACTTAAAAAAGCAAAATTGGGACCACTGGAAAGTCAACCAAATCCTACTGTAAGCAGAAGTTTCTGAGTAAGGGATTGTCTACACTGGCACTTTACAGCGCGGCAACTTTCTCGCTCAGGGGTGTGGAAAAAACACACCCCTGAGCACAGCAAGTTTCAGCGCGGTAAAGCTCCAGTATAGACAGTGCACCGGCGCTGGGAGCCACACCCCCCGTGGAGGTGGCTCTGCCACAACTACACAAGCCACGTTAAAGCGCTGCCGTGGCTTTAACATTGCCAGTGTAGACTAGACCTAAGTCTACCACAAACAAGAGTCAGGCCTGGTTTGGAGAAGCTGCTGACGTTCTCATTTGGGGGAATGAACAGACTTTGAAAGACCCAGAAGCAGACAGAACTAAAGTAGGAATTATTCCAGACGGGAAAGCTGCCGTTTTTGAATCCAAAGAGGCACTATTATACTCAAATAGTCCCTTTTTTCTGTTGACCATCCAAACTGCTCTTGAATGCAAGAGAAAGAAGCCAATTAGAGAACTGCTTCATGATATAAAAGGGGATAACCCCAGCCCTGCTCCTGCGGGACAGCTGTGCACACTGCAAAACCCAGCACCATAACGGATGTCCTCCAGGAGAATCTCAAAAAGGCCAAGGACTGAATGTGTTCAGAGACTGAACTACCTACTCACCCCTAAATGGAAGTGCAGCATAGCAAAGTTTACACTGGCGCATCCCATGATGTCCCCGGAGTTGACAATGGGGCATCTTTCAAAAGCACTAAAGTATATATTTAAAAGACACTTCCATGGCTACTAAAGGTGGATGTGACCTTTGCAACAAAGCCTAAACGCTTCCAGTTCTTCATGGTTATAAAAAGATCTCCACAGCAACCATCCATTTTTTCTACACTAATATACAACATGCTTTGCCTTGGCCACACAAATATCATCTGCTAGTCTTCCCGACGGTGGAGTCTGCCTGGAACATACAAAGCAGAGACCCTGCATGTGCTTAATTCTGCTCCATCCAAGCAAAGATAAACATCTTGAACAAAACCACCCACCGAAATCACAGTAACAGCAGCAGTTTGAGGCCCCAATTCACCAAGGCACTTAAGCACGTGCTTAACTTTAAGCGCATGTCTAAATCCCATTGACTTCAGTGGGATTTAAGTACTTTGCTGAACCGGGGCCTGAGTGACCTTCAAAATTCTCCTCTTTTCACAGGCCCTAAATACAAAGAAGTGGCCACTCACACTCCAGCCCTTGTAAATGTGACAGTTGGTTTTGAGAGCTCTGAGGAGAACCCCACCACTTGAAAGAAGTACCTGCCTATCAGAGATTATTATGGCCATTCTTGCCCAATGGATCTAAGAAGGAGTTTAAAATATGTTGAACTAGTTTGGCTCCATGCTGCCTATTGCTGAAATATGGAAAAGCCGCCTCCAAGGCACAAATTACAACCTACAGACCTGGGAAACCAGCAGCAATTGTACTTGTCCTTGGACAGTAACACCGGCCAGGCCACTTAGAATCCTGTCTACCCTCTGACCAACGTGAGACCTTCTCTTTGACTTGAAAACTGACTCCAACACATCGTTGAATTGCAAATCTCTCCGACAGGGAATGATTTAAAAGTGAGGTCTGCAGCTAGGGATCTGAGCCAAAGGCTGCATCTGGCCACAATACTGAAAGTCAGTTCATAGAATCATAGTTCCCCAGCTAATAATCTCACAGTCTCCAGTGAGGTGTGACATAAAAACACAACCCCAGGAATACCATTGCTGGGTTACTTTCATTTTATTTTTTTGCTCAAAGGGCACCTGATGTCCAAGGCTTGGGTTTTACCCCTTGCTCCAGTAGAATTGGCACCAGGATCTCCACTTCCGAGGCAGGGAGCAGAACGCAGATACCGCCAGTTCAAGCATAGCTCCTAATGTTTTTCCAACCATTGTACATATGAGCCAATCCCCCGTCCTCTCTCCACGGGGCAGTTGCAGTTATGGTACTCACCCTGCAAACTGAGCGGGAAGGGAAGACGGTTTCCAACACTGCTGCTCCAAAATCAGCAGCTGTGACGTCACTGAGCATGATACAGCCGGAGCCTCCGTTAGGGAGCCAAACGCATCTCCCCCGCACGTATACAAACACGCCAGCCTGACGTGTCAAAGTCTAGAGCAGTGGTTTTCAGCCTTTTTTCATTGGTGGACCACTACAAAACTTTGAATGCAGGTGCAGACTTCTTTGGAAATCTTAGTCTTTGGAAAACATAGTCTGGGGACCCCAGGGGTCCGTGGACCACAGGTTGAAAACCACGGGTCTAGAGAATGCCAGCAAATGCAACAGCTTGTAGGTCTATTCGTAAAGCCAATTCACATAAGGCTTCCTGAACTTCCATTGCCTTGAAATGACATTTCAAGCCAGCTCTGGCAATGCAAATGCTGAATTCAATTGCAGTGCTTAGAGTAGACGGGAAGTGATCCTCATTCTTCTAAAGACTTGTCTTCTACACTCCTGGCCAGGTCTACACCAAGCTTATTGCTCTTTATACATTTCCCACTTTTTGTGTAGACCTTAGTTTCTTTTTGGAGGTCTCTAATCCAAGCCCTCAGGCCCCACCTTGCTTAAATTATTAGATCAAAACCTAAAAGCGTGTGGCAAACAGCAATGAGTAACGATATGCTCGGGATGTAAAGCTGTTGCTGGTCGATTTCAGTAGTAACTTGTCTTTGGGATGAAAAAAGAAACCTTTAAGGGATCAACTAAGGCTGACAACTCCTCAGTCTTCTCTAAGCAGAGGAGAAAAAGAAGGAAATGTCCAGAGAAAGCTCAGGATCTGGTGGCACGAAGCACCTAAATTTGGAACATGCCACCAAAATGTTTCTCTTTTACCCCTTGTAATATTCCTTTGGGAGCTGGAACACTCTGTAGCTGAAAAGGAGATTAACTTCTGCAACATCCAGAGATCCCAATCTGGGTGAGGGCAGGGGGTGGGGAAAAGGGGAGATCTACAAAAAAAAAGTTTTTGATGGGCTCTTAAAATGTAAAGTAGAAAGTCAAACCGTGAGAACTCTCTCGAACAGGCTCCCTCCCATCTGGAACATCAGCATTCGCCCTCAGAACTCGGGGCAGGTAAACCTGAAAGCACCAGATATGAAGATGTTCACATGGCAAAGCAGGGGTGGGAGGCCGGGATTATTTGGCTATGGGGGGGGAAAAGGGAGCATTTTTATACAAAGTTAGTTTACTGTCTTAGGCTGTAGCCAGTGCTCTCTCACTGCCAACTGGCTACTATTTTCCTTTTCACTACAGAATACTTATTTGATTTGCAAGGTATTATTTTAAGGCATGATGTCCTCTTGGAATGTACTCTGATATCTCCTCAATATATGTTCCATTCTATATGCATCCGAAGAAGTGGGCTATAGTCCACGAAAGCTTATGCTCTAATAAATTTGTTAGTCTCTAAGGTGCCACAAGTCCTCCTGTTCTTCTTTTTACTGAATTCCTTTTAAACCAATCATTTTTACTCCCCTGATCATTAGCAGCACCTGGAATTAGTTAGGTGCTGTTTGCAGAATCCAGCCAGGATTCAATGCCTGCTCAGCAGAGCTAAGCGTTCTCCACTCAGTACCTGTTGCACACACAATCCCAACAGCGTTATGGCTTTAGAGGCAGTGCGTTGAAAACCAGGCTCCCGCTGGGCTGTCAAGGTCTGACAGCAGGGGCTAGACTGTGTCCTTCAGAAGCACATAGGTTTATGAAAGGGATGGAGAGGCACTGAACCAGTAGCAGAATGCCAAGCGGGCAGAATGTCTTTGCAGTACTAATGGGAGCATGCTGATGAGCAGCTCTGACACCTCCTTTCTGTGGAGGCATGATGCACTCCCCACTGCCTCAGCCCTGGCCTACCAGCCAGTAAAGGGTGGGTAAGACCATGTCCCCATTCTGCCATGCCCTACTGGGGGCTGCTGCTGCTACTCAGGTGCTTGCATACAAGAAGCACTAGCACCTACGTCCTGTGCACCTGCACAAGTATCGCTCTTAGTGGATGTGATGTCTCCCTCCGGTGGCTGGCTCCTATAAGGATAACCTGGCCGCTCCGGGAGTTGCTCCTTTGGTAGGAGCTTTTGATTTCAGTGCCGAAGATCCCAACTTGAAGCCCGGCTTGTGAAAGTGGTGTTTGTATGGAAGTAGCCATCCTTCGTTACCCAGAGAAAAGGGAGGGCTTCCTGTACTCTTTTCATCTCCGCCCACCCACGCAGGGGTGACCATCTATTGACACTCCAGCTCCCAGATACCACATCACTCTTCAGCTGGCCCAGAAGCAGCACTGATGAACTTCTGAGGCAGCCTTTCAAATCATTTTGAAATACAAACGCTACAGAGTGATCTTGATTTATCGCGGGAAGCTCGTATAGAAACACGGCAGAATAGCAGCACATCACGTTTAATAAATCCGCTCCTCTAAACAGGGCTCCCAGGGCAGGATTAACATGCAGCAGCTTGTTTGTGGCACACTCGAATCCTCTGTGATATAAAAAGACTGTTGACCTGTATGGCATGTTGAGGTATCAGCTGAATCACGCACGAGGATCTTGTTCCTAAAACATTCTCTCTCTAGCTTCCCACCCCATGCGCGCACGCGCGCACACACACACACACACACACACACGCACACACACACACACACACACACTCTCTCTCTACTACTACAAACCCACCATGGACAGAACAAGTGTAATAACAGATGCTTCAAAATGTCAACTCCAAAGGTAACCACGGTTGATAGTCAGAGATGCAGTGCCTCATTTAAAAATCAAAGGGAAAAGGATCAGTTTTCTACATCCCGTGCCCCGTAGTCACCTTTTCCTCGATCACAGCCATTCAGTAAGGAAGAAACTGAGTATGGTGTTTCTATGAACAAACAGTGTTTGTGTGTCAAGGGTTAAAGCATGGGGGATGGCAAGGCCGTCTGCAACAGCAGCCTCAAGAAGAAACTGTCACGCAGTCTGCACCACCAGGATTACAGAAAATGCCCTCAGCAGTTGCCAGAGTAAAAACTTTAAAAGAAAATTGCAACAATCTGAAGATTCTGGAGTATCAAACTGTTTTAAATTTGTTCCCATTGGGGTTGATAGAATACAAAGTGAAGCCCTGGAGTTCTGCCGCGGGGTGCGGCGCTGGGGGTTTCCGGCAGCACGGCACTCGGCGGGGGGGGGGGGGCGGGCTCGGTGGGGCGGCGCTTTTTTTTGCTGCTTGGGGCAGCAAAAAAGTTAGAGCCGGCCCTGGAGACAAGGACAGTAACATGGACATGGAAAAGCAATGTAATTACTGTGGTGGCTGTACGTCAATGTAACTTAACTCAACTTAATTTTGTAGTGTAGACTTGCCCTTTTATTGGACCAACTTCTGTTGGGAAGAGAGACAAGTTTTCGAGCTACACAGAGTTCTTCAGCTCTGGGAAAGGGACTCAGCTAAGTCACGGTTAGAGTGGCACAGCTAACTACAAGATCAAACAGGCAGAATATGTGCTAACTACTTTTGATAAACTATCAGTTTGAGCTTGTGTTTAGCTGTGATGCTCGGAGTACCTTTCCCAGATCTGAAGAAGAGCTCTGTGCAGCTCAAAAGCTTGTCTCTCTCACCAACAGAAGTTGGTCCAATAAAAGATATTACCTCACCCACCTGTGTCTCTAGAAGTACTCCTGGCAGTAAGCACTACACCCCATAGTAAGGCCTGGTCTACATTAAACAAAATAAAATCAACCTAGCTATGTGACTCAGGGCTGTGAAAAATTTCATGCCGTGTGCGATGTGGTTGTCAACTTAGCCTCACTTACACTGGGAGTTAGGTCGACAGAATTCCTCTGCCAACCTATCTACCACCTCTTGGTGAGAGGGATTAACTACAGTGATGGAAAAAACCCTTCCACCGACGTAGGAAGCATCTGGTACAGATGGTACAGCGGCCCAGCTGCAGCGCCGTATCTGTGGTTGTAGTGGCTGTAGCGCAGACCTACTCTAAGTGTTTGGAGGAGTGGGCTCTCAGATTGCAAATACTTGGTAACACAACACTTAGTACATGTGATGTCGCCCCCTAGTGGTTGGCTTTATTTGTCACGTAAATTGCCCTGCACCTATATACTGTGTTGTGTACATTGCAGAACTGATATCAGAATCTCATTCAGTATTTTCTGTCTATCCAGGTTCTGATATGGACAGTTAATGAGACCTCACTGGTGCTGAGGAGGTTCTAATGTAGGTTAAGCACTTTAAACATTTGCAGGCAGCAGAGGGTCCTTTACAGCTAGACTATGGTGAATAATGCAACAGCATTAGTCCCTTATCAATAAGTGAAACCAAGGGCACCAGAACAGGGAGTCAGGGGGTCATGGCCCTTCCACTTTTTACCGGCCATAAGGGCAAGCGATTGAGGGGAAGGGGTAGAGAGGAGCGAGCAGGGGGCAGGGTCTTGGGGGAAGAGGCGGCGTGGGAGCAGGGCCTCGGGGGAAGTGGCGGGGCGAGGGTGGGGCCATGGTTTTGGGTGCCTGTGGCCCCTCCACTTTTAGGGACCTTCTGCCACTCCTGAGTGAGGCTGGTATGGAAGACCAGACTTTAGGTCAGCAGGGGATGTTGCCTGGCCACACAGTGGTGAAAGCCATTAACTTGGCTGCATCAGACTAGTAATAACCCTGTGGCACTTTTAGATGCCTGGTGGAATAAAGCCATACAATGTGGCCACGGGCATTCGGTGCTATGGACTCTTGCTGTCTAAGCGTGTTGTTGTTTTGGTTTAAAGCACGACTGGTTTCTGCAATGCCAATGTAGTTATTGAGCGTCCCAACTTTCTGCTACCTTAAGTCAGCACAGAGAATGGGGAACCACCACTGTTCTCCAGTTAGGAGAAAGCTGGCATGCTGAGTTACTACAAGGCAGCAGATAACACGTGCAAAAGAACCATGTGCCCCTTTCACATTCACTCTGATAAGCCAGAAGGGAAGCAATAGCAAGAACACAAGTCATTGGAAAGGAATTTGTATGCTGGTGGTTTGTGGTGTGGTCCCCACTGCCTGTCAGCATCAGAATAACTCCTGACAGTTTCTCAGTGATTTCACCACCACAGAACATGGCGAAAGCACCGGTCTGTTTCATACCATTCATGTCTCTCCTCCAGAGCTATATAACTGGGGTGATTTACACAGGGTTTCACCCAGAGATTTAAGTGCATCCCCCTCCCCCATGTTACAGGTACAGCTGATCAAAAACGGGATAATTTCCTGGTTTTGTTGATGTTTTCAATCTTTGCACTCAGTGAAAATTTTTCATTTCAAATCGAACGAAATCAAAATGAAAAAACTTTTTTGTGGGGGGATAGGTTGGTTTGTTTCCCTTCCTGTTTTCTAAGGGGGGGGGGGAAGGAAACAACAACTCAAAAAATGTTCATTTTGATTCCATTCAAACTGCAATTAATTTTTTTCAGTTTGAATTGTTTCATCAAAAAATTGGAAACATTTTGAACAACGTGTAAGTGTTTTGATAGGTTCTAACTAGAGAGAGCTGCAACCACATATGGGGAACGAGGTATAACACATACTGTACACTAGTTTAAACACACTTTCATCTTGCAGTGTAGTTTCCCAGATGAAGAAAATGCACTGTAACTGACTAGCTTTATCAAGGTTCTAGCAAAGGGGTGAGCAAACTACAGCCCACGGGATTGCACTCCCGTGGCGCCGCGAGCTCCTCGCCGCTCCCGGAAGCAGCCGGCACCACGTCCCTGCGGCCCCTTGGGAACGGGGGGCAGAGGGTTCCGCACGCTGCCCTCGTCTGCAGGCACCGCCCCCGCAGCTCCCATTGGCTGGGAACGGGGAACCGCGGCCAATGGGAGCTTTGGGGGAGGTACCCGCAGGCGAGGGCAGCGCGCAGAGCCCTCTGCGCCCCCCCCCTTAACTCCGCTGCGCACCGCTGCCACCCCGGAGCCGCTCAACTCCTATTGACTTTAATCAGAGTCAAAGGAAACTCAGAGTATTTCATTATCAAGCTCAAACCTGACAGACAGACTGATCCCAAACAACATTTCTAGATTCTATAATTTGGCCAAGCTGTGTATTTTGCTCTAAAAAAAACCAAACAAAACAAAAAAAACAGTGCGCCTGACAGGCAGAGCTCCTATTAATTGTTCTTTTGTTCTGCTTTATCACTTTCTGCCTGAATTCTTCACAGATAATTGAAGCATAAAAATGCTTTTCCTCCACCTTCTTAAATTGAATTCTCCATCCCTTTATGTTAGACTTGAGCGGGACAGGACTGCAAGCATCTCACATGGTGTTATACCACATATGAAGCAACTTATCCCCATGTGACAGGAAGTAAACTGATGTAACCTTGTTTTAAACAGAGTTTAAAACAACATAGTATAGGGAATTAAAAAAGGAACTTGTTGCACAGTCTGGGAGTTAATTAACCGAGCAGGTGACTTGCAGCAGTCCATTTATGTACTAGGGCCTTAGTTTTGGAGTTTGGGCTTGTCTTAGCAAACAATTTAAAATGCATTTAAGGACCTGATCCTGAACTTCTTACTCAGGCAAAACTCCCATTAGAGCCTATAGGAGTGTCATAACTATAAAGGGAAGGGTAACAGCCCTCCTATATACGATACTATAAAATCCCTCCTGGCTAGAGACACCAAAATCCTTTTACCTGTAAAGGGTTAAGAAGCTCAGGTAACCTGGCTGACACCTGACCCAAAGGACCAATAAGGGGACAAGATACTTTCAAATCTTGGTGCGGGGAAGACTTTTGTTTGTGCTCTTTGTTTTGGGGGTTGTTAGCTCTTGGGACTAAGAGGGACCGGACATCAATCCATGTTCTCCAAATCTTTCTGAACAAGTCTCTCATATTTCAAACTTGTAAGTAACAGCCAGGCAAGGTGTGTTAGGTTTATCTTTGTTTTCTCAACTTGTAAATGTTCCTTTTGCTAGAGGGTTTACCTCTGTTTGCTGTAACTTTGAACCTAAGGCTAGAGGGGGTTCCTCTGGGCTCTTTAAATCTGATTACCCTATAAAGTTATTTTCCATCCTGATTTACAGAGATGATTTTTACCTTTCTTTCTTTAATTAAAAGCCTTCTTTTTAAGAACCTGATTGATTTTTCCTTGATTTAAGATCCAAGGGGGTTGGATCTGGACTCACCAGGAATTGGTGGGGGGAAAGGAGGGGGAATGGTTAATTTCTCCTTGTTTTAAGATCCAAGGGTTTGGATCGGTGTTCACCAGGAAATTGGTGGAGAAGTCTCTCAAGGCTACCCAGGGAAAGGTTATAGTACTTGGGAGGGAGATATTCTGGGGGGGGAGGGGGAGAAGGGGGGTAGACAGAGTTTCCCAAATAACTCAAATAATTTGGGTGGTGGCAGCAAAAGCAGATCTAAGCTGGTAGTTAAGCTTAGAGATTTTCATGCAGGTCCCCACATCTGTACCCTAGAGTTCAGAGTGGGGAAGGAACCTTGACAGGGAGGGAAAGGGCCCAATCCTGAAGGCTTATATGGAGACTGCAAAAGACCTAGATATTTTAATCCCAGGATACATTTTGTTTCTTGTAAGCCACAAGAATCCCCCTCTTCACCCACCCAACTCTTGAAACCCAGTGTCACTCTTATTCGTCCAGTTAAAGAAAACTGGATAGGGCTAATATCTAAGCCTGTAGACACCACTATTTAATTATGTAAAACCTTTCATCCACAGAGCTAAAAGCTTCTCATAAAAGTGGATAAGTGTTATCATCCCCAATGTACAGTGGGGTAACTGAGGCAGAAGGGAAGTCAGTGGCCTGATTTCAGTGGGGCTAAACACCAGCAGCTGTCAACCATTTCAATGTGAGCTGCAGCTGCCCAGAAGCTCAGAAAAAAACAGGCTGTAAGTGATCTGCCCAGAGTCATATGGGATGTCTGTGACAGACACAAGCATAGAACCCATGTCTCCTGACTGACCATCTCCTGCCCTAGCCACAAGACTATCCTTTCCCCTCAGTAATTGTTCCTGTTGCGGGCACAGTTATTAACAACTCTAACTTTTCCAAGGGAGGACGTGCATCTGGCTGCTATAATTAGTTTATTGAAACTTCTAATAAGTCAAGCTTCCATATGCAAGCTTTTCCTTAAATCATTCTCCCTACTGCTTTATACAGTCAACGAGGAGGAGCTAGGGCAAGCTACAAGCCTGTTAATTGTGGAGGCATTTGAGGCTCATTAGCGTCAGTTACATCACTTTATACTGTCAGCCTCCAAAGAGAGCCCAGATTTCAAGTAGAGGAACATCTGTCCTATCTGGGACTATCTGTTCCAGGCTTCTGGCCTTCAAACAACTCCCCTCAATCGCTCCAAACTCACCATCAGATGCAAGCTCCCCATAGACTGGGACACACTCAACTCAAAGCAGCACCAGATCCTGGCAGAACAGATGCAAAACCTGCGGACATATCTCCACGGCTACAATGATCAATACCCCTCACAACACAACTTTCCAAATTCATGGTCCTACACATGCCTATCACAACATTTGGTGTACCTCATCCAGTCCATCAAATGCCCCAATAACAACTATGTGGGTGAAACCAGACAATCCCTACACTATCGAATGATCTCTCACAGAAAAATGATAAACGACAAAAACACCCCATCAGCTGTGAGTGAACACTTTTCACAAAGCCGTCACCCTACAGCTGACCTCTCAGTCCTCATCCTCAAAGGAAATCTGTACAACACCTTCCAAAGATAAGCCTGGGAGCTTAAATGCATAACTTTGCTAGATA
Source organism: Chrysemys picta bellii (assembly GCF_011386835.1). Classification (NCBI taxonomy): domain Eukaryota; kingdom Metazoa; phylum Chordata; order Testudines; family Emydidae; genus Chrysemys; species Chrysemys picta. Next base: position 123,752,146 of record NC_088797.1, on the reverse strand, counting down.
CTAAAAATCATGGACTCAACAGGAACACTGGTTTTATGGCTCATTATAACAATTTGTAACACACATCCCTGCCTGTTACCCTTAACTGCCCTCTTCAGACCCCTTATGTATAACAATCTAACCCTCAATTGCCCATTTCGTTTCCAGTGCCTTCCTATAACACCTGTTACCTCTTCTGCTTATCAATCTGCCCCCAATTTCAGTATTTAGCTCAGACTCTCCAATTTCCTTCTGCAGACCTGAAAAAGTCTGTGTAGTTCGAAAGCTCCTACCTTCCACCAACAGAAATGAGTCTGATAAAAGATATTACCTCATCCACCTTGTCTAACTCTCTGAACACAGCCAAGATTTTCTAAATTAGCTACTGATGTTGGGTACCCAACCCGAGACACCATGAACTTGGCTTTCCACAAATGTTGAGCAATCACAGCTGGATATGAGTCAACAGTGTGCCCTTGTTGCCAAGAAGGCTAATGGCATTTTGGGCTGTATAAGTAGGGGCATTGCCAGCAGATCGAGGGACGTGATCATTCCTCTCTATTCGACATTGGTGAGACCTCATCTGGAGTACTGTGTCCAGTTTTGGGCCCCACACTACAAGAAGGATGTGGAAAAATTGGAAAGAGTCCAGCGGAGAGCAACAAACATGATTAGGGGGCTGGAGCACATGATTTATGAGGAGAGGCTGAGGGAACTGGGATTGTTTAGTCTGCAGAAGAGAAGAATGAGGGGGGATTTGATAGCTGCTTTCAACTCCCTGAAAGGGGGTTCCAAAGAGGATGGATCTAGACTGTTCTCAGTGGTATCAGGTGACAGAACAAGGAGTAATGGTCTCAAGTTGCAGTGGGGGAGGTTTAGGTTGGATATTAGGAAAAACTTTTTCACTAGGAGGGTGCTGAAGCACTGGAATGGGTTACCTAGGGAGGTGGTGGAATCTCCTTCCTTAGAGGTTTTTAATGTCAGGCTTGACAAAGCCTTGGCTGGGATGATTTAGTTGGGAATTGGTCCTGCTTTAAGCTGGGAGTTAGACTAGATGACCTCCAAAAGTCCCTTCCAACCCTGATATTCTATATTTCTATAAACTTCAGCTGAAGACACTGGGAGCAGCAGGTGCTCAGAACTTCTCAAAAATCAGGCCTGAAGTTTCTCAAGTCCAGCCCCCAAAACTGGGGATGCACAGAATTAGTGCCCACATTTGACGATGTAGCTGCTTAGCATTAGGCTCTCGGACTGAAATTCTGTGCTGCGCTGGCGGGAGGTGCAGCACAGAAGATGCAACCCAAGGGAATCCTAGAATATCAGGGTTGGAAGGGACCTCAGGAGGTCATCTAGTCCAACCCCCTGCTCAAAGCAGGACCAATCCCCAACTAAATCATCCCAGCCAGGGCTGGAACAGGTGGGGGACAACTTGGCCTTCAGACACCTGTGTCCCTTTGCTGCTCTGCTCCCAAACCCTAATCAGCCACAGCCCAGAATCCCCCATAGGGCTCTGCACCATGGCCCTACCTTCTGCCCCAGGGATTGTGAGGGAGCAGCACGGGCTAAGTGGCCTTTCATTTCGCCTGCACTGGGAGAATTCTGCCCCGGCCCCATTCTGACAGGGGCCAGGTCTTTCCTTATTTCAGACTTCAGCATCTATAGAATGGGGGATCCTACAATTTACCCAGCTTGCAGAGAGGGGAAAGAGGTGTGAGGATTAATTAGCTGGTGTTCTGACAGTGCTCTGGAGACAAGAAGGGCCCTATTATTAAGGCTACGTTTTAGTCACAGGTATTTTTAGTAAAAGTCATGGACAGGTCATGGGCAGTAAACAAAAATTAATGGCCCGTTACCTGTCCATGACTTGTACTATATACCCTGGCCCTGACTAAATCTGGAGGGGAGGGAGAAGGGTGCTGGAAGTGCTCAGGGCGCCAGCCCCGGACCCCTGCTGGTGCTGGGGGAGAGTTGGCAGTGCGTAGCTCAGGACTCCCGCTGCTGCTTCTGGGGGGAGGGCATTGGTGGGGCTGGCAGGCTCCCTACCCAGCTCCTTGCAGCTCCCCCGAAGCAGTGACATGTCCTTCCCTCAGCTTCTAGCTCCACGTGCTGCCCCTGCCCCAAGCACCGACTCGGCAGCTCCCATTGGCTGGAAACCGCAGCCAATGGGAGCTGCGGGGGCAGTGCCTATAGCCAGAGGCAGCGCATGGAGTTGGGAGCTGAGGGAGGGATATGTCGCCACCTCCTAGGAGCCCCACCGAGGAAAACTTCACCCAGAACCCTCACCCGCACCCCAAACCCCAGCGCCGAGCCCTCTCCCACACCCAAATTCCTGCTGCTGCTGGGGGGGGTGGAGGCACGAGACTACCCCAGCATCAGCCGGCGTGGCTGGCCCAGGGGCTGCCCGAACTGCTCAGGCGGCCACACCGGCCGCTGGAGAAGTCCCGGAATCTGTGATTTCTGTGACCTCAATGACAAACTCACAGCCTTAGCTATTATTGCTATGTATTATCATTAGGTATAGCTCAGTGGTTTGAGCATTGGCTTGCTAAACCCAGGGTTGTGAGTTCAATCCTTGAGGGGGCCACTTAGGAATCTAGGGCAAAATCAGTACTTGGTCCTGCTAGTGAAGGCAGGGGCCTGGACTCAATGACCTTTCAAGGTCCCTTCCAGTTCTAGGAGATAGGATATCTCCATTTATTTATTAGTAAGAAATTAAACAGTACATTTAAACAATGGTAAAGGTTTCCCACTTTAGGATAACTCCTAGATGAAAGGATAGTGTGGCGCTGCACTCTATATGATTTTATAAAAATATGCTAATGAGTAAATATAATGTAACTGGAATATGCTTCATGCAAAAGGTCTCTTGTAAGGTATCATTACAAAGCTTATAATCTACTGAGTGTGGTCATCCTATTTGTATAAATGTATCACTCTTGTATCTGAAACTAGAAATATGAAATATAACTCTGAGGGCCTATTGTAATTATGCAAAGTGTGGGCCATTAATGGTTGTTTGGATTCTTGATGGCTCCCATCAACCAGGACAATTGACTGTGGATGGCTCTGTTTGCAGGCAAGCCTTCCTGCAAGTCAGGCTGGGAGGAATGAAGGCTTGAAGTCTTACAATGACATGTGATCATGTCACATGAACTGGAATCCATCTTTAACCCGGTGTCTTTCCATTGAGAAGGAGGGGGTGGGAACCCAGAGAGGGACAAAGGATTCCCGCCTTATGCAAAAGATATATAAATGGGTGGAACAGAACAAAGTGGAGAGCCATCATGAAGAAGCCCCTAGCTACCACCTGACCTGGAACAAGAGCTGTACCAGGGGAAAGAATTGTGCCCAGGCCTGGAAGGTGTCCAGTCTGAGGAAAAAAACTTACTGAAGCATCTCTAAGGGTGAGATTATCTGTATCCAGTTTGATTAGTCATAGATTTGCGTGTTTTATTTTATTTTGCTTGGTGACTTACTTTGTTCTGGCTGTTACTATTTGGAACCACTTAAATCCTACTTTCTATATTTAATAAAATCACTTTTTTACTTATTAATTAACTCAGAGTATGTGTGAATACCTGGGTGGGCAAACAGCTGTGCATCTCTCTCTATCAGTGTTATAGAGGGTGAACAATTTATGAGTTTACCCTGTATAAGCTTTATACAGGGTAAAACAGATTTATTTGGGTTTAGACCCCATTGGAAGTTGGGCAGCTGAGTGTCAAAGACAAGAACACTTCTTTAGCTGCTTTCAGTTAAGTCTGCAGCTTTGGGGTAAGTAATTCAGACCTTGGGTCTTTGTTGGAGCAGACGGGCGTGTCTGGCTCAGCAAGACAGGGTGCTGGGGTCCCGAGCTGGCAGGGAAAGCCAGGGGCAGAAGTAGTCTTGGCACATCAGGTGGCAGCTCCCAAGGGGGGTTCTGTGATCCAACTCGTCACAGAGAGATGTTGCAATTTCAGCAGGCAAAAGCATGGAATTTCTCTTTTAATTACCCATGGAAACACAGTCAATTCAGTTAACACTATCTTAATAGCTTTCTACCCTTTGATGCCTTGATCACATCTTTTGAACACCACACTTGAAGCTTAACACTGCAGAGAGCACTTATTTTCATAATGAAAGGGAAATATTTTTCTCTGTCCATAATATTTAGTTATCCTGATAGGCTGCATTGACTGAGCTTTTTATGTTGTGTTTTCAAGTTAATGTTGATTTTAAAGGAGGCCTTAAGGTAACACATAGTGTATATCTCAAAGATAAATATTGTAATCAGTGTGTATTTGAGTGTGTGGATAGCACTCTTTGAACTGTTAGCAACCCGTTTCTAATTAAATAGATACAAAGACAAACACAGACCTTTCTTTTCCTAAAGGCATGAAGAGGTACATTAATCTTTTTCCATTTTAATTTTAAATGAAAAATGTTCTAGCTCAAACACATATTAAATCTTTGTTTAGCGTGACAATGGATCCAGTGCTGTACAATACACAAAACCAAAGAAAGTCTCTGGTTTTAGATTTTAAAAGAGAGACATGGAGAAGAAACAGTGGAAAATCCAGAGGTGGGTTAAGTTTTTGAAAACTATTAATATCACAATGATGTTTTATGAGTGTCTCAACTATCTATAGAAATCATAATGATATGGTCACTTGTAATAAATTATTCAGACTCTAGGAGTATGTTTATAATGTGATAAAAAGCATGTGGCAACAAGTCTCAGAGCAGGGATCAGCTGATTCTGGCTCTGGGACTTGGGCTGCTGGGATATAAAATTGTAGTGTAGATGTTTGGGCTCAGGCTAGACCTGGGGCTCTGAGACAGAGCCCAAATGTCTACACTACAATTTCATAGCCCCACAGCCTGAGCCCCACAAACCCGAGGGCCAGCCAGGTCTTTTATTGCAATGTAGACATATCCTAGAAGATTCTATGTGCTGTATAGAATTCCTGACCGGGTGCAGTCCCTGGCAAACAAAAGAGACAAAGCTGGAACTTAAGCTGTGTGGAAGGCTGTTGTCTGTTAAAGTAGATGTTTTCTTTAATAAACACCTTCCATTTAAGAAAGACTTGGGCTACATTTACACTATAGCTGTGCTGCTGTAGCGCTTGTGAGGGAGACACTCTAAGCCAACAGAGGGCTCTCTTGTTGGCTTAATCACTCCTGTCTCCACGAGAGGCAGAAGCTACGTCGGCAGGAGAAGCTCTCCCGCCAACATAGCGTTGTCTACACTGGCGCTTAGGTCAGTATAACCTATGTCGCTCAGAAATGTACATTATAAATTACATTGAAGTAACCTATAGCGTAGACAAGGTCTGATTCTATATCCTGACAATGTGATCAGACACAGGACCTCATCTGAATCTTTGTGGGGGGAGGTTAAAGGACATTAATATGTGGAAAAGCTGTTGCCAGAATGTTATTGATATGGCCAGGAAATTTGGAGCTACTGCAGAAACTCTACCTGAAATAGGGTGACCAGATCACTGACAGGAAATATCGGGACATGGGGGGGGAGGGGAGGAGGGGAAAGCTGTTTTGCAGGTGCTGGGGGAATTAGCACGTCCCCCCGCCCCACGGGGAAGGAGCCACTGGAGCGAGAGGCGCAGGGCTCCGGACCCCAGCAGCGGTGGGGGAGAGCGGCTCAGAGCCGCGCGAGTGGGCACGTAAAGTTTATTGGCTGGGGGGGACCCCGGCCGGCTCGTTGCCTTGCCCTATAGGGGGGTAGCGTCCCCACCCCGCGCCAGCATGTTTTGCCGGCCGCCGCAGGCCAGGTAAGGAGCCAAGTCCTCCCTTCCCCCTCGTCCTGGCTCCTCAGCTGAGTGGCATTCCTCCTCCCTCCCTCCCAGGCTTGCGGCACAAGCCTGGAGGGAGGGGGTGATGGCTGGCTTCCAGTTCCTGGAGCTGGTGAGTAGGGGCACCGGGCGGGCAAGGGGGGCTGGCAAGGGGGCTGCTCCCCCAGGAGGGCAACGGGGGGGGCTCAGCTGAGGAGCCAGGACGAGGGGGGAGTGGGGGAGTGGGGGACTCGGCTCCTTACCTGGCCTGCGGAGACCGGCGCGACATGCTGGCGCGGGGCGGGGACGCTACCTCCCTACAGGGGCGAGGAGCCGGCCGGGGTCCCCCCCCCAAGCCGATAAACTTTACATGGCCACTGGTGTGGCCCCAAGCCGCTCTCCCCCACCGCTGCCGGGGTCCGGAGCCCCGCCGTCTACCTCCTGGGGGAGCAGCCCCCTTGCCAGCCCCCCTGCCCGCCCGGTGCCCCTACTCACCAGCTCCAGGAACTGGAAGCCAGCCACCACCCCCTCCGTCCCAGGCTTGCACCGCCATTACAGCAGCAAGCCTAGGAGAGAGGAGGAATGCCACATGCATGGGGAAGAGGCGGGGCCAGGGCGGGGATTTGGGGAGGGAGCCAATGGGGAAAGGAGGGGCGGAGTCGGGGGGGGGGGAGATCCCTTCTGGGAGGGCAAAATTGCTTGTTTGTCCCGTGTCCCGACCGCACATCGGTCGGGACACGGGGCAAACAAGCAAATATCGGCACAGTCCCGATAAAATCGGGACGTCTGGTCACCCTAACCTGAAATCCTCTCCCTACTTACAGTCAATCCCCCAAACTGGGTCTTGATTTTACAGTTTGCACTTTCCTCTTTCCAAATGGAAAGAAATGACATTTTCTCTAGTCTGTGTTACAAAAATTAGCAATGAGGGAGTGACTTCAGGATGAAGGTTTGTATTTCCTCACTCAGTGCCCATTTCCTCACTCTTTTCACTTTAAATCAGATGGCAATTTGCATGTGTGAGATTTTTACTCTGAACAGTGCAGACCTTGGGTGAGTTTATTGAAACGGGGAATGAAGCTGTGACGAAACAATTTCCTATATGCACAAGCCCTTTGAACATAATGAGTGCCATGTGGACGCCCATGAGTAGAAGACATGATCAATAAAGCTCATAATTACACTGGTAGAAACTTTATGAGTGCGCCCCCCAACCACATAACAGTATCCACTGACCAGTAACCATGTGTCAAACCCTTACAGCACCTATTGTACAGAGTCCCAATGCTTTGTTTTAAAGAGCTACGGGTAATGTTGGACACAACTTCAGCATCAGCTTTCAGTGAACAACAATAACAAGTATCTGCTCCTTCAGTTATATTCATTTACTGACACCACAACCAGGTTTCTGACATCGCTGTAGTTCCCGTGGCAAAAAACTGACATCGCAAATGTAATATGGCTGGGCTAAAAGAATCTCTCTGGAGGAGCAGGCTGATTAGATAGGAGAAAGTTTTCATGGACACACATACCTTAGCAAAGATCATTTTGAGGGGAATTTAGAAAATCTATGAGCTTAATTAAGGGTTAGGTAAAACAACAATAAACTGGCTAGTGTGTGTCAGCACCACTGTCCTCTATTGGCTGGAATCAGAACTGCCCTATTGTGTGCATGTCTTAGGCCCTTGACTCCTAAGAGCTGAGAAATTCTCCAGCAGCTCATCGCAAAGAGGCTTTTTGTGTCTGGAACAGAGCGTCAGAGTTCTGTCCCCCTGCCATAATGAAGTTCCAAGTGCCTGTGACATTCATTCATATACAGTCACGGATTTGGTAGAGTAGGTTTAAATTGCTGTGTGTGAGAGAACCTCTGGGGATTTCTTGGACCATGGTTCTGTGTCTTAATGGGAAGCAATACTGTTGTACAGACAGGTAGCATTGATGTGGCTAATGGTGGTTCTGAGCCTGAAGTTAATTCTGCGAAAGGCACAGTCAGTATTTTATATAGGAGACCGTACAACCATGATATTTATGTGCCCAACAACCATTAGGCAATGGATATACCCACAGAGAGCTAGACTCTCAGGCGGTGTCTACACAACAAGTGCTACAGCTCCACAGTTGCAACACTGTAGCTACGCTGCTGTAGCACTGTAATGTAGATGCTTCCTACATCGACGGAAGGGTTTTTTTCCATCAATGCCATTAATCCACCTCTCCGAAAGGCAGTAATTAGATCAACAGAAGAATTCTTCCATCAACCTGGCTGCGTCTACAGTGGGGGTAGGTCGACCTCACTATGGCAAATGCTCAGGGTGTGAAATTTTTCACAGCCCTGAGCAATGCACCTAGGCCGATCTAATTTTAGAACATAAGAATGTCCATACTGGGTCAGACCAAAGGTCCATCCAGCCCAGTATCCTGTCTACCGACAGTGGCCAATGCCAGGTGCCCCAGAGGGAGTGAACCTAACAGGCAATGATCAAGTGATCTCTCTCCTGCCATCCATCTCCACCCTCTGACAAACAGAGGCTAGGGACACCATTCCTTACCCATCCTGGCTAATAGCCATTAATGGAATTAACCTCCATGAATTTATCCAGTTCTCTTTTAAACCCTGTTATAGTCCTAGCCTTCACAACCTCCTCAGGCAAGGAGTTCCACAGATTGACTGTATGCTCTGTGAAGAAGAACTTCCTTTTATTTGTTTTAAACCTGCTGCCCATTAATTTCATTTGGTGGCCCCTAGTTCTTATATTATGGGAACAAGTAAATAACGTTTCCTTATTCACTTTCTCCACATCACTCATGATTTTATATATCTGTAGCATATCCCCCCTTAGTCTCCTCTTTTCCAAGCTGAAAAGTCCAAGCCTCTTTAATCTCTCCTCATATGGGACCCATTCCAAACCCCTAATCATTTTAGTTGCTCTTCTCTGAACCTTTTCTAATGCCAGTATATCTTTTTTGAGATGAGGAGACCACATCTGTACACAGTATTCAAGATATGGGCGTACCATGGATTTATATAAGGGCAATAAGATATTCTCCGTCTTATTCTCTATCCCCTTTTTAATGATTCCTAACAGCCTGTTTGCTCTTTTGACTGCCGCTGCACCCTGCGTGGATGTCTTCAGAGAACTATCCACGATGACTCCAAGATCTTTTTCCTGATTAGTTGTAGCTAAATTAGCCCCCATCATATTGTTCATATTGTATGTATAGTTGGGGTTGTTTTTTCCAATGTGCATTACTTTACATTTATCCACATTAAATTTCACTTGCCATTTTGTTGCCCAATCACTTAGTTTTGTAAGATCTTTTTGAAGTTTTTCGCAGTCTGCTTTGGTCATAACTATCTTGAGCAGTTTAGTATCATCTGCAAACTTTTCCACCTCACTTTTTACCCCTTTCTACAGATCATTTATGAATAAGTTGAATAGGATTGGTCCTAGGACTGACCCTTGGGGAACACCACTAGTTACCCCTCTCCATTCTGAAAATTTACCATTTATTCCTACCCTTTGTTCCCTGTCTTTTAACCAGTTCTCAATCCATGAAAGGATCTTCCCTCTTATCCCATGACAACTTACGTAAGAGCCTCTGGTGAGGGACCTTGTCAAAGGCTTTCTGGAAATCTAAGTACACTATGTACTTTTCTAAGTACACTATGTACATTTTAGGTGTAGACCAGGCCTCAGTCTTCTTTCTTTCCTTTTGGATTTAATTTAGTTTTTTTTTAAATCCTATTTTTCTTTCTCCTCCTCCCTCTTTCATTGCATTCCTTCTTCCCTCCATCTATTTGCCCCACTGTGGATCAACCTCAGAGAGATACCACTTCTGGGGAAAGTGTTCACCTGCCCTCCTAAAAACTGCTGTTGCTATAACTAAGAACACTGGCCGAGTTCCACCGCAGGGGTGACCGCACTGCACTGAGGTGGGGAGGACGGTGAGTGATCCCTCCATATTCCATTGTGCAAACGGGCTTCTCCTTCTGGAGAAAAGATGCCATATAAAGACGATATGGTATAAGACCAGGCAGCAGCCCAATTTAATGCAGTCACCCCCACCATGCCCCAGCATGGCCTACTTGGATTGCCACTCCAAGCACAGTGGGAAAACAGAATCTGCTACTCCACCTGCTTTTTCACTTATCAGCAGGTAGGCTGGAAGTAGGTAGAGAGGGCTAGGGAATAGCTCCAGCCCCCAACGCACCAGCCAGCAGTGCTGGCAGAGCACAGGAGGAAGTTGTGACTCACTCCGTATGTTTTATGGAAATATGCTAATGAGTGTGAGTATAATGTAACTGGAATATGCTTCATGCAAAAGGTCTCTTGTAAGGTATCATTACAAAGTTTATAATCTACTGAGTGTGTTCATCCTATTTGTATGTATGTATCATTCTTGTATCTAAAACTAGAAATATGAAGTATAACTCTGAGGTCCTATTGTAATATGCAACATGTGGGACATTAATGGTGGTTTAGAATCTTGATGGCTCCCATTGACTGGAACAACTGGTTGTAAATGCAAGCCCTCTGTTTACTTGCAAGCCTTCCTGCATTCGTGAGAGTCACCTGGTACTGGAATCCATCTTAAACCTGGTGCTTTTCCATTTAGAAGGAGGGATGGGGACCCAGAGAGACAAAAGATTCTCACCTTGTGCCAAAGCTATAAAAGGGGGTGGAACAGAACAAAGGGGGCTGCCAGTCATGAGAAATCCCCTAGTTACCACCTGAGCTGGAACTAACAAGGACTGTACCGGGGAAAGGATTGGGCCCAGACTAGGAAGAAATCTAGTCTGTGAAAGAAGCTTATTGGAACATCTATAAGGGTGAGATTTACGTGTATTTAGTTTCTTAATGTATTAGTCTTAGACTTGTGTGTTTTGTTTTATTTTGCTTGGTAACTTACTGTGTTCTGACTGTTATTACTTGGACCCACTTAAATCCTACTTTTTACACTTAATAAAATCACTTTTGTTTATTAATTAACCCAGAGTAAGTGATTAATACCTGGGGGAGCAAACAGCTGTGCATATCTCTCTATCAGTGCTATAGAGGGTGAACAATTTATGAGTTTACTCTGTATAAGCTTTATACAGAGTAAAACAGATTTATTTGGAGTTTGGATCCCACTGGGAGCTGGGCAACTGGTACTGGAGACCGGAGTACTTACTGAGCTGTTTTCAGTTAAGTCTGCAGCTTTGGGGGCATGGTTCAGACCCTGGGTCTGTGTTGCAGCAGGCTAGAGTGTCTGGCTCAACAAGACAGGGTTCTGGAGTCCCAAGCTGGCAAAGAAAACGGGCTCAGAGGTAGTTTCAGCACATCAGGTGACAGTCCCAAGGGGGTCTCTGTGACCAAACCCATCACAGAGGAAGTATTCCCCATATTGTAAAGAGGTGGTGCAAAGTATTCCTCTCCTGCAGAGGATGAGCATGAAGGGAAGGAATCGTGACTGTCATATTGCTAGTGAAAATTAGTGGCTGCATTCCACCCCAGAGGTAGCTGCACTGCAGGGAGAAGTCAAGCAATTCCCAAATCACAGTTTCTTGCCATGGCTCCCCTGAAGTTAGTCCAGCTGTGTGCCCCCTCTTTCACAAGGCACTGAGTGAAGGATCTATCCAGCCCTTAGTTATTACATAGGAATGGGTCCTTCCCAAACAGCAGATCCAAACAACCCCCCAAGTTTGAGGGGGGAAAACAAAAATCTAGCTCTAGATCTGAATCCTGTGGCCTGGACCAGACAGCTAGGCATCCCATCACAGCATCAATGTGCTGCTCTCTAGAGCACAAAACTGACTGACTGACTGGGGAGGGTCTTTACTCTCCCTCGGAGGGAATTCTGGGGGTTTAGACCCAGCATACGCGGTGGTCATGCCCTCTAAAAGAACAGCAGAAACAAACCTTGGGCACCCCACAAAGCTCTATAAAAACAACTTTGTTTTAGTTACTCTCCCAGCATTTCACTCTGGTAACACTCCCCAAACAGGAAACATTTGCCAGGATAGCAGTGTCACTTTATCACCATCACTCTGAGCTGGCTCTAGCAATCTAAACATTAGGATGGATTCTGGAACTTATTAAAAACTCTCATTAAAAAGAAAACTACATTTTTAGCAACTAGAAGATAAGATACACAGATAGAAAAGATGGGGGGAGGTTAGAGTATTCTTCAGAATATTAACATCTTTTTAAATGAAGCAGAAAATAAATAAAGGCACTCTTGGTTAATAAGAATAGTATATATAGGTTGTCCGCCTTTTCTCCTACCCCGCGGGAGTACAGTAATTCCTCACTTAATGCTGGCCTGGTTAAAGTTGTTTCGTTGTTATGTCGTTGATCTATTAGAGGACATACTCATTTAAAGTTGCACAATGTTTGCTTATAACGTTGTTTGGCCATGGGGGCTTGGAACCAAGGTGGGCTGGCAGCCCCCCCATCAAATCCCCTCCACACACAGCTCAGGGCCTCCCGCCTTCTGGCAGCCCCAAGGATCAGCAACTCCCCCCTCCCTCCTCACGCCTCCCACCTGCAGCAATCAGCTGTTTTGCGGTGTTCAGGAGGTTCTGGGAGAGGGCAGGAGTAAGGACGCGGCACGCTTGGGGGGAGGGGGTGGAGCAGGGGCGCAAAGAAGCAGGGCAGGGTGGAGCGGGGGTGGGCTTGGGCAGAGTTGGGGGTTGAGCGCCCCCCAGCACTTTGGTAAGAAGAGCATAGGTGCAGCTGGACGATCTATCCTCTTTCACCCTCTGACTCCACCACCTCAACCCAGCTTCACAATCATCATTCCTGAGTAGAGAGAATGAGGGGAGATTTGATAGCTGCTTTCAACTATCTGAAAGGGGGCTCCAAAGGGGATGGATCTAGACTGTTCTCAGTGGTACCAGATGACAGAACAAGGACTAACGATCTCAAGTTGCAGTGGGGGAGGTCTAGGTTGGATATTAGGAAAAGTTTTTTCACTAGGAGGGTGGTGAAGCACTGGAACGGGTTACCTAGGGAGGTGGTGGAATCTCCTTCCTTGGAGGTTTTTAAGGTCAGGCTTGACAAAGCCCTGGCTAGGATCATCTAGCTGGGGGTTGGTCCTGCTTTGAGAAAGGGGTTGGACTAGATACCTCCTGAGGTCCCTTCCAACCCTGATAGTCTATGATTCTATGAGTACAGTACTACATTGTTTGTTTAAAACTTATACTGTATATGTATACAATGTCTTTTGTCTGGTGAAAAACATTTCCTTGGAACCTAACCCCTCCCCCCTATTTACATTAATTCTTATGGGGAAATTGGGTTTGCTTAACATGGCTTCACTTACAGTCGAAATTTTTCAAGAACATGACTGCAACATTAAACAAGAAGTTACTGTAACAACAAATAATAAAATACCAGCTGTTTGAAATACAGAACCACATTCAATCTAATGAGGAGTTAAAGTTCAACTGAGGGATGAAATGGAGTTAGTAAATGTAATAACAGCCCTTAGCACATTTTTCTTCTCTAGATTTCAAAGCAATTTAAGGGTATGTCTCATTAGTTCCCTTTTTACACGGAGAATAAACTAAGGTCCCAAAAGGTTAAGTGACTTGCCTAAGGTCACACAGTGAGGCGAGGGCAGCTGGGAACAGAACCCAGGTCTCTGGACTCCCCAGCTCAATCACTATGGGGTGGGAGGAAAAGCTTTAAACGTGTTTTATTTTGTTTTTACATTGGGAAGGGAATAAATTAGGTTGATTTCAAGGTGGGAGCAAATACCATTCCCTGGGGCCCAGCACAGCAAATGACCGTGGCAACAGTCAGTGTTTATTTTGCGGGGAGATTGAAGTAGAATATTTTGTCTGGAGCAGGAATTATTGTGACAGGTCATTATTCAGACATTAGGAACCTCAGTCCTTCTGTCCACAGGACCCCAATGGAAATTTTGCATGCAAAAGAACTGCAGGACATGGAGAAGAGTTTGTATTTTTCTCACCTGTACCTTTAAGATGCACAAGAAAGGCTGGTTAGTCAAAAACATCTTCAAAGAGTGCAAAGGAAATATTTTCTGTGATTAATTCTCTTAGTTTTATACACCCTGTGCTTTTGTATAGGCCTTTTAAGTGTTACAACAAAGTAAGTTTTATGGCCGGAGTTAGACTGGTTAACTTTGGCCTTCATTTTTCTAAAATAAATGACAGCTGGTGACAATCCCTCAACCCCTGCCACTAACCCTCATCTGCCAGTGAGGCAACTATTAATTAGCCACAGGATAAGAGGAAAGGTCCTCTCGTGGATCAGTAACTGGTTAAAAGACAGGAAGCAAAGGGTAGGAATAAATGGTCAGTTTTCACAATGGAGAGAGGAGAACAGCGGGGTCCCTCATAGATGTCTACTGGGACCTGTGTTGTTCAACATATTCATTAATGATCTGGTAAAGGGGGAGAACAGTGAAGTGGCAAAGCTAGCAAATGAAACACAATTACTCAAGGTAGTGAAGTCCAAAGCAGACTATAAGGAGATACAACGGGATCTCACAAAACTGGGTGACTGGGCAACACAATGGCAGTTGAACTTCAACATTGATAACCGTAAAGTAATTCATAGATTCATAGATTCATAGACTTTAAGGTCAGAAGGGACCATTATGATCATCTGGTCTGACCCCCTGCACGCTGCAGGCCATAAAACCGTCCCCGTCCCTTCCCTGGACTCTGCTGCTGAAGTCCCCAATCCTGTTATTAGTGACCTCAATCGGCAGAGACCCTCCTGCTAGAGATCCCTGCCCCATGCTGCGGAGGAAGGCGAAAAACCTCCAGAGGCTCAGCCAATCTGCCCTGGAGGAAAATTCCTTCCCGACCCCAAATATGGCGATCAGTAAGACCCCGAGCATATAGGCAAGAGTCTCCATCCTGACCCCTTTTAGCCATTATGCTATTTACCTACCATTGCTTGGTTTTCCTTGACAACTATGTTTTACCATTAAACCATTCCCTCCATAAACTTATCTAACTTAATCTTAAAGCCAGACAAATCCCTCGCCCCCACCGTTTCCCTCGGAAGGCCGTTCCAATATTTCACCCCTCTAACGGTCAGAAACCTTCGTCTAATTTCAAGCCTGAACTTCCCCACGGCCAGTTTATATCCATTCGTTCTCGTATCCACGTTAGTACTAAGCTGGAATAATTCATCTCCCTCCCTTGTATTAATCCCTCTAATATATTTAAAGATAGCAATCATATCCCCCCTCAGCCTTCGCTTTGTCAGACTAAACAACCCAAGCTCCTCTAGTCTCCTTTCATACGACAGGTTTTCCATTCCTCTGATCATCCTAGTGGCCCTTCTCTGCACCCGTTCCAGTTTAAGTTCATCTTTTTTAAACATGGGAGACCAGAACTGCACACAGTACTCCAAATGAGGTCTCACCAGCGCCTTGTACAACGGAAGCAGGACCTCCTTATCCCTACTAGATATACCTCGCCTAATGCATCCCAAGACAGCATTGGCTTTTTTCACCGCCACGTCACACTGTCGACTCATAGTCATCCTGCGGTCTACAAGGACCCCTAGGTCCTTCTCCTCTTCCGTTACTTCTAACCAATGCGTCCCCATCTTGTAACTAAAATTGTTATTGGTCATCCCCAAATGCATCACCTTACACTTTTCACTATTAAATTTCATCCTATTTCTGACACTCCAATTCACAAGCTCATTCAAGTCTCCCTGCAGGATATCCCTATCCTCTTCCGAATTTAATGTACATTGGAAAAAATAATCCCAACTGTACATATATAATGATGGGTTCTAAATTGACTGTCATTATTTACCACCCAAAACAGAGATTTTGGAGTCACCACAGATAGTAAGCAGCAGCAATCAAAAAGGCCAACAGTGTGTTAGGAACTATTAGGAAACGGATAAAAAATTAGATGGAAAATATCATAATGCCACTATATAAATCCATGGTGCGCCCACACCTTGAATACTGTGTGCAGTTCTGGTCACCCTATCTCAAAGAGGATATAGTGGAATTGGAAAAGGTTCAGAGAAGGGCAACAAAGATGATCAAGGCAGGGTATGGAATAGCTTCCGTATGAGGAGAGACTAAAAAGACTATGGCTGTTCATCTTAGAAAAGAGGTGACTAAAGATGAATATGATAAAAGTTCTATAAAAACATGAATGGTGTGGAGAAAGTGAATAGTAAAGTGTTATTTACCCTTTTACACAATAGAAAAACCAGGAGTCACCCAATGACATTAATAGGAAGCAGGTTTAATACAAACAAGAGGAAGTACTTTTTCACACAATGCAAAACTAACCTGTGAAATTCGTTGCCATGGGATGTTGTGATGTCCAAAAGTATAACTGGGTAAGTTTATGAAAGATAGGTCCATCAATGGCTATTAGACAAAATGGTCAGGGACACAAGCCTGTGCTAAGAGCGATCTTATATAAACCAGAGTACCAGAAGTCGGGAGTGAAAGACAGGAGTGGATCACTCCCAAATTCCCCTGTTCAGTACACTCCCCCTTAAGCGCTGGTACAGGCCATTGTTGGAGAGAAGATACTGGGCAAGATGGACCATGGTCTGACCCAATGTGGCAGCTCTTCTGTTCTAACACTGCCTCAGAAACCAGGCCCAATATCTTGAGTGTGCTACCATAAATATTGTCTTACCCTACAGTGTAATGGTTTGTTGCCTTGCCTTCCTAGCTGTCGCATCACCAGGGTGGTTTGAACTGGGAGCCAGAGGTAACTGATGTGCTTATAATTGCATCAGTGTGTCTTGGCTAAGTCTATTTTTAGGAACCTTAAAAGTGTTTGGTTTCCAGACAGTGGGTGCCCAGCACTTTCTGCAAATTCATGCCCCTTTAAGGTGTCTTAAACTAGACATCCAAAAATCCCTAACCATTTTTGCAAATCTTGGCCCCCTATTTCCTAGCTTTGCCATCAACTTGCTTGTGAAACCTTGGGCAAGTCATTTCATCTCTCCGTGGCTCAGTTTTCTCATCTGTAAAATGGGGAAGTGACCCCCCCCCCCCCCGCTTCACAGGGGTGTTCTGGGGCTTACTCAGGTTCGCAAGGCACTTTGCGAGAGTAGACGAGGGGTTTTTAAAAGTGCAAAATATTGCTGCACGCTTCATAGTGCTATAAAAATGTAACCAAAAGTATTATCCTCATTTTTTAGCATTTCAGCATGCTCTTCTTTTGTATCGAACACCAAGGTAGACGTAAGTGCCTGCTGTCTTCTGTCCGAAATGAATTCCTTATAAAAAGGAACTGCTTTCCCAGTGTTATTCACCAAACATGCACACTTCTCACAGCGGGTATGTCAGGCTGCCCTGGGAGCCAGACCCATCACACGTGGTGGCACTTCAATTTCCTTGGATGCCTCATGCTCCAAACACACTGAGGATCCTAACGACAGTGACTGTGGCTCATCTCTCTGGTGCTTTCGCATGATGCGCATGTGGCTGCATACCTGTGAGACTGCTCTAATGCTTGTAGAGGAGCTCTGAGGTCCTCTACAAGCGAGAGGCACAATGTAAGTGCAAATTATTGTTATTATTAGAATACGTATGCAAGTCCAGAGCTCAGGACACTACCAAATCTAGCATCGAAATCAGATTAAATGACCTCACTTTATTAAAAACATATGAGTGGTAAGTTACTATCTCATTTTACTCTGTTAACTATTAGCTGCTGCCATATAACATTCTGTTAGCACTTCTCTAACATAGGTATGTGAAATGCATAAATGCTTTGAATCTCTCTCTCACACACACACGAACACTTTGCCAAACATCTACAAGCCTTGCCCTCAATTCAAGATGCATGACGCAGCCTGTGAGAACTAAAAGGGATACCAGATGACAGCTGTTTAGATTGTCAGCGTCAGAAGAGGTCTTTTGGAGTGGAGGCTGGACACGTGTTTCCTTAAGCCATCAGCACAGTATCCTCCCTGAAGGAGACACTGACAATCTCAACCAGCCAGGGACTCAGGATGGCCATCAATTTCAATAGGAGCAGGAGTAGGCCTTGGGTTTCCATGACCTCACAGCATGGTTTGGCATCGTGGGGGACTGAAATCCTGAGGTTTGTCACAGACCCCTTAAGAAGCAACTGCCAAAAACAATTAAAAAAGAGAAAACAGTTAAATTAAAAGGAAAGTGACTTTAAAAGAGAGCGCTTTTGAAACTCCAAAGCACCAGGTTGGGGCCATTAGCTACACAAACTGGCCAACGAAGAAGCTGGTTTGTATCACCACGGTTATCTCTCCTGATTTGCAAGTGACGTGGTGAGCTGAGATTCAGCCTTTATGTGCCCGCCAGCATTCAGGGCTCCAAATTACACTGGCTCCCTTTCCCTCTGCTCCAGACTCTGGAAAACTCTTGTTATCTTTGGCCTTTGTCCCCCTCAAAACTTTTTCAAAGACCCAATCTGGAAATACTTATTGTTATTGCATCCAAAACAAAAACTGCAGGCTGCCTCCCTCCCCAGCTCTGCTACCTCCCCTTTCACAGAACCAGGGTGAGCTTACAGTGCATTACCTCCCATTGGTGCAGACTTGCTGAAGTAAAGTGCTCTATAAACTCTGCAGAATGTCTGTACCGGTGGCTGATGGCTCTCTTTTAAGCTACCGTGCCTGTTCCCTACCAAAAAGCCAACCAACGAGTGGGTTATCTGTATGTTTAGAATATTAAATAGACACCATCTGCTTAAGTAACTGAATAAGATTAGAGACTCATTAAATGTAATGTGGGAACCTCACAAGATCTATTTTCTCCTCTACCCTTTTGCAAGCCTGTAGCATCATTCAAGGCTTCAAGCCTAGCTTCTGCGAGACAACTCTAAAGGAGTATTATGTTATAATGGAGGAATTCACTCATCTCTTCTTTGCAATAAATGTCTATCCATCCCTAGGCACCAAGTGTTTTCAAAGGGCTGATGCCAGGGATAGTCAGGAGTCACGCCAGGCTAAAGCATCCCATGCTTATGTTGAGTGGTACCTTACTTGGCAAATAGTCCCGCTGCACTCATCCGAGTAAGGGTGGCTCAATCTGGCTCCTTGTGACCTTGAGCAAATTTGAATTATTCTGTGCCTATATCCCCCTCTTTAAAATGGGCATATGGTAATGCTTATTATACACTGGCTTAGCTGAAAGCTGGGATCCAACAGGATGACTGCCTCTTCACAGAAGTTGATCCAGTAAAAAGGTATTACCTCACTCACTTTGTCTCTTCAATCCATGTAATAATATCCCAGCTGAGGCATGTATTAGCATTATGAAGCCCCTTCTCCACCCAGATTGCTATACAAACCTACTTACTATTTTACACACACACACACACACACACACACACACACACAGAGGCAGTGTTGCCAACTCTAGTGACATATCACGCGTCTCCAGATGTTTGGTGTTTTACTTAAAGCCCCAGCTTCTGGAGTCAGGTGATCATAGGAGAATCTCCACTTTCATTTTTAAAAATGAAGTAAGTTTCTAGCCCTCATGTTTGTGGAGAAAAAGCTTGAAAACGTGACCCAAGTGCATCCTAAAGGCTCGGAAACCAGCAGGCAGATATATAATTTTAAAAACTCTCAATTTTTAAAATAATTTCATAGCTTTTTGGAACCTGGCTCATAATTTTTGAGCACTTGGGGCTGGCAATACTGAATGTGCATCAACTAATCTGTGATACTTTTGCTAGTTTGTGATGGGTGTATAGCCTTAAAAAATAAAAATCCAAGTGATGGATGTTAAATATTTTGGTTGTATTGCAGCCATCATTATTATTAATTTTCTGAATTGCAGTAGCACCAATCAATAGGTGCCCTGGCCAGATCGGGACCCTATTGTGGAAGGTGCTGTACAAACACATTTCCTCGCCCCAAGGAATTTACAATCTGTAAGATAAGAGATGACAGGTGGGAGCACAAGGGAACTGAGACAATTATGAACAATGTGATAAGCAGTGGTCAGAGCACGGGCTGTGAATCCACTCTCACTCTCTTCCTTACCCCCTACCCACAACCCCAGTCCTATGATGAAATGACTTCCAGGGAGGCTCAAACCTTAACAAGCTCCTTCCACCTGCCCTAGCCCATCCAGTTATTTTGTGCAGGCTCCCTACCAGCAGATATTTTGCTAGGCGCTCTTATTTACCCGCCTTATAGAGAGGAGCTGAGGCTTAAAAGTGTTTGGGATCCGTGGATGAAAGGCACCAGATAAGTTCAAAGCATGCACATGTATTATTAGTAATACCAGCCGCTAGACCTGTACAAAAATAAATTGCCACTTGACCCGAGGCTGGGAAGCAGAAGTTCTCCAGCTGCCAAGACCTAGATGTATGACATTGGCCTGTAAATGTGCGATAGTGTCCCAAAGCGAGAGGTACTATGCAGCAGAGGTGGGAGCTGGAAGTGATAATGTGAGGTTCACTTCCTTAACGTGTTTAATGTTTCTTCTAACCTTAGCTGTTCATGACTCTACAGCTCTAATATTAGCAACCTGGAGTGGGTTTAGGGGGTTTGGTTGGCGTGATACAGTTGAGGAATATGCTGGGAAGGCACCAATTTCATCTCACTCCATATAGCACCCGATTATGCCATAATTCCTGCCCTGTGGCCACGATCTTGACTCTTGCTTCTCCATTAGCCTCTTATGCCTAGGAGGGAGGAATACTGGATCTGCACACAAATTAGGGTCCCTCCTTCACCACACCCAGCTGGCAGGAGTCTTCCTGCCTCCAGGCTACCTGGCTAAATTAAGAGATAATTTTGGACAGAGCTCAAAGTCAACAGAAATGGATCACAACATTCTGGCTCCAGGAGACACTATAATCTAAGGCCATGTCTACACTACCACTTATGATGGCAAACTTATGTCACTCGGAGGTGTGAAAAAAACAACAACTCTGAACAACATAAGTTTCGCCAGCGTAAGTGGCAGTATGCACAGCGTTATGATGGCGGGAGACGCTCTCCTGCTGGCACAGAGCAGCTACACAGGAGATCTTGCATAGGTACAGTTGTGCCACTGTAAGCTCGCTAGTGTAGACATGGCCTGAGTGTCGTTTTGTTTTGTTTTTTTAAATGATCCATTCCTGGACATTAAGATTGCAATTAAAACCTTTGCAATGCAACCTGATGCAGTGGTGCCTTCTTAGGTTTACAGACAGCCTAAAACAATAGTTCTAAGAAAGGTCTGAAGGACCCAACTCCAGTTTCTGTGTTAACTCTGAAACCTGTTATATTAATTGTTAATTTGGCTACTGATCTTTTCAACAGAAACATCCACCGAATGTGCTTCTGTGTGGCATGATATTAACAGAAGCTAGAGAAGGGGAAAAACCTATTAGACTACTTGATCCATCCACTGGGGTCACTGAAAGATTGTTCTCTATAATCTGTTTTCCAGAGCTTTGTCCAGTATTGATTTAGATGTCACAAGCAATGTAATTTCTACTCTCTCTCTTGGGAGACAATTCCACAGCCTAATACATCCCCAGAAAAGACTAAGGTTTTAAGTGAAGAAGCTGCCACAGCAGTAGATACAAAATAGAAATATCTTGGCATTTTTTATGAGACATGAACCTGGGCTGCAAAATTGGGCTACAAATCCCACCTACATGAAGGAACGTTTGGATCCGAGGCTTTGTTTTGCTACATTTAGAGTTGGAGGGCGGGTGCAACGTTTGGGTATGGATCTAAACCTCCACAAAGCTTGGGCATTTTCTACTCTAAGGTTTTAGTTCCGGCCCATTTCTCTCTCTTTTTATTTAAGAAGAAAATTTCTAATAGCAACAAGTTATTAGCACACAAAGTTTTCAAACCCAGGTGCCTAGAATACGAGTGGCCTGAATTTAGAAGTGCTGAGCATCCACAAATCCCACTCAAGTCAATGGGAGCTGCAGCTCTGAGAATCAGAGCACTTTTGCCTGGGGATTCAGGACCCTATCTTTACACACTGACAACACTGGCCATGGTTTCTAGAACCTCTTCAAAGTTTTCCCATGAGGCTGCACTGGGCTTTTGACCAGCACGTTGCGCAAGACACAGACCACATTGAGAAGAAAAAGCCTGGGAATTCAGATAATGGCCTGCAATGAATGGGCATTCACTGACTCCAGCGCTGCTGACTTGGCTGGAAAGCCTGGCTTCTGGTAAAACCATGACGTGCTACTAAGTTTACTAGGAGGGAAATCCAAAGAGTTGGAAACAGGCCTGTGAAAAAAGTGACTTCACAGCTTTCTGACAGGCCAACAAATTAAAGACTATTGTCACTGGGGCAGGGCCAGGCTCTCCTGGAGTCCATCCAGGAGTTTGAGGTCACTGAGAGACTCACGAGTACGTCAGCTAGAGTACATTGCCATGTCATCTTGGTCACCCTGCGTTCACCCTGCAGGACCTTTTGTTTAACCCTTTGCTACCCAGTTGTGTAATAGGAATCTGGCGCAATTCTGCGGCAGTTTCACATTTACTTAGAAATACACCTGTGGTGAAGAGAAACTGGACAGGCCAGGATATTTGGGGTGGATTACAGAATTTTTCCATCTTTGGGTTACCTGTTCTAGGCTAGCTCCCTGTCAACAATGACCAACAACCATTGCTGTCTAAGGCGATTTGGTATCTTGTATGAACGGAGCTGATGGGTCTTCACCCAGTTCCTAGAGAACAGGTGAAAATCCACCAACATAGCTGTCACTAACTGGCTGTGCTTGGTTAGCAACCTCAGCCAAGGTCTGAATGGGTAACATTTCCTTGCCCCCCTTGGTTTGTACACTGGCTGTTTGGGACAGAGTGTCTCTCTTTGTACCTGTCTAAAATGCAGATGACTACAGTCGCTGACATGGAGTTGTCCGTGGCAGAGTCCACGCACTGAAATGGAAGTTCCAGATCAATATGCCATTAAGCAGCATCAGGGCTAGCAAACAACTGCTACAATACAAATAACAAACCATTCTCCTTCTTGGGGTGGTTTCTCAGGGACAGACACACACATATGCACAAGACAGGGTGCAGGTGGGTACAGAGAGAACTCCACGCTCCAGTGGTTTCTATCCAGCACTAAATTCACTCTAAATTTAGTGTAGATGGTGAAGAGTGGAATATTAATATGTATCTTCACAAATCAAGCATTTAAATGCTGAAATTAAAGTCCCCTCTATACATCTCAGAAATTAGTTGAAAGTCAACTATCCAAAACTATCCACAGTGTATTACATTTGTACTACCAAGTAGGCAGACTCTAAAGAAAAATTAAACAAAGTATTTTCTATAGCAATGATGGTTTGAGGATCACCTTAAGTATCCAAAATGAAGACATTCTGGAGTTTCAGTACCTCAAACTGCTTTGGAAATAGCAAGATTTCCTCCACAGTAAAATAACTCATCTTCACATAGGGAAAACATAGTGTGTTGTCCTTATACTATGACTTTTTCCCCCACAGCATTAGGGAGAAATCACTAGTGCGTCTGCCACATCATTTTAAGGAGTAGAACTGGAACTCAGGAGACCTAGATTCTATTCCTGGCTCTGCCACTGGTCTGCTGAGTGAACTTCTGAAAATCACTTCACCACTTAATGCCTCAGTTTTCCCATCTGTAAAATGGGGATAATGATACTGATTTCCTTTGTAAAGCACTTGGAGATCTACTGATGAAGAGTGCTATATAAAAGTTAGGTATCATTATTATTAAAGGGTCTATTATTTGTTTTTTAATCCAACTCATACAAAGAAATTGAATATAGGCCAACACCCCTGACAAAAACCCATCAGCCTGCTGAGCCTACACATGAACTACTGGTGGTACAATACCTTGGTTACAGACAGAGTTTTATTCAAAGATGCCATGAGTCGGGAACATGTTTTACTCAGAATATAAAGCACATATTGACTCCTACCAAAGTCATACAGCTTTGCGGATGCTCCACACCTCTCAAAATCAGGCTGTCACAGGGTAGCTGGTCCTATGGATAGACAGAGCCCAGCTCCCCTGGACTGATGTGAAAGAAATCTGATGAGGTTCAACAAGGACAAGTACGGAGTCCTGCACTTAGGACGAAAGAATCCCATGCACTGCTACAGGCTGGGGACCGACTGGCTAAGCGGCAGTTCTGGAGAAAAGGTCATGGGGATTACAGTGGACGAGAAGCTGGATGTGAGTCAACAGTGTGCCCTTGTTGCCAAGAAGGCTAATGGCATATTGGGCTGCATTAGTAGGAGCATTGCCAGCAGATCAAGGGAAGCGATTATTCCCCTCTACTCAGCACTGGCGAGGACACATCTGGAGTATTGCATCCAGTTTTGGGCCCCCCACTACAGAAAGGATGTGGACAAATTGGAAAGAGTCCAACGGAGGGCAACAAAAATGGTTAGGGGGCTAAGGCACATGACTTACAAGGAGAGGCTGAGGAAACTGGGCTTATTTAGTCTTCAGAAGAGAAGAGTGAGGTGGGATTTGATAGCAGCCTTCAACTACCTGAAGGGGGGTTCCAAAGAGGATGGAGCTCGGCTGTTCTCAGTGGTGGCAGATGACAAAACAAGGAGCAATGGTCTCAAGTTGCAGTGGGGGGGGGTCTAGGTTGGATATTAGGAAACACTATTTCACTAGGAGGGTGGTGAAGCACTGGAATGGGTTACCTAGGGAGGTGGTGGAATCTCCATCCTGAGAGGTTTTTAAGGCCCATCTTGACAAAGCCCTGGCTGGGATGATTTAGTTGGGGTTGGTCCTGCTTTGAGCAGGGGGTTGGACTAGATGACCTCCTGAGGTCTCTTCCAACCCTAATCCTCTATGATTCTATGACTGGAGCAGGTGAGCCCAATCCAGCTAATTAAAGAGGGCTGGGCTACATCTAGGCCTGTAAAGGGTTACTAGTAGGCAGCTGGGAAGAAAGGACTGAGGCAGGCTAAGCCCTGGTCAGCAGAGGCCACACTGGAGTGGAGCTAACCCCTCTGGTGAGTCCCTGGAGCAAGGAGTCCCAGGGCTGAAGGATGTAACCCTACAGCTCCAAGAGGGGAGCAGAGCTGGAGGAGACAGGAAAGCTGCCAGGAACTGGAGAGCCAGAGACCCCTGGGAGGGTAGTCCTGAAGCCTGGTGCCAGGTATTGACTTAAGACTGCGTTCTGGTTGTTTCTTAACAATGGTTAAGAAAGAATAAACCTCCTTGACTGGGATTGGCCCTGGCAGCACATGTTAGGACACGGTCTGCAGTGTCTCTCCCCCCCATTCCCCCGTGACACAGGCGCTAAGGCTTTATAAATGACAGAACAGAGTGGCTGGGTGAATTGATATTAGGATCAGGACTTTCTATGTTTCTAATCCCAGCTCCACCTACTGTGAAATCACAGGATAATTGCTCAACAACCCCTTGTGCCTCAGTTTACTCATTTGTAAAATGAGGTTGACCCCAACCTAGTTACCCAAGGGAGCTGGGGGGTTCAGCAATGTGTCGGGCACTTTGAATATGAGAAGGGGTGTATGGGTATTATTATTATTACTGTCAAACAACTGAGTTAGTACTGCACATGTTTTCAGTTGCTTTTTAACCCTCCTTACCTCAGCCACCGCTATATTTTTTAAAACAACATACTATATTAGAAATGAGGCTGGGCCTCTCTTGGTCTACTCTGTTCACAGGTCCGCACACACTCACAGCAGGTTTCCTTCCACAGCTTCTGGGTTTCCTCTTTCCTGCTCTCAGGAGCTAGCTCAAGAGTTCATTTTAATCCTTTCGGGGAAAGGTTGAACTCTGCACCCTTGGTATCCTGCTATTAATTGATTTATCTCGTTAGACTGACCTCACACTTGGTAAAGCAACCACCATCCTTTCATGTATTTATATCTGCTCCTGTATTTTTCACTTCGTGCATCTGATGAAGTGGGTTCTAGCCCACAAAAGCTTATGCCCAAATACATTTGTTAGTCTCTAAGGTGCCACAAGGACTCCTCGTTGTTTTTGCTCAGTAAAGGGGAAGTGAAGGGGAAGATCACTTAACCTGCTCTGCTCTTCCTGTGGCTTCCCTCCAGGAAAATACTTAGCAAGTTCTTGTTTGTTTATTAGTTCCAAGTGATTTTAATGCTGAGGAAAGTTGCTAGACTGATAGCCCTGGACAACTACAGTACTTCACTTATCACAGCACTACCAGTGACTGTGCACGCTTTCCTATCTCAAACTAGTGCTAGAAAGCCTGACTGACTACCTCTTGCAGGAAGAGAACCCAACATGAAAGCATCTGCTCCAGTAGTAACTGGACTGAGACCCTCAGCTTGTGTCACTTGAGGCCAGACAGCTGTCAATGGCAGACAGAACTTGTCACCAATCTGGGCAAAATCTGGGGAGTATGCATAAATCCTCTTCATGCCCTCCCGCCCCCACCGCAATTCTCCAGCTACCAGACCTGGGGGAGAGTTCCAGACCTCTGCCTTGCAGCAGGGTGGTGGGGTAGCAGCTTCTGCCCAGCTGGGAGCTGGGGTCTTAGGGCTTCAGCCCTGTAGAACCCATCTGCCGGGGCTTGGGGCTTCAGCGGGAGCAGGGCAGAAGCCCTGAGCCCTGTGGGGTGCCTCCTGCGGGGCTGAAACCCCGAGCTCTGGCAGGTGTGCTCCAGCTCTTGAATTTCTGAAGATGTTCGTATGCAGCTCGGAGGGTCAGTAAGTTTGGCCACCCCTGCTCTAGTGTTGTTAAATAGTTTCCATGCAGCTTGCAGGCATTTCACTGCTGTGACTGTTCCTTTTAATTTCCATTTACCTAGCTTCCTCATTTTTGTTTAGTTCCCTTTTTTTGAAGTAAAATGCTACTGTGGTGGTGAGTTTTGTTTGCGTTATTGTTTTTTGTTTTTGGTATTCCCCTCCGCCCCCCAGCAATTATATCAAATTTAATTATATTATGGTTGCTATTACTGAGCAGTTCAGCTATATTCACCTCTTGGACCAGATCCTGTACGGCACTTAGGACTAAGGCCTGGTCCCCACTAACCCCCCACTTCGGACTAAGGTACGCAAATTCAGCTACGTTAATAACGTAGCTGAATTCGAAGTACCTTAGTCTGAACTTACCGCGGGTCCAGACGCGGCAGGGAGGCTCCCCCGTCGATGCCGCGTACTCCTCTCGCCGAGCTGGAGTACCGGCGTCGACGGCGAGCACTTCTGGGATTGATCCGGGATCGATTTATCGTGTCTAAACCAGACGCGATAAATCGATCCCAGAACATCGACTGCCTGCCGCCGGACCCGGAGGTAAGTGTAGACGTACCCTCAATCAAAAATTGCCTCTCCCCTTGTGGGTTCCAGGACTAGCTGCTCCAAGAAACAAGTCCTTGATTATAACTTACAAAACTCATTTCTCCTGTGATGAACAGAAAAGACAAGTCTATAACAGCTATTAGTAAATTGGTCAATGTCCTGAGGTCTACACAGTGCGAGTGTAGACACCGCATTACCTAGGTTGACAATAACAGTCCTCCCGCAGATATTCCACAACCCCCAACACTGACCGCTCTGGTCACAATTGTGAACTCCACTGCCCAGGGGTCATAGATGCACTCAGTCTTCTTCAACCCTTTAAAGCTCCATGAATGTTTGAAATTGGCATATACACTAACCTGTGTGTGTTAAACGAGGGATGCTATTAAGTAGTCAAGAGTTTGTTTAAAAAAGTTTTACAAAAGCCAGTATTAGGTTACTGTGCAGGACTCTGTGTGCTTCGTGAACTATTTCTACTGCATGCCCAAGGCAAAAAGGTATCAGTTTTATTTACAACATGGTACCACTTGACTATTCTATACAAAGCTCTCAAGTGCCTTCCAGCATCCCTACTCTTCCCTGTCATCCCTGAGAACTGCTCCCTATTGTGCTAGCAGGCACTGACTCAGGGGAAGTGACATAAAAAAGGCAGATAAAAAGATGTACAGTAGAAAGTGTCCAGCTGTTTCCTCCCAAATGACTAAATGAGAGAGCTGGTATGTCACTTCCTGCTGCAGGTAGAGTCTCATTGAATCCTTCTTCCTGTTTAATTCTTATGAAATGGGAAGTGGCTTTTAGGAAGACAATGACATAATCCAAGGGCTCGTAACTTTTCTAGTTGTGTATTTTAATCCATTACCAGACGCTTTAACCACTAGCCAGAATGTCTTCCAATGTAAGGGACAGAGACAGCAGATTTGAGTTCTATTACCAGCTTCCCCCACCGAGTCACTGAGCTTGGGGAGTTAGCCTTTTTCTCTTCAATTGCCCCATCTGTAAGAGACGCATAATACAGACCTAGCTCCCAGCAGGGATGCTGTGACCG
Organism: Chrysemys picta bellii; assembly: GCF_011386835.1. NCBI lineage: Eukaryota > Metazoa > Chordata > Testudines > Emydidae > Chrysemys > Chrysemys picta. The sequence goes on along the minus strand of NC_088797.1, from coordinate 123,724,137 downwards.
TGATTAAGGCTCTGATCCTGCGAGCTGCTTCACACATGGACCCTTACACAGTTCCTTTGAAGTCAGGGAGGTTTGATGCAGGTGCAGGAGCTCGCCTGCGGAGGGCAGCTTACAGGACCCAGGTGTTGGTACCATTTTCAGAAGTGCCGGTGTGCCTTAGCAGCCTAAAGCCCTTTCTACATGTACAAGATGCATCCATTTAACTTAAAATTTTAAGCGACTAACTGGGGGGCCATGATCCAACCACTTTTTGAAAGTGGATGGGCCTGGCCCGTCCACTTTTCACCATGGGCCCCGCCCCCTGCCCTTCCTCTTTCCTCCCGCCCCCCGCCCAAGGCCTCGTCACCCCAGCCAGCAGCTGGAGCATGGGCAGCTGTGGGGATCCCCCCCCACCAAGAGCAGCCCTCCGTTCTTACCATAGACAGGCTGTAACTCTTCAGCCCTGCCGCCAGGCCGGAAGCCGGTTTGAGGTAAGAACCACCCGGGCAGCTGTGGAGAGCTGCAGACCCTCCACCTGCCTTCAGCAGGGTTCTGGAGGGGGGCGGGGGGGAGAAACACACATGGGCCAGGGGCTGCTTTTAGGGGGGGTCCCCCAGCTCCAGACAGGTGAGTGGGGCCAGGGAGCCCGGGTCCCTCCCAGCTTTGCCAGGGCCTGGGGAGGGGAGGCAGGGGCAGGGAAATGGTTTTGGGAAGGCTCCACCACTCCTGCCTCCAGCAGCTGTCCCACAATGCCCAACACTGACCGCTCTGGTCACAATTGTGAACTCCACTGTCTGGGGGTCACTGGGAGCAGAAGCCTCCTCTCACCCTTTAAAGACCTTTCATGAATTTTTGAAATGCCTTTTCCCGATTGCCCAGCTTTGTGAACACACCTAGTAAATGTCCATGTTTGTGTGCAACTGCCCAGTTGACCGTGCCAGCTTCACCCTCCAGGCAGTCTCCAGCCTGGAGGAAACAGGACCTATTGGCTCTCTGGGGAGTGCAAAGAGAAGAGGCTGTGAGGCACAGCTACAGACCAGCCCTAGAAATGTGGATATCTACGAGCAGATTGCACAGGGGTATTCAGGGGAAGGGGTACGAGAAGGATGAGCAGCAATGCCACAGGCAGACCAGAAGCCCAGGGAGGCAGAGAGCCAATCCAGTGCCAAGCCACAGACCTGCCACTTTTACAAAGAGCTGTACGCCATATTTGGTGGAGACCCCACCACCCTGCGGACCACTGTGGATACCTCCGAGAACCCCGGCCGTAAATAGCGAGGAGGAGGGATCTGCAACTGGGGGGGGGGGGGTCCAGCTATGCTGAGAGCCATGGCCTGCTTGAGACTCCATGACAGTCCAGTCAGTCCCAGGAGTCAAGCAGAGGGAAGCCCAGTGCAGAGGAAAGAGCCTCAGTTAAGTGTGTAAATGTATTTTCCATTACAATGATGTACCAATGGCGCGCCCTCAGCCATAGGTGCACTGAGCTCTTTTAACAGCCCTTGTGTTTGGCTGTTCCAACTCAGCAGACAGCCACTCCACCTCCATCCTGGGGGCAGCTTTTCCCCCCCTTTGCCTTACAGATAATATGCAGGAAACAACACGCAGCTATAACCATTCAGATATTTTCCTCACAGAAACCCAGTCTTGTGAGTAAACAACACCAGCGTCCCTTCAATCTACCAAAAACACATTCAACTGACATTCTGCACCAGCTGAGCCAGTAGTTGACTCTTTCCTTGGTGCTGTCGAGGAGGCTGACGTACATCTTCATAAGCCATGGGAGCAAGGATCAGGCTGGATTCCCCAGGATCACTACTGGCATTTCAACATTGCCAATGATGAGCCACTGGTCAGGAAATAGTGTCCCTGCTTGCAGCTTTCTGACCAGTCCTGCGTTCTTGAAGATACGAGCATCATGCACTTTCCCTCACCAGCCAACATTGATGTTTGTGACATGTCCCCAGTGACCCACCAATGCTTGCATAACCTTGCAAAAGCAGTTCTTTTTATTGATATACTCTGGGACAAGGTGGGTTGATGCCAAAATAGGGATGTGCATATCATCTATCACTCCAACTCAGTTTGGGAACCCCGCTGCTGTAGATCCACCCACTATACCTTGCACATTCCCAAGAGTCCCAGTCCCTCATAGCAGGAGAAAATTAATCGCCCTGCACATTTGCATGACAGTGGCCCCAGAGCAGATTTTCCAACTTCAGAATGGTTTCCCACTGACTGCTAGCAATCCAGCAATACAAGTGTCTACAGTGCGATCACCTCTAGCTTCTCCACTGACAGCGCATCTCTCATTCTTGTATCCCTGCACTGGAGGGCTGGGGCAAGCTTGGTGCACAGATCCAGGAACATGGCCTTTCACATTCAAAAGTTCTGAAGCCACTTCTCATCATCCCACACCTGAAGTAAGATATGATCCCACCAGACAGTGCCTATTTCTGAGACCCAGAAGCAGTGCTCCACCATCTGCTCCGTGAATGTCACCAACCACCTTGAATTGGTTTTCGCTATGGCCCACAGCAATCTGTCTTCCTTGAAATTGTCATGTTCCCCGCTGATGCGGTTTCTTACAGCTCTGCAAATACTGGAGGATCGTGCGTCCTGTGCTTGCAATGTTCATGACAATAGTGCAGAGCTGTGCAAGTTCCAGGCCTCTGTCAGAGCTGGATAGCAGTGCAAAGGGCCACGAGAGATTTTTTTTTTTTTTAAATGTGTGAACGTTATGGGATATGGCTGGCACTATGGGATGGAGAAAACTGCATGGTGGGAACTTGACTCCTTGTTCCCAGTTGCCCCGGGTGACTTATTTCTGCCCCAGCAGGCATTGCCAAAACTTTCCAAAAGACAGTGCACTGGATGGTGGTGAGTGGCAAACGAGGCTACCTACCCATGATGTACCACACTGTGCATCAACACAAGCTCTCCCGGTGAGTACATATAGCACCAACGCAAGGAATCAACTATGCATGTGGAGTGATATACTAACTGTGGCAGCTATATGCCAGTGTAATTTGCGTCAGCCAAAATTTGTAGCGTAGACATGGCCTCAGATCACCCACACCAGCTTAACTAAATGGAGTTGAAATCACACCTTCAGTGAAACTAGTGCAACTTTCTTGTGTAGACCAGATCTATGTCCCTTTGAAAGCAGGCAGGACTCAGGCGCCTAAGTCACTTTTGAAAATGCTAACTCATGTCTAAGACACTGCTAACAACTAACTCAGTTAAAAGCAGGAATACTTCTTTAGATATAAAGGGATATTCCTGTCTGAGAAGCAGCTCTGAATCACTGGGCTTGTGGGGTTTCATGTTTGTTAGCGTCCCCCTAACTCCAGAGCAGATTTGTCCATTTTAGAAAGGAGGAAAAAAAAAAAAAAAAGCATCCACTTTCAATTTCCAGCCCTGCAAACTCAACCTGGCCTCTGAAAGTCAGGGTAAGCCCTTTTTAACCCATGAATAACCAGCCACTAGGGTGACCAGACAGCAAATGTGAAAAATCAGGACAGAGGGTAGGGGGTAATAGGCGCCTATATAAGAAAAAGACCCAAAAATCGGGACTGTCCCTATAAAATCGGGACATCTGGTCACCCTACCAGCCACACATTGTCATACCTGTGCAGCCCCCCGAAGACAGAGGGCAAAATTCAATCCTGCAGCTGGAATTTAGTTAACTATTCCATTGATGCATAAGCCAGAATGGAATCCAGCTCCCACTCCCATGTTAGCTCTATAGGGCTAACATGAATAGCAAGGATCTTTGTCATTAAAGCCAGTAGATAGGACTCTGAATACACAAGGTGAGCAGATCTGGTAAGTAAGTTGGTAAAATGTTAGTCAGTCAGTTTTTCAGAAATGCCCACATTTTATAATAATTAGTTTGACCTGCACAAACTTGCTTGTGACATTGAGCCAAATCCTACCCTCCCTTCACAGAAGAAGCAATCAAAGAGTTGAACATCTGAATAGAAACACTTATTCTCTCACTACATTAAGAGATTAATAATCACATGCATTGGTTGACAATCATGTTCAAACAGCTTGGGTGAAGTGGTTACAACTTCTATTTACAGGAATTCATGCAAGATCTATAGTGTGAATCATATGGAGATCACATTAGGAAATAATTACTCTGGCAAGGAATTAGAGATAATATGTGACTCAGATGGCTGGAGCCAGCAGCACTTTTAACTGTTTCAATTGCAGAGAAGGTCTAACCAGTTCTGTCTGATGTCACAGGCATTTTACCTTTTCTCAGCCTGTGTGCTGTACTGTAACCAAGCACCACTGTCACAGGAAACCAAGAGATGCTGTAAGAGAAAATTTGTACCAATGTGCGTGTCCATTACCTTGGGAACTCAGCATAAGCACTCAAGAGAGTACAGTGATGACAGTAGGATAATACATATCATCACCATACATCTGGTCAACTGTGGAGGAGAAGGCAGCTGACATAATGGCGAGGCCATTCATTTGAGGATATGAGAAACAATAGGGATATGAAATACTTGCACTTATCGAGGCCTTGTCTAGCCTACAAAGGCTTTGCTGGAAGAGCTGTACCAGAATAGTTATTCTGGCAGTGGAGACATGGTGTACGCCAACAAATGGAGTTTTTCTTTCAGCAATGTAACACCACCTCCACAATGACATTAGCTAGGCCAACAGAAGCATTCTTCTGTCGGCAGAGTTGCATCTACACTGGGGGTTTTGCCAGCACAGCTATGTTGGCTAGGGGGATGTGATTCTGCCCCCCCTCCCCCCACACTTCTGACCAAAACAGCTATGCCAACAAAACTCTGGTGTAGACCTGGCCTGATATCAGATGCGAAGTTGGAAATGGATGGAGAAGATAACGTCCTCTCATCTCCTGTAACAGCAAGAGATTCCAAATCTAAGCATGTCAAATAAGCAGAAAGGCCTGTATGGTCCCCTGTATGGCAGCTATGGAAGGATGGATGAGAGCAAGCTCTGTACTTAAGGCGACCTGCAGGGAAGAGAAGCTGTGCCCTTTTTTTGCTGTTTTATGGATATATACAGCAAAACTGGCCATTTTTGTTTTTTTAATAGAACAAAGACACATGAGAAATTCTGGTCTTGTCTTCCCTGGATGGCTCTATGGTGACTGGAGAAATAGGGAAATTGCCCTGGAAGTGTCAAGAGGAGAAGAGATTTTAAATCGTTGTATAAAATGTAAGGTCAACTCTACCTGTGAAAACAGATTCAAAATCGGACGATTGGCAGGGTTGGGAATAAGGAACAGGTTTTGTTTCAAACTGTAAATGATGCTCTAGGTTTTAGATCTTTCACATGTATCCTGTTAGTTATAAAGAATAAAAATAAACCTTTGTAGGTAATTTTTTAGGGACCAAGAAGTTATGATTTTATTTATCTTGCATCTTTTGTAAGTTCATATAGTGTTTTATTTACAGTTACTAAAAACTTCTACATAGAGATCACAACACAGCAATAAATTTCAGCCACCTCTGGGGAGACACACAGCCGCCACATAACAGAGTCAGTCACAACAACGTTACACAGGAATTGAAGAACAACTCTTTATCCAACATGAAGTAATGGAGGAATAAGTACAGAGTGCAATTGCTCAAGTGGCAATCTAACAGGACATCAGAGTTAACACCTCCACTCTTCGAAAGCATACACAGGACTTATAATTACTTAGGCTGGGAGCTTTAGCAAGAGTACAGCCCGGAGGGGATGTGGCTGCAGGCTAACTGCTCAGAATGCTTAAACACCAAAGTAAACTATGCCTAGGGCTTTGCCCTGGTTTTTGAGCTGGACTCACAGGGCTACAACTACACTGCATGTTAAGAAGTGTGATGACTGATTCGTCTTCTAGAACATAAAATCAACTCTTCTAGGAAAGTTCACTAAACGAGTGTTGGTTTTGAGAAGAACATGCAAAAAAGGGTTATGTAACTAAAACCCAGACAAAGCTAGAGAATTCAAAAGCCTTGTCTAATTGATGTGTATGTTTCAACCCCCGGGCACAGAGGCACCAAGGGAGCCTACTCTATTGCATGCCATCAGCACCTTTAGGCAACACCTCCACACAACAGGGACGGACATACTGTAGTACTGATATCTTGGGAGGGTTTGCAGCAATCCCTGTCTGATGTTTCTCCATTTAGCAGTGAGGTGTGAAGACAGAAGGTGAAGTAGACATGAAAAGGAAACAAGTGTTGAGTCTGCCTTGATAACTTGGCAAATACATGTTTCAAAACACAAAGTCTTCTTAAAATTTACAAGACCAAGGAGCAAAATGCTCACTTGATGCCTCAGCACCTCCTACTTGGCTAACTCCAGGAACATACAGCAGCCGTGTCCTGCTCTGCTCCCCACTGGACCAGAGCAAGCACTGCACAATTTACTGAATTGGATCAGGGTTTAATAGGGGAGTTAAGGGACCCCTTGCATGCTGAACTGGAACTTGGCTGAGCAAGTAGGGCAAGTCCACCTTAACAATAAAAGGAAACAAACAAACAAAAAAGCAGCAACATCAACACAATCTATTTGGGGTGATGAAAAACTAGTGGGGGAAAAATTACAGTGAAATCTCTATGACAGTCCACACTTATTAAGCTTCGGAGTAGCAGCCCTGTTAGTCTGTACTAAGAGGACTCCTCCCCCCTCCTCCTCTATATATAGTGTATGAACTTATCAAGTACAGTTCTCCTCCTCCTTTCATAGAAGGTCACCTCCATTAAACAGTCTCTATCTTACTTACTTGTATGGCCACCCATTATCATAGTAGCTAAGCATCTTCCAATCTTGTGTGTATTTAGCCCCACAACCCAACCCAACCCCCCCCCCCCCACCCCCCCAGGCAGATCAGTGCTATCATCCCCATTGTGCAGATGGGGAACTGGTACACAAGAGAGGCTAAGTGACTTGTTTAAGGTCACACAGGAAATCTGAGGCAAAGCAGGGAACTGAACCTGGATTTCCCAGGTTAGCACTCCACTCACTGGAAAAGCATCTGTCCTAAGCAAGCTCTAGAGATAAAGTGGTTTCACAATACTCCAGCAATATATAAGAAAACTATCAACTACAAAATTGGGAGAACTATTTTGGAATATAGTCAACTGCACAGACTTTAAAGGGGCTCCTCTAAAAGACACCATGTCTTGCATATACTAAAAATGCAAATTTTTACCCTCCTATGATCTAGGGAGCAGATGGAAAGATATTACTCCCCACTGGAGTTCAGCTCAAGATGCAGTTATGGTGAGTGACTTGCAGGTCGACCCATTAGAACTGTAAATCTAACAGATTGCAAATGTTTGATTTTGTATATTAGCAAATTCCACTGCAGTGGGGGTTTTTGGGGAGGGGACGGTTGCTTTTGGCATGGAAAAGTATTTTGTAGAGATTTAATGGGCACATACAGAAAACAATCCAGCCGATATCACTTTACCTATATGCTCTTGAAAACACTGCAAATATCTGTTGAATGATGGGGCAATAAATGACTCTTAACACATTTGCTCTGATAATAGGATTTACCCCTGCTACGGCATGCAACATGAATCAGAGGGTAAGCATGTCAACTTGTCTGTACTCACATAGTGCTTAGAAGGGTTTCTCCTTTTCTCCACATCCACCACATTTGCGTCCAGCACGCTGTAGGATAGCATCTTCACACACAAAAACCAGGAAAAGCAAACAGGGCCCAGCTGTATCCTTGTATTATTATTATTCTTTCAAATCAGCTCCTCACCGTCCAGAGGATTTCCTAGGAAGCTGGGAACCTGTGCCCTGCAGAATAAGAATTTTTTAAATGTCCTAAACAAAACAAAAACGGGAGGAGGGGGGCGTGGATCAACTTCCAAAAATCTTTTCCTCCCCTAGATTTCACCCCCTCTTGGTAGGTTTATTTCCAAGACTTATCCCTCTTTGGGTGGAAATCGCTAATAGTTTAGTTAGGAGGGAGATGACAACGAACACTGTCCAGATTTGTCCCTCCGCGAAAAAAAAAGGGGGTGGGGTGGGAAGAAGAGTGTTTTCAATTGCTCCCAAGAGCTGGACTAGATTTCCCCTGGGGGGTGGGAGGTAACACCCAGAGTCAGTGTCCAGGTGGCTGTCCTCCACGCGGGGGGAGTGTGACGGGTGGTCTCCAGCTGGCTCTGCCTTGAGGGTAGATGGGGGGCTCCGCGGCCCCCGGGGAGGTAGCTCCCTTTTGCAGGATGCCCCCTTGTGTCTGTCTCTCCCCCTGCCTGCCCTGCAGCGGCCGCTGCTTTGTATCTCCTGCGCCCCCGCTCCGCAGCCCCGGCTCCGGCCCCTCCAGCAGCAGCCCCGGTGGAAGGAAGCGCGGCGCGAGCGGGGCAGGGATGGAGCTGCTCCCCGGGGCGCAGCGGCAGGCAGGCGTGCGCGGCTCCCTTCCCCACCGCGCTCGCTCCGGGGCTCGCTCGCTCGCTCCCTGCCGGGCCGCTGCCACCGAGCGCTCGGCTCTGAGTGCGGCCGGAGAGCGCGGCCGGGCAGGGAGAGGGGCCGGCGGGCGAGGGGAGGGGCTGGGCAGGAGGGGAGGGGCTGGCTGCTGCCAGGCGGCAGGGGAGGGGTCAGGTTCCCAGGCAGAGATAGGGGGGAGGGGTCTGGGGGGTCCCCCAACCCAGTCAGGGTATAGGATCATCAGGGACAGCAGGCACAGGGGTCTCCCCTAGAGGCCCCATGGGACAGCACAAGGGGGGGGGTTCCCCCCACCCAGCACTCTAGGCAACCAGCAGTAGAGGCCCCCCAGCCACAGCAGGAGGGCTGGGGTCTCCCCCGCACACCCAGGCACCAGCTGTTGTCCAAGACACCCCATATGCATTTACATTTATTATTTTTCAATCCTAGTCAAAGCGGCGGGGAAAGGCTGGTCCAGCTGGGGATTGGCTAGGTGTTTTCCCTAGGAGCTGTAACAGTGCTCAGATCCCAGGGGATAGGCACAATAGCTATAACCCATAAACCCCCATAATACCCCTCTGCGGGAGGCTTAGCAAATGGAGAGGGAGTAGGGACTAGTACTTAGAGCAGTGGCCTGGAAACCAGAACTGATGGTTTCTGTTCCCACTTCTGGCCACTGATCCAGTGTGTGACATTGGGTATGTTGCTTCCCTGCTGGGAGCCTCAGTTTACACAATAGTAAAATTGAAACAACATTTACCCTCCTCATAAGGCTGCCATGAAATCTCATTCTAAGGACACTGCCTTCTCTTTGTAGTTAATATTGCAGCAGGCTTTCCATTACGAGACTTTAAGAAGTTGGAGGGGGCAAAAATAGATCTTGTTCATTTAGCATTACAGTAGTGCACAGGGGCCACACTGAGAAAGGAGTCCCATTTTGCTAGGCACATTACAAACCCAGACTAAGGGAGCTTATAGTCTAAATAGAGAAGGGAAATAGTCTTATGGACAGGTTTCAGGGGGTGGGGAATGGAGGCCCAAGCAGATGAAGGGTAGGATTTTCAACAGCTCTCAATGGTTCCCTACTGCTTTTGGAAATTCACCCCAAGTGACTTGTCCACAAGTGTCACGTGTGACTTTGGGCAAGCTGAGTATAGACCAACTCTCCCATGTCACAGTCAAGAGCTACAAGTGCAAAACCACCCTTCCTCCTTCAGACAGAATTGTTGCACTGGCCCCAGGCTGAGCTGCATAGATCTGATCTATGTCCAGGAGATAGGACAAAAATTGAACGGACATCAAGCAAGCCTGTTTCTCCAACTTCCTGAAAACCCATATTGCTTACATTTTTTGTTTGAGGTCTAACATTCCCTTCCCCCAGTCACATTTAAAAGCCAGCTTGCCCTAGAAATTTCAGAATGCTTTTCTTCACAAGAACTTCACAAGATCTAATGCATATGATTACTTTGGAGACAGTCACCTCAAACAAGGAAGTTATAAATACTCCGGCTGCCTTTAGCTATCTTTATAGAGTTCATTAGTCCATTGCCAAATTCATTAGTTTTTTACCCCTGCACAGACTGGACTTGTACAACATGAATACCCCAGATCTTTAAAAAAAAAAAAACCAACAACAACACACAGACCAAGAACGCACCCAGACCAAGGTGGAAAAAAACCTTTATGAAGATAGAATTATGTATCGACTTCTTTATAAAAGCTTTACGACAGGCTTAAGGTTGTAAAGGTGCACCTTTAAAACTATACACTTTTGTACATGATTAGAATATAAAAAATGAACATGTTAGCATAATGGCATTACAAAGCAATAGATATTCAAAATCCTGGAAATTCAAAGCAAAGGGTTAAAGTTTAATAAAGTGTGAAAGTCAATTCATACTAGGTTTCCACAAGCAACTTTTAAGGCAGACCCTGTATCATTGCCGACAGCATCGGTGGATGCAGATCAGTAACCCTGCAGTCTCTGGCTGTGGCCAGGGGGGGACAAGGCCTGTATAATGACATCTCTTTTGCCCACACAAAGAACTAACAACTAAATAATACCTACCTCTTATACAGCACTTTTCATGAGTAGGTCACAAGCCACTCTGCAAAAGGCGGTCAGGACCGTTATCCTCATTTACAGCTGGCGAAACTGAAGCACCAAAAAGGGAAGTTACTTGCCCAGGTCACTCAGCAGGCCAGGGGAAGAGCTGGAAATAGATCTCAGGTCCCCTGAGTCCCAGTCCAGTGCTCCATCCACTAGGCTACACTGCCTAAAAGAGAGCTGGTCTTATCCAGGCTTTAAGAACATCTCTCAGATTTGGGCTCCTTAAGCCATTATTATTTTGTATTGCAGCAGCCAATGAGAAACCACTATCAGGAGCAGGGCCTGACTGTGCTAGGTCACACACACCTAGTCAGTTACAGTCCCTGCCCCAGAGATCTTCCAGTCTCAGTAGAAAAAGTGAAAATAATGGGTGTAAGCAAACATACAGCGGCTGCTTGACTCTGCTGGGGTGAAGCAGGAATCCAACCCTTCCCCCAATCCCAACTGCACAGTTGAATTAGGTACCTCACAGAGGTGGAAGGTGTGTTTGGCTTTTACCTCCCTGTGGAGCAGCAGATATCATCTGCTTCCAGACAAAGTATATCAGACCAGATGGGCCAGCAGAAAATGCTATGATCCCAACAGCACATATTTGCTATTGCCCTTAGCTGTGTGGGGTTGCCACTAGATTCCACCTGGGAAGCAAACTCTGGGCCTAATTGCACGCATGAGATCAATGCACAGCAGTAGGCCAGAAGGGAAACATGGCTTCCCAACATGTTAATTTGATCTCATTTCACCTTATTGGCTCCTCCCCCCCATTTAATTCCACTCACTCTTACCTCCGTCTCCTCCTGCTTTCACAGGACAACCCATCTCTAATCCTCCTTGTACTCGACAAGGCATGGATAGCAATTATTTACATTAGAAACCATTTCTGTTTAGTCTAGCCAAAGAGCCCCTTGTGTGTAGCGCAAACAAAGAAAATTCTTCTATGAAGATGTAAATATCATTCAAATAATCCATTGATAAGCATAGCAATGCCCAGGCATATTGTTATCTATCTGGGTCTTGGTCACATTCTTTTTACACAACACAGTTATTTTAAAAAAAGCCCCTCTTCCCCCCCCAAAAAACCAAACAAACAAGCAAACAAAAAACCACCACACAGATTCCTATCTGGAGCGGGTCAAAAATGATTTCCAACAAATTTGACTTCCCCCCCGCCCCCCCCCCAAAAAAAGTCAATTTTGTCAAAAGTTCAAACTTTAGTTAACAAAAAAAAAGTTCTCAGTAACTATTTGTCACAAAAAATATTTTCCCAACCCCCTCTGTTGCTAACCCTTTGCCGTCCCTCTTGTTAATTTGCATTTCCTCACCTTCCTGCTGCTTTTCTAGCCCTTCTTCCCAGTGATATTTTATTGACATGTGGCCAACGCTGGCACTGGCAGTTTGGGGTAAACCTGTGAAATGATTGTGCTCACCGGCCTGCTTTTCTTTCTCCTGTTACCCAGCCCTTCCACAGTTCCCAGTCCATCAATACCCAGTTTCCTCCTCTGCACTAGTCCCCTTTCCTGCACTCTCCTCTATTGTCTCATTCATTAACACTCTCCACCATGCTCTATGCCCTACCTATTTTATTAAACATGATGTTTCACTGTTAGCTTGTCCTCCCCTTGCCAAGGCTGTTTAGGACAAGGACTGGTTTTCAGTTGCATGCATGTACAGCATCTAGCACAGGGGTTTTCAAACTGGGGGTCGGGACCCCTCAGGGGGTTGCGAGGTTATTACATGGGGGGTCACGAGCTGTCACCCTCCACCCCAAACCCCGCTTTGCCTCCAGCATTTATAATGGTGTTAAATATATTAAAAAGTGTTTTTGATGTATAGGGGGGGGGGTCGCACTCAGAGGCTTGCTGTGTGAAAGGGGTCATCAGTACAAAAGTTTGAGAGCCCCTGATCTAGCACAACAGGAGCCTGATCCCAGACTGGGAACTCTAGGCACAATGGTATTATAAAGGATAATAAAAGAATTACAACCCCCTTGCCCTTTTTGGGGCTTGGGAAAAGCAGCTCTCTCATATCAGTCAGCAGCACAGAAAATGAAAGTGAACTTGCCTGCCTATCCTGTACGTGTAAGCGGGGGAAGGGTCCCGCTATGGTCCCAGGGAACTTTCCTGGCTTCTGCACTACCCCGGTGAAATGGGCTAGCAGAAGGATCTGAGTTCTTGCTCCCACTTCCTTTAACCAGAGGCTTACCTGCCCTCGAGGACTCCCCTACACTCTCCTGTCTGGCAGAGTCCTCGTAACCCCAACAGGGCTGGGCCCAAGATTCCTGGGGGGCTCGACCCCCAACCTTGCTGTTGTCACCTAGGTCAGGGGCGAGGGTGTCCCCACTCCGCGGTACTCTCTCCGCACTGGATGCTTTCCTGACCCACTGATCATTACATACAATTTAAAGCAATACTGTTTATTTAATTAACAATTAGTTTAAAAAGGAATAAGGAAAAATGGGAAAGGTTAAAGGAAACACGTCACCCCGCTCTGTGGCCGGGAACATCACAAACAGTGTCTCTGGAACGTCAGGGCAGGTCACAGGCTGTTCCTTGTAGGTCCCAGGCTCCTTCTCAGGCCCTGGCTGTGCTGCAGAGACGCTGTGGGTTGGACACTTGCTCTGGCGGTGGCCACACACTCTCAGGCTCTCGGTGGCAGGACCCTTCTTCCCAGCATCACCCCCGCCCTGTCAGGTTACGATCCCCCTCCAAGTCTGGCCTGCAGAGTCTCTTGGCTGAGGCGTCTCCCTGCGCTGGGCCCACTGCCCAGGGTCCCCCTCATCTCCCCAGCTGCTCACCGCACCCAGCTCTGGACGGCTCCAGCCCCAGCCCCAGCCCCAGCTCCAGCTCCGGCTCCGGCTCCAGCTCCGGCTCCGGCTCCAGCTCCGGCCCCACTCTGCCTCAGCACGGCTGCTGCTGCTGCTCTGCCTCCAGCTCCCTGGGCTGCTTGTCTGGCCCCTCTGGCTCCGGTTGCTGCAGCTCTGCTCTCTCTGGGCTGTGCTCTGGCTTTGGGGCTGCAGCTCTGCTCCCAGCAGCTCAGCTCGGGCCCCTGCTCTCTCCTTAGCTCGGCCCCACTCTGTCTGACCCAGGCCATTCCAGCTCACATGGAGGACGGGACCCCCCGGCCTCCTGACTTCCTGATTAGCTGCCTGCCCTGTCAATCAGGCTGACCTGGAGCATTGGCCTCTCCCCATCGCCCCTGGGGACTGTCAGTCTCAGGCTCCTGATTTCCCATCGACCCCTCCCCTTTTGGTACTGGGAGCTAGCAACCCAAACACCCCCACTGAATGTTAGTAAGGGGAGAACAGTCCCCTTACATATGCTTGGGACCCAAGGAGAGACTGGGACACAGGAGAGAAGGAAGAGGAGTTATAGGGCTAGGAGCTTGACTGACTTGCTTGGACAGTCAACTCCGAATCCTGAGCTGTCACCGTATATCTAGGACCATCCAGACATGCGCACCTAGGCCAAACCAGCACGTTTACAGCGTCCAGGGCCAGCTCCAGTCACCAGACGAGAAAGCACGTGCTTGGGGCGGCACATTGTAAGGGGGCAGCATTCTGGCCAATTTTGGGGCGGGCAGCCCAGCCCTGCAGGGGCACGAACTAGCGATCCCCGCCGCTCACCGTGCCGCCGGGCTCCCCGGGACGCGCCACTCCCCGCCGCCTGCACCGGCCTCCTCCTCCCGCGCTGCTCTGAGCCCGGCCCGGCCGAGCCACCTTTAAAGGAGCGGCTGAGCCAGCACCTCCTGCAACCCCTGGGCACTGGAAGGAGGGAGGGTTCTGCAGCGGCCCGGCGGGCAGCGGTGGCAGGGACAGTTCTGCGGTGGCCCGGCGGACACCGGAGGGAGGGAGGGTTCTGTGGCGGCCCGGCAGGCAGCGGAGGGGCGGGCCCCACTGATCCGAGCACCATTTGCACTGTGCCGAGCCCCGCTGCAATGCCAACCCCGCGCAGAGGTTGCAGATCCCAGCCAGCGTTGCCTGTGTCGGTCCCCGCGGAGCCTGCCCGGCTGGGAGAGGCACCCCAAGGCCGGCGCGGGGAGCCCCTCGCCTGGCTGCGAGTGGGTTGCAGCGCCTGGCTCCCCACGGGTGGAGGGAGCGGGCGGATGCCGCCCTTCACCCCCCTGCAAGCTGCCTTGACAGCCCCCCATTCGCTTCCTGCGGCTGCCGTGTTGTTTTTTTGCTCCGGCAGTCCGACCGCTGTTGTTTTTTGTTTTTTTTTTTGCCTGGGATGGCAAAAAAGCTAGAGCCGGCCCTGACAGTGTCACCAATTCTTGGGATTTTATCATAAGTTTATGCTATTTGGTGTTTTTCTTAAAGCCCTAGCTACTAGAGTCCTGTGATTAAGTGAGAATTTCATTTTCTTTAACATTCATAGCCCTCATAGTTGCAAGGCAAAGCTGGAAAATGTGACCAAAGTGCACATTAAAGGCTTCAAAAACAAAACAAAACAAAAAACCCCAAAGCCCACACACCACAGAAGGCAATACAAAAAGAACCCAATTAAAAAACCAACCAACCAACCCTGGATTTTTAAGCCACTATCGTGGGGTCTTGGGGACATTTGGGGTTGGTAACAATGGAAAGGATTTGGCTTCCAGCAGCATCACGAGGACACATCAACTCTTAGTTATTCTCTAGAGGGTAGGATAGAAAAAACCCTCCATTTTGCTCGTCAGTAAGGGGAGCTCAGATGACATGAAGCATCTGACTCCATAGAGGGCCCCCCCCCACACAGCTGTCCTAGTTACCATAAGCACTGGTCAGAAAAAGACGCCAGTCCCTGAGGAGGGGGTGGAGCATGGGCAGGAAGAGAAGGAGCGAGAACAGGGCCTCGGGGGAAGAGAATAAGCAGGAGCGGGGTGTCAGGGCGAAGCTGGGTGGAGCACCCACCAGGAAAACCAAAAGTCAGCCCTGTGTGTACATGTACCCAGCATGTTCTCTGTTCAGCATCAGACCTGTCTGCTCAGGGGAATCAACTGCTGCTGGAATGCCCCCTTCCCCCACCTCACGGCACTTGCTTCCATTGCCTTTCACCAAACTGAAAGTAGCTCTATGAAAGTTGCCAATATTGGGTGCAGGTCATCCCTCTGAAACCCATGCCATGACACCAGTTGCAATGCAGGCCAGATAATAAAATGAGGAGCATGGCTTCCCGGAACTACGTGGATTGTAGAAATGGGTTTAGATCTTTCCACCCATAATCCCCAGTGAGTGCAGACAGGTTCTCCCACAATACCCAGTGAATGTAGTCCTAGAGTGGTGTGGTTTGCAGTCATGCTATGAACCATGGGATACCTTCTTCCAGAAGTGAGGTTCTTACCCACGAAAGCTTATGCTCCCAATACTTCTGTTAGTCTCAAAGGTGCCACAGGACCCTCTGTTGCTTCTTCCAGAAGTCATTGCATCTAAGGTGAGTCAAGTGCAGTGCAGTGCTGTGCCGGGCGTGACAGCATCCTGTGACACACAATTGTTAGTTTACAGTGTGGTCACATCAGCCTGAATCAAGAAAAGTAAATTGAAATGGACTCAATTGGCGTGAGCCTATAGTGTAGCCACACACTAATATTATTAAACCTAGAAAGGGTCTGAAGAGGCAGGATTCATATCAGGATTAGGTTATGTCTACACTACAGCCTACGTTGGCAAAACTTATGTCGCTCAGGGGTGTGAATATTCCACACCCCACCCCACCCCCCGAGTGACATTAGTTCCACTGACTGAAGCGTTCATGTGCACAGTGTTATGCTGGCGGGAGAGCTTCTCCCACTGACATAGCTTATGCCGCTCACAGAAGTGGTTTTATTATGCCCACAGGAGAGCTCTCTCCAGTCAGCATAGAGCGTTTCCACCACTCGTGCTGCAGCAGCGCAGCCGTACCGGCACTGAGACAGCATGAGCTGGCATAAATCCCCCATGCCCCAGGCAATTCAGAGCCAATATAACTGTGGGAGAGCGAGCTGGATTCTGCTCTGATTACAGCTAGATTCTGATCCCAGAATCTTTTTGTGTTATGGTCTCCGAGGAGGAACGGGGCTTGGTTTTTCAGATTTCAGGAAGAGCTGTAGTGCTGGCAGTTTAAAAATAAAGAAAAGAAAAAAGGAGTTTGATGTGTAAATTAAAAGCATGTGACCAGGAAACCAGTGAGAAAATAAACACGGGACAGACTTCTTTTTGTTACACATTTTTAATTCCACTTATTATGCACAGCATATTGCAGCACGTAAGGGAAGTTCTCCTGCATAATGGCTAGTCTTGCCTACCCTATCAGGGATGCTAGACACAACACAGCAGGTTAAGGACAGCACTTCAGCCTTAATTTTGATTTTCCCTGACTTCTTTTTGCCAGAGCTGGACACCTAGGTCTGATCTTGGTAAGTGCCTAATGGCCACATGTTCCATTAACCAGGATGGGATTTAAAGACGCTCAGTACCTCCGGAGTATGAAGAGCACCTATTAGGATCCGTCCTTGGGGGCAACATTTCAGTGCTGTGCATGGTTGATTAGCCACACGACTCATTATTGGCAACAGCAGTTGCATGCATAACCCCCCCAGGCATGGTGCTAGAGATATGCTCTTTAGGGTTTTTTGGCTCTGATATACAATAACACAACACAGAGCCTTTGTTATGTTCCCAGCTCAGCTACTGTATTAATAAACCACAACTTCTTAAAAAGGCCACTTTCTGTGTGGTTCTTCTGCCGTGTTACAAAAAAATGTCTCTCTATATACATCACAAAAGTTGCAGAGTCGTTATCATTCAAACCTCAAATTCTGAAACACAAAACAAAACTCCACCTTTCTGTATTAACTGCATCCCATACTTCTTGGGAGATTCCTTAATTTCAAAACAAGGCTCGCTGTGGGGATTAAAAGGCCCAGCTAATGTGGATACCGGGCATGTCAGGTCAGGAGTGGTTCTGAGAGGAAAGCCCATGAATAGCTGGCTTTCCCACGCCCACCGTGAACGTGGCAGCATGCACCCAGCAGCCTCCCCACCAAAGAGCTCTGCTTTAGCAACACCAGGTAGAACACACCATCAGCTCACATGCATCGATTTAATATAGTGGTTGTGAACTGAAGTAACCATTCACCATTCTCCTAGCTTGCAGTGCCAGTGCTTTGTCAATGACTTAGAAAAGCCTTTACTTACATTATAACAGAGCAGCTTCATCCATCGTACTTAAATTATAGATTAACATCGTATGAAGCAGCTATCTCAGAGCTTAACCTCTTTACTACTTAAGCTATTTTCCAGACCTCATGTTTTATTATACCAGAGCCTGGATATTTCAAGCCTCCTAAGTGCATGTTCCCTTTGGGATAAAGGTAGCAAGTTGAATATTAAATATTCTAAGTACACTCTGTATTTTTCCCATTGTTATCAAGGTTTTGAGCATACCTAGTGACATGGGAAAAATACTTCTCTTCCTCAAACATTAAGCAAAGGGCAATTTTAAATGAGGCAGCTGCAGTTTAGCATATTGATTTGGAGTCTGAGAGTCAGGACCCATGGAGCCTATTCTCCACTTTACTACTGACTAACTATTTGACCTCAGCCAAGTCACTTAACCTATCTATCCCTCAGTTTCCTCATCTGTAAAATGGGGACAGTGATACCCACCTCCTTTGTAAAGTGCTTTGAAATCCAGTGGTGAAAAGAGCAATGTGTTATTAATCCATATTTATTATTACAACAAAATCTATTAACATTTTTCTTGCTGTGTATTTTCTTCTAATTTTGCCTCTGTATGTCTGAATATTGATTCATCTTAACAGCTTTTTAGCTTCTAGATGTGTATTTTTAATTCCTGTCTTTCCTTGTGCCTTATTCTTATTAATTTACACTCTGACATCTAAGAGTAATTGTTTTTTTGTATACCCTGGAGAAGTTCAAATACCCTAGCTACCAATACCCAAAATATTATAATATGTAGAGGGTGAACTGTGAATAGTAAAATGTATAATTTAAAACCTTATG
The DNA here is from genome assembly GCF_011386835.1 of Chrysemys picta bellii. Classification (NCBI taxonomy): domain Eukaryota; kingdom Metazoa; phylum Chordata; order Testudines; family Emydidae; genus Chrysemys; species Chrysemys picta. The sequence goes on along the minus strand of NC_088797.1, from coordinate 123,705,655 downwards.
AAAAGTTTATTAAAGAAACTACAGCAGGATTTTAAATGACAATAATCACAAGCACACAGCTATGAGGGAGTCCCATTGTCTGTAATACGTATTACTCAGCACTGGAGAGCGCTAGTATTTTCCCAATCGTATGCTGGAGGTAATCTGCTGTCTGTAGAGTCTGGTGATCTTCAACATCACATGTTTCTTAAAGGAACATATTTTTAGTTCCCAGAGGAGGATCTCAAGCGGACTCCAGCTTGCATCCACAGTGCTAGATGCATGTAAGCATGCTCTGCTCCCTGTGCAAGTGACCTTTTGTATTTTCAGTTGCCCTCCCTGCTAGTCAGCCCATGAGGAGGACCAGTATCCCTAGTTCAGAATTTGCCATGCATTAACGGAGACCATTGGAAAATGCAATTCCCACCAGGCTGGTCTGGAAAATTAAATTGCAGGACATGTATTGTTTGAAAAAAGAAGTGTGATCACATGGAAGTGGAAATCTCATGGAAAGCAAAGCACTCGACTCTTTCTAGCAGTCCCAGTTGAAGATGCCCTGTCTCACCTGGAGACAGTACCACGGATTGCTAAACTGCCCTGGTTTATTTGATTCACACATATGGACATCATGGAGCCAGGCTCTTTCTCAGTGGTGGCAGATGACAGAACAAGGAGCAATGGTCTCAAGTTGCAGTGGCAGAGGTCTAGGTTGGATATTAGGAAACACTATTTCACTAGGAGGGTGGTGAAGCACTGGAATGGGTTACCTAGGGAGGTGGTGGAATCTCCATCCTGAGAGGTTTTTAAGGCCCAGCTTGATAAAGCCCTGGCTGGGATGATTTAGTTGGGGATTGGTCCTGCTTTGAGCATGGGGTTGGACTAGATGACCTCCTGAGGTCCCTTCCAACCCTAATCTTCTATGATTTTATGATCAGAGTTATGGTCTAAGCCATGGCCCATGTATGGTGACCAGATGTCCTGATAAAATCAGGACTGTCCCGATATTTAGCTGTTTGTCCCGCGTCCCGACCGATGTACGGTCGGGACGCCATTTGTCCCGATATTTTGGCTCAGGGCTGGAGGAGTACACTGGTGAGCGCTCACCTGGGGTCCTGGCGGTGCTTATTTGGGGCAGCTCCCAGGAAACGGTGGGCTGCAGGACCCTGCGGCCCCTAGGCACAGAGGTGGCCGGGGGTGGTCTCTGCGTGCTGCACCTACCACAAGTGCTGGCTCCATTGCAGCCAATGGGAGCAGCAGGCACGGACAGGGTGCAGACCCCCCCGGCTGCCCCTGACCCTGGGGCGCTGCATGCTACTCATGCCCCCAAGTAAGTCCCGCCCCCACAGCTTCCAGTGCCTGTGGCTCCCCCCCACCATGTGTCCCAATATTTTGTTCTTGTCATCTGGTTACCCTAGGCCCATGGGTTGCAACAGTGATGCCACCCAAAAGTCTTTGTTCCAAAACTGTAGCCCTCTGAACTAGAGGCCACTTTCTCTCTATCACTATATGCTGGGCTTTTAGTTGTGGGCATGCTACCAGTAAGCATTGGTATACAGACACTTAGGCTATGTCTACACTAGCACTTTTGTCAGTAAATCTTTTGTCAGTCAGGGGTGTGGAAAAAACACACCCCTGAGCGACATAAGTTTCACCGACAGAAGCGCCGGTGTGGATAGCGCTATGGTGGTGGGAGACCATAGCACTTGGGGGGAGGGATAGCTCAGTGGTTTGAGCATTGGCCTGCTAAACCCAGGGTTGTGAGCTCAATCCTTGAGGGGGGCCATTTAGGGATTTGGGGCAAAAATCAGTCTGGGGATTGGTCCTGCTTTGAGCAGGGGGTTGGACTAGATGACCTCCTGAGGTCCCTTCCAACCCTGATATTCTATGATTCTATGACAGTCTCCCACTGACAGAGCTACTGTCACGTGGGTGAGCTCTCTCCCATTGGCAATAGAGCAGCTACACGGGAGACGTTACAGCAGCGCAGCTGTATGGTACATCTGTGCTGCTGTAAGGTCCCTAGTGTAGGCATAGCCTTAGTAATACATTATGAATCATGTTGAGCTCTTTCCATATTGCATAGGTTGATGGCAGATGTTCCCTTTAGTGCTCTGTTTCCATCATTCAGTGATCAAACATTTTTCTTCCCCTAGAGGTGTTATGTCCACAAAACACACCTGTTAAGGTTTATATTTAAAGCCTCAGGTTGCACGCAAGGCAGCAACGCCAAACTGGCATCTGGCACTGAATCCATCCAAGGAACGTGCCTGTGCAATTTTTATTTCTTCAGAACAGAGGACAGACTTGCACAACCCCCTAAACTAACATTTCTTTACAAACTGCATCCCAAAATGATTAACTTTTGAATTAACTGATAATAGCAAGGGAGAGAGAAATTAAGAAGTACAGTCCTAACTGGCCCTTTAAAAGTCCACCTGGAGATTGCCTGCCCTACTTCTTTAACAAAAAGAGAGACGCACCCTGCAGGACAGGAGAAACAGTAAAGGGGCAGGACTGTATATGCAAAGGGAAGGGAGGGGGGAAGAAGTGTCATATTGTATTATATAATTTACCCAATGGTTTATGATGATAAACTTTGCATTACTCCAATCTCTTTCACTCCTTATTTCGTTTGCTGTCTTCCTAATTGGAGAAGATAAAAGAATGCAACCACCATTGCATTTAGCACTTACTACTTGTTTCAAATGCCTGAAACCTTGTTAGCTACTTATTTGCAATAAGCCAGATACTGACCAAGGCTAAGGTCTGGTCTATGTTGCAGACCTATAAGTGGTATAACTATGTTGCTCAGGGGTGTGAAAAATCCACATCCCTGAGCGACATAGTTATACTGACCTAACCCCTTGTGTAGACAGCGCTATGTTATCAGGAGACCTTCTCCTGCCACCATAGCTACTTCCTCTTGGGGAGGTGGATTAACTACGGTGATGGGAGAGCTCTCTCCCATCAGCAAAGAGTGTCTTCATTAAAGCGCTTCAGCGGTGCAGCTGCACCCAGGCAGTGTTTTAAATGTTGACTTGCTGTAAGTAGTGTCTGTTTGCTCCTGTCTGTGTTTCTGAGGATAGTCTTCCTTTAGGACTTTCCAACAAGAATTTCTATTGCTATCACTTTCCTCCTGTGATGATTGTCCCTAGTTATTGGCTTTGTAGAAATGCCTGAGAGACACAGTCTTCAACCAGGGCCCCATTGTGCTAGGTGCTGTACAAACACAGAGCAAAAAGATGCTTCCCACCCCAAAGGGCTTACAAGCTAAGTATAAGACAAGAGACAACAGATGGATACAGTCAGACAGGAGAATGTGAGGAAACAATGAGACAATATTGGTCAGCATGACAGGCAGAGGGCTCAGCACCCCAGCTGTCAAGTTTTTTATAGGCATCACAGCAATGGAGAATTACACACAGAAGGGGCCTGAATGATTTAATGTGGGCAGGGGGCTGGAGGAAGACAATTCCAAACACTCCTCACCCCAGGCCAGAACACAATTAAAGTATGCATGTTCAGGAAACAAGGGGGCCGATCTAGGCTAACATGACCCTATCATTGAGAGAGGCGTTACGTCTGTCCTCCTCTCTTACTTCAGTGTTCTTCATTTCCTTTTAGCAGGATCTTTGCCACGAGGAGGAACTTCCAATTCAGCAAGTAACTGAAGTATGTGCCTAATGTTAAGGAATAGGATTTACTGGCGCTAAGCATGTTGTTAATTACCTTGCTGAATCAGTGCCTCAAAGGTAACAGCAGGGCTCCCCTCCCCGTTCCCCTTTATATCCCGTTAATTAAAAATGGATGAGAAAAAAAAATAGCAACAACACTAAATCCTCTAAAGCACATGGATGGCTCAGTCCCACCCACTCACCTACTGTGGAAGCTATACAAGTGCCCTAGCAAGTTTGCAGACCGGTAAACAGATCGCTCCCACAAGCCTGACTGAGCTGGCCCGGTGGTGTAGTTCGTGTTCTTGGAAGGGGAGCACCCATTTTTCTACTAAATAATCACAAAAAGCAAGCCAGGGCAAGAGCTGGATCCAAGCATTTGCAGAGCTTGTTGGGCCATCTTAATTGGCACCGTGCTGCTCAGTGCGTCTGTGTTTGCAGAAAATAATTCCTCTAAATAATTTCCTTTACTTGAAAATTCCTTAATTCTTGGCTGTATCCTACTTGCTAATCTACATGAATCTTCTTAAGTTAGGCTCATCTCAACCTGTATTTTATTGTTACTAGACCAGCATAGTCTTTACACTACACATTACATATATAATTACAGGTGTAACCGGTAGCACCATTTATTATTAAGGTTGCCTGACACTCCCCATTATAAGACCCTGTTTTCAGTTGCTTATAGAACTTTGCCAAATTTTAATTGTTTGGGCTGAAATCTCCCATGCTGGGTGTCTGCCTTAGGCTATTATTAATTATTATTGACATTTCAGTCCCATTCTGCCATTTCTAAGAATGGGACTAGAGAAAAATGTTTTTTTGCTGGTGTTAAATTCTGGTGATTTTTCTTTGTGAAGTTCTAGAACCCTCATGCTTCGGCAGAGGGATTTAAAATTTGGCAGGGCGGTGGTCTTTGTGTCAGGAATGTGCCTTTATCATCCCTGTAAAAATCTGCCCAAAGTTGTCAGAGTTATAAGCTCTGAAAAACTGCAGACTGCGCTTATGCAGAAGAGTTTCTAGAGTTTCACAGCTAAAAGTCTCTGAAGATTCCATCCACATGAAGCACCATCCAGCCTTGGGCTGCAGGAACTGAGCTGGACTGTCCCTGTAATTGCATTTTTGGACTGCTGCAGGCTGAATTAAGGCCAGGCAGCCCAATTGAAAGCAGAGACACATGTCGGTCCTGTGTTCTCACAATCACCAGCTGCTGCCAAGGCACTGAGGAAGCTGGCCTGTTTGAATTCTGAGGGGACAAGAGCCAGACCTGGGGCAGAGAGAGGATTGGGATGGGTGGGAGGGAGACTGGGAACTAGAAGCAGGCAAGGAGAATGGGACAGTGAACCAGTGCTACAGGAAAAAGAAAGACCGGGGTGGGGGTGGGGAGAGGAGAGAACTAGGACTGGTTAGGCAAAGAGTCTGGGACAAGGGACTTGGAGAGGGAAACAGACTTAAATGAGAAGCCTGAGGAGTGGAAACTGGGATGGCATAGGCAAGGAGACTAGCCAAAACAGGAATGGGACAGGGTGGAAGGGGTAGAGAAGAAGGGGATCAAGCTTGGGGGAAAGTGGGCACATACAAAAAATCTATACCGACTGAAACACACTTCCCTCCAGAGCCTAGAACGGAACTCAAGATTCAGGAGTCTCACCCTTCCTCTACTCTCAGCAAATATCTGTGAACTGCAGTTGGAAAGTGTCTCATCCCCCCTGGTAGTGCTGGTCCAAAGAGAGGATAACAACCTACTACTGCTATCAGTTATTCCCTTACCTGAAGTGGCAGATCTAAAGATTTGAACCCTGTGGATGACCCATCTGAGTGTCAATATGATGCTACAGAATGGAATTTTTGTCCTCCCCACACATGTGCATTTCTAAAAAGCTTGGGAATTATACCAAAATTTATATTAAAAGATTAATGTTACAAAATCAAGCATTCAAAAGTTAAGAAATGCCAGAATAATGGGTGTTGCTGGATTTCCTAATTACTGGATGATGTGTTTTTGGGTGTAATATGTAAAGACAAGGTCCCTGCCTCAAGGAAATTGATAATCCAAGTAAGAGGCTGGAGAGAGAGGCCATTTAGAACTCTGCCTGCCTCCAATTTATAATAAATTATTCTTCATTATTTGTATTACACCAATGCCCAAGAGCCACAGCAGAGATTGGGGTCCCATTGTGCTAGGCACGGTACAAGCAAAGCAACACAAAGGCTATAGCTACAACACACAGTTTACAGTAGCGCAGCTGCACTGATGCAGCCAACATAGTGCTGTCCACACCAGCGCTTAGGTGTAATTTAAGTCGCTCAGGGTGGTGGCTTAGTCACACCCCGTAGCAACACAATGTATACTGACGTAAACTGTAGTGTGTACATAGCCAAACACAACACTCTGAAGGGCTTAAACAGACAAGCAAAGACACAGAGAGGGGAAGTGACTTAAATCAGAGAGAGCTGGGATTAGAATCCACATCTTGAGGCAGACAGATTAAGTGTTTTGCCCTAAATCTCACAGGGAGTCTGTGACAGAGCCTGGAAGAAACCCAAGGCTCCTGGCTCCCCATCCCATGTTTTAACTACAAGCCCATCCTCCCTCTTCTCTGTATTTATATTTTGGCAAGTTGAGGGTGGATAGTCTGAAGATAAAATTAAGTTATATTTTGGGTTGACAGCCTTCCTTTATAATATGGAATTGCCCGTACTTTTTTTTAAAAATCCTGTTTCTCCCTTATTTTCATAGTCAGATTAATAGCCACTGAACCTAAACCCAGGCAGAGCTAGCAAAATGCCACTTATTACACTCCCCACTGGCACACTCTGATCACAAAGCACCTAACTCTAATTCCAGGTGCTCTCCTTCTGCCTGACCAAAGGGAGGGGGTTAGTGGCACAGAAAGGTGGCCAACTTCCATTTCCATGGATACACAAGTCAACAGCTGAATATTTTGAACCCTACTCCTACCCCCTTCCTTAATTTTAATTCCCAGGCAGTTTCCATGGAAATTTGATCACTGGAAAACAAGGTAATAAACGCTGACTGATTTAAAAACCTATTACACTTACCTGACTTTTGCCAACTTAACTGTTTCTATAGAAACAGGAACTGGCCATCTAGCAGTCCCAGAGTACGAATTCATGCTTGTCAAGTCCACTTAAAGTACACCTTTGAAACAGCTCCATAGCAGGCTACTAATGACTGTGTTGCCTAAAGGGTTTTAAATTGAACAAAAACAAAGAAAAGTACTTTCACTAAATTCCTCACACCACCACCAGTTAGGCCTAGTCTAAACTTAAGTTTTACTTTTGACAGACTATTTTGGTTTGGGATGCGATTTTTTTTAACCAATGTAGTTATGCCATTAAAAGTCCTAGTGTGGACAGTTATACTAGTATAGTTACCCCCGTTCCTATACAGGAAGGGGAATAAACTATACCTGTATAAGACACCTTTATATTGGTGTAACTGTGTCCACACTGGGGGGTTATTTATTTACACTTTAACTATACCAGTATAATTAAAGCTTTACAACTTCCAGCATAGAAAAGCCCCAATTACATCCCAATCCAGTTGCCTAAACCTCCAGCTTCCCATTACCACCTTCTCCAATGTCTGTACAGACATCTGCAGCACACAGGGGCATTGCTGAATTCAAAAAAATCAGCATAAATACATAATGGATATTATCCTAAATGGATTATTCACTTTTACATGTAAAAAAACAAAACAAAAACAAAAACAAACCTCCATTAAAGCTGCTACAGAATTTACATGATGCCACATTGGACAACTGCAGAGATCAGGTGGAAAGAAGGGGGCCCTACTGTGGACTACGTGGGGCTTTGATAACCATCTGCTTGCTTGACAGGGTGTGGTGCAGATTCATTCATTATGGAATGTAAAGTATATTGAGGTTCCTGGATGGAAGGTATAGCAGGGCAAGTTACTAAAACAAAACCAGAACCAGTGCACCAATGGATCTCGCCCTGAAGTTCATGAAACTTAGGGCTTGTCTGCACGTATAGCGGTGCAGTGGCACCAAAGCAGCTGCACCACTGTAGCACTTTAGTGAAGATGCTACTACGTCAACGGGGGAGAGCTTCTCCCATCGGTGTAGTTAATCCACCTCCCCGAGAGACGGTAGCTTGTCGACGGGAGGGCTGCCTACACCAGGGGTGAGGTCAGAACAACTACCTCGTTCAGCTGTGTGAATACTGCACACCCCAAGCTATGTAATTATACCAATATAAATTTGTAGTGTAGACCTGGCCTCAGCTTCTGAGCCCAATCCTTTTTCCCCCTCCCCCGCAAGGCTCAGCTGCTTGCAGAATTCCTCCCCGATGACTGCTCAGCCCACACCCTCAGTTCTCTCGCCCCAGATAACCAATTCCACTTCCCTTTTACCCTGGCAGCAAAGTCCAATACATTTCTCAGCAAGTCAGCAGTACTCATTTAATCCTTTATCAGCAGAATTAACATCTGCTAACGCAATGGGATGGTTTAAAAAAAAAAACCCACAAAAAACAAACAAACAAACAAAAAAACAAATGGCCAGCTTAGGTCTCTAAGGGAGAGATGGCCAGTTACTAGCATTTGTCATGCCTAACACTTGTCCACTAAAAAAAGTGGACTACGGATCCCCAGTCACACTCTTCCCAAAAACGACCCCCATTTGCTCTGAAAACTCATTTCACCTAGGCCATTTAATAACCTAGGTGAAATGACTATTAAATATTCAGTTACTACTAAGGGGGAATTCAGATTCTAAGCCAGGAACTGACGTCCATATACCTTCTATTCTTTCATGGGCAGCCTCTATTTTTTAAAACTGAACCTCTTCAAATTGATTAGTATCAGAGCTGAAAACAAACACAAAATGCCCTTCCCCCTTTGGGGCTTAGATCAGACAAATTTATTTTAGTGGACCAGCTGTAATCAAGCCCGACTTTTTTCCTACTTGATTGAATCATGACCTGGACTCCACTCCCTGCCTTCTTTTATTATAAGAATGTCTCCCGGACAGTTCTGGTTCTTTTTTAACCCCCTATCCAATCTCCTTGTGAATAAATACATCCTTTCTGCACCTGTCTGGACACATGCTGAGGTCTGGGGACAGGGTATATAATGTGGAGCAAAAAACCAAGTAGTAATAATGCAAGGAATAGCAACAGCCAACTGGGAAATTGGCAGTCAAGATCCACAGGAGGCGGGGAAATAGATGAAGTAGTGAGTCAAACATAACTTTGCACTCAGGACACATGCACCATCTAAAGCGGATTTTTCTATAGACATCTGAATGCTAATGCCACATGTTTCATCATGCCTTTCTATTTGCCTATATCCCACTTCAGCTACATTTCAAAACGAGGCGTATAATGTAACACCAAACCAAGACACGCACACATCACTTGCTGGCTCTCCAAGTACATATATCTGGTTTATTTTTCTCTGCTATGCTGATCTGCTAAATGTAGCTCTGGGGAGATTGCTATTTCAAGTGGGAGACAGAGGAACGAGGCAAGCAGCACTTTTTACTCATTTCAAGTTAAAGACACATTCCTCCATTAATGGAACAGATTAGTTAGAGCAAGCCTCAAGGAACCAGTCCTGTAGGTTTAAATGCTGAGCAGTACTGGGCGTTGAACCTGGGCATACATCTGAGTTTTAATTATTCTTGGTCAGATGTCCTACCCATTAGCTTAGTCAATGCTCGCTTTCTTTCATTCAATGTCATTCCACAAATTTCAGTCCCCATCCAAGCACAAAGAGGTGATACTGGCCTTCCTAACTGTGGCAGGGATGCAGAGCAAGCAAAGAGAGGGGAGATGAGACTGGTGCAATTCCCTGACTTCCCATGGTTTTGGCATGCTCTTTTCCATGAACTTTTGTTTCCTGGATCAGTATTTGTCATGTTGAGAGCTATTTACAGAAAAAATGAAGTAATGGCTGATTTGTGAGAACAGGAGCTTAATTTGGGTCCAAATTAATCAACAAGAACTTGCATTAATATCTGGAGGGATCCAAACACGCTTTACAAGCAATGGGCTAGGTTGTTCCTTATGGGGAGGTAGGAGGAGGTAAGTATGCTCTTAGGAGACACATTACCCTTGTCTCCTAGCTAGCTGCTGCTCCCAAAACCCCCCTTGAGTTGGACATGCAAACTGGGGAAATGCGCATAAGATCATGCTGGCACTGATGGAATGAAGGCTACATACAGTGCATGCCAGGTATCAGAAAGTGCCTTCCACTGGTCTTTACAACACACGTTTAAAAAGGGAGACAGATCTACTTAGAGAACATGTATTCGAAAGCATATCAGTCACATGGAGAGAGGTCACAACACTACCGTCTTTAAGCCCAGATGAGACTACTACTATAACCAGTGGTCTCGTTAGTAGCAACTTAGGGCTGTTAGAGCACATGCACATAGAGGTGCCATTAGGCTGTACCACTTGGAAGTACTATGGTTGGAGAAAGAGAAGCATATCAGGAAGAACCGTGATTGTATTCAGAATGTTCACTTCTTCAGGTAGCTTGCACCTAGCAGACTGTGATATTTGGATACTGTACAACAACTTTCACTGTGTAATGATCCCTGTATATTTTAATTCCTGGAGTAGCAGAAATCAGCATGGGCTTTAAAGCAAAGCGTGAGGCGTGTATTTTTTCGAGGAATCAGAGTCAGATGGAACCAATAGCATTTCTGAGTCAACATTCCACTTTCCTTCTCCAATTTAGCTTCTCAGTGTCATTGTTGAGTCCTTTCTACTCTTTCTGGCAATGTGGTTACTGGGTTAAATTTTGTTCTGCCTGCACCATGCACAAATAGATGTCCTGCATCTTATTTCTTCTTTTCAGAAAGCCATGTAGTATTCTTCCATGGTGCTGACAATATCACTGTTTCTCTCCAGCAGGTTCAGGACATGATGCATCACCATTTCACTTAGATAAGGACTGTAGGTCTGGCGAACACAACACAAGATGTGAAGAAAATGGCAGCCCTTTTCAGCATCTGTAGAAATAAAGGTAAAATGCAGCCAGGGTGGAAAAGACCAGCATAGGTTTCCAGTTGCCTCATATCAGCTATCACAAATACAGATCAGTCACGTACACACAAATGCTGTTAGACAAGAGGAGGGCACAGGGGTTAGAGCAGAGGTCATGGACTTTAGAAGGAAGGGGATCAGGGAGCTGAGTTTGCAGTCCTTACATTGGCTAATGTTCCCATTAACTTCACTGAGAAGTGCCAGTGTTAGGGCTAAAAAATAATCACGAAAACATGTTATCGGTTAGACAAGACTGCCAGAGAAGGCAAGGAGCTCAAATACACGCGGGCACAGCCTGAACAATGGTAATGAATTTGGGACACCACTCTTTGAGTTGTAAATCTCCATCTACAGTCTCTCAAGCTATTCAGTCCCTCAGTCTGCAGCTCACTCAGAAGAGACCCAGTGGAAATTCTTGTCCACATTTGACTGGTCTGAGTTTTAAAGCTCCAATCTAAACCCAGCCAGTAGTGAATGTTTACCCAATGCTGACACCTTGTGGCCAAGGTGTTGCATTACACCTATTTTATACACCAGCAAAACAAATGAATAATTCTACATTTTACAGCCTCCTCAGGCAATTGCCTGAATAGAAGGTCACAGATTTTTGTGATCTTGGGTTTTAGTGACTTTCACATTCCATAAAGAGGAGTGAACTGAAAGGCTTTTTACCTACAAAGTTACAAAGTCTGGACTTCTCTTACAACAGTTCATAGATTCCAAGACCAGAAAGAATCACTGATCATCTAGTCTGACCTCCTGTACAACAAAGGCCATGGGACTTCCACAAAATAATTCCTAGTCTATAAAGATGCCCCTAACTCCTGAATAACATGACATTTGCTGTGCTGCCTTACGGCGAAAGCCTTCCCCTGTATTCAGCCTGGGTAAAGCCAGAGTAAGTGGGCTTTGCTCACCTGGTTCACATGATGCATGGAACAATGGCAGGAGAAGAGTCCCCCTTCCCAAGTGCAGAGCACTGCTTATGGCCTGCAGCAGTGTCTGTGGCTGCTGCATCCTACCCATGGAAGGGGGATTTGGCTGGAGGATCCATGAAGCAGGAGCTCTGCTAGCCACACCTGTAACACTTTCCCCACCCCATTTCATTATCTAGTGCTGCAGGATCACCGTGCCTCCCAAAAACTGAACTGAAGCAAGAAAGAGTCCAACAAGTGGAACAGATTTCTCCCTCTTCCTGGGGACATCAGTGGAAATAAGTATTAAAAGAGTGTGCGCGCGAGGTTCTGCTCTTCCTGCTATCTCAGTTGTAGCAGAAAAGATGAGGCTGGAGTACTGGGAAACTAACACTTAGTTGGGAAAGCTGTGAGGTCTGTGACTGTTCTTCACCTCTAGAAGGAAAGGCCATATAGCCACCTGCTGAGAAAGCTCAATTCCCTGCTCTCACAAGTGTGACCTGTGAGACTGACAGTTGCATAGTTGCTGTGCAAGATAAGACTGGCCTAAAAGAGCACCTCTTGCATGGAGCGTCTTAACTGGTTTCTTAAAATGGAGCAAACATTGTATGAGTGCAGTACATGGAATACTGAGATAATGTGCTCTTGGTAGCTAGTGTTGCTAAAGAGATGGATTACTGCACTTTGGATCAGTTGGAGGTTTGTTTTAAAAAGGCCAGAGCACTCATTCCCAAATACAACATGCTACAATGGCCCAATCTAAGTCATGAAGGTATGACCCAGCTCATCATCCAACAGTAGGCAGAGGGAAGAGGACATTTTTGGCAGCCATTGGTCCTTGTATGTGCAGAAGCGTTGAGCAGCCCAGAATCACTCCTGACCATTTGAGGGCAGATTCCCTCTCTAGTGGGAGATGCTGAAATGATCTTCATAAAGTTACCCTCTTCCTTCTCACTTCTATCCACACACTGATCTCAGCCAAGCTCTGAGATAGGCAGACAACAACAGTACTATCACTGGCAGAGATGAGCGAGGTATAGAGCTGGCAGTCATTGCCCATCATCAACAATTGATACAGGGATGCCCCAGGTAATTTCATGTAGATATTTGGCAGCATGGGTGATAAAACAGAGCCCTCCCTGGTCCTGATTTCAACCTAGCAGATAAAACCAGGGAAGAAGCTGTCTTAGGAGCCCTCTGTTTTGTCATGCCTCTGGAGACAAATTCTAATGACAATTCTAGCTGCCTTTGGGCCATGCGGTCAGTCCCAAGCTGGCCTCTCAAAGGGTGTTTGTTGTGGACTTGGTCGTTTGCGACTGCACTTGTTCCAGACCAGGACTGTCTTTGAATTGTATTATAGAATAGTTTTACGGGAACCTCATTTAATCATATTCTAGGACTCATATAGTATAAGAGTTTATTCATTCAGGATGTTGGCTTATACTATAATAACTCACATCATATTTACAAACTGGTTGACTGACAGTTTATCTTAAAAGTTAGCAGAAAGATAACTGTAATTAGCTACCAAAGACTGAATAGACAAAGATTTCCTTTCTTGAAAGAAGCTGTGGGAATTTCTTTCAACTAGTAAGAGTTGTTGAGTTAGTGCCTTTCAATTATCTCACCTCAAAGTAGGTTTCCACAGTTCAAAGTGGTTTGTTTGGTTACCCACAACCACCAGAGGGCATATGAGAGCCAGCATAGTGCACAGTACCGCCTTTAGAGTCAACAACATTGACCACACATTATTTTATCCATTTTTTGTGGCCACAGGCTATTTCTGCTTTGATCTCCAAGAGAACTTCAGCCTTTCCAGTTGATTGCATGACAATTCTATATTTTCTGTGATCATATTAGACAAACAATCCTACAGAAAGCCAACAGAGTGATAGAAAACAGACCTGAAAATTGTGTCCTTTGCAATACAAAATAATTTACCACGATTCTGAGTCAAAGAAAAAAAATCAAATTAGCCACTGATCAGATTAAGCAGACGTATTTGTTCTGAGACAAGCATCCTGCAGCTGTAATTTCATCAAATCTGAAACTAAGCAGAATCACGCCTGGTCAGTATGCAGATGAGTGACCTGCCGGGAAAACTCAGGTTCTTCATGAAGCAGAGTTGGTATTTCACTAGTTGTCACTCCTTGCTTGGACGCAGGAGAGAAAGGATGGCGTTGTGGTTAAGGCACTGGAATGAGATTTAGGAGATCCTGGCTCTTCCACTGACTCTGTGATTCTGACCAAGTCACTTAATCTCTCTGTGCCTCGGCTCCCTGTCTGTTCAATGGGGCAGAATACCTCCTAGCCTCACAGGGGCGCTGTGGGGCGTTCAGATAGTAGTGTAGTAATGGGGAGGGGAGCAGGTGCTGCTGAGTAATAGATACCGAACCAAATGCCCCAAGATACCATTAGAAGCACTATGCTGTCTTCTGGATGAGATGAAAAATAGAGCCCCTAACAATTTATGGGATATTTGAACAGGTCTCTCAGAATTATTAATGAATTCCCGTAGCACCCAAAGTCGCATATCAGGATTGGGGCTCTAGTACACTAGGTGCAGTACATACACCCCCCCACCCCCCCACCCCAGGAAGACAGCTCTTGCCTTCAAAAAGTTTACATTCAAATTTAAGGCAAGACCGAAGAAGTGAGGGTAGGAGGTGGACAGTACAAGGTAGCTAGCCAGTGGAACTACAATACATACACAGTGAGATAATGTTACAATACATTTGGAAGTCTTTTTCTAAATAAAAATATCAGCTATTTCAATTGTCCCTCTGTCTAGTCATCCTTAGTTGGCAGATTTCTTGTAGGCATCAGCAGAGATAGGCTACTAGCAGCACTAATGTTGGTGTCCAGGTACATCAGGCAACTATATTCAGACATGCCAAGTTACCCCAGTTATTCTTCTCATTCCCTCCTGGAAAAACTCGTTTAGTGCTGCTAGCACAGAATAGCTGACATGTTCTAGCTAGACAAGGTAGGGGTGAGAAGAGCTCTGTGTAGCTTGAAAGCTTGAATCTTCCACCAAACAAAAGTTGGTCCAATAAAAGATATTACCTTACCTAGCTTGTCCCTCTCATCTGCTGGGACCAACCTGTCTACAACACTACAAACAGTGTTTGAGCAGTTTATACCATGCTGTTGTATACTGTGTCCACAAGTGGCTGCATTTCAGCGATGAGTGAATGATCCCCATGTGTCACATTCTGCCAAGGGTTTTGGAATGAGAGGGGTAAAAAAAGCACTATAGCAAATGTATATTTATCATTAGGACAGGTACCTCAAATCAAACAAGTAATCGCTATGGCAATGACACACTGGATTTGGGAGAAAGGGGCAATTTTAAAGGCACATGGTCTGCTAAGAAATTACTATGTGTGGTCCCTATGCATAGGGACCACACATTGTCTATCCATCACTTAAAGCCTATGGTCTATGGATGAAATCCTGGCTCCACTGTAGTCAATAGGAGTTTTTCTCTTGACTTTAGTGGAGTCCGGATTTCACCCTATGGTCTTAAATGGGGCGTGGGCCCATGGCATAGGGATCAATTTCACCTAAAAATTTCCTAAAAATCTACTCCTTAGAGAAGGCAGCTCAGTCCACACTATCCCTTTTGTGACATCTCCCATACTGACGCAGCTGACAAAGTTTGCCTATTTATTCAGCAGTGTAAAGCTACCAACCACTAGGGGCTGACCTAGCCCCATTTAACTCTGTTCCTTCTGAAACCTAAATCCTCCACTGGATTCAGATCCAAGTCTCCAGCATTCACAGTGAAAAGCAACAGAGGGTCCTGTGGCACCTTTAAGATTAACAGAAGTATTGGAGCATAAGCTTTCGTGGGTGAATGCCCACTTCATCAGACGCAAGTAATGGAAATTTCCAGAGGCAGGTATAAATCAGTGTGGAGATAACGAGGTTAGTTCAATCAGGGAGGGTGAGGTGCTCTGCTAGCAGTTGAGGTGTGAACACCAAGGGAGGAGAAACTGCTTCTGTAGTTGGATAGCCATTCACAGTCTTTGTTTAATCCTGATCTGATGGTGTCAAATTTGCAAATGAACTGGAACTCAGCAGTTTCTCTTTGGAGTCTGATCTGAAGTTTTTTTGCTGTAAGATGGCTACCTTTACATCTGCTGTTATGTGGCCAGAAGTGTTCTACAGGTTTTTGTATATTGCCATTCCTGATATCTAACTTGTGTCCATTTATCCTCTTGCGTAGTGACAGTCCAGTTTGGCCAATGTACATAGCAGAGGGGCACTGCTGGCACATGATGGCATATATAACATTGGTGGATGTGCAGGTGAATGAGTCGGTGATGTTGTAGCTGATCTGGTTAGGTCCTGTGATGGTGTTGCTGGTGTAGATATGTGGGCAGAGTTGGCATCGAGGTTTGTTGCATGGGTTGGTTCCTGAGTTAAAGTTATTATGGTGCGGTGCGTGGTTGCTGGTGAGAATATGCTTAAGGTTGGCGGGTTGTCTGTGGGCGAGGACTGGCCACCCTCCCTGATTGAACTAACCTCATTATCTCCATACTGATTTATACCTGCCTCTGGAAATTTCCCTCTGTTGCTTTTTACAGATTCAGACTAACACGGCTACCCCTCTGATACAGCATTCACAGTGGCTGCACATTTCAGAATTGACGCGCTTTCTCCCTGCTTAGCTTTGTTGCCAGTTCCCATGTTCAAGACAACTCTAGGCCTGCCCTGCACCAGGTTTTTGGCTGCACACAGAAGAGAGGGAGGATAAGACAGACTTAAGTTCGGGTTCAGGAACAAAGGGAAAGGGCTATTCTAACTGAGTGGCAGGAGGAGATACTGTTGTCTATGATGGGTCAGCACTGGCTCAGAGACCAGACCACACAACTACTTACGTTTGGGTTTTCGACAATCTGCTTTGACAACACCAAGGATCACGTTGTGTAACTCCTTATCCTGGTCAGTCACCTAGAAGATGCAAGAGAAATTGCTGATTCACAGCAGTCTATTCTGCAACACATGAACTACGAAGGTACATGCTAGCCTAACTTTACCGTGACTGCACCTTTGCATTTGTGCTATATACAAAAATAGTCAGTTCCATCTTCAAGTTATTCTTTTTATAAGCAAACAAACAAACATTAATAACAATTAGGTGAAAGACAGGACATAAGAATCATTCCCAAAGGAGGGTGAGCAATGCAACATGTAAGTGCACTAGTCTGCTATTTCTAGAGCACAGGGTTCCAATCCTACTTCAGCTAACAGGGGATAGGAGTTTGACAGGTCCCATCCTTTGTTGGACATCACAAAGCCACCATGTAACTAAGCAGCCTAATGAAAGAAGACCGAGGTCTGGAACAGCCTGGGATTCAGCAGGTTAGGACTGAATTGCATAGGCAAAGCTGGATTTTGTGGAGGGAACATGAGCGCTGGAATGTAGGTGGTACAGCAAGTTTAATGTGCATTGGCAGAGCTGCATGGGAGAGGCTCAGCATTGCAGTAACAGGCCATATTGCAGGTCAGGACTGAGGTGCAGTTGCAGAGCTGAAAGGAATGTGTATATGCTGTATGTGGTAGAACTGCAAGTAGAAAACTTACATAGCACCTGTCTCGGCTACTGTTGGCTTTAGCCCCTGCTCTTAGTCTCTCATTCTCATGAGCACTAGAGCTCAAAAATCCAGATTTCTTTGATTTTAAGGTAATGGCTTAAATCCTAATACGAGTCAGATTTATGTAGCTTATTGGCCTCAACAGTTCCTCTAAGGAGAAAAACATGAGACTCAGCCTCTGCATCTCTGAAAGCCATAACATAAGGCACCTACTGGTATAAAGAAATCACTCAGAGGGACTTGGAAACCCAATGGAGAGGGAGTCAGAGTGCTACCTCTAGGTAAGGAGAGAGCCACTCCTAGCTGAAACTAGGTTAGACCGAAGGAGGTGGTTCCCTTTGCATTCACTCGATAGATCCAGTGCCTGTGGACCATAAGGGTGTTGTCGCTTTGCACCTCTCCTCTGGGAACGTGCAGGATGGTCTCACTGTGTGGTAACATCTGATAAATGTGTGGGGTTGCAAGGGGTGTCCACTGCAGTTGCTGGTCACCAAGAGGCAGCAGCTGTCTAGCTCTCTCAAACACGGACACAAATAAACTGACAAGTTACTGAAGAGGATAAGAAGCAATGAAGAGAGCTAAAACTTCTGAACATGTAAACAGACCCCCCAGGGTCCATCTCACCCTGTTGAAAGGGCCTGTAGGACTATGTGATTCAATCATATTGCAGAGCGCCTCCTGCCTGATGTGACATTCATGACCTCTGGTTACACATCTCCATAACTGCAATTCAGTTCCTTACATGATATACATCCTTGGGGCTATTTGATTTCTGGAAAACCACTCCTTTTTCCTGCAGCACCTTTATTGCCTCCTTGAACGCACTGTGAATCAGTTTGGAGCTGGGTTCACTTTTTGAATCCATCTGGATGGGGGAAAAAAAACGAACAAACAACATACACATAAGATGTGAAATCCTAGCCCTTGAAATCAAATTCCCTTTGATTTCAATAGAGCCAGTATGTCAGCCAGAGTTTTTAGACAGACATCTTCCTGCGTAAAGCCAAGCCAGTTCCTCTAGCTCAAGAGTTCATAAGTTATATCTATTATATGCAATCTAACCAAATTCTCAGGCCAGAAGGGAATCACAGATGTGTGTCCCTGCATGACAGCAGAACCACCCAAGTCACCTATTGCCGTCTTAATTCTTTGCTGAAATGGCTGCCACATACAGCCACCTCTTCCTGCCTTTGGAATACTGCAACCCCCAAAGTTGCTATGCTGCTTGCAGATTGGGAGACTGATTGACTGACTAACTTCCTTCCTCCATCTGCAGCCACACGCACACTTAGGTTCTGATTTTGACAGATCTCACAAGTTAGGTAGGAAGGGGCGGGTGGGTTGATCAGTGCTTTGCATAGGTGACCTCCAACAAGAATCTGGGGGATGGTGACACTCTTCTCCCTGAGTCAGTCTCCCAGAGAAGGAAGGGAATGGGGGAGGGGTGGGTGGGGAGACGGACTTGTGGAGGGAGAGAAAGGGAGTGATGGAAGGGGTGGAGGAGAGGTTAAGCTGCTGATGTGCTGAGACCACTACCCATCAGACTGACCAATATTGTCTCATTGCTGCCTTGTGCTCCCCCATCTATCTGTTCTCTTGTCTTATACTTAGAATGTAAGTGTTTGTACAGTGCCTAGCACATTGACCTGGGGTCCGAAGTGATATAGTAATACAAATAATAATAGTAATGAGTGGTATGCAATATTGCCAACCCCAAGCAGTCAAAAAAAAAAAAAATCACCAGTCAGGCCCCCCAAAATCACGAGATTTTATAAAAATAAAAATATATTTCTAATTTGCCTTTTTTTAACCTTTAGGATGGCACTTAGGTCACTTTTCAAGATTTTTCTCTACAACCACGGAGAAATTTTTACAAATTAAAAAAAAAAAAAAAGCCATGAAATTGCAAAAACTAAGATTCCCATTCACATGACTCCAGGAGCTGGGTCTTTAAGGAAGCAAACAAATATTGCAAGAGTTGACAATACAGGTTTTGCAATAGGAGGGAAGCAACATAACAGCCATACTGGGCCAGACCAATGGTCTATCTAGCCCAGTATCCTGTCTTCCGACAGTGACCAATGCCAGGTGCTTTAGAGGGAATTGAATGATCCATCCCGCTGTCCACTTCCACCTTCTGGTAGTCAGAGGGTATTGACACCCAGAGCATGGGGTTACATCCTTGACCATCTTGGCTAACAGTCACTGATGGACCTATCATCCATTAACTTATCTAATTCTTTTTTGAATGCTGTTATAGTTTTGGACTTCACAACATATACTGGCAAAGAGTTCTACAGGTTGACTGTACATTGCGTGAGGAAGTACTTCCTTCTATTTGTTTTAAACCTGCTACCTATAATTTCATTGGGGGACTCCTGGTTCTTGCATTACGTGAAAGGGTAAATAACACCTCCTTATTCACCAGCAAAGGGTAAGAGATGCATACAAGGTGAAGAGAGCTGTGGGGAAGACAGGAGGTGTGTTAAGGGGAGGAATTTTGAGAGGGTTGGGAACAAAGGGCTGTACTGGGGAGAGAAAGAACATGGCAGCAAGAAGAACAAGAAACAGAAGTCAGGGGCTTGTGGAGTGAAAAGGAGACCTGGAATCAAGGGGTCTGTACTGAGAATGCAAAAAGTGATGGGATTTGCAGAGGAAGACGTGGGTAGGGAGTTAAGGGAATATAGTGAGAGTCAGGAAGAGCAGAGCAAGTAAGAGAGTAGGGAGGGCTAAAAGAATGGAAGGACAGTAAGTGGAGCGGAAGGAAATGGAGGATACCAAGTAAGGAAGGGAAAGTAAATGGGGGTAGGAGAGAAGAAAGGGCAGCATAGGAAGGAAAGGGCAAGACCACTACCTACTCTTTTCTGGGAGCACCTCACTTTCCACCCTGCCAAAGAGGAGGTTACTCACCTTGTGCAGTAACTGACCTTCGAGACGAGTGTCCCTGTGGGTGCTCCACTCCAGGTGTTGGTGCGTCCCTGCGCCTTTGCTCGGAGATTTTTGTATCAGTACTTGTACCGGCCACACATGCGCAGAGCCTGCTCCCCCACTCTGAGTCTAGCTTAATAGTACGAATGCGCGGCCGGTCTCCTCAGTTCCTTCTCTACAACGGAGGCTACCGCAACTCCGAAGTAGAGGCGAGGAGGGTGGGTAGTGGAGCACCCACAGGGACACTCATCTCGAAGAACGTCAGTTACTGCACAGGGTGAGTAACCTCCTCTTCTTCGAGAGAGATGTCTCTGTGGGTGCTCCACTCCAGGTGACTTAAAAGCAGTGTGTCTCAAGGAGGTAGGAACTTCGGATCTGATAGGAATGCCGTAGATAGTATAGCTCTGCCCAATCGTGTATCAGAGAGAGGGCCCTGAGTAAGGGCATAGTGTTTAACAAATGTGTGTTCAGAGGACCAAGTGGTTGCTTTACAGATGTCAGCCAGGGGAACTTTGCGTAAGAAAGCCACAGAGGCAGCCAGAGATCTAGTGGAGTGAGTTCTGATGCCGGCTGGAGGTGTAACCTTCTTCATCTGATAGCACAATCGGATGCACTGAGAAATCCAGTTTGAAAGTCGCTGGGTAGAAATAGGAGTCCCTTTGGAACGCTCCGCGATGGAGACAAAGAGTCTAGAAGAGTTTCTAAAAGGTTTGGTTCTATCCAAATAGAAGAACAAGGCCCTGCGTATATCTAATGTATGCATTGTGGCATCGAATGAGATCGCATGTGGTTTCGGAAAAAAGGTTGGTAGGTTTATCGGCTCATTAATGTGGAATGAGGAATGCACCTTTGGAAGAAATTTGGGGTGTAATCTGAGGGTAACCTTGTCCTTGAAAAATAGGGTATATGGTGGGTCTGCCATAAGAGCTGCTATTTCTCCTGCCCGTCTGGCGGAGGTAATTGCCACTAAAAATGCTGTTTTCATCGAAAGGTGTAAAAGGGAGCACGTGGCTAGGGGTTCAAATGTTTGTTGAGTTAGGCAAGATAGTACTAAGTGAAGGTCCCACGGAGTGGTAGGTGGTTTAATGTCTGGGTATTGGAGTCCCTTGAGGAAACGCTTGGTGATTGTATGAGCAAAAACAGAGGTATCATCAATTTTGTCATGAAAGGTTGTAATAGCAGCTAAATGGACTCGGATGGAGCTGAAAGAAAGGCCGGATCGCTTAAGGTCCAATAGGTAGTCAAGCATGAGCGGGAGAGATACCAACGTGGGACAAAGTTGTTTAGCTGAACACCAATGTGTGAATCGTTTCCACTTTCGTAGATAGGTGGTGCGAGTAGATTGTGTTCTGCTGTGTAGGAGCACTCTTTGAACTTAGTCAGAGCAAGCTAGTTCGTTTTGGGAGAAACATGTAGGAACCAGGCTTTGAAGTGAAGCATGGACAGGTTGGGGTGGAGAAATCAGCCGTGTTGCTGTAATAGGAGGTTCGGGATGAGAGGCAACGGAATTGGTGGTCGAATCGACATTCTGGTGAGGAACGGAAACCACAGTTGTCTGGGCCACGACGGGGCAATCAGGATCACCTTGGCACGGACTGTTCGTATTTTTATCAGGACCCTGTTGGGAACCGGTATCGGGGGAACTGCATACAGTAAGTTTCGGTGCTATGGGATCATGAATGCGTCTCCCAGGGAATGTTTGCCCAGTCCCGCTCTGGAGCAAAAGTCAGGATATTTCGTGTTTTTCGCAGTTGCAAAGAGGTCTATGGTTGGGTGACCCCAAATGCGGAATATGTTGTGAATGGTTTTCTCGTCTATCTCCCATTCGTGATCCCAGGGAAAGCGTCTGCTTAGTTCGTCCGCTGTGGTGTTCATCACTCTGGGAAGACAGGCAGCTGATATCCGGATGTTGTTCGCAAGGCACCAATTCCAGAGCTTCATAGCCTCTGTGCAAAGTGAGTGGGAGCGAGCCCCTCCCTGCTTGTTTACGTAGAACATGCATGCCATGTTGTCTGTCATTATGCGTACATGGTGATTCCTGATTAGTGGGAGGAAGTGACAGCACGAATTGTGTATGGCTCGAAGTTCTAGGACATTTATGTGCAGAGAGGTTTCGGTTGAAGACCATAGCCCCTGGACTGTGTGGTGAGACATGTGTGCACCCCATCCTGTCAGAGATGCATCGGTAGTCAGTATGAGGGATGGAGCTTCCTGAAGAAAGGGGACTCCAGAGCAGAGGTTGGAGTGAACTGTCCACCACAGTAGAGAATCTTTGACTCAGAAAGGTACGGAGAGAGTCTTGTTTAGAGAGTGCACATTTGGTCTGTAAAGCGTGCTCAATCACGCTTGGAAGCACCTCGTGTAGAGTCATGCATTTTGGACCACAAAAGTGCACAAAGCCATGTGACCTAGTATTTGGAGACAGTCTCGGGCAGTGACCTGGGGACTGTTGCGAAGTTTTGTGGCCAGTAGGCTTATGGAGTTGAAGCTGTCGGGTGGGAGAGATGCCAATCCCATCCGGGAGTCGAGGTATGCTCCTATGAACTCCAGATGTTGGGTGGGGCATAATGTGGATTTGTTTTTGCTTATTTACAGGTCTAGAGATAGGAAACAATCGACGGCAAGTCAAGTGAATCGGAGAGCTTCGTCGAACGTTGAGGCTTTGAGGAGGCAATCGTCAAGGTAAGGAAATATTATGACCCCTTGTTTCCTGAGGTAGACAGTGACTACAGCTAGGATCTTGGAAAAAACACGAGGGGCCGTGAACAGTCCGAAGGGGAGAACCCTGTATTGAAAATCTGTTGAGCCAAGGGTAAAACGTAGGAAGCGTCTGTGGGACGGGTGTATAGTCACATGAAAATAGGCGTCCTGTAGGTCGAGGGTTGAAAACCAATCGCCCTGCTCCAGCGCTGGGATTATGGTAGTGAGAGTAACCATCTTGAACTTTTGCTTTTTGACAAATTTGTTGAGCCGCCTGAGGTTGAGGATTGGTCGCCATCCCCCAGTTTTCTTTTCTGTTAAGAAATAATGGGAGTAAAAACCCTTCCCTTTGTGTCGTTCAGACACAATTTCTATTGCTCCCAGTTGAAGGAGATGTTGCACTTCTTGGAGGAGTAGTTGCTCGTGAGAAGGGTCCCTGAAGAGGGACGGGGAGGGTGGATGGGAGGCAAGGAGAGGAAGGGGATGGAGTAGCCAATTGTAACGACCTCTATAACCCACTTGTCGGTGGTAATGTTCTGCCATTGATGGGAGAATTGAGAATGGTCGTAGGTGGTGTCCAAAAATAGGTCTACTGGCTGAAGTGGGAACGCTGTTTTCTAAACCCTCGACCAAGCCTTCAAATTTGTTTATTAGTTGGAGGGGGTTGAGGCGCCCCCGCAGAATTAGGACGACAACGCTGGAATCTCGGTCTCTGGCGTTGCTGTTGTTGTTGTTGCTCCTGTGATCTATGGAAGTGTTGTGTATATGCGGGGTAGCGTGGACGTTGGTAAGGTTGATATATTGTCGCCTTCTGGTCATAGGTGTCTGGAGACCTAAGGATCGGAGGGTTGCCCTTGAGTCCTTCATTGGATGAAGTACGTCGTTTGTGGTGGAAGCAAAGAGTTTTTCACCGTCAAAAGGAAGATCTTCAATGGTACTCTGGACCTCTCGAGGAAAGAAAGAGGAGGAGAGCCATGACCCTCGGCGCATGACCACTGCTGTGGCGGTCGATCTTGCTGAAGTATTGGCTACATCGAGGGCTGCTTGAAGAGCGGTACGTGATATGATTTGTCCCTCGGAAACCAGAGCTGTGAATTGTTGTTTCTTCTGTTCTGGGATGTCATCAATAAAGTCCATGAATTTATTATAGTTTCTGTGGTCATATTTTGCGAGAACAGCAGTATAATTAGCAATACGAAATTGTAACGTTGAGGATGCATATACTTTACGACCAAAGAGGTCCAAGCGTTTACTTTCCTTGTTGGCCGGGGTGGAGCAGGAATACTGTTGTTTGGTCCTTTGGTTCACTGCATCTACTACCAACGAGTTTGGCACCGGATGGGTAAAAAGGAATTCAGAGCCCTTAGAAGGGATGAAGTACTTCCGGTCCGCTTGTTTACAGGTAGGTAGGCTTGTAGCTGGAGTCTGCCAGATGGACTCAGCAGGTTCTAAAAGGGCTACATTGATTGGTAATGCAACCCTAGAAGAAGAAGAGGGTAGTAGGATGTCTGTTAACTCATGCTGTTGTTCAGGGACTTCCTCCAAGTTAATTCTCAAGTCACTGGCCACTCTTTTTAAAAGGTCTTGGAATTTTGAGAAGTCATCCGACGATGTTGGAGGAGGGGGAAGTAAGGCTTCTTCAGGCGTAACCTCCGGCTCTACTGGGATAGGAGGAGAACTTGGTTGATCCTGCAAGTATGACGGTGTTGCCTGGTGTCTTGTGTCATTGGCAGGTTTGTCAGGTAGTGGTGCTAGGCAGGTGTTGCGCCTGGTTGAGGTGGAATAGCGCGTGTGTTCTCGAGGGTATGGTGCCCATGGGGCCCAATATTGCCATTGTGGTGGGTAGGTTCACGCCCCAGGGGGCAGGATCCTGAGAATAGGATGATGGGATTTTTCTATGACCTCTGTTGACTGGGGTCTGGGGATGCGAGTCTTGATACTGTGAAAAATCCCCCCTGTGGTTCAGCTTCCTCCTCACTGGAGGAAGGCTGTTCAGACCCTGACGCAGCCATTGGAGAGAAGCAGGCATTCTGCAGGGGTGACTGCAGGATGGGTGACACAAACAGATCTCTTGCCTGAGTGAATTGCAGCGCTGAGGCTCCTCTTTGAGGTGAAGGCTGTGCAGGAGGAAGTTGCAGAGAGGAAACATTCCTCTGAGCCGGTGTTTTGAGTCTTGGCTCACTGCCAGTCAGCTCCGCGGGTGTCAGTGCTGTGGCCGGTGCCGGGAGAGCAACATCAGCCCGCAGGGGTTCAGGCAGGTTGTGGAATGTCGGCACCGCGTCCGTCGGTGCCAAAAGAGAGGCAGGCAGCTGGAAGCCTGAAGCCTCGGCACCGGAGCTTCACGCCGCTGCCGCAGCCTCAGGCGGGTTTTGCGCAGTACCGGAGGAGCCCAGCTCATCAAATGTACTCAAGTGGGGGAGCACAGGCAGGGAAACTATTGATCTGCCTGAAGAGATTTTGTGTCTCATAACCTTCTTTGGTGACGAAAGTTGCCCTTTTTTTGAGCTTCTTTGAGGCAGGGGGCTGTGGCGGGCAGCGGAGCCGGAATCAGGCCTGGGTCCGAAACTGACCCCAGGTCAGTTTGAGTCTAAGCTCCCTGTCCTTCCGTGCCCTGGAGCTAAGTTTGCTGCAGTGGGCACATCTTTGGGGAATGTGGGTCTCCCCCAAACATTGTATGCATTGTGAATGGCCATCTGACAGAGGGATAGCCTCCTTGCCGGTAGAGCAGCGCCTAAAGCCTGTGGAGCCAGGTATGTCTGAAGTGGCTGCGGCTGACAGGAACGAATTTTTTTTTTTCCTTGTAACAGATAGAAGCGGTAACTAATTATAACTGACAACGAACTAACAACAAACTAACTAACTAGAAGGCAACTGTAACCAGAGGAAAGAATTTCTTAATGAGTCTGCTGAGCTCCGTCTCAGGCCGGGGACGGTAGAGAAGGAACTGAGGAGACCGGCCGCGCATGCGTACTATTAAGCTAGACTCAGAGTGGGGCGGGGGGGGGGGGGGGGTAGGGGAGCAGGCTCTGCACATGCGTAGCCGGTACGAGTACTGCTACAAATATCTCCGAGCAAAGGCGCAGGGACGCACCAACACCTGGAGTGGAGCACCCACAGGGACATCTCTCGAAGAAGAACCCATCATTCCCATCCCTTCGCTCTTGCAGACAACTCCCTTTTATGCAAGCAGACTGTTTCAATGACCAGTCTCTCACGCCCTTACTGGCTGGAAGCATGGGGTTCACAATGTGGCACCTTCTTTTGGGTGTAGAGAAAAAACTGCTTTGCTTTACAGCGACCCTTCTGGCCAACTGCGGAAGCACCTCAAGGACTTGTCTTCACTACCGGGGTATGTCGATCTAAGTTACGCTACTCCAGCTACGTGAATAATGTAGCTGGAGTCAGTCGACGTAGCTTAGGTCGACTTACCCCAGTGTCTTCACTGCGCTGTGTCGACAGAAGACACTCTCCAATCGACTTCCCTTACTCTTCTTGGAGAGGTGGAGTACCAGGGTCAACTAGAGAGCGCTCTGCCACCGATTTAGAGGGTCTTCACTGGATTGATTGCAGCAGCGTCGATCGCCCTGGTAGTGAAGACATGCCCTTAGTGGCTTTTTTATCTGAGGTCTGGATGGATGGGTTTGAGACTGAAATAAGGGAGATTGGGCAATTATTAGGTTTCTCACAGGAATGCACAGCCTCCCTACTCTCCCCCCCCCCACACGCACACACACCCCTCCACAAAAGGGAAGAAACGTTGCCCTTCTAGACGCTGGAATAAACCTTCAACAACAGGAGAAACTGCTAGCAAAGTAATTGCCTCTTGCAAGGTGCTGATCAATTTTTAATGTGAAAGCAATGAATCAGGGAATCAAAGAGAGAGACAAACATCTCCAAAGGAGTGTGATAATTATTCAGTTTGGTCTAATGCTGACATCCCATCAGAGGGAGATAATTAGGAACATGCTCCGTGTAAGCTGACACGTGGCTCAGCTTGGATGGATACTGAAAGAGAATTATTCAGGATGTGTGCCGAGAGATTGATAGAATTGAACAAACAGAAATAGGCTTTGGAATGAAAGAAAAAAAGCAACAGTTTCTGCTTATCGAAGCCTCTTTGACACACTTTGAACAGGCCTACAACAAGAAGTATTCCCTGGGACAGCCGCCCTTCCAGGGGACTCAGTAGGCCCCCTGGAAGGTAGAAGGGCATTGGCACAGAAAATTACAGGGGAACTCAGGAACAGGAAGGAATCAGCCATTTTTCTCTATAAAGTGTCCCAGAATGTGTCCCTTCCTCTTCACCCTTGGACTTGGTTCATGGTTTGGTAATTTTCTTCATTACTGCAAACTCCTCCCCTGTTCCGGACCTTCCAGTCCATCTCAGACACCTCTGCCAAAAGCCCCTTTTCATTTGCTTCCCCCAATCCCTTCTTCTGTCTTCCACAAAACCTCCCTTGCCTGTATCTGTGGCCTCACCTCCTCCAACCCACCACCCAGGTGTCTCTCCTATAGGCTTTCTCCTATTCCAGACTGTGCTTCATTTCATGCCATTCAGGCTGCTTGGAATAAGCCTCTCAATGCATGTCCAAACCCTTCAGCTCTTGTCCTCCAAAGACACCCCATGCCTGTTCCACAAAACATTACAGCTACAGTGACCATACACTTTTTGGTATCGGGATGTATAGTATCCCATTTGTGCCACTGGACTAAGCTCTTATAGGCAGGGATTGAGTTTTCTTTGGTACAAGCGCACCAACTGTACAGCACTATGTGCATGTACGAGGTTATAACAAATAACAAATCGGACAAGGAATCTGTGGGCAGGTAACCCTGCATGAGATCACATCCCTGCCCCTTCCTCCTGTAGCAGGAGGGGCAGGGATGTGATCTCATGCAGGGTTACCTGAAGCAGGAGGAAGGCTTGACAATTGGAGAGATAAAAGGTAGCCCTTAACATTGTGAAGTCCTGCAAAACGACTCATCTAATCATACTTTATCCCTCTACAGAGCAGCACATCAGAGGATCTCAAGGCGTTTTGTGAACATTAGTGATTTACATCCTGATCGAAAGCACCTGACACAGAATCCTACTGACTTCTGTGGGCTTTGGCTCAGATTCTTAATCCTCATCGTTTCCACGTGAGCGAGGCAAGATTACTGGGCTACATTGTCAAAATGACGAGATTTTTTCGGGTGCTCAACTTGAGACCTATTAAAAAAAAGAGGCCAGATTTCAGAAAAGTGCTAAGAACACAGGGATCTGAAAATCAGGTCCCTTTAGGCTATGTCAAGTTGAGTGCCTAAAAATGGAGGCATCCAAAATCGCCCGTCACTTTTGCTTAGGCCACTATCTCTATTCTACACATGG
Source organism: Chrysemys picta bellii (assembly GCF_011386835.1). Classification (NCBI taxonomy): domain Eukaryota; kingdom Metazoa; phylum Chordata; order Testudines; family Emydidae; genus Chrysemys; species Chrysemys picta. Next base: position 123,677,442 of record NC_088797.1, on the reverse strand, counting down.
GAAACCAAGGTAGAGTTTAAATAATGACTTCCCCAGGTCACACATGGCGCTTGTGGCAGAGCCAGCAACAGAATCCAAGTCTGTCAATTCTGTGCTTTAATCACATCCTCCCAGCCTCACATTGCACCACAGGCTGGAATTTGTGTAGCCAGTTATTCTCATCTTATGCCTTTCAAAAAAGCTATCCAAGCAATAACAGGTCAAGGTGTGCAGTGGTGCACGGATTATCCTCTCTGCTTGAGAGGAGTGTTGAAGACACAGCACACCTGGGGGTATTAAGATATCCTGATATAATGGCACGTGATATTGTTTGTGTCGACTTCTCTTTGCTTTTCCCACAGTGCTTAAGGCTGGGCTTAGAGCGGGTGACAAGTTCAGTAAGAGAAACTTGGCTTGTCAGGCCTAACGTCATCTTGTTATCATATCTGCAGTACTGTCTCAACAGGGGGACATAAATCTATGCCAGGAAGCTGACAGACGAGCACATGAGTACCAAGTGTATGCATGAGGCAGGACACACAAGAAACCCAGGCCTGGAGTAAATATAAACAGCATTTTAAATTCTTTGTTCTAAGTATTTGTCCCTGTTGACCTTGAGGTTATAATCAGACGAAGAAAAGTATAAACAGACAGATCTGGAAAGCACAATTCCAAAAGAGCTGTCCAAACTAGTGACATATTACCAAGTGGGACGGTGTTATTAAAATAGCGCATTGTACAGCTTCATAATGGAGGAAGTGCAAAGAAAACTGCTTAACTCAGGAAACTAAACCACAGAGTATGATACAACTGCGGCCACTTGGTTGCGAGCCACACCAAGGAGCTATTTATTCCAGTTCAGGAACTGGATGGATAAAGTTGATACATAATTTTCATTCAAAGAAGAACCAAATTCTCGTTCATCTGTCAAACAAAGTAGCACTCTTAGCTGGACTTGGGGTCTTCGTGGACATGCTAAATACTGGGTGACATTTGTCTCTACTTCCTGCTTGTAATCCTCACTGCAGTATTTATCTTGTCTATTTTTGAAACTCACTTTTTCCCTCAACAACTGATGGGGGAAGGGATATAACTCAAACAGAAGGGGCACCGCTTATGGGGGGGAAGGTCCCCACGTTTTTTTAAAACAATGTTGTTAGCAAGAACCAATACGAGTATCAGTTTATTAAATAAACACTTTTTTAAACCTAAGCCCTTTCAGTCTTTAAACTTCTAAACATTGCAACCTTGTGCTAGAGAATGAGACTCACCAAAAGACACCAATTATATATCAAAGTCTAACTGAGTCCTACAGTGTCTAGGTTAAGTGCAAGAAGTAAACAAATATCATTTATCAGGGTGTGCTTGGTAGATTTACATTTTTGGGCATCTTTCTATAACCCTTTAACTCCATATCCCTATCCCTTCTGTAATCATTTGCACTGGTGCCAAGTTGATGCAAGACATTACAAAAAACAAAAATAAAAATCACTTCTATAGTGGCTTTATAGCCACTTGGCACTAGTGCAAATGGTTGCCAGGGCAATGGAGAGTCAGTCCCATTGGACTTTTTTGTTGAGGATCACTCAGCCCTTTGCAGGTTACAAGAAATGGACACTGTCCAATGACTGAGTAGATGGGCAATCTAATGCTCTTACAAATGGGCATTAGCAGGAGCAGGTCTGAAGATGTGTACATCACAGAACAACTGCAGGTTTTCCTTTTTACAAACAAACACTTTGTAAAGTGGATTAATGGTGAAAGGCATCTGGGAGAAATGCTGTTTTTCAGGAGGAATGACTGGGTATCTGACTCCCTGGGATTTATAAAAGCCACTTGCACCGAGAGCTGCAGCAACAGGGATTTATATTATGACCACCCAGTGCAACTCCTTCACTCCTCCCCCATCAGGACTCAACTGTGATGGGCCCTTTAAACACACCTTTCCGTACTCTGAATGGCTTTTGTAAACCATTTATCCTGTTCCTTCTACAAATGCTGTGACTTTTCATCCTTAGTCAAAATGATCATTCCTTTCTAGAATCCAGATGGTTATAGACTTTTAGTTTGAATTATTTTTAGCTGGTTTGGAAAAAGTTTATGCCCAATCCTGTGTTTGATGTTCTTGTACCGGTTTCTCTAGCACAGACTGTCAGGCCTCCTGTTAATATTCATTCTTCTTTGCTTTGTTAAAAATACCACAACAACAAAAGCTCCTTTAATAAAAGAGGAAAAAGAAAATAAATGGTCTCCAGGAAGCAACCACTAGAAAGCAGTTTACAAAACAGTGGGGGGTAGTTTTCATTATTATTTGAATTCAATGAAGAAGTTTTTTCAGATTTAAATGTCTCTCTACAGTGTTGCAAATCTAAAACCAGAGTTTTATGCTAGCACACCAGAAAGTGAAACTGATCAATGCAGTTTTCCCTGTCTATGGACAGTGAAATGCAAAAGTGAATCAACTTTACTAATAATCAGGTTTAATACTCTCAGCTGTTATTAGTAACACAGCTGAGGATTTAATTATATATGTACATGGGCCAGAGCCTCAATTCATGTAAATTAGTATAGCTCCATTAACTTCAATGGAGAGACAGCAATTTATACCAGTTGAAAATCTGGCCTGTGATTTTTATCTCAATATGATAACATTTTCAGCATGTTACACACGCATTTTACCATTTAGCCAGCATCAGAATGAGAACCAGAGACCATACTAGCATATTATTGGAAAGTGTCCCATTTCTCAGTTTCTTTATGTACAGCTGACTCCAATTAGATCTAGGCTTCTGATCTCCGCTCCATCCCACAACCCTGGCCTTGCACAACTGGAGATGTCCAACAAGGAGAACTTGTAATAGGAAGCAGATGTCCACCCACTCCTTTGTAAGTTTAAGCCTATTTTAATATATTGGGCTTCAATCCTCTCCTTGATCAAGTTCAGTACTACCCAGGCATGTCCCACAACTGTTTCACATTTGGGAACAATGTATACCTTCAAGTCAGCTGCACTGCTATGGGTACCCGCATGGCCCCACAGTATGCCAACATTTTTATGGCTGACTTAGAACAACGCTTCCTCAGCTCTCGTCCCTTAACGTCGCTACTCTACTTGCACTACATTGAGGACATCTTCATCCTCTGGACACGTGAAAAAGAAGCCCTTGAGGAATTCCACCATGATTTCAACAATTTCTATCCCACCATCAACCTCAGCCCGGACCAGTCCACACAAGAGATCCACTTCCTGGACACTACAGTGCTAATAAGCGATGGTCACATAAACACCACCCTATACCGGAAACCTACTGACCGCTATACTTACCTACATGCCTCCAGCTTTCATCCAGATCACACCACACGATCCATTGTCTACAGCCAAGCTCTCAGATACAACTGCATTTGCTCCAATCCCTCAGACAGAGGCAAACACCTACAAGATCTCTATCAAGCATTCTTAAAACTACAATACCCACCTGCTGAAGTGAAGAAACAGATTGACAGAGCCAAAAGAGTACCCAGAAGTCACCTACTACACGACAGGCCCAACAAAAAAAGTAACAGAACGCCAGTAGCCGTCACCTTCAGCCCCCAACTAAAACCTCTCCAGCGCATCATCAAGGATCTACAACCTATCCTGAAGGACAATCCCTCACTCTGACAGATCTTGGGAGACAGGCCAGTCCTCGCTTACAGACAGCCCCCCAGCCTGAAGTAAATACTCACCAGCAACCACACACCACATAATAAAAACACTATCCCAGGAACCTATCCTTGCAACAAAGCCCGTTGCCAACTCTGTCCACATATCTATTCAGGGGACACTATCATAGGACCTAATCACATCAGCCACACTATCAGAGGCTCGTTTACCTGCACATCTACCAATGTGATAGATGCCATCATGTGCCAGCAATGCCCCTCTGCCATGTACATTGGCCAAACTGGACAGTCTCTACGCAAAAGAATAAATGGACACAAATCAGATGTCAAGAATTATAACATTCAAAAACAAGTCGGAGAACACTTCAACCTCCCTGGTCACTCAATTATAGACCTAAAAGTCGCAATTATTCAACAAAAAAACTTCAAAACCAGACTCCAACGAGAAACTGCAGAACTAGAATTAATTTGCAAATTGGACACCATTAAATTAGGCTTGAATAAAGACTGGGAGTGGATGAGTCATTACACAAACTAAAAAACTATTTCCCCATGTTAATTTCCCCCCTACTGTTACTCACACCTTCTTGTCAACTGTTTGAAATGGGCCATCCTGATTATCACTACAAAAAATTTTTTTTCTCCTGCTGATAATAGCCCACCTTATACACACACACACACACACACACACACCCCTCTCTACCCAGATATAACGCTGTCCTCAGGAGCCAAAGAATCTTACCGCATTATAGGTGAAACCGTGTTATATCAAACTTGCTTTGATCCGCCGGAGTGCGCAGCCCCGCCCCCCCGGAGTGCTGCTTTACCGCATTCGTGTTATATCAGGTCGCGTTATATCGGGGTAGAGGTGTATATATCTTACTACTGTATTTTCCACTGCATACATCTGATGAAGTGGGCTTTAGCCCACGAAAGCTTATGCTCAAATAAATGTGTTAGTCTCTAAAGTGCCACAAGTACTCCTCGTTCTTTTTGCTGATACAGACTAACACGGCTACCACTCTGAAACCAGTGCCTTCAAGAGATCTCATACACGGTTATTTCCACTGTGTATCTAGTTTTCATAGATCTATGAAAGTTAGAGTTTGAACAGAGCCTTTATTAGATTATGTAGTATACCCCTGCCGCTAGCATAATATTGTTCCCTACAATAGAGTTTTCCGGCTCTGCTCTACAGCCCCATTTTAAATGCCTAAAGTTACAGGGCTTCCCAGGTATTGTCAATAATTCATGCCTATAGCTAAAGGTCAGGAATTGGCACCTAAATGTGCAGAAATGGTTGAAAACCCAAGACATTTCCACTTGCACAAATCTGATAGCAAGCATGAAGCACTATTTTCCTACTCAGCAATCAAAAGCCAGCAATTACTGCACTTACCTGCTGAGAGTCAGTCCTGGACACAGGCTGACTGGCCAATGACACCAAATCGTCAACTGTTTCCAGCTCCTGTTGGTAAAAGGTCTGAATTCTGTTCTCCAATAAGAAGTCTTTCACTTTCTCGCTCAGCAAGTCAATTGAGCTTCTAAGGTTCAGACCACCTGGGGCACTATAGGAATACAAAGCTTTTGTCACAAAACAAAAAGTACATAGCCAAGTTTTTCAAAAACAGGCACCAGTTCAGAGGGTGGGATTTTCAAATGTGCCTAAGCAGAAGTCAATAGAATCATAGAATCTCAGGGTTGGAAGGGACCTCAGGAGGTCATCTAGTCCAACCCCCAGCTCAAAGCAGGACCAATCCCCAGACAGATTTTTACCCCAGTTCCCTAAATAACCCCCTCAAGGATTGAGCTCCCAACCCTGAGTTTAGTAGGCCAATGCTCAAACCACTGAGCTATCCCTCCCCCACTGAGCTATCCTTGTGTACTTCGTTAGGTGCTCTTGGAAAATCTCACCACTACATCCTTATTTAGGCACCAAAATAAACAGCCTGATTTTCATGTGTGCCAAGTATTCGGCAGCTCCCATAGAAGACAGGCGATATAATAATGTTGTGATTTTAAGGTCTGATCTCTCATGATCTATGGTGTCAAGAAAAAGATCTCAGACCATTGGAAAGGGGGATTCATAGCTTTCTGATGGAATAAAGCTTCTGATTCTAGTCCATGGAAGCTGCTGGGTGCTCAGCACTTTTGAGATCCAGCTACTTGTTTAGGCGCCCATTGTTGAAAATCTTGACCATTTATATAGATGCTCACACAGAGTAGGAAAACCTATCTGACAAATTGTATTCATTTTGCAACTTCCTTCTGATGCTAGCCCATATTTTCCTCACAAGTACTACTAACATCTTAAACTTGGGGGAAGAATTACAAGTTGTCATTTTCCCCACTTAACTCTGCTAGAAAAACACTATTTTCTCCTTTACTCTCTCTCCACGCCCAATCCCCAAAACGAGGAATGTCTACCCCCAAAGTTACGCAGATCTGAGGCACAGGATGACATTCCTTCCTGGACCAGTGACAGGTCTAAATATCTGCTCTCTTTCAACCCATCAGGGCTAGAAACAGGAGCTTTACACCAGTTGAGAGAGCTAGGAATCCTCCTTTCTAAAAGCATTACATTTTTGTTGCTAGATAGATGTAGGCTGATCACAAAATATTCGTAGAGTTCAAGACCAGAAGGACCATCAAATCATCTCGTCTGACTTCCTGTATATCACAGGCCATTAAGTTTCACCTACTTAGCCCTGTATGGATTCCAGTAACTTGCATCTAGCTAAAGTTTATCTTCTAGAAGGGCACCTAGTCTTGACTTGAAGACTTCAAGAGAAATGGAGAATCCATCACACTCCTTGGTAGTTTGTTCTAATGGTGAATCACCCTCACAGTTAAAAAAATATCACAGGTAAAATACCTCCCTATTCCTATCCTTGGATGTATAGACCGAGGAATAGTGATTAGCTTTTTTGACACAACATTGCACTGGGAGCAACCCCTCTCCCCCAGGTGTACATGCACCTCTGCCAATAGAAGAGAGCTTGTGTTGTTGTTCAGCTATGCTGGCAGAAGAAATCCTGTCGGCTTACGCTGCGTCTCCAACCATGGGACTCTGCCAGCATAGCTATGCCAGCAAACATCTGTAGTATAGACAAGTCCTGGGTGTGAGTGACACATACACACGCCTCCCCTCTTTCACAATTTCTAAAGAGCTGTAAGTATGTAAATCCATTGATTCATGGTTGAATATTGGTGACATTATAACAGAATTCTTGGAAACCTTCACAATCCATCACTAACTGCAAGCACTCAGCAGCTGAATTTCCAGTGATCTGCCACACACCATCCATCCATCTCCTTGATGCTCATCCCCTACAACAACCCTCCACCATTCCTTCCATAACAACTTTTTCAAGGTTATTTCCATCTCTATGCCTAATATGACCAAAGGACATAAGTTTGCATCTGTTGATTTCTGACACTAGGGTCTGCTTCTCTCCAATAATATTTCGAACACAGGTATTTGTCTTCATGCAAGAGCCTTTGCCAGCACCACATTTCAAAAGCTTACATTTTTTTCCTGTCAGCAGTAAAGCTTCCCATGATTCACATCCATAAATCTCTATGGAGAAAGTTAGGCTTTTCACCAGTCAGACCTTTATACATTGAGATGCCATATTTTTTCCACACTTAAGGGAGGCCCATAGCTTAGCAAGCCAATCCTTAGTTTTCTTCCTTGGAACAGCCTCTCTGGTTGGATATATATGATCTCAGATAATTAAATTAATCTACTGCCTCTACAACTTCTCCGTTAATCATCGTGCCCACTTGCATCCTGTTTTTGTTAGCTGTGTCAACGCATATGCATTTTGTTTTCATCACATTCAGGAACAGTCCATATTCCTCACTAGCTGTTTTTACAGACTCTCACATTTGCTGTAGTATCACATCAGTGGCTGGAGCAAAGAATGTTGTGTCAAAGGGCTGTACCCTCCAAAGAAATTAGTTCATACTTTTAGTTGTGTATGTGCAGAGGTGGGGTTAATGGGAGATGTCTTCTAATGTTTCCTGTTTTGGTCTCCCGCCCCAAAAGATCTTGGCCATGAAAATCTAAAGGGCAGCCTTTTCCAGTGCAAGAGCACGCTGCACAACAGCCTTTGCTTTTAATCTGGTTACCATGACATTCATCTCCACGATGGAGATCCACATTCAGTTCTGCTAAGGGGTGTGGGTATTTCACACCTAGCTGGACACCAACATCAGTATCCTGTTTACCTCTGTGCCTCCTCTGGGATTTTGAAAGGCTTATCATAAACTTCTCTATAGAGGCATGGGAGCTCCAACATCCTTGAAATCTGAACCTCACACATAGGATCATCCACTTTATCTGCAAGGGGGGGGGGAACAAAAATTCACAAACATGACCAGGACTTCAATATTAATTCACTAGATGAGCATAGCTGAGCTGCTACAATACTACATATACACTGGAACAGCACAAGAGAGTTTCTCATGCCAAACATAGCTGGCACATTTTGTTCTCTGCTATTCTACAATAAAGAAAAAATGTTTTATGTTATTACTTAACCAAAAGGCAACCATAAACCAAGTGCTTTTTATCTTGCAAAGAAGCAAATGATTGTTATGATAGTTTGGGGAATGGATGTGTCCAGTTTTGAATTGGTTTTATGAACACTGTTTGCACTTATTACAGTCATTCTGAATTGGATCACCCATTAGATAGCAGGATGCTGACATGCAGTGAAGAGCTATGTGTGGGAAGGTGTGACAAAGCAATCAAGAGGCCATCAGCATTGAATGACCCTCCCCAGGTGGAACAATGGGTTCCTATCTGCAAGGCCTTGCAGGTAGTCTCTGCACAGAAACCTGTTTGGGGAGAAAGGGGAGCTGGATTCCTCCCTAGCCTGAGCACATGGCTTGAAGAGCTGCAGTTTCCTCATTTGCCTATCTGACAGAAGGGCAGAGACTATTTTAAAAGATGTGCCTCTTCAAGTCAAACAGAAGACCCAGAAGCAGAAGCACCAATATAGGAGGGGCCAGGGGGCCATGGCCCTCCCACTTTTAAAAAGCTGGGAGGCCTGGACTATCCACTTTGGTAGCCGTCCTACCTCCCCCCATCCCAGCCAGGCCAGGGAGCCTGGGAAGCTGTGGGGGCCATGGACCCTCCACCTGCCTCAGGTAGTGGGGGGGTGGGGGGGGGGAAGAGGGTCAAGAGCAGCTCCCGGCCCATGTCCCCATCCCACAGGGCCCCCCCGCCCAGGGCAGGAGGGTCCACCCCACCCCACAGCTGCCCACGTGGCTTTTACCATAGTCGGGCTGCAGCCCCCCCAACCAGAGCCAGGTCCAGGTAAGAGCAGTGTGCAGCGCACAGGCAGTTATAGGGAACTGTGGACCCTCCTGCCCTGGGTCCATGGCTCCTGGCCTGCTCCGGCTTCTTGCTTTGCTGGGGGCAGGGCCTCAGGCAGAAGGGGAAGGGAAGGGGGCCCTGCCCCTCCCCCCCCACTTTTGGGCAGGCTCTGCCACCCTTGCACAGAAGAAGGGACCTTGCCTCCTTAATGGACATGAATCAAATAGAGAGACTCACAGAAAGGGCTGAGATCAGACAGAAAAGGATTGCATTCAGTAGCTTGTTTTCCATTTATCTGTAACTCTCTTGTGCTTTCTAAGCGTAAGGAGAGTGAGTATGAGAGTGTGTCAGTCTTAGGGCATGTCTACATTACGATCCAGCAGGGGTCGATTTATCGAGTCTAGTGTAGACGCGATAAATCAACCACCGAGCACTCTTCCGTCGACTCCGGTATTCCACCAGAGTGAGAAGTGTAGGCTGAGTCGACGGGGGAGCGTCAGCCATCGACTTACTACAGTGAAGACATCGCGGTAAGTAGATCGAAATACGACGACTTCAGCTACGTTATTCACGTAGCTAACATTGCATAACTTAGATCGATTCCCCCCCACCCGCTCCCCCAGTTTAGACCAGGCTACGAAATTCCTTTGCTAAGCCTGTGTTTCCACGCTTTACTGCCATGTGGTCCCTGAAGGATGCAGGAAACCAGAGCTCACACTGCCACATGAATTCTGGGGTGTGGGGGGGGAGGAGAACATGTCTAAACAACTGGGGGGCTCGGGAGGGCTGTGGCACTAGTTCCAGGGTCCAGGCAGCTGGACTTGGTGGGGGTCCCTGCTGTCAAACAGGGGGACTGAACCCAAGACCCCCAGAACTAGGAACTGTGACCGGTCACTATCCAGACCCAGGTGGTTTCTCAGCACATGGGATTGAGCAGTTGGATCCCATTACAACAAATTAGTGTCAGTCTAGAAAATGAGACTGGACCAGGTTGTGACAACTGTCACCTATTTTTCCAAAGTGATGTGGATCTGGGTGAAATGCAGTGTAAATGATCCACAATTTACATTGCAAGACTTTAGGAAGGTCCTTTCCCTAAGTCAAAGAAAACTGAAGTTGAATACTGAAACCACCATAACAAAGATCACAGTATCTGGATAGCATCCTTATACACATTATGGTTATTATCTTCAAGAATAAACTGTATGTTGGGTTTTTTTTTAGAACAGTGGCTCTCAACCTTTCCAGACTACTGTACCCCTTTCAGGAGTCTGATTTGTCTTGTGTACCCTGAAATTTCACCCAACTTAAAAACTATTTGCTTACAAAAATCAGACATAAAAATACAAAAGTGTACAGCACGCTATATAACGCGGTTGCAGCCATGGATCCCAAATTTAATTACTTTAATTGCAATCATTTTAACGCTGTTCCCGCGTTAATGCAGTACCGCGCATGAATCCCAAATCCCGCGTTCTAGCGAGGGTCCGGTGTAATTATATAATAAATCAACTGGAATTCAAATATTGTACTTACTTTTCAGTGTATAGTATATAGAGAAGTATAAAAAAGTCACTGTCTGTATGAAATTTTAGTTTGTACTGACTGTTAGTGCTTTTAATGTAGCCTGTTGTAAAACTAGGCAAATATCTAGATGAGTTGATGTACCCTTGTAAGACCTCTGTGTACCCGATTGAGAACCACTGTTTTAGAACATCTACAAAGAAGAGTCATGTTGTTCAGTGAACCGTACCGTGGGACTAAGATTATGTTGCTTATTAAAAACACATTCAGTTTGACCTCGAGAATTACAATGCAGAAGTATTAGATCAGAAATCATATCAAACATAGGATGTATGAAATGCTCTGAGATAAAGCTGAAGCGAAGCTAATAACTTAATATCCAGCACTGTGATCTTGTCACAAGTTCACTTAAGTGTTGTGTTGTGGTTATTTAAGAGAAACCGATACTGCTCACAATAGATGGAGGCCTGAATTTCTCGCTGCTCTCTGTAGATTCGGATATGACCTCGGACCCTGACAACATCCCCAATTTCCAGCTTGGTTTTCTGGAGCACCTCTTCCTGGAGCTTCTTCATCTGTTCAACTAGATCACTGCTGCAAGATGTGCCTAGTCCTGATGCAAAAGATGTTGGGAAATCAGAGATAAGTCTTAGAATGATGCTTTCGTTGTTACAATTTCAAGGCAGAGTTATCACAGAAGATCAGCTAAGAGGAGACGGTTACTTAACCTGTGCAGTAGTTGAGGTTCTTCAAGATGCGTGTCCCTGTGGGTGCTCCACTTCAGGTGTCAGTGCGTCCCGGCACCGTTGATTTGAGATTTTTGGTAGTAGTGTCCATCTGGGTCGTGCATGCGCAGTGAGACGTTGGCACCTCATCAAGTGCATGCGTGACCCGACGCCCTCTGTTCCTTCTCTACAGTACAGTCCATACTGCGAACTCCGAAGTAAAGGCGAGAAGAGTGGGTAGTGGAGCACACAGAGGGACACACATCTTAAAGAACCTCAGCTACTGCACAGAGTGAGTAATCTTCTCTTCTTCTCCAAGTGCTGTCCCTGTGGGTGCACCACTTCAGGTGACTGAAGAGCAGCGCCCTTGTGTGGATGGAAGGGGCTTCGGAGTTGTATGCACAGTGGAGGCTAGCACTGTGAGACCTAGCATTGTGTCTGAGCTTGAACCTTGAGTAATTGCATAATGGTTCGTAAATGTGTGTTCAGAGGCCCAGTGGCCGCTCTGCATATGTCTATGACTCGTACGTTATTTAAGAAAGCTATTGAGGTAGACACTCATCTTGTTGAATGGGCGCTGATCCCTGATGGGAGCTCTGTTTTGTGCTGTTGATAACACACATGGATGCAATTGGAGATTCATTTCAATCGTCTCTGTGTGGATATTGCAGAGCCCTTGGAACATTGTGTTGTGGAAACAAAAAGTCAGGGGGATTTTCAGAAGGGCTATGTTCTGTCCAGGTAGAATATCAATGTGTGCCTGACATCTAAAGTATGCCTCTTGTGTTTTCCCATGGGGTTTGGGATAAAATTTAGACAGGTGAATCGGTTGATTGAAGTGTAAAGAGGAATTTTTTTTTTCCAAAAGGAAAAAGGAGATGGGAAACTATTAACAAACTAAAACTTAAATATCACTAATTAATTCAAACTATTTCTAATTATTTTCCTATGCTGTCGTCGACACTGCTACGGAGCTCCATTTCAGGCTGAGAACAGTTGAGAAGGAACTGAGGGGGTCAGGGCGCATGCGTGCTAGATGTGGCTCCAACGGCGCCGCAATACAATCACTGTGCATGCGCAATCCAGAGGGACACTGCTACTCCGATCAATGGCACCAGGACGCACAGACACCTGAAATGGAGCACCCACAGGAACAGCACTTGAAGAAGAACCTAAGTTTCATGGTGCCATCTTATTAAAGAGGGCAGCATGCTTGGCATCATTGGAGTTCCCAGGCAGCACATCTCTGATGTGTCCGTTTTTAGTTTAAGGCTCTGCAGTTACTTATTTGTTTTTTTAAAAAACTATTCAGGTATTGTTCTTCATGGAAAAACACATCTCAATTTCTCACCAGGAACATACCCTGAACTGTGATCAAAAACAAAGATTTTAATTGTAAATTCGGCATCCCTTGCAGACTGTTAGGCTCAGCAAAATCAGCAGCGCTGTCATATAGGGGGAGGGATAGCTCAGTGGTTTGAGCATTGGCCTACTAAACCCAGAGTTGTGAGTTCAATCCTTGAGGGGGCCACTTAGGGATCTGGGGCAAAATCAGTACTTGGTCCTGCTAGTGAAAGCAGCAGGCTAGACTCGATGACCTTTCAGGGTCCCTTCCAGTTCTATGAGATAGGAAGGAATATCTCCATATAGAAGGGAAAGCCTGAGTCATCTGAGGTAACACAAAAGCAGTCATGTGGTGCCATTTTGTGCCTGTAATGATGTGAATGTATCTTGACAGATCTTCACATTTATGTAACACCTTTGCTTGAGAGTCAAGCTGATTCCTTAATTGTATGAAACCTAAAGCATGATCCTGGCAGCTACAATCATGGCTGCAGCAGGCTGGAAAAGAATCTGCCTGTTTCTTCCAACAGACGGTTTTATAAATTATAAGCTATTTTACCAATGGAAAGAGATTATCCAAAGAAAACAGATCATATTCTACAAAAAAGGTAGCAGCACCATTTGCTAACCTGCTCAGAACGAACACAGACTAATACACCTTCCAGAAGAAACTTGGTGGCCTTATTGGCGTATTAGATTTTGGAAATTAATGCTTTACCTTGATATATTTATTTGGGAGTGACACATGCATTAAAATCAGCTCTGTTAAACACACAGGGCCAAATTATCTACTGGTGTAAATGAGCACCGTTCCACTGACTTCAAAAGTCTTCCACCCATTTACACCAGCAGAGAATTCCCCCTCTCCCCCAACGTATAACTGACCTCAAGGGTGACAGTGTGATATCAGTTATAAATGTGTCTGATCTAGAGCCTCTTGAATTCAGTGCAAGACTTCAATGGACTTTTCCACACCCCTAATCTGAGTGTAAAGCAGTTAAGGGAGTAGCAAGGGGGGAAATGCCTTAGGAAAGGAAGCCAGACATAAGTAAACAATTTCACTACTACTGATCTCCAAGGACTGCATCACCACTTTTTTGCAGATTTGGAACAGTTCAGCTCACTGAACAATTTCCTTCATGTTTTCAGGTGGTTATAGGCTATTTTCATGGCACTCAATGATGGCCACATACATGTGGGAGCAGGAAAAACAAATATCCACACAAACTGAAAAATGGTGGGCACACACATGCATGATGTATCAGAGAAAAAACAGAACAGGCCACAAAAGTCAACTGGTTCGGTTTGCAAATTGCAGCTGTAACAAATGGCAAGTTTCCAAGATATTTTTTTTTTTAACCAGATGAGGTCACACAATGGGCCATAGGAAGAAAATTCTTTGTACTGTCAAACAAACGCTACATTACTCTGATAAGCAGTGGTACTAATGGTCATAGATGCAATGTTATTGTTGGCATCACCATTAGTAACAGCACAAGACGACTGTATAGGGAGAAACTATGTTACAGGGTAAGCCTCTCAAAGCAGCCCAGACTATAGGATGTACTTGTAAATATTCTTTGTGCCTGTGAATGCAATTTGCTCTTGTGTTGACTTGATAATTTACCATACAATCTGAAAAAAGAAAAAAAAAACCCACACAAATGGAAGTGTTATTAAGTCACAGCTGAAAACTGTTATGTACTCATACATTACCTGAGAAAGGCTTTTCTGCTTCCCTGGGATTTTTCCAGCAGATGCAGTTTATGACCCCAGTACTGTCATCCACTGTAAGAGAATTGCAGTAATCAAGGAAACAATTGGTCTTGGCATTCCAAGAGATCTTAACCCACAGCACAGCCCTACTTGTTTTGTCAGTACCCCTTTGGCTCAGCCATAGAAGGACACGTTATTTGCATTATTTTTCTAAATAGTATAATACTTCATCTTATTCTGAATCACGTGCCAAAAGTAGTCCTCAATTTAGACTTTTGCAGCATCCTCTCTCTGCATCTATTGAAAATTGCACTGCAAATGTTAACTCAAATATTTTAAGTAAAATCATAAACACACTGAAACAAAACCCACCTACCATATTCTGCACATCTACAGCCCCTTTCATCTTAGAGTATCTTATATTAATTAGGCCTTACAAAATCCACACAATGTAGGCAAGTATTACTACCCTTTAACATTTAGACTGTAAATTCTTTGGGACCAGACCATGTCTTTGTGTGTATGTATGTACAGCACCTAGTACAATCCTGATTCAATGCCTCTAGGTGTTATTGCACTATATTATATATAAAAATGAAGTTAATGGAAGCAGAAAGGGGTTTAAACTAACATTTTCAAAAGTAGCTTCTAATTTTGAGTGGTCAACTCAAGGCAGCTTGGGTCACATTTTCAGGAGTGCTGAGCATCCATAAATTATTATCACTGCGCTGCTTGGCACCTCCAGCCCTATATCTCAAGTTGGGCAGCCAAAACAATTGAGGCTCTCAAGATCAGAGGCCACTTTGGAGAATGCTGGTTTGACTCGTCCAGGGTTACACAGCAAGACAGCCACAGTCAGAAATAAGCTTTGGGAGTCCTGACTCCCACTCCTCTTCAACTAACCATGATGAAACTAGGTATTCTCTCAGAGACAGCAGAGGACACACCAATGTTCTCAATACAACTCTTTTTCCCCTGCCCCCATTCCAATTCTTTTTTAAAAGGTCAGAAATAGAGCTGTCAGACCTGAGGCAGAAAGATGGTCTTAGAGTTAAAGAATGGTACTGAGATATACAGGTTCTGATCCTGCCAAACAGAATTCTACCATGACCTTGGGAAAGTCACTTAGGCCAAGATTTACGAAGCTGGGTTCCTAGAGTTTGGCCCCTATATCTATATTTAAGCACAGAAATAAGTGGTCTGATTTACAGAACGCTGAGCACTCACAGCTGCCCCCTGAATTCTAAGTTTTGGCCTTTACCTCTGTGCCTCATTCCCCATCCAAGCCCCATTTGCTGATTGGGGGCAATTTACCCATTTTAAGGTGTGCAGCAAGGCTTAATTCAATGTTTTTAAAGTACTTTAAGATTCTCAGATGGACTAAGTCACAGAACTGCAAAGTGAAAGAGACAACCCTCACAAATGCAGCCATGTATTTAGGGAAGAGATTTTTCAGAAGCACAAATGGTAGTGAAGGCCCTAACTACCACTGACTTTCAAAAAGAGTTAGGCATCTAGCTGCCATTTGTGCCTTTGACAAGTCTTCTCCACCGTTGTTCCAACTGCTCAAATATCTTGGCAAAAGTTGAATGCAAAAAGGTAGGAGGAGAGCAGGCTAGATGATAGCTCTATTCAAACCTGCTGACCTAGCATTCGAGACCTTAAGTCCACACATTCTCAGGTTCTTTTGTTTTTATTCTTCTGTATCCTGCACTGGTCAGATGTCTTGAGCTATCTTAGACCAATATGTGGAACCCCCTTTCCCTTCAAATGTTCTTGCAAACTCAGATCCTTTTATTATTATACTGCAGCAGCATCCAACCATACCAACTGCTTGCCAAAAACAGAGCAGACAGAGACAGACAATCTAAACACAGGAGACACTTTAGTATTTGAAGTGATGTCCAATACAAGATCTCATTAGATTTCGGACTTCACTTTCACCACGGATCATCCTTCCACCTCTTATTTTAGGTATTTACATGGTCCCTATTACCATAGCAGCTGAGTATTTCACAGTCTTTAATCTCTCCTCACAACACCCCTACGAGGCAGGAAGTGTTATAATCCCCATTTTACAGATGGGGAACAGAGGTACAAGAGATTAAGTGACTCACCCAAACCCATACAGGAAAACTTTGGCGAAGCAGGGAACTGGATGGTGATCTCCCCAGTCCCAGGCATATGCCATAACCACTGTCCCATCCCACCCTTCCTCTCCTCAGGTGCCCCCGCCAACCTGATGTGCCATCACTATTCCAGTGTGCCCTTCTTTACAGCAGAAATTCCAATTTAGTACAAGGGCCTGGCAGGAGAGTTTAAAAAAAAAAAAAAAAAGCTAGGTTAGTGAAAATGTCTGAAGTTTGGGAGAAGTTGGAGTGGAGGGGAGAAGCTCCTTGTGGATGAAGGTAAGGACTGGTGCACTGGGGAAGCATAAATATTCTATTATGAGTGGGGTAGAGAGCAAGTGACTCGTCTTATTGAACAGCAACCTTTCAGTCAGTAAATAGCATGGGTGGATTCAGAATCCCAATTAGCACGCCTTTGCAAAACAGGATGGCTAAGGCCCAGTTTTTTAAAGCTATCTGGCACCTACAGATGCAAATAGGCACCCAGTGGATTTTCAAAAGCTCCTACCCACCTAAATGCCAATGGGAAAATTCCACTAGACACCTATCTGCATTTTTGCACATCTAAATACCTTTAAAACTCTGGTCCTAAGACATGGGGGCAAAAGGGAAAAAAAACTAGAAGGGATCCCTTCATGCTAGTAAGGAGAAAAGGGAAGTGACTTCCTCTTTGCAGAAACCATCAGATCTATTTACATTTGATAAGAGTTTTGCATACAAGTTAAGAGCAAGAGTCTGTGTTCCTGGATTCTATTCCCTGCTCTGACTCACCCAAGGCCACACAGCAAATCAATGATACTTAATCATGCTTCCTTAGCTTCCCCACCTGAAAAACAGGGATAATACTTTCTTGCCTTTTTAAAGTGCTTTGAAATCTTCGTCTGAAATGTGTTATAAAACAGTGAAAAGTATAATCAAGAAAGAGTGTCTTTTCAAGAACAGACAATGGTCCAAACCAATGAGACAACTTCTAGGTTCTAACGGTTATGAAGGTTGGAATCCAGGAAATGCTAAGAAACAAAAAAACTCTTCTTACCTCCATAGTTATAGAAGGCATCTCGTTCTTTTGTTAGAACCACTGTCCCAACAACATCCACCTGTCTTATTGGATGTCCATTATAAAAGAATATACCTATGGAGAAAGACACAGAATATTTCCGTTAAGTGTGACCGAATACTGCTTGCAGGAGTTCTACATTGGTTAGCCATTCACGTCATTAGAAAGAGGATCCTCTTGTTCTTTTAATGAGTTTTAAAGTTAGCAAATATTTACTTATATCAAAAATACCTGATCGATGAAAATGGGAAAAAATAGTAGTACTAGTTCACTGAGTACACTGAGGCACAGTACTAGTGCCACACACTTAAAAGGAGATGTCAACAGTTTTGAATTTTGTAGTCAGACACTACAGGTCTTCATAATTTGATCCTCTCTCTCCTTTCTTGAATATTTTGACTAGCTGCAAAATAGTTAAATGTGATTTTATTTGTCATCATTAGGCTTCAGAGTAAATGTTCTTTTAAATAAATATGAGCAGTTTATACATCTCCCTGTACTTCTGTTTGAGGCTGTCTACAGATTGAGGCAGAAATCACTGAATCTTTTAAATTTTTAAGGCTATTTTCACAACCAAAAGGGTTAAGGAAGGGACCATTTAAAATAGACAAACTTAGATTCTGAAGCACAAGATGCAGGTATCAGGGGAAACTACTAGCTCATTTAACCACTGCAACCAGTCCCCCCATAAAATATCCCTTCCAGACTTCATTTCTATGCTTCTATGAAACAGACTTTGATAACGCTTTTCAGTATCAAAATATGTCTGAGAAACCTCAAAGTCCTTTTGTCAGCTTCTGCCCAGCATTCACTTAAGAAATACAGAAGCCACTATGACCACCCAATACCTTTATCGAGAAACAAAATGAAAAACGCTTAAGTAAAACACTCATGCGACATGCCAAATATACAACCACAGAATGCATTAGTGCTCATACCATCAGAACAACACACTATGTAGAAAGGAGAGAAGGTAATTCAAGAGATTTAAATAACCTGGACTGCTAATTATTTTAAATGCATATATTACAGTATCTTCCATTTCAAAAGATTGCAGCCCCACTGAGATGCAGACCCATATGATATGGGCAGCTGGCAACTAGCATACGACACACTGAACAAAACTAGGAATTGGAGAGGGAAAGATTTGGCTCAAGACACCAAGGCAAATCCCTAACCTTATGAAGGAAGACATGGGATATTTTAATGCACATACAAGAGTCAGGAGGTCAGTTTAATGTGTGGAATCAAAACTGATTAAAACCCTAAAATAACCTATTCTACATAGCCAGAGACATAGCCTGAACAGGTCTTCAATAACCTTCAATGGGCCTGGAATTAACTTCTTCACATTTCTGAGTCACAGGCAAGTTTTCAAGGTGATGCACAAGTGTTTAGCCACACAATTTATATGGAAGTTGTGCTGACAAAAGCTCACAACATGCATTGAAGAATTATCCACTGCTGTGATCTCAGAGTTGGGTGTATTTGTTGTGCAGCTGCAGATCAGGGCTAGAGTAGGAAACATTAGGACTGGGAATGGCTGAGCCATTACAAACATTGACTCTATCTCCCCTTGTAAGTACTCTCACACTTATTATCAAACTGTCTGTACTGGGCTAGCTTGATTATCACTTCAAAAGTTTTTTTTCTCTTAATTAATTGGCCTCTCAGAGTTGGTAAGACAACTCCCACCTGTTTATGCTCTCTGTATGTGTGTATATATATCTCCTCAATATATGTTCCATTCTATATGCATCCGAAGAAGTGGGCTGTAGTCCATGAAAGCTTATGCTCTAATAAATTTGTTAGTCTCTAAGGTGCCACAAGTACTCTTGTTCTTCTTTTTGCGGATACAGACTAACACGGCTGTTACTCTGAAACCTGTCATTTACAGGACTGACCACTTTCCTTTTGTCTTCTCCCTATGTTTAATCATAAACAACAATTAATGCTTATATAGAAACTCTTCCAAGGATGCCAAGGCAGTTTATATACAGTAATTATACTTCACCACCCTTGACATAGGCAAATATTACCACCATTATGTTTCAGCTGCACTGTAAACATCTCAGGGCAGGGACTGTGCCTTGCTTCACTTTTGTACAGTGCAGAGGCAGTCCTCGGTACATTATTCTGCCCTTTTCACAGATGGGAACATTGAGGCACAGAATGACTAAGTTGTGCAGCTGGGAATAGATCTGGGAGTCCTGACTCCCAATCCCTATAAGAACATACAGAAAGCCACCTCACTGAGATTTAAACAGCATTTGCCAGCATTTCTTTAAAGGGTGACATACTGGTGTTTTATATTGTTGAGTTATTTAACTGGATGGTTTGAGGAACTAAATCAGGAGTTTCTCCATCTCTAGGTCACTGGTTCAAACTCTGCTCAGAATGGTAGCTATCAAAATCCATTACCAGCTACCAGTCACCCTGTGGCCTGCATGAGGTGAAGGATATTCTCAATCAAGCTCTTAGTAAACAGCTATATACATTTATAATTTTTAAATTCTCCACTACAGTTATTTCTGATATAACTCACATGCTTTATTCTGCAGCATTTGACTTTGTTTCTTGAAGGGAAAGAAGGTAAGGCGAGAAGCAGTGTGAAGGAGACATAAATCTTAGTTGGACACTCCATGTCTCTACACACATGCAGAGAGCAGGTCATGTCAACTCAGAAGGACCCAGAAGTTTCCAGAACAGGGTGTGGCAGTGACTTGATGCGTTCAACAGCTGTTTGGAGGCCGTACATGATGTGTTCACTGTGGGCAACCCAACTGGATGGGTCACCCTTGGAGAGCTGAGCTGAGCTGAGGTGTGTGTGTGTGTGTGTGTGTGTGTGTGTGTGTGTGTGTGTGTGTGTGTGTGTGTGTGTGTGTGTGTGTGTGTGTGTGTGATAAATATAAGAGTTACAGACAGCTCTGTAGACTGTCAGTGGCTGATCTATGCAGGACCAAGACATATGTCTGTCTGCTGTGAGAATTGGGTCTCAGTCCCTGCACCTCTTTGGATACAGGCTACAGTCTTCTGTTTCACCACCACCTGAGAGAACCAGTGAGCCAGTAAACCAGAGCCTGGAATGGTGTTGGTTGTGGAGATCCCCTGACAGGATTCTGAAGTGTTTAAAAGGACTGAGATTCTGCCATTTCTCAAGCGCTGAAAAGTCCACGACACACATTCCATACTATCAGAGGGGTAGCCGTGTTTGCGGCTTTTACAGATCCAGACTAAAGAGTCCTGTGGCACCTTATAGACTAACAGACGTATTGGAGCATGAGCTTTCGTGGGTGAATACCCACTTCATCAGATGCATGTGATCCGACGAAGTGGGTATTCACCCACGAAAGCTCATGCTCCAATACGTCTGTTAGTCTATAAGGTGCCACAGGACTCTTTGCTATTCCATACTATGGTCACACTATAAAGACTGAGAAATCACTCACAATCAGAGGAGACGTGTTTTGATGTGTGTGCACTGAAGTATAGAAAATGTTATGCTGAAAACTTGTATTTGAATGTTTGTTACAGAAACAAAAAGGGGTAAAGTCAATATATTAAACACCAGTAGATGTACTGTCTAGTAGCTTTGTTTAAAAGTTATGTATAATATCCAAAAACTTATTTACAAGGTTTTGAGTGCACCATGTTTACACTTTCTAAGCAAAACAGAATACTCTTTGAAAATTCCCTGGAAATTATTAATATCCATTTATTGGGTTTTACATACTATAACCCTAAGATTTAACTCTGTGTAATGCTTTCCGAGAAGTCTTGAAGAGACAGAACTTTGGCCTGTGCTTCTAGAAAAAGTTGCTGAGGTGCAGGAAGAAGGGAGTGTATAGTTCTACAGAATATAGCCTGTATACAGAGTTATCTAGTATATAGCCTGGCCATCACTCTGTCCCCATTACAAAGACTGTCTGAACAGAGGTATAATGGATAGATCAGACATGTGGAACTGCCCGCTGACCTCTTTAGGGTCAGGGATCTTAAAAGTTTTGCTAAAAGCTGGAGCCCCGTATCTTTAACTGAGCAGTACAAAATCATAGAAGCATAGAATCTTTAATGACTGCTGTTCGTGAACCTGCTTTTATACTATTCATAGCTTCCCTTTTTTGTTGATAAGGTGCTGTCACACTGCAGAGTCAGTGCAGCTAGCCAGATTACTTTAACACTGAAAAAGAGGCTCATTTCCATGCTGTAATTACATTGTGTTGTTGCGTTTGACACCCACTCTCATTTCAAGGCATCTGGGGCATCACAATTGCTGCTTTTATCTGGGTGGTTTTCAGCCTTCATGTCACCATATACAACAGGAGAGAAGCTGGCTGGGTTTACATGTTTTCCCCAGTGCTGTTCTAAGGGATTAGTCATGGTTTCCTAGAATCCTAGCAGTTAGACCTGGAAAAAGACTTATTAGATCATTTAGTTCATACTCCCAGTGCCAGTGCAGGATCATTCCATACAGCACATTCTTTAGTGAGCTGTACAATCCCGACATAAATAAATTTGAGTGATGGGCCTTCCGGCCCTTCCCTAGGGAGTCTGTTTCACAATCAAACAGATCTGACTGCAAGGATGTTTTCCCATAAGTTCAGCCTATGTTTACTTTTTAATTTCCTCCCATTGCTCTTTGTGCCGACCTAAGTCATTCCCAATTATCATTAATGACTGGTTTTTAGCCAATTATATACTTAACAGCATCTGGTCTTTAAGAAAACCATTAGAGGGGGGAATTTTGGCAGCAAATGTATACATTGCCCATCCCGTTCCCCCACCAGCCTCCCACCGAACACTTATTTGTGTATGGTTCTATTCCTATGGCATTGAATGTGGGGGGAAAAGACATGCTGGAAGGACCTGTGATAGTTCATATAGTGAATGTGCACACGTGCACCCCCCACCAAAGAGATGGACAAGAGAATTAGGATTGTTTGTTCCATAACTTTTCATCCTTATATGGCACTGCAAAGTCTGTTAATATACACACATGTACATGTGTGCGCACACACACACACACCTGCAATGACCTTGGTTGTGCAAAGAGACAAATCCACAGGAAGTGGGGAAAACTTGCATGCCCCAATTTTGAAAGGGTGGCATCTTTATGAGCACCTTATTTATAAGATTAATGACAAAAATTGTGGCAGATGAGGAATCTCTCTCAAATAAAACCTCATGGCATACAAATGAGAAATACAAGAACATATTTGGGAGAGGAAGAAGTGCTGTAGTTGTCTAGGACGTTAAAAGAAGAGCAAGAGTATGTTTGTTGATGATCATAAAATTTTTATTCTTCCACTGTGTGCTATTATTAATTGTTTTGCAGAAGCATCTAGAAGCCCCAGGCTTGGGCCAGGACCCCACTGTGCTAGGTGATGTACAACACACAGAACAGAGAGAGACAGTCTCTGTATTATTGTTTTTAAATCAAGAAAAGATTAAGTAATTAAAGATGACAGTCTGTCAATTCTTTGAAGGCAAGGACATTCTTTTCATTGAAGTTTGCATAGCACCTAGCACAATGGGGCCATTATCTCAGATTTTAAAATACAAGATTAACCATCAGAAGTAACTCCATATTTGGTCACTGCCCCAGGTCAACAGGTTCTTTGAAAACACCCATCATATCTATTTCCACAGAAGTAAATATGCTGGGTCTTGTACACTCCATGTTGTCCCTAAGGGCACAACACTAGATGTCAGGAGACCATAACAAAGCCAGTTCTTGCCTTCCGGAAGGAGACTAGCGTCATTCCTATTGTCAATGAAAAGTTAATATATTAACAAAAATCAAGAGCAGTGCTTCAAGGGTAAAGCATGCCAAGGACCTTCTTTTATTCAAGGGGATAAATATATATACCTAGCTTTTCTTGTAGATAAACCTACTCAGGACCAGCTGGTTTTCATGATTAACTCTCTAGGTTTCCCTATGGGTTTTCCTTCCCTTGTCCCTCCCCACAAGAACAGTCTTAAGTCCTGCCCGAAATAGTTTGGGGTACATAGACCCCATTACAGCCTGTTTAGGTTCTTCCTAGTGATAACAGCAACCCAATGTCAGCCCTGTGCTGCATTAGAAAATGTATATATGTGGGCGATATTGGCTGGAGCTCCACAGGAAACAGACAGCAAAGCATACAATTTCAAACAATGGTTAGGAAATAAAAGGTGTGGCATAAGAGTCAGCACAGAAACTAGAATGAACCACAAGGCTTCCAAATACATGAAGTATCCTTCATTCATATTTAGAAACCAAACAGGCAAAACCCATTCCTATTTCCTACTACCTATGAATGTGCCCAGACAAAACACACTGCTTTTTTAAAACATTTAAATACAATAAAGTGGCCACCTTTCAACATGAAGGCAATAAAAGAAAAGTCTGGAAATCCTCCATAAACATTTTTAAATGGTTTGAGGGGGAGAAAGCATAACAATTTTTTTTAAACAATTAAGCTTTATTAGATCCCAACAACACACATACAGAGAAAGTTAGTGAAGCCTTTCTGCTGTGCCAAACAAGTCTCTTAATTTTAGAGAGATTTTTTCATACCAGTTAAAACAATGGAGAAGGCATCAGGTCTCCTAAGTTCCATTTCCAGCACTGCCACTACAATTCTACATAAATTAATACATGTCCTTTGACTTCTGTGTCTCAGCTGTTCTGATGGAGACAATACTGACCTACCTCACAGGAGTGTTGAGGACTCACTCATCAGCATTCAAAAAGACTCTGAGATCCTTGGACAGTCAGTGCTACATAACTAAGACTGCAACTTTGTAAAGCTGATACTGTTCTACAATAACACCCATTACTAATTAAACCCATTACATTTCAATACACACCAAAGAAATCAGACACACATACCTGGAACCTGCTTAGATTCTTTCATTTCCTTTATATCCTTAATGTAGAGTCTTGCAAATGCAGAAAAGACAGGATCCAACCCCCATAACAGGGAAGGCATCTCTGCTTCATACTTCACAGCGTCGGACTGCATTCAGAAACCAAGTGACCAATTCCCATGAACAAGGATTGCTGATGATCTTTATCTACACAGGTAAAAAGATGCTATTACATACAGCCCTCAGAAATTGATAGTGAGTTTCCGGAAACTGTAGCACAAAACATGGTAAAATATCTGCTGTCCTAGCTTACTTGAAGCGAGTGACCAGTAGTAGCACCAATAGCATTCTGCCATCAAATCATTCAAATTAAAACACAAATTAAGGGGATTTCCCTACAGAAGTACAATGATAGAAAGATGTCCAAAATATATTTCACTAATAGAGTTGGAGCATCACATGCCTTCTTTTTACCTTTTTTACTTTTCTATTTCTCTTTTTGTTTATGGTTTTCTTCCTCTTCCCCCTCACCCCATAAAAAAGTATCTTCCCCTATTCGTCTACTTGAATATTTTACTGAAAAATTATCTTATTTTATTGGAACAAAATGAAAGCAGCCACCTCTTCCCCATTTTGTACCACAAAACCTTCAATGCTTCATACTGGTTACCTCCCCTTCCCTTTCATTCTGATTACTGTCTTGTTCTCTTCTCTCACCACCATCATGACTAATTTAGACATCCCACGAGGCAGATAATTTCAGAAAACAGGTGTTCTGCCCAAAAATACCTGCCCGGGGACACCCAGTAGGAATTTTGAGCCTTAACATGCATTTTTGTTAACTTCCCCTTTGCTGGCATTTAACTTGTTCCTGTAAAGTACTCCAGGTTGCCCCAGAGTATGAAAGGAACGGTAAAAAATAGTTCTATTTGTCCCCTTTTGCTGGGGAAGAACAAAAGAGAATACCACTCTCCTTCAACCTCCCCAGTTTTAAGTGCAACAGTCATTCATGCTGGTATAAAGGTGAAGACATTTTTATTGCTTAAGTTCCTCAATGCAGCCACTCCCTTTTGTTTATGCAAAATTAATACCAGTTTGCTGTGCCTGGATTTATTTTTGTTTCCTCCTCCCACAGGCAACTCTACTTTCTTCCATGCTGACCCTTACATATGGAAGGCCTTCCAAAACCTACCCAACCACCCTCTCCTCATCAAATCCCTCCACGAAGTTAATGTCTCCCATGAAACCTACAAAGGTGTGAATTACATCAGGGGTCTTGACCTTTTTCTTTCTTATCCCCTGCCCCAACATTCTATAAAAACTCCACAGCCCACCTGTGCCACAATTGTTTTTCTGCATATAAAAGCCAGGGCCGGCATTAGGGTGTAGCAAACAGGGCAATTTCTCCCGGCCCCATGCTATAGGAGGTCCCGCAATGCTAAGTTGATTCAGCCCCAGGTGGCAGCGCTCGGGGCCCCGGGCTTCAGCCCCCCATGGTGGGGCTTTGGCTTTCTGCCCTGGGCCCCAGTGAGTCACGCTGGCCCTGCTTGCAGGACCCCCTGAAACCTGCTCACAGCCCCCAGGGAGCCCCAGACCCAGGGTTGAGAACCGCTGAACTACATGATGTTTAGATCAAACCCTACCAAGTAGCATACATGAACTAATTCAGTCACTGTATGATCTTATCAATTTAACTCTGGCCCACCTCACCCGTCCCTGTTCCTTTTTGGAGCTGTACTCACCATTGCTCATTATGCCTGTATGAAATCTAGATTGTAAGCTTTACAAAGCAAGGTTGTTGGCAAATTGTGTGTTTTGTACGGTACCTAGCACGCCTATAGGCATGGCAAAATTATTACTATCAGAGGTCAAAGCAAGAGATAAGAACAGCCATCCGAGTTCAAATGCCAGAGCTCAGGATCAAGACAGAGTCAGAGTGAGGAACTGGAGCCAAGGGACAGACGTGGAGTCAGAAAAGGCAGGAGCAGGGTTGTTTCAGAAGCAGTAGTAAGGCTGGGACAGGACTGGAACAAGGCAAGGTGCAGGGCAGGGTCTAGGTTGGAGCAGGACCGAAGCAGGGCTTGGAGCGAGGCAGAGAATTCACAGGCCTGTGCATTGAGCCAGCCAGAAAGTTACTGCCTGGCTTAAGATCTGGCCTGATAGCTTCCTCAGTGAACCAGGCAGTCTAGCTGACTCCTCAGACTGTCAGGAGTCTGAACAGGTACAGCCGCAGGGCCTTATTCCTGACACCAGATTAGAGTGAGGGGAAGCAGTTCCGCTTAACCCTCTCCCACCCAGAAGGAAGAAGGGTTAAGATATCATGCCTGTCTCATGATGCTATGATATAAACTATTCAATTTTAGGGGCACTTCTTCCCTGGAAAGTAACCTAACACAAGCAGATGGTTTTGGTTCCCTAGGGAAATTTTTCTTTTTGTATAAATCAGTATCTCCCAAACAAAAGTCATCAGGTATATTCCACACATTGAATTCCAGCATCTGTCACAATTTTACAATAGAAGACATTTCTCTGAGCCAAGCCCAAGATGACACTTCTAGACCTAAAAGCAACAAGGGAAGAGTTAGGCAACAAGCAGGTCTGACTACATTTTACTGCATCAATTCACATGTGCTGGGGGTGGAGCAGAAGAAGAAAGTCACCAGTGGCACACGTGAATCCCTGGGATAATTAATGAAGGACTTTCCATCAGTAGCCCTGGAAATAAGGAAGTATTTATGAGTTCAATAGCAATTACTGTATTTTAAGGATGGTCAAACATTCCCAAAATGTATATAGGCTGGACTGGCACTTTCCTGAAATCCTGGCCCCGTACACAGTTTGCATGAAGTGAAGTATCTGCCCCCAACTTTTCCTTCTCCCCCATCCAGCAGAGAGAAGGATCCAGCATGCATTGCTCTAATTTGAGCAGTTTACCCTGTTAGGGCCTACTTTGGCAATTCTTTGGTCCCCTAGAGATCTAAAGGAGAACACAAGTATACAGGGACTCATGATGCTATACCTCTCCACCCCTGCTGTGACTTCTATTCATCTAGTATCATGGATCTCCACAACAGTTCTGTATTGAATTATCCCGGTCATTCCTTATAAGCACATTGGGAACATACCACCATCTGGGCTTACCTTAAGAAAGGCCTCCCTTTTTCTCTCCTACTCCAAGAGAGGGATGGAAAAGAAACTTTTCAATGCACCTACTGGGCAATATTTTCATTACTTCATGCACATTTATAATGTCATTCACAAATGTGCTTCCGGCTAGGAGAAGAGAAGAAAGAAAAAATAAGTTAAAACAAATGCTGTCTGCCCTACCCATAGGAAACTTGACCCTAGCTCCAAGTACCTACCCATAGGAACCCTAACCCTAGGGCAGGGACCCCTACCCATAGGATCCCCTAACGCCTAGCTAAAGTACATGGTCTTCCTATGCCTGAAAATTGACACCGGAAGTTTTGACACCCGAGGCAGAGTATCCCAGGGGTTTATTAATTAGTAAGTCACCTGGGGAGAAAGTGGAACTTTCCATTATTCTAGTAGTGGCTTTAAACGCCTAATTAGCACTGGTTAATTGTTATCTGGAAGGAAGATAGCAGCTACCCTGTATACTGAAGGTTTAGGGACATAGCAGGTTCCCTGGAGATGTGTAGATATTTGTGCCATTATCGATCACAATGCTAACAGACAATTCTGAGTAGATGCTATGCACACTTAATACTTTAAATACCAAAATGCTGTGACAATTCTTAGCAATGTAAACACTACAGAGCCCCACCAAAAGGTTAGCCCCTCTTCGACTTCATTGCATACACATGGTGTAGACCTTAGGGCAGTGGTCCTCAAACTGTGAGGTGTGTCCCTATAGGGGGGTGTGGAGGACACAGTGGGGTCCAGGCCAACCCCCACAGGGGGCAGGGAAGGAACGTCACATAGCCCCATTCTGCCCCAAGCTCCGGTCCCAGCCTCAGCCCCTGGCTCTGACCACAGTGCAGCTCCACTCATGGCCCCGATCCTGGGTCCCCGGCTCCAGACGCTGGATCCCACGCGGGTGCACACAGATTCCATAATGGGTTGGGGGGGCACAACATAAAAAGTTTGGGGACCACTGTCTTAGGGATTTTGCTGTTGCAGTGTTAGAGCTTCAATCCTGCTGGAGGAAGAGAATGGCTTGGATGCATGAGTTTGTTAGATATAGAAAACATTTCTACTCCAGAGATAGATGGTACAGCCACAATAAAAACAAAAACAGGATAGTCCGCTGTTTGGAGCATTGTATCATGGTTCATAGATTTCAAGGCCAGAAGAGACCATTGGGATTATCTAGTCTGACTCCCTGTATAACACATGCCATAGAACTCCCAAAATCATTCCTAGAGCAGATCCTCTAGAAAAACATCAAATCTTGATTTTAAAATGGTCAGTGATGGAGAATCCACAGCGACCCTGGGTAAACTGTTCCAATGATTAATAACTCTGTTAAAAATTTATTTCTAGTCTGAATTTGTCTAGCTTCAGCTTCAAGCCACTGGATTCTCTCTCTGCTAGACTGAAGAGCCCATTATCAAATATTGGTTCCCCACATACATACTTACAGGTTGTAATCAAGTCACCCCTAACATTCTCTTTGCTAAGCTAAGTAGATTGAGATCCTTGAGTCTACCACGTTAGGACATGTTTTCTAATCCTTTATCATTCTCTTGGCTTCTCTCTGAACCCCCTTCCAATTTATCAACATCCTTCTTGAATTGTGGGAACCAGAACTGGACACAGTAATCCAGCAGCAGTTGCACCAGTGCAAAATACAGAGACAAAATAACTTCTCTATCCCTACTTGAGATTTCCTGGTTTATACTTCCCAGGACTGCATTGGCTCTTTTGACCATAGCATCAAACTGATCAGCAGGGCCTGCCAAACAGCTGATCGGTGAGTGGCTGGTTGGTGCCGAGCACCCGCTATTATTTTTCCAGGGGTTCTCCAGCCCCAGAACACCCACGGAGTCAGCATCTATGATAATTACCCATAACTATATAAGAGTTATTGTTGAGCAAATAACTTTTTGCCATACTACCAGTACCCAGTTCACTACATGTACAGAATTTCCTGTGAGGCGTTAGTGCATCATCATAGAAAGGGTATTATATGGATTGGAGGAAAAAATAGTCTTGTATCGGATTACCAACCTGATGTTTACGTGTACTCTGTGATGAATACTCTTGTGATTGGGACAGTAATCTGCTAGAGAAACACTTTGTTTACATAATACTGTGTCATACTGCATTTCTTTTACAATAGAACCCCTAGTGCTGCCAGTCGATCCTTGTGAGCAGACCTATATAATGCATGCAAGGATCAGAGACATAGGAAAGGCACTATGGAAGTGCAAGATTGGAGGATCTTGCACCATTTTACAAACATTAATTAAGCCTCACGACATCATTTTATTCCCATTTTGCAGATTGTGACTTACCCAAGGGTTACACAGGAAGTGCAAGGTAGAGCAGGGAATAGAACTTAGTTTTTTCAATTCCTTGTCCTCTGCTTTAGTCACAAGGCCATTCTCCTATGTATCAATAAATCAGTAAAAATACCTGGAAAAGAAATAAGTTAGCTCTATAAATTTAGTAGACGTTACTGACATCTGTGCATTTACTGTTTATGCAGAATAGCCAGAAGCAATAAGCTATCAGACATTTACTAACTATTGACAGCTTGGCAGAAAGCTCCATTTGCCTTCTGTATCTTAAAAGGTATTTAAGAATCATGCTTAAGACTATTTCTGCTCCTACTAATTATGTAACCTTTTTGGAGTGAGAGCAGGAGGAGATAATTAATTCTCTATCACTTGCAGTGCTGTTGGAATGAGCGAAAGAAAAGAAAAAGAAAGAAAGAAAGAAAGAAAGAAAGAAAGAAAGGCTGCCATTAGGATGGAGGGGAGGCGGAGTTTGTAACTTCATTATTCCCTGAGGAAAAATAGACAAGGCAGAGGATAGCTTTTTTTGGACCAGCGAATTTATTATTTGTAAAGCACCAACTATGTGAAAATTGAGAGCAAGAAGATTCCAGGTTCCTTATAAAGGTATTTCTTGGACATTAAATTATTTGTATTACTGTAGTGCCTAAACATATATTATGCATCATTTATTGATCCAAACGTAACAGGATATTAGCTTCCTCGACAATGTTGTCTGGAAGATAGAACAAAGAACTGAAAGTCAAGATTCCTTATATTCCCAGCTCTGCCAAGGACTCACTCTGTGACCTTAGGCAAGTCGTTTAGCTTCTACATACAGTATTTTAATTTAGCCATCTCTAAAATGAGTATAATACCTATCTGGTTTTAAAGCTTAATTTAATTAGTAACATTGAAATCTTGGGTGGAATTGTCTACCATTAGTTATTCATTAAGACACGGTAAAAGACTTCCATACACCATAGCAAGTTTGACCTAAATTCTGCAGCAACGTTCCCTGGTTTCTGTGGTACTCTGTGCACATGCTGTCCTAGTGAGTTAAAGCAGCAGCTGAATTAAGGTCTAGTCTACAATTCAAAAACTACTCTGCTTAGGGATTGAGTTACAACAGGGTAGTCTCCTACATTGTTCAAATATGATTTGATGTTCAAGTGTGATTTGGTGGTAAAGTATAGGTGAGATGGTACCATGTTTTAACAATGTCTAGGGTTACCATATTTCAAGTTCAAAAAAGAGGACGCTGTGGGGTTGGGAGTGGGAGCTGAAGGAGGAGTACAGTTCGGGGAGCTGGAGGGGTTACCTGCAGCAGGGGTACTCACTGGAGGGGGGGGGCAGTGTCACTCTCTGTCGTGATGGTAGGGCAGCTGGTGCAAGCCCAGGATGCAGTAACAGCTGTCAATCAGCGCCTCCCTGCAGGACTCCAGGGCATGGGTGGACAGGATCTGGCAGCTGTTGTGGTGGTGACGAGGGAAGAGAGAATGGACCAATCAGTTGCCAATGCAGAGGAGGAACCAGTCAGGAAGGGGACCAATCAGGGCTCTTTCTGAGCTGCAGCGTCTGCTCTGAAAAAAATCCGGACATCTGAAAAATCCCACCAGGACAGAGGATGGAGTCTCAAAAAAGAGGCAATGTCCAGGAAAACCTGGACGAATGGTAACCTTAAGTGTTAGACTTTAGTAGAACCGTTCAACATTTTTTAAACACAGTCCAGTTCCATCTATGCTGCAAGAATAAACCATGTTTTAAACACATCAGGAGTTGGCAGGGTGGCCCTAGTAATCAAGTCTCCCCAAACTGTAGTTGTTGAGTGTAGATAAGAGTTCATTCTAGACAGAATAATCTTTAAGGCCCCAATTCTGCCCCACGCAGGCAGAAAATGTGACTGGAGTCAATGGGGCACCACACAGATGCAGGGATTTGCCCACCCAGAGCTCCTTGCAGGACTGGGGCCTATCTTTGTTTTCACTTAGAGGAGAAATAAAAGTAACTTGATCCTGACCATTTCTAAACCCGAGCATTTGGTTTCCACATGGAAAGCATTTTCTTGTATCTTTATCACGTCCCTAAATGAAGGCTTATAGCACTTCCTGTCTGAAGACACCTCTTGCAGCAAAGATTTGCAGATGCATCTCCAGAAACAAGCCTGTGAAAGCTGAGTGTGAATGGGAAGAATTGTTTTGAGGCTTCCTTCCACCTCACAGACACATTACTTTCAGTTTTACCTAGGGCAATTCCCTGACCCATTCAGCCATGTGAAAACAAGTTTCTGTTATGCTTCTCAAAGATTAGCTTCTCTCACACTGCTTGTTCTCAGGCTCTGTTAGCCAAGGCTATGAGAAAGATACCAAGAGAATGTTTTGCTGAACTCAATAAAGTTCATATGGGATAAACTGTACGAAAGCAGCTCAAACAGCCATAACTCTTTGCAAAACAGATATAATACAAATTGGGATAAAGTCAGCAATTTCCTGTAGCACTTCATTATAGGAAGCCATTGCTGCGCCTCATCACAAACTACTGTACATTTAGGCAGCCTGAGATCAAGGCCCCCCTCCACTTTCTTCTTCAAAACAAAAATATCTGCTATGATATACAAAGATAAGCAGCTCTGCTCGGTAAAGACAATGTTGTATTTCAGTTAACTGCAGGCCTTCCAAGGCTAGAAAAGTAATAGTCACTGTCAACAAGAGCTTCTGGATCTGTGTAGATTCTTTTGATAAGTTTCTTACAGCATGCTGCATTAGTTGTTCTCAAGCTGCAGATGATGGGCCTCTGGTAGCATGGCCAGCTCCAGCTTTTTTGCCGCCCCAAGCGGCGAAGCGGGGGGAGGAGGGAAATAGAGCCGCGATCGGCGGCACTTCAGCAGCAGCTCTACCGTGCCGCTTCATTCTTCAGCGACAATTTGGCGGCGGGTCCTTCACTCCGAGAGGGACTGAAGGACCCGCCGCCGAATTGCCCCTGAAGACCTGGATGTGCCGCCCCTTTCCATTGGCTGCCCCAAGCACCTGCTTCCTTTGCTGGTGCCTGGAGCCGGCCCTGTCTGGTAGCCAATGAAGCACTTTCTGATAAACTGGCTGGTCACACAGTGCTGGCTCTCCTAACCCCAGCTGCTAAAGTCCAGTTTCTTTCCTAATATTAATTTTTGTGTAAGCAATTGCTGTATTTGCCACATGATGTTCTGATTGAATGTCTCATTGCCCCATCTATATGTTAAAATATGCAAACTATAAAAAGATTTGAGAACCCCCGCTTTGCAGTATTTGTGTTTCCCCAACTCTAATGTAATTAGCCAGTCTCCAGATTCTGCTAAGCCTTTGCTGACTCTCTCTGCCTTGTAAAGAACATTTTGAGTCCACTAGGATGGCACCAAATGGCATGTAATAAGATTTTCTGAGCGCAAATACCTCCTGGACCATTCCCTACCACAACTTTAATTTGCTCAGATCTCTTGGCAAGTCACTCATTTAGAATACTGATCTTATGGATATGCATGACATTCGTGACTCCCTATTATTGCTTCACATACTTAGAAACGGTAAACAAGCATCCTTTTGATAAGCAGGTTTGAAATGTGGTTTGGTTTAATTGTACTTCAGCTTTTGTAAACACCACTCTAAATGTTGCTGAAATTTTATTTTGCATCGTTTCACCACAAACCGCCTCCATGAATTACAACAGATACGACATGTGTAGCTCAATCAAAAGCTGCAGAAATTACTGGATGAAATTATATGGGCTTGTCTTATGCAGATAGTCAGACTAGATGATCCTAATAGTCTCTTCTGGTCTTAATGTATTAATATTGTGGTGATCTGCACTGTAAATTAAAATCCCTTCATTCTGCAAATTAAAGATTCCAAGTCATTTAAGAAAAAGGAGGAATAAAATCAGTTTGCTAGTTATCTGTATTCCAAAAAGCAGATCCTAGTGTCCAACGGTTTGCATGAGCTATTGTTGAACACACAACAGCTACTGTGCTTTGCCTAAACAATCACACTATTAGTATCTATTTCATTACTATGGAAGCTTAAAAATGCTAAATAAAACCATTTTTTATTCTACAATATAATGGTATCTTTGCCTTCAAAAATAAATATTGGAGAATATCTATTATGAAAACTCAAGTAACCCAAGCAACATTCTGCATTTAAAATTATGGTTCTGTATGTGTAATGTATCATTAAACATGCAACCCTAAAATGCCATTTCTTTTAAGTCACTTTTCATCCCCCCCCAAAAAAAACAACAACCATAAACTTACCTGTATTTTAACTGTTTCCCAATTCTAATTTTGTTCAGACTTTCAACTTTACCTTTGCATTAATTAATATTTAGTGTCATTATTTCCTTTGTGTTACTAACCAAGTTTGATTCTACCACATTGCATCTTGTGATTAAAGCATATCTTACTGAAAAACTAATAGTCTTTAGTAATTTTTGTGTGTCAAAATGTTCTAGATTTTGGAAATAAATTTTACTGAGAAATGGGGGATTTTTTTAAATGGTATATGTAAAGAATCAGATCACCTTCTAGACCATGTTTACAGCAAAACCTGAACTAGGTTGACTTGGTGGCCTTAATATAAAAAAGATAATTTAAAAATAACCTAGTTACAAGAGCGTATCACATTACAAATTGTTTTATCTTGAGACTCTGCAGCCCATCAGGACATAAAAGAACATGTCATTAATTTTGGAAACAAGAACCTGTAGTATGGAGGAGGGAAATCAGATTTGGAACAAGAAAAGCCATGCTTGTAGATATAATATGTTCAGAAATGGTTGTGCCATTGCTGACTGAAAGCAATATTGAGATGCAAAGCAGTCTTTATCCCTTAATAAATTCCTAATCCTAACTATTATGTGAACTAGTGAAAATTTTAAAGCCACAAACAAACAAAGCAAATCAGTTTGTGCTCCTGTGCAAGAGGAAAGGTCTAATTACCATTTGGTGGTAAGACAACCGTGGTGGAGCATTTGCAGTGCATGCTTTCATGTGACTGAACTAAGCCTTTTAATACTGATCAGATGGATGGTGCTCTACAGGATTTAAGAACCTTTTCTCATGTTCATATACTGCATAATGAAGTTTTGATCCAATACCCACAGAAGAGCTACAAGATGCCTTTGATTTAAATAAAAGATAATCTCAATTGATTAAAACTGGTTAAAGGGACTAGAGTATTATTATTCCTTTTGGTAATATTATAGACATTTAATTAAACAAAAATAATTATATGTTATTTCTAAAGAAAATCAGATTACCGATTTACTGGTGTACTTCATTAATGCTGTGAAAGACTTTTATAAGAAGTATTTTAAAATGTTCAGTTTAATATATAGGTATATTCCAAAAATAGTGATTCATATTTTTTGAAAGATATACCTATTTAAAACCTACAGGTTCCCCTGGGAACAGTAATTTATTAGAAGTTATACTTGTTACTCAATTAAGAGATTTACAGAGATCTACTAAATGCACACTGTAGTCAACATATTCAGACAAAAGCAACAATCTTACAATAGGAAAGTTAGAGGAATATACATTTCCTAATGTAGCCAACTGTCTAATGTAAACCTATTAGTCCACTGGATATCACATTTTGAGCTACACCTGTGTATTTGAAAGGGCTTTTATCTGACATACTAATGTTTGAATTTCAAAAAAAGGGAAGTTTGATTATGCAATTGTCAAGCAGTTGATGCATATTCACATTACATCTATGAGGCAATACTTAGTTTATCAATTCTAATAAGCATAGCAGCACAGTTTAGCTGACATATTGTATGCAGGATCGACAGTCTATTTCAGCATCCCATTCCTGAACGTGACATTGTAGTTAGCCAGCTAGAAATACGGGGTCAAATATATAACTTCTGTAACAACTCCACTTAAGTCAATAAGTTAACCAGGAATACATTTGGTCCAATACATTTTGCTGAAGTAGAAAAAAAATCCCTTTTTTCAATGTCAGTTCTTAAATAAAAATCAAATATTTGATAGCCCTTCAAGGATTTGCATCTTTAAAATTTCCCAACTTTATTTAATGATATTTAATTTCAAATAAAACCAACTGGATAAAGTGTATCATCTAAAGGTTTCTAGGTATGCTGATAATTTAGTAATGTTGACATTTTATTTGTCATTCAGCCTCAAAATTTAACATCCAACTGAGATGAAGGCAGCTAGCTGTTTGCAGACCCTACAAGGCAGCCCTACATCAGTTCCACATTGAGAAGGATTTATTCACAGACAGAAGGGCTAGTAATGGTGTTAAACAATCTAAAATTCTGCAGAAAATACCAACTAAGACCTTAGGCTGCTGGTGTGTTGAGCTCACTACCTTGTACTCTATCAGTCTGCATCAATTTGCTGCCTCTTGCCTTACGCTTGGACTGTAAACTCTTGGGGTAGAAACTGTATTTTTATTATGTGTATTTACAGCACCTAGCACAATGAGGTCCCAGCCCATGACTAGGGCAATTAGGCCCTACGATAATACAATCAATCAATTTGTAAGCAGGGTCGGCACTTGAGCTCTCCCCTGGTATTTAGTGATGAGCTGAGGAAGAAGACTTCATGAACCCACCTTGTTTGCATAGCTATGTCCATTCTGCCTAGGAACGCAGCATGACGGCAATGTTTTGCTCAAATGATCATTTTTCACTGGTGTTGGATTACAACTCACCTTGTTATTGGGAGCAAGGCTAATCATAGAATTCTAGGAATGGAAAGGACCTCCAGAGGTCACCTAGTCCAGTCCCCTGCACTCATGGCAGGGCTAAGTATTAACTAGACCATCCCTGACAGGTGTTTGTCTAACCTGCTCTTAAAAATCTCCAACAATGGAGATTCCACAACCTCCCTAGGCAATTTATTCCAGTGCTTAACCCCGCTGACAGTTAGGAAGTTTTTCCTAATGTCCAACCTAAACGGACCTTGCTGCAAGTTAAGCCCATTGTTTCTTGTCCTATCCTCAGAGGCTAAGGAGAACAATTTTTCTCCCTCCTCCTGGTAACAACCTTTGATGTAGTTGAAAACTGTTATCTTCCCCCTCAGTCTTCTCTTCTGCAGACTAAACAAACACAATTTTTTCAGTCTTCCCTCATAGGTCATGTTTTCTAGACCTTTAATCATTTTTGTTGCTCTTCTCTGGATTTTCTCCAGTTTGTCCACATCTTTCCTGAAATGTGGCGCCCAGAACTGGACACAATACTCCAGTTGAGGCCTAATCTGCACAGAGTAGAGCGGAAGAATTACTTCTCGTGTCTTGCTTACAACACTCCGGGTAATACATCCCAGAATGATGTTTGCTTTTTTTGTAACAGTGTTACACTGTTGACTCATATTTAGCTTGTGATCCACTAGGAGTCCCAGATCCCTTTCCGTAGTACTCCTTCCTAGACAGTCATTTCCCATTTTGTATGTGTGCAACTGATTGTTCCTTCCTAAGTGGAGTACTTTGCATTTGTCCTTATTGAATTTCATTCTATTTACTTCAGACCATTTCTCCAGTTTGTCCAGAGCATTTTGAATTTTAATCCTATCCACCAAAGCACTTACAACCCCTCTCACCTTGGTATCATCCGCAAACGTTATAAGTGTACTCTCTGCCATTATCTAAATCATTGACGAAGGTATTGAACAGAACTGGACCCAGAACTGATCCCTGCAGGATCCCACTCAATATGTGCTTCCAGCTTGACCGTGAGCCACTGATAACTACTCTCTGGAAATGGTTTTCTAATCAGTTCTGCACCCACCTTATAGTTGCTCGATCTAGGTTGTATTTCCCTACTTTGTTTATGAGATACAGTATAAAAAGGCTTACTAAATTCAAGATATGCCACCTTTATCACTTCCCCCCATCCACAAGGCTTGTTATCTTGTAAAACCCTTATAATAAAGGGTTGTTATCCTTGTTGTGTGAACTAAGGGCATCAGAACATTGCTTGGCATACCCTGATTGAGGGACTCACCCTCAACTAATCTGCACTCGCTAGACAGGCCACAAGAGTGCCAAAGAACAGTGGAGTTGAGAGACAAGTGGAGTGAGGACAAGTATTTGGTGGTGTGGGCTCTGCCTAAGGATCCTAGACACCATTTGACTCTTCCTCTCTCCACTGTGTAATAACAGAGTGGATTAAGACTCAATTGAGTCTTTTGGTGCAGACCAGTAGAGCTGAAGACAATGATAACCAGGTCTAAGCATTAGACTTGCTTTGGGCAGTGTCTCTGATGCAAGAAGCTGCCCAGTCTGCACTAGCAGTGAGGTTTCCCCATTAACAGTGGAAATCACTGACAGCTGTGTTACATGGTTAAGACATTCCAGAGCATGCGGTGTGGCGAGCAGCTGGCAGAGCAGCTGATGTCAGAGCGAGTGCCTGGACAGTGAAGCAAGCAAGGTGCCTACCCTCCACCCCTGCCCAGGTTGGGAGGTGAACTCACACAGATGCACTTCTGACCTCTGGGTCTTCACTGACCATGGACAACAACTGTATAGTGGAGAGAGAAGGGAGGGGCACATTAAAGGAGCTTTTGGTTGTTGGACTTAAAAACCTGAGGCAAAAGGACACTGTCCAACATACTCTGGGTTGGGTGTTTTGCTCACAGTTTTATGCTTATGAATCCTTCTTGCGGCATTTTCCCAAGTTAATGCCAGGTTACTTCCCTTGTTTTTATTAACATTTTCTATTCTACACTCAGACTCTGTGCTCGTGAGAGGGGAAGTATTGCCTCTTAGAGGCACCCAATGGGTGGTGTGTAATTGTGCCAGATTACTGAGTGTGGGCTCGAGCCGGTTCTGTGTTGTATGTTGAAAAGGAACCCCTAGATATTGAATCCAGCCCTACTTGCTGCCGACTCCAGCTGGCAGAAGGGTTACAAATTAAATAATAATAAATGTGTTCTGTGTATTGAAGTTTTCACAGCACAAATACCAAATAATTCCATAGCAGTTTCCCCAGATTAAAAAACAACCCTATATAAATCCATCAGAAGCAAACAAGGAGCCATGCAATGGATTGTTTCAAGGTCATTGTTATGAGCCAGAATATTGATTCAGATTAACAATGTAATGATAGCCCTGGAACCTGTTCTTTCAGAGACTGACCTCCAGCATTATTCTTTCTTCTTATCTGCCCCATAAATTCCTGAATTATTTCCATTATACAAACAGAGACTTAATGACAGCAATCAAGAATGGAAAAAAATGGGTTTGTGCCTTTCTATGGATTCTTTATGAACTAGCCATGAAAGTCTCCCCCCACCCCCCGGAATGAGGGTTTCTTTTTACCCTAGATTTAGCAACCACACTCCTTCAATTAACAGCTGAGAGCTTTGCATAGGCACTGCTGAGTCATTCAAGACTTCCAGCAAGAAATGGGAAAATATGATTTGACATTTGTGACTTTTTTGGGTGGGAGTGGGGCAGAAAAACAGCCTCTCAGGCCTTCCTTATACATCAAAGAAACTAAAAAGGGTACAAATCCATTTATTTTCTCATATTCAGATCACCGTTACTGACCTGGGTTTGTGTGCATGCACTCTCTGATGATACTAGAAACTCCTCACAGACTTTGCTGTACGGGACTAGCAAGTCAAAAACAAGACAAAGAAGTGCGTTATTTAGGACTGGTAAACAAGTGCCTAGCACACTGTTGGCACTTGTTATGTAAATAAAACTAGAGCCCAGGAGAAGGGGGCAGCATGGTAAAGAGTGTGAAGTTGAGAATAGGGAAGAGGTCTCAAAGGGAGGAGTAAAATGTAGAGATTAAGATGAGCATAGCAAGGAAGCGGAAAAGAGAATGAAATGACAGCAGAGACGCAGGTGAAGAAAGTATTACATAGAAGCCTCTAGGTGAGCTGGAATGGGCTGAAATTGATGTGATAAGAGACAGTGAGTGAATGGAGGAATTCAAAGAGGAGGGTGACATGGTCAGAGCAGTGGGAGAGGCAGATGGCTGATGATGCAATGGGAAGAGATGAGAAGCAGGGAGGTCAGACAGATGGTAAGTGGGCTGTAGTCCACGAAAGCTTATGCTCTAATAAATTTGTTAGTCTCTAAGGTGCCACAAGTACTCCTGTTCTTTTTTTTTTGGTAATCAAAGTGAGATAAGAGTAGCTTACGGACAAGGGTAAAGAAAAAGTCAAATGACACAGACAAGATAGATATTGGAGAGGTCAATGGAAATAATTTTGGAGATGGCAGCTGACACCAAGAAGAGATGTCAGAGGGGCAGCTAGAGATTCAAGAAAGGGTTGGGTGTTTTAAAGAGAAGAATTAGGAGTTACCCTGGTAAAGATGGTAGCTGAAGCAACTGAACAGGGTAGAGGAATGACCGGACTCTGAGAATGGGGAAGCCATGAAGGAAGAGTCAGTAGGGCCTGAGAAAAAACAAGAAAAGGTGTCACACTGTGATTAAGTGTCAAAGGTGGCAGACAGATACAGGAGGATGAGACTAGATAGGTCCCTTAGAGTTAGCTAGAAGTCAGTAAAATTGGTGACCTTGTTCATGGCAGTTTCAGTGGAGTGGAGGCAATGGAAACCCTTAGACAGATTGGAAGAGATCACCCAAAGAGTGGGTGGACAGGAAATCAAGACAGCAAAACTTTAAACATAAATAAATAAATAAATAAATAAATAAAATGCATACACTACACAGTTAAGAATTTTGGAAAGGTGAGAGAGGAAATAGGGCAGCAGTTAGAGGGTCATGTTAGTTTGCAGAATATTTTAGTTTTATCTTGGTGCAGGGATCACAAAATAAAGCAGA
This sequence comes from Chrysemys picta bellii, assembly GCF_011386835.1. Lineage (NCBI taxonomy): Eukaryota > Metazoa > Chordata > Testudines > Emydidae > Chrysemys > Chrysemys picta. The sequence goes on along the minus strand of NC_088797.1, from coordinate 123,636,868 downwards.
GGAGAGATCAGTTAAAGGGTAGTATTAAAGGGGGAACTAGGGACAGAGGGAAGTGAGAAGGAATGAGGTCAAGGGGGCAGACAGAGTTTAGACTTTAGAATAAGAAAGTAGGAGAGAGACTTCAGAGTCGGAAACAAAGGAGGTGGCAGTGGAATTAGGGTTTTAGTGATGGATCAGGAGTGAAAGATATTTCTAGGTCAATATATTCAATGCAGAACCGAAATAGTTTTCTTTTTGCAAGACTTGACATTAATCTGCTTCAGTGAAATAAATCCCTGACCAACTTTCAAAGGCTACTGAAGTAAATTGGTGAAGGAGGAATTGTAATTTACCTATTGGTCACTTTTACTTTTCATCTCTAGCATTTGGAAGCATTTACAGTTGCTAAAAACCTCTTGCCTCCAGAAATAGATTGAGTTCCATATATCCTACTCCAGACCAGGAAATCAGTACAAATAGGGAAGGAGTTGCTACTGCCACTTAACCTTCATCTTATAGTGTATATTTTTAGGATTGTCTGGCAAGATATTACTCTGTTATAGCAGAAATAAGGGAAGAGAAACTTGTGTCTCAGACTTTCCATGACTTGGTCAGATGACTAAAGGGAGGAGTATAAAAATATTGCTTGAGCATGCAGGGGTGTAATCAGGAATGCCAAAACACAACTGGAGTTGCAGCTAGCAAGGGATGTGAAAGGTAACAAGAAGGGTTTCTACAGGTATGTTAGCAACAAGAAAAAGGTCAGGAAAAGTGTGGGACCCTTAATGAATGGGTAGGCAACCTAGTCACAAGTGACGTGGAAAAAGCTGAAGTACTCAATGCTTTTTTTGCCTCGGTCTTCACAGGCAAGGTCAGCGCCCAGACTGCTGCACTGGGCAACACAGTATGGGGAGGAGGTGAGCAGCCCTCAGTGGTGAAAGAACAGGTTAAGGACTATTTAGAAAAGCTGAACATGCACAAGTCCATGAGTCCAGATATTATGCAGCCGAGGGTATTGAGGGAATTGGCTGATGTAATTGCAGAGCCATTGGCCATTATCTTTGAAAACTCCTGGCGATTGGGGGAGGTCCTGGATGATTGGAAAAAGGCAAACATAGTGCCCATCTTTAAAAAAGGGAAGAAGGAGAACCTGGGGAAATACAGACCGGTCAGCCTCATCTCAGTTCCTGGAAAAAAATCATGGACCAGATCCTCAAGGAAACCATTTTGAAACACTTGGAGGAAAGGAAGGTGATCAGAAACAGTCAACATGGGTTCACAAAGGGCAAATCATGCCTGACCAACCTGATTGCCTTCTATGATGAGATAATTGGATCTGTGGATATGGGGAAAGCAGTGGACATGATCTATCTTGACTTTAGCAAAGCTTTTGATACGGCCTCCCACAGTATTCTTGCCAGCAAGTTAAAAAAGTATGGATTGGATGAATGGACTATAAGATGGATAGTAAGCTGGCTAGATTGTTGGGCTCAATGGGTAGTGATCAATGGCTCGATATCTAGTTGGCAGCCGGTATCAAGCGAAGTGCCCCAGGGGTCGGTCCTGGGGCCGGTTTTGTTCAACATCTTTATTAATGATCTGGATGATGGGATAGATAGCACCCTCAGCAAGTTCGTGGATGACACTAAGCTGGGGGGAGAGGTAGATATGCTGGAGGGTAGGGATAGGGTCCAGAGTGACCTAGACAAATTGGAGGATTGGGCCAAAAGAAATCTGATGAGGTTCAACAAGAACAAGTGCAGAGTCCTGAACTTAGGATGGAAGAATGCCATGCACCGCTATAGGCTGGGGACCGACTGGCCAAGCAGCAGTTCTGCAGAAAAGGACCTGGGGATTACAGTGGACAAGAAGCTGGATATGAGTCAACAGTGTGCCCTTGTTGCCAAGAAGGCTAACGGCATTTTGGGCTGTATAAGTAGAGGCATTGCCAGCAGATCGAGGGACGTGATCATTCCCCTCTATTCGACATTGGTGAGGCCTCATCTGGAGTACTGTGTCCAGTTTTGGGCCCCACACTACAAGAAGGATGTGGAAAAATTGGAAAGAGTCCAGCAGAGGGCAACAAAAATGATTAGGGGGCTGGAGCACATGACTTATGAGGAGAGGCTGAGGGAACTGAGATTGTTTAGTCTGCAGAAGAGAAGAATGAGGGGGAATTTGATAGCTGCTTTCAACTACCTGAAAGGGGGGTTCCAAAGAGGATGGATCTAGACTGTTCTCAGTGGTACCTGATGACAGAACAAGGAGTAATGGTCTCAAGTTGCAGTTGTGGAGGTTTAGGTTGGATATTAGGAAAAACTTTTTCACTAGGAGGGTGGTGAAGCACTGAAATGGGTTACCTAGGGAGGTGGTGGAATCTCCTTCCTTAGAGGTTTTTAAGGTCAGGCTTGACAAAGCCCTGGCTGGGATGATTTAGTTTGGGATTGGTCAGGGGGTTGGACTAGATGACCTCCTGAGGTCCCTTCCAACCCTGATATTCTATGATTCTATGACTACAAAAACCTTTCATCTGAGGATCTGAAATCGCTTTACAAACATTAAGTACAAGAAAAAAGTGGAACTACAACATGTCAAACCTTATTGCTCAATCACTGAGTTTTTATGGCATCTCTTCACCACATACTGGTACTTCATTGTTTATGTGATCTGTAGATCTCCTGGAACTTGGAAGCAGGGAGATTGTCTACATACCAGTCTAAAGCACAAAGCACATTTGGGGCTTTATATAATGTGTAATTCTTTATCTATTGACATGGTTACAGGGCTGGCTGCACCTCTACCTCTCCCCGCTTCTGGTCTCTGAGTGCACCAGGTCTCAGGCCTGGTGCCTTTACCTGTCCCAGGCTGGAATTGTGCAATTCTCCCCACTCATAAACCAGGCCCTGGGCTACAGGACCTTGTGCATCACCTCCTTTTTATTTTACAAATCTGACTGAATTTAAGTACCCACAGTTCTTTCTTTCCTTCGGGAGTCTGTGACCAGTAATATATTGTGATCAGACAGCCTTCTTAAAACCAAAGTATTGTTTATTTTAAACAGTAGGAACAAAGCTTTTAGAGAAAAAAGGTTTTAAAAACAATCTACACTTATTTCTCTCTGACTTAAAGGCTTACCATCCGCTGACGGTAACCTTGGCAGGCCTAACTTTTTCAGAAATCCCAGAAGGTGCCTATCTTCGTTTGGTTGCCCCAAAATGCTCCTCTCCTCGTACCTCTCTTTTGAGAATATGTTCCTTTTTAAACCTTTTGATCTCCAGTATGTGTGGGCCTTTTCCTGCACTGGTATTATCTCATAACATCCCTCAAGTATCTGCAGAGAAGTAACTTATCTTGAGCCATTTGTTCACTCTCTGCTTGTCTTTACTTACAACTCATATTAAACTACACCAAAATATTCATAGAATAAATGGTCTAAGAACCAGGTCAACATACAATATTCATAAATTATTTCAGAGCAGTTCCAATTCCATGACACCCACATTACATAGGGATAAACTGATGCACAGAAGGGTAAAGTGAATTGCTTACAGAGTAAGTTAGTCACAGGACACAAGAGTCCCAATTCCCTAACCCCTGCTCTATCCAACAGAGCATCCTCACAACTACATTCACTCTCAAGCGACACTAGAAAAGTTCCTGTCTTTGGGCTTGACCCACCTACTTCTGACATAAGCTCTTGGGCTTAATCCAACTTCTGTTGAAGAAAATGGTAGCTGGACTGGTTTTAGGGCTACAGGATAAAACTTGTGCTTACACTTTCCACTTGTTTTGATGTCCTGTCAATGGACTGGTTCAAAGGATGTTAATCTTGGTTTGGAGCCAAATATCAATCTTTGTAAAAAGCAAGCTTTTACATAACTGAATGCCAATAGAAATGCTTTTTAAAAAAAATTCAACTTTTATTTTTAAAACCAAACTGACTTTGTTATTATTCAGCCTGAGGGAAAATTGGACGGTTAAAATCCGGAGATTTCATAATTTAAAGTGGGAAACATTGAGAACCCAGGAAAATCAATTTTTAAAAAAAATATTCAGCCATAACGGTTTCTTTCTCCAAACCATCTTCATGCAACTTCCAAATGAACCTGGTAGCTTTGACTGGCCAATCGGAATCCAGGTGTGGTGGGAAAACAGAATAGTCTGGATGGCTGTTGTCATTTTATCACTACCTCACATCCATAACTGGGCAGCACAGCTCTGGTACCTGCCACCTGTGTTGGGAAGGAGTCAACACAGAGAGAAAAACTACGAAGCCCAAGATTCTCCTTGAGATCAGTTTTACCATCCATCTCCTCAGAAATATTTGGGAGGCCCCTTGTTCTGTCAGTGCTAGCAAATAATTCTGGACTGGTAATAGAACCTTAGGTCATGCATGACATTGTGTTAATACTTAGATTATAAGCTCTTTGGGGCAGGGACTGTCATTTTGTTCTGTGTTGGGACAGCATCTGGCACTATATGACACCGGTCCATGCCAGGGGGTTCCTGAGTACTACTGCAATACAAATAATATCCTTATCACTAATTAATGCAATGTCAGCAACTTTCTGGAACTGAAAGGTTTTCCATTCCTCCACAAACAGTTTGATACCAAGTTCAGCTCCTACCTACCGCTCTGCCCTTGTTTCTTTTTATTCCACTTCCCCAGTCTTCATTGTGCCCTTCTCCATATTAGCTGTGACTTATTCCATGCAACCTTCTTCCTAATGTACCCCCCACCACATTATCATTTTCTAAGACCCTCCTTAAATAATACTTCTTTCAAGAATATTATAAGTCTTAGCCCTTCCCATAGTAGAGAATAAAACAGATGAGAGACTTAAAAAAAAATGTAACTAACAAGAAGTCGTTGACATTACTGCTCAAGCTGCTTTTCTATCTGAGGTCTTGTCTACACTATAAAATTAGGTCGGCTTAGCTAAATAGCTCAGAGATTTGAAAAATCCACAGCCCTGAGTAGCATACTTAAGCCAATTTAAATCCCTGTGAATTCTTCCATCAACCTACCTACTGCCTCTCCGGGAGTAGGATTACTTACACCGACAGGAGAATCCCTCTCGTCAGCATAGATAACGTCTACACTGAAGCACTATAACAGCTGCAGCTGTGCCACTGTAGTGTTTCAAGTGTAGACAAGCCCTAAATGGTTAAAAGAGAATATAATCATTGTAATATCTTAGTACTATACCTCATGGACATTCATGAATTTATATTCATCCCTCCGTGAGATAGGAATGCATCATCATCCCCATTTTAGACGGAGAACTGAGGCACAGAGAGATGAAGGGTCTGATCTTTGGAGGTCCTGAGTATCCAGAATGCCCAATCTAAGTCAATGGCAACTAGAGGTGCTTGGCCCATCTGAGAATCAAATGCTACGCCGTTTGCCCAATGTCACACAGGAAGTGACCAAGGTGGGAGGCAGAGGTGGGAATCCAGCTCTCTCAAGTCCCAATCCAATGTCTCAATTCAAGGCCATCCTGCCTCCCCTTTGCATCCTACCCCTTGTCTAGGATTGTCTGTTTGAATTGGACAGCCAGCTCACCTTCTTTGTGCGTAACACACCAGACAGTTTTTGTGTCATATAAACAACAGTAGCATTACAACAGGATCCCTGATACAGTGAGTGGGGGGGGGGCAGAAGAAGCAAGTAGGGGGCCCTGCCAAACACAGGACGCAATGACACCACACCCTGCTGTGACCCCAAGCGCTAGTCTAGACACCACTCTGCTCCAGAAACCAAGTACAGGGCCAGAGCCTCTGGCACAACCCCCCCCCCCCCTCCAGCTAAACTGCCCCTACCCCCCCAAACTTACACCCTCCCACCGGCGCGCTCTCCCATCACGCCCTGGACCGTGTGCCCTCCCTCAGGGGATGGCGGTGAACCACCCACACCCTGCCCCAACCTGTCCCCTGCCCACGTCGCTGCCAGGGAGGGGCCAACGGGGGGGGGGTCAGGAAAGGGGAGTACACCCGTCCCCTCCCCCCACGCGGGGCAGTCAGAAAGAAGGGCGCCCCCGCGAGGGAAAAAACACCATCTTACCCGCCCGAGAGCTCAGCGCGCTCCTATTGGCCCCTCGCGGGCTCTCCGGGATCACGTGGAAGAGGACGTTAACTACCGTTTAAGCCGGTCCTCTAACCCCGCCCTTTTCTCCAGCCGGCGAGTGAGCGTGAGGGGAGGGGAAAAAGTCTCCGGGCTCGCCTGTCCGTGCGCATGCGCCAAGGGGGGGGGGGAAGTCGGTAAATGGAGGGGGGTGCGCGCGCGCGCTAGAGAGGTGAGGCTCGGCCGGGCGAGCGCGCCGCGAGAGACGGTTCCGGACATGGGGGCGAGAGGCGCGCGCGAGCGAGTGACTGACTGACTGAGGGAGAAGACGGAGGCCGCCGCGGCTGGAGGAGCCTGACGCTCCGCCCCTCCCCCAGCCGGCCCTGAGCGAGGAGACGCCGGTTGCCGCCCGGAGAGAGAGCGGCCGCCTGGGCTCTGCGCCTGTGAGGAGGAAGCGGGGAGACGCCGTCTCCTGCCCTGGGACCCTGCCGCCCTCCCCGGTGTAACTAGGGGGACCGGACATCCCTTCCTCGGGGGCTGCCGGGGGACCCCGCGCCCCTCAGGGAGAGGAGGCGAATCCCACTCCGGGGAGAGGGGGCCCCAGGTGCCGGCCCCCCCCCCCCCCGCGCCAGCGAGCCGTCTCCAGTGGGGTAGGAGCCTCCACCCAGGATGTGAGTGAGGAAGTTCGTGCTTCGTCCCCACCCAGCCTCGGACGCTGAAGCCTCCGTTCCCGGGGCGAGCGGAGACCCGGGCGCTTGTCGCCGATGTGACGGCCCCGCAGCCGGCTGTTGTCGAATAGCGATTCAGGGAGAGACTCGAGGCGGGGAAATAACCCAGCCCGCTAAGCACCGAGGGGGATCTCATCCCGCCCCCTGCCTCCGCGCTGCACCACCGGGCCAGGGGCTTTCCACGCGCGGCCGCGTGGGGGGCTCGTGCGGGGCAGCGCACCGGCAAGACACTTCTTAGCTTTTCCCTTGCCGGAGAAGGTGGAGTGAGACCTCGTGAGACGCTGCTCAGAGAGCTGCTGCTGTTCCCACCCTCTGCGGTTTTCTTTTAATTTTGGAACAAGTTTGGGTTTTTTTGAAGGGAGGAAAAAATGTCTTTCTTTAACTTTCGTAAAATCTTTAAGCTCGGTGGCGAGAAGAAAAAGAAACAATATGAGAACGTCAAGAGAGACTTGAATCCGGAGGAGTTCTGGGAGATTATAGGAGAGCTGGGAGATGGTGCTTTTGGTAAAGTGTTCAAGGTAAGAGAGAACTTGACAAGTGGCAACTAAGCCTCATGTGATATTGTTTCTTGAAATAAGTGCATCGCAAGCTTACCCTTCTATACAGCCTGTTGTCTGAGGATCTCAAAGCATCCTTCTAACCTAGGTAAGTATTATGCCCATTTTACACTTTGGGAAACTGAGGCAAATAGGTTGTGATTTGCCCAGTCACATAGCCAAACATTGACAGCACTGTGCTACCTGAAATTCCTAATCATCACAAAGAATCATAGAAACTGGAGATGGAAAAGTCCTATTAGGTCATCGGCCCGCCCTCTCCTCCAACCCGCCACTGCTGAGTTGTTCCCTGCTCCTGCATTTTTTTCCCTCCAGTGTTTTGTTCAGTCTGGCTTTTAATCTGTCAAGGGATAGGCTTCTCTAGTCAGGCATAAGCTCAGTTTTCTTTCCCTGGCTACTTTATCAAACTTAAAAGTAAAATAGACTTAAATGTCTCTTATAGTAGCATGAGTGCTGATCTTGTGATATTTTTAATGAGTTCATTTGCCTTAATAGAATATCTTGTTCTCTTATCAGATTGAATTAAATGCCCCAGGGCTATCCAGGTTTTTCTTTTTTTAAGGATGTGTGTGCTGGCTGTCCTAACTTGTTTCAATGACTTGATATAAAATGTTGAAATATAGCAATATAAGTTATATTTGTATAGGCTATTTACTATCTGAAACTTCACAGAAGAAACCTACATTGTAATAGTTTTAAATTTGTTTCATAAAGACACTATCAGATGTCAAGAAATAAACTCATGCCTTCAAACATTCTTCTCTGCTGACTTTGGGTTTCACACAGGGTGTCAATGCCTCTAGTTTGTTTTATGGAGTGTGTGGTGTTTGATGTTTCTTGATGGCAAGGAGGGAACTGCAGCCTCAAGCTCATTAGGGAACAGATATGATGCAGGAAGGTGATATCTTGAGCAGATTCATGGGACAGGGATAAAGTGTAGAAAAAAGGATGATGCATTGTTGCTGGAAAGTAACTGTTTCAGTCAAGAAGTTTTCATGTTTAAAATACTACATTTCAGTGGGAATACAAAATGGTTTACACCAGGGGTTCTCAGCCTTTTTCTTTTTGAGTCCCCCTCCCCCCAGCATGCTATAAAAACTCCACGGCCCACCTGTGCCACAACAACTGTTTTTCTGTAAATAAAAGCCAGGGTTAGGGGGTAGCAAGCAGGGCAATAGCTTGGGGCCCTTTGCCACAGGGGGCCCTACGAAGCTAAGTTGCTCAGACTTTGCCTTCAGCCCTGGGTGGCGGAGCTTGGAGCCCCAGGCTTCAGCTCCAGGCAGTGGGGCTTTGGCTTTCTGCCCTGGGACCCAGCAAGCCTAATGCCAGCCCTGCTTGGCGGACCCCTGAAACCTACTCGCGGCCCCGCAGGAGGCCCTGGATCTTGGTTGAGAACCACTGGTTTACACAGTTTCCTTTTCCTCCAGCAAATAGCTGCTATTCTGGACAGAAGCAATCCTGGCATTTTCTTATGTTTCTTTTCCAGATTGTTAGAGGGAATAACGCTTTCCATTAACGTTTTTTAAATTGCATCTGTTGCATGCTTTCCTTTTCACTACGGCCATGTCTGCGTACAGCGCTGCAGTGACGTAGTTGTACCGACACAGCTGCGCCACTGCAGCGCATCTGTTGAAGAGCTCTCCCGTCAGTGTAAAAAAACTCACCTCTGCGAGTGGCAGAAGGTATGTCGATGGAAGAAGCTCTTCCACTGACGTGGCACTGTGCACGCAAGCGCTTATGTCGCTGTAACTTATGTCGCTCGGGGGTTGTAATATTTACAAACCTGAGCAACGTAAGTTTTGCCGACATAATCTGTAGTGTAAGATATAGCCAAACTCAGAAAACTTCTTCTAATTCCAGAGTCTGGTTTTCAGGACTCTTCTATGTAAATAACATCCTTTTAAAGGAACACAGAACTTGATTATTTTATTTTTTTAAAAGCAAAGTTGAGATTTTCAAAGCAGGGATTGGTACATCTTCCAAGAAAATAAATGGATGATGTGTATCTAAATCCGTTAGATTGTTTTGAAAATGTCAATCGAATCTGGGTAAAATCATGTAGTGAGCTCCCCTGAGAGCAGCACCAGTGATCTTGTGATACCAGTGCATGATGCAGAACAGTGAAATTGTTCATTTTGGCATTTTGAGTATGAACGAAGTAAACCTAATAAAAGAGATTTAGCTCCCCCCACAGTAAGTACACATTTTTCAGCAGAAAGTGTGACTTCTAATTTGATGATGTCTCTGCATTCAGAAAACAAAACTTTTAAATGCTGAAGTTGTTCACAATTTTAACAATTTTCAAACTAAAAATATTTTTAAAGACTATTGGTATTTAGATTATAGTATTAATGACACTTGGAATTCCACAGTCTTGTGAGAGAACAAGTAACAAACTTTTTTAGTTGAATGCAAAAATCTGTCAATTTTCACATATTTTAACACTACTGAAAACTCCCTCAATTTTAAAAAGTGGAAAGTGGCCGATAACTAGCAGTAGGATTGCTCATATTTTCTGAGGAAGATGTCTAAACTACACATCCTATATGTATTGTAGCTTGTTCACTGAGGCTGTTACACAGAAACTTAGTTCCAAGTGTTGGAGTACGTCACAATCTTAACTCCTTTACATATCCTGGCGGTTTCTAAACAGAGACGCATAACATGTTTGACTAAAATTATTGGAAAGATGTTGAATTATTTCAATAAAGCAGACCTGTTGCCTTTTAAAGACAATTTGTATTTAGTGATTTATAAAACAACGAATTCATACCAACACATTTTGGAAAAACTACTTCCTCGCCTCCTTCCTCTCCCCCCCCCCCCCCCCCGCCTCCAAATTATCTTTTTGAGCATGCCATTCTTTGCTAATGTCATTAATGTGCTTTAGTACTGTGTGTGTGTGTATATATACTAACTACATCTTGAATACCAATAAATGGTTAAATTACAAAGCAAGTATAAATAAATCTGCTGAAAAGTGATTAGAGCTAAGCTTTATCTGGCATCCAGAAGGGGGTGGGGCAAATAGAGCTGTTCAGTCACAATTCCATTCTGAAACTAACAGCCAAACCATGTTAGTTAAGTAGATCCCGGATCTCAAAGCCTTTTTACCCAGTGAATCTAAATCAAGCCACCTTTGTTATCTTGCATAAAAGCAGTGAAGAGTACTCAAGTGTCTTCTCATAGAAGTATTAGTTTTTATTCCTTGAGTGAACATAATTTTCATGGATACCTGAATGTCAGAAGCTTAAGGGAAATAACGTACTACTTCCACAGCCCAGTTTTCTCTGAATTGGATTTAAGTAGACTAAAACATTTTTTTTATGTTAAGACCCTAGGAACCTTTGTGTAAATGTCCGTATTCTCAAAGTTTCAGCAGATTTACAATAAAAGAACACTAAACAAATCAGATTTTGTTTCTTGGGTATTTAATGCAAAACAAAGATCAGGGTGCTTACTTGATATAGCTTACATTTATAGAAACATCTTTTAAGTAGTCATAATTCATTTTCAGTTGACAAAATATGCTTAAGCAACCCCCTAAAACAACATTTTTCTTGAACATATTTGTTACTATTGGTCATATGAAATTGACTTGATTAATTTTATTAATATAAATTTATTTAATACAGGATATATTAACCTAACAAAATGTAGTTGAAGTCTTTAGGATATCTAAGTTGTGGGTTAAATTTTTTTCTGCTAATGGTATGGTTCTTTTTCTCTTCCTAATCATTTATCTGCTTCCAGTTCAATTCAGTTTTATTAGATTGCATATGACATGTCTCTTGCAAATACAAAAAGAAAAATATACACAATCTAAAACAAAAACATCCATATAATTTAAAATGTCAATCAGAAATGCATAAAAACTCTTCTTTGGTACAATGCTAAAAGACCAAAAATTGCCACCGATGTAATTACTACTAGGGATTGAGAAAATACTTAAAACATCTTTTGAAATAATGTTAAAAAAAAAAAAGAGGGAGAGGTAAAATCCACTGTGCTCTCAGAAGCTGAAAAATTCTGTAGTTCAAAAATAATGAGGTAGCCCTTCCAACACTCTAGATTTACATGGGCAAAAATAAAAATGTGAAGGAACTTGTTCATATCTGCCTCTAAGGATAGCAATTTCCATGGTTTGGAATCTTGGTTAAATGAGGATTTGATAACTCATTAAAATGAAAACATGACTATCTTCAAAGTAGAGAACCAAAAGGCAAACTTAGACTCCTGAATCACAGCCAGATCTTCTTTTTGGGTAATATCTTTCACTGTCTGTTGGAGTAGTTGATGATGCTGATTAAAATATATTGACAATAACTGAGTAATATAAAATCTCAAGCTAGCTATAATAAATTGGAGAGTCTTATACCATGGAAACAATACACAGGTTGTTCCTCCCATCTCCTGAAGGCAAAGATGGGGCAGTCTATAATCTGAAAGAGTACAGATCTTAAACCAAAATTTAAGAAAAGCAATACAAGTTCTACTATGTACAGCTCTACTAATAAAAACACCTACCATGTCACATAAAAGCCAAGGCGGAGGGGGTGAGAAAATGAAGGAATAAAGTTTCTTAAAAAATTATTTGAATGATCGCTATGGCCGAAACTTGGCCTCTAAACCAAACTTCGACCCCGCAGAGAATCTGCCTTATTTCAGCATTACAAATTCCTGGCGCTGTGGCAACTCTGTTCTCCCATGCAAGCAGGTAGAACAGAGCACCCCTTGAGCAGAACTAAGGGCCTTTTGTTTTAAGTCTTTATGATAACGTGACGAATGGCCCGGATGATGAAACTTTATCCCTAAGTAAGTAAAAGCAGAGACTTGTTCTACAAGGTGGCCTTCTATCTTCCACTCAATTTCAAGAGGATTCTTCCTAAATATCATGATGATGGTCTTATTCTAATTGAGAACCAGGTCTCAAAGTGCACTAAAAAGATCTCATAACTGGCAGAGTCCTCTTGAAGTTAGCAATAAAACAACCATGTCATCGGGATAACTCTTGTTACTATATTCCAGTTCAATAAATAGTACAAACTTTCTGGTCCTGAAAGCATTTGTACTGATCTGCTCATGTCGTCTTAGCCCGGGCAGGCTGAAATGGGCTATCCATGCATTCAGGTTCATTAACTTACTGAACTTCTAAATAACATTTAGCAATATCTTTGATACTAGTTAGGTAAAACGTATAAATAGTTCAATTAAAAACTAATATTCCCACTGTAAATATCTCCCAGCTAGATCAGGGTGGCTACATAACTGGAGACTGCTGCTGGTCTTTCTCCTATTATAGGGATGGTTAAGGTTGGATAAGGCTTTTCATTCTAGTTAGTTTTCAGGCACCCAAAACTTCCACCTTTTAGGCAGATTTCCTGCCCCCCGCGTCTCTCCCCTCCCCCCCGTTTGCTGTGTGCTGGGGGGTTAATTGTTTAGGGAGTTTGAACAAAAACAATTGTTCATTCTGAGTATGAGGAGAGTGGAGGGGGAAAAACTTTCCCTATTGTTTTTATATATTTGAAAATTTTCAGGGAGAATGAAAATCACTTTTTTTTAGGGGGGGAAATAGTTCTGATGCAAATTCTTTGATTTCATCAAGGTCTGACTCTTTGGAAAATCATTTTGGGGGTGGTCTACTCGTGGTTGTAGCTACAATTTAAATTGATTTAGAAAGTGATTTGGTTAAATTGGTGATACTCATGTGGTCTCTCTTTTTTCAGATTAAAAGGCCATATATTTAATTCAATTCAATAAGGAATTGTTTTAAACTAAATCAATATAGGGAACTCAAACTGAAATTAAGAGCTACCACATAACAGGTTTCATCAAATCACTTTATAAACTGATTTATTTAATATGGTGTTCAGATTGTGGGTAAACAAGCCTTTGGTGTACATAATGTTGTTCATGGGTTGGTCTTGATATACTCCTAAAATTCACTGCTAAGGATCCTGTATTTTACGTGTATGCATGACTAATTTAACGGCAAGAATGCCCCACTTAGCCCTCTGAATCAATCAGAAGTGGCCAAGATCCACTTCCAGTTTAATCTGCCAGTTTGGCTTGTGAGAAGAAAATTACTTAATACTTAGCTTACAGAAGGGTATGATCTTTCCTAACCTCTAGGAAGTGTTTTCCACCCAGGCTCCTCTAGAGGACGCTCTGCCAATAAGTCTACTCCCTACAATCTCTTGGCCTAAGTGCAGTATCCTATTTTTATATACAGTTGTTCATCAGAAAAAGTTGTCTTGCAAATATTTTAATGTTCGTGCTTCTTGTTTTGTCCAGTGTGATAGACCCAGACCAGTTGGGAACAGCAGAGTAGTAGAAGGGAGATATACTGGCCACTGGATAAGCAGTTTTCTGTTCCCTGAGTGACCAGAGCAGGGGCTGCTCCAGGCTAATGAGAACACCTGACTCCAATTAACCTGCTAAGAGTCAGGTGAGGCAGTTAAGCACCTGACTCTAATTAAGGCCCCTCTGATGCTATAAAAGGGCTCACTCCAGTCAGGCCAGAAGAAGTTAGGGGAGAGGAAGTGCGTGTGAGGAACTGGGAGCAAGAGGTGTGCAAGAAGCTGAGAGAGTAGGCGTACTGCTGGAGGACTGAGAAGTACAAGCGTTATCAGACATCGGGAGGAAGGTCCGATGGTGAGGACAAAGAAGGTGTTGGGAGGAGGCCATGGGGAAGTAGCCCAGGGAGTTGTAGCTGTCGTGCAACTGTACCAGGAGGCACTCTAGACAGCTGCAGTCCGCAGGGCCCTGGGCTGGAACCCAGAGTAGAGGGCGGGCCCGGGTTCCCCCCAAACCTCCCAACTCCTGATCAAACATAGGAGGAGTTGACCTGGACAGTAGCTTCTACCAGAGGGGAAGGTCTCTGGATTGTTTCCTGACCCACAGGGTGAAACTGTGAGGCGAGCAAATCCGCCAATAAGCGCAGGACCCACCAAGGTAGAGGAGGAACTTTGTCACACCAGTTATTGTCCTATGTCTAGGGTGACAAAACTTTGGCTCATGTTAGATGTTCACAGGACCTGTACTGTTTTCTTATCAGAACTCAGAAAATCCAAATCCTGTTTTGCTCTATATGAAGGCAACAAGAGTTTCCCAACTTCATTTTTGCTGGCTTAGCATAGGTATACGAAGTGGTGAAATTTTCTTGGCCTAACAAAGCCCGTTCTTCTCTCTACCGTTGTTTTTTGGGTTGAAAGAGAGAAAGTTGTCCAGAACAACCACAGTCTCCAAATTTTCCAAATTTTCTACTAAACCTAATCTAGACTGGAAAATGTTTGCTGGTACAGTTGTACTGGGAAACCCACCTAATGTAGATGCAGCTTATATTGGCAAAAAGTACTTTTGATGGTATAATTTATACAGTTTCCCCAAGCAAAATAAGCTATACCAGCAAAAGCACTTTTATGCCTTTATACGTGTTACGGTGTTTTGGGGTCCACCAAGACTAGCAAGGGATTCTGTCTCTGGCTGCCCTGTAACCTTGGGTGGGGATCTTTATGCTGTGCAGAAATAGTTCAGATCCTGGACACCGGTAGCAAGCCCACAAACGTAAGGTCTCAGGCTCTCACCAGCCTAGTTACTCTTTGCAGGGTGACACTGTGACATTACCTAGGGTACAGTCTGGACTGATAGACAACTGTGTCCCCTCAATTCCCCAGTCTGGGGTGCCTTTTACACTACTTTGTTATGAGAGCAATCACTTCTGGTCTGCTCTCACACTGTCTCCAGCATGTAAATCACTCCCAGCTATACTGTGAAGGCTATAGCCAGCCACTCATGAATTACACTGCAGGACAACACCAGCAAGCTTCCAGTCCCAAACTTCCCCCCAGTATATGTGCTTGTATTGTCCAGGAGGGTGCTCTGCAATACAAGATGCACATTAAAGTCAGTCATTTATTAATAGAAAATGATATGCACAAATCTTGTTATCCCAAATGGAATTTCCCAGACACTTCAACCCAAACACATTGGTGTAGATAAAACAACAAAACAAATGTATTAACTACAGAAAGATAGATTTTAAGTGACTACAACTAATGAGGTATACAAGTCAGACTTGGTTACAAAGAAATATAGAATTTTTTTTTAACCTGCCCCCTCTCTCCTGCCGAGGAGTGGCCACTTAATCAGGTGGTGATCCATTTGATTTTGTTGACACCTGGAGGAGGCATTTGGCTAGCCTTTTGTCTCTGGTGAACTTATTTGTGACTGACCTCCAGAACATATTGGAACATGTCTTGGTTATATTATACAGTGAAATCTTATGTCTTTACTAGGGCTGTCAAGCGATTAAAAAAATTAATTGTGCGATTAATGATAGAATACCATTTATTTAAATAGGTTTTGGATACTTTCTACATTTTGAAATATATTTATTTCAATTATAACAGAATAAAAAGTGCACAGTGCTTACTTTATATTTTTGTTTTTTACAGTGCAAGTAGTTGTATAAAAATAATATAGTATTTTTCAATTCACCTAATACAAGTACTATAGTGCAATCTCTTTAGAGCCTACAAATCCACTCAGTCCTACTTCTTGTTCAGCCCATCGCTCAGACAAAAAAGTGTGTTTACATTTACGGGAGATAATGCTTCCAGCTTCTTGTTTACAGTGAGAACAGGAGTTTGCATGGCATTGTTGTAGCCGACATCGCAAGATATTTATGCGCTAGATGCACTAAAGATTCATATGTCCCTTCATGCTTCAACCATCATTCCAGAGGACATGCATTTCATGCTGATAATGGGTTCTGCTTGATAACCATCCAAAGCAGTATGGACTGATGCATGCTCATTTTCATCATCTGAGTCGGATGCCACCAGCAGAAGGTTGATTTTCTTTTTTGGTGGTTTGGGTTCTGTAGTTTCCGCATCGGAGTGTTGCTCTTTTAAGACTTCTGAAAGCATGCCGTACACCTCGTCCCTCTCAGGTTTTAGAAGGCACTTCAGATTCTTAAACTTGGGTTGAGTGATGTAGCTATCTTCAGAAATCTCACATGAAATCTTCTTTGCTTTTTGTCAAATCTCCAGTGAAAGTGTTCTTAAAACGAACATGTGCTGGGTCATCATCCAAGACTGCTATAACATGAAATATATGGCAGAATGCAGGTAAAACAGAGTAGGAAACATACAATTCTCTCCCAGGGAGTTCAGCCACAAATTTAATTAATGCATTCTTTTTTTAACAAGTGTCATCAGCATGGAAGCATGCCCTTTGGAATGGTGTCCAAAGCACAAAGGGCTACATAAGTGCCATGCGAACACCTGTTCTCACTTTCAGGTGACGTAAATACAAAGCGGGCAGCATTATCTCCCATAAATGTAAACAAATTTGTTTGTCTTAGTGATTGGCTGAACAAGAAGTAGGACTGAGTGGACTCGTAAAACTTTAGAACCTACATTGTTTTGTTTTTGAGTGCAGTTATGTAACACAAGGTTCTACATTTGTAAGTTGCACTTTCAGGATCAAGATTGCACTACAGTACTTGTATGAGGTGAACTGAAAAATACTATTTCTTTTGTTTGCCATTTTTACAGTGCAAATATTTGTAATAAAAATAACATTATAAAGTGAGTACTCTTTACTTTGTATACGCTGTTGTAATTGAAATTAATATATTTGAAAATGTAGAAAAACATCCAAAAATATTTAATAAACTTCAATTGGTATTCTATTGTTTAACAGTGAGATTAAAACTGCGATTAATTGACAGCCCTAATCTTGGCATAAAATATTGCCACACATGTTTTACCAGGAAAATAATGATCAGCAAATCATGAGTTTTCAAATGATATCTTACACAGTATGCTTTGTACAATATTTAACATAGTCTTGTATAAATGTGTCAATATAGGGGAACAGACCCCAATAGTGCTTCCAATCCCAAGTCTCCTTAAATAAATCCTTCCTGATTTCTTAAGTACCAGACACTCTGACCTTTCCCCTGGTTCATTACCCCTGAAGACGTGAAGCCAGCTTCCCCAGGTATCAACTTACTTTAGCATACGCACTCAATGCAGTTTGCACACCAGAGACCTGATTGGGGTAAAAATAAAAGTTTATTCAATGAAAAATCACAAATTAAAAGCTAAAATAGTAAGGGGAAGTAAACATCTACAAGTTACACAGAAAATAAACATAAAAATGCAACTTCAAGTTTTACACTTTCATATTAGATAAAATCCCTTTCCTAATACAAGTTATCTATGGCCTTAAGACATACCCTTTACCTATAGGAGGGATCCAACGTTCACAGACAGCCTCCTAGCCGGAGGCTGTCCCTCCAGTTCTGGATAAAAACCTTCAGTACCAACCCTTTTTGTAAAAGCCTGCCCCTTCCCCAACCCTCTAACCAAGAGTCACCATGGACTTTCAGAGTGGGTAAATTCCCTCTTGATTTGATAGCCTGGATGGTCTGTGTCTTCTTATTAATCTGTAATGGTTTGGTTTTGTATAAATACTTGGCTTGGGAGGTGCTCACTGCCCTGCTGTGAGGTGTAGATGAAATTGTACAGATTATGAGCACAGTTCTCTCTATATATAAATACCTATATTCATAAATAGAATCTGTATAAAGCTCATAATGACCAAGTTCAGAACATTACAAGCTTTCATAAAAGACTGTACTCAATATACTTTTATAGTACAATAATACAGTATGCAATCAGTTGGCTTAACGGTTCATTTTGGGGGTTTAAAACTTCTGTTCTCCCCTTAGGACCCTGATTGTCACACCTTTATGTACACTAGGGATTTGGCTGGTGTAGAAATGTGGGCAGTGGTGGTGTGTTTTTTTGTTTGTTTTTAAACACAAGTCATCCCCCTAACAGACATTTTCATACTGGCAAAAGTTTCTAGTGTAGATGTGGCACACCGTATTCACTAGAAAATATGTTCTCTCAATAGAGACTTATTGAGATCTATCCCAGGCTGTTCCAGTCCTCAGGTGTTTTGTTTATTGGGGCTGAGGTTAAATTAACCTTCCTTTACTGTTTTATTTATATTAGGAAAGTGGCTTCACAGTGAGGGTCTACTTATTATTATTGTCTCTATCCTAGCTTGTAACTTTTGTCTAATACATAAAGGAGAAGTTCTTCTCTTCCTTCTAGTTTCTTTTAGGGTGTATACCCATTTAGTTCCATTTAAATTTTGCATGCTGACATGTTTTACATTAATTAAAGTTTCAGCACTGGAAAAAACCTAGTCTGGAGTAAGGGGGTGAGTGGAGTTGAATTGGCTAGCAGATCAAAAAATAAGTTTTTGATTGGCTATCATGTGAAATCTGAAATCTGCACAAGGAGTTATAACCCATTGGTCTGCATTTGGAAACCCTGGGGCACAGGGAAAACCAAGCAGGTAGAAAATTCTTCCTTTATCAAATTATTGGTATCTTCCATTCCAATGCAGGTGAATCAGTAATACTAATCAAATGAAGCTAAGTGCACCCAGAGATTTTAGTACACAAAAAATTAGTGGAGGATTTTTGGTAGTCTTGATTCAAAATTGTTTTTGTATTTATAAAATATTTTGCTCTAATCTGTCTCGACTCATAGCTTCATGTATAAACTGAAAAAATGCATGTTTTTTCTTTTCATTATCTGAACATAAGGTCTGGAACGGATAATAGCTTTCTTTGTTGTATTAGACTATTGCATAAATACATGTTAAATATGTCAGTATGGGGAGCAAATAGTTTAGACTATTAATATATTTGAATAGAAGTGAAAAATAGCCTTATTGTAACGGATGTAGGTGTTTACTGTTAGGCTGTGTTGGGAATTTCATAAACAGCTAGACGCAAATTAATTTCTCCTTTAAAAAAAAAAATGAATAGTGAAATAATGAAATTGCACTTGTCACGAATTCAGATTGGATTTCCATTTAGGTACTGTTACTTTTTGTCAGAAATGGGCAATGAGAGGTGGAGAAGAAACAAGTCAGGGTACATTTATGCTACAAGCGCTGCAGCTGCACCGCTTTAGTGTAGATCGGGGTAGGCAACCTATGGCACGTGCGCCGAAGGCGGCACACGAGTTGATTTTCAGTGGCACTCACACTGCCCGGGTCCTGGCCACCGGTCCGGGGGGCTCTACATTTTAATGTAATTTTAAATGAAGCTTCTTAAACATTTTAAAAACCTTATTTACTTTGCATACAACAATAGTTTAGTTATATATTATAGACTTCTAGAAAGAGACCTTCTAAAAATGTTAAAATGTATTACTGGCATCCGAAAACTTAAATTAGAGTAAATAAATGAAGACTCGGCACACCACTACTTACTACAGTGATGGCAGGGGTTTTTCCATCGCTGTACTAAATCTCCTTCCCCCCCCCCCCCCCCCCCGAGATAGGTAGCTAGGTTAATGGAAAGAACTGTCGACCTAGGTAGCCTACAGCAGGGCTTAGGTCAGCATCACTATGCGTCTCATGGGTGTGAATTTTTTACACCTTTGGGCGACCTATCTAGGTTGATCTGCCTTTTAGATGTAGACCACACTTCAGTTTATTTTTACTCAGATGTAACATGAATTCTTAAAATAACAGCATTGTTTACTGTTATTTAATTAAAACACTTACAAACTCATATTCTTTATTTAATCTCTACTTCCTAAGTATAGCTCATCATTGCGTTAAGCAGGCCTAAGGAGTTTGTCTTCTGGATATGGCTTTTGAAACAAAGATGAAAGCTTACCATGTGTAGAAAACTAAGGATTTTTTTTAGTCTCCCTGATCAGCTTGGTCAGCTGCTCAAAGTCAAAACTATCCTTAATGTTGCAGTGCCCCAGGAAGTATGGAGAGAGAGAGTGTTAACTTTAGTTTTCACACTATTGTAAATCATTTTATTAAAGAACATGAGACTATCAGGTAAGAATAAGGCAGTCTTTCTCATGATTAAACAGTAAGAAACAGTCTTGTTGCACATAGCTGTATATGCTTCCTTGTTGCCTCTGTCACTTTGGGGTTTTGAGAGGGAGTGGGTAGA
The DNA here is from genome assembly GCF_011386835.1 of Chrysemys picta bellii. NCBI lineage: Eukaryota > Metazoa > Chordata > Testudines > Emydidae > Chrysemys > Chrysemys picta. Next base: position 123,616,531 of record NC_088797.1, on the reverse strand, counting down.
GCAGGAAAAACTTACCTACAACCAGTAAACTATTGTTTGAGAATTTTACTATTTATATTTTTAATGGATCCCTACTGAAGATGGTCATCTTTCTTCTTTATAAAAGGTTTCTCTTCAACATACCCACACCAATGAAATGTTTTAAATAAGCAAGATGGATACCACAAGTTGTTTAATGCCCCCTCATTTTCTGTATATCCTTGTGTCATTTGGTGTATGAGAGTTATGCACTGTGGGTCCTGATCATATAAATAATATGTTGTCTACATTTTACTCTTGAATGCAGTGAGCACACAAGGGCACAGAGGATAAATATAGAATATGTTCATGATCACTCCCTTTCCTTTACCAGGCAGTCATCTTTTCCAAAGCGTGAGCTCAGCTATATAAATTGTTCTGACACTCTAGTTAAGTACCTTATTTGAAATAGGAAACGCTTACTTTAATTTCTGATGAGTTTTCTAGTACTCTGCATCACCTATACTTACAAAATTTCTAATTTTTAAGATCCAGAAATCTATGCATAGTCTATTATAGTTAACAATCTATCTGTAACATCTTGAACTGTTACTGACATTTTTATTCTCCAGATTGTTTGTATATACTTTATATAGTAGGACAGATGCAACCATTTAAGGTTGTACAACCATTTCCATAATAAAGTCCTATTTTTGAGCTGTCATAACTTTGAACAGTGTTTAAGCATTACATTTTTCATGATCTGTTTATGAAGTTGTGTTTTCTTGAATGTTCATCCACTTCTGAGGGAGAAAAGTTCTTGATTTTGCTTGCTTTTAACAGGCCTTACATTTAAAGTGGCTAAAATTTTAGAGTTGCATCTTTGGTATGAAAATAGTCCTCAGAGGAGCAATACACACACATTCTAGGTGAAATTGTTTTACATTTGACTAAATTATGAAAATCATACTTGAGAGAATGCTATACATGTGTATATTTGTTTTGGATTATTTAAGTGGTGCACAAGAAAACTTTTTGCCACTCTTCTTTGGTTAGGGAACTGAGGATGGAGTTCCTGATGTGGGAGAGTGAGTTATGTTCATCCAAGACTATACAGATGGCTCCCTTTCAGTGGTAGTTCTGTCTGGGAATCTTAGGCATTCTCTTTGTGGTATGAACATAAGTACGAAAACTTTGTATTGTTCCTCTTTCTCTCAGAAAAGTACTTTATTTTTCATTTTTATTTCCAGTGCAAAAAGAAAATGATTTCCTTTTGTCTGTCTTCCTTCCCACTCTGGTTTCCTTTCTACCCCTATCCAAGGAAGTGGAATCCTTGAAGAGAAGCTGAATCTTCAGTTAGATGCATCTGGAGTTCAGGAAATAATACTACTACTTATCTCTTATATAGCACTTTTCATGAAAGGGACATGAGTGGAAATGCAACATTTCCCAAAAACCTGAAGTCAGGTGATCCACTTGCCTTTTAAAAGCCTGAATAGAGGTCTACAGTAGGGCATCTGAGCTCTGAGGCGCTGCCCTGGGTCAGTCTTTGGAACAATCTGAGTGTAAATTTTAAAGATGTTTCTGTATTGATGACTTTCATACCTATTATTCCAAACAGTGCATCATCAGTACTGGTATAGACAAAGTTATACCTTTTTACCATTGTCTTTAATCCTACTCAGACCATGATAGTAGAATAACTTTTGCCATATTTACACCAGAGGTTCCACCATTGGTGGAGGGTTAACTATGGAACGCAAGTCATAAAAATTTCTAAGGTAAACAAGGCTTAACTGTTCTCAAGTCTGTGTGGAACTAAAGTCTTGTTTAGGGGACTGTTTAAATATATATTTGTTTCTCTTCTTGTTAAGAAAAGACACACAAGTCCTTTTATTAGCTAACCCTAGCTACTCAATGCAGTGACAGTATAGCAATCAAAAAGCCTTAAGTGATTCAAACAGGAAATGAGTCATAGCCTATGATACATGTTTTGGGAAACCCTGGGTCTTGTGAAGGGCATTCTTGTCCAATGACATTTGTCTTTCTGCAGCCTTGATCAAGGGTGGCTGGTAGCACACAACCAAGTCATACCTGACGCAAGGAATTTATACCCCCCCCCCTTTTTTTTAAAGCCCTGGAGCCTGAAGTATCTCCTTTTTAGTATTTTGCCTTAAAAACAACAACAAAACCCCCTAAGTAATGAATGAAATTAAAAATGTATATGGCTAATGCCAGGTTGCACAGTTTTATATGAAGCAATATCAACATTAGTTATGCGTATTCTTACTTCCCTTTATGCTTGTCTTTCGATAGTCTGTCACATTTCGCCCAACCACTTAAGTACACTTACCATCTTCCAGTAGGAGGTACAACTTTGTGTAGGCCAGTTCATGATATTGTACTGTGTGAATATTACATGGTAAACCATACTTAGATAACTTACTCTGTGCTATACTTCACTTTCTAGTAAGTGAAAATGTGTTACCATACAAAGCATTGTAATTTAATTCTAAATCCCGAGCTCTTTGAATGATTAGATTATCAGTGCTGCTTCACTAATACATGTTGTAGTAGCTCCCTGTGGTAATTTATACAGTTAAATATTTAATACTTGTGAAACTTGCACACAGTTTTGGGATGGTTTACAGAAAAAATCAGTATTCATTTTATTGGTGTAACTATAAATGTTTAACATTCAAGTCCACAGTGTATAAGTGTATCTATTTCCACTCAAATATTTAAGAATGTTTAGCACATCCAATATATGCTGAAAATATTTAGTGGTGTTTGTATTCTGACCTGCCATAAAACTTAGCTAGACCAGGCTCAGTAAAACAAGGAATCATAAAATACAAGTGGAAAAGTAGACTTTATTTGTATTGAACAACAGCTCAAGGTACTGCAGTAACAAATTACTGTTTAGAAATTTGTCTCCAAAGGATAACTAATATTGAATATGTAGTCACACATACTGACAAAATGCATATATTAAAAAATTTACATAAACCAGAAACATACAAGGATGAGCACTGAAGAATAGTAAATTGCAAGATGCTGTACATGTGCAGTTTCACTTGTACAATACATTATGCTGTGTTGGAAAAATATGATCATATAACAAACTCTAAACATGTAGACACCAAGTTGCAGCATTAAGGTTGAACATTCAACTTTAAAATTTCCTGATGTATGTTTTTGTGTGCAGCCTTACTCCTACATTGACAGTTTTTCACATTCCATGTTGCTTATATGTATAAATACATGTATATTTATATAAAACATAGTTCTGAGAACAGTTATTCAGGAGGATCTGGAGAGATCCAGGCTGCTTCCCTTAGGCTGCTCAGTTATATTTTAAAAGCCCATTGTTGTCCTTTCCGATTGTGTAACCATTCTTTGAAACAAATATTCAAACTCAAAATCTGGCTACAGGATGGTACTTTACCGGCCTCAGCACATCTTCATACATCATAATAATGTCTGTTTACTTTTGGTGAGTCTAATAGTTTACCTGTCAAGAAGAAAGTAAACCGAGTGAAATTAAAACATTGTGCTACGATACAGTAACCAAACCAAATTGATAAATTAACTTGCAGTAGCATGCAAAATGTCCCAATCCCTTTTCAAATGCCGAGGAAGTCATAGTTCCACCCCTAAAAACCTCACAATTTTAGAGAGAGACAACAAGCCAATCTTTTATGCAGTTAGTGTTGTCAGTTCTGAAATATAAAGTACATTAAACTGAATGAGACAGTTTAAAATAAATGGAATTTAATCTTAAAATAACATGGTCTGGTGTACATTTTCTTCATTTCATATTTCAATAAAAACTTCAATTTTGTTTAAATTAAGCTAATGCAAAGTTCTAAAACAACTGCAAAGAGCAAGAATAGTCAAAATCAATTGTGTTACTGCCTAGGATCCGCCAGTCTAGAGCTATTAAGTTACTCTGGTGACATGTCTGTTTCAAGTAGGGCAGGGATTAACTACTGCTTTTCTGTAATGACTGTTTTTTAATCCGCCTAGTTTTCGTACAGCTTCATAATGAAGGCAATTGCAGTTGCAATTGCCAACATGTCTCCTTTTATTTCATTCTTATTCTTGAGCAACAGATGAGCAATTCTTTCTTGGTTGAGGAAAGCAAAATGTCAAATTGTTCTTTACAAAGAGCCCAAAAACTTAATGCTTAAAGGACTGGATCTTGTCTTGAGAAATATTCAGCCAAGCCCTTGACTCTCCTTCTAGCAAGCAGTCCAGTGAGGAAAAGAGCTTTAGCTTTGGCCAGGATACAATAAGCTTGATAAGACGTGGACTATGCATTAGGTAATTTATTCTTGTTGGGCCCCACATGTCTCATGATACTCTGAGCACAGAATTATGTTCCAGAATCAAAGCTTTCTTTTAAAAAAATATTTCTAATTTTTTACACAAGTTTGCTAATGCATGGTAGCCAACCCAAGGTAAAATCCAAGTGAAGACAAGTCAGTTTGCAGTTTTCACCCAAGTAAGGCCTTGTCTACACTACAGAGTTTTGTTGACGAAAGTCCGCTTTAGTCAACAAAACAGTGCAGGTGTACATACTACAGTGCTCCTTCCGCCGACAAAATTATCTTGTTTTGTCAACAAAATAAAATCACCTCAATGAGAGGCATAGAGCTTTTTGCGGCAAAGTTAGATAGAAAAAGTGTCAGTGTAGACACTGCATTTGATTATGTTGCTGTAAATGGCCTCCAGGCGGTGTCTTACAATGCCCGTCCTGACCGCTCTGGTCAGCAGTTTGAACTCCGCTGCCCTGCACTCAGGTGCACAGGCATCTGCCCTTCCCCCTTTAAAGGCCTGGGAATTTTTGAAATTTCGCTTCCTGTTTGCTCGGTGTGGACAGCAAACATTATATCTTCCCAGCTGACCATGGTAGTGCCATGCAGCAAACGCTCTCCTGCTTGGAGCACATCTGAGTTATTGGATGCAGTCCCAGCTTTGCTCCAGCCATAGGAACTTCAGTACCTATGGTCAGACTTCTCATGGCATGTTGAAGACGGGCTACAAATGGGACATGCATCAGTGCTATGCGAAGAAAAATGAGCTGAGGCAGGCGTACCAGAAGGCGCTGAAGACGTGCTGCTTCTGTAAAGAGCCAGACGTCTTCCTTGGTGGTGACCTCAAGAGCCCTGTGGATACTTCAGTGTAGCTAGAGAGAGTGGACAGCAGAATCAACCCCAAGGATGAAGTTGTGGATGAGGAAGTAGAATTGGAGGAGGATGTGGAGCACACAGCAGAATTGTCCAGTGGCGCGGCGAGTCAGGATCTCTTTTCCACTCAGGAGGGATCTAACCGGCCCCAGCAGTCCATCTCTGGTGCACATGATGCAGGAGAAGAGAGCTTTGGTAAGTGATCTTTTTGAGTTGATGCTGCTTGGTTATCTGAGGTAGAGCTGTCCTTTGCTCCCTATATTCTAGAAAGGAGGGAAGGGATAGAAATGTACAAGACTAGCTGTGTTTGCATGTGCCACATGTTCCTCTGTGCAGCAAAGCAGTGTGTTAATGCCACCAAGATTTCCTCGGGAATCTTCCAGAGAGATCTCTAGGAAACTTTCCTGGAGGTACTCGCCAATCCTCTGCCGAAGGTTCCTTGTAGGAAACTTTCCTGTGCCAGTTGGCAATCACTTGTACAGGGAGCAAAGCGGCACACAGGCAAGCAGCAAAGGGACTCGGTCTGAAGCTGCACGCATGCAGGAGGTGCACACATGCATCCTTGCTTACCCTCAGGAGAGAGAGATTGGCTTCAGTGACCCTCATTGGTGGAAAATGGTGGCAGAATTTACAATATTGTCCCTAGTTGTCTGCAGTGATCCCCTTAAAAAAACCACCTAGACAGTTTGCCCCATCTTGAGCACACATCCCCCTGCCCATGTCGAACTCCCCATGTTTAGGGTGTTCACTGAGCTGTGTGCGCTTGCCAAGGGACAATGAAAAACTGATTCATATTTAAAAAGAGGTGCATTTTACTACAATGATTCAATGCTGTGCATGCACTAACAATCAGCTTCTGTTTGTTTCTTGTGCTTCTGCGGATGTGGCCTTCAGGAGAACCCCCTACACACTGGTGGAGCGCCTCCACCAGATAAGGAAGCAACAAAGGAAGAGCAAGTTAGTGGATGATTTTGCAGCAATGGGATTCCCTATCTCATTCACATTTCCAAGAGTGTTAGTCCTTCATAGCAGAATGCAATTAATGGCCCTGCACGCTTGTGTTAATGCATCCCCAATGGTGGACTTCCTGACTCCAAACTGATTCATGAGTGACCGGTAGCGGTTTGGAGTTGCCAGCTTCCAAGCAGCAATCGCATCCTCTTCTCCACCATTTTGGTGTCCTTGCGCTGCAGTGCTGGGAAGAGTTCCACACACAGGTCCAGGAAGGTGGGTTTCTGCATCCGAAAGTTCTGCAGCCACTGCTTGTCATCCCAGACCTGCATAACGATGTGATCCCATCACTCAGTGTTTGTTTCCCGAGCCCAAAAGCAACAGTCATCATGTCAGCTGCTCTGTGAATGCCAAAATTAAACTAGTGTTGTTTCTCTCCATGGCACATAGCAGGTCAGGCACCTCTGATACGTGTTCAGATTGGGTGCTCATGATACACTGCATGACCAGCCACGATGTGTTCATAACAGTGACCACAACAGTAGAGAGCAGTGCAGGATCCATCCTTTGAGACAGATGGCAGGCTCACGGTAAACAGCGGCCATTGAAAAATGCAGTGAAACACAGTTGGAAGCCTATGTAGTGATGGGATGGAAAAAACCTGCATCATGGGATGTTGAGCATGCTCCCATGACGCACTGTGATCCACTTTGCCTCCCCACAACTCCTAGCTGCAACAGGTAGCAAGTAGCACAGTGGGATAGCTACCCAGAGTGCACTGCTCTGTCTGTCAATGCTAGAACACCACCTGTGATCACGCTCTGCCGACAGGAGCGTTGTGTGAACATGCACAAGTGATGTAATTATGCCAGATTTTGATCATTGATGTAACTTGCATCGACAAAACTCTGTATTGGAGACAAGGCCTTAGCTGTTCGAGGTAAAACCTTAGGCCTGCTCATAAGACTATGAGGAAAGCCTAGAGTTTACCTCAACTTGCTAACTTGTGTGAAAACAGCAAACTGACTTGCCTTCACTAGGATTGTACCTCTTGTTAGTTACCATGTATTAGCTAACTTGATTTAAGAATACACCTTTTTTCCTTGTGAAAATTATCCCCTAAGTCTATAAATACTGTAGCCTGAAACAATAGCTCAGAGATGTGAACTTCTCATTTATCTGAGTAGGGTGGTAACTCTGAAATTTAATAACCATTTAAATGTCAACGCTTAACTGTTTCGCTACTGATAAGCTTAGTAAAAATATCCATTTTAAGGGGGTATGCTGCCCTAAAGACACTATACCAGCATAGCAGTGTCTTCATTGCCCTCTAGTGTCGATGCAGCCTACACTACTGCTGTGGGAATTCTGTGCCAAAAAATTAAAAATTCTGCACACAGTATTTTCAAATTATGCATATTTTATTTGTCAAAATAACACAATGTAATCACACCAGTTTCAATTATTTTTGGTCATTTATTTCACAATACCTGTCAGCAAGTATGTCTGTAACAATACAGACAACAAAACAGATTCAGAAAATGTTTTTTGACAAACAGATTCCTTGCTAGGCATATTAATACAGAACTCTGAGTAATAATTCATTTAAACTACTATACAAAACCATATTTCCCGCACACACACCCTGAAGCAGTGCAAAGGCTGGGGGGAGTCAGGAGTAACAGAGGAGCTGAGGGACAGGGAAATAATTTCTGGGAAGGAGCCTGGGTGGGAAAAGTATGGAACAGGGTTTTGTTTTGTTTTTTTGGTGGTGGGAGGGAGGAGGAGGACTGTTAGGGAGCTTCCTCCATGCAGACCTGGCTATCCCCAGCCTCTCCCATTCAGTCAGGCACTTGTGTCCCTCCACCCCCACTCAGATACCCACTCCCCTCATCCCTATGTGGCCCTGCACCCCTTTGTGTCTCTCTGCCCCCACTCAGACACCCTCTGTCCCTATGTAGCTCTGCACCCTGTCCCCTATCACCATATGGCCCTGTGCCTCCACTCCCACTAGCCCTTATGAACCCCTGTCTGACATACACACACACACCCAGCACCCTAGGCTGTCTTTTTCCCCATAGCCCCCATCTCCTGACCTGGTCTGACAGGCGCTGTGAAGAAGGCTCTGCAGGCGCTTTCTCTTCCCTAGCTGGCTGGGAGTGCTCTGTGTACCACAGCACCCTCTGGTGGGCAAAAGGCAGAATTGCAGTAACTTTTCAGCAGAAGCTTTTTTCTGCACAAAAAATTCAAAATATGCTCGACTCATTAATTATGCACACGTGCAGTGGTGCAGAATTCTCCCAGGAGTACTACACTGACAGAGGGGTTTTTCTGTTGGTGTAGGAGCATCACCTCCCCAAACAAGGTTAGCTATGTCGATGGACGCCCTCTTTCAGTCAACATAGGTGCGTCTACAGAGGGGGTTATGTCAACTTAGCTACATCGGTTGGGTGGGTTTTTTTCCCACACCCTGACCAAAGTGTCTATGCTAATATAACTTTTCTAACATCTTAAACTTCCTTCTATGTCTTCCAGCTAGCTAACTAAATTTCCAGCTTTGCCTGACAACTTTGCTGCTGGAGTTGTGTTGATAGTATAGAGATTTGCTGCATATTGAAAAGATCATTTAATATAAAATATGAGCAGCTGTATTGGTTATTACTTGTTTTCATATTTAATTCAATAAAATTATGCATTTTTAAATTTCAGTTATGTTGCTGGTGAATTTCCAATCTGTGGGCTCAGAAACCATGGAGCATTACCTTAGATCTTCGCTTCAGCTTCTATAGAATAGATGAGTTCTTAGTTATAATTAACTCCCTGAAAACCAGACCCTTTTCATAGAGTCTCAGTTTGGGCACTCAAATCACTAGTTACTTTTGAAAATCTTGACCTTATAATTTAAAGGCACAAACCAAGAAAAACAGAATTAAACAAGATGGAATTAACATGGTATGGAGTATAGCCATTAGAGCAAGAGCACCTTCTCAGAGTGATGAGTTTTCAGTAGTTTATTGAGTAAAGAGACACAAGACCACTCACAAATGTTACTTCAAAGATTATTCCAAGCGTATATCCTCTGGCTTCTTTCATTTCAGAGTCTCTTCCCTCTGCTTTTTAAATATGCTACATTAACCTCTGCTCAGAGAATGAAACATTGACAAGATGCCTACGACTCATGACACTAAACCTACTTGTGACAGGATAATACAGACGTTGAGAAATTGTGAAATATAGCTGAAATGCCTTGGGGAGAGGTGTACCCTACTCAGCCAGTTGCAAAGAAAGAGGGTTGTCCTGAGATTGATGTGAAAGTGGAAATACCAAACAAGACAGTCCCTGCCTCAACGAGCTTTCAGTCCAACAAAAACAAGACTCAATGAGTGTAACAGAAGGAATTGGGGAGGAAGGATGAGGAAAACAGTAATGAGCTTCTGCCTGATGAAAGGGAAAAAATATTCCCTCCACACTGGAGGCTCCTGGCTCTTAGCAGGGGTGAGGGGATAATAGGCAGTTTTAAGCAAAATGGCAATATAAAAGTCATAATTCTCTTAAAATGAACATTTTTGCAACATTATTAACATTTCGTACACTAGTATGAAACACTTGTTAGTTGCGCTTATCAGGCAGGAGTAGTTCATCATGAGGATGCTTGGTTTTCCCCAGTCCTGAATTCACCATTAACCCACTCAGCAATAAAGGAGTTTTAATGGAAAAGCCATAATAAACAGTGTGATAATGATAGCTCCTCCCCCTTAATAATTATAACAAGTTAGTTACAAAAAGATACAAAACTCCAGAACTAGCTACATATGGTACTTAAAACTATTATAACATCTCAGTTATATCAGAGGAAGGACATCTGTCATGCTTCTGCCATTCATAAACATACAGATAAAATCTCTAATTTAATATAGCTGCAAAGTTTGCATAAGGGCAGCCATTTCCTCCTTGCACATTTTGTGCATAAAGCTTTCCAGAGGGTTTTATATTTAACATTTATTTCAAATGATTCCAATATGCTTTATGAACTGATACTAGCTGCCACAGCAATTATTGTGTATACCACTGGTGTGGCTACATTATAAATTAAATTCAGTACGTGTATAACAGTATACTACACAACAACACTACAGAACATATTAAAAGAGGAGTAATTTAGGTAGGCATACTGTAATAAGCCAACTTGTAATTTTGTCAGTATTCCAGGGTTAACACCCATACAGTTATGAATAATCACATGGGAATCTTTAATGGATACAATTCATGGGTCCATCTCATTTGAAAGACAGCATCTTAAGCATCATATTGCTCCTAAAACCATGCTGGGATAGTGGTTTTCCTTTGAATCTGAGTGAAGAGTCCATCTACTGAATCCTGAACGCCATTTTTGCAGCACTAGGTGTTCCTCAGAGATCTGTCATCCAAGTGCTGGCTCTTATCAACCCTCTTTCTCTTGTGAGATATGGTAATATCAAAAACTAATGGAGATTCAGTGTAAGCTTCGTAAAAGAATCAAAAGACAAAATCAAAAGTACGTAATTGCTGGAAGTCTTAGCTTTTAATATATTTTTAATTTTGCACCTCTTGTTAAATGAACATCAGCATAGAATTGGGCAGAAATATTTGTTTACATCTTTATTCATAACCTGTAGAAGATCTGTGAAACACTAGCTTAAATATATCATATAATTTTCTTTAATTCCTGTTCAATTTTCCATTTGTTTACAGTTGGTTTATATTTTTAAAAAAGCAAATTATTTTAAAAAATTCTAAAGCTTTGTGGCAGGCAGCAATTCAGCAATGCCCTCAGAATCAATTAAAATTTTCTTAACATTTTACTTCTTGTAATATTCTAAACTTAAATTTCTCCAAAAACGAGTTGTTTTAATATTGTAAAGAGAATTATCAATCTGTTTCTAACACTTTTTAGGAAACAAAGACATTTTGGCAATGCCTTTTTTCTTTTGCAAGTTGATAAAAACATACCCTACTTCCTCTTCATTAGCTCAGAAATAAGTATGTTTTTATCTGAACAAAATAGCTTTTCAGCAAATAAAGATAAAGTGCAAAGTATGATGACAAAGAGTATGTACATAACAAACCTCGTAAGAAACCACAAAAGCCAATTTCCACATGGTATTGATTGTCATATTTTATGATTAATATGGAATCTTATTTTACCACTGCTTTCTAACAATATGAAGTAGTTTGTTTTTCATCAAATATCTTTTTGTAAAGTATTGCTAGTCTTAATTTAGCATAAGCATGTCTTTGTAAAAGGAAAAGTATACATTATTTTAACTAGCTATTGCACACTTTAGCAAGGTAGAAGGCTGCAGTGCTTATACAGTGATGTATCTTATTTCATTTAGTCTTTCAGCTCTAGTCATCTACCTCTGTTTTCACACATCACCTCATAATCCTTTAATCTAGCTCAAATTACAGTATCAAAAAATATTAAACAATTACCCTCCCCCCCCAAATCCCCTTACTTTGAGCTAGCAGTATGTATCTCTTATATAAGCAACTCAATTGAATGACTTGTGCTGTACTCCCTTCCCCTCTACATAGGTATCAAAATTTGCCATCTCACTGTTCACCACCTTTTCCAGAACATTAATGTATTAATATCGCAGTCCTAGTACAGATCATTGGGCACTTGACTGTTATCCTTCTGCGATATTGGAAATATACCATTTAATTCCACTCTGTTTTGTGCCAGCCAGTTTCATAACCATGACAGTACTTTATTCCTTGTCTGTGACTACTTAGTTTCCTTAGTAACTAGTGCTGTCAAACAAATTAAAAAGATTAAAAAAACCCACAATTAATTGCAATTTTAATCGCACTGTTAATAATACAATACCATTTAAATATTTTTGGATGTTTTCTACATTTTCAAATGTATTGATTTCAATTACAACACAATACAAAGTATACAATGCTCACTTGATATTTGCAATAAAAAATATTTGCACTGTAAAAAAGATAAAAGAAAGTATTTTTCAATTCACCTCACAGAAGTACTGTAGTGCAATTTCTTTATTGTGAAAGTGCAACTTACAAAAGTAGATTTTTTTTAACATAATGCACTCAAAAATAAAGTAATGTAAAACTTTAGAGCCTACAAGTCTCCTCAGTCCTACTTTTTGTTCATCCAATCACTAAGATAAACAAGTTTGTTTACATTTATGGGAGATAATGCTGCCCACTTTTTAGATATGTCACCTGAAAGTAAGAAGAGGCATTCACATGACACTGTTGTAGCTGGCGTTGCAAGGTATTTACATGCCAGATATGCTAAACATTTGTATGCCCCTTCATGCTTCGACCATCATTCCAGAGGACATGCTTCCATGCTGATGACAGGTTTTGCTCAATAACAATCCAAAACACTGGAAACTGACACACATTTATTTTCATCATCTGAGTCAGATGCCACCAGCAGAAGGTTGTTTTTCTCTTTTGGTGGTTGGGTTCTGTAGTTTCTGCATCGGAGTGTTGCTCTTCTAAGACTTTTGACAGTATGTTCCACACTTTGTCCCTCTCAGATTTTGGAAGGCGCTTCAGAGTCTTCAACCTGGAATGTTGGCCGAAGCATGAAGGGGCATACGAATGTTTAGCATGTCTGGCATGGAAATACCTTGCAAGACAGGCTACAAAAGTGCCATGTTAATGCTTGTTTTCACTTTCTGGTGACATTGTAAACAAGAAGCCGGCAGCGTTATCTCCCATAAATGGAATAACATTAAGTGTTAGAGCTTTGTAATCGTCATCATATTTGACTGGGTGTCTGAGTGGAAGCCTAACTTCCTGTTTGCAGCAGCTATATGAAAAACATGTCGTTATAAACCAGGATAGGTCATCAAGACTATGATTATTTTAAACAGCATCTTCCACATTTACAACAAAGCAAACAAATGTTTAATTCCAGCCTTAATTAGCAAAAATGTAAAGGTTTTTAAATTCAGCATTACTTTCTAATTCTTAAAAACGAGTCTACTTTGCCTACTTACTCAAATTAGTGTTTTTCTGGCAGATTGTTTCAATAGCCAGTGAAGTCATACAGTATCCCACTAGAGAACAGGCAGAAGGAGGGAAAAGGGAGAAGAAAGATTCTCTAGCCTGTATTATCTCAGCAGTGTCTGTAGTTGGCAGAGTAAGAGAGCATGGCATAGTTAACCCCTCTACAGTAGCAAACAGCTGGGCAAAGATCTAAATTTCAGAAACCTAATTGCAGAGGGTGCTAAGAAAGATCATGGAGGTGGGGGGACAGTTGAGTCTAGGGATAGTGCTCTGGTACCTTTAGTGTCTCCCTTTCCCTAGAGATGAAAAACTGTATCAGATTCCCCAAAAGCTGGTGACCTGAAGAAGAAAGTCTCTGATATCTTTGAGTCCTTATCATAATCCTTAGGACTTGTAATAATAGTAACTGGGATTCCAGGGGAGCCACACTGAGGTCACTCAATTAGCGTGAACTGCAAAGAATGGGGCAGACAATCCCCAAAGCTGGAGGATATTCCAATACTTAGATTTACCAAACCAGCACAAAACCAGAGTTCAAGTTACTTGGAACACAAGGATCTGGGAAAGATCAACATGCAGGGAGATCTGTCAGTACAAACAGAACAAATGTGGATTTTGTTGCATTTAGACCACTCAGTGATATTCCTATGTTTTGAATTACACCTCTACCTCGATGAAACGCTGTCCTCGGGAGCCAAAAAATCTTACCGCGTTATAGGTGAAACAGTGTTATATCGAACTTGTTTGATCCGCTGGAGTGCGCATCATCCCCCCCCCCCCCCCCCCGGAGCACTGCTTTACCGCGTTATATCATAATTCGTGTTATATCGGGGTAGAGGTGTACTACTTTTTGTTTTCAATCACGATGAAGTTGAGCCAGAAAGTGATACTCCTGCTGTTGTAAAACTCAGTGATTCCTATCAAACTCTTAAGTATAGCTTTATTTGAAAAAAAAAATCAATTTCAGAAATGCTTTATAGTTCGCATTTTATAATGAATGCAAATTTTAAAAAGTCTTTTGTTATGCATTTCCCTGCGAGTTAGGCAATTTTAGAATTCTTTGTCACAGGCAGATCTACAGATTCTAGACAGTGGGGGTATGTCCACACTGCAGTTAAGCACGTGCAACTGGCCCATGTCATCTGACTCAGACTTGTGGGGTTCGGGCTATTGGGCTGTTTAACTGCAGTGTAGACATTTGGGCTTCGGTGGGAGCCTAGGCTCTGTGACCTTGAGGACACAAGCCTGAATGTCTACACCACAATTAAACAGCCCCAAAGCCTGAGTCAGCTGACACAAGCCAAACATGAGTGTTTAAATGCAGCGTAGACGTACCCTCAAGGTCGTGGACTCTGAACTCCAAGGAGATACTGAAGAAAATAAATTTCTGCCCGTTCTGTGAAAATAAATTTTTGGGTAAGTAGATATTTGCATTAAGTAAGTAGATATTTCATCTTTACTATGCACATATCAGTCTGGTTTTACTGTGGAATTAGATACCTATTTTATCTTTCATTTATTTTATCTATCATTAATTTATTAATGATACAATATATTGAGTGCAGTTAGAGTACAGGAAGATTTGACTTTTGCTCCTTTTGCAAAACATGAAACCAATACAAACAAATGATAAAATACCTTGGTTTCACCTTTATATTATCAGACATTAGAATATCTACCTCAGTAATTAGTTTTATGTTTTAGAATAACTTCATACAGCTATGAATGTTCTGATATTACTGTGGAAAAACAAAAAGGCAAATGTCAAGACTTTTGTTTTGTTTTTACAGTTCACTTTTGGAAGTGCTACTTGATATATAAATTTACTACATTCTTGTCAAGAAAATCATATCCTCAACATAATATAGTAGTCTTAGCTGATTCATTCAAATTATATTCTAGCATTGCTGCACGTTGATGAATACATATGCTCTGACTAAATGTCCATCTTAAATAAGTAATTTTGTTGATGTGGCCAAAAAAAAAAGGCAAGACTATTTGAAAATAATTAGGACTATTATTTTACTGGTGATATTTTTCCCCCCATAGCTCATATGTATGGAAATGTTTAGTCATTTTATTTTTTGATAGTAATACACTAGTAAGTGACCATTTCAGTTCACAAATTGAATGAACCACGTTTTTGTGTGCATGTTTATAAACCTATCATTTGTGTGTTTTCCAGTTTTTCCTTTCAATAGAACACCCAATTGAGTTAAGTAGATACTTGTAAATACTGATCTACCTTTTAGTTTTAATATATATTTTACAGAGTAATTGAATAAATCATTGAGTTTTAAAGGAACACTCTCAACTTGGAAATCATGTTTAAAAATTCTTATCTGTGGGTATTACAAGTAATGTCTAAAATTAGCATAACTAAAAGAGATTAGAGGAAAAACATCTTTTTAAGGAGTTTTTGTGCATTTGTGATGGCACTTTGTGTATAGTCAGTTTCATGGTTTTTCTTCTATTATCAAGAGAATTGTGCTTCAGTCCTGCAACTACACATTTGTGGGCACAGGGGTTGCTCTGCGTGGATATATTTGCAGCATTGTGGTCTTTGCCAGTTTTCCGTGTTGCTTTTGTGGGTCTTTCAGACAGTACTTGGTGAGGGAAACCTTCTTCTTTTTTAAAAAAAAAAAAAAAAAAAATTAGGGAAACATGATTGTTTTAGAAATTACTTTTTTCTCATTTATTGAAATTGATTAGATTCCAAATTTATGGTGTCACTTCAAAAGATTTTTTTTAAATTGTATTTTTGTCCATTTATGATGTATGTAGACAGACAAAGGCTTTTGTTTTACTTTTATGATTGTTTTTGATCTTAAAAATATCAAAACGTCCAGTCTCATCTTCTCTAGTTTTACTGGATTACTTTTTGAGTATGGTGAGCTCTCACGCTTTTACTGAATGTTTAACAAAGACTTCCCTTCTTCCAAATATTTGTTAACTTTGGTATTAAAAAGGTGTTGTTAAAAGCCAAACAAAAACCAGAGTTTTAAACAGTCTAACTACAAATCCTTTCCTCTCTCAGTTGCTCAGCTTTCTGGGTTTTGTTGCTTGTGATGGCATAATTCCATTAGTTCTCCATTTGCTGGGGGACCTCTCTACACCAAGAACATTTTCTAAAAGTTTCCCACCATTGCTGTATGCAGTTCAGCTGCCCCTGTGTTAGCAGTATGCGACAGGCTGCCAGAATTTTCAACATCCTATTAAACACCACCAGCAGCAGGTAGACATCTATACTAGAGCTCCCAGTTATGCTAACACTGTTGGAGCTGAACTGTAATTATCAACGGCATGCCATTTTGAGACATTTTTCCTAGGATAGGTCCATAAAGTTTTACAAGGTCAACAAACTTTAGTTGTTTGACCTTGTTTGAAAAACAGAGAGTTTTTCTTTATAAAAGGCACAATCCTCTACCTCCTATTTTTCCACTTTGTGGTTCCTTTCTTAACACTCCAAGATCCAGTGTAGTTTTAGTTCAGTTAGTAAGATCTAAGATTGTAAACAAGCTTGTAGAGAAGGTTTTTAGCTTAGTGTGTTCTCAGAACAGTTACTTCTAACCTAGCAGGAAGTCAGGAGGTGATATCATCCTCCTTAGTCTATGATTACACTACAGCTTAAATCGACATAAATTATGTCACTCAGGGGTGTGAATTAGCCATCCCCTTGAGCGACATAATTTATGCTGATTTAAGTGCTGGTGTGGACAGTTCTGTGTTGGTGGGAGAGCTTCTCTTGCTGCTCACAGGGGCTGGAGTAATTAAGCAGATGGGAGAGCTCTCTCCCGTTGGCTTAGAACAGCTACACTAGAGAGGCAGTACTGTGGCCCATAGAGCATCCCAGGAAGCTGTCATAACTGAGACAAATCTTTAGTTACTCCCAGTGCTTCTTCAGCCCCAGGAGGATGGCACAAAGGTGGTTTAAAGCCACCTTACCCCATCCTTCATTTGAGATGTAAATTTTATGCTCTTCCTTTTATAGGGAGTACCAACAGTAACTTCCTTGAGAGATAGACAGCATGATGATTCAGAGAATGGAACTAGGAATCAGGAACTCCTACGTTCTCAACTTATTTCTTCCATGGATTCTCTCTTTCACTGGGAAAGTTATCAAACCTTCCTCTGCCTCAGTTTATCCAGTATATAATATGTATATATTGTCTTCTGTGTGGTATGTTGAGGATTAATTAGTAAATGTTCGTAAAACATGTTGAAAGATGGCAAAATGCTATAGTAGTTTTTATAGTAATTATTATAACAGAATCTTGAGGTGAAACAATTGAAGTTTGTCACTATTTTGAATGGATTCAATATTGAGAAGTTCCTGTTTTAATGGTGCTGTGACTTCCTTTTACAGGCTCAGAACAAAGAAACCAAAGTCCTTGCTGCAGCAAAGGTGATTGATACGAAATCTGAGGAAGAACTAGAAGATTACATGGTTGAGATTGATATTCTGGCATCCTGCGATCATCCAAATATTGTCAAGCTTCTTGATGCTTTCTACTATGAAAACAATCTTTGGGTAGGTGTTTCCTTTTGTATACCGTTCTCCTATTTATGTAAAAATATTGAACTTTAGGTTTCTCTCCCCGCCCCCCCCAACTTAATAATAAGAGACTTTTTATATCATTATTCCATCAAATCTTTTCTACATCATTACTAATTATTAGGATAATTATCCGCCCCATTTTACAACTAACTTGCAAGTCGCATGATTACTGTGTCAAAATATCTAGCAAATAGGTATGATGAAATTAAGATATACAGAGGCATCTATTCAGCTCTGACTGTAACAGCAGCTCTGGTTCACCCTGTTAGGATTCTAAAACTTGGAATTTGATAGTTTATGTCCCTGTATAGAGAGGATTTGGACATTTCTTGTTCGTAACTGCTGGATTCAAGTTTTAAGTCCACCAGCACTGTTCAGAAATAGATAACGGCAAAATTTGATAACAGGAAGATTTGATAACGGCAACCACACAATTAAAAATAAAATAAAAATTAGGGCTTATAGAGCCCAATCTTGTGAGATGCTGATTAACCTCAACTTCCACTGGTTTTAGTGGGACTTGAAGGCACTCAGTAACTTCCAGAAAGTGCTTAGCATCTCTCAGAACTGGGCCCACAATTTGCTGACGATCCAGGCCTTTGAATGTACATGTATTGATTTCACAAATACAATGCATGTACTTAGATACTCTGCTAATTGTTTTGCAGTGAATTACATGTATATAAATATCAAAGTCATGTGTAATAAGATTATTCCACCTTTGTTCTTTGTTATCATCATTATTAGACTGGAATAGGCTTCCAAGGGAGGTTGTGGAATCCTCACTATTGGTGGCTTTTAAGAACAAGTGGCACAGGCACCTGTCAGGAGGGTCTAGGTTCATTTGGTCCTGCCTTAGCATGGTGGCTGGCCCTGTTGACTTCTGAAGGTCCATTTCTAGCCCTACATTTCTATGATTATTTATTAAGAAAGAAGTATACTTGGGTCTGTACAAGGAAGATAATCTTTGCCCTTTGGCGTTTACAGTTTAAATACACACACAACACAAGTTAGACAGAAAATATCCTAGGACACATAAATAAATTTAACTTTGATCACAGCCTTTTAAAAACACTAATGGATGATATCAGTTTTACTAATGTGAATTTGCATGGGAGGGTTTCATGGAAGAATTTCATGAACGAAGAGTTGAATAGGGAGAAAGTTCCATGTGCAGGGGGGGCCATACGAGAGACGAACATCAAAGTGAGTGGTTAGGTGGGATTCATTGGCAGAGTGAAGGGGCAAAAGGGTGAGTCGTTTGAAATAAAAGCAGAGACATAGATTTGGTGGAGTTGAAGGTGACAGTGAGAAGCCTAAACTTTGTGGTAGGCAAAAGGAAGCCACTGGTAGGAATCAAAGACAGGAGTGATAGTTAGAATAATCAGTGAGGTGATAATCAGATAAATAATCCTCAAGAAGGATATTATCTATGTTTCTCAAAAAGATTTAAAATGTTTAGTTGTACATTTTTATTAGTTTGAAATGGGATACTGTGCTCCCTCTGTTTTTAATTAAGAATAAATGTCTTCAGTCCTATCACCTTTACTTGTTATTTTGTTAGCTCACTCAAACTAAACAGGAGTCAGCCTTGATTAGTACTTGCATAGGAGACCTCCCTGGATGCTTCAGGAAGTAATATTAGTGATTTGGTATATGGCATTCTTCCCTCTGAGGCCCTGATTCAGGAAAGCAGTTAAGAAGTGCTTAAGTCCATCCCTTTTAAGGACAGCACTTACGCATATGCTTAACTTTAAGCATGTGCATAAATACCAATGATGTTAATGGGACCTAACCATATGCTTAAAGTTAAGCACATGGTTAATTACTGTTTTGAGTAGGAATGCTTGCCTGAACTGCCTTTTATTACTCAACCTATGCCCCAGCAAAGAGGTAAATGCAAATTAATATTTCATCCATTTGTAGTAATTAATAATCATTTTAAAATGCTCAAGTTCTGACCAGTTTGTCTTATCAGCTTTTATTCTTTAGTAATCAAATCTGTGTCTCCCATGTAGTAGTAATAAAGTGTGATTTATTTCTCCTCAGAGTCATAATCTGGTTTATGAAAATAAGCTTGTATTTTCTTCTCTTACGTTATTTTAGACCTGTGGCCCATAAAGAAAAAAAAGACAAGATTTGGCATTAAGTTCTCCTGGGTAGCAAACTGTTTAACTGTTAATTTTCTAAAATAAGATAACAGTCAGAAATGGGTATTAAAAATGGTTTCTGGCTTCCATCAGTTTTACAAACACCTTTTTCATCAAAAGGACATATACAAAAATGTGTATTAAACTAAATTTTATAGACTATATTATTTTATGTGGAATTTTTCTACAGTGATTTTTTTGGCATTTTGCCTCATTCTTCACTTGTCTGGTTTGTAAAAACAAAACACTGCAGATGTGTAAATTGAGTAATGGTATGTGAATGTGGCAGGGGTTTACAAAGATTCTACATGATATTAGTTCTTCATAATACTGTTGTGAGGAGCAGTTAGTATAAGTATAGTGTCACATAAGTTGTAAATGAGTATTTAAGTATTTATCTAAGTCATAAATTGAGACACATTTCTTTTTTAAGAAAAGTGTGTTCTGAGTTAAACATCAAGGTGTTTTCCCAGTGTATGATTGTGAGGAAGTAGTTGTCATAGTGAACTTTTTAATTAAATATTCAACGTTTAATGAAAAAGAAAACTACTTCAGAATATAAAAAAATGAGATCTCAATGTGCTGAAAGGTAGGTACATTTTTTAATAAATCCTTCTTTCCATCCTTTTTATTATTTTTGTCCACCTTCTTTTTGTCTCTATAAATCAGCAGGGTTTGTATCCCCAAATAACTGCATTATATTTTTATATAATAAGAGACTTAGGAGCAAGGGTGTGGAATATTCCCAGTGTTACTAGTTATTCTGGGGCCAAGAGACTGTTCTATGGACATGAATAGGAAGAAGGAGAAAAACAAGTCAAAGGGTTTTTGGTTTTCCCTTTAAAAAATGTGACCGGTCTATTTCCTTTGATTTTTGATGTCTTTCCTTTCATGTAAATGTTATACTTTTTCTGTTTCATCTGAAGGGGGAGTGAAGATCAGGCAGCTGTCTCTGGGCTGTTAACAAATGTTTTGGCTCCTGTACTCAGAATTTTCAAATCAGAAATGACTATATAATGATTATGCAAATCACACACTCAGCCAACCAGATTCCAGTTGACTTTAATCCTTTTATTGTGGAATTTATATACCCGGATTAACACATTTTGTCTGAGGATCTCCAAGCACTTTGCACACAATTTACTTAAGCCTTGCAGTGCCACTTTCAGTTAGCTAATATCACTGTTCTACAGAGGTTAGATAAGTGATTTATCAAGGTCACACAGCAAGCCAGGGATAAACGAGGAAATAGAACCCAAGCCACCTGATGCCAAGTCCTGTGGTCTCTGACCTCTAGACAACACTTCCAATTCAGTACATTAGCTTTATTTTTAATACCTGTGTTTTTATTTATACACAGATCCTGATTGAATTTTGTGCAGGTGGAGCAGTAGATGCAGTAATGTTGGGTAAATACGAGTTTTTGTTTCAAATAATAATCTTTATAACAGGTTAAAATAAATATAATTCAATATTTGGAAGGATTTTACTTTTTAAAATTATATACTATTTTGAAATGCAGATATTTTGTTTGTATTTTATGCAGGACTATACTGAACAATATGCATTGTGATGATTTTAAAATATTTATTATATGAGCTTAAAGTGATATATCTATGTATATAACTCCCTCATCTTAATGCAAAGTAATTTTGTTATTTTTAAAATAGTCATTATATTTCTCAAAAATCTAAATTATTTTTAAATTAATAATTTAAATTATGCATTAATTTATGCATGTGAGCAACTTTAATCGCATGGACAACTTATTTATGTGATTAGTTGTCCATGTATTTAAGTCTTTACAGAATCTGGTTCTTTTTTCCATCTTAATCTAATTATGTTTTAAATAATACTTTATATTTCCTTGACCTGAGAGTCATTTTAATGACATTTCCGTATATTAAACAGAAAATTTAAGCTAACTTTATAAATAGTTCATAAATGAGATGTTCCCAGATCCCAGGTGTGAAATCATGGCTCCATTGGAGTTAATGGGAATTTTGCCATTGACTTTAATGGGCCAGAATTTTTTGCCTAATGTTTACTTCTAAAACTAAGTTGTCAGATTGACAGTTTTTGCTATGATTTATAATGATCAGTCTGGAAATTTATGTAAAAATAAAAACAAAAATGCAAAAGATAGGATTTTTTTAATATTTGTGTTTGTGTTTCTCTTTCAGAACTTGAGAGGCCATTAACAGAGCCACAGATCAAAGTAGTTTGCAAGCAGACTTTGGAGGCACTGAACTACTTGCATGAAAATAAGATCATTCACAGAGATCTAAAAGCTGGCAATATTCTTTTTACATTAGATGGAGACATTAAACTGGGTAAGGCTCCTGCATGGAAATATACAAGTTTTTTTTAAAAAAAACCAACAGATCATCTTATGAACTTTTTTGTTTAAATTGTTGTTTGGCACTGTTGAGTATTTGTGTATTTAGATATACATTATAGAAGAATTATAGTTCAACAGACATAAGTGATTTTTTGTTATTTTGAAAAATAAGTAAAGCTTGAGTTATCTTATTTATGCTTGGCAAACCTCCCATAGCGTTCAAAGGGAGCAGGAGCAGGCCTGGTACCAATATTGTTACTGAATTGTTTGAAAGTCAGGTTATGCTAGGTGTAAATACTTTTAAATTTATATATAATATATATAAACAAGAATTTTATAGTAGGTTTATGGTAGAAACCTCAGCTCTTCCTTTTGCTGAGTTTGGCTATGGACAACTATATTTAAAATGTGTGAAAATAAAGTCTATAATAATTGAATTTCTTTAAATGTCTCCCACTAATATTCTAGGTATAGAAAAAATGTGATATGATCGCTGTTATTAATACTGGTGTTCCCTTTTCCCTACAGCCTTTTATACCACTGATCACTCCCTCTTCCTTAACCTCAGTGGGAGCTGGAACACACAATTGCTATGAGCTTTGTCATTTTTATTCCTAGCATTCTGTCTGAAGTAATCACCACCACCCAAAATTTTCTCTCCTGAGAATGCAGATGGTATAGAGAGGAAATCTCCATGAGGATTCCTTCATGAAAGCTCCATATTGTCCCATTGAGGGATGGAATTTGGTCCCTCCATCTAGGAAATGACTAAATGGCCCACCTCTAAATCTGGTAGATCCTCAGGGATGCACAGTTGTCCAGATCTATCTTCATGGAGGCCCTCTGCTTTTACACTGGCTTTGGGGCTCCAAGTAGCATTCCTTCACTACTAGCTTAACTTTGAAGTCAATTAAAAAATTCAGAATAGCTAAGCAAGTGCTTTGGTGATTCTGTGCCTCAGTTTTTCATCTGCAAAGTAGGGATGATAATCCTGCCTTCCTATTTGTCTTGTCTGTTAAACTTGTCAGCTTCAAGGCAGGGACTGTCTCTTCCTGTGTATATATACACAGCACCTGGCACAATGGGAACCCAATCTTGATAGTGGCCTCCCACTGTTTCCTTGTACTCCTCTGTCTGTATCTACCTTTTGTCTCTTGTCTTCTACTTAAATTATAAGCTTCTTAGGGTAAGTAACTTTTTTTTGTTTTGTGTTTATACAGCCCCTAACACAATGGGGTCCTAGTCCATGACTAGGATTGGTAGGGACTATATTAGTACAAATAAATAAATAATACTATAATAAAATAATAATTAATACTAAAGCCTGAGGCTGTATTATCTTTTCTAACAAATTTCCACAGGATCAGAACTAGGATGAGTGTATTCTTCTGTCTTTGCCCATTTCCCTTGTCCCACGAGATCTCTGCCTCTTCTCAGCCCGGATGTGAAGTTGGGTTATAGTGCTGTAGAGGTAGCTGAGACCCTACTTCGCAGAGAAATCTGAGTGGGGAAGTCCCCTTTATGCGTGGATTCAGTGGATGTAAACTGGCCCTTAAAATTCAGACTGGTCAAAGATTTAATTTACTTTACCTTTGAAAAGGAAACAGAGTCTGTATGTAAGAATGTGTAATCTCTTTCTTGCTCCATGTACTATTTGATTTTTTGCTTCTGGTGGTCTTGAATTTAAGTGCAATGCCTCCTGTTTTTTAATAAATAATATGGAATTTCATGTGTGACAGTTTTATGAGAAACAATCAAGTTTTAATGTCTAATTTATAGTATCTACAGTCCTTTAATATTTCTGTTTTTATACTGGAATAGGCAGCTGCCTTAATCCTACATTTTTCTGTAAAGAGTAAAATTAGGCTTATCAGGTGTTGAGCCTATCACGTCATTTTATACAGATTGAAGCAGACAGCATATGGGTATTTTGTCTCTTTGGTCCAATCAGTACACTTTAATTAAGAAGAGTTAGAACATCTGCTATAGTAGGACACAAAAAAGTATCTCTTAAAAATAAATATACTTATTTTATAAATGAGACATGTCATGCTTGATATGCTATTTGATAAAATTTATTATAGGAATGCCAGATTTCTAATTTACATTTTACAATCAAAAGTGTACCTACATGCCTTTACTATTAGCCTTTTTCAAAGATTTCATACTGGGAGAACAGGAAAAAGAAAATAAATCCTAGTTTAGGATTTCTGAATTAGTGTAAAAATCAGAGATGTTAATGTTCAAGTTTAGTGTGATAATTTCATAGGCAAAATAAATAATTACCTAATGGAAAATATTTTATTCCTTTTCTTCTAACAACAAATATTTCTCCTACCGGCCATTATTTCTGTCCCTCACATCCTAATCTTGGCATTAGCCTTTAAAGTGCTTTATTTTTAGCAGGGGAAGGCATTATACTTTTTTATTAGAGCAGTTAGTGAGCTACAACGCATTACTGATTAATAATACCAACATATTTAAATATTTTGAACTCTCACTTTGGAGTTTTAATATTCATATATGTATACTTTTTGGTCTGAAATATAGCTCAAAATTTCCACCTCTAAATTAGTAATATTTTTATTGTTTGATTCAAGCGGATTTTGGCGTATCTGCTAAAAACACAAGGACAATACAGAGAAGAGATTCTTTCATTGGTACACCTTACTGGTAAGTGTGCAATTTTGTTAACTTTTTAGCATGAACTAATATTTTAATATCACAGTTGATTATATAGATTATATAGAATAATGTAAAGTATGTTAGTGTGCCATTTACTTTAAAATATTTAAATTTCATTAATATTTTAATTAAGTCAACAATTTAGAATGTTTTTGACTGCAGATGATAATGCTTCATTCTCTAATTCTATAAACCATTCTCTTTTGCAGGATGGCTCCTGAAGTGGTAATGTGTGAGACATCTAAAGACAGGCCTTATGATTATAAGGCTGATGTGTGGTCACTGGGCATCACTTTAATAGAAATGGCTCAAGTAGAACCACCTCATCACGAGTTAAATCCTATGCGCGTGCTGCTGAAAATAGCAAAATCTGACCCACCTACATTGGCACAGCCTTCAAAATGGTTAGTCTTTTAATGCTAACTTTTTTTGTCAAGGGTTTTGGAGATTGACCCTGAGTCTGCAACGATTTAAGCACATTTAACTTCAGGCCCTTGAGTAGTCCTATTAAACTGTATGAACTACTCACATGCATTAAGTACTTATATGTGGCCTTGGAGGATTGGGGCCCATGACTTTACTTTTTGTTATTGCAGTGTCTAGAAACTTTCATATTAAAAAGGCTACAGTATCTTAGTATTTTAATATTGTTGGAAAACAGAGCTTGTTCTTTTTAAACATAAGATTCAGATTCAACATCAAATGTGTACATAAAGATTTTTAACTACCCTTTTTTAAAAAATGTGATATAGAGAAAAAAATCATGAGGAGGATGATCTGCTTAAAAAAAGAGAAATGTTGAAGAATCCTCTTGAGGATTTCATACCGAGAATATACGTTGTTTGAAAAGCGTATGTCATTGCCCACTCAGTCATGACAACAGATTGTTTTCAAATGGTTAGTGCAAAATATTACTAGGTGAATTTGCAGTTAGGAAGCATTTAAAACCAAGAACCATAAAATAAAACCTTTCTTTAAAATGGAACTTGATTAGAAAAAATGCCACTCGGGGACTAAAAAAGAACAACAGAAAGGTTAAGTTTGCACTTCACACTGCAAAATAATGTATAAACGGGTGTTGAATCAAGCCATATCACTTTACACAAAACAATGCGACAGATAAAGCAGTGGTTTTTAATATAGTCTAGATTATAAAACTTTATTAAGAGATGTTACAAGGTAAGCAATGTGCTACTTTCACTTTTAAACATTTATTAGATTGGCTATCAGAAGATCAATATGCAGAACCTCATGGGCGTTTCGACTGTAAAACTCATTGGGTTAAATTCATATCCCTGGTATAACTCCATTGATTTCATTCGAGTTATGCCAGTGATTGTAACCAATTAAGGGGAAACTGTTTGGGTTTTGGTTTTATCCATTCTCTTGCCTCTCTTGCCTTGTTTTGAATGGGATGGTGAGCAATTGTAATGCAGTCATAAATGGGAAATTGAAAAGAATGTGTCACTATGCAGTTTGTGCAGGAGGAAAGGTAAAGTGGCAATCACTTCTTTGTTTTCTTCTGCAGGTCTTCAGATTTTAAAGATTTTCTAAAGAAATGTTTGGAAAAGAATGTAGATGCCAGATGGAATACTGCTCAGCTTCTGCAGGTAAGAAGAGTTAGCTGCCAATAGGGCTATAGTACTTGGGTTTAATACATCTATTTAGAATCAAGACACTGCTACTCTGAAGTTCTGAATAATTCAAAATTAGATATACTTAATCTGTATTTAACATTATGGGGCAGATCCTTAGCTGGTATAAATCAATGGAGAGACACCAGCTTACACCAGGTGGAAATCTGGCCTACTATTTGTAAATTTTTATATGAAAATAATTCTTGTGTGCATCTATTTATGTTAATTCAGTGCTTCTCCCCCCAGAAAAAAAAAAAAAAAAACTAGCACTGGAAGGGACCTTGAAAGGTCATTGAGTCCGGCCCTCTGTCTTCACTGGCAGGACCAAGTACTAATTTTGCCCCAATCCCTAAGTGGCCCCCTCAAGGATTGAACTCACAACCCTGGGTTTAGCAGGCCAATGCTCAAACCAGTGAGCTATTCCTCCTCCTAATGTGTAAAGTAGTTGTGTTTATATAAGCACTTGATTGCTGACAGATGTTTTAAAAGCTTTAGTCTTCCATCTGCTATAATGCTGTCACTGCAAAAGAGCTAACAGGAATAGATCTGACTAGATAAATTTGATTCTGTTTAACGTCAGTGCATGTTTACTTGTATCCAAAATACTTTTGACATATGCTGAAAGGCTTTAAGAAGCAGGACCAAACAGAGAGAGAATAGTTTATGCAGAAAGAATATGAAGACAAGTAGTTGTTTTTTCTAAAGGAAAAATACAGAAGAAATTGATTGTCTCACAAATCTTTGGTCTAAAGGCAGCATTGTATTTTTCTAGATTAAGTACTTTTAGATAGTAAATAGAAAATTTATTGGGTGGAAGTTCAGGCATGGAATAAAAAAAATAATGAAGAAGAAAAGCAACCTTTTAAAAACTCTACTTTTGTTCTTTGGGTTGTTAAGGTCAGTATAACTTTTTAAAAATTATTTGATGAGCTATCTGTACTTTTGATGAGTTTATTAAACAAATCTCCACATAAATATTTAGATATTGATGTTTTAGATTTTAAAACTTCTAATTTAAAAAATCTACATTAATAAAAAAGGGTATTGGGTAAGTATTACAGTTTAATCCCTTTAATATCTGGGTATAATAGAGACCAAGATATAACCCTAAAAGAATTGCTACTTTTATTCCATTGTTATCAAAAATGAAATGACTGTTTATTTTAAAAGCCAATTTTTTTTTTTTTACAAGCATCCGTTTGTTACTGTCACTTCTAATAAACCAGTCAGAGAGTTGATTGCAGAGGCAAAGGCTGAAGTTACAGAAGAAGTTGAAGATGGTAAAGATGAAGATGAAGAGGAGGAAACAGAAAATTCTCTGGTCAGTTAAAGTATAAATTTATAGATATATATGGGTGCTTATTTTAATTACATTTTGTCTACGAAAAACTTTCTGGCACGCTAATTATTTTTGCAACATTTTTAATTTGTACTAAAAATGAATGTTTTTTTGTTTTTTTTCCCCCCAAGTATAGCATGCCTTCAGTGCAAAATACAGAAGTCAGAATTTATAAAAGTCAGATGATCTTAATCTTCTTCAGGACAGAATAATAAAGAATATTATGTGCATGAATGGTTGTTATGTGTGTACATGTGGATATGTAAGGCGAGAAGGTTGCTTAAACCAGGAGTGGACAAACTGTGGCTCGTGAGCTGAAGCCCCACGCCCTGTCGGGTGCCTCCCATGGGGCTGAAGCCCCAAGCCCCGGCAGGTACGCCCCAGCTCTCGAATTTCTGAAGATGGCCATATGCAACTTAGAGGGTCAGTAAGTTTGGCCACCTCTGGTTTAAACAGTCAAAGACTTTTTGTAAAATAATACACAAATATTTAAATTCAGTCAAATATGTAAATGTATTAATGTGTAAGTGAACTGTGTATTTGGTATAATAACTAACTCTTGTATGGGTGAAGGTATGATATTTATGTTCTAAATTAAGTTTCCTGTGCATTTATAACTCGACTATTTTAAAAAAAAAACAAAAATCTGTCTACAGGACAAACTCTGTAGTGGAGTTAGTTTGTGAGAAATTTAGATTTATAAGGATACTTCTGCCCGTCAAATTCAGTCTCTTACAGGGAGATGAAACCATAGCTTTAGTACGATAATATGCTAATATCTTGTGAATAAAATAGATTCATTTACATTATTTATATGTATCCTATTTAAAAACACATTTGACTTTCAATATACTGAGATTCTAAAATACTTTCATATTTAGAATTATTTTAGATGCATTTTAGCACAAAGAGTGTGTTACTACATGCTTTCTTAGGCAAAAAACTCTCATTGAGGTTTGCCTTAGTAGAAAGAGCAGGATCAGGCCAATATTTGATACAGTAGCTAGGCATAATTTACATAACATTTTAAATTATATACTGTAATCTCCTAATGGCAAATTGTAACAGTTTCATTCACAGATTATGGGGTTCTAGTAGTAAATATAGACAAAGATGTATCATTATCGCTCCAAAAAGTGAAAGAATAATTATGATTTGAGATAATGGTTCATTAATATATTTGTCTGTATCTGTCTTTGTAGAAATATAATAAATATTAATTCACAGTCTAGCAACAACAATTGCTAGAGTTATGTTCACATAATTGTTTTGATTATAACTTCTTGTTACCATCCATTCATAGCTGCTAAAAACTTTTACCTTTTTAACTAAAATTTCTCATGCTTGGTCTCTGCCTGAAGGTGAACTTTTGAAGTGCGTGTAAAAATTGTTCAGCCATTTTTGAGTGAGAAGAGGTTAAAAAAAATACACTTGTCCAATTTTTATATCTATATACTGTTATTATAATATAATATAGCTATATATTTAAAAAACAAAGAAAATGTTACAACCTTCTTAAATATTTGCAAGTTAAAATTTGCATGGAAATAACCCTCCTGGAGACGTAGTGCCATTGTTGAAAAGAAATTGTTTTTTTTCACATGTGAGTGGAACAAAGCTGGCTACAAAGCAAAAAACCTATTCAGATGTATTGCTGCTAATTAATTGGGACCTCTGGGATGAGATCCTCATCCTCACTCCAGCCTTATTATTCTAAGTAAAAGGGCCATGAAAGCCCCACTTCTGGCTATGGGAGGATTTCCCTGGTACAGGCACGGTGAAAACAGCCATGAGACTGCTTTCTGACTATCCCCTCACAAGCCCTGGCAAAGGGAACGTACTGGGGGCATCTTGGGGCAGCACTCAGATTTGTGGGCAATGCTGTGGTCCATAGGGCAGCCTGGGGAAGCTGTGGTAACTTAGACGTGCCCCCAGGTGGGTTTAATTTATGCTCAGGTCCTCTCCAGTCCCTTGAGTAGCCCAGGATCATGGGGGGCAAAAAGGTGGCATAAGGCCAAGATTTTTTGTTGTGCCTCTTAGATGTGCACACAGAATCTCACCTCTGTGGCCAGAAGAACCATACAGGGTGTAAAGTGGTGGAGGAAGGGCTTATGAGGACTTTACAAGGTGTGTGGGTGCTGAGGCAAAGGATGTCCAGTGTCCCTCAGGGACTGAGAAAGGGCTCCTGTGAAATTGTAAATTGGTCAAAAGGTCTTTTATACAGATGTAATAGTTCTGTGATTATGTTTTGTCAAATAGTTTGAGATAATGGAATTTATTTTTCCTGGAAACCAAGCTACATACGTGTAGTGTCTTTTCATATACATATCTCTCTCTGCACAAAATTTTTGTATAATTGTTTTCTACATAAATTAGAAAATAGTAATTTTTTTCTTTTTTAAATTCATTTTTAGCAATTACCAACAAACAAGCGTGCCTCCTCTGACCTTAGTATTGCCAGCTCTGAAGAAGATAAACTTTCCCAGAATGCCTCGATTCTGGAATCTGTTTCTGAGAAAACAGAAAATAATGCTGCTGAGGAAAAGAACATCAGTGTATTTCCAGATGATAAAACAACTGCTAATGAACCCAAGACAATTAAAGATGTGGAAGTTATTGACAGTGTGTCTGATACCTCTCCTGGAGATATTGTAAATGTGCAGAATGGGTCAGTATTAGTTGAGGAAGATGAGCCAGAGAAAACATCAGGAGTTGAAAAGAATACTGGAAAAGCAGAAGTAGTAAATGAAGACACTGGATCACAGACAGAAATAAAAGAAGTTGATACAGTGACAATGTTAGAAACAAATGATAAACATAGTCTGAAAACAGAGGAAAGAAGTGCCATAGAAAATGAAGAGACAGATGAAAATAAACTGAAAATAGCACCTGAAATTGAAGATGCCAGTATTCAAACTACAGAAGTGATATCTAAAGAGACTGGAGAGAAAGAGGAGAAAGAAAGTGGAACAGATAGCCAGGAAAATAAGAATGAAGGAACAACGATAGAACAAATTACAGAGCAAAAGGATGATGGTAAATCTGAAGAAGTTCAGAAAGATGAGATGACAGGCAGCACTAATGAAACTCTGGTTAAAGGTGCAGAGAAAATGGCTGACACAGAGCAGGAGCCAATAAAAAATGGAGCTGACAATGCTCAAGAGACAGGCAGCAGTAGTGGAGATAAAATACCCGGGACAGTCCAGAAGCTAATGGAAAGTAGAACTGAGCATGTTCACAAGACAAGCAGCTTTGAAGAATCTCAGATTAAAAGTGGAGATAAAGTGACTGATACAGATCAGAAATTAGTTGAAAGTGAAAATGAAGATGTTCATAAGACAATCAGCATAGAGGAAACTGAGGTCAAGGATTCAGGAAAAGTGGGTGATATAGACCAGAAGCCAATACAGAGCAAGACTGAGAATATTCATGAAACAAATAGCACTGAGGAAATTCAAGTCGAAAGTGTGAGTAAAGTGATTGAGCCTGACCAGAATTCAGAAACAAACGAACCTGAGGATACCCATGAGAACAACATTCAGATAAATGCAGAACATTCAGAAGTTCCGTGTGATGCACCACTTAAGAACAAGCTTCAAGATCCTGCAGCTGAACAACCTAATGGTTCTGAACTCACTCCAATACCCATTATTAGTGTTAGCACCGAAGAAAATGAGGAAAAAGTTAAAATGGGTAATCAAGCCAGTGCTGAAACATTACAGCAGCTAGAACCCGAGACACTAAAGGAAAATGATACAGAATCAGGCACTGGTTCCACAACTGATAATAATAGCATTGATTTGAACTTGTCCATCTCTAGCTTCCTCACTAAAAACAAGGACACTGGATCAATATCTTTACAAGTAAGTGTAGACAATTAGTTATAATTTTTTATGTAAAATCTTATATAGTAGCACCCTAAGACTTTCTTGGGGAGTTAATAATGCCGAGAAAATCAACCAATCAGAAACTAGCATAGTAATACTGAATCTGTACATTTATAGGAACCATTTTGCTAGGATTGAAGGTTGCAAATAGTCAAATACCAGTTGCATCTAAAACTGTTTTCAAAAAAAATATTGGAGTACATGGAATAGTGTTGTAACTCTGTGTACATGTGATTAGGCAGCAATTGCAAAGGGCCACAAAACTGCCACACATTTCCCTAAATCGTTGTAAAACTATGTTCCAAAATCTAAACTATCAGATCAAAAAATTGTTAATCATTACAGTTGTGAAGATAACCTTCAAAATGTGAACCAATATATTGAGACAGGAAATTCCAAAGAGCCGAAAACTACAGGATGTTTAAGAGAAAGATTTGTCTTGTGGTTAAGGCTTGGGACTAGAACTCAAGATTTCAAGTTCAATTCCTGGCTTTACACATAATTCCTGTTGACCTGGGGTAAATCCCTTAACCTTTTCCTGTCATAGCTCAGTCTTCTCCATGTATAACTTCTCTCTAACCCATTGTTTGTCCTGACTATTTAGACCAGCGTTTTTCAAAGTTAGGGTCACGACCCAATACTGGGTTGCAGCATGTAAGGCACTGGGTCGCTCTGGTCAGCACCGCCAACTGGGACATTAAAAGTCCCGTCGGCGGTGCTGTCCAGCTAAGGCAGGCTAGTGCCTACCTGTTCCGACACTGCGCTGCACCCCAGAAGCGGCCAACAGCAGGTTTGCCTCAAAGGCAGGGGGGCCACGGGGCTCCACGCACTGCCCCCGCCCCGAGCACCAGCTCCGCACTCCCATTGACTGGTTCCCAACCAATGGGAGCTTGGGGGGCGGAGCCTGCGGGCAAGAGCCGTGCAGAGCTGGACCTGCTGCTGGCCGCTTCAGGCGCAGCGCGGTCTGCGGCGCCAGGACAGGCGGGAAGCCTGCCTCTGCACCCTGGCTGCACCGCTGATTGGGAGCTGCCAGAGGTAAGTCCGCAACCTAACCCCATGCCCCAATCTCCAGCCCTGAGTCCCCCCCCCAAACTTTGAACTCCTTCCTCCACCCCAAGCCCTTCATCCCTGGCCTTAACCCAGAGCCTGCAGCCCCACCCAGAGCCCTGACCCCCTCCTGCAGCCCAACCGCCTGCCCCAGCCCAGAGCCCCCTCCTACACCCTGAACCCCTCATTCCGGGCCCCACCCCGCAGCCCTCACCCCCACAGCCCAACCCTATGCCCCAGCCCTGAGCCCCTCCCACAGCCCAAACCCCTCATCCCCAGCTCTGTTGGGTCACGGGCATCAACAGTTTTCTTCAACTGGGTCCCCAGAAAAAAAGTTTGAAAACCACTGATTTAGACTGCAAGATCATCAGGATAGCAATTGTATATTCAGGCTTTTCTACAACAGAAGGTGCTTTACCTATTTTGGTATGAATGCAGTTATGCCAGTATAACTGCTTATAGCAATATATCTCATTCCTATTCAGCAAGAGGAACATAAGGCACATTTATACCCGTATAACAGTATCCATGGTATTGGTTTAAAAAAAAAAATCTACTCCCTTTTATCTCAATGAAGTCATAATTTTGGTACTGTGTAGTAAAGTGTAATAAAATAGTAATAAAAAGCTAGGAACTTGTTAGTCATGTGGTACTTGAAGTCATGAGGTATTGCTGAATTGAAAGGAGAATTTAATAGATTAATAAAATTGGAAAGTTAATGAAGCACTGTCAAGGCGAGGAATCTGGCAGTAATGTTTGACATTTGATCACCTCACTGATTCACATTAGAAGCAGGTCTTTGGTAAAATTTTCAAGCTGTGTTCAACAAACACTTAATGGCCAGAGGACTAAGCCTAAGGACAAAAGGCTGGTGGGAGTTGCCACCAAGGTCTAGAGAGGCATTGTCTGCGGAGATTCTCACTCCTCTCCCCTGATGCTACTGTCAGTAACTGAAGGGGAGAGTATTGGGATTCCTACCAGAGGTGTTGGCCATGGATACTGCCCTTGAGCTCCTTCTTTCATATCCACTACTGGCTTGTAAGTGTCTGACAAATGTGAAACCCTGGTTAAGGGATGAGAACAATTTGCTCTCTCTTTCTCTTCTCCACTCAGGAGCCTCTCCTACTCTACCCCAACGTGTTGTAAGGAAGGGGTCTGCTATATTGCTCCTCCCCGACCAACAATTTGTGTCCCCTTTTCCCATTACCTGCCTCTGTTTTTGCTGATAAGTTTCCCAGGCAGAAATATAGGGTGAAATCAGCAAATCTTTATTCAGTTTCACTGCCACTTTTCAGAATCCTGGGGACATCTGTGAAAATGTCTAGTCTAGATGAATTCAAGGCAATAGAACTGTTTTCAGACTCAGGAAGATAACCCTGCATCAGTTCATGTTGGAAGATTTAAAAAATTGTCTAGATAAATGGCAACTTAATTTATAGGAAATAATAATAGCTTAATTTCCCCCTTTGCTGGCTAAGAAAAGTTTAACTTCTTGGCACCAGTAAGAGGACTTTTCAAGCTCTTGTAACTTGAGGACAATTTACTTTGCTGTATTGTATGCAGTTGCTCTCTATTTAGAAACTCAGTAATTTAATATATCAGATGTAAAAAAGTGTTATTTAGTTGAACACAGAATAACAACATTTTCATTCAGGAAACTAGAAGACACAAGAAAACATTGAAGAAAACTCGCAAATTTGTTGTTGACGGAGTAGAAGTGAGTGTGACAACTTCAAAAATAGTTACAGAAAATGATTCAAAAAGTGAAGAATTGAGATTTCTTCGGTGAGTAAAAAATCTCTAAATGACTTTGGAGACTTTTGGTATTCCTTTTCCTTCCTGAATAACACAGGAAGAATCTTTAATGCGAGAGCGCTCTGGGGTTTGTTTTTATAGTGCATTGGGATTAAATTTAGATTTTCTTGTTAGCAGAAGGAAAAACTGTTTATTTTAAAATAATGATACAAAAATCCAAGTCTAATCTTACATTTCTTTTTTAAAACTGGTATTATTGAGCCCAAATTGTTGATTTTTTTTTTTAATTATTTTTATCTTTATTCACTTCCTCTCTTCTTTTGCCCCACCAACACTACTGCTCATTATCAGACGTCAAGAGCTGCGGGAGCTAAGACTTCTTCAAAAAGAAGAGCAGAGAGCTCAACAGCAGCTCAGTAATAAACTACTACAACAACGAGAACAGATGTTCAGACGCTTTGAACAGGAAATGATGGTAAGTTTGAGTATTTATTTATTGCACCTACATGATATAAGGCAGCTTTTTATTGAGTGAATTTAGTGCTCTTAAAAGATGCCATATTGATGGAGTAGGTGAACATGGGTAGCAACAGTCTAGGCTTTTCCTGCTGAGGGTACTTCTCTGTCGTTCAGTGTTCATGTTTATTCAGTCCTTGTTCTCTCTACTTAGAGAGGTTTTGACAGGTAGTCTTGTTGATCTTCCAAACTAATCAAAATGCTCGGAAATAGTGCCTCCTAGTCAGCAGAGGGTGATAAAACCAGTTTTTGGGAGGATATCTTCCCCACTCCATTAATTGGTTTGCTCATTCACATACTTCAGTTGTTTTTGTCTCTAGCAAGTGGAGGAACATTTCCTTTACCAG
This sequence comes from Chrysemys picta bellii, assembly GCF_011386835.1. Classification (NCBI taxonomy): domain Eukaryota; kingdom Metazoa; phylum Chordata; order Testudines; family Emydidae; genus Chrysemys; species Chrysemys picta. Next base: position 123,581,139 of record NC_088797.1, on the reverse strand, counting down.
ATGTCTGGTTAGTCTGGGCTAAAGCAAAAAGACTAGGCCAGAGATATTCACCAATGTACATCTGCCTCTGCAGCATGCACTCAAGACCCCAAGAGTATGCAAGCCCCCTCCCTAGCAGCAGGTCAGCCCTTTCGGGAGTGCAGTATGACAAGTTCTACAGGAGCTCTAGGGCCTGGAATTGCTGGTAATGCTAAGTCCTCACACAACCAAAAATTGGAGGATACTTTTGCTTGAATTGTGTGGGAAATGCTAGTTGTGAGGTATCTCAGGAGAGGACCAGCAAGGTAGAAAGCCTATCCTCAGGGAATACCTAGCATGTCCTACCTCCTCTGAGGGCACTGCCTTTGGTTTCCCAAAAGATCCTCTTCTCTGGGACCCTCCAGGAATTTCTCTCCTGCTTCTTGGTCCAGAGAGAAGGAACCTTGGCAGCAACAAGCAGGTGCAGTCCTATCCCTGACCATCTCCAAATCAACTCCAGTCAGTACTGGGCTCTCCTTCAGCCCAGTTCCTGAGTGACTCATCAGAGGAATGAAATAACAGCTGTTAGCGCCCTCTGATCCAGGAGAGTGACTGCAGAAGGTATTCAAATGGTCACTCCAATAATGAAGGTCCTCTAGTCCCCAGGTCCTTCAAAGCTTACTCCAAAGGGAATTCTGCACCAAAAAATTTTAAAATTTTGCACACAATATTTTAAAATTCTGCAAATTATATTTATTAAATTAATGTGGAGGCTCCAGCCTGGCATTGGGGAGCACAAGCCACTGGCTGCACAAAGGTGGGAGGTCACTGTGTAACTTCCTCCCTGGGACACAGACTCCGCGGCGAGCCTGCACCCAATCCTGACACAGCGCAAGGTCTGGGCCTGCCACAGAAACACCCCAGGGTCCTGCCTCTCTGTATGGGCAGGCAAGCTTAGCAAGGTAGGATCCAAGTGTGGAGGGGCTTAATGTGGGGGGATCCAGGTGTGGAATGAGAGGCTTCTGTGTGGGGCAATCTGGGTGCAGGCGGCTCAGTGGGGGATCCAGTTGCAGGGGGGATCTAGATGCACAGGGGCTTGTTGGGGGATTCTGGGTGCAATGGTAATGGGACTCTGCAGGGGGGTGCAGGTGAAGGTGGTTGGGCCTCAGCGGCGGGGGAGGAGTCTAGGTGTGGGGGGGGATAGAGCTCGGCCTCAGCGGCGGGGGAGGAGTCTAGGTGTGGGGGGGGATAGAGCTCGGCCTCAGCGGCGGGGGAGGAGTCTAGGTGTGGGGGATTCAGTGGGTGGTCCAGATGCTGGGGGAGTGGGGCTCAGTGGGGTGGGGATCCAGATGCAGCTGGTTGGAGCTTGGTGGGGTGGGGATCCGGGTGGCTTGTCGGGGTGGTCCAGGTGCAGGGGGAGTGGGGCTCATCGGGCAAGTTCTGAGTGCGGGGGCGCTGAGGCTTGGTGGGAGGGTCTGGGTATGGGGGGGTCTGGATGCACGGGGTTGGGTGAGTGGGGGAGCAGTTCCATGTACAGGAATCCCTCCCCCTGCAGCTGAAGAGCAATGGGTGCAGGAAGCAGTGGGGTGGTGGGAGTTGGCAGAGCCTGCAGCTGGGGGAGAAATCTGGGGGTGGGTCTGATCCGACCCCGGATGCCATGCAGGGGAAGAGGAAGTCCCGTCCTCCCCAGCCCAGCCGGGACTAGCAGCTGAGCCTGGCACAGGGTAGGAGCCACCAGCCAGGTCTTTCCCAGTCCTGCTTCCTGCCCCACAGTGATTTGCCTCTCTGACGGCTGCCCTGGGCACCCAAAACATACTGCTGGGGAGGGTCACATGACATCTCTTTTGGTTTCCCTTTGCTTCCCAGTCAGAAAGTCATTTTTCTGCGGGGAAGCAAAGAAATCTGCAGGAGACATAAATTCTGCACAGGCGCAGTGGCACAGAATTCCCCCAGGAGTAAAAGCTGCTTCTGTGGGGAATCAAAGGAATTCGCCCCATCATATATGCACCAGATTAGCTTTTCCCCCACTACATCTAAATCTTCCTTTGCAACACATCAAAGTAGGCTTGCAGGCAGCCAGAACAGAAGAAGCAAAAAGGATTCCCTTTCCCACAGGCAACTCCCCCTACCCCTACAAGCATGAGCATGCTCCAGCTTCCTTAAGAAGATAAGTAGCTCCTCCTCCTGCCTCCTACATAGCAGGTCATAGGCCAAGGTAATAGTCACCTTGTAAATACTTACAATAAGATAGATAGCACAGGCCCCCTGCTAGACACACACGATGTTTTGACCTGGAGCTGCTAAATATCCTGTGCTATGCCTCCCATCCTCGCTCTCTCTCATTTTATGCACTTCCATATAAATTATTTCCAGCTTAATGTACTGGCTTTTGGTATGATTTGAGAAGTATTGCCCTGCTGTGGCTGACTGAAGATAAGGAATCTATTATTCACTGAGAGTGATATCTGTTAACTCAAGCATTAGAGGCCTGTATTTTTAGACTGTGATGATTCAGTTCCAGAGGTATGAATGTAAAATTTATATAGTAAATTGTGTCTGTTGTGTAATGCTTAAAGATTCGTAACACAAGAGGTCTCCAGGCATTTTTCAGCACTGGCAAGGCATGGTTTGTTCACATTCATTTACATTGATCACAAATTCAAAATTTGGTATACCACAATTTGGAGTTCCCTAGCTAAGGTGAGCAAACATCATTGTTTTGACTGGACAGTTCTGCAGAACTTTCAACCCTCCTGAATTTAACTTCCTAGAAAAATATCAGATGAAATGGAATTATTTTACAGAGTAAAAAGCGGCAGTATGATCAAGAGATTGAAAATCTAGAAAAGCAGCAAAAACAGACAATAGAACGTTTGGAACAGGAACACACAAATCGCTTAAGAGATGAAGCAAAACGCATCAAAGCAGAACAGGAGAAGGAATTGTCCAAATTCCAGAACATGTTGAAAAACAAAAAAAAAGAGGTAAGACTCATTGATAATTTAGAAAGTAGGGGGCCTGGCCAAAGGCAAGCATGGTTGGACTCCCTTTATCCCTGCCATAATAAGTTCTGGGGGCCATTCACAGCCATTGTAATTTTTTTGTTTTAGTGCATACAAAACAGCTAACAGACCATTGAAATATTGATTTTCGCAGAAGTCACTGATTGATTAGCACATTTGTATCTTTCATATAATCTTTAAAATTAATAAATTTTAATTTTGTTTGATAGCATTCCACAAAACAAAAAAGCCAAATTTCCCTGCATTTGTAATGTTAGAATTTAAAAAACAATAATACAGCTTTGGTAACAGTTGAGTCATTATACCTACTGTAAGTTTCCATTTGTTTATCATTAAGCCCATATTTTATAACTTGTCTGTAAAAGATGTAACCCTGGCAGGAGTTGTCTCTTCTGATTTTTAACTCAATTGGAAAAAAAGAAAAATCAACACCTGAAAAGTTTTATGACTAATTGCAGATCTAAGTTATATAGTGAAACAAGTGAGTGAAGGATGATGCTGAAAGTCTAAACCAGTGGTTCTCAAACTTTTTCTTCGTGAAAATTGCTGAGGATCTCGGCAGACCACTTAGTGTTGTTTTTACCGCTAGCTAACTATTGTAAAGTGCTTTGGATAAAAGCACTATATAAAAAGAAGCTTAATAATAATCAAAGTTTTTTTGTTCCACAAATAAAAGCGCACAACTCATATTTTAATATCAGTAGTCTTACCTTTCTAATGCGATGGATGTGCCCTCTCTCCTCAGCCCGAGCTGGGGCTGGAAAGGAGGGGAGTCTCTCCCCCGTCCCTCATCACAGCAACCCCCGAGCTGGGGCTGGGAAGAAGGGGGGTCTCTCCCCCGCCCACAGCAGCAACAGAGATGAGGCTGGGAAGGAGGGCCATCTCTCCGCCGCAGCCCTGGAGCTGGAGAAAGTCACCTCTTTCTCTGGCTGCTGCAGCCCTGCACGTCCCAAATTCCCCTACCCCTTCTTTTCACCCCATAGCCCTCTCCCACCTACCCTCTATTCCCCCCAAGGCCACCACTTCACCTTACATGTGTGTCTTCTCCAGGGACCAGGCACCTAATTAGTGAAGCCATACCTGCGCGGTTCCACTAATTAGGTGGGCGGCCCTTCATTCTCTCGTGTGTGGCCACCCAGGCACACACCTTAGTGGGAACTATCCGCGGACCACCTGAATGGAGCTCATGGACCACTGGTGGTCCACGGCCCACAGTTTGAGAACCTCTGGTCTAAACTGTTAATTTGCTTGTGTTAGCGCATGAGAAAGTGGTGTATTTACATATAGGTTTTTGTATATGAAGGCTGTATTTTATTTTTAAAACAATTGCATAGTTATAGTTCTGCATATAAGTGAATATAATTTATGCAAAAATAAGAGTAGTTATTAGATTAATATTCATTAATCTAAAAATCTATGGTGCACTATCAGAGCTTGTATGCAGAAGGACCCTATAGTATGAACATGTTTAGAAAAATATATATTTTATTTATTTTGAACTGTGCACTGGTATGTATTAATCATTTTTTCTCTTTTGCTGAACTTCTTGCATTTTTGAGTTTCTTTTTACTGGTGATTGGGTCTTATATGGGGAAGCTGGTGGAACTTAATGCTGTATACTGATCTAAAAAAATTTCTTTCTTGGAAACAGGACTAGCATGTGGTGGTTTGGACTCTGATTTCTGATGGGGCTTCCACTATTAAATAAACATTTGTTCTTGGAGGCATATTTTTTTATTTATGGTTCCGTGAGGAGATTTACAGTTTGGAGGAAAATGCAGTCAGAGCTCTAAAACTATCCATGTTATATTGGAGAGTATGGAAAGTATATAATGTTAAAAACTGGCAATATTTAATCTCCACTAAACAAAATCATCATATTCTTAGCAAGTTGCTTTATCAGATAATATTTAGAAATTAGCTCACCATTTTAAAGTGCCCTATACTGAAACACATTTTATACAATTTCGGCCTACCTGTAATGCAGAGTTTTTTAAGAATATAATAATTGGTGGGGGTGGTTGTTTCAAAGGTTTACTTTTTAAAACTGAATACTTACAGCCCTTTTATCTTTAGTGTGCTTATGTGCCTCTTTTATATTTTAAAACCTACTATGTAAGTGTCATTTGTGGTTGAGAATATAGAAATGACATTGTATCAATTTGGATATGAGAGAATGTCAATGAAAGCTGTTTTTCAGTGGAAGTTCCTCTAAACTTCCACTTGTTTCAGATCTGTTACTCTGGGGATAAAAATATTTTATAAAATTTCCTGTACTGTTTAAAGAGACCATTACTATTGCAGGCGGCTTTCTTAATCGATGGCTGTTTAAGTTACTGCATGAAAACACATTAATGAGATAAAGTAATCCATAGGAAGGCATCACTGGTTCTGAGAGCACTTTATTAACATTTGCATGTAAAATCAGATTGGTTTATGGCTCCTTTCTATGCTGCACTTAGACTTGCACAGAGCATGCACTACCTTTTCCTTTTTCACCAAACTAACACCTCTGCATGCTTTCCAGTACCTTAGTGCTTGAACTACACCTCTCATGTTCACAACAAATGCTTGCTGTGGAGAAAAAAATGTTATTTTCCCCACCTTCTGCATGCTTATACACTAGGTTTTTAATGAAGTGGAGAAAGCACCAAAAGAGCTGAGAAAAGAGCTCATGAAACGCAAGAAAGAGGAGCTTGCACAAACCCAGCATGCTCAGGTAACAGCAGCAGCTTCATGCTACTAAAATCCAAAAAGCAGCATTAGTCACACAGCTTAATCATTTCACTTTCTTTTTCAGAGTGACTTTGAAATTTAACTTCTAACCCTTGACAGTTGCTCTGCTCCCTCAAATGCTCCCATAACCCTTTCCATAGAGTACAATGTAAAATCAATTATATGCAAACTTGTGTTGATATGTTAAAAAAGCTTAACATTCGGAAAGCTGTATTCAAATTAGAAAAATATCTTTATACATCCCGGGAAAACTCATGACATTGCCTTTTTAGCTGATAAGTATCTTGTGTGTCTGCATAATTATAAATGTTAGAGTAGAATGTCAAATATTTTCAGAATATTAAGCATAAAGGAGGAAAATAAGTATATAGAAAGTGTAAAATTAAGAATACTGTTCATGACAGCAAAGCATTTAAAGTAAACTGACTTAATTAAATACCAAAGTGAAATGGAAAGTTGTATGAAAACTTTAGAAGATTGCAAATATAATTCCACACATTGCACCTTACTGATATTATCTGACAGAGCTGGAAGACAAAAAAAATATTAAATGTGTTCTTCCTTTGTAAGGTTTTGAATGTGCTATTCTACCTCTAGTCAAGGTTATATCACAAAAAGGGGTGTGGGACAAATAACTGAAGTAGGATTTAATTATTTTTTACAGGAGTGGAAAAGGTAGTGATGTGATTGGACTAAGTTAATTGTGATTTGACTTTGAGGCGTAGATGTTATATTTTATGGGCATGATGGGTTGAAAACTTTGTTGTACAACTTGAAATAAAGATGGGTGTAGACCTGAGCAAAGTTCATAGTAAGTAGAGTTTTAGAACTACAAGTTGTCATACTTCTGTCAGTGAATTAATGGGTTTCCACTACAGCAAAAGCTTTGATAAATAATAAGATATCCTGATTAAGTTAAAAGATCCTAATTTCATGTCATCAAAAAGTAATGTAAGCATAAGAACATCTGCAGAAATTTGATTTCAAATCTGTAAACAGATCAATTACGTACAAGTACCATTTCTACTGTAAATGATTGTTTGCTCAAACCATCTTCATATTCTCATGGCTGATGTATAGTAGTTTACCATCTTTGAAAGAAAAGAGTTGTTTTTGTTTACATTTTGACCTGGGAAGTATTGTATTGTATTCTGATCCACAGGGCATTGCTCAGGTTATGATTCAATCTTTTCAATTGTCTTCGTGTACACTCTTCAATGCACAAATGCAGGATGTAAGTCCAAAAATACCAAGAAGGGTTTATTTCCCTAATTTTTTCAACTTTGTGTTCTCTCCTATTTTTTTCTTTGGCTCATATGTGCTGATGATTTTCATTGTCTCAAAAATTGATGAGTGCAAATTTATAAAATTGTATAGTTTAAAAGTTCAGATTGATGCAGTGATTAACTTTGGACAAAACGTGAATTTTCTCTCTGAAACAGAAGTAGTCAATAATTTAATGATTTTATCATTTCAGCACCTGTGAGAAATTGAATGCAGTGACTAAATTTTATGTTGTGTGTGCAGTGAAATTTTTACCTTTGGGAAGTGGCATTTAGCATTTTCTTGCTAAATCGTAGGACAAAAACTTGTTACTACTGTCACAAAGAACTAATGTAACCGCTAAAGAGAAAATTATATTGTGGTCTGCCTCCTACACTAGCCAGCAAAGTTGCCAGTGAAGTTTTTCTCCATAATGTTTATTGCATGTGATGTGATAAAGATTGTGGAAAACATCTTCACTGGCAGCTTGGTTGGATAGTATAGGAGGTAGACCACAATACACAATCTTTAGTGTGTGTGATGTTTGGTATTGATGTTTGAAGCTGAAAGGACAGAGCTTGTGTTTTTCAGATACATGCCTTAGCTTGCTGTGCTAGGTTTCAGAGTAGCAGCCGTGTTAGTCTGTATCCGCAAAAAGAAGAACAAAAAGGAGTACTTGTGGCACCTTAGAGACTAACAAATTTATTAGAGCATAAGCTTTCGTGGACTACAGCCCACTTCTTCGGATGCATATAGAATGGAACATATATTGAGGAGATATATATACACACATACAGAGAGCATAAACAGGTGGGAGTTGTCTTACCAACTCTGAGAGGCCAATTAATTAAGAGGAAAAAAAAAAACTTTTGAAGTGATAATCAAGATAGCCCAGTACAGACAGTTTGATAAGAAGTGTGAGCATACTTACAAGGGGAGATAGAATCAATGTTTGTAATGGCTCAGCCATTCCCAGTCCTTATTCAAACCGGAGTTGATTGTGTCTAGTTTGCATATCAATTCTAGCTCAGCAGTCTCTCGTTGGAGTCTGTTTTTGAAGTTTTTCTGTTGTAATATAGCCACCCGCAGGTCTGTCACTGAATGACCACACAGGTTAAAGTGTTCTCCCACTGGTTTTTGAGTATTTTGATTCCTGATGTCAGATTTGTGTCCATTAATTCTTTTGCGTAGAGACTGTCCGGTTTGGCCAATGTACATGGCAGAGGGGCATTGCTGGCACATGATGGCATATATCACATTGGTAGATGTGCAGGTGAACGAGCCCCTGATGGTATGGCTGATGTGATTAGGTCCTATGATGATGTCACTTGAATAGATATGTGGACAGAGTTGGCATCGGGGTTTGTTACAAGGATAGGTTCCTGGGTTAGTGGTTTTGTTCAGTGATGTGTGGTTGCTGGTGAGTATTTCCTTTAGGTTGGGGGGTTGTCTGTAAGCGAGGACAGGTCTGTCTCCCAAGATCTGTGAGAGTAAAGGATCATCTTTCAGGATAGGTTGTAGATCTCTGATGATGCGCTGGAGAGGTTTTAGTTGGGGGCTGAAGGTGACAGCTAGTGGTGTTCTGTTATTTTCTTTGTTGGGCCTGTCTTGTAGGAGGTGACTTCTGGGTACTCGTCTGGCTCTGTCAATCTGTTTTTTCACTTCAGCAGGTGGGTATTGTAGTTTTAAGAATGCTTGATAGAGATCTTGTAGGTGCTTGTCTCTATCCGAGGGATTGGAGCAAATGCGGTTATATCTTAGAGCTTGGCTGTAGACAATGGATCGTGTGGTGTGTCCTGGATGGAAGCTGGAGGCATGTAGGTAAGTGTAGCGGTCAGTAGGTTTCCGGTATAGGGTGGTATTTATGTGACCATCGCTTATTAGCACAGTAGTGTCCAGGAAATGGACCGCTTGTGTGGATTGATCTAGGCTGAGGTTGATGGTGGGATGGAAATTATTGAAATCATGGTGAAATTCCTCAAGGGCTTCTTTTCCATGGGTCCAGATGATGAAGATGTCATCAATGTAGCGCAAGTAGAGAAGGGGCGTTAGGGGACGAGAGCTAAGGAAGCGTTGTTCTAAGTCAGCCATAAAAATGTTGGCATATTGTGGGGCCATGCGGGTACCCATAGCAGTGCTGCTGACTTGAAGGTATATATTGTCCCCAAATGTGAAATAGTTGTGGGTGAGGACAAAATCCGGAGCGCGGATGCAGGGGAACTGGCTAGTGGGGGGGGGAAGAGCGGGAGAGAGAGAGAAGGGGGGTGGCCAGGGCAACAGCCGGGCGCTGCCACGTGGCCCCTGCCGCCTGCCGGGAGGGCTCCGCTCCGGTCGGCAGGGAGGGAAGGATGAGGACTGCCCTGCAGGGCTCTCCCGTCTTCCGCGCTGCCGCCCCCTACAGGGCGGCCGGAGCGGAACAACAACAACAAAAAAGTGGCCGTGCCGCCCTAGGATTGGGCCAAATGCCGCCTCGTTCAATCTGCCACCCCAAGCACCAGCTTGCTTGGCTGGAGCCGGCCCTGCTCCCACTCTCCAATTCCATGAGCGTTCATGGCCCACAATACAATTTCCATACCCAGATGTGGTCTCTGGCCAAACAGTTTGCCCACCCCGATCTAGTCTGATCTCCTATATATCACCGGACACTAAATTCCACACAAATACCCAATGAGTTAGACCTCATCTACACTAGAAACTTCAAAGCGCTGCCGCGGGAGTGCTCCCACGGCAGCACTTTGAAGTTTGAGTGTGGTCACGCATGAGAGCTCTCTCCTGGTAATCCACCTCCACGAAGGGAAAAGATCCGAGTTCTGGGAGCAGCGCTCCCAGCGCTCTGAGCCTGTCCACACTAGTGCTTTAACGCGCTCAAACTTGCTGCATTCAGGGGGGTGATTTTTCACAGCAAGTTAGAGCACTCTAAAATGCAAGTGTAAATAAGGCCTTACTTAGACCACAGCTATCTTCATGCTTAGATGCTTTGCTAAACCAGGCCTTTAGTCTATTTGTATAGTGCAAGTGCAGTAAAAATAGTCAAACTTGTTGGACTATTGCAGCAGTAACGCTTCTTTGATAGCCCCTAAGCAATGCATGTCAATTTTCTGAACTCATGAGCACTAAAACAAGGACACTTCCAACTCACAGTGTAAAAAAGTTACTTATTGCTCTTCATAGAGCCTGTGCTTAACAAAATAATACACACTTTGTAAAGGTAACTTTCAACAACAAAAATATCAGTGACTATTTCAGACCTTTTCATTAAGTTATTGAACTCAACTTTACTAAGACACTTTCACTAACAAGTTTAGAAACATTTTATCGAAAATCTGTCTTATAAGTTTAAAGACAAAATTAACAAAAGATATGTATTCTCCTTATGTTCTTTTTTGTGTTCCACTAAAAATGCTGATTATGCTGAGATTGTGCCCCTTTCCATGTAACCAGCACAGGTCCATTTTTAAAACACCTTTTTCTTGTTTTGGAAAGTACGTTCAATGTATTTCATATTTTACATAAAACTTCTTGTCATATTTTGTAAGGCAAAGGTGTGCGTGCATGCTTGCCTGTATGTGTAGCTATATAAAAATGATGAGTCAACTGTAGAGTGTGGATAGATGATAGTGAACTGTGTAACGTCTGTTTTATTTTGACTAAATAACTTAGACGTAGCCATGCCAATTGTGCACACAAATAGGCTTTGAATAATAATCCCAAACAAATGACGACTGTTACACTCTTTACTACAGGTGATTTATTGTATCAGAGTTTTGCTGGGTTTTGTGTGTGTGCATGGGGGCGGGAGTGGGGGGTTCCAACTTTGCAAATAAATATTTTTGTTATTTCTACAAATTAGGTTCCTAGTCCTGCAGCTTGTTCTGCACGGGAGGCCCTTTGCACCTTAGGGAGTGGCACTCCATGCAGGGCTTTACCCACATGGAGCAAATTGCAGGACTGGGGCCTATATCAATATCACTTTCTCAGTTTTTATTCCCCAGTGATATAAATAAATATACACATATGAAAAGTAATTATTTTATTTAAAAGTTATTTGAATAAATTATGTGCAGATAGTTTCTATTAGTTTATGAAGGCTTGTTAGCTCTATGCATTGCCAAATAAAGAGTAGCTAACAACATAATGATTGTACTTGGCTTTGAGTGAACATGGGTTCAGTTTTTAGCACATGGTTGGTTTTCCTTTATTGGCTACTGCAGGGCTTCTTCAATCCCATGCAGCTTCTGTCACGTTTGGTTACGTTATGTGGCCCTTCCAAAACGTAGAGCCTAGGTAGGAGGGATCTTCAAACACTGATCTCACAGTTACATAAGCCGGATATTTCCCTCCTCTTTAAATTCTTCCCATGCAAGACTGCTCCTTATTAGTAGGACTTAATACCAGCCCTTCCATGCATCTTGCATGACAGTACCATTAGCCAACCAAGGTCAGGAGCCAAGGCTTTCTTTTCATAAGCTTCCCACCTAAATTGGGCAGGAGAAACCACCAGGGTGGTATAATAAAGTTGCTGGTGTTGACACGTTATTTAAGCAACAGTAGTAGCTCCTGCTGGTTCAGGGAATAAAAGGTTTAGATTTTGACCTCTTTTGCACTGCTGTAGATGCACAGTTTCCATCCACTTTCAGACCAGTTGCTAATTTAATTTGAGAAAAGGTAAATTATTTTTTCTAATCAAACTCATATTACATTTTACTCTCATCATAGAAATAACTGCAGATTTTGGTTAGTTCATTGCTTTCTGTCTTATTTCTAAAAGTGTAATTAAATATTCTGTACCCTTTCTCTTTTACTGGATATCCCCAAAAGTGGATAATTTTATAGCAGATGTATTTGTAGGCCAAATTTTCATTAATGTGTTTAGTTTGCAATCTAATCAAGGGAACAAAGAGAATTGTTCTGGGAATCTCATTAAAAATTTAGTATGAATAGAATAAAGCAACTTAATCTATTTTCCCTGGTTTTTAATAGGAACAAGAATTTGTGCAGAAGCAACAACAAGAATTGGATGCATCTCTAAAGAAAATCATCCAGCAGCAAAAAACAGAACTAGCCAATATTGAACGAGACTGCCTGAATAACAAGCAGCAGCTTATGAGAGGTATCCAGCATCAAATTTCTCCTTTAAAATTAGATTTTCTTCTGTTTTATATGCAACTTTTCATCTCAAAGAGAGCTGCTAGAGGAATAGTAAAGTCTGACTTAAATCTGTAAAATCAAGGACATCCAGAGTTAAAATTGAAACTGGAGTTAAAAGCATATCTTTAATATGAAACAGAACTATATTTAAAATGCCTTTGTTCTGCTAGCAGAAAAGTAATGTGTTAAAATAATTCTTTTTTGAGATGTACCTTGCCTTTTCTGACTCAGCCATACCTATTTATTTGCACAGTTTTGGTCACATAATTTTGAATTTTACTTATAACTCTATAAAGAAAAAAATGTACTCAAGACATTTCCAGGTAACGCTTTTCTTATATTATTTCTTAAATACAATGAATACAGTATTCATTGAATACTGCATACAGATGTGGTCTCCTCATCTCAAAAAAGATATAATGCCATTAGAAAAGGTTCAGAGAAGGGCAACTAAAATTATTAGGGGTTTGGAACGCGCCCCATATGAAGAGAGATTAAAGAGGCTAGGACTTTTCAGCTTGGAAAAGAGGAGACTAAGGGCTTGTCTACATTACCGGCTGGATTGACGGGCAGCGATCGATCCAGCGGGGGTCGATTTATTGCATCTAGTCTAGACAGGATACATTTACCTCCGAGCGCTCTCCCATCGACTCCGGTACTCCAGCAGGGCGAGAGGCGCAGGTGGAGTCGATGGGAGAGCGTCAGCCATTGGTTTACCCCAGAGAAGACACCGCTTAAATCTTGGATCAATCTCCCTCCCTTAGTGTAGACCAGGCCTAAGGGGGGATATGATAGAGGTATATAAAATCATGAGTGGTGTGGAAAAAGTGAATAAGGAAAAGTTATTTCCTTGTTCCCATAATATAAGAACTAGGGGCCACCAAATTAAATTAATGGGCAGCAGGTTTAAAACAAATAAAAGGAAGCTCTTCTTCACACAGCTCACAGTCAACCTGTGGAACTCCTTGCCTGAGGAGGTTGTGAAGGCTAGGACTATAACAGGATTTAAAAGAGAACTAGATAAATTCATGGAGGTTAAGTCCATTAATGGCTATTAGCCAGGATGGGTTAGGAATGGTGTCCCTAGCCTCTCCAGAGGGTGGAGATGGATGGCAGGAGAGAGATCACTTGATCATTACCTGTTAGGTTCACTCCCTCTGGGGCACCTGGCATTGGCCACTGTCAGTAGACAGGATACTGGGCTGGATGGACCTTTGGCCTGACCTACTATGGCTGTTCTTATGTTCTTAAAATTGTAACTATTGATCATTTTATTAGATATGGTGGTGTGGTATATATCTGTATTAATGGCTTCTTACAAATATGTTTTTATAATTTCTTTTAAATTAAAATATCCCTGTAATTTTAAATATATATGTGTAGATTAGAAAATATTATGTAGTACTTTCTGGAACAAACTTCCTCCTCCTCCTCCAGCTCGTGAAGCTGCAATCTGGGAGCTAGAAGAGCGACATTTACAGGAAAAACACCAGCTTCTCAAACAGCAACTCAAAGATCAGTACTTCATGCAGAGACACCAGCTTCTTAAGAGGCATGAAAAAGTTAGTGCTGAGTTTGTCTCTTTCCTCTATATTACAACCTTCAGTGGTATATTAAAATATCTTGTGATCTATACTACTAGTTTACTTGTTTACAACAACTTGGTTCATGCAATTTATGTAGCTTCTTTCTTGCTATATAAATCTCTCTTCTCTTTATTTTGTTGCTTCAGTCAGTACATTGAGACACTTTGTCAAAGTTGTTTGACATGTTTGGTAATTAACACATTATTTATATTTCAAGCACTCAATGTAAGCCAGGTTCCTCGCAATTAGGAGAGAGATATTCCTTATCCAGAAAGATTACAATCTAAATTTAAGACCAGATGTAACATGTGAGAACAGTAAACGATTAGGGAGCATAAAAGGGAGCACTGGGGTTACAAATATAGAAATTTAGCTTCCAAAAATACATGTTTACATCTTTTCTTATGTGATCAGTCCCATCCATTTGCATAATCATTTGTAGTATCGGGCCTATAAAGTAATGGGTTCAAGATACGTCTTATGTCAAATTTAGCCCAAAAGTTAGATTTAAAAGAACAAGCTTTTAAAAATCAAAAACCAATAGAAATATTACCATTAGTGGGTTCTTGTTAGTATTGGTGTTTTATTCCAATGGAAGCAGGTGCTTTAAACAAATAGTTCTCTGCAGTGTTTAGAGTCCAATGACTCCAGCATTGTGTTACTGCAAGAGAACCTGAAAGTGCTGTTGACCATATTTTGAACTACATTGCACTGGTGTAAGTCCAGAGTAATTACACTAAAGTTAGAGTTTTAATAACCTATGGTATTTTTAACATAGGTAAAGAGGTCTTCTTTAAGAATATTTAACATCAATGCCCCTATAAGGCCCCAAGTTCAGCAAAATACTATAAGTAGGGCCCTACCAAATTCATGGCCATGAAAAATGCATCACAGACTGTGAAATTTGGTCTTTTGTGTACTTTTACCCTATCCTTCAGAGCTGGGCAGCTGGACAGCAGCTGTTGCTGTCCAGCTCGGAAGGCAGCGCTGCCACCACCAGCAGCGTGGAAGTAAGGGTGGCAATACTGATGCCACCATACCATGCTGCCCTTACCTCTGCGCTGCTGCTGGTGGGGGCGCAGCCTTCAAAGCTGGGCACCAGGCCAGCAGCCACAGCTCTCCAGCCACTCAGCTCTGAAGGTAGGGTGGTAATACCGTGACACACACACACACACACACACCCCAATAGCTTTACAACCCCCTTTTTGGTTGGGACCCCCAGTTTGAGAAATGCTGAGTCTTAAGGATTTACATGTTTATATTTTGCTGTTTTAAAAATACATGTTCATGGTTGTTAAAACATCATGAAATTTAAGATTTAAATATCTGAAACCATGAATTTCAAGATTTTTCAAATGCTATGATGGTGAAATTTACAAAAATGGACTATGAATTTAGTAGGGCCCTAAATATAAGCATGTGTTTCAGTCTGTCCATATTCAGCAATGAACTTGAGTATATGCTTGACTTAAATGGATTGGGACCTGATCCAAAGCTTTTTGGAATCAATGGAAAGACACCCTTGGCTTCACTGGGCTTTGAATCAGACCCCTGCAGAAATCGGATGTACGTTAGCACGTTTAAGTGCTTTGCTAAATTGAGGCCTAAATGTTTAAACACATGTTAGTCATATAGCAATATTACAAACAATCTTTTTGTTCAAAATATTTTTAGGAAACAGAACAGATGCAACGATATAATCAACGGCTTATTGAAGAGTTAAAGAACAGACAAACTCAGGAAAGAGCAAGACTGCCCAAAATCCAGCGAAGTGAAGCAAAGACTCGAATGGCTATGTTTAAGAAGAGTTTAAGAATTAACTCATCAGGCACTCCAGAACAGGATCGTGAGAAGATTAAACAGGTGACTAACAAACATCTGTAGTTTAAAATATCTGAAAGTGCTTGAGTTGTGAAGTTTTGAAGTATAGTTATATGTATTCAGTTGGTTTTTAAAAGGCATCAGTTTGAAGGCCTAGAGATATTACTCTGTACTGCTGCATGACTGTCCCGAGTCAGTCTTTTATGTATGTCAGAAGTGAACAAGGGCTTGAAATTCTGTGAAAGAAGTACATTTGGCCTCAGGATGTTATGAACTTTATATTGCTTAGTATTCACTTTCACAGACAACTTTTGGAATATAATTTTATTGAGTTTCAAAGAGAGTACCATCCAGTCCTCTGTACAGGTTTGATGGCCACAACTAAATTTGGAATATATATCTAAAATCATCCCACTGTAAAATGGAGACTGGATTGTTTATCATGGAATTCTACCTACTGGGTCAATCTGGAGCAGCCATTTCTACTTGCATTTAAGAGAAGTATTTGCAGTTGCTCTTAATCCTTCTTCAAATTTGTTTGTACAAATCCGTTTGTTGTGTGCCCCAATAGTTTTTGATATTTCCAACTTGTGTGCATATTATAAGGCGGGGTCAGCAACCTTTGGCACATGGCCCGCCAGGGTAAGCACCCTGGTGGGCCGGGCCAGTTTGTTTACCTGCCACGTCCACAGGTTCGGCTGATCCCGGCTCCCACTGGCCGTGGTTCGCCGTCCCAGGCCAATGAGGACTGTGGGAAGCGGCGCGGGCCAAGGGATGTGCTGGCCGCCGCTTCCCACCACCCCCATTGGCCTGGAGCGGCGAACCGCGGCCAGTGGGAGCCGTGATCGGCCAAACCTGCGGATGTGGCAGGTAAACAAACTGGCCCGGCCCGCCAGGGTGCCAAAGGTTGCCGACCCCTGTTATAAGGTTAGCTGAAATGCCTGCTGCAGATTAGATTACTTCTCCAGTTGAGTATAATCCAAGACATTTAAATTGTTCTGATTTTTGGCAGCCTGTTTTTGATGCAATCATCTGTATATCTTCTAATTCTTGATTAGGAATGATATTGATTGCTATTTTTACAGAGACCCCCAAATTAGTAGGCACTCTGCAGTACTAGTAAAATATAGTTCTTGCCTTGAAGATCATACCAGATAATTTTAGGCACCAACCATCCAGAGACTTAACACATGCTTAACTTTACATACAGTAAGTGATCCCATTGAAGTCAATGTGACTACTGCTCCAGTTCTTTCCTGAGCTCCAGTTCATTTGCAAATTTGACACCATCAGATCAGGATTAAACAAAGACTGTGAATGGCTATCCAACTACAGAAACAGTTTCTCCTCCCTTGGTGTTCACACCTCAACTGCTAGCAGAGCACCTCACCCTCCCTGATTGAACTAACCTCGTTATCTCCACACTGATTTATACCTGCCTCTGGAGATTTCCATTACTTGCATCTGAAGAAGTGAGGTTCTTACCCACGAAAGCTTATGCTCCCAGTACTTCTGTTAGTCTCAAAGGTGCCACAGGACCCTCTGTTGCTTGTGACTACTGAGTATGTAAAGTTAAGCACATGCATACATTTTTGAAGAATTGGGGCCTTAGGTTTGATGCAATGAGTGAAAGTATATTAGGTGAGAGGGAAGGATTACTCATTTATGGCTTATGCATGTATTGAATGTTTAATTATTTTTTTAAAATATAGAGCCAGATTCTAAACTGGTGCAAATCCGTTTGCTCCATTAACGTCAACAGAGCTTTGTTGATTTACACTAGATGAGTTTGGGCCCATAATAACTATAATTGACATATTTTAGGGGCCTCATGGAAGAAGTGAGTTTTAGGGAGGGATTTGAACAAAGATGGAGAAGTGACATGACAGAGAAGAGATGGCGGGGAAGAGCCTGCCTTGGATAAGGGTATATTGGAAAATTCAAGCAGTGAGAATTAGGAAATTGCACTGATGGCTTTAATCTTATGTTGTTCTGTCCAGTTATACTATAAATCCATTATGTTCTTCACAACCCTGGAAAAGTCATTTGTAATAAATACCTGCATTGGGTACTACAGTATAAATCACTTACTCTTTGTTTTTAATTTTAGTTTGCTACTCAAGAAGAAAAGAGGCAGAAAAATGAGAGATTGGCTCAGCATCAAAAACATGAAAATCAAATGCGGGACCTTCAGTTGCAGTGTGAAGCAAACATCAGAGAACTGCACCAATTACAGGTTATACATATAGGGCATAAAATAAGCAGTGTATGAAGAGAGTCAAGTTAATCAATACAAACTGAGCAAATTCTGAATTTATTGATTAGGAAAATGTTTTAATGATGTTTTTCTTACATAATTACCCATCCATATAGAAATTAATGCGATCCCTTTCTAAGGGATACAGCATATTGTACTCTTGATTCATATCCATAACTCAGTTAATGATAAAGAGATTTACTTACACACACACACACACAGAATATGAACTGTAAGGGAATCTTACCTCTTCGAGTGCTTACCAACCTTTTGTTTTAACTGCTACTTTCCTTTGGCAACGTTTCTTTTTAATGTTGTTTTTTTTTTTTTTTTTTTTAATCAGTATTCAAAACAGAAAAGCAGCTCCATCTTCTGTTAGTTGAATTTTCAGTTGCTGTGAGTGATGTCAGTACCTCACCATAAGAGCAGGTCTATAGTACTGCATGCAATGAGGTCTGTCTTGCAAAGGGCAGGTTGCTGATTACATCTGCCATTCTGGAACATAACTACGTTTTCAGTAATACAGGCCTCGATTTTTGGTCCTTTCATGACATGTATGTTGTAAAACCAACTGCTGCACACCATGAGTCAGATCCTGTTCCCCTTAAGTCTGTTTTCTTCTGCTCCAGTGACATAAGGCAGATTTAAAGCAGGAGTTAAGTGACCAGCCGATTATTCCCCTTGCAGTGGGAAATCCCACAGTGGCATAGAGCCAAGGAAGCTGGTGCTACACCACTCTCTTTCATAGCACCCTGTGGAAATGGGCATGGCCACAGCACTGATGTGCTTCAATGAGCCCCCACTGTAGGAACAGACCATTTGGGGGCCATTTCAGCTGGGTGTAAGTTAGAGCTGCCTTAAGGCTGCTCTGAGCTGTAGCAGGGGATAATTTGGCCCCCAGCTGGCTTCAGGAGCAAGATGATGGTGATTTGTTGCTCTTTACCTCTTTATCGTGGTGATCTGAGGCTCCCTCCATAAAGACATATCCCCTTTGACTTGTCAGTCAGCCTCCACTACTGGAAGCAAGGGCTAAATGATTGCAAGCATAACTTTCAAACGTACTAAGCTCTTAAATTGAATCCTACAAAACTGCCTTGACTAGACAGAGCATGCAGTGCATGACACTGAATAGATTAGCCTATAACACACATACAGTGTTGAGTGACATTATCTTCTACACCACTGAAACACATTTCACAATATTTCTGATTATGCCGTATTTTATAACACAAAACCATTGGTTCTGTTGGAAACATCAGCTCTTGATAAGAGTGCGTTACGTTATAATAATTCACATCACATTATACAGTGTAAACTGATTTAAAATAATTAGGACAACATATGTTACTGTACAAATGGTTGATTGTCTAATCTGAATTAGTTTTATTTAAGGATTATCTGTCTTATTTTCAGAATGAAAAATGCCATCTACTGGTTGAACATGAGACTCAGAAACTAAAAGAGTTAGATGAAGAGCATAGCCTAGAACTGAAGGAATGGAGAGAGAAACTAAGACCAAGAAAAAAGGTAACTCAGGACAGTTTATAAGCAAAAGGCGGGTCCAGAAGATAAATAATGCATCAGACTCTGAAACTGAATGGTTACAAATTGGACAGTACAAAAAAAATTCATCCCAGGAAAATAGTGAAACTGATGTACAAAAAATTCAGCAGAGCATCACCTTATCTAGAAGCCACAATAGATACAAGGGAGGCAGACAGGAGAGACTTGCAAGTTATCCACCTTTTAACATCTCCTAGAGTGTGTGCGCGTGCATATGCATGTATGTAAAAAATAAATTGGACCCTTAAACATAGCTGTAGCTATGGGCAAACTGTCCTACAGATGCAGACCAACCTAAGTTGGTAGACTGTAAAGCCTCTGAATGCCCAGTTTGATATTAGTACATGATTTTTTGTGGTTTGTTGCATGAAGGTTGGGCAAATAACACGTTGGTATAGTGGATTTCTTTGTACTTCACCATATACACCTTTGTTAATCTGTTGTTTTTAGACACTGGAAGAGGAATTTGCTAGGAAACTTCAAGAACAGGAAGTTTTCTTTAAAATGACTGGAGAGTCTGAATGCCTTAACCCTTCAACACAGAGCCGGATTTCCAAATTCTATCCAATCCCTAGCCTGCACTCCACTGGATCGTAACTCTAGGAACTTCTGTAGATTTTCCTATTTGGAATTCTCATATCTTCAGCTTCTGCCGTGGTAGAATCTACAAATTACATCAGAGGACCTCAATGCTTTTAAGTTTCAGTGGAGACAATCAACAGTGTCATTGTCAAGATTTTTCCTTTTTGTTTCTGCCTGGGGAAAACTAAATAGAAGAACAGACATTGGTCTGTAATGGTAATATGATGTCATCCTTCAGATGTTTCAAGAAGAATTTTTTTTTTTATTAATCAGTCTCAGAAAATGTTATCTACTATTTTGACATTAAGAAAATAAGCTTAAAATATTAGATATAATCATAAAGGTCACAAAAAAGAAACTGTTACACAAATCATCATGTAAACGATATAATATTATTACTTCTTTTTTTAACTGTCTGATTTCTCCACCGCAGAATTTCACAACTGAAACTGCTGTAAAGAGGTTAAAAGTTGTGTCATTGAGCAAGTCATTCATAACTAGGGCAGAAACTATTTCTTCAAAACATACTGTTGAATTATAAGAAAGAGTCTTATGCTCAACATATTTAGTTACAGCATATGCCTTTAAAAGTTTTTAAAAAACCCTCTGGCATCATAACTAAAGCAACCAAACCTCCATTATATGTTTTGTCCATTAAAATTCATGATGAAATGGGGTGCTAGTTTCATTAATCCAGTGCCTGAAACACTTAAATATATTAATCTTTGCAATAGGATAGACTTTTATTGTTATTAAAAAACCTTCTTAGCATTGATGTTACTGTAAAAAAAAATCTTGCTGCTACTGCCATTTTTGTCATAAGTCCTCACCCTAAAATATTTTGCACTAAAATATGTAAAGGTGAAAAACCGCTAACTTTAAAATGCACGTTGTTATTTTCCTTACACATTAGAGGTGTTAACTTCTACAAACTGAAATAAAAACTGTAGAATGTATTTTCAGAACATAATGTGCACTTTGCACATTGTTTCTCTAACATACTTGGACTGGGTAGGTGGATCCTTCTGTTCTTACCAAAGTCTGTTCATTTGAAACTCCAGAGAAGTGGAAGTGGCTGGTCATATTTATAAACTAATTGCCGAAATCTGATCTGAATAGAAGTGTTTTGAAATTTTTGTTTTAGTCAATTTATTTCATGGAAGGATTTAAGTTGAATATGTAGACAAACTACTTTAAAAATATGCGTGTGTTTGGGTTGTTGTTTTTTTTTTTTGCCTCGTAGTAATTAACGTGTTATGATTTTTATTTTTCAGTTTCGTAGGTGTACTGTAGGTTATTTACTTGACTGATTTGCAGTGGGAAGAAAAATCCGAAATGTTTATCATGTAGCTGGTGGGAATGTAGCTGTATTAAAGAAAAGTGCACTCGTTGGAGGTTTAGAATTTGAGTCATATCAACACAGTATTATAAACTGTACATTGGTATGCCAAAGTTAAATTTGTAAAATAATGTTTACTTTCTGTCATTTGAGGTGTGATCTTTTAGTATCTTTGTAAAAGTTCTTTTATTTTTGTTTTCTTTTGCTAGCTTGCATCAGACATCTGACTGGTGAACATATAATGTTCATTTCATGGGAACAGTGTTGACGCATGTGAAGGAACTGATTATAAATTAATGTAGAATTTTAATTGGGCTTGGTTGAAATCTTGGATGCTGAACTTTTAGCTTGTTAATGCAGACAGTTTAAATTGACAGCACAGTAAATATAATTGAGAAATGCATGTTTTGATTTAAATTTTGTAACATTTTTGATAAGCATAACTTGCTCTGAAAACTACTTTATAGCTAGCCTTAATTTCTGGCATTTCATTATATAAATATGTATTGTGTACTGGTTGTAAATTCACATACCATATCATACTAGAATGTTATATGTTGCTATATGCAAAATTCTTTAATATGTTTATTCCAAAATGCTAGGGTGAAAAATGTCTTTGAAGGCCTTTACTTTTTAAGCTACACCTTTATAAAATGACTAGTACTAAATATATTAAATAGTGTTTATATCGCTATAGTCAACAGAACATCTGTGTGAAAAACTGTTTTTTGCAAAATATATTGTTAGTGATTAATTTTTTGTGAAGGGGTCAGGCAGATTTTCCCCCTTTAAACTTTGTGTTCAACTCATTCAAAATGTTTAATAACTTCACAGGCAGAGTATGTATTTTCTCCTCACACTCTATAATATTATGGAGGTTTAAATGATCATTTGCTAATATATTTTATGACACACTATATATCTTGTTCTGCATCTGTAGGACTTTTTATTTGACTTCCACCACCTTCCTCACCTCTGTAACCTTATCCTTTCAGAAATTTCACAAATGAATTCATTAAAAGGATACAGGAAGGGAATGTAACAGCTGAAGCCTCATATAATGTTCGTTCAGGGTTGGATTTAGAAAATTTCCAATCATACTGCATTCATTAAATAACTGCAGTATTTTGAAATGTCTTGATAATGAAATCTAATGTAAAATTACCATTTGGTAATAAAATCTAGGGTAAAATCATTGTTTATGTACTTAGGCTTATAAAATTGCTTTTTGAAGATTATGGAACAGGAAGAGATGTACAAGATTGTTTTGATGCCTTTGCTCACGACACATTTAAGGTCAGACTGAAGCCTGATCTCACTTATTTTCCGGATGAAACAATTTCCTTTCTCACTGAATTTGGTCTGCTAAAATCTCATTTTCCCCTGAAACAGCGTGGTCATAATTGACACTTGCTCATCTTTATTTTCCACCACATGATAAATACCACCAGGGCAAAGCACAAAATGGGGTACAAATTTACAGGGCTGGCCCTAGGATTTTTGCCGCCCCAAGCAAAAACAATTTTGGCTGCGCCCCCCCCCATTTTTTAATTACCCCGGCCCCGCCTCAACTCCGCTCCTTCCCCAAATCCCCAGCCATGCCTCTTCCCCCCAGGCTCTCAAGCCTAGGAGGGAGGGAGGGGGAGATGCGGCGCCTGCGCTGCGGCCACTCAGAGTCTCCCCCTCCCTCCCAGGCTCTCAAGCCTGGGAGGGAGGGGGAGCAGCGGCGCACGAATCACCTGTTTTGCGCGCCGCGGCCGCTCGGGATCTCCCCCTCTCTCCCAGGTTTGAGAGACTGGGAGGGAGGGCGAGTAGCGGCGCGCCAATCAGCTGTTCACAGTGCGCGAGCCGCAGCAGCAGCGGAGGTGAGCTAGGGCGGCCGGGGCACATTTTTAGGGGCGGCAGGGGTGGCATTCTGGCGCCGGCCATGCCGCCCCAAGCACCAGCTTCTTTTGCTGGTGCCTAGAGCCAGCCCTGCAAATTTATGACCTGCAACTGAACATTTCAGTTGGCCTCTTCTATTTACAACAGATCTTCACTTACTTAGCAAGTACAATTAGTCCCACCAGGGTCTCCTTCCCCAGCAGAGGATATAGCATAGCACACATAATTTGCCTATGCTATCATAGTCACAGCGCTCTCATCTATATTTATCAAGTCCTAACTAAAGCTTCTCTCTGAGCTGATTATCAAACCAGATGGCTATTTTGGTGGAGTTGTGGGTTTTTTGGTTTCTGCAGGTGTAGTTTTGTAAACCATATCCACCAATGAGAGTTCATGATCTACTAAGGGCAACGATGGAAACACTGTCATCATACTTAGTTAAAATTAAAATGCTCAAAACAGTGGAGAATATCAAATTGTATGAAACATTAGCGGGGTGACCTGGCTGTCCTGAGATCTTTTGTGTCTCTGATTTCTAACACTGGGACCCAGCCCCTTGTCATTTTGCGGATCCCCCAAGAGACGTGAAGGGCCTCTTTCTGCTGCTTTCTTTTCCTGGGGACGTAGGCAAAGTACTGTCCTGGATGTCCGTGGAGAATAGCATGTGTATGTGCAAAAAGTCTTGATTATTGGTCAGTCTACCTGACAGATGAGCAGAATGTGGGAGGACGACATCAGTTTGGACTGATAGAAAATATTTCCGGAGAAAATAGAAAAATAAATGGAAGTCTAGATTTTTTTTTATCTATTTTTAATACCAGAAAGTGGAGACTGAGGATGAAAAACCAGGCACCTGAATTGATACAAACATTTATTTCACTGTGTCTGCCCAGAAAGCTAAGCAGACGGTGCTTGTCTATGGTAAATAAAACACACAAAGGGCACTGCATAGATCAAGGAGCGAATCAAACATTACATTGTCTCATCACAATTTTTGTTGAATGTTTTATGTAACTGCAAACCAAGTGATTTTTGCCTTAGGTGAAGGATGCAGGGACATCACCATGAGATGAATGAATAGGTCAACAACCTCTGAATGAATAAACAAACAGTACTGGTCAGACAGCGGTTTTCATCAGTTTTTTTTTTAAGTAATTTGATTCCACAGCTAGTTGTAGAATATTGCAATAATTCTTCTGTAAATACAAACACATCGTTTGTCGAGACATACTCCTGCATGAGCCAAAACAAAGATTGTACCAAGTGCAAGTGCTGGATGAAGGAGTCAGATGCATGGGAAGTTTTCAAAACAATTAGGTGACATTTTATGCGTTACCTTGGCTGCAGCTTGGTCATCATTCCCCAACTGAGTGTGACGGCTCCACTATCTGTTCAGATTTTATACAGCAACATCAGTGCCCGCAGCACTCCTCTGCATAGCGGGCATGTGTCAGACATACTACACCCAGCTACCCATGTTTTGCGCAGCTCCCTTTGTGATGTGCTATGCAAATTATTTCGTGAGCTAGTTTGCATATTTACAAATAATTTGTATAGAAACAAACTTTAGCTTTAAACAGGAGTGTGGATTTATTGATGGCGAAAGACAACCCGGCCACAGCGCTGGTAAACAAAGACCCTGGTTGAGCTCCACTGCAGGAGAGAAGCAGAGCAAGGTTCCCACACCCTGCCTTGTCAGCATGCTTTAGCCTGGGAATTAATCCACAGCTTCAAGCGATCTCCATGGCCTATGTGGTTCTTGGGCTTTCCGGTGCGTCTGACAATTACTAACAAGCAGGCTTTGCACTCTGTATCGTGAAAGCTGGAGCAGAGAGACCCATCAAACTCATGTCATATAGGGCCCACCAAACTTCCATTACATGCAAATGCCTACTGAGCTGGGCTAGATTAATACCTATGATCTACAGATGAAAAACTCTGCAGACAATGTCCTGAGGCATCCAAAAAGTGTCAAGGGCAGTTCCTACACCTACACGCACATACAATTATTACCAACCACCTCAGTAAAAATCATAAGACAAATCCCTTAAAATGTGAATTGCTGAAAAATCATGAGATTTAAAATAATTAGTGTTTTGGGGACTGATCCTGATTTCTAAACTCCACAGAAGTTGAACACATCCCTCCCGCAAGGGCCAGACTGACTGCACGTCTCACAGCAAAAAACCTGAAAAGAAACACAAACAGGAGCACACACCAATGAGAGGGGAAGCACCTCCCCCACTCTTCCTCCATACTTGGACATCCCAATTCCCCTCGTGCAGCCCCTGGGCTGTCTCAAGCTTCCTGAGGGAGTTTCCCCCAGTTTTGACCCCATTCCATGGCCAAAGTGCAGCAGAGTGCAACAGCCCCCATGCCAGCAAGCCCCATATTCCCTCCCATAGGCCTGAGGCAACTCCCTCATCCCTCAAGCAACCCCCACATTCCTTTCCCCCCCCCCCCGCAGGCCTGAGGCAACCCCCTCATTCCTCCCAGCAAACTCCCCCTCATTCTGCCCCAGCACCCCGCTCTCCTAGGTGGGATGTGGCCCGCCCAAAGCGCCTACCTCCCCTGTTCGCCCTCAGGGCCTCGGCGAGCAGACACTGTGGTGCAGCAACCTCTAGTGGCCAACGAGGGGAAACCAGGCGGCATGTCCGAGCCGCTGGTCAACCCCCCCCCACCCCCAAATGCTACAGGGATGTGTTAGTCACAGCTGGTCCCCGGCTCCAGCTATGATTGCCAACTTTCTAATCGCACAAAACTGACCACCCTAGCCCCGCCCCTTCCCTGAGGTCCCGCCCCCTGCTCCCAGACATGCTTTCTCCTTTGGTGGCTTGCTCTCCCCCACCCTCACTCACTTTCACTGGGCTGGGTCAAGGGGTTGGGTGCTAGAGGGGGTGATGGATCTAACTGGGGGGGGTGCAGGCTCTGGGGTGGGGCCAGAAATGAGGGGTTCAGGGTGTAGGAGGGGGCTCCGGGCTGGGTCAGGGGGTTGGGGTGTGGGAGGGGTCAGAACTCTGGCTGAGAGTGTGGGCTCTGGGGTGGGGCTTGGGATGAAGGGTTTGGCGTGCAGGCTCCAGTCTGGGGGGGTGGGGCCAAGGAATTGGAATGTGGGAGGGGGCTGCGGGTTGAGGCGGGGGTTGGGGTGTGGGAGGGAGTATGGGCTCAGGGCTGGGGATGAGGGGTTTGGGGTGCAGGAGGGGGCTCTAGGCTGAGGGGGTGGGGCTGAGGGAGTGCGGCCAATGGGAGTGTGGAGCCAGTGTTCGGGGCGGGGGCAGCGCACAGAGACGCGTGCGCCCCCCCACCTACCCAGGAGCCAG
Source organism: Chrysemys picta bellii (assembly GCF_011386835.1). NCBI lineage: Eukaryota > Metazoa > Chordata > Testudines > Emydidae > Chrysemys > Chrysemys picta. Next base: position 123,554,659 of record NC_088797.1, on the reverse strand, counting down.
ACTTGCTGGCTGCTTCTGGAGCACAATGCAGCGCCAGGACAGATAGGGACTAGTCTGCCTTAGCCCTGCAGCATCTCTGACTGGACTTTTAATGGCCCGATCAACGGTGCTGACTGGAGCCGCCAGGGTCCCTTTTCGCCCTGGTGTTCGAAGGAAAACCGGACACCTGGCAACCCTAGCGCCAGGGCATGAGCAGAACAAATGAACCCCCTGGGCTAAGTCTGGGGGCCTGGCCTGAGTCGAGAATGGCCAGGCCAAGTACTGTAGCCACCCAAACAGCCTTTCCATCTTGGGTAAGCTTCTTCCTCCCGGCCCTTGGCCAAACCCTCTCCAGAGCAGTGTAGTTAAAGGATAACTGATAGCTGTTCAAAAGCGAGGCAATTCATTGTTACAGGTCCCCAAACAGCCATCTCTCTCTCTCTGTATATGGTTACGGCTGCAGAATTTCACTGGTTAAACCACTTTGGAAGCTACAAAACTTTCTCCCATACCAAGAGGCATAGGTGGTGGAACTAGGGGTGCTGGTGCATCCCCTGGCTTGAAGTGGTTTCCACCGGGTTTACAGTTTGGTTCAAGGGCTCTCATCAGCACCCCCACGATATTCCAGCACCCCTGCCATGAGGAGCTTGGTAGGTTTGCCAAGTATGACAGTAAAAACACTATTGCAGTAGTTAAACATGACACGAAATGACATTTTTAAAGGGAATTTTATTACAAAGGGAAGGGCTCAGCTTATCAAGTACAGGCATTGTGTGTACAACCCAATAGTAGACTTTATTTATTTAAAAACATTGCAAGCTTCTGTGTATTCAGAAAGCCGGCCAGTTCAACACAGCCTTTGTGCCAAACCCTCAGAACAAAGTGACACAGAAAATAAATGGACCAGCTAAAATCTGCTTTGTAGCATGGCCTTTCACTAGAGTTAATGAATGACACCGATGGCTGGTGTTTAAGCTTTGAATGAAAATAAGGTTGGTTTCAGTAAGATATATGATTTGGTCTATGAAGCTCAGATACCAAACCTGCCTAGCAGATAAGCTCCCAGTTCCAGTCTAACACCTTTAAATGGAAGAAAATCAGCGTTTGCTAGCATACATCCTTGGGATTATCCACAGGGTAATTCTGGAAGTGAGTATACCCTCCCAGATAGTGTGTGTGTGGGGGGGTGCTATTGAACTGTCCCACAATTAAAATGGTGAAGTGAGACTGTGTGTGTCAAATGGAAAACTGCATACAATTCAGCCTTAAAATGACTGGCGCTTTAATTTCTGTAGTTCATAGAGCCCTTCCAGTTAAGCCATCACACGGCCAGTTTTGCTGGCCCCTTTCCCGCCAAATTAGCCCTGCAATGATGTGATAAATTTAAGATTTTGAAATAATCAGATTGCTGAAGAAATGAAGACGATGTCAGCGGGACAAAGGGGGGGGCCATTCTCCCCTTGAGCCATGTGCTAACATTAATGGAAATCATGTGCTCAGACAGTTGGCTGTTGAGGTTGACTGTTCACTGTACAATCAATTAGGACAGTGACCGCTTGGCACAAAGAAAGCTCACATTGATAATTCTCCATGATGAGATGGGAAGTGCAGAAAACAGGCCTGGGTCTTCAGATGGGCCCAGAGTTACCATCCCGCCGCATGCTGTGTTGTGCTTTGTTTGAGACAATGTACCCTGACGTCGTTAGATGTGTCTACCCATTGTGACACTAAGTCTAGTGCTGCTTTCCAAATGTAAGCTTGCTCCGGAGAACACAGGGTTAAAAACACACTTTAATTGGGAGGTTTACATTAAAAATGCAATATTTCCCCCCCCCACCATAAAAAAGAACCATATAAAAATATTTTTTTTAAAAATCAACAAATTATGTTTTAACAAAAGTGCTTAAGTTCGAACTCGCCCCACACCCTTCCCATCTTGGCAATGCTGTTAGCAATTGAAATTAAAAGCGTATTTGGCAATGTGACTTGCATAGTGTATGGGCGCCCACCCTGTGTGTGTATGTATGTCAATATGTGGTAGTGTCGTATGAACTCCCTTTGTACCATTGGCCTATAAAAGGACAGGATGTGGTAGCCATTTCTGGTGCATAATCACATGGACTTAACAAACGCCAAATGCATTTATGGGCGATGCCAAGAAAATGTTTTTGTCGACGGATACAGAGAATTCCACAATTGCCCCCACCCACCTGCTTCCCCTCCAAGAAATCCAGATCCCTGCAGAAGTTTGGCCTAGTTCCTTCCATTGCTGTGTTCATTAAGTGCGCTTGCTGATCAGACCACCCAACATGGCTACAGAACGCAGCAGAATGAAGAGACGCTCCATAGCCATTCAACAGTGACTGGTAGGAAGTACAATGAAACCTGTATGAAGGATGTCACCCCAGTGTCTTGAGACAACCTACTTCTGTGATTACCGAAGCCACCCAATCACTTTTGTCCAAGCTTCAGTTCAAAACCTTGGCTCCGATTCTAATGTCAGAAAAACTGCTCGCCGCCTTAATCTCCAGGATACTGGATTTTTCTTTTCCAGGAGGCTTGAGTAGTTGGTTAAAGCAGGTTTCACTGTATTTAACTAAGTCTGGCCCTAATGCAAGACACCTGGATTGGTGACAAAGGAAGTCCTTACAAGACCTAAGATACGAATGCGGGAACTTGAATACACGTCTCATCAGCAGACAGTGTGTGTGGGGTTAATGCACTGCGAATGAATGGGAGCATATTCCCAACTGGTAGTTCTGTGTTGGACACGTACAAACTAGAGTCATTCAAAGCCCAACAACATCAAATTAAAAAAAAAAAAGACACATCCTGAACTACCAAGTCTATGTGGTTAGTTGACTGACTAGGAAGGTTTTCTAGCAGGAAGCCAATAAAGATCAGGCTAATTCTCTACTGGATTCCAACATGGTGGCTCTGGATCCCGCGGTACGGAATACTGATCCTGGTGCTTAACTTAGACCCCAGCGCTTCTTCTTTTTCGTCTGCCAACAAATACTTGTTCACCTAAGAGAGAGAGGGAGACAGAGAGCGAGTGTGTGAAATGCTGTGTATGGAAAAGACAAAGTGAGGTTTTCATTAGTCACGGGAGATTGGTGACAACTCAGCATTCACCCACCTTTCACTTTCAGACGAATAGTTACCCTTTGTTGTTGGTAAGAATATGCCCTCCAGGTGACATTCACCCCTGTGCAGAGGGCATGTGCAACATTTAAGCCCTTATGGCAGGGTTTAGGGGTAGTGGTTATTTATGTAGGTTTCCATCAGGTTGCTCATCACCATGGTATCTGAGCACCCAGGGCTGCGTGCAGCCTGTCTGTCTGGGTCTTAGTTTCACCTTTTGTGAACACGCCCATTATCCTACACTACATCTACTGTATGGCGAGAGGTAGTTTTGGCCTATAAAGACCTCCCCCCTTGTTCCTGGCCATACCAATCCAGGGGTTAGAATTCAGCAATGGAAAGGCCTTTCATGTCTGTAGGATTCCTTCACGTGTGAGTTACTTTGGAGTGTTAATATAAAGGAATGATGCAAAAAGGTGCTCCCTAAAATTCAGCCATCAGTGGCTAGACCAGGGAAGCTTCTCAGTGCAGCAAAAGGACATGGTGGGGCGGACAAGCTGAAAATGATGGCTCTGTGCCAGCTCTGCATAGCCCCCCTCAGAGGAGGGTTGGGAGCATGCGAGAGGGAGCAGTATGGCCACTGAGACTGTGGTTATGTGCATCCCCTAGTGGCTGCTTATCCCTATGTACTGGAGGACTCCGTGTCTGCTGCCTCTGTTATAGCCCAGGGATGGGCTCCCTGACACAGGACAGGAGTGGATTTTGTTTTATTTGCTCTGCATAGTTTGCCCCCAGCCATTTACTCTGGCTTTGTGTAGGTGAGAGGGGTGGATGCTTCTCCATCAGGCAGAGAGGTCAAGCGACTCGCCTCAGGGTGCAGAGAAAGTCAGCGCTGGAGCCGGGATTCAAACCCAGGCTCCTGTCCCTTACTCAAGCCACCAGAAGACATTTTGCTCTCTCACTACCCACGAGAAGTGCAGAGCGCCCATCTTGCTCTGGGAGGACGTTCATACCTTTCTCTCCTTTCTCCCCCTTCGGGCCCCTGGGTCCTTGGGGTCCTGGAGGCCCCATTGGTCCAGCCTCACCTGGAAGAACAAGAGGAACGTGTTTGCATTTCGTCATGGTTATTCTGCAGGTCAATCCCCAGTTGCCTGCAGCAAGAAGTGGGCTGGGACGAGAGGGACGAGGGCCAGGATGACACTAGGGATCAGATACTGAAGGTGGCATATGTAATGCTCAACTAGAAGGATGCATGCTTCAGGGAAACCTCGCTTCACAGAGCCTGTGTGCCAGAGGTTACGGGAACTGACGGCCAGGAGGCAGCAGGATTGCAGGTCTTACCTTTAGGCCCTGGGTAGCCGATCTCTCCCTTCGGACCAGGTGGCCCTGGGATGGTACCATATGCTGTAGAGGAAAATGAATAAGAGCATCAGTGGGATGTGCTAGCAAACAGGCCCTTACTCTTGTTTCAGTAACACTGAACAGCACTGAAATGAGACTCAGATCAAGGCTTTCTGGAACATTTACCTAGTTTAAATAGTATTGGACGGGCTGTTTGGGGTTTTTTTTTATGGTTTTGTACGTTCAAGAGACACTGAGCCAGACGCTGAGCTCATTTCCCCGGATGTTGCTCTAGAATAATCCCGCTGGCTTCAGCCGAGCTTCTCCGGAACCACACTGATGTCATCGAGAGCAGAGCCTGGGCCACTCTCACATCACTGAGGTGGAAAACTGAGTAGGGAGGTCTTAGCTAAACATACATAGATGCAGCTGGAATCTGCAGAGCTGGTGCAGGCTTGCCCCTAAGGCTGTTGTAAAGGGCTTTACAAAACGTGATGGACAAATGTGGCTGTCCTGACTCAAGGCTGGATTGTTCCTGACCCTGTGCTGGTCAGCAAGGGAGGTAGAGGAGGGAACAAGTCTTCCTGTTGGGGGGAAGGGATAGCTCAGTGGTTTGAGCATGGGCCTGCTAAACCCAGGGTTGTGAGTTCAATCCTTGAGGGGGCCACTTGGGGATCTGGGGCAAAATCAGTATTTGGTCACTGTTAGTGAAGGCAAGGAGCTTGGCTCAACTCCATGACCTTTCAGGGTCCCTTCCAGTTCTATGCAATAGGTATATTTCCTCCCTTTGCTTGTGGCACAGGTGACCAAGAATTTTGGTTCCTACTCTTGCAGTATGCAAGGGCCAGGGGATGCTGCCAATTAGAGAAGCACTGGGAACCCCACCCTTGCTGAGCACCCCAGCCAGCAAAGCTGGGCCAGCGTGGGGAGAGGGCGAGAACACACGATGCTCTGGGATGACCAAGGAGGGACCAAAGTATCTCTTACTTCTGAAGAAGTCCACGAGGTCCTCGGTGACGTTGCCATAGTTTGCAAACACCCTGCTGATCCCAGGCGGCCCTGGGGGTCCTGGGGGACCTTGTGCAGCGTAAGTGACCATGTCCCGGAGGAGGCCTCGGCCTGGGGAATTAAACGCAGGGTTTAAAATAGCAGGACACAGAGAAAACCCCCTTCAGCCAGACGAGCACTGTGCCTAGGATGATTTGAATGGCAGGATACTGGCCTGTTAACATATCTCCAGCCCTGCAGCGTGAATTCCATGGAATAACCCTGAGATCCTGTTAGAGACGCTCTCTTCCAACAGGAGAAGATGAATCTTAGAACGTCAGCGCTATATGGGATTTTACGGTTGTGGAGCCGGCGCTATTGTTTGTATTAAACGTCTTGGAAGAGTGTGGTTTTATTTTCCCTTCTAAATCGCCAGAGAACGGCCCCTGTGCGGGGGACCAACACAAGAGCCCAGCTACCCTGCGAGCCCTAGTTTGAGGATTTAAGAGGGACTTATGTGGTGCATTGATTTTGCACTGGCACCTCTACACAGGGGTCAATTTCACCCCAACACAGAGGGAGGCAAATCCCCCAGAGCCATGCATTTCAGTGTCTTATCTGAGCAGGTTATTTTCATTTCCCCGGGCAGGTGAGCGCTGTCCCTTGCCTATTGCTAGAAATAATGAATATCAATTAATTCTGGCTGGTGTTTAATAGGCAAAGAATTCAAACATCAATCTGCACCCAGTGTTCGTGGCTCTGCAGTCATTTGCTCCCATTGGCCCAGGAGAAGAAGTAGCACCATCACTGAGTCTGATTTTCTCCTCCAGCACAGCAAACCTCGCCGTGGACTCACGGGTTGGCAGGTTCAGCAGGTCAGTGCTTTGCACTGCTGGTGGCAGGGCTCAGTAGATCTGGGCCTTGCTCCCAGTGGTGATGGGCTCAGGAGAGACCTGCATCCAGCAGTGCACAGGGGGGTAGGAAGGGAAAGTGGTGGATGGTGGTAGATGGGCTTTGCAAGGCATGGGGCGAGGGAGTTGAGGTTTCACCATGCAGCGGGAGAAGGCTTCCCACTCACTCTGTATGCTCTCCGACACCCGGAGTGCCAGCTCATTGTAATCCAGCGATCCGGTGAATGACTCGCTGTAGGAGCCGCTCGAACTCATCGATCTCCTGTGTGTTCTTTCTGCTCCCAGGGATCCACTGTACGATCCGTCTGCACCCACTGAGCCATCGTATGACCCATCGCTGCCCATGGTGCCACGGTACGATCCATCTGCACCCTGGGATCCTCCATGGGACCCAGCCATGAGGCCGCTATCTCCTTTTGGCCCTCGTGGGCCCATAGGCCCCGGGGGCCCGGGAGGCCCCGAGATGAACCTTCGAACATCATCACCTGCAAAACACAACAGGCGCTGATGGTGCTAGCAGACAGACACACAGATGCCACACGCACCCTGCTTCCCAAGGACAGAGTCCATGGGGCATTGGCACTGGTGGCCAACAGCCTGGGAACGCTGGGCAGTGGCTGAGAGTCTGCAACCTGATTTGTCTGCAGAATGCAGCCTGCGGCAACGCACTTCACTTTACATCTGCAAACTGCCCCAGGAGGCTGGCCGGTAGCCTGAACCCCATATGGGGAAACTGAGGCAAGGAGCCCAAAGATGGAGGCTCCCCAGATTAAAAGACACTTTTTCAAAGGGTGCCCTCAGCGACTTGCCAGAACAGGACAGAGGCAAGGCTGGGTTCAGGGTGTACTTGCTGCTGGCTCAGTCCACTAGACCCATACCCCCTTCCATTGCTCATTAGGAAAATGCCTTCCCCATAAAAAATGACAGTAAAAAACATATAAGAAGTCCACCTTTAAATATAACAGTGGTGAACACTCATCGCCTCGCCAATGCCTTGCATCTCGGGATCACCAGAGGCTGTATTAGGCCCCAGTCTGGTGCAGAATAGATAAGGTGCAAAAGGTGAAATTCAGCCCGGGGCAGAGGTCTGGCGCAGGGACAAGGCACCATTTAAGTCCCGCTTCAGCCTTTGGGGGATTTAAATGGTACCTAGCCCTTGCAGTGAATTTCACCCAGAGCGAATCCTACTAGGTCATAGATCAGACTTGCCGACTATAACATTGACCAGAGCCAACAGTAAGCGGAGTGGGTGGGTGGTGAGATTGCCATCAGATACCGAGTTTCCTTACTGGTTAGATATTGGATCAGCTCGCTCCTAAATGTGTCGCTCAGCACGTTGTCAGTGTAGGAGAAGTGGCCAGTTCCTGACAGACCTGGTGGCCCTGGTGGCCCTGGAGGTCCTGGGGGTCCCGGTGGTCCAGAGACAGAAGCGTATCCCACACCTTGGGAGAGTAGGGATGGGGAGAAATAATATTTTTGTGAATGGCAGGTGACCTGGCAATTACACTAGTTTTGGAATCTTGATTGTTTCAAGATTCCAACCCCAAATTCCACCTCTCTTTGTGCCCTGAAACGCAGACGTGGATGAGATTTGCAAGCTGCCTGGGGATTCAGTCCCATTTAATGGGCATGACGCAGCCAAATCTCCTGGGGAGCTAACTTGCAGCCTAAATCTCCCTGCCGTCTCTGAATGCCATTTCCTCTGCAGGCCCAAACCCTTCCCAGCAGCTGTTGAGAAGAGCAAACTCCTTACTTTGCAGGTAAGAGGTGATATCCTCTAGGCTGAACGTGGAGAAAGAGCTGCCTGGAATTCCAGGGGGTCCCTGTGGCCCTGGAGGTCCAACAATGCCTCTAAATTCAGAGCCTGGAAGTACAATGGAAGAGAAAGAGTCATTGCAAGGCTTCCACCCCATTGCACCCAAAGCGTCGCTCCCCTGGCAGTAACATCTCTGCTGATGAACGGGCTTCACTCCCGCACTTCTATTTGCAGTAGGAGTGTGTGGGGAATCCAAGAGAAAGTGCTGTGAATGGCCTGCAGCGGGAACTGCCAGCGCACGCTGCACTGACGACACTGGGACGACGACTGGGTGCAGAGGCCTGTGCTGTGGTCGGTCCATCCCGGTGGAGAACAAGGGACCAGATTTGTATTTGCTTTGTCCAGTAGCATTAGAGGCTCCACTCGTCACTCCATAGTTTGATGAGGGTTGGGGGCAATCTCTGTCTGTGTTTCCAGTCCTCACATGGAACAGACACCTCCTGAGCTCTCAGACAGAGGTGGGATTCCGGTCACAACCCCCTGACCTGCCGATCTCCACAGCATCAGATGGAGCAAGAGCCCAAAGGAGACACTCATGGGTTTGACTGGGTACAAGCCATACACAGTATATTAGGGATTCCTTGAGTTTGATGGAACTGTGACATTCATTCAGTGCAACAGCATGTCTGTAAGCAGAGTAGAACTGCTCATCAGAGGTTAGAGAGGGTTAACCAGGATGACAGGTGATACTGGAAATCCAACAGACTCTCCTATAGATGATGGTTGGATGGGAGGAGTTTAGTAATAACCTCCTCCCCCAGAAAAGTGTGCTTTTCCCTCAGCTGTTGGTTGTAGGAATCTATCAGTGTATATCAGCCTATAAAAGAATATCACTGACTGACTACCTGGCGTGTGGCTAGCAGGGTGTGACACCTAGGGCTTACCTTGGAGTAAAGCTATTAGGTCACTGTAAGATGTGCCGGGTAATCCTGGAGGACCAGGGGGTCCCGGGAGCCCAATACTGAGTCCATTATCTAGGAAATGAAAAACATTTAGATGTGAGGATAACAGCGACATTGGCAGGCTAAACATCACATGTGCCACTGAAACATGATCACTATCATAGTGGGACAAACAGAGCTGGGTGGCTAATTTACAACCAATAATTCCTGTAGGGTGAAATTCACCTCCAGGCAGGTCAATCAAAGGCTAAGGCCTATGTGCCACTTACGATCCATTCAAATCAGGCCTCAGCTGATGCATAGGTCTTGTGCTGGCCCTCGTCACCAGATGGGACTTTCACCCATTGTGAATCTAGCCTCTTTCTCTGCTCCTGGAATAGCCTCATATTTACTCACCAAGTATCTCTCTAAATCTCTTAGTCTATGGACTGATCGTGCATATTCAACCTGTGTGGGTTAGTTGTGATTGAGCCAATGAATCACATGGTATTATTCCCCTGTTCCCTGATTGGATAAGCACGTCATGCTTTCAGCGCAAATGGGAGGATTTAAAATTTGGTTTCTGCAAATACCGGTAGCTCGCAGCTTTCAAATTTGCTTTGCCAAAATGTTTCTGCCAGTAAAACTTGGCCACACGGGTTGAACTGCTCCTAGAGGGCATTAGCAGCCTCTCGGGTGGGGTTTCAACTAAACAACCATTTGCCAACTAGAATGACAAAAAGCAGCTTTTCCCCGGAACGGTGTGGTTAATAGGGTCCAGTCATTCAGGGCCTGATTGTAAGAGGTGCAGAACAGGGAACTGAACCAGGTGTCCTGAGTCCTAACCTAACCACTGGATCATCAACTTCTTTTCTAAGTTTCTCTAAGGAGACCTCTGTGCTGGCCGTCACTATATATACACCAGCAATACATGCCTTCACTTAGGGCCTGGTACAAAGCCACTGAAGTCAATGGGTGCCTTGCCATTGACTTCTATGGCTTTTTGAACAGGCCCTTGGAAAGAATAGAGAACCACACACTAAAAAGGATCATTACTTGTTATGTAGCTTATAACCCGGCTGGTCAACTCATCATAGTTCAGCGACAGAGACAAGCCATCTCCTCCGGGTCCAGGCGGGCCTGGAGGCCCCTGAGGTCCAACTAGATACTGACGAACTTCTTCTCCTGAAAGGAAAAAGGAAAATGAGTCTTTTGTGCTGCTGGTTGTCCCCAAAGGGTGGGAAGGAATCAGCTGCTAGCATTCACAGTCTGACAGCAGGGCTGCCTAGCCAGGGACTTGCACTGAAAGATGGACGCTCAAACCTGCCGGCAGGAGGCTCCCACACATCCCAGCCCCCCATGCACATGTGCCTGGGTATTGTATCGGGAGGTGAGTAGCTCACAGAGTCTCGACCTCCTTCGAGGTGGGGATCCCCAGGCAGGGCCGCCCAGAGGGGGGGGGCAAGTGGGGCAATTTGCCTCAGGCCCTGGGCCCCGCAGAAGCCCCGTGAGCCCTGGCCCGGCGGCGGTCCGGGTCTTCGGCCGGCATTTCGGTGGCGGGGGACCTTCAGTGCTGCCGAAGACGCGGAGCGACTGAAGGGCCCCTGCCGCCGAAATGCCGCCGAAGACCCGGACTGCCGTTGGGTGAGTACAAGCGCCGCAGCTCCCCCACTTTGCCCCAGGCCCCCTGAATCCTCTGGGCGGCCCTGTCCCCAGGAGAAAGACATACCAGCTCTGTTTTCTTTGAGCTGCTGCAGGGATCTGCTCTGCTTGTATTTAACAGGCCGAGCCATTTCTTCAGAATCCGCCCATCCCAAGATCCTTCTTACAATTAGTTCCAGTTCTGATTGTATTTCCTTTGTTGTCGGTTCCTAGCAGGGCGAGCTCAGCTCAGCCGCAGCGCCCGCTCCTGCTTTTCAATTGGATTTTCCAGCTGGCTTGACTCAAGCACAGAGAGGTCAAGTGATTTCCCCGCAGGGAGTCAGTTGCTCAGCCAGGAGTAGTGCTGTCTGCAATCCCTAGCTGTCACCATGATTTAAACCTCCTGCATCTCTCGGCCCTGGGATTCCCCTCTGCTCTGAGGCATGATGCGATTACATGATGAGCGCTCTCATAATAGAGATTACAGCGCTTTACTCTCAAACAGGAGCCAAGACTATCCAGAGTTAAATCATCCCAAACCAAGGGATAGAAACCCTTCATTTTAGGTTAGGAAGAAAAGGGCTAAGAAGAAAATTTCCCTGGGGATAGGTTTCACCATCGCAGCCTGCTGCAGGGTTTCTTCCTCTGATGCCGCTGGTGCTGGTGCCAGCGACAGGCCACTGGTCTGACCCAATTCCTATGTTCCTAAGCAAGCCCAGACAGTCCCGAGCAGCAATGGAATCTGCAGCCCTCACTGCTCGGGACACTCACTCTGCAGCATGGCCAGGATGTCTTCGTAAGTCAGGAATCTTGAGGAGGAGGATGACATCTCAATACTGTAACCGGAGCCTGTGAGAATGGAAATGTTTCATGTCACGTAGGACGAAGACCGACATAAAGAGAGGCAGCTCGAAAGGAAATTGTTTGGTGTGCCAGGCGGTGACAAAGAAACGGACTCACACTGGATCAGGGGGTGCAGCTTAAAAAGGAATTTAGTGGCTCTGTGGGAAAGACTTTCCTCTCATGCGCAGGGTGATGAATCCAGGGCTGGATCACAGCGTGGTCAGCCGGTAAGTATCATCCATGGGACAACAGAAATGAAACGAATGGCCTGCCACGTGGGAAAACATGACCCTCGCTCTCTTGACCTAGAATGGATTCTCTCTAGACAGCCAGAAGCGCAGGAGCTTCTGTCTCTTTGTAGATCCCTAGTCTTTGAAGGACAAGACAATGGCAGACAGTCTGATCCCAGCAAGCAGACGGCAATACTGTCACATACGTGCTGCCCATAGTGACAATGGCAGATTACGCTCCCATCTGACTCTCCAGGAGTTTAGGGGGTTGAGGGTCTAGCGTTCAAACGGAGTCTATCTAAAAGGCAGTAAGAACTGGCTAAACCTAATGTAAAAATGAGACAGGACACGGGGCTCAATTTTCCCCCCTTCATTCATGTGGAGCCGCACGCCATTCTTTGCGTCGCCCCACTGGACTGATTACAGAGTCGGACATTTTATAATCACGTTGGAGCATTGCTCCATAGACACCAGGAGCCGCTCCAGCGCAGGGCTCACCGGCAGGTCACATTCTGATCTCAGTGACGAGAACAGGATTTGGTGAATAGAGCTTAGGTAAACGGGAACGTGGGGCTTACTCCTCATGGAGCTCATAACACGCCTGGCCAGCTCGGCGTAGTCCAAGGATTGTCCGTCAATGGTGGTGATGATTCCTGGTGGCCCGGGGGGTCCTGGTGGGCCTTGAGGTCCAATCAGATAACGCCCGATGGTGTCACCTAGTGAGGAAAAAAGGTGACAGCCAAATCAGCAGCGTGAGAACGGTGTGACACGAGGAGAGACTGTATGGCAGGGTCTGAAGGGAGCCTGGTCATGTGGATCCTCCCGGGTTGCGTATTATGGACCATCGGAGGATGATCACACAACACTGCTTCACTCACCGGACTCCCCTCTCCTCGGCCCGTGGCAGTGTAACACTACCTGCCTGCCGGGGAGGGTTTAGGCAGGATCCTTGCAGTAGGGGGGGCCCGTATCAGAGGGGCTAGTGCTCACTGGTGTATAGACTGCAGAGCAGCAGGTTGGGTAGCAGCCCATGCCGGGTTGGCTGCCACACATGGGAGAATTATGAAGGGCTCAAGAGTGGAGGAAGGCTGGAAGCCATCCAGGGAGGATGGGAGAGGGTGGGTCTGAGGGAACTCAAACCTTCGGTGGATCTGGGTCCTGGTTAGCTTCCCCCTCCCCTGCCGGCCCACGCTGGAGATGGGGGCACTGAATAATTTCACCTCCGCCATGGCCCGTGGATCTTGGGTGGTGGGACTGCCAGGAGCAGCTGAGTGACCAGCCCTTGTCAAAGCCCGACATCCCTGGTTGCACTTACTCTGCAAGTACTCCGCAACGTACTGCTGAATCTCCTGCAGTGAGCCTCCAGCTGGGCCTGGGGGACCGCGGGGGCCGGGAGGACCTGGTGGACCCTGGCTGTATCTTGAGTTTGAAGATCCGCCTGAAGAAATAAAATTGGCCAATGGCTTTTAGTATCAAGAGAACAGACCAAGGACTGGTAAGGTCGGAGCAGGCACTGAACCCTTCCCCTGGGTGTGGGAAGAGCCATGCTAGTATGGTCAGGGCTGGGAGGGACCCTAGTAAATCACCTAATCAGGCTGACAGAGGCACACAACACGGGAGCACCAGGCTTTGCATTGGCTCCCAGTTCTCTTCCAAGTGCAACTCTGGGTATTGGCTGTTGTTATATGTAAAACCTTAAATCTATCTGAGCTATTTCTCTGGCTCATCACCACACCATCTGAACATCTCACAGACCTTAATGCATTTCTCCTCACAGCACCCCTGTATGGCAGGGCAGGCCTCTGATCCCCATTGTACAGAGGGGAAACTGAGGCACGGAGAGCGACTTGTCCAAGGTCATGCAAGAAGCCTGTGGTGGAGCAGTAACTGGACCCCAGGTCTCTCAAGTTCTAGGCTCGTGCCCTCACCACTGGACCAGGCGTCCGTTCCAAGCCCTCCCGAAATGGCCTTCTCTGGGCCACCTCTCCCACATCCTGTAACATCCCCATCAGCTGGTAGGATCCTGCTGTCTGTCACCAGCATGAAAATCCTGGGCAGAGCATTTCCTATGATGAGCTCCGAGCTCTGGAATTTGCTCCCTCTTGCAATCTGCCAGCGCCCTTCTGTGGGAACCTTGAATCGGATTTATGGTTGATTTAGGTCACTGGTCATTTAGTCAGAAGGTGGAGGACGGGAACGGTGGGGAATAATCTGTGTTGTGGTTTAACGTTGGCAATAGATACTGGGCCGAATTCATCCCTGGTGGGACTCTGCCAACGCATCCCCTCCACGACGGAGCTACAAGGGGCCCATGGCATCTAAAGGAACTGGGCCAAAGTCTCTGCTCACACTGGTGTGAATGAGGAGTCAAGGAGTGACACTGGTCTGAGTGAGATCCGAATAAGACGCTTGGATCTCAGTGAGTCAGGCAGTCGAGGCAATGCCGTCCCAAAGGACTGGGCGGTTCCTGCCATGCAGAAAACGGACAGGTGCGGTTCTGAAATTGTCCATTTTGGGACAGATGCTCAGGAGTGCCGAAGGGGCTTAGGAGCACAAGTGCCATTGACTTTCAGTGGGACCAGCGCTCCTAAATCCTTTTGAAATTCTCCCCCATTAATGTCAGCATTTCCTGCTATACAGATAGAGTCTGATCCCCAAGCAGGCTCCCCTTACCTGTTGAAGACCCTCCTGGGATGCCGGGGGCCCCTGGCACGCCTGCATCACCTGGAAACAAGGGAGAGAGACACAGGTAGCCTGGGTCGGACAGCACGGGATTAACTCACCCCTTGGGTAGTTTATAATGGCTGATGTGCTGCATGTCCCCTTCGAGGCCCTGCACTGATTCAATCTGAGATGGGGTCATCCCACACCCAGAGGCATGATCATGGAGACTGGGGTGAAGGGACAAGCAGCCTTGGCCAACCCTGCAGCGAGGCGAGTAAGGGCCAGCAGCAATGCCAGATCTTGTGCTCAGGGCAGTGCAGTCCTGCTCCCTTGGTGCACCCAAAGAGGGCGGCAGGGCCATGCTTTCACCCTGCACCAGTCCAGGAGGAGCAGGCTGCCTCAGTGAGAGGCCTGGGTGTGAAAGGGCTGCAGGTTCAGGGCATGAGGAGGAAGAAGGGTTTTCTTTTCACAAACCTTTGTCTCCTTTGGGTCCTCGAGGCCCTGCGGGTCCGGGAGGTCCCTGGACGGCGACTCCAGCACCTGCCCAACCAGAATGCCAGGAAAAGGAGTCAGAAGGGCACAGGCAGAAAAGCCTTGGAGGAGATCCTGGCCACACTGAAGTCAATGGGAGTTCTGCCATCGACTTCAGCCGGGCCGGGATTTCACCGCCTGGCTCCAGAGCAATGCAGAGAAGAAAGGCGC
This sequence comes from Chrysemys picta bellii, assembly GCF_011386835.1. NCBI lineage: Eukaryota > Metazoa > Chordata > Testudines > Emydidae > Chrysemys > Chrysemys picta. The sequence goes on along the minus strand of NC_088797.1, from coordinate 123,539,580 downwards.
GTGCGCAGACTGACCTGAAGCAGAGATTCCTGGGAGGCCAGGCTGACCTGGGTCACCTAGATGAAACACACAGAGAGAGGGCAGTCACACATTCCTGCTGTTATAGTATCCCCCCACCTGACAGCAGTGCGGTACGCTGGAATCCTATTTACCTGTGAATCCGCGTGGGCCCGGTGAACCTATGAACAGGAAAACAGAGGCATTGTTAGACTGTTCACACCCACAGGCCCTGATCGAGTACGCAGAACACAATCACAGCATCTGATGATCAGGGCTGAACGGGGTATTTTAACCCCGCCAAGGGAGGGAATTTCCCCCCCCCCTCCACAACAGCCAGCTTCCTACAGAGCACGGGTTTATGTTTACCACTCCCACATCCATGCACGTGACTAAGCACATCTGAGCCCCAGGAGACCCTGCAGGGAAGCAAAGCCATGGGGGAGGATGAGCGCCACCTGTGACCATGTCAGTGACAGGTCCTGAAGGAATGGAATCGCTCTGTGGCGAAGGCAGAACAGAGATGGGTCTGGACAAGAACAAGGAAACCCAAGCCGCATCGGATGCCATGCTTTGCAAATGGATCTTGTCCCTTTGATGGCAGAACCGAAGCTCTGGCTCCGAACACCCCTAAATCTTACGGGCACTTGAAATCTAGATCAGAACGTCATGGCTTGTCATTGGCCTGGCTCCTGAACTGAAATCTAGTTAGCTGCCGCAGAGCCAAGGGAGAATCCTATTTATTATTTGTACTCAACAAGGACAAGTGCAGAGTCCTGCACTTAGGACAGAAGAATCCCATTCACTGCTACAGACTAGGGACCGAGTGGCTAGGCAGCAGTTCTGCAGAAAAGGTCTAGGGGTTACAGTGGACGAGAAGCTGGATATGAGTCGACAGTGTGTCCTTGTTGCCAAGAAGGCTAATGGCATTTTGGGCTGTATTAGTAGGGGCATTGCCAGCAGATCGAGGGACGTGATCATTTCCCTCTATTAGGCATTGGTGAGGCCTCATCTGGAGTACTGTGTCCAGTTTTGGGCCCCACACTACAAGAAGGATGTGGAAAAATTGGAAAGAGTCCAGTGGAGGGCAACAAAAATGATTAGGGGGCTGGAGCACATGACTTATGAGGAGAGGCTGAGGCAACTGGGCTTATTTAGTCTGCAGAAGAGAAGAATGAGGGAGGGATTTGATAGCTGCTTTCAACAACCTGAAGCGGGGTTCCAAAGAGGATGGATCTAGACTGTTCTCAGTGGTGGCAGATGACAGAACAAGGAGTAATGGTCTCAAGTTGCAGTGGGGGAGGTTTAAGGTTGGATATTAGGAAAAACTTTTTCACTAGGAGGGTGATGAAGCACTGGAATGGGTGACCTAGGGACATGGTGGAATCTCCTTCTTTAGAGGTTTTTAAGGTCAGGCTTGACAAAACCCTGGCTGGGATGATTTAGTTGGGGATTGGTCAGAGGGTTGGACTAGATGACCTCCTGAGGTCCCTTCCAACCCTGATATTCTATTCTATTCTATTCTATTCTGTGGTAGCTCCTTGGAGCACCATCATGGCCCAGAGCCCCATTGTGCTAGGCACTGTACACACACAGAACAAAAGGACAGTTTCTGCCCTAGAGATCTTCTGCATTGCTTATCAGTATGAGGGTTTGGCGCTGAGGCACTTTACCAGTGACTTGAAAAGCCAGCTCTTGGGGAAGCCTCATGATCAGTCGGAGCAGTAGGAGCTGAGAGAATGGACTCACCTTGGTCTCCCTTTGGCCCTCGTGGGCCTGGTGGACCTGGTGGGCCTGCGAAGAATGTTTCTGTAATGAAGAGAAAAGGGTTGTTTAATGTACACAAGCAGACACAGCCATGGAGTGGAGGAGCAGGACATGTCCCCTGTCTACATCCTCCTGAAGCCAGGGATCGCCGGCGGTTCATTGAACCGCAGAGGGACAGAGAGGTTTCAGAAGGATCCAACACAAGAATCAAGTGAAAGTTCCTACCTGAGTTGGGCACGAAGGAGCCTGGTGGGCCTGGTGGGCCTGGCGGGCCTGGTAATCCTTCTCCTAAGCCAGGGAGATAGAACAATACTCAGAAAGGAGGGTAAAGGCCAATGAATACAGCAGTCCGCATAGCAGAGTCGCTGGATTGCCAATTCTGGGGCCAGTTCCTTATTTCTCACTGCACCCCTATCCTGCATTAGTCAGTCATGCCCTGGAGTCATACTGGAGGATCACAGCACGATACAAGTATCAGGGGGTAGCTGTGTTAGTCTGTGTCTACAAAAACAACAAGGAGTCTGGTGGCACCTTAAAGACTAACAGATTTATTTGGGCATAAGCTTTCGTGGGTAAAAACCTCACTTCTTCAGATGCATAGCACGAAAGCTTATGCCCAAATAAATCTGTTAGTCTTTAAGGTGCCACCGGACTCCTTGTTGTTTTAGCACGGTACAGTTAGGGTGAAACTCCATTTACAGGATGGTGCAGGAAAAATCCCAGAGGGCCTCAGTGCATTCAAATGGCCTTTTCACTCCTCATCCAGTGAAGCTTTACATATAGAGGAGTTTTCATTCCATAAGAAACAGGCCCCACGCTGCCCAGCTCCTGGGGCTGCAGCAATCACCATCTACCTGCTAGTTTTTAAGTGCTGCATCAAGGCTAGACCACTGGGCAGTTGAGGACTGAAGATGCTACAGCTGCAAAGCAGAGCTGGCACCCTTTCGCCTTTCAGGGTGCAGACATGACTTTCCTGGCCAAAGATTCCCCACCATCCTTCCCCCAGAGGTCAGGGCCACCAGCAGGTCCAGGGTGTGGGGGGATTTTGCTAGACAGTTCCTTTCCCGTTATCGTAAAACTCCCCTTCTAGTGAAGTGTATCTGTATGAACACACGGGGTTAAACTCTGGCCCCGTGGAAGTCAATGGCAAAACTCCCATCCACTTCCATGGGGCCAAGATTTCTCCCACAGAGTTTCAGAATTACTCATCTGGGGGCACGTGACAAATCGACTGTAAGCCGCCCCCTCCCCCCCATCCATGTATGGTGGGGAACAAGGTTTTACCTGCTGGGCCGCGAGGTCCAGGTGGTCCCTGGATGGAAGTGCCTGACAAAAGAAAAGAATCAGACGCATTCAAGAATATTTGCATAGCAAAATGAACACGTTGAAAGCATGCTGCAGGCTTTATTCCACCCCTATGGCCCCTGTGATCTCTCCTATATACTGCACCGTATGTAATACTCTATTATAATATACATACCTGGGGGTCCTGGAGGGCCGGGGAGGCCTGCTCGTCCCAGTAAATCTGACGAAACTGAAAAAAAAGGAAATATTTTTGCTCTGGAAATATTGTTGCTATGTTGCTCATGAAAGCTATTGGAGTCAGGGGTGGATTAAGGCAAGATCCTTGGTACAAGGCCTCATGGGTCAAAGGGGACCCGGACATACCTATGATTCTGAAAGGACAGGGTAGGGCCTCCCTTGCTAGTCTCTTGGGGACCATGAGAACAGGCAGCAGGTGAGCAGGGCCGGCTCTAGGATTTTTGCAGCCCCGAGCAGAAACAATTTTGGCCCCCCCCCCCAATTTTTTTCTTACCCCACCCCCGGCCTCGCCTCAGCTCCGCCCCTTCCCCAAATCTCCAGCCCTGCCTCCTCCCCCCAGGCTCTCAAGCCTAGGAGGGAGGGGGAGAAGCGGCGCGCGCACTGCGGCCACTTGGAGTCTCCCCCTCCCTCCCAGGCTCTCAAACCTGGGAGGGAGGGTGAGCAGCGGCGTGCAAATCAGCTGTTTCGCACGCCGCGGCCGCTCGGGATCTCCCCCTCCCTCCTAGGTTTGAGAGCCTGGGAGGGAGGGGGAGCAGCGGCGCGCGAATCAGCTGTTTCACGTGCCGTGGCATGCAAGCGGCAGCAGCAGAGGTGAGCTAGGGTGGCCGGGGCACATTTTTAGGGGCGTCATTCTGGCGCCGGCCATGCCGCCCCTAAAAATGTGCCGTCCCAAGCACCAGCTTGTTTTGCTGGTGCCTAGAGCCGGCCCTGCAGGTGAGGTTGGGATGGACAAGGCCACCAAGGTAGGAAACAGTAAGGAATCTCTCTGAACAGTGAGGACTTGTGAGAAAGACCAGGGAGGCCAAAGATGCTGGGCTCGGATGACGAGACTTTTCAGGAGGAGGAAGAATTTTTAAAGGAGGGCCTGAATTTTTTGGTGAGTGGGGGGGGAGGCCAATTTTTGATGAATCTGGGCCCTGGATAGTCTTAATGAGAGATAGACTTCAGCCTCAAAGCTGAGATGTGAATCCCAAGTTCGGGGGTGTTCAGATCCAGGATTTGGGTTCGGCCCATTATGGAGCTATGGAGCAGTCACAAAGTTCTGTTCCAGATCTGAATTACTTCAAATGTAGTGTTTGTATATGGGGAGTGGATTGGGACCGCTTTTAGTCTTAATCCATCCTTGATCAACATCCCAGACATATTTACAAAAGCTTTTCAGAATAATCCAAGCTATAATAAATAATTGTAATAATAATTGGTTGCAACATGCACAGTGTATTACATAAAACAAATAGATTTTCCCCAGGGGACACTGCTGTTAACTCAATTCTGTTTCTGTCACTTCTGCCTTGAAATTAACATTTCCTCCTCCCAGGGCCGGCTCTAGGCACCAGCGTTCCAAGCATGTGCTTGGGGCAGCACTTTTCAAGGAGCGGCACTCGCTTTTTTTTTTTTGCTTGGGGCAGCAAAAAACCTGGAGCTGGCCCTGCCTCCTCCACATCCATTTATCGTGTCACTTTACGCTGGTTACTTCTTTGCAGCGGGCTTAGCATTAGTTTTGTTGTGAGCACAGGGCAGCTGCATGGTCTTGTGGCCTAATGACCAGAGCAGTGCAGTAAGACTCAAAAAGACCTGAGTTTCAGTCCTGGCTCTGGCCTGCTAGACCATTGAGCAGACAATGTCAATGCCCTGTGCCTCAGTTCTGTAAAATGGGGCTAATGATACTGTCCTCCTTTGTAACGTGTTCTGAGCTCTACCAGTAACAAGTGCTAGATACTATTATTGTCATAGTATAGATACCATGAGCCTCAGCTAAACCACGTGCCCACTCCGTCTACAACATACTGAGCTAGAGGTATCTCAAGTTACATACTGAGCTAGAGGTATCTCAAGTTGAAGGACCCTCCCCCTGGGCTGGTCTCACCCAATAACTCTTCATGCTGCCAATAAAGAACTGAAGCAGCATCTCTTCTTACTTTGAGATAATGAAGTTGCAACTTCTGATTTGATGGTTTCCATAACGGTTTCACCTGTGAGCCCTCTCTCGCCACGTGGACCTTCATCAAGAACAGAGAGAGTGTGGGTTATTTAGCCAGTAGAGGACGAGCTCTACCTTTTGGGGGGCCTGCAAGGCTGCAGGCTAATGTACCAGCTTCTGATCTCCTCTGACATGGCTTCAGATGTTGCTTTCTGTTACAATAAACTGGGTGACACAGATTCAATCCTTGATGGACATTCATCCAAATCTGGAAATTCCTGCATAATCTGCCATTATTATCAAGCTCGGTTCAGGATCCATCTCTAACTCCCACCTTTTTACATAGCAGGACCCCTAGATCAGGACCATAGTCCAGATCCTCAAAGATATTTAGGCACTTAACTCCCACTGAAATCAGTTCCAATGGGGGTTAGGCACCTAAATACCTTGAGGGCCCATATAACAGAAAGGCAGCTTTGATTGGAATGTGTCCTACTAGAGCTAACGCCTGGATAAAATAATACTAGATGTATCTATGGCTGTAGCTTTCACACAGAAGATATTTGGGTACTCCCCACCCACTCCTCTATGGGGGGAGGGAAGGGGGAGAGACATGAAAATTGGGAATTTCTTCAAAGATTAATTAAAACTATGAACGCAGACGAATGAGCCAAAATGAAAAGATCTGCAGACAAAAGAGAAAGAGATTGTGCAAGAAGCTGAGAAATAAGGAGGGGGACTGAAAGATTTTATGAAAAAGAAAAGATGAATGAATGCAGTTCATTCAGAGGCAGGCAGTGTACAGTACCTTGCAGTCCGGGGAGACCAGCTGGCCCAACAGGACCTGGTTTCAAAGGACAAACAAAAAACGACTGCGTTAGATTTCCATGGCTGTATTTAACAGTATCAGGGGACAATCGATAGGCCTTTGAAAAGAGCTGAGAACATCAAATAATACATTTGTCCACGCAAGTAAATTAAATCAGGATACAGGCATGAATTAATGAGCACGCCGGTGGATACAGGACGTTCTGGAGAGGTGGTTTTTAGTTCAATACCTAGCAAATAAAGCACATGCTCCATTTAGACTGGTGGAAGAACCAGGCAGGTACGGGGTATAATACAAAGACAATGGGCTTGATCTGCTCTGCCTTGTCCCTTCCCTTGCTGAAGTTTAGGAATAACAGCACTGAAGCCAAAGGAGTTACCCCAGTGTAAGAGGCAGACAGGTGCGAGAGGAATCAGCACCTCTGAGCTTTGCACTGTGACTCCGTTGTACTGGAGGGCGGTGACTGCATTCGGACGCTTCAGAAGAGGTTGAGGCTGGGGGCTTAGCATGGAGCCTGGAGCAGGCACTGCTAAAAATCTCATCAGCTGTTCTTGTGAGATTTCCGCTGTCTTGATGACAATCCCACCCAATTCAGGACTGGAAGATAAGCCCCTTCTGTGTCTGGATCTGAAAACAAAACTATGGGGTATGTGTGTGTGTGGGGGGGGAGGGGGGGCGGGAGGGTTCAGATCCAGGGTATTCCCCACCCCCCTTTCTTGAAATGCAAAGGGGCTTGGATTTGAGATCCCAGGTTTGACCCATTGCTAGACTGTGTGCATTAGATCAAAATGTAATGGCAGGTTCCAGGCCACAACCTCACTTCCTCCTGTTCTTCCAAAGCCTCCCTCCTACCTGTCCCTCTTGTATCCGTCTCCCACTCCCATCTTCACACCCTTCCCTGTGCTCCAAACGACCTGTCTTCCTTTTTAAAAATCCCTCCTTCAACTACACATGCCCATTGTGCTGCCTGTTTAAGTGAGGCCCAAGCCCTGGCCTTACTACTGCGGAGATCACAGAGGGCAGGAAAGGTGGGGAAGCTAATGAATAGAGAGTCTCTGATCTATGTGGCCTGTAGGACAGGACAGCTTGGCAGGGATAGGAAACCATGGACTCCAGAATGCTCCTTAACACTGCTCCAGAAAGGAAGAGTGTGGACCCCACCCAGCACTGGGAGAGCGGGGGGGACTCTAGCCATGTCCCCAAGCTGGCCGACCATACTCCTGTAGGCCCATGAAGCACCCCCATGGATGTTCACTGGCCCCCACCTACTGCTCAGAAGCAGCATTTTCCAGTTCTGCTTTGTGTCCCCTATCCCACCTGTAAGATGAACCAGCATTTTACCCTGAGATTGTTAAGTTCCTGGCAGGGCAGGGACCTTGGCTTTCTCTGTGTTTCATACAACCCCAAGCACAGTGCTCAGTAAATACACAATGAACAGCGATGCAGGCTGCACCTGCAACGAAGGAGCAGGGTTTCCTTACCTGGGACACCAGGTGGGCCTGGTGGTCCGACAGCTCCTGGTGGCCCTGGAGGGCCAGGGAGAGCAATAGTCGATGAACCCTCTGCAACACAAAAATGAGGCAGTTGGCAAACAGAGAAGAGGAGTAAATCTGCCACAAATATAATTTGTAACGAACGCTCTGACCAGTTTGATTGTCTACATTGCCACAACCGATTTAAATGATGCAAACACAAAAAGACCCTGATCCATTGTAGGCACAGGGTAACCATGAAAATAGAAGGGATAATAGAAATTGGAGAAAATCATCAAAAACTGGGGCTGTTCAAAATCATACGTACCAGCAGTTATAACTCGGCCGGGAGCACCAGGTTCACCTAGGATAGAGAGGGACAAAAGAAGAGGGATCAATTAATAGAGAAACAAAACATTTTGAATAAGTTTCTGATGGCATATTGGCTTCTGTTCTCATTCCCCTCAATCTTTTGTTAGAGAAATTATAAGGACAGGAGATAATGGGGGTAGAAAGAGACAGAGAAGAGAGAACTCAGCTAACCCCAAAAGATTCTTTAATCAAATGTCCAAATGCTACATTTGTCAGAATGCATAACGGGCCGAGTTCTGATCCTACATACAAGTGTGTAGCTTGCACTGAAGTCACTGGGGCTTGTGATCCTGTATCTGGGGGCAGAGTTGGGTCCAATATGTACATTTCAGAGGGAGAGCTACGCTGATGACTTCTCTGGAGAACACCCTGTTTCTACGGGCTTCAGGAGACTTTTGTTAACTCCATTATTCTTTTTTCTTTTTTGAAACCACTAGGTGCCACTGTTGATCCAGGCACTGGTCAGGAGACAAGAAAATCCTCACTAATGCAAAGTACCTAGAGAATAAATGAAAGCCTGGTTTGAATCCCAACTTACCTTTAGCCCCTGGTGGACCCACGTTGCCTGGGAGTCCTGGTACGAAGAAACAATTCAAAATTGTGAATGTAAATATTTTTTTTCCAGATAATTCCCAGAATTGTAACTGTGGGTTAGTGAGAAAAAACCCCACCCAGTCACTTGATCCAACCATTTATTCTCCGACATTTATAGCAGGTGCTTTTAAAAAGTTGTTGATTGCACCTTCTTTGCTTTATCAGAGGACCCTTGATACCACTGCAAGATGGTGCACTGAGGAGTGTCGCATCGCCGCTGGAAATCCCCAGATTTCTAGTGATGGCTAACAGGATGGTTCAATTATGCACAAGGACCTGGAATGCCTTCCTAGTAACTCAGGGTGGGATTTTCAGAAGCCTAGTGGGACATGGTGCTGCCAAATAGCTTGTGAAAATCCCATCCGCAGTAACTATCTCAACACTTTGATTCAGAAACCTGTTAGTCACCATATTAGAATCCCTATTTTGACCTGATGAGGGTGAAGATTCCAAGGAGTTCCTGAACTAGCATCCAGCAGAAATATATTTTCTATCATATGGGTCTTGTTTATTTACTCAGGACATCTCAGCCCAGGTGCTTCTCCAAGTCACCTACCCATAGCACTGCCCAAAGTTTTCCCTGGCTCACAGGGTTTTGCTTTACTCGGTGGGACATACCGAGATTGCATGGCCTTTTCTAGCTCTTATCATCTCCTCACCAGCTGATTAGCATTAGCTCATTTTCCCAATGTTTTACAAAAAGGAAAGTAAGTGAGCTTAGTTCTGGTGAAAATTTCTAGGCTGACAGCCCTGGAGGTTGAAATCCTTCATTTATTCACAGGACATCTACATTATGGGGAAAGGAAATGCAAAGTTCTTCCCCTTAGCACCCCACCAATGTGACTTAACCCTGTTCTAGAGGTGCAGCCATGATAATTCTACCATACCATGATAATTCACCCCTTGGCTGGAAATGCAAACAGTGGGGCTAGCTAGAGACATCTGTGGTGGTAGCTTTGGTGATGGGGACATCTGGTGACACGGAATTAGACTGAAACAATGAACAGATTTCACAAAGACCATTGGGCAGTCACCAAATGATATCAAGGCTTGGTCACTACAAAACTGGGCTGGGAGTGGATCCTAGCATTTGGGAGAGGACACCCCAACCTTCTGATGTGTCCTTGTCTTGCCTAGGGTTCCATATGCGGAACGCTGTGCGGCTGAGACAGCTACCAGACGAGTGAGGAAGTAATGTGGATTTAAACTGTACTAAAGAAAAACTGTCTCTCGTGAAGGCCCATTCCTCACTACTACAGCACATTTCAAACTGGGCTTTCCTAGCATGTAAGAAAATATCTGTGTTAACCTAAAAAATCTGGTCAGCTGAGCTGCCCTAACTCCATAAACGAAACTTGGTCATGTGCGAATATATGCTGTCAGTCTCGTATCTCGGCTATTTTAGTGGTCCTTACACCTGTGTCTCATGTAAGGATAACAGGCTAACAAATGTGAGGCTAATAGGAAAGTCAAGGTGCTACAATATGTTAGCGATAAGTCAGAATATGGCTAAATGACTTACCTGGGGGTCCCTGCGGTCCTGTGAGACCTGGAAAAATAAAGGCAAAAATTCTAAGAGATTTGGAAAAATGTCTTTGGGGAAAAACAATAATTTTGTTTATAATTATGGGCAGCTGTGCAAATTAGCCTCCATAGATGTGTGTGTAATCTGCAGATTGCAAAGGGCCCAACATCCACATATCTTCGCATTTCATCACAACGTCCCAGCATAGAACTGGCATAGACCCATGTAGTGTTGGCAAGCAGGCAATCCCTCCAGATGGGATGTGTAACTCAATGGCCTTGTCTAACAATAGTCATTTTTCCCCTTCTGGTTTTACCTGGCTGTCCTGCATCTCCAGTGGGTCCAGGCGGTCCTCGCATTCCTTGCATTCCCATGAGACCTTGTTCCCCTAGGGATGGTAACCAAGACAACATAAACATACTCAGCTTCATGTAGCCCAATAACCATTTACAGTCTAGAGACTGCTGATGTGAAAAGAGCCAACGTTCCAATTGTGGGCCCCACCCACAAGTCAGTGGGCATGCTGGCACATTAAGCAGGTACTTTCATGCCTAAATGCCCAATTTAAGCATCCAGAGATAGCAGTTGGCAGCCAAGTTTGAAGTGCCGTAATTTCCTTATTTCAAATGTGAGATATAAGGCCACTCCTGTGACACTGCACGAGTCAGGTGATCTCCAGGAGATCGCATAAGGGGTATCTAGTCGCTCGGGCTTTTGCTTGAAATGGGGAGGTGACTGTGCGACCATAAGGAAAATACACACGCATTCTTCAACAAGAAAACTTCTAAACCAGACTGCAACATGAAGCTGCAGAACTGGAATTAATTTGCAAACTAGATACCATCAGAGTAGGCCTGAATACAGACTGGGAGTGGTTGGGTCATTACAAAACCTAAACTTAATTTCCCCAATACTAATTTCTCCCTACTGTTACTCACCCCTTCTTGTCAACTGTCTGTAATGGGCGTCTCTCTTACCACTTCAAAAGTTATTTTTCCTCCCTTGGTATCCTGGTGTTAATTGATTTATCTTGTTAGACTGACCTAACACTTGGTAAAGCACCCCCATCCTTTCATGTATTTATACCTGCTCCTGTATTTTTTACTTCATACATCTGATGAAGTGGGTTCTAGCCCACGAAAGCTTATGACCAAATAAATGTGTTAGTCTCTAAGGTGCCACAAAGACTCCTCGGTTTTTTTTGCTGATACAGACTAACACAGCTACCACTGAAACCTGACACATTTATCTGGTGCTCATGCTACAGAATGCATATGATAGTTCATTCTTAACTTCACTCTAGTGCTTTGGACACACACGGCCCATCTCAGGTGAGGCCAGGATGATGGAGAACTGGGGCACAAGGATATTTAGCCTCCCATAAACATCTCTCGGTTCAGTGTTAGATGTTTGATGGCACACTCTTGTACTACTATGTTGAGAGGCCAGGGCCCCAAGTCCATCACTCCATTGACTCCGCTACTACGTCAGTCACCATCTCAAGTTGCAGGCAAGTCACGATGTAGTGGATCTTTTGTCTCTGATGAGGGGTAATGGGTGAGAAAAAGGAAAAAATAGTCACCTACCTCTTGGGCCTTGGTGTCCATCGGGGCCAGCTGGACCTACCCAAAGATAAGAGCTCATTAGGGATTGCTGGAATGGTCCCACAGTATACCCAGTATGGTGGATATTCCCTGTGTGGTATAGCTGAACACAAGACTATGGCTTTCTATTATATTATGTCTGAATAAGACCTTGATTGGGATCATTGATGGTTCAGTAACTTTCGCCAAAAGCTTAAAGGTAAGGACCACTTTTATGCAAATATAATCTAACCAAAGAGATTTGTGGGAAAGACCTGGCAATACATACAGTACAATTCCACTGCACAGTTATCTCCATCCCAGTCCTCACAGAAATGGACTATCCGCGGGTGGAAACAACACCTATGTGTGTTCTCTAGAAATGTTGCATCTGTTCTTTGTTATTTACCTACGGATCCTTTAGCTCCTGGCTCCCCTGGAGGACCAGGCAACCCTCTTGAGCCTGGCTCGCCTGCAATCAAATTAAATTAAAGTGAATAAAAATGATGTTGGTGAGGATAGATTTCATGACGCGCAACAACATTTGCAGCTTTGCAAGCTAAAGATAGTATTGACAGGGCATTCAGGCCTCGTGATTCATGGTGCCGCGTGATCACCTCTGGGAACTGGGAGGCAGTTTTCCAAAATGTACAAATTAACTGAGTGCATTCCAGGTGAGGGGGAATCTCTCTGAAGTAATAGGTATGGATCCCTACCCAGGGATACCTGATTATATGAATCAAGAATATGATCAGATATGGCAAACCTTATGTTCTAATGAACAAAAATAATGTCAACAATAACAATATTTTTACATCTTTAAAAAATAAGCAGAGCAAGTTTGGATGGGCAGACTATATTCCTGCATGCACATTTTTATAATAATCCTCTTCATATTTTAAAGCCAGTATTAATTCCAGGACCCCAGACAAGAAATGTTTATATACTGACCTGTCAGACCACGAGGTCCTTTCTCTCCATGGTCACCTAAAGCAAACACAAGGGGAAATATAACTTCATGTAATTCATAGATTCATAGAGTTATAGATTCCAAGGCCAGAAGGGACCATTGTGATCATCCAGTCTGACCTCCTGTATAATACAGGCCATAGCACTTCCCCAGAATAATTCCTAGAGCAGATCTTTTAGAAAAAATATCAATCTTGATTTAAAAATTGTCAGTGATGGAGAATCCACCCTTGGTAAATTGTTCCAATGGTTAATTACTTTCACCATTCAACATTCATGCCTTATTTCCAGCCTGAATTTGTCTATCTTCAACTTCCAGGCATTGAATCTTCACTCTGGGAGGAGGGATAGCTCAGTGGTTTGAGCATTAACCTGCTAAACCCAGGGTTGTAAGTTCAATCCTTGAGGGGGCCACTTAGGGATCTGGGGCAAAATCAGTACTTGGTCCTGCTAGTGAAGGCAGGGGGCTGAATTCAAGGTCCCTTCCAGTTCTAGGAGAGGGGATATCTCCATTAATTTAAAATTTATTTTATTTTAATCTTGTGATATCTTTCTCTGCTAGACTGAATTGCCCATTGTTAAATATTTTTCTCTCATGTAGATACTTATAGACTGTGATCAAGTCACCCCTTAACCTTCTTTTTGTTCAGATAAAGAGATTGAACTCTTTGAATCTATCGCTATGAGGCATGTTTTCTAATGCTTTAATCAGTCTCGTGGCTCTTCTCTGGACCATGTCCAATTTATCAACATCCTTCATGAATTGGGGGGACGAGAACTGTTTCACTGAAAAATTTTACTGTCAAAGAAAAGGGAAACCTGATGACAAAAGCATCAAATAACCAAAGCCAATGAGGAATATAATTGATCCCAACCTGACATTGAGAGAACCAGGACAAAATATCCTGAGTAATCTAACAGGAAGAAAGTACTGACAAAAGTAATGTAACTGATTAGCATACCTTTGGGTCCGGGTGCTCCCAAAGCTCCTTTCTCACCTAAAAGATATAAAGGCAATGACTTAAAGAATAAATATTGTGGGAGTGGGGGAAGGTCTTCCTCCATCATTCCTCTCTAGAGACACAACATGACCCATCTCTTCTTTTGATGCTTCATCTAATCTAATCTAATCCATCATGCTCCTACCTATCTATGGTATTTCCAGGGTACCTATCACCATCACTGAGTTTATTCTTTCTCCTCCTATCTTTCTCCTATTATCCTTGGGGCCCAGGGTCAGAACCTTTCTCAGATATGACTCTGATTCACAGCTGGGTGTTCTCTTCTGGGTAGCAGTGGAAAAGCACAACATCTGTTACAGCCACCATAACTCGTCAGTGTGGCAGAAAGTGGGCTCTAAATCTTACCTTTGCCCCCTGGGAGACCTGCTTCACCTCTAAATCCTTGAAGACCAGGAGAACCTGCAAGAAAAAAGGAAATTGGGGGTTTAATCATATCCAGTCTACTCCACCGCTGAGCATGTTTTCTAAGGAAGTCAAGCATGCAGAGTGTTGTCACTCTGTCTTTTTGTTTCCTGTATGTTATAACAGGAGAATGTGGCACTCACCTGGTGGACCTTGTGGGCCAGGAGAACCTGTCATGCCTGTAAATAAGAAGTGTACAATATTTCAGCTACATTGTGATGGGAAGGAGAACCCATCTCCTTGGGTTTGCCAACAGGTGACTAGATTCCAGAGTGCCCCTAACTAAACAAGGTCCTCCAGCCAGTAGATGATCTCACATAATTTTCATCCTATACATCAGAGCAATTTAGTCTTGAACTGGGACTGTTGCGATCTATAGGAAACAGCTTTCCCTGGTGGTCCAAACCATATCCTCTCCTCCAGGCCCAAGGCAGGAGGAACAGAGTTCCAGCTTGTTTCAGCGGGGAGCTGCTCTTTATGGGCAAAATTGTTCCTCTCAGTTACATGGGTCAGCTCCCATTGGTGTCTGTGGAGTGGCACCTACGTGACAGACAGATAAGGTTTCACCCCATTATTTCTAAAGGTTCAAAGGCAGGCAAAAGCCATCTGTAAGCTCAGGTGGGTCGCTGGCACCAGTCAATCATCTACGGCGTCACTTACACCTCCATAAAACAAGCTGTTTTCTAACGTCTAAAATACTCCTCTTCCCATTAGAACATCTCGTTCTGAAATGGGGTTAGTTTGGGGGTAAGCCAGCTCATTCATCTGCCCACTGCAGTGAGGCACAAATCAAAACAGTGAGACCCACAACCGTCCACGCATCCTCCCACAGCTCCTAATCGGGGCTATTGCCCATGCAACCTCGCTGCCATTTTCTGTTCACCACTGTATTTACCTTTGAGGCCAACAGACCCTGGTATCCCAGGCAGTCCTGCAGGTCCCTGATCACCAACAGCACCTAGAGAGTAAACCATCAGAGCACATCATTAACCAGCCTGCCCATAGGCGCCGACTTCCCCTCTTTCCCGTGAGTGCTCGACCCCCTTCTGCCCCCCGGCCCCCTTCTGCCCCTTCCATGAGGCCCTGCCACTACCCCACCTCTTCCCACCCCTGCCCTGCTCCCATTCCAACCCATTCCCCAAAGTCCCTGCCCCAACTCTGCCCCCTCCCTGCCCCTATTCCAACTCCTTCCCCAAATCCCCGCCCTGGCCCCGTCTCTTCCCTGCCTCCTCCCCTGAGCGCGCCACGTTCCCACTCCTCCCCTTCCCTCCTGGAGCGTGCTAACGCTGCCAAACAGCTGTTTGGTGGCAGCCGGGCGGGAAGTGCTGGGAGGTAGGCGGAGGAGCAGGGACGCGGCATGCTCAGGGGAGGAGGAGGAGGTGGGGCGGGGGGTGAGGGGAGCTTGGCTGCCAGTGGGTGCAGAGCACCCACTAATTTTTCCCCACGGGTGCTCCAGCCCCGGAGCACCCACGGAGTCGGCTCCTATAAGCCTGCCAGCTGCCATCCTCCACCCCCAGAAGGAACGCTAAGATTCAAAGGGATGTGTCCACAGTGTGGGGATCGCCTGCACCACACCGAGCTTCTCTTGTCCTCCTGGGCAGCAAGACCAAACAAGCCTGCCGCTTGCTCCTGTGGGATCCACTTGCTATAAACCAATTGTCTCTATGAACCTAAACTGGGCTCTCTGTTTATAATTCCAGCCATCTCTTTCACCGTCCTACCCCCGAGCTCCATGTGCACCCATGAAAATGCTGCTTTGCAGACAGGTATTGCATGTTTACACAGCTACACAACAAACCACCCGCCACCTCTAGTCTATTTTCTTCTGGGAGTCACCTTGAAAGACTGAGGGTTAGCAGCCAATTTAGTAAGGATCTGATTGTGGTATACGGCTCTGATTCCCCGTCGCTCAGTGTCATGATTAATCAGTAATTAAGACAACTGAGAACGCATTATCCGGAAATGAGCCCATCTCATTGGGCATTATGAGACACCAGAGTTTGAATCCTTCTAATGTCCCAGGACTTATCTCACTACACCACCTGGCGTCATTGTCTTCTGTTGTCAGGAAATATTTCAGTGGGGAAAAAAATCGATCAGTCATTTCTGTGCTAAAAGATGAGTAAATCCAATACAACAGACAGATCTTTGTAATTAATTGCGGAAGCTACAGAAATTAAAAGGTTCTTTTTGGTAGGACACACAATCAGAACCATCACCCAGCACCAACCCTTTTGCCTTTTTGCACACGCTCAGCAGTTTTCTGGTTTAGTCTATTTATTCAACTCTGTAGTAGCTCTGGGCCAGAGCCTTTCGTTTGACTCTTGCCTCACCATTGGCAGTGTAGATAAGGTAAAAATTAGCTGAGAGCCAAACCTCTTCGGGGTCTGCAAAACCCAACCCTGACTGATGAGCTTTGGCAAAACAAAAGCCGACTGGTTTGGCCATTGTCGAGGTGGCACAAACCCGAAACCTTTCGGCCCTATTCCAAGTGGAGAGGCAGATAAAAGGAAACCTGGATCTGAACTATCAAAACTAAATCCTGACCACTGAGACTTTTGCAAAATCAGAACCGAGACCCATTCTCCATGGCCCATCTCTTTATGCACTGGGGATAGGACAGGACAGTCTCCTACCTCTGTCTCCTTTCTCTCCAAATCCAGGTGGTCCAGGTTCCCCACGAGGCCCTGGTAGCCCTTCTCGCCCTCTTTGGCCTGTGGGTCCTTCTCTGCCGTGATCACCTATGGAAAGCAAATGGCTTGTAATATAGCTTTATACGTTCCATGCAGTGAAATTCAGTGTCTCCCCTCCACGCCACCCCCCGCAGCAGGACGGCAAGGGCCACGCTGGGGAGCTGTGTTTGCACATGCAGGTTGAGGGTATGCACATACTGTGTGAGTCTCCCACAATAACTGAGCTGTGATAAGCTCAGAGTAATCTGTAAGGTGGGTCAGTGCTGCTTACCCATGCTGCCTTTCTGTCCTTTCGGTCCCTCTGGTCCTGGGTGCCCAGTCAAACCTGGGACACCTGTAAGCAAAACACAATGTGGTAAATCTGCAGTTTCCCTGACTATGGACCAAGGGTGGGTGTCTAGGAAATATGAAAATAAGGGATTTGGAAATCCAGGACTGCAGAGTTAGGGTGGCTGGGCTGAAAAAATATATTGTTTGCTAAGCACTGTATGTGTGCAGGGGTCTCTTACCAGCATATGGTAGGTAGGGTAGGGTGTGACAATAAATATTCTCTGGCTCTGAGAACATTCCTGTCCAACACGGCTGATACTGAAGGATGCGTGATTTTGTCTATAAAATGTTTCTAAATATTTAACATGTACAGGTCTGGAGGCCACATACCAGCCGAGCGTGAGTGCTGCACTGTCATTTGACACAGTGGCGACATTTGCACGACGGAACGCCCACTTGTAATGCACACAGCTTTGCATGCACACACCCTTTGCACACACATTGTCAGGGCATGATCACTCTTGCAGGCAGCTGATAGAATTGTCACAGGCAAAACCCCGTTTGCAATTATTGGCCAGAATCTTTCAAACGTGCCCACAGGTCTCAGTGCACCAAAATCGTGCAGGGAAACGTGTGCTCACACACAAGCCAGGACAGGATGAAGCCTCGTGGCAAATAAAGCCTTTGAGCAGTAGGGCAGTGGTTCTGCCTGTATTTCAAAACCAAGGGTATCATAACTTCAAGCAGTATAAGACATTTGCAATGGCACAAGAGTTAAACTCCATGCAGAGCCAGCCTGGAGGGGTTTGAGGTGCAAAATTAATCCTAGCTGACTGCAGTGTCCCTGCGTGCACTGTTCAGCTGAAGCGCCACGGAGACTGGCGACTTGTAGAGCTCAGCCTACCTGGTGGACCAAGAAGTCCTTGATCTCCTGTTAGAACAAAGAAACAGACCATTAATGGGAAAACGGCTCTTTCCTTATGTTCCCACCTTCACCCTTTTGCTAGTTATTACCCTTCTGCCAAAAACCAGCGGGGTAGGTGCCTTGCCTTTGACAAATCAAAGACCCCAACATTCCTTAAAAGCACATTTTGATTAAATCAGATACCGTACAATTTCTGTCTTGCTTTTCAAACGGGTGAGTGTATTTTTGGATACAAAGCAATACCTCTGATCCCCTCTACAATGCTCTCTAGACTCGGGTCTTTGCCAGGGGATAGTATTGACAAGCGAACAGCCATGTGGCGGGTATAATAGGCGTGGCTGTTCGCTTGTCAATACTATCCCCTGGCAAAGACCCGAGTCCCTGCTGCCCGACACCTGGGCCATGGTGCCTCCCCTCTCCGCCTCTTCCCCTCCCTGCTCTAACCCTTCCCTGAAGTTCCCACGGCTCGCTGCTGCTGTCTGGAGTGAATCTTCTTCCTCTCTTCTCCTCCACCCCACCCCCTTCTCCCCTCTGAGGTCCCTGCAGCTGCTGGCTGCATCTCTCCTCACGCCCCCCTCCCCATGGGGCGCGGGCTGTGTGTGTGTGTGTGTGTGAGAATGCGAGCGGGGAGTCAGTGGCAGACTGGGGGAGTGAGGAGGAGAGTGGAGGGGATCCCTGAGTAAGGCTGTGTCTACACTGCCACTTTCAGCGCTAAAAGTGGAGCCACAAAAGTTTTAGCCAGTATAGACACTGCTTTATCGCCGGGAGCCGTGCTCCCGCGCTCGTTCAGGGTGGTTATTTTTTATCGCCGGAAGAGCTCTCCCCCGGCGATAAAGCGTGATTACACTGCCCACGTCACGGTGCTGTAACATGGGCAGTGTCGACATATTACACAGTAGGCTGGTCTAGACTGGGGGGGGATCGATCTAAGATATGCAACTTCAGCTACGTGAAGTCGAAGTATCTTAGATCGATTTACCTCGGGTCCTCACGGCGCAGGATTGATGGCCGCGGCTCCCCCGTCGACTCCGCTACCGCCTCTCGCGCTGGTGGAGTTCCGGAGTCGACGGGGGAGCGCGTTGGGGGATCGATTTATCGCGTCTAGATGAGACGCGATAAATCGATCCCCGATAGATTGATTACTACCCACCGATCGGGGTGAAAAAGTCTTCCAGAGACTTACTAGCAGAGATCACTGGAACTGTTAAAGGGCCATTGAAGTGGTAATGAAGCTATTTGACAGGCATTTGCCAATGCCCAGGAAGTCTTTGGCCACATTCAGCCGGCTTTATGTTGTAGGAAAATGTGTTTATTGGGGATAAAAACAGTTTCCAAATGACGACTCCTCAGTTATTCTCTGTACCCAGCAGAAGTAACTGCTAACCTGGCTCAAGGAGGAGCTGACCTAGCCAGTGAGTTTATTTCTTGATCTAGTCGTTTTATTCAAACCCAGTTTAAGTAAACGAGTCTGGCAGGGAATTCTGGGTGAGGTGATCAAACTACTGTCTTAATGCAGGCTGTCACTGACAAGCACTTTTTCAAAAGGAGAGATTAGGTTTCAGGTTGGTGCAGGTAGCCTGGCTTTTCGTCTCTCTGTCTCTGTACAGCGAACACCGAACTCCCCGCCATGCACAGGAGAATCTATCTGGCAAGTGAGCTACACCTGTTGCCTGTTCAGTTCCTTTGGGGAATGTTATTAGTGCTTTAAGGTGAAAAGAGGAGAGGGTCTCGGGAGGAGGGGGCAACAGCAGGGTGAGGAGGCGAGCGGTGAACTAGCTGCACAGCAGGTGGTGGTGGAGGTCTCATGGCGGGCGGGGACTGGTCTGGCTGGGGGGAGGAGGGGAGCAGAGGGGGGATCTCGGGAAGGGGTGAAGAGGTGAGTGGCGAATCAGCCGTGGGTGGGGGCTGGGCCCGGGGCAGAGCAGGGGTGGAGTGTGGGCGGAAGAGGCAGGACAAGGAGCTCGCCTCCCCCAGAGGAAGTTTCACTCACCGCCCATGAGAACAGCCAACACTGTCATTATCATACTTGACCCAGGGAACCATTTAGAAGGTGAGAAGCAGTCACCACTTCATCAGCCTCTCAACAGAACTAACTTCTTTGAGAGACAAAAGCCCTTCCTTCAGCTAAGTGCTTCTAAATCGAGAGTTCTCACAGCACGTTGCCCGGGTATATGAGAAAATGTCTAATTTCAGACTCACCTTTGGGACCTTGCACTCCCATATCACCTGAGAAAGGAGAAAAAAAAATCAAATCAAGAGAGATCCAGGAGGTATTCCCAGTGATTGCTCATTTTGGGACCATCCTTTCTTCCTTGTTACACTCCAAACTCTCAGTGAGAGCCCTGGGAGTTTGGGGTGAACATGGAATGCAGGATCGGGCCCTTCCCATTTTAACTAGTTGTGCCAGTCAATTCTCTGGATTCACTGTGCAAATTATTAGAAGAACCTGAGACACAGAACAAAGAAAGGGAAACACAACTCTCCTGTACCTTTCAGACCAGGTTCCCCTTTCTCCCCTCGGAAGAAACCTGCAATGGGAAGTAAAATGGTTGTTAGATTTAATTACACAATTTCAGGTAAAACAATCTCTCTCTTTCTCTCTGAAGACACAAGGCTGCTTTTGACTCGATTTCAAGACTGGAGGCGGCATAGTCTAGCGGGCAGAGCATGGATTTGGAAAGTAGGAGCTCCCTAGACTGACAGGAGTGACTCCCCTTGAAATCAACTGCACTCATCTCCTGCAGAGGAAAGAGAAATCAGGCTTTCTGAGTGCCAATCCCATTCCTGACTCTCTGACCTTGGGCAAATCACGTAACCATATTTTCTCCATCTGTAAAATACTGACAGGAGTGTTGTAAGGAATAATCAGTTACTTTTTGTGCAGTGCTTTAAAAACGATAAGCCTTATCAGTGCTGTAAGTATGATTCATAATTACACGGAACATTACTTTACAACCACCTTGATATCGCTCTCTTGGATAAGTAGGGTAGATTTAACCTCTCTGCTACTTCCATTACAGGCAGCATTCTAAGACCTGTACTTGCTTGCAGCATGCTCTCCCATAATAGGAAGGGTTCATAATTTGGCTATAGTGTGCTGCACTTTGAAGGCCTCTGCCAACTCAGATATGGAGTCACACACCTTACCTGGGAAGAAAGACTATTCTGCAAGTCTTTCCACTTATCTGGGACAGTGAACAGGGCACGTTTTCAAAAAATGGCCACCTAAACTGCTCCTGCAAAACTTGCATATGCAACATTTGCATGTTCAGACTATTCATCTGTGCAAGCAAATCTATTTTTGCATGGGCAGTGCATGCATCTCTCCATATTCCGAATGCAAGTGTAGATTGTGTGAATGCAAATTTTACATGAGCAATTTAGACAGGGAATTTGGAAAATCTGAAACGAGAGAATGATAAGGGCTCAAGAGTTTACATTTGTCAGTGCAATCTGACTGCAGGGACAAGGGTGGGGCTGAAATGAAGTAAGATCAGATCTCAGTTACACCAATGTAAATCTGGAATAACTCCACTAAAGCCAGTGAAGTTATTCCAGGTTGAGATCAGAATCTGCCTCTTCTTCAATAATATATATGGAATCTGGTAACACCATGTTCTACATGTCTTGCTACCTAATTGCAATCTTAAATCACACAGCAGTGTGGACAGTGCAAATGGCAGATCCACCTTTTTTTCCTGGTGAAGCATCTTTTAGCAATCCAGTCTCATGGAATTTCTTGGACTCTTGCCCTTCTTACCTTGTCCTCTTTCCAAAGCCATTTTGTTCCTCATAAACAGCCAGAGAGCCTCTTGATCTTTATGACTGAAACCTGTAGCATAGTTTGGACCTTTCCCGACATCAGAATCACTGTACTTTTGGTTAATTTCCCCATTGTGTGGATTAATTAACAGGTAGTTGGCTTGGGCTTTCTCCAGATTTTCCACACGAGATTTCAGCTTCTTCATTTCTTCCGCTGAAAGGTTAAATTAAAGTAAAATATTAAAGGGGAAGGAGCAGTGGGTTGATCCCCATAACATTTATTTCTAAAGGCAGAAGCAGGGGAAAGTTCATTGTCAACTAACAGTTGCTACTGAATTTGGCGGGGGATGGGAGGGTAGGGTACGGTTATTCTGTGTATTTTGTAGCAGGGATTTCCACTGGACTGAAAAGACATCTTTTGAACCTGTCGGCCTCTAAGAGGAAGAATTATCTTGTGGTCAGAGCACAAGAGTGGGAGTCAGATCTAAATTCTTCTCCCAGCTGTGCCATTGATTTCCTGAGTGATCTTGAGCAAGTTACATGCATCCCTTCTCTGGTCTCGTCTATACTAGGGAAAAAAGGAGTTTTCCTAACCTAAGTTAAATAACACGAGATAAAATCCTAAAGTGGAAAAGACAGTTTGTAGCTTTCACACAGGTTAGTTGGTTGAGGCAAAGCCTAAGGTTTTAATTCATAGTCTTTAGTTCAACCTGTTTATACACGTGGAAACGACACACTGCCTTGTCTTCACTAGGATTTTACCTTGCATTAGTTACCTCGAGTTAAGACCCAACTGTTTTCCTAGTGAAGATGCACCCTGTGTGCTTCATTCCTCACATCTGTAAAACAGGAACAATACTGATTTCTATCCCTCGTACGGCTGTTGTGAAGCCTAATCTGCTAATGCTGGACAAGCGCCTTGAGAGCCTTGATGGACAGCACAGGAGAAGTGCAAGGCTTTCTAATTATCACGTAAAGGCACAGACAAAGAAATGCGCATTTAGTAGCTAAATCCACACAACTGAAAGATATTAGACCTAAGAAAATTTGAAAGCTAAGCTGATCAAACATGGCTGCTTTTGGGGCCAGTGTGTACCGTGTTGGTACAGCATGGGAGAGCCGCTGGACTCCCAAGTATCCTCCTGCTGCATTTGTGTCCAACGCTGATCAGTTCTTTACGGGAGGTGACACAGATCACGTCACGGACGGTAATGGGCCCTGGCAGCACAGTTTGGGGCTGGGAGCGGAGCCGTGTCTCCAGAAGCGGGGGACCTGGACAGAAGTAAGGGGGCCGAGGCTGGGACCATAGCTGGGGGCAGGCGTGGGGCTGGGAGTGGAACCCCGTGCAAAACCTGGGGGTGCTGCAGCACCCCCTGCACCCCTAGTTCCCGCGCCAATGCTGCCCAGAGGAGAAGTTTCCTAACCCTGGTCACTTAGAGGTTGGCTTTTGCCCTGAAGCAAGAGGGTTTCTATCCCTTACACATTATTTTTATCCTATCTGAGATATCTGTTGTTCTCATTATCCTAATCTTTGTCTTATCTTTTACTTACCCTTGCTAAGCACTCAGTGAAAGTAACTTCACAGGCTAATTATGTGCTCTGCAAAAAAGTATTGCATGGGACAGATATTATTACATTTTCTCTACCATCCATTATCTTGTTTCCCTCTGTGTTGTCCCCTCTAAAGGGGGTTTGGATGGAGAGTTTTGCTTTCCTTCATTATCGATCCGGATCTGAACTTCTTCAAAGTTTGGGGGGTATTTAGATTTGGGGTTTGGTTCAGGCCAATCACTAATCACATCTGGAGTTCACTGAACCATCTACTACCTGAAGTATATAGTCCATCCTTTGGCCTGCTCTTGCTGTGATCTCTTACCCAAAGCGATGAGTCCGAAGAGCAATCCAAGGAGGAACAGCCAGGCTAGGAGCAAACCCAGGAGCCATTTCCACCAGCTACAGCAGGAACCACAGGGACACCAAGCTGGGGCTGCCCCTATCCCTCCCCCTCCATGATCGCCTCCAATTTCTAAAGTGGGAAAGGACAACAGCAAGGTTAATAAACAACTTCAATAGGAGAATAAGACCTGCAGGGGCAGGCCCATTAAATACAGCACTACGGAAAAACCTTTCCACTTCAGTTTGCACACAATGTGTGAAATTCAGACCATCCTGATGTCAATGGCAAAACTCCGCGTGATTTCAACAGGGCTAATGTTTTTTAAACTGCTGCCTTCCAGTCACTGCTTGCACAGCGATGACACAATGAGTTGCAGCCGTAGTTCTGCATAGCTGCTCTGATAACTACTTGATTCGCCCCTGCAGTCAAGAAGCGCGTCTACTCAGATTCACACCCACAACTGAATTACGGGTGCAAATTTTGCAGGTGCAGACTGTGCTCATCCTAAAACAGCAACCCTTATGAAAATGGCCTCCCCGCTTCATTGATCACTTACGGATTATTTATATCACAGCTGTGTAATTCTTTTTTCCATTGAAAG
Organism: Chrysemys picta bellii; assembly: GCF_011386835.1. Lineage (NCBI taxonomy): Eukaryota > Metazoa > Chordata > Testudines > Emydidae > Chrysemys > Chrysemys picta. Next base: position 123,515,437 of record NC_088797.1, on the reverse strand, counting down.
TAAACTACGCTTTAATATATCCCCTCCTACTAAAGAATCTTCAAAGCGCTACTGACCTGCGTAAGTTGCTTTGTCCTTTGTTGACACGGATTTTAGACCGCCTGTTGTTAAAAAACAAAAGAGATTTTAATGATCTTTCTTTACAGGGGCCAACCACACCCAGGAGAATGTGGACACAGCTAAAATACAATTCTGTTTACCAGTGTGTCTTTAGCACAAACTGTTTTCCACAATGCTTTATTCTAACCACCTTGCTATCCCTCTCTTGGATAAGTTGGGTAGATTTAATCCCTCCATTACAGGCAGCATTCTAAGACCTGTACTTGCTTGCAATATGCTCTCCCATAACAGAATGAAATTATGCAAGGCCATAAGCAGATAATAGTATAAACTACAGGAAATAATGGAACAAAATTGGTGCAAATCGCATATTGCAGGTAAGCTGAGCTGAACATGGGTGCAAGCAGGAAAGTGATGTAAGGTCACGTGTACTGAACTGGCATTCCTTGAGTCTGAAAAACAAGTGAAATTTACACACCCTGGGGATGAAAGGATGATGTAGCGGGAAAAGCAATTAACCGGAAAGTATAAGTGTAAGTAGAGGTCAGTTTACCCCTGTTACTAACTTCCTGTTACATGTACATCTCTTTACTCTAGTGCATATAATTCACACTCATTTTACACACCCAGGATCTGATTCAACACTGTCACTCCAATAGTGTAACTCCTCTGATACCATTGAATCAAGTCTTATGTGACAAGCCAGCACAAGTCATTAATTAATTATTAATTATTATTATTATTATTATTAAGCATGTCTTTCCAGTAGCACCCCAATGTGCTAGGCGTTTTCCAGGAAGAGAAGAAGTTCCAGCCCTTGCCCCAAGGGCTTAAAATCTGAAGACAGACAAACAGACAGAGGATGCGGGGAAGGGAATACAACATATAAACAGAGAGGTCAAGCACATGATTGACTTGGTCTTAATAATATGACACAGTTCTTTTTTTTTTTAAATAGGTCATACAATATTCCCGATCCCTAGTTTACCACTAACTTAACTAGCTCCACCACTTAGCATCAACATGGAATAGGCCCCTTTCTGGTTTGTGAATCGAGGCATTCAACCACCAGGCTAATACACAGTGAGAGAGGAAATTAAGAGGCACAGGCAAGGGATATGTTCAGATGGGACTGGAAAGGAGATCGGGAGGGCAGGTGAGGTGGAGAGAGCTAGGCAGGCTGTCCCAGATGGTGCAGAAGAGGAAGCTCTGACACGTAGTGAGGAGAACATGTGCTGGGACAAACAGGCGATCGGTGCCAGAATGACCGTCTCTTACCGTTTGTTTCAGATTTCAGGTAGGAGTCTGCAGCGTAAGAGGAAGAGAAGCCCTGCTTTTCTTTCTTCAAGGTGTCTTCTGCAAAGGACGCTGTGTGGAGTCCAAAGAGGAGTCAAATATGTCTTACCAGAAGTCAAACTGGGCCAGATCCTCAGCTTGTGTAAACCGGCATAGCTCCATGGAAGTCAATGGGGCCATGCGGATATACACCAACTATAGCTCTGTCCCTTGGTTTTAAGCCCTTGAGTTTTACAAGCAAGCTGGCTAATGGGCATGCCTTGTAAAGTTCTCCATGGAGTTTCATAGAGAGACTATGAACTTTGTCCCCATGTACCTGGTGGGAGAAGCTGTCCTCAAGTGGATAAGGGATGACATGGCAGCCCAAAGGTCTACTCTGCATTCCCGTGGCTTATAAAGTTATAGAGCTGAAAACTCCAGAGATGGAAAAGCCTTTTTAGGTCACTGAGTCCGTCTCATGCAGGTTTAGTCCCAGTGGTACCAAGGTTTGGTTCAGTGTCATTTTAAATGTGCCCAAAGGGTAGGGGTTTCGCCACTCCCCTGGGCAGACTGTTCCGCAGCCGGATAGATTGCAATAGCAGTTTCCCGAACCTGCCAGACTCTCACCTTTGGGACTATTTCCCAGTAATTAACATTCATTTCTAAGCTCCTAGCATGCATGCATGTCATGGGAGATGGTGGGAGGAGAACATACTTCCACTGAGCCCCATGCTGGAAGCACTGAAGACCTTGCCGCTGTCCTTCGTCATGATCAAGAGCTCCATCTCCTTCTTGGCAGGGACGTTCTCCTTCTCCAGCAGCAGGAACTTGCAGTCTTTACGCAGGATGTCGTCGCTCTGGGAGTTCACAGTGCTTCCAACTGGGGTGTGTGAAGGGAGGGGGGGAGAGAGAGAGTGAGAGAGAGAGATTGGTTAGTGGGGAGAAAGGATGTTTCAGTGATTAGGATGCTATCCTAGGATTTGGGAAACCTGGATTCAATTCTCTGCTCTGCCACAGGCTTCCTGTGTGACCTTAGGCAAGTCACTTTGCCTCTATCTGCCTCAGTTCCCCACGTGGAAAATAGGGATCACAGCGGTGCCCTACCTCATGGTGGTGTTGTGAGGATAACTACATTTAAGACTGTGAGTAAGGAAGCCATATCAGATAAGATACAGAGTGCACTTTTGCTGAGAAAGCTTGCGGACAAGCCACAGCTGAAATGAAACCGTTTGGTAAAGTCCAGGCTCCTTTGGTGATGAGGATATGGATACCATAAGCACTGAGCTATGGAACAATCAGTCCTTTGGCTAGCAGAAGAGCAGCAGTGTTGAGCAGGTTTTCTGTTTATGCTAGCTTTATGCTGATTGCTGCTGAGAACTCTATATACGGTTTGGTATAGGCATATAATACATTCACATGCAAATGGAAAGTAGATCCACTGAATTGCTTGGTCTTCTAACAAAATGGTGTACAAAAACTAAACTTGCAAATGTACCGGCACAAAGTTCAGATTAAAGATAATGGGCCTGCTTTTACTCTGTTACCCTGGTGTGAATCTGGAGTAGTCATTGCTGCCTACTCTACTGTGAGTTTTGCAATATTTTATTGCTTTCTTAAAGGCCCACCTTCTGGTGTCTTGTGATTACATGACAAGCTGGGCGGTAATTAAAAAAAAAATTTCTAGCACTCATAGTTGGGGAGAAAAGTTTGAAAACATGAACCCTAAAGGCTCAAAAACAAGAAGGCAAAACAAAAGAACCCAGAATTTATTTGTTAAAATCTCATGATTGTTAAACCAATCTCATAAATTTTGAACTCTTGGGGCTAGTAATGCTGCAAAATTATGTACAAAACTAACCTTGCAAATGTTCAGGTTCCATATTAAAGATAATGGGCCTGATTTTGCTTCCAATTACTCTCGTTTAAATCAGGATTAACTTCAGTGAGGCCAACTGAGTTACACCAATATGACCGTGGCATGGGGAAGGTCAGACTCGGGCCTCTGATTTTCTAGTGCTGAATTTGCTGCTCCTTTGTTTTCATTTGTGAACAGCAAGAGTGACATCTAGTGGACACTCATAGACTCATAGACTTTAAGGTCAGAAGGGACCATTATAATCATCTGGTCTGACCCCCTGCATGCTGCAGGCCACAAAACCGTCCCTACCCCTTCCCTTGACTCTGCTGTTGAAATCCCCAAATCCTGTGTTTTAGTGACTTCAATTGGCAGAGAACCCTCCTGCTAGCGATCCCTGCCCCATGCTGCGGAGGAAGGCGAAAAACCTCCAGGGCCTCAGCCAATCTACCCTGGAGGAAAATTCCTTCCCGACCCCAAATATAACACTTTGGTTAGTGATCTGTGTTTATTTCTTCTAAGGCTATTCCATGTGTTACAGTGGCCCAAGAGGGTGAATCCGAGACTATGTCTACACCATAATCACTGGGTGGGGTTGCAACTGGAGGAGACATACTGGCGCGAGCTTTAGTTTAGCTAGCAGGGTACTGGGGCAGTGAAGCTGCAGCAGTGTGAGTTTCAGCATGGGCTAGCACTGTGTGTGATTACCCAGAGTTCCAGGTGGGATCGGCTCGTACACTCAATGCCGAGGCACACACTGTTGCAGTTACATGCAGCACCTAAGCTAGCTAGATTAAAGTGACTTTGGGTATGTCTACGTGGGCTGCAATCTTCTGGGTATGTCCACACCAGCTGCAACCATAGATACTTTCAAACCATGATCTGCCCGCATGAGGACAATTGCCCACACAAATCATCAGCTATATACTGTCAGCCCTGGACTTCCATGAGTTGCAGACTCACCAGCTGAAGTGCACACTCCACTACCAGCCATGCCAGCGCTCTGGGAAGTGTTTTTCTTCACTCCGTATACTGCAAGACAGAAATCAGCAGAGACTAAAACCACAGACCTTAAACTCTCCTAGCCAGAGGAAGAGCCGCACAATTGCAGATGCTAAAGAAGCAGGCTGAGAGAAGGGGAAAAAATAGAATGGTTCCCAAAAGGAAAGAGGCCGGGGAGCCTGAGCTACCGACCCAAACGCACCTTGGACTTGATCCTGCAACTTTGCCCCTGTGAAAAGTTCTTTTGAAAGTGTATGGGACAACTTGCTCAGGTAAGAGCTTCCCCAGTGACGAAGGGCATGCAGGAGTGGGCTCATTGTTTGCCTGGGGTGCTGACAGTTGGACCTCACATTTGCAGGGCTGAAGGGAACACCCCATCCCATCCCATATGACACACCAGAAAAACTGCCAGAGGGAACCGGTGTTCATATTTCTTTAATAGGATCAATTAGAATTGAACACATTTTCTTCTCGATTCGAATCCCAATTACATTTCCTGTAAAGCACTGATTCCGCTCTTTGCACTGTCCCGTCTTTTATGCACTGTGCATCCTGGGAAAGGCCCCTGCTGTGAATTATTTGATCATTAAGGAGTTACTGGGACATGGGAAGCGCTATTGCATAACAAAGCCACACAGATCAGTTACCCAGCCTCTCCTCTATGATTAAAATATCACTGACCTGTGGAGGCTGTGGTTGCACTATGAGTCATGGCTGCAGAGCTTGGAGCCAGGTTGTTTTGAACACCAAACACTGCAAAGAAAAATGCCCTGAGGTGAATAACAAGAGGTCGGCACTGCAACTGGCATTTGGACAAACAAAAACTAGGACCAATGAAAATAATAGTAATTACAGTGATTCCTGCTTGCAAAGGTAGAGTAGCAGGCCTGAGATGACCCCCCTCCGCGGACTCTAAATGAACTCAGCTGGCCAGCTGAATGTTTCACACACATTTGTGTTCATTACTTTCAATAGGAATTTTGCACATCTGTCACTTTCCCTTCCACAACTCCCCCACTACCCTGCCCCCCAATATCACCCTGTCCTGGAAGCCGTGGTCAGCTCAGGCTAAATAAAGGTGGCCATTTTGGAACATTAGACTTAAACAGACTTGAAGAGACCTGCCGTTGTCTCTGTGCTGTGTATGCCTTTCTGGAGGGGCTGGATTGTAAAAAAAGGGTTAAATTCACTGACCGGTCTAGCCTGGCTAAGGGTGAGCCGAGGGGCAATGTGATAGCCACACCGAGTACGTGAAAGGTGTAGACACCATGAAGGGGAGAAATGTTTAGGGTTATGTAGGAGGGTCTAGCCAGGAGTAATGGGATGGGATTGAGCAAAGGGAACTGTACTGGGCTGAACATCAGGAAACAGCAAGGTCTGGCAGACACTCATTTTTACTCCCTGGGGAAGCAGTGGAAGTTCAAATTATTTGAAATGAAACATTTGAGATTTTCCTATAGGACACAATCCTGGATTTGTCTCACAAGGATAGACAAGTTGGCCTAACAGATGCTTTCCAAATAAATGACATTTCTCCCGAGACCCCAAATATTCCATCGCTACTTTCTAATGCCAATGACACAGGGCAAAGGCTGAAGTAACGCCACTTCAGCCAAGAGAGTTACTCCAGGTGGACATGCTGACTGATGTAACTGTGATCAGGACCCGGCACAAAGAACGCACCGAGGGGGAATCTAGGTGTCTTTTTGTTATACATTTCAGCTGATGTGCTGAGCTCCATGAAACGAAGAAGGGAAGAAGAGAGAAGTCTGACCTGTTGAGGAACTGCTCAGCCCTGTGTTCAGAGTGGGAGAGCCGGGAGCCAGGTTATTTGGGACGCCAAACACTGCAAGAGGAGGAAAAAGATGATTTGGCACAGCAGAGAAATGAGATCCCAGCGCATCCAGGGAGATGGCTCAGCCCCCAAAGCCTGAGAGTGAATGGGTCACTAGGAAATTTCATTCCTTCATGAAAAACACATTCTGCTAGGAAACGTACAATAAACACACTGGGGGAAATCTAAAATCATGGCACAAAACACTCTGTTTTACTCTATTTTAAAAAGGGAGAAGGTTTTGATCTCAAAAAAGTTACAGTGACTGGACACGGTTAGGATGCCAAGTCCTTTAAACCTTAGAGGATCCATCACCGTTCCATTTGCAGTAGAAAACAGCGGCATTGAGGACGACGCTTCCTGACATTCAGAAATGAGCCTGAGACACAACATTCAGTCCCAGCATTCACTGACTGAAGTGGGAGTTCTGGATGTGCAAGGAATGCAGGATTACACCCAATAGTCCTAATGTGGAATCCAAACCCTGTCATAACTCAAACACCCTCCATATTCCAATCCAATGTTGTCTTGTCTAAGAGGCTTGATTGTGAGCTCATTGAAGTCAATGGTAAAGTTCAGCAGCACAGGATCAGGCACTGTGGACGTTTGATCTCCATGAATAAGGGATTCAAAGCATAATCAACGCAGAAGTAATTCCAGGGGCACAGGGAGACAGAAATCTATGGAGAACAATCAAGTGCATTTGCTCCCACCTCCACTATCCCTCCCCCACCCTCAACATCCCCTCGTCCCATGCACAAAACACCAGCAGCAGGACAAAGAGGGTCCCACGGTCTGTGCCCTGTCAGCACAAGTGGCCAAGGGAGTGGGGTGGTTACTGTACCTGATCCTGTTGAATGGGACATGGTGTTGACCAGGGAAGAACCCTGGGCCATGTTGTTGTGGTAACTGCCAAGGGAAGACCCTGCAGGCAGGGTGGAGGACCACATGTATGGAGGGAGGGCAGCATTCAGTATGGTTGTGTCGTATGTCCCCGACACTGGAGAGGAAACAGTAATGGGGTTGAGTGAGAGTGGTAACAGAAATCAGACCACCTACTCAGAGGCAGAGGACACACAAAGCCAGGTGTCGATCTCAGTTTCTGATCAGGTCCTGATCTCCAGTGCAAATCTGGAGTCACTCCCTCAGTTTCAACGGAGTGACTCCAGATTCACACCTGTGTAACTGAGATCAGCACCTGGCCCGCTATAGCCAAGCCAATTGTGAACCCATTAGACAAATACAGAGATTGCCTTAATTTGTGTCACTTCACTGTAACCACTTGCAAAGCACCTCAAGGGTTTAATCACAGGCACATATGATGATGCCAGAATACAAACTAAACACATTTCAGTCCACATCCTGGTGAGGAAATCAACATTGGATATGGATCCCCGGATTCTTCCATGACACTTCCACACATGGGCAACTATTGTATCGTTAATGAATGACTAGGAAAGACACCAGGTGAGTCAGTTCCTCACTAGGGTATTTGAACCTCTGCACCCAGATAAATATGAGAGTTGAGCCATTATTTGTTCTGTTAAACACTGGTAGAGTTCAGTGGTGTTACACCAGGGGTGAATTTGACCCATGATGCCTAAAGCACTATAGCAGGGATGGGTACGTGAACGAAAGATGACGTATTGGACCATTTTCGTTCCTCGCATAGCTCCATTGACCAATGAACATGTGGGGTTGGTGAGGCGCAGACTATTGGGCCAAATGTAGGGCATTCTACAGGGTGGCCTGTGGTAACGTCCATCTTGCTGCTTAGACCAAGACAGAGAATGGATTGCTTGGGGCTTTAGTCTCCATCAGCCTCAACTCTGAATTAAAGATGATGGCAGCTGGAATCTGCTCTGTTTTATGAAAATTAAGGGGGCCCTGGCAATTATGGCCCTGCTCTGGGCAGTATCTGGGCACCCCTGTGTGTAACTCCCCTTTTTGCATTGTTATTACACTCTGGAAAAGACAGCAAACATTTTTAACCTGAATTGTTCCTGACATTGTTTTAGTTTTATAAGAATTGGCTGGAATTTCTATATCACAAGCCACATGCTTTAAATGAATCATTCCCCGCTCCCTGCACAGCCGGCATTGCTAACACCCCTCTGCAAAGCACCTGACTGGGAGCTCTCAGTCACCATCTTCGTTTCCACTACAGCTTTCTTGGGGATGGGGAGAGTGCTGGATGACGATCGTGTGGGGCTGACGCTGGCTGATCGACTCCCCTTCAGCAAACGCTTCACATCATCCAGTTCCGTCCCTGGCAGAGAAAAAAGATGTCCAGACTAAGCCCAAAGCCACCACCCAATATAGCCTGCAACCAGAGATGCTCTTAATACTTGAACAAGTTTAAGAGAAGTGGAGTCCAGCAGGAAACGGGGCCATTTCCCAAAGCTCCTTAGAACTCTGCATTTGGCAAATGGCTGTCCCATCTCCAGCACTTCCCCCTGAAAGTGGATTAGGTGGGATAAAACACCAGAGGATATACAGCAGGGCAAAATCCTAAACTGGCTGGGGGGGGGGGGGTAGCGGAATCCTCAGTAGGACTTTCCCATCTCTTTCTACAAAATCATAGTCTGATTGTCTCGTGAGAGGATTAGTTTCTGGGACTAGTGTGGCCCCCAATTCCTGGAAGGAGGTACTGATATCTCTGGAACTCCAGCTGGGATATCACTGAACACTGGTGACTCTCTAGGCTGTGCAAGGCGCTGAACCTGTTTATGAAGTGCTCTTTTGTTGTTAATGCACAAATTCCTGTCTAATCTAATGCACTTTTCAGCAGGGTATAGAGGCACCCACAAGAGTGCAGGCTCACTCTCGTAACAGCACAGCACTATGACCAAGACCAAAGAACTCTTGTAAAGCCCCTCACTTTCATAGGGAGGCAACTGAAGTCAGCAGTGAGGACGTAGGGTCCTTCATCATTGACCTCAATAGGAGGTTTGCCAGTCACTTCAATGGGAACAGGATTGGGGCCTTAGTGAGGAGAGGAGCAATTGGCAAAATGATTCTACCCAGGAGCAACTCATTCAGGCTAAATAAAACTGCCCTGGCAAAATACAGGTCTAGGCCACAGCAAACTTCCTCACTCTTCACACTTTAAATTAAAATTACTTGCAGAGAGTGAAGGGAGGCGGTTTCTCATCACCGCACGCACATTTTATGACACCCCATGTGCCACCCTGACTGCTCAGCCCCAGAGAAGCCACTGGCACAGTTAGAGCAGAAATATCCTCAAGGCCAAAATGGTCAGTATTGGAGTTGGCTCTTGAGGGCTATCCCTTAGGAGGGGAAAACCAGGCCCCCATGTTCACTCTAAAACAACAGCAGGGACACTTACATCTGGTTGAGGGAGAAGCGCTCTGGAGTCGGACTCGGATTTCGCTCTCTGCACAAGAAAAGAGGGTCATGAATACGGAGCGAGCTGAACTGGTGCCATGAGCAGGCTGCAAAAGCTAATTCCCCACTTCTCACTGTCCATATACATTATTATCTGTTAGGTTTGGGCAGCTCGCACAGCTTGATGGATTGGTTTTATCGATCTGAATTTTTAGAAGTAGCTTTGGACTTTTGGGCCAGATTCTGATCCTTTCACTCCCACTAAGAAGTATTGCCCTTTAAGTTTTCACAGTGTTTTGTTCGACACTCTTGGTACCATATAAATACATTAATAAATCATCATAATGCACTGATTTTTGTTACATTGCATAGCATCTTATGTACCTCATTAGGGAGGTGCGACATTAATATAAGGCCCAATCTTGCAACCCTTAGTCACATGAATAGTCTCATTGACATCTATTCGTTAATTACTTTTATTATATTATCCTAATGTGAGAGCAAACAGAGTCACAAGGGACTTCTGAATTTTAAAGATTACTAGTTGCATTGGGGCTCTAATTGTTCCAGCTGTCACTCAGACAAAACTCCCATTTTCTTCACATGGACATTTACCTGTGTAAGGACTGGTCTGTTACTATTTGACGACTTCTCTATTGGCTCATTTCATGTAGACTTTCCCATACAATTTTTTATTGGGTTCTGCTTGATCCAAAAGAGCATTGAAATACGATAGTCAGGTTGCAAAAGATAGTTTTATTACTGGGGTTTACTCTCCAGCATGAGAGAATATAGGGTTAAACTGATTGGGCTGAAACAAACTTTAAATCTGGTTGTCCGGGAGCCAACTGGCCAGCCAGAGTGCCTGACACGTGTTCCTCCAGATGAAAGCTAACAGTGCATGTACTAGAAAGAAACACTTCTTTTGGCAGTTGCGTGGAGAAGATGATAGATTGGGGCTATTTTTTGAAGCAATATGAAAAGCTGGAGCACGATCCTCCTGTGTCTGCTTTATTATGTGTGGGAAGATTCCCCAGAGATCTCAGGTTTCTAGAATGCTGGGAGAGACTGCAAAGATCTCAGGGAGAAGTAATTGGCAATTGCTAAGCTCTCTTGGAGGAGCCGTAACAATGCCCTTTGATTTATAGCCACAGCTCATATGAAGGTGGATAAAATGATTTGTACTGTTGCTTTCTCACCAGCTGGGAATATAAATTAAGCTCTTCGGTATCAATTATATCCAACTTTTCCCCAAACGGCTGATTAATTAGCGAAAGAAAAGGAGGGAAATTCTATTTAACAGCTTAAGCAAATCAAGTTTTTACAAAAAGGTGTCTAAATGGACCACACTGCTTCAGTGATTTCCTAGTCATCCTGTCCACTAGGGCATACCTCTTAGGGGAATGTAGTTACTGTCTCATATAACGGATCTCAGTGGAAGGAAGATGAAGGGGGTTATTGTTATTTCCATATTCAAATACTTTGGAGTTGCTCACCTATTATAGTGATGGGATCATATACAGATAGATAGATAGATAGATAGATAGAGAGGCAGGAGGAGGAACAAGGGGTCACCAAAAAGCACATTCCAACTCACCTCGGCTTTGACTCCGCCCTCTGGTGTTGGACGATGCTGTGAAAACCAATCAGAGAAAAGCAATTTTAGACTCTATCAACTGTAACACATTTGAAAAGTAATGTAAGGGATGAAGCGTCTTATGTGAGTTGTACAGTTGCTCTGTTTAGCTGGGGCATGGCATGGAGACACTGATCCCCAAATATTTTGGCTGCCATCACTTAGGTCGCTGCATGTTTAACTGAAAATATACAGTTCTTAGTACTTCTGGATCATCTAATAATTCCCTCAACACATCCACGGTTGGCGAATGCCCCTAATGACCTATCAAGAAACTTGATGGTAAATCAGAAGCCAATTTGGAGAAGAACCAGGGGATGTGTGCATACAACAATATCTCACTGAATAATAATAATGCCTGGATTGCACTGATGGGTGCTAATACTCTGTTATGGGGCAGGAAACTCAATGAGATCTCCCCTTAAAGTGAAGATCACCAGCCCAAAGTTGGGGATAGCAGATTTACAATAGAGCATCTATAGAAATGGTCTTTAAAGACAAACACTGATCAAATTCTGCTCTCAGTTACATGAACATAAATTTGGAGTAACTCCACTCATGTCATAGAGGCGTATGTGTCTGTCCTGGCTGCATGAGAACCCCCGAGCAGAGGAGAAGTTGTGGGCATAATAAGACATTGCAAACCCCTTCCCAATGGGCAGACTTTCCAGAGTCGTCCTTCCCCACAATTTGTCATGTGCATGGCATTATTTTTATTGATTCATGTCTTCCAGTAATGTGTTCTGCCAGAAGCCATAGAGCAGCCAACATGCATGCCCTTGGCCTGACATTCACAGTGACAGTAATATAAGAACATACCGAACTCTTTTCTAGGGAATTCAGGAGAAGAATTTGCACTGGAGCTCCCTGCAGAAGAAGAAAAGATTCCATGTTAAAGCTTTGCCAAATATTTATGCCCCAAGGTCATTAAGAGATTGTTTAATATATCATGTCCGTATCTACCAAGTCTTAAGTATTGGCAGCGACGGGGTAACAAAGATTTCCATTTAAAAAGAACTACTGAGTTTTATACCGATGAGCTGCTGTCATCCTCCAACCACAATAAGCGATGAACATTATTTGGATGAACATAATTATAAATAGGACTTTGTGGGTAATTTTCATTAAAGTGCATCCTTGTGGTCTATTCCATAATTGTCCCATATTGGGATTTATGCTCCAGGGAACAATCCTGCATTAGCAGGTTGGAACTGACAAGACAACCTAGCAGGGCACCTCTAATTCCCCATCTCTATGACAGATTCTATGATACCTTCATATGTTGCATTGCGGGAGACGTAGGTTTTTCTTTCAAAGGTTGAGCCGGGTGATTTGGGGAGAGTAGAGCAGGGAGACGGGGTTTGCCTGTAGCCGGAGGAGGAGGATGAATTCATTCGACCACTTCCACCTATGGGTAAAACAAAAGCCCCCCAGAAAGCAAAGATAATGCCTCATACATGTAAAGTGGTGCCCTATACTCTTCTGTGTTGGCATGGATGGACCTCACACTGAGTTGCAGAGGTAGGTTAGGGCTAGTGATGGGCTAGAGGCACAAAGTTTGGATCTGGCTCTGTTGAGCTTCTCCGAAGTTCAGGGGATGCTTATATCTGTGGTTTTAGTTCAGCTCCTTGTAGAGAGACACACCCTGCTACCTTTGAAGCCAGTGGGAGTTTTGCGACCGACATCAATAGGAGCAGGTTTGTGCCCAGGTTTGAGGAACCAGCCACATCCCCAAAGATGGGAGATCTTGGGATCTGGCTAGGGTTGTGGGTTGGTTTGGGTTCAGGCCCACCTGTAAATTTAAGGGTCAGTGTGACACAGACCACAAAAATTGTGGGTCACTTAAGTTGATCTCAACAAGTAGGGGAAGCTGCTGGAACAGAAGCTCCATGAGGTAGGGGGCTATGAAAATGGAAAACATCCATAAATCCAAGAGACGGTGTGTATATTTGTGGGACTGCTCCCCTGACAGCATGAGGGTCCGTGTCCTTACTCTGCCGTTGCTCAGTTACTCTGCGTCCTGGAGAACTAGCGTAGGGGTGAACATGAGTCATGAACACGGAGCCTGGAACTTGGATGCTGTTAAATCTAGGATTAGGAGAGGGCTCCTTTCCTACTCACATCAGAGCTGCAGCAGAAGGGAGACAGGCCTGCATCTCTTTCGCTGCTCTGTGGTGTGTGGAAGGACCTGACCCCTGTGTGAATTCTAACATTGGCATTCGAGTCAGAACCCAGAATAGAGTGTCAGCTGTGATTGAGCATGATATATTCATGGGGATCAGTGGGGGTGACAGAGGACGTCATCTTTCCATTAGCGCAAAGAGAATGTGTCCTAGGGATCTCAATAGAGAATGAGCAAGGGCCAGGACAGCGGTACTCACTTTCCCCTCTACTCCTCCCCGTCCCTCCACATACTGCACAGTTGCCTTTAGAAAATGTGATTGTGGCACATAAAGCAAATCTCCAGATAATTGGTGCCCGACCTTTCGAAGTGCTTGAGCAGTTCGAAAGATGGAATCTGCTTTTCATGGGAAATTTTGAGGTGACTTTCTGTTTTGAACCGGAACGAAAAGTCGAAACGCTGGAAATGTTTACCAGACAAAAAATTCCCCAAAGGTTAGAACTGAAACATCAGAAAGGACAATGCAGCGTTTGCAAGCGAAACGAAACTCCAACATGTGGAAATGACACTTCTCTTGATCCTTCTGAGAGGAAAATTGAAAAATTTCATGGAAAACAACATTTTTCCCATGGAAAATGTCAATTTTGACAAAGCCGCATTTTCTGATGGGAAATTTTTGTGTGTAAAAAAACCGTGACCAATCCTACAAGGTGCCGCACCCAGTGGGAACAGAAAGTTCTCAGCACCTTGCAGGGAAGGGGCTCTTGCACAGAAAGTGCTCTCACCACTTCCCCATGAATGTTTTCTGTGTTTTCCCTTGGCTTAGACCCAGTACCTGTCCCTTTTGCCCCTTTTACCCCACCCCAATGAAGCTGCCTTTGCTTTCTGTTCATTCACTCTCCATTTCATCACTACCTACTTGAAGTCACGTAGCTGCTGCCATGGGTGAAAGTCCTCTTTTCCATTCCACTCCCTCCGCCGTGGGCTGTTTTGTGCCCAGTGCCGCTCCCTCCTTCTGTGAGAGACAAGCACACAATGAGACTTTCTGTGGCCAGAAGAGATGAGGCCAAGAGCAAAAGAAGCTGCAGGACGAGGCACCAGGCGCCCACAGCTGTGTTACGCTCCGTTACAGAGCCAGGGCTGTGAATGAGGAGGTGTCTTTGGAACCATGTATAGTAGTTGGAAGGAGTTATCAGTGTTGGGGAAGCCAGCCAGCCTGAACCTCTTCTCTTTCTCCGGGCTCTGACATTCCAGCTGCCACGGCAAGGAAAGTGCTCAGATGATCTTCACTTTCCTTCCGGGTTGCAGCAAGTCTCTCATCAAGCAATTGCACGCTGGTGCCAAGAGAACACAAGATTCACCCAGGATGGGAAACGGAGGTATAACTGACCCTTTATGTGCCCCGAGGGGATTCATCTTGAGGGAAGGCAGGTTTTGCTGCTGCTGCGCTCCCTGAGGCCATGTCTATATGTACAGCACAGCAGCAGTGCAGCTGTGCCGAGACAGCGCATGTTTTGAAGAGGGTCTATGCCAACAGGAGAGAGCTCTCCCGTCGGCATAGAAACCCCATCTCTGCGAGCGGCAGAAGATGTCAGTAGGAGAAGCTCTCCTGCCAACATAGCGCTGTGCACACGAGCGCCGATGTCAGTATAACTGATGTCGCTCAGAGGGGTGGAAGATTCACAGCCCTGAGCGACATAAGTTTTGCTGACATAGGCTGTAGTGTAGACATTTTTCTGCTGGCGGAAGAGAAACTGGGGGAGATACAGGAGCCCTGCCCGTGGCAGCTGCTGTGGAGATGAGCTAAATCAGCGCACCCCATAGCCACTCTGTCTTTGTCCCATCCCCAGCCAGTGGCACCCTTTTTTGGTTTTCTTTTTTGGGTGTCCTTAGTTTCCTATGGGCCTAACATTTCTCAGCCTCATCCCTGGGAGCCACTCCTTCTCTGGAACCCCGCACCCTGGTGTAATCCCTGGATAGATCTGGTCTAGGAGCCTTCACAGACCATCCCTTGCTCCTTTCTTTCCCACTCAAATGGGCCCCCAAACCCTGTCTATTCTAATGATCAAGAAGCGCTTTTTCTGGGAGGCTAATGCACTGATACATGAGGGCTTGTGAAAACCGCACCAACACACATAAATTGCACGCATGTGCACATACACACACCGCTGAGGATGGACAGCACAATGTAAAATGTCTACTTACTTGGTGGTAAGGACGTCAGTCTTGTGGTTACTGACTCTGTAATAACTGGGGAAAGAAAAAGGTGAGGTTATGGCCCTGAAATCTAGCCAAGCGAGGTGCAAGTTTTATTTCATGCCTGTGGAATAATGGGACTCGAATAAAGAAAAATCTTTTAAGACGATAGAGCCAAACGGCTTTCCAGCCAGCTTTGTGGTGGTAGCACATACTCTGTTTGTAGGCTTTGCTCTGGTCCTTGTCATTGTAGTCGCTGAGTTCCTCACAGACATTAATCAACTTGGCCTCACAACAACCCCTTGTGAAAAAGGGAAGGATTATTATGTTAATTTTACAGATATGGCACTGAGGCATCTAAGCCTCAGGTCACACAAAATGTCTGTGGCAGAATCAGCACTCAGGTCTCCAGAGTTCCATGCTCGTGCCTTAACCACAAGGCTATCTCTGTGGTGAACTATAAAGGGCCCTTTAAATGCTCTTGTAATGCCGGCAGACCCTGGTCGTTGTCGTCGTCCGGTATCAAACCTGGGACCTTTGGAGCTTCACGCATGAGCCTCTACTGCATGGGCTAAAAGACATTTTTCGCTTAACCAAGGCTGTAGCAGACTCATCGATCTCTAGCTGGTCTCACTGCCACTAGAGGGGGAGAGAGCACCACACCAAGCACGCATGGGTTACATACTTCCCCTAGTTGAGGAAGTGCATCCCAAGCTTCAGAGACTTCCCAGTTGATACCCTGGACAAGCCCTCACTTGTAATGCTCCAATCCCCGGTCGTTGTCGACTGGGATCAAACCTGGGATCTCTGGAGCTTAACATACTAGCCTCTATTGTAGGGGTAGTCAACTATTTTTTTTCAAGGTCCAAAATTTCTTGGTCAAGGTATAGTCAAGGTCAAGACTCCAGAGAAAATAATGAAAAAATAATAACAATAATGATCATAATAATAAGTAAATAAAAAGATTTCTGGATCTGTTCAAAAGCATGTGGAGGCCCAGATTTGGCTGTGATCCGTCTGTTCACTACCCCATCTCTACTGCATAAGCTAAAAGACACATCTCTTTTCGCCAACGTTGTAGCAGATTCCTAAATCGTCTAGCTGGTCTAGCTGCCACTAGAGGGGGAGAGAGCACCACACCAGGCAGGCCTGGGTTACACTCCAGAATGTTCGATGTGGTCTCTGTTACTAGAGACATTCATGCTGTTCCATATTGTGGGAAGAATCAGGCTTTGAGACCTGAGATAGCTGCATAATTCAATTCTGGATCCAGGTTCGAATTCTAACCCCCTCTAAAGTTCAGGCTGTTCGGATCTGGGTTTTCTGGTTGGGGCCCATCTCTGACGATGAGATTTTGTTTTAAAAGCTTTTCTTACGTCTTTCGGAGACTTCTGCTCCATCCCGTTTGGTTTTCTTCGTTACTGAGTCCATACCATCACCGCCTGAGGGGAAAGCACAGAGACCTCATTGAAAGGGGACACTGTTTCGTAGTCATTCAATATCAGCACTACGACATACTGTAAGTAGAAACCCGGTCACGCTATCAGCTGGCTGAGAGCCCCAAAAGTATCCAAGCAGGTAATGAAGCAGCGATGAATGGTTTGCTCAGACACTCAAAGGACTTTAGTGCAGAGTACCCCATCTAGTTGTTGGAAGGGGTGTAGCTTCGGGCTCTTTCCTTTTTCAAATCTCTGTTTCTTTTGTCATTAACTATGCCATTTAGTGCTCAAGGACTTGCTGGGGGACTTTAGTTGCTGTGTTCACTCACCCTCTCTACCAGCTCACATCTTTGCCAGCTGAAGATTTTGCAGCCCATCATATTTAAAAGCCAGCATCATTCATTTTTTTCTCTTTGTTTTCTCACTTGTCACTCAGCGTCTCCCGGGAAAGGGGAACATCTGGAGATATTAGATTTTTGTTAACTGCTCTATGGACCATGTACAATGTGGATCCATGCTGTTTAATATAGATCCACCCTGTACAGTTCATCCTATGTACAATGTAGATCCATCCATATGACCCTACAGAAATCCAGCCTCTGTCCATCACATGCATGGCTCTATGGATATACAGTGTAGGTCCAGTAATGTAGCCCATGCAGGACCCTATATAGAAGCACAGGGTATGTCCATATAAGCTATATCTATCCAGAGCCAGGCAGCATTGCAAGTACGTCCACCAAACTGATGCCCATACAGCGCTGTGGTTCTCTAGATGTGCCTGTGTGGTCCCTATGAATGCATCCCATGTGTCTTGGCGTCCAGTGGAAATTAATGGCATGAATTATTAAAGAGGGAGTTTAGTGGTATTTACAATTGCATGGCCTAACGGTGAAAGAGTGGGGTTATTTTCTTCCTGCTCTATAGACAGTCTTTCAGTATGTGAAGTGCCAGGGACATCTAATGGCTGGTCACTTTAGCCACAGAGAGATCATCACAGTCAGAAGGCATTCCAACTGGACCCTACACTTTCCCCCCGTTTAACAGTGCCACATGAGTATTACTGGCTTGCTTGGCATCATCCTCCCTCTGAAACAGTAGGGGCCTACGGTGTTCCAGCAAGCTCAGGGCTGACTCCAAGAGCCATCCTGGGCAGTTCACACACAATAAGCCCTGACGTTCCAGGAGGACGCAGGGAAGGCACACTGAGAAGGATAGAATGATAAAGCCAACCACAGAGATGCGAGTGAACTGTCTTGAAATATAGGGAGAGTTTAGATCTAGATCAAATCCAAATCTTATGACTTTATGACTTTAGCGTATCTCTATAATTGCTTATCTCCAGCCCTGTCTCTGAGGTAAGCTTAAATCAGGGGTTCTCAAACTGGGGGTCAGGACCCCTCAGGGGGTCGCGAGTTTATTACATTGGGGGGGGGTCGCGAGCTGTCAGTCTCCACCCCAAACCCCACTTTGTCTCCAGCATTTATAATGGTGTTAAATATATAAAAAAGTGTTTTTAATTTATGAGGGGGGGTCACACTCAGAGGCTTGCTATGTGAAAGGGGTCACCAGTACAAAAGTTTGAGAGCCACTGGCTTAAATCAAAACACAAGATCCAAACCCCAGCCCTACATATCTGCTCTGAGCAGTGTTAGATACACAATGTTAAAAGCACAGGCAGCTACAGAAGTTTTGTCTACCCTACTGATTCCACCCTTGTTACCACTGGAACTCATTGCCAAATAGCTTAAGTGCAGAGACAGCTGTAGTCATTATTGAAATACCACCCCGACTTAATGCCTTGTATCCTTCTCTAGCCAAAAATATCATCCCAGGCAGCCCAGGTTTCTGTATGCCCAGGTTTCATAACACACCGGTACAACCAAGAATAATGCAGCTGGTAGGAAAACAAACATCAGCCGGGAGAAAAATCCCCCTGTGAGAAAGAACAATGCAGTCATTCAGTCCCCGTCTTACTCAGAAGCGATTCCGCCATGTCTGAGGAGCAATCTCAAACGCTAGAAATGAAATTTTAATCTGTGAAAAGCATGGGAGCCAAATCTGCAGGTGAACTCTCCCCACTGCTGCCAGGGACTCCATCTTATCTGAAGACTTGGATGTGTAGAAAGCACCATATTTAAGGGCTGATTCTGCACAAGATTCGGGCAAAATTCTACACCAAGTTCACACGTGTTTGGTTTGAGAGAGTTTCAGTGGGAGTCACATGGGGCCAGTACCTTGCAGCATCAGGCCTCTTGTGTATCGTGTCTAGAGAAAGCTCAGGGGGATTTTGGTTTCTGCAAGCCCCTATGACTTTAGTTCCAGTTTAGGGTTTGGTGAAATAATTTTCCTCTATCGTCTAATTTAAACTATTTTGTCTCCAGTGGAAATTTAATTTTGAAACAAGATATTTTTCACATGAAATGGAAATTTGTGCTACCAAATAAATAAAGATTCAGGCTGAGAGTTCCAGCTGCCTGAGGGAATTGGAAATCACCTACGTGGCTATGAAAGGCTCAGCCTCTGGTTCTAGCTCTAGCAGGGGTAGGGTGGAGGGGAATTAAAGGCAGTACACATTTTCCCAGAAAGAAATGGATCTGGAACCTCAAACGTTTGGCATTCTGTTCTAGAACCCAGGACATTCATTTTAGCACGTGCACACCTGTACTGACGTGAGCCGTCCCGTTGACCACACTCAAGTCCTTACACAACAACTATATCCACTCCACACAGCGGCCCGCCACCACTCCCACTGAAATCACCAGGAGTTGTGACTTCAATGGGCTGACTCACATGAGTAAAATTACTCCCCTTCTTAAGTTTAGCGGGATTGGGGCCGACATTTGGAAAAAAAAGACTTCTTCCTTCCCCAAGGTGTGACTTACACCTCTCTGCACCAGGGAAGCCCTTGACCATTCACCACAAGGAGAGGCTGGTGTCTCCACTGCCCTCCTTCCTTTGAATTTCCACCAACACCTGCGGGTAGCTTTAAATGTCACTGCACTAAACTCAGCAGGTGGAAGCTGTGGGTGCGCTCATTGCGCTCACTTCCTGGCCCAGCCAGCTTTGTGGCCAGCACCACTGACTTTTGGAGACTGTTGTCCCTGGCTTTGCAACACTTTAGCCTTTTCCACCACCCGCAAGCTGCCCCAGAGTTTAACGCTGGCAGAAACCAACATAAACACTGGGTAAGTTAGTCACCGCTCCTCTCAAGAATTGGGAACATTCTGCTTTAACACTGTACAGGTAAAATAAGGAGAACACATTAAAATATATCCTTGCAGATAACTCATAATTCCCTAATGCCAGCTTTGACTGCAGGTGCATTTTGCTCCATGTACCAGGTTTATCCCCCACACAGTGGCACTAACACAATTACCAGCCCTCTCTCCAGCACAGCTACACAACTTGACTGTCAGTCCCTGCCAGCGCTGACTTACTGCACCAACTCCTCCTGCGTGGATTCACATAAATATAGCTATGGGCGAGGTATGAGACAAAATGGAATAGCTCTGTTAAATCAGAGAAACCATCTGCAATTATCTCTGAGCTACAAGAAGAGACTTGTGAAACATCATAGTTCTTACGCAATGGCCCTAAGGATGCTTTGGCTTACGATGGGACCTGAACTGGCCCCTGGCAGCCCCAGGGATCTGGCAAGTGAAGAAGAGACATGGGACTGGGAGCCAGGAGACCTCAGTTCTCTCACTGGCTCTGTCATTGACTCACAGTATGAGCCCCATGCAAGTCATTTCACCTCCGTGCATCTGTAAAAATGGGGATGTTGATAGTTGCCCACCTTTGTAAAACGCATTGACGTCAATGTATGTGTCCCATCATGTGAGCAGCTGAGTACTCTCTGAGAGGCAACCCCTCAGCTCAATTTGATTTCAGTGGGAACTGAGGGTGGTCAACACCTTGCAGGATCAGACCCTAAGGGTATGTCTACACGGCAAAGAAAAACCCACGGCACTGAATCGCAGTCAGTTGACCCAGGCTCAGGCTGCAGGGATAAAAGTAACAGTGTAGACCAGGGGTCGGCAACCTTTCAGAAGTGGTGTGCCGAGTCTTCATTTATTCACTCTAATTTAAGGTTTTGCGTGCCAGTAATACATTTTAACGTTTTTAGAAGGTCTCTTTCTATAAGTCTATAACATATAACTAAACTATTGTTGTATGTAAAGTAAATAAGGTTTTTAAAATGTTTAAGAAGATTCATTTAAAATTAAATTAAAATGCAGAGCCCCCCAGACCGGTGGTCAGGACCCGGGCAGTGTGAGTGCCACTGAAAATCAGCTCGTGTTCTGCCTTCGGCACGCGTGCCATAGGTTGCCTATCCTTGGTGTAGACATTCCTGCTCAGGATGGAGCCACGCTCCGAAACCCAGAGATGGGGGAGGGTTTCAGAACCTGGGCTCTAGGCTAAGCAGGAACATCTACACTGCTACTTCCAGCCCCACAGCCTGAGTCCTGGGATGCCAACTCTATTGACCTGGGCTCTGAGACTCGGTGCCATGGGTTTTTCTTTGCAGTGTAGACATACTCTTAGTGTGCAAACTATTATTATAATGGTAGAGCCATACTGGGTGTCCATGCAAATATATTGCAGATAATCACTCTCTCTCTCACACACTTTCTCTCTGCTATTTTATATACAGTTTTATAAGCTATTTAACTGGTCTTTGTATGTGATGTACACTCATCAACATAGGAAAAGTTCCATGGCAGCTGGCCCTTTATGCTTACTTTACAGTTCAAATGATAAAGCACCTAGGTATGTTCAGCCAATCTCAGGTGCCTTAATTAGACGGATATTCCAATCCCTCTGCTTATTTTAGGAACTAGATATTACTTGCACGCAACATTAACAATGATTGTCCCATACTTCTTGTCAATAGGGGAACGTCTTAAATTATTTTATATTTATGTAAGCATATTGTAATGGAAACAATTTAAAATAGCCGTGGATGTTGCACATTCTGTTAATTCCTACACTGATCATTTCTGTCCTCACATCAGATATCATTGCATTCTCATGTCAGGTGGATGGAACCCATCTCATAGACTCATAGACTTTAAGGTCAGAAGGGACCATTATGATCTTCTAGTCTGACCTCCTGCACAACGCAGGCCACAGAATCTCACCCACCCACTCCTGTAACAAACCCCTGTCCTATGTCTGAACTATTGAAGTCTTCAACTTGTGGTTTAAAGACTTCAAGGTGCAGAGAATCCTCCAGCAATTGACCCGTGCCCCACGCTGCAAGGGAAGGTGGAAAACCCCGAGGGCCTCTGCCACTCTGCCCTGGAGGAAAACTCCTTCCCAACCCCAAATATGGTGATCAGCTAAACCCTGAGCATGTGGGCAAGACTTAACAGCCAGACACCCAGGAAACAATTCTCTGTAGTAACTCAGATCTCACCCTCTCTAGTGTCCCATCACAAGACATTGGGCATATTTACCGCTAATAGTCAAAGATCAATTAATTGCCAGAATAGGCTATCCCATCATACCATCCCTTCCATAAACTTATCAAGCTTAGTCTTGAAGCCAGATATGTCTTTTGCCCCCACTACTCCCCTTGGAAGGCTATTCCAGAATTTCACTCCTCTGATGGTTAGAAACCTTCGTCTAATTTCAAGTCTAAACTTCCTGATGGCCAGTTTATATCCATTTGTTCTTGTGTCCACATTGGTACTGAGCTTAAATAATTCCTCTCCCTCCCTGGTATTTATTCCTCTGATATATTTATAGAGAGCAATCATATCTCCCCTCAGCCTCCTTTTGGTTAGGCTAAACAAGACAAGCTCTTTGAGTCTCCTTTCATAAGACAGGTTTTCCATTCCTCAGATCATCCTAGTAGCCCTTCTCTGCATCTGTTCCAGTTTGAATTCATCCTTCTTAAACATGGGAGACCAGAACTGCACAGGGCTGCCCAGAGGATTCAGGGGGCATGGGGCAAAGCGGGGGACCTTGTACTCACCGGGCGGCGCTCCGAGTCTGCAGCGGCGGCATTTCGGCAGCGGGGGCCCTTCAGTCGCTCCGCGTCTTCGACAGCCCTGAAGGGCCTCCCGCTGCCGAAATGCCACCGCCACCGCAGACTTGGAGCGCCGCTGGGTGAGGAAAGGGATTCTCAGCCAGGACTCGCGGGGCCCCTGTGGGGCCCGGGGCAAATTGCCCCACTTGCCCCCCCTCTGGGCAGCTCTGGAACTGCACACAATATTCCAGATGAGGTCTCACCAGTGCCTTGTATAACGGTAGTAACACCTCCTTATCTCTACTGGAAATACCTCGCCTGATGCATCCCAAGACCGCATAAGCTTTTTTCACAGCCATATCACATTGGCGGCTCATAGTCATCCTGTGATCAACCAATACTCCAAGGTCCTTCTCCTCCTCTGTTACTTCCAAGTGATGCGTCCCCAGTTTATAACAAAAATTCTTGTTATTAATCCCTAAAAGCATGACCTTGCACTTTTCACTACTATATTTCATCCTATTACTATTACGATCCTTTTAGCCCCACCTGTACTTCTGCAATAATACAGAATAATACTCTCATCAAATGGTGAGATTATTGTTTAATGGAGCCGAAAACCTTTGATCCTATTTTATGTGAAGAATTTCACAGAACTCACTGATTGTGATAAAACAGGCTGTGTAAACGACTAAGGATTTAATTTAGAAACAAATGTCACTCCTTCCCTGATGTCTAACATGCTTCAAGGTGTTTCCTTATTGCGAGTCAAACCTTTTCAGGTTTCACTGTCCTTGGATTCCTATCAGAACAAAACAGCAATATGCTTACCTTGACCCAACAGTCTAGGAATCTGACTATCCTATTCCGCTTTAAAAGCCATTCAATTTCAGTTGATTGTCAAGTCATTTTTTGTCTCAATGGTTCCAGGATCTGAGGCAGTATATGTGTGTGGTCTGCAAACAGCTGGCTAGTCTAAGTGGGAAAAGTATCATGAACTCTTGCCTTAGCTAATGGCATCCATTCGTATGGAAGCATAATCCACTGGATAGTGTGTATTATACTTCCCCGTCTGTGCCTGATTCACAGATAATGTAAGTATGTTGCTCAGACTTTGGTGAATAAAATAAATAGACCAGCCTATATGCTATGATATCACTCAATTAAGTGAAATGCAGGTCAAATTCTGCTCTCAATCATACCAGCATGAATCTAGAATAACTCTATTGACTTCAGCGACGTTATTCTGCATTTACAGAAGTGCAAGATCAGAATCAGACCCTATGTGTGTTCTGTTTGCTTGTTGTATAGATTAATTTAAATGTTGATAATAATGCTGAATCAGGGGAGGTGCATGACCAAGATTTAGATATGTTGTAAGCAGGGCCGGCTCCAGGCACCAGCCAACCAAGCATGTGCTTGGGGTGGCACCTTGGAAGGGGCGGCCAATCTTGGGGTGGCGAGGGGCGCTCGGGGTTTTTTGTTTTTTTTGCTTCGGTGGGGCGGCGCTTGAGGTTTTTTGTTTGTTTGTTTTTGTTTCAGCGGGGCGGCACTGGGGTGGGGTGGGGCGGGGGCTTTGGCGGCGCGGCGCTCAGGGTTTGGGTGGCCCGGCGCAGCGCTTGGGGTTTGGGTGGTGTGGCGCTCGGGGGAGGGGCGGGGGTTTGGGTGGCGCAGCGCTCGGGATTTGGGCGGCCTGGCGCGGTGCGGCGCTTGGGGTGGGGGGGGGGTTCGGCGGCCCGGTGCGGCGCTGGGGTGGGGGCAGGGGTTTCGGAGGGGCGGCGCTGGGGGGTGTGTGTTACGATGGGGCAGCACTCTTTTTTTTTGCCTGGGGCGGCCAAAAAGTTAGAGCCGGCCCTGGTTGTAAGGGTCAGATTCTTCACTAACATCCAGCACCAGCCTTGTTGAAGTCAATGTGTGTTGTTTCTGATGGCAAGATTTGGGGCACTGCCTGGATTTTCTTTGCAGTGCATAATATGCTACTTTCAATAATAAGTCCATCTACTTGCATTGCTCAAAGGAAAACAGATCCAAATTCAAAGCAAGAACATTTTGTTCTGCACAAGTCACTCTTTCCTATTGTAAAGAGGGAGTTAACAATTCCTGTGCAATAATACTTTGCACTCTCCAGGAGTGGATCTCAAAGTGGGTAATTGCTATAATCACCATTTTATAGATGGAAAAACTGAGGCCCAGAAAGGCGAAGTGACTTGCCACTGAGCATCAGTGTCAGAGACAGGAATAGGACACAGGACTCCTGACTCACAGTACCAGGCTCTAATCACTAGATCATGCTGTGCAAAGGATTAAAAATGATTGGTAAACAAACATTTGCTGATTTTCACTGAACTAACTTTAAAAAGTGCGATATAATTCTTGGCCTCGTAATCTTAAATGCAAACAAATGTGTCCAAAAGTTCATGCTAAATGACTCACTACTGATAAATAACTCTGCTTTTCTGGAACTGTTTTATTTAAAGCAAAGTTGGAGCCTCCCAGCACAAAACACCACTTTAAAGTAGCACCTGCTGCTGTCTGAACTGCAGATCAATGCACCTGGTGCCCTAGTACACCCCGAACCAGAGTCTACATCCAGCACTAGAGCATATAGCCTATCGTCAATCCTCTGATGTATTTCAAGTATGTTCATTTTTAAAGCAATCACAAAGCTCCTTGCATTTTGCAGTGTAGATCGTCTTTCTTCCAGATCCTAACACAGACCATCAATCTATGCACCATCCTATTTGGATAATGTTTTCACAATTAGTATTCAAAGAAAAATACCTATGTCTTGGTTTATATTTCCCACTTCTCAGCACATCAACCATTTTCACTTAGCATCCATTTAAAAAGCAACCCTGTCTTGCAAATTAAAAACCAAAGTAACCCAGAACATAAAGATTTGATAGTCTTTTTACATTGTATGTCCCATAGTAGAATGTACATTTCCTATATTTTACTTGAGAATACACGTTTTTCCCCTTTAGGAATACAGGCTTCCCCCTAGAAAAAAAAAAGGACACTTTATTTCTTCTTTATGTTACTTACCTACAGTTCTTCAATTAAAGACTGGAAATCCCTCTTTCTCCTCAACCGTTTCCTTTCTATCAAAATTGGCCACCTACTCTTTATACCACATCCCTACAAAGGTGTGTTGAGTCTGAGTGATCCTCCAGGAATGTTCACTTCTTCTTGTAGTTAATGTATTCTATCCCGCTCCCCCTTGTCCTTTCCCATTTCTTTGCTCCCAAACAAGTCCTGACAAAGGTGTGTCGTGGTTTCCTGCCTTGCTCCACCCTTCTAATTATCTGACACTCAGCAAAAAAAAAAAGTCTGCCTCCAGGAATCAAACTTTATTGAAGGCAAGAAAGCATCTACCTACCTGCTTAGATAGATTAACTATTTAGAGACATGGGGATCAAAGGCTGATGTTAGAGGAAATGTCCTATTATGGCTTTGCTTTCTCATACATGCTCTACACATTTTAGGTGTGAATTTCATCTGCATTAGCTTTTTGTGACAGAAGGTTTGTAGACTTCTAGCTGGCATCTCTGCAAGGGTAACTGAGGCTGAATGTTATGCAACTTGTGTGCAATGGGCCAGACCCACAGCTAGTGGATAAGTGGCAGAGCTCCATTGAAGTCATTGGCCCCGTACTGTGTTTAAGCCGCCCTCAATATTTATGCAGTATTCAGGAGGCCGTTCTGATAAGATGCACCAAAATGCATGAGGACAAACATCTCCGCCAGATTCCACTTATGCAACCCAACTGAGTAGGGGATTGGCACCAGTGTAATGGAGAGGAGATTGGGGTCCGTTATCTTTGTTTCCTTACATTAAGTTTTCTGCGGTGCGTAGGATAGTGGTTGGGACACAGTGCTTCCTGGCCACCCCAAAAGCTAGCTCATCTGCCTTCTGGCTGCAGAGAGCTGGGTGGAAATCTTTTTGGAGCTCATCACGGCAGCTCCTAGATCAGCCAGAATGGTCACTGCAGAGCATTACAAATCACTCACCCTACCCCAGGAGGAGCAGGGCCAGTGCACAGGCCTGATAAACTGCATACAGGAATTAAATTAATTTAGGCCATAGGGCCTGATCCCTTGGGTCTGGCCAAACCACACTTAGCACAGGACCTGATGGGGGAAGGTACCTTACAGCCATCCGGTTCATTGCTCACTTTTAGTGTCGAGCTGACATTGACCCTGTTCATTCAGTGTCACCCTCCAGCACAAGTTACAGCAGTGTGCTCTAACCCAGCTCTGCTGCCCAGGGCAAGAGGGCACAGCATACAGCTGGTTATTTCAGCGTTATGACTCCAAGGGCTTCCCCAACCCCACTGAGTCACTGGAGCTGCACAAAGGAACGGCACTGGAGTGGAAGGTCTGGGCCTTTGTTTTAAAATTGTTCCAGGACTGGAATACCCCTCCCCCCCCCCGCCCATAATCTTTATTTTCTACTTTTCATAAAAGAAATAAATGAAATGAGCAGTGATAAAAATCTTGCTAAACTAAGAAAACAAAAGTACATATTTGGGATCATTTGGTGAGGATAATGACTAAGAAAACGGATAAGTGCTTCTTGGCAACAGACTGTTTGTGGAACTGATTTGATGACTCATTTTGTCAATTTCTTATTGAATTTCCAAAGTGGGGGGAGAGGGAGATAACATAGATTCCTTAAAAGGAAACAGAAAAAAAAATCACATGTTGGAAACCGCTGAGTCAGGACTTAAAAGGGAAGATTTGTGGGGATTGAGTGGCTTGCGGGTAGGTAAAATTGTTGTCATCTGAGGGCTGTTTGATGGCCTCGGTGAAATAAATTGATGGTCTCAGTCCAGCTCCTAGTGGACAGGCAGGTGTCCATTCATATCACTCATCACAAGGTCACACTAGACACAAGGCCCTGATTTACGGCGGGGCCGAGTATTCACATCTCCAGCTAAAGTAAATGGGAACTAGAGGTAATCAGCACTGCTGAAAATCAGGGCTTAACTGCCTCCCCAGTTTGATCGCCTCAGCAGAGAGCCCATGGACTAAATGGGTCCTGGAGTCTGAACTCAACTATCACCCTATACAGGTGGTCCCTTCGGGATAAGGAAAAGAGACATTTGTATTGGAGTGGGGGAGCAACTTGCATTCTGTAACTGAGATCTGTTCACAATGTGATTATTACAATGTGGGACACTTCTGAAGTTTGCTTCCTGGAATGTGCTCCATGTTAGCTCTTTCTGGGTGCCATAATTGATGGAGCTGCACAAACATAAACCAAAAAGATTGGAATGACTGAGGTCTAGTAATGCCCACCCCTTGCCCTTGTAATAGCAGGAAATTGGGTGTACCTGTTTCTAACAGGTATCTCTCACTCATTGGTCCATAGTACAGCAAAAAAACCCAAACCAATGGTCCTGACAATTTACCCTGGGGAAATTCCAGTTAATCTGTGTCTTTGTTTTTGAATAGTCAAACAGTGGCCTCTAAACATTCCTTTTCTTTGAGCCATCTTCACAGATCCACTTGACGCAGAGAAAGATGAGATGGAAAGGAGAAGACTGTGCTCTGACATGAACAGTTTCTGGCTGTGATGGATGCAAATAAAGCTTTCTTCTCCCCAGAGTGCAATCTCCAATTTAAAGACTTGCCTCTCCAGACTGGCAAAATCCAGTGGAGGGACTTTGGGTCTGTCACTGAGGGAGACTTTCCATGCATCCTTTTGGGAGGGCAAGATGCCAGAATCTCTCAAATGAGGGACTGCTAGATCCATGCTCAAGAAGCCCTTGCCAGTGCTGACAATCTCACCCATTACTGGCCTGTCTCTAACCGTTCTGTTGTGGGGAGGATTACTGAGCAGGGTATGGGAAAAACAGCTCTGGCACTATCCTCAGATTTCCTTTTCTGCTTTCACTCTGGTGTCAGGCCTGGGTATGGGACGGAGATTGCACTAGACTTGTTGGTCTCTGATCTCTTTCTATGGCTGGACAAAGCTCACGCCTCTGTGCTGATTCTTTTAGCTCCCTCAGCTGTGTTGATCCCATTGACTATACGGTGTCGATAGGTTTGCAGATCCTGGCAGGGATAGATGGAATCACTCTTGAGAGGCTCTTTTCATTTCTGAAAGCATCTACGGGGTTGTCTTATTGCTCGTCTGCCCCAAGAATCTCTCAATAGGGGGTAAATATTCCAGGGTTCTGTTCTGTCCCTGTTCAATGTGCCAGCGGGGAGATAGAAAGGTGTTTGGGGTCCCAGTGCCCCCTGACAACACTCAGCTCTGAGTCTTTTTTTATCAGACATGTCCAGCGTGGCCTTTCAGCTTTCCCAGCACCTGGCCAAAACTGGGGCTTAGATGAGTGTTAACTGGTTGAAGATCATTTCAGATAAAACACAGGTGATGCTGATGGGATGAAGGAAACAAGCAGAGGTGACATGGACTCCTTTGATGGTGGGAGCACACCTGCCTTTCGTTAATCAGGTTCACAATCTACGGGTTCTACTGGGTCCTCTGCTGATCTTGATGACCAGATTGCAGCAGAAGCCAAAGACCCATTCTAGCATCTGAGGACTATGGGGTATGTGTGTGAACTCAGAGCTAGGGGTTGGCAGGGATGTGACACAGAAGCCACTATGGCAGCCCTAGGCTTCGTGAGGGCTCCCCTACACAGGGGTGGCAGGATACACTGGCTTGGATGTTTTAGGTCACTGGAGCAGTGGTGAAGCAGCGGGGGCAGGGCCTGTAATCTGGCCCTACGTCAGATGCATGAATCTATTGGAAATATAAATCAATGAGCACATAAGCAGTATGAAGCCTACCACTGAATTAGAATAATTCACACAACGCACAGTAAATCTTCACACAACGCGCAGTCAACCTGTGGAACTCCTTGTCAGAGGATGTTGTGAAGGCTAAGACTAAAATAGGGTTCAAAAAAGAACTAGATACATTCATGGAGGATAGATCCATCAATGGCTATTAGCCAGGATGGGCAGGGATGATGTCCCTAGCCTCTGTTTGCCAGAAGCTGGGAATGAGTGACAGGGAATGGATCACTTGATGATGACCTGTTCTGTTCATTCCCTCTGGAGCACCTGGCATTGGCCACTGTCGGAAGACAGGACACTGGGCTATATGGACCTTTGGTCTGACCCAGTCTGGCCATTCTTATGTTCTTATGTTAATAAAACAAGTGTGTCGCACTGCATCTGTTGTGAGTACAGATGTAGCGAGAGTCAATGGAGCTATAGCAATTTGCAGCCTGCACTGAAAAGGATGTGATCGTCACATACGGTAAACTCACAACGATATCTGTAAACGGGCTTCCATACTTTGCCAAGGCATGCCTATATCCTTTTTCTCCATACACAATGGGTGCTCAAAGATAAATCACTTAAACTGAACTAACTGGTCTGGTCACAGTGTGCTGTTGGCTCTCTTCTCATAACTTAAAGAAAACATGGTACATTCATATGCTGGAAATGTGCCTGGGAGCCAAATATTATTGTCGTCCTCAACTTGAAAGAGAGATGTTTATCACATGATGAAGATGTAATGCTTGCAGAAAAATGTTCAGGCAATTCTGTTCCTATTGACATGTTTCCATGGGGTTTGTGGTCAGTGATTCAGACTTGATTTTGGTTATAACATTGCATGTCCACACAAAGACTGTTAACAAAAGGAGAAGAAGACCACACCTATCTCTGTTAGCAACTGCAGCTCCTAAAGTACCTCTGCTTTGCACATTCAAGCCATGGCAGCAGCTTAACCAATCAGACCTCACTCACCTATTCACTCGTTGACTCAATGGCTGGAGTCCACATCTTATGCATCACTTGAGAAATTCATCATGAGTAACCCAAGGCATGAAAGGAAGCCTGTAGGTGACTAGCCATTGCCTTTGGGGTACCTGGAGGGGAACATCCCCACAAACAGGGCTAGGATACAAGAGGGGAGGGATAGCCCAGTGGTTTGAGCATTAGCCTCTTAAACCCTGGGTTGTGAGTTCAATCCTTGAGGGGGCCACTTAGAGATCTGGGGCAAAAATCAGTACTGGGTCCTGCTAGTGAAGGCAGGGTCCTGGATTCAATGACCTTTCAAGGTCCCTTCCAGTTCTAGGAGATAGGATATCTCTATTTATTTATAACACTGTTCACTCAGTGAAGCTGTGGGCTGCTAAAGTACTCCACGACTTCAACCTTCAAGAGTGGGGATGCTGCCTATCTGCTTTCTATGTTCATTTCTTATAGAATGTAAGATCCTTGGGGCTGGGACCTTCTTCTTTTGGGTTGTGTTTGTACAGCACCTAGCACAATGGGCTCCTGGTCCATGATTGGGGCTCCTAATTGCCACTGCAATACAAATAAATAATAATACAGCTACATACCCTGGTAGGAGACCATTGGTACTAGTGCAATACAAATATATAATACATAATAATAATAGACAATGCATCTGTAGTTATTCCTTGGCTGGGGAAAGATGCTTTGGCTGCTGAAGTGCTGTACAGTGTCTCATAGCTATAGGACTGGCTCTGATAATATGAGCTTTTGTGATGGAGACAAAATACACCTGTGCCTCATTTGGTACCCTTTGTTCTCTGTACCACTGCTGGCACATTTATGCTGACAGGTGTCAGGTTGCATGCTGGGATTGACTGTCAGAGCCAGAAGTCATCACCAGTGCCATCCTTGCCTAGTGTGGCATATAGTTTCAAGTGTTAATTATTTCTGAACTACTTAGTGAACTAAGCATGTGGGGCAAACAGTATTTTCCTCATGACCTCGGACATTCCTAATGATGTTCCAATGTTCCACTGAGAGTGTGGTGATTAGAAATCTGCCATTGCAGCCCAGCGAATCACAGAAGCTGCCTGGGGATGCAGCAGTGAAGCAAATGAATCTGATTGCTGGGTCTCTGTAATGAAGTGCTGTGGGTAAAGGTTGAGATTAACTTTCCTTCTCTTCAATGCAGGGCTTGAGTGATAAGTAGCTGCCCTTGCCTTGTCTCTGTGTTAAATGAGCCCCCTGCAACATGCGTTGAATGCATATGACTTATAATATATGGAGATATACCTATCTCATAGAGCTGCAAGGGACCCTGAAAGGTCATTAAATCAAGTCAAGTCCAGCCCCCTGCCTTCACTAGCAGGACCAAGTACTGATTTTGCCCCAGATCCCTAATTGGCCCCCTCAAGGATTGAACTCACAATCCATCGGTGATCTTCCAGAAAACACCATCCTGGCCACTATGGACGTAGAAGCCCTCTACACCAATATTCCACACAAAGATGGACTACAAGCTATCAGGAACAGTATCCCCGATAATGTCACAGCTAACCTGGTGGCTGAACTTTGTGATTTTGTCCTCACCCACAACTATTTCACATTTGGGGACAATATATACCTTCAAGTCAGCGGCACTGCTATGGGTACCCGCATGGCCCCACAATATGCCAACATTTTTATGGCTGACTTAGAACAACGCTTCCTTAGCTCTTGTCCCCTAACGCCCCTACTCTACTTGCACTACATTGATGACATCTTCATCATCTGGACCCATGGAAAAGAAGCCCTTGAGGAATTTCACCATGATTTCAATAATTTCCATCCCACCATCAACCTCAGCCTAGATCAATCCACACAAGCGGTCCATTTCCTGGACACTACTGTGCTAATAAGCGATGGTCACATCAATACCACCCTATACCGGAAACCTACTGACCGCTACACTTACCTACATGCCTCCAGCTTCCATCCAGGACACACCACACGATCCATTGTCTACAGCCAAGCTCTAAGATATAACCGCATTTGCTCTAATCCCTCGGATAGAGACAAGCACCTACAAGATCTCTATCAAGCATTCTTAAAACTACAATACCCACCTGCTGAAGTGAAAAAACAGATTGACAGAGCCAGACGAGTACCCAGAAGTCACCTCCTACAAGACAGGCCCAACAAAGAAAATAACAGAACACCACTAGCTGTCACCTTCAGCCCCCAACTAAAACCTCTCCAGCGCATCATCAGAGATCTACAACCTATCCTGAACGATGATCCTTTACTCTCACAGATCTTGGGAGACAGACCTGTCCTCGCTTACAGACAACCCCCGAACCTAAAGCAAATACTCACCAGCAACCACACATCACTGAACAAAACCACTAACCCAGGAACCTATCCTTGTAACAAACCCCGATGCCAACTCTGTCCACATATCTATTCAAGTGACATCATCATAGGACCTAATCACATCAGCCATACCATCAGGGGCTCGTTCACCTGCACTTCTACCAATGTGATATATGCCATCATGTGCCAGCAATGCCCCTCTGCCATGTACATTGGCCAAACCGGACAGTCTCTACGCAAAAGAATTAATGGACACAAATCTGACATCAGGAATCAAAATACTCAAAAACCAGTGGGAGAACACTTTAACCTGTCTGGTCATTCAGTGACAGACCTGCGGGTGGCTATATTACAACAGAAAAACTTCAAAAACAGACTCCAAAGAGAGACTGCTGAGCTAGAATTGATATGCAAACTAGACACAATCAACTCCGGTTTGAATAAGGACTGGGAATGGCTGAGCCATTACAAACATTGACTCTATCTCCCCTTGTAAGTACTCTCACACTTATTATCAAACTGTCTGTACTGGGCTAGCTTGATTATCACTTCAAAAGTTTTTTTTCTCTTAATTAATTGGCCTCTCAGAGTTGGTAAGACAACTCCCACCTGTTCATGCTCTCTGTATGTGTGTATATATATCTCCTCAATATATGTTCCATTCTATATGCATCCGAAGAAGTGGGCTGTAGTCCACGAAAGCTTATGCTCTAATAAATTTGTTAGTCTCTAAGGTGCCACAAGTACTCCTGTTCTTCTTTTTGCGGATACAGACTAACACGGCTGTTACTCTGAAACCCTAAGTTTAGCAGGCCAATGCTCAAACCACTGAGATATTCCTCCCCCCCAGATATAAGTGACTTTTATCAGTCACTTATATCTAAGACATTGGTCTGATGCTGTTAGTTACACATGACGGTCAAAAGCTACTTAGTGGAATTGGTCAAAGAGTGAAAAAATGGATCCAGAAATGTTTCCATGAATGAAAGTACATGTCTGGCTCAAGGGGGTCATATAATTCCTTTTTCATTAGCGTTTAGACAACTTCTGGTAATTTGCGAAAATACTTGTGAATCCCAAAAGTGTCACAAATTTTAGCTCAAGACGTTATTAGTTCAAAAATTTGTGCCATAAAGTGACTCTCTGGTTTAAAATGTTTCAGTCATCCAGTCGGTGGTCAGAATCAATACCATGTGACTTAGGCAACCAACCTGCACAACACAAATAAAAATAGTGAATGGAGAACACTCAAAGTGAACAGTTTGCAAAGAACCTGCAGTCTGAAAAATTGTTCATACAAATCCTTAGGTGAGCACTTACAAGTAACTAACAAGACTGAAGCAAATCAGGATCAGTTTGTCAATGGTTCACTAGCTGCAAAAGGGCCAAAATTCACAGCAAATATTGGTAACAAACAATTCACCAGCTCTGCTGTCTACCTAGCCACATGCTGCAAGTCTTACAGTTAAAAAAATCATTACGGAGACTATGCAATGGATAGGCCAATCCCAACAAGATGAGCTGGACAGCAGCCTGAGAAGGTGCATCTCTTAGAATGGTTCCCTGGGAAATAAGATACTGAGTGTTCGAGATTTAAAGAAATATCCAGGGTTATAGCACCATCAGAAAACAATAAAAATCCACATTGGTGGGACACCCTCCATGGAAAATTTGTGCCAAACCTAAATACACTCATTCAGTGGCTATGCACCTCCTGCGTTCTGACGGGGATTCTCGTTGGCAGGATGGGAGATACATGGGAGGAGAGGAGTTGTCTTTTTACATGGAATCATGACATTAAGTGGAGGATATCACGGAGAATTATTTTTTTAAACTCCCCTTCTCCATTAATAACATGGATTCTTTTCTAGAATTGAAGGGTTTTCAAAAGATTTTAGAAGCGCAGGTCCCACTGACATTCAATCATTTAGGCACATTTGAAAATTGCACCCAACATCTTTAATCCAAGATTAACTCTTTGAGGTACTTGTGCATTGAGAATGAAATTCACCCCAGTGAAAAGGGCCTGTGCAAGACTCTACACCCCAAATAAGGGACAAAGCCTATACCCCATTTCTGGTCTTGGTAAGTTGACTAGACGCGGGAAAATCCACAGGGGCAAGGGAGGCAGATTCTCCCTATAAGGCATTTTTAAAGTGCAAAATAAGTAATAGCTGCTCCATACCTACCATTCCAGCCTTAGAGCCAAGGTAGCCTTCAGAGGAGGGCCAATGGTAAGTGGATCTGTATTATGGCAGATCCATCATCTCCATCCCGCTCCCAGCCTCTCCTTGTCCCCACCACAGGCAATAGAGCAAAGGGAGCCTCTGAAGCACCATACTTGATACAGTGCTCACCCCCATGCAATGCCTCTCCTAAACTTACCCCTGCACAGCAAAACCACACCAGTTCCACTGCAGGCTGGGCCCACAGCACCAGGGTAGGGGTGTACAGAACGGGCCCCTTACTGAGCAGGTCTCACATGGCTTTGCAGGACACCCAGGAAATACCTTTTCCTGGATCATGTGGGTGTTTTAACTTAACACAGAAACAAATAATCCTCCTGGAAAGTACAGTAACTGAGATCCAAGGGAGATTTAAAAAAACATATTTTCAAATGAAAAAATAAACTTCAGAGTTATGGGCCCTATCATGGAAAAACTCCAATCCCATCTTCTCAGAGATAATATGGCTAATGCACAGAACATATGGCATCTCTTTCATTTAAACTCCTGCCCTATTTTCATCCTGCAATGATCCTTTCTAATACTTCTACATAAGGTACCTGCTGTTTTTGAATTCCTGGTAGAAAGCAAGTGGTGACTGGAACTTGAGTCTATTTTCTTAACACAGGTCTCAGCTGTGCCTCATTGTGTGGCATGCCAGTCATTTTAGAAAATAAATAACCGCCATGCCAGACAGATTTTTCTCAGATTCCCTTGCTCTATTACTATAAATGTTTGACATCCACAAGCGCTAAGGAGCTGAGTGCTCCCTGGAAAGAAAATAAGGAAGGTCATCAGGGAAGGTCACCCAAGCAAGATGCATGGATTTGGCAGGGTCTGTGACATGTATTATTAGGTAACAGAAAAGCCAACTTCCAATGAGCGGCTTTGGTCCTATGACTGAGAATTTATGTCAGTCAGAAGAAGGGACAAAAAGACAGATTTAGAATCAAAGTAATTCTCTCCAGTATTAACAGGATATGATACCAAACGAAGGAACAAAATTTCTAGCTGGTTAAAAACTTTCCGTCACACTTTCTTTCATTGTAAAATGCCTTTGGGAACAAAAATTTTAAAAACACCTTTCATTTTGGGTAAGTTTTTTTCATTTTGTAAAGAAAAATCTACTTTCTCTGACTTTTTTACCTCCCCCTCATATTTTGCCAGTGGGAAAAAAAGTAAGAAAGTGAGAGTAAGTGGTGTTTTCACACTGCAGTGAAACAAATTTTTTCATTTTTTTAATTAAAAAAATTCAAAATTCTTATTTTTTTCAAAATGTCATTTAAAATGTTTTCATCCAAAACTGAAAACTTTCACAGAAAATTTCAAAAAAAAAAAGAAAAATTTTAATTTCATTTAAAAATGGTGAAATATACGTACCTTTTTAGACCACCTTTACTAGCTAATTTCTTCAGGCCAAATTCTGGTTCTAGGCATATTAGTTTTCTCAAATGAAACAGGGCATTGGGCTAGACTTAGATCTGGCATAGCGGATGCAACTCTGTCGAGTTTCCAGGTCTAAATTTTGTTCATACTGAGCATTTTTCTCAGGATTGCTTTCAATAAGAAGGGGAGGAGGATGGCAGAAAGCTACATTATACCATATTTTCATTCTTTTCTAGGAGTGGCAAAGAAATAAAGAAAATTTAAAAACATACAGAGATTTAGTAGGTGTACAGACTTTGGGCTTTATTCTCTAGTCCACTCCACCAGGTATATGCCGCTGTGATTCTACTGAAGTAAACCTGGTATAATAAAGTGGAGAATCAGGACCTTTTTCTCCCCTACCACCACAATCCCAGATTTTGGCCTCAGACTGATTTTGTCTATTGAAGTTTAAAGTCTGGAGAACTTGTATTGAGACAAGGCGATACTCTGTGTGTGTGTGTTGTATAAGGTGGCTTGACTGGGCATTGGCATGGTATGATTTCCTAAACCTATTTTGCTTGATGTTGAAAGATACAGTATGTAAAGTTTTAGGAAGGCTGTTGAAAAGCTGAAGGGACTCTAACAATGATGGGCTAGCCAAGGCCTCTGATTTTGCTCTGGAGTCACCACAGAATTCACTCTCAAGGCTCTGGATCCTCCGCAGAAGAAAAGATTTCATTTTTCCTAAGCACCACCACCGTCGGATTTGAGGTGGCATGTTTTATTGCAGACACCCAGTATGCCATGTTGTTTGGGATCCCGGTCTCAAAATGGTCAGTGGCTCAGATTTCTCGGGACCCAATCCTGCAATGTGCTGCATGCCTCCTGAGAAGTCCTGCGGGCCCTCAGCACCCACTTTCGGCAATTCTTATGACTGGACCTTGGAAGATAATGGACAAAAGAGTACTGTGAGATTTTTGTCCCAGAGACCATCCATCTTAGCCTAGTCAGCCACCTGTTAATTTAGAACTGGTCTACACTGGGAACTTACGTTGGCATAGCTAAAACAACGAGGAGTCCTTGTGGCACCTTAGAGACTAACACATTTATTTGGGCATAAGCTTTCATGGGCTAAAACGTCTCTCAGGGGTGTGAAATTCACACGCCAGAGAGACAGAGCTATGCCAGCATAACCCCCGGTGTAGATAGTGCTAGGTTAATGGGAGAAATCTCCCATCGACCTAATTACCATTTGAGGGGAGGTGGATTACCTACGCTGACGGGAAAACCCCTCCCCTCTGTCATGGTAGTGTCTACACTGAAGTGCTACAGCACTGCAGCTGTGTCGCTATAGC
This sequence comes from Chrysemys picta bellii, assembly GCF_011386835.1. Taxonomy (NCBI): domain Eukaryota; kingdom Metazoa; phylum Chordata; order Testudines; family Emydidae; genus Chrysemys; species Chrysemys picta. Next base: position 123,477,630 of record NC_088797.1, on the reverse strand, counting down.
ATTTTAAGTGTAGAGGTATCCTTCGTTAGAGTCTCTCTTTCTCCCGTGAGTGGGTGTTTCCTGTTATGTGCTAAAACATTCATTCTCTTTTAGGGTGGGGTTCACTACTCCACCCAGAACAGGTAAGGAAGTGAGAAATCCTGACTGCGTTGCAGGGGCTGTTGTGTCACATTGAATCATTTTCTATCGGGATTCCACAGCTGGTCACATGAAGTCTACAGGTGAAATCCATCACTGTGGGTGATTTCACCCTGGAGCTGCTTCTTATTCCAGCAGATGTTTCATATTACAAACCAAAGTTATTTTCAGGCAAGTCTTTATGTGAAGATTCAATAAGGGTTTTAAGTAGCGGGGGACGTTCTCATCTCAGGGCAAGTCGACACTTAAAACGCTGCATCGACACAGCTGCACTGCTGTAGCACTTTAATGAAGATGCTCTAAGCCGACGGGAGAGAGCTCTCCTGTCGGCACAGTTAATCCACCGGTGCGAGAGGTGGTAGCTATATCGGCGGGAGAAGCTCTACACGGGGAGATAGGTCGGTATAACGATGTCACTGAGCCACGTAGTTATACCGATATAGGTCTGTAGCGTAGACCAGACCTCAATTACATTAGAGTAAAGCCAGATTCTGGTCTCAGTTATAATGGCTTAAATCTGGTTTAACTCCACTGATTGTGGAGCAAGGGAAGATTTACACTGGGGCAAATGAGCTCAAATTTGGGTGCAGGGTGCACAGTTATACCTAAGCTTGGTCACTTTCTATCACTGTTTTAGCTGCTTTGGGTGATCATGTGAAACCACTCTATAATCTAACCGATTTTCTTCTTATTTCTATTCATATATAGCAGTTTACCTGGTTTGCTGAAAGGCTTGAATTTTTCTTGCTGACTTCTGCCATTGCTGCACCTGCTTTTCCTGGGGCATTCAGCCTCATCTGCCATGTGCAGGCTTGCAAAACCCTAGCTTAATGGCACTCCCTTATTAAACAATACATTCCAGAGGTATAAAATATTATCAACCAACATATATTTGGGCAGGAGACTGCTAACCTCCCTCACCACTCAGCACACAAGACAGGACATGAGAGTTTGTCAGCAGATTCCCTATCTGTGTCTGCATCTCACATGGTAACTGGACACTTTATTCCTTACCATAAGCTCACGCTTCTTGGTTTTGTCTTAGAGAGATCGGTGTCTCCCACTGTACAAATATTTGCAGTAAAAATGAGTTAATAATAAGAGGATAGCAACACAACTTGGGTGTTGCCTCCTCTATATGGAATGCTCTATTGTGATAATGGACTAGCTGCTATCACCATTCTTGTCTCCTCCTCTTCCACTTAACCTATTGAGTTTGCTTCTAAATATCTGAGCATCCATTGACCTGCTCCAGCTGACTTCACATATCTTCTCTCTCTCTACTTCCCCTCCTTGTAAGGATAGGAGGATGGATTTAAAGCTTAATTAATTAATGCATTTTGAGATCATAGGAGGAAAGATGCTACAAATAAATGCAAATAACTACTAACTGAGTTGGGTGAACTATTGGTGTTGAATAATTTATTTGTTATTTAGCCCTTTTTCGTGTTCTGTTCAACTCGGCCATGTCTGACTATTCGCAACTTCTACAGCATGATTGGGCATCTGATTTACATGATTTTTTTTAGCTCCCTTAGTGGAACGATGCATAGACTTTAAGGCCAGAAGGGACCATCATGATCATCTAGTCTGACCTCCTGCACATTGCACACCACAGAACCTCACCAGACATGCCAAACCCATGAAAAAAACGCAGAAATTGGGCTTGTTTTTGGCTTAATTGGCTTGTGAGTTGCTTGTTGGCTAGTTTTTGGCTTGTAGCTTGTTGTAGCTTGTTGCTTCTTTTTTTCGATCGGCTCCCGGAAAGCAGAGGTAAGGGGGGCAAGGAGGGGAGAGAGTCAGGGGTGCACTGCGGGCCCACCACAGTCCCAGACTGCACGCCGGGGGGATCTAGTCACATAGAATGTTGGGGTTCTTAGGGACTAGCTTGTTTTAAAATGGTATTCGCTTGGTTTTTGGCTTATTGTGAAAGCCAGGATGCTTATTTACCACGTGAAAGTTGGCAACTGTGAACCTCACCCACCCACTCCTGGAATAGATCCATAAATCTCTGGCTGAATTACTGAAGTTCTCAAATCATGATTTAAAGACTTCAAGTTACAGAGAATCCATCAATTACATTAGTTGAAACCTGTAAGTGCCCCGTTCCCCATACTGCAGAGGAAGACGAAAAACCCTTAGGGTCTCTGCCAATATGACCTAGAGGAAAATTCCTTCCTGAGAACCCAAATATGGTGATCACTTAGACCCTGAGCATGTGGGCAAAACCCACCAGCCAGACACCTGGGAAAGAATTCTCTGTAGTAACTCAGAGCCCTCCCCCGCTAGTGTCCCATCATTGGCCACTGGAGATATTTGCTGCTGGCAGTTGCAGATCGGCTACATGCCATTGTAGGCAGTTTACAGTAGGACGATTGAACCTTTAACAAACAAGAGGGAAGTTCAAGAGATTTCAAGATCTCATGAAAATACCTGCACATCCGAGTGATTTTAAGACTTTCACTTTCCATGAATATTCCTGAAAACAAAAAAAATCACTCAGGCTGTACAATTGTTAATGGAGAATGTATACGAAGAGCTGCAAAAGGTGTTGAAATGAATTCTCATTTGCAAATAGTTGGGTTTTTTTCGCAGCATTTACCCAGCTCTGTTAAGGTGAAATTCACTCCTGTGCAGAGGGCCAGCACAAAGCTAATACACCACTTAAGACCTATTTTGAGGCCTTAAGTGATGCATAGGCCCTGTGCTGAAATAACTGAATTTCACTCCCACCAAGAATAAAACAAAATCTCTTAACAATGAAATTCACCCCCTTAAGTGGGGAATTGACCTCTACATAGGGATAAATTTCGGTCTTAGTGATTTTCTTTTATTCTTGGTAGGAGTGAAATTCCATTATCCAAAATCCCAGGTATCGCACAAAGGGACCTCAATTGCAATAGAAGTCTATCTGAAAGTATGAAAATGTGGTGCTCTTTAAGCTGCTGTCTATATTTCATTGCTTAACAGATAAATGGACTTAGTTAAATTATGAGACAGACTTAGCATAAAATAAATGTCGTTGGACTGTGCCACAGATGATTTGTGAGGCGAGATCACAAAAGGGACAGCCCTTCTTGTAGAAAAGGCTTTTTATCTGCACTGCTAGTTAAACATAAATAACATGTAGACTCAGGCATCTGTGGAAACTAAGTTATGGTGTTATCACACGCACACAAAAAGCTGGCCCCAGAATAAAAGAGTCATATAAAAGTTTTAAAATATCTTTTTTTTTAAATGCTGTTTTCAGGAGGTATCAGATGCTACAAAAGAACGAAACCTTCCAAGCCTCTGTACTCAACATTGTACCTAGCAGCGATGCAGGGACACAGCACGTGAGACTACCTGAACTAACCCCTTATATACTACATTTTTAATTACAAGAAAGCTGGCATTGCACACCCTTAAAGCAGCAGAACACGAAGATTCATCCTACGTTGTGCATACTTGTTCACTAATAACAATAGCACTTACACAGCACCTTTCATCTATAGATCTCAAAATGCCATTGTCCCTGTTATATTGGGGGAAGCAGACCGAATTTGACATGATGCCCAAGCTCATGCAGCAAATTGGTGAGAAAGCTTGTCAGAGAACCCAGGTCCCCCGAGTGCTAGTGTGCTAAACTCTCTCCTAGGCTATGCTGCCTTCCTTAGACCATATGATAACAACTTCAGGTCTCAAGACACGTCAAATCCATTCACCTATTCTTCTCCAGCCTGAGTTGGGAGGTTCGCCTGAACCCTAAATACCAGATCTCTGAACAATACAGGAGACACCGCTCTGATCAGCATTGTGGAGGAGGTACTGTTTGGATGGTGCTGCCAGACAATGTGCTCATAAGACTGATTCCAAGCATCATGGAATTGGCATGATAATCAATGCCAGACTGCAACTGCAGATCAAGAACAGGCAATGAAGAATTCACCCTGTACATCACGAAGGTGAGTCAGTGTTTGCTAAGAGGTAATTCCTATATGGGATGCATAAGCTTCTTTGTCTAGAACGTATTTTTCTTCTGACATTTCAAATGAATTCAGCCTTTGCAGAACAGCCCAGAAGAATGTGGTGAGCTGTTTAACCTCAGGACAGGTTTAGTGGGATCCTGGCATTGCAAGCTTCCCCCACAAATGTTCCTCATTCTGTGGCTGAAAGGGCAGCTCAGCTTATATGGCCCATCCAGAAAAAGAGCGCCACCTACTGAAATGGCACACACGACCTCCAGCAGCAGCTGGGACTTCTTCAAGGACCTGCCATCCAAAAACAAATGAGGTTCAGCTCTGCTTAGCTGATGATATTTGACATAACTATAGCCCAGAAGATATGGCTACAGATTTAACATGTTGCCAGTGTAAGAGGAACAGATAAATGTTTTACTTAACAATAGGTTAGCAATGTATTTTTTTTACTTAGCGTGGGTACCTTCTCTCCAATCACCATGAACATATTGACAAAAACTTTTCTTATTCAGCATAGGGAAGGTTGGTCAGGTAGGTAGTTTTAGGTCATATTTAATAACATGAATGATATGAAATAGAGACCAGAAATATAATTTGATTACAAGTAAATTCAGTGGCTGGGCCATAGCTCTGTAGTAGGCGATACCAAATACTGGATCCAAACACTGGAAATATTCACCCTGGAAAAATCTAAACTTTATGGCTTGCGATCATCTTTAGTAATGAGCCAGAAAGCTGACCTCAAATCCATGAAAAATAGTCAAGTTTACAATAAGAAGAGTCTATTATGACAAGCGTGTAAATTACTAATAGGACACTTTGCATCATTCCTGCATATTAAAATTGTATATAAAATGTTTGCCCTTCCCCCATTTGTTTTGTACATGTTCCATAATGTTCAGCTTCTGTTGCTGTATAAGAATTATTATTTTTAACAGTAACTTATTTTTTCACCATGCCTTTCATCTCTAAGGCTCTCGTGATCATCTCTAAGGCTTTATAAATGGATATACAAGTTATAGATCATGTTTGCATTTTAATTATTAAAGCGTATGTGGTTCTCCTAATGTGGATTTTCCGATACTTTGATCATGCTATCAATGCAGCAGCCCTCATAAGGCACTGAGTGCAGAGAGCCCAAACAAGTAAAATTTGCCTTGATGGTTTTTCTTTTTGCAAAAGAACTACAGATTTGGCCCACGATGTGCAGAGCCACAGAAAACACAAGCTCATGGCTACTGTCAGAAAACTCTTAAAAAATCAGATGCGCCAATCCTGAGTAAATTCTTTTTTTCTTTACATCTGAGTAAATTATAAACTTTCTACCATTAGAAAAAAACAACAAAACCTGGAAAATGCCCATGTCATTTATCAATATCTATGATGCTTCTAAGTATTCACAGAATACTATAATACTCCTTATTCATAGCTGGCCGCTTGCTAACAACTTTTTCTGTCTGTTTTTTAATCCTTTTTAATTGCTGTTCTTTGGTCCTTGTCAGGTGTTTACTGGTCTCCAGCTTTCCTGTCATGTGGGTTGAAAGACAGAAGTTCTCAGTATCATTTGTTTTTCTTTTTCTCTATGTTCCTGCAGCCCCCGCCCTTTCTCCTTTTTTCAAACAGAGATCATGCTTCTGCAAGTAGAGGCCTAGCCAGATAAATCTTTGCTATACATAGCCTCAAACTCTATAATAATGTCAGACAAAATCTGTTTGGGCGAATGGTATACAAAGAGAAGTTTCATGACCCAGAACAGTACACAAAAGATCAATGTCTGCGGCCTTCGGAATGTTATTTGTTCATGCTTTAGAAAAGAAACCACAGTGGTATGATACGTTCTGTGGAAATCAAACTGAATTGTGTTTAACAACATCATCTTATGTGCCTTCAGGTCTGCAGTAGTTATATTGCTCTGTCATGCACTATAATCTTGTGGTTTACACACACAACACAGCTGGGAATCAGGACACTGGGATTCTGTTCCGGACTCTGCCACAAACTTCCTGTGTGACTTTGGGCACATCATGTAACCTATTTGTGCCTCAGTTTCTTCATCTGTAAAATGGGAACAGTGATACTTATCTTCCTTTATTAAATGCTTTAAGATCGAAAGCTAAAAATCACCATACAACAGCTAAGTATTATTATTATCATGGGGTTGTTGTGAGGTTAAACTTATGGTTTCTAAAGTGATTTGTGATCCTTGGAAAAAAGGATCCATGGAAGTGAAAATTCTTAGAGTCTACTCCACTTAAGTGCAGAGTCCTCTTGTGTCACCACTTTGTTCCAGATTTTTCCCGAGTGGTGCTCATGTGCTCCCGTTCCAGTGTAAGTGCATATTGCTTATATGCATAATTTGGCTAAATGCATATATGACACCCATCAGGGCCGGCTTCAGGCACCAGCGAAGGAAGCAGGTGCCTGGGGCGGCCAATAGAAAGGGGTGGCAGTCTGTCCGTTGTTGGAGCAGCACGTCCAGGTCTTCAGCGGCAATTCGGTGGCAGGTCCTTTACTCAGGGCCGGCTCCAGGCACCAGCTCGCCAAGCAGGTGCTTGGGGCGGCCACTCCGGAGAGGGGCGGCACGTCCAGCTATTTGGCAGACGGTCCCTCACTCCCGCTCGGAGCGAAAGACCTCCCGCCGAGTTGCCGCCGCAGATCGCGATCGCGGCCTTTTTTTTTTTTTTTTGCGCTGCTTGGGGCAGCAAAAATCCTGGAGCCGGCCCTGCCTTCACTCCCTCTCTTCCTCTTCGGCGGCAGCTCAATCTTGTTTCTTCTTCGATGGCTAAGAGTGATGGCTAAGGTGTGACATTGTGTGTACCTGCTTTCCAGCCAGCAATGGGGAGAAAAAACAGAATCTTTACCAAACACTTTGGGACAAAGCAGCTTTTGTTTTCATCCTTAATAAGGACTTCAGCATCTTGCCCATAAAACAGATTATTTTTACAAACAGGTGTGGGTCTGAGTACCCAAAACTTTGAGGAAGCTCAGATCCAAGCTTTGTGACTGGCTCCTTCTTTCTATAGTAGGCAGCACCAAACTCCAGACCCAAACACTCCCAAATTTGGGGACATTCTGACCTGGGTCTGGATTTTGTGGCTTGACCCATCTCTAGCTACTTTTAAATGTCTCTCCTTGAAAAAATCTCTGTTCTTACCAAGGACACAACAAGCTCAGCCTTTCCCAAAAGGCCAGCCCTCTCATATGTTGCCATCTCGGAAAGCCGAAAGGTTGGAAACTTAGTTATTATTCAAACGTTTCATTTCAGAATGATGCAGATTCTCATTAATTCGTCTAATTCTCAAGCTCAGCCTCTGAAACCTGTGATAACATGCAGCATCCACTTATCAACATCAAGGCACCTCAGGGCCCCACCTCGCTCCACGTGTTCCGAATTTCAAATGTCCTGTAGGGATGAATCATGCTGGGTGAATTTATTGTTATCTTAGGGTTGCCAGCCCTGTGTTGCTATGGGATGCGTTACTTCCCCAGGACCTGTGAAGGATCCACTCTCCGGCTCCTTCTTTGTTAATGTCCATAATTAAAGTAATTGGCTGAAGGGTTTGTAGCGTCAGCCAATAAACAAGTTTGCTTCACAGCATAAATTAAAGTAATCAAAAATAAATATTTGTCCCCAGTTTCACAGATTAGAAATCTGCACCAGGAGAATGTCATCTCCTGTGGTCTGATGGGGAACAGAAAACCAGGGAACAAAAACATTACCATGGGGACTTAAAATAATTAAATAATCAGAGGACCCGTACTTGCCTACTAAGGTCCTGATTTAGCAAGGGACTTATGTGTATCTATAATTTCAAGCACTTGAGGATTTCCCTTGGCAATAATGGGGACCATTCATGTGCTTAAAGCTATATGCATGTTTAAGTGCCCTGTTGATTTGGAGACTAAATTCATAGCATTGCACAGGGTGGAAAATACATCCTGGGCCAGCTTAATTGCACAACGCTTCATGATAATAATTGGTTTGACAGTAACGATCTGGCAGTCTTACAGGAGTCTTTAAACTTGTAACTGCAGGTTCAAGATATCCTGTTGTGCTGAGGAAGGGCAGGCTGTGCCAACAGGAGGCAGAACTCATTTACTTTACTGATGGACCCTGTTTAGTGTATGGCTTCATAAGTGTTTGTTTAACAGCATGGACGTAAATATCAAATGCTATAATAGCTGAACCTGTCTTCTTAATGTGTCCAGCATCTCAGTTGTGCCTTTTGCTGGATAACACGGTATTTCCAATGTTTAAAGCTGACTCATATATAATTAATTTGCATGGCCCCCATCCGATAGGTTAGACCGCCCCCTCGCCACACACACTGTGTGAATGGAAGAACAAGACTTGGTGTAGCTAATACATGCCAAGAATAGGGAGTTACAACAAGACAAAGAAAACAACAAACCGATACAAGCATTTGAAATATCATAATGAAATATTAGGAAGAAAGAGACCAGGTGGGAAGTGATGGACTGGAAACAGAGACCAAGCAATGATCGATACAATTGAGGGCATCAGCTCATATAAAGGAGGGCAGTGTGCTGTGATTAAATCAGTTTGAAAGGGGCACTATTAGCACTGGGTGGTTCTGCACATGGTGTATACTTACTTTTATAGCTATTTTAAGAATCCATGTAATTCTTTAACTTCTCCCAAAACAAATTCTTCAATACCTTTTTCTGTCGGCTACTTAGCATTCACAAACAGCTCTTCAATAATAAACCACTGGACAGAGCCCCGCACGTATGAGCAACTCTGCAATAACAAACCAGTGTGACAGCCCAGCAATAAGCAACTCAATAATAAAAAACACATTTGCAAGTACAATAGAGGGGTGTGTGTGTGTGTGTGTGTGAGGGAGAGAGAGAGAGAGAGAGAGAGAAAGAGAGAAGCAATTACATTGAGCAATCAGATTTCAGAGTTAACTATTCAAGTTAACATCCGAAGTTATGCATCCGAAGAAGTGGGCTGTAGTCCACGAAAGCTTATGCTCTAATAAATTTGTTAGTCTCTAAGGTGCCACAAGTACTCCTGTTCTTCTTTTTGCGGATACAGACTAACACAGCTGCTACTCTGAAAACTATTCAAGAGTTATCATGGGTACCTGAGTAAGAAAGCCTTTTAAAATTAGGAAAAATACTTTGTGCCCTTTTAATGCATATCTTCAATGCTTTAGCTAAAGTTTGCTGGTTAAGGTTGTTTTAATAAACTTGCTTTGAATTACTGAATGTCTTACATGAAGTAAAGTCAAAGACATACCGCTGGTCAGGTGTGGGAAGGCAGTGATCCTCCGTTAGAGGATTATGTTCTGAATATACTAAGGCTTGGGCACATTTTAATCTCTCTTTGCAATGACTTCCATAACTGGGGACATCTGCTGAGAACACTCTGCCCCAGCTTGTGAAAGCTTCAGCCCGGGCTCCATCATCCACAGCATCCATATAGAGCATAGCTGTTTCAGTGGGTCATGGATGGAGGGAGGACTCTGCGTTGGTGGTCAACTCTCAAACCATTAATGGCCTTGGTAGGACCAGGGCCTCGTATTAGATTAGGAGCTGAAGGAGTGCCAATGGTGCATGTGGAGCACTGGAGTGATGTGCTCTCATCAGTCTTTCTTGATTAAAAGGCAGGATCCTGAATATTGTCTGAGTGGCAGGTTCTGCATTGCCTACATAGTCAGCTCCAGATAGAAGTCTGAATATTGTGGCTGCATCCTTGTCTCAGAGGAACAGTCACTGAGTAGTTAAAGGTTGAAGAAGATATTTCTTGCCACTGTCACTATCTGCTTGTAAAAGAGTACAGATGATTCCAGTCGGGTGCGGGGCCGCCCAGAAGGTGGGGGGGGGCAAGTGGGGCAATTTGCCTCAGGCCCCAGGCCCCGCAGGGGCCCCCACGAGAGTTTTTCGGGGCCCCTGGAGCAGGGTCCTTCACTCGCTCTAGGGGCCCCGGAAAACTCTCTTGGGGCCTGGCCCCCCGGAGCTTCTTCCGCTCCGGGTTTTCGGCGGCAGTTCAGCGGTGGGGGGTCCTTCTGCCCCAGGACCCGCCGCCAAAGTGACCTGAAGACCCGTGGTGGGGGGTCCTTCCTCCCCGGGACCCGCCGCCGAAGTGCCCTGAAGACCTGTGGCGGGGGGTCCTTCCGCCCTGGGACCCGCCTCCGAAATGCCAGGTCTTCGGCGGCAATTTGGTGGCGGGGGCCCCCTGCCGCCAAAGACCCCAGGCCCCCTGAATCCTCTGGGCGGCCCTGGTCGGGTGCCCAGACTGTATGTTATTACATTAATAATGCAATATCAGACATGGTCAAAGGAGGGATAGGTAAAATGGGAAGGAGAAATAGAGAATCCAGGGAAGAAAACATAAAGCAATGCTTTAGCACTGTTGCTTGAATATTGATTATATTATGATTTAGTTTTCCCAGTTAGCACTCTGAAATTTAGTAGGTTCTTGTCCCACGATCAGGCCCAATATTATGAGAATTACTGTTCAGTTTGTAGCCCTGGTGTGGTGTGCATGGTTGCAACACTCATATTCATCTCCACTTTTTTACTTTGACAGGGTAACAAATGGATATGGAGGAAGCGATAGATGTGGTATATCTTGACTTTAGTAAGTCTTTTGATACTGTCTTGAATGACCTTCTCATAAACAAACTAGGTAAATATAACCTAAATGGAGTTACTATACAGTGGGTGCATAACTGGTTGGAAAACCATTCCCAGAGAGTCGTTATCAATGGTTCACCGTCAAGCTGGAAAGGCATATTGAATGGGGATCCACAGTGATCAATTCTGGGTCCATTCCGTTCAATATCTTCATCAATTATGTAGATAATGGCGTAGAGAGTATTCTTATAAAGTTTGCAGACGATACCAAGCGGGGAGGGGGTGCAAGTGCTTTGGAGGACAGAATTAAAATTCAAAATGATCTGGACAAACTGGAGAAATGGTCTGACGTAAATAGGATGACATTAAATAAGAACAACTGGAGTATTGTGTCCAGTTCTGGGTACCAGATTTCAGGAAAGATGTGGACAAACTGGAAAAAGACCAGAGAAGAGCAACAACATTGATTAAAGGTCTAAAAAACATGACCTATGAGGGAAGATTGAAAAAACTGAGTTTGTTTAGTCTGGAGAAGAGTAGACTGAGAGGGGACAGGATAACAGTTTTCAAGTACATAAAAGGTTGTTACAAGGAAGAGGGAGAAAAATTGTTCTTCTTAACCACTGAGGATAGGACAAAAAGCAATGGGCTTAAATTGCAGCAAGGGCAGTTTAGGTTGGACATTACGGAAAACTTCCTAACTGTTAGGATAGTTAAGCACTGGACTAAATTGCCCAGGGAGGTTGTGAAATCTCCATCATTGGAGATTTTTAAGAGCAAGTTAGACAAACACTTGTCAGGGATGGTCTAGATAATACTTAGTCCTGCCATGAGTGCAGGGGACTGGACCTGATGACCTCTCGAGGTCCCTTCCAGTCCTACAAGTCTTTGATTCTATGAAATTACACTATATTTATAATAGTTTTATAAACACGCTTAGTACATTTACAAACACTGTAGCTCAGAAAGGTAGAGATAAAACAGAATGAGCTGAGCATCCCCACACTTACACCATCCCTTGCAAAACAACCTGAAGTGTTTGTGATTATCTTCTTCTTCTCCCCCCTAACTATTATCATCCTCCCCAGTGGTCATCATCCTGGCATCTCCCCAGGCACTCAGGCTGGTTTACAGCTTTTATAATGTGTTATACTGATGTCACTATGCCTAATGCATATTCAGTAGGGGTGTCTAGCCCCTTTTCCGTATTTGTAGTTCCTCACCCCACTAATGTTGGGGTGCCCTTTTCCCATAAGCTATTAATTCTTTTACTTTTAGCTTATTAGAATATATGTTGTGACAAAATCAGACCTGACAGCGATGAGAGTGTGAGGAAAGGCAGATATATCAGCCCTAGAAAGGTAAAGGTCCTCTTCCCTATGAGCTTAAAAGAAGTTACCTCAGGTTAACTAGAGACACCTGAGTCCAATTAAGGGCTGCCTGTGACATTTAATCCACCCCACTCTCTCTGGTGAGAGAGAGAGAGAGGAAGGAGAGAGAAGTTGCAGTAGGGTTAGTAGAGCTGGGAGAAAAGGCTTCTTCTCCTGGGTGGAAAGTTGCACGCCAGCCTGTAGGAGATGCAACCAAGCTAACTGCGGTCTGGAGAAGGGCTGACACCCAGAAGCTGGCATAATAAGGCAACATCCCAGAGAGAGGGCAGGGAAAGGAACTCTCTTTTTGTGTCATGAGTTTGTTTCCTTTTTCTGGCTGAGGAATACTACTTGAGCCTACCCTGAGGCCCACTTCGGAAATACTGAAAAATAAGCCAGAATGAGTAACCAAAACCCTCCAAAGTAGGGCTGATTTACTCCAGGCCCTCACTGCCAGAGGAAGAAATGCTAAGGCCTGCAAGGCAAAGGAGGTGCCTTGCCACGGTGTGAATCAGTTACCATGGTATTCTTGTGGTCAGACATCTGCTGATGTCCCTAACTTAAAATATCCCAAGCTGGTATAAATTAGCATCTTGTGTTTGTGTCAACATTTTAATTATTACAGCATTCTGTTTTGTAATATCTTATGATCCAAGGTAACTCTTGGTTAGCTACTTATGTTTACGGCTTTTTGGGCTTTATGCCTTAATTAGTTTAACTAAACTATTGTTTTACAGGCCTTGAGGGTTGTTAAAGATTATTGCCTTAACTTATACCTATGCCGAAAATCTAGCAAAATACCGATAACTATAGGCTATCGCATGACTAATGACTTACTATTTTATAGTTATTTAATTTCTGTTGTGGATTTCTGGAGTGAACTACGTTTCTTCTTTAACTTCTTCCTATGGCAGAAAAACATTTGAAGAACCCTTTATCTTACTTTCCCTTCCTTCCTCTCTGCTCAGGTTCCAAGGTTTAGAGGACTATCTTCAAATTGGTGGGGCTGGTGAAACTTCACTGACGCCCATGGCATTAGTTACATCAGAGAGGAAGTTGGCCCATGATGTTTTCTGCTTTTTTTAAAAAATAAGCTTCCACAGAGTAAAACTTATTTTGGGTGTAACTGGGATGTGACTTTCCAAACTCAACACTAACGATACAATATGTTATGACTCTGCAGGTTTCCAACTTCTCTATCACCAGCCCTAAGGATAGTTCTTGTTTATAGCCCTGGTTAGAAAAAGAAAGCAAGAAATTTCTGAGCAAAGATATAACCATGAGCAATGTCTTTATTTCCTTCACCTTCCTCAAATGTTGTTCTCCTAGAGACACACCCGAGGGTTAAGACTGAATCACTGACTGACTACACCCCTCAGGCCTTCTTGTGAAATATGACAGAGCACCAGGACTCACATGTTTGGTGGAACACATGGGTTCATATTCACGATAAAAGGGTCATGTGTCAGCTTAACAACACACTGAGGTTTTCTGTACGATGTTGTATAACGTCTTTCATCCCCATTATATCCTGAACTGCTTTACAGAATTGAAGAAGTAATAGAAGAGGGAGGGAGAAATGAAAGGTAGAGACAAGGGAGAAGAGATACGACTGAGTGTGCTTTCGATCTAAGCATTTCTAAAGCACCTATCCCTGTAGTAGCTAGGCCCAGGCTCCCTTGAGTTCATACCTAAGCAGTATCCGTTTTATTGTGGAGCTGTTGTAATGAGCCGTAGAGGGAGAAGCTGTCCCTGATGTATGATGGTTCCATCCCATTTTAAAGGCTTGATAGATCAGTACCAGAACTCAGAAATGGGTTTGATAGTGAGTGGCGAGTAGGTGCAGTCTATGAAGCACCAGCATAATATGGTGGCTTCAACTCAACTCATTCAGGGTGTTGGCTGCTACATGAATCACAGTTGTAGATTTTCTGTGAGCTGCTTATGTAGTCCCATGAATTAAGAACTGCACTAGAGCAGCCTGGAGGTGATGTACACACGAAGTGCTACGGCCACACTATTAGCAGAGAGGAAGAGTCAGATAAAAAGGTCTTTGGGTGACCGTCCCTATGTGAGTGTCTAGGGTCACTGATCCACCCAGCACTGATCCCCAGACTGTGCACTACCTTTGCTATTGATGGGAAAATGTCTTCAATGAAGGGTGATGTGGCAGTGTTTGCCAGTTACCCGAGAATTTCGCTCTTCCTGTCAGTGTCATGTCAGGCTTCCCTGAGCTCAATTTAAGACAGATATTCATCCATATTCCAGTTTCCTTCATGCTGAGAGAGCTAGGTCGGTTACATTTTAGGGACTAAACACTCAGACCTATTGAACACAGTGTGAAATGCTGATGCTAACTCAGTAAGATGCAGTTCTAAGGTCTCAGCAGCACACAGTACCATTACTTGCATGCCATGTGCTGCGCTCTTTCTGACATCAATCAGTACAGCATATGGCCCTACAAGAAATCACTTACTTTTCCGTTATTTTACTGAATGGGAGACCAGCCCTGCTCCCACTGAAATCAACAGTTTTGTCATTGACTTATGTGTCACAAAGATCATTCCCAAGGTTCAGAAAAATGATAGCTGATGTTGGGGTCTCCTTAAAATATGTCCTATTAGATTGCAAGTGCGACAGTAATACAGATTAGTAGTCTTATAACTAATCACTTTAATCCAGTGATGCAGCCCTGAATTTCTATCTTCATTTCTGTAGTGACTATCACCTTTCTATTAGGGCTCACGATACGTATTAGGAAAGGTTTTCAATTTGAATTGATAAAACAACTCAGAAGCCATTTTTCACAATTTTTTCTTTCATTTTTAAATAAGCATCGAAAGAAATGATTTTAAATATTTTGATATTTTTCTGTACGATTTTGTCCCTAAATTTGTTGCTGAGAAGGTAATGCCTCCTGCAGGTGCCCTGGGAACTGCCATCTCTCAGGGCCAGCCCCTTCTCCTTGCCCACCGGCCGGTGGCTCCAGTTTGCCCTCTGCCACCTGCCAGCGGTGCTGGGCTTCTCCAGCCCTGGGCGGGGGCCATCACTGACTGCTACTCTGCCAACATATACTGCTTGGGGGGCAACTCCCCTCATGTCCCCCTCCAACTCCGCCCATGGCAGACCACCCAGGACTGCGTTGTGGCCCACAGGTTGGAAACTCCTGACATAGGTGACAGAAAAAACAGTGAGAAGTCCCAGGCAGTGGTCTGTATTTACTATTCTCTTCCAGAATATTTAACATTGTGAGCCATGCCTAAGATTTCAAAATAGCCACTATCTGACACCTTGGCCCCTTTTTACTTTAAACGAAGCCTTTCTAGTCAACTATCTGCGTAGACACAACACCCTTGAAGGCCAAATTTTCGGTATGTCT
This sequence comes from Chrysemys picta bellii, assembly GCF_011386835.1. NCBI lineage: Eukaryota > Metazoa > Chordata > Testudines > Emydidae > Chrysemys > Chrysemys picta. Next base: position 123,462,178 of record NC_088797.1, on the reverse strand, counting down.
CAAAAAAAGGACACATTTCTTATTTTTTAAGTTTTATGTCTTTCTGTAGCCTCGGGTAATTGATCTATTTTTTTTTTTTAATAACAAGGTGTGCATTTTTAAATCTTGCTTGCTGCTGACACTGCAGTACTGTAGGGAGGTGCAGCACTCTATAGCTTTGTACACACTATGAAAATTACCCATTGCTAACTGCAGCTGAACCAAGAGTGGACACAGTTTGCTCTTATTTATACTTGTTGTTAAACCGTGTCCTGCAGCAGTTGAGCTACACCAGTTGTCAGCAAGGTGTGAATTTCGAAGAATAGGCAAGACTTCTTAGACTTTACGAATCCCAATCACAATCTCCTAGACTAGGGATGTGAGAAGATCAAAAGACTCCATGAAATCATTAGGGTCTGTGCCAATCTACCTGGGCATTACTTAGATGATATTATGGTGCTACAGAAAATCAAAAGATAGACTGCAAGTCCCTTGATTTTATCCTCAACAAAGGACTCTGTTCTCCTGGTTTTTCACCCAGCCCTCTCCAAAGGTCTCATGTCATGGTGATCTTGGTTGGCTGAGGAATGTCGGATGGGACGCCTTTCAGAGCACATTAATGTTGCTCCTACATCAATGAAGAGCAATATAAAGCAGCAACTCCCACAGAGGGTTAGCAGATTTCAAGTGTCCTTCTTTCAGACCCTGATAAAACACTGTAGCAAAAAGGGCTAATGCGATCCTTGGATGCATAAGCTGGGGAATCTCAAGTAGGTGTAGAGCTGTTATTTTACCTCTGTATTTGGCACTGGTGTGACTGCTTCTGGAATATTGTGTCCAGGTCTGGTGCCCATAATTCAAGAAGGATTTTGGTAAATTGGAGAGGGGTCAGAGAAGAGCTATGAGAATGATTAAAGGATTAGAAAACCGGCCTTATAGTGACAGACTCAATGAGCTCAATCTACTTAACATGATAAAGAGAATGTCAAGGGGTGACTGGATCACAGCCTAAAAGTATCTACATGGGGAACAAATATTTATTTGATAATGGGCTCTTCCATCTAGCAGAGAAAGGTATAACACAATCCAAAGGCTGGAAGTAGACACTAGACAAATTCAGACTGGAAATAAAGAGTACATTTTTAGCAATGAGACTAGCTAACCATTGGAACAATTTACCAAAGGTCACGGATTCTCCATCACTGTCAATTTCAAAATCAAGATTAGATGTCTTTTTAAAAGATGTGCTCTAGTTCAAAAGGAATTATTTTTGGGGTGTTCTGTGACCTGTGTTATATATTTCAGAGTAACAGCCGTGTTAGTCTGTATCCGTAAAAAGAACAGGAGTACTTGTGGCACCTTAGAGACTAACAAATTTATTTGAGCATATATAGAAAGTCAGACTAGATCAGGTGTTCTCAAACTTCATTGCACTGTGACCCCCTTCGGACAAGAAAAATTACATGATCCCAGGATGGGGGATCAAAGCCTGATCCTGCCCAAGCCCAGCTGCCCCAGTTGGGGGGGGGGGGGGAAGTGGAGCCAAAGCCTGATCCCCACCACTCTGGGCGGGTGGGCAAAAGCTGAAGCCCTTAAGCGGGAGGCCTGTAACCCTGGGCCCTGCCACCCAGGGCTGAAGCTCTTAGGCGTCTCAGGATTCGGCCCTGGGCCCCAGCAAGTCTAACACCAGCCCTGGCAACTCCATTAAAATGGGGTTGTGACCCACTTTGGGGTCCTGACCCACAGTTTGAGAACTGCTGAACTAGATGATCATAATGGTCCCTTCTGGCCTTGAAATCTATGATCAAGGAAGTAGAGAAACAAGGGGCAAGCTTGAAAGCCAAAGCTTTGTTTCTCACATAGTTACCCCAGGGAATATCCATTGGGTCAGCCCCCAGAAATGCCACTTTTTGTTTTTGAGTAAGTTTTGAAAGCAGAATGCAAAACTAAGATTTAACATTTTCCTGGGCTGTGAATTAAAATGCAAAAGCTGAACCTTTCTTAATCAAACCAACATCTACCAAATATCTTTAACACAGGAACATGCTTAGACCATCATAAGTGTCAACATTTGTAGCTTGGTGCCTAGTTTGGGCAAAGGGTTAAAATTAAAATGTGAGAGGTTTGAATTTTCCTAAAATGATGCTCAATCAGTTCCCTGCCAAGCACAGAAACACTGGAGGTCTGTTTATTGTTTCCCTTCCCTGTCTCTTCTTTTAAAATCTTGTAAAGACTTCAAACATGTTCATAATTTTTTTCATGTCCACGCCAGAGAAAATCCCACAAACACAGAAAGAGAAGGCATAGTCTGCTGCTACTCCCTGTTATTACCACCTGGCATCACCCACTTAGGTATTCTGAGGTAAAGCAGTAATAGGAATCAGGAAGTCCATTTTAGCTGGCATTTAGATTATCCTTTCTAATCAGGAGTTGCAATGCCTCACAGCTATAGTAAATTACACTTGCTTTTCTTTCCAGGAAGGATCTCTTATGAAATTGAAGAGTATTTTAAAGAAGCCCCAAATGAACTTCAAACCCAAAACCGAGAACGTGGGATTCTGCTCTTGTGTTGGTCCTACACTGTCGTTCCATTGATCTCTGTGGAATTGCTACCCATTTACACCATTGTGAGAGCAGACTCTGACCCACTTAGTCAAGTTTAGACCTGGTATCAGCTTGTACAACTCCATGAATGTGGCCTATAAAGTCATCTTTTAATACACTCGTATGGGTATAAACAAGTCAGAACACTTTTCAAGGAGAAAATATTATTCAGACCTGTGCAGCCAGTGAAAACACAGCCTTAGGCTGAGACTGTAATGGGAAGAACTTTGGAAATTTCTGCAGCAGCTAGTGGTTGAGCACATAAAAACACTCCACCTTACTGCCTCCAGCTATAGAAAATATGCAGAGTGTGCAGTGTGCTTTATGTGTCAGGATAAATCATATGGCTTTCCATAAGACCTACTGATCTCAGAAAATTAGAACAGGGGTTAACCTATGCATGGATTTGGTCTTGCTGATCAGTATGTTGAATAACATCAGCATCACCCATCAACAAGACTTATGGGGAAGATCCTAGCTTTTCTGCCTTGGTTTCAAAATAGGCTTTGTAATGATGCAGGAACTTTTAGAATGCAGAATCCATGACATTCAATCTGGGTCCTCTAAATCCTGGGTCTAGATTATTTATTATTTATGCCCTACATATCTCACAAACATTAACTGTTTTGCTACTATGGACAATGTAAGCTCTTATGGTGATGCTCTTGTGCAATCAGTGCCAGTGTTTGAATGTTAGTGCTTTCTTAGGAATGTAAGATTAATGAGAGATCATGTCACACAGTGCTCTGAACATGTACAGTCAGATTCTGGGGTAAACTGGTATACATTGAAGAGAGAAGAGTCAGATGGCACTTAATGTATTAAAGTGCCAAGGAACAGAGGAAACTAAATTGGAGGTACATATGGTCCTTTGTTCTTTAGGCAACAAAGCATCCCTGAAGAGGTTCAAGGGACAATATCATATTCTGCAATTAGAACTCAAAATTGTTATAATCTGGTGAAGACTGTCCTGCAAATTCACTTCATTCCTCTCTCTTGTTTTGCTTAAACAAAATCATTCTGCTTATGAAATAAAATTAAACAATAGCCACTATTAATTCATAATTTAGCATATTGTAATAAGATGGTTAGTTGTGTATATGTTGCAGTGCCCTCTGCTGGATGCAATTAGAAGTGTTCTACAATGTGCCATAAACCTTATAATACTGGTAAGAGATCATGAAGAATCTCCTCTAACTCAAGTAATAGGAACATGTTCTTTTCAAGCAGGAAGATTTTGGTTTTATCCCTCTTGCTACCCTGAAGTACTGAATAGCCATACTAGCCATTAGGACAGGTGGTTTTATGATTAAGGCCCTGGACAGGGATGCACAAAGACTGCAGTTCAGTTCCCAGCTTTACCACAGACTTCCTGTGTGATCCTGGGCAAGTCAATTGACTTCAGGGAAACTAAGCATGTTCTTAAGTACCAAGCTGTGCTCCCTGTCTGTGAATAGGGATAATATTTCTTTTCTCAGACCCTTTGTCTAGTCTATTTAGATTGCAAATTCTTCTGGACATGCAGCTGTGTCTTACTTTCTACATGCATGGGCACCTAGCACAACGGAATCCTGATTTCAGTTGCAGTTACTACGTGCTACACTACTGTAATAATAATAAAGTATATAATGCTTCTGCTGTGTATCTACATGTTTCACATTAGGTTCCTGTAAAATCTTAATGGAATCTTAGCAGTTAAGAATATCTAAAATCTAAAACTCTGTTCATCTTGTGCAACTGAAATATCAGGATGTCTGCACAACAAAGAGTGAGTAATCTAAAAAAGTTATCATCACTAAGGCGGAAGAAGACTTCTTGAGAACTTTGAGACATACTATATGGTTACTGTACGTTTGAATTTCCACCCACTTGAAAAGTGCAATTATATTAGGAGTTTTGCTAAAACATGACACACAACTTTCATTGTAGGTCTAAAGAGACAGGTTTTAACATATTTTCAAAAATGATTAGATGATTTTTATTGCAGATACAAGAGGCATATGTCACATTTTGGGCTTACCAGATGTGGCAAGATCCCTTCAAATGATAAGTAAAAATTCATGTGGTTGAAGAATAACATCCCAGTTGAACTTTTTTTACTTGATGGGATACAAGATTCTGCTCTGATGTCATTGAGAGAGCTACACCCAAAGGGGGAGAGCAGAATACCAGAGCACGGAACTGAGAGAACTTTATGCAGGGTGCAGTGATATAAAAAATATTCACAGTTTAGTGGCTACTTCTGCCATTAGATGCTACCAACTAGATGCATAGTCATTCTTAAATCTAATTTTAAACTGGGCAAGTGGAGTTCTGTTTTGGGCTGTTTGCTCTTCAACAGAAGACCACTTCAATATTGTGATCAATTTTTGGTATGAGGAATAGATGTGTGTCCATCTCTCACTTACTTCCTTTTAAAAATTATTTGGTCCTCTGATTTTCCCTTTACGGCCTAACTATCCATATTTTCTGCCTCTCAAAGCTCTTTTTTCCAGTCATGCTGCTTTATTTTCAGTTTTTTTCATATTCTCTTTTCTTGACTCGTCATATGATTTCAAGTATCAAAGGGGTAGCCGTGTTAGTCTGGATCTGTAAAAGCAGCAAAGAGTCCTGTGGCACCTTATAGACTAACAGACTTATAGGAGCATGAGTTTTCGTGGGTGAATACCCACTTCTTCGGATGCATGGGAGTGATTTCAGTTAGCTTTGACTTTAGGAAAATCTGATTGCTCCTGTCTTTACACTTTTGTTTCTTTTGAACTTCTTGCCTCCTTTCCATGGGATATTTTTTAGACTCACTATGTGCGTAGGGGGTGGTAGCACTATCTCTTGTCTGTTCTGTCAGGTCTGCCCCAAGAATCGGCCCTCAGGCCGAAGGAGCAGAGATGGATTCCCATTGGGACTCGTTTTCAGGCGGTCAATCCATCCTCATCATCATATCCACTCATTATACTCCACACCCGAACATAGCCACTCTATGAACTTCATATCCCAATGTCTGTACTTTGACCCATCAACCGTTTACTCCCAATCGGGGATATTGCAGATTATGTATTCTTTATTTAATTTAATTTAATTAATGGAGATATCCCATCTCCTAGAACTGGAAGGGACCTTGAAAGGTCATTGAGTCCAGCCCCCTGCCTTCACTAGCAGGACCAAGTACTGATTTTGCCCCAGATCCCTAAGTAGTCCCCTCAAGGATTGAACTCACAACCCTGGGTTTAGTAGGCCAATGCTCAAACCACTGAGCTATCCCTTCCCCCATGCCACCTGATCTTAAACCAAATTTTGCACCCTCGATAATCTGTATGTTATTCCCTGATAACCAGAAACTTCTATGCTCAAACTCTGTTCCCTTTTTTTTTTTCTAACATCATCTTAATAAAATTTTCCCTTGCGTTAGGACTGAAGCTCACTGACTTTCAGTGAGATGCCCCGGGCCTGTTTTGTCAATGAAACATCCAGAACCCTGCTGGCATTTGGCGCAGGCAATACACTGAGAAGCTGAGTGAGTGCGCCACTAGTTGTCCAGTGGGAACAGGGGTAGGGTTACCATACGTCCGGATTTTCCCGGACATGTCCGGCTTTTGGGGGCTCAAATCCCCGTCCGGGGGGAAATCCCCAAAAGCCGGGCATGTCCGGGAAAATCGGGAGGTCAGCCGGGCCCGCGGGGAGCCGGTCAGCCGGGCCGGCGGGGAGCCGGGCCGGCCGGGAGCCAGGTCGGCCGGGCCGGCCGGCGGGGAGCCGGGCCGGCGGGGAGCCGGCGGGGAGCCGGGTCGGCCGGGCCGGCCGGTGGGGAGCCGGGCCGGCGGGGAGCCGGGCCAGCCGGGCCGGCCGGGCGGGAGCCGGGCCGGCGGGGAGCCGGGCCGGCCGGCGGGGAGCCGGGTCGGCCGGGCCGGCCGGCGGGGAGCCGGGCCGGCCGGCGGGGAGCCGGGTCGGCCGGGCCGGCCGGCGGGGAGCCGGGCCGGCGGGGAGCCGGGTCGGCCGGGCCGGCCGGCGGGGAGCCGGGTCGGCCGGGCCGGCCGGCGGGGAGCCGGGTCGGCTGGCGGGGAGCCGGGTCGGCCGGGCCGGCCGGCGGGGAGCCGGGCCCGCGGGGCCGGGAGCCGGGGGGTGCGCCGGGCTGCCGGCAGTGCTGGGCGGGCCGGGGGTGGTCGGCGGGGGCCGGCACCCCAGGGCCCGAGCTGACCCAGGCTGGAAACGCCGGGGGGCCAGCTTGGGCCGCGCCTCCTCCCCCCACACCCGCCTTACCTGCTTCAGGCTTCCCGCAAATCAAATATTCGCGGGAAGCAGGGGAGGGGGCGGAGACTTTGGGGAGGGGGCGGGGTTGGGCGAGGGTGTGTGGGCGGGGCTGGGGGCGGGGCCGTGGGCCGTGGAGTGTCCTCCATTTGGAGGCACAAAATATGGTAACCCTAAACAGGGGTATAATTATTCACCCAGCTGCATGACTTGATACTGCCACTATGTCATGGAATAACCAGCTACCTGGCTTGGGGTGTCCCCATTGGTTTTGGGGGCACTGCATGATGCTGGGGGGCTAGAAATTAAGCCCCTACATTCCCCCTCTAGGTATTTTGAAATCCCCTCCCTGTCTCCCCAATCAGCCTGGGCCAGGCAGCTCCACCATCCTCCTCCCTCCCCTGTGTGTGCACACGCCCCGCCCACTTCCCCTCTCTTCATTCCCGCCCGAGAGTGGAGTCTTTCTCCCTTCTGGCCACGCCCATCCCGTGCCCATTCCGCAGGGCGGGACGTGAGTTTCTCTTCGCGCGCCCGACCGCACGCCGTGTATCTCCCCCCTGGGGAGCGGGCGGGCGGGCTCGGAGTTTCTCTTTCCTTCACGCGCCCGACCGCTCCGTCCTCTCCCGCCTCAAACTCGGCTCCTCCCCTCGAGCGGGAGCGGGAGATGGGATTGGAGCCATTTTAACCCGACCGAGCGAGCGTCGGGCCGCAGAGTCGGGCGGGCGCGTGAGGTACCGAGGGGAAAGCCCCTCCCCCCCGCAGCGGTGGGGGTCACCTCAGCCACCCCTCCCCCACTGCCTGCGGGTCAGGCCCCAGCTCCCGGGGGCTAGTCCAGCCCCACCTCTCCGTGTACGTGGTGGGAGGGGCCCGGCCCCGTGTTAATGGGGTGATACCCCCCCCCCAGCACCCGTATTGCCTGGGAGGGGCTGTGCCCTGCAAGGGATGGCAGCATGGGGGGGGGTTACCCCGTGTTAATGGGGTGATTCTTTCCCCCTCCCCCTGCCAGCACCTGTATTGCCTGGGAGGGGGCTGTGCCCTGCAGGGGATGGGAGAATGGGGGGGTTACCCCGTGTTAATGGGGTGATACCCCCCCCCCCCAGCACCGGTATTGCCTGGGAGGGGCTGTGCCCTGCAGGGGATGGGAGAATGGGGGGGTTACCCCGTGTTAATGGGGTGATTCTTTCCCCCTCCCCCTGCCAGCACCTGTATTGCCTGGGAGGGGGCTGTGCCCTGCAGGGGATGGGAGGATGGGGGGAGTTACCCCATGTCAGATGAACTGCTGAGAGCACTGACCCTGCCTATGGGCTACCCCCTAGCTCTGCATTGGTTAATCAGGGTGCAAAGCTCCCTCTGCATGAAATGATATTAATACTAGCTCGTATAATATGTTTGTCCGCTATATCTCAAAGCTATTCACAAAGTAAACAGCATTATCTCTGTTGTGCATTAGGGGAAACTGAGGCACAGAAGGGACTTGCCCAAGGCCTCACTGCGAGTCAGTGGCAGAGCTGAGGAAAAGGTACCGTTCTCCTCCTTCCCAGTGTTTCCATTTACAGTGGAAGATGCTGTTTTTATATGTTAAATGGTGTTTTTGCATGGGGAAAAAAATTGATCCTGATTCATCAGGGGAGGATTCTCACTGTGCAGGGCAGAGTTGCAGAGACCTATGGAGAAGTGGAATTACAGATGCATGCTGACCCCATGGCACCCTTGGAAACTTTTTGTTAGTAGAATAAATGATTTCTTGAAGAAAAGTAACCTGTGTAAAGGCTAACAGTGGGCCATTGGATTTCAGAAAGACACTGAGCGCTCTGTTGAAGGCTATTTTCAGGTTTTAAAATGTTCTGTTGCTTAGTGGGGAGAGACTTATTACTTACCTGTGAAATATTGTATAGGTATGATGCGAATTTTTCCTAGCCTCTTGCTTAAACTATGAAGTAACTTACTGCTGTGCTCTGAAAATACCTTACCACTGTTACATTCAGCAAATGCTACCCATTTGCTAAGACGCATGATTTACAGCCTTTGAAAAAAATTAACTTAAAATAAAATACTATGTGCTGAATCTTGAATGACAAGGTAACATGGATTTGATTTAGCAGTAAGACAAATAAGGGCTAATACCTTGTCTATGCAGCCACGCAGACCTGAACTGGATTCCCTTGTAGCTCGTTCTTTAAGACAGTAAGGGTTTGGAGAGCTGCAGCTTTGGTGCCCTCAGCCTGTGGGGAGATGGTACCCTACCTAATCTTACACTACAGTACTCATGTAACTTGTTTAAATACCCTTAACTTTAAAAGGCTTCTCTAGTCTGTTTCTAAACTGCAAATATCAGTCTCCAGGCATAACTGACAACTTTCCAGCTGCATGTTGGGCATTAGCAGGTGGTTCAAAAATGCCAAACTAAATTAAAGAGACAAGGTGGGTGAGTTATTTTTTTTTTTTTATTGGACCAACTTCTGTTGTTCTTCAGAAGAAGAAAACTTCAGAAGAAGTTGGTCCAATAAAAGATATTACCTCACTCATCGTGTCTCTCTACTATCCTCCAACACAGCTACACTACACTGCATAAACTAAATTAAATGTTGTCAAATCAATGTAAAGTTGGTATGTGCGGAGAAGTACTACTTACCATGTTAATCAGAGTGCTTTGTTGAGCAAATGGGGGCAGCTTCATTTTAATCTAAAAATTCTACTTGCATGAGTAATATATTTATCCACGGAGCATGCCTAAAATGATCACACTTCAAATAAGATACTAGATTATTTTCAGAGACCCTGTATATATAATTATTGTTTTATTTAAAAAAAAATCTTAATTGCTTGTACAGTTGAACAATAAAAATCCTGTGTCTCTTAGCAACCTTTTATGTCTAACTGAGAAATAGCCAAACCGAGGGACTGATTCTTCAAGGCCTTACTCATAGGAGTAATCCTTACTCAGACAAGTAGTAAGAATTGCTCAAATTTTGAAGTTGATGGGGTGTCTGTTTGCAGTGAGGATTATGCATACGAGTAAGATATGGCAGGATCTAGCCTTTTCCGAGCATATGATAATGGATTCCGTTTCTTTATAAATACATGCCACTGCCTCTGGAGAGTTTGAGGGCGCCCACCAGTGTTGGTGCAAATGATGGAGGCTGATGATGGAGATTGGAAACCATATTAATTTTATATTCTTATTTTTCTTCTTTCTACACAGTACATTATTTCTAATCCTACATGAACACCAAAGCGACAAATAAATAGACAAAACTTAACAATAAAGACCAGGTTTTGCCAACCTTATACTGAGTAGTACTGCCATTTGTCCTATTGTAATCAAGAGGGCTATTCACAGAGCAGTGTACAATTCCATGGAAATGAGGTTGGCAGAATAAGGCCCTATATACACAGATGACTTTGTAAACTGAACAACTGGAAAATAGCCTAGTGTTGGTATTTTCTTAATGTTGCTTTTAATTTGTTTCCCTGGCCACTTGGTGGTCCTATTTCATCACATTCTGACCTTAAGCAGAGGGGAAAGGACCTGACTTGACAAGTCAGATGTCTATTCTGCATATTAATATGTTTCTGTATTATTTCTACAGTATATTAACTTGTTCTCAAGATGGAAACACCATTGTCAGACAAATCAACATCACTGTGCAGTACTCCAGAGGACCGTGGGACACTAGCTCCTCAGAGCACTGGCTCAGGGAAAAAGGTATGAAAATCTTTTATATGCCATTCTATTAGTGAAGTTTTCCCATTGTAGCTAGGTATTGCAACACCAATGGTAAGCAAACTTTACTTGATGTTTGGCAGTCCATGAAATACTTTGGCAGAATATATGTGGGAACAGATAGTTTATGCCCAGAATTAAAATTAATGGGTAATGTTCTCTAAGAACACCTCTACCTCAATATAACGCTGCCCTCGGGAGCCAAAAAAATCTTACCACGTTATAGGTGAAACCACGTTATATCGAACTTGCTTTGATCCGACGGAGTGCACAGCCTCACCCCTCCGGAGCACTGCTTTACCGCGTTATATCAGAATTTGTGTTCTATTGGGTCACGTTATATCAGGGTAGAGGTGTATGTGTGCTTTGATTCTGACATGCATTAAGTGAGGAACACCCTGAATGCCGAGCTAAGAAGTGTGAGAAACCTTTATAAAGATATTTCAGGACATTATTTAAATTCACACTTTTTAATCCTTTCTCCCATCTGTACAAAAGGCTCCAAGTCTCAGTTCTCTAGGCTCCAGCATATGCAGAATGTTGCTGCTGCTTCTGCCTCTACACCTCTACCCTGATATAATGCTGTCCTCAGGAGCCAAAAAAATCTTACCTTACCACGTTATAGGTGAAACCGCGTTATATCGAACTTGCTTTGATCCGCCGGAGTGCGCAGCCCTGCCCCCCCCCCCAGATCACTGCTTTACCGCGTTATATCCGAATTTGTGTTATATCTGGGTAGAGGTGTACTTTGACACATAGAGAATAATACAATCACATCGCCCTTGCTCCAGCCCACTCTTCCCTGACCTTGCCCCCCTTTGCTCATTTAGCACTGGCTTAGTCTGTCACGTCACAGTCTTACCACAGTTATAACAGCATTATCCTTCGCTGCATCTGACAGCTTTCCTTGCTGACTTTCCCATCTGTTTTCAAATCATACCTGAAATCAAATTGGTATTATTTAACTCTAAGTTTGGAGCACAGCTTGTATGGAAAACTCTATACAAAATGGAAATGCAATGTATTAGGTCTTACAATGTTCAGTTCTACATTGCCTATTCCTTCTCTGATGTAATGCCCCTGCATGCACCATTTGGTGATGTTAAATTGATGATGGCACACATTAAAACAGGGGCCTGGCCAGCATAGGGTCAGATCGTGATAAGTGTCTTTTAACTATATTGTTTGGGTTTTCTCAAAATTTAAATATTTTATAAGGATATAAAATATTAGGCAAAGATCTTTAAGAATGACTAGTGATTTCTGAATTCAGTGACTTTGGGTTTTCAGAAAGTGCTGAGCACCCACCTTCTGAAATTAAGCCCTGTAGTGTGCCTCAGATTGGTTACTCTAACACTGAGACACTCAAAACCATAACCACTGTAAAATGCTGGCCTTGGACTTTAAAAAGCAGTTTGATATAGAAATGGCTCTTGTCCTCAGGCCTGGCACTTATTTGATTCTTCTGATGACCATCTATGAGGTCCAGTGATGTTCAGTGGTTGATGTAGTAGAAATAGTGATATGCTTGTTTCAGATAGAACAGAAATCTGAACTGGCTACCTGGAATAACCATTACAGCTGGAGAATTGCAACAGAGAGGAGGATATCTATTATTATTTCTGGGGGAATGTTGGGCCAAAAAATTAAAAATTCTGTGCACAATATTTTAAAATTTCTGCATATTTTATTTGTCAAAATAACACAATATAATGATGCAGTTTCAGTTATTTTGGTAATTTATTTCAAAATACCTGTCAGCAAGCATGTCTGTAACAAAACAGACAACAAAAAAGATTCAGGAAATGTTTTTGATAAACAGATTCCTTACTCGGCATATTAATACAGAACTTTGAGTAATAATTCATTTAAACTACAATACAGAAATGTATTTCCCTCACCTCTCAGAAGCAGGGCAAAGGCTTGGGGGAGTTGGGGTAATGGAGAAGCTAAGAAAGAGGGAAGTAATTGCTGGGAAGGAGCCTGGGAATAAAACTGGAGGGTTGTTGGGTGTGGGTGGGAGAAATATGGAACAGTTATTTGCAGGGGAGGGACTGTTATGGAGTTGGGGAGCCTCCCCCGTGCAGACTCTGGCTGACCCCCCAGCCTCTCCCTTTCAGCCAGGCATATCTGCACATGTCCCCATGTATCCTTGCAAACCCACTCAGCCACCCCCCCTCTCATTCAGCCCTTGGCTCAGTGTTATCACCCCACTACCCCTTGTACCACAGTAGCCCTTCTGAACCCTGGTCTGTGTGAACCCCTCCCCAGCAGCACCACTCTGTCTCCCCCATATTCTGTCTCCCCTCACCTGGCCTCGTGGGCAGGGTGCTGTGAGGAAGGCAGCCTCTGCCCCCTTCTCTCCACGGCTGGCTGCTCCAGCCTGTGAGCCAGCATCAGCCCGTTGGGTGAAAGGTGTAATTGCAGCATGACCTCTCTCACGGCTTCCCTTCGCCTCCCTGTCAGAATCAATTATTCTGCAGGAGGGGAAAAAATCTTCAGGGGACCTTAACTCCGTGCTTGCACAGTGGTGCAGAATTCCTCCAGGAGTATATTAGGTTTGCATTAGTTAACTTAAATTACGTCAATTTAAATTAATTTAGTATGGTCCAATTCTGCTATCCGTACATATGTTGAGTAGTACCTTACTGTGCAAGTAGTCCCATTTGGATTTTGAGTGCTACTCAACTTGAGTCAGGGTGGCAAAATCAGGCTCATAATAAGAATATATGTCGAACTGATTTTTAAAGCAGTATTTAGACATATCTGTGTTTACATTCAGTTAGTATGCAGGCAGCTTTCTTTCCTGCAGAATAGACGTGCAAAAATGTTCCTAGTAGAAAACACTTGAAAACAGTTTCAAAGCTCTATAAGCCAAATTCTATCATTTAATTTTTTTTAGTACTTACAGATTTGTGGTTTTTTTCCCCTTAAACAAAAAAAAAATAGGGGATCTGCCTTACAAATAACTTGGAAATGCTTGACTTGCAGTGCTGTCCAGTGGAGGAAAGGATTCCTTCAGTCCTACTTTGCATCATGAACTGGTCATGAAGGCAGAGATTTAAAAAAATAAAAAATAAAATTGTTTTTTACTTCCAGAAGCTTATTGATTTACTTCTTTATAATTATATTTATAGTGATTGTACTAATATATTACACTGTAGTTTTCCTTTAACTATTAATTTCCCTACATTTGGGAGTTCATGCTAGGCTTTTTATTTGGAAAGTACATAGCATATTGTGGGCAATATGTGAAACTAAAACCAGGGGGAAAAGGCTGTGCTATTGATCCAGTAGGTATCTTGAGATCCCTCCTAGTTTTGAAGTTTCCAGCAGTAGATTTCCATGCTGAGATTTTTTTTACAGAGATAACATAACATACTGACCTGTAACAGTTTCTAAAATTTGACAATTAGGATAGTTGTACTTCCTTTCTTAAAGAAAATTCTCCTGGAGTCATTGAATAAGGACAGCAGGATTTGGTCCTGAGAGATGAAGTCAGGAAGGTTGGAGCCACAACTCTTTCTTACGACTAGCTGCTGAGTGAGTGTGTGTAGGTATACATGTGAGAATAGGAAGATAACTGCTCAGTCACATTTGTGAACTCTGTAGGGGTAATTGTGAAAATTTACATCATAGTGGGGTTTACAAATACTGTAAAAATTGAACTGGTAAACTTACTACTTAGATTAAAGTCACTTCTGTTCTTTCTTTTCCCAAATAAAGAGTTTATATTAGCAAAAATATTGTTTGACTTTTGTTTTGTTCCTTTGTCATTTTCTTTAGCCAATGAGCACAACACTTAAGGAGCGATTAAAGAAAGCAAGACGTTCATTTAATTCCAGTTTCACTGTGGCAAAACGCCTTAAAGTAGATATTGAAGAAAAAGATTACAGTACTTCTGAAGAAGGGGCTCTGTTGGCAAAAGAATCCTGTTCCAGATTACAAAATAGCTGTGAAATCCTGGAGGAGAACTGTGCTGCAAATACAAGTTTGAGTAGTCCTGTACAGGAGAGACATTGCTGCAGACTTGTTCAGAATTCTCCACATTCTGTGGTGTTGGGTGCTGACCTTAGTCAACAAGAACTACTTGAGGAAAAATTAAGATTGTTGAAGCAGGTCCAAGAGAAGAAAGATCTGCTTCGAAGACTCAAACTGGTCAAGATGTACAGATCCAAGGTGAGAAGAGTTTCTGAATAGGCCCATGCTATCTCAGCTCTAAATCTTTTCTCTTTTAATGTTTTTTGAAATGGGGCCAGGCAGGGGGGACCTAATTTCAGGGCAAATTTTGGTTCTGTAAAAAGACATTTTTATAAACTCCTAAAACCAGTAGAAATTAGAGCTAGTCAAAAAGCGGGGAAGAAAGTTGGTTGATTTATTTATTTTTGTTTTCCTGTTTTAAATTTAATTTCAAAATTCAAAAAATTGTGACCAACTCTAATAGAAATGTTTCTCTGTGTGTTTTTAAATTCTATTGGAGAAATATTTTTTAAAACAAAAATATTCCTTAGTAGTGTTTCAAGCCTAAAGATTGCAGCATTGGGCTAATATATGAGAACCTGACATTGAAACTGATGAGAAACCAAAATGAAAGATTATTCTGTTTTCATCATCCAAACTAAAAGAAATGCAATAAAAATAATGCATAATAATGTAGCTCTTTAAAAATGACTTTTAAACTGGGTGTTTATTTCAAATACATCTTTAACTGTTCTTGACCTCTGTCTTTTATTGTGAAAAGTGTTTGCACTTGATTGGGAGACTACCAATGCTTATGTCTTGTCTACACTAGAAAAAATCAGATGTATAATTTGCCATCTTATTTTGCAGCCCTAGGTATTGCTGAAAACAGTGTTGATTCATGAGAGAGCACTTCTCTGTTTGATTACAACTTAATTTCCCATCATTGTTAGTGGATGTTGTACTGCTGAAAGTTCAGAGATCCTATATGTAGATGATAAAGATCCATGTAACTTTTTGTAGAAGATGAGGAGTCAAATTCTAATTCAATTGCATTCTTCATACCTAAGCTTCCACTGTAGTTTTAAGTGGGTCAGCTGTTTTTCCCACTTCCTGTCCTGGACAGCACCACTACAGAAGTAATTGTTGCATTCCCCCCCAGAGGAGGCAGAAATTCTCTCTGCATATAGTTTTTTTTATTGTAATTTTTCTGGGGCTCTTTCAGTTAAGTTATATAAATATCTGTAAAGTTCCAAATATTGTTTTTCTATAATTTCTGCAACTCCGTAAGTAACCTTTCTCCCTTCCCCCTCCCCATTTCAGAATAACCCATCAGAATTGCAATCTTTGATAACGAAATGGAGATGCAGCACCCAGTTGATGCTTTATGAACTCCAGTCAGCGTTGTCTACAGATGGCAATAAGCTGAGCCTCACTCTGCTGATAGACAATTTTGGATTAGAAGACAAGTTACTACGCTACAGCAGAACAGAAGAAGACTTTACAGATATGTAATTTACAATTACAAAGGTTTCGGTTATAAAAAGTCTTCAGAAAAGATTAAATATAAACTGATTGCATCATAACTATTAAACCATCATGGTAGTGGATTGTTGTAATAGGCTGCGCTTATGTATATGCGGTAAGAGGCAGTTATTTTCTGGAAAGGATTATCTCTTAGGCAGAAACTTGAGAAAATTGCCATTAGTGGATGTGAAAATGAAATCTAGTAATATTGTACTTAAACAGCGGGCTGCATCTTCTCTGATCAATTTTACACTGTACATTCTCTTGTTTGATATAATGGGATCAAGTTAACTGCTTTTTCTAGTTATGCTAAGATGCTGAGGATTTCAACACAAACATATTGTGAAAGTTTCTTCAATTTGCCAGTCAACTGATGTGAGCTTTCTAAGCATTAAGTTCAGGTGTAAACACATTGCATATTCTCAATTACTGAAGCAATATTGAGTTTTTATACATGGCTTTATTTCTTATACGAGAAGCAATACATATTCTATAGTGCTTAACAAAAACAGTACTGTGTCCAATGTATTTAAATGGCTGCATTTAATTTACCTTTCTGCAATTCTTCTTCTTAAATCCCAAAGCCATTTTCCCCTTTTTACATCTATGTTTTAGTTCTAATTTATGTGGTATTTTATTATGTTAATTAGAGATTGTGTGAGAGAACTTGATTCCCTGTTGACTATCTCATCCATTTATTTTAGCTGCTTCTTTCCTCACTGAATTTCTTATTTTTTACTTTGAAATATGTTTCATCTAATGCAGGCCTGCACAACTCGTAAAGCGGCGAGGTCCATATTATTCCAAAGAAAATAGCTGAGGGCCGAAACCCCCCGGCTGTGCTGAAACACGCCCCCCCTCCCCCCCCCCCGCGCCACCCAGCCCCGCCGAACCCCGTCCCCCCCCAGCGCCGCCCAGCCCCCGTGTAAGCAAGCAGGACTCACCCCGGCGGCGTCTCCTGCTGGTCTTCTCGGGAATTAGCTCATCCAGCCGTTGGAGTGACCTCTGCAGGCCGGTGTCCCACTGCCGCTGGCTCTGTATCCCTCCTGGACCCCGGTGCCCTTTGATCTGGGGTGCTGCCCCCTGGCAA
Source organism: Chrysemys picta bellii (assembly GCF_011386835.1). Classification (NCBI taxonomy): domain Eukaryota; kingdom Metazoa; phylum Chordata; order Testudines; family Emydidae; genus Chrysemys; species Chrysemys picta. The sequence goes on along the minus strand of NC_088797.1, from coordinate 123,445,055 downwards.
TACCCCCACACTCTGGCTCTTGGTCTCCTCTCTGTGGGGAACCCCCAATCCTCTAATCCCCACCTCACCTCAGTATAAGGCTACTGCCAGTCACCAACTAGCCCCCGTGCCCTGGGGTAGACTGCAGTATATCAGCCACTCATCACAGGCAAGGTTGGGTTTGGACCTGCTGCCTCCCTCTATAGCTGGGCTGCCCCTCTGCAGCCCTGGTACTGGTCTTAGGCCCTTAGCTAGGTCCGCAGCTTGGGGGTTTTCCAGGCTGGAATTCCCCAGCTCCTCTAGCCTTCCCCAGCCCTGCTCCACTCCCAGTACCCTGCTCAACTCCCTAGCAGCCAGGCCCTTCTCTCTCTACAAGCAGAGAGAGACTTCATCTGGGCCTCTGGCTCACAGCCATTTTATACAGGCCAGCTGGGGCCTGATTGGGGCATGGCCCAGCTGCAGCGGCTTCCCCAGTCAGCCCAGCGTTTCCCCTGCCACAGCCCTCCCCCAGGGCTGTTTTAAGCCCTTCAGGGCAGGAGCGGGGTAACCACCCTGCTACACCCCCCGAAACACATCCCCCACCCCCGCACCGCGGAAACAAACCCTCCTTCCCCAGTGCCGCCCCGCCGAAACAGCTGTGGGCCGAAAAGGAAGGGTTTTTTGGGGGGGGAGGGGGAGAGGGTGTGATACTTTATTAAGAATTTTTCAATTAAAGCAAACAATTTTTTAAATTATTTTATTTTTTTTTATGAATCATGGAAAAATGAAAAACACCTGTTCCATTGAAAGAAAACATTTGTACTTTTCATAATTATCTTGCTAATTTAATGAGAGATATTACATCTCTTTTCGGCAACAAGCTTGTCATATTCGGGGGTCATATTTGAAGTGGATATTTTCATAATGTCTTCCAAATGGTCGTCAGGCAGAACGTTGCTTGTTTTTATTCATGTTCATGATGGAAAATGTTTGTTCACGTATGTAAGTGCTTCCAAAAATGCTGAACGTTTTCAGTGCAACTTCAATAAGATTCTTGTATTTTTCATCGCCCAAACTTTTGTAGAAGTCCCACAGGCTGCTTTCTCTGTGCTTATTTCGGTAAACTGCCGAACATTGAAGTTCAGTAATCTCCAACTGCAAATCTTGTGGCACTTCCTCTGGATCCCCAGAAAAGGGATCTTCAATCAGCTTCAACTGGATGTCATCATCTTTAGACAAAGTCTTCTGTCAAATTCTTCAATCAAAAGATTGATGTGCTTTGCGTATTTTTCTCCTAACTCGGCGTGTTTGTTCTGAGGGATACGCTGTGCACAAGTGGGAAAGTGACACATTTCACCTTTTGACAGCTGACTTCTGAAAAGTTTCAGTTTCATTTTAAAAGCTTTCACTGCTGCACACATTTGAAATATAAGTTGATTTTTTCCCTGAAGTTGAATGTTGAGATCATTCAGGTGTGCTGTAATGTCACAAAAGAAAAAGAGATCTTGATTCCAGGACTCATTTTCAAGCTCCGGGAATTTTATTGGCCCATTTTCTAGGAATTTTGCTATCTCCTCTTTCAAAGCAACAAAATGCTGGAGCGCTCTTCCTCAACTCAACCACCTCACTTCTGTATGGTAGATTAAGTCGCTGCACTCGGCGTCTTCCCCTTCAAGAAAGGATATTTCGAGCCTATGTTTTAGTCCTCTAGAACGGATGAGGTTTACAATGGAAACTACCACTGACATTACATGCTCAAATTTTAAGACTTTGCTACACAAAACCTGCTGATGTATAATGCAGTGATGTTTGGTTATTTGTCTCCTGATAAATTCTTCAAGAAGAGTAACTGCTCCAACATTTTTTCCACACATAGCTGGAGCACCATCACTACAAATGGCCACCAAGTTTGTGAAATCTACTCCCAACTTATCATTCATGCACTTTATCACTTCACTGGAGATTTCTTTTCCAGTTGTGCAACCCATCATGGAGCACATGCCAACAAGTTCTTCAGTAATTTCAAAGTTTTTATCAATACCTCTAATAAAAATAAAAAGTTGGGCGGTGTCTTTTAAAGCGGTGCTTTCATCCATAGCTAGGGAGTAAAAGCAGACTTCACTGACTCTCTGCTTTAACTGATCACTTAGGTTAGTAGAAATATCAGCTATTCTTCTCTGTACAGTCATGCGTGATAGACTGATATTCTCAAATATTCCCCTCTTTTCTGGACATAACTCAGATACAGCAATCAACCTACACTTTTTTAAAAACTCGCCTTCTGTGAAGCATTTCCTAGCAGCAGCAATTTCCTTAGAAATTTGAAAGCTTACTTTAGTAACTGTATCGTTCTTAGTGCTCACTTTCTTGAAAATTTGCTGTTTTTCACTAAACTGGCTGCTTTAATTATTTTTTCATTTGGGTTCAATTTGGCGAGATTGGGATGTTCAGTTTCAAAGTGCCGCCGAAGGTTGTATTCTTTCGGAACGGTTAACGTTTCACGACACCCAAGGCACAGTATTTTGTCTTTGGAAACAGTACCTAAGTATTTATTTGTCCATTCAGTGTTGAAAACTCTGTGCTCTGATTCTCTTTTTCTTTTCACTCATGGTAACCATTATGAAGCTCAAGATTTTGTTGAATAAATTCACACACAAGGGAAACGCTCAGTCACACACAAAGAGAAGAGAGATCTCACAGCGCGTGGCACACTAGTAAGGCACTGACTGTGTGGAAGCCTGTAGAGGGGGAAAGAAATGGTGCGCATAGGGTAACCAGCTCACAGCAGTAAAATAGGACCCGCACCCTCCCTGCTCGGCCCCACCATTACACCCCTCTTTGACCCCCAGGGGTCACTATATTACTGCACACAGCAGTACCAAAATTTAAAATACTGAAAATGGTATTTTCCTTCCAGCCACTGACTCGCCGCTCCCCTCCTCACCTCCCCCCAAGTATAAAGCCTTGCCACCACTACCTACCCACACACCCGCTCGGTTCGTCATCCCCCCATGAAATAAGAGGAGGGGAAAAGGGGGACAGTTTGAAGGGATTTCTGGGGATATGAACTAAGCCGGGGAGGGGGAAGGGGAGCAGTGTGAAGGGATTGGATGTGACTGTCCCACACACAAACACGGGCCGCAGGGAGCCCTGGGGGGGGGGTGGGCAGTGTGATAGGGGCTGGGGAGGGATAAGGTCCTGGACCAGGGAAGGGGGCAGCGGGCAGGGCAGGTGCAAAACACACACACACACACACAGGGCCGGCTTTAGGAAGTGCGAGGCCCAATTCGAACATTTTTGGCAGGGCCCCAGCAGGGATGACTAGAAGAAAAAAAAACATGTAAAAAAAAAAAAGCCTTTCCTTTCTTCCATGTATTATTTACTTTCCATAACTATATAAATAATAAAATTATATATATATGCTGTTGATCAGTTATTAATGAGCTCCATTTCACATGTGTGGGTCCCCGCCACTCCCTGGGGATGTCCTAGGGTGACCAGATGTCCCGATTTTATAGGGACAGTCCCAATTTTTGGGTCTTTTTTTATATAGGCTCCTATTACCCCCCCACCCCTGTTCTGGTTTTTTACACTTGCTGTCTGGTCACCCTAGTGGTGTGCACATGTGTGGGTCCCAGCTGCTCCCTGCCCCCCTCATTGAAGCAGATGTGCAGGGTTCCTGCCTTGGGAACTGCAGGGCACCAGTGGACATGGGGCTGACTGGAGGCAGGGCAAGGGGTGCGGAGCTGGCTGGAGACAGGGGGATATGGGGCGGGCTGGCTGGCTTCAGGCAGGGCCGCAGGGGGGTGCGGCAGGGGTTGGCTGGGCTGGAGACAGGAGTGCGGGACTGGCTGGCTTCAGGCAGGGGGGTGCGGCAGGAGTTTGCTGGAGACAGGGCAGGGGGTGCGGCAGGGGCTGGCTGCGGGCAGGGCAGGGGGTGCAGTAGAGGCAGCTGGAGCCCCAGGCCCTTTAAATAGCGCCCTGGGGAAGTCGGGCCACCCCGGCATGCCGTACCGGGGCTAGGGCGTGGGGCCCGATTCAGGGGACTCGGTTGAATTGGCCTAAAGCTGACACCCACCCACACACACTCTCTCTCTCTCTCTGCCTGCTCCCCCCGGGGTTTTTCCGGCTGCCCACAGACAGTTCAAACCCCACCTCATCACTACGGAGGCCGCCCTGGGAGCAACCAGCGCAATAGCCACCCCACCCCCAACCGAAGAGTGGGTTTGGGGGGGTCTCGGCCCAGTCCCCCACAGCTGCGGCTTGAGCCCAGGCCGGGCGCCCCTCCCTTCACTCGCACTTACCGGCTCTGCCTCGTGCCCAGCGCTTCCTGCCTCAGCAGGCCCCGGAAGTGATGCACCCGCTGTACGCCAGGCCGGGGGAGCGGGAGATGGAGACACGTGCACACACTTCTGGCCGTTTGGGCGGTTGGCGGCCAGGCGGTCGGAGCGCAGCACGCGCATGGGGGCTGTGGGGTTGCCCCCCCAGGCAGGGGACAAAGCCAGCAGCCACGCTTCTCACCGGTCGGGGCTGAGAGGTTGCTGCTCTTCTGCCCCCTCCCCCCGCCCCGGCAGGGGCCGAACCCGGCAGCCACGCTTCTCGCCAGCCGGCTGGTCAGAGCGCGGTGTGCACGCGCGGGGCTGTGAGGTTGGCCCCCTCTCCTTCCCCCGGCAGGGGGCAAACCTGGCAGCCGCGCTTCTCAGCAGCCAGAGCGTGGTACGCACGGGCGGGGCTGTGAGGTGGGCTCAGCCCCTGGGCAGGGGGTAAAGCCAGCAGCTCCCCCCGCCACTTGCTCGCGGGCCGCACAGTGAGCCCCCACAGGCCGCATGTTGTGCAGGCCTGATCTAATGTAAATTTATAAGAACCCCAACTGCCCCACACGCCTCCAGAATGCACCAATTCATTGTACATGTACAGATTCCTAATCTGGTGTAACTTTGTTTTATTGTACATGTGACAATTTATACTCCCTTCCTCAACTCTAAGACACTTCTGATGTACCTGTAGGGAAATCAGGAAAAATCTGAGTTTAGAAGTAGTATATTTTCGTTTTGCTGTTCCAGATTACCACGCTCCTGTCTATCAGGTGGCACGAGACCCAAATTCTGCAGCAAGGCCCTCTTGGGTGGAAGGTAGAGGGTGAATTTTACTGCTAAGTAGGAATTTATATAAGAAGTGTTCATTATTAAATCATTTGATAATCTGTGTGGTTACTAAGATGAAGAAGGGGCTGATACAGTGGCTCGGGTAAGAAGATGGGGCATCCAGAAGGGAGTAGCTGCCCTCCTAGGGCTCTTCGGTTCTGCTAGATTGGAATTCAACCCTCCCTCCTGATGAGGACTTGGTACGAGGTAAGAAATCTGGGAAGAACCATGGAGAGGTAATTAGACTAATTATGAATCATAGTTAAAATGATAAAGCAATAAACAGAAGTCAAATCTAGAAGAAGGCAGTAACAGCAATCAAGAAGTTTTGATAACTGTAGTATTTGCTAAACAAAAGTATTAATGCTGTTAGTGATGTCACCTTGGAATGGGGCTCCGACTTGAGGCATATTTCTTAGGAAAGATGAAAGAAGAAACAATTTGGAACAGGTGGGGGGGAACTGTAATGGCAGGAAATTCCTGTGCAGGTCCATCTTAGACCACCTGGTAGAATTTACTAAAGGTTCCTCTTTTCTTTATCTGCTTCCCATCTCTTTGGGGAGAGAAGTGGTATGAGAAGAAATCTTATGCCAACACATCTGAAGTTGGACTCCACTAGCAGGGCATAGAGTAGAAACTGTTTAAGAAGAGTCCGGTAGGGTAGTTCTAATAAGGCTTATTCAATCGAAGGACTGTTAGATTTTATTCCACTTCACTGTATGTTAAAAAAAATCTAAGAGCAGAAATAAGATGAAACTAATAATGGTTTAAAAATGAAAAGATGTTCAATTCTTTAGGATTCAAAATTATTAACAGTGGGTATAGACTTAAATTGTATCTTCCAGAATTTAAAACCGTTTTGAAAACCAGTGCATACTTCACTTACCAAGCCTTCCAAGTTCAGAATTGTGTATCATGTCAATTAGCACAATTGAAAAAAACACATAAAAACAGTGCTGAGAGCATTTTCCTGTGATGTTAACCGACGTTGACCGGTTCAGTGTGTGATGGCATCAACTAATGAGGTGAAATATGGGATCCTGAACTCAAGACTTGGGAGTTAAATGAAGCAGGAGCGTTGTGGGGGTTTTCTTTTAATTATAATATAATCAATGAGCAGGGGGTTGAACTAGATGACCACCTGAGGTCCCTTCCAACCCTGATATTCTATGATTGTAAGGTAAAGGGCACCTGATGCTGCCTGTCATCATGGTATCATGAAGCAATGACGATGAACTGTTTTATTTTAAATCAGTATATTTGTGGTTTCATTCAACACATGTACTAATAATTGATTTTTAACAAAACTATTTTTAGTTATACTACTTGGCAATTTTGCCCCATATTTTTTTCCTAAGTAAATACAATTCAGCGTTTTCTGAATTGCTTCCATTCTTCGGCATCATAGGAACGTGCATTGCAGACTACATAGTACACAAGGTGACTGTTGTTCAAAATATCTATTTCTATAGTAATAAACACGCGTCTGTCATTAAGCTATGAAATCATAAATTGCAGTTTTACAACAGGCACACCAAAATTGGGTAGAAACTGTACAAAATAGCTTTCATACTCAGTCTAGTAAAATATTTTAGAATAGTAAATGAAGAAATCAATTCTTTTGTAGAGAGATGTATCTACGGTAAGCAAAGGAGATAAGCAACGATGAACTCGTATGCGTTTATGTTGGTGGAAGTACCCTTCTGCTAATATTCCATTTCAAAAAGGGCGGGAAATGTTCTCATTCTCAGCCTTTCAACTTCTGCCTGAAGAACTGAAATCTCTTGGGCCTGTTCTTTTGCAAGATCCACTAGCTGTCGTCGCTGCACAATATCCTGGTAATGCTCCTTTGCGGCTTTTTCAGAAACCAGCTGTGTGTCTGTGCAAAGCAAAATATGAGAAATAGTTCATAGAGAAAATATCTATTGTAGGCCCTGCCCCAGGGTGTATCTTATTTCAGTGACAAGGCTAAACTTTCAAAAGAGCTCACACTTGGGGACAATTTTTGCTCTTGCAACGTATTACTACTTCTGTTTTGCTCAGGCACAAATGGTGAGAGGAGGAGGGATGAATTTATTTTTTAGAGAGGACAGAGGCATTGTACCAAAGTCTCTGCCGATGCAAATGGGAATAGTTTTATGACTTCAATGGAGTTTCACCAACTTATACTAGCAACAGTTAATTAACTTGAGTTACAACAGGAGCAAAAATCTCAAGTCTAGGCATATCCTTAGTGTCTGATGGATATTGAAAGTGCTCTCTTAGGCAGGGCAATACCATCTCTGTATATGTAACGTAACAAAAATCTGCTGCTGGCAGTGTTTTGTCCCTATAGTGCTGCTGATGGAAAGAAGAACTGACCAGTTTTGGAGAGGTATTTTATGAATGTCTTTTACTTGTGACCTAAAGCATGCTACAGAAGGTGACTCACCAGCTGCTTCAAAGATATGCCGCCTTTCTGAAACAGACACAAGTATTTCTTGCAGCTCCTGGCTGAGTTTGTAGTTTGCTTGTTCCTTTAAACAGATGCGCTTCTCCAGATCTTTAAATACTTTCTGATACTTCTTCACATTCTTCTTGTGCAGCTGTCCATTTCCAGTTGAATAAAGCAAATATGCACTTTATTAAAGCTGCTTGTGCCTGCCCACCCCCAGGAACTCAATAGGTACAACACATTTAGGATTTACCTTATCCATCACACCAAGCATCTGCTCCATTACTGAAACCTGTTGGGTGATGCGGCTGTCATAGTTTAGTATACGTAGGAACTGCAGAATAAAAAGAGAAATCAGACTACTAGGTATCTGAGTGTTTTTCAACCATTTCAAGATCCTAGGTTGACAGTCAAGCTCTATGAAACTTAGAAAAAACATTTGTTTTAATCTTGCGTAGCACAAAGCATTTCTAGAAACCATAAAATGAACATTTCTTAGATGCTGCTTGAGTACTTGAGAACATTCTATTCAAGCATTCATGTATTCATTTATTAGCATTGTTAACTCTAATACACTCAGTATTTTAAGAGATTACAGATTTTGAGAGCTGCTTCTAACAACAGACACGCTTAAGAGTAGAGATCTTAAAAGAAAGTCCCATGGTTTTGGTGACTAAGGCGCTGGAGGTTATGCTCTACATAGCAAAGGCACACTTTTACCATCCCTTCTCCCAGTGACAGAACCAGGCTGGGTAAGTCCATTTACATTGTATTAATGAGATGTGATATACTCCCCAAGCCATGTTCATGGGGGAGAATGCAAAATGTTTCTGCCTAATCTAGCTAGACAGAGACTGATGTCCCACAGAGCCCATAAGCATGGTTCTAACAGATGGTACCTTTTGAGAAGGTATGCTTTTCCTTTATGAAGTGACCCCCTTATAGGTCTGAATTTTATTGTTACTTTACTTTCACAAAAAGAAGAACAGGAGGACTTGTGGCACCTTAGAGACTAACAAATTTATTAGAGCATAAGCTTTCGTGGACTACAGCCCACTTCTTCGGATGCATATAGAATGGAACATATATTGAGGAGATATATATACACACATACAGAGAGCATAAACAGGTGGGAGTTGTCTTACCACCTCTGAGAGGCCAATTAATTAAGAGAAAAAAAACTTTTGAAGTGATAATCAAGCTAGCCGAGTACAGACAGACAGTTAGATAACAAGTGTGAGAATACTTACAAGGGGAAATAGATTCAATGTTTGTAATGGCTCAACCATTCCCAGTCCTTATTCAAACCGGCGTTGATTGTGTCTAGTTTGCATATCAATTCTAGCTCAGCAGTTTCTCGTTGGAGTCTGTTTTTGAAGTTTTTCTGTTGTAATATAGCCACCCGCAGGTCTGTCACTGAATGACCAGACAGGTTAAAGTGTTCTCCCACTGGTTTTTGAGTATTTTGATTCCTGATGTCAGATTTGTGTCCATTAATTCTTTTGCGTAGAGACTGTCCGGTTTGGCCAATGTACATGGCAGAGGGGCATTGCTGGCACATGATGGCATATATCACATTGGTAGATGTGCAGGTGAACGAGCCCCTGATGGTATGGCTGATGTGATTAGGTCCTATGATGATGTCACTGGAATAGATATGTGGACAGAGTTGACATCGGGGTTTGTTACAAGGATAGGTTCCTGGGTTAGTGGTTTTGTTCAGTGATGTGTGGTTGCTGGTGAGTATTTGCTTTAGGTTGGGGGGTTGTCTGTAAGCGAGGACAGGTCTGTCTCCCAAGATCTGTGAGAGTAAAGGATCATCTTTCAGGATAGGTTGTAGATCTCTGATGATGCGCTGGAGAGGTTTTAATTGGGGGCTGAAGGTGACAGCTAGTGGTGTTCTGTTATTTTCTTTGTTGGGCCTGTCTTGTAGGAGGTGACTTCTGGGTACTCGTCTGGCTCTGTCAATCTGTTTTTTCACTTCAGCAGGTGGGTATTGTAGTTTTAAGAATGCTTGATAGAGATCTTGTAGGTGCTTGTCTCTATCCGAGGGATTGGAGCAAATGCGGTTATATCTTAGAGCTTGGCTGTAGACAATGGATCGTGTGGTGTGTCCTGGATGGAAGCTGGAGGCATGTAGGTAAGTGTAGCGGTCAGTAGGTTTCCGGTATAGGGTGGTATTTATGTGACCATCGCTTATTAGCACAGTAGTGTCCAGGAAATGGACCGCTTTTGTGGATTGATCTAGGCTGAGGTTGATGGTGGGATGGAAATTATTGAAATCATGGTGAAATTCCTCAAGGGCTTCTTTTCCATGGGTCCAGATGATGAAGATGTCATCAATGTAGCGCAAGTAGAGTAGGGGCGTTAGGGGACGAGAGCTAAGGAAGCGTTGTTCTAAGTCAGCCATAAAAATGTTGGCATATTGTGGGGCCATGCGGGTACCCATAGCAGTGCCGCTGACTTGAAGGTATATATTGTCCCCAAATGTGAAATAGTTGTGGGTGAGGACAAAATCACAAAGTTCAGCCACCAGGTTAGCTGTGACATTATCAGGGATACTGTTCCTGATAGCTTGTAGTCCATCTTTGTGTGGAATATTGGTGTAGAGGGCTTCTACGTCCATAGTGGCCAGGATGGTGTTTTCTGGAAGATCACCGATGGATTGTAGTTTCCTCAGGAAGTCAGTGGTGTCTCGAAGATAGCTGGGAGTGCTGGTAGCGTAGGGTCTGAGGAGAGAGTCTACATAACCAGACAAGCCTGATGTTAGGGTGCCAATGCCTGAGATGATGGGGCGTCCAGGATATCCAGGTTTATGGATCTTGGGTAGCAAATAGAATACCCCTGGTCGGGGTTCTAGGCATGTGTCTGTACAGATTTGTTCCTGTGCTTTGTCAGGGAGTTTTTTTAGCAGATGGTGTAGTTTCTTTAGGTAATCCTCAGTGGGATCAGAGGATAATGGCCTGTACACCATCTGCTAAAAAAACTCCCTGACAAAGCACAGGAACAAATCTGTACAGACACATGCCTAGAACCCCGACCAGGGGTATTCTATTTGCTACCCAAGATCCATAAACCTGGATATCCTGGACGCCCCATCATCTCAGGCATTGGCACCCTAACATCAGGCTTGTCTGGTTATGTAGACTCTCTCCTCAGACCCTACGCTACCAGCACTCCCAGCTATCTTCGAGACACCACTGACTTCCTGAGGAAACTACAATCCATCGGTGATCTTCCAGAAAACACCATCCTGGCCACTATGGACGTAGAAGCCCTCTACACCAATATTCCACACAAAGATGGACTACAAGCTATCAGGAACAGTATCCCTGATAATGTCACAGCTAACCTGGTGGCTGAACTTTGTGATTTTGTCCTCACCCACAACTATTTCACATTTGGGGACAATATATACCTTCAAGTCAGCGGCACTGCTATGGGTACCCGCATGGCCCCACAATATGCCAACATTTTTATGGCTGACTTAGAACAACGCTTCCTTAGCTCTCGTCCCCTAACGCCCCTACTCTACTTGCGCTACATTGATGACATCTTCATCATCTGGACCCATGGAAAAGAAGCCCTTGAGGAATTTCACCATGATTTCAATAATTTCCATCCCACCATCAACCTCAGCCTAGATCAATCCACAAAAGCGGTCCATTTCCTGGACACTACTGTGCTAATAAGCGATGGTCACATAAATACCACCCTATACCGGAAACCTACTGACCGCTACACTTACCTACATGCCTCCAGCTTCCATCCAGGACACACCACACGATCCATTGTCTACAGCCAAGCTCTAAGATATAACCGCATTTGCTCCAATCCCTCGGATAGAGACAAGCACCTACAAGATCTCTATCAAGCATTCTTAAAACTACAATACCCACCTGCTGAAGTGAAAAAACAGATTGACAGAGCCAGACGAGTACCCAGAAGTCACCTCCTACAAGACAGGCCCAACAAAGAAAATAACAGAACACCACTAGCTGTCACCTTCAGCCCCCAATTAAAACCTCTCCAGCGCATCATCAGAGATCTACAACCTATCCTGAAAGATGATCCTTTACTCTCACAGATCTTGGGAGACAGACCTGTCCTCGGTTACAGACAACCCCCCAACCTAAAGCAAATACTCACCAGCAACCACACATCACTGAACAAAACCACTAACCCAGGAACCTATCCTTGTAACAAACCCCGATGTCAACTCTGTCCACATATCTATTCCAGTGACATCATCATAGGACCTAATCACATCAGCCATACCATCAGGGGCTCGTTCACCTGCACATCTACCAATGTGATATATGCCATCATGTGCCAGCAATGCCCCTCTGCCATGTACATTGGCCAAACCGGACAGTCTCTACGCAAAAGAATTAATGGACACAAATCTGACATCAGGAATCAAAATACTCAAAAACCAGTGGGAGAACACTTTAACCTGTCTGGTCATTCAGTGACAGACCTGCGGGTGGCTATATTACAACAGAAAAACTTCAAAAACAGACTCCAACGAGAAACTGCTGAGCTAGAATTGATATGCAAACTAGACACAATCAACGCCGGTTTGAATAAGGACTGGGAATGGTTGAGCCATTACAAACATTGAATCTATTTCCCCTTGTAAGTATTCTCACACTTGTTATCTAACTGTCTGTCTGTACTCGGCTAGCTTGATTATCACTTCAAAAGTTTTTTTTCTCTTAATTAATTGGCCTCTCAGAGGTGGTAAGACAACTCCCACCTGTTTATGCTCTCTGTATGTGTGTATATATATCTCCTCAATATATGTTCCATTCTATATGCATCCGAAGAAGTGGGCTGTAGTCCACGAAAGCTTATGCTCTAATAAATTTGTTAGTCTCTAAAGTGCCACAAGTCCTCCTGTTCTTCTTTTTGCGGATACAGACTAACACGGCTGCTATTCTGAAACTTTACTTTCACAGTATTTTCTAGATAATTTATTAAAATATTTCTCTGGGAGACCCAATAGGTAGCATATTGTTTGCAAGGATCTTGTTGTCAGGTGGGAAACATAAAATAGTCTTAAATAACTCATGACCAATAGCAATCAGATGTTTGCAGATGACTTGTCCACTTCCTGGGTCAGGGAAGCCTTTTTGGGATCACCCAAACAAATAGTAACACACTGTTGGTGATTTTGCTGCAGGAACTTTCCAGCATCCAGTCACCTTTTGGGTACCTGTTGGTTCTTTTGTTGGCATCAGTCCTAAAAGTCCTCTTTTTGCACTTCTGAAATCAGAAAATTCAAAAGTGGCTGCTTTTTTTTTTTTTTTTTTAAAGCACACCAATAATGTGATTTTCTGTGAGATACCAAATGGAGGCACTTCAGAACTTTCATTTAAGATCAAGAATGTGTTTTATTTAAAAATGAATTACGTAAGGCTGTAAAATCCTGATTCCTTGCTTTAAGTGCTAATATTGAGACGCGGAAGTTTAGAACCAATTCTGCCCTCAGTTACACCGAGGCTTGACAGAATTTTTTTTTTAAATAATTTTGACTATCAATATCTATTAGCCGAGATGGTGTCCCTAGCCTCTGTGAGAAGCTGGGAATAGGCAACAGGTGATGGATCACTTGATGATTCCCTGTTCTGTTCACTCCCTCTGGGGCACCTGGCATTGGCCACTGTCAGAAGACAGGATACTGGGCTAGATGGACCTTTGGTCTGACCCAGTATGGCCGTTCTTATATTCTTAGGAAAGTAAGTGGGGGGTTAGGGTAGCACTGATAGCAGTGCTGCAAGAGGCTCCCTGCATGGCTGAGGGGCCCAAGACACCCAAGTGAAGGGGAGGCTGTGGTCCCAGTCCAGCAGAGCAGAGACCCCCAGCCAGGTCCAGGGGACAGTCCTGCATACTCCACTTAGGGTGACCGGACAGCAAGTGTGAAAAATCTGCACAGGGACTGGGAGGTAATAGGAGCCTATATAAGAAAAAGACCCAAAAATTGGGACTGTCCCTATAAAATCGGGACATCTGGTCACCCTAACTCCACTGCTGAGTAATTGAGTGGGCCTGTGACAGCACAGCTGCAGAGGACTCCCTGCATGGCCACGGGGTCAGTGACCGCAGAACCCTGTGGGAGCGAGGTCCAGAGGAGTCTGCACTTGCCGACTGTTATTGATGGATTTTTTTTGAGAGCGGGGGTTCTCTTTCTGAGTGTCAGGTGAAATTGACATTTTTCACTGACTAATGATTTTAATCGTATCTTCCCAAGCCTAGTTACACCTGTACAACTCCAAAGACTTCAGAGTTACACAAATGGCAAAGCAAAATTTAGTCCTTAAGGTTAAATTGCTGTCCTAGCTTGGGCTAGGTTTCCCTGTAGATGTAGGACAATTGAAGAATACAAATAATGCTACAAACATGGACAGCAGCTTTTCTCCAGATAAAAATCTCAATTTCAGAGTTACTTACTAGCTGGCGATCTCTTGAAACATGCAGATTTTGAATATCCCGAGCCCTCTGGTTTAGATCTTCCATCAGCATCTTCATTTTTTTATGTTCCCATTCCAGCTGAAATATCCCTTTAGAGAAGTCTTTACTTTCCACCATGCTAGCAATTTTCTTTTCTCCTTGAGCCTGAAAAAGAGATTAATTTTAGCATAATTTATGGATTATGGAATAATTTTTTGCTGTAACAGGATGGACAGGACTCCCAATTTCTAATTTCAGTAATTTTAATGTGCCACACTGCACTCCTTTTCAGAGGCTGGTGTCCAGACAGACTTCATGTCAAAAAAGCTAACAATGTTAGGAACCATCAGGAAAGGGATAGATAAGACAGAAAATATCATAATGCTACTATATAAATCCCTGGTATGCCCACACCTTGAATACTACATGCAGTTCTCGTTGCTCCATCTCAAAAACATACTAGAATTAGAAAAGGTACAGAGAAGGGGAACAACGACTAAGGGTATAGAACAGCTTCGTATGAGGAGAGATTAAAAAGTCTGGCACTTTTCAGCTTGGAAAAAAGATGAATGAGGGGGGATACGATCGAGGTTTGTAATATCATGAATGGTGTGGACGAAATGAATAAGGAAGTGATATTTGTCCATCATATACTACAAGAACTGGGGTTCCCCAATGAAATTAATAGGCAGCAGGTTTAAAACAAAACAAAAAAAGGAAAAAAGAAGAACAGGAGGACTTGTGGCACCTTAGAGACTAACAAATTTATTAGAGCATAAGCTTTCGTGGACTACAGCCCACTTCTTCGGATGCATATAGAATGGAACATATATTGAGGAGATATATATACACACACAGACAGAGAGCATAAACAGGTGGGAGTTGTCTTACCACCTCTGAGAGGCCAATTAATTAAGAGAAAACAAACTTTTGAAGTGATAATCAACCTAGCTCAGTACAGACAGTTAGATAACAAGTGTGAGAATACTTACAAGGCGAGATAGATTCAATGTTTGTAATGGCTCAGCCATTCCCAGTCTTTATTCAAACCGGAGTTGATTGTGTCTAGTTTGCATATCAATTCTAGCTCAGCAGTTTCTCGTTGGAGTCTGTTTTTGAAGTTTTTCTGTTGTAATATAGCCACCCGCAGGTCTGTCACTGAATGACCAGACAGGTTAAAGTGTTCTCCCACTGGTTTTTGAGTATTTTGATTCCTGATGTCAGATTTGTGTCCATTAATTCTTTTGCGTAGAGACTGTCCGGTTTGGCCAATGTACATGGCAGAGGGGCATTGCTGGCACATGATGGCATATATCACATTGGTAGATGTGCAGGTGAACGAGTCTGACATCAGGAATCAAAATACTCAAAAACCAGTGGGAGAACACTTTAACCTGTCTGGTCATTCAGTGACAGACCTGCGGGTGGCTATATTACAACAGAAAAACTTCAAAAACAGACTCCAACGAGAAACTGCTGAGCTAGAATTGATATGCAAACTAGACACAATCAACTCCGGTTTGAATAAAGACTGGGAATGGCTGAGCCATTACAAACATTGAATCTATCTCGCCTTGTAAGTATTCTCACACTTGTTATCTAACTGTCTGTACTGAGCTAGGTTGATTATCACTTCAAAAGTTTGTTTTCTCTTAATTAATTGGCCTCTCAGAGGTGGTAAGACAACTCCCACCTGTTTATGCTCTCTGTCTGTGTGTGTATATATATCTCCTCAATATATGTTCCATTCTATATGCATCCGAAGAAGTGGGCTGTAGTCCACGAAAGCTTATGCTCTAATAAATTTGTTAGTCTCTAAGGTGCCACAAGTCCTCCTGTTCTTCTTTTTGCGGATACAGACTAACACGGCTGCTACTCTGAAACTTTTCAAAAAAAGGAAGTACTTCTTCACACAATGCACAGTCAACCTGTGGAACTCATTGCCAGGGGATGTTGTGGAGGCCAAAACTCATATCTGGGTTAAAAAAAGAATTAGATAAATTCCTGGAGGATAGGTCCATCAATGGCTATTAGCCAAGATGGTCAGGGATGCAACCCTATACTCTGGGTGTCCCTAGCCTCTGAGTGCCAGAAGCTGGGAGTTGATGATGGGACGGATCACTTGATGATTGCCTTGTTCTGCTCATTCCCTCTGAAGCATGTGGCTTTGGCCAGAAGTCAGAAGAGAGGATACTGGGCTAGATGGACCATTGGTCTGACCCAGTATGGCCATTCTTATGTTCTTTTTTATGGCACTTGTTGTCTTTTGGTGACACTTTAAATTAACGCAACTGCTTAAGCCTTGTATCCCAGATGAGGGTGAAACAAACTGCAGTCAATACCTGTCTGTTCTCCCACCTTATATAAGTGCTACGGCCCAGGTTTTTAAAGGTATTTAGGCATTGCTGAGCACAGCCTTGCAATACACCTAACTAATTTAGGAGCCTGTCAGTCTCAAAGGTGATTTGGGCACCTAAATCCCATCAACTGTCAATGGAATTTTAGCTCCTAAGTGCCTAAATCCTTTTTGGAAATGACATTGAGGCTCCTAAATCAGGTAGGCATTGCAATGGTGAGCATAGCAATGCTTAAATACCTTTAAAAACGTGGGCCTAAGCATCTTCCCTCTACAATATTTGAACTTCTCCCAGTGTCAGGTATTTTGCAGTTACCACTGAAGGTTGTATGCGGTAGAAATAAAAAACAAGTTTTTATGCAGCTGGGATGGCAAGAAAATAACCTTTACTGTGAGTATGAAAAATGAAATGTGCCATGTATGATCCCACAATTTCACCTTTATATTAAAGGAGAATCACTTAATTTTGGGAAGTTTCACTGTAACCCAACATTCAGTTACCTGACATGACTGCACAACTGGGGAATGTAGGCGTGGTATATAGGATATTAATTCTCTACATACACCATGTACAGAATGGACATAGTGCTTAAAGATGCTGCCTTTCCACTGATCAGGATGTCATTGATCAGTGCTCAGGATAGTAGCCTTTATATTAGAGATGTTACAGAACTCATCATAGCTTCAAGGACCTTCCAAAACGAAGATGACAATTGAGCCCATTGGTATATGGTAGTGCATTAAAAGAGATTAAATCATGTATTACAGCCATGTCAAACTAGATAAAAGCTGCTGTCTCCAAAGGAAAATCCATTCATTTAAAGCCCTTAATTTCCTCCCGAAAATGTAAATTACCCGGATTGTGCAATTCAGTTCTTCAATAACACTCTTGTGAAGGAGAATAGCGTCAGTATAATCTGGTATTAGCTCAGCAGCACTCTCCAATTCCACCTGTCCTTGTTTAAGCAGAAATTGGATAGTCAAATCCAATTGAAACCTCATCTTCTCCTCTCGTAGCCTAAAATTGCAGAGAACCAATAGCAGTTTTTAGTGATTGATAAAATGCTTGTATTTTACATCTCTATGATCAGAGGGTAACAGAAAGATTAGGAAATCATCTGAAAACCAAAAAAGGTCACTCCAATTTTCATAATTCTTTGTGTTTGCTAATGACCAAATGCATGTTTCAGCAAGGGTTTTCTCCCTCACACCCTGTTTTCTCTTATTTGCTCCTACAGTGAGTGCTTCTTTCCATAGTATCAGAGGGGTAGCCGTGTTAGTCTGAATCTGTAAAAAGCAACAGAGGGTCCTGTGGCACCTTTGAGACTAACAGAAGTATTGGGAGCATAAGCTTTCGTGGGTAAGAACCTCACTTCTTCAGATGCAAGACTTGCATCTGAAGAAGTGAGGTTCTTACCCACGAAAGCTTATGCTCCCAATACTTCTGTTAGTCTCAAAGGTGCCACAGGACCCTCTGTTGCTTCTTTCCATACAAACTGTGTTTTGTCTTCCCTGTCAGGTCAAGCAGAATTTAAAAGGGAGAAAGCCCCTACTGAACAAACAAAAACTTTATCAATAATTGTAAAGGAATCACAGAAACCTCCCCCACCCTAGTCAAGTACATTTCTTTTTGTATAAACTATCTTGTTGGAGTTTGTTCCCAAATAACACTCCCAACTAAAAGGCGGTGAGAACCAGATGGTGTAGTAGTAGCTGATAGAATAAGAAAAATACGGCGTTACGCGTTTGAAACTCTCATTGAAGTCAACGCTCTTTCAGAATTGGGCTCTACGTCTCTTAGATGAGTTTTAGAGAAATGTGTGATACAGTACAGAACTGTACACTTCTCACTAGCCTTTTAATTCTGTGTCAGCAGAGTGCTAAAGTGTAGATGAATGTGAATGTAAGAATAATAAGCAAAATTACATATTGAGTTCATTTAAAATTTTTTCAATGTCCATCCTTATCTTCTCATCATCATCCATCCTTTTCTGGAGAAAGGCCTGCATCTCCGCTAGCGTCAGGGCTTTCCGTTTCACCTAAGCAAACAACATCACAACGACTTGAACACACTGAACTTTGCAAATGTAGAAGAAAACCTTTAATGGTAGACAGACTTTTGCTCATTCTTCACAAGAACAGATTTTTAAGAGCTGGATGAGGGAGCAAGCTACCTTCCTGACTCCCATTAAAGTCCATGCATGTCCACAGTTTTAATCCTTACCTGCTCTTTGAAAGTTTACCCTTTACTGATGCATATTTTGTTCCTTTGAAAGGAAGGTCTCATTTCCTTCTCACTTCAGCAAAGCAAAGTGGATCTTAGCTACATCTTTGGATATTTAAGGTTTACATCTTGGTGACATTAACCTCAACTAATAGTGTAACAGGGCTTTCTATCAACATGTTATTAGGATTTGCTCTTGATGCTCTAGGAAGGAAGAAGCGTTCATCAGGGTAAACAAATGCAGCAGATGTACATGTAGGTTACAGATGCAGAATGGTATAAAATGCCTTGATGATTTGCTTTTGTTTTGGTGGGAATGGGGAAGAAGAATGAGAAGGGATCCTTTGAGACAGCTCCTACTTCCCACTTACTTTCTTTAGAGGAGAGCAGGATGTGGCTTCCTCGAAAGCCATTCATACTGCTCTGTAGCTGCTGGAAGAGGGAGCTTTGCTAAAGAGTGATGACTACTACACTCTGGAAGTGAGCTAGGGACTCACAGATCACCTACACCGTGCTGCCAGTTGCTTAGTCCTCAGAACTTGATGCACTGGGTTAAGATCCCAAAGCATCAAAGAGTATATTCCAAACAGTAAATCAACAGCAAAATAAACCTGATGGAAATCACTTGACGTACCAGCTGTTCGCCTTCCACTTTTGTTCGTCTAGCCAAACAGAAACGTTCCCAGACAGGCAGGTCTAATCCCTCAGGCATGTTTTCAGGGTCATCCATTTCATCTATGGCTTTCATTAAATGGGCAAGTGCCTCTTTGTAAGCTCTGGCTGAGCCTGGCCGATCTCCATAAGGGTTAGCAGTGTCAAGGTGCATCTTGATCTTCTGGGCTCTGGTGTCATCAACCATGGCATACATAGTAAAATAAATATTTTATCTTTCTTCTTCCTCGCTACATAGAACAAGGTCTTGTAGCACTAAAAACACTTCACATCACTCTCTTAATCTCTTGCAGCATGCAACCAGGAAATATTATTTAAAACACATAAAAAGACATGTTTTGGGTGGTTATTTATTAATTATTATAATCATATTTTAAATAGCATATGTAATGTGGGTAGAGGAGAAGATTGCTTTAAAATGTCTGTCAGTCATCCATATGATAGCTGATCATCAATAATGGTTAATGACCATCGTCATTACAGAGGTGCAGTTTTAAAAACAGTTTAGCAGTCAATGGCCTACTGCTAACTAAAATACTTCACAGAGCTTAGAAAATAGAATCTCCCCTCCCATCATAAAGGTAAAAAATAATAACATGTAGAAAATGGTTTGAGTCAAAGGGGAATTTTACCTTGGTCGGCGTTTGTAAAGTTTGAAAAGATGATCAATGTGATGCACCGGGACATCAGAAAATTCCTTTTTAAAGCCACGTTCCAGAATCTAGCAGGAAAAAAACACAGCAAAACATCCCCATGCACTATCCTAGAATTATAGACTAATGATGAGGCATGCTACAAGGTGGTAGGTGGAGTCGGGCTATTTCATAGATTGCCTCTCTCAGAGATGACAATTTACCATGTCTGCTGTGCTTTTTAAAACACAGAGAAGGGTCTACAAAAAGTGAGACTAGCTGGTTAAGCGTAGATAGTGGTCTTGGCATTTTGCAAGGGACACAGTCCTTGCCCAAGAAACTTACTAAGGCCTGATCCTGATCTAGCGAAGAACTTAAGCATCTGAGTATTCCCATTGACTTCAGTGTTTCATCAATCCGTATGGAACTACTCAGGTGCTTAAGTGTTCTACTGAACTGGGGCCTAAATACTATATATTCTGGAGGAGGTGTAGCACTGAACCTCTTTTTATTTTTTCTGCAATTGCATCTGCTTGAACATATGACTAGGACTCTTACTTTGTCTTCAGCTGCTAAGTTGTCATAGGTCTCTCTGTAAGCATCAACTTGTGCTCGTACAACCTGGACCTCCTCTGCAGTACTGAGCTGTAACAAAACCAGATGGATTTCAGTAACAGAACTGAAAGTAAACACAGCTGTTGGAATGCTATTCAAACATATTACACATGCCGAAGAGACGTCTTTTCTCAGCTTAAGATACAACAATTGGGTTAAATTCACCTCTGGTGTAACATGCTCCTAAGCAGACACTGCAGACAGCACTCAATATGTCATATGCCTGTCTGATCTCTAAACTGGATTCCTGTGAGGCTTTCTATATGGGGCTACCTATAAAGACCACAAAGAAGGGTCAGCAGGTGCAAAATTTAGCTACCCAACTGCTTAATGAGGTTGGTCATAAGAAGCACATGATTCAAGTGCTCTATAGACGGCAATGGCTTACTATGCAATTCAGGGTGCAATGTAATGTGTTGACAGTGGTCCCTAGCTACCTGAGAGTCTGCCTCTCTCCCTGAATAGCATGACAGGTGAGATCAACTAGTGCAAGAGGTCCCTAGGTTTGCACATCTGTAGAACTGGTCCAACAACAGATTAATAGGTGAGCATCCAGGACAAAGCAGTCAGAATTTTCATTCTAGAACATTTGTAGTCCTGAATATACTTGTGTATAAGTGCAGAAACCTGTTTGTTTTGAACTCCAGTCACTATGTTGGCTTATGCATGGCTTGTCAGTGGTGGGCAAACCCCGACAACTTCAGTTTCAGGAAATTAATTCAAATTTCTCCAAATTTACCACTTTCTTCTTTAAGAAAGACGGCAACATTAGATATCCTTTTGTGCAAGGTTCTTGTAGCAAAGGCATTATCAGTGCTACCAGACAAATTATAGACTGCCACAGGATACTAAAATTGTGTATTTGATGGATAGTGGCATGCTTTCCTCAGGGTATGGAAATTTACACATGTAATTCCAGACAAGCTGGGAGAAGTGTATACCCAAGAAGATGTGTCTTTATTACAGGAGTCTTCTGCCACCCTTATAAAAAAAAAATAGATCAAGGGCTGTGTAAATCATGGGGGAAATTATTTGTAGCAGCTTGGGCAACATTTTTATTTGTAAAGAGCAGGTTCCATATGAAAATGGTTGGAGTCTTACAGTCCAAGTACTGGACTCACCTTCTCCTTCCGCTTCTTGTCAAGGAAGTGATTCAGTCCAGCTTCTCTTGTGCTCAGCTCTTCATCCAACAGCAAAGAGTAAAGGAGATTGTTTATTTTGAGTTCCTCCTGTGGGAAGATTGTAAGGAGAAAGATCAACATTCTTGCGGCTTGGAGATGGAGATAAGAAATCCAAGATCTCTGCCTTACCTGGTATATGACCATCTCTGATTTAACTTTCCGCTCAAAGAGCTTGCTTACGGTGTCATCAAAATTTTGTGTTGTTTCCTGAATGGAGGTTTGAAGTTTCTTCAATTCAGTTTCTAGTGTCTGGGGGGGAAAGGGAAGGAGGAGTATTAAAGCTAAAAGAACGTGCATGCTTTCAAATGTGTGAGGGGTGGAGAGATGCCCAGCTAGTGAGCACTTGGGTAGGGACCGTCTTTGTGTTCCATGTTTGTACAGTGCCACTCTGGTCCGTGACTGGTGCTCCTAGGTTCTACCACAATACAAATAAATAAAGTAAATAAATAAATAATATAATACAGTGATGACATATCTAGAAAACAGACAATAAAAATTGACAATGGCTCATTTATGTACATCATTAGACCATTCCCCTTCAAAAGCCATGAATGCCAGCTTGACTATCTTCTGCTCAGGTGGAAATCCAAAGTTTACAAAAAAACAAATTTTAGACATGCTGGTCTGACAATATAGGGACCGTCTTGTGAGGTGCCGAGTTCCTTCTACTCCTGCTGAAGTTAATGGGAGCTGAGAATCAGACCCAAACCTAGTCATTTAAATCAAAACTTTAAAGTGTGTGGCTATAGGTTTTTTATTTCATTGTTTAAAAAGAGATTACGTAAAATACCTTTGACCATTGACTTACAATGAAACCGAGGAGCCTAAAAATGGGACTCAGGAGCCTATATCACTTAGGCACTTGAAAATATAACCCAAAGATTAGTTTTTATTCCAGTTAGCACTACTGAGCTGAGAAAGCTGTTTCAGAATTAGCTAGGTTCTATTTTAAACCATCAAATTCAGCTAAATCCTGGGGAGTCATTACATTGTTGATAGTATTACAGACAGAAGGAGCCCAGATTTGTTTAAATCTGGGGGAGGGATAGCTCAGTGGTTTGAGCATTGGCCTGCTAAACCCAGGGTTGTGAGTTCAATCCTTGAGGGGGCCACCTAGGGCAAAATCAGTACTTGGTCCTGCTAGTGAAGGCAGGGGGCTGGACTTGATGACCCTTCCAGTTCTAGGAGATAGGATAGGATATCTCCATTATAAACCAGACATGATGGGTATTGGAGTGTGCAGCGCTTCATAGGATCAAGCCCTTTATTTCCACCACCACATACAAGTTGTATTTGAGTAAAAAGTATCAGAGACAATGTTATAAGATAGTAGAAAAAGAAAGGATCTTTCAGCCAAAAGGACCCAACAAATGACACATTTGGAATGAGGGTGTGGCAAAGCTGACTGTTCTGCTGCCCAAATTCCTCTTTGAAGAATAAAAATTGTGAAATTCTGTGCATCTGATATCCACATGCCCTGCAGCTCTGTTAATGGAATTCCAAACATCTTTCTGGAAATATTTGTACATTTGTGATGGAAAGCAATAAAGCAGTTTAATCAGACTTGGAATGTGCTAGTTATCACAGGTAAACCTCGTCTTTTCTGCTTCAAGTTGGGGCTTCTACAATGCCACAGGTAACTTTGTTAATTTTTAACACTTATTGGCATTTTTATTAAAATAAATCTGGGTTTTCCTCCCTTAAGAAACCAAGAGGTCATATCAATAAATCCTGAGAAAAATAAGAAACTGTGTTTAAGGACCCTGAACAAAATCACCCCGTCTCATTTTATTTTACCTTTCTGTATTTTTCCCTTTCTTCATTCAGCTCCTTAACTTTTTTCTCATATTCCTTGAATACTTTCTTTTCTTCTTCATTCCAAAGGGCATCAGGTTTAGAAACAAAAGGAGGTGGGGGAATCTCCTGAAGATATCAAAACAGCCATACAATTCATGAGCAACATCAATTCTCCATTAAAGATCACCTAGGAAAAGAACCTACAGCACCAGTAATAAACCTCCCAAAGTTTATTCTGAGCTTCATCTTAGTAGCAGCTGGAAGAACTACACAAGCCTTGGGCCCAAAGATTGTATATCTCTGCTTCTCTGATTTGGCCCTATTTTATGTTCCTTGACTTCCTGGAGTAACACCAGTGTTGAACCTGCAGCATCTGCATGGGACGGAGCACTAACTACACCTCCTAGCAGCACCAATGGTTATGGTGTGAGTAACATGGCCATTTTTGCTTCCATTCTCTCTCAAAAATAAAAATACAATAAAATACAAGTGAAATTTTACGGCAAGCTCAGTACTACTATTATTGCTAAAAGATCAGTTTTTCCATTACAAATCCCTTAATTAACTCCTAAGCCAAGATGAACTTTCATTTCCTGAAAACACATCAGCTTTGGACAGAGTACTTGGGTCTCTTTTGCCTTTTCACTCTAGAGCACCATTTTACTTTGACAGCAGATGTTTTCTCCCTCTATCATTGCATCAGGCTTCCTTTGCTGTAGAAGGTAGAGCGAAGCAGCCTCTCCTAAGATCAAGGCCAAAACCCGTTTAGGAAATAGCCATTAAAGAAGTAATACCAAGTCAGGTATCTATACTTGCTACTCACTCTACAGCACTAGCACGTCACCTCTGAAGCAAATGAAGCCGACACACTAAATTCCTATGGTCACTGCTTAATCTGGGTCTCCTAGAATCATCTGATTTGATAGTGGATTGATCTTCCCATCCATTCTCCTGTACAGTGGAAGGACTGATTCAATGTCCCTAAATCATCCCTGTTAGCAAGGTGTAGTCTTGCCTGGAATAGCTCCAATTATAAGAGTTCCACAACCTCTTGGGTTATCTTGTTCCATTGCTTAACTCCTTTAGAAATATTTGCACTGCTAGTGAAAATTCATATTTATACAAAAAGATCAAAGGTTTCCCTTTCAACACTATTCTTATGACAAAACATTTTCTCAGGAGTGGTGCTTAAGGCAAATTTTCACCATTTCTCTCCTTTTAAAATACTTGGAATTCCAGTTAGAATTCAAAAATGGTGAATTTTATTCAGTTCTAATCACAACAACTGTTACTTTAAATCAAATGAGAGAAACAACTCACTATCTTCAAGATGTCTTCCTTTTTGACTTCTAGGACTCCACCCATCATGTCAGAAAGGGCACGTTGTCGTGCACTGTTCTGGAAAAGATAAAATGAAATTAAAATGCTACAGAACAGGGTACTTGGGTGGCATAAGCCTTTCACCTCTACGGTGCCAATGAGAATCTGTGATATGTCGCCAGTGAATGAAATGCTGACCTATGTGAAATACATTAGCAATCTCAGTCTGATTTTTTGGTGGACAGATGCCCATTTATCAAGCAACTATCACTACAATGGGCACCCTAGTTTTCTCAGAAGGGATATTCTTCTTAGATTGTTTGCTCATTTCCATTCCATGTCAGGCGTGCACAGTCGCTGGAGATTTTTTTCCTCAGTGGCATCCAACAGATCCTGGTGAAGGCGTCCCTCCTGGCGCTTGGCCCAGTGGACAGTGGGCTATGCAGGTTCAATGGCCTTTTTGGAATCTATGGGGTTTTCCCCTCAGTACCGGGTCTGCTTTTCAGATGCCCATACTCAGTGGTGTCTGAGAGAAGGGCTCCTCTGTCACACTGACCAGCACCCGACCCAGACTTTGGTACCGAGCCCAGTACCAATATTCAGGACTTGGACTACATGATGTGGTCAGTGCAGAAGAAGAGGGGGAAGGCCCCCACCAGTGCAGGCCTCTTTCCCCCCAAATGAAGCAGTTGGGGTTGAGCGGCTTGACGCCTCAGGGCATCTTCAGAGCTCACCAAGAGCTATTGTAAAGGGTGGCTCTGAACCTAAGGCTGGAAGTGGAGGTGCTTAAAGAACCCTTCCAGAGCCTGAGACATCTTGGCCGCAGTGGCCCTACTCCTCAACAAGACTGTTATGGGTCCAGTCAGAAACCAATGGCAGACCCCACCCTCTCTGCCCCCCACTTCAAAAAGAGCAGAGAAAAAGTACTTTGTTGCTGCCAAAGGGTATGGGTACCTATATTCCCTTCCCCTTCATGGATCTCTTGTGGTTGTAGCAGCCAACAACAGAGACAGGCAACGGCTGCAGGGTGCAGCCCCCAAGGCGAAGGATTCAAAGAAGCTGGACCTGTTTGGTAGAAAGATTTATCCTACTGGGGGGTTACAACTCTGCATTTCCAACCTGCAGACAATGCTAGGAAGGTACAACTATAATGTCTGGGACTCCCTGTCAAAATTCAAGGATTCACTGCCCCAGGAGTCCAGACAGGACTTCTGCGGTCTTCTGGAGGAAGAGAGGGCTTTATAGCCAGCCCTCCCGTCCAGGTGGCCCTAAACACAGCTGACATGGCTGGCAGAACTATGGCATCGGCGGTAGTCATGCGAAGGTGCTCTTGACTCTAATCCTTGGATCTACCACCGGACATTCAGCTGTCCATTCAGGACCTCCCGTTTGAGGTAACTTCCCTGCTCTCTGAACAGACAGACACAAAGCTCCACGGCCTGAAGGACTCTAGGGCCACCCTCAAGATTTTGTGCCTTTGTGCTCCAACACCTTTGAGGAAGCACTTCAGACCTCAGCAACCAGTCAGCTTCTCGTCTCCGCCACCACGTCAGGACCCTGTTTAAGAAATGAAGCAGGGATTATAAACACAGGCAACCGCCCTCATCCGCTTCAGCCTCTCTACTGGGCCCTCACAGATATCCAGGAGACTCCAAGCACAACTTCTGAAGGGGCGCCCGAGGGCGTTATGTCACTTCACATACCAGATCCTGCCTCCCCTTTGTTTTCACACTGATTCTCCTACTTCAGCCCAGCATGGTCCCTCATTATCTTGGACCATTGGGTGCTGAGTATAGTGGAGGAAGGTTTCAGAGTAGCAGCCGTGTTAGTCTGTATCCGCAAAAAAAACAGGAGTACTTGTGGCACCTTAGAGACTAACAAATTTATTAGAGCATAAGCTTTCGTGGACTACAGCCCACTTCTTCGGATGCATATAGAATGGAACATATATTGAGGAGATATATATACACACATACAGAGAGCATGAACAGGTGGGAGTTGTCTTACCAACTCTGAGAGGCCAATTAAGTAAGAGAAAAAAACCTTTTGAAGTGATAATCAAGCTAGCCCAGTACAGACAGGTTGATAAGAAGTGTGAGAATACTTACAAGGGGAGATAGATTCAATGTTTGTAATGGCTCAGCCATTCCCAGTCCTTATTCAATCCTTTGTTGATTGTGTCTAGCATATCAATTCCAGCTCAGCAGTCTCTCGTTGGAGTCTGTTTTTGAAGTTTTTCTGTTGTAAAATAGCCACCCGCAGGTCTGTCACTGAATGACCAGACAGGTTAAAGTGTTCTCCCACTGGTTTTTGAGTATTATGATTCCTGATGTCAGATTTGTGTCCATTAATTCTTTTGCGTAGAGACTGTCCGGTTTGGCCAATGTACATGGCAGAGGGGCATTGCTGGCACATGATGACAACTCCCACCTGTTCATGCTCTCTGTATGTGTGTATATATATCTCCTCAATATATGTTCCATTCTATATGCATCCGAAGAAGTGGGCTGTAGTCCACGAAAGCTTATGCTCTAATAAATTTGTTGGTCTCTAAGGTGCCACAAGTACTCTTGTTTTTTTAGTGGAGGAAGGTTACACCCTTCAGTTTTCTTCCACCCTCCCACCATCCCTGTCCCTCTTCAGGGACCCTCCTCATGAGCAACTTCTAGTCCAGGAGGTGCAAGCTCTCCTAGGGGTCATGGAGGAGGTGCCTCAGAACTTGAGAGGGAAAGGGTTTTCTCCCATTATTTTCTAATCCTGAAGGCCAAAGGGGGTCTCTGACCCATCCTAGACCTGCATTGCTTCAACAATTATCTAAAGAAACTGAAGTTCCGCATGGTCTCCCTGGTCTCCATTATTCCCTGCCTGGATCCAGGGGACTGGTACTCTTCCCTCGACTTGAAAGATGCCTATTTCCACATCTTCATTTTTCAGGGCCACAGAAGGTTCCTCAGGTTCATTGTGAATCTGACCCACTACTAATTCATCGTCCTCCGCTTCGGCCTGTCAGCAGCCCCTCAGGTTTTCACAAAATGCATGGCAGTGGTGGAGGCTTCCTCAGAGGTGAGGGGTACGTATCTGCCCTTTCTTCGATGACTGGCTGATCAAGTGCTGGTCCAAGGCCTATGTGAGAGCCAGCTTCTGCCTGATCCAAGCTACCTTCTGAGCCCTGGGGCTATTGATAAATGAGCAGAAGTCACCTCTTGTTCCCATCCAGAGGATAGAGTTTATTGGTGCAGTGCTCGATTCCACTGGGGCAGAGCCTTCCTCCCAGAGGCTCGCTTCCAGACAATGTCATCTCTGATATAGCAGGTCAAGGCCCACCCCGTCACGACAGCTCATTTCTGCCTCAAGCTTTTAGGTCACATGGCCACATGCACATACATGGTGCAGCATGCGAGACCACACCTCAGACCCCTTCTAGCTTGGCTGTCCTCGATATACTCGCTGATCCATCACCATTTGGACTTGGTGCTTACAGTTCCTGCCCCAGTCCTCGCCTCCCTCGACTGGTGAAGGGATCCCTGGTCGGTAGGCTTGGGCATTCCCTTCATCAGTCTCCAAAACTCAGTATCCCGAATCTCGAATGCATCCGAGCTAGGTTGAGGGGCTCACCTTGAGCACCTCAGGACTCAAGGTCTGTGGTCCCAGGAGGAGCTCTCCTGGCACATAAATGTCAGAGAGCTCAGAGTGGTCTGCCTAGCACGCCAGGTGTTTTTATCCCAGATTGCAGGCACGATTGTGCAAGTTCTTATGGACAACACGGCAGCCATGTTTTACAACACCAGGCAGGGAGGTGCACGCTCTTCCCCACTCTGTTAAGAGGTTATTCGCTTGTGAGAATTCTGTGTGAAGCACTCAATCCAGCTTGAAGCGTCTCACCTTCTGGGAGCCCAGAACAATCTGGAAAATCACCTCAGCAGATCTTTCTCCTCTCACCACGAGAGGTTCCTTTGCCCTGATATAGCCAGGATCATTTTCCATTCGTGAGGGACACCCCTCATAGACATGTTCACAATCAAGCAAAACAGAAAGAGACAACAGTTTTGCTCTCTGTCTGGGTGCAGCCCAGGCTCACTCACAGATGCCTTCCTGCCTCCTTGGACAAAGCATCTGTTCTGTGCATTTCCTCCCATTCCTCTCATGCATAAAGTCTTACTCAAAGTCAAGCGGGACAGAGCAAAGGTTACTCTCATAGCCCCAGCGTGGCCACACCAGCCCCGGTTCAGCACATGATTGGACATGTCAGTAGTGACCCCATTGCCATGTCCTCCCCTCCCAGACCTGATCTCACAAGATCACGGCCGATTGCTCCACCCGAACCTCAAGGCCCTCCACCTGACCATGTGGAAGCTCCATAGTTGAGCTGGCTGGTCGGAGCATGTCCACCAGGTATTGCTAGGTAGTAGGAAACCATCTACTAGAACAGGAGTCGGCAACCTTTCAGAAGTGGTGTGCCGAGTCTTCATTATACACTCTAATTTAAGGCTTCGCGTGCCGGTAATACATTTTAACGCTTTTTAGAAGGTCTCTCTATAAGTCTATAATACATAACCAAACTACTGTTATATGTAAAGTAAACAAGGTTTTCAAAATGTTTCAGAAGCTTTATTTAAAATTAAATTAAAATGCAGATCTTATCAGTTTAGTGTGATCCTTGTCCTTGCTTCTCCTTGCTGAGTTTTCCAAAGTCTGGCACGTATTTGGATACTTTAAGCTGCACACAGGCTTCTGAGTGATCAGTTGTTAACTGGGTCCGAGAGGGACAGAGGACAGATTTCATGTGTGAAAATACCTGTTCACACAGGTATGTGGATCCAAATGCTGAAAGCATTGCAAATGCAATTTTCTTCAAACAGTTAAATTTCACTGGCACGGTCAGAATAGAGGCCCCAGGATCTCTCTCGGTAGCTTCAAGTGCGCTCCGCAGATCCACAAACTTTGATGTCCACAATTCTGAGCTTTTTAGCTGAATAAGTTGCATTTCAAAATCTTCAACACCCATCCACTGAAATACAGACAAATCCAAGTCGCTTTCGTTGAACTTTTCAGGTTTAATTAGAAAAGAAAGCATTGGGCCAAATCGCTGGAAATCTTGAAATCTGTCAGAAAATTCTGATTCCAGTTCTTGCATGTACCTTCCAATCTCATGGACACTGACAGTGCAACGTGTCGATAGCTCTTTTATGTGT
This sequence comes from Chrysemys picta bellii, assembly GCF_011386835.1. Lineage (NCBI taxonomy): Eukaryota > Metazoa > Chordata > Testudines > Emydidae > Chrysemys > Chrysemys picta. The sequence goes on along the minus strand of NC_088797.1, from coordinate 123,415,077 downwards.
TGGAAGTAGCGGAAAGTAGAAGTTTGAATATCCCTGGAAAAAACTGCTAGTTTCACAACAAATGCTTTCCAGGCTTCATAAAGATCCAGAACTGTTTGCCCTGCACCCTGGAGACAAAGGTTGAGTTCGTTTAGGTGAGCAGTAATATCCGTTAGAAACATGAGCTTACACAGCCATTTGTCATCATCCAGTTCGGGGTAGTTTTGTTCTTTTTCCGACAAAAAGGCCTTGATTGCCTCAAAACAGTTTACAAAGCGCACCAAAACCTTGCCACGACTTAGCCACCGAATGTTGCTGTGAAGTGGGATGTCATTATAAGCACTGTCCATCTCTTCTAGCAGTGCTTGAAATTGTCTGTGAGTCAAAGCAGATCGAGCAACAAGGAAATTCACAATTCGCACCACTGTATCCATCACATTATTAAGCTCTGAATTAGAAATTTTTGCACACAGGTTTTCTTGATGGACGATACAGTGAAATTTGACTGTCGGATGGCCAATTTGATCTTCAAGTAACTTTACAAATCCCTTCTGTTTTCCGACCATGGCAGGAGCACCATCTGTTGTCACACAAAATATTTTTCTGATGTCAACTCTTCGTTCTTCAAAATGGTTTACAAAACTTTCCAGTATATCTTCCCCCCTTTGTTGTGCCATGCAGGGGTTTTAGGCAACAAAGTTCCTCTTGGATTTCATCGGAAGCACAATATCTTGCAACAATTGCCAAACGTGGAACGTCGTTTATATCCACGCTCTCATCAACTGCAACACTAAACAGTGCTGTGTCTTTCAATGCAGTCGTCTGCTTTTCCTAAATGTTTTCTGCCATTTCACTTATGCGTCTCTGAACTGTCCTGGCAGAGACAGGCAGTTCTTTTATTCTAGATGTGATTGTATCTTTATTTGGCAAATCATTGAACAAAATCTCCGAACTGCTGAGAAAAACTTCTTTTATATATTCCCCATCTGTAAATGGCTTTCCGTTTTTTGCAATTCACTTCCTTCTGTAGCTTGATTTTTACTTACACTTAAGCTTTTAAAAACTCTGCTTTGCTTCTCATAGGCTGCTACTGCCTTTTTGATTGATTCAGTCTTGTCTGCTTTGTCAAGAAAGATTTTCTCGTGCTTCATTTCAAAATGTCGTCAAACACTTGATGTGCGACAAACAACACTTTCATAACAGAAAGCACAAATAGCACGGTCCTTCTTTTCAATAAATCCAAATGCGTCTGTCCAAGCAGGCTGAAATGATCGGACATCTAGTTTTGCTTTCTTAGGAGCTGCCATTTTGTCAAATGTTCCCTTCAACTCTCAGTGGGAAAAAAAAATGGCGATAGAAGGCAGGCACAAGGTCAAACGTAGTGTGGTCTAAGATAAGCAATTTTAAGATGGGGGTGCTGAGCTGCATCCCCTCTTGCCTGGTGTGCAACCCTCACTGTCCCAGGCTGGGGACAGTAGGCCACAGCGCGGAGGCTGAAGAGGACTGATCCAAGGCCAGGAGCAGAGCCCAGGGTGGCCTGCTGGGACTCCAGGCCGGAAAGCAGGCTGAGCAAGGGCTGGAAACCAAGATTGGCAGCTGAGGTGAGTGGAGTAGGTGGCTGGTAGGCCTGAGCAGGGCTGGAGGCCTGGACCCTGTCTGCAAGAGCGCCTCCAACCGGAAGCAAGGTGAGTGGAGCTGCGCGGTAGAGACCCCTGCTGGCAAGGGGCCAGCAGCCAGAACCCCAGAGCAGTGACTGGCTCAGCCCGCCGCCAATCTGGGGTTTCTGCCCCCAGCTCCTGCCAGCTGAGGTCTCCGCCCGCTGCCAGCCTGGGGTTCCTTCACCCAGGCCGGCAAAGGGTGCTGAGTGGGACCAGCGGTGGGACCCCGACTGGCAGGAGCCGGCATCGGGAACTCCAGAGCGGCGGGGGGCTGAGCGGCTCAGCCCGTGCCACGAAAAATTGGCACGCGTGCCGTAGGTTGCTGACCCCTATGCTAGAATGACTTACCTTGCCAAGTGGAAGCGTTTTTCCATGTGGTCATCCCAACGAGGCCTCTCACCCGCTAGGTCACCTCTCCAGTCCATGCTGGAATATCTGCTTCATCTGAAACAACAGGGCCTAGCCACTTCGTCGATTAAGGTACACCTAGCAGCCATTTCCACCTTCCACCCTCTGGTGGATGGTAGGTCAGTCTTTTCATGAAATGTCCATACACTTCCTCAAGGGCTCAGAGAGACTTTACCCTCAAATTCATGAACTCATTCCCCCGTGGGACCTAAACCTGGTCCTGTCAAGGCTCATGACCCCTCCCTTTGAGTTGCTGCCATCATGCCTTTTGTCATATCAATCATGGAAGGCCGGCTTCCTGGTAGCGATTACCTCAGCCAGGAGGGTCTCAGAGATCAGGGCCCTTACATCCGAACCCCTGTATACGGTGTTCTTTAAGGACAAGGTACAAATTTGCCCCCACTCCGCATTCCTCCCGAAGGTGGTTTTGCAATTTCATAGTAATCAGGCTATTTTTCTGCCAGTTTTCTTCCCAGAACTGCATAAGAACGTGGAGGAGGAGCATCTTCACATCTGGCCTTCTACATAGAAAGGACCATGCCATTCCGTAAATCCACGCAGCATTTTGTGGCAGTAGCAGACAGGATGAAAGGCCTATTAGTTTCAGCCCAGAGAATTTCATCCTGGATCACTTCCTGCATTTGCATGTGCTATGAGGAGGTGGATGTCTCATCACCTGCCATCTTGACTGCTCATTTGACGAGAGCTCAGGCTTCATCAGCGGAGTTGCTGGCCTAGGTCCTAATCTAGGACATTTTCAGGGTAGCGACCTGGTCATCAGTACATACCTTCTCCTCCCACCATGCCATCACCCAGCAGGCTACAGATGATGCTAGATTTGGTAGGGCAGTGTTGCAAACCACATGTCCATGAACTCTGAACCTACCTCCTTGGGTACCACTTGGGAGTCACTTAACATGGAACAGACACGAGCAAGCACTAGAAGAAGAAAAAACGGCTACTGACCTTTCCATCATTTCTCTTTGAGATGTGTTGCAAATGTCCATTCCACGACCCATCCTCCTTCCCCTCAGTTGGAGTTAGCTGGCAAGGAGGAACTGAGAAGGTGTGGGGCTGGCTGGGCCCCTTATACTGGCGCATGAGCGCACAGCACTTGAGGGTATTAGAGCCAGCCCAACAGATACTACTCCGGCAACTATGCACGCGGTGTGCACACACCTAATGTGGAATGGACATGAGCAATACATCTCGAAGAACAAGAGTTACAGAAAGGTTAGGAACTGTTTTGTCAATGGGTGCACAGGCATGACCTACTTACTCTTATTAGGTGGTCAAGGTGTTGGCAGGTTAGTGTGAGTGAAGTTCCGTTATCACTGCCTATGTTAGACCTATTCTGTGGCCAGATATTTCTTCAAGGCTGGCGCAGATACATCCTTTTTAAAGCCAGAGGGGACTATTGTGATCATCTAGTCTGAATCCTGCAAAACGCAGGCCAAAAAACCTCACCCAAAAATTTCTGCATCAAGCCCATAACTTTTGATTGAGCTAGAGCATATCTTTTAGAACACTATCCAGTCTTAAAATCTGTCAAGCTGACACCTTTCACCAACACTAAATATTTTTTTAAATAGCACCCCTAACTTAAACCCTTCCTTCCTCCATAAGATCTGATTTAGTTGGGGACTGGTCCTGCTTTGAGCAGGGGGTTGGACTAGATGACCTCCTGAGGTCCCTTCCAACCCTGATATTTTATGATTCTATGGTCTCTATTTAGTTCTGATAGTAAAGGGTGGTGAAGTAACTGGACTGTAATATATTTAACTATAATTGCAATAATTCCCTAATGCTAAGTGAGTGGAATGTACCGATACAAAATTAACATTATTAAACAAAATGGAAGATAATGGAATATTTAGCAAGTAAAATACTGCTTCAACAAAAGTACCAGAGCAGCAAGACGTCTTTCCATTTCAATCTTAGCCATCATCTCCGCTTTTGCTCTCTGCTGTGGGGTAAGGTATTTTTCAACTTTAATCTGTGAAGACAAAGAGAATCAGCTCAGGTTTTCCTCTGGGTAGATTCTTTCACAGAACTGACAATGAATTTTTAGAAAAACATAATAATATGGGCTAGCATGCTTATTTCTTTGTATCGCTGCTCTAAGTAATACTCCTCAAAATGTTCACTTTCTTGTGAATATACAGTACAGATTTCTTTGTGCATAGTCCAAAAGCCATGCTCTACACTAATAAAACATAAGCTCTTTCCATTTTTTCTCCTGTAGATTGTGTTTTGTATGTTATGCATCTGGGTTTTGTGGTACACCTCTACCCCATATAACGCAACCCGATATAACACGAATTTGGATATAACGCGGTAAAGCAGTGCTCCGGGTGGATGGGGCTGTGCACTCCGGTGGATTAAAGCAAGTTCGATATAACGCGGTTTCACCTACAATGCGGTAAGATTTTTTGGCTCCCGAGGACAGCGTTATATCGAGGTAGAGGTGTCTTGGAATGGAGTGGACTGGAACATCTCCCTCATCTAACTAATCTAAAACCACACTACTAACATTACTCCCTTCCTTGTATCCCATCACTGACTCCTTTATCTGCTGTAGATTCAAGCACCCTGTGTCCTCACCTTCACCGTTTTGTATTACTCTGCCTCCAGTTATAGTGCAACACTTAAGTCAAACATTAAAAGGCTCAAGTTCTGTTCTAGATCTAGAACCCATGGACTCTGAGTACATTCTACATTTGGCAAAAATACCACCACTAGTGTGTATGTCACACAAAACAAGGTGATGTCATGTGGGTTTCCAGGACTAACATGATGTAGAGGAATGCACGAACCTGAAATGAAAGAGGATCCTGCAACCAAATCTCATTTTGGGAGAGAAGACAGAGAGAAAAAGTGTAGATCAGATGAATAGAGTAGTGCGCGCCAGGAATTCTGTGATGATTCATAACTTGCTAATTGAATTTAGAGGTACTATGCTACCTATGCTTTGACACCAAAGTGACAGATACTAGCATCTGCAAAAACTGCCGATTTGGGATATATTCAGACACTGTACTGAAGGCAGATGATTGCCTATGAAGACATCACATTGAAAAAACAAATGTGTGAAACAACATAAGAGACTTTCACTCTAAGTCCCATCACAATCCATCATAGGTTTGCAGCAACAAAATTGTTACCATCTGATGTCTGTTCAATGACATATATGAAACAAAGTAGTGATCTCAGTCTGGTTTCTAGTGGCTAGGTATCCACTTCACAATTAACACCCTTACTGGTAACTACTGTATGGGACTCAGAGATGAACAGAGAAACTAAACCATGCTCTCTCTGCCACAGAGGTGGGCCCTCCAGGTCAGGGTTGGGGCATGTTGTCCGGTAACGGTAACTGTTTGAGTCTACTGTCCATGCCATGCTGTACATGTTCTATGGATAAACAGAAGGCTTTGTTTTCCAGAGATGTTAGTCTAGCATCTTCACAAGCACAAAATTTAACTTTTTTACAGAGATTTTTTACAAATTTCTTTCCACTCTATAGACAGAATTATTCAGAATCTTCCACCAAAACCTGGAACATCCAAGGTAATGCAGAGTACAAAAAAGGGTGAATGTGTACATGGACACATCAGTTTTATGGCTACTTTCTTTATACTGACATAATGGCTTGAAATGATGGAGAACCAGAGAACTAAGTTTGCACAAGTGGATAAAAGGGAATGATTTATTTTTCAGATACCTCTGAATCCTGGACAGTGAGAGCGTGCTCTGGTATCTCATCATCTGTCAGAGCTGGCTCCCAGACCACCTCCTGGAGTTCGAGCTGTTCTACGATTTCTTGGATCCTCAGGTTCCTTTCCTTTACACGTGCAATCTCCTGCTCCTTCTGTCGAGCAACGGTGTCAAACTCCTTATTAAAGGCAGTTTTCACTTTGTAAATGATGTCCTGAAATACCACACAAGGAAATGGCAACACTGAAAGGGTCACATCCTTCTTGACTGGACACCACTCACCAACAAGTCAGAAGACAGAAAACCAAGTGTGCCTGTGTGTGCCTGTGTGTGTAAACTACCACACCTCCTTCATAATAGCCCTACATGCAAAATTCTAGTTTTATTAAGCATGTGAATGCTAACTGAGATGGGGAAAATGGCAGGCGGAGCTAACGTTTATTTCTTCTGATTTCTTAGAACTATTCCATGCCTTTTCTGATACGTCATACCATCTGGCAAAGCTGCTGTTGTAAATAACACTGTTAAAAATAGATTAAAAAAATTAGGCAAACATTGGTTTCTAACCTGTGAATACATGATTAGAGACTATAAGACAAGACATATACACAAGGCAGCAGAGTTTAGGTTGTGTGGGCAATCTTAATTTTATTTCCTGCTTTTGAGTGCTGTAGTCTGCAAACTTAAAATTGCTTCTGAATGGAACTGCATTATATAGTACATATTTATGCACATAAAGTACCAATGAAATTAGTAAGTGTTTCAAGTGTGTGAAACAAAGCAGAGGCCAAATAATGATTTTTAAAAGCCTGTATTCTAAGTGGATAAAGTCTTTCTTCAGTCTATATAATTTATCTCAATGAAGAGAACTGGATTATTAAGAAGAAAAATATGCATCTTTCTTATTATGCCTATTATGCTAGAATGAAACATAATCAGTGGTTGAATTAGGCTATTCAAAATACATGTTTCAAGATAACTAGCCACATACAATTTGTGTGTAACGATAAATATTTTTGTTCATGATTGTCTAACCTATTTCTGGCATAATCAGTAATATAGCTGTGTGGCAGATGAGATACAATTCAGCAGAAAGAGAAGGTTACTCACCCTGTGCAGTAACTGAGGTTCTTTGAGATGGGGGTCTCTGTGGGTGCTCCACTTCAGGTGTTGGTGCGTCCCTGTGCCTTTGATCGGAGAATTTCAGCAGCAGTGTCTGTCCGGGTCGCACACGCTCAGTGGTTTGAGCATTGACCTGCTAAACCCAGGGTTGTGAGTTCAATCCTTGAGGGGGCCATTTAGGGAACTGGGGTAAAAATCTGTCTGGGGATTGGTCCTGCTTTGAGCAGGGGGTTGGACTAGATGACCCTGAGGTCCCTTCCAACCCTGATATTCTATTACTCCCCATCTCACACTGCTGTCGGTGCCTATCTAGCGTGCGCTAACCAACCCGCCTTGGTTCCTTTTCTACTGTAGAGTCTGGAAATTGAACTCCAAAGTAGAGAGGAGGAGGGGAGGTAGTGGAGCACTCACAGGGACATGGACATCCATCTTGAAGAACTTCAGTTACTGAACAAGGTGAGTAACCTTCTCTTCTTCTTGGAGGAACATCCCTGTGGGTGCTCCACTTCAGGTGACTATCAAGCAGAGCCCCACATTGGATGGAAGGGGCTACAGAGTTGCTTGTGTAAGCGATGATAACACTATAAGACCTAGGAATGCATCCGATCTTGAACTCTGGTCGATTACAAAACACTACGCCAACGTGTGCGGAAGCCCAAGTGGCCGCTTTAAATGTGTCTATGATTGGTACGTTGTTTAGAAAGGTCACTGAGGTTGAAAGTGATCTGGTAGAGTGAGTTCTGATCTCTGATGGGGATTGCAGATTCTTTTGTTGATTACAGAGGTGGATGCACCCAGAGATCCATTTAGATAGTCTCTGTGTAGAGATAGTGGAGCCTTTAGAACATGGAAATGGAAAGCCTCGGAGATTTTCGGAAAAGCTTAGTTCTGTCGAGGTAGAATGTTAGTGCGCACCCAATGTCTAGAGTATGTAGTACTGAGTCCTGCGCGTTTCCATGTGGTTTGGAGAAGAATGAGGGAAGATGGACTGGTTGATTTTATGTAGAAGGAGGAAGACACTTTAGGTAGAAATTTTGGGTGGGGTCTTAGTGTGACCTTGTCCTTGAAAAAGATGGTGTAAGGTGGGTGTGCCATGAGGGCCTCTAATTCGCCCACTGGGTGGGCTGATGTGATAGCCACTAAGAACACCACCTTCATCAGTAGATGCATCAGAGAGCATGTTGCTAAAGGTTTGAATGGGGGTCCGGTGAGGCAGCAGAACGCTAAGTTCAAGTCCAAAGGTGGAGTAGGTACACACACTTCAGGGTCAAATTCCACTGGTCTACAATTTTTGAGAAGTCATCTGCTTCAGAGATAAAATGTGCTATTTATTATGTATTTTGATGTGCTGAATTCAAATATGACAATTAAAACAACTGATTGGCTATTGTTTCTAAGATATTTAAGTTTTTACATTTTATGTCTATATATATTGTGTAGATAGTAGAGTTTTAATCATAAATTGTAAACCTAGGTCTTTTCATGTGTTTATGGTTGCTTTTCATGATAATATTTCACCTGTCCTGTTTATGTAACACTTTAAAAATCAGCAAAAGGGTTATATAAATAAAATTTATTATGAAACAAAAGGCAAAAAACTATTATATACATAGTTTAGTCCTATTCAGTGTCTACTTGGCGCTTCTTGGCTTGTCTCGTGTATTCATTAAATGGAGCATCTCTTGTCACTGTCCAGCAATAGTCTGCAAGCATTGATGGGCTCCATTTGCTCTGATAGCGTTTCTCCATTGTTGCAATGTCCTGGTGAAATCGCTCGCCGTGCTTGTCGCTCACTGCTCTGCAGTTCGGTGGAAAAAAATCTAGATGACAGTGCAAAAAATGTATCTTTAGTGACATGTTGCAACCAAGGCTTTTGTATGCCTTGAGGAGGTTTTCCACCAACAACCTGTAGTTGTCTGCCTTGTTGTTTCCGAGAAAATTTATTGCCACTAACTGGAAGGCTTTCCAGGCCGTCTTTTCCTTGCCACGCAGTGCATGGTTAAATGCATCATCTCGAAGAAGTTCACGAATCTGAGGATCAACAAAGACACCTTCCTTTATCTTAGCTTCACTTAACCTTGGAAATTTTCCACGGAGGTACTTGAAAGCTGCTTGTGTTTTGTCAATGGCCTTGACAAAGTTCTTCATCAGACCCAGCTTGATGTGTAAGGGTGGTAACAAAATCTTCCTTGATTCAACAAGTGGTGAATGCTGAACACTTTTCCTCCCAGGCTCCAATGACTGTCGGAGTGGCCAATCTTTCTTGATGTAGTGGGAATCTCTTGCACGACTATCCCATTCGCAGAGAAAACAGCAGTACTTTGTGTATCCAGTCTGCAGACCAAGCAAGAGAGCATCAACCTTTAAATCGCCACAAAGCTGCCACTGATGTTGGTCATAGTTTATGCACCTCAAAAGTTGTTTCATGTTGTCATAGGTTTCCTTCATATGGACTGCATGACAACTGGAATTGATGGCAAAACATTGCCATTATGCAGTAAAACAGCTTTAAGACTTGTCTTCGATGAATCAATGAACAGTCTCCACTCATCTGGATTGTGAACGATGTTGAGGGCTGCCATCACACCATCGATGTTGTTGCAGGCTACAAGATCACCTTCCATGAAGAAGAATGGAACAAGATCCTTTTGACGGTCACGGAACATGGAAACCCTAACATCACCTGCCAGGAGATTCCACTGCTGTAGTCTGGAGCCCAACAGCTCTGCCTTACTCTTGGGTAGTTCCAAATCCCTGACAAGGTCATTCAGTTCACCTTGTGTTATGAGGTGTGGTTCAGAGGAGGAGGATGGGAGAAAATGTGGGTCCTGTGACATTGATGGTTCAGGACCAGAAGTTTCATCCTTTTCCTCTTCCTCGTCTGACTCAAGTGAGAATGATTCTGGTGCATCAGGAACCGGCAGTCCTTCTCCGTGGGGTACTGGGCGTATAGCTGATGGAATGTTTGGATAATGCACAGTCCACTTTTTCTTCTTTGACACACCTTTCCCAACTGGAGGCACCATGCAGAAGTAACAATTGCTGGTATAATCTGTTGGCTCTCTCTCCAAATCATTGGCACTGCAAAAGGCATAGATTTCCTTTTCCTGTTCAACCACTGGCGAAGATTTGTTGCAGAAGTGTTGCAGCATATGTGTGGGGCCCACCTCTTGTCCTGATCTCCAATTTTGCAGCCAAAATAAAGGTGATAGGCTTTCTTAACCATAGTGGTTATACTGCACTTTTGTGATGCAAAAGTCACTTCACCACAAACATAGCAGAAGTTATCTGCACTGTTCACACAAGTACGAGGCATCTCTGCTCACTTTGGCTAAACAGAAATGTGTCCCTTTGCAAAATCAAACACTGACAAATAAGAGAGCACGACACTGTATGATTTCTAGAGCTGATATAGGGCAATTTGTTCAGCAGAGTGATGTAAGCTTCGTTATGATTGCATCATCCATGACTTCTAGGAATAACATGATGCAATTCATATCATGTATGGCGCAATACCAGCTTCAGATTGCATCATTCATTGTTTTGCCTAAAAAGCAAGTACTGTCCAAACCCAGTCATAGATTTATTCATAGATCCAGTCAAAGATGTATTTTAGTCATTTCTGGTTTAAATTGAGATCCCTTCCCTTATAACTCACTTATCCTCCGCCATTCCCAAGTCAAGGGTCGTATATACTGACCCAATAGCATATCTTGAAAACTAGAGCCAATCAACAATTTTAAGCATCATTTTCGTTCTCAGTGACCCAGAATTAGTAAAGTTTGACTACATTTATTTCAGAAGCATTTTGGCTGTAGAGCAGTGAATTCTTGATACCCGCAAGGAAATGTTTGTGATCAGATGGGCAAATATCAATATCCTGTTGAACTTGTGGTGAAAACATGAATAGCCCGTGAGATGTATCTTGATCGAGCTAATGGAGTGTCCAGATGTCTTTAGTCTTAAAATATAGTCCAATACCAAGGGTAGGGGTGCAGAAATGGCACTAATTTGTTTGTTCTGGCACCATATGTAGAACCTCTTCCATTTGTGAAGGTAAATATTGTGCATGGTTGTCCTTCTACTGTTTAGTAATATGTCTTTAACTTGTTCCGAACATGCTAGTTCATCATGATGGAACCATATAGGAGCCATGCTCTGAGATGAAGTCTCTCCAGGTATGGGTGGTGAACCTGTCCGGCATCCTGTGAGAGAAGGTCTGGCAGAGGTGGAAGGGTGTGTGGTGTGCATACCATCATCTGCAATAGGTACAAGTACCAAGTCTGTCTGGGCCACATTGGGGCTATCAATATGACTTTGGCCTTATTGGTACATATTTTGTGTATAACCCTCGATAACAGAGGGATCGGGGGAATACGTATCACAGGGGTGTTGAGGAGGAAGGCATCACTCAGGGATTGGGGCCCCAAACCTGCTCTCAAGCAGAATTGTGGGCATTTGTAGTTCTGGGATGTTGTGACAAGGTCGATGGATGGGTGACCCCAGTGTTTGAAGAATATGTTCTGTAGGACCACATTGTTTAGTTCCCATTCATGATCCCAGGAAAATTCTCTGCTCAGTGTATCTGCAGTAGTATTTTGATGACCTGGAAAGTCGAGGCTGAGATTCTGACATTGTGCCGGATAAACAATAGTTCCATAGCTTCGGTGCATAGGGAGTGTGAATGCACCCCTCCCTGTTGGTTTATATAAAACTTGCAGGCAATGTTGTCTGTATTGTGACAAAGCCAGGCAGTACAGCTGCAAAAGGGTTCTGGAAGGCCGATATGTTAGCCCTAGAATGTTAAAGGCCCTTTTTCCTACAAGCTGAGAAGGGGTTACCTCAGATCAATTAGGGACACCTAAATCCAATTAAGGGCTGCCTGAGGCCTTTAAAAACCCCTCCTCTGGGCAGAGACAAGCAGGGAGAGAGAGAGAGAGAGAGAGAGAGACACGCTATTGCCAGACTAGTGGCAGCAGGGAAATAAGCTTCTCAGAGTAAACCTGAGAAACCTCTTGTGAGCGGGGTGTATGGTAACATGTAAATAGGCGTCTTGGAGGTCGAGGGCCGAAAACCAGTCTCCCTGTTCCAGTGCTGGTATTATTGTTGCTACTGTGACCATCTGGAACCGCTGGACCTTTACAAATCTGTTGAGTTTTCTGAGGTGTAGAGTAGGCCTCCATCCTCCAGGATAAGGAATGAGCCAGAGACTGCTTCTTTTTCGGTGGCTCTTTAGAAGGAGAAGTTGCTGCTCTTTTCCTTGTTACTTTTTGTGAGGAATGAGCCTTCCTCTGAGAGGAGGGTGAAGCCTCCGGAGAATGCTGTCCAGAGGGGATCTGCTGGCTGGGATCAGATGCCGGGTGCAGAGACTTTGCCATAAGGATACATTTTAGATGCAGGTCTCTGTCCTTCCTGGCAAGCCTTTAAGTTGCTGCAGTGAGAACACTTTTGTGGGATGTGTGTCTCACCTAAGCATCGCACGCATAGAAAAGGACCGTCCGATACCAGGATCGCTTCCTGGCAGGAAAGGCAGCACTTGAAGCCCAGTGAACCAGGCATGGCTTGAACTATGGCAGTTCAGCCCTGAGTGTGAACATGAATTATGGTAAGGGTAAGAAATACATGAAAAAAAATGTATAGAAAAATAAGAGAGGAAGAAAAAGGGTAAGTAAATATAACTAGTAAACAAACAATTAATCTAACTATTCTACACAGTAAATAAAGATATCAGCTATCACACTGCTGGGAGCTCCTCTCAGGCCGAGGATAGTTGAGAAGGAACTGAGGGGGGTCGGGTCATGACTCTTCTCTGAATCCTCTCCAATTTATCAACATCCTTCTTGAATTAAGGGCACCAGAACTGGACACAGCAGTTGCCCCGGTGCCACAAACAGATAAAATAACTTCTCTACTCCTACTTGAGATTCCCGTTTATGCATCCCAGGATCACATTAGCTCTTTTGGCCACAGCATCACATTGGGAGCTCGTGTTCGGCTGATTATCCACCACAACCTTCCAATCTTTTTCAGTGTCACTACTTCCCAGGATAGAGTCCTGCATCCTATAAGTATGGCCTGCATTCTTTGTTCTTATACAGGTATATACATGGATGTTTAGCTGTATTAAAATGCCCAGTTTGCTTGCACCCAGTTTACAAAGAGATCCAGATCAATCTGAATCAGTGACCCATGACTCTCTATTATTTACCACTCCCCCAAGATTTGTGTCATCTGCAAAGTTGATCAGAGATTTTATGTTTTCTTCCAGGTCATTGATAAAAATGTGAACTAGGATAGGGCCAAGAACTGATCCCTGTGGGGCTCCCCCAGAAACACATCTGATAATTTCCCCTTTACAATTACATTTTGAGACCTATCAGCTAAAGTTTTCTAAACAAAATGTCATGTGCTACCAAGTCAAACGCCTTACAGAAATCTAAGTATATTACGTGCATACGATTGCCTTTATCAACTAAACTTGTAATTTCATTTAAAAAAAAAGCAAGTTTGACAGAATCTGTCATCTATAAATCCATGCTGATTTGCATTGATTACATTACCCGCCTTTAATTTCTTATTAATCGAGTCCCACATCAGCCACTCCATTATCTTGCCCAGGATTGATGTCAGGTTGACAGGCCTATAATTTCCCAAGTCATCCTGTTTATCCTTTTTAAAAACCTCACACACTAGCTTCCTTCCAGTCTCCTTGAACTTCCCTGGTGCTCCAAGACTGGTTGAAAAGCATCATTAATGGTCCAGCATGCTCCTCAGCCAGCTTTTTTAAAACTCGCGGATGCAAATTATCTGGACCTGCTGATCTTACAATGCCTCACTTTCGTAGCTTCTGAGAGATACTAGTGGAATGGAAAGAGTGTTATCACCATATGATGAGACTATATAATCTGTGTTTCCCCAAATACAGAACAGAAATATTTATTGAACACTTCTATATTTTTTGCATTATTATTGATAATTCGACTATTTCCATCTAGTAAGGGAACAATATCATTGTCAGGATCTTTTTGTTCCCAATATATTTAAAAAACTCCTTCTCATTGTCCTTAACTCTGCTGGCCATAGATTTCTCCTTGTGTCCCTTTGTTTCCCCATATCAATGTTCTACAATTCCTAGCATATAATTTATATTCATTTCTATCAACTTCCCCTTTCTTCCATTTGCTTTATATTATATTTTAATTTTGTATAGCTACCTTCACTTCCCCTCTAAACCATATTGGTTTTTTTAACCAGCAAAGCTTTCTTCCTCAGTTGTGGGATTGTGGCTTTTTAGGCATCTAGTAAGGAGTTCTTAAATAACGGAGATATCTAGGGATTTAAACAAGGGTGGAGTACTGAGCTGGGAGGAAAAGGAAAACTTTCATTCAGCAGAAAAGTATATTGCTGAGAGAGACTCTAACAGCAACTCTGATTGGCTGAGAACCTGTATATGTGATAGTATCAATGCAATAACACGAATGTATGAAGAGGTCACCTGCAGTAATATGATCTGATTAATCTTCTCCTCCCTGGTGTGCAGGTCCATTTGGTGGTACAAAAGGGAGGTGTCTCCCCCAAACTGAGCACTCAGGCTCCCGATCAGGGAATTGGAGGTGCTCTCATCAGTCACAGCTTCTTCTTCCACCTTCTCCCCTTCCTCCTTAGGTGGTACAGCCTGAGACTGAAACTCAACAATCTCCTTCCGAATCTGAATATCCAAAAACACAGCAGGTTGATCAACTGTATACATTCTTATCTCAGAATCATTTGTGTAGAAAAGACCCCTTAGTCCTTCCATTTATAGCTAATAGGATTCCTAAAAATAATCAGTTCAAGAGGGACAATTCTACAATTAACCCCCTAATTCTAGGATGTAGACGAAATGCTTAAAATGAAATATATTTTTGTACTAAAATAAAGAATGCCTTTTATTTGGGCTAGTAATGGAGCTTAGAAACAAACGCCTACCTGTTTAAGCATAGCTAAGATGTTCTTGAAGAAGGCCCAGAGTTAACATATTTTCCTACTTTTTTGGGGAGTTGGAGGAGTGAGATTGTACCTTAAGATCAGCTGACTCAATCTTCTTTAACTGCAGTACCCTTTCCAAGGCTTCCAACTCTTCTTTACTACGTTCTTTCATTGGGTAATTCGTCACCTTATAGGCTGCATGGAAGCACTTGTAAAATGAGAAAAAAAGGCTAGAATAAAATTTCCCCAGTTAAAACACCATTTAGTTCAGCTGTTCTCCAACAAGTTGGTAAACAGTTACAGTGACTTGGCTTTATTGCTATGAATAAAATTGAGGAGTAATCATAAGGAATAAAAAATATTGGAGGGTCTTGAGAAGTTAAAATAAAGTTGATTTAAATGTCTTCAAAATTAAAAAAAACAACTACACTCAAGAACCTGACCCTGTGCTCCTTACTCAGGGAGTTTTACTGGAATTAGAGTGCAGGATTGAGGCTTAGGTTTGCCCTATCTTTGGGATCGTCTGAGATCTTCTTTTTATTTGTCCAATCATTGGTCTTCTATTTAATTTATAGGCTCAGCTGGGGTGGGAGTTGCCTTTCTTTGTGTTTCTAGCAGCACTTAACAAATAATACAAATATAATAGCAGTTAGCTTTGGTAAATGCTAATCTACTTCAGAAGCTCCTTGTTCTAGCAAGTTGCATAAAGGAATTCTGTAACAAAGTGGAATTTCAGGGTTGCTTGTTTGCAAATCAACACCCAATGCTCCTCCAACTCAGAGCTGCGCAGTTCTCCAAACTCGGAGTGGGGGGTGGGGGGGATATCGAAAGGTTTGTATGTAGAGCTGGGTAAAATTTTTCACATTAATAGTTATTTACTGAAAAATGCAGTTTTGATTGACTCAAAACTATTTGCAAATTGTACCTGATAATTTTGGCTGAGAAAATTTTTTTGAGAGCAACCTTTAGAAAAAATGAGTGAATAGATTACAGTCGATTCACATAATACAAATTAAAAACAGAACAAAGAGCAAAAGTAAATGTTTCTATATATGAATAGATGAAATACTATTTTCTAGCACATTATTAGAACTGTATAACTAGATTCAATTTGACTCCACATCTCCTACCTCACAGATGCGTAATCACTAGACTATACAGTTGTTCTCAGGGCGTCTTTCTTTGGCCCAATGAATATTTAAGCATTCATAGAAAGTGGAACAGGTTCAACAGGAGAGATTCAGAGCAACCCATCCCAGTATAACCCACTCACCTGGCAGGAGAGAGCTTTGAGTTCAAGTTCCTGCTCCAGAATGGGGATTCAAACCTGGGTCTCCCACATCCTGGCCAGGTGCTCTAGCTACTGTGCTAAAGGTTCAAAGCGGGAATGTATGCATACATGTTATCTGAAGCTGGCTCAGAACAGACTTTGCTGACAAATTCCAAACATTTTCAAAACCAAACTGGGTATTTTTCCTGATCTTTTGGTTTTCTGGCTGACCTGAAAATAGTCACCCAGCTCTAGTTGTATGTGTTTTGGGAAGCAGCAAGTTCTTTCCCATATGCTCTGCAAGCCCAAATTGTGGTAAACTTCCTGCATACTTAGCCTCAATACCTTTATGAGTCCCAAACTACAGGGGAAAGTATGAAATAAGGTGACAGTAGAAGTTACCTTAATTGCACGACCTTTTATGGACATGGAGTCCCAGCATTCCTTTTTGATGATGTCACGCAGATAGCATTTAGCTAGATTCTCCATCTGAATCGCCTTCCTTACCTTTTGGGATTTTGGGGAGGAGTCGGGGGGGGGGGGGGAGAGGAGAGGGCGGAGAGAGAAAGAAGTATAGGATGCAAAATAAAGCAATTTTCAATGGGTCCCTCAAGTAAACATCGCAGACATTCTGCATTACTAGTACTCGGCACTAAAAACACTATAGTACTTCGCATCTTCAAACCACACCACAAATATTAAACATTTTACAGCAGAAAAAGGCAGCGAGGTTAAGTGATGTGCCCAAGGTCACTGTGGGAAAGTCAGAGGTTAGAACTCAGTAGTTCTTGGCACAGACCAAGACACAAATTTGTTTTTTGACTGCAAGATCGGTTCAATAACCAACCCGATCCGTTCACTTCAAAGAGATCTTTTGTAATGCTAATGTATGTATTTATTTAATGATAGTGGGGCAATCACATTTAGGCTGCTACTTAATTTAACACCTTACAAACTTTTCTGCTTGGATTTGCTCCTTTCGTGCTCTCTCTCTCTTTGTTCCTACCTAATCCTCTCTCCCTTCCATTCCTATCATTTAAAACATTTTCACGCCATTCTACCATACCCTGGCCACTTCTTGTTCACTCTCCGCCTGCAGCCTTTCCTGTTCTTCGATGTCCAGGTTGAATTCCTGCTGGTCCAGTCTTTCAATATCAGGCACCTGTTCATTTTCATACATCATTTCCTGAATCTGAATTTTATTAAAAAAGTACAAGGAGCAAAAGTGAATTCAGCTGTACATGAATAGAAGGAATACTATTTTCTAGCACATTATTAGAACGGTGTATCAAGGGCTTTTCTACACTTACATTTTAGAGTGCTCTAACTTGCTGGCTCAGGGGGCGAAAAATCACCCCCCTAAGCGCAGCAAGTCTGAACGCTTTAAAGTGCTAATATAGACAGGCTCCGAGCGCTGGGAGCCCCTCGTGGAGGTGGATTACCAAAACTCTCTCCCAGCGCTTGCGCGCGACCACACTCACACTTCAAAGCATTCCCGCAACAGCGCGTTGAAGTTTCCAGTGTAGACGTACCCTCAGATAAGAGCTGTTCTATAAATTACCAAACTTTTAACTACCCTCATGTAGATTTCACAATCTCAGCTGAAGAGGTTTGTATATACATGGAGGTTTATATATATATATAAATATTTTTGTTCCTCTTTCTTTATGCTGGTTTAGATGTGACATTTGAAATTAGTATCTGTGTTCCTTTTAAGAATGATTATTTATTGTACAGCACGCTCAGTATTCTGGCTATGAGCACTTAAAAGAAATAGCTTATTTGCATTTTTGTACGGTTGTCTTAATTCATGTAACTTGAATACCTTTCATAACAGGAGTATGAGTTTGCCAACTTTCTAAAGAAAATTGATTTATTTTGAGTAAAGTGAAAATCACTTATATAAATATTAGTACTAATAAATATCCATTTCTTTTATTTGACAGCAGGCATTTTTAAAGAGACATTGCACAAGATATAGGGCTGACACAAATTACTCCCCTTTTGAAGTAAAAGGGGAACTCAAGTCTGGTTCCTGGTATGCTCCTAGTGCAGCGCACCTATGTGCTATGCCTTGCTCAGGGCTTGTGGCAAATGGAGCCTAGAGCTGGTAGGTATTATTAAAGCATCCGCGGAAGCAAACTAAAGGTGGCAGGTGGAACCAATTTCCGTGGAAGCAATTTGTGAACAGTCTCAAACACTCACAGTTTTACGGAGCTTTTTAATTCCTTTTTTCAGTTCTTTCCTCTTGTCAGCAAACTTCTTGATCTCTTCTTTGATGGCCTAGGTGCAATAAATATATGATTGAAGGAAGAAAGTAGAACAAGAAAAGATATGAAATGACTAAACAGATTATCTATTGAGGATATAAATCACGTAACGTCCTTCCCCCCAATAACACTGAACCAGTGAAGGATTAACAACCAGCAAGCTAGGTGACCCGTAAGCAACTCTTAAGGAGCTATCAAATGGGTATTGCAATGGTAAACAGCACCATTCCTTACAGATAGTTATCAAAGGCATGTTAAGTAGACTAGAATTTTTAATGTTTGCCTGTATTGTTAGAGAAGGATAGATGCTAAGTGTATTTGTCTGTGTTTACCTATATCTTGTTAAAAGAAGAACAGGAGGACTTGTGGCACCTTAGAGACTAACAAATTTATTAGAGCATAAGCTTTCGTGGACTACAGCCCACTTCTTCGGATGCATCTGAAGTGGGCTGTAGTCCACGAAAGCTTATGCTCTAATAAATTTGTTAGTCTCTAAGGTGCCACAAGTCCTCCTGTTCTTCTTTTTGCGGATACAGACTAACACGGCTGCTACTCTGAAACCTTATATCTTGTTAGAAGTTTAACAATGTAACCAGATTAGTTTGTAGATGCTAATTCCCTTTCACGTCTTAATTGCATTATATTATGCATGCGGATGGTTCAGTTAACCTTAAGATCAAAGATGTAAAACACTGCAAGAAACTAATAATATTATTTACATTGTCTTCATCTTAATGCTATAATGAAGTACCGGCTAATTGGATTATGTGAATGAATGCAATTAATTTACCGGTGTATGCAGAGTAAACAGATGATTAGCTTCAAAGCAATAATCCTGCTGTGACAAGAGGCTTGTCAGCTTGCTAGGGAGCTATAAAGGATAGCCATAGGCTTGATCCCGCCATTTCAGGTCTGCTTAAATTTTAACAGGGATGGTCTAAAAAAACCCATTGACTTTGGTCTCCAGGATTACCCTGGAATTCTCATGGAAGAACTTGAACAGATGATACTCCTGGACCACCTATTGGACTATAACCTTTTAATTTGATTCCAGAAAGACTTTTAAACATCAGCAGCCGCACCGTCTCTGCTATGAAATTGACCTAAGGACTTTACCCATATTTGTATGTATATTAGTCTTTTAACCTTTTGCAACTCTTTTCTTTCTTTTCCTTTTATTATTAAAACCTTTAGTTTTAGTTACTAAAGGATTGGCATCCTATTGGGTAAGATCTGAGACTCATATTGACTGGAGGATCCATGTCTGATCTTTTGGGACTGGTGAACCAGGTTTTCAGTAACCACTCACTATATTATATTTGGTTGTCTGGATGGAAGTTAAGGGCTGGAATGCTTAACGGGGACTGGATTTGGCTTCCTGGTGACCAGTGTGGTATTACAGACGCTGTTTTGTTACTGGCTTGGTGAATCTAATTATAGAATAAGCCACCAGTTTTGGGGACTGGCTGCCCTATTCCTTGCAGTGTGTCCCGAGTATGCCATCCTCAGTGTGGCCATCCAGGCACCCAATCACCCCCCCCATGGGATTATTGATTGCAAACAACAAACAACACCCAAACATCTTGTTGGACCCAATTCTGTAGCCCTTATTCACAGGAATAATCCTAACTCACAGGAGAACTCCCCTTGAAATTAAGAGGATTGCTCATGGCAGCAAAGATTTTTTTTACCTGGGGCATTCCAAGCTACCAGACTCGTCTCTCAGGTGGTGGAAGAGGGAACCTCATACATAGGATGGGCTGTTCAGAATATACTGAATTAGTAGCCATGGGACCTACAGTTGTGAGTCGGGTTAACTACCACTCCACGTAAAAAAATCACTAGTTATTGAAACAATCCAGCTACAAAAATCTGTTTGAACTAGTCAATTTGGAGGAGATTATGGAATCCGACTGGCTTTTTGGAATCAAATTGACAGTGAATGAGTCTGAATGGAAGAATGAAGGCGGTGGACAAAACCTGTGAGGGACTTCATCACCTGAAACAAGAGATGTGAGCAGTTAAAATTAAAACTAGAATTGGGCGCTGGAATGTAAGAACCATGTAAGACAGTGGCAAATTGAGTCAGGTAGTCAGAGAAATGACTCAGTTTAATACTAGTATTCCTGAAGTGGAGCAAAATGAGATGGGCAGGTTGTGGAAGACTCCATTCAGAGGGCATCACAGTACTCTGTTTAAGGCAAGATGACATTGACATAGAGTACAAATACTCCTCAACAAAAAGGCAACACGTTTACACCAGTCAATTCACAAATTATAAGGGCATGTTGTATTACAATCACGCTAAAACAACTATCATCCAGTGTTACACACCTACCAGGATCCTGATGGACAAGTAACAGATATTCTACAACAAGTTGCAAGATGTACTAAACCAGGTTTATGCTAATGATGTTATTTTGGTTCTGGGTGTTATGATGCCCAAGTTGGTTTTGACAACTTTGGATACAAACGTTTTACACATTTAAAACCTGGAATTAAGGAACGGACAGACAACAGCAAAAGATGCATTAAACTGTGCAGCATGTATAATCTATGTATTGAGGGACACTTTTCCCTCATCATAGAAAACACAAACTAACATGGAAGTCAAATGATGAAATGACTGAGAAACAACTGGATCACATTGCCATCAGCAGACCGCAGAGAAGATCGTTGCTGGATATTCGATCTTTTACAAGTGCTGATGTAAGATGTTACCAATACGTTTTCATCTGAACAGTTAGCTTGTCTTTTTAGCTTTATTCCAAGAAGAAAAGAGAGATGGTATTTGATGTGAAGAAGATGTTTGACCCAGAAATCAGGAAGGTTTTAAAAATCCAGCTCATAAGGGGATTTCAGGAGTGGTGGTTAATGAATGCTGATATACAGGAACGATGGGCTTACTTCAAAGATGTTTTCTGGGAGTTGTGGACCAAGATGACCAAGGAAAGAAAAGTGAATACAGTCAGGCGCATGGAAACTGACTGAGGAAAGAAAAGGCTTAAAAAAGAGGAAAGTACAGGCAACATAACAAGAAGAACAATGTACATTACAACAGGAATATGTAAAGAAAGATAAAGAAGTAAAAAAAGTCATGTTGGATAGATAAGAAAGAATAGCTTGATGAAAAAGCAAGAGAAGCTGAAGAAGCATCAGTGAGAGACGACTAAGGGTATGTCTACACTACCTGCCATATCGGCGGGTAGGGATTGATCTATCAGGGATTGATTTATCGCGTCTAGTGTAGATGTGATAAATCGATCCCCGATCGCTCTGCCGTTGACTCCGGAACTCCACAATGGCGAGAAGCGGAAACGGAGTCGACAGGGGAGCTGCGGCCGTCGATCCCGTGCTGCGAGGACGCGAAGTAAGTGATTCTAAGTCGATCTAAGATACGTCGACTTCAGCTATGCTATTCTCGTAGCTGAAGTTGCGTATCTTAGATCAATCCCCCGCCCGCAGCGTAGACCAGGCCTAAGAAACTATTTCAGATGTAGGTAATTTGTCATTACGATTGCAGAGACACAGTGGTATTATAAAATCAAAAGATGAAAGATTGTTAACAATGAAAGTAAAACAAAATAAATGATGGTGAGAACATTTTAATGAAATACTTAACCAGCCAGAGCCAACAATACTAAGCGATGGATGCAAAGAAGGTAAAGAATTAAATATGTCACTGCTAGAAATTTCAGAAGCAGAAATAAAGGAAGCAATTAGGCAGCTGAAAAATAGCAAAGCACCTGGTCAAGATAAGACAACTGCGGAAATGCTTAAAGCTAGGGAGGATGTGGTACTACATGAAATGCATAAACTTTCTAATACAGTTTGGGAGAAAATAATTCTATCCAGAGGGTTGGAAGAAAGGTGTGATCTGTAAATTGCCAACAAATGGTGTGAGATAATGAACACTTTCAGTATGTGGGAAAGTGTTCTGTCATGTACTATTGATCAGAATCAAACTGGATATAGATGAAAAATTGCAAAATGAGCAAGCAGGCTTCAAACCGAAAGATCATGTATAGATCACCTCTCTATCCTGAGATGACTGATTGAGAAAGGGCTTGCTTATCAGAAAAGATTAGTCTCGAATTTTATAGATTTCACCAAAGTTTTTGACTGCATTCACAGAGAGTCACTATGGAAGATCTTGAGACAATATCGGTATCCTAGAAAGATAGTGTCACCAATCACAATGCTGTATGAAGGTTCAAAATACTGTGTAAGTACAGAAGGTGGAGAGACCAATCGGTTTGATATGTTCATTGAAGTACAGCAGCATTGCATTTTATCACCCCTTCTTTTCTGCATTGTTATAGATTATGTGATAAAATGAGCCACATCAAAGGACGATAAAGGAGTTATGTGGAATAGAGTAAAACTTCAAGATCTAAACTTTGCAGATGACATTGTTCTGTTGGACACAGGTGATGGTGCCATGAAAAAGACTACCATCAATGTCAAATGTGAGTCTGCCAAAGTAGGATTAAGACTCCGCCAAAAGAAAATTAAAGTCATGATCGCTGAATGAAGAGTCGGCAATGATGGTGGGTATGTGACTGATAGTGAAAAGTACGACATGGTTAACAAGCATGTATATCTTGGAGGCACATTCAGTGCCAGTGGGCAACTCCATAAGGAGAAGCAAGAAGTGGAAAGGCAAGAGGAGCTTTTCAAGATTGGCAAATATCTGGAAAAATAAGGAGATTCACACAAGAACCAAGATCAAGTTATATAATGTCATTTGTGATACTCACATTGTTGTATGCTTCTGAAACTTGGCAAATGCTAGAAGCTCACAATAGGAAACTTAACACATTCCATCAGAGATATCTGTGGAGAATATTTGGTGTCTGCTGGCAGGATAAAATAACCAACACTGATGTGTTACAAATGACTGGTCAACAGACTGCAGAGAAACTGATTTGAGAAAGAAGACTGAAGTGGTTTGCAGATGTTGTACAGTTGTCAAAAAAACATATTCCTAGACAAGCCCTTGTTAGAAGATGGAAAAGAGGGAGACAACAGGTGACATGAGAAAACTATTGAGAAAGATGCCAATGCCATGGAAACAGATTATGATGCAGCAAGAAACTGGGAATTGACATACAGAGGTGGAAACACTGGGCTGCCTCAGGTGTCAGAAAGCACAGGAGCATCTAATCTGATCTAATAATCAAAGGTTTTAGAAACAAATCCTTTTAGCATAACCTAGCCTTATACTAGTCGATTCTAAAGGAAACAAACATTTCCTTTGGGCTAATGTGAAGTGAAGTGAATTAACAGATCATACTCATTCTGGAAGCTACGGTGGCCTGTTGGGTTCTACAGTTTTGCAGATTGATCACTTAGGGGAAATTTTACAAAATTCCTCTGCACCTCAGTGGCTCTGGAATTTGCTCCCTCCTTCCTCTTCTCCAAAGTGGATTCACAACTTTACACAGCCCGATTGCCATTAGTGGCAACTGGGTGGGTGTGATCCTGATGTGAGATGGACTCCATAATCTGAAAGCCCTCAGTCAGCCCTTTGAGGAACAGTGCTCTTTCCTGAGATCACCCAGGAAGACACTGATATCTATCAGGCATTTCCTTTGTTTACTCCCCTCCCCTGAAAACACAGATGATACATAGAGCTCTAGCTTACATTTGGACCATTCACCAGCCACATATTTGTGTGTTTGAAAACTATATATAATAACAATAAAATCAGCAGTTGCCAAGGTCACCAAGCTCTACATCTCCTCTCTTCCAACCCTTAGCCCTGCGAGGCGTTTCTGTCTTTTTAAAATATGGTCCTTTCTTTGCAAAGAGTGTTACTCCAACATTGGCCTGGAACAACCCCAAGGTCTTTCCGATGTAGCTAACAATCCTAAGTATTGATTTAACAATGCGGCGAAATTCGGTATGATGGCTCATGGAAGAAGGAAGCACATTTGCTTGGTTTCTGATGCTGATCCATTTGTGCAAGTTTCTGACTCATATTTTTAGAAAATCTTTCTGGGCTTCAGTATAATTAGCCTGCTGCTCAATGGCTCCAGTTGTCATAGAGTCTTATTTTTTTGTATTTTTACCGCAGTAATGTGTAGAGGCCCCATTGTGCTACCACTACAACATATAACAAAGGAACAGTTCCTGCCCCAAAGAACTTACAATCCTGGGCCAAGATTTTAAAAAATGATTAGTTATTTTGGGTACCCAACTTTCAACACCTTTAAGGGGCCTGATTTCCAGAAAGTGTTGAGTATCCACTCTCTGAAAATTAGGTCCCCAAAGGTGAGGCATCCAAAATCCCTAGTCATTTTTGAATATTTTGGCCCTGGTTGGTGCCTGTTCTATAAAAATACCTTCTGAACTTTCTGGTTGAGCCATGTCATTTCATCAGTACTGAGTATGTTCAGGTTGTGGTAGCTATCTTCATCCGTCACCTCCACACTTGGTTTCTTCTGGAGCATTTCCTGACATTAAAATTTTAAGACAGGCATTTATACAGACCTGTTTCCACAATGCCTAGTTCAGACAATACATATTCCACTCAATCCTTTATTCATACTTCACACCTTTTATAAAAGCTGCCTCCAATATGAATATTCAGAGACAACAAGAGAAAATTGAAGATAGCAGATTGAAAAATTCAGGTAAATTCCTAAGGAGTCCTTCATCAGAAGATGTATCACAATGTTCTTCTCATCTCTTTGGAAACTGCTGTGTTAGAGTCTGAACCTGCAAACTCTTGCTACCATGCATATGTACTATAGTCCGGATTAAACCTGGAAAAAACTGTTTTGCATCATCACAATAAAAAATATGTCTGACGTTAATAAATCCAATTGTCTATGGCAGATTTGAATAGATCTAGTGAAATCTGAGGACATGTGAACACCTTGGTCCCTAAAACTATTTTCATTTTCATGAGATTTCTATTCCAGAAGTAAAATAATTAAACCAAGACCATTTCATCTCTGGGGTTTTCCCCCTTTCGCCTAGAAACTCTCCTAGGGGCAGAGCACTGTGTCAGGATACAATAAACTTTACACATTTGTAATGGTGGATCAAATTTCATCTCAAGAATTATCAAAATCTTTTCCACCCTTTAAAGATAAGAATTTTTTGTTTCAAATTTTTAAAAAGTTTCAGACCTGAGATTCCTTTTCCAAGGATGATTCCAGTAGGGACTCTGTAGCAATGTTCCATTCCGCCATGGACTTTAAAACAGTATTTTCACTGTAAATTGAGTTGTTCAGAATGGCGAGAATGAGTCGCCAATAATCAGTAGCTTCCTTAATTTCATCGTCTCCAGTCCTGTTGGTAAAAAGGGGGAACTGACATGTTTTTCTGTGTATTATGGAAAAGGCTGAAGAATTTAAAACCATTTATTACAATATATTAAGCTGATTGAAATATGGAGTTTCTGTCCCACAGGAAATTCCAGTACAGGCATTTCAGTGTTTTTACCCCGAAGTGGGACTAAAGGTCAAACTACTGAAATTTTTCACAGCATGAAAAATTCTGAAAAATTATGATTTGGAAATGTCAAAACATGCCTCTGTGGTGCCTTATGGGAGTTTTAGTTCCAGGTCCCTCATAAGTCCATTCCACACGATGGGCTCTGCTCCCCAGCTGGACTTCACCTCCCATGATATATGGTGGTCTTTCCCTGTGGCTGAGCCTCTGCGGTGCTACATGAGACTTACATGAGTTCATGTAAGTATGGATCCAGTGAGCCTCTTCCAAATGGCCTATTTGGGGAGCCCACACGTATGGTATTCAGTGGCATCAAGAGATCCCTACTATACCTGCCACTCCCTACACAAGTCTTAAGTGTATCCATTGGGTGAACGGAGCAGGTTCTCTGTGTGGGGTTGAATTTCAAGCTAAATCTTTAATCATAGAAATGTAGGGCTGGAAGGGACCTTCAGAGAACATGTAGGCCAGCTCTCTGTGCTGAAGCAGGACCAATTATACCTACACCATTCCTGACAGGTGTTTGTTTAACCTTTTCTTAAAACCCTCCACTGATGGGGATTCTACAACCTCACTTGGAAGCCTATTTCAACGCTTAACCTTATCCTTATAGTTAGAAAGTTTTCCCTAATATCTACCTTGCTGCAGATTAAGCCCATTTCTTCCTGTCCTAGCTTCAGTGGACACGGAGAACAATTGATCACTGTCCTCTTTATAACAGCACTTTATATATTTGAAGACAGTTATCAGGTCCTCCCTCTGTCGTCTTTTCTCAAGACTAAACATACCCAGTTTTATTAACCTTTCCATATAGATCAGGTTTTCTAAACCTTTTATCTTTTTTTGCTCTTTGCTGGACTTTCTATAATTTATCCACAGCTTTCTTAAAGTGTGGTACCCGAAACTGGATACAATACTCCAGCTGAGGCCTCACCAGTGCTGAGTAGAGCGGGACAATTATTTCCCAGGGCTTTCATACAATACTCCTGTTAATATGTCCCAGAATGATATTAACCTATTTCGCAATTGCATCACACCGTGGACTCGTATTCAATTTTGAGCCACTATAACCCCCAGATCCTTTTCAGCAGTACTACCACCTAGCCAATTATTCCCCATCTTGTATTTATTCCCTTGATTTTTCCTTCCAAAGTGTAGTACTTTGCACTTGTCTTTTCTGAATTTCATCTTGTTGATTTCAGACCAATTCTCCAATTTATTTAGGCCATTTTGAATTCTAATCCTGTCCTCCAAAGTGCTTGCAGCTCCTCCCAGCTTGGTGTCATCTGCAAGTTTTATAAGCATACACCCCACTCCCTTATTCAAGACATTAATGAAAATGTTGACTAGTGCCAGGCCCAGGACAGACCCCTGCAGCATACCACTAGGTAAGTCTTCTCAGTTTGACAGCGAACTAGGCTTTGTGTATGGTCTTTTAACCAGGTGTGTACCCACCTTATAGTAATTTCATCTAAAACAGATTTCCCTAGTTTGTTTATGAGAATGTCATGCGGGGCTATGGCAAATGTCTTACTATCAACATACAACATAAATCAGCATATATCAGGTCTACAGCTATCCCCCTATTGACTAGGCCAGTAACTTTTCCATTGTAACCTTTCAACGCTTCTGCATGCCTCCTTCAAAAGCTTAGTTACAACCACATATTATTGCAAACAGCTAAGTAAACACAATGATATCACAAATTCTCAAGCAGGGGGGATCAAGTTTTTTTATGAGTTACAACTACATTTCCTTTCTTTATAACTAGATGGAATGGGGATGCCAACGCTTTTTTCTGTTGCGATATGGGGTCACACTATGGGAAAGGCCAAGGACCAATGAACTATATTATTCTGCCTTTAAATTTATTTGTTTTAAGGCTGCTAAAGGGGTCAGATTTACAGCACTGGAGAATGAAGTTCTCAGAATGGATATGGCATGGTTAGATAGGATTCTCTAACAGTATATTCAGGGCTGTACAAGACAGAAATAGTACAAAAGTTCCTGCCCAGAGGTCTTGTAGTCTAGAAAACAAAGGACAGACAATATGCACTAGGGGATGCGGCTGCCCAAGATATAGAGGAACTGGTCACTATGTGTATGTACCTAATCGTAATGATTTTATATTCTTAATGATCTGATGGGACAACCTCTACGGTGAGAGGAAGGGAAGTCAATATGCAAAGCCCATTCAATCCTTGGCCTCTCTGGTATGACTGACAAGGAGGAGCATCAAAATGTTTCTGTGAAATAACAATACCCGTTTGC
The DNA here is from genome assembly GCF_011386835.1 of Chrysemys picta bellii. Lineage (NCBI taxonomy): Eukaryota > Metazoa > Chordata > Testudines > Emydidae > Chrysemys > Chrysemys picta. The sequence goes on along the minus strand of NC_088797.1, from coordinate 123,386,953 downwards.
CGTTTCCACCATGGGAAAGAAACCACTTTTCTAATACTTACCCCAGAATAGTCTAAAAATGGCCTAAAGCCAGTAATTTCCTAAAAGGGGACATTTTCCTTCATTTTGTATTTTTAATTACTTTTATTCATCAAAGTCTATCTTCCCTGAGTTTTTTAAGGTGCTCTATATAACTAAGTCCTGAAGATAGTCCTAAGCTTGAACTAAAGCCATAGCTGGACTCATCAGCTTAGTCAAGTGATTTCAGCTGATTAACTGCCCAGGTTTGGTAATCACGGACTGCTGCTGTTAGGTTGTATACTAGCTGTCTGGACAGAAGACAATAAAACTAACTTCCACATAATAAAACAGATTGCCTAAAGCATGCAGAAATTAGTGTGTTTGGGCACCCGTAGTCATATCATCAATATAATCAGTTAATCTTACACATACTTCCATTTCAGGCACACAAGGGTACCATCATTCACCCCACTGACAAGTAGGAACTGGCCATCCAATGAAAACGCCAACGATCCAATTCCCTGTCCTTGGTAAGAATGGCAATGCTCCCGAGCAACTGTTTCCTGAAAGAGTTACAGAAACAATAGCAGACGGTCAGGAGCAAATAGGGTTTTCTACAGGAATATGTCACTAAATTCTGTTACTAGGCTCCCTTGTTTAACATACTCCTTTGTATTAGGCTAAAACTTTATCTAAAATGTCATTAAGGAGTTTAAAAAAAACACACTAGAATGGGTGGTTTTAAAAGGTGGGCCAAGTTTTGACTCAGGCCTTGGAATAAGCTCCTAGGGTTGAGCCGTTGTCTCAGATGTCTGTGACGCAGCAAAATTATCTATCAGAAGATTTACGGTAGAGAGCAGCAAATGATCACACGCACACACAACCTCTGCAAATAAAAGCATGCATCATAAAAATAAACATCAGACTAGTCAATTGTATAATACCATTTCCTTTTCTCTTCAAGTGTAGCAAGTCTTTTTCTGTAGCAATTTATATATTTGCTTTCATTACACTGATCCATACAGTAACTCCCGACTGCTCTGATCAACTTAGGTTTAATGAGACCTGTGCACTGATGCCTACCAAAGTAACAGCATCATGGATAAACAATACTCCATCCTTAGCCACTGATGCCAACAGCTGGCTGTTAGGTGAAAAATGGAGGAACCCTGGTGCAAACTGGTTGCTTGGAATCTTCTTCTCTGATAAAGTAACTGACGCATCTTTCCAGGTTTTCTGTAAACCAAACAAAATACAAAACAGCAATTGAGATGATGGAAGTATCAACAGCTGGCCATATAAAACTGAGTGATAATGCTGGCAGGTACAAATAGCTTGTTGGATTATCTTTTACATATGTTGCCATTTATAAGAGTTATGGGCCTGGGGAGGTGTATCATGGCTATGCTGATAATACGTTATCTCACCCTCTCTAGTTGCAGAAGGGGATGTAGTAGATGTTTTAGGAGTTGCAATCAATGGAGGTGCCTGAGCTGGAACCCCTCAGCTTAAAAGTGAAGAGCCTGCCACCAAGGCTTTCTCCATGAGGATTCTCTCTCCTACTTAGTCTGAAGTAGCACAAATCTGTTGACGCTCAGGGCATATTAGATAAAAGAGTCCATCTCTTTCCCCAGGGTTTTGGATTGGTCGGGAAGTGCAGAAGGTTGGTGTTTGTGAGTGGAGTAGGGTATTTTTGTGGAGGAGGAGGTTGAAATTTTCACTTTTGGATGATTATTTTCTGGGTTGGGGGAGCTTTTCATATGTTTAAACATATGTGAAAAGTCACCTAGAGACCTGGACATGCATCTTTTCATATGTCCTATAGATCCAAATAAATATTGCAAAATCTGAAATTGAGTAATTCAGAACTACCCAAGACTGAGCCAGACAGAAATTATGCAGATTGACTCAGAAAGGAAATGTAGTGAGCAGCACATTTCCTAGACATCCATGGATTCACAGGCCTAATGTCTAGTTCTAGCTCTTGAGAAAGAATTGATATTTGAAGTACAGGTATCAGCCATTCTGCAGCTTTGTACCGTTTTAAGAATGCTCCCATATTGTGGTCATTGCCCTGGCGTGCTGATCTAATGCCTGTGATACACACTTCTGAGGTTGAGCACTGCAGTGAGCACCATGTAGGTACCAAATAGGGCTGACCTATTTTACCTTAAGCTACTGGAGAATGATGCAATTTGATAGGTGTCAGGGATAGATAGACGAGATTTTGCTTACTCGCCGCTGTGCTCATGCCCCTCATTTCTTGTGTTGACAAGATTACAATATTTTACTTCCTCCCAAAAAGCATCAGCGAAATACCTTTTTGGCAAGATGGTATTTACAGATGAAAGGTGCGTGGTTGCAGTAGCCATACACAGTGTCATCTTTCTGTCTGACTGCTGAGGACAGGGGGTAATCTAGTTCGTACTGGCGCTTCTGAATGACACGGTTCTTTAGCATCCCTCTTTCATCAATACACTCATCATTGTCTACAAGATTGAAACAGACAAGACGGAAGAGAGATCACGGATGCTAGAGCAGATATTTCACCTTTAAAAATAAAATGGTAGTTGTGAAAAACAGAAGCAAATTTTAATGTACCAGCTAATCTCAGCAGGGAGGGTGGGTGGTCTAAGGTTTTGAGCAGGGGACTGGGAGTCAGGAGTCTCAGCTTTACCACTGACTCTATATGACCTTGTATAAGTTACGTAAGTCCAACTTTTCACCAGGGCATCTCCATTTTTTGACGGCCCAACATGAGACACCTATAATAGGGCTTGATTTTCAAAGGGTGTGAGCACCCCCAACTCCAGCAGCAGCCAGTGGAAGTCGCAGGTGGCCAGCACCTCTGAAAATCAGGCCCTACTTTAAGTGTTTAAAATTGGGCACTCACAACTGGAGACACCCAATGTCAGTGGACATTTAAAGAAAATATTGGCCTCAGTATCTGTGCCTCAGTGAAAGTAACTATGTAAAGTGTAGTATTAACAAGTTCCTTTTAGAATTTAGATTTAAGTGATAAGAAAGTCTTGCACCATATTTTCTTACAACTTTACATAATAAAGCCTTCTCCAAAAAAGGTTTTGCTAACAATTCATACATAGACAGAAATCGAATGACAGCATTGTGGCACAAAGCTCCATTTTGACTGTGACTGCATATCAGGACTGTGATGTACTCCTGGGGTGTGGAGGATGCTTGATAAAGCATCAGCCTGCAATGTGGTTTGCTTAAGCTAATCCACTAAAACCCTTTCATGCCCATTCAATTAATTTTCAATTTTTAAGAAAAATGTGACGAAGAATGTGCATTTGTGTAGAACATTGCCTATATCTTTTAATTCACATGTACATTGACTCAATGATTAGTCTTGTCATTCTGCATCCAATTCTTGGAGTCTGTGGTACTTGAAAGAAGTGACCTGCTTAAAAAAATGTAACTTCAAGGATAGTATGCTGAATTCCACAAACACATACATGAAACTCCTATGGCCTGTGTCGTGCAAGAAGTCAGACTGATGATTTCAATGGTCCCTTCTTGCCACAAAAAAACCCCCTATGAATTTATGAGCAAAGCTACCAAAAAAAAAAAAAAAAAAAATCACTCGTATTCCAGTGCTGAGCGTTTTATAAATGCTCACATAGATAAAATAAGGCTAGGGTATATTTTGAAAACTCTTTTTGGATGGTTGTTCAGTTTACTGAAGGCCTAACCTCCTCCCATCCCACAAATCACCAGTTTCCCTTTCAATGTGATGCCCCAATATGCGCTCTGCTGAAAATCTATGACTGCAGAGATCTAGGGCCAGATCCTCGGCTGGTGAATGGAGCTATGCTGATTTACAATGGCTGAGAATCCTAAAGTCTGCCTATAAAGTAAGTCCTAGTTCCCTCCTGCCCTCAACGCTGTTCTTTTGTTTCACACCATGTTTCTTTGTAATATTCTTAAATTAGGATTCAAGTTAAGATTTTTTTTAAATTGTTGGGTTTTTTGCTATGAACTTTTATCTAGTGGTGCTATGGGAAAGACAGTCATTATTTATTAATGTATTAACCTCGGACATTTTCACTATTAAGCCATCTTGAACCCATAGTAATTCACTGAAGGACTGGTGAGATTAACTTTTCTCTTCCACCTTCCTCTCCTTCTGCTGCCCTATGGACATCTCATTGTTGGGTGGTGGCAATGTGATACCAGAGGTAAATCACCATTCCCTCGCTTCTTTCTTGCCTCCCGCACTCCTCAATTCATTTGCATACTGCAGTACTATTTTGTTAAATGAATCAGCTGATTAAGGGAAGCCTACACACAATCATACTAGAAATGATACACTGGGAAGGTGTATAGAGTAGATAGATAAAACAGATTAGAGCAGTAGTGCTTTGTGCAAGGGACAACATAAGTGTACACGTGTCTCAAAGAATGTCACACAAGGAATATATTTCATTTTTACCTATTGTGATTGCTGAAGGCAGACAAAAGATTTCCAGTCTTGCTCTTCTGATGTCTGGTGGACAAAGAAGTGCCATCACCTCAACTAATTCACTCTCCACATCATATATTGCAGAAAGGCCTAGGACTTCACTACTCATCACTGAAAGCAGATGGAGACCAACACTTAAGCCAGTTATTGCATCAAGTTGTATTTGTTCCTGCTGGGATCCCATGCGAAGCCCATTGGGGAACGATGATTCAGAACATGTCAGAACATAATCATATTGCTCTTGCACTTAAGTGACTATTTAAATTGAGAAAAATCAGCACAGCTGGGGACTGATTTTCAAAAATACCAAATACCCACGATTCCAACTGAAGTCAATTGCTGCAGATGCTCAGCACCTGTGAAAAAATTCGGCTTCTCATCCCACAGGAAATTTTGAGACTTCAGCTAATCTGAGAGGTTAAGCGACCTGAAATTTGAGCAAATTTTAACAGTTCTGCAGAGATGCTGCTGATAATCACTGGGTGAAATGTGACAAGGCATGGAAAAGGTCAGCCATCCATATTTGGACTGTGATTATGCAAATTTTGATATTATTCCGGGGGATACCATTTTAAACCAAATCTAATTCTCAGGGATGTCACAATCAATGAAACTTCATATTAGGGCTGTTGATTAATCCCAGTTAACTCACTCGATTAACTAAAAAAAAATTAATCGCAATTTATCGCAGTTTTAATCTCACTGTTAAACAATAGAATACTAATTGAAATTTATTAAATATTTTTGGATGTTTTTCTACATTTTCAAATACATTGATTTCAATTACAACACAGAATACAAAATGTACACTGCTCACTTTCTATTATTATTTTTCATTACAAATATTTTCACTATAAAAATGATAAATAGTATTTTTCAATTCGCCTCATACAAGTAATATAATGCAATCTCTTTATCGTGAAAGTGCAATTTACAATGTAGTTTTTTTGTTACATAACTGCATTCAAAAATAAAACAATGTAAAACTTTAGAGCCTACAAGTCCACTCAGTCCTACTTCTTGTTCAGCCAATTGCTAAGACAAACAAGTTTGTTTAAATTTACGGAAGATAATGTCACCAGAAAGTGAGAACAGGGGTTCGCATGGGACTTTTTTAGCTGGCATTGCAAGGTATTTATGTGCCAGATATGCTAAACATTCGTATGTGCCTTCATGCTTCGGCCACCATTCCAGAGGACATGATTCCATGCTGATGACGTTCATTAAAAAAATAAGGTGTTTATTAAATTTGTGACTGAATTCCTTGGGGGAGAATTGCATTTCTCTGGCTGTTTTACGTGCATTTTGCCATATATTTCATGTTATCTTAGTCTCGGATGATGACTCAGCACACGTTCGTTTTAAGAACACTTTCACTGCAGATTTGACAAAATGCAAAGAAGGTACCAATGTGAGATTTCTAAAGATAGCTACATGCCAAACTAGGTGGGAACACAACTTTCATACAGAATGGCTTATACAGTAACTCCTCACTTAAAGTCGTCCCGGTTAACGTTGTTTCGTTGTTATGTTGCTGATCAATTAGAGAACATGCTCGTTTAAAGTTGCACAATGCTCCCTTATAATGTTGTTTGGCAGCCGCCTGCTTTGTCCATTGCTTGCAGAAAGAGCAGCCCATTGCAGCTAGCTAGTGGGGGCTTGGAACCAGGGTTGACCGGCAGCCCCCCTATCAGTTCCCCGCTCCCCTAAGTTCCCTGTGCACAGCCGCCCAGCAGGCTATCAATTGCTGGCAGTTCAACTGTCCCTCCCCCCACTGCCATGTGCTGCTCCTGCACTCTGCCTTGGAGCTGCTCCCGGGAGTCTCCTGCTTGCTGTGGGGGGAGGGAGGGAAAGAAGTGGGCTAATGTCAGGGTGTCCCCCTCCCCCCTGCTCCTACCCCCCACTTACCCCATCTCTATAGAATGGGGTGGAGGAGGACATGACAGGGCTCAGGACGGAGGGAGCTTGCCGGCAGCAGCTGCTGTCTCAACTTGCTGATCTCCTTAAAAAGGCAATGTACTTAGAGTGGGGTCAGCATACTTAAAGGGGCAATGCACATCTCTCTCGCTCTCTCTCTCTCTCTCTCACAGTGTGTGTCTCCGTTTCTGTCTGACATGCTGTCTCCCCTCCCTCCATTTGTGCTGCCTTGTAGAGTGTGAGGCTACATTAACAACGTGTTAACCCTTGAGTGCTCAGCCAAGTGCTAGTTCATCATTTAGCAGTAAGGCATTCCCTGGGACATATCCCACTCTCTGACTTCACCATTTCAACCAAGCTTCACAATCATCATTGCTGTGTACAGTATTAAATTGTTTGTTTAAAACTTATACTGTGTGTATATTATATATATATATATATAGTCTTTTGTCAGGTGAAAAAAATTTCCCTGGAACCTAATCCCCGCTATTTACATTCATTCTTATGGGGAAATAGGATTCGCTTAACATCGTTTCGCTTAATGTCGCATTTTTCAGGAACATCACGACAACGTTAAGTGAGGAGTTACTGTATCTGAAGTTGCAAGTGCAGTACATGTGCACCCTGAGGCAAAGGTGTCTGGGTTATGGAGGAGCTCTCAGAATACAGGATTTAAAACAGCAACAAACTCTGTAGTTTAACTGTATTTTGTAAAGTGCATTAGTTCAGAAGAGTGTTATAGTTTGATAAGGTGCCAAACAAAGGACTACTGCACATCAGAGATTGTTGTAGAAAGTCATCAGAAAAAAAAAAACAAAAACAATACAACAAAGTGGCATTTATCGGGAAAAAATACAGAGCACCATATAAAGTAGTAAAGTCACCAGCACTGCAATCCTTCACCCCAATTCCATCCTTGTATTAAAATCTTTAGTTTCTAAATAAGAGCATCTGTTAAAGAAAAGTTTTAGAAATCAATATTGCCACTATTCAAAACTATTACTAAAGGCACCTAGTGAAAATACAATGCAATGAATATCATATATTAGAATATTAGATATTATATTTTGTTACATATATTACCTAAGTATCCAAGAACCTGGAATAATTTTGAGGGCCGAGCATCTAAAATAAAGATATGTCCTTCTGCAGCTCCAGTTATGAGGTACTGACCACTCTGATCATATCTAGACAAAGCAGAATTCCACTTAAATACAGTTTTTGTCCATCACAGTGTACTCACAGTATTTCACTTGATACAATTCATCACAAAAGGCCAAGTTCTGCTCTAAGTTACACTCATGTAACCCTACTGGTATCTGTGGGGTCCATACTGTAACTGAGATTTAGCCTGTGGGGTTTACTTGGCTTGGGCCTGATCCAAAGCCCATTAAAGTCAATGGGAGCCGTTTCTATTTACTTCAGTGGGCGTTTGATGTAAACCTAGTAATATTACACAATAGTTTATTTTAGTTACATTATAAAATCTTACGTTCCTTTTAATCCACTTCTTTTTCAGACGTCTAACCAGACTTTATATACTATATGCTCTCTGTCTCTATATGTATTGATACACCTTTAAAATAATTTACTCAATATATGAATTGTTAATGTTTTACTTTAGAGATAATAATGAGGAGATGTCACATCTGATCCCTCAAATAATAGTTTTTTTAATGTTTAACAAATTCAATATCAACCCTGTTTATTAAAATGTTAAAGTAGATTAATGATTATCTCTACTGATCACTATTAAATATTGACATTTTTTGAAATCCAACAATATAAGATCCCTAGTGCTAATTGTATAGGCATAATTACATTTGTTAAATGTTAACAAAATAATAATAAACAGTAATAAAAACATCCATCGTGTGAGAAGGGATAGCTCAGAGCTTTAAGCATCAGATTTGAGATGTCTCCATATCCTGGAACCACAAGTCTGAATCACTGCAGAACTGATTCACCCCTTCATCCTCCCAAATTAGATACATAATTACATGGAACTCAGTGTGTGGTGCAGGGCCAGCTCCAGGGTTTTGGCCGCCCCAAGCAGCCAAAAAAAACAAAACAAAAAAAAACCTGCGATCGCAATTGCGATCTGCAGCAGCAATTCGGCAGGAGGTCCTTCGCTCTGAGCGGAAGTGAGGGACCGTCTACCGAATTGCTGCCAAATACCTGGACGTGCCGCCCCTCTCCGGAGCGGCCGCCCCAAGCACCTGCTTGCCAGGCTGGTGCCTGGAGCCGGCCCTGGTGTGGCGGCTCTGTCAGACAGGACCTTATATATTAATATATTTCCTGCTTTTTGTGGCATTTTTCATAAGAACATGGGTTTATTTCCTTGCCCTCAACCAAAGTCCCGCACCACCTACTACTGTGTAGTGTGTCTGGACCAGCTGTCCACCTGCTTGTTGTACTCAACTCTGGCAGAGGTGGCTTCATTCAACAATGAAGTGATTACTACATGTCTGTAGTTGTAAGCCACTTTTGGGTCATACAGGAGGATGAGCACCATAGCATGTTATATTGTCATCCGTTATTCTTTTCATAAATCTAGTCCACAGAGTCTCATCTGACATGCACAATTCTCTTGAGGAACATGCAAAAAAGTGCACATAGATTTCTTAACACACACTTTATTTAGGCTACCTGCTGATAATACCCCTGCCCTCTGCTACTACATACTTACTGCAGATGGCGCACAGGCAAGTTGGAAAGAAGAACTCTGTGAACCACACGTGGCGTTTCAACTTTGGTAACATCAATGAAATAGACATGACCCACTTTGGTCCCCACAGCAACACTATATGAGGAGGGGCAGCAGACCATAGCAGTTGCCTAGTTAAACAGTAAAATACACTTAATTTTGTCGCAACATCTTACTATGCAACTTGCTCTATTATGCAAAGTTCCCTCACATCTGAAAAATAGCAATAAGTGATCGATGTAAAGAAAATGTTGACATAATCAGGGTCGCAAAAAAAGGTCCATAAAAAACATTATGCCCCTTTCCCCCCATGAATGCACTACTAGATCCGTAAAGACCATCCCCATTCCCATCCCAAGGTTTATACACTCCCATCCTCAAGGCCCTGCATCATATCCGCAATCAGTCAGTGTTCTTCTAAATGGATCAGAGAGGTTGGCTAATGAGTAGAGCTGGTCAGAAATTTTTTTTACCATCCCATGAAAAATTTTGAAATTTCAAAATAAAAAATTCATGCGAAATCAGAACCGCCGGGGCATAACGTGCAGCTTGCCTAGCCCTTCCAGTCCAGGAAAGCAAGTGACTGGGACTCAAACCTGAGCACCCTGAATAGAGGTCCAACACATTAGTACTAGGCCGATGCAAGAATATGCAACAATTTCATTGGTATTTGAAGATCCTTTTAATGCAAAAAGCAAAAAAACAGTTGTAAAACAGGAAACATTTTAAAAGCAAAATTGTAGCTCAGTATGTGGTCTTTGGTGCACCATTAGTAGTGACCAGATAGAGTAAGTAGGGACCCACAACGAAGGCAAAGAACTTAATATTCTGCCCAGTGAGTAGATTAATTTGTTTATTTTTGTAATGGGTTAAGTAACACTTTCCTTGGAGCAGTTCCTGTAAATGGGTAAACAAACAGTTCGTGCAAGGAGTTTCCGAGTACAATCAAACCCTCAGACCCTTTGCAAAAGTCAAGGACTGTTCGGGCAAAGATGCTACAGGCTTAGTTTAAATTAAATATCAGGAGAGAACTACACAAGTAAAAATAATAAACATAGCTATCAAAAAGAAAAGTTGGACTGGTTGATTACACTGTCACAGTATTCTGTTGTATGATAAACTTTACACATGAACTTATATGATTTGCAACCTGACTCTTCTGATATTTTTAACCCGAGACCCATGCAAAATTATGGTGCTATATATCAGTCTTTAAAAAGAGCAATGTAAAATGGAATTATTCAAAAACAAATTCAGAACAAATGTAACATACACAGTTGTGTTTAAAGGAAAGGAAGTGTTTTCCAATGTCTAGAACATGGGAACATAGGTTCTATTCCTGGTGTCTAGCACAGTAATGAATTTAAGCTCCCAGGCCCAGATTTTGAAAGTATTATGCAGGTTTCCTTTGAGGATGAGGACTCAGAAGTCAGATATAGAGTGATCGCTTTGTGAAAAGTGGTCACCCACAGGTGATGTGGTGTTCTTGTCTTTTATCTTTTTCCTGTGTGAGTTCATTTGAGAGCATAGAGAATATCTGGTTTCACCCGGATAATTGTTATTGAGCCATTTATTGCACTGGATGAGGTACATCACGTGTTGTGATAGGCATGTGTAGGGTCCATGGATCTTGTCAGTAAGGGATGTTTTGGGCATGTTTCTAATAGACCACTATTAGATTTTGGCATCTCTACAAGAACATTAATTAATTGTTATTATTAGTGATAGTGAACTTATTTTCAGTAGCACCCACACTGTATATATGCTTCCCAGACTGAAAATGAAGGCAGGGTCCCTATCTAAAGGGTCTTTGGATCAAATTAGTTTAGTCAACATTTTTAAATTAAAGATGAATGGTAAAGTTGGTTGGCTGGTTTGGTTTTTTTAAAGACCAAAACACTTTTGTAAGGTTTCAAAAGAATCAAAATAACCATTGTTAAAATGCAATTATCACTGTCTTGTATTTTAACAAAGTTAGAGGCAATTACAATCTTGAGATTCTAATAAAGTGGGACTGGACATTTTTGGTCTCTGCCAGTAAGCATAACAACAAGCATGAAACAAAGGTCTGAATTCAACACTAAATGCTATCATTCTTTGGTTATCAGCAAGAATTTTGGTTATTCTTTGCAAAGAACAGCATTTCTTTTGGTTAACAAAAACTCTTTTTAAAGTGTCATGAAATCCACAGAGGTTACTTCATGCATAGAAAGTGTTTTTCTCTGAATGAGAATTATTAAATCCTGATCACTAAAGACCATGTGCAAAGGCTTTTGTCTCAAAGCAAATATGAAGCCTTTATTACTAATAGCCTTTCAGGATTATCTTAATTAAAATACGAAAAATGTTGTTATTTTCTTTCCAGTGGCCTTCTTGGTAAAGACTATCAAGGAACAGTTCAGCTGAATGGTGGACAAGGCTAGAATACTGCTGATGAATGATTTTCAGTTTTCAGATATTTTGTAAAACATCCAGCTGGAGTCAAGTGAAACGCACTAGCCGTTCCTCTGCTGGTGTAAGTCAGCACATCCATAAAGTCCCCATATTTTACAGATAGGGAAATTGTGGTGGAGTGACTTGGGCAAGGTCATCCAGCAGGACAGTGGCAGAGCCAGAAATAGAACGAAAATCTCCTGAATTTCAGTCTAGTACTCTATGCATTAGACTAAACTAAACCTGAATGGACTTCAGGTTTTTTGCTATGGAGGATCCTGGGAGATAGCACAGAGCTGAATTGGGTGAAGTGACTGAAAGGTATTGAGGTACCACCACAACCAATGTTTTAGAAATTATTTTCTTTAAACCATATATAAAATGTAGCCATCTTTGTAGTTGTGGGACCTGGGTATGAGATCCCCATATCCGGGAGATCTTTATGATCCAGTGGGCTTTTCAGAAACAAGTTTTCACCACTATTACAATGGTAAATCTAAGGCATATTTTGCAAAAACCTATTCTCATTTTTTTTATTTGATGACTAAAAAAAAGTTTAAACCTAAATTTCCAATAATCTGTACCTGTGTATTCAGGCAGAGCTTGCTTATGAAAGTTCCGTCCTCCAGCAGCCAAACATGCACTTCCCCTGAAATTGCTACAGACTGTTGAAGAAGAAGAGACTGATTAGAGCGGAAAAAATGGGCAGAAAGTGGGCAGTAGCTTTCTATGGAAAATTAACCAGGCCGATGACTGGGCATAGCAGGTAAAAAGATGCTGGTTTAGTTCTGAACGATCACAGCAGTGTCACACACAGTGCTATTAGTCACATTCCTTTAGGAGTGCAGCTATACTGGGAAAATTTGTAAGCATTTTTGCACCAGTGCAGCTCCAGTGATGGTGCTCTGAGCAGGATTAGATGATACACTGGTAACATGTGTGCCTGATCTACACTAGCACTTCCACCTCCACCGTTCAGCCAGCAGTGTAAAAAAATGCTCACCATTTTCCCCAGTAAATGTGCCTGAAAAAGATGACTTGGTCTTTGGAAAAGAAGAGATTTATGTCATAAAAGTGCTCAGCACCTTGAATCTAATGATTTAAATATTCAAAGTACTGTACAAATATGAATTAATTAACTCATAATTCCCCTATGAGGCAGGTAAGGATTATCATCTCTCTGCTAAAAATGAGGAGACATACACAACTGATTCAACAGCACCTCAAGGCTCCTTTATTCTGGCTCTCTGGGGACTTCCCTGGCAGGTAAAGGATCAGTGTAGCTGGCTGTACACTATCTCCTGGAAAAGTCCCTGGCACATGGGGAATGTCAGGGTGTTTTCATGATGAGCGAGGCATGGTCATGGCCCTGCTATGCCCTAGCTGTGGAAAAGGCCCAGGGGGGCTGTGGATAGCTGGGCATCGGATAGACAGTCTCTCGGGCTGCTCTAACTTGCACTGAGGGCTGAAGAGGCCAGTGGGAGTCCCAGCACAGGTGTGGTGGCTAGGATGCTAGAAAGCTACCTCCTTCAACTTCCATTCTCTGTATTGAGCCCATCTCCAGCAGTGTTATGAACTTGGCCCATACAGAGTGACTTTTCCAAGGCCACATAGTGAATCAATAGGAGAGTCCATATTAGAATTGAGCAATCTGTGGCTTAACCATGTTTCTTCAAAGAACGCAAGGCAAGAGTCTGTTCTCAGTTACACTAACCTAGACCTGGAATAAAGCCATTCACTTTAATGGAGTTACTCTGAATCTACACTAATGTAACTGATATCAGAATACGAGCCCTGGTCTCTGCAGCACATCTGCTTCTATGCTATGTAGGTTGCCATAGCAATATTTTGGTTACCTATTATTCCTAGTTGAGGATAACCACTATTATGCATAACAAAGGAGAGTTCCTTACCACACAATACTTGTTCCCTGGAGTAAGAAAATCAGCTGACAGGAAATGATCATTGCATGCATCCAAGAGTTTGATGACTTCCTCATTCTGAGAAGGTTTATAGACATAGACTGATCCCTGACAAATACAAATGATAATTCATAATTTGGCTATAAAGCATTCAGTAAAAGTCCTCAACCACATCAACAAAACCACCCATCTTTCTGAACTTTGCTCTTTAAACTTTTACAGATGCCTCTGAATTGAGGGGAAAGACTCAGCTGATGTAAATCAATGTAGTTCCCCCAAAGTTAGCGGACAATTTCAGAAAATGACTGAAATAAAATTAAACCAAACTCCATTTTTTAATTTATTTCAAGAACCAATAACATATTTTAAAACAAAATAATATGCCCTCAAAAAGGTTTATATCTGAATAGCTCAAGGCATTTGGGAAACATTTATTAATTAATCCTCACATTACCTCTGTGAGATGGGGTGCAATATTAATTCATTTTAGAGAAGGGGAAACTCAGGCATAGAGAGGATGAGTGAATGATCATGGTCACTGTGCCAGTGCTAAGAACAGAACCCAGAAATCCTGACTTCCAAGCTCTTGCTCCATCCTCTTACCCAGGATATTATTTTTTCTCGCTCCTGTACTATTATAGTTTTCACATTAAAAATATGAAAACTTTTGTAGAATTAAAAAAAGCCAACTAAAATGATACAAGGACTGGAAAATATGACTTCTAGGGGGTGAGGGATAGCTCAGTGGTTTGAGCATTGGCTTACTAAACCCAGGGTTATAAATTCAATCCTTGAAGGGGCCATTCAGGGAACTGGGGTAAAAATCTGTCTGGGGATTGGCCCTGCTTTGAGCAGGGGGTTGGACTAAATGACCTCCTGAGGTCCCTTCCAACCCTGATATTCTATGATAAGACAGAACTTAAATTTTCCTCTTCCTTTTCTGAGGGAATTGAATTATTCCCTTAGGCCTCAATTCTGCACATGGTTCAAGTGGTCCCATTGGCTTCAATACTTCCATGCTGACCAGTAAGTCACAGAATCATACATTAGAGTCAGGTAAAAATAATACGGTACAATCCACCATCTTCAGAAGTCAATTGGTTTATGCTTCTCATACACACACACGCACACCCCACACACTGGGCCAAATTCACCTCTGGTGTAATGCCACTGACTTTAGTGGGGTTACTCTAGGAATGAATTTAGCCCAGTGATACTAAAAGTATCATGCAGTAGCCGATGTAACCTGACATGGGCACCTCATTACATAATACTGTACCTTGTCTGTTTCTACTAGTAATGTGTTGTAGTCAGGGGAGAAAACGAGGCTGGTTATGGGTTCTGATACATCAAAGCAATCATCCATCTGATAGTGTGTGCCTTTGATTTGGTAAAAGTGCACAATACCATCCTAAACAGAAAAATGCAAATCAGATCTAGACCACTTATCCTAACCAGTTACAGCAAAACTGCACTGTGTAAATACCTAAGAAACCCTGTGGAAACAGCCAAGAGGATTCCACTGATTTCTGTCATTGTTGGTCTTATTAACCTTTATCTTGTCCCTGTGTATGGGCCACCTCGACTGAAATACTGCGTGATGCCAGACATGAAGAGAAACTAAAACGTTTCTTAAAAATCTAGACTTAAAAATAATTCAAGTTTAATTGCAATGGCTCAGATTCTGTTATCAGTTATACTACGTATCCCCATTTGATTTCACTACGATCGCACAGGAGTAACACAAGCTGAATTTGGCCTACTGGGTTTTTGTTAAAGAATAACCAAGCCATGTATTGTTAAGTTATATCATATATAAAGGTATAAAGGTAGAGTGGACTTCTGGGCAAAACACAACTGGGCAGTTATCTTGGAAATTCTCTTTCTCCTCTTCCATTCTACATCCATTCTAATTCTCTCCTATCTCTTGACAACCCTTTATGAATTCTCCAATGAAAAAGCTCTTTGTTTGCTGCCTATCATTGTTAAACACTTGAAGCTTACTCACTACTTGCTTGTTAGACTATGAAAAAAAAGGATTCTTCCCCTCCAGATTTGTTGTCCCAAATCTTAAACAGCAAAGTATGTACAACACTAGAGAGACATTTCCTAGTTCTACAGCTCTTTGCTTCTTCTCACTTCTGCCCCTGCTAGGGGTTCCGTGAGCGCATTTCACTCGAATATGCTTCGGTTAGGGTTTTCACACAATAGGCCTGGTTCAAGGAATGAGGGATGCCTTACACTTCCAGCTGCATATAGTCCATCCTTATGATAGGCCATGGCAAGCAGAACAGGTTTTTGTGTTCTCCGTTTGTCTTCTGCAAAAGCAAAAACATAAAATAATGTTTTAGAAAATGGCTTAGCTCTTAAATATCTCATTGAACGTACTGCTTGGGAAATATGACAGACTGACAACCTGGGAGGCTGAAAAAACTAGCACAGGTAGTCACAGGGCTAGTTACCTCCAACACTCCCCAGCGATGTGCCTCAACCTTGATTTGAGAGGGATTACATTTATGGGTGAGGAAGTAGCTCAGTCTAGCAAGGAGAAGGCCAATTAGTGTCAGCTGTAGTTGTGGCTTTGTGATGTGGACATATGTCCACTACAAACTGAGATCATTAATTTATTTTGCATAGGCCACTAAACAGTCACCAAGACAAAACAGATTTTTTTTAAGTTTCCCAATAGTAATTGAGAAAGAGTGCCTCGTACAAAGTTAGTGCTATATAAACAACAAATCATTTCCAGTGGTTCTAAACAAAATGTAGGGGCCTGAATCTGATCTTACATCAGTGTAATTTAGAATTAACACAAAACAAATAAGTCCAGTTTCATTGTCTCTGTTGAGGCTGTCAAAATGACTTTCCATTAGTACCAATCATGTTGATAATTTCTGTGATTTAGATACCTGACCTCATGCCATTAAATTGTCTCTCACAGGCCACTGAACATCAGTATCCTTCTAGCCAATGCTCTACCTAGGATGGAGTTGTACTGACATGTATTATGACTCCCAGCAGCCACTGGTGCGGCTTTGAAAAAACAAAACAAGTGAATACCTTCCTTTTTCAAGCTATCGCCAGAAAGAAGTGGTAAGGAACGAAATTTTGTTCGCCTTCGTTCTGCATAAAGAAAAAGAAACAAATTAAAGTGTGAACTATAGTACATGTACCTTATACATGAATGTTGCATTAAGGGCTAGCTGTAGTCTAGTCTACTCAACACAGAGCTAGGCATCAGGAGACCTGGGTTCTTTTCCTGTCTCTGCCAATTAATTCATCGGTGTGCCTGTGGGCAAGTCACAATGTTTCTGTGGCTCAGTTACCCCATCAGTAAAATGGGAATAACAATCATAGATATATATGATTGGAAGAGACCTCGACAGGTCATCTAGTCCAGTCCCTTCAGTGAGGCAGGACTAAGTATTATCTAGAGCCTAGATCATCCCTGACAGGTATCTGCCTACCATTTTGAGATCTATAGATGGAAATCAGTATATATGCTAATGCGAAGTGTTATTCTTATTTACTTAGGTTGTCTAACTTGATTAATCTATGACAGAGGAACTTCATCTACTCCAAAAATATTCAGGTGAAATGTGGCAGCTGTTAAAGGATTGATTCAACACATGCTTAATGGGTTTTTTTATTCAATGGGACTTCAGCATGTGCTTAAAGTTGAGCATGTAATTAAGTGCTTTGCTAAGGAGAAAAGGTCTTAATCACATACTTTAAGTTAAGCATGTTCTTAAGTACTTTACGAATTGGGGCCTAAGAGCATACAACACCACTGCACAATAGTTTAGAACAGGAAGCAAAGAAGAACACTGTGGCCCACTGAAACACCAAAAGGTGCAACCTACTGAATTGACAAATCCTGAACTTTTCTTGGAGAACTCCAAATACTTACCTGGCTTGACTTGTGACAATAAATAATCAGATCCCAGCCAGGGGATTAACACAACCCTTCTTGTTAAAAAAAAGCCCAAAACGATAACCCTCCATATCTGGATTAATCACCACACTTTAAGTGAGGTACAATACTTTGGGAAGCTAGGAATACTCAGTGCAGCATTAGAATATGACCGTGAAGAATCATGTTAGCTAACATAATGCTAAACACAACTCAGCAGTATGTGTAGACAATGACTGACATGTTTTCCATGTCTGTAACTACAGGGTTAACATGAACAGTTGGCATGACATTAAACACAGCTTTCCCTGTCTACACTGACTGCAAAGTAGTGTTAAGTATCATGTTAGTTAGCATGACTTCTCAAGGGCATGTTCTAACACAACCCAATTTTCTAGTGAAGGCACGCCCTAGGTTTTGTGCAACATCGAACATGTTGTTGGTGCTCAATACATTAATAAACAATAATAATATAAGGCTGTATATGTCTGGCCTACTAATGCTTTTACATCAGTTCTGCGGGGTTGTTAATGAGATCTGCAATACCAGCATTATTGTTCATTTTTAAGACCAAACAACATTGAAGCATTTGTATATTTTTGCCAGAGGAAAAAGATATAGTGACCAATGGAAACGGGAAGAAACCACACACAAAGAGATCCATGGAATTTCTATAAAAACCCTCAGTGCAGCTCTTTGTTACCTTTAGCATCTTGTGAAGGTTTGTAATAAAGAAGAGAAGCTTTGAGTGTCTCAACATTAATTGCCAAAAAATGTCCCTCTTCACAGCCCATATACAGGTCAGACGTTGCAGTCCAGCAGTGGACGGTAGGGTGGACTGAAGGCTGGATGTCATCTTTAGGCTTCAATATAAAAATCAGCAAGCTTCAGTTAAAAGTAGCAAATGTCTGTATACATAAATATGGAGATTCTGAGATTTTAAGGCCAGAAGGTACCATTAGATCATCTAGTGTGACATCCTGTATAATGCAGGCCAGAGAATTTCACCCACTGACTTCTTCGTTGAGCCCATTAACTTGCATTTGACTAAAGCATATCTTCCAGAAAGGGTCCCGTCTAGATTTTAAGACCTCAAGAGAGGGAGAATCCACCACTTCCCTTGGTAGCTTGTTCCAATGGTTAATCACCCTCACTGTTAAAACATTGTCCCTTATTTGAATTTGTCTGGCTTTAATTTCCACTTGTTGGTTCTTGTTATGCCTTTCTCCATTAGAATGAAGAGTCCTTTAGTATCTGGGATCTTCTCCCTGTGAAGGTATTTATACTCTGTACTCAAGTCACCCCTCAGTCTTCTTTTTGATAAACTAACCTGACTTTGCTCTTTAAGTATCTCACTATAAGGCATTTTTGTGGCTCTTTTCTACACCCTCTCCAATTTTTCAACACCCTTTTAAAAATGTGGGCACCAAAACAGAATGCAGTATTCTTGTATCAGCCTCACCAATGCAGTCTATGGAACTAAAATCACCTTTCTACCCCTACTCATTACTATCCTGTTTACACATCTAAGGACTGCATAGCCCTTTTAGCCACACCATTGCCCCGGGTGCTCATGTCGAGTTGTTTGTCCACTATGACGCCTACATCCTCTTCAGAGTCACTGCTTTCCAGGATACAGTCCTCCATTCTGTAAGTACAGCTTACATTTTTATACCTATATGTATGTTCTTGCACTTGACAGTATTAATATGTATTTTGTTTTCATGGGCACAGTTCACCAAGCCATCCAGACCGCTCTGTTAGACTGCCCTGTGCTCATCATTATTTACCATTTTGCCAGTCTTTGTGTCATCTGCAAACCAGTTCTGGGCACATCTCTGACAGATTTCCTGTGTGAGCTTGGGCAAGTCACCTAGCTTCTCTGTGCCTAAGCTTCCGATCTATAAAATGGGGATAATAGTACTTCCCTACATTAGAAGAGTGTTATAGTATGTGAGTGTCTCAGAATCTTTGTTAGTGGGGCCACACAAGAATGGGTATTGCTAAGTTGAAGTGAATTCAGTGAAAAGCAACAAAGACCATTAGGTGGACTGATTTAAGAGGAAATATTAAAAGAATTAAATATTAATAGCTTGGCTAAGTGGTAATTAAATGAGGGATAGTAACTTGAATCCTGCAGTCCAGGTAATGCAATGGAGAATCGGACCCAATAAGTCTACAAGAATTTGAAACGTGTAACCATGAAGGGAGGGAAAGTATTTAATAGAATAAAACGGATTATAGCTAATTGTAGTGGGACAAATAAAGAAAGCAAATTTAAAGTGAATAGTAGAAGAAGCTTCCTAGCAGTGACATATATTATCTGTGAGATAAACCCTCCAAAGAAGTTGCAAAAACCCTATTGCTTGGCACTTGAAAAGCTGATCTTCACAAAACACTAGCAAATGTAAAATAGAGAAAAATCCTATGTTGGCAGAGAGATGGACAGGATGATCTAAGAGATCTTTTTCATCTCTAGAGTCAGTGGAGAGTAGGAAGTGTTAATCCTGGGGTCTTTGCCTAATTCCACACTGGTCAATGATTACCTGCCTAGCTAAATTCAAATGTTGTTTCAACAGTAGAAAGGTATCACTCTTCACTTCTTGTCCAAAACTCTGATGTAGAATTGCTGTGAGACCATAATAGCAATCACATCCCACTCCAAAAGTAGCTTCATTTTAGTGGAGGATGAAGGAATGTGCATAGTTTGTAATTCTACAAAACACCTAGAGTCTTGCAAAAGGTACAGGAGGAGGAAAGATGGACGCTCTTTTGCTGGCAATACAGGACTGAGAGTCAGAAGTATCTAGGTTTTATTTCTAAGATCTGCCAGAGACTCACTATGTGATTTTGGTTAAGTCTCTCTCTCTCTCGCTCTAAAATGGGATATTTATCTACCTCAAAGGTGTGTTGTCAGTCAATCCATTATTCTCTATGAAGCATTTTGAGGAAAGATGTTTCAGAAATACAATGGACTCATTATTTTATAAATCAAATAAGAATAATAAACTCTAGTAGTATGCTAGTGATTCTATAATGAAATGGTCATTATATCATCCCAACATAGATTTCAGACAGGTATTTTTACATATTTTATGTCCACACATCTTTTTTTGCAAGATAGTAGGTGAGTTACTCTAACTCGGAGGCTTCCTATGCAAGTCCAGGTCAGCATCTGTTATAAAGTCCATTTCTAATCATTGTCATGACTCAACATACATAATAGGCACAGAGTTCTAATTCCAGACTGGGACCACCACCATGTATACCCAGGACAAGGAAGTCACAGGAAGCACTCCCATTTGCTGTTTGTGTTCTGAAATTGTACAATCATTCATAAGCTTCCTAAAGCTTTGTTCCTTTAAATAGCACTCTCTAGAGGAAAAGCCCAGAATCCTGGACATGAAATGTTTTGTGGAAAGCTGATGGCATCTAACAGTGCATGGCGACAAAGAGGGGTCATGTTTGGATACAAAGTCTGAGCAACTGCAGAAAACTCAGGGCTTAGCTATAAGAGATACTGAAACAGAAAATATCTCCTTGTGCAAGAAGAGAGAGGGTTAAAAACTTCATGCGGCTGCCCCTTTTTGGCAACACTTGGTTACAACTCCAGCCACAACAACATATTTTGAAGCATAGTTGGAGCAAGTGGTTGTCCATAAATATAAATATTAAGACTGTCCTTTCATCTGATTCAGACCTACTGACAAAGGACATAAATCTTCCTTTCTGTTGAATCCTGTCTGTTGAATGTTTCCTTGAGGGCATGCTCCTGCTCCCTTTGAATTCAACTGAAATACCTCACACAGACTGCGATACAGGCAGAGGTGAAAGTAAGCCGGTCCGGTCCAGTACGGTGTACCAGCAAGAGCCAGTACACTGTGCCGGACTGGGCTGGCTTCACACAGACTTAAATTTGAGGGGGAACATGTCCTTATTGATTGAATGATCATATGAGGCAGCAGAGAGTGTGGAAGTAGAGCAAGAACTGACAGGGATTTGAAGGGGATTTCAATGCAAACAGTCTCTTCTGTGAGCAAGAGTCAGGCTAGATGTAACCCTAATAACGCGAGATTTGTAGAAGCGAGGATTATGTGAGGCGAGCGGGAAAGAACTGTGTGAGAAGTTGTTGCGATCTTGTGTAGATAAATATGGAATGTAGACTAGAGTCCAAATAAGTGAGAAAAATAAGATATTAGGATGACCTATGTATAAACAAAATGCAGCTGTTGCTTATTATTGTATGTAACAAAAGGTATAAATGCGTGCTGTAATTGTTTACCTGTAGAGAGACCTGCTTGGGAGGGGGAAACCCTGTGTCCTAGTGCACTCTCTCCCTCCACACAATTGCTAGAGATAATAAAGTATCTGACTTTGCTGCATCCAAAAAGAGAGTGAGAACTGTATTTTTCCTCCGACAAATTCTGAAAAAATTCCTTAGTATTTGTCAAAGTGAGACATTTGCGCTTTTCTGCCGATGAATTTCTGGTCTTGATCAATGGGAGAAAATCTTACAGGCTAGACAAATCACTTTCTACTCCAGAAGCCTATGTGGAAGCTTTTATCTCCAGCAGAGCCTGCAGGCCCCAAAAGGCTGGAGAACAAGGTGACCACTGCAGTCCACCATCGGTAAATATTACTGTAGATGGTAAGGGAGGGGAGAAGGGAATTCCTTGGCAAGCACAAATCTTTTGCACAGAGCCATAGGCTAGCGGATGTCCAAGTTAATGCTGGACTTACACATTAACAGACGTAATTGACTTGGCCTGAGGAGCCTCCCCCATCCGCAGGTGTATGTGAGACCCTCCCACGCTTGCAGCATTTCCGGAGGATACCAGTGCCCAACAGGCACCGTTTCTTCTTTATTCTTCCGATTGAAGGCAGCCTTTGCTAACAATTTGCTAATTTAACTAACTAGAAAGAAAATAGCCCCAAAGGGCAAAATTACAAGAAATCAATGAGGAAAGCGTTGAGGACAGTGTGTGTGATTCCACCGCTCTGCACCTTCTGTGGTTACAATGGAATTGAAGTGTGTGGAGACCCCCCCCCATTCCCCTTTTATACCCTTGAAATCTTCTGCAAGAGTGGGGTGAATGGCCCCAATGGACACAGCTTGCTAGAAAAATTCGGTAGCTTGACACCAGAGGCACTATATCCCACAAATAGGAATACACCGAGGCCACTTGAAGAAGAACTACAAGGTACTTCGTTATATTTACCCTGGAAAGTTAAATTGGGCTATACCAGCCCTGATGTGATTTATCTGGGACTCTAGGCGTTTCAAACCTGATGCATAAAATAGTGAACCATCCCCGTGATTATAATTCTAATGCTAATATGGGTTTCACAAACACTGCTGAGAGAATATACCCCTTTCCTAGACTGGGCAAGTTTAATAGGCTTTCAATTATGAATTTTGTTCATATCTGTCAGTATCATTACAATCATAACATTTTATATTAGCAGTTAGATGCAGAGTTGTAATTACCCTAAATGTCTCTGCTTCATCCCCTGCCAGCCCAGCAATGGCTGAAATTGGCAGCACAGGCCCATAGTAGAGGTCTTGGATATCAGGATGTGAAAAAAAGACATCCTGTTTACACATCAGAGACCCATCTTCGGCAGGGAGTCTGACAGGCCTGCAAAAAGGAAGGAAATAGCACATGAACTGAGGAAGCATTTACAGAAAAACGCTGGGAAGTACGTTTTCAAAACCTGGAGACTCTGACCCTTTGTTGACGTTCTAATACAAAGACTTTACCTCTATTATAATAATGAAAGACTGATTTAAACAAGCAGTTTACATGGCAGATATTGTTGCAATAAAGAATAATAGGCTTGGTCTACACTGAAAAGTTACACCAGCATAGCTATGTCAATCAGGGGAATGGAAAAAAAACACCCACACTGAGCACTTTAGCTATCACGGCAAAATCCCTAGTGTAGGTGCAGCTATGTAGATAGAAGAGGGCTTTCGTCAATATAGCTAACTTCGTTCAGGGAGGCAGTGTTCCTACAGTGACTCCTTCTGTCAGTGTAGGTTGAGTCTACGCTATGGGGCTATGTAGACATAACTGTGCCAATATAGCTATGCCAGTATAGTCTCCATAATGTAGACATATACACAGTCTTTTTACTTCAGGAGAAGTAAGGTCTGAGCACAGAACTGGCAGCGATGAACTTCTGCATTCTATCCCAATGTCTGCTTCTGACACGGATTCCTTTTTGTCTTGGGCAAGTAACTTAACCACTCTGGGGATATGTCTACACTGCAATGAAAGACCAGAGACAGCAAGGGCTTGTCTACTCCATGCAGCTTTTAGCGACCAGGCTGTGTCGACACAGCCTGGTTGCTAAAAGTCAGCGTGTGTGAATGCTCTTTTTCGGTACTTTGTCGGCACTTCCAGCCCCGCGAGTGGCGTTAGCTTTGTCGGCAGGAGAGCACTCCTGCCGACAAAGCCGCCTTCACACTGCCACTTGTGTCGGCAAAACTTTTGTCTTTCACGGTGGGGCTTTTTTAAGTACCCGTGAAAGACAAAAGTTTTGTTGACAACTTCGCAGTGTAGACAAGTCCCAAGTCTCAGAGCCCAGGTCAACTGACTCAGGGTCACAGGGCTTGGGCTGCAGGGATAAAAAGAGCAGTGCAGAAGTCTGGACACAGACTGGAGCTGGGCTTTGAAATCCTGTGAGTGGGGAGGGTCTGAGAGCCTGGGCTTCAGCCCGAGCATCTACACTGCTATATTTAGTCCCACTGTCAGTTGAACTGGGCTCTGAGACTTGCTGCTGCAGGTTTTTTATTTCAGTATAGTCATACTGGGTCTCAGTTTTCCCCATCTGTGCATTGGGGTTAATAATTACCCTCCTAGCAGGGAGTTGTGACGATTCATTGCTAATGTTTGAAAAGTGCTTTAAAGATTAAAAATGCTCTAAATATTATTCTCCTGTTGCATTCTGAATGGCATTCAGAAAGTGTCTTTTGTGTATGATCACCAATCAGATAGCAGAGTACCTATTAAAATGTAAAATGTAAAAATGTATAAATAAATAATAATCCTTCAACCAAATTTCAGTTCCTGCTGACTGGAGTGAAGAGAGAGAAAAATAAATGTAACTTCCTGAGTAAACTTTATAGTGATAAAAAGCAAAAAGAATCCAGCTTAATTTTCAGATCCCACATTAAAGGCTGGTCTACGCTTACACATTTTATCAGCATAACTGTGTCTGGGGGGAGTGGCGGGGTGGGGTGGGGTGTCATGTTTTGCTGACATAGTCATCCTGGTAAAAGCCCTAGTGTAGACTGTTATAATGATATAATGGTACCTTATATCAGTATAACTTATTTAAGTTTTCAACTGGAATAAACTATACTAGTATAAGCACTTTTATACATCCACGCTAGACATGGTTTGCTGTTTTAACACACACACACACACACACACACACACACACACACACACACACACACACACACACACACACACACACACACACACACACACACACACAACCAGTATAGTTAAAGCAGCAAAACAAGTAAGTGTAGACAAGCCCTGAGTCTACAGTGCTGGGCAAATTACACTGAGCATTAGAAAAATCACCTTTGGATTTGTAAACTCACCACACAGGATATGGTAGTCACATGGAGAACAAGCATTGGACCCAACATGGGTTTGTTTGTTTTTTGCAGACCAGTCTGTGACCACATCTTCTACTTTAAAATACACACTTTCCACTTTACTAGATGATCTTTGCAGGCAAGAAACTCTGTCCAAACATGGTAATCACATGCAAGAGCAGAGGTGCAAGCTCTCCTACATTGCCGTAACAGGACTGAGGAATACGGACAGGGCAGAGCCACCTGCAGGAGTGGGAAGACAGTCCAGTCTCCATGTGCCTCCAATCCTGGTCCTCTTACCAAAGACTGCTGACAAACCTGACTGTTCTTATCAACTATAGTGATGGCTGTAATCTGGAGACCTGAGCACTAGGAAACAGTATCACAAATTCAACACACACAACTCAAGAGACAGACAGTTAAAGTTCTTATTGGTTGTGATTTAAAGGGTTGTCAGTTAATCTTAATTGGATCCCTAGTCTTTGTAAACTGATATATGTCAGTGATCCTAGGCACTAAAATAAAGTTAACTCTATAGTTTTCTTTTAGCTTGGAAGATGTGTTACTTACTTTGACTTGAGATGATGTTCTTGATCGTTCCTTTCAATATTCCAGACAGTCAGGGAGTTTTCATTGGACAAACAAAGCTGGTGCCAGTTCATGGGGTTAAAGCTCATAGAGGTCACTTTCACACCTGGTTGAGATTTACTGCACAAAAGGATATTTTCTTGCCAGTCCCTTCAAAAAGGAGAATTTTAAAAAAATGTATCAAATAAGTCACAAAATTCAGAATGACCATTTAGGCTCGATCCTGAGAAGTGCCAATTGACATCCATGGCAGTAGCGGATGCTCTGCTCCTCTCAGGAATCTGGCACCTTGTCACAGACATAAACTGTCAATCAAGTTAATTCCTCTTGGTGGGAATGACAAAAGAAGCTGGATAGTCAGTCATATGTAAAATGAATATTGTTTAGGACCGACATTGCTACTAACTAAGAGAAAACATTGTAAGAATATGCAAAACAAACATGTCAACAAGTGCTGCTGTACATCACAGGCAGCTATGTTTTGTGGACAGGGCATTAGGCTGGGAGTCTATCCCTAGCTCTGTCATTTATTCTTTGTGTAATCCTGGACAAGTCACTTCCCTCCACCCACCTCTCTGCCTCAGTCTTCCTATCTATAGAACAGGGACCATAATCCTTACAGGCATCTGTAAAAGAGCTTTAAGATGTATGGATAAAAAAAATCCTATAATTATTATAGGTAAAAAGGTAAACATTTGTGTTTTTACATGCTATCTTCAGAATTGCTTAGCATCATTGGAGGAGAACTGTCACCATTTCCTGAACAGCGTATTTGACACTAACTTCTTGTTAACATTTGCAATTTAAAAATATATTGATAAAGCATTTCACTTGAACTTGGAGTTGGAATTTCAGCTTTTTTATGTACGACTAAGGTTGAAGTGAAGAAGAACTCTAGCATGTACATAGAATCATAGAAGATTAGGGTTGGAAGAGACCTCAGGAGGTCATCTAGTCCAACCCCCTGCTCAAAGCAGGACCAACACAAACTAAATTATCCCAGCCAGGGCTTTGTCAAGCCAGGCCTTAAAAATCTCTAAGGATGGAGACGCTACTGTATAGGACAGGGATCAGCAACCTTTGGCATGTAGCTCGGCAGGGTAAGTTCCCTGGCTGGCCGGGCTGTTTTGTTTACCTGCCACGTCTGCAGGTTCGGCCAATCGCAGCTCCCACTGGCCATGGTTCGCCATCCCAGGCCAATGTGGGTGGCGGGAAGCAGTGGCCAGCACATCCCTTGGCCCACACCGCTTCCCACAGCCCCCATTGGCTTGGAGCAGCGAACCGCAGCCAGTGGGAGCCGCGATCGGCCGAACCTGTGGACGCGGCAGGTAAACAAACTGGCCTGCCAGGGTGCTTACCCTGGCGGGCTGCGGGCCAAAGGTTGCTGATCCCTGGTATAGGAGTTTAGTATAATCCTGCTGGTTTAGCTTGTGACAAATTCGTTTATAGATATTGATCAGGATGCAAGAAAATTATTAACATTAATATCACACTGAAAAAATGGGTGTTGGGAAACAAAACATGATTTAAGGGATGTATTTTATCTTGATGCACTAGTATTAACACGTGTTCAGTAGCTTCCATTAATATTAAAGGAAGTTAGAAGGTGAAATTCTGGCATAAAAGGATGTTAGTGTAGCTCTCTCCCTAAAGATGTATCAGTGTGTTCTGATACATAGCAAGCTGTGCCAAGCTTCTTTTGTAGTAGCTAATTTACTAAGATATGATGTGATATGGTGCATGTGTCTGAAAAAGCATCTGGCACTGAGCTATTGCTTTGAACAGAAGAAAGATCTAGGGATAAAATGTCTCCCATGAAAAGCAGCTTTTCATTATCCACAAGCTTCCGATACTTCAAGCCCGAGCTAACTTTAAAAAAAATCTCTTTTATCTGTGCATAGCAAACAATTTGAGGATTACAATACAGATAGACATTGCACAAACATCATATTGAAATCACAGAATACTAAACATATTCTGCTCTATTTTACCCCATAAAATATTATTTCTGTGTACCCAAAGTAAGAAGAATGATTACCCAACAGTGTGCAGAATGCATAGATGAAGGTCCTGACTCTGCAATGAACTCCACACAGGTGCACTGAGTGGAGCTCACAGCAGGACCAAAGCCTAGTATTATAACAACATCCTGTTTTTTTTATTAAATTGTTTCAGACTTGAATTGTGGGTCATTCCTTTGTGACAACTAGCTGCTGGGGGTCAAATTCATTCTGGGGTCACTTTGCTGATTAAATAAACTTAAAGGAGATGGCCTTAGAAAGTTCCATTACTTTGAAAGGTTCCACCATTTCCAGTGGAATTTCCTATCTTACTGGACTGGCAGAATCTTTCAAACTGGTGGAACTTTTAAAGGGTACACAAGGCATAAACTGGGCCAACCATGTTAATTCAGTTCTGAATGGTCATTGTTCATGCCTTTTAGACTGTAAGTTCTTCAAGACAGAGAGTCAGTTGTCTGGTTGGCGTGCTTTATCTGTTGTAAAGCATGTTTCGGCCTAAATCCTGAGCTGAATCGCACAGCTAGAGTATGTGATGAATGTTATTCTCCTCTTCTCAGTCCTCAATGGAGAAATCATTATTATTATTATTTATTATTACTGCAGCGGGTTGGGTGAGGTGGTGTGTGCCTGTAATCCCAGCCACTTGGGAGGCTGAGGCTGGCGGATTGCTCAGAGGTTCTGGGGTGCGATGCTCTACGCCAATCGGGTATCCAGTGCCACTGGCAGCCTGGCCAGCGTGTGGCTGAAGGACTGCCTAGAACACCACAAATGATGTGTTGTGATCGGCGCTCTCTCTGTGAGGGCTGATGGACCAACCACTCAAGGTGGCAGTCGCCTTCTCACCCCTCACATGCCCCTATATAGGCAGGGGTCTCTTGGAGCTCAGGTGTACACAGGATAGACACTCCTTGTGCATGCCTGCCTGCCTGCCCGCCCCATGATCCTCCCTCCCTGTGCTGTGCAGATTCCACTACCAGTGGAACCACTCCAGAAACAAAGGTAGAGGCAGGATTTAAGTTGCTCACGAAGAGCAACTTAAAAAATAAACCATGAGTTCTATTTTCATTATCCTCAACCAATCTCACCATATGTCTTTTCATGGCACTGAAGCTGCAAACAATCCGACCGAGTGGCTCAAGCACCTCATGTAGTGCTGTTTGGCACAGCTATGAAAGATGCCTGGCTTCAAGTGCTAGTCCAGGTTTCTTCATTCCAAAGCTGGGAGTGCTGTGAAAGTTGATCCTGGTGAGGTGATTGCATGGATACTTGTGATCCTCAGGACAAAGAAAGAATGGCGGGGGCTTTAAAGCCCCTTTCCTGTTCTCAGCTGGAAGTTGTGACAAGGGTGGTGGTGTTTTAAGAGAGAAAGAAACTGGGAATTCTCAGGGATTTGATTGGAGTGCTGAGGCTTTTTATGGGAAAACAAATACACCTCTACCCCGATATAACGTGACCCGATATAACACGAATTCGGATATAACGCGGTAAAGCAGTGCTCCGGGGGGGCGGGGCTGCGCGCTCCAGCGGATCAAAGCAAGATCGATATAACACGGTTTCACCTATAACACGGTAAGATTTTTTGGCTCCCGAGCACAGCATTATAACGGGGTAGAGGTGTACGTAGCATTTACAAAGCATTTTATATCCCCAATCTGCTTTACAAACTTTAACTAATTAATCCTCATATAAGCCCCATGAAGTAATTAAGAATAAATATATCAAAATGTAAAATCTTGAAGAAAACAGTCTGGAAATTAGCTATGGCAAAATAACAATAAATTTTATATGAAGTTTTCCACACTACTCAATGCAAGTCAATTCAGGCAGAGAATGTTTGCAGACAGCGGCGGATCAGAGAAGAAGGAGGAAGTTAAGGCATCATTTGGCCTGACTGGTTTCTCTTGACAAGTCAGAGAATTGAAGCTCTGCTCAAGGAATGCTCATACAAAAACCTTCATCTAAAGTACCCAGTATTAAAAGAACATGTCTGATACTTACCATATTGAAAGAGCAAATTCTGGGACTGAAGAGTAACTGGCCAGATAAGGACCCATGTAACTGAATGCAAGTAAAGAGTAGTCCAGCTGTGCCTGCCCTAAAATATAAAATTAATAGCAAGGATTTTAATTAGCCTTAGGCTACACTTTGGACAACCACAAGCTTGATGCTTTGCGCCATCCATGATTATTCACTTTGATGTGATTATACAAAGAATTTTCATTACAGTTTAAGGGAAAAAAAAACAAAAATAGGATATAAAACTGCTTGCATCGTTCTATTCTAGAAATGGAATAGTCCTCACATATATCAGGGGGCGGAGGGGAAGAGATAGCTCAGTGGTTTGTGCCTTGGCCTGCTAAACCCAGGGTTGTGAGTTCAATCTTTGAGGGGGCCACTTAGGGATCTGGGGCAAAATCAGTACTTGGTCCTGTTAGTGAAGGCAGGGGGCTGGATTTGATGACCTTTCAGGGTCCCTTCATTCAGCTCTTAGCTACTCTTACAAATTCAATGGGATTCTAGTGGATCGAAGGGCTGCAGATCTGGGTCTTTATTTGAAAGCAGCCCAGGGATCTTTATAGTACTCCCTGCATCTCTCCTGTCATTAGATACCTTTCTGCCATGCTATTTTAAGAGGTTTCTATTCTTACCAAAATGCCCTTCACAAGATGGTTATTTAGTATTTATTTTAATGGAATAGGAACGAGGAAGGGAAACCCCCATCACTACCTTTTATTTCTGACCGTTTAACAAGTCCTGGAAAAGTGTAGATATAGATGACAGGATTTAGCTTCTGGTCTGAAAAAGCCACCACTTGACTGTTCCCATTCACTGCAAAGGCTCCAACGTGGCCATTCTTACACTTCAGCACTGTCGTCTTCTTTGTTTCAATGTCAACAAAAAGGATGTAGTTGCCACAGGGGTAGCAGATAGTCTTGTTATTGACAAAACCAACATTCCTGTTTGTGAATCCCTGAACCCATCTTTGGGGAAAAACAAGTGAGCATTAAACACTGGACATAAACACATTTTATTTAAAAAAACAATATGAAACAAGAGGATGGCAGCAAATGGAAATTATACTGATCCGAGGCCTGGGACTTGCTATATTCAGTCCTGAACCCATGTCAAAAAACCACCACTAGGGGGGCCAGAGACAGTTTCAAGATTCATAATCATGAATCATTAGAGCAGCACTTCTCAGAGCGTGAGGCATGCCCCATTTGGGGAGGCACAAATGACTAGCAAGAGTAGCTGGGACAGATGTCTACATTTTTCACTAGTTTCAGATTTCACTTAAAAAATCTGCCTGGTCCACACACAGCTTTTGTAACCATTTCTATTAAGGGTGTGATTTTTCACTGAAATAGTTATAATGGTACAGCTCCCAGTGTAGATGCAGTTATGCCAGTATAAAGGTGCCAAAATAATAATTTAAGACCCACTCTACACTGCAAATTTTGCCAGCATGACTACATGGGATAGGAATGTGTGTGGGGGGAAATAATCACACCACAACTGACATAGCTATGCTAGCAACCCCTCTTGCGAAGGCACAACTATACTGACAGGAGTCGCTTTCCTGATATAGTTTATGTCACCCAGGGAGGCAGAACCAAGTCTAGGGACAGGCGACCAGGGCAGTCTCCCTGAGTGCCAACTTCCATGTGGCACCATACTGCTGTGTCACTCAGCTTCGGGGGCTGTTTTGTCTTGGCCTCTTGGGGCAAAAATGTTTCTTGCTGTGGCCAGCAAAATGGCTAGGACTGCTCCTGCAGGGAAAGTCAGGACTCTTTTTACTGGTATCAGCTGCATCTCCACTAGAGGACTTGCTCTTACAGCTATACAGTTAGACAACTTGAGACAATAGCTCTACTGCCCCACTGATTTCAATGCATGCTAACTCAAATGCCAACTATAGTTAACAGTGTAGACATGTAAAGTATTTCACAGGTTGGAGGCAGGGAAGATGCATACATTAAGATAGGTAGGCCTTTAGCAACAGGTTAGGTTTACAAAGAGGATAGAATTGGTTTCATTTTCCTGAAGGGTGTGTGCTTTAAAACCTTTAAAAGTTTGGGTAGCGCTGTACTAAAGCTAGAAATACACACCTTATACTTGTGATCTTCAACCTTGTTTTGTCACAAGGTTTGTGATAGGTTGGCAGAAGGGTTCCCTCACTGTCCATTAACCCTGTGTGTTGTACCTTCCACAGTTAGCACCTTCTCTTTTTTCTTCTGTCTCTAATCTCTCCCTGTCTTCTGTCCTTTTCTAAGACTTGGTCTACACTACAGGGTTAGGTCAACGTAAGGCAGCTTATGCTGATCTAACTGTAGGAGTCTACACCACAACATTGCTCCCACCGATATAAATTGCCCACTACACTGACCTAATAACTCCATCTCCACAAGAGGTGTAGCACTTAGGTCCATGTAGTTAGGGCAATGCAGTGTCCACTGCATTACTTACATCGCCTGTTGGCTGCGAAACTCACTGCATGGGGCTCACAGCTCCGGCACCAGGGTGGGTTGGGAGGCTCCAGTTGTCAGTGCCTCACTACGCCCCACACAGTTAAGTCAGTGGAAGCGCTCCTGATGAGGACGAGCACCACCACCAGAGGGGGCATAGTGTGGACATTAATTACTGCAGTAATTACTGTGGTGGCTGTATGTCAACCTAACTTAGGTTGACTTAATTTTGTAGTGTAGACAAGGCCATGGTCTTTTCTCTTATCACGTCTGTGAATTTTTCTACTTTCTGTTTTCTTTTTCTGTAGTGTTTCTTTTGGGCGGAGGGCTCTCCTCCCCTTCCCCGCATGATGGCTTTCTCTTACTCTCTGTCTCACTCACCAGAGGGCTACCTGCTCCTTGAGAAGCTTGGGGGTATTCATTTGTGCTTCCCTGGGGGATCAACAGATGCTCACAGATCAGCTGAGCACTATGGCATCAGAGAAGAGAAGTTAAACTGGCAAGCTTTTTCCTTAGCTCTCTACAGATGCACCAGATTTATGGCCAGCCAGGGCAGACCTGTATGAATGCTCAGAGGACCAGTAACTCACTTTTACCCAGCACTGGTTTTGGACCAGTGATCAGAAAGAACATCTTGATGTCTGTGCACAGAAAAAGAAAGTCTCAAACATATATGCAGGCACAAAGTCACTATGATGGCAGTGCAAGTTATTCTTACAGAACCTACAAGTAACGTAAGCCGTTTCACAATCAGACCAGCCTGCAAATTGCCAAATTCCGGTCACAATCTGCAAACAAGCTCAATTTCAGTGAAGGGAGGTGACAGAGCTGGTCAGAAATTTTCTGATGAAATGGTTTTCTGCCAGGAAATGCAGATTCAGCAAAAGCGAAACGTTTCATGGCAACATGCTGTTTTCCAAAAAACGTTATTTTTGAAAAAAATGGAATAGAGGGTTCTGATAAGATTTTTCCATTTTGATGTTCCATTTCAAAACTACTTCTCATTTGATTTTTTTATTTTATATAATAAAATATATTATATAATATAAAACAAGTCAAAATTGGAGCAAACTATTTCAATTTTATTTAAACCTTGTTTCAGGAAAGGGGTTTTAAACACTTATTTTCCATTAAATGAAACAGAAAAATGTGTGTAAATCCCTTGGAAATCTCAACCAATATACACGTGCAATAAATTAATTTGACTGTAACTCATTTTTTGCACAAGGCCAAAAAGGATGTTGTGGGACTGTCATATGCTTTGAGAGGAAGAAGATTTTCATTGCACATAGGTGGGACAATTGTAGTGTCTGTGGAGATCAAAAAATCCCAAATCTCTGATCTTCAACTTAAGGGACTGGCAGAGCCAGGAAGAGGGGAACTGATTGAGTATGTGGGTTCAGGGATGGGGAGGTCAGCAGGTGAGATAGGAGCTGAGGGTGGGGTGGCAGGCTCTGAGGGCTGAAGTACATGGGGGTTAATGGGCTGTGGCTGCAGGGAATGTGGGAGGAGTGGGGCACATGGGAGTTATGTATAGGACAGGGGGTGAATGGGGGTTGAGCTGTGGGTAGTCGGCGTTAATGGGGTTAGAAGGGCTTGAGGTATATGGGGGTTAATGAAGAGGGTCTCAGGGGTGGGGTACTTGAGGTTTAATGGGGAAGGGCTGAAGGGATTGGGTCTATAGGGACTAATGGGGGGCTAAGGGGTGGGGTACATGTGGTTAACAAGGGAGATGAGGGGCTTGGAAGCAGGATCAATGGGGTGGCGCTGAGAGGCTCAGGGGCAGGTTACAGGAAGTTAATGCCTGGGGTGGAGCTGAGGAGCGGGATACAAAGTGGATCATGGAGTAGGGATGAGAGGCTTGGGGGCAGGCTACAGGGAGATTAATGGGGAACTCGGGAGGCATGGTACATGTGGGCTAATGGGGGGCTGGGCACATGGAGGTCAATGGGGGCTGAGGGCAGAACACCTAGGAGTTAATACAGGTGTGGGGCACATGGGGTTAATGGGTGGGGCTGAAGACAGGGCTATTAGGGGGCTGAGGGGCCCAGGACAGGGCACATGGGGTGAATGGGGGTGCTGAAGGACTCAGGGTGGAGCACATAGGCATGAATGGGGGCTGGGGGTGAGGGCAAATGGAGGTTGGGAGTACCAAGAGTAGGGCACATGGAGGTTAATAGTGTAGCTAGGGGTGGGGCACATGGGAGGCTGGGGACAGGGCACAGGCAGCTCAGGGAGGCACATGAGAGTTAAGGGGGGCTGGGGCACATGAGAGTGAATGGGGGTTGGGAGCAGGGCACATGGAGGTTGGGGGAGCTGAGGGCAGGATACATGGGGCTAAAGGGGTGGGGCACAGGAGGCTCAGATAGGTACATGGGGTTAAGGGGGGCTGGGCGGGGCAATGGTGTTAAGGGGTGGGGCACAGGGAGGCACATGAGAGTGAAGGGGGGCTGGGCGGGGCACAGGCGGCTCAGGGAGGTACATAGGGTTAAGGGGGGCTGGGCGGGGCAATGAGGTTAAGGGGGCGGGGCACAGGCGGCTCAGGGAGGTACATGGGGTTAAGGGGGGCTGGGAGGGGCAATGGGGTTAAGGGGCGGGGCACAGGGAGGCACATGAGAGTGAAGGGGGGCTGGGCAGGGCACAGGCGGCTCAGGGAGGTACATGGGGTTAAGGGGCGGGGCAATGGGGTTAAGGGGTGGGGCACAGGGAGGCACATGAGAGTGAAGGGGGGCTGGGCGGGGCACAGGCTGCTCAGGGAGGTACATGGGGTTAAGGGGGGCTGGGCGGGGCAATGGGGTTAAGGGGGCGGGGCACAGGCGGCACATGAGAGTGACGGGGGGCTGGGCGGGGCACAGGCGGCTCAGGGAGGTACATGGGGTTAAGGGGCGGGGCAATGGGGTTAAGGGGCGGGGCACAGGGAGGCACATGAGAGGGAAGGGGGGCTGGGCGGGGCACAGGCGGCTCAGGGAGGTACATGGGGTTAAGGGGGGCTGGGCGGGGCAATGTGGTTAAGGGGGCGGGGCACAGGCGGCTCAGGGAGGTACATGGGGTTAAGGGAGGCTGGGCGGGGCAATGGGGTTAAGGGGGCGGGGCACAGGCGGCTCAGGGAGGTACGTGGGGTTAAGGGGGGCTGGGAGGGGCAATGGGGTTAAGGGGCGGGGCACAGGCGGCTCAGGGAGGCACATGGGGTTAAGGGGGGGCTGGGCGGGGCAATGGGGTTAAGGGGCAGGGCACAGGCGGTTCAGGGAGGTACGTGGGGTTAAGGGGGGCTGGGAGGGGCAATGGGGTTAAGGGGCGGGGCACAGGCGGCTCAGGGAGGTACATGGGGTTAAGGGGGGCTGGGCGGGGCAATGGGGTTAAGGGGCGGGGCACAGGCGGCTCAGGGAGGTACATGGGGTTAAGGGAGGCTGGGCGGGGCAATGGGGTTAAGGGGGCGGGGCACAGGCGGCTCAGGGAGGTACATGGGGTTAAGGGGGGGCTGGGAGGGGCAATAGGGTTAAGGGGCGGGGCACAGGGAGGCACATGAGAGTGACGGGGGGGCTGGGCGGGGCAATGGGGTTAAGGGGGCGGGGCACAAGCGGCTGAGGGAGGTACATGGGGTTAAGGGTGGGCTGGGCGGGGCACTGGGGTTAAGGGGGCGGGGCACAGGCGGCTCAGGGAGGCACATGGGGTTAAGGGGGGGCTGGGCGGGGCAATGGGGTTAAGGGGGCGGGGCACAGGCGGCTCAGGGAGGTACATGGGGTTAAGGGTGGGCTGGGCGGGGCACTGGGGTTAAGGGGGCGGGGCACAGGCGGCTCAGGGAGGTACATGGGGTTAAGGGGGGCTGGGCGGGGCAATAGGGTTAAGGGGCGGGGCACAGGGAGGCACATGAAAGTGACGGGGGGCTGGGCGGGGCACAGGCGGCTACGGGAGCTGTCAGGGCGGGCTATGAGCGGCCTCCCCCCACCTCATTTCCAGGTCGGCTCCCCTGGCGCGGCGGCGGCCGTTGTCCGACTCCTCCCCATTCTCCGCGTCCGACTCCATCGCCCCCAACCCCGGCCGCACCGGCTCCGCGGCCGCGCCGTTTACATCGGTCTCCTAGGAACAAGAAAAGCCTCTGCCATTGGCTATTGCGGTGCTTCCCCGCACGCCGGCCTCCGAACATGCAGCTGATTGGTTGCTGCCGGCAGTAAGAGTTTAGCCAATGAGCGACGGGTTGGCATTTAAAGGGCCAGTGCAGTATTGAGAGAGGGAGGCGGAGGCTGTTGGGGCTTTGTACTGTGGGGCTTAGAGTCCTGGGTCTTTTTCCTTTATTCCCTGCCTGGCACTTGATCCCAACATCTGCCCTCTTCTCTACCAGCCACTCCTATGGGGGTAGGGTAGCTTTGCATAGTAGCAGAGCTGAGAAATAAGGAGCTGATAGTGTGGACAAAACAGAACCAGTTTGGGTCAAAATCACTTTTGATTGTAAAAGAGGGTCGGTGGGGATGGAGGTCTGCCTTAGACCCCCAGGATCCCACTTGGGTATAGCTAGAGAATGTGATAATAATATTAGAGCAATGAATACTAGGGGAATTGTGACATAATGGGAGACTTTAACTTCACAGCACATTATAGTGGTAGGGCCCTGTGATTGCTGGATGGGATAAGTTTTCTTCAAATCCTCACCAAATCAATGAGAAATGATGCAAGTTAGACCTGGTGTTGGTAAATAGTGAGGCCATCATAAAAGATCTGTTTATAGGAAATAATCTTGGATTAAGTGATCATGAGTTGATTCAATTTAAATTAAATGGAAGAATAATCAAAACTTGATTTTCTGTGTTTGTTTGTTTTTTTTTATTTGAAAAGGGCAGCCTTTGGGAAACCAAGGGAATTAATTAAAGATATCAACCATGATGAAGAGCTCAAGAAAATAAATACATAGGAGGCTTGGAATGTCTTCAAATCAACTATACAAAAATGGAAATTTGCAACCCAAGCAAGGAAAAAAACTTGTTGGGAAAGGCACGAGATCCAACTGGATGAATAACCACCTCAAAAAGGTTAGTAGGAGTAACCAGAGATCCTACTGGGAATGAGGAAGAGTCTATAGGGAATTAAATGAAACAGCAAAGAAAGCTACATCTTGGAGGTTAGAAAATGTAGGAATAAAGTTAGAATTGCTAAAAGTCAAGCTGAATCAACTGTTGCTAAGGAAACTGAATAATAAAATGGTTTGTTAGTTATATAAATAAAAAGTGAATAAGGAAGGATGTTTGGGCTGCTATGGAGTCCAACTGGGGAAGGAGATTAAAGATAAATGTAGGTATGGCCTAACATCTAAATGAATACTTTGCCCCATGTGCCTCAGTAAATCCTCTAACCTTCAAAGGAGTGAGGTTCAGGATCCGCCTCCCAATAGAAGTTGTGAGGGCAAACAACTTAAATTAGTTTTAAGAGCGAGCTGGACAAAAGTATGATTGCAATTGTATAATTGCTTGTGATGGGAGGGGGCAGGGCTTAGCAGTGCTGGGGCTCACTTCTAGTTTATATCTTCCTAAAAGCTCATGCCTCAGGGCTACTACCAGCCACCTGCAAGGATAAGGAAGGGATTCCCCCCCCATCCCTAAGTGTATTCTGGGTTGTGGTGGGTTTTTTTTGTTTGTTTTTTGTTTTGTTTTGTTTTTATCTCTTTCCTTTGAAGCATCAGAGATGGTGGTAGCTGGAGATGGTTCATGGAAGGGGGTGGGCCAGTGCTCTGAGGTGGCACCAAGCATTCTGTCTCTTGGTTGTTTGGCTGGCTGGTTCTTGCTCACATGCTCTGAGTCTAATTCATCACCATATTTTGGGTTGGGAAGGAATTTTCCTCCCCAAGTCAGACTGGCAGTGAGCTTGGAGGTTTTTGGCCTTCCTCTGCAGCATGTGGGCAAGGCTGGATTTAATGCAGGGATTTTAGGGACTGCAGCCCTGGGCCTCGGGCTAAGAGGCGCCCTGCAGGCCTGTGCGCCGGATGTGGCCTGCTGCTTCTTTTCATCTGGCCCGCGGCAAGTCTCCATGCCACGGGCTGGACACTGGTCCCCGAGCCTCAGTGCCCCCTCCGGAGGACTGGAGCAGTGAGCACCGGCTTACTGATGTGCCCCAGTGGCTGCTAGGCGAGGGGCGTTCAGGGAGTTTCTGCGCACTTCCACAGCTCCCATTGGTCAGGTACCATGACCAATGGGAGCTGCGGGGGGTGGCGCCCGCGGGCACACGCCCCAGCATGCACCGCGCAGAGTGGTCTGGCCCCCCTGCCTAGGGGCAGGATATGGCGGCCACCTCGGGGAGCAGGGTAGGCAGGGATCCTGCCTTAGCCCTGCTGCGCCACCAACCAGGAGCTGCCAGAGGTCACCCCAGCCCCCTGTCCCATCCCTGCACCCCCCCCCCAGCTGGATCTGCACTCCCTCCCGCACCCCAGCCCTGAGCCTACTCCCCCACTCCAAACCCCCAGGGGCCCCACAAAATCTAATAGTCCTGGGCCCACGAGAGTTAATCTGGCTCTGTGTGTGGGTGCAGGTCTTTCGCCAGAATTATCTAGCTATAATCTCTCTCACTCATTTTCTGGCTGTTGCAAGGGCCTTGAACAATGGTGCACTTTGGTGCCTCCTATTCTTTCCCTGTGATATGTAATAATCTGGTCTCCTGTGGGCTGTAATATCAACCCCCCCCCCCATCTCTACCACTCACCTTACCACCCATCTGATAGCAACCCCACTGGCCCTCACCTTTACCAGCCATCAACTATCCCCTCCTCAGCAACAACCTGATAGCAAAGCCACCCGCCTATACCACCTCAACATCACTGGTATCAATCAACCCCCACCTCAATGCCCATCTAGTATCAACCCCAGCCTACCTCTGCCCTCGCTCCTATCTGGTATCAAACTCCTCTACCCCTGTCCTTCCCCCACCTTCCCTAGCCCCCCGTTTCCTTCAGCCCTCCTGTGTACTGAGGGTGATGCATTTTTTTTCATGCTGGAGCTCAGTGATTACTAGCAATCAGTTATGTATCATGAATGTGATACATAATGATTTGTCCCAAAGATATAACCCTATTTCTTTCCCTATTTTCTTGCTGACTATACAACGAGGCCCATGTACTAGGTTAGCAATTGTGGGGAGGGGGGACCCTTCCCAGAACTTTAGCAATAAGTCAATCAAAAAGTGACTTTGAGGCTGATCCTGCAGTCCTTACTCAGGCAGCATTCACTGCAGTTTGAAGGAAGTATCTTTGTAATCCACATTGCACCATCCACCTGCACTATAACCTGGCTAATTAATTCTTACCCACTGCTAATATTTTCTTGCTTCCTCCAGAAACAGGATAGCTCCAGTGTGCAGAAGTGACTTTTTTCTCCTCCAACACTGTTAATTATTGTTCCAAGCAGGCACATGCACACTTGCTGCTTCCTTTCTGATTCAGAGAAGTATTTAGCGTGCCTTTCATCTAGATAGATAATTACATCCGTTCTCTTAAAACATTCTCCTTTCGTGAGATACTTTATCTAGGGGAATTTTGTTTGGAAAAATGTGGTGGTGATTCCAATGTTTCAAACAAAGATAGCTGCTGAAAAAATGAACCACTAGATGGATAGACA
Source organism: Chrysemys picta bellii (assembly GCF_011386835.1). Lineage (NCBI taxonomy): Eukaryota > Metazoa > Chordata > Testudines > Emydidae > Chrysemys > Chrysemys picta. The sequence continues at coordinate 123,347,293 of NC_088797.1, read as the reverse complement.
GATTTGCAATCTTTATCTACCTATTTATGTGGCTTTCATCATTGTAGTATTTTGACAGAAGTATCAATAACAATCTCTTTTTTTTTCTTTCACAGAAGTAGAGTGGTTAGTTTATAGGGTTTTTGATGTTTGTGTGTGTATTATTATTAATGATCTGTGCTGTGCCTGCACTGAGGCACCCCAAACAAGATTGAGGGCCTACTGTAGGAGGTGCACACAGGACATTGGAAAGCGTGCAAATTCTGGCCATTGACAGCAGGTCAAATCTCTACCTTGCCTACAGTGCTGTGTGACTGGCACTCAGAATGCTCAGCGAACAGCATAAGTTCCATGTCCCAAAGAACTTACAATCCAAATAGGAACAAGGGGTGGCTGATAGTGGAAGAACATGGTGGAAAGATGAGGATGACCATGCTGGAATCATGAGATTGCATGTATTCGCTTCATAAGTTTTCTTTTAAAATATAGCAAGTGAACAAGAGATAATGATAAATCATGAACAGTGTGTTGTGCCTCTGTGTATGTGAAGAGCTTCTTGAGGAGATTTATTGTTAGATTAAAATGAGTTTTTTTTTATTTAGTTCTGAAGTGGTGTGCCCTGTGGCCATTCTTAAGAGCATCCCACTGTCTAGGTCAGGGGTTCTCAAACTGGGGGGCTGTCCGTGACCCCTCAGGGGGTCATGAGGTTATTACGTGGGGGGGTTGCAAGCTGTCAGCCTCCACCCTAAACCCCGCTTCACCTGCAGCATTTATAATAGTGTTAAACAACTTTAAAAGTGTTTTTAATTTATAAGGGGGGGGTCGCACTCAGAGGCTTGCAGTGTGAAAGGGGTCACGTACAAAAGTTTGAGAACCACTGGTCTATGTCGAGCTCCTTTGAAAGTTCTCTCACCTGCCTGAGAAGCCTCCTGCTATTGGTCAACAGTTTATTTTTTTCTATGAAACAGTGGGTGTCCTGGGAGGTCATTGCCTCTGTGGCTACAGAGGATAACAGTGACCAATCCCATGGACCGCTCTGAATATCAGGACAGAGACCCCAGATTGGATTTTATTCAGTGGGAGTAGAGAGCAGAGCACTGGGGTGATGTGATAAGTGTTGCTAAGCAGAGGAGTTACTGCATTATGTACCAGATGGAACTATTTCGGTGTGTGTGACCTCATTCCTAGATATGAGTCAGATTAGGCGCCAGAAACATTCCTTTGCCATCCACAGTGAAAATGAACATGAACTGATGGTTATTGCAATGTCATGCTGAGCTATACAATTTATACATGTACTGTCCAAACCCTGGAATTAATCATTATCCAGATCGGGCATTAGGGATGTCACTTTTTAAATGGTATTTATCAGTTTAAATGATTAACCATTTAAACAAAATATTTTTAATCTATTAAAGGGCCGGGGCTGGCATGGCTGGGGTTGGGGCTGGTGCAGCTGGGGCCAGGAGCATCTGGGGCCGGAGCCAGCCGGCCCAGGGGTTAACAGTTAAGGCAGGTTAACTGGTAAGACTAATGCCAACCGCTTAATATTTTTACATCCATATTGGGCATTTGGCCTGAATTCTGTCCCTGCACTTGGCATGGACTCAGACTGCTCCTGCCTTGTAGACAAATTCTTCACTATGTTGTCCTTCTGCTCTGTATGTAGGTGAACCCTTTATATATGACACAATGGGCCTTTTCATCCTACAGTGTGTTAAAACTTTATGCCAAACACCATTGTAATGGAGTGGTCTTTGTGGTCGAGGGCACCAAGGAAGAGCCCCGAGGACACTACACAACAGGGGCGGAGAGACAGTGGAAATTCTACCCAAGGACAGTAGGGCAAAATTGTACCTTGCCAAAAGTGCCATGATACTGTCCATACAGATCACTCAGTAAATTGTATAATACCTGGGCAGGACAAGGAGCTGTGCTCACTCTATTCAGAGTTGATGATCAGGTTCCAGGGAGTTGTTTTAGTGTTCAGACCCGAGCCTAAAATGGCTCAGCTAGCCCCCAGCTTATGAGATCTATCACATACCATACTAAATTCCCGGGGGGGCCAGTGTTGGGTGCGGTCATCAACGCATGTGGACAGAGGATATTATCAGGTGCAGATTTATTGGTGTTGCATTGTGTATAAGGATCCTACCTGTCCTCCTTTGGCTTACCAGCTATGGTTCACCAGACTGCCTGTGTCCTCCTCACTTACTGAACCCCTCCTCCTTGCATCCCGCTCCACCAGATTATTCAAATGAGTCACTACTTCCATAACCAAAGGGGATAACACTTGCTCTGTCAGAGGTAGATGTGGTAAATAAGGGCACTCAGAGGGAAACAGAAACGTCCCCTAAGAAATTAATTTTGGTAGCTGGGGCATTAGGTGTTTGAGAATCTCCAGGGTAAGTACTGCAGAGGTTTCTTGCCTCTACTGTTGGCAAGAAACAGGAGGTGCATGGGTTGTGTTTGTCCTGTGCACCACATGCCTGGGCAGTACACGCCACTCCCTGATCGTACATACCACTCCTTGGAGTAAAGTTAGATAACTAGACCGCAACAATGACTTAGCAAAAATTCAGGCAATTGGTTCAATGCCAACCGAAGGGTTCAAACTACTGACAGCAGTAGGCTGATAAGGTATCAATTCATGCTGTTAGCAGACAGTGATCACCTCACTACTGACTGTCTCTCATGCTCTGGCCACGGGAGAGAGGAGATATTGATCATCATGCAAGGACTGAGGGGCAAATCTAGGGTCAATGGCAAAACAAGAGTTTTGATAGCCCCATTGTGCATACTAAGAACTGGACTGTGTCAAATCGGCACACCTCTGAACTGAGGGCAGGGTCACAGGGCCCCAGGAGGAGGGATTTCACCTGTGCCTCGTTTTACCAGAGGGAATGCATTTCTGGCTGGCCCTTGCCTGAGGAACATGGCAGGGAAGGCTCTTTACTCCCTCCTTCAACTTTATTTTGCACCCATATAAGGGGCAGGCACACTCTGGCTGCAAATGTCTTTACCCTGACAGGGTAGGGAAAATGTGAATACTTCTGTGTTCTGCTGGGGAACTGGCATCATGTGACGCTGCCTTATCTTTCTCTCTCCCCCTCTCCCTGCCATCGTTTGTGCACATTCAAGGCCTGCTTTGCCTTATATTTGTGTCAGGTGGACTCACCATAACCATGCATTAAACAAGTTCCTGGAGTTCATCAAGGAGCTGGCCCAGGTGCAGCAACCGCTCCTACAAAGGCTGGTGAGTTCCAGTGAGGCATTTGTCAAGACAGCAATTATGTGAAGCCCAGCATCCATTGTGCCCCCTCCTTTATTAGATTATTTATCTCCCTCTTTTATTTTCATCTTGAAGTGGAGGGTTCCATCTGCATCACAGGCAACTAGAACCATCAGTGGCGCTTCCCATCCAGAAAGCCAGTGCATCTATTCCAGTGCAGTGATGTAACCAATACAGGAATTTTGCCTTGGGTTCCCCATTTAACTTGAAAAGTCATCGGTGCTGATTTCCCTTGTCATAGACCGAACAGGATAAAGGAAATTAAAAACAGTTTACCAGGGTCTGTTAGTGACTGGGTCAGCAGCAGCAGGGTATGGAATAGATTTATATTAGATGGGAGATGTGCATTGGGTTATCCATTCTGACCTCCTGCATCTGGATGGAACTATTCACTGCTACTAAAGCCTGAACCAAGCTTGTCTTGAATATCCCAGCCGTATTGGTGCTTCAGCTACCTTCCCTAATAAATACAGACCAATGGCATTGACTTTTAGGACCCACCTTTCAGCTAAGGATCTCACAGCACATTACAAACATGATCAGTATCAATAGCCCTGATTTACTGATGGGGAAGTTAAGTCAAGGAGAGGCAAAGTGACTTGCCTAAGGTCATGCAGCAAATTAACGCATGAGCCAGGGCTAGAATAATAGAGTCATAGAAGATTAGGGTTGAAAGAGACCTCAGGAGGTCATCTAGTCCAACCCCCTGCTCAAAGCAGGTCCAATCCCCAACTAAATCATCCCAGCCAGGCAGGGCCGGCGCTTCCATTGAGGTAACCTAGGCGGTCGCCTAGGGCACCAGGAGTTGGGGGGGCGGCAATTTGGCAGCGGGGGGTCCTTCCGCACTCTGGGTCTTTGGCGGCAATTCTGCGGTGGGTCCTTCACTCGCTCTGGGACCCGCCGCCGAAGTGCCCTGAAGCCCGGGAGCACGGAAGGACCCCCCCCGCCGCAGAATTGCCGACGACGACCGGGAGCACGGAAGGACCCCCACCTAGGGCGCCAAAAACCCTGGCGCCGCTCCTGCAGCCAGGGCTTTGTCAAGCTGGGCCTTAAACCAGTCTCCCCCTTCAGGCCCAGGCCTCCCTTAATGACCATAGACTATCAGGGTTGGAAGGGACCTCAGGAGGTCATCTAGTCCAATCCCCTGCTCAAAGCAGGACCAATCCCCACGTGTTTCCCTTGCTGTCTCCAGTACTGACTGGCACCAGTTCCTCTGGGAACAAGGCAAACCTCTGCTCTTTGTGTGCCTGTGGGGTGCTGCCCCTCTGCCCTCACCTTGGATATTTCTTTCCCCTCCTTCCCCCTCTACTTGGTGGTTGTGGGGGTGTGTGTGACTCTGCTCCCCCCTTGCCTAGCACTGGGAGGGGGTTAGGGGGGATGAAGCGGCTGCTTCCCCGCCCCCTCACCTGGTTGGGGTGTGGAAAGGGGGTGTGGAAAGGGGGTAGTCTCTGCAGCTCCTTCCCCTTTAACTGGCCCGCTGTGCACGAGGGGGCGGGATCGACCCGCAGCAGCCCGGTCTCTTAAGCAGCCCGGCAGGCGTGCAGCGGAATGCAGCGCTCCGGGTGACGGCACCTCCCCCGAGACTGCCGCGGTAGCCATGGCTGGGGAGCGCGCTCGCAGCTTGGGGAAAGGTGGGTGCTGGCCCGGGGGCTGCGCGCGGGTCCTGGCCGGGCTCCCCGCCTGCCTCGGCCAGGAGCGGGGCCAGTCTCCGGGCCTGGGGGCGCGCTGGAGCACCGCGTGCAGCCCCCGGGCTGTGTGTGTGTGTGTGTGTGTGCAGGGGGGTCCCCCGCCTGGGGTTCCCCCGGGGGTGGGGGATTGCATGGCACCCTCCAGCCCTGCCTGTATGGCTGTAGCCCTGGGGGCCCGGATCCCCCTCTCTCCTTCCGCCCTGCGTCTGTCTCCCCCTGGGGGGGCTAATTCCATTGCACCCTGGGGCCTTTGTCTCTCCCCAGAGTCTTGCCTCTGCCAGGGTCTGCTGGGTTGCACGCACATCCCCCTCCTCGGGTCTGCGTGTGCGCTCTGCTCAGACTTGGGGAGACTGTTCCTGGGTCCTTCCCACGCCTGGATCTCGGGCCCTTGGGAGGGCTCCTAGTATATTTTGCCTCCCACCTGGGCAAAACGCAGGAGACCATCCGACTCAGCAGCTGTAAATGCACCATGTCTATTGCTGTACTGCACTGGAGAACTGATTCACCCCAGGGCCTTCATCAAAGTAATACAGTCCTAGTCTCTCCAGGAGTCCCCTCAGGGAATGAGGGGTAATTACCAGTGCAAGAGAAGCACTGTTACCATGGCAGAATTAAGTGCTCTAAGCTCTGCAAAGAGCAACTGCTACTTTCAGAATCCCGTTTTCTTTCTTCCCCAGGCCACTTTTTTTTTTAACCTCTTGTTAAGCTATAATTTTGCAGGTGTGAGCGTAGAATAAACCAGTGTAACGTCTCTCTTGTAGGAAGTGCTGCTCCAGGCCCTGTGCCCGAGGGACTGATCCGTGTCTACAGCATGCACTTCTGTCCGTTTGCAGAGAGAACACGTCTTGTCTTGAAAGCCAAAGGAATTAAGTAAGATCATGTGCCCTAACGTGGCTGTCTCCTTGGTATCTGAATGCTAGGGATTGAAGACTTTTCTACTGCTTTCATGTAATTCTGCTGTAACTTTTTGTTTGGTAATGCCACCTTGACTTAAGTATGGTGATCTTCCATAGTTTACCAAGCTTAACAGGATGAGTCAAATAGCTGTCACTCTTGCTAACCATACCTGTTTTAAAGAGACACAAACACAACATTCAGGAAATCTTTATTTATTTTTTAAGGCGGGGTGAAAGTATCGTCAGTACACAAAACTACTTTTAAATCTGTTCCCTGGCCAGTTGTTGTGGGGCTACATTCAAATCTCTGATTTTTATTGAGAAGAATGTTTTCACATCTCCTGCTGCTGTGGGAAAGGCCTGCCCAAACAAATGGGGCACTGAGGAAACTAACCGTATAAAAGGTACGAAGTAAGCTAATTTGAAAAAGAAAATGTTGCTTGGGGTTTTTCTATTGTAGTAATGTTGGGTGGTCTTTGTAGCAATGGCAGAAAAACCTTATCTCAATAGTGTGAATTTCATCTTTTTTAATATCTTAATGGAAATTGAGCAGCAAAAATCCTGGAAAACGTAACCCTCAGCATGAACACTCCATGTATATTTTCTCTGGCTTACAACTCATTCAAATATAGCCTACAATAGCATGTTAGTGGTTTCTATGGTAAATGTACGTGTGTGTTCATGATTTCTCTTTTAAAAAGATCTTCCATTTCTATAGCTTCCCCTAGATCCTTTGCTGAAGGAACTTTATCAACAATAGTGCCTTTTCAAATAGGGAAGTATTTGTTCCATGTTTACAAGTGGTTAGTAACATGACTAAACTTGCAGTTAGTAAGTAGTATGACTCCTACTTGATCGCTGATTCACTCCAGCTTCCCATGCCTAACCACACCATATAGGTCAACGCTGGACTCCAAATTCTTATTGGTCAAGCACACATCAATCACATTGCAGTCTTTCGCTGACTCTTTCAGGGAATCAAATGTAGTAAAGTTCCACATCAATCCATCTGCCTATTTTCCTATACATAAGGCAACCCAAGTAACTTGGTCTCTTCTGATTTTTTTTTTTGAATTTATTTATTTTTTGTATTGTTTTAAATGTGGTGGTGGTCGTGGTGGTTGCTTCTTGCATAACAGGACATGACTGTCCTTTGATTGGAGTCCAGCTATGTTGAGTGGAAATAGCCACTGGTGTCCCTAGGCATGTGCAGTCCTTGTGATCTGATATCTGAATCTGTGGTGGGGAACCTTTTCTATAACAGCTTATTAGTCAATAGTTTCTTTGTTGTAGGCAGTGTCGGTCCCAGCATATTAGAGAGACAGGGTGGGTAAGGTAATAGCTTTCATTGGACCAACTTCTGTTGGGGAGAGAAGCTTTTGAGCTACACAGAACTCTTTCCCAGACCTACGAAGAGCTCTGTGTGGCTCAAAAGCTTGTTTCCAACAGAAGTTGGTCCAACGAAAAATATTACCTCATCCACCTGGTCTCTCTAATACACCTCTACCCCGATATAATGCGACCCGATATAACACGAATTCGGATATAACGCGATAAAGCAGTGCTCCGGGGGGCGGGGCTGCGCGCTTCGGCGGATCAAAGCAAGTTCGATATAACATGGTTTCACCTATAATGCGGTAAGATTTTTTTTTTTTTTTTTTTTGGCTCCCGAGGACAGTGTTATATCTGGGTAGAGGTGTAGTTTCTTTTTGGCAGTTGAGTCACACTTGTAGCTTTGTATATGTAATTTCTGATGCTCTTTTGGGCATTCGATAACTCTACAGCCATGAAAGAAGAGAGCTCTTTGCAGCACAGACTTTACAATCTAAGGTTGTGGTCCGGTACGCTGCTGTGTGCAGGTAACCTGTGCGGAAGTCTGTGTGGGGCTCTGTATTAACAGACAAACCCCTGCACCAGAACAGTTTGCAGGACAAGGTAGTGCATGATCATTCAGATACAAGGCTGCCAAAGGAGTTGGGGGGGATACTGGCATCAGATAACCAACTTAAATAAATGCTAAAGTGGGAAATCTGTTTATTGCAGTGTTGTCATTTAACTTGTTAGCTGACATGCTTAATTGGAAACTCCACACAAGTTTGTTCCAGGAAACAGGTATTTGGTAGTAGGGCCACTCCACACATGGTTGTTCCCATTACAAGTATGTTAATAAACTCCAGCAATTAAACTGACTTCCAAAAACCTCAAGAATATGCAAATCCTGAGTGAGTGTGTGTTTGTTTAAAAAAACAAACCAAAAAACCCCAACATTGTCTGCTTGGCTTTGGTATTTTAGCCTTATCATATTGCCTCTTAGACTACCTATTCCTCTTCCCAACCTGTGGCTAAGACCATTTCCCTTCTGTTCAGTGTAAGGTCAGAGTAAAATTCTGTTGCAAGTTGTTACTCCAGAATGCGAGTCACGCCTCCTGTGAACTTCCTAAACTTGTGTGTTGCAAGAGCAGGTGCACTTTCAATCGGAAGTGAAACTGTATTGTGGCTGGGCTTAACTGCCTTTAAAATGGCGGCTGCTTATGTAGATGTGATAAATATGGGGCTCTGCCTATGCCACTTGTGAACTGTGGATGACTTTATAAAATCATACCATGAAATTGCTGTGTCATGCAAAGCCTGTATGTATGCGGCTCCACCCTGAGTGAGCAGGCTTGTGTCATGTCTCCAGCCTAGCAGAGACAATGGTGGGTACGTCCACACTAGCCGCCGGATCGGCGGGTAGCGATCTATCTATTGGGGATCGATTTATCACGTCTCGTCTAGACATGATAAATCGATCCCCAAACGCACTTCCCGTCGACTCCAGAACTCCACCAGGGCGAGAGGCGAAAGCGGAGTCGACGGGGGAGCCGCGGCCGTCAATCCCGTGCCGTGAGGAAGGGAGGGAAGTCGATCTAAGATGCGTCAACTTTAGCTACGCTATTCTTGTAGCTGAAGTTGTGTATCTTAGATTGATTATTATTATTTTTTTTTCTTATCATTTCCTCCTTTCCCCCCCCCCCCCCCCCCCCGTGAAGACCAGGCCAGTGAGTGATCCACACTCAGTGGCCTATTCAAAGTAATACGCCTTGCAGGATGGATCTGCTGTAGCTGGGAGAAGACACTTCTTCCTCTTATGTGAATGAAGGCAGGAGGGGGTGGTGGTGGAATGTAAAGGAAAGTTACCCGGGCAGCACTAAAGAAGCAGGTGACCCCAGCTGAAGTCTTGAACAGGACTCATGGGGGCTGATAGGAGACGAAAGAGAGCCATTTTGCACCAGGTTAAGATGAGGGAGGTTGCTGCAGGGGCAGAGTAGGTGGAGGATCCTGCCTGACAGAACATAGATGATCCTCCAAGGACTCCCAAGGGAAGAGTGAGCTAGTGATGGATGTTGGCAGCATAGACAAGCCCTAAATGCAAGGTGATTTTTTTCTTTTTTGTTTTGTTTTGTTTTTTTCGCCAAAAGGCAGCTTTTGGTGGCAGAACAGTGGAAGTGCACACACTGCAAAGCCACTTTTGACAACAAAATTCTTCCGTTTCAACGACAAAATAAAACCACCTCGACGAGAGGCATAAAGCCTTTTGTGGCACAGTTAAAACAAAAAGGGTCAGTGTAGACACTGCCGTTCGTTATGTTGCCAGAACTGGCCTCCCCAAGTATCCCACAATGCCCCCATGACCATTCTGCTCACTGTTTTGAACTCCGCAGCCTGGCAGGCATGCACCCTTTCACTTTCAAAGCTCAGTTCTGGCAGCTGAGCGGGTGCTGCTCTGCTGGGGCAACAAAGAGCAAATCATTAACAGGAGTGCTCCTGCTGTCTCACACCAGGAACACAGAGGTAGGCAGGCAGGGACAGATGTGTGTATGTGTGAGAGACTGCTGTGCAGAGCCAGGGAGGGAGGAGGGGGCTGATGTTGGGGGCATCCCCCTGCCTCCGGACTGGTTGCTTCCAGTGGCCATCTGAGCTTACAAGACAGCATGCCAACACACACACTTCGCCCACTGCCCCACACTTCAGTTGAAAAGTTGTTGGCCAGGGATTGGCAATCTTTGGCACGCAGCCCACTAGGGAAAGCCGCTGGCGAGCCCGTCCAGTTTGTTTACTTGCAGTGTCCGGAGGTTCGGCCGATCGCAGCTCCCACTGGCTGCGGTTCGCCGTCCCAGGCCAATGGGGACTGCAGGAAGTGGTGTGGGCCAAGGGATGTGCTGGCCACCCTTCCCGCAGCCCCCATTGGCCTAGGATGGCGAACCGCGGCCAGTGGGAGCTGCAATGGACCGAACCGGCAGATGCTGTAGGTAAACAAACTGCCCTGGCCTGCCAGGGGATTTCCCTGATGGGCTGCATGCCAAAAGTTGCTGATCACTGGTGGTGGTGGTCTAATAGAAGGCTCATGAAACAATGGGATTGACAAACCTGCATCATGTGATACTATATGTGCCCCATTGAGGCATTGCAAACCCTTCCCAAAGTACCCTGCGGCCAGTTGCACACTGGGATAGCTACTCACAGTGCACTGCTCTCTGTCGATGCAGGAGCTGCTAGTGTGGATGCACTCCGCAGACACAAGGAGCATTGTGTGGACATGTGACAGCAGCTTAATTAATGCAGTTTAGTTTAAATGGCATAACTTTTTTGGTGACAAAACTCTGCAGTTTAGACAGCTTTAGGATGTTATGTTGTTTTTGTATAATCTGCACTTCTGACATGTCAACACTGTGCCCAGGAGGGGTAGGCAGTTGGACAGCAGGTTTCTTGGAGTGGGGTACCAGATAGATCTGTGCCCTGAGAATGTGCCTAGGGACCCTGAGATAAGACTGTGTCTGGACTCCACTCAGGCTTCCGGAGTTTGAAAGACTTCTGGGTTCACCCTGGCAGAGACTTGAATTCTCCTCCCAGCAGTCCAAAGTGGGTGCCCGGGAAGGGGTGATAGTATGTCCTGAAAGACTTGTTTAACAAGTATAATTCCATTCTTTATGCTACTGTCCTAACTTCTTGCATTTCTGGCATGCCTGCCCGCTGTTGCTGTGGTCAAAGGCAAATTGGCTTCATTCTCTTGTTTGTTGGGATGGGCTTGGTGGGTCGGTATCTGCTTTATCCTTGGATTTGTTAAAGAAAATAAACTGAGCCCTACTCAAAGGAAGCTCTTATTTTCCTCTTTCCATGCTGGACTCTGAATTCCTAGTGTGCAAAATGCCATATTAGAAGCCCTGGAAAGTGAAGTCCTGATGGTACCACAGGACTTCAAGAAAGGAGAGAGGTGGTAAATTAATGGGAATGTTTTCCTGGCTCTTCCTCCCCCCCCCCCCCCCCTTGCCTCAATATCCTCCTGTAGGTTAGCTAGAGGTAAACACTATTGCTTTCTTTGAAGTTACTGGAGTAGGCTGACAAAACTGATCTTCCTCTGTCTTAAACTCTTCAGGCATGAACTAATCAACGTCAATTTGAAAAATAAACCTGACTGGCTCTTTGAGAAAAATCCCTTTGGTTTGGTACCTATTCTGGAGACCAGCAAGGGTCAGCTGATCTATGAGTCTCCCATCACATGCGAGTATTTGGATGAAGCATATCCTGGGAAGAAGCTTCTACCTGCTGACCCTTATGAGCGAGCATGTCAAAAGATGCTCTTGGAAAGATTCTCCAAGGTACAGTGTGATCAGGAGGGGGGCCGTGTAACCTCCTTCAGTGCAGCACTAGTATTGTGCACAGCACTGTAGACTTTTCCTTCCACTTCTAAGGCTGGATCTTGTCTCATATTTAAGAGTGATTTTACTAGATTGGAACCACTTACCCATTCACTAATCCAAAATGCTGCTGAGCTGTCTGGATCTCTGTCAGCATTTGAAAGACAGAAAAAAGGGACCTGTGAGGTGAAAGCAGGAGATTTTAAGCTAGTTGACGTCTATGGGAGCAGAATGGGGAAACTGGCTTTCAGTGAAGGGTGTTAGCAGATCAGCCATGTAGACAAGCCCTAAGTGTGCCAGAGAGGTGTGTTTTTTAGTGTGTGTGTGTGGGGGGGTGTCACCCCCCCCCCTCAAAGAGAGCTCTAATGTGCTGTGTTCTAACTGCCCCATGTAAACCCCTGTTGGCATGCTCTGAAAGATGCCTAGCTTGCATTAATATAGTCATGTAATTTGAAACAGTAATGAGGTACCTTTTGGAATGCACCAGCAGGGTCTATGTGAGGCAATTGGCGTGCTCTATAAATGACACCTCTGTGGTGTGCTTTGCTGTACCATTATAGACCAGTCCTAAGCAAATAAGGCAAACTGGGTGAATGCATGCATGAGTGTCATTCTCAAATCCTTAACTCTAGGATAATTCTTCAAAGCATGGGGTCTGTAAACTGTTGAAAGCTAAAAGGAAGCTTTAAAATAACTTCATAACCTTGGCTAATATTTGTATTGTAACTCACGCCAATCCCCTAACTTCTCTGGCAGGTGTGCAAACTACAAAGTTCTTGTAGAGAGAAAATCAATGGCCTAGACTGTCAGACATTTATTTAAACAAAAGTTAAAATCTGACTGTCCCTTAATATCCTTTCCTATTAACGTTTATTGGAATTTCAAAAGCGTCCTTAAAATGTCAAAATTTGCATTTCACCATTTTTATTGCTGGTGCTTTTTTTTGGTACTGTAGGCAGCTTGAACAATGGGAAGACTAGTGAGTTTCCCTCTTCTGATTCTCCTGCACTATTATCCTTCAATACTGGCATTTTAATTCTCCTTTGCAACCTGTATTTTCTCTGAAACATAGAGAACACTTCTGTTGCTGTTAAGCTCGGTGTAGTGTGGGTTGGGTGTGATATGTGTTTTAAGCAAAATTTAAGCGCTAAAGCCCAGATCCTGAAAGGCATTTAGGCATCTAACTTCCATTGATTTCAGATACCTTTTAAGGATCTGGGCTGAAGTGACTTGTGACTATCCCTGTAATGAGAGAGAACCTCCCTTCTGCAAGGAGGTCAAGCTGTCAGTAATGTCTTGTTTTGGTTTGTTCAGTTACCACCTCTAGCCTTCAAACATCTCCTGGCAGTTAAAAATGGGGAGGACAGTTCAGTGCTGAAAGCAGAGTTTGGTGAGAAGCTTGGCGAATTTGAGAAGGTAAGAAACAGAGCCCTCTCTGGGATTGAACAAAACCACCAAACCTATGGTAAAGGGGAGTCCTCTTCTGCTCGCATGCACTCGGCTGACTGTCTCACTTGGAAAGCCTTGAGAAAGGGAGGAGGCAGGACTTATTTCAGACGTTCTAACTATGAAAAATGAGTGGTCCTGTTTACTCCCCTCACACTGATGGGTGGCATAGAAAACCCCAACATCTAAGCATGGCACAGTTTAAACACGAGCTGAATTGTGAACTCCATAGTGGACTTCATAGAGGATTTTGCTCCACATCCTTCTCAAGTGCTAGCCACCTCTGCTGTTTTATGTCCATCCCTGCCCTCCTAGGACAGAAGGAGATTTTGCAGCAAGGTCTAAGAGCATTCAGACTCTGGGTTGTTATAACCTTCTCTGGTATGTTAGCATGTCCACCACCACGCCCATCTGACTGACAATGTTGTTTCTTTGTTGTACTGATCTCAGTAACAGCAATGTGGGAATGAAGTTGTTGACCCTTAGTTTACTACTTAAGTGTCTGGCCCCTCTGTCCTACTACTAGCTATTATCCTGTCTCCCTGCTCATTCTCGTGGAATATAACCACCACACCTACAGGGGAGGGATTTAAGGCACTCGAATCCTGAAGCTGGTGAGTCCAAATCTCCCTTGATCTCTCACTCCAGTTCACCTAGCTGCAAAACAGGTACTTGATTCATCAAGTTAGGGCAGTCAAAGGTGGCTGGATGTGATGCTGGCCACGTCACTCCTTTGCGTACTGCTGGCTGTGAAACTGTCTTCACCACATCACCCCGTTGAGCCATTGGCTTGCGGGGACGCTGACTGAAAAAATCCAGCTATGGGCCATGTTCTAGTACAATCGTGTACCTCCGTCAACATCCAGGGAGCTGCAACAGGTGGTTTTGGATCTATATTAAAGATTTAAATTCAGTTTTACTTCAAGTGCTGTTTTTTGTTAACCCAAACGGCTGCCAAGTCATTGTTTGAATAAGATGCGCTGATGCTTTCCCTCCATCTGCAGTGTGACTCCTTAAAATATAGTTGTTTGAATGAACAAACTCCTTTGCCTCTCTGGCCAGAGGGCCATTATCTTCTAGAAATAAAGCAACCAAAAAGCTATCTGGTCATCTGATCAGGAGGCAAAGAAACGACTGCATGTTCAAGAACAAAAAATCCTATTCTGTCCTCCTTGAGCAAGAAGCAGCATTTAGCACACTTCTCCCCTGTTGGGAACCTCTCATAGCTCTGGCTACAGTCATCTCCTCCTTCCCTTTGCTGATGGCTTTAACTTCAGCCAGTTACTTTGGTGTGGCTGACACTCGAGTATCTCTGTCCCTCCGATACCTCTGTCTAACTTGTCATGTTAGCTACACTAACACCCCACTACCAAATGCTTCAAACACTGAGTTCCTCTCGAATTAAAGCCTTTCATCTTTGTGTAGCTGATCAGAGTCGAGAGCTAAAGTACTGGCAGATGACGTTGTCTGGTTCTTGTGGGCAACTGCTTCCTAGGGGACTTCTTGCAAGAGAATTGCACTGAGAAATAAAGAACTAAGCTTCCCTTTTCCTTCCCATTTGCAATCCTGCTGCAAGATACCTGCTGCTTGCTACAAAAGACTTTGAGAGATCCTGAGGGATTTTCTAGATGTATATGGACTCTCAGGTCATGTGGAGCCCCTCTCTCTGTTGTAGTGGCTTTAAATCCCAGTCTGAGCTAGAGAAGATAACGAGGATCCAGCCATGCAAAATCCGTTCAGCCTGTTCCAAGAGCTGTCGGCCAGAGAAGCATGAAATGTATTGAAATGTCCTGTGTCCTATTCACTGCTGCCCACCAGAGGGAGCCATGGTCACATCTTTATGAAACTATTAACATCTGGTTATTTTCTGTCAGGCACCTGGTGACTGAAGCAGCTCCTCAGATCTTTGCTGATTGATGGTTTGAGGCTTTTAATAGATCACTTATCTGTGGTGGGGAGGAGGAGGGGAAATGCCAGCGCGCCTCTTATTGTCTGCTTTACATGGACGAGAAGCTGGCATTTTAAGGTGTCTGAAAAAGCCCCTCCGAGTGCTATCTCAGGAGGAAGGCCGAATAGGCTCTGATTCTGATGATGACTCCTACTACCATAGCATGTAGGAGTTCTAGTCATGGAGCAGGACCCTGTTATGCTAGGCACCGTAGAAACAAAGAGCTTTGTCCACTCCTCATTCAACCAAACTCATAAGAAGGTTGCACGTACAATCTGTCTATGGATAAAGTATAGGTGGGTTAGGGGACCTTACTGCAAATGCAGGTCAAATACTTCAAGATCCTACCATGGTAGGCCCTGCATAATGGCAAAGTGCTTGCCAAACATCTAGGTTAACCTCTTCTCTCACATCTGAAATTAGGGATTGTCGCCAGTTTACAGGTGCAGCAACAGAGGCACATTCCAATCGGTTTACACGGCACTTGTTTTTAGAAGTCTATACGGTGTGGATCAGTTTTGCCATAGGAAGAGTTCATCTCCCATCTCTTCTGAGCTGGAGGACTCTGCTCTTGTCCCTGAGGGTGGAATCTGGCACAGGTCTTAGCATGACAATGATATGGTAGAATTGCATTCACAAAGCTACCTCAACTTGGGGATACAGTAGAACAAGAAATGCAGCTGAAATCGTTCTGCCCTAGTTTGACCAGTCTTATGGTGTAGCTGAAATGTTTATTTAACAATTAAAAAGCTTCCAAACACAGTTGGGTTGCCACATCTGTCTTGGTGCCGCCACGTCAGAATTGCCAGCTTACAAGTTAAAACGGTCTCTAACTGCCAGCATCTCCACCTGGATCCTGAGACGACTGTTATCCATGGCTCGTGTGTAATTGCCAATCCATGTTGTGCACCTCTTCTTGCATTTGAGCTAGACTCGAATCCAGCTCTCGTCATGTGAAGTATCCAAACCGATATTGGAGCTGTGTTAGTGACTGACTGGCCCACTAAAAGTGTTTAATTTAGGTAAGGAGGTGCCATTTCTGCAATCACTCTCCTGTCCATCTCCTCCCTGGCTCCTGCTTTTTAGTATAGCCTGTTTTGGTTTTTTGTAGGACTTTTCCATGTAACTTCATATTAAAATGAAATGCTGCATCTTGTCCTCCACAGTTTTTAGCCGGTCGCAAGACTGTGTTCTATGGTGGGGACTCTGTGTCCATGATTGACTACATGATCTGGCCTTGGTTTGAACGTCTGGAATTCTTCCAATTGCCTGAGTAAGTGCTTGAATGTTTTATGGATTTTGCACATTTTCAAGTGGTGAAAACTTCAGCTTCTAATTAACTCTAAATTACCCCAGCCAGGAACCCTCCTGCTTAGAGTGTGAATGGAATGTGTAAATACATTCTCCAGACATGAACAGGGCACAGTAATGGGTTATGCTTGGGGAGGTTAGCTGTATTTCAGTACCACCAAACAGCCCTTGTAATGGACCAGGACTCCATTGTGTAGCACTGTACAGACTGAATAAAAATTAGTCCCAGAAGGCACCTTGCCCTATTGAAACCAGCTCTCCCAAAGTTAAGATCTGCTAGTGATGGAATTAGAGGCAGGTTCTCTTTGTGAGGCTATCTTAGGTGTTTGTAGGGCACCCATTACCACAGTGTCTGAGCACCTCACAACTTTTTTTTTTTTTTTTTTTTTTTTTTTTTTTTAAATTACATTTATCCTCACAACACTCCTGTGAGTCAGGGAAGTTATATGACTTCCCCAGAGAGTGTGGTAGAGCAGGGACTTGAACCCAGGTCTCCCGAGTTCCAGGCTACCCCCCCCCCCCCCCAATCCTTCCTCAAAGATGCAAGGAAACCCTAGGATCTGAACTTGTTACCTCAGGCACCAAAAGCAAGGGCCAAAGCCACCAAGTGGCTTAGCTTCTCCTGTGCTATCACTTGTGCTGTGCAGATCAAGAGGAGACGTGTTAGTGGTATTATTGCCTTGCTCTCCCAGGAAAAAGAAAAAAATAAACAATAAGAGCTGAGCTCACTGTCAGATGGGAGATGTTGTGCAGAGGAAATATGAGCCTTTTAATACTAGCTGACTTGAAAATTGCAAACTAATGTGCGGAATACTCAGGAAGGTCACGGGAGGGGGCAGGAAGAAAGCTAAAAATGCCAGTTATGCTAGTTCTCCTGTAGTAGAGCCGAGTGATCGCTACCAGTATGTGGATTTCAAGCCACATGGTTGTGACTGATCTTGCAATCCCATGCCATGTCTTTGGGGACCGTATTGTATCCTTGTGGGCCAGGGATCTGTATACAACTCCAGGAGAGAGGGTTATCACAGCTTCTCCAGAAATGGGGTTTGTGTGTGGGGGTGATTAAAGTGAAGCACAGAGGTGTTTACCACCTACAAAGTAGTATCACCCTAGCAGAAGGCTTGCATATACTGATTGAAACTGGGTTTTGACGAGATCAATGGACAGTGAAAGGGTGATTGCTATCAAAAGGCTGTTTAAACTGACTTGGGGCCTTCTTTCTGATCCAGCAAATGGACAAGACCTTCTGCTCTGGGGGGGGGCCCCAACTCTTGTGGAAGGGTTGGAAAGGCTTTGGCTTGCTAGGGCCCCTTGGACTGATGGGTAACTCCTGGGATGTCTGTTCAGTGTTTGTGGTTCTCCCCCCATCCCCACCCTCTGGTAATGCTTTACCTTAAGAATAAATCTCCTTGCTTAGAGAGAGCTGTGTGGTAACTTGGAACTGCTGACAATACACTGTTCATACCCTTTGGAGAGAAGGCAAAGCACAGGCACTGGCCTATAGCCCTAGTAAGCTTGTCTGCCTATCTTATAGAATCTCAGGGTTGGAAGGGATCTCAGGAGGTCATCTAGTCCAACCCCCTGCTCAAAGCAGGACCAACACCAACTAAATCATCCCAGCCAGGGCTTTGTCAAGCCTGACGTTAAAAACCTCTAAGGAAGGAGATTCTACCACCTCCCTAGGTAACCCGTTCCAGTGCTTCACCACTCTTCTAGTGAAAAAGATTTTTCCTAATATCCAACCTAAACCTTCCCCACTGCAACTTGAGACCATTACTCCTTGTTCTGTCATCTGCCACCACTGAGAACAGTCTAGATCCATCCTCTTTGGAACCCCCCTTCAGGTAGTTGAAAGCAGCTATCAAATCCCCCCCCCCCCATTCTTCTCTTCTGCAGACTAAATAATCCCGTTCCCTCAGCCTCTCCTCCATAAGTCATATGCTCCAGCCCCCAATTGTTTTTGTTGCCCTCCGCTGGACTCTTTCCAATTTTTCCACATCCTTCTTGTAGGGTGGGGCCCAAAACTGGACACAGTACTCCAGATGAGGCCTCACCAATGTCAAATAGAGGGGAATGATCACGTTCCTTGATCTGCTTGCAATGCCCCTACTTATACAGCCCAAAATGCCGTTAGCCTTCTTGGCAACAAGAGCACACTCTTGACTCCTCTCCAGCTTCTCGTCCACTGTAACCCCTAGGTCCTTTTCTGCAGAACTGCTGCCTAGCCATTCGGTCCCTAGTCTGTAACAGTGAATGGGATTCTTCTGTCCTAAGTGCAGGACTCTGCACTTGTCCTTGTTGAACCTCATCAGGTTTCTTTTGGCCCAATCCTCTCAGTGTAAGGCAGGAAGCTGTGCAGTTTTAACCCCCTCCCACCCCCACCTCCCCCCGCAAGTCAGAGGGGAATTGTCCAGGGTCCCTGCCCAGAAACCTCTGATGGCTGGAGACCTGACTGCACGCTCCCAGAGAGGACAATGGAGTGGGGGATACAAGTGCATTTACCCTGAAACGGTGACAACAATCACTGGCCAGTGATGACAAACTGTATAACGTGTTTTGGCCAACCGGATTTATGGGACGAATGGGCTCCTGGGTTGGCAAGAACGGGGGTGTACTGGGATAGAGGTCACACGCGCGCACACTCTCTCTCTCTCTCTCTCTCATATGTGAATATCTTCCACTCCAGCACAACACATGTTGCAGTCAGTGGGGGCTCACATGCTCTCTGTGGAGGGACAAGGGTGTAATCAAGTATCACGGGGTAGCCGTGTTAGTCTGTATCTACAAAAACAACAAGGAGTCTGGTGGCAGACTTCTAAAGGATGGTAGGTACATCACACAAGGATTATATGCTTATCTCTTACAGTTGGAGGTTCCACAAGCAGTGGCTGTTCACTCTTGGCTATATAAAGAAGACCTGATAGCCTTACAGGGCATGTTTACTCTGCATTTTAAATTCATGGCAGCAAGCCTCAGAGCAGGAGTCTACAAAGTTGAGTCTATGCTATGGCAATAAAAACATCTGTGTCGCCATTGGGGCTCAGGCTCTGAAGCCCGGGGATGGGAGTGGGTTTCAGAACCTGAGATCCAGCCTGGACATCTACACAATTGTTCTTCGCGCCAGAGCACAAGCCCACGTCTGTAGACCCAGGCTTGGAAACTCAATGCTGTGTGAGTTGAAATGCAGTGTAGACATAGAAGGGCATCTCTAGCCCTCTGCTCTGTGGCCTGAAACTTTATTTCTTCTATCTGTTTTTTGAATTTAACCTTGTGGGAGGGAGAAGGCAAAACAAACAGGAACGCAGAACCTCATTAAAGGTTCAGCTTTCTTGATGTCCTCCCAATTTCCCCTCTGCTCATACAAAGTTTCTTTCTTGTTCCCATAGCTGTCTGCAGCACACCCCAAAGCTCAGGCAATGGGTGGAAGCCATGAAGAAGGATCCTGCCGTCAAGGCTACGATGACTGACGTGCAAACATTCAAAGGCTTTTTTGAGTTGTATACAAAGAACAGTCCTGAGGCATGCGACTATGGACTGTGAGATGAGGGTGGGCATCTACCTGTCACAACTGTCACTTCTGTTTCCTCTGGGCACCTGCAGCATGTGCACTGCATTTGCCTGGGATTGTGCAGTTCTGTGCTTGCATTTTAAAATGGGAATAAATCTGCGTAGGAAAGGATGAGAAACCTCCTGTGAAGTCCTGTCCTTCCTGGTGGGAGGAGGGAGTGCTGGCCTCAGGCAGGAGATGCGGGGGGTCATTAGAAGTTGTATATGCATCAGTCGATACGGCACAAAGATGTAAACCTTTACTATCTCTGTTCTCTTCGTTTGTAGAGTGTGATGCCTGTTTGGTTGCTTTATGGTTTGATTTTTGTGATTCTGGTATTTGAACAATAAAGGAAGAAATTTAGCTTTGGCTGAATGCTGCACCCTCATAACTAGATGGGCATGACATCAGTGCTTCAGGTATCTGTTCCCTGAAGCCCCTCTTCCATGACGAAGACAATGGAAGAGTGATATATCAGGGAATGACTTGGTATCAACTGTCCAAAGCAAGTTGCTCTCTATTGACACTGCAGTTTGCAGTCAAGATGCAGATGTCCAGGTCTAAAGGCTACAAGGTTTCATAGTCCAAGTATCACAGAGGAGTATTTGTGAGTGTTTTTGAAGTTTATGAATCCACCCTCAAGAAGATAATAGTGGAAGAGAAAATACAGGTACACTTTTTAATTTGGGTAACGTTGTCTTGGGATGGCTGTTGGGATGTCTGTTCACCTTCTCGCATGAACAGAGAGCAGCAATACCCGAAGTCCAAAGGCGCAAACAATTCAATGTTTATTGGGGTGAACTTCCAGTAAGCTTGATTCCAGTTTCCTTCCTCAGTGTGCCCCTTCCCAGCTCTGACACCACAGAGCCATCCCTGTTCCCATTCCCCCTTAGCAAAACATGATTCCAATTCCCCCAAACCCATTCCCACCTCTTACTTCCTGATTGACTGCAGACTATATAGTAAAACTTGAGTTCTGCTTTGGTTAAGGTATAGCTATCATTTCACTGAAATTTAACTAACCAATTCTGACACATTGTAACATGGTTATTTAACCAATTATATCCCACCTTCTTAATGGGTTTACACCAACAAAATTAATTGTTTCTGTCTGCTGTATAATCACAGAACCAGACCGAGATTATACAGACAAACAATAGGGAAGTGAAGACTACAGTGATAGAACAATACAGAAATGAGGATTTCACATTCCAGCTATTGATAAGTGAGTTTTTGCCAGACAGGATACTATCAAACTAAGTTTCCTTTTACATCTTCTAGGCTCTTCCCTTTCTCTGGAGGTGACAGGAATATCAGGACAGGATTGTATTCCTAACAGCCCAATAGCACCTTATTTCCATGTGACTAGTTTGGAATGTGAGGATGTGACCATACACTTCCCAGTTTATGGCTGGCCTCTGCTGCTTAGCCGAAGGCCTTAGCCTAAGAACCAGGCCTCAGACTGTCACAGTGAGAGAAGGCCCTTACACAGACAGAGAATGATTTTGATTCTTTCTTTTCTACTTCTATAACTAGCTTAGTGATAAGAATACACCTGAATTCTTAAAGTAGAGGCCTTTGCAGACAGGCCTGAATATCTATATCTTAACAATGTCTAGACCCCCAGGGCTCTAACCCTTGCTCCATGTTGTTTTGCAATGTTCTTTCACTTTATTTTAGGCCTCTTACCCTCAACAGCCAGGTAGGCCTGGCCTGGTGCAGGCACTGGTAGCAGTGCCACAGCCCACACTGTGCCCATGATGTGGTCTGGTTTTGGCTCGAGTTCAAAAGTGCACATTCACCGATCATTGGACTTCACCTCCAGCCTGAACTGAGCAGGGCTGCTTCTGCCTGTGGCACTCTGCTTCATTCTAACTTCCTATCAGTATGGAAGGAGTGAATATGAGCTGACCTTCCCTGCTGCTAGTTGAAAGAGGACAGTGCTTCACAATACAGGTACCATTTTAAACCCGCCTTCAGGGTTTCCCCAGACTCTGGACTAGGCCTACTAGCAGGGTGCCAATACCAGTAGGCTTTCATTTGGAGAAAACAGCCCAGTGCCCAGGAGAGACCAAAGACACTTCCTTAACTACCCTCTTCTGCTCCACTAACCTGGATTTTTACCATTACTTTCAGAAAAGCTGGATGAATGAATGAATTGCAGGGAGCTGTTCCTTTAGACTACCAGCTAAGTTGCTACCTTTAGACCCTGATCCCTTTGTCACTATGTGTGGCTGGAGGGGAATTGCACCAGTTGCCCAAGCTCCCTGGCGGTCTGCTTTGACATTCCCTAGTGAAGTTTGTAATCAAAAATAATTAATCACATTTCAGAGGTGTTTGTTGGAGAGGAACCAGTCCTAGATTTCCAAGCAACTCAACTTCTTTACTGCAGTGACTTGCTTGTAACCAGACAAGTCCTAGCCACTGGATCCAGCGCAGCTGCTGTTGTGGGTTATATTGCACTGACACCTGTAGAGTTTTGCGTCTGCAAAGAGCTTTATGACTGTAATTTCCACCCTAGGTGGGAGAGGCAAGTTATCCCTATTTCTCAGCTAGAGGAAACGGAGGTGCTGAGAACTAAATGACTGGTAGTCCAAGGACAGGGTTGATTAGAATTCTGGCCCTCTTGGGACCCAAATCTAGTGCCCTTATAAATAGGTAGAAAACCAATACTACATCTCTACCCCGATATAACGCTGTCCTCGGGAGCCAAAAAATCTTACTGCATTATAGGTGAAACCGTGTTATATCGAACTTGCTTTGATCCACTGGAGCACTGCTTTACTGCATTGTATCCAAATTTGCGTTATATCAGGGTAGAGGTGTATTTCCATCTCCTCACCAAAGCTCAAACTCCTGAAGGTTAAACACAAACAGTGTTAGCTCTTCTACCCTAGAGAGGTTCCCAGAAGGGCCCTCTGCAGGCATAACTAGCAGCAGATGTCTTCTAGGAGGGAAGCTATATGCTGTACTTACAGTGAAATAAATTATAATGGGACAGATCTCCTATCTCTAGCTTCTGTGATCCTCTACATTGCAACAGTCCTTCCTCCAAACTACACCCCATTCAGCTGGTGTTGGTAAAATACATCTTCTTTGCAAGATCAGCTTTACCCATGCAAACTCCAAACTGAGTTACAGAAAACAAACTAGAGTGATTAAGCCAAAAAAAAAGCAGCATATCAAATTTTTGGAGATCCAAAAGCAGTGAGACAATCAGTCAGAGGTGTAGGAGAGTTTCTATGGGACCACCACACAGCTGTGAACTGTTGTGGTATTTAAAGTGAATCATTGTTGTGCTGGAATCCCACACAGGATGTCTCAGGGCTGCTTCAGGGAAGACGTCTCACTGCTTTTTCCTAGTGTACTCTACCGTGACGTAGAGCCACTTTTCACCTTTTGGGCCAGAGCAAGAGGTGATGGGAAAAGTGACAGGGTGGTAAGTGGATGTGCTGTGCAGAAGGGTGTGGTGGGAGTAGAGAGCCATAGGCCCTTCTGTAAGTAGCTTCCTGCAAAAAAACAACACACACACACACACACTCTCTCTCTCATGAATCTCTGTCCCCTCAGAGTTTGGCAGACGTATGACTGTACTGCTGTGTACACACATTGCATGGGGTCGTTTATGCCACTATCCACTCTTAGCTAGATCAGAAATATGGGGTGGTTTTTTCTTCTTCTTTTTCTCTTTTAATCGGCATGTTTTTTAAACACAGCTTGTGGTGCCTTGAAAAAAGGGCTGCCTAATCCACTGTATGGTCCCCTCTATAACAGCTTTTACGAGCGCTCACAGTCCTAATGAAATAGACACTTAGCCAGCCCTGCAATTAGAGCCCCATTTTCGTTTCTGTTCAGGGCAGCTTTCTGCTTACCCAGAACTTCTCAACTACCACACTGGTGACTGTAAGTGGAAAATGCTGGGTTTCCAAAGTAAGCATGACATCCAAGAAACTGATGGCTGCAGCCCTTCTGGGAACACGCTATGTCTGCTACTCTCCTTCTGACCTCAAGTATCTTGGTGCCAAACGTGGAGCATCTCAGCCAGGCTAGTTGTCCAAATAACTTTTCCCCCACCTCTCAAACACCCACTCCTGTTAAAAACTGGTCAGGGTATTCTCAGACTTAATTCTTAAGTCTTGCAAACTAAAGGCCTTGAATTTAGCCTAACTGTTAATTGCAGGGTTGGGTTTTTTTAGCCCTGTAAAATCTCCTTTGTCTCATGTCCTAGGAAGTTGTCAGAAGGGTGGAACATAGGCTAGAGAGAGCATGCTAAGCCTTAGCTCCTTAGCGCACACAGGAGTCTGTGGCTGTGTCTAAAAGCACCACCACACTCCAGGGCTTGTGTGTGTGGATGGGACTTGAGCTAATTGCAGTGAAGACAAGCCTCGGCTCTGCTGCTGCTGTTCTCGGTACAACTTGTTAAAGGTTCTTGGGAAGAAATAAAGCGCAAGAATCCAGCCTGGGGAAGACAAAATGGAATAAATCACTGAACTATGCAGGGATCTGACTGAACTCACACTTGGCTCATATGCCTGTCTAGCCCTTTCCTGGTGGCCCCAGGGATTCATAGAATCATAGAAGATTAGGGTTGGAAGAGACTTCAGGAGGTCATCTAGTCCAACCCCCTGCTCAAAGTAGGACCAACCCCAACCAAATCATCCCAGGCAGGACTTTGTCAAGCCGGGCCTTAAAAACCTTTAAGGAAGGAGATTCCACCATCTCCCTAGGTAACCCATTCCAGTGCTTCACAACCCTCCTAGTGAAAGCTCCATCCTCTTTGGAACCCCGCTTCAGGTAGTTGAAGGCTGCTATCAAATCCCCCCCTCACTCTTTTCTTCTGCAGACTAAATAAGCCCAGTTCCCTCAGCCTCTCCTCATAAGTCATATGCTCCAGCCCCCTAATCATTTTCGTTGCCGTCTGCTGGACTCTCTCCAATTTGTCCAAATCCTTTCTTTTGGGGGGGAGGGGGGCCAAAACTGGACGCAATACTCCAGATGTGGCCTCACCAGTGCCGAATAGAGGGGAATAATCACTTCCCTCGATCTGCTGGCAATGCTCTTACTAATGCAGCCCAATATGCCATTAGCCTTCTTGGCAACAAGGGCACAACTGTTGACTCATACCCAGCTTCTCATCCACTGTAATCCCCAGGTCCTTTTCTGCAGAACTGCTGCTTAGCCAGTCAGTCCCCAGCCTGTAGCGGTGAATGGGAGTCTTCCTTCCTAAGTGCAGAACTCTGCACTTGTCCTTGTTGAATCAGATTTCTGTTGGCCCAATCCTCCAATTTGTCTAGGTCACTGTGGACCCTATCCCTACCCTCCAGCATATCTACCTCTCCCCCCAGTTTAGTGTCATCTATGAACTTGAGGGTGCAATTCATCCCATCATCCAGATCATTAATGCAGAATTTGTGCAGACCAAAATTTTCCAACTTGGGTGCCTCAAGTTAGGCACCTAAATACATATTTAGGCATTTGAATGGCCTGACTTTTTTCAGAGGTGCTGGGTAGCTGCAGCTCCCACTGAAGTCATTGTATTCCTAATACGTTAAGTCCATGAAAATCAGGCTAGTGATTTGGGCCCTTGAATCTGTATTTCAGATCCTGTGTTTGCAACGAGAAGCAGACAGAGGGCTATCTTACAGTCTGGAAAGAGCGGTGTGAATGGCCTCGTTTCTTTCATTGTGATGTTAACCCTGAAACTGAACAATGGCATCTTAAGTGTCAGTGTGAACAACATCGCTGCTGATCCTTTTAGCTGACAATCCATCAGTTTTTGATTATAAAAGGACCTTGAGTAAAAGATCACTTTCCCTTTTTTCTTCCCCACGCCACCCTCTTCGCTGTTTGTGTGTGTGTGTGTGTCTATAGTAGGAATATAAAGGTGCTGAGGTGGAACAACTTTAATCTTTTCCGTGTTGTAGTTTGAACTTGTAAGGGACTCTCACTGGACTTTGTGGATGCTTTGTCCTAGCAAAGACAGACCTAGTGCATCGGAGAGCCCATTTCTTGAGTCACTTAAAAGCAGGCAAAGCCCTCATGAAATATAGTGTAGGGAACAAAGCTGTTTCATAGAACCAAGAAACACTACATGTTACAGTTTAGGGAAGGAAGTAGAGAATCCCCTCTCCAACTGCAGGGGGCAATTAGAGAAACAGAATGTCATTACATGAGCTGGGAGTTTGAGCAGCCTGCCCATTAGGGTTAAAATGAGACAAAGTCATCTTGAATGACCACAAGTACCCCAGATCCCTATTATGTCTCACCTGAGCCACTGTAACAGCAAATTGCCCCCTATGCTATGCTGGGGCTTTGGTTCAGTGCTGATTCAGAAGGAAGCACGCCACAGCTTAAATTATCCCTGCCACGTCCTGTTGCATTGATTAATTTGTCAGAGGCTTTCCATCCAGTTACGGCTCTAGCCTCTCCCTGCTAGGGTAAAAGTGTAGGGTGCTCGGCTTTTGGCTGAGAATGGCAGCATGACAAGCTCACAGGGCAAGTTCTTTTCATTGTGAACAAACAGCACCATCCATTTTACTGGAAGTTCTGTTCTGAAAACTGGCAGCCGTGCAGGAGCGCCACCAGCTTTTCTGCTGCCCTAGGCGGCGGAAGGTCCCGCCCTGAAATGCCACCCCCCACAGAGGCGGTGGAAGGTCCCGCCCCAAAATGCCACCCCCCACAGAGGCGGCGGAAGGTCCCACCCTGAAATGCCGCCCCCCACAGAGGCGGCAGAAGGTCCCGCTGCCGAAATACTGCCGCAGTATTGTAGCGCCCTAGGCGACCGCCTAGGTCGCCTAATGGGTTGCGCTGGCCTGCAGCCGTGGTTAGGTATACAACTGAATTATTTTTGTATGTGGCTTGGGCTCTGAGAGTCAAGCTGGGTTAAAACATTACCAATGATAGCCACTGCAGCTGGAACCTATGTAACAATTCTGTTGGCAACGGGCAAGCCTGAACAGAATCCAGCTTCCTCTCCCAGAGCTGCATTAGCGCCACCAGCGTAATAGGCATAAAATGTAGGTGCCAGTTTTTGCACCATTGGTTTGAGGGGGGGTGCTGTGAGGACACCAGCACGGTGGGATCTTGCTCCAGGACTAGGGCAGTGAGGCACTACGGTGCCCAAATAATCATCGTGTCGTAGCAGGCCTGGAGCTTTGTTGTAGTTACTACAGTAAGCAGCTAGGACTGCATGCACAGAGGGAACGGACTGAGTGAGTACAAAGCTGCCACGTTTATAGTCACCTAAGAAAATAGATCCATACTTTTTGATGACAGGCAAGTGGTGTTTGGAGGCTGGTACAGCCAGTATCCATCTTGCCAATGCACAAGTCCATTGGTGAGCGGGGCCTGGGGAAAGCCCGGTGGAGAGTTTCCCGCTGGCTTTAGGAATAGTTTAAGTGAAGGAAAAACTATTACATTTTTTAATATTCAACGTTGTTCAAGTATGAGCCTTCAGGCTTCTTAAAACTATTATTAAAGCAGGTTGGGAACAGGTTTGCACTGACATAAGTGTACTGGGAATGTGACGTGACTGCTTCTAGCCCACTGCTGGGAAATAATATTAGGTGCTGCATCAGGAAGTTTTCCCAGTGGGTTAAGGGCTCTACCAGAGACCAATATGCAAAAATTCAAGTGATTAAGGCCAGATACCAGTAACTAAGAGGTTCAGTTGTGTTATTTGAACAGAGAGACACTCTCTGCATTTTAGTTTCCTGGCTCTGTGATGTACCATTATAAATATGCTGGTTCAATAAAAAATAAATGAAATATACTGCCCTATAATTTACTATTAAACATCAGCCATTGCTCTAAATCCACAGGCAGACAGCTAGGGTCCTGAACCCATTATGGCTGGCAGAGGAATTGCGGCCTTAGGCAGAGACTGCTGAATGTCAGTGGTGACCAAGAGACGTGGCTGAGACTTCTAAAGGAAAGAAACAGTAATATGGAAGAGACTGAGCCTCTCTCTTCACTCGAGTGGCACAAAGGATGCCTGGCTCCAGGTTGGCTGAAATTGGCAGCAGAGAATGCAAACTCCTTACCAAAGGGAAGTTTAAAGAGCTGTACTCAACCGGGGAAGGCAGGGTGGGGGATATAACCAAGAGGATTAGCACCTCTGTCACTTAGACCTTATCTACGTTATGGGCACTACAGCGGCATAGCAGTGGTATCACAGCTCTGCCGCTGTAGCCTCATAGTGTAGACATACCCTACAGCGACAGAAGGGTGTTTTCTTCCATCAGCGTAGCCACATCTACAGCAGGGGTTAGATCAGCATAGCTATGGCGCTCAGGGGTGTAGCTATGCCGATCTAAATTTTCAGTGGAGACCAGGCCTTAGTCTTAGTCTGTGTCTACATTCTGGAGGCCATACTGGCATGGCTATATCAGTGTTGCTATGTTGGCATAACTCAATAGGGCAGACATCGCCCTACAAGGATGGAAAGGGTTTTTCCATTGGTGTAGGAACACCATCCCCGCAAAGTTAGTTACATCAAACGCTTGACATAGCTGTATCTACACTGGAGGTTAGGGCAGCACAATTATGTTGGTTCAGGTTGTGGTGTACTCACACTCCAGACCGACACAGCTATTTCAACCAAATTTTAAAGTATAGACCAAGCCTTAGTTTCCCTCCAATTTACAGTAGTTCAACTCAAGCAGCCAGAGCGTGTGATTGCCCTTGATAGAGGCAGAAAGATGCAGGCAAAAGGACAGACTGTTTTGTGCACAACATGGTAGGAGTCATGGAAAGCTTAGGACAGGATGGGTACAGAAAGTTAGCAAGACAAGTACCATAGGGCCAGGTTCTGCTCTCAGTTCCCATTACATCCATACCACTCCAGTGAAGCCTTTGGAGCTGCACCGGTGCAACAGAGCAGAATTTGGCCCATAGAGTTCAGGACCAAACTCTGGTTTTATTTTAAGGCCCATTGTAATGAAGCGAGGGGTGAGGCATGGGGAGACATAGGGTAAGTAATGGGTGGCAGCACTGGGAGATCAATTCAGGGAGACTGTCTTTACCTTTGGCTATATTAATGTGTAGATCAGCAGAATGCCAACATCTTCCCGGGGAAACACGTTTCCTTTTAGGAATCATTTACAAAAGCCCTTTTGAAAGGGCTTTACAAGACCATGTCCTCCATGTGCCTTGAGAAAAACAAAGTAGCTGGGTCTACCGTTAAGGGGCCACATAAGCATCTGGAGAACTCCAGACAAATACCCAGCAGGGCTGACCCTGGGGTATTGCTACACCATATAGGGTAAATTCAAAAGCAAAAGGGAAAAAAAAATCATCTCCTGCTCTGTCTGCTTAATGCATGTTGTGAGTGTGGATCCCCCATTGATGCCCTTAACTGCTAGGACAGGGGTTCTCAAACTGGGGGTCGGGACCCCTCAGGGGATCGCGAGGTTATTACATGGGGGTCGTGAGCTGTCAGCCTCCATCCCAAACCCCGCTTTGCCGCCAACATTTAGAATGGTGTTAAATATATAAAAAAGTATTTTTAATTTATGGGGGGGGGTCGCACTCCGAGGCTTGCTATGCAAAAGGCGTCACCAGTACAAAAGTGTGAGAACCCCTGTGCTAGGAGGACTGATGGTGTCCATAGCTGCTAATCAAACATGCCCAGGCTGAGTGTGACATGATATGAACAGAGACATGTATGAACAGTGGTATTTTAACAGCTGGTCCTACCCCTCCCATCTCTGTGCTGTTGTGGCATCCCATATAAATGTTCCACTTAATCTGCTGACGCCGCAGTTGCTTTTGACCTGCTGTACCTTTCCCATGAGGCAGAACCAAAGTGGTGAAATAATTCAGGCGGGCTGAGTCATGGCTTCGCTGGGGAGAGGCTGGGGAGACTTAATCGTTCCACAATCCTAGGGTAACTTGGGTTGATGTACGTTTTGCCCAGCCCCCCCCCCGCCTCATTGTTTATATGCCGAGATGTAACTGCTTCTTTCCCTACTGCCAATATGCAGCTGTGATGGGGTACTATAAACAAGTGGGTTGGCAGCTGCCGCCGGTTCTTCTAAATGGCTTATTAACGTAATGCAATTAGGTAGCATTTTCCCTCCTGAAGCACTCTACTAACCTTATATATAGGAATCATTTAATTGGTCACCTAGTGAGATGCAGCCACCGCTGGGGTGGAACATGACAGCTATTTAACAGGGCAACACTACCCAACAGTTCAGGACATGAAATGAAAACACATACTGCATGTGCACACCTGAAATACTGAGTTCCCCCTGTGCCATTCGTAGTCACTTATTTTCTGATGCAAGAGCTCAAGGTATACTCTGGTCCACAGGCACTCACATAGTAACACAAGGTCCTATTGTCTTGTAGCTCCCCCACTTCGAATGAGGCTGGGGGAAAACACCATCCATTCATGGAAACAGGGAACGATCCAAGGGGGGAAACGCATGCACCCCAGCTGAGTGCGGAGGAGCAGCATTTCCTGGAATCTGTGACTAACAAAGCGTTTGAACAGGAGGTCTCTTTAGTCATCTCTGCTGTGGTCAGAGCTCAGCCATGAGATGGGGGGGGGGAGGGAGGCAAAAAGAGCTCAGCCATCCAAAAATAGCTGAAAGGAAGGACTGATGGTTAAGGCATCACTTCTTAAAACCATCTTGCGGCTCCCCATCTATGAAACACACTGTAGTTTCACAACCTGGTTTGCCAGGCACTAAGGAGCTGGAGGTGTGATTCCCAGCTCAAGGAGACAGACTCGCGCTAGCTCTGAGCGATCTAGAGTGTAGCCACCGCAGCACGAGCTCTGGGACAGGCTAGCCACCCCGAGTACACACCTAGGGTCTGGGACAAGTACCTACTTGGTGTAGTTACCCTGACCCACCACTGGTGCTGCTAGCTCAATGAGCGCTGCTACGAGTACCAGTGCCAGGTTTACAATGGCACCAGTGGCACCATGGAGCCGGGCCCATGCGCAGAAGGGGCCTCGGCCTGCTCTGCTTGCACTGCGCCCTGAGACCCTGCTGGCTCCCCCCACCCCACCCCACCCACGATTTGCTCCTCTTGGCCTGCCTGCTGAGGGCTCCTCTTCACCCCCTGGCCCCACCCACCGGCTTTTCTCTGCCCCTTGGCCAGACCCAGTGCACCTCCGGCTCCGGGCAATCTCTGCTTCCCACCCCTGTGGGGCCCCACCTGTCTCCTTGGAGCTGAGCTGCCTGGGACTGGTGCAGAAGCCTGGCCAGTCTCGGCCACTTGGCGGGGGGGATAGTGTGGGGGGCTTGACTGGGCCCCTCCAGGCAAGTGGGTCCTGAGGGAGCCCGGCTGGGGCAGGCCCTGGCCTGGCTGATCGCACCACTCCCGAGGGGCCGGAGCAATTCCCCGCCTCGGGACCAGCCCTGGCTACGCTGCCGGCTCAGCTTGGCAGACAGTTGCCTCCCAGCAGGGCTGGTGAGTGCGGCCGGGAGGCAGGGCGTGGGGGAGTGGGTGTCTGGAGGGCCGGGGGGGTGCTGGGCTGTGAGGGAGCGGGGAAGGTGTGTGTGCTGGGGCCCTAGGGAGTGGGGGGTTCTGTGTGGGATGCTGGGCAGTTGTGGTGGGGCTGTGGGCAGGGGGGCGCTGGGCAGGGGTGGTGTGGTGCAGGGTGCTGTGCATTTGTGGCAGGGTCTGCGGGGGCGCTGGGCATAGTGAGTCTGGAAGGGCTCTGACCATAGGGAATTGGAGGGCTGTTCCAGTGTTGGGTAGGGGGGCTCTGTGGCGTGGCATGGCCCCCCCCCCAAGGGGAACGGGCATGCTGGCAGCACAGGGCTGGGTGGGCCACTGTGCGTCTGGTAGTTGTCGGTTTGTAAATAGTGCCCTCGCATTGGGTTGGGCAGAGTAGGGCCGTCCCTGCCATGCCATGCCCCTGGCCAGCCGCTTGCTCCAGGGACCGACCTCCCCACACCATGCTCCATTGCCCCCAGGGGGGCCCACAAATATGTTGGGTGCCAGGCCCACAAAAGGTTAATCCGGCTCTGACAAGTACATCTCCTTGAGCTGGAAATTGCACCCCTAGATCAAAGTGTAGACAAACCATTAGTGATGCTTCTGCCCTTTCTTCCTTACTCTACTCTAAACCTGCACCCTAATCCTCCCCACCAGAAAAGTGTGGTCAATAAGAATATGGTCCATCCCTACCCTAAAACAAACCAGGGGCACTGGTACGATGCATGTTTCAACTTCACTGGTCACTTACTGATTTCGTTGTAGTCTTTTCCCATTTCTATTTAGATTTTAAACCCTTTGGGGTGCACTGGCTCTCGCTTCTTACCCATAACAGCTAAGGCAGAGGGATTATTTAGCCACTGCTAGCTGTAGGGAGACAGCGGTGATTATACACCATGCCTGCATAACCACAAGGCTTGGTGATAGTAAATTACTCTTCACAGGGCTCACGTAGCTTGATCAAACTGCACAGACATGTTTTCATAGTGGTTCAAACTCTTATAATCAGAACCATACCCAGCCTGGATCCCTTAATAAGTCAGTGGGTTGATACCTTAGAACACAAGATCAGGGTCCATTTGTACATGAATTGCACGACCCATTCAAAGTCCTAAATTCTCTGCTGTGCATAGGGAGGCCCTTACAACGTGAGCATCGGAACGTTACATCAGCCTGAGATGATGTGGTAACTCTTCAATGAAGGTGAGTTTAGATGCTGGGAATGTCTGACTGGCACCACATAAAAGCTCTCTCCCATGGGAATAATAGCAGGGATCATGGGCAGCTGCCAATGTATCATGCCCCTCAGGGGCATAGGAACAATCTCAGAGCTGCCCTGCCCAATGCATGTCAGGTTGGCAACTGGGAGTTACATGATGTTAAATAGCCATTAAAACTTTCTGTATCAGCTGTTTGGGGCCAAGAATATTTTCCTCTAGCAGCTGTGAAAAATAAAGTTGCTTGAGCTTTTGGAAGAGGGTTGGGGTGCAAGACTGAATTGTTAAAAATAACCAAAAAAACATTCTTACGTACTCTCCAAAGGTATTTAGGGAGACTAAATAACTGATGGTGTTCAAACTGTAAGTGACTTGAACTACAGGCTACTGCAGGCCAAGATGACTTCAGTTAATTGTGTGGTGAGTGAGACTGTTAAGGCTCAAGGTGAAATTTTTGATGTCCCTGATGGAAGTTTTATCTGCCATCAAAGTTTCTATGTTATTTCAGCACATGAACTGGTGTAATGGCTGTCTCCTCTTTATGCTCCCCATATCCATAAGAACGGCCATACTGGGTCAGACCAAAGGTCCATCTAGACCAGTATCCTGTCTTCTGACAGTGGCAAATGCCAGGTGCCCCAGAGGGAATGAACAGAACAGGTAATCATCAAGTGATCCATCCCCTGTCATCCATTCCCAGCTTCTGGCAAACAGAGGCTAGGGACACCGTCCCTGCCCTTCCTGGCTAATAGCCATTGATGGACCTATCCTCCAAGAACTTCCCTAGTTCTTTTTCAAACCGTTATAGTCTTGGCCTTCACAACATCCAACCACCTGAATGATCCAAAGGCTGGATGGTTACCAAAGGCATAGGGGCTGCTTCACTGGAGAAGTAACTCAGGTTACCTACACTTTGTTATTTCTCTCGAGTTAGCCTCACTTGAATGAGAATAACCATACTGCAAATCTATACTTGAGCTGCTGGGTCCATCCTGGCACGGCACTCACTGCTGTGTGGCACAAAGGCCTCTGGGGGCGTATTCTATGGTATTTGCACCACGGTAAGCTAAGTTGCACTAGGCGTTTCTTCACTGTGAGTTGTGGGAGAACTTGCCTGTTCTTTGTTGGCACAATGGGGACGGGGCAGGTGGGGGGAATTATGGGAAGACAGCAGAGGCCTAGCAGCAATTGAGTAGAGCTAACCTCAGTCTACACTGCAGAATGGCCATGTGTGTTAGCAGCTGCTGATGAGTTGAACTAACTCCAGCTGTAGCCTGTACCTTCTGACGGGCCAGCCAACTCAAGTTAAAAGCACCAATGCAATTGAGTTAAGGGCTTTTGCGAGCGGACAGGATGTGAGTTGGGGCAATGCTTGAGTTAACTTTGCAGTGAAGACAAGCCCAATTGCCACTGACTTCGGGGCGGGGCGGGATTTCACATTTAGTATCCAAACTTTGACTAAACTAAGTAAGTGTCAGGTATGTGCATGAGGGGCTCAAGTTTGTATATCAAGGTCAGAATTTCAAAGAATCCTCTGGAAATTAGTTGTCCCAATCCTACTGAAACTGAGTGGGAGTTGGGTGCTTTATTTCCGGTTGTGCTCCTGTGAAATACATTTCAATCTTACCTCCCAGGCACACTTGCCCACCTCAGAAGCAGGGATCCAGTGCAGGTTTCAAAAGCATCTGGCTGTTTCCAATTTCTTCCTGCATCTTGCAAAGTTCACAACTGTCTATTCCTAGTGCTCTGAAAAAAAATTCAGAGTATTTTGTACAGCAAAAGTTAGGATTGGTCTCTCCCCAGGGAAATTGTTCTAAGGTGGTTTTTTAAAAAAAAAAAAAGAGCTGCGCTACTCATTTCTTCCAGTCAGCAGTATTTTTTAGTTCAAACATTTAGTTACTTAGCCTGAAGTTCCAAATTGGTTTTCTTATTTTATAAATCTCCTCATGGGAGTCATGATACAACCAGCTGGCTCCAGGACATGTGAGGGGAGTTTGCTGGAGCGAAGAGAGACCATGCCTGAGCCGCTGGAGTCAGCAACCACATTCAGCTTTTCAAGGAGATTGCTGGGCTGCAGCACACCCCCAAAGAATGATTATATCAAGGAGTTTTGTGCACAGTTGCTGCCTGGGGGCGAAGATAGGGTCTACCAATGGGTGGTCGGTGCTGTTTCTTAGCGGCAGCAGCACCATTTGCTAAGGAAATCCCCTTCTGGTGCAGACCTGGGAGCTGAGGCGAAGACTGAGAAGGAGGATGCCCCATTGGTTAGGCAATTAACTGAAGAGGTAGGAGATCTGGGTTCAACTTTCCTCTCCCACAGGTGTTCTATATGTCCTTGGGTAAGTCACCTGGCGTGGGATCCACAAAGGCCCTTAGGTATTCTGAGGCTAACTTTTAACCAAGAACAAGATTGTGATCCACAAAGCCTGAGTTAGGTGCCTAAACTCCCATACAATGAACAGGTAGAGAAAGGTACCTTAGACTGTGATACACAAAGCCAGCACGTGAGCCGGGGAGCTGCCCAAGCTAGCCAATGGCAGATGCCGAGACAGGGTTGTCTTAAACCCAGATCCTTTCCAATCTTTTGGTACTTAAGTCTGGGCAGTAGAGAGGTACTTAACTCTGCTTGTGGTTCATGAATGGGGGGAAGATAGGCATTCAGCCGCCGAAGTCATGTGCGGGCCCAATCAAGTAGGCATGCTCAGAGACTGCCTACCAGACTGGACCCCTCAGTGACTTCACACAAAACAGTCTGACGGAAGGCAAAGAAGGACCTCCCTTATGACTTGTAGCCTAGTAGCTAGGGTACTCAGGATGTGGGAAACTCCTGGTTTAAGTCTCTCCCCACCCCGCCCCACCTGATGAGAATAAGGGATTTATCCCTAACCACTAGCCTACAGGATTGGGCCCAGCACACACTGAATGCTCATCTTCCCTGGCTTGTAGTTCACTTTAGGGCTCAGGCAGGAGATAGGCACTCGGGCAGCTAAAGTAAGGCAACAGTTCACCTTCTCCGAGGCAGAACGTAGGTGCTGAGTGAGTTCAGGCATCTACAGAGTTCAGCAGGAGTTTTGTGGATTGCAGTGGAGCCTAAAACTGGAATTTAGGTGCTTAAACCCAAGATTTAGTCACCTTAGTACCTTTGTGGATCTCACCCTTAGTCAGTCTGTGCCTCAATTTCCCATCTGTAACCTGGGGACAATAACATTGCAGTTATTCTAATTGACATAAGAGAATGATCATTAAAAGTTAAATACAGAAGCCATTAATTCTGCTGCAAAGCAGAAGGTGATTAGAAGGAAGCTATTCCAAGCAAGTGTGAATACCAAATAGCTAGAATGAATGTTGGGGAGCTCTCTTGGTGAGGATTTCAGAAAACTAAGGAGCTTTATTTTCTTCAGACTAAAAAATCCAAAATAGGACTTTTAAAACTTCATAAAAATCCTCATATTTATGTACCATTTTTAAATGGCCATTACCACATCCCTATATTTTACAAGCATCCAAATTACCAACGTTTAACACACTTGAGTATTTCAAATGTTGTCAGTATTCCATGTTAGAGCAACTCCATATGGTCAAACTGTAAACAGAATAATGGAAACAAATTATGAATTCCAGATTCATACTACTGCTCACGGACACACCGAAAACAGACAGCACTTCCTCAGAGCATCACCTCTGAGGACAGTGGTTTTAAATCCTTTATGTAAACACTCAGACCTTGAGGGCTAACTGTTATTAGGAATGTAGAAATTGCTATATTGCTCAAAGCAGAGGTTCATTTAGTTCAGTATCCTGTTTCCAGAAGTGGTCAGGACCAGCTGTTTAAGGGAAAACTAAGTTTTCTTCTAAGATAGTTAGAGGTTGGCTTCTAGCCAAAAGCTGGACCTATTTCCCAATGCTATACACCAATTCAAAACAGTCACTTAAGTCCTCTGATGCAGAAAGGACAAATTATCTGATCAAGATACTATATTCCCTTCAAATAGCTGAAATATTTGGTTAAACCCAATTGGTTTAAGTGTGAGTCCAGTTCACTGCCTCAGAGGCAAAAAAATCTCTCAGATATGTTAGGGTTGCCAACTTTCTAATCACACAAAACCGAACACCATAGCCCTGCCCCTTCCCTGAGGCCCCACCCCCTGCTCACTACATTCCCCCTCCATCAGTGGCTCACTCTCCCCCGTCTTCACTCACTTTCACTGGACTGGGACAGGGAGTTGGGGTGCGGGAGGGGGTGAGGGGTCCAGCTGGGGGTGCGGGCTCTGGGGTGAGGCCAGGAGGGGTCTCCAGGCTGGGGTGGTGGGGTTGAAGGATTTGGAGTGTGGGAGGGGGATGCAGGTTGAAGCAGGGGGTTGGTGGTGCAGGAGGGGGTACAGGCTCTGGGGTGGGGCCAAGGATGAGAGACTTGGGGTGCAGGAGGAGGCTCTGGGTTGGGGGGGGCTCAGAGCTGAGGCAAGCAGTTGGGGCAGGAGGTTGGGGTGTGGGCTTACCTTGGGTGGCTCCCGGTCAGCAGGACTAAGGCAGGCTCTCTGTCTTTCCTGGCTCTGCGCTGTGCCCCAGAAGCGGCCAGCAGCAGCAGGTCTGGCTCCTAGGCGGGGGGGGGGGGGGGGGGGCAGGCACTGCAGGCACCGCCCCCCAGCTCCCATTGGTCGCGATTCCCAGCCAATGGGAGTGTGGAGCCGGTGCTTGGGGTGAGAGCAGCATGCAGAGCCCCGTGGCCCCCCTGCCTAGGAGCCAGACTTAGGCCACTTCTGGGGTGCAGCATGGTGCCAGGACAGGTAGGGACTAGCCTGCCTTAGACCCACAGCACCGCCGACCGGACTTTTAACAACCCGATCAGTGGTGCTGACTGAAGCCGTCGGGGTCCATTTTCGACCAGACAATGGCAATGCCTGGCAACCCTAAGCTCTCCAGGGCATGGAACTAATTCGACCTGACAGCCAAAGGGTAAAGGGCTACAAACATGGGGCTGGCTGAGCAGGGCAAAGTTAGTATCCTGATTTTTAAATACCAGCTATTTGGGTGGGACTCTGATGGGAGGGGATTTAGCTAAACAGAGGGATATGGGGAGGGGACGGGCCAAAGGAGCAGGAGGTGTGGAGTGAGAATAAGGTAAAGGGTCCTTGAAGCGAAGGGGTTGGAACAAACAGCCAAACACCACAGGCGGCAGAATGGCCCAAACCTGTAGAAAGCAGTCTGAGATGAGGTGTCCCCTGGTCCCTGCTGAGCCTTCTAGCCAGTAAGTCTGCTCCTGTGGGTCCTTGAGAGTCTAGCTTGCTCCTCGCTGGGGTTTTTCTTTCCCAGGCCTGGCTTGGAAGCCAGGACACTGCTTGAATCCTAGTACCTGTGTGAGGGGTCACCCTTGCACAGTTTTGGATGGAGGAAAAGAGTGGCCCCAGTTGGGCCCCATGTTTCTCCTTCCCAGTGGTTTGAAGTGTGTTTGTGTGTGTGTGTGTGGGGGGGGGGGGTAAGGGGGCGGTGTCTCATTGCCCTACCTCTGCCTTCCCTCGTGCCCTACGCTATTAATTCTGACCCCAAATCAATTCTGCCCCCCTGCAGACCCCATCAGTTCTGCTCCTCTTGGGGCGCATTACCTGCCTCTCCAAGGTCAGGGGAGCAGAGGAACCATCCCATTGTTCAGAGGAGGGGAGAAGGGACCAGAACTGCCCTGAGCTTCCGGCCTCTTTCTGCTCCCTCCTCTCTCCCCTGGAAGACCCGCCTGGGCTCCTGAGGAGAGAGCTCTGCCAACTTCCTGCAGCCGCCTCGAGCAGCTGCTCTGCTGCCAAGTTTGCAGCCTCAGCACGCCAGATCGGTTCCTGCAGGAGAACTGTGTGTAGTCTAACCCTCTCTGGGTTTCCTGGTGGGCTGCGGCCTCCTCAGCAGGCCTCACATAGCACCACGTGCTGCTCCCAGGCCCCTGCCACAGGTCCACGTCGACTGCCACCACCCTATTTTAAAAAGGGCAGCTCCCATTTGTATTACTAAATATAAACACCCCATTCTAAAAGCACCTAGTCCGGGACCTAGGAGCATTCTGCAGAGCGAGCCGGCCTTCTCTGCCCTGCCAGTGACCTGAAGAAGAGCTCGGTGTAGCTTGAAAGCTTCTCTCTCTCTCACCAACAGAAGTTGGTTCAATAAAAGATATTACCTCTCCCACCCTGTCTCTCATGTCCTGGGGCCGACCCAGCCAGCGACTGCTCTGGTTCTCCTTTCTCGCTGTAGGGCTGTGTTATGTAGCAAGTACCTGTCAATCTGGACCTGAGGAGCTTGCAGAGGAAGGAGAATATACAAGAGAGCAGAGGGACATAACTTGCCAGAAACGCTAGGGCACAGCAGGCTGGCAATTAGGAGTTAGACAATATAATCAGGCTAAAGATAACTAGCTCCTTCTAGTTGATGGGGCAAGGAATGTTTTCTTTGCCTGGCTGTTAAAGGTACTTGAGCTTTCAGAGGGCAGCCAAGGAGTGAGGGAAAGGCTGTGTCTACACTGCCACTTTCAACGCTAAAATTTCAGTTGTTCAGGGGTGTGAAAAAACACCCCCCTGAGCGACAAAAGATTTAGCGCTGAAAAGCGCCAGTATAGACAGCGCTTTATCGCCAGGAGCTACCACCGCTCCCCCCGGCGATAACGTGTGACTACACTGCCCACGTCACAGCACGGCTGCAGCTGTAACGTGGGCAGTGTAGACATACCCTGAGTGTTATTACATTTAATAAGATTAATCAAACACTAACCCTATACACTTCTACTGTTGGTGTAAAAATTATTTAGCCAGGCTAAACGATTGAGAGTTCAAGCTGTAAATGGCACGCATGGCATTATTTCAAAGGCCAAAATGGCTGCAGTTGACAGTTTGATGAGGGAGAATGACAAGACTTAGTGTGAAACTTTTTATGTCCCTGATAGAATTTTATTGGCTATAAGAGGAGGAGGAGGTAAAAGTTAAACTCTTGCCCCATCTGAGGAGCGGTGAATGTCCAAGACCTTTGTTGTAATTGCTGAACCATCTTCATGTTTTCCACATCCTACCTGAGAAATTCAAACTCCAGCTGGGTATCAAGGGCAGAGGGTCTGGATCTTTAGCGTCTAGACTTATGTGAACTAAATTTAATTAGTAACGAGTGTGTCTGGAACTTATTCAGTGTTTAAGCTTAAGTCACTTTAATCTGGTCTCCCCATAGAAACTAGATAACATCAGTACCACCCCTACAGGTTTCAAAAGCATCTGGCTGGCTCTGCCTTCCTCCTGTACCTGTCAAAGGTCTCAACCCTATCCCTAATGCTAGGAACATTTCAAAGTATTTTATACCACAGAAGTTAAAATTATCTCAGAGAGGAGAGATGAATCCTAAGGTAGAACAAAAAAAGGAGATACTGCTAACTGGAAGACATGGGGATTTTTCCATCCAAATTACTTTTAAAAACCAAGTCAGAATTGGCTGTTTTATATGTTTCTTCACTGCAGTTTCTATTTTGCAAGAAGTTGGTCAGAGGACATGTGAGGAGGAGAGGACAGGCTTGGAACTTAAAATAGAGAAATCATTAACTTTACAGGAAAGAGGACGGTGCCTGGAAGGAAGCTATTCCAATGAAGTTTTGACATTTGCACTGAGGTCATGTCTACATGGGGGCATTCAGGAAAGTTAAGATGAATCAGCTAAAGGTGTCAAGTTAATGCACATAAGTTTAAGTGCATTAACTCCCCACCCCATGTGGATGCTCTCATCCAGAAGTAAAGTGGTCTCAGTTTGCTGTCGCTTAATTGTCTGAGAGAGACCCTGAACTCAGCTCTTCAGCCCCAGAGGAACTTAAGTCAGCTAACATATCAAGATTGCTGGGTACCTCAGAGGGTCCATCACAAATACTGTATGTATATATATTTTTTTTGCTTCGGCAGTTCGGGCGGGAGTTTGAGTGGTGTTTTTTTTTTGCGCTTTGGCAAAAATGGTAGAGCCGGCGCGGCAGGGGGTGCGTGCTCAAAAATTTTGTACTGATAGTGGTGCGCGATCAAAACAGTTTGGAGACCACTACTTTAGGGTCTTTGGCAAGTCACTTACCATCTCTAGCTGTGTTTCCTCATCAATGAAATGGGGGAAACCAACACCTACCTCTCCGAGGAACGAGAGTAGAGATGGGTTTGACCCCAAACCTAACTTTACTGTGACAGAGCTAGGAACAGAAATCAACGCCGGGGCTTTCAGTCTTCCCCACACGGGCTGTTTTTGCTGATTTTGCCCCCATCCTTTAGATCTCAGGCACAGGAGCAATAATGGAAAAGCCTCTTCTGTGGTCCATGAAACCGACTGTTGAAAGAACGTGTAGTGGCAGAGTACAGGAGGCACAAGATGTTTCGTCAACACCCAAATCCAGCACCCAAGCCACAACACTCCTGTTCTTCCTCTAGTGTTTTCCATTGGTGAGAGCTGGGAAAGGACAACACGCAACTCTTGACTGCACCGCTTGGCTCTGTGACTTTGGGTAAGTAACTTATTATTATCTGTACTGCCACAGCACCTAAGAGCCCTGGTCAGAGACTAGGACTATCCTACCCCCGACCTGCTCAGTGCAGAACACCGTCATAACTCTTACTGGGTGGTGCAAGGCTTAATTATGGGCTTGTGAAGAACATGGAGAGTCCGGGATGGGAGTCACTAGAGAACTGTTAAGAATTGTTATTATATGTAGCTTTATATTGATTTAAAATAGCCTGGTTGACAGCTTTTGTTTAGCACTTTCCTTTCAGAGACAGAACCACACAGTTAGTTTCCGAGTTAAGTGCCATTTCGACTGAAATGTAAGGGAAGGAGCTGAGCAAAGTATGCAGTAGATAGAGGCTTTGTTTGGAGCTGTCTAGGTACCTGTCGGACAGGAAAGTGAATGGAATTCCTCCAGCAGAACTGGAAATTCAGGAGCTCAGGTTGAATCCTCATGTAAATGGCTGCAACTTCACTGAAGTGGAGAAGGGTGACACCCACTTACATCAGAACTGACTTTAGACCCATTGGGTGAATTCCTACCTGTGTTGAAGTCAACACAAATTTTCCAGTTTATTCTTTGGGGTTGGGGATTCCACCCACAGCGCCCAAACTCCAACCTGCTGCTCCCTCTGGGAACTGTGCAAGCCTATAGGAGACTAGGAAACACACAGACACAGACACACACTTCTCTTCTTTAAGACTTCATGTACTTCTTTTATTATAAATAAAGCTGCATGAGAAATATATACAAAATTCAACAACCTGCTGCTTTAGAAGCAGCACTTTAATACAGAAAGTTTTCCTGGTGTATCCTTTAAAAGGAATAGGATATGGACGTTCTAAAAAAACC
Organism: Chrysemys picta bellii; assembly: GCF_011386835.1. NCBI lineage: Eukaryota > Metazoa > Chordata > Testudines > Emydidae > Chrysemys > Chrysemys picta. The sequence goes on along the minus strand of NC_088797.1, from coordinate 123,305,506 downwards.
CCCAAAAAACAAAAAAACAAAACAAAACAAAAAACCCAAGGAAGGGGGAGCTTGGGCTGCAAGATTTTTGGTACTGTTCCCCATCTTCCCAGGTTAGCCCTCCACAATACAGGACAGGACAGTCTCCCTTCCAAGCTAGTAAGGTTACAAAAGGGTATCCAAAAAGGCAAGTAATAAATAAGGCTGTTGACCACGTATGGTCCCACGAGAAGCACCAAGCAGTCAATGATCAGCAGCCACGCCGGTAAGATCAGGGTAAGCGCTTCTGTTTCCTCGCCGTCACTTACAGAAAGTCTTGTAGATTGTACATTAAAACACATTAGAAAAGCCCAACTGCAACAACCATCACACCCCGCTTGAATGATGGACCAAGTGTTCAATTCTCTTTATGAAATAGAAGAGCTGCACATGGAACTGAGACACGGATGCCACGTCCCATGGTTGGCACATGTTGAAGAGTGAAACCCCCTCCCATCCCCCCAAGATGGAAGAGACTCTCTTAAAAGACATTCAGCTCTTGAATAGCAATAATGGCTTCAGCACAAGGCATTTCCTGCAAGTGAATGGCCCCTGAGGCTGCACTTTGGGTCCATGGCCATATCAGTTCCCCCACCTTGATAGAGCCTGTAGTAAAAGATTAACCACCTCCACCAGCCCAGAGTTATTGCTTTAGACTCCAGTGGAACGAACCCTAGCCCCTTGTGACCAAGTTCCCCCAGCAAATAAATAGCAACGGCAATACCCCGGCATGAGAAGGGGATCTCTGCAGGATGATGTCCAGCCTGCCCCTTCTACCTCTTCTTGCTACCACATTTAAGGTCTGATCACCTGAGACTCGAAGTACCCTCATCCTCCAGTGGTTCGGGCCCTCAGCACTGCAGCCATACAGCTTATGAAGGAGATGGCTTCCACAAGGTTTGCCAAACCATGCTGTGTGAATACAGAGTGCTTCCCCCATGGGGAGGTGCATCTCCATGGTCCTTCCCAGCCTGAATTTGCAGTAAACATCTTTAAGATGCTCACTCTGTAAAGGAAGCGTCTCATGTTTAAGCAGCCTTAGCAAAGCAATCAGATAGATCCAGAAAGTCCCTACTACTGCTTCACATGTAGCTAATATAGGGTAGTTTCTAAAGTTCTGCTTCCCCATTGCCTGCATCTGGTTGCAAACTCAACTTGAAATGCCCTCCCGAAAACCACCAAGAGCTGAATTACAGCTGAGACATCTAGGCTGGCTTTAAAATGGGTTTGCTCCGACACTTTACACAAGGGAAATAAGAGATGTTTAAAAATGGCCTTGTCCTCTCCCTTATCCCTACCCCCCTGTTCTTGTATCAATTTTTTTTTTTCAGTCCATGACATGTCATTTCCTGTGTCACCAGGGTCATGGATTTCTTTCTGTGCCTCTGATATGCTAAGTTCAGACTCCTCACAGGAAACGTCAAACTGATTTTCACTTCTCTCTAGCTGTAATAATAATCCACTGAGGAGGGGCCTAAGCCACAGCTGCCTCCCCAGACCCTGCACGTGATAGGGCTGGTGAGGACACTGTACAATGCACTGTGCGCTCAGCCGCTGCCCAGAGGCACATTACTTTCGTTTTAAATTGTTCCACAGAGCGTCTGATGTATCTACAAGTCCCCATAGCTCTCTAAACCCTTCCTTATATTTTTGCTCATTGTATCCAAATTGCCCGTTAGTCCCTTGTGACTGTCTTTGGTTACCCATCGTTGTTTAATGGTCTGTGCTGATAAAAGCCAAAGCCCAATAGCACTTGCTACCTCATGCCCGACCTACAGCAGCCAGACATGCCCTGTCACTCCAGTCTTGTTCTTCTGCTGAAAAAAAAAAAAAAATGACCACCAATGGTATGTGGTAGTTTGGGGATGCAGACAGATGGCTGCCAGAATGTGGCATTGAGACCATCAACTTCACTTCTCAAGTGGCTCAGAGACTTTAGCCGCAGCCATTAACCAATAGACCTTCTTCCTCCTCCCCCCACTCTTCTGAACAATGCAGAAGTCACTTTCTGATCCAAAACACTTTTAATGTCATAGGTAAGATTAGAGATAAAACCGGTGATCACCTAACAACCCTCAACCCCTGCTCTAGGGTATGGCTCAATTTGTATCACCTGAGGCTGGCTGCAAGCTAGTGGCAGAAGCAAAATTTACAACCCCTGAGTTCTCAGTTCATGCCCTCTGCCTTTGTGTATAAGGACCCCTTTTCCACTGGAAGGGTGGATTTGGGCATCCATTCAAGAAGGGTGGGATAATGGGTCCTCCTGGAAAGGGGAACCTTCTCTTGAAGGTTCACTCTCAGTAGCAGGCTGGATAATTTGTCTATTGCCAGAGGGTGTCACTATCAATGAGATGGGATCAAATCTACTTTCCAGAAGTGCCGTAACTAGGTTGAGTGGGTTAGAGCACCCTGCTGTAAGGTGGCATCACCAGAGCGGTCTATGCAGCCCTCAAGGACAGTATCCCCCTCTTCTAAAAACAGAGCCACGTGATGTGTACAGCTAAGACAAGAGCCCGAACCTCAAAATACAAAATTGTTTAAAGCCTTCCAGATTTAGAAGCTAAGACTTGATCCTCAGACTCTCGCTCTCCTGCAGTTGCTTGAAGCTTGGGAGGGGCTGTAAATGCACCATGCTTTGGTCCCACAGGGCTGTGGGCCTCGCCTCACTCTAGCTGAGACTCCTAAAGGCAACTGATCAAAGCAGCAGCATTTCTGAAGACTGGAGGCAGTCTTGTCTGGATGCAGATGGAGACCTTCCGGGGGGTGTTTAGGAGGAGAGACAGGATAGCAGTTTTACTGTGGAGACTAAGAGTTTGCCACATCCAGCTTTAAAGCTCCTGTTTGCCAGTTGCCCTTGTGCACCACTCTTTTCCTTAGTCATAGCAGTTCTAGTACATTTTTTATCCTACGAAAGCAGGCAGGCAGATTATTCATACCAGGTTGCGAGGTTAATACCTACCCTGCTAGGAGACTGTTATATCTGGGCTCATTTCACAGTGGCATCAGTGGGTTCCTCTACACACGTATCAGCTGCTTAAGTGGAAAACACAGTTTGTCCCTTAGGAACCTGCTCTGTTTGTGTCTGTCTTGCTGCTCAAAGGATACGAACATCAAAAGAATGCTCGATTGGGTCATTCAGAACAGCAATGGGACACTGTCCTGACCATATGCTCACCCAGGCACGAAGTCTACTCCCCTGCCCTTTACCAGGATGATAACGAAAGAGACTAATTATAATTGTATCACAAATGCATCCTGCCCCCTGTCTCCGGTATGCTTCCCAAGGGAGAAGGATTTTGCAAGGTACAGGAAATATGTATTTGGGTGGGGGAGGAAAGGGGAAGAGGTTGTTTTGCTGCAGCTGAAAGTCCTACTAGGTGGGCACTTTTGCAACTTGAATTCCCATTAGTTTAAAAAACGATGGTTGATTTCAATGCTGCTTTCTCTGCTGCTATATGGGGGATTGAAATTCATCTGCAGAGTCTGGGTTTTAACTCCCTCCATCCCCAAACACAGAAAAACCAGCTGTTACTAAACTTTCAAGCTGCAGTCACAGGGCTGTTGCTTTTTACAAGTAGGAGGTCTCATTTGCAACATTATTTTTTTGTGGGAGCCATCTTAGTTTCCCTCTCATCCCCTTCCCTTCCTCCTCCTTTAAAAACAAACTAAATATTTGATTAGAGATTCTGAATAACCCCCAATATTTGCATTGCAACACCTGAATAGATTAGTCCTGTCTGTTGCTTGTCACCACCACAGGGACTGGTGCACAATGTGAAAAAACAAACCAGCCAACCCATTGGTGGAGTGGAGGGACACTTTGACAGCATAAATCTTTCAGTTTCTCCCCTTCTTTCTTCTGCTCCCACTCTGAAGAAACCAGGGCCTGCACTGGTTTCCATGAAAGGAGAGAGTCTCTCCTGCTGAAGTCAACTGCCTACAAGAGGTTTCTGCGATGCCCCAGGAACTTGTGCTTGGTGGAAGAGCATTTCTCCACTGGTCCTGCTAAAGGGATTCTTTGTGGAGCATATTTGTGTGTCCCACAGAGGGAATGTGCACTGTGTACTCGTTTATCAGTGCGGAGGTGTTCCTCAGCATCTCATGAAACGTGTCCACCGTCTTTCTGTAAGCGTCCCTGTGCAGAACAAATGGACGGAAAAGGTTGAGTGGCTCTGCCTTCTGGAACACTACTGGGAAGTTCAGCACCTCTGGCACCTTCCGGTTTCCAATGAAAAAGTGGCAGAGCTTCTTTTCCTGCAGACTTTTCTCCAGGAACTTCAGCATGTCTTGCAGCCTGGCCTCCAGGTTCTCAGAGGCCCAGTCCTGATAGGGCCGGGTCTGCAGTAAATGCAGCATCACTGTCTTCAGGTGGTAGTTGGTGAGGCTGCTTGGACCTGTTAAGCTGCACTGCTTTCCATGAAGGAAGGAGAGGATCTGAAGGCAGCTAAGGTGGCAGGCATTGGCAGGCAGCTTTTTGGAGATGGAGTGGATGAACCTCCTCTCGTACACCGCAAAAGTAACAAACCAGTCAGTACTGGAGGCAGGATCAGCCGTCAGGCCGCTGCGGGGGAAATGGGAGATGAAATAGGCATCCGAGTCTTCGCACTGTACCACAGGGGTGAGATTAAAGGCAATGGACTTCCCAGACCTGAATTTTATCTTCAGGGCTCCCGGTGCGTCCAAGAGGTTGAAGGTGACGTCGAATTCATATTTGTGGGAGATTTTGTTCCAAGACTTGGTGATCGCGATCTGGAACCACTTCATGACCTGGTCGGCATCCAGATACTGGGTATTCTTGAAGCACAGCAGATCCTCCATCTCACCGCTGGGCCTGGTCTGGTTGGTTTGGCTATGGAGGAGGCACAACATGTCTTCCCCCAGCTTAGTCTTGCCACAGATGCAACCTGCTGCATCCTCATCCGCCCTGCAGACTTTTATGGTGCCGTAGCCTTGTTTGTCTGGTCGGACTGACTCCCTTGAGCACCAGGTCTGGGATCGGAAACAGTATGGCTCTGGGGGCGTGAAAGGGACGATCAAGTCGCAAACCAAAGGCTTGTTCACCCTCCAGTTTTCGTACATGCTCCCCACCCCTATGGACTCCTCCACTTCCATGTCGGCGTCCCGGTTACACACGCTCCTCAGGGCCTCCAGCAAGTCATCCGCAAAGCCTTCCACCAACTCTCGCTTCCTAGCCATGTCACCGGTGGCACCCAGGATACACCTCTCGTAGAAGTTGGCCAACGCGGCCTTGTCTGGGAGGGCCACGCCCTTGAATGCTTTCCCTAGAACGGCCATGTCGTCTTCCTCACAGGCTGACTCCTGCCAGTTCCCATCTTGGTAATCCTGCCTCCAGAGCTCGATCAGCAGGAAAATGACCATGGACATGGCGCTCCACAAGTCCCAGGGGAGAGGTTCCTTGATGTTCTGCTCCTCCGTCTCTGTGGCCTTTTCCAAAGTCTTTAGCGCGGCCTCCTGTCCGGCAATCTCTTGCTCCAAACGCAGCTGCTCCAGCCGGAGGTTCTCCTCATGCGCCTTCATCTTCTGGATGATGTCCTCAGCGTACTCAGGAACAGTGGCATTCTCTTTGGGGAAGAGGAGTGGGTGGTTGACGATGGCCGTAATCACCACCAGACACACCCGGAAGATGCCTGCTGGCATGGCGATTCCTTCCCTGCAAGAGAGAGTGGCAGAAAAACCCATGGTCAGTGTCAGACATTTCAGCCTCCCCACATGGTCAGAGGAGTAGTGAAATAAGGTCACTGATAAAAACCATTTTGTCTAACGTGGTCAAACCCTTTCTCCTCGCTCCAGCTAAATATCTGACACAGGGTCTCTGGGACACCCTGGCAGGGACCTCTTAGACACAGGGTCTTGTTCGTGAACTCCCAGACAGAGGCTTAGAAAGGAGGCCGTCTCTGTCCGGTAAAGGCGGGTAAGCGTGTGTGGATTCCCAGAGTTGTCCACAGCTCCGCTACCCTTCGGAGCCAGAGGAGGACTCTTTCACTGCTATCACTGCATTGTGATTCTGTTGGAAAGCTCTCCCTGCTCCCCTCATCTCCCCACGGGTGGGCGGAGGCAGAGTCTTCCTCTCCTCTGAACATACCCTGGCCCACCTGAAGTCAGGGAACAGTGGGCAGGCTGAAAGGAGGGCTAGAAAGCTCCCCCCCCGTCTTGTACAGTTGACCACTGCCACCCTAAGAGAGGGTAGAGGCACGTGCAGGGGGTGGGACCACAGGGAAGGGGAATGGTCATGGGATAGGTGGGGCCCATGGTACCCTTTGTGCGGGGCATGCCTAGAGCCCCATATTGCCTAAATCCAACTCTACTATCTCCACAATCTCGGTTTCACATTCACACGTGGGGTGGGAACATGGTTGCACTGTTTTGTGCCTCAGGGCGGGAGGCACATCCCAAGTCGCTTCCTGCTCCTTCAAAGTACCACGGCGTCACAGCACAGCCGAGATCATGCTGGGGCACGTCCGTCCCAGTGTAGTGGCTGCCACGACACGGTAGCACTTAGAAGAAAGCAGGGTGGGTGAGTCTGCAGCTCGGGGGTGGGGACCTCACACCCAGAGAGGGATGGTGTTAAATACATCATGCGGTTTAATTTTGGCACCTGCTGATCTATTACTGAAGGATACATTGGAAAACATCCCTGCCAGGTCTGAACAAACATCGACACTTCTCCCTCAAAGCTGCAGTCCCAGTCAACTGGCTCTATTCTGAAGGGTCCTGGGGCATGCTGCCAAATGTGTGCCACTCTGTTTACATGCAGTGTTGTGCCAGCAACTGCTGCCACACGACACCCTCTTCACCCAGTCTTGGCTTGGGTGACAGCTTCACAGTGTTTTGTGTGGTTTCATTTGTACCGGCTACCATAATGCACTGGGTTTGCAAACGAATGAGAGTTTAGCGCCCCAGGGGTTACTGGGAGCATGATGAATTAATGCACTGAGACTTGATATTAAAGAAATTAACTCCCAGCTTTGCTGGGCACAATCCTATTGCCTGGGCATCTACCCAACACTGAATGAAACTCCCAGAGTCCTGGCCAGCATGAACTAATATGAGTTCTTTGGGTATTTAGGGGTGGCATTTCCGTTGATTGGAGATTGATCTCTCTCTTCTCTCCATGGTGCTGGGAAGTCACTAGCTCTAACGGTCTCCTCGTTTGCCAAGTATTACCCCTGCACCTTAACACAACAGGGAAGAGTATGGTGTTTTTTAATTTCTGGTGGAACATCTGGATGCAACAGATCCATACTATGTGTGCGCATGTGAGACCGAAGGGACTCTGCTAGGAGAATAAAAGTACATTAATACAATACAATGAAAGCCAATCAGAACCTCATAACTAACTAATGTATACTATTGGGGTGGGGTGGATCCTAAGTAGGTATTGAAGTGAGCCCATTGCTGTAGCTTCTGGGCAATAATGGTAGCATGTTACGTGGTATGAGAGGCTGTCTCGTCTGTGGTACAAATTCACAAGCGGACAATCTTCATGGTTTTCTCAGTTCATACTGTAACAAATCCATGCCACCTAGAAATTCATGGTTGTGTGGCTGTGCTGCCCCCCTTACTACTCAGTGCTTTATGATAGCAGAGAGACTAGAACTCCAATCCTCCTGCTCCAGAAACACAGGCCAACATTTGAACTGAAGGAGACTCACCATTAGGTTAGCAGTATGGCGCATATGACACACAACTGAGCATTTCCACCAGTAGGGAACAGAAGTTCATAGAAATACCAGCCAGTTCATTACAGCACAACAAGTCATGAGGCAATATGGTGTCACCATAAGAGGTAACCCCTTACCCTTCCACATGAGAATACTGTACATACTAAGAGGATACCATCTTTTATTATGAAGGCACTCTTCCAATATTGTCAGCTGTCAGGCTACTCTATCCTGGCTCCCACTGAGACCACCACTAATTTAGGCATCATGACATGTGGAGCTAGCTGCTATATTGGGGTAGTGCACACTACCCTTACCCCTCTCAAGACCATATATTGCCTTAACAGAAAAGGCACGGAAAATGTGTTCAGTGGTTTCTTGTTCTACTTTCCATGTATTTCCCCAGGGCACCACATAATTAGTGACTAACTTAGACTGTAAGCACCTTACCGCTGTGTATTTCCAGAGCACCGGTGTGGTGGAAATAACACTGGATGGTGTATATTTATCCGTAAGTGGCAGCCTCTGCTCAAGAGAGGGCTGGGACAGGAATAGCAAGGGAAGGGAGAGCAAATCAGGACAGAAGGGCATTGGCAGAACTGCACAAGGGAAGCTCACACAATGCTCAAGACAATGCTAAGAGTCCCTCCCTTTCACAACCATTACATTCATTCCCAGTGTTCTTCAGCCAACACACACACACACACACACACACACACACACACACACACACACACACACACAGTCTAGAGAAGTCTGGAAATCCCAATTATTTCTCATTTTTCAGCTGCAAGTCTGGGAGGTGCAGTTACACCATGAGACTCATGCCCTGGTGTGGTTTAAAAATAAGCTGGGTCACCCCCCGTGTCTCAAAGGCTTTTTATCAGTTTGCAAGGGAAAGGCAGGAAATGCTGCCAAGTTCCTTTCCTCGGCGCTGTGCTTTTGCAGAAGTGTGTGTACATTTAGAGATAAAAAAAACCCAAAAACATGGCAGGGTGCCAGAGGCCATGCTGCTGCCTTCAGATCCCGAGTAGGGGATGGTCTACACTTAAGAGCTGTACCAGTATAACTGTGTGGGTTGGAAGAGTGATTTTTTTTAAACTGACATTGCTATACCAGTACAAGCCTAGTATAGATTCAGTTCTACCAGCATGGGTAGAATTCTACCCATATAAAAGGTGCCTTATACCAGAAATAGCTAAACCAGTGCAAAACACCTTTATACCTTATACTGCATCCACACTAGGGGGGATTGTACTGCTTTACCTATACCAGCATAATTAAAACAGGGAAACTTTCTACTGTAGTGAGGGCTTAGCCGGGTTTCAGTTACTCCAGACTGAGGTGGAGAGGGGACCAGCTCTGATACCGGCTACTAGGAACATTCCATTCCCATATCTCACCCGATGCTGCTTCCGTGAGAGAGAGAGAGAAAAATAACACACATGGGGCTGGCCCGGTAGGGCTGCCTTTTAAGTTTGCCCAGCCTGACTTCTCATTACAAGACCCTGTTTTCAGTTGCTTATCCCTTTGCCAAGTGTTAACTGTTTGGGCTGAAATTTCCTAATGAGTGTCTGACCCAGGCTGTTTTATTTTTTTGAGAGAGTTTCAGCCAAAACAGTTCAGCCATTGCTGAGAACGAGACTAGGGAAAAATACGTTGTTTTGTCCATGTTTATAAAAAAAAAAAAAAAAAAAAATCTGGTGACTTTTTTTTTTTAAAAAAAAACAGCTCTAGTGCTCCCATGCTTTGTGGCAGGGACTTGACATTTAGCAGTGGGCGCTTTGAGCCAGGGATGTGAAAATCTGCCCAAATTTGGTCAAGTTATAAGCCTTTGGGGGGAAAAAACACCTCCCCTGGGAGTTTGCAGAGTAGAGGCTTTTTAGAGCTTAACAGCTAAAATTACCAAAAGTTTTGTCCTCACTGAGCAGGCTCAAGTCTCTTTCGGCTCCCAGTATGAACAGACTCTGCATGTGCCAGCCTCCCAGAGTAACTGAGCACGGTCCGTCCCCTCACAGTGTCTGCGTGTGCCCAGGCTGCTCACGCGCCATCCCTACAGAGCACCCTCCAAACCAGGGCGACAGTGGGGAAAGCCAGACTTTCCCTGTAATGGCTGCTCTGGGCCAGGGTGAAGCCAGGCTCCAAAAGAGAGCAGGGGAAAACCTCTCTGACATCTTCCCCTCCCCCAGGCAGCATGGGGGAAGCCATCTGATTTGAACACTGAGGGGAAAGGAGCTGGACTGGGGACGGGGGAAGGAGTAGTTTGGGACAAGGAGTTTGGAAAGGGAGGGGAACTGGGACTAGAAACAAAGGTGGAGGAGGGAGAAAGGAAAGCCAGATCTGACAAGGAGCTAGAGTCTGTGAGCAGGATGGGCACTGGGTGGGCAAAAAGCCTGCAACAAGGAGCCCGGGTGGGAGGCAGGACAAGGGGAGGGGGGAAGACTAGGACTGGGACCCAATGGGGGTAAAAGATTGGACAAAGAGCTGCGGAGGGGTGAACTTGTGGGAGACTGGATGAGAAGCATGAGGAGTAGAGACTGGCATTGGGCAGGCAAGGAGAATGGGGCTGGGTAAGGGGCCAGGGAAGTGACAGGGGCAGGCTGGAAGGGCAGGGCAGAAGAGGTCAAGGTTGGGGGTGGGGGGGATGGAAGAGGCAGAATGGAACCCAGGAATCCTGAGTCTCACTACTCTCTACTCACGGCAGATATCTGTGAAGCCCACTGGCAAAGTGTGTTTCTCACCCCCCTCTAGCGCTGGTCCACATAGAGCATGACAAGCTACTACTGCAACAAAGGAGGCAGAGGTCTTACAGACAACAGCCTCCTTCACTGTGCAACCCCAGTTCGTTCTCAATCCAGAGAAATGAATGAGGCAGGGGATTGATCCTGTGGGGGGAAAGAACAGCGGGACATCCTCTAATAAAAGCATATGCACCAGGGGAATGGGAGGTGTCAAATGAAGATTACACAGACAACCGCAACTCTGGTATTTCCTAACTTTTGAGTGGTTGACTTTGCAACCTTAAGAATGTTCTTTTAATGCAGCTTTTTGGGGGTAATATTGGGATACTTAGCTCTTGCACAAAGGCAGCCAAGCATCATGCTGCTTATCGTACAGTATTGGTCACTATTCCCACCGTGCTGCCTTCGACTCCCATGGTGCTGCTCTGAGGGCTGCTGCAGCTGTGGTAGTGGGTGAGCAAGATGGGCAGGGAACCTGGTCCCAGCAGTTGAGACCACCTGCACAGAGCCCCATCTGCTTCCCCCATCCTCATCCCAGGCCTTCAGCCTGGTCCAGTCAGGTCCGTCCACCCCTCTGATAACCTGCTCACATCCCCCACTTTGAAAACCTCTGCTCTGAGAGATCTGCTCTAGCTCAAACAGGAATTAGTTCAGCAAAGTTCTGTGGCCTGTGTTATCCAGGAAGTCAGACCAGGTGATCACAGTGATCCCTTATGGCCTTAAAAATCTATGAATAAACCTAAGCATGAATGACACATTTGGAGGGCGGGGGAAGAGGTAACCATTTGTCCATCGCCCTAGTGCAGTGGTTCTCAAACTTTTGTACTGGTGACCCCTTTTACATAGCAAGCCTCTGTGACTCCCTTATACATTAAAAACACTTATTTACATATTTAACACCATTATAAATGCTGGAGGCAAAGCGGGGTTTGGTGTGGAGGCTGATAGCTCACAACCCCCCATGTAATAATCTCATGACCCCCTGAGGGGTCCCGACCCCCAGTTTGAGAACCCCTGCCCTAATGAGTGATTGAACCCACACAATCTAAAGCTTTTATTTTATTTTTTTTTAAAAGGAGAAGTTCTAGTTCTTGTGGGTTGCAGAGAAAAATCTCTGTAGGTGATCTGAGTATTAACTACTTCAGTGCTGCCTTCCTGAGTCTACTATCATCTCCTTCCAGTGCCTCTGCTGCTGCTCATAGTTTGGTCAAGCTGCAGCAGAACAAGGTTAACAAGATTGACCAGTGCCACTGCTGCTATTCAGAACCCTGTGGGCAGCTGTGAATTATCAAGACTCCACTCAGTCTCATGCTGGTGCTGAGGCACACTTGGAAGCATGCACTGGAGCTATTAATTGGGGAGGATGACTCCCAAACCTTCACAAAATGAGATTCTACCTCAATACCAGAGACTTCTTTGTCCCCCAACTGCCCTAGCAGTTCTGGAGGGGAGAGAAGAGACAGAGAGTTCTTTCTCCTTTCCAACAGCTAGCACTTCAAACTTAGACCCTTATTGGCTAGAGGCTGATACAGAAGATAAAGACCCCACTTACACAATGCCCAGGGTCAGTACCCTGGTAAACATGCCAGCATGTCCTCTTCCCAGCCGCTGGTGGCAGGGTAGTTGGGACTTCTTCCGAGGGTGTCACCGTTGGGCTTTCCTGTTGGAACCTCCCCTCTTTTGTCTCTACCTCTGAGCTGGTAGGTTTAAGTCCCCCACCTAGTAAATGCCCAGTACATTCTTCCAAGCTCCGAGTATCATCATCAGACTGGAGTCAGCTTGCAGAACCAGGTCCCAAGTTGGCGTCTCACAGAAGCCGCTGCACATCAAAATCAGGGTGAGACAAGCCTCAAGGTTCATCAAAACAGACTCTCCATTTCATGAGGTGGGGCAGTGCCATGGCAGGTCACGCTGGCGCTGTACTGTGCTCTGGGGGAGGGTGCGGCTGCTCTTTTGGCCTGGGATAGATTAGATACAACCGCCAAAACCCAAGTGCTGAAACACACTGAGAACTCTAATATTTATAAATGCATTCCCACCCTACCCATGCTTGTCAGCTGGCTAAGTGCATCAGTTATAACAAAGCAGCAGCACCTGTGTAGTGCGTTCCGGTCTGCTTGAGGGTAGCACCTAGCACAGACCCTGGGTGGGGGAAGGGGGGATGTTTATCTAGTTTCTATCACTCAGGGCGATAAAACCTCCATCACTGAGAGTTCTGCCAGTGCTGAAGTGAGAAGTGCCAGAATTGTACTGAGCAATGGAGATCTGGGAGGACTTCCCACTCTGCTACCAGCTGGTACTTGCACAGGAACATAGGCACTGCCATCCTGAATACTGCCAAAGCAGAGAATAAACAGGGCTGATGACCTGGGAAAGGGATAACATGCTGTGAGGAACTCTTGGTTAAACCGGCGATAGTTTGTGCTGTTCTTGTGGCTCCTGGGAATGAACTCTCTTGGGAAGCATGCTGTACACCAGTCCTGTCGGCTACTAGCACTTGATAGAAGAGAGGATACTACAGCTAATGCATGTGCTCTGGTTTGCTTTTGCTCACATTATGTTCATTTAGCGCTGGAGAAAGTTGCCGGATTTCCATTCCCAGCACAATCCTCCCCATCCTTCTCTTTATCCACAGAACAAGTACATCATGGGTGGTGGCAGGGGAGGGAGTGGAAGGGATCTATCTCCATGGCCCACTCAGTCTTTGGCTTCTCTAACAAGGCTGCCAATGAAGAAGGACCAATTCGTGCCATTGGTCTGTGATGTGGACTTCTGTGCCCTGGGAACTGGCCCAGCTCTCACCTGCCAGCTCTTCGCATAGATTGCCGAAGAGGCACCACTGAGCTATACTGGTGACCCAGAGAAGAGCTCTATATCCCACTACCGGTGCCAGGCAGAGACATCCAGTGCCCCTTGGATGGCTATTCTTAAAACAAGATACTTTGGAAAGCCTCAAGTTAAGCCCTGCTGCAGGGGACAACTTTCACGGTAGGTTAGTTTTAAGAGACCAGTCAACTCTGAGTCCATTTAACACAGAACCAATATTAAATTTGTATTACACCTGCTAAAATTAACATCACTACAACCATCAGAACTTCCACCCCGCTTCACGGATATTAAATCTCACCCACTCTTTGCAGAATCCTGTCACCCCCATTTCACAGCTGGGGAAGCAAATGACCAGAGAGATTAAGGGACTTGCCAGAGGGGACACAGCAGGTCAGCAGACAAAAATAGACCCCAAGAGTGCTTTTTATCCGGTCCCTTGCTCAGTGCCTCCTTCCATGATGCACTGCCTCACAAAACATGAAACTGAAGGCCTACACCTGCCCTCAGATATTCACTTGTGCATCTCTGCTGCGCAGTAGTCAGCTACTGCCCTGGTTCAGTAGTTCTGATTTTTAACGTCTCAAAAATAAACCCACCACAACCAAGCAAGAAAAGAAACACTAGTAGGTGGATCACTGTAGAGAGAGAGAGAAAAATAACACACATGGGGCTGGCCCGGTAGGGCTGCCTTTTAAGTTTGCCCAGCCTGACTTCTCATTACAAGACCCTGTTTTCAGTTGCTTATCCCTTTGCCAAGTGTTAACTGTTTGGGCTGAAATTTCCTAATGAGTGTCTGACCCAGGCTGTTTTATTTTTTTGAGAGAGTTTCAGCCAAAACAGTTCAGCCATTGCTGAGAACGAGACTAGGGAAAAATACGTTGTTTTGTCCATGTTTATAAAAAAAAAAAAAAAAAAAAATCTGGTGACTTTTTTTTTTTAAAAAAAAACAGCTCTAGTGCTCCCATGCTTTGTGGCAGGGACTTGACATTTAGCAGTGGGCGCTTTGAGCCAGGGATGTGAAAATCTGCCCAAATTTGGTCAAGTTATAAGCCTTTGGGGGGAAAAAACACCTCCCCTGGGAGTTTGCAGAGTAGAGGCTTTTTAGAGCTTAACAGCTAAAATTACCAAAAGTTTTGTCCTCACTGAGCAGGCTCAAGTCTCTTTCGGCTCCCAGTATGAACAGACTCTGCATGTGCCAGCCTCCCAGAGTAACTGAGCACGGTCCGTCCCCTCACAGTGTCTGCGTGTGCCCAGGCTGCTCACGCGCCATCCCTACAGAGCACCCTCCAAACCAGGGCGACAGTGGGGAAAGCCAGACTTTCCCTGTAATGGCTGCTCTGGGCCAGGGTGAAGCCAGGCTCCAAAAGAGAGCAGGGGAAAACCTCTCTGACATCTTCCCCTCCCCCAGGCAGCATGGGGGAAGCCATCTGATTTGAACACTGAGGGGAAAGGAGCTGGACTGGGGACGGGGGAAGGAGTAGTTTGGGACAAGGAGTTTGGAAAGGGAGGGGAACTGGGACTAGAAACAAAGGTGGAGGAGGGAGAAAGGAAAGCCAGATCTGACAAGGAGCTAGAGTCTGTGAGCAGGATGGGCACTGGGTGGGCAAAAAGCCTGCAACAAGGAGCCCGGGTGGGAGGCAGGACAAGGGGAGGGGGGAAGACTAGGACTGGGACCCAATGGGGGTAAAAGATTGGACAAAGAGCTGCGGAGGGGTGAACTTGTGGGAGACTGGATGAGAAGCATGAGGAGTAGAGACTGGCATTGGGCAGGCAAGGAGAATGGGGCTGGGTAAGGGGCCAGGGAAGTGACAGGGGCAGGCTGGAAGGGCAGGGCAGAAGAGGTCAAGGTTGGGGGTGGGGGGGATGGAAGAGGCAGAATGGAACCCAGGAATCCTGAGTCTCACTACTCTCTACTCACGGCAGATATCTGTGAAGCCCACTGGCAAAGTGTGTTTCTCACCCCCCTCTAGCGCTGGTCCACATAGAGCATGACAAGCTACTACTGCAACAAAGGAGGCAGAGGTCTTACAGACAACAGCCTCCTTCACTGTGCAACCCCAGTTCGTTCTCAATCCAGAGAAATGAATGAGGCAGGGGATTGATCCTGTGGGGGGAAAGAACAGCGGGACATCCTCTAATAAAAGCATATGCACCAGGGGAATGGGAGGTGTCAAATGAAGATTACACAGACAACCGCAACTCTGGTATTTCCTAACTTTTGAGTGGTTGACTTTGCAACCTTAAGAATGTTCTTTTAATGCAGCTTTTTGGGGGTAATATTGGGATACTTAGCTCTTGCACAAAGGCAGCCAAGCATCATGCTGCTTATCGTACAGTATTGGTCACTATTCCCACCGTGCTGCCTTCGACTCCCATGGTGCTGCTCTGAGGGCTGCTGCAGCTGTGGTAGTGGGTGAGCAAGATGGGCAGGGAACCTGGTCCCAGCAGTTGAGACCACCTGCACAGAGCCCCATCTGCTTCCCCCATCCTCATCCCAGGCCTTCAGCCTGGTCCAGTCAGGTCCGTCCACCCCTCTGATAACCTGCTCACATCCCCCACTTTGAAAACCTCTGCTCTGAGAGATCTGCTCTAGCTCAAACAGGAATTAGTTCAGCAAAGTTCTGTGGCCTGTGTTATCCAGGAAGTCAGACCAGGTGATCACAGTGATCCCTTATGGCCTTAAAAATCTATGAATAAACCTAAGCATGAATGACACATTTGGAGGGCGGGGGAAGAGGTAACCATTTGTCCATCGCCCTAGTGCAGTGGTTCTCAAACTTTTGTACTGGTGACCCCTTTTACATAGCAAGCCTCTGTGACTCCCTTATACATTAAAAACACTTATTTACATATTTAACACCATTATAAATGCTGGAGGCAAAGCGGGGTTTGGTGTGGAGGCTGATAGCTCACAACCCCCCATGTAATAATCTCATGACCCCCTGAGGGGTCCCGACCCCCAGTTTGAGAACCCCTGCCCTAATGAGTGATTGAACCCACACAATCTAAAGCTTTTATTTTATTTTTTTTTAAAAGGAGAAGTTCTAGTTCTTGTGGGTTGCAGAGAAAAATCTCTGTAGGTGATCTGAGTATTAACTACTTCAGTGCTGCCTTCCTGAGTCTACTATCATCTCCTTCCAGTGCCTCTGCTGCTGCTCATAGTTTGGTCAAGCTGCAGCAGAACAAGGTTAACAAGATTGACCAGTGCCACTGCTGCTATTCAGAACCCTGTGGGCAGCTGTGAATTATCAAGACTCCACTCAGTCTCATGCTGGTGCTGAGGCACACTTGGAAGCATGCACTGGAGCTATTAATTGGGGAGGATGACTCCCAAACCTTCACAAAATGAGATTCTACCTCAATACCAGAGACTTCTTTGTCCCCCAACTGCCCTAGCAGTTCTGGAGGGGAGAGAAGAGACAGAGAGTTCTTTCTCCTTTCCAACAGCTAGCACTTCAAACTTAGACCCTTATTGGCTAGAGGCTGATACAGAAGATAAAGACCCCACTTACACAATGCCCAGGGTCAGTACCCTGGTAAACATGCCAGCATGTCCTCTTCCCAGCCGCTGGTGGCAGGGTAGTTGGGACTTCTTCCGAGGGTGTCACCGTTGGGCTTTCCTGTTGGAACCTCCCCTCTTTTGTCTCTACCTCTGAGCTGGTAGGTTTAAGTCCCCCACCTAGTAAATGCCCAGTACATTCTTCCAAGCTCCGAGTATCATCATCAGACTGGAGTCAGCTTGCAGAACCAGGTCCCAAGTTGGCGTCTCACAGAAGCCGCTGCACATCAAAATCAGGGTGAGACAAGCCTCAAGGTTCATCAAAACAGACTCTCCATTTCATGAGGTGGGGCAGTGCCATGGCAGGTCACGCTGGCGCTGTACTGTGCTCTGGGGGAGGGTGCGGCTGCTCTTTTGGCCTGGGATAGATTAGATACAACCGCCAAAACCCAAGTGCTGAAACACACTGAGAACTCTAATATTTATAAATGCATTCCCACCCTACCCATGCTTGTCAGCTGGCTAAGTGCATCAGTTATAACAAAGCAGCAGCACCTGTGTAGTGCGTTCCGGTCTGCTTGAGGGTAGCACCTAGCACAGACCCTGGGTGGGGGAAGGGGGGATGTTTATCTAGTTTCTATCACTCAGGGCGATAAAACCTCCATCACTGAGAGTTCTGCCAGTGCTGAAGTGAGAAGTGCCAGAATTGTACTGAGCAATGGAGATCTGGGAGGACTTCCCACTCTGCTACCAGCTGGTACTTGCACAGGAACATAGGCACTGCCATCCTGAATACTGCCAAAGCAGAGAATAAACAGGGCTGATGACCTGGGAAAGGGATAACATGCTGTGAGGAACTCTTGGTTAAACCGGCGATAGTTTGTGCTGTTCTTGTGGCTCCTGGGAATGAACTCTCTTGGGAAGCATGCTGTACACCAGTCCTGTCGGCTACTAGCACTTGATAGAAGAGAGGATACTACAGCTAATGCATGTGCTCTGGTTTGCTTTTGCTCACATTATGTTCATTTAGCGCTGGAGAAAGTTGCCGGATTTCCATTCCCAGCACAATCCTCCCCATCCTTCTCTTTATCCACAGAACAAGTACATCATGGGTGGTGGCAGGGGAGGGAGTGGAAGGGATCTATCTCCATGGCCCACTCAGTCTTTGGCTTCTCTAACAAGGCTGCCAATGAAGAAGGACCAATTCGTGCCATTGGTCTGTGATGTGGACTTCTGTGCCCTGGGAACTGGCCCAGCTCTCACCTGCCAGCTCTTCGCATAGATTGCCGAAGAGGCACCACTGAGCTATACTGGTGACCCAGAGAAGAGCTCTATATCCCACTACCGGTGCCAGGCAGAGACATCCAGTGCCCCTTGGATGGCTATTCTTAAAACAAGATACTTTGGAAAGCCTCAAGTTAAGCCCTGCTGCAGGGGACAACTTTCACGGTAGGTTAGTTTTAAGAGACCAGTCAACTCTGAGTCCATTTAACACAGAACCAATATTAAATTTGTATTACACCTGCTAAAATTAACATCACTACAACCATCAGAACTTCCACCCCGCTTCACGGATATTAAATCTCACCCACTCTTTGCAGAATCCTGTCACCCCCATTTCACAGCTGGGGAAGCAAATGACCAGAGAGATTAAGGGACTTGCCAGAGGGGACACAGCAGGTCAGCAGACAAAAATAGACCCCAAGAGTGCTTTTTATCCGGTCCCTTGCTCAGTGCCTCCTTCCATGATGCACTGCCTCACAAAACATGAAACTGAAGGCCTACACCTGCCCTCAGATATTCACTTGTGCATCTCTGCTGCGCAGTAGTCAGCTACTGCCCTGGTTCAGTAGTTCTGATTTTTAACGTCTCAAAAATAAACCCACCACAACCAAGCAAGAAAAGAAACACTAGTAGGTGGATCACTGTAGGGTCAAGATTTTCTTTTAAAAAATATATATATATATTTTATAAAAATCATCCCTGCTCTATCTATCCCGATCTTTGGTATGCTACAATAAATGTGTTAGTCTCTAAGGTGCCACAAGTACTCCTATTCTTTATAAGGCCTCCGTTACTGTTATATCTAAAGACTGCGAGAATAAATACACTGATTGCTTCACAATACCCCTGAGAGTTATCCCCATTGCACAGACAGGGAATCGATGCACAGAGAGGCTAAGCGACTTGTCCAAGGTCAAACAGGAAGACTATGGCAGAGCAGGGAATTGAACCGGAGTCTCCTGAGTGCAAGACTAATGCCCTAATCCCCAGGCCACCTTTCTTGTCTCCAGACCCACCCCTCTTACTCCAACACTCGATTCCCCGCCCCAGCACAATATTTAAGGGGGAGAAAGGAGAGACAAGACAACTCCTTCTCAACGCCCCTCTCTCCCCCCCCCCCACAGGAGGCCAGAACGTTGCCTTGGAAACCCCACCCCCAATTAGATGCTCAGCCATGGGATAACTTTGTCTGCCAAGGATACTTGTCTGGTAACTATTGTTTTGCCATTTGATTGACAGCACTGTTGCCTTCAGGAGGTCTATGAACATCCTGCCTGGGGCAGACTCCGAGTGCCAAAGGGGTCAGTCGCACGGCCAGAGTTGGGCGTCCTGCCGCAGACAGTTCGGAAGTGATGTTTTTCTCCCCCAGTAGCACAATCCGATATTTTCATGGAAATTTTGATGTTCATCCTGGACGCAGGACAAGGCAGCCCCTCCTTCCCCTAAACAGACTGACTCAGACGCTAATCCGGCTCTGCTATTTGCTCTAACAGAGCCCAGGCAGCTCCAGGAAGTCACCCTTTCAAAAGGGAACAGTCCCAGACATACATTTTAATAGCTTCCATTACAAGAATAAAACCCATAGACGAGACAGCGGATTTCTTTTGACTCAAGCAGAGAACACTCACTCACTCAGGAGCACGTGGCCAAACCCCAGAGAACCGTGCTACCTGTTGGATTTTCGATCCAATGCACAATCTCACCATCACATGCGCAATCTATCGAGGTATTGCCAACTCACCATGGCATCTAGGCACCATTTGCACCAGCAGAAGTGCCACTATGTCCTCCTGTGCAATTATTAATTATTTGTACTGAGGTAGCTCCCAGGAGCCCTAGTCAAGGACCAAGACCTTATTATGCTAGGCACTGTACAGACAGAAGAAAAAGACAGTCCCTGCCCCAAAGAGTTTACAATCCAAGTATAAGACCAGAGACCATAGGTCAGGGGTGGGCAAACTACGGCCCGCAGGCCAGATCCGGCCCGCGCCCCCTGTGGTCCCGCGGGCCCCGCACCGCTCTCAGAAGCGGTCAGCACCATGTCCCTGTGGCCCAGGGGCGGGAGGGGGCAGAGGGCTCCGGGCCTTGCCCTTGTCTCCAGGCACCACACCCCACAGCTCCCATTGGCCAGGAACGGGGAACCGTGGCCAATGGGAGCTTCGGGGGTGGTTCCTGGAGGCGTGGCAAGGGCAGTGCGCGGAGCTCAGTGCCCCCTTCCCCCAGGGGCCGCGCAGGGACATAGAGCGCGCCACTGCCACCCCGGAGCCTGAACCCCTCTTGCACCCCACCCCCCAACTCCCTGCCCTGAGCCCCCGGCCGCACCCCGCACTCCGCCTGCACCCAATGGCGGATTAATAATTTTGCTGCCCCTAGGCCGGGAAATAATTGCCGCCCTGGCCCCGCCCCCATTCCAACCTCCTCCCCAAAGTCCCCGCCCCAACTCCTCCCTCTCCCTTCCCCTATTGGATCCCTTCCCAAAATCCCTGCCCCCAGCCCTGCCTCTTCCCCCATCGTGCGCGGCGTTCCCCCTCCTCCCTGCCCTGCGAAACAGCTGTTTCACGGTGCAACCACTGGGAGGGGAGAGAAACAGGACATGGCGGCGCGCTTGTAGAGGAGGCGGAGGTGAGCTGGAGCAGGGGGGCGGGGCGCAGAGGGGAGCTTCCGCCCCTGCAAATTTGCCGCCCTAGGCCTAGGCCTTGTCAGTCTAGCCAATAATACAGAGCTGCCTGCACCCCAACCTCCTGCCCTGAGCCCCCTCCTGCAGTCTGCACCCCTCCTGCACCCCAACTCCCTGCCCCGAGCTCCCTCCCACAGTCCACACCCCTGCCCTGAGCCCCCTCCTGCACTCCGCACCTCTCCTGCACTCTAACCCCCTTCCCTGAGCCCCCTCATACACTCCACACCCCTCCTCTGCCCCAATCCCTTGCCCTGAGCTCATTCCTGCACACCACACCCCCTCCCACACCCTGCACTCCCTCCCGCACCCCCTGCCCCGCAAACAATTTCCCACCCAGATGTGGCCCTTGGCCCAAAAAGTTTGCCCACCTCTGCCATAGGTGGATAAAGACAGATGGGAGAGTGCAAGGACACAATATTAGTGTAACAGGCAGCGGTCTTAGCACACCAGCTGTTTAGTTGAGTTGCGGATTTTTCGACTGTGGCCTGCTAACCAGAACGGAGCAGGCTAGCAGAGACACATGTTGCAAGAAGGCTCAGCTCCCCAGAAAGCTCTCAGGATGATTTTTATAGCATTTCACTGTGCTGCGCGTCTACAACCTCTACGCGACACACACAGACGGTGGGGCAGGAAGTCGTGTGCCGCTCCCACCCATCCCGACAACGTATTCTGTTGTTGTAGAGTCACTGCCAGACAACATCTTGGCTTGGCTTTTTAAGTCACATACATTCGTGCTGTTGATCTAGAACAATTCGAACTTTTACAATTAGGCCAAAAACTTTTGACCCACTGGCCTGGACAGCTCCCCCTTTAGTTCACTGAATTGGACAGAAGTGATCACAACAGCCAGTCAGTCATCCTCACCTCATGCAATCTTTCATCCGCACAGATGGTAGCAAGTTACAGCAACCCCCTGCTGTTTTATTGGCTGGCCCCGTAACAGTAGCTGCATGGAAAGGGCAATGCCATTGCACACATGCTCCCCATCTCCAGTTTGATGTCCATATTGTGACCCATTAAGGACATTTCTCCCCTGATCTCCCTCTTCTGCCCTAGTCCACCCTGTAGGCAGCAACAGCTGATATCCGGCATGCAAGGTAGTCTCATGGCAGGGGAAGGGAAACACAGCCTGCATTAGGAATACATAGAGAGGGCCCAATTGCCCAAAGCTTCTACAGAGAATCTCTCCCCGCTCCTGCAATTCTTAACAAGGAAAAAAGTCAACCCTGCCATAAAAGTTAAACAAGTGTTAACGGTTACGCCGGCTCCCCCAGCATCCAGAACTTTCCCACCCATGTCTATGGGTACTGGCAATATGGAAGATTTAGAGCTCCTATTTCTTCCATCCCTGTCACCACCTCCTATTTTTATACTAGCTAGAAGTAGGACGATACTGCATTGACTATGGTGGTGTGAATCTCTGCATTAAGGGCCTGATCCAAAGCCTAGTGAAGCCATTGGAAAGATGCCCATTGTCGTCACTGCTGTTTGGATCAGAGCCCAGAGGCAGGGACTGAGAATTACACGGGCCCAAGACCTTCTGCATCAAATTGAGTCCTGAAACAGGACAAGATAGCACACTTAGATCAGGGGCCCTGCAATAATTTTAAGGGTCCAATACCTTGCTAATAAACAGTGCTCAAAATGAAGGCTGGCACGGGTGCTTTGCGAGATATGGAACTTTTTAAAGGTCACATTATCTCAATAACCATTTGCAGTTGTTTCTCCTCAATCATTTGAATTCCAACTTACACTGACCACACTGACCACTGTGGCAAGAACCATTACAACAGGAAACCAATGCTTTATCCTGAAAGGAGAACTGGAATCCCAACTTACAAAATGGTATCAAAAAATCTCAACTCCTCTTCAAGCATTATATACCTGCTAAAATAACTAGTCAGAATCTGATTGTTAGAGTCCTGCTGCAGCTGACATGAAGGGGTAAGCACGCTAGTAAATAGGAGAGATGAGATTTTAAGATCTGATGGGCTAATTTCCTCTCTCACTGATTACACACCAGTGTAACTGCATTGACTTCAGTGGAGTTGTTTCCCAATAGAAGTGTGTGTGTAAAATCAGGCCCTGATATCGTATTGCCTAGTCCCCTGCTAACCTATTGGAGGAACAGTGCCAATGCTTTCAGGAGCAGTAATCTTTTCCAAATTCTCATCCCGGATCAGTGATCATAAACCCAGAAAACAGACAAATATGTTGGCTAAAGAATAGTTTAATCAGTAAGAATGAGAAGATAAAATAAGCAAGCTTGCAAGTAAACAAGATAACCCTTCCCCCACACAATTTCATTCAGCTTCTGCACCCTGAGCCATCAGCTCCTAGTCAATTTCACATGGTGGAGTGGCACAGGGCACACCTATTGCAAAAGGTGCCAGGAGTTATCTGGAAAACTTGGACAATTTCCTCCTTTCAATTCCCACCGCCACAAATCCTTTCACTTTCCCCTTCCCTGAGTGTTTCATAAAATAAATGTTGGAAAAGGAAGCTGTGCAAGGAATCGTTCGCAGGAGAGAAGAGATGTGACACGCATTGCCATGGTGAAAACACTGAATACAAGGGCGTGCTAGCATTTGGGTTATTAGGCCACGTGTTTCTTGTTAGGGACATGTCTGTGGTGAATATGAACACTCGCTTCCTTTATAAATAGGAGTGCATGAAAGGAGGGCTTTGTTCAGAAGCCCAAGGATACGCCCCCGCTGTAGTTTAAAGGCTAATTTACAGCACCATGGGAATGATGCGTCATTACTTCAGGTTCCTCGCCAGTGGGCCCAAAATCCACATTACCAGGGCGGCCTCTGAGCTCGGTTTAAGAGTACAAGCTACCACTCCAGGTGGGAGACCAGAATTCAACAGTTTCCAGGACTAGGAGTGCATGTAGGACTGAGCCAGAAATCCACATTCCAAAGGTCTGTATGATTCCAATCAAGTCCCTAGTATTTTACATTTTCTCCAGTAGCCGCTTCTGAGTTAGACACCACAACCACCAACTTCTGAGTGTCTGAAGCAACAGCTTATCAATAAGAAGCTAGAATGCAGGTCAGCCAATCTCAGTAGAGAATGTCTTTAGAACTCTTAACTCCAGCATCAAACAGAAGCCTGGCTTTAGTGCTTTAACCATCAGGCTGCACATACCGGACTCCCAGGTTAAAATCCTGGTAAAACCTTCGGACGTTGCTTTAGTACCAGGCAGGTTTATTATGCAAGAAGGCCTTACAAGAGAGAGGGACAAATTTTCAGTTGATGTAAATACACAACATCATTGCCTTCTTACACCAGCTAAAGATCAGCCAATTGATCCCATGTGCTCTAGATATATAGAGCTCACAGCTATTCATGCAAGGACCGAGGTCAAATTCTTCCCTTCCCACCCCAGTCTGTAACTCCAGAAGTGGCTGCATTTCAGTGATGCCTTGTGTTAGACGGATAAAATTTCAAAATGGCCAAAGTCTACTTTTGAAATTTTTTTACCCTTAATGGGTATGTATGTCTACACACATCCCTCCATAGAAAAAGCTATATTAAGAACATTAAAGTTAGCACTCAAGGTAGGCAATAATGCCAATTTAAGATCGCCCAAGTACCCTTAATTCTGTCTCTCAGGTCTATAAATCACATTCTTTACATGACCGCTGTTTCTCAAGAGAGAATATCATCCAATTTCGTCTACATTCCAACATATTCACACAGCATCTATGTTCTATTTCCTTCTCATAATGGACCAGTGGGTCTTTACTAATTTACTCTTTACAAGGATAACTTCTTTAGTCTCTATGGGCCAGTCTGTGAAACCTCATTCCCCACTGCTAAGCAGTCACTCACCTAAGCCATGATCCCGATGAATTCAGTGGGACTACACAAGTGAGTTAACTGCTCAGTGGTAGTCAGAGTTGGTCTGGCCCTACGGGATTTAATTTTCATTGTTTGTCTGAAGCGATGTATCAGATATTTTAGGCTAGAAGCACCACCATTCCTTGGTGCAATTCAGGGCAGGAGGTAGTTAACTACAGAGCTAGCTTACCTGAAAATGTAGGGCTTGACCACTCCCTGTTTCTGCTTGGGTAAAGGAACCCCAACCCTATTCTTGCATGCTCAGGAAGGCTACATTCATTTGCCTTTGCAACGTGATCATCACTTGGGCTAGAAAATGCATTTAAAAAAAAAAGAGCTAAAATTCTGCAGAAACAGGTGTCGTTGGCTCTTGTTCTCCCTAAAGCAAGCGTTCCACTCACCAAAGGGGAGTGGATTTTTTCCAAGCTGTGCATGTGGCAATGCGGTGCATAAAATGTTCTCTCGCTGCATATACTGAAAGAGCATCTTTGCCCCAGGTAAAAATCTCATTGATATGAGTAATGTGCTGGCTCAACCAGAAAAGTGACTTCCAAAAAGGGGTAATAATGAAAAACGGGAGAGCCCGTTTATGTGCAGGAAGCGGCTACAGGCAAGAAGGCAAGTGCTCTAACTCTCAGAGCTTTGATCTTGGCAGATGGGAAGAGTGTGCCCAGGAATGCTTTTGGAAAACTGCTTTGCTGGCATCAGAACAGCCATTCCAACCAAAGACCAGGAGGGGGGACCCCCTCTCACAAGACTGGATCCAAAAAACCACATGAGACAACATGGTATCAGCAACCAGCCAAGAGTAATTCCAGACAGAGTGCCAAACATTAACAATCTTCCCTTTTCTGCACACACAAGCCGAGACCGTTTCCAAATTAAGGTCCTATATAAAATCCATCTTGTTATTGCTTTTCCAGGTGGGTTTTGCTGATTCAGTTCATCTCCTGGTGGTATTAGCAGACAACCCAAGAGTCCAGATTTCCATTTAAAAATAACAAAACATCATTACCAAAAAAGCAACCCATAATGTTTTTCCTACAGCATTGCTCATTAGTATTTTAAAGGAGATTTACTTACTGTCAAGTGTGACAGCTCCAAAAAGTGAAAGCCCTTCTAGTATCATCATAGAATGTCAGGGTTGGAAGGGACCTCAGGAGGTCATCTAGTCCAACTCCCTGCTCAAAGCAGGGCTAATTCCCAGACACATTTTTGCTCCAGATCCCTAAATGCCCCCCTCCTCAAGGATTGAACTCACACCCCTGGGTTTAGCAGGCCAATACTCAAACCACTGAGCTATCCCTCCCCCATCATCCCTGTGGAAGCAGCATTTTTTATTTCCAGATCACCTCTGGAAACGAATACTTTGCCTGAAGCACTTGCCAGCTAAAGATCTCAAGGTGCTTTACATACATTCACTAAACTTCATATTATTACCTCTATGCTGTAGAGAAGAGACATTTCCCTCTCCTCCCCCCCCCACCTCGCTGCCCCCAGAAATGCAGCTAGCTAGGGCATGGAATTCTGCATAATATAAAGAGAACTGAAGAAGAAGAACTGCAAGTTAAGAGGGGGAAGTTAGATCGACACAATGCAGTTACCATAGCTGGAAATCAGTCAGGGCACAGATTGTTACAAAGAGTTGTGCAGCAAACGATCCACAGGTCCAGAGCCACAGAGGTATTCAATGGAAGTTAGGAAATACTGTTGTGGCTCTGGACCTATAGTGACCAGTTATAATCAGCTTTGAAGGGAAGTCCACAGCAGTGGGAAAAGCCCAACTCCTTTGACTGGCCACCCAAATCCGATCACAGGTTTGTTGCAGTCAAACGCACATGCAGGTGAGGGAAATCCCTTGGCAGACTCCTTTCTCACTGATCATCCCCTACTTTTAAAGAAGTTTAATGCTTATGAAGAGGGCCAAATTAGCACCAAGAGAGACAGAGGTCTAAGAGGGGTGGATGATTTTATACCATTGCCGGTGCATGCTAGTTGTTTCACCAAAGGCACCTACCTGCCCTAAAGAGCTTACACGAGCTAGAAAAGCTTAGTGGGGGGATTGGTTGATTTCAGCAAGTAGCAGGAGAAGGTAGATAAGAGAGGTAAGGGGAGCAGAAAGCATGAATGGATACCGAGCAACAACGCAGGAAAGGATCCACCATGATCTTTTATAGGGAGGAAGAGAGGGATGCTCTGGCTGGACTTTTTTGACGTCAGAGACTTAGGAAGTTACACTTCAGAGAAATGATGTAGACAGGTGATTGGCCATGTCCATTAGTTAAATATGAGTCATTCAAACAGTGCTCAGCTGTTCCATTCTGTGCCGGCCACCGGGGGAGGGGAAGGCAGTGGCATAGCTATTTCTCAAATCAGATAATAAGCACGGTGCTCAGGTTAGGAGGTCTTGCGATCCAAAGCCTAAGTCAGTCAACGGGAGCCCTCCTATGGGCCTTGGATCAGGCCCTTCAAGGGCTAAATATTAGATCACCGTGTCCCCTTCTTTTCTGTAGTTACAGGGGTCACCCTCACTTTAATCTGGCAGTAACCGCAGGGGGAGACGGTAAGGAGGAGAGACATGAATTTAGAAGAGCCTGCCGTGCATCGGATCCCAATGAGAAAGCACAGGAGCACGAGAGCGAAGAGCCTCTCTTTACTATTCGACAGCGATCGCTAGGGATGGGGGCCATGAAGGGAGTCGACGGGGCAGTGCTGAGCATCATGGCGTCAACTTTTAGGTATCTAGAGGGGGAAAAAAAAGCACAGGAACAACACAGGGATCCACAAAGCCTGAGCTGGGCGCCTTGGCTCCCTATGCAGCGAATGGGGAGAGAGAGAGAGGCACCTCCGACCAAGATCCACAAAAGCCAGCACGCTAGGCAGGGAGCTGCCTACACTAGCCACTGGGAGATACGGAGGAGAGGGGTGTGTCCTAACCTCGGACACTCTCTCTAGCTCCTGGCTTCAGGGAGGTGCCTCTCTCTGCTTGTGGAGCCGTGCACGGGAACCAGCTGCCTGGAGTCCGATGGCTTAGATGCCTCAGGTGTTTCTTGCAGGAACGAGTTAGTGGACTGCCTCACCCCATACCAAACCGTCGGGGGGTGGCGAGGGGGCTGGCTTATAACTCCTATCCCAGTAGTTGGAGCACTTAGCTGGGCTGTAGGCGACCCAGGTTCAACTCCCCCCTGTCTACCAGAGGGGGAGAAAGATTTAAAGAGGAGTTCTCCTACACCTCTCAGGGGAGTGCGCCCATGACTGGGCTATTCTGATGTGGGGCTCCCTCACCCTCTCCTGTGGAAGCTGTTCCCGTGTGGCTAAATAGTGAAAGAGTGATTTGGAGCAAGGGAACTGGACTGAGGGTCTCCCAACTCCCAGGTGGATGTCCAGACCACTGGTCTACAGCATCTCTCTGTAGCTCAATGACTAGTTAAGTATTTATCCACATTGGGCCAGAGCGAGAAAATGATTTTGCACTGAATGGGACCTACTCCCCTCTGAGCACACCTACTGGGTCTGGCTCAGCACAATTTAGGCAGCCAAATGCCATGCCTATCTTCCCCTGGTTCATTAACCGCTATGGGGCTGGGGTGGGAGATAGATGCCCAGACGCCTAGAGGAAAGCAGCAATGTACACACCCAGAAGCAGAACCACAGGCATGTAGGGAACTTGGAAAATCTAGGTGCGGAGTAAATTTAGGCACCTACCGGGTTTGGCAGGAGTCCCGTGGATTGCAGCAGAGCTAAAACTTGGACATAAAGGCCTCAGTATCTTTGCGGATCTGGGCCAAAGCTCCCCTACTTCTTTGGTCCCCAATGCCCATTGACAGGTCATGTGCAAAGTCAGCAGTTTTTGAAAGCGGGGCACTTCCTCATTAACTGAGAAGAGGCCTCATGAGGCCGGATTCTTCACACCCTTGCACAAGGTGCAACGGGCTGCCAGATCAGCATTTCTGGCCTGGACGCATTTTACACCTGATTTGCACAGATGTAAGGGACAACTGAAGGTGCATGGCACCGAGAATCAGGCCCCACAGCTATAAGGGCTGGATTGTCACAGCAATGAGCCCACAGACCCCTGGCAACAGTCAGAGGCTCGTAAAATCGACCCTTTGAAGCCTGAAGGACTATTTAGGTAAAGCAAGCTGCTCCAAAAGACGATGTCCCCTCTGCAAGGTGCTGGAGAGGCACTGCACTGACTAGCAGAGAGGGCTAGAGAGTCAGTGGTGCAGTGGGCTACTGTGCCAGGACCTGGCCTCTTCAAAACAATTTGGGGCAAGCTGCAGGTGCACAAATCCCACCCCCCAAATGGTTTGTTTGGAGGATGCGCTCTCCATGTGTCCCTTTGAAGAGTACAGCCAGGAGATGGTTGCCAAGCAGTCATGCTTTCCCGTTTAGCTTTTAATTGCTGGGTGGTGCAGGAAGGTGATGATTCCAGTTTAGGGAGCTGAAGGTAGGGAGTGAGAGCGCCCTGGGTGTGGTTTGGGTGGGGATGCTGCTGCTGTGCCCAACGCCGGAGGTGCCAGCTCAGCTGTGTAAGCAAATTTTTCTGCCCACTCATTCCTCCAGCGGAGGAAACAGGATGGGAGGCAGGTAGCCAAGAATAGGGCACCATGCAGAGAGAGAGAGAGAGAGAGAGAGAGAGCGTGCCAGCACAGAGGTACAGCTGGGAGAGCGATTTATTTTTTGATGCAGACATTTTAGAGTTCCGGGCGTAACACTAAATTAACTAAGCCACTGCCAGACGAAGTAGAACAGACCCTGAGCTGCGAACACAAACCTGCCCTGAAATCACCCTCTGGAGGCAAAGGACTCAGCAAAGCAAAT
Source organism: Chrysemys picta bellii (assembly GCF_011386835.1). NCBI lineage: Eukaryota > Metazoa > Chordata > Testudines > Emydidae > Chrysemys > Chrysemys picta. The sequence goes on along the minus strand of NC_088797.1, from coordinate 123,276,106 downwards.
GGCTTTTACGCAGCCTCCTGAAGGCCAATGGATACACAGGCTCTGTTGGACCAATAGGGGAAGGAAGTGCCAGAGGCGAGGGCTCTCTCCTGAGAGCATCCAGCCTACAGACATTCAAGTCTGGGGACTGTACGCGGGCATCTGTTGATCTCTAGTGCTGTGCTGCTGCCTACGGAGAGCTGGGACCCAAAGCAGGGAAAGCTGTACGATTTAAAGGGACACATGGAGAGCAGAATGCTGGAATAATAAAGGCAACAGGCTGGCCCCCCCAAATAAGCCATTTTAAGGGGTGTGGTTTTGTGAATGAGCCGCTTGCCCCAAAATATTCCTCCTTATGCAGGTTCAAATCCTGCAGTGCTTACTCAGCTGAGCCAGTCGTGAGCAGTAGGGAGTGCAGGACAGGAAGCTATATCACTGGAAGTATTAGTATTGATGGGGTGGAGGTCACCTACCTGTTAAACCAGCACCTCTTCCCCATGGACATTCCTCTCATGAGCGATGTCCTTTTGGCATGGGATACAGGAGCTACAAACAGCGGGGCTGGTTTCACAGCAGCTTAGCAAACCAGTCCCACTTTATGGCAGCTGCAGTCTTGTGCTGCAGAATCTAAGCTTTCCTTTCAAACCCAAATTAAGATCCTGATGGTCAGAGCTGCTGAGCAGTCACCCCTGCTGTTGACTTCATTTGGAACTGAAAATTCTCAGCAGCTTTGAAAGCCAGGTCTTAAGGCCCAGATCCTCTAAGACATTGAGGTACTTTAATCAGTAGGACTTAGGTGCCTAAGGGCTCGTCTTCACGTACAGCACTATAGCGGTGCAGAGACACTGATGCAGTTGTGCCGCTGTAGTGCTTAAGTGAAGTCACTCCTATGCCTACAGGACAGCTTCTCCCATCGGTATAGTTAATCCACCTCCCCGAGAGGCGGTAGGTATGTCGACGGGAGAAGCTCTCTCATCCACGTAGTGCTGTCTACAGCAGGGGTTAGGTCTGTATAACTATATCGCTCAGGGGTGTGGATTTTTCACACTCCTGAGCGACACAGTAATACTGACATAGGTTTGGAGTGAAGACCTGGCCGAAGTATCTTTGAGGATCTGGGCCTAAATCTCTTGTGTTTAGTTTTTCCTCTGTTGCAATTTAGCTAGCATCACAAGAGGCAGCATGCCCTAGACCCTACAGCTGTGAAAAGAGCCTTCAAAATATGAATCAAAAATGTAAAACACAATGATGTCTGCCTGAGTGTGCAGACAGCCTGAAACAACAGCTCAGGAACGTGCAAACTGCCCTTGTTTGTGGTCTCTTCCAACCCTAATATTCTATGATGCTATGATAAGGGATTGCTAACTCTGAGTTCTAGTGATGACAGATTAAAATGTCAAATTGTTAACTACTTTATTGCCACTCAAAGCATGGAAGAAAGTCCAGAGACAGTTATATGAGGAAGATCTACCTACAGGAATATTGCTAAGGGGGTAGAGCTTGTTTTGTGAGCACACCTTGGAATAATACCACTGATTTCTTCCTTCTCCCCCAAATTAAATCCCTGTTTACAAGTGTTACTAAAGCACTTAGGTGTGATCTGGTGGCAAGAGCACAAGACAAGGAGCCAGGAATCCCCAGTGGCTGATCCCAATGCTCACACTGACTCACTCCCTGACCTTTGACAAATCATTCACCTCTCTCTGTCTGTGGTGCTCAGAGTTATTGAGGTTTATCTCCCACCTGGGAATATCGTGAGGGTTAGTTAAGTGCTTTGAAGATGAAACACACTAAGTCCCATGTGTTAAAGAAGGTTGAGTTTTTGTTTTCATGACCTGTTTTCACTCAAGGACTGGAGAAGCTGTTCTCAAACATGGCAAGCGAAGACTCTCTCAAACATGTCAAGGAGCTAAAGGAAAATCCAGACCAGTCATTTTTAAATCAAAGAGTCCATACCAGTGGACAGTGTTTCTGTAGTAACAGCTGCAATAATGCCATGCTGCACTGGCAGCGAACATTAAAACAGTCCCAAGATCATTCAAAACAAGTTGTGGTGGCCGGGCTGCACATACAAAGTGCTGCTACTCCTGATATATCAATGGTCCTGTGTTTACCTTCATGCTCTCAATAAGTCAGTGCAAACAGCTGTCATGACAGAGTGGTTGAAGAAGACACTCCAGACAGTTTCTGTCGGCATTACTTTTATTGCACTAGTGTAGTGACAGCACTAGCATAGAGACAGCACTAGCATTTTTACCACAGGCTAACACATCTCAGAGTTAATGCAGATGGCCTAGTGTTAAGAATGCCAGTAAATAACAGAGTCCTGCTTCCACAATTACTATCACCAGGGAAGCAACACCCAGTGGAAGATTCCAGCCCCAATTCTAGTGTAGGAAAGTCCACTGGAGTCCTGACTCTCCCTTGTCACTGGTTTTACCACTAGTGACTTCCAGCAGAGCTGTTCCTGATTTGCACTGGTATGAGAGGCAAATCGGGCAGCCAGGCTATCTTAGGAAGAGATAAAACACACATACGAGAGAAACAGTAACGTTTTTATAAAAATGCAGCCCTCACTTGTCAACATTTACGTTAGACTCAGCTTGGCTGTGTTAGCATTAAAACCCAAGGCAGATGTGTCATTTTAAGCCAGAGATGAAGCTTGTGTAACATGCATTCCACATTGGTTATTCACTAACAACATCTGTAAGCTAGGGACCCCTTGTATGTTTGGTGCAGAAGAAGAAGGGCAGATGATTAGGTTTTCTATGCTGGGGCCTTGATCATGCAAAGACTTACACGAGTGCTTCACTTTATGCACTGTGAGTCCGTCCAGGTGATATCAGTGGGTGGGAGTACTCACATGCCTGCTTAACTTGACACACCGTGTTTACAGAATTGGGTCCCATGGCTCAAAGGAGAAAGGACCCCCAGGCCAGGCTACACCGGAAACTTTTGTTGTTAGGGATGTGATTTTCTTTTTAAAGACATTTCAGCAGTGGCAAAAGCCCTAGTGTGAACAAGTCATATTGGCATAAAAGTGCTTTTGCTAGTTAGATTATTTTGCTCAGGAAACTAATAAACTGTACTGGCAAAAAGAGACTATGCTCTAATAAATTTGTTAGTCTCTAAGGTGCCACAAGTACTCCTGTTCTTTTTGCGGATACAGACTAACACGGCTGCTACTCTGTACTGGCAAAAGTACCTTTTTGCCAGCACAAACCCCTGCATAGGGGGTTTGCCATTAGAGCTATACCACCAGAACTACACCAGCAAATATTTTGCAGTGTGTAGGCCATCCATGGAGTAGTTGAGGATTAAGAAATGTTGTGCAGAAACTGGCGCTGTTTTTTAAAAGAAGAAAGTCTCAACTAAGCTAGAGTTTCTCCCCCATCTTATTCTTATTCTCTGTCCCCACCTCGGACGTAATTCACTCCTCGCTTTACAGGAGAATGACACAAGGCAGGCATGTCAACACATGCGGAAGGAAAATCTATGCAGACACAGGCTGGTGTTGAAAACTTCGGTGACAACGTGCGGATGTGCCAGTGATTAATTGCAATGTAAGTGATCATTTGATGGCCTGGTTAGCCCACGTGAAAGAACAGCTCGAGATCGCGCTAGGAAATAGAACAACATTGATTTTGACGACTGATTTTGTGCAGTACCTACTCAGCGTTTTAAATGGCCTTAAAACCGTGGTACTTCTGCTCTCGCAAGGGGCCCAAACAGTTTCAAGCAAGCCAGTTCAGCCAACTTCCTCACTCTCTGGCCACAGCACATGCTCCAAAAACCCCTGCTCTGCAGGGACTACGCGCACACACACTTAACCCACTAGAGCCCGATTGCACCCCTGAAACTCGGATGCTGGGAAGGGGCTCGTTTGCTGACCCGGGCCAGGAGAGCTCGAGGGCGGAATAAGCGTTAAAAGGAAATAAACTCACTTCACAGCCCCAAAGATGGAGGATCAAAGGGACCCCCGGTGAAGCAGAAAACCAGCCCCGCTGGTGCAGCAAGCGAACCCCCCTTTTGGGCGCTGCAGCCCCCTGCCAGCCAGGAAAGCAGGTTTTTGTGCCCGTCGCCCCCACTGAGGTTAGAGAAGCGGAGAGAGGGAGGCGGACTCCTGACTTACTGCGCCTTGTCGCCAGCCACTTCTGTGCTGTTGCAAACGGCAGCCCCCTCTCCCTCGCCTTGGTAAACGTCCACACACGGGCTCACGGAGCCACCGGCCGATGCGATGGGCAAAGGCTTCCCGGGATCTCTTCCTTTCTTCTTAGCCCCATGCTCACTTTTCTCACCGCTAGCCGTGCCTGGTTTGGTCGCTTTCTGTCTTACTCATTTCCTGGATGTCAGCGTTACTCTGCGAAACTTTTTCCTCCCTATAAGAACAAAACACCGGGCTCCGCTTTCTGCCCCCTGGGACCTTCTTAAGGAGGCCGGTCAGAAAAAGGGGGGTGGGGGAGAAGCCTCATAAGGCAGCTCCTAGGTGGCCTGCACAGCAAAGACCCCTCCAGACGGGTGCATGCCTTTGTGAGCCGTGTAAACGCGAGCCCCTTTGCTGCAGCACAAAATCCGGAGTTTCCCGGGAGGAGGGATTAGGGAAGTTCCCCCTTAAACCCTGCCTGTTGCGCAATACACGATTACAGGGATAAGCGGCCACTTTCTCGGGTTTGTTGCTTGCAGCTTGTTGTGATGAAGTGAGATTTCCATCCAAGGGGCTTCCCAATTCTAGCCATTTCAGTCACGCAGAAGTGGCCCGATGCAACCCCCGGCCCTTCTCTGCACACGCGGGGAACGTGCAATGTTATTGGTAACCTTCCCCCATTGGGTCCTGCACAGGGCTTTGCAATGAGGGGCTTTTTCCTACCACAAAGGCAAGGAGGCGCATTTGTTTTACTTTTCACATGTGTACTCTTGTAGCTGGGGCAGTGGGGTTTGAACAGCTCAGGACTAAAAACAAAGTTAAAACCTGACGATAAAACAATCTAATTAACGCTTAGCTTTTTTTGCCCCCCACGGGGAAAGGCTGCACAAACATCAGCTCATTAATTCTCCACAAGCCCCTATCAGGGAGAGAAATAACATTGTCCTCGCTGTACAGGAGTTTAAATTGTTCACAGTTACATAGAGGAAATCAGTGGCAGAGCTGGGATTAGAATTAAAATATTGTTGGCTCCCAACCCAGTGCTCCTTCCACAGTTAAAATGCTGCTTCCCAATTAAAGATCTAATTGACAATTAACAATTACAAGCTTCACAGCTATCACCTCCCAAATGAAACACAAGAAAAAATGTATTTTTCCGGAGCTGTATAACATCTGAACTCAGTGGGACAAGCAGGGTTGCCTTGTTTCTGATTCTGATGGGCCAGCAGGACAGTTAAAGCGGGGCTGAAATCCCTTTGGGGTCAGTGCAATGTCATCTTGTCACAACGTGGTGATAATTGCATTGTAATACCATAACCCACTGGCAAAGCATCCTGTTACTGCTTGTCTACACATAGAACTGCCTACTACTGCTCCTAGAATTGCCTTTTCAGCTCATGTGGTCACGGCCTATTCAGTAGTGTGGATGGTCCCAGGTTTGAAACTTGTTTATCACCCACATGTGGTATTGCACCAGAGACCAGACCTATGCAATGTCAAAAAAGACAGTACAAATGTGATAGGACACCTTTGTCTTGAAGCTTTCTATTTGATAAGTGTTGACTTGGGATGAAGTGTCAATCTGTTATTTAAATTGCCCGACTTTTGTTAGATTAGGTAACCACATTAACCTTACTGACAGGCTTTGTGTATGTGGGTGTCTGACTCTTTTGGGGCTTATTGGCAACTTGTGTGTTGTTCCTACATTCCTTTCTTATTATATGGTAATCTGTGACAATTATTTATTTGTAACAACAGACATTGTAATGTTACCACTGCTACTTTGCAACATTCAGCCTGGTTTAGTGCATCCTTTATTTCTCTGGGTCCTGTCAAATTGTCTTTTGTCACCTTTTGTTAAGGAGCAAGTTACTCTCTCCCCATTTCTTTTTCTTCCTAGTTTTCAGCTGATTTCTTCAAATCTCCATACACCCAGTTGCTGGCTATTTTACTTGGGTCTGAGCTGACCCTTTTTTATATTTGTTTTTATACTGCCACAGTGGGGTACAAGTCACCCTAGAGACAATTGAAAAATGACAGTTCTTCTCTGAGGAGAACATAAGAACGGCCATACAGATCAAATGTCCAATTGGCCCAGTATTCTTCCGACAGTGACCAATGCCAGGTGTTTCAGAGGGAATGAACAGAACAGATAATCATCAAGTGATCCATTCCCTGTCACCCATTTCCTGCTTCTGGCAAACAGAGGCTAGGGACACCGTCCCTGCCCATCCTGGCTAAAAGCCGTTGATGGACCTATCCTTCATGAATTTATCTAGTTCTTTTTTGAACCCTGTTATAGTCTTGGCCTTCACAACATCTGCTGGCAAAGAATTCCACAGGTTGACTTGAATTGTGTGAAGAAATACTTCCCTTTTTTGTTGTAAACCTGCTGCCTATTAATTTCATTTGGTGACCCCTAGTTCTTGTGTTAGGAGAAGAAGTAAATAACACTTCCTTATTTACTTTCTCCACACCCAGTTATGATTTTATAGATCTCTATCATATCCCTCCTTAGTGTGTCTTTTCCCAATCTTATTAATCTCTCTTCATATGGAACCTGTTCCATCCCCCTAATCATTTATGTTGCCCTTTTCTGTACCTTTTCCAATTCCAATATATCTTTTTTGAGATGGGGTGACCACATCTGCACACAGTATTCAAGATATGGGCGTACCATGGATTTATATAAAGGCAACATAATATTTTCTGACTTATTATCTATCCCTTCCCTAATGATTCCCAACATTCTATAAGGATTTTGACTGCCGCTGCACATTGAGTGGATGTTTTCAGCAGTGCTTCTATATCGTTATGCCAACTTTTCCCAACCTAGCGCTAAAAATTTCCCAAATCTGGTGAAAAATTCCCAGATAAAGTTTTTTTATAGTGCTTCTATATCCTGGGAAATTTTCCAAAACCTGGGAATTTGTGAGTAAAATGCTTCAACTTGGGAAATTGGGAATTTTCATTCAAACATTTTACTCACAAATTCCCAGATTTGGGGAAATTTCCCAGGATATAGAAGCACTGGTTTTCAGAGAACTATCAACAATGACTCCAAGATCTCTTTCTTGAATGGCAACAGCCATCATTTTTATGTATAGTTGGGATTATCTTTTCCAATGTGCATTACTTTGCATTTATCAACTTTGAATTTCATCTGCCATTTTGCTGTCTAGTCACCAGTTTTGTGAGATCCCTTTGTAACTCTTTGCAGTGTGCTTTGGACTTAACTATCTTGAGTAGCTTTAGATCATCTGCAAATTTTGCCACCTCACTGTTTACCCCTTTTTCCAAATCATTTATGAATACACCACTACCTCGATATAACGCCACCCGATATATCATGAATTCGGATATAACGCGATAAAGCAGTGCTCCGGCGGGGCGGGGCTGTGCACTCCAGTGGGTCAAAGCAAGTTCAATATAACGCGGTAAGATTTTTTGGCTCCTGAAGACAGTAGAGGTGTATATTAAACAGTATTAGTCCCAGTATAGACTCCTGGGGGACATCACTATTTACCTCTCTTCATTCTGAAAACTGACCATTTATTCCTACCCTCTGTTTCCTATCTTTTAACCAGTTACTGATCCACAAGAGGACCTTCCCTCTTATCCCATGACAGCTTACTTTGGTTAAAAGCCTTTGGTGAGGGACCTTGTCAAAGGCTTTCTGAAAATCTAAGTACACTATATCCACCTGATCACCCTTGTCCACATGCTTGTTGACCACCTCAAAGATTTCTAGTAGATTGGTGAGGCATGATTTCCCTTTACAAAAAACACGATGACTCTTCTCCAACAAATCGTGTTCATCTATGTGTCTGATAATTCTGTTCTTTACTATAGTTTCAGTCAATTTGCCTGGTACTGTGGGATCACTTCTGGAGCCTTTTTTAAAAATGGTGTCACGTTAACTATCCTCCAGTCATGTGGTACAGAAGCTGATTTAAATGATAGGGTACATACCACAGTTAGTAGTTTTGCAATTTCACATTTTAATTTCTTCAGAACTCTTGGGTGAATACCATCTGGTCCTGGTGACTTATTACTGTTTAATTTATTAGTTTGTTCCAAAACCTCCTCTAATGACACCTCAACCTGGGACAGTTGCTCAGATTTGTCACCTAAAAAGAATGGCTCAGGATGGAGAATCTCCCTCACATCCTCAGCCATGAAGACCGATGCAGAGCATTCATTTAGTTTCTCCACAATGGCCTTATCCCCCTTGAGTGCTCCTTTAGAATCTCGATTGTCTAGTGGCCCCACTGGTTGTTTAGCAGGCTTCCTGCTTCTGATGTACTTAAAAAAATTTTTGCTGTTACTTTTTGAGTCTTTAGCTAGCTGTTCTCCAAATTCTTTTTTGGCCTTCTTAATTATATATTTACACTTCACTTGCCAGAGTTTATGCTCTTTTCTATTTTCCAAAATAGGATTTATCGTCTACTTTTTAAAGGATGCCTTTTTGCCTCTAACTGCTTATTTACTTTGTTGTTTAGCAACGGTGGCACTTTTTGTGTCCTCTTACTATGTTTTTTAATTTGGGCAGCTTGCAGCATCCTTCACCAGTACTAAAATCAAATATTGCAACAAATCAGTGCTCACTTAGGGCTCTATAGTTGTCACCAGGCTGCACACTGGAGCCACTGGGAACTTCATGGCAACAACAGAGATAGGACCCAGATTGTCCTGCTCCACAAACACTGGTATCTATCACCTATCATTAGCTGTCAGTAGCATGGAGCCTATGACAAGCAGTTGGTCAGTTCTGATTCTATCCAGTACAGAGCAGTGGAGGACATGGAGATTATGCCCTCTCTCTCTCTCTCTCTGTAAATAAAAGAATCAATACAAGTTACAGTAATTATGAATTAAAGGCATCTGCAAAATTCTGTTAAGAATAAAATCATATTAATCTAACAACATATTAGCTCTCAAACTTTTTCAGAGCAAGACCAACAGTGCAGTAGATTATCACTTGGACCTACCTTCCATCTCATTCATGATCCTCCATCTCTGTCAATTGTGGTGGAAGAGGTTTTCTAGGGGAAAGTCATATTAGGAAAGTATTTAATTTATTTGAATCTGTCTTTTAATGCAATTTAGCATAATTTAATTTCACAAAGGACCAAATTCCGCCACCCTTACTCATGAGGATAGTAGCCTACTCTGTGAACAGCCCTGCTGAAGTCAATAGGACTGCAGCACCTAGCACAACGGCGTCCTAGTCCCTGACGGGGGTGCCTAGATGCTACTGCAATACAAGCAATAATAATTGAGTAAGGGTAGCAGAATTTGCCCCAGGATTGGAATGTTGGACCGGTTTTCCATTTGCTTTCAATCACCTTAGAAGGTGGAGGGATTCCTATTTATTATGCCCGCCACTGCTTCTAATCCTTTGTAAAATGAACATTGCACTATGTTTCTGCAAGCAATTCCAAACAAAACAAACAACAACAAAAGCACATATAAATAATTACACAGGCTTTGAAAACAGAAAATAGGGACACAATAGGGAAGTCAAATGTCAGGCCATGTGTCAGTGGAATATATCCTGTGGTTGCCCCCTAGCTATCTGACTCACAAAGAGAATGAAACATATGGTTGCCTTTCTGGTGCACAAACAGGGATTCAGATTAACAACAAAGCACGCAGGAGCGATAATCCTGCTAGATCCAGGCCTCGCTGAGTCCTGAATGCTATAGTGCGTTTGGCTGGGAAAGGACAGAACAGGGTGCAGCAGGATGGCATTTTCACAGAAGCAACCCAGAGTGACCTGAAAGTGCACGTCAAATATCCTCTGCCTTTGCCCCATGTATGTGTGCCCCCCAAACATCCTGCATCACCCACTTACCTCTAGTATCACAATCTCCTTTGTTGCATCTGTTCCTCTGGCTCCCACTCAGCAATGAGTTGTTCAGAGGACAGCAGCACAAGGAGAAGGGGGGAATGAAAAGGGGAGTTCCATCAACCAGTGAATCTTTCACAACTACAGGCAAATAAACCTGCAGAGAGAGAGTCACCTTCTGGCTTCAAGCTGGCCATACGGTGTCCTCATCTTCCCCCTCACACCTGACCTTCTAATCATCTTAGAACTTTGCAGTTCTATGCCCTTCCTTGGGTATTAAAAGAGGAGGGTTATTTTTTATAGGGCCCCCCAGGGGACTCAAGTGTCAAGCAGTGAAACATGTCAGGCTAACTTACAGCTACCAAAGGATTTGGTGGGAGTGAGTTATGAGGCAAAGGAGTAAATGAGGCATGGAAGTCAGAGCCTATGGCAATGGCACCTGCTGCTGGTAGAGAAGGGTCGCTATGGGGAGACGTGGGGGCAAATTATTTTCATTGGTCCGAGCCTGGTAAAACTAGAAATAATTGAAACCAACTCATCTTAGATACCCCCAAATGTTCTTGAACTGGGAGACCAACCAGGGAACAAAAGCAGTGACAGGAGGACGTAGGGGGAATCAAAATGGGTGGCTTGGTGAGCTAATCAAGATGCTGGAATACAGCGAAAAATAAAGTAAAGCAGTGTCTGCATGTTAACATGAGATTTCCCTCACAGCGATCTGGTGAGTGGCCAAGAAGGGGGCGCTTGATTGGATTTGTGACAAAGAGTTTTGAAGTTCTGGCCCTAGGTACAAATGGAACAAAGGAAGGGAAATCTCAGAGGCTAGCACTGCTACAGGGACAAAGTCAAGGATGCTTTGTTGCTCCACAGGCAGAATCTTGCAGTCTGTTGGGGCGATGCTAATAAATGATAGGTTAAGTTTGGCGTCAAGTTTGTAGATTTAACCTTAGGACATGATTTTCATAGTTATTTAAATGGCTTTAAAAAAAGAAAAGGTAATTATATACGTAGCTTAGAATAGCACTTCACTACTAGCTCACCAAAACCTTTACTGGGGAATTTTTATTATAAGAGGGACACCGACTGACAGATCTACTAGCTAGTTTGTGATTTGACTGTATGAAAATGGTAATGGGATATGGTATCTCTTCTCATCTCTAGGTTACTGGCTCAATTCCAATCCAAGACAAAAGTGATCAAAGGTTGTTATTTGATATCTGTTCTGTGTCTTGTGTGCAGTGAGTAGGAAGGTTCGGTCCAATTTCTAATGGACAAGTGCTCATATCACCATTTAATTTGGGAATAACAAATGGAATTGACATACAAAAATCAAACACAACAAGAAATATATCATAGATAATTAGGCTCAGTAAGACTAGATTTTAATTGGTAAATGTCAGTAAATGTTGATATCACTGTACACTGATAAATGGATAAAAAAACATTTCCATCAATAATAATCAAAATTTACAAATAGACAAAGTAAGAAAATTTCTGCTTGGGAACTTCTTAGAGTTTGATTTAAAGATATTTACTTTGTGTATTTTGACATGTGATGTTAACAGTTGAACAGTTATAAACTTTAACTTTTTGAATCGCAGTGTCATTAAGTTATTGTCTGACACCTGCATAATTTCCCACAGGTGCTAAAATTTAAATAGATCAAAATTCAAAACATTCTTCACAATGAACATTGATTTTATCTGTCAAAATAATAACAAGAATAAAAATAAAATTCTGCCATGTCTACAAATAATCAAGCCAATCAAAGAACCACATTTACCAATGACTAGACACAAATCAGACTTACTTTTGCTGACAACATTCTGCTCCTTTTAGCACTGCAAAACTGACACAATTATGGGAGAGCCAGCAGGATTCTATTCTGCCCCGTGCAGAGAAGGTTAAGGGGTGGCTTGATCACAGTCTATAAGTATCCACATGGGGAACAGATATTTAATAATGAGATCTACAATCTAGAAGAGAAATTTATAATACAATCCATTGGTTGGAAGCTGAAGCTAGACAAATTCAAACTGTAAATAAGGTGTAAATATTTCCTAGTGAGGGTGACTAACCATCAGAACAATTTACCAAGGATCATGGTGGATTTACTGGATGTTTTTCTAAAAGATCTATTCTACGAATTATTTTGGGGGAAGTTCTCTGGCCTGTGTTATACAGGAAGTCAGACTAGATGATCACAATGGTCCTTTCTGGCCTTGGAATCTATGAATAAACCAATTTCAGTCAAATTCTACTGACAGAATCCTTATTAGTACTGGTGATGGTGTATGAGGCTGATGGAACACAGCTGGATTTCCACATCCCAGGGGAATTTTCAGTGCCAGGTTTTGATTTGTAGTCTTAGTAAATTTCAGGCCAAATCCTGCTCTTTTAACTCACATAAATCACCCTGTTAATTCCCTGTCAATCTATTTGTAAGAGTAAAGACAGTAGAATATGGAACCTCAATCACACTTGCATATTAATTAGACTATTATATATCTTAAATATTGATTAATTAATTTTTGTAATATGCTCTGGAAATGTAAAAGGCTGTAAGGGCTGAGTATTATTAATTACTATTACGATGGTAGCCATCACATCATTGTGGTAGTACAGCGCCACCTAGTGATTTTCTTTCCTACAATGCAAAGGTGTAAAAGAAGACATAAAAACCTATCCCTCCGTTTTCTGTTATTTCTTCTTCTTATCCTTATTTATTTTATCACACCCAAAGGGGTGATATGCCCTTTACACAAAAGACATAAAGTCATGGTCCCTGCCCCAAAGAGTTTACAATCTCCTGGGTGATGTTATGATGAGATTTTACTGCATCTTTATATCTTTGCAGAGGCCCATAAATCCTTCCCTCACTGAATAATGGCTTATCACTTTTATGTCACTACAATTTAAAGTACACATTAAATTATTGCCTTAGAGCCATGACCTCAAATAAGTCACTAAACAAATATTTCTATTCTAGTCACCAACCATCGCGTGCACACACACATGGAGATCACGGTCCTACATTTCTCTTTTAAGCTAGTTGAAATAGCTGATTCTGCCACCTGACTATAAACTATTAATGTCAACTGAGCCAAACCAGCATTGTTACAAGAGGACACAAACAAGAACACCTTAAATGAAATAAAACATCTTGAATCAAGTTCATCCCTGCTTGGCATGGAATCCCACCATGTTTGCACCTGGCATCTTATATTTGTGTTTGCATGGTCCAGATAATTTTGTCTCTCACCATCAACTGTAATTTCAGAGGGACATAAATGGAGGAAACTAATAATAGCTCAGTTTAAAAACTAGATTGAGAGGGGTGTGATGCTGGTAGACCAGGTGCGAGCTCTTGCCCAGTGGTCTCAGTGAACACTGACAAATGCATAGCTGGAAACCAGTCTGACTCACCTGTGTGTTAGCATTGTTAAAATCGATGTTAAGTTGATAAGAATGTGTTCAATGTTTAGACATGATTAAATGCTTGTAAGATACTGCATGTATTGATGTCACTTATAGCAGCTGTAGCCCATGGTATAAGGTTATATTGAGGGTTTGCGTTGTAAACCTCTGTAATTGTGTAGCTCACCAAACAGGAAAGAACCATTAATTAATGTAAAGTGCCGGGTATGCACACAAGAAGACACAATGAAAGCAAATGAGCCACTGTGAAACATCAAAGGACAAAAAGACTTTGTTGATTGCCTTCCCCTCCCTTCCACACACATCCGTGAAGAGGAGACAGGCACGGACACTTGTTTCATCAGTTTGAACTCTTGGGGAAGGTAATAAAAATCCCTGACCAGAAGAAACTGTAACTCTATGCTGCTTGGAATTTGGCGAGGGCAATATTTCCAAGCATAAGCAAGGGATCCCCAATCTGCTTAGCTTGGGTTAGCCCAAAAGGACATAGAAAGCTTGCATACCACAGCAGCTTCTATTACCTTTTGAAAGCTAAGACTGTAACTCAGTTGTGTGTGTATGTTTACCTGCTTTAACCTTGTAAATAACTCTCATTTCTTTTTCCTAGTTAATAAATCTTTACTTAGTTTATTACAGGATTGGCTACAAGCATTGTCTTTGGTGAGACATCTAGAGTACAATTGACCCAGTGTATGCGACTAGTTCATTGGGACTGGAAGTAACTTGGACATTATTGTGATTTTTGGTGCAAGAGACCCTCTATCACAAAGACAGGTTTGCCTGGGGGCAAGATAGATCAGAGTGCCCAATGGGACTGTCTGTGACTCCATGTTAAGGCTGTTATAATGCTTGAAGAGTTCACACTTGTTACTTGGTGGATGAAATCTAATTATAGAGCACACAACCAGTTTGGGGTTTGTGCCGTTTCTTAACAGTTTGCCCTGAGATTGGCACTCATGGCTCATTAGACAGCTTGACAAAGGGATTCTACTTCATGGCGAAATTCTCTCTAGGTTCTTGTCTGGCCCCCATCACCATAGTATCTGAGCACCTCATAAATGTTAATGAATTTACTGTCCTAACACAGCTGGGAGAGAGAGAAGTCTTGTTATCTCTATTGTACAAATATGGAAGCGAGGCATAGAGATATTGTTACGTGATTTGTCCAAGGTCACAGGAAGTCTGATAAAGAGCCAGGAATCGAGCCCAGATGTCTTGACTTCCAGACCAATTCCTTTTTATGGGCTTGTCTTCATGGCAGAATTAACATGATCTGTAACTCCTGTGTTTCCCCCAACGTAAGTCCTGTCCACAAACAAAACCCCTTACTCCAAGTGTGGTGGCTCTTTTAACTAGAATTGGCTGACCTGTCAGGGGGTATAGGTTACAGCTGGAGTTAGCATGACTCATCACCTGCAAACAGTCATTCTGTGCAGATCAAGTGAGGCCACTCTGACCTGTGCTAGGCTCGCGCAAGAGGAGATAACTCCTGCTGACTCTGCAGTGAAGACATAGCTTATATTGCCAACTTCAGTGGGTTGCAAATCATCAAGAACTTGGTCAGTATGGGCACCTGCAGGTTCCCTGGAATCCCTCAATATGTGGAGATCCTCTTTTAACACAATTACCTCTGTAGGGTTCCTTCTCTACATATAAATGTACAAACACACAAAGATAAGCCTGGGGACAATATTGCCTTCCATTACCAGTTTCCACTTCAGCCCTAAAGGCTCTCCTTTTCAGCCATCATAGCAAAGAGCAAGACAAACATCAACAACAGACATGAATATATATGAAAAAGACTAATATAATTCCAGGGTGTATTAACAGGAGGTTTGTATGTAAGGGTTGTATGTCCCAGCTGGAGTACTGTGTCCAGGTTTGGGTACCACACTTTAAGAAAAATGTGGACAAACTGGTGAGACTCCAGAGGAGAGCAACAAAAATAATAAAAGTTTTAGAAATCCGGACCTATGAGGACAAGTTAAAAAATTTGGCATGTTTAATCTTGAGAAAAGAAGACTGAAGGAGTACCTGATAATCTACATATTTGAAAACTGATATAAAGAGGACAATGAGCAATTGTTTTCCATGCCCCTAAAGGGTAGGCCAAGAAGTAATTGGTTTAGTTTGCAGCAAGGAGGGTTTAGGTTAGATATTAGGAAAACCTTTCTATCTAAAGGATATTTAAGGGCTGCAGCACATTACCTAGGGAGGTTGTGGAATCCCCATCATTGGTGGCGCTGACTCCATGGGTGCTCCAGGGCTGGAGCACCCACGGGAAAAAAAAATGGTGGGTGCTGGGCACCCACCAGCAGCCCCTCTACCAGAACCTCCCCCTCACCCCAGTGCCTCTTGCCCTCCAGCAGATCCCACACATCAGCACCTCCCCATCTCTCCCAGCGCCTACTGCCTGCCGTGGATTGTCTGTTTTGTGGTGTCAGGAGGTGCTGGGGGGGGGGGGGAGGGGAGGAGCAAGAGCGCAGCGTGCTGGGGGAGGGGGCGGAACTGGGTGGGGCAGAGCAGGGGTGGGAAGAAGCAAGGCAGGGGTGGGACCTTGGGGGAAGGGGTGGAGTGGGGGTGAGGCCTGGGCAGAGCCGGGGGGAGCACCCCCCCAGCAGATTAGAAACTCAGTGCCTATGATTGGTGGCTTTCAAGAACCGGTTAGACAAACATCTGTTAGGTATGGTGTAGGTGTACTTCATCCTGCCTTGGTGTGGGGGATGGATTAGATGACCTCTTGAGGTTCTTTCCAGCAGTACATTTTTGTGATTGTATGTAAGAAGGAAATTTGAAGCTGCATCAGTTTTTCTTTGATGTTGCTCTCTTCCCTCCATCCCTATCATTTATTTTTGATTGCCTGTCAAATTTAGAAGCGGGCCCCTCAACCCTTCCTCACATAAGAAACTTCCTCGGTGAAGAAGGGTTGGAGGATTGGCTCCTTAGGTCGTAAGGTCTTTGGAACAGAGACTTTGTCTTCTTCGTTTGTTGCCATGCACTCCTATCTTGCTAGAGAAATAATAAACAATAAGGAAAAACAAGACTAGATGGATTTTTTTTCATCAGTCTGCCCTTGGGTTGGAAACCGTCAGCATGATAGCAGTTTTTATACATGAGTCATTTACCTGCAGAATACAGTTTAAAATGCATGGCTACCCCTTAGCCACAATGATAAAATTAGGCCTGAAATTCTCCATTTTGCCATCTAATTGGTAAAACAAGGTACTGGTCTTTCAGCCCTCCTTTGAAAGAAAAGTTTATAATTTATTTGTTGTTTGTATCATAGAAGGACCTAGAAGCCCCAGTCAAGCTCAGGGCACCCTTGTGCTAGACACTGTGAAAAAACATAGCAAGGCACAGTCTCAGCCCCAAAGACCTTTCAGTCTCAATACACCTGGGCTGGAAAACAAGGGCTTCCAGGCACCTAGCTCTATGGCAAGGAGTCTGGAAGCCCTAGTGGTCCCAGAGAAGCAGGCCCTGGAAACCTGGGCTCCCTGACAACCTTTTAGGTGAGTTGGTAGGCTAGCTCAGTGGCTTGAGCATTGGCTTGCTAAACTCAGGGTTATAAATTCAATTCTTGAGGGGGGGGATTGGTCTTACTTTGAGCAGGGGGTTGGATTAGATGACCCACCTTGCTATTCTATGATGCCTGGTTTCTACAGGAATCCCACCTGCAAAACATTTTGGTTTCAATGAAAGAGCATTTTCCGATGAAAAGCCATTTAGTTGGACAATTCCCAACCAGCACCACTCACAACAGATCTATGATGTAGGCAAGTGTTGTTAGCCCCATTTTACAGTTGGGAAAACGGAGGCTCAGAGAGATTAGAGCCAACGTTTTTAAATGTGGAGCTGGAAAGGTAGGCATCAAAATCTATATTAAGGCCCTGAAATAAGTTGCCAGTTTTTAAAGGTGCTGCATCTTCTTTAACTCTGCTGTGAAATACTTGAATTCCCTGGAGCCAAAAGTTCAATTCTCTGCAGGCTCAATCTAGCCCATCGTCCTTCTGAGGTAGATGGTAGATGTGTGTGGCTCTTCCAGATGAGAACTTAAAACCTGTTGATCTGTCTACTCTGGGAAGATGTTTAATAATATTAATAAAAGATATTACCTCATCCATCTGGTCTCTCTAATGATCCCCAGGCGTTTTGTGTACGAGTAGGAGTTTGTCTCAGCGTACCCCTTGGCTGCACTGTTGGGTTATATGCTGGATAGTTAGCCTCTCTCCAGTGGTTGCATTTCAGTGGCACAGTATGTAGCTTGTAATAATGTTCCAGGATCCTTTGCTGGAAATGCTGTACTAGAAAGAGACGTGAAGGAAGAGGGATGGGATGGAGTGGGAGATGATCAAAGCTGCCTTTGCCCACGTTGGGGGAATCTTTTAGGTCCTCAGTGCCAATGCTCTGGGTTTGACAAATGCTGCAGCCATGCAGTGCCACTGTTATCCAAAGCCATCTAAGGGGAGGAGATGTTGTTTCCTCGATTTACACCTGAGGAGCTGGGAAGGCAGCAGCCAGGATACTATCCTTTATGCAGGCGGGTTAGGAGGTGAGGGGAATTGGCTGAGTGTGGGGACCCTGGCTCAGAGCAGGGCAGCATGGACCCTGGAGCAAGGGCAATGAGGGTGTCATGTCCTGCCCTATCTAACATGTTACTGCCCTGTTGGTGTGGCCCCTCCTGTTTCCTCACCACCTGTGACCACTCCCTATCTTCCCCACCTCCTGCCCTAATGGTCCCCCTCATCACATCTCATTCCTCACCCCAACCTCCCTCCCCACCCGCCCAACCAACCTCCTGGCTGCCCCCACCTCATCCACTGCCCTTGCTCCGTCCCCACACCCCTTCCCTAGTGACCCCCATTCCCCCATCTCATCCCCCGCCCCTGATCTGTCCCCACACCCCTGCCCTAGTAATCCCCCTGCTGTGCCCCTGATCTCCCACCCTGCTCCATCCCCACACCCCCTGCCTTAGCGACCTCCTGCTTTTCCACCTCATTCCCCGATCTGCTCCATTCCCACACACTCCCTGCCCTAGTGACCCAGCAATGCCCCACCTCATCCCCCGCCCTGCTACATCCCCAGACCCCCTGTCCTAGTGACCTCCTCGCCCCCCACCTCATCCCCCGCCCTGCTCCGTCCCCACACCCCCTGTCCTAGTGACCTCCTCGCCCCCCACCTCATCCCCCGCCCTGCTCCATCCCCACACCCCCTGTCCTAGTGACCCAGCAATGCCCCACCTCATCCCCCGCCCTGCTCCGTCCCCACAGCCCACACCCACTGCCCCAGCCTCCCCGTCCCTGCAGAGAGCAGAGGGGGCGGGGGAGCCGGTTGCTAGGAGACGGAGAGGCGGCCCGTGTACACAGCCGCTTCCCGGGAGCCAGACCCGGCGGAGCCGCCGAAACCCGCCCCCCCGGCCCTCCCCGCGGGGACCCGCCGCCCCCCCGGCCCAGCGCCGGGCCTGAGCCACCGGCTGCGGCCCCTGCCCCGCGGCAAGATGAGCGAGGTGAGCAGCCCCTCCCGCGCCCTCGCCCCCACGCTCCCCCTCCCCTTCTTCTCCCGTCCGCACCCCTGCTCTCCCCATGCGCCCCTCTTCCCTTCCCCAGCCCTCCTGCCCATCCAGCCCTCTTCCCTTCCCCATCCCTCCTGCCCACCCCTCTTCCCTTCCCAGCTCCCCTGCCCACCCCTCTTCCCTTCCCACCCCTCTTCCCTTCCCCATCCCTCCTGCCCACCCCTCTTCCCTTCCCAGCTCCCCTGCCCAGCCCCCTTCCCTTCCCCATCCCTCCTGCCCAGCCCTCTTCCCTTCCCCAGCTCCCCTGCCCAGCCCCCTTCCCTTCCCAGCTCCCCTGCCCAGCCCCCTTCCCTTCCCCAGCTCCCCTGCCCAGCCCTCTTCCCTTCCCAGCCCTCCTGCCCATCCACCCCTCTTCCCTTCCCAGTTCCCCTGCCCAGCCCCCTTCCCTTCCCTTCCCCATCCCTCCTGCCCAGCCCCCTTCCCTTCCCAGCTCCCCTGCCCATCCCTCTTCCCTTCCCCATCCCTCCTGCCCAGCCCCCTTCCCTTCCCAGCTCCCCTGCCCAGCCCCCTTCCCTTCCCCATCCCTCCTGCCCAGCCCCCTTCCCTTCCCAGCTCCCCTGCCCATCCCTCTTCCCTTCCCCATCCCTCCTGCCCAGCCCCCTTCCCTTCCCAGCTCCCCTGCCCAGCCCCCTTCCCTTCCCCATCCCTCCTGCCCAGCCCCCTTCCCTTCCCCATCCCTCCTGCCCAGCCCCCTTCCCTTCCCAGCTCCCCTGCCCAGCCCTCTTCCCTTCCCCATCCCTCCTGCCCAGCCCTCTTCCCTTCCCCAGATCCCCTGCCCACCCCTCTTCCCTACCCATCTTCCCTTCCCCATCCCTCCTGCCTACCCCTCTTCCCTTTCCCAGCCGCCTGCTCTTCCCATCTTCCTCTGCACCCCTCTCTCGCCCTCCCTTCCCCCTCTTCTCTCCTCCTCCCCTCCCCCTCCCTGAGCACCCCTCCTCGCCACCCCCATTGCTCTCTCCTCCCTGTCCCCTCTTTTCCCCTCCCCCTCCCCTCTCCCCATTGCCCTCTTCCCCCCTTCTCTCCTCCTCCTCTTCCCCATCCCCTCTCCCTCCCTGAGCACCCCCCCTCGCTACCGCTATTGCCCTCTCCTCCCTATCCCCTTCTCTCCTCCCCCGTCTCTGTCCTGCCCCTTCCTTCATTAGCATCTCAGCCCAGCTGAGCCCTGTGGCTTGGAGCTCCTGTGTATGTGTCACCAATGTAAGTGTCCCCAAGTGCCTAACCATGGTGTTTAAAGTACTCTAAGAAAAGACAGGGATGTCTGTCATAATCTGGGAGCAGCAACTTTGGTAAGATCGTGCTGAAAGTGTGCCCTTCAGCAACCCAATTAATAAAGACATTCCTTTGCTGGGTCTGGCACCCCTTCAGACCCACTCCCGTCCTCCTCCCTATGAGAGCAGTGCAGTGGGCTGAGATAACACTGAGGTAACACTGACAAGTCCCAATCCCAGTTGTTGCAGGGTGGGATCTCAAACCTGAGATCGCTGGAGCGTAGTGTATGAGCCTCTACTGCATGAGATAAAAGCCCCTTGGCCCTTAACTAATGCTGTAGCAGTCTCATTAATCTCTAAGTCAGGGATCCGCAATCTTTGGCCCGCGCCAGTTTGTTTACCTGCTGCGTCTGCAGGTTTGGCCAATTGCAGCTCCCACTATTCCCACACTGTTGGGAACACTTTTCTTTTTCTGATACTCAGATTACATTTCCTTTGCTCCGTTTCATCCTATGATTCCTACAGAATTTCAAATAAAGATGGACCTCTGGTTTGAATCTGGAATCAAATCCCAGTCAGAACCTCTGCAGAGATATGGAGGATTTGGACTCAGTGTCCTAGTTCAGTTTGGCATAGAGAAAAGGCTGAATCACAGGGTTTAAATCTAGATCTGAATTTACCTAAATTTTGGTGGGTGGATGGGTGGGTGAGGGTCTGGTGTCCACATATCCTGGTTATCCACATATCCTGAGAAACTCGACTCCATGTAATCCCAAGTAATTGGGAGGAATAAATCCTGCTATTCTTATTCACCAAGTTTTCCCCTGTGAATCAGTGGGACTACTTGTGTGAGTAAGGAGAGCAGAATGTGGCCTGAGTGTGCTGACTTGGTAACCTATATCTATAGGGTTTTTTTTGGGGGGGGGGGGGGAAGGGGGCAAGGTTTGAGGGGGTGGTTTTCTCAGACTAGCATGGAATTCTCACTACCATGAAAATAGGAAAATGCTATCAATAACTGTTGAGTTGGGTCTCCAGACCCCAGGCTGGCAAAATTTGGCCACATAGCTGAGAGTAATCAAAACTCCCTGGGTGAAAGGGCCAATTGTAGAACTTCCTGATAATGGGATGATACTGTCAGTGGCAGAGCCAAACTTGGCTGAGCGACAATGATGTGCTGGAAATATCTTTGCAGAGAGCATATAGCTGACTGGAGGATGTGGGGTACACAGAAGAATTGGGGTTAAAATGCTCGGCTAAGTAAGTAGCTGATGCAAGTTTAAAGGTTATAGCAACAGTGGCTTCTTTTTAGACCTAGTTTTCGAGTAGTCATGCTCAATTTCAGGAGCTCCAACTGTTTGACGATCAAGTTATTTCTGTAGAATTAATGGATATCTATTTAAAAAATAGAATGGAATGTGAATTTCATACGGGAGAGAGCTGCTACACAGAAGGTTTACATCATGGTTAGTTACCAATGAGCTGTCATTAATATATTGCTGTTATCTCTTGTGGTCATCTGCTAGAAAAACTGAGATTTTTGAACTCCTCTTGCTAATTGATTATCCACCTTATTTAATACAGGAAAGGTATGACAGACTGTGTGTAGAAGAAAATGCCTTCGAAGCACTGGAAAAAGACTTCCAAGAAGTCATCAGTGAACTTATGGGAGATAAAAGTCTGGAGAAATTCCGGATAGAATATGAGAAGCTCCACACGGTTATGAAGAAATCCTACGAAAATGAAAGGCGTCTCATGTCAAAATGCAGGGAGCTGAATGCTGAGATTGTGGTGAATTCGGCTAAAGTGGCTGCAGCCCTGAAGCTCTCTCAAGATGATCAGACGACGATAGCATCACTGAAGAGGGTAAAATTTAAATAGAATTAAATATGAGCAGAAAATATTTAATGGAGGACACAGAAGTAAGCTGAGGGAAAATTTTCATCAGTTCAATGTCTTGAAGATGTAGTTCTGCAATAGAGAAGTGATGTGAGCTAGTGGACTGAGTATAGAGTTGGGAGCTGAACCCTTCTGTCTAACCTCTGCTCTGCTACTGACTTGCTGCGTTGCATTGGGCATGTCTCTTAACATCTATCAGTCTAATTTTGTGCTTATTTACACAATCCACTCTTACTCTGTTGGCTTCAAAGGAGTTACTAATTTGGTGCCTAAGCTGATTTATCTGTAAAATGGGAGTAATATTAAATACTTCACAAGGGCATTTGGAGATTATTTAGTTGATGTTTCTGAAATGCTGTATACATTTTAAATATTGGCAAGACATGAAAAATTCACCTGCCTATTGCAAGTAGGATTTTTCCCCAGGGGAGTATCATCAACTTTTGTAAATTTTCATTAAAAATACTAAGCTTTTTGTCCTTATGTTTGAGAAGACAACCTTCCATATGTGATCTGAGTGTAAATTCTTGGGAGTGCTGTCATCCCAAGTCTGCAGATGTAACACCGACAGACCCTGGTCATTGGTAGGCGGGATCGAACATGGGACCTCAGTGCATGAGCTAAAAGCCATATGCCTCTTAGCTAAGGCTGTAGAGTAGACTCATTTATAGCTCTCTAAGTGGTCTCGGTGTCACTAGATGGGACAGAACACCACACCCAGGAGATGTTATTGTGCCTCCGCTACTGCTCAGGGCTTTCCCAAGTTGCGGCAGAATGAAAACAGTCTAGAATCTTGCAGGTTTTTCCTGTTGCTAATTAGATCCTTGTAGACAGTTGTGAAACTGATGTGAATCATGTCAATTTCACTCCGCTCCTATCTGGGCAAGTAGACTTAAAAAGTGGCAGCTGGGGAGGGTGAGAGGATAGCAGAGAAACCCTCTCACAAATGCCATAAAGCTGAAGAGGGGTAGAGTGGGAAGGATATTATCTCTGCTAATCTCAGCAGCCATGAGGCTGAAGGGATGTACAGGGTAACAGCACCCACCATTGTAGCAGCCGAGAGACTGGCGTGGGAAGGGTGCTTGACAATCTGTTACAGTTAGAGAGACAGTGCACAATAAGCAGCTCATAACTTACCCTTTTAAAGCACAGGGATGTGCTGATGTGGGAGCATAGAGCACAGGTATTGTTCAGCTTGGCTAACAGGCTTAATCTTTGGGCTAATATTCAGGTATCCCTGTGACATTGTTACAAAAATGTTCTTATCATGTCTTTGAGAAACTCTCTAGTTGCTATTGATTTTTTTCAGCGTACCCTCAAAATTGCATGCTGTTTTGCTGTCTGAAAAGGAATCCTATGACTAACCCTAATTTCACTGTAATTCACTGTCATTTCACTAACTAGTTACTTTGAAAAGATCGTCAGATGTGCATAATGCAAATGATCAAGTAGATTCAAATCCCAATAGAACTTTGAGGCATATTTCCTTTACTAAATTAAAACAAAATCAACAATCCATGCTGATGGTTCAGTGGGTATGTCTATACTGCAATGAAAAACCTGCAGCGCCGAGTCTCAGAGCCCAGGTCGGCGGACTCGGGCTTGCGGGGCTCAGGCTGCAGGGCTAAAAATTGCAGTGTAGCCACTTGGGCTTGAGCTGGAGTTGTGCTCTGAGACCCCTCCTATCCTTGCAGGGTCTCAGAAACAGGGTTCTAGCCCTAGTCTGAATGTCTACACTGCAGTTTTGCAGTGTCTGAACCCCGCAAGCCTGAGTAAGCTTACTCGGGCCAGCTGTGGCCGTGCCCTGGGTCTTTTGTCACAGTGTGTGCTAGAGAAAGGAGAATTCTCTTGGGGCTGTTCCTGTAAAAACAATAAAAGTGAAGACCTAAATGTTGGTGAGTGGCTGGATCATGGAGGTAATGGGTGCAGAGCCTTTTCCTTCTAGATCACTAGGTCAAATCCAAAAGAAGGCCCTACTCCTGCGGTCTGAACAGCAGAAGCAGACCCAGGTACCTTGTGAAGTCCTGTTGAAGTGTTCAGGTGCAGAGGCCTGACCCTTTAGATCAGATTGCAGGAAAGTGGCCCAGGTCAATAGTGATCAATAGTTGTTACCATTTGAGGCTGCTCAGCGCTGTGTTTTATGGTTTCAATCCATTTTCTTATGTACACTTCAAATAATAGCTTCTCTGATGTGACTGTCAACAAAGAGCTAAGTACTGAATTGAACCACAGAGAATGAATTTCACACTTGCCTCTAGAGATGTCCCACCAGGTTAGGATGGCAGGACATCATCAGAGCAGTGTTCAGAAGCCTGCACTGCCCTTGCTCTGGCTAACAGGACTTCATTCTCCAGGGCTGTTAACCAGCACTACTCATTTTCAGGCTTGGTCTACACTAGAGACTTATGTCGGTATAACTATATCAGTCAGGGATGTGGCAAATCCACACTCCTGAGCAATGCAGTTATACTGACCGAACTCTTGGTGTAGACAACGCTGTGTCAATGGGAGGTCTTCTCCCGTTGACATAGATACCACTCAGGGATGTGGATTAATTATGCTAATGGGAGAAGCTCTCCCATCCCTGCAGGTAGTGTCTTCACTAAGCACTACTGCAACACTGAATGTGTAGACAAGCCCCCAGTCTTTAAAAATTTAAATTGGTGCAATCACTTTTGTTACTTAAACACCAATACGGTGAAGCAGTTACAGCTTATGAACTAGCTGCTTCAAAATTACCAGAAATCTTTTCCATAAATTTTCTGAACGACGGTTAGTACAAACATCAAGTATAGCTCAGTCTCTGGTGTTAATTATGCAATAAACTGCAATGCATTTTTAAATTACTAATTATAAGCTGATTATCTAAAAGATTATGACATGCTCTGTATTTTCTAAGTCCTATCTTTCCAATGAGTAATATGTGATTTTTTAAAAACAGAGGTTTCCATCTTCAGAAATTTCCTTTCTTTTAATCTTGAATGTAAAAGAAGCAACCTCCCATTCCTCCACCTGACTTTAGAAACAGATTACTACGATTAGGTAACATTAGGCTTGGTCTGGTTCCAGCTAAAGTAAATGGCAAAATCCCATTCAGGATGTCTCCTGTTTACATATTGCCCTAGGTCAGTGTGTATGCAAACTGAATTTTTGTCATAGAGAGCATAAGGATCTACAGGCCCAACCCTGTGACCTTTACTTTCAGGTGAGCAATCATTACTTACCTGAGTAGCCCCATTGACTTCTGTGAGAATACTCACCTGAGTAAAGTTGCAAGTTCAAATGAAGTTAATAAAAATATTCCCCATGACTTTAGTGGGAGTTGGACGGGAGCCCTGATATCGGGATCTACTACCGCAGACACTAATGTCTATACAGACTTGCATTGAAAGGTTTGGGGTCTAAATCTGAGACAAGGCTCCAAACTCCTAGTAAGTCTGGCATTTGAGTCTTAATTAGTACTTTTGGCTTGCCTTTCTTGTCTTCTCCCACAATACTGAGAGTTGGAGACAATTACCAGCCTTGACTGTTAACTTCCTTACTTCCATCTGTTTGTTACACAACCTTCATAAGATATTAAAGGGACACTCTTAACATGGAATCTAGTAAATTAAAAAAAAAAAGTTAAAAGCCGCTTCAGATACTGCAACTGTGCCTTAGTCATCTGGCAATTTTTGTGGTGTCACAACCACATTTTCCTATTACAAAAAGTTTTCCTCTCTCCAGACACCCCCCAGTTTTCCCTCCAAAAAAAAAAAAAAAACCAACAAAAAAAAACCACCCCACCTACAACCAAAGGAGGCTGACTAGGACTCCGATTCTGCAAAATATGTAAGCATCTGCCTAAATGTAAGCACAGAGTAGTTCCATTACAGCTCTAAGTATGCCTGTACCCCAATATAACGCTGTCCTCGGGAGCCAAAAAGTCTTACTGCGTTATAGGTGAAATCGCGTTATATCGAACTTGCTTTGATCCGCCGGAGTGCACAGCCCCGCCCCCCCCCCGGAGCACTGCTTTAGCGCGTTATATCCGAATTCGTGTTATATCGGGGTAGAGGTGTACTGCTTAAACTAAGACATGTGAAGTCAATAGGACTACATACGGGCTTAAAGTTAGGCACATGCTCAAGTGCTCTGCTGAAGCAGGGCTGCACTAACTCTACATGGGAAACAACTGAAGTGATTTTGTGGAAATAGTCTCTGTGACAGGTATTGGATGGCCTTGAGGGACCATGGAGAGGGAATACAGGTGAAGTTGCACTGAACTGTGACAGTCCCGTCAACAAATGCACAAAGTAAACTGGAAAAAAGTCTTTCCCCCCTACTCTAATCTCAGTTATAATGATTTTAGGTGTTACTTGTAACTAGAGTAGATGAAACATTTTAAGACAGATTTGTGATCTTTTTAATATCCCTTAAGACATGAAGTCTCAGGCTACGTCTTCACTACCCGCCTGAATCGGCGGGTAGAAATCGATCTCTCGGGGATCGAATTATCGCGTCTCGTCGGGCCGCGACAATGTATCCCCGAATCGACACTTGTACTCCACCAGTGCAGGTAGGCGTAAGCCCGTCGACAGGGGAGCCGCGGAGGTCGATTTGCCGCTGTCCTCACAGCGGGGTAAGTCGACTCGGATACGTCGAATTCAGCTACGCTACTCACGTAGCTGAATTTGCGTATCTTAAATCGACCCCACCCCCATAGTGAAAACGTAGCCTCAGAGTTGAGTGAGCTTTTGGCCATAAAACTCCCATTGGCTTCAGTGGGAGTCATGCAACCAAAATCTTACAACAAGACTTTGCAAATGTAAAGGCCAGTGTGTCTATTAGAGAAAATGGACCAGATCCTCAATTGAGTATAAATGGATAGCGCTTGACTGACCTAGTATAATATGCACTGACCACAGCGAATAGTCCACCAAAACCTGTATTATTAATTAACCAAGACAAAACATAACTAGTTTTCATTTTGTTGTTCATTCTGAATCCAATTTAATTTGTTAAACTGTTTTCCCGGGATTTCCCCAGGAGATTGAAAAGGCCTGGAAAATGGTGGATGCAGCCTATGACAAGGAGCAGAAAGCAAAGGAAACCATTCTCTCACTGAAAGAGGAAATTATGAACCTGACTAAATTAGTGGAGCAAGGATCTGGATTATCACTGGGTCAAGAGCACAAGTAAGTTATCTCCATGAAAGAGAGAGAGCCTGATCCAATGCCCATTGAATAGGGTTACCATATTTCAACAATCAAAAAAGAGGACACGGGGGGAGAAGCCCCACACTAGCCCCGCCCTCACCCTGCCCCCATCCACTCCCTCCCACTTCCTGCCCCCTGACTGCCCCCCTCAGAATCCTTAACACCCCCTGCTCCTTGTCCCCGACTGCCCCCTCCTGGGACCCCTGCCCCTAACTGCCCCCCAGGACCCCACCCCCCCTACCTAAGCCTCCCTGCTCCTTGTCCCCTGACTGCCCCCTCCTGAGACCCACCCGCCCTAACTGCCCCCCTAGGATCTTACCCCCTACCTGTCCCCTGACTGCCCCAACCCTTATCCATACCCCCGCCCCCAGACAGACCCCCAGGACTCCCACGCCCATCCAACCACGCCCTGTGCCCTGACTGCCCCCCCCAGGACCCCCAACCCATCTACCCCCCCTGCTCCTGTCCACTGACTGATCCGACCACTCTCCACACCCCTGCCCCCTGACAGGCCCCCCCAGAACCTCCAACCTATCTAACCCCCCCACTCCCTGTCCCTTGACTGCCCCCTCCAGAATCCCCCTGTCCCTTCTCCAACCCCCTGGCTCCCTTACCGTGCTGCTCCGCAGCACACTCCAGGGGGCATCTGAACACAGCCACAACTGGCTCAGAGGGTCTGGGGGTGGGGAGACTTCAGAAGACATTAATGGGCGGGACCCCCCAACGCCTCTAACCATCATCTGTCTGGGGCTTTGTTTTTTTAAATCTTCCCCAAAATCTATCCCCAAGCGCCCAGCACCAGGCTGGGCACAGCTACTGCTGCCAGGCGTCCTTTCCATCGGTCAAGTACCCCGCAGTCACCCTCCCCCTGCCCCCGCTCCGTTCCAGCGAGGGCATGACCAGCACCCCGCGAGGTAACGGACACCTGGGCTCCAGACAGGAGCTAAACTCTCTGTTTTCCCTGCTGCGGGGTGGTTCTCTCCCCCCTGCAAACGCAGGTTAGAACAGCCGTGCCCCGGCTCTCCCCAGGGAGCGGCACGCTGGGCAGCAGGGGAGGAGGAGGAGGAGGAGGAGGGAGGAGCTCTAGAGCTGCTGGAGGCTGCCGGAGGCCGCCTGGCCAGTGATTTGAAGCTGCTGGGGAGAGGAGGGGGGAAGGGGAGGAGAGGCTCTGGCTGCTAGAGCTCCACGCTAGTGGCTCAATCCAGCCGGCCGCCCTATCACCCGCGCCGTGCTCTGCGGGGGGGGGAAATGCTGGACATTTTAAGATATTTACAAATTCCCCCCCCCGGACGCTATTTTTAACCTAAAAAGCCGAACATGTCCGGGAGAATCCGGACAAATGGTAACCCTACCATTGAACTCAGTGGGGCTGGTTCTCCATTGCCCTGCACTTTGTGTAGTCACTTACACCAATGCAAGGTGAGTGTAAATCAAAATAGTAGTGTTTTACTTCCACTTTGCACTCACTTTTCACTGGTTCAAATGACGATGCAAAGTGCAGGACAACAGAAAATCAGGTCCATTGAGTTTAATGGGTGTTGGATCAGGCCCAGAGAGGCCAGATGAAAATGTAAGTTATCAGTTTTCCTAGGATCGGCCAGCCTGGCTTGTCTGATCTGTGTCTGATTTTGAGAGCCTGATCCTGCAAACGTTTGCACTCGTGATGGCAGCGTGGTCCAGTGGGGTGGCCAAACTTACTCACCCTCCAACTATCTTTAGAAGTTTGAGAGCCGGGGCGCATTTACCGGAGCTTGGGGCTTCAGCACTGCAGGGTGAGCCTGCTAGGGCTTGGGGCTTCAGCCCTGAGCTCCCACTCCCTGCTAGGCAGAAGCCCCTAGCCCTACTGTGCTGCCGCAGGAAAGAAGTTCCAAGTTCCCCCCACAGTCTGGTAGGTGGAGAATGGGGGCCGGTGGGGGCTCCATGGGCCTCACTTCAACTGTAAAAGAGTTGGCTCGCGAGCTGTGGTTTGGCGACTCCTGGACTAGAGACTGGAAGTTGGGAGACCTGGATTCTCTTCCCGGTTCTGCCACAGGCCCGCTGGATGATCTTGGGCCAGTTGCTTTTGTCGCTCTCTGTGTTCTCCCATCCATTACCTGTCTTGTATATTTATGCAGTAAACTTTTCAAGACAGGGATTGTCTCTTACTTTGCATTTATGCAGTGCCTAGCACCGTGAGGCTCTGATTTCAGTTGGGGCCTGTAGGTGCTGCCATAATACGAAGAGAGTTTGACTGCTAGCTCCTCAGATCAGGAAGTGTCATTTATTTATGACTTGTGCAGCAGCAAGACCTCATCAGTACAGCCACCCCAGCCAGATGGGTGGCAAAGAGAGTGGATGCAGCAGTGCGGGGAACCTGGAAAGTAGTGCAAAAATGAGGTGGCTGAAAGACTTTCCAAGGGGCACAGGGTGGAGAAGCTGGCATTTTTGTCTGTTACAACCCTTGTTTGGGGGAATTGGTGGGATTTTTAAACCCAAGAGGGCAGTGAAAATAAAGACAGTATTATTTATGGAGTGGTAGGTTAAATTTTGGGTCTATCTGCCTTGATCATGACTCTTTAATGAAAATAGTAGGTAGCTCATGTATTTGATTGGCAGCTGCAGTGGACTAATTCAAAATCTGTTCAAAATGAAAATAAGTGACTTTTAAACTCCCAACCATCACAAAACAGCTTGTTCTGGTATCAGAGAGAGCCCAAAGGAGACAGCGACATTGCTTGACTATTATTTCCTTTCTTCCAGTATCCGGGATTTGCTGAGGTTTAAGGAAGAAGTAACAAAGGAGCGAGACCAGCTCTTGTCAGAGGTTGTGAAGTTACGTGAAAATCTAATCCAAGCTACAGAGCAACAGCAAGAAACAGAGAGGGCAAAAAATGAGGCGGAACAAAGCATTGCTCAGGTCGGTGCAGCTCACCAGGTTGCAGTAGTCGTCTTTGTCCTGAACCATTACCCACCTTTGTAATTGATCGCCATTAACTACTGTGCTGCTACCGGTCATTTCACATCCCAGACCTTTTCAGGAGGCTCAGTGAGGAGTTCATCATCAGTGCTTTATATCCTTTGCCTTATTTCTCTGCTATTTTCTTTGCAAAGCAGTTTGTCAACTATTGACTCCTTCCAGAGTTGCCAAATCTCCTGCACTTGAAGGCGATATCTAAGTCATAGTTTCCTCTCGCTTTGAGGCTGTCCCCTCCTCCATTTGAAGCTTCCGTGTCTGCAGGAGGTTTCCTATCCTTGAGGGTTATCATACTGTGAATATGTTTCTCTTACTACAGAAGCCTGCTGGAGGTGTAGAAGGCTGAGAATATGTAAGGGGACATGTAAAGGGGGAGAGAGCAAGAGGCCAGGGGATAATGGGAGGCTCCCATATGCAGAAAGGAGAAATTCAATAGGGGAAGGAGAGGTGAAAGAAAATAATATGAGTGTGATTTGGAGGGGAGAAAGAGACAGCAGAAGGAAGAGGAGGCAAGAAGGAGAGACCTGAAATCAAGAGTGGAAAAACAAAGAGAGGTGGATATATCCTTCTAGCTAGCACCAGGGCTTCTTGTCAGGCACAAACAGTAAAGCAGGCCTGGGGTCATGCTCTGCACTGCCATGTGGGACACCTGGATTCCATATCAAGTCCTGGTTTCTCACTTCCTGAGCAGAGAGTAGATGATATCAAGCAGGGGAAAACATTTTCAGACATTTACTGGGGAAGACCTTCCCCAGCCCTTAGACTTACAAGTATGTTTTACTCTTCATGGAATCAGATCACATTGTTTCTCTGCTCTCACCATAGTCACAGTCCACTTTCTGCAACCTGCCCTGGGGCCCTTCAGTGGGATCATCCAAAGGAAGTGGGTCCCGGAAGCCCATCACTTCTGGCAACCTTTTATCTAGACTCTAGCAAGTCCAAATCATGTGTTCCTGGGCCACGCATTACCTCTGAGGCACAGAGCCATGAAATCTGAAATTAGAGTAGCCCTGGCTCAACAAGTAGACCATTGGATCTGCTAGGTCGCATGATGAGATCTTCATGGGATGGCAGTGGTCATTGGGAAGAGGAGCTGTTGTCTACTGTTGTCTACCTTAAGCAGGGAGAGAACCCAGGTCTGTGAAGGCTATTAGGAGGGAGTGGTCTGTGAGCTTATCGAAGGGAGGGAAACATTGGAGGACTAGGGACGGGCCACAGAAAGGGAGGGGAGAATCAGTGGAAGGAACCTTAAAAAGCTGGGATGCTTAACAGAACCAGAGAGCCAAACTTTTTGCTCATTGGTCGTCATCACTGATAGGTTGTGTGCCGTGGAGCGTGCTTTGGCCCTTCCAGAAACTGAGCTACAGCCCTGAGACAGAGGGCTCCATCCTTAGGTCGTGGTTGGCACAGCTGAAGGGGCAGGCAGTGGTGGCCTTGGCTTAGGTGGAGCTGCACAGGACTGTTCTATTCTGTGCTGGTCAGAATGGTCCATGGTGGACCAGCCCTCCTGACTCTTCCCTGTCCCCTGCTGGCTCTGAGGGGTGCTGGGCCAGGGAGGCGGAAGATAGTTGACACCATTATAGTCTGTTAAGTGAGGGGCTTTTCCTTTTAAAAGATTCTATAGAGAGGCAGGGAGTAAGCGCAGATGTTGCAACGAATGTTGCCTTGGTGATCTGGCTTCCCCCTCCTTCTTTACTGTTTACTTGTGTGTAATAAATGTTTATAAAAATGGCTTGTTTGGTGAGGTACAATAAGTAAAACCATTGCCCTGGCAACATAGCTTGGAGCCCAAGTTAGTGTTGTGACTGTAAACCAAGGATCAGCTGGGGTAACTTACAAATGAAAACATCCGAAGAGCCCCATTGGATCCCTACTGGAATGTTCTTGCTGTTAGTCCTCAGGGTCAAAACCCTGGCGTTTGGGTGGCAGGTACTCCCAGCTGCTGTGGGTATCCTCTGCTCTGTTGAATCCATCAGAGCCTTCTGGCTGGATTCTTTTAGGGTATGGTGATTGATGACTAAGAAATCCTTGTAATTAATAATTTGAGCCCATCATCTGGGGTTCCAAAAACATAGCTCTCCTAAGAGGGGAGCCTGTTTACCTCTGAGCAGTTCTTCCATATTCCATCCAGGGGAAGGCAGTATTAAACAAAAGCCACTGGGTCTCAAAGGTAAGCACAATAAGAATAAAGGGAAACTGTACTTGATTTGTTTGAATAAAAGACAGGCAAGGCCCTAACTTCTTTCTTTCCTCTGTCACTGTGTGACGGCAGTTCCAGCAGGAAATCCAGATGCGTCAGAATGAGGCATCCCGGGAGTCTCGAAAGAAGGACAAACTGGAGAAGGAGCTTAAACACATTCAAGTGGAAATGGACAACAAGCAGAGTGAAATAAAGGCACTGCAGCAGCATGTGCTGAAGAACAAAGAGGAGCTCCTAAAACTGGAACAGCAGCTCAAGGAACAGAAGGTACAGTAGGTGATTCTGTTATCTCCAACACAAACTGGTAATAGTATCAGGGTCAGATGTCAGACACAGAGGAAATTAGATTGCTCTTTTAGCATTTTCATAATAGAAGGAGGGATGGAGAAGACCCATTAGATCATCAAGATGATTTCTCTGTCACTGGAGGGGCTATATCATACTAAACAGAAGCCCCCATTGAAATCAACAAGGAGTAGTGCCTAAAGATTTGTGGCAAGAAATGGCCTGAGGATCATTATGTATGGTAAAAGGAGACTTTCTATACTCTGGCCAGAATGCAGATATGTTCTGCTTCAATCATGTTAGTATGTTAG
Source organism: Chrysemys picta bellii (assembly GCF_011386835.1). Classification (NCBI taxonomy): domain Eukaryota; kingdom Metazoa; phylum Chordata; order Testudines; family Emydidae; genus Chrysemys; species Chrysemys picta. The sequence goes on along the minus strand of NC_088797.1, from coordinate 123,243,074 downwards.
GCTGATATTTACATTGGAACCTAAAGGATTTAGGTGCCCAAATGCAAATGAAATTCACTGGAATGAGAGTGCCTAAATCCCTTAGGCTGCGTTGAAAATATCAGTCTTGATGTTTAAATCCTAATTAAAATAGTAATGCATGACAGTCCAGTATTATCCTTTTCTTATGGACAAGTTATTTTTTTCACTCTTAAAGGCGTTTGGTTTTCCACCTGGTTGATGACGATTTTTAGGACTCTTCTTGCAAAGACCACAGTGACTGGGACCAAATATCCCAAAGCTGGTGTGATTTAGTGGTCAGAGCAGCAGACTGGCAGTCTGGACTCAGATTATATTCCCAGTTCTGCAAAAGATTTGCTGTGTTGTGTTGGGAAACCTCTGTGCTTTGGTTTCCCCATCGGAAAACTGGGAAAAATTACACTTACCTACGGCTCAAATTTACTGTGAAGTTTAGCTAATGAATGTTTGTATAAACATTATAAAAGTCTCTAGAGAAGTGTGAAGTATTATCTTAAGTCTTTTTTAACCAAGTACTGTTTTCAAACTGGTTTTCTGGCAAAGTCCTAAAGCAGTGTTTTGCTACTAGTTTGTATCGTTCATCTATTTCCCATGACTCTGAGAAGCGCCCACAGAAGCAATTTCAGTAAATAGCATAAGAGATCTAATAATTATAAAGCAATGTTTCCTCAAGGGAAAGTTTTGGAGGAGTTGTGTGTGTCTTATAAATTTATGGTTCTATCGTCCCCTCAGGTCTAAGAGTCAGTGTGGGTAGAAGCCTTTGTCAATGTTTTTGTTAATTCAGTATAAAGTCTAAATAAAACACAATTCACATGAATAGTTGAAGGGAAAACTCGATTATTTCTCAGAACAGGATAGGGTCTGGCGCAGCCCTGGAGAACAGTTCCAGGATCCACCAAACCCAGTCCAAGGTTTATTAGCTCGGATATCCCCAAGAGGCCCTTATTACACACAGCAACTGCAACATGCTCTGTCATACCCTTCTCTAATGCTTTCTCATCACTTCCATACTCTGTCCATGGCTTCTTAGCCCAGGATTTAGGGAGAGCAGGGGGTTGGACTAGATGACCTCCTGAGGTCTCTTCCAACCCTAATCTTCTGTGATTCTGTGACCCTGTGTCAGAGAACCACAGCAGCTCCAATAAAGAATCCCTTTCATAGTCATTACAACTGAGTTCTGGCTCTTCTATGCTGCAGAAGCCACTATGCTCACCTCCCATATCTCTCTGTGCTCCCAGCACGCAATGGGGGGTGGGAAATTCTCCACACACCCTTTTTTTTAAACAGCACGGTACATATTGATCTGCCACACATAGATGCTTGAACCGAAAAATATGATGATAGTTCTTTCCTCACTTATAAAGTAATGTCTGCCAGGGGAAGTCCCATCAAGCAGAAGAAAAGTCTGGCAGCTCCAATATCGAAATATATATTCTCCGTATAAACCATGAAACTGCTGTTCTGGGCTTTTGATTGAAGACAGATTAAAGGGGAAAAATAGCTGTGCCCTGATGTCAGCAAACTGCGCACTCCAGGAAGTGTTATAGGCATATTAATGTAGGATTTGCTTGCTAAAATAGAGCTCCCCTGCCCCTCAGATGATTAAAATTATTTGAATCTCATACTCATTTGCAATGATTGTAGCGAGTTGCTGGGTATGTGATGCCTGCCAAATGGCAAAGAGGCATTAAAATATTTATCCACCACCTGTGAGGGAGACTTGCAAAGCTCCCAGAGAAAATGATGCTGGCTACGTGGTCATTTTTCCCAGCCGTTGAACATTTATCATATTTCTGGGCACATTCATAATTTCATCAGGGATAAAGAACAATTTCTATCAAGAGAAAAATCTTCAGTAGCTCTGATCCCCCAGGGCGATTCAAGGTGCTGCCAGTCTGTCTATGTAGATACATTAGAATTAGATTGAAAAGAATTATCTGGATTGTTTCATAATCTAACAGATCCTGAATGAAAGAGCTGCCAAAGAACTTGAGCAATTTCAGACGAGAAACTCTAAACTCCAGCAAGAGAACGAGCAGCACAGCATGGCCTTTGAACAAATAACACAGGAGAACCAGCAGAAAACAGTGGAGCTGAAAGTAAGTCCCAGCTCATATTTGCATGACATCAGACATATCCCTCTGCTGTCGGGAATTTGATGCTGGTGATTCAGTAGATGACATTCTTCCCTCTGAGTCAGTACTATACCAGCATCCCAGTCTAGTACCAGATCATACTGTGCTGTTTCAGATGAGACATAAAATGGAGGTCCTGATTACTTGTGATCATTAAGGACCTCATGATATTTTTCACAAAGGCAAAGGCTTTTTTTAGATTGTAAGCCCTTTGGGGGAGAGGCTGTGCCTGCCTTTATGTTCGTATAGTGATTAGCATATTGTGAGTGCTGCTGGAAGCCAATAATATATAGGAATAATAACCGTCCCAGCCAACTTCCAGTGTAGGTAACTACATCCTGCCTTCTTAAATTTCCTCTTTGGCATCAATTGGGGAAGTTAAATACAAATCAGTATGGTGTTGTTTGCTTGCTGACCTAAACCGTTATCTTGTGTTGCTGTGCACTGTTAAAAAGCTGTTTTGCACCACTCCAGAGGTAGCTGCATTTCATCAGTGGGTAAAGTGACTGCTACATACGGTTTTTAAAGCATTTCAAGAGCTTTTGGGAATGAAAGGCACTGTAGATATTATTACTATATGTCTGCTGAATCTGACCTCCCCCAGCCAAGAGCATGGCTGCAGTTACAACACTGGCTATATTAGAAAACAGGACAGAAAAGGAATAGGTGATCAAACTTTAGTAAAGTACAACTCATTCAGCTAATTAAAAGAGGTCAGTTGCTGATAAGAAGCTTTCTTGCAGTGGGCACTATTGGTTAAACAATGAAAACAAACGACAACAGACATGTTAGAAGATCTGTCCAGAGCTACTGTAACATAAAGATCCTGTTCTGGAACCCCGGTGAGATTTCACGGTAGGAGTTTGTTTTTCTGTTGTATTGCTGCGCAGACTGGAAGGGCACTTTTATTACCTATTGAAAAAACAGATTACTCTGCCCGGTTAGCCAGCATAATTGTTATTCCCAGCAGTATCATCTTTGCATAAAATGTAACAAACAATGTGTTCAAATGGGAACTGAGTACAAGATTCAAGGTGGGTGCAAAGGCAGATAGTAGCCGTGTAAGGGCCTGATCCTCACTTCAGTGGAAGTTGGAGCTCAACACTTCATCAGATTATGAGCACAGATTTCTGAAAATTCATTGTTAAGGTGCTGTCCAGTTATTATTTATTTGTATTGCGGTAGCTTGTGGGTGCCCTAGTCATGGGCCATGACCCCATTATGGTAGGTGCTGTAGGTGGGGCCTGATCCTGCAGTGTGTAGACACCTCTGGCATTGTACTAAGCACCTCTAGCACCGAGTGATGGAAATGTTTGCAAATTTCTTGAAGTGTGCCCAAGTCCTGCTGACAGTTCCTCACAGGAGGTATTTGCATCTCACAGGATTAGGTCCCTAGCAGTGACTGATTCTATGAATGGGGCAGTGCACACTGTGATGTGGAAGGCTTAAAATGTGATGGCGTTGCTGCAACTGCAGGGCAATTGTATATTTGTTTCTTAGTAGGTGTGGGGATTATTTCTGATGTATTGATTGGCTGCAGTCACCAGTGCAGTGATCACTACTGGCAACATTTTAGTGCAGTGTCTTGGATCAATAGTTTCATGTCCTGATTCCATAACGTGATGTGGACTCAAAGATTTGGTTTTTAAAGCTGTAGATTAAGAGTTTCCTGCTTTTAGGGATGTAGAATCAGATCAGACCATCAGTCACCAGTAGCTGATGTTTCACTGAAAGGCAAGGCTACTCAGACCTAATCCATTGAACCAGTTGTGCAGTGCTGTGCATGGACTGCAGCTGGGAATTCTTTATTGATCTCTCTTATGCCCTGAAGCATGAGATTTGATTACCTTTCTCCTTGCCTCAGCTGGCTTTGTTTAAATTATTTTAATAGTGGTGCCATTCTCCAGTCTTTTTCTAAATCCAGCCACAGCATTTATCTTAGTGGCCTCCTGTGCCACGGAGTCCTGTAAAGAAACTATATGCTAAGCAAAGAAGCATTTCCTTTTGCTGATTCTAAATGGATTGTCCTTCTCACCCGCTCTCCCTTCTGTTTCTACACAGATGAGGGAGGACGAGGTGACTCAGATGCGTCATGAAATTTCAAAACTCTCCAAGGTAAGAGAAGTTATCCAGAGAAAACTGCGTGTTGCAGAGGAACAAAAAGTTGAAGCAGAATACCAGAGGGATACCCTAAAAAACCAAATCTCTGGACTAGAGAGAGGTAGGAATCAAAGCACTGTTGTGTTGCCACTGTTGTGTTGTGTTGGCACTGTTGTGTTGTTTGTTATAATGTTCATTTGGTGTATGCTCCAAGTCAAGCTCATGCCTCTTCGGTGCCCCGTATGGGACCATATGAAAGGGACCTGCATAGCACTATGGCTGTAATGCCCTTACATATGTCTCCTAGGTCTTTGGAATTTTCACACAGTGCAGCATGTGCTGGGTGAAAATATAAAGGGCCTGATCTGCAGCCCCTTTGTGAGGCAGGTGTAACCCTTCCCACCCCAGGAAATACCCTCACGGTGTGTGTCTCTGTGCCAGTCTGTATTGCCGGTGCACCAGCCCCTGATGCAGAGGGATGATTGGAAGAAGGCACAAGCAGGGCATTCTTGTGCCCCTACAATGATACCAGTACAGAGATGACTCTAGCACAATGTACTAATAGATTGAATTATAGCGAAGTGCTGAAATATAAAGCCCCATTCTGCTATATACCTAGTGTGGACATGTTGCCTCAGTAAAAGCTTCCCTGTGCGCTGCCTAGTCTGTAGGTTGTATACTGAAGTGACTGCACATATGGGACATGAAGTATTTTATATGACTTTATGTATGGGATGTGCTGTCTTTCATATTCATATCTCCATAACTGGAAAAGGTAAGGGTCTCTCTCGAAGAGAACAGCCATTCTGCTGTTGCTTCATCAGATCGGGCCTCATGCTGGGGTGAAAGGGAAGACACAGGAAATGCAGCTCTGTCTTTGAATGGGTGAGAAAGGCAACAGATAACACACCTCCAGGCAACTTTGATTGTTCTCACGCATTCCAGTGCATTGTGTTGCCTGCAGCTCAGCCTTCCCGATATCAGCATATCAGTTTCTCCTTCAGACGCATATTTCCTCTTACTTATTTTGTTAGTGATTTATTCTTCTGTGTATTTGGATGAAGGGCCAAATCTAGATTGCCTTAAATGGGAGCAGCTCCAGTGAAGCCAATGGAGTTATGCCCTTTTATGCCAGGCCTGGATTTGACCAAAAGGGATTAAAACAACTCTATAAATCTAAATCCAATATGTTCAAAAGGAACTAGTGATTTCAAGAGACTCACCATTTGGATGCCAAGCTTGAGATGTCTTTAAATGACCTGATTTTCAGAGTGCACAGCATTTTCTGAAAATCCAGCTCCTTCACGGTGTCTCAAGTTAAAATCAGAGGCATCCAAAATCACTCGTCCCTTTTGAAAATCTTGGCCTAATGCTCCGCTAGTGCCTAAATATGGATTAAGAAGAACAGGAGTACTTGTGGCACCTTAGAGACTAACAAATTTATTAGAGCATAAGCTTTCGTGGACTACAGCCCACTTCTTCGGATGATGTAGTCCACGAAAGCTTATGCTCTAATAAATTTGTTAGTCTCTAAGGTGCCACAAGTACTCCTGTTCTTCTTTTTGCGGATACAGACTAACACGGCTGCTACTCTGAAATCTGTAAATATGGATTAATTTCCCTAAATTTAGGCACCTGAATTTGCAAATCGAGGTCATAAATTATATCTCCATTTATATAATATTAATAAAGCTTTTTAAAAAGTTCACAGACCTTTGTTTTTTCCAGCTATGCAATTTGAACCCAGAGTTTAATAATCTTTTTCTTGCTTTTAGAGTTGGAGATTGCTAAAAGACAGGTAGAAATTGATAAGAAAGCCATAGATGAGCTGGTGAGAGAAAGGGACATATTAAACAAGGTGAGCTTGCTTTGCTAACACTGGTAAACAAATATCTTGCCTTGAATATGAGATGTCTGTAGCTTAAACCATGCTCTCCCACTTTCTGTGAATTGAAACAACATTATACCTGTGAACACAAAAGGGACTTCTCAGTATTAGCATATAAAACAGCAGGGGCCTGTAAGTGTTATGTGCATTTGCCTTTATTGCAAACGTGTTATTTGATATTCTAAGCAGTTGATTACTCCTCTGCTTGTAGTATCTACAACATATTGAGTTTAATGTTAATCTAGTCAAATTAGGGCTGTGCTAATAAAAAACACACCATCTGTCTGCATCACAGCCTTGTCTGTTTTTAACCCTGATCTCTCCTGCCACCATTTAGATTCATTTCTCATGCTGACCATTTTTCATGTGTCCAGGGTTCTTATACCAGGCAATAATATCTTGTGCTTATTGGTATTTCCGAAACTGAGTTTGGTAGATTTGACTCTATAATGTGATTCTTTAAGTTCCTCACTTGGTTGAGAATCAAACATTGTTCTGCATCCTGAATGAGTCTATTACGGGGTCACCTTTTGAAGAAGGTGAAAAACGGATTCTTTAGTTTTGAAGGATTTTTTAAAGCGAGGTTAGAAAAGTAACTTGATTAAACTGAGATATTGGTGTCCTGTTTATTCTCCTTCTGTGACTTGTAGGCCAACCTTGCTCAGTTTACAAGTTCAACCTAGTTACTAGAAAATGAGACTGGAAGGTGTTCCCCACTGCCTTCATTATCCCCCCCTCCTGAACAACCCTCTCCATTCCTTCTGTAATGCAAACATCAGTATCCCAACTTCCAATTCAAAAATACGGCCTCATTCTAGGGCTCTCTAGCAGGACTGGGAGCTCACGGGTCCTGCAGTACCTGCTGCTATAATAGTGGGAGCGGGTAAAATGTACTTCGTTGAGGCCAATACTGTGTGGGCAAAAAACCCCAAACTGCAGTAATTTGCGGGAAAAAACTAAATCTCTGGTCAGTTTATCATAAATAGAATTCCCGCAATGTAAAGCAAGTTTTTTTAAAAAAAATAAAGGTTTTAATACTTAAATGTAAGTGAGGAATAGAAAGAAATTTAGTGTCTATTATAACAGGAGTTAAAGTATTTTTTACATGGTTTAAGCGAGATTTGGTTTATTCTTTGAGTGGTAAAAATTGTGTCCGAATTCCCTTTATGTATATTATATATTAACTGAGGGTTGGTTTTTTTGCTTTTTGTTTTGTTATTTTTTAAGTAGCACGGGGAATCTGTCTCTTGCGGCATTTGTGGGATCTAAGTTTTGGGTGGGAGCGGGATAAAGATGCAAGAAACAACGCGGGAGTGGGTGGGAGTGGGTATTGCAGGGTGGGATGGGAGCAGGATTAAAAAATAGTCTAATACAGGGCTCTGCCTCATTCTTTAGTGCAGTGGTCTCCAAACTGTGGGGTGTGCCCTCCCTAGGGGCATGCAGAGGAACTTTCAGGGCGGGGTGCAGTGGAGTCTGGGCCAACCCCCAGCTCAGGCCCCAGCTCCACTTCTGACCCCAGCCCCAGCCCTCGCCCCTGCCCTGACCCTGACCTGAGCCCATGGCTCCCGGTCACATCTCCGCTACTGACCACGGCCCCAGCTGTCAGCACCCACTGCATCCTAGCTGTGGCTCCGCTCCAGCTCCTGGCTGTGGCCCAGCCCCACCCCCAACCTCAGCCCACGCCTCCCACCATGGCCCAGCCGCAGCTCCGCTCCCGGCCTTGGCCTTCAGCCTTATCCCAGCTCCTGGCTTCGGCCCCACTCCTGGCCTCAACAGTGGCTCCATTCCCAGCCGCGGCCCCAACCACAGCCCCTGCTCCGGCCTTGGTCCCTGGCCCCGACCATGGTCCTGTTCCTGGCCCTGGCTTCCGGGGGGGCACGGAGAGATTATATTATGGGTGAGGGTGGGCATGCCATAAAAAGTTGGGGGACCACTGCTTTAGACTCATGGAGACATTCTCATGGTCATATTTGGAGACTGAGTGTCTTTAATTTAGCGAATCTGATAAGGTGTAATGACTCTAGGGCATCCCTAACCCATTCAGACAGAAGCTAGTGTTTAACATAGCATGTACAGTGCAGCATTCTGAGTGACAGACATGGATGGTAATTGTTTCGGGATTCTTTTTGCAGAACTTGCTTAAGGCTGCCAGTGTCACTCAAAAGCAGCTGAACCTGGTGAAGCTCCATGAACAGTCCAAGAGGAACTTGGAAGAAGAAATTCAGAACTATAAGGATGAGGCTCAGAAGCAGAGGAAGATCATCTACCAGCTGGAAAAAGAGAGAGACCGTTATATCAATGAAGCTAGTGAACTCACCCAGAAGGTATGAGATGATTTGTGTACACACAAGATTCATCCATCTCTCTCTCTCTGCCTCTCAAAATTGGAGGGAGAGCAGATTCCGTTCCTGACATTTTAGATTTAGCTGATAGGTAGGATTGATCAATGGTCTGCAGAGAGTTTACAAACGTTTTAATAAAGCTGGTGGGTTTTAGACAGATCATTACACACAGGACTGTCTTGTACATTTGTACACCGTTCTAGGCTAGCATATATTTTTTTCTCCCCTATCGTCCATGTGTTTAAAAATAATTTTGGCCATGTCCATCCTCTGCCACATTTTCCTGACATTTTAACCAACTTCTCTTTGGCTCTGCTGCCTTGGTATTGCCCCAGATGGTGATCTTTACAAACTGATTATAGATTTATAGATTCCAAGGCGAGAAGGGACCACTGTTATCATTTAGTCCGATCTCCTATATAACAACAGACCAGAGAACTTCTCCAAAATAATTCCTAGAGCAGATATTTAGGAAAACATCCAATCTAATTTAAAACTTGTCAGTGATGGAGAATCCACCTTGACCCTTGGTAAATTGTTTCAGTGATTAATTACTTCCAGGTTACTATCTTCAGGGGCCTAGGTTCAAATCAAAGTTGCTCCTTCATCAAGACCTTCCTTTTTCCTGCTTAAGTCACTTCTCTTTCTGAGTGTATGAAGACACATTACTGTGTTTCTGCTCTGTCTGGGAGGTCCAGTGAATGTGTCCATAGTGATTCTCAAGGCCAGGTATGCAAGGTTGCAGTGATATGCCAGGCAAGGCCACTGGGATCTGTGGGTATGTCTACCAGGGCCAGCTCCAGGCACCAGCCTACCAAGCATGTGCTTGGGGTGGCACCTGGAGGGGGGTGGCGCTCAGGGTTTTTTTTTTTTTTTAAACATACTGGGGCTGTTGGGGACCCGCAGGGATCAGTTCTGGGTTGCAACCCACTTTGGGGTCCCAACCCACAGTTTTAGAACTGCTGTTTCACAGTTTGAGAACTGCTGTTTTAGATAATTGAAGATTTCCTGGTTAAGCCAGGATGTTCTCTTGCCATACTTCCTATCTTTCCTATGCAGTGGGATAGTTTGATTTTGTGCCCTTAATAATGTCTCTCTGAAAAACTGCCAACTGTCTTCAATTGTTTTTCTCCTTAGACTTGCTTCCCATGGGATCTTACCTATCAACTCCCTGAGTTTGTTAACGTCTGCCTTCTGGAAATCCATTGTCTTTATTTTGCTGCTCTCCCTCCTACCATTCCTTAGAATCATGAACTCTCTCATTTCCCTCTTTCAAATTCTCAACCAGTTCCTCCAAAATTAAAATCAAATCTAGAACAGCCTCTCCCCTTGTAACTTTCTCCACCTTCTGAAATAAAAAATTGTCTCCAATACGTTCCAAAAACTTGTTGGATAATCTGTGCCCTGCTGTGTTATTTTCCCAACAGGTGTCGGGGAATTGAAGTCCCCCATCACCACCAAGTCCTGTGCTTTGGATGATTTTGTTAGTTGTTTAAAAAAAGCCTCATCCACCTCTTCTTCCTGGGTAGGTGGTCTGTAGTAGACCCCCTACCATGACATCACCCTTGTTTTTTACCCCTTTTATATTTATCCAGAGACTTTCAACAAGTCTGTCTCCTATTTCCATCTCAACCTCAGTCCAAGTGTGTACATTTTTAATATATAAGGCAACACCTCCTCCCTTTTTCCCCTGCCTGTCCTCCTGAGCAAGCTTTATCCCTCTGTATCGCTTTATTTCATATGGTGTGCTGAGGAACATGATGACATGTTCCATTAATTGCTGAAGATCACATTGGAGAGCTCTCCAAGAAGCTCATTGATTTACTGGGAAGCTAGCCTTCAAGCTGTTTCAACTCACAAGTTATTTGCTACCTTCTTACTTTATAATTACCTCTTACAAATTCATATGTTCAGTGGCTTTTAAATCATCTTTGAATGATACATACCCTCTTGTCTGGCTTACTTCATATCATTTCTTTGGAATAATATTCCATTTAAGTGAGATTTCTCTTTATTCCAAAGTCACATTTTACATTCTCCTCCCCCCACACCCACTGCATCTAATCATGTAGCTATGAGTTAGGATCATTATAAAGTACGGTCAAGCTGTAAATCACAGAAATCAGAACGGCAAGGGTCTTGCTGTAGAACTATGCATTTCTGATTAGGGCTATGCACATTTTTTGTACCTAAGGTGAAAAGGATGAATGCTTGAGAGTTTTCTGACTTTTCCACTTCGGGTGCAACATTTTTGGCATTTAATCCGAAAGTTCCATAACCCTTTCACCCTAACACCTGTGCACCTGATGCAATGTGGTGGGAGGTGAAGTCCTTGCAGGTGTAGGCCACTCCTAAAACTCCCATTCAAGTGCTCTCAGAGCCTGTCAGACAACAACCCATGGCAAAGTGTGGTCAATGGAATATTGGCCTCACTGTTGCAGAGCCTCAGGAAATCGGGCGCTAGGGCTGTTTGTGTAATGGTGCCTGTGTTGTGTTTACCCATTTACAGGGGATTTTTATGCTTATTTGATTCACTAAGGGGCAAATCTAGACTCACCTTGCAGCTGCAGAGATCCCTGAGCACATCAGGACTGGCAAGCAGAGCAAGACGCTGGGACCAGCGCAGAGCGTCACACCCTGTGTGTGCTCCTCAGAGGCTCCCTGTCCTCGGCTGCTCTTTCCTTTTTGAGGGCAGGCCTCTGGGCGAGGCTGGTGTATCTGTGATTGTGCAAATCTCTCTGCTAACCATTCCCCTTTGCACAGTAACCTGTGGGAGAGTGGCAGCCCTTATACCGCAATAGAGGAGCCTTATGTCAACTTGGGGGAAGATTCTGTGACAGCCAGGGCTCTGCACCAATCAGACTCCCAGGGTCACATGACTGCTGTGCTCCTGAGGGACTCTAGGAATGCCTGTCTGATGCCCCGCGCCTTCCAGAGCTCCTGCTGGGGCCTGCAATGCCACATTTCACAGTAGCAGCCGTGTTAGTCTGTATCCGCAAAAAGAACAGGAGGACTTGTGGCACCTTAGAGACTAACACATTTATTTGAGCATAAGCTTTCGTGGGCTACAGCCCACTTCTTCATCCGAAGAATGTCATGCCCCACAAAACTGGGTGTGGCACAAGATGCAAAATTGCGTCAGTATAACTGCGCATGTTATGACTTAAAGGCAAATGCCTAACTGTCCTTCTCAACAATTTCCAGCCTGTTCACGCCCCAAACCTGCAGGCCCTGGGGCAGGGGCTTAACACCCTCCCTGGGTTTTGCTCCCCATGCCCCCGCCCTGGGTCCTGCCCCCAGGGAGCACGGGGCTGCTCCGTCCCCTAGGAATCCTCCCCTGCTGAGCCACCTCTCTGGCCGGGTTCACTGAGGCCCCTGCAGTCAGCTTCCCTGGGCCCTAGTGGGCAATGCGTCCTTAGGGCTTAACCCCTTCCTGCCCGCGCTGTAGCTGGGGGACAGGAGGCAGCTGGGTTATTATGTCAGTGGGCGGCTGGATTATGTCAGTGGCCAGCAGCAGCTGCAAGGTGTTAGCTGCCTTTTGACACTGTGAGGGCAGGAAGGGACAAGCTGCTTCCAGCCTCAGGGAATGGGGGTGGGAGCAGGGAAGGGAAAGAGATGAGATCTGCAAAGACACGGGCCAGGTCATCCCTCCCCCCGCGAAGATGGAAGAGCTCCCTTCCCTTCCCTCCTGCACAGTGCAGAAAGGTGGCTGCTGGCCACATCATGGTGTGAACCCTGGCAGAAATCTGGGGAGGGGGAGGGTGTGAGCCTGCATGTCCCTCACGTGTTGCGTCGGGAAGATGAGGCGCCGGGTACCAGGAGAGGCAGGTCCATCCTGGGGGCCCAGCCAGGCATGGAGGGTGGAGAGCGCTGGGCAGGGAGGGTTGGGTGGGTCAGTCGGTCACCCCCCCTCTGTGGGAGAGGTGTATGAGAGTGTGTGTGTGTCACCCCTCCCCGTGTGAACCCTAAAGCCTTAAACATAAGAAGGCAAATAAAAAGAATCCAAGTATTCAGTATTTCTTTTTAACAGGGGCTCAGTCAACTTGATGTTAATTTGAATGTTTGTACTGCCTAGTTTTGATTGATTGCTGTTGAACTTGCTTGAATACGAGTAATTTTACCGGGTGTCCCCTATTCAGCATAGAGACATATGGTCACTCTAGCTTCGATGGTATGTAAATGAATAGGATTGTGAACTCCCCCTGAAAGTTGCTGGGTGCCTTCAACCCTATTAGATTTGAGGGCACTCAGCCCCCCACAGGATCAGTCCCTGGGTCATATCATACGTGCCTTTTTTGTATTTGTAAAGGGGAATTGTTTAAGTTTCATCACTTCAGAAAAGGCATAGTCAGCGTAAAAACCACGAGTACCAACTTGGAAAACTTAGTCCAGAAGTTTATTACACTTCTGTTGTATCAAATACAAGTTAAAGAGTTACAAATGCAGTGACCTACTTTCAACTCCTGCTTCAGCTTATATAGTCACTAGGCTACGCTGCAGATTTTAAACACTCTTTATTGATTTTATCTCACTCTTATTACTATTGGCAGATTGTTTTAACACAAAAAGAAAAGGCAGGAGTAGATTATAAACTGGGACTCTGCTTTCATATTGCATTGCAAGCTGTTTCTGGGCCCCTCTGCAGTCAGCTACAAATGTGCTGGAACTCCATCCCCATTGCTGGGATAAAACTTTCTATATTTAGATACTCTCAGGCTCCAGCGTTGGGTGAAATTGTCTAGTAGAGTCATCAATTAATTAAGCTCTTGCCCCATAGCCAGCCCCCTAAAGACCTTACAGTACATCGGCTCTGCTATCACATTCACAGAAGGGGACAACTATGCTAACTGCTAACGTTGCTGTTATTGCATGTCTGTTCCAAACATTTTTATATTTCTTCCTGTGAATGTATATGAATATAAATTCTACTGGTACTTGAACCATTACCTTCAAAGAATGGAGATGAGACACTTGGGTCTGAATTGCAATTGTAATTCAGAGTTTATTCTTCCTGTGTGTCTATGCATAAAACTGTTTTGCTCATTTGTTTTTATACCTCATGATATTTCTGCTCATTTTAAGGGTGGAATTCTTATCCCCACCTGCACGATGAAACCAAAACCAGATATTCCTCAGTTTGTGCCCCTGCCTGTTTTTAATGTTCTTTCTGTGCAATATTTGGTGCATTCTGGTTGAATATCCATACAATGCTGCTTGTTTATGCTCATCTGTTATGAAGTCTGCGCCAGCAGGTTGAGGGGGCTTATTTTTGATAGAGCATCACTAAAAAGTCCAGCAAAATGAGCAGGCAAACCATTTTTGTTGTTTCTTCTTTAACATGGTACTTGTCATTCCCCTTGAAGTGATATGCCACCAATACTTTAACAAGGATCTCCCTTGCAATTCTCCATCCCCATTGGCAATGAATGTGATCGTCCATGGGCAAAATGTTCCTTATCAAAATCCATCCATTACCATCCGTCTCCATACTTCACCATTCCCAGCCCCTCAGAATGCTACTATGGTGGCTTCTTACCTGGCTGTTTAGTTGTAAATATAGTTGCTTAACTCCCTTATTATTGTAATTATCCATCAAACATTTGGGATCAGATATTAGTTCAAACAACATTTAACTGTAAGGAAGGAAGAGAGACTGAAACCTCTTGTCCTTCACAGTGATCTATTTGCAATTGTAACCTGTTGGAATATATTATACATATTCTCTTTCTGTCTCTCTCCCTAATGCGTAGCTAGTAAACATCTGAAATCTGGCCTTGGCTTTCTAAAAAAACGAATGCTTTTCCTATGAATGCTGCTTTGTGTTGATCTGACCTTAAAGTGTGTATGTATTCTGCCTTTGTGTCTGAGCCAAAGCCTAGGCATCAGGTAAAAATAAAATGTTCCCCCAAATCAGCAACTCAGAAAGGTTAAATTTCCCACTTGGACCAAACTAATCGTGGCTGTAGGCATAGATTCTTATTACAGGGATTTGCAGCTGCCACCTTAGATAAAAATCACAAAGTTTTGTCCCATCCTGAGAATCATAGGAAGATGGTTTAATCATGTTCATTTCCTATTTTCCGCTCCAGGTCCTCCAGCACATGGAAGATATCAAAGTGCGGGAAATGCAGATCTTTGACTACAAGAAGAAGATAGCAGAGGCTGAGACTAAATTAAAACAGCAACAGAATCTGTATGAAGCCGTGAGATCAGACAGGAACCTATACAGTAAAAATCTGATTGAAGCTCAGGTACAAGAATACATTTTTTACTCTGTGATTTTCGCTTGTTTTTTTTTGTTTTTGTTTTTTTAAGAAAATCATTCTCATTTATACTTTTGGAAAGGAAAGACAGATAAATAAAATCTGCACAGGTGATATGTGTGTGTATATATATGTGTGTGTGTGTGTGTGTGTGTTGGGCATTAATTTTTTAGGTCATCTGCTAATCTGGACAGTTTGCATTTGGACTGAGAAGTAAAATTTGCAATCCTCGTGCGCAATGTCAGACTGCTCCCTGCTTTGCGTAAAGACCCTGGCACTTTGGAGAGAGATATTCATATCATATAGAGAAATTTTTCCCTTTATTTCCTTCCTTCCCTCCCCTCTTCTCTGCTCTCTGTTAGGTTTGATATAAGCATATGGCAGACATGACATATGTGAAAATGAACCCCCCCCACACACACTCTCGCTGCTGTGACTCATGTATAAGAAAGCTGCAATGGAAGAAACACTTTTCAGGTGAGGTAGCATTTCCCCACATAACTAAATGTTTCCACCTGGCTTGTGAATTTCAGGCACTGTCATTCCCCTCAGATTACAATCCTCCACCTTTTCCCTGTGAATCCCTCCAGCAATACTGGAGGAAAGGTAAAGATCACTTGTATAAAAATATACTGCATTATTCAACAGTAATGGCCTAAACACTACAGAAATCCCATAGTAAACTGCAGAGTCTAGGATGTGGATGACTGTGGTTCAGAGCCTTGGGGTATTTGAGAGAACAAGGAAATATAAGATAAACATATAGACCACACTGAACATTTATAATCTGCCCTGAGTAAGGGGTGGCATGTAACTGCATTACTCTAGGAGCAGACCAGAGAATGAGCTGTGCCAGAGAGTTACTGTTCCTACTTGTTCCCCACTATGGGGATGTCTGCACTATATAGGGGGTGCCACTGCAGGTTGTGTAGACATACCTGAGCTAGCTTTGAACTAGCTAGCTAAGGTACCAGAGCGGTGAAGCTCTGGCAGCGCTGGCTTCAGTGCAGACTAGCTGCCCGAGTAATTACTCAGGGTTTTGGGTGGGCTTGTACGGCCCACGCTGAAGCCTGTACCACCATGGCTTCGGTGCTATTGATACTCAAACTAGCTAGATTAAAGCTAGCTCAGGTATGTCTACATGACCTGCTATCATAGCCCATGGTTTTAGTGTAGAACTACACCAAGTCTGGGGAGGAGTAAGTTACTTCACCCCTTAGCGTGGAGTAGCTTACTTGCTCCCTCTGTGCATCCTACCAGCAACTCTGGCCACCAATGAGCAGAGGTGTATCCAAGACTCCTGTGACTCCCAAGCTCTCTCTGACCCTTGCTCACAGCCAGATGTTTCAGACAAATAGCCCCTGCTCTCCCCACTGCAGCCTGAGTCACTATCTGAGCAGAGCTGGTCAGGAGAGTAATGGGAGGGGGCTGCTCTCCTGTACTTCCTCTCTGTGGCCAGGTAAGGGCTGTGACAACATAACACAGAGTAATTGAGGATGAGTAGCTAACGTTCCTGTGAATGTTTGCGTGTGTGAAGCATCAGCAGAAATAAGGGTCAAGCATGTCATCGTCATTGTGGCAGATCCCAAAGGGATGTGGCCTCCTGGCAGATCAAGTGGATTGATTCTAGCTAGGTCCTTAAGGTGGTCTGGCTGGACATTCAGATTTTGTCCATCCCTGGCAATCTTGTTGTGACACTGAAGCTTTGGCAACCTCGTGATTGCCAGCTGGGCAGCGGCATTTCTTGCAATGACAGTGCCTGAAATTCACATGCTTCATAACTCATTGGTCCTCCATCCTAATACATGTTCATACCAAGAAAGGCACCAAAACCAGGTGAAGCATGTAGAGAACACTAACTTACTTTCCTTTTATAATCGTTAAAGATACAGTATCAATTTAGAACACAAACTTCTTGCACCCTCCTACAGAATTGGCAGATACACTCTGAGTTAGGCTAACGCATTAAACTCTTTAGCTAACTAAGGACATCTCAGTTGGAGGCCCTGGCATGGTGTATGTATATATTCAGCCCACACAAAGATCTGTGCAGAATACTACCTACTACAGAGGCCATTAATTTACCCTTTAATGGATTATTTGATTTATAATTTGTGCTAGCTGACAGCTCTGTGTGTCAGAAGACTGCTGAGGGTAAAACATCCTTTTGGTTATAATCACACTGTACTGTATGTGGCAATAAAAAAAACAGTAATTCATAGTTCAGTAACAAGCCAGCCAGCCATGGAGAAAAAATGGCTTGGCTTAAAAACTATGCAAAATAGTAATTCCTCTTGGGAAGTAATATAAATTGGCAAAAGGTTGTTTAGCTAGAAGAAAGCTAGCAGTAGATATTTTTGGATAGTTTAATAATGAAAGGCTCTCCGTTAACCTGTCCAGCTCACGTTGCTTCTGCTCTCCAGGACATCCTAATCTCCAACTCAGTAAAATCTCTTGGCAAGGGACTCCTTGGCTGGGTTTGAAAGCATGCTTTCAGCTTTGGGGTTCTTTCCGACATTGGGAACATTTATTCCTTTACTTAAATTAAACTAATCCTGTTCTTTGCAAAAATCACAGGACCCTTCATGTCCCCTTCCACATACAAAGATAGCAGTGTATTTGGGTATGTATCTGTGCTTCAGATTTTAAAATATCTGGTCTGCTTCCAGAGTGTGGGAGAGATTTATAGGCGGCTGTCTAGCAGACTTTTGAATTTAATTTTCTCCTGTTACATTTACATGAGTAATTGTGTGTATATGCACATGGGCAGTTCTAGTGGCAAAGGTTACATCATTGTCAGGGTCATTTAATTGACTTAGTACAAGAGCATTGGTCAGCAGTGTTTATGGAGCTGCAGTGTATTCCCAAATCCCTTACTGCACACTATTTCATGCATCTGCCAAATACATGTGTTGAATCCACTGATCTTCTTTTCATGTCACACAGTCACCAACCGGTCACTGCAATCATAAATCTACTGTATGTGCCTCAATGTTATTTGTGAAAAGTGCCATGACCCATCGTCAGTCTCATTTGATTAACTTTGTCAGTTTCAGTACTCTGGCCAGAGGCTTGGAGTTGGAGAACTGCTGTGTTAAGTGTCTTATGCAAAAATATTTCACTTATCTACCAAGTGGGGAATCTGCACGTATTGAATGTACTGTCCTCCAATTTTCTGTCACCATTCCTCACAGTCACTATCAGTCACAAATAAAAGCAGCCTCCCAATGTTGTACTAGCAGGTGACTCTCTGGATATAGGACCATATACGCATGTGTATAGAAGTGGTTCCATAGGTTAGTTATCCACGGTCACCTGATCTCTCTGCCATGCTATCTAACTTGCCTTCAAACACTTTGCTGTATGTTCTGGGGCTGGCACATGTAAAAAATGTCTTCAGCCAAGGGACTTTTCTACCCCCTAATGCCCTCAGTCCCACACAATCAAAGCCTGCATATAAGAGTTGGCTGGCTGACCACTTCTGATGTGTATATGGGTATTTGTGAAGGATTATGCTCATTTGCATACAGAGACATGCCTGGGCACATGAGTACTTTCATTTGGAAAAATAATAGCTCCCTCCCAATATTTGTGCAAACAAAGCACAGTTGTACAAGTGTTTGTTGAAGAGCAAGCCAATAAAGTCATGAAAATGGATAGGATCACAGTTGCATTATTCACTTATATCCACTGCTAGGTCCTATGATGTGTCCAGCACTCTAAATAAGGTGGCTTACCGGCTTATTGTTGTTGTCAATGGCCTTTTAACAGTCTGATTACTGCAATATCATGCCAGCATAAACATCAAATGACCATGTAATGGAATTGTTTTTCTTTGCTAACGTTAGAAGTAATGTCTTCTATGCACAGCTTAGTAGGATAAGGATTTGGCTGGGAGTTTTCTCCTCTCAGGTGCTGTGGTTTAATGTCAAGTGTCAATGTATCTTGAACTTCCAGGCACAAAATACTTGAATTCTCTTCTATCCCTTTTTAGAATCATAGAAATGTGGGGCTGCCAGGCCCCTCGAGAGGTTACCTAGTCATCCCCCTGTGCCGATGCAGGATTAAGGATACCTATCTCACCCTGACAGATGTTTGATGAACATCTATTTTGTCCCATTAGGACGAGATCACTGAAATGAAGAAAAAACTGAAGATCATGACACATCAGGTTGATCAGCTTAAAGAAGAGATCACAGCCAAAGAGGCCGCTCTTGTGAAAGTACATATGGAACATCAACGAATAGAAAAGGAAAAGGAAGCTCTGAAGGTAAGGCACCTTAGTTGTGGGGTGTTTGCCAGGACTCATTAGGAAGGAAAGGACATGGTTTCAAAGGTTCTTTCATATTCCCTGGCCCATAGTACTTTGATGAACTCTTTAAGAACTATTCTGTAATTGCAGTATAACTCTCAATGGCCTTTACAGGTATTATGTTATGAGTCTACCATGTATGTGATGGAAGAATAGATCCTTTTGTTTCTCTGCACCTAAAATTGTAGTCGTCAGATTCCTAGATTACCTGTTGAAAGCTTAAATTCTCCCTCTCTTTCAATACCCCAAACTGTGCTCACAAATATAGGGTTTCGTGGGTGTGCTGATTGCATCATTCTCTGTATAGTTGGCCCTTAGAATAGGAATTATTATTATAGAATTATTATTATCATAGAATTATGAATTATTTGGGGAAGTTCTCTGGCCTGTGTTATACAAGAGGATAAGGCTAAATAATCACAGTGGTCCCTTCTGGGCTTGGAATCTGACCCTGTGATTACAAGTTTTGTTTCCTTTAATTTTTGTGTCTGTAGTTTTAAGTGCTAACACAGTACTCCCACAGTTCTCAGTCCTGTATTGCTGTGTAACTAGCAAGCACAAGCCTTCAGAGAATCAGGTAGTATCTTACAGTAGCTCCCTCTGCTCAGAAAGAAACTTCACTATTGTGTGTATCTGTGTTAAATCAAAGGAAGGTGGCCCAGCGATCTCTGGTTCTTTTTCTCAGCATTCTCTGTAACTCCTCCTTGGATATATTATTACGTGTGTGTTGACAGCTCAACCCAATTTGCTCCTCTTTCCCAAGTCTGAGAGTTAGAGAAACAGTATCCATAGCAGGTCATTTTTCTCTTCACTTAGTCCCATAAAAAATCCCTTGCCATTTTCCACAGTGCTTTCTTTTTGTCAATGTCTCACTATGGTCCAATGACTCCTTAGGTTTTCAGCCACTGTCAGCACATTACAGTTATGACAGGATGTCAATAGAACTGTATAAAAAGGTGATTCTGTCTCGGTTCTGTCTCAGAGTTGTTATATCAGTTACAGAGAAGCCAAACAGCACCTAATATTCTGTGGGCAGGATTCTGCCTTAACCAGTTCTCAGGCCTGTCTTGTCACCTCAGAATCATCCACCATCAGTTTGACAGCAATTTGATTGCTACACTGTTTTACCTACTCAGTTATTCACTCACAAGTATGTCCATGGGCTAGCATCATGTTAGTGACTGGCTTTGGGGCATTGTGGCTTTTTTCACCTACGTGTGTCTGCTGAATGCAAAGGTAGAGAACGGTGAGAGGAATAACTGACATAGGCACAAAAGAGCCCAATTATTCTTGTGGCATGAAGGCTTCAATTTGTTCTGTTTGCACTGATGTGAAGAAAGCAGGCTTTGACTGAAAAATCAGCTTAAGTGAAATTGTGTAACATGGAGGAGTAAGATTCACACAGGTGCTTTTCTGCAAATATGAGGTTTATGCTTAACGCAGTAGCTTACAGGGATGTGTTACATATATGCCTGATGAGCGAACTTTACATGAAGCCTGATCCAAAGCCCATTGGAGACAACAGGAGTCTTTCCATTGATTTAGGTAGGTTTTGGATCCGGCCTGTTGTTCTAAGTGGTTTGGTTAAGCATCCGGATGTATCTGAAACCTATCGGAATCTTGACCCTGCAGAATCGAGTTGGAGATTCCACACAAATAGCCACTACTGCAATTTCTAGCACGTGTGGTTCCAATCACAGGCAGAAAGCCCTTGGGAACAGCTTTCTCATGGGGTTGCAGCATTCCTGGTTCCAGCCCTGGCTGGAGATTGAAGGTTAAAAGCCCCTCTTCCCTGAACATTTCAGAATCTAAACAACTATCTGGTTTGAATTTGGTTCTAGATGTTGGCAAAGATTCAAAGGTATTCTCATTTTTTTCCAAAATGAGTTCTCCTGTTTCTAATAATACTCTGGGTCAGAACCTCAGCTGGCTTCAAAGGAGCAGCATTGATTTGCACCAGTTGAGGGTCTGACCTTTTATCTGCATATAATGTAACTATGTATGTAACCTAGTCTTGTTTCTCTTACCTTCTGAATATAAGACCCCAATACTGTAGCTATTGAAACCACTAATCCCACCAGACTTCTGCTTGAGCTTGTAGGGCCATGGAGTGACTAGCAGTGGTTACAGAGTAGCAGCCGTGTTAGTCTGTATCCGCAAAAAGAAGAACAGGAGTACTTGTGGCACCTTAGAGACTAACAAATTTATTAGAGCATAAGCTTTCGTGGACTACAGCCCACTTCTTCGGATGCATATAGAATGGAACATATATTGAGGAGATATATATACACACATACAGAGAGCATAAACAGATGGGAGTTGTCTTACCAACTCTGAGAGGCCAATTAATTAAGAGAAAAAAAACTTTTGAAGTGATAATCAAGCTAGCCCAGTACAGACAGTTAAGAAGTGTGAGAATACTTACAAGGGGAGATAGATTCAATGTTTGTAATGGCTCAGCCATTCCCAGTCCTTATTCAAACCGGAGTTGATTGTGTCTAGTTTGCATATCAATTCTAGCTCAGCAGTCTCTCTTTGGAGTCTGTTTTTGAAGTTTTTCTGTTGTAATATAGCCACCCGCAGGTCTGTCACTGAATGACCAGACAGGTTAAAGTGTTCTCCCACTGGTTTTTGAGTATTTTGATTCCTGATGTCAGATTTGTGTCCATTAATTCTTTTGCATAGAGAATGTAGCAGTGGTTAGATTCTTTACTGTACCCGCCAGCCCAGATTTATATGTACTTAATGCATTCCTCTGAGGGATTTGTTTATGTCAGAGTTTCCTGCCAACATCTAATGCCACATCTTGTTTACAACTTGTATTTTCTGTGGCATAAGGAGAATGCTGAATTTTGATATATTAAAAAAATATTACAGAGCATTGCCAAATGCATGAGCAATTTTACATTTGTAGACAGCTTTTACACACTGTTGATTGCATTTTAATGTAAAGTGGCTTACATTTGTGTTCTGGTGATGGATTCTGATCAGCATCCAACACTGAGTATGAGAGATATGAATGTTGCAGATATGGGAAAATAAAAGTTTTATTAAAGAAAACAAGAGCGGAACAAGATCTTTTATTATGATGATGGAATTGTAGTTTCTGTCCTCTTAAATTATTGCTGTTTCAGGCACACCCTTCATCACATTCTGATTCTCTCCCTTTTGTATGATGCTTTTTCTCAAGAAGCACCTTGGAATCAGATCCTAGCTAAAGCATTTCTTTTATTTGTGCACAGGCTTAAAAGCTTTTGAACCTGTACAAATAGACCTCATTAAGATAGTGCTATCTTGACTACGGCTAATTGCCTAACAGTGCTAGATACCTGTTTAGTAATCCAGCAAGACCTTATTACTCTTTCTGTGGATAAATATGTTAAATTTTAGTACTCATGACAATGAGATATAGATGTTGGTCAAATCCCATCTGTAGCACAGGTAGATAGTTTTCAAGCTGTCTCCACACAGCGTATCACTCCTGATCAGTGGCGACCCTGCCATTCCAGCCTTCTCCGCCTCGCTCTCAAATCTGCTAAAGCACCTTAATTTTGACTTTCAGAGCCTTCTGCTATTCCACGTCTGGCTGCGACATATTTTTGCCCGTGAGCCTTAATCCTGACCTACAACAACCCTTGTTATTCCAGTCCTAGCTCTCTTCATAGCTAATCTCACAACTCTTCTGAATTGTACCAAGTTTTGCAAGATGGATTAACCTCTTTTAGGCACTAGGATGAGATCTTCAAACTTATGTTTACTTGCAACCTAAGCTAGCTTTGAATCCAACTCTGCTGTGTGGTAACAGCAGACAGCAACTGACCCCTGCCATCCCCAACATTTTTTCTTTATTTGCATTATATGAAGTGCCCCCGAAATATAGATCAAGACCTTACCATAAATATAGAGAAATCTTTCCAAATTTCTCCAGAGTATAACATTCAGTACAAATATGTCTGACATGTTGTTTACACCATTTCTTTCCGGCTCTTTGTGTGTTCGCTTGTATTTCTTATTTGCTCTTGAGAACCAGCAACACGTGCACAACACAGGAAACTAAATGAAAGTACAAGGCTATCTCTAAACCCTAATCCTAAATTCCCAGGTTTATGTAGTGGGAAGTTGTTGCTAAGTACAGTTTATCTATATTCTTTGCTTTTGTCAGGCTGAGCTGCTTAAAATGAAACAACAAGCCCTGGAGACCAAACACTTTATTGAAAAGCAGGAGGCAGAAGAGAGAAAACTCCTGAAAATTATTGCTGAGGCTGATGCCGAGAGGCTGAGGCAGAAGAAGGAATTAGACCAGGTAAGAAGGTCTAATTGAGAAGGAGCCTCTCCTTCTTGATTGCCATTCCAACCCACAGAAACAATCCTTTGTTCCATTTCTTCCCCCCACTCGCTTTTTAAGGAATGTATCTTCAGCTGGGGTAAATTGACGGTGCTCCATTGAAATCAACCTGTTACTGTATTGATGTCAACGGAACGACTTCAATTTATATCACCCAGGGTCTGACCCTACACTGGGGGGAGATATAGGTACTTAACAAGCTTTCATTCACTGGTAATGAAATAACATTTTGATTGAACTGCTCTTGACTGATGAAGATACAGGCCTTGATGTTTTATGACTGACAGCTTTATAGCTTAATATCTTGCCTTGTTCTGCATCCCTAGGTTATCAGCGAGAGAGACATCCTGGGGTCGCAGCTTGTTCGGCGCAATGACGAATTAGCTCTGCTTTATGAAAAGATCAAAATCCAGCAGTCCATCCTAAACAAGGGGGAGACTCAGTACCGGCAGAGAATGGAAGACATTCGACTCCTCAAGCTGGAGATCAAGAAACTTCGGCGGGAGAAGGGAATACTTTGCAAGAGCGTGGCTAATGTGGAGGAACTCAGGTAGAAAGGCAGAATGAATAAATTTCACTAGCGGCTGCAGCCATGACATTACATTTGAGACACACAAGAAAGCTTGTTTTCACACCTGGTAAAGATTTGTAATGACAAACAAGGTACTCCGAAGGAGGGTTTGCTTTATCTGACCTCAAACACTAACTAGTTTAAATTCAGAAACCAATTGATCAGTAATTAGAAAAAATAGGGAGAAAGAAAAAAAAAAAGATGCCTGGACCCAAAAGAAGCCATATCCAAAATTCACCGTGGACTTGTGAGTTACTGGTGACATTACAAGTTTGACAGACAGCAGGAGAAAAGGTGTTCACAGTCCGGTGAGCTACTTAGTGGTGTCCAGGGCCCACCTTAGTGGAACTGCTTTTTATTAGGCAATCCGTAGAGGAAGGAGAACATTTGACATATTTATAACAAACTCCCATATGTTTTCAGCGTTCCATCCTGCTAGATTTATATGTGAGTCTGACCGGTGAGAAAGATTTAGTTAAATTTTCATTGAAGGTTGTGTTTCTTTAAAAGCGCAGTTTTATAGCCCAGACTGATTTATCCTCTCCTACATTGACTTAATGTTTTTCTTCTCTTTTTTAACCTTACTATACTTGAGGCATATTCTTTCTTGGTGGGAAAACATTGTCATTTGCTGTACAATCACTGGGGGACTTCTAAAGAAACAGAGCTGTGTTTCCAGCAGGTAACTATATCCCAAAGCCTGGAAATGGAGGGTATGGTACTGCCCGCATTCACACTCATTTTGGTATAACCCTTTTGGGTGAGATTCTCAGCTGGGGAAATAACGTCTACTTCTATTGATTTCTGTGGGGCTACACGGATTTACCTCAGCTGAGGTGCTGGCCCATTGACTGCAGTCGAGTTATGCCAATTTTGGAGAAACAGGCCCAGGATTTTAACAACTGTGGCTCACATTCACTGACTGCAAACAAGGGCAGGTTTTGTGCCTGCTGCTCAAATGCATTGGACTGGAAGACTGTTCCTGTATTGAAATGCAAGGAATGTATTGAAGTATAGGGTGATGCCTGCCATCATGGGTGGATCAATTCTTGCTAACTACAGCAGCAAGCCTACACTTTAATGAACTCCCAAACCATTACTAAAACTGCCAGCTGAAGGAGTCCTTTTATCATTTGTACAACTAATTAGGGCTGGTCTACACTGGGGGGCGGCGGGGATCGATCCAAGATACGCAACTTCAGCTATGCAAATAGCGTAGCTGAAGTCGAAGTATCTTGGATCGAATTACCTGGGGTCCACACGGCACGGGATCGACGGCCGGGGCTCCCCTGTCGACTGCGCTACCGCCGCTCGCTCTGGTGGAGTTCCAGAGTCGACTGTGAGCGCGTTCGGGGATCAATATATCGCGTCTTAACAAGACGCGATATATCGATCCCGGATAAATCGATTGCTACCCGCCGATACGGCGGGTAGTGAAGACGTACCCTTAGATTTAACCCAGTTTCACTATAAGCGTTCTTGGCTTGCCAATGGGAGATGCCTTTTTCCCTTTCCCTCACTCCATCCAAACCTACACACTGGACCCTGCAGCATCAGGATTTTCCAAACAGCCAGCCAAATTCAGCCGAGGATTTTGGCAGCTTCAGAGGTGGAAATCCGCTGGGGGAGGGCGAAGTGGGAAAGCAAAGCAGCCATTACTTCCCCTTTGCTGGGTGGCGGGGAGTTGCAGGTGCCCAACACAGCAATGGCTCCGACCAAGGATGTGGTCTAGGCAGAGCTGCCGGAGAATGTGCTGATTCAGCATGTGCCCACAACTGCCTTGATTGCCAAGGTTCTTAGGGGAGTGCCCAGTGAATATTAAATCAGCCCCTGCTTAGTGGTGAATGACTTCTGGAGCATGTGGGTGAGGTCAGAACGGGGAAGTGTAAACTCTTCTTTGAGTGATTGCACATGTCTGTTCCACTTAGACGTGTGCAACACATCTCAAAGGACAACAGCTGCAGTATGGGTAAGTAACTGTCTTTTACACCTCCCCATGCCAGCTACGGTGAATCTGGCCCGATGTGTATTAAACTGTTCTGTGAAGTGAGAATCACACAATAAAGGCTACAACTGCACCTTTGTTAGGAGGAGAAATCATATGATTAGTTTTAAATTAAGATATCAAAGTCAAGGAGGCTTTACTATTGCATGCGATAGAAGGGGATCGGTGATAATAACATGTCCACTGTACAGGCCCACCAGACTTTTACCCTCCACTTCACTCCTGCTCCCAAACTGCTGGACTAGAATGCAGTTTGAAACTAGTGGTGAATGACTTGATGTCTATCCCACAGGCAGTTTGGAATGGGGTGACAAACTGCCTGGCCTGCTTACAGCTGCCCTGTATACTTACAGAGTTCTGTGTTGTGGGAGTACCAGGGACATGTTTATTCTAGCGTAAGTGTGTGTGTAACAGTGTCACTATGTTCTGAGCCCTTCAAGGACATGTAGTGAGAGACTATAACCAAGAACCAAACTTGGATTTCCTGCAGTGTAGTGACCACTAGGCTGGACCATAATTATCTGTTTTCTTAACTGGACTGAGATGCTCCCTCTCATAATTCATTCCTGAAAACAGTCTGAAGTGTGGCCTTTAGTGAATACCGTGGACCATGTGTGATCCCTGTGGGATGAAATGCTGTAGTCAGAGTCAAGTTATTAGGCTCAGTGCAGGGGTAACTGGGTAAAATTCTATGGCCTGTGTTAAGCAGGATGTCAGACTAGACGATCTAATGATCCTTTCTAGCCTCAAATCTATGAAATAGCTAGAAAAATTCCAGGCAGTGAGCTCTATTAAATTGAGAAATAGTGGGAAGTGGTGAAAAGCCCTCTCTTGAGTCATTAAGATAGATGAAGCAACAGAAAATATATCGTGGGGGTACAACCGTGCAGTGGGATGGGAAGGATGATTGGCTGACCACATGAGTCTCTTCCATTGCTAATGATCCTGCATGTAAAGGAATGAAGAGTTAATGCTAATGCAGATGTTTGATTTCTTTGTGAAAGTTCATGGTGGTTGTTTTTTTTGTCCTGAACTTTAGGCAGGAGGTTTATCACATGCAGAAGGAGCTACTGAAGGAACGAACTCGATGCAGAGCCCTAGAGGAGGAGCTGGAGAACCCCATGAATGTTCACAGATGGAGAAAATTGGAGGTAACATTTTAGCATAACATTATCACAAGCACCAAAAAGGCCGTATTTCCAAATCGACAGCATAGCGCAAGTCATATTTTGTTTAATGCTATGCAAATTGGCATTTAGAGGGGCAGGCAGAGTGAAATTTCCATAGTCCCAATGGTGGTTAACTGCTGAATGGCTTCTTCACACAATGCAATCAGTGTTATTTTTGTGTTGCTTCCATAATGTACAATTGTAAAAGGCTTTGCTAAAGAGGATAGGGAGATCTTGAGTTGAGATTCAAAGGGAATCTCATTAGAAGGAAGAGATTGTTCAAAGAAGAGAAGACAAGTCCCTAGTGAAGGTGTGACCCTCTCTTCACTCAGTATGGAAAGTTGTGTGGGACAGAAATGAGAGGGGCTAGGATAAGAATAGTGGAACAGGGAGTGGGTCGATCTGAGGTCAGAGAGGTAAGCAGTCGGTGAGGGGAAGAACAGGCAACCAAATCAATAATGGTGAGTTTCCAATGCAAACCACTGTGGTTAACATGATGTAAATGTTTATGTATGCAGCAAGTCAAAATTTTCACAGTATCCAACCCTACCAAATGAAGACAAAAAAACCCCCAACCTGTTAAGCACAAACGAAATATATGAGCTCAATTGACACCATTGGATATTTCGTAGATTGCCTCAGAGCCAGCTGAGATCTCTTTTGCATATGGCTAGTCTCTGATCTGATGCCAAGGGTGCTTAGCTGCCCTAGTAAATGAGTGATAACATGCTATCCCCCCAAGAAGTGCATCTGAAGATTTTGGCTGTGCTGACTAATATGATAGTTAATTTCTGATCTTTCAGTGCTGAGTTTAAAGCTACACAGTGTGCTGACCTTTTCTTCTGGAATGGAGATAAAATACAGGATGCTGAAGTGTACTGAGGAGATCTAAGCACAATCTCCGGCAGCTCCAGATAAAAATGGGAAATCATGCCATTCAAAAAATCAGATGGTAGGAGACTGGATATTTCAGGGGACTGATAATGGGAGATGAAGTCTTTCAATTCTAGGTCACTGGTTTGGATCTGGATCACTGAAAGGTCAGCAGTTGTTAACAACCATATGAAATGATTTTGATGGAGTCTCGGTCCAATTCCTTATGAACAAACATCCCCCATGACAAAAGATACCAATACAGTTGTCATGAATTAGCACCCAGTTTGGCAGTGGTCTAAGAAGGGCCAACGACTGAGTGGGTCCTGGGGCCTGAACTCCCTTTATTATTCCTTAAAAACTGATCTTAAGAATGGCCAGACTGGGTCAAACCAACGGTCCGTCTAGCCCCGTATCCTGTCTTCCGACAGAGGCTAGTGCCAGGTGCTTCAGAGGGAATGAACAGACTAAGCAATCATCAGGTGATCCATCCCCTGTCATTCACTCCTAGCTTCTGGCAAACAGAGTGTAGGGACACTCTGCAACTGGGCGTAGACACATGAGTGCAAGGAGAAGGGAAAAATGTGGACAAAGCTTGTTCTTCTTTTTCCTGTACTGCACACATTCAGTGGCTCGAGAACTCCAGTATAGTGGCTGCAGTCTGCCCCCTTTATAAGCACTAGATTCAGTTTAAAAATGGGATGCCATACATAGGGGAGTGTTAAAGACTCAGAATAGTTATATAGGGGGAACATCCTCCAGGATCTCCTCCACCACTCCCAAAGACAATGTTGTAGTGTCCCTCCCTCTGATTCAAGAGGACAGAACCCGCTCCCTCAGGAGCTCCTTTTTGTCTGGGTTCTTCTATGCATCCATCAGCATGGTTTCTGAATGCCTGTGCTGCTCCATGTATGTCAGTAATGGCTTCTGCTCAATAATGAAGTACTAATCTCATCCTCCTCCTTCCTCCCCGCCAGCCCCAGGACAAGCTGCGTGTGCAGATATCCCAGCCTTGCCTGTTTGGGATTAGGCTGCTGGGATGCCCCATCACAATGTTTGGTTTGAAAGGGACTCTCCACGTCATAAACATTGGCCTACCATGGCAGATCTCCCATACTGAGAGGGTTACTTTCAGAAGGATTGCTTGTATGTATGCTCTTTTCGACCAGTTCATGCTGCTACTGGGAACCCAGACACTCAGATTTCATTCAGTCATATTGGTACACAACAAGGACACGAGGCATAGACTGCTAGGTATAGGCTGTACGGCTGTACTTTAAAAAATAATGTTCTTCTTTAATAGGCCAGTGACCCGAGTACCTATGAACTGATACAGAAGATACACACACTACAGAAACGGCTCATCAGTAAGACAGAAGAAGTGGTTGAGAAAGAATTGCTTCTTCAGGTACTGTAGCATCATCTCTGTCTTCAGTATCTCAGCATAGCATATTTGTTGTACCCTGCGTATGCAGCCTCCATAGGTATGCTCCCAATATTGTTATTAGGATGCCTTTCCTCTGAATTGTGGAGTATCAGGGGGTAGCTGTGTTAGTCTGTATCCACAAAAACAACAAGGAGTCCGGTAGCACCTTAAAGACTAACAGATTTATTTGGGCATAAGCTTTCATGGGTAAAAAACCTCACTTCACTTGCTTATGCCCAAATAAATCTGTTAGTCTTTAAGGTACCACCGGACTCCTTGTTGTTTTTCTGAATTGTGGGGTTTGCTTGTTCTCCTGCATTTCCCTTAGCTAGTGGTAGATGGCAGCACTTACACACAGAGAACAAATATCACCTGATTAGTTGATTTTCATACCCCAGTCACTGATATCTGGATGACTCTGAAAAATAAAAAAAAAGGTTTGATTTATTTTATTTGGCCACCAAAAACCAAACTAAATAAAAATGAAATCAAACAGGTATTTTCTTCAGCGTCCTGGTAATGACAGGCATGATCAAAAGGACTAAGAAATGCCTGACCAAGGAAATTATGTTGACTTGAAAGCTGATCTATTGATCATCCCAATAGCAGAACCCCTTACTAAATTACCACAACGTCACCGAATCATACACAAAGACTGAAATGGTGCTAGAGGGGAACATGGGGTAAGTCCCCTTTCAATATTGGTTCTTCCTGCCAACATAGATGGAGAATCTCCCTCTGACTCAGTTGACCTGGGGCAGGAGATCCTCCAGCGCCCAACCAAAGGGGTCAAGAAGAAGAGGCTGTTATATTACTTTCCTGATGGAGCTGCATATGAGGGGGTTACTTTACCAGCATTCATACATCTTTGCAAATAGAGCACCCCCTACTGGGGATAAAGACAGGGACCAGACCCTGGCTGAGGTTTAAGACTGTAGGAAACAAGCAGCAACTAAATTTCTTATTGTGGAGCCTTTTTCTTCTCTCCCCTTGGCCTTGCTTACTGAGTTTGTACAGAACACACCTATCCCAAAGGGTGCTACCATACATGTTTTAATCTGAATAAAGCCCCTTGTGTTTAAAGATATTTGACATTTTTCCACCTTTAGTTATTGTTCCAAACTGCCCTGGTCTCCCTGGAACTGCTCTGCCATTGCAGGAAGAAATGAAGCTTTTGTTGATTCCTGTCACCAACAGAATCTTTTTTTTAATGCTACTGTGGGTGGAAGGTGATAACATGGAAATAAATGGGTCCCTTTATGCTAGAGCTGTAAACGCTATGGGCAGACTCGCCACTTCCAAACAGAGGTGATTTTTTTTTTATGGGTCTTTTGTTGCATGCAGGTCAGGTCTTTTCTGGGCCCTTGGGGGAAAGTGAGAATTCTTGATGTTTTGATGTTTTGCTATTAATCTCTGGAATGCTCTAAACCGGAGACAGTAGTAAATTGGTGGAGCTATGTTGCTGGTTCAAAGAACCACACTGCTTTTTGTGTACTAGCGATATGTTGAACACAGTGAGTTTTGTGAATGTTCTCAGATTTCTGGGTATGCGTGCTGGGTGCTTTGGATGTGTTTACATCAACACAACAATCCTCAGGCAGAGATGGAATACTGGCAGAAATAGATAAATCTGTGGGTCAAAGGTGGTAACAGCATTCCAGAAGACCCTTACTGACACCTGGGACAACGAAGAAATGCCACGAGACTTCAAAGATACTACAATTATTCCTTTAAAAAAAAATAAAGGCAGCAAAATCGTCTATGATAACTACCGTGGGATAGCTCTCCTAACTGTTGCTAGAAAAATCTTTGCTTGTGTCCTCCTGAACCGACTGATTTCATCTGTCTCAGAAACCAATCTACCTGAGACTCATAGTGGATTCAGACCTGGTGTAGCAGGGTGGTCACCTGCTCCTGCCCTGAAGAGCTTGAAATCAGCCCTTAAAGAGGGCTGCAGCTCTGAATGCTGGGCTGATTGGGGAAGCAGCCGCAGCTGGGCTATGCCCCAGTCAGGGCTCAGCTGGCCCTATAAAGGCTGGGAGCCAGGAGCAAGGACTCAGTCTCTCTCTGTTGAGGGAGATGGGCCTGGCTGCAGGGAACTAGAGACAGAGTACCTGAGTGGAGCAGGTCTGGGGAAAGGCTGAGGAGCTGGGGAGCTCCAGAGCTCCAGCCTGGAAAACCCCAGGCTGCGGCCTAGCAGAAGGCCAAGGGGTACTGGGGGTGGCAGAGGGCAGCCCAGGGGTAGGCCAAGGCAGCAGGTCCAAACCCAACCTTGCCAGTGGTGAGTAGGCTGATACTGCAGTCTGTCCCAGGGCGTGGGGATGACTGGCAGTAGCCTTATACTGAGACGAGGTGGGAATAGTGGGTGGGGGGTTCCCCGGGGAGGGGAGACCCTAAGACTGAGGGTTTACTGCTAGGGGGCAGCATCCCAGGTACAAGGACACCAGGGTCCAGGGAGGGACATGGGGGACCAGAGGACAGGCGGATCACCAGCCTGCAGAGGGCGCTCCTGGGTCGATGAGTTAATTCCCAGAAGAGACCAGCAGGAGGCGCCACAGGGTGAGTCCACTCCTCTACACCTGGTCATAGCACTATAGACATGATTTTTAGTATCAGGCAAATACAAGAAAAATGTATCGAACAAAATATGGATCTGTTTAGTGTCTTCATTGATTTGACAAAAGCATTGGGGAGGGATAGCTCAGTGGTTTGAGCATTGGCCTGCTAAACCCAGGGTTGTGAGTTCAATCCTTGAGGGGGCCACTTAGGGATCTGGGGCAAAATCAGTACTTGGTCCTGCTAGTGAAGGCAGGGGGCTGGATTCAATGACCTTTCAAGGTCCCTTCCAGTTCTAGGAGATGGGATATCTCCATTATTTTAGAATTTGATGCAATCAATAGAGAAGGATCATGGACAATCCTCAGCAAACTTGGTTGCCCACCAAAACTGGTAAAGATCATTCGTTTATTTCATGCAAGGTCAGGTACTTTTTAATGGAGATCTCATTGATTCCTTTCCCATTTCAAATGGAGTCAAACAAGACTGTGTCCTTTCCCATGTACTGTTCAACCTCTTCGTCACCCAAATTCTCAACCATGCTACAACTAGGCTCAACAGAGGCATATACATCAGATACAGACACAATAGCTCAGTCTTCAATCTTATGAGACTTAAAGCAAAAACAAAAGTAACAGAACTACTAATAAGAGAAGCACTCATTGCAGATGATTGTACCCTCCTAGCACACACAGCGGGAGATCTCCAGTGCATCGTAGATCGCTTCGCTGAAGCATCAAAATTGTTTGGCCTTACAATCAACCTAAAGAAAATGGTGGCGTTGCATCAATCATTTTCATCACTCCATGTCATACCCCTAGCATATCCATTAGTGGAATCCAACTAAAGCAAGTTGACAGTTTTACCTATCTTGGCAGCAATATCTCTAATGATGGGTCTCTTGATAAAGAGATCACAAACAGGATACAGGAAGCTTCTCAGTCATTAGGAAAGCTACATAACAAAGTCCTGAAATCCCACAACAATAGCCCTCTCAACAAAAACAAAACTTTATCATGCTTTTGTGCTCACATCTCTCCTCTGCGGCTGAGAGACCTGGACACCATACAAATGGCATCTCAAACAACTAGAGGCCTTCCATATGCGGTCTCTGCGTGCCATTATGGGGATCCACTGGCAGGACAAAATTACCAACCTGGAGGTTCTCCAAAAGTCAAATGCCACAAGCATCCAGGCCATGAGGATAAAAGCCCAATTACGCGGGATTGGACACGTCATTAGGATGCCTGAATATCAACTTCCCAGAAACATTTTCTATGGCAAATTGGCACAAGGACACCAGAATCAAGGCCACCCCAGAAAGCGCTACAAGGACAGCATCAAGAACAGCACACACTTTGGTGCAGTCAAACCAGATGATCTTGAGAAGGCTGCGTTAAATAGATCAGCAGGGCAGCACACAGCACTCAGAGCTTTCCAAGCCTTTGAAGAAGACAGAAATAATCGATTGTTAGCTGCCAGGGAAAAGCGTGCGTCATACCCCTGCTATAGCTACCAAGATGCTCACCAATGACTTTGTCTGCCCAATATGCTCATGAGAATGCGTGTCATGCTTTGCACTTCAGAATCACTCCAGAATCCACAAAAAGAGAGAGCATGAAAACATCATCATTGAACCGATGGACTACACACACAAATCAACGCATATGAACAAAAATGGAGTTACACCTGGTATGGAGGGAGCTTTGTGGACTGGGCATTGAGCACAGTGTAAGAAATTGGTATTTGGAAACATCCCTTTTTTCTGGAACTGGTTGGGCCCTCTACTCTCAGTTACATGCAAGGTTTGGAGAGTGTACATTTTACCACATTCTCACAGCAGAACCATAACATTTGCACAAGAAAAATAAATGCTACCTGTATCATACATACTCCAGCTCTGCCTTCCGTCCATGACTCCAGTCTTTTTTTTGTGTGTGGATACTATTTAAAAAATCACACAAAGCACTGAGTGGGGACCATTTTTTAGGATCAGATGGGCATATTGATCGGAATATTCTTGATTAAAAAACACCGAATATAGATCCATGTAGAAAGCTACGCTACATACTCATCAGATTTGCTCCTATATGTATTTGGTCATATCCACTTACTTTAGCCTCCAAAATATATTTTCATTACTTTTTACTCCTGTTAGCTGCATTGTTTCTGCAGATCTATGAGAGAGTGTGCTACATTCCATTCTGGCTTACACATCATCAACAGAAAAAATGAACTATGTTTCAAATGGAGAATCTTTCTTGCTGGTGATATGTAAGCCAGGAAGAAACCAGCTTGACTCTCAGATTCCAGACTATCAGTAAACAAAACCACCCTTTTTAACCTGCGTAGATTTGCTCTGTAAATCAACCACTGAGAGGTAATAAATATGAAGCACCACATTGCCATTTTTAGAGCCATTTTTCACAGAAGAAATTACACTTTAAGTGACAAATAGAAAAATGCCTCCATGTGTGTTAAATTATTAACTCCTTTCCTCTTTTCGTCTTCCACATAACCTGCAGCACCTCACCTTAGGCTGTAATTCATCAGATCTCACATGTCAGGCAGGGAGGAGCTGCATGAGGTCTTGGATGGTAGACTTTTAAAGAAAACACAAGTGTTGCTGGAAATAACATTGGTGGTTCAGTAGGTGGTATTTCTCCTTGTGACTCAGTGCTCCAGCTCGGGCTGCTGTGCTGATGAAGAACAACTGTCTTAAAATCAGATACAAAATCAAGGTCCTGACCACTTAAAGATCCCATGCCACTTTCACCATGAATAAGATCTGTTATCTGAGGTTTAGCCGGCTGGCTTCCACTTTTGAATCATTACCTTCTATTCACCTACAGTCCTCTTGCAGTTTCAACAAGACATTATTCTTCAGTTGTGTCTTAAACTACCATTTATAGTATTGCTGTGCTCTGTGAAAAATGCTGCTGCATGTCACCCCAGAGATTTCAGTGGTGGGTGAAAGTCTTTGTGAACATATGTACTGTAGTATATAAAATGCTTTGAATCCTTCAGGGCAAAAGGTGCTTTCTAGCTATAAGATCTTATTATTGCATCAGAGATGCTCTGGAGAGTGAATCATAAATAATGATTAAAAAAGTATTTGCCCATTTTGTGTTTATGAGGTGAGTTCTTCACATGTATGGCACTTAATTACATAATGAACAGTGATGTGTCGTAAATGCACAAAGTAACCAAATTACCTTGTTGGGATTATGATTAGTGTGGCTTTAGGAAAAAGTCCCATTAAAAGTGAATTACCTGCTGCTGTATTTGTTCAAAATCTAGTTCTGTCTCTTCAAAGTGAACTCGTTCTTTAATTTGATTTTATGTCTGACTGGCTAAAAGTCTGGTTTATTTTACTACAGGCCTCTGAGTTTATTACAGTGGGAAGATTCACATTATGTCTCAGTTGTCAGTTATCTTCTCTAAAGATTGGTCATAAGCATAAGGGGGCATATGCAGCATAGGGACATTTTCAACCAAGAGTTGAAAGGATGCTTGATTGCCTCCTGGTAACAAAAATAAAATCCTACCATTTAGTCTCATTTAAACTTAGCATATCGTAGTGACGGTACCATTCTGCTACATTTTTATTGGATTTTTTTTTTAATGTTCAGCAACAACTGAAGACCAAGACTGGGGAATTAGGATCTGCAAGATTGGGAGCACCCTGGACTCCCACACCTTGCTGGCTTGGACTGCATCATATTGGCCCAAATCCTCAGCTGGTACAAATCAGCATAGTTCTGTTGAAGTCATTACTTGGGAAAAGATGGCTGGGTTGGTTGGTAACCTGGAACTTGAAAAGCTGGGTTTTAATTCCCTGTTCTCCTACTACAGACTTTCTGTGTGACCTTGGGCAAGTCACTTCATTTTTCTGTGCCTCAGATTTCCAAGGGAATTATAGCATACATCATGGGGATCAGGGCCGGCTCTGGCTTTTTTGTTGCCCCAGGCAAAAAAGCCTCCGGCTGCCCCCCCCAGCGCGGCAGCGGAGGGCACGGGGGGGGGGAGGGCAGCCAGAGCGCCGGCCGGGGCTCCGCTCTCCCCAACAGCCGGGGGAAGGGTGCCGGAGTGGGAGGGCGGCCGGAGCCCTGGGAGGAGGGCGGAGTGCCCAGCCGGGGCTCCGCTCTCCCTGGTGGCCAGAGCGCCAGGGGGAGGGCAGTGAGCCCCGACCGTGGCCCCGCTCTCCCCGGCGGTCGGAGCGGGAGCGCCGCACCGCGCCGCCCCCCTCCAGGTGCCGCCCCAAGCATAAGCTTGGTGGGCTGGTGCCTGGAGCCGGCCCTGATGGGGATGTAGTGAGGATAAATACATTAACGATTGTGAGGTGCTCAGATAATATAGTAACGGGGGCCATATAAGTATTGGAAATAGATGTTGTGTATTCTCTCTGTAGTTGACTGTAGTTCTGTTCCGTTTAATTTTGGGTTCTTACACCATGCTCATCCCTGTGGTATCTGAGTAGGGAGCTAGGGTGACCATATGTCCCGATTTTATAGGGACAGTCCCGATTTTTGGGTCTTTTTCTTATATAGGCTCCTATTACCCCCCACCCCTGTCCCGATTTTTCACACTTGCTGTCTGGTCACCCTATAGGGAGCTAACAAACTGTTCCTCAGAGGTGTGTTGAAATCAGTGCTAATGCTGGTCCACAGAACATAATGGTTTGGGACTATATGGTACAACGTGTGTTTAAGTTGTAACAGGAAACTAATGCTAGGCTACATCTACATTACGAGCTAGGGGTGTAATTCTGCTGCTTATGTACCTATACTAATGCTAGCTCTCCTCAAGTTAGTGTGAGTATAAATAGCTGGGTAGCCGCGGAAGCATGAGTAGAAGCAGCAGAGACACGGCTGAGCTGTGTTGAGTAAAAACCCACCTGAAATTGGTGGTTATATACGCAGCTCCTTGCCTCTGCTGCTGCTACCATACGACCACGGCAACACTGCTGTTTACACCCACGCTAGCTTGATGAGGCCTAATGCAGGAGAATCACACCCCTAGCTCACAGTGTAGACATGGCCAGACTCGTGTTTTTACACAGGCAGAAATCCCAATGAAGTCAATGCAAGTTTTGACTGAGTAAGGACTGAGTAAAAATGTCTAGGAGCTTCAGCATTGAGTTCTATGTACGATGTGAAATTGTCGGCCAGGCTGTTTATTATACAATGGTCTTGATCCACTTATTTTGAAAATCCCAGCCATTTTTTTCAGCATGGGAGTCTAGTCCTCTCAAAAACCACTTCTCCCACCAGCCTGTCCTGGAGCCTGCTTCCGCTAGGTCCTTCATTGCTGTGGCGGTGCTTAATATATATTGCATTGTTTTGAACATGACCTGGAAGATTCTTGTCAGTCACTCAGAAAAAAGGAGCTGCTCATCAGAAGGGCCTGCTAGTGAACACCTATTCTGTTATGTTAGGGGTGTGTGTTTGTTTGTCTTTATTTTGGTTTTCTTAAGGTCTGGTTCAGCTTCACTTTAGGTGACAATCTGTACACATTCATAGTGGCCAAGATTTATTTTGTGCTCTCAGAACTGGCATAGGTATGCTTCGGTTGGCTTTCAGTGGCTTCCTTATTTGTATAAAGGCAGTCCTCGGACTTACGACACAACTGGCTCCTTAAAATGGCGTCGTAAGTCAAAACTTCGTAACTCGGAACTGCAATCCGCTCCATTGCGGGACCGAGCGTCATAAAGTCGAAATCAATGTCGAATCAGGGTGTCAATTCAGAAACATTGTAAGTGCCATTCATCGTAAGTCGAATGTTGTAAAGTTGAGGGCTGCTTAAATTTGTTAGAAACAACTTCATTTGTGAACGTACATGTTACATGGAGGGTAGATAGGTGTAGCTGGGGATTTTTTGACAGAAGATAATTTGTTTAGGTAAAAATACCCGTAATTCACTTCAGGAAATTATTCATTATGGAATCCCTAATAATTTCTTTTAACCCACAGTAAGTAGTCTTCCTAGATTCCAAAGCCAGAAGGGACCACTGTGATCTAGTCTGACCTTCTGCATAATATGGGCCAAAGTGCTCCCCGCAAAATAATTCCTAGAGCAGATCTTTTATAAAAACATCCAATCTTGATTTTAAAATTGCCAGTGATGGACAATCCACCATGACCCTGGGTATATTGTTCCAATGGCTAATTACCCTCATTGTTAATAATTTACACCTTATTTCCAGTCTGAATCATGTTATACCTTTTTCTACCTGCATATCACCGCCTCTGACTTTTGATGACTTGCAGATCACCGTCTCTCTATCTCCTTGCCTGCAGAGAGTCTTTAGTGTAGGCTAGGACCAGTGTTTTGAAATTTACAGGCCCAGTTTAGCTACCAATGTGCCAAGCACAAAGAAAGGAAAATAAAAGGGATGTCACAAGAAGGAAAGAACCTGAAAAAATGCTCCTGAAGGATGAGTCAATATCTATACATTACTTTATATACTGCATTAGAGACCCCAGTTCAAGTCAGATCCATGGCAACAAGTGAAATTAATTTGACTGCAATAGCCCAGCAGGCTGCTATGCATCAAAACTTCCATATCGGTAATTAGACATTTGCTGTTGGTCTTTGTCTGGAAGTGTTCCAGAGCTGGAGTTCATGGGCTGTTATTTTTCATTTTAAGAAAGAATGGTGCTTGCTGTCTAGATCACTGGGACCTTGGCTAAGGCAATTCTGAATGTGTCTTTCAATACGCTGGCTGCTGTGTGTACAACAGGGGGAGCAAATTTCTTCACCACTACTAGCTCCCAATTGCAAAGCCAAACGATAAACAATGTGCCTGATACGTCACTGTATTACTCCAGCCGTGCATCAGTGGGACTGCAACCCCCTTCCACCTGAAAAATTATCCTTACCTTGTACTGCTCCTTTATGACGCACTCTTAAGGAGATTTTTCCATCCAAAAATAAAAAGGAGGGATTTTTTACAGAGATTTTTATATGTCAGGTCCTAGTCTACCTCTGTTTCCTGGGGGACTTTGACATCCTCTGATCTGGAGAAGAGGACTGTAACATCAGATCTGGAGGTTGAAGCCCATTGTGCAGCTCTTGCAGACCCCAATTAAGGGGATGGCATGTTGAGTCTGGGGGTATGTCTACACTGTAAATTAATTGAAGCACACGTAGGCATACCCATGCAAGCTTTAATTTAGGCGAGGATGGGTAACAATATGTGCAGACATAGCAGAATGAGCTTCAGCACAGGTTAGCTGCCCTATTACAAGCTTGCTGGGGACCCTAGCTATGTATTTGGGTTGCTAGCTCACACTGAAGTCTGTGCCACTGCATCTTCATTGCTATCGTTACCCATGCTAGCTAGATTAAAGCTAGTACAGGTATGCCTAGCCATGCTACAATCACACCTTCATTTGCAATGTAGACATACCCTTAGGCCTTGTCTACACTTAAAAGGTTTGCCAGTATAGCTATACTGGTATAGCTGTACCAGCAAATCCTCCTAGTGAAGTTTATATTGGCAAATGCATCTCTGACACATTCCTTTTGTCTGAATATCGTTCCCGGAGGTAAATAAGCTATGCTGGCAAAAGGACTTTTTTTTGCCAGTATAATTGCATCTACACTATGGCTTCTGACAGCATAGCTATGTTGGCAAAAAAATCATACCCCTATCTGACATCGCTATGCTGGCAAAACTTCAAGTGTAGACAAGGCCTTCGGGTTGACCAAATGTTTCTAATATGAAAAACAAGCTGAAAAATACTCCCCCCCCCTTGAAAAAAGCAGAACATTGAGGCTGTCTTTATGCAACATGAGGAGCCAGGAAAAAGAATGAGCACGTGGGGTCTGTTTTTCAACTGCATGATTCCAGCTCTGAGCCAGTCGTGCAGATGTCAGTGGAGTTACACTGACGTACAGCTGGAGTAATCCAGTGGCGTGTCAGACACACTGTTTGTCTTTTGCCTTTGTAACTGGGAGCTAGTAGCAGCAAAGAAATCCCCCCCGCCCCCGTTATACACACAGCAGCCAGCGTACTGAAAGACACATTCAGAATTGCCTTAGCCAAGGTTCCAGTAAGCTAGATGTGGACTCAAAAGAGAGCACCATTCTTTTTTAATATGAAGAATAACTTCCCATGAACTCTGGCTTTGGAACACTTCTAGCCAAAGACCAACCGCAAATGTCTAATTACTGATACGTACGTTTTGATGCATAGCTGCCTATTGAGTTATTGCGGTCAAATGTATTTCACCTAGTTCCTTGGATCTGACTTGAATAGAGGTCTCCAATGCAGTATATTAATTGAAATATGTAGGTACTTCAGATATTGACTC
Organism: Chrysemys picta bellii; assembly: GCF_011386835.1. NCBI lineage: Eukaryota > Metazoa > Chordata > Testudines > Emydidae > Chrysemys > Chrysemys picta. Next base: position 123,202,753 of record NC_088797.1, on the reverse strand, counting down.
ATCCTTCAGGAGCATTTTTTTCAGGTTCTTTCCTTCTTGTGACATCCTTTTTATTTTCCTTTGTGCTTGCCACTGAACTTGGCCTTTGTTCAGGCACTTTACTTGTGCCTGTAGGTGGAAATGTTTTGCATTCTGGTATCTTGTGTTATGTTAAAGGATTTAATTCTTTTTTCAGATCCTTTGCATGGTATGATTATATTTCTGAACAATTACCATTTCTTTAATGCCTTTTATTTTATCACTGACACATCCCCTTTTTGATTAATCTTTTATTCCCTTTCCTTACACAACTATAAGTGCTGATCATGAAGTCAGTGGGGCTCTGTGTGGAGCAGATTGCAGGATTAGTGCCCAAGTTTGCTGTAGGCTTAACTCCTTTTATAAACAGGGCAGCTGTGATGTCATAAATTGGCATATTTCTTAGGCCCGGAGAGCAAAGTTCACCTGTGCAGAAGGATAGTATAGTCTATGCACGCACCTCTTAAATTCTCTATAAAAAATAGAGGCTTAGGCTATGTGCTTGCTCTCTGCACAGGGGTGAATTTCACAATGCAAATTTGACTCTTATGTATTCAGAACGTATCTCAAGGTACATTAGTTTATTTTAGTCTTTCTAATCTAAATCCATCTAGAATTAGAACAGTTATGTGCTCTGGAAACATGCTGCATGATAAACTGCTTTTAAAAACATGTTGACATTTATATTATTTTCTGCCCTCCCCGCTACCCTCCCCCACCCGCCTTGTCTACTGCAATCAAACAGATGAGAATAAAGTCTTCACTAGAAAACAACCCTTTTTGTTTTTGTTTAGGGGATGTCTATTTAAATTGCACTTTTAAAAACAAGGCAGGAATGGTAGTGATGAGTTTAACTGCATCAGGTGAAGATAATCAGCTGTGTTTAACACTAGGAAAATTGTTTTCCAATAAAAACAAATAGTGATACTATGTCTGGCACTGGGAGTTGGAAAGCAAAGCAGATTACTTAGCACCCAAACAAAACATTTTTGATGAAGAATTTTTTCAGTGGAACAGTTTAGTTCTTATTGAGCCTTTGTGCAATTACATTACACTCCCTGCCCCCCTCCAGAATAAAACAGATTTCCTGTGATAAATGTTTTTGGACAGCAGCAAGATGCGAATTTATTTGAGAAATTAGAAGAAAATGGATCCCAATAACAATTCAGGGAAGTCCTTGCCATTTTTAGCTGCTCTGATGGTGTTTTGACCAGAAATATTTCAGGTATAAAGATGCCATTTATAAGGAGGAGGACATTGCTGTTGGGCAGAAATTCATTTGGATTTATAGATAGGAAACCTACATACATACTTAATCCATTTTTAATGTTTTTAGGGGAATTTGTGGATTCATTTGAGTTGAAAGGGACCTCTAGCGGGTCTTCAGATTCCATCCTTCTGCATCATGCAGGATTACTTTAATTACAGCTAAGCCATCCTTGGCATCCTGTGTTTTAATGCACATACTCCCAATACATGAACTTCAGTATGCAGGTGAGAGATTGATAGCAATAGATATATTGGAATACACTGTAGAGATGTTCCCTATGTAACCCTTCTGCCAGGCAGAGCCAGCAGCAACCAGGGCCGGGTTCAATATCTAGGGGTTCCTTTCCATTGATACAACACAGAACCGGCTCGAGCCCCCACCTAGTAACCTAGGAAAATTACACACCTCCCCTGGGTGCTTTTGAGAGGCAATACTTCCTCACTCACAAACACAGAGTCTGAGTGTAGAAAAGAAACTTTTAATAAAGGGAGGGAAGTAAGAACACTAGTAGATCGAGGGACATGATCATTCCCCTCTATTTGACATTGGTGAGGCCTCATCTGGAGTACTGTGTCCAGTTTTGGGCCCCACACTACAAGAAGGATGTGGAAAAATTGGAAAGAGTCCAGCGGAGGGTGACAAAAGTGATGAGGGGGCTGGAGCACATGACTTATGATGAGAGGCTGAGGGAACTGGGATTGTTTAGTCTGCAGAAGAGAAGAACGAGGGGGGATTTGACAGCTGCTTTCAACCACCTGAAAGGGAGTACCAAAGAGGATGGCTCTAGACTGTTCTCAGTGGTAGCAGATGACAGAACAAGGAGTATGGTCTCAGGTTTTTCACTAGGAGGGTGAAGCACTGCACTGGGTTACTTAAGGAGGTGGTGGAATCTCCTTCCTTAGAAAGAACAGGAGTACTAGTGGCACCTTAGAGACTAACAAATTTATTAGAGCATAAGCTTTCGTGGACTACAGCCCACTTCTTCGGATGCATATAGAATGGAACATATATTGAGGAGATATATATACACACATACAGAGAGCATAAACAGGTGGGAGTTGTCTTACCAACTCTGAGAGGCCAATTAAGTAAGAGAAAAAAACTTTTGAAGTGATAATCAAGCTAGCCCAGTACAGACAGGTTGATAAGAAGTGTGAGAATACTTACAAGGGGAGATAGAGTCAATGTTTGTAATGGCTCAGCCATTCCCAGTCCTTATTCAATCCTTTGTTGATTGTGTCTAGTTTGCATATCAATTCTAGCTCAGCAGTCTCTCGTTGGAGTCTGTTTTTGAAGTTTTTCTGTTGTAATATAGCCACCCGCAGGTCTGTCACTGAATGACCAGACAGGTTAAAGTGTTCTCCCACTGGTTTTTGAGTATTATGATTCCTGATGTCAGATTTGTGTCCATTAATTCTTTTGCGTAGAGACTGTCCGGTTTGGCCAATGTACATGGCAGAGGGGCATTGCTGGCACATGATGGCATATATCACATTGGTAGATGTGCAGGTGAACGAGCTTCTACTCTGAATCCTTCCTTAGAGGTTTTAAGGTCAGGCTTGACAAAGCCCTGGCTGGGATGATTTAGTTGGGGAATTGGTCCTGCTTTGAGCAGGGGCTTGGACTAGATGACCTTCTGAGGTCCCTTCCAACCCTGATATTCTGTAATCTCAAGTTATTGCAGATCTCAGTGATTGAGCATTTAAAATAACAAAAGAGACTCGTACTGAAGCCTACTTAGCTCTTTCTTTGAACAGTGGGGAGGAACAGGTTTAACTAGTCCAGGAAGAATCATTGGGGAGGGGTCACAGCCTCCTGGCTGGGACACTTGGTCCACCCCTCTTACTTTCACAGGGCTTTGGCATTTGAGCCCCTGGCTTAACAAGGTTCTTTCAACCTGACCCCCTTATTTGGGACAGGTTAAGCACAGTCCTGCTTTCCTACAATAATTACAAATTGGTAACCATATTTCACTACCCCTCCATTCAGCACTAAAGTGATTTGTAACCCAACACCAGCCAAATTTGATTACTCTGACACTGCTCTATCTGCTGAATATCTAAGCAGAGCAGGAGCAAACTGTATTTACATAAACACATCCAAAGTCTCTCCCCCTCCCAGCTAGATCTCAGGGAAGCATTCATTCAGATCTTGCTTACATCTACACACCTGATGTGCAGCGCTAACCTAGTTCTAGTGTTCTCTCAAATCAAGGACCAAATGTGTTTGCGTAATGGTCAGGGTACTAGCCCGGTACTTGGGAAACCTGGGATTCTTTGCTCCGTCATAGATGTTTTGTGACCTTGGGCAAGTCAGCCTCTCTGTACCCCATTTCCCCCATCTTTAAAATGAGGTTAATAGCACGGCCTTGCCTCACAGTGGTATGGTGAGGATGAATATGTTAAAGGTGGAAGGCATTCAGATACCTGATGGAGGCCATTTACTTGTGTTCTGGTAGTGCCCAGAACCCTAATCAAGGATCAGAGCCGCAATGTTGTAAGTGCTGTACAGGCATGTACATGTAGAGGCATCCCAGAGACTTCACAGTCTACATGAAAGACAGGATGCAAAAGGACTAAAGGCAGAGAGTGGGTTGAGAGGATGAGATAAATGCACACAATTTAGCAGAAAAGCAGAAGTCACAGAGGCCACCAAATTCCTCTTGCTGGTGCCTTGCACCAAATCGGAACCTGTGAATCCCGAGCATTCACCCAAAGTACTATTAAACGGCAAACATTACATGTAATAGGTCAACTTCTGAAGTTCTGAATCAGGCAAAACTGCAATTGGCTTCAGTTGGAGTTTTGCATAAATAAAGTATGAATGGAGACTTCAGGATTTGGTCCAGTAAGTAACAAATGAATTGACTAAAGAATATTTACTCCTCATCCCTGGATTCAAACATATATCTGGGAAGGAAATAAATCTGCTGTGCACCCCAGGGTGAAGTATATTAATCAAATCGTTATCTTGTTAAGGAAATGTATATTACTCGTTCTGCTGAATAAATACATTGCTATGCACAAAGTTTGCTGTGGTGTTAGCAATGCAGTATAGACTGACAGCCATCCAGACCCTGTTAGAGAAATTAAAATACTGGAGGAGTGCAATAGCATTATAGCAAAGCATTCACAAATCCACATTATAGCTCCCATCCAAAGCTTGCTGAAAATCCCCATTACTCAGGTACCACTTGGCAGGCATTCTTCCCACAGGGCGAATGTATTCAACAGTCCCGAGTGGCAGGACATGTAAAATCCATGACAACACCTTCAGTGATGGATGATTATTGTGTGTGTCATTTAAAAAATGGCATACCACAGTGACAGGCAAAGTGGTTTTTTTTTTAAATCCTCTCAGTTTCATACCCAGAAGAATCTGAATAGTGTCAGTGTTGGAGGAACATAGATGGCAAGATATGCAACAACCACTAGATCATTTTGAGGGGGAGGTAGGTATCACTGTTAATAAAATCTCTTATGGCCTGATGTCTTTAAAATTGGACACATGGGAGTTCATAGTTCAAAAACATAACATAACCGAGCCCATATTCTGTGGGCACAGCAGTTGCTTCTACTTGACAATAAGGACCACATTGTTTTCCCTCTCTTTAGTAGTATTCCTCCGCATTCTTCGTAAACACACTGGAAAAGCTAAGAGCTGTTAGTGCACATCAGATTTTAGTTCAAGTTACAGTTACTGAAGGGGAAGCTCTTTTTTATAAATCAATAGTCTCAGAATTGCCATGTGCATGCCTTGGTGTGGTGTTGCCTCTCAGTGGTTCCACAGACTTGCAGGGGACAGCTCTTCATTCAATAAGATATTTGGCATAGGCAAGGAGGTTTTGCTACTTGTTAGACAGGTATTTTGTAGGCTTAAGAGAGGACTGGAATCAGAGGTGAAAGTAAGCCAGTACGCCCCTGATTTAAAGCGCCCTGGGATTTAAAGGCTCCGCCTCTTTGGGTAGAGGCCACGCCTCTTCCGGTTGAGGCCCTGCCCCTCCTAAGGATTCCAGAGTACCGGTAAGTCCTTTAAGTTACTTTCACCCCTGACTGGAATTATAAAATACATATTCAAGAAGCAATATTTTCAAAAGTGACTGAGGCACTTAGAAGCCTAAGTCCCATTGGTTTTCTGTGAGGTTTAGGCTAAGTCTCATAGGCTATGTCCTCACTACGGGGTGGGGGGATCGATTTAAGATACGCAAATTCAGCTACGCGAATAGCTTAGCTGAATTCGATGTATCGGAGCCGACTTACCCCGCTGTGAGGATGGCGGCAAATCGACTTCTGTGGCTCCCTCGTCGACGGCGCTTACTCCTCCCTCCGCTGGTGGAGTACAAGCGTCGATTCGGGGATCGAATGTCGCGTCCCGACGAGACATGATAATTCAATCCCCGAGAGATCGATTTCTACCCACCGATTCAGGCGGGTAGTGTAGACGTAGCCATAGAAAGGCAATGGGACTCAGGCTATTAAGGAACATATTGGCAAAACTGTTTGGATGCCTAAAGTTACCTAGTGGGATTTCCCAAAAGCACCTAAGCATGTTAAGTGCTTAACTCCCATTGATATTATCTAGCAGGTTAGTGGTAGACTTAGAACCCAGGTCTCTCAAGTCCTACTCTGTTGCTTGAGCCTACAGGACTAAGCTTTCATTCATACCAGAACCTTGCTAAGTCTGTCTGCTAGTGGGACTAGTTAGACTGCAATCAGCTAGATAAGAGCCATTACATCATTAAACCAAAGTTGTAGTGCAATAGCTTTCGAGTCAAGCTGATGTTCACTTGAGGGGACTTTTTGTGTCCTGAAAGCTTGTGTATAATAATTATTAGCCCAGTGAAAGGTATCACACTGTCTACCTTTCTGATTTATTCATTTAGAATATTTAGACTCCTTGTTGATGGGATCTACACCAACCTTTTCTAGCCATCCTACAAAATATTTTAAAACAGATCCCTAGAAGATGAAACAGAAGTTTGTTTAGAACTCTGTTCAACCAAAGCTTGGGTAAGTTGCGAGGACCTTGAAGTCAGCTAGAACATTTAAATAAGTCCATGTCTTTTCACTATAATTCTCAGTTTCAAGGAACAGCGCACCAAATCTCAATTTTTTTTGTCCTTGTGAACATATATAAAAGAACAAGTGATCATTAATCCTTCATTTTTTGCCATGACAAGGGTAAACATTGACATCAACAGAGCTACACAGATTTATACTCCCTGACAATCTGGCAATCAGAGAAATGCTGTCAATATTTTAGTAAGGGGCTTCTATGTAATTTCCTCGCTCCCTTAGCCTGTTATAAACCTGGTGTCACAGAACTTTGAGCTCTCAGGTAGAGGAGCAGAGAGAATCTCTCACATTTGTTTTCCCATTTGAACAAAACAACTTTTTCACCCACACCCAAAGAAACAGGTAACACCACCTGGCAAAAATAAATGTATAGGAAGCAATTGCACTTTTGCTGGAAATGTTTATACTTTGTTCCTGAAAGACAGTGATAATGTAGTGTTTAACTTGTGTCATTGGGAGAAAGGGTTGAGGTTGAAGACCTTATAAGAGGCTCCAAGGTATTTTTTCCCCTCATTAAGTTGTTTTGAAAATGCCAGTCATTTTGGTGCAATCTGCTCCACTCCAAGGGAAACAAATTTGCTCTTCAGAAGCATTTTTATGAGCCGGAGGGATAAATCATCTCAGGCAGGGATAATTTAGCACTGTCCTGAATGGTGCAAATTCCAGCAAAGGCAGGGAAATCATGCCAATCTTCCCTTCAATTTGGTTGCACCCTTTAACGAGGAGCTCCCTGCAGCCCCTTGCAGGACATCCGGGTGAGCGTTGTGGAGGGACTTCACTGTTATGTTTCAAGCCTGATTTAGTTTTAGTTTGTGAAAATCTTGCCCAAGACTGCTAAAAGAGGGTCTACCTGATGATGTAAATACAGGCTATTCTAGACAGCTGCCAATTGCAAAGGTGTTTGACATATTTAAAATAGACAAGGAGAAAGAGCAAGAGCCTTTGAAAAGTGTTTATTGAGAAAGTTCATATTGCACATAGCTCGAAGTGCTAGAGGCAAATTTCTTCTATTGTTACAAAAATCGTGAAGGTTACCGTATGCTAATTTCTCATATGCCTCATAAAACTCCTAATCATAGACATCCTGAGCCAAGAACTACTGTATTATATAAAAAAAGTACCTTGCTTATAAAGGGAAAATGACTATGACGATATATAGTCTTATTTTAAACCAGATTCTAGCCACCTATTTAATATCTCACAGTGGGGATTTCATCCTGTCTAAGAGGCTGTGCTACTCCATGACATCATAAACAAAATGGTTCTAGAGTTCAGCCTAGCTCTGACATTTTGGTTATAATGCCAATAAACAAGAAACCCCCCGTGGCATGTTGACTAAGTGTTTTCTTCAGCAAAGCCATGTCCAACTGCAATACACTTGCAGAGCCGCTGTGCTGTTTTTCACCCCTTACTAATTAAAATGAGGATTTCCAGTTTGGTTAAGTGTTTTGGGAGATGGTAAGGTACAGTAAATGACATATTTTTGCTTTACAGCTCAGTCTTCCTTTATTTTCTTTTTTGCTGACGGCTGTGGCGCTCCTGTTGCTAGAGACAGGAACAAACACAAAGGAAATTTACTCAGATTGAAATGTTGGTTTTGGCGTGAGGGAGAGTGCTGGGTGCGTAATAGGATTTTTGCAGAGCTGGTTGAGAAGGCTGTTGATGTGTAGCAGCCATAGTAGTCACATTTGTTGAAATATCTGACCAGAAGGCCACACTGCTACTATGAGAGAACTGGGGGTTTTCTGGTGTATTTCTGCTGCAGATACATAAAATAAAATAAATTAATGGAGATAACTTATCTCCTAGAACTGGTCACTGAGTCCAGTCCCCTGCCTTCACTGGTAGGGCCAAGTACTGATTCTGCCCCAGATCCCTAAGTGGCCCCCTCAAGGATTGAACTCATAACCCTGGGTTTAGCAGGCCAATACTCAAACCACTGAGCTATCCCTTCCCCCATCTTCATTAGATGTCAGATCATTGATCACCTCTAGTTCAAAATCATACACTGGGCTAACTAACGATTGGGGTCATTTCAGGAGTTTGCCAGCATCCTGTGTGGGTAAGAAAAGGCCATCTAAGTGAACACAGCACTTTGCTCCCAGTTACTGGTTTCTGTGCTGCAAACTACCACCTCCAAGGGGAATTCGGTTGTGACTGAAGTAATGGCTGAGTGGCGCTCTGGGAATACAAGGGCTGAGGTATCAGTCACTGATAGTCTTTTCTCCATGAGAAGAGCGAGCAAAGTGAGCAGTGTTCGACAGCTGTAATTTCTACTGTGTGTAGCAGACGTAGCCTTCGTCTACACTGCCAGCTTATGTTGGTATAACTACATCACTCCGGGGTATGGAAAATCCACACCCTCAGCAACACAGTTATAGCAACCTAACCCCCAGTGTAGACGGTGCTATGTTGACTGGAGGGCTTCTCTACTTCTTGGGCAGGTGGATTAACTGTGGCGATGGGAAAAGCTCTCCCATCAGTGTAGGTAGTGCCTTCACTAAGCGCTACAGTGGCACAGCTGCAGCGCTGTAAGTGTAGACAAGCCCTTAGAGGGCATCTGCATTTGAGCTGGAGGGTGTAATTTCCAGCTCCAGTAGACGTACTCGCGCTAGCTCTCATCAAACTAGTGCCTAAAAACAGAAGTGGAGATGTGGCAGCATAAGTGGTGGGAGGGCTTAGATCCCCTGAATACAGTCCCATCCAAGACCCTGGGCTCGTATTTGGGGAGGTTAGCCCCTGCCACTGCTCGCACTACCCATGGCCACATTCTAGTGCATTTGTTGAATCAGAGCTAGCTTGGGTATGTCTCCTTGAGCTGGAAATTATACCTCCAGCTCGGATCTAGACATATCTTTAGTGCTTGGTAAGGTGCTTCTGCCTGACCACAGAGTGCGTAAATTGATGACCATGGGAGTCTGAAGAATCAGTCCCTTGGAACTTGCCAAATACCTAGTCAGACCTCTACAGAATAAATAATTTCCTCGCACTCAGCAACTGCAGAGTAAGGTGGCCAGGGGAATGCAGCAGCTAGTTCATATGCAGAGGAAGGAAATAAAAAGCAGGAGAGTAAATGGGAGAGAGACTTGGAGACACAAACATAGTGTCAGAGTACAGCCTAAAGGCAGATCTGTGGGCTCCTCTGAGCTCTCCTGGAAAACAAATCTCAGACTGATAAGATTTTTATTTACACAAATTATACAGCAGCTACCAAAGAGGCACTGAAATCCTCTTCGGAACTCCTGGAGAATGACTCCAACCCCTAATCTGAGACTCCCAATGTGCACTGCTTACGCACAATGAACGTGGGCTCATCACTTTGCCGTAGCTGTGTATTCGCTTGCGTCACTAACGGTACAGAGCCGCTTGTAACAATGAGCCCAATCCTGGAACAAAGCTCTAGCCTCCTACTGACTTTGGTGGGAATTTTGCCCACAAAGGACTGTATAAAGACTTCCGTTTTTGGGGCCTCACTCTGAGCTAGAGGAACTTCCATTCCTCCTAGCCATGAAAGCCAAGCAGCAATAACTCTGTGAATTAATGGGAAGTCTGGTGGATCTTTCTCTCACCTCCTCAATAGGCAGGGGTATTGCCACTTATGGCAAGCAAGTACCTGTGCAGCTGTGTGTTATAGTTGCAGCCTGGCACGGAGGGGTAGTGTGTCATGGGACAAGGAAAGGTTTACTGGGTCTGCACTTTCATGGATCATGTGTCCCATGACCCAGGCATAGGGCTCCATGTTTGTCACAGAGGTCGCGGAAAGTCACGGATTCCGTGACTTTCCGCGACCTCCATGACTTGTGCGGCAGCCAGTGTGGCTGACCCCAGGGCTGCCCAAGCAGCTAGCCCCGAGGACTGCCTGAGCAGTGGCTGGTGCGGCTGGTCCCGGAGACCAGTGTGCTTGATTTTAGGAAGTTAATATTATTAATTTGGATAATATGGGTTATAGGCTCGCCAATTAATCTGGTCAGAAGATAGTAAGGTTCTTGTCCAAGAATCAGGCTACACAGAGTTTGCAAGGACTCTCGGGATGTCTGACAGGGCACTTACACTGAGACAAATGTAGACTTAAAGACGTTCATTGAGATAAATGGAATAATAATTAAATAGTAATTAAATGGTAAAATAATTAGAGTTACAAATGCAGTAATGTTGTTTTAGAGATACATGTGATATAATATACAATAAAGCTTTTGATTAATATACTTACACCCTTCCTGGATAACCTGGTGGTGAGAGACAAAGGACCAGCCTCGCCTCTGGCATGCCAAGAGAGTTCAGGTCCAAGTTCCTCAATTCTTGAGTGGGAGGTGCAAAGCTTAGGAGAAGCTACAGAGCTAAGAGCTTTTGAAGCTAACTTAGAGTTTTATTAACTAACTGACTTAAACTTACAATTAAGAACTAACAGACTAATAGACTAGGGGTATGTCTTCACTACCCGTCGGATCGGCGGGTAGTAATCGATCTATCAGGGATCGATTTATCGCGTCTCCTTTAGACGCGATAAATCGATCCCCGAACGCGCTCCCCATTGACTCCGGAACTCCACCAGAGCAAGAGGCGGAAGCAGAGTCGACGGGAGAGCCACGGCCGTCGATCCCGCGCCGTGAGGACGCGAGGTAAATCGATTTAAGATACGTCGACTTCAGCTACGCTATTCTCGTAGCTGAAGTTGCCTATCTTAGATCGATCCCCCCCAGTGTAGACCAGCCCTAATAAACAAAGAAGCCTTGAAGCTCGAAACTTGGGAACCCATAAGCTTAGAAATTAGGAACCTTAGAAAATAACGTTCTTGGCATGGTGGGTCACCTCTCTTATAGAGGTTGAATGCTTGAGCCCTCCTTCTATATTCAAACTTAGTTTCCTCACCCACAAAATGTCAGGGGACACTTACTCCATAGGCTGGACTGTTTGTATGTACCGATGACATATACATACATATTAATGACATGAGCTCATTCTCACATTTGTTATTTCCGTCCTACCTAGTTATTTTGGTTCTTTCTTTGTGGTTTACCTGTTAAATTTAAAGAGGCTATGAACTTAGGAATCCCCCTATGCCACCCTGCTTCAAGCATCCTTTATCTATCTATGTTAAAGATCGCAGCCATATATGGACCTTTCGCTTTAGCTCATCACCACCTATCTAGGTGAAAAGTCCCGAACATGTGCCTGCTAACTTTGCATCCTGGGTGAAAGGTCCCAGACATATGTCTGCTAACTTTGCCCTAGCTCAGCATACAGGATGTGGCCTGTAGGTCCCTTGCGTTACAGCCAAAATGCTTTAATATAAATCTATAAATCTATGATAATAAAACAAATAATCAAACCCATCAGAAAATAAAATGTCCATAAGAAAAGATATACATAGGCAAGCAAGCAGGCTAGCCCTATAGGCCAGCAGTTCTCAACTGAGGGTCTGCAGACCCCTGTGGGTCTGCAAGCCCATTCAGGGCGGCTGCGGAGTCCCACAGCTGAAACCCGGTGTCCTGAGCTCCAGCGCTGAAGCTGGGAGCGGCGCGGGGCTGAAGTCGGCGTATCCCATCCACCCGCCCGGAAGCCGGGAGTGGTGCAGGGCTGAAGCTGGGAGCCCTGTTCCCCTCCCCGCTGAAGCTGGGAACTGCACTGGGAGCACCCTGCCACCCGTACACAGCCCCTAGCCACTCCCTGTCTGCACACAGCCCCTAGCTACCCCCTCCCTGCACCCTGAGCTACCTACTGCCTGCACTTAGCCCCTAGCTACCTCCCTGAGCTACTCCCCTGCCTGCACACAGCCCCTAGTTACCCCCTGCCTCCACCCTGAGCTACCCACTGCCTGCACACAGCCCCTAGTGACCCCCTCCCTGCACCCTGAGCTACCCCCCTCCCTGCACCCTGAGCTACTCCCCTGCCTGCACACAGCCCCTAGCTACTCCCTGCCTCCACCCTGAGCGGTATTCAAACTTTTTGAACCGAGACCCCCATTGAGTTATATTTTTTTGGTTGCATCCTCCCACAGCCCAGACAGGCTGGTTGGCCTCCTGAGTGAGTCAGGGGGTGGAGGTGGTGCTCCCTCCCTGGACCCCATTGTGCAGAGTTGGATCGAGCCCTGCCAGCTTTTGCCCCCCCAAATAGAAGTAAAACTATGCCTATGCCCCGGCCCGGAGCCCCAAGTTCCTGCCCCCCGCCCAGGCCTTGGCATTTTTATAGCTTGTTGAGGGGGGGTCTCAGCAAGAAAAAGGTTGAGACCTCCTGCTATAGGCTACATGGGGCTGCCAGAGGCTCCCAGCAGTAGTCCCCAGGAGCAGCTGCTGTCGGTGGCCCCTGCCAGCTGTCCCAGGGTGGCCGGAGCAGCCGCTGATAAGCAGCCCCTGGCAGCAGGAGATGCTGGCCCCGTCCCCCCTCAGCAGCAGCCCCCTGGGCATCCGCCCAGCAGAGGTGTTCCTCCAGGGCACCCCGCAACCAACAGCCCTCTTCCCTCTCTCCCCCCCAAGATTTAGCTAGGGATGCTTATAAAGTCATGGACGGGTCATCGGCTGTGAATTTTTGTTTATTGCTCATGACCTGTCCATGACTTTTACTAAAAATACCCGTGACTAAATTGTAGCCTTACCCATGCATAATGGGTGTGAGGGGTCTTAACTTCTACTCCAGGTGTTCGGTTGGAATACCATCTGCGTGCAGCCCTGTGGCCTTCCTCTAGGTGGAGGGTTGATTTCTGTCTGCCCCATCTCCACTTGGTTCACCCCTGAAGACTAAGGAGGGGGTAAATTTCAGCCACTGTCCAAACAGCAGCAGGGAGCCATCTTCAGTGGTTGCAGTACAGGAAATCTCACAACTGAAAGCAGCCTTCCTTTGAATACCACTTACTGATGTGTCAGACTGCACTGGCCCTAGGTGATACCCATGTGTAGTTTACATTGCATATTCCTCAGCTCATCCATCCCCCCGCCCCGACTGGGCATTGTGAAATGCAAGGTTCTTTCTCGGTTATTTTATGCTGCTTTGTTTTTCCAGGCATTCCCAAATATGTACGCGTGGGGATAACTGCACCACTTTTGCTGATAGTATCAGATATACTTCGTATACTGACTTAAATTTATTCCAGCTGTATGTATTTTTAAAGTAATTTGAAAGGTAAACACCATAACATGCGATACACAAGTCACATTTTGTTGCCTCCTTGGCTAAAATGTTAGAATATTTAGAAGCGTCAACCTGTGAATACAAACTTTTGCTGATAAGGAAAGAATTAAGTATACAGGATTTTCTTTTGAGGTTTCCCTGACATATGGTGCTTCTAACCCAGTGACAAATTAATTGACTAGATATAAAAGAGATGGACAGCGCTTAGCGAGGAAGGACAGGATATGCATTACAAGACAGCTGGTTCTGCCACTGCTGGATTATGGAGACAATACACATTGGACAGCTAATGAGTCTCTGTTGCATAAGATAGATTCTCTTTATAATAGAATTGCACGCTTTGTCTCTAAATGGGGTTATTATACACCCCATTGCACAATGTTTGAAGAGCTTGGTTGGCCCTTGTAGTGGGTTAGGAGAGAAATAAATTGGAAAACAATTGCACATAAGACCTTCAATCCGTCAACTGCTCCATATTTATCCAGATTACCAGTACACTCTCCCAAAATACAAATCTGTGATACATGCAGGGATGGAATGTTAATACAGAGCAGCATGGTTTTCACAAGATCATTTTTTCATTTGCTGTTGCTTTGTAAATGTACAAAAAGCTTGAACCCAAAGTAACAAAAAACGGTAGAAGCCACCTTAGAGACATAGTGAAACTCTGTGCAGCAGAATGAAAGTTCCATGTAATGCTTTGCATGTGCAAATTGTAGTTCATGTTACAGTGAGCTGCCTGATTACAGAGGAGTTGTTCTGTGAAAAAATCACAGTACTGCATAGATTCTAAGACCAGAAGGGCCCACTGTGATCGTCTAGTCTGCCTTCCTGTTTAGCACAGGCCAGAGGACTTCCCTAAATCAAATTCCTCTCTGAACTACAGCATATCTTTTAGAAAAACTTCCAATCTTGATTAAAAAATTGCCATCAGTGGAGAGTCCACCACAGCCCTTGGTAAGTTGTTCCAGTAGTTACTTATGTTCCCTGTTAAAAATGTATGCCTTATTTTCAGTCTGAATTTCTCTAGTTTCAGCTTTCAGCGATTGGATCTTGTTAGATCTTTGTCTGTTAGACTGAAGAGACCACTATCAACTATTTGTTCCCCATGTATGTACTTACAGATTGTAATCGAGTCATCCCTTAATCTTTTCTCTGTTAAAATAAATTGATTGAGCTCCTTGAATTTATCACTATCAGGAATGTTTTCCAATCCTTGAATCATTCTTCTTTGTTTCTCTTAACCCTCTACAATTTATCATCATATTTCTTGAACTGTGGGCACCAGAACTAGACACAGTATTCGAGTAGCATTTGCACCAGTGCCAAATACAGAAGTAATATAACCTCCTTACTTCTATTTGATATTTCCCTTTTTATACAACCAAGGACTGTGTTACCTCTTTTGGCCACAGCATCCCACTGGAAGTTCATGTTCAGCTGATTATCTACCATGCCCCCTAAATCTCTTTCAGAGTCACTGCTTCCCAGGATAGATTCCGCCATCCTGTAAGTGCGGCCTACATTTTGTGTTCCTAGATGTATAATTTTACATTTGGCCATATTACAATGCATATTGTTTGCTTGTGCCCATCTTACCAAGCAAACCAGATCACTCTGTATCAGTGACCTGTCCTCTTCATTATTTACCATTCCCCCAAACTTTATGTCATCTGCAAACTTTATCAGTGATGATTTTGTATTTTCTGCCAGGCTTTGATAAAAACTTATAAGGGGTGCCTCTGAATAAATTATCATAATTTAAGACCAGGATTTTCAAAAGCAACTTGTGATTTTGGATGCTTAACTAGAGACGCTTTAAAAGGTCCTGATTTTCCGAAAGTGCTGAAAACCAGGCCCCATGAAGATGTTCAGGTTGGGCATCCAAAAGTTGAGGGACCCCAAATCACAAGTCACTTTTGAAAATCTTGGCCCAGGTACCATACAAAGTTGAATGATGAATATATGTCATGCCCAGCAATTACACACTGTAGTGGGTCTCCTTTTTTCACACCCTCAAAAGAATCCTGACTAAGGACAGCTCCATCTTCCATGAAGCAAGTAGGTGAAAAGGATGTTCATCAAAGCCAATCTAAATGACCAAGCCTGCCTACTTCCTACTCAATCTTTTTGTCTTCTTCAGCCTGGAAGTCTAGGTCCCTTTACTCATTCTTTGTCTTCTCATTCTGTTTCTGTTCAAACATGCTTCTTTTCCCCTTCCAGCTCTCCTGGGAGCAGAGAAGGATAAGATAGAAGATGGGTTTTTTAAATTAAAAAATGAGTAAAAAGGATAAAAAACACAGAGAGAGATACAGTAAATGAGCTCCAAATATGAAGCGACTTGTTGGTAAATGAGGGCACCAGGCCTACTGCAGGCAGCCTTCCAAATGCTTGCTCCCTTGTGCTTGGACTCTAGACTTGACCAGGCTCAGCATCTTCTACAAAAAATGTCCAGAAGTTCACTGGCCCCACAGTCTCCTAATCTGCCTCATGGAGTCCCAACATAACACTACAGCTTCTTCTATCTGTCAGGCTCCAGACTCACCGTGTGATGTCATGATATCCAGGGCCCTGTTTTTTTTTTACCAGACCAACCCTCTTTCTACTCTTCCTATTTACTTTCCATCCATGTTTTTTAGCCTTTCAGGTGTTCTGAGGATTAGCTGAGTTCAGTATCTCCTGAATTCTTCTCCTTTCTGGACCCTATCAGCACGCTAGTGCTCCCTCTCCAGATCAGATAAGCAACTGGGAATGTTCTGTCCATGCTCTCTTTTCCTTTGCTCTTTGTGTCAGGATTGCATCATTCATTGGCCCTACCCTAACTTTCATTGGCCCTTGTCTTCCTCAACAACTGCTAAAGAAGATCCCTACTTCCTTCTGCCAACTTTCTCCAGTACAATTGACCTTCTAACCAGAAAAATCCATACTCCTACTGAGTTCTTCCCTAAGCACTTTAGAGTTGAGGAAGAACAGGAAACCTTGGAGGAAGGGGTAGATCTGGACACACGCACACACAGATTATGAGCCAGACAGAGGTCCCTCCTTTACCACAGGAATGGAAATCCCTCATAACTATGTCACTGGGTGTAGAAGATACCAGTATGATGTTGCACTCTATATGATTTTATGAAAATATGCTAATGAGTGTGAATATAAGGTAACTGTAATATGTTTCATGCAAAAGGTCTCTTGTAAGGTATCATTACAAAGCTTATAATCTACTAAGCGTGGTCATTCTATTTGTATGAATGTACCGCTCTTGTATCTGAAACTAGAAATATGAAATATAATTCTGATGTCCTATTGTAATTATGGAAAGTCTGGGCCATTAATGGTGGGTTTGGAATCTTGATGGCTCCCATCAACTAGCACAATTGACTGTAGATGGCTCTGTTTACTTGAAAGTGTTCCTGTATACGTGTGTGCTGGCAAATGGGTAATGAAGTCTTACAGTGACATGTGATCATGTCACCTGAACTGGAATCCATCTTTAACCTGGTGCTTTTCCATTTAGAAGGAGGTGTGGGAACCCAGAGAGGGACAAAGGATTCCTGCCTTGTGCAAAAGATATATAAGGAGGTGGACTAGAACAAAGGGGGCTGCAGTCATGAGAAATCCCCTAGCTACCACTTGAGCTGGAACAAGGACTGTACCAGGGGAAAGGATTGGGCCCAGACTAGGAAGGCATCCAGTCTGTGAAAAAAGCTTATTGAAACATCTCTGAGGGTGAGATTTACGTGTATTCAGTTTTCTTACTGGATTAGGCTGAGACTTGCGTATTTTATTTTATTTTGCTTGGTAATTCACTTTGTTCCGTCTGTTATTACTTGGAACCACTTAAATCCTACTTTTTGTATTCAATAAAATCACTTCTTACTTATTAATTAGCCCAGAGTATGTATTAATATGGGGGGAGGGGGGCAAACAGCTGTGCATATCTCTCTATCAGTGTTATAGAGGGTGAACAATTTATGAGTTTACCCTGTATAAGCTTTATGTAGGGTAAAACGGATTTACTTGGGATTTGGACCCCATTGGGAGTTGAGTATCTGAGTGCTGGAGACAGGAGCACTTCTTAAGCTGTTTTCAGTTAAGCCTGCAGCTTGTGGGGGACATGGTTCAGACTTGGATCTGTGTTAGCAGCAGGCAAGTGTGGCTCAAACAAGGCAAGGCACTGAAGTCCCAAGCTGGCAGGGAAAACAGGCTCATAGGTAGTCTAGGCACATCAGGTGGCAGTCCTAAGGGGGTTTCTGTGACCTAACCTGTCACAACCAGTCTGAAGTAAAACAAGATGGTTGGCTTTGATGGACCTGCTTGGGAGAATTCCTGCTCCTTTGTGCATTTCTGCTTTTTGGGGGAACGTGGTCATGTGGGAGAAGCATTATGAAGACACTGACACTCTTTCTTGTCCTGTGTCTAACAGGATCTTAGCTATGTCCAAGATGAATGTCTTGGTCCTGACATTCACTTCCTGGATCACCTTCCCTACATGACACCTTAACTGCCTCTGACATTACCGATGGGCCAATCAATATGGCATTTTGTCACTGCTTGTCTTTCCTCTGTCCTTCATTTCCTTCCAAAGGCACTTCAAGGGTTCCAAGTAGGGTTGTCAAGTGATTAAAAAAAATTAATCGTGATTAATCACACAATTAAAAAAATTAATCGTGCGATTAATTGCGCTGTTAAACAATAATAGAATACCATTTATTTAAATGTTTTGTGATGTTTTCTACATTTTCAAATATATTGATTTCAATTACAACACAGAATACAAAATGTACAGTGCTCACTTTGTATTTATTTTTTATTACAAATATTTGCACTGTAAAAAAACAAAAGAAATAGTATTTTTCAATTCCCCCATTACAAGTACTGTAGTGCAGTCGCTTTATCATGAAAGTTGAACTTACAAATGTAGAATTATGTGCAAAACCCCCTGTCTTATTTTTGAATGCAATGTAAAACTTTAGAGCCTACAAGGCCACTCAGTCCTTCTTCTTGTTCAGCCAATCGCTCAGACAAACAAGTTTGTTTACATTTGCAGGAGATAATGCTGCCCACTTCTTGTTTACAATGTCAGTTGAAAGTGAGAACAGGCATTCGCATGACACTGTCATAGCCGGCGTCGCAAGATTGAAATGTGCCAGATGAGCTAAAGATTCATATGTCCCTTTATGCTTCAACCACCATTCCACAGGACATGCGTCCATGCTGATGATGGGTTCTGCTCTATAGCAATTCAAAACAGTGCTCACCAATACATGTTCATTTTCATCATCCGAGTCAGATGCCACCAGCAGAAGACAGATTTTCTTTTTTGGGTGATTAGGGTTCTGTAGTTTCCGCATCGGAGTGTTGCTCTTTTAAGACATTTGAAAGCATGCTCCACACCTCATCCGTCTCAGATTTTGGAAGGCACTTCAGATTCTTAAACCTTGGGTAGAGTGCTGGATCTATCCCTAGAAATCTCACATTGGTACCTTCTTTGTGTTTTGTCAAATCTGCAGTGAAAGTGTTCTTAAAATGAATATGTGGTGGGTCATTATCTGAGACTGCTATAACATGAAATATATGGCAGAATGTGGGTGAAACAGAGCAGGAGACATACAATTCTCCCCCAAGGAGTTCAGTCACAAAATTAATTAATGCATTATATTTTTAATGGGTGTCATCAGCATGGAAGTATGTCCTCTGGAATGGTGGCCAAAGCATGAAGGGGCATATGAATATTTAGCATATCTGGCACGTAAATACCTGGCAATGCCAGTTACAAAAGTCCCATGCGAATGCCTGTTCTCACTTTCTGGTGACACTGTAAATAAGAAGAGGGCAGCATTATCTTCTGCAAATGTAAACAAACTTGTTTGTCTTAGCGGTTGGCTGAATAAGAAGTGGGACTGAGTGGACTTGTAGGCTCTGAAGTTTTACATGGTTTTAGTTTTAAGTGCAGTTATGTAACCAAAAAAAAATATCTACATTTGTAAATTGCACTTTCACAATAAAGAGATTGCACTACAATACTTTTATGAGGTGAATTGGAAAATACTATTTCTTTTATCATTTTACAGTGCAAATATTTGTAATAAAAAATAATAATATAAAGTGAGCACTGTACACTTTGTATTCTATATTGTAATTTAAGTTAATATATTTGAAAATGTAGAAAAACATCCAAAAATATTTAATAAATTTCAATTGGGAGTCTATTGTCTAACAGTGCGATTAAAACTACGATTAATCGCGATTATTTTTTTTATTTAATGGCGTGAGTTAATTGCAATTAATTGATAGCCCCAATTCCCAGCCTTCATTTGATAAGCAGTATTGCCAACCTCAAGTGTTAAAATTGTGAGTCAGGCCCCCCAAAATCATCACGAGATTGGCTTAAAAATGATATTTTTTAAAAAAAGTTTTTTTATTTGCGTTTTGTTTTTGAGTCTTTTAGATGTACACATTTTCCATCTTTTCTCTTCAACCACAAGGGCTAGAAACTTGTTTTTTAAATAATCGCTGAAATTCTCAGAATCACCTTACTGCAGGAGCAGGGCACCCAGGAAAACACCAAGTATTGAGAGAAGTGGCAACACTGGTAAAAGAACATTTCTACACTCACAGCATACAGAAGGGGGATCATTCTTTCTCATTATCTAACAAACTCAGATGCCTGCTTTGTCTTTTTTCTAGGAGGAGGATTATATTAAATAATAATAATTATCTCAGTCTGAGTGGTTGGGTTGCCATCTCTGAGGTACAAAAAAACAGGACATCCAGGATGATCCCATGTCCGTAAAACTGAACAGCTGGTAGCGTGTACTGAGCACACTTACAAATGTCCCAGGACAGCCTCTTCAAAAAAGGGATGATCTTGGGAAAACCTAGACCGGTGGTCCCATCACTGAGCGTGGTGAAGCATTAGCCACATTGAAATGTGCAAAACCATGATATGGACTTCACCTAATACATGTATTAACTCAGGTAAAATAAATTAGACCTTAAACCATATTTGGAAGCAGCGTTTCACCATTGAAAGCCACAAGTGGCCATGGAGTTCCTCTGGGAACTTATGGCTTGTTACATCCATGTACTGCATAGGTTCTGTTGTAATGTGTGGGAAGAGGAGACATATGACAAGGAAAAATTGTTCACTGGTAATTGTGTTTGTCATAGTCATCCCTAATTTTCCTTTCCTCCCACATCCCCTTGGGGGCTCTCTCAGTTAGTGGTGTGTTTTGTTTGGCTTTCTTCCATATTTATTTGCTCTGCGGGATTCTATTTGGAGAAGAAAGTGGGTGGGCTGGTTCTTTTATATAGGCCGTGATTGACAGTTTTGTTGACTCCTTACTTCCAGGTGGGTGGAGCTATATCCCTTAATGTAATGTGATGGGGGTGGGAGAAGGGGACCACAATAAACACAATTATTGGTAAGTAATTTTCTCCTTGACTACATTTCTGGTGACTCTGTTTTATACTCTCTGTGCCAAAGCAGGTTTGCTGATGACAGTGTTTAAGAATATTTAATTCTTGGTATGAACTAGCTGGGTGTTTCTCTTAATGAGCTATCCCACTGCTATCACAACAACTTTAAATACCTTATGGCTAGCAAGGCAGAGACTGACACACAGGCAGATTTGTTTCTGCAAATAGCTGCTAGATTTACTTGCATCTTTCAGCTGCGTTGATATAAATACAGGTTGTCCTGTTGCTACTGTGGTGGCAAAGAAGAGCACTTATGAACTGTTGTTGTTCTGCTTATCTTGTCTCTTAGGAAAAGGAAAAGCTGTATGTAGAGCTGAAGCACATCTTGGCCCGGCAGCCTGGGCCCGAAGCAGCAGAACAGTTGCAGCTCTACCGACACACACTCCGAGAGAAGACCAAGCAACTGAAAGTAAGAGATGCCCTTCATGGGATTAATCAGAAAGGAAGTCCATCTGAAGGGCTGCTATGCTTGTAGGACTATATCAGTGCTTTGCACAGGGAAGTCTGTCTTCCCAAGGAGTCTTTTGGTGCCGAGAAACTGAGCCTCAATCTCTGGGTAGGGGGGGCAAGAAGTTAAAAATGTTTCACTGTCAGGGGGTTTTCAGAATACTGTAATTCTTCACAGTGCTTTCACGGCTTTTGTGCAGCCTGGACAATAATACTGGAGTGCAGTAAGGTGGATAGCAAGTGAGAAAAGATAAGAAAGAATGTCAGGGAAAATGGAACAAACTCTTTAAAATAGGACACTTCCTAAACTATAGCTGTGTATCAAAAGACACCTCGTTTTCCTGTGATAGCCAGTATAGTTACTTGGCTATACAGTTATTTAGCAGTTCAGCCGTTTCCTCTCAGCTTTTTATGCATCCATATTCCACACTAAGCTGTGATGCCAAAGACCTTTTAACTGTGAGGAATGGGCATAGTTTTCTTCATTTGCGAGTCTTGTCTTGTCCTAAACAAATATTTCTGATGTTTGTCATAAAAGGATAATTCAACATTTCCCTATATTCTCTGTGAAACACTGGCCTAATAGTCACAGATCTGCCCACCTCAGTGCCAAAAAGACATCAGGATGAAGAAAGGAGTTCAGAGGGGAATAGCAATAATGGAAAAAGGCTGAAAATTTTGATTTACTAGGAAAGATTAAAATAACTGGGTATACTCAGCTTGATTAGTCAATAGATACAAGTCTAAGAGAATAAGTAGGACCCACTATATCGAGAGTCAAAGATGAAGAATTGCTATAAAATGTCTCTACAAGCAAAGACTGGCCCATCAGTTGAGAAGCATCCTTTCTAAGAATCGTCTGAAACCTAACCATTTCCATTAGCCGTTGAGGGCAGATCAATAAGTAGATCCTCCATTTCATCCAAATAAATCTGTGAAAGAACACCTTGTATTTCAGTCCAGGAATAACTTGCTGTGTAAATATTACTAACTCAACAGGTTTACTTGGACAAGCTATAGGGCCTGTTTATTGGTCTGCCCTCAGAGGCTAATGGAAACAGTTTCAATTTCTCAAATTGACTTTTTTCATAGATTTCATAGATTTTTAAGGCCAGAAGAGACCATTGGATCATCTAGTCTGACTTCCTGTCTAGCACAGGGCAGAGAATTTCATCCAGTTATCCCTGTATTGAGCTCAGTAACCTATGTCTCACTAAAGCTTATCTTCCAGAAAGGGATCCTGTCTTGATTTGAAGACTTGAACAGATGCAGAATCCACCACTTCCCTTGGTTTTGTTCCAATGGTGTTTTGGTTCTGAGGTGGACAGAACTGTACATGTTATTGTAGGTACATTGACGAGCACTTACATGACATTTCTCCAATCTACAATACAGTGTTGTGTAATGCCAGTGCTACCTGTTAACTGTGCTTTCTGTGTGAAAGTCCATAATAATATTCATAGCCTCCCTCCTGGGGAAAACAAATGGAGGTGGTTTTACTAATGTGTAAGCTTCCTAAGCATTCTGAGAATAGAATTTAGTAATATTATGTTTATTTGTTTCATTAAACGAAGAAGAAATGAAAGTGGAATTAGAATATTAATGTACAGCATATTACATGTAAACGCTCATCCACATGGACATTTTTAGATACTATAGATACATGAGGCTTAATTTCATTTTTTCTTAAATGAGTGAGATCGTCTAATAAGTGAGTCAAAACCATTTTCACACTCCTTTTAACATGCTAGTGGAAACTGTTCCTAAATCCTTGTTCATAGAATCATAGAATCATAGAATCATAGAATATCAGAGTTGGAAGGGACCTCAAGAGGTCATCTAGTCCAACCCCCTGCTCAAAGCAGGACCAATTCCCAGCTAAATCATCCCAGCCAGGGCTTTGTCAAGCCGGGCCTTAAAAACCTCCAAGGAAGGAGACTCCACCACCTCCCTAGGTAACGCATTCCAGTGTTTCACCACCCTCCTAGTGAAATAGTTTTTCCTGATATCCAACCTGGACCTCCCCCACTGCAACTTGAGACCATTGCTCCTTGTTCTGTCGTCTGCCACCACTGAGAACAGCCGAGCTCCATCCTCTTTGGAACACCCCTTCAGGTAGTTGAAGGCTGCTATCAAATCCCCCCTCATTCTTCTCTTCTGGAGACTAAACAATCCCAGTTCCCTCAGCCTCTCCTCATAAGTCATGTGCTCCAGACCCCTAATCATTTTTGTTGCCCTCCGCTGGACTCTTTCCAATTTTTCCACATCCTTCTTGTAGTGTGGGGCCCAAAACTGGACACAGTATTCCAGATGAGGCCTCACCAATGTCGAATAAAGGGGAACGATCACGTCCCTCGATCTGCTGGCAATGCCCCTACTTATACAGCCCAAAATGCTGTTAGCCTTCTTGGCAACAAGAGCACACTGTTGACTCATATCCAGCTTCTCGTCCACTGTGACCCCTAGGTCCTTTTCTGCAGAACTGCTACCTAGCCATTCGGTCCCTAGTCTGTAGCAGTGCATGGGATTCTTCCGTCCTAAGTGCAGGACTCTGCACTTGTCCTTGTTGAACCTCATCAGGTTTTTTTCGGCCCAATCTTCTAATTTGTCTAGGTCCCTCTGTATCCGATCCCTACCCTCTAGTGTATCTACCACGCCTCCTAGTTTAGTGTCATCTGCAAACTTGCTGAGAGTGCAGTCCACACCATCCTCCAGATCATTAATAAAGATATTAAACAAAACCGGCCCCAGTACCGACCCTTGGGGCACTCTGCTTGAAACCGGCTGCCAACTAGACATGGAGCCATTGATCACTACCCGTTGAGCCCGACGATCTAGCCAGCTTTCTATCCACCTTACAGTCCATTCATCCAGCCCATATTTCTTTAACTTGGCGGCAAGAATACTGTGGGAGACCGTATCAAAAGCTTTGCTAAAGTCAAGGAATAACACATCCACTGCTTTCCCCTCATCCACAGAGCCAGTTATCTCATCATAGAAGGCAATTAGGTTAGTCAGGCACGACTTCCCCTTCATGAATCCATGCTGACTGTTCCTGATCACTTTCCTCTCCTCTAAATGTTTCATAATTGATTCCTTGAGGACCTGCTCCATGATTTTTCCAGGGACTGAGGTGAGGCTGACTGGCCTGTAGTTCCCCGGATCCTCCTTCTTCCCTTTTTTAAAGATGGGCACTACATTAGCCTTTTTCCAGTCATCTGGGACCTCCCCCGATAGCCATGAGTTTTCGAAAATAATGGCTAATGGCTCTGCAATCTCACCCGCCAACTCCTTTAGCACCCTCGGATGCAGCGCATCCGGCCCCATGGACTTGTGCACGTCCAGTTTTTCTAAATAGTCCCGAACCACTTCTTTCTCCACAGAGGGTTGGTCACCTTCTCCCCATGCTGTACTGCCCAGTGCAGCAGTCTGGGAGCTGACCTTGTTCGTGAAGACAGAGGCAAAAAAATCATTGAGTACATTAGCTTTTTCCACATCCTCGGTCACTAGGTTGCCTCCCTCATTCAGTAAGGGGCCCACACTTTCCTTGATTTTCTTCTTGTTGCTAACATACCTGAAGAAACCCTTCTTGTTACTCTTAACATCTCTTACTAACTGCAACTCCAAGTGTGATTTGGCCTTCCTGATTTCACTCCTGCACGCCTGAGCAATATTTTTATACTCCTCCCTGGTCATTTGTCCAATCTTCCACTTCTTGTAAGCTTCTTTTTTGCGTTTAAGATCAGCAAGGATTTCACTGTTTAGCCAAGCTGGTCGCCTGCCATATTTACTATTCTTTCTACACATCAGGATGGTTTGTTCCTGCAACCTCAATAAGGATTCTTTAAAATACAGCCAGCTCTCCTGGACCCCTTTGCCCTTCATGTTATTCTCCCAGGGGATCCTGCCCATCTGTTCCCTGAGGGAGTCAAAGTCTGCTTTTCTGAAGTCCAGGGTCCGTATTCTGCTGCTCTCCTTTCTTCCTTGTGTCAGGATCCTGAACTCGACCATCTCATGGTCACTGCCTCCCAGGTTCCCATCCACTTTTGCTTCCCCTACTAGTTCTTCTCTGTTTGTGAGTAGCAGGTCAAGAAAAGCTTTGCCCCAGTTGGTTCCTCCAGCACTTGCACCAGGAAATTGTCCCCTACACTATCCAAAAATTTCCTGGATTGCCTGTGCACCGCTGTATTGCTCTCCCAGCAGATATCAGGGTGATTAAAGTCTCCCATGAGAACCAGGGCCTGCGATCTAGCAACTTCTGCTAGTTGCCAGAAGAAAGCCTCGTCAAAGTGCATTACGTGTACCTTAGTCTCACGTCTTATTACAGGGCTGACAAGAGTAATCTATCTTAACCCTTGTCACTAGAAATCAGGATTTCCTGATTCTGAAGAGCTGCCTCATGGAAAACTTTTTGAAGGTGTGATAATGAGAAGCAATTCTATTTATATGTAATGTAGGGCTCTTCCCTTGTTCCCGTGGTCGCCTTTGTTTAACCTGGCTGCACCAGATCATTAATAACCCTGTGGAACTCTTAGATGCCTGGAATAAAGCTGTACAGAGCGCTCACGGACACTCGGCGCTATGGTCCTCTGCTGTCGAAGCGTACTGTGGTTGTTATTATTGTAAGGATTAGCCCCCACTTAAGACAAAAGGAGTATGTGAACACTTTTGCTGAGTGTTGTTTTGGGTAGGGGTGTGTCCGTGTATGTGTGTGTGAAGAACAATCAAACAACTGGGAGAGACTGAGGACAGAAAGTGAGCGAGGCAGAGGCAAAAAACAAGAAAGCCAAGCAGTAGCCAATGAGCACAGGGTGACCCTGGAAAAAACGAGAGAGAGAATGTTTGGGTCTGCCGACTGAGGAGGCTTGGGGTTATAAGTAAGGCAAATATTTGGTCACTGTTATTTTTAGTAAAAGTCACAGACAGGTCACGGGCAATAAATAAAAATTCATGGAGCCTGTGACCTGTCCGTGACTTACTAAAAATAACGGGACAGGGCTAAATAGGGGGAGGAATGGAGTCCGATGGGTGAGGTGGGGACTGACAGGCCAAGACCCCCGGCTCTAGCGGCCGCAGCAGGGGGCGCAGCCAAGAGGGGGCACATGGTCCAGGGATGCTGTGGGGCAGGGGCGCACAGCCCCCGATGCAGCTCCCACCATGGGGCTGGGGCGTGTGACCCCGGCTGCAGCTCCCAGCAGAAAACGTGGGGCTGGGGCACACAGCCAGGCTGCAGTTCCCCCACCCCTTGCAAACCACAGGGCAGGGGCTGCGGGTCCTGATTCCAGCTCTCCAGTTTGCAGTTGTAAGCTGTTGCAGAAGGGCAACCGCCAGCCCCCACTTTAGCTGCTGACAGCTAAACGTGGAAGAAGTCACAGAGGTCCGGTAAAGTCACGGAATCCATGACTGCTGTGACCTCCATGACTAAATCGTAGCCTTAGTTATAAGCTAAACAACTGCTCCTATTGTTCTTGGTTCCTCCTGCATTTGGAGAAGCAGGAAGTTATATGTTTCTTGTAAATAAACAAAGTTGCATCATAGAAAATACCTGACTCTCTCCAAACTTTGACTAGTCTCAATATTCTTCTTCCTGCAGCAGGAAAGTGCATTTGGCATGACCCTATTTCCAAATTAATTGATTTATATGGGATCAGGATCATGCCAATAATTGTATTGCATGATGCCATATTGCTTATGTGGAGTTAATTATATTCTATAATACAGTGGGCCCTCTTGAACAAAAATGCAATATTAAAGTTCCTATTCGCTTGTGATGAGGCAGGTCTTGTAATGTCTGCATGAAACAGGTATTTATGAATGTCTTGAAAGGGTGCACAACAGAAGGACATTAATGCTAGTAGAAGAGGATGACTTTTCAACTGTCTAAAATCGTCCTTCAGTTAGAAACATTAATGACGTAATGGTATAGGCAGATGGCAGAAAGATTCCAGAGTAACATTTGCTCTACTCCCTGGAAGTCTAGACCCCGGCCAGCTCTCTCCTGATTAGTAAAGATAGAAAGCACAACTCTAGCTGCAAGCATTGAAAGGCATTTTGAAATGTCCGGCTCACATTATATCCCTCAGCTCTCCCTCATTAAACTGGACAACTTTCATTTTAAGAGCCACAGTTTTCTCCAACCCCCACAAATATGCCTTTGCCTTACTTTCACTGCTGTAAATTATTTACATCAGAAATGAATAATCAAGACACTGAAATGCTAGGAAAATATAACTTTTGGTAAAGAGGTGGATCCTATGCCATTTTAAAACTCCCTGCTTAATTATTTGTCTGTGCTCCTTGTTTTGGGTCTTTGATTCACATTTGGGTCCAGGAAGGTAGAGAACTACAGTAAATGTTGTTAGTGTCACTCAAAAGATGCTTGGTGAGGTATGCGGTGTAGCTTTAACTCTGTAAACTGCCTTCAGGTGGGCAGAGATTTTATCTGATAGGGGAAAAGGGAGTGTGTGACAGACGTAACCTGTGAAGCTCACTTTTTGCTTTTGGTTGGTTAGGTTTTGTCTTCAGAACTGAACATGTATGAGTCACAGAGTCAAGAGTACAAGTATGAAATAGAGAGACTGGGCAATGAACTCCTGAATGTGAAGAAGAAATACCTAACCCAGAAACGCAAGGAACAGCAGACCAAGTAAGGAATAATGTTAATTCTCGAAATCCGTCTCTCCAGCTAACCCTCATCCTTAGGCACAGCACACCTCAGTTGCATCTGAGTGCCTTACAAAGATATAAACGCAGAAAAGTTTGGGTACTCTGAATTCTTCCCTCTTCTCCTTGAGCAGGTCTAGAAGTTTTTAAAAAAAATCTGTAAATGTTTTTCTTTCTCATGTTCCTCTTCCTCCCTTTCTTTTCTCCCATCTCCTCATTTGGCTTCCAACTTCCTCTTCCTTTCTCTGTCCCGTTCTTCCATTCTCTAGTCTCCTTTTTATGGCAACACTTATAGTATATTTGCTGCTTCAGGGATGGATGTTACTGTGTGAATGCTATTACGTTAGGACGGGATTCGTAATCACGGGTCAGGCACTAAGAAAGCACTGTCCCCCCACTAACACAACTGAACAATTCCATGGTTCACAAAGATCACCTGTCATAATTGTGGTGACTTCTGAGAGAGCCTAGGGCCATCCTACAGAGCTATCTGGAGATCACTGCAAGGCCTGTGAATTTGATCTGATATTGGGAAGGGAGCAAACTGTATTGAGTGGAGCATTGGGGTGATATGTTTGCTTTGATCTGAATCTCTCAGCAGATGCAAAGCAGCATGTTACACCAGCTGGAGCTATTTTTAAGGCGGTCATGTTAATTCCTATGTTACCCATACAATCTAGGGCACCCTACTTATACCTACTGAGGGCTTGAGGTGTAACCCGGTCAATTTAGGCACCATCACCCTCTCCCTACCGAGGGCTTGGAGTGTAAGACACCTGCTCTTTCCCACGGGGCTCCAGGAGAAACTTGGTCGATTTACGAACCTGCCCTCTCCCACGGGGCTCCGGGTTCTACGGATCTGTGTGACCTTTTCCCAGTGAACGAGCCTTACACAGCTGTGCTTTAAACATCTATGTAGTAGCAACACACACAGAATATGTATAACGAGCAAATCTCTTGTGCTCACCCCTCCCAATACACAGAGAAATTTCTCCCGATGGCCAGTCAGGATCCACTCATCTGGGGGTTCCTGGCAGTGCCTCTGCATGTCACGGTCGTGCAGAGGGATCAGAGTTCCAGCAGCTTGATGTTGAACTGCGGTCCGGAAATGGTTCCCAAAGAGCATTGTTTTTCAATTTCATTATATAGTTAAAATGAGCTACTCCCTACAACCTATCACATTATCCCACACTCCTAGATAACAAAAATTGTAACCAATTACACACTGGCACCTGTGTGTCCTCCTTCCTGCCCAAGTTTTTTACATTGGTATCTTTCATGCCTAAATTGTAACTTAGTTGTCACCTCCTCTGTTTATGCAGATGGTCAGCATAAAAACACTGGTCACAGCTTATTTTACCATTTATTGAGTCTCTTTCTGTATCCTCTCTAATTTCCCAGTGCCTGGGTGTCTCTACCTTACAACCTTGGTGGTTATAATTCTCATTAGGGACATTCTTGAGGTGGGGGTGCTTTATCAGCAGCAGAACATTTTTTTTTTCCAATTTTAGTGATGAACTCCTTGAGTTTCACCCAAGGCTGGTTTAATATACTGTGTATGTGTGTGTGGGGGGGGGAAAGACTGATCAGGTCTCAGGCCTGCACCTAGGCAGGGTCATTGCTAGGGTTACCATACGTCCTCTTTTTCCCGGACATGTCCAGCTTTTCGGCACTCAAACCCCCGTCCGGGGGGAATTGCCAAAAAGCCGAACATGTCCGGGAAAATGGCAGCTCTGCTCCTCCCCGACTCTTCGGCTCTGTTTAAGAGCCGGGCTGCCCGAGCGCTATCGGCTTCGGGCAGCCCCATGCCTCCAGACCCTGCACTGCCGGAGCCCGGGAGGGGAAGTGCCCGGCCGGCGGCTGGGGTCCGGAGGCAAGGGGGCTGGCCGAAGCCGGTAGCGCTCGGGCAGCCTGGCTCTTAAACAGAGCCAAAGAGTCGGGGAGGAGCAGAGCCGCCGCGCCGGGAGGCTCTGCTCCTCTTCGGCTCTGTTTAAGAGCCGGGCTGCCCGAGAGCTACCAGCTTCGGGCAGCCCCCGTGCCTCCAGACCCTACGCCCCCAGCCGGGCACTTCTCCGCCCGGGCTCCGGCGGCGCAGGGTCCGGAGGCACGGGGGCTGCCGGAAGACGGTAGCGCTCGGGCAGCCCGGCTCTTAAACAGAGCCGAAGAGGAGCAGAGCCTCCAGCTGCGGCTCTGCTCCTCTTCGGCTCTGTGTAACTGACACAGTGTCAGTTACACAGAGCCACCGCGCTGGGAGGCTCTGCTCCTCTTCGGCTCTGTTTAAGAGCCGGGCTGCCCGAGCGCTACCGGCTCCGTGCTTCCGGACCCTGCGCTGCCGGAACCCGGGAGGGGAAGTGCCCGGCTGGGGGCGCAGGGTCCGGAGGCATAGGGGCTGCCCAAAGCCCGAGCGCTACCGGCTTCACGGTTTGCTGGGCAGCCTCCAGACCCTGCGCCCCCGGCTGGGCACTTCCCCTCCCGGGCTCCAGCTGCGCTGGGGAAGCGCCGGCTGGGGGCGCAGGGTCTGGGGGCTGCCCGGCAAACCCTGAAGCCGGTAGCACTGGGGCAGCCCTTTCCCCCTGGCTGGGAGTGGAAGGGAGGAGGGGGCGGAGTTAGGGTGGGGAAGGGGTGGGGTTGGGGTGGGGCTAGGGGTGGGGAAATGGGTGGGGCCAGGGCCCGTGGAGGGTTCTCTTTTTTTATTTTTGAGATATGGTAACCCTAGTCATTGCAATCCTGGGAGCCATGCATGTCTGAATCAGTGTGCCCAGATCTGCATCCACCAGGATGGGGTGGACCTCCTAGCCTGCTATAGATGAGAAAAAACATTCATTACTGCTAAGGGCCTTGAGACTGTAAACTATCCTTATCATTGGTGCGAGGACATACTTGGTTGAGGGTGATGTAGTGGTGTGTACCACTTCTTCTAAGTGTATCTCCTCACTTACTAACATCACTTTGGTCATAGCTGGGTTGAGCTTCAGCCAGCTGCCATGGCCCATGGTCAGGAGACTTGTAGCGGGGTGAATGCCCGCTCCAGCTCTGAAGGGATTGGAAAAGCCCTGCAGAGGGCTGGGGCTGTGTAAAGGGGCAAACCCCGGCTGACTGGGGAAGTGGCTGCAGCTGGGGCCATGCCCCAAACTGAGCCACTCAGCCTTATAAGAAGGCCAGGGTAATCAGAGCAGAGGAGTCTCCCTCTGAGAGGAGGCCGAGGCTGAGGCTGAGGCTTGGCTGCAGGGAGCTCACCTGGGGACCTAGGGTAAGGCAGGGCTGGGAAAAGGCCTTGGGGGCTGGGAAGCCCTAGGCCAGCAACTCCCTAGGCTGCAGGGCCTGGTCCTAGGCTATATAGGTATTGGGGTTGCAGAGGGGAAGCCTGAGGGTGGGTAAAGGCAGCCAGTCCAAACCCCTTGATGCCTGTGATGATTGGCCGATAGACTGCAGTCTGCCCCTCTACAGTCACAGAGCACAGTTGTGTATTCAAACAGTCTGCTTTCAATTTTCAGAAGTGACTAATGTTTTTTGGGTGTTCCACTTGGGATGCCTTAAAGGGGCCTAATTTGCAGGGGCTGGGTGCTTGGCACGGTCTGAAAATCAGGCTCCATTATGGTGCCTCAAGTTGAACCCAAAATCACTAGTCATATTTGGAAATGCAGATATTTTCCCCAAGGAGAGGTTTCTAGGGGATGATGTCATTTTGCAGCTGGATGGTTTGATTTGCAGTAGTGTGGGTGTGTGTGGTGTGTGTGTTTTTTTTTTTTTTTTTTTGCATGAACCAGTTTCCCTTCCATGCATTTTCTCCCCCAGCCTGTCCCCTCTGACACTCCAAACTCTATTTTTCCATTTTCATTGACTGTGATTCAAAGCTACCTGCATTTGTCTTTGCCTTAACTGTATTTTAGAGAGCAAGCAGTACTGATGGTGGAATTAGCAAAATAGTCAGTGATAACAAGTGACCTTTGTTCATCTGCAAATTGTATAAGGCTGCCTTGATGTTGGAATTATCAACAATTGTTCACCGCTAATGGCCTTCCTGGAGTTTCAGGATCAATACACGAGGCTCCCATAATGTCTAACAATCCATTTCCAACAGTTAAGTGTCCTCTTGAAAACACTTCTAATGTTTACAGTTTGGACCTTGGTTTCACATTTGCTTTTGTGCATTAGAGAAGAAATACGCTCCTGTTTTGCTGTATGTCTGTAGCTAGAATTGATGTCCTGTTAGAATTATATTGAGAATCACATTACTCAGGACATGACTTTTTTTTTACCTTGCAAGGGACGGTTATGTTTGAATCTGTCAGTATCACACAGTGATAAAGAGGTTCCTGTTGCTGGTCAGTTTATGCCAGTTCCATCATTCTGTTTAAAAGTTAAGGATTAAATTCTGCCTGTAGTTCAACTCAGCAGGCCATCTCTCCCTGGCAGCCCCCTGCAAGGGCTAGGCACAATGGCCATCCTTTTGGCTGTTTGTTCCCTGCTAGCTACACCCTATGTATGTTCTGGGAATTCATCCAAGTGCCAATGCTGAGATTTGTCCAGGACAGCAGCGATTTATGTCCCGTGTTTCCCCCCCCCCCCCACACCCCTGTTTCAGAGGCTGGACAGTATTGTTTTGGTTCCCAGCCCTGACTCACACGCCTCCTCTGGGAGATCGCTAGAGCTGAGTGAAATTCTTTTGGTGAATAGTTTATTTGCCCAAAAAATGCAGTTTCAGGTTGACTGGAACTATTTGATATTGATCCCTGTTCCAATGACTTATTTATAAAAAGTAGGAAAGCTTCAACAGAAGAGACTGAGACCCCATAACTCAGTTGTTAGGGTGACCTGCAAAACCCAAGTCCAAATTCCTTCTCCAGATCAGCTAGAGGCAGGAATGGAATTTCGGGCTTCCACATACTAGAAGAGTGCCCTAGCCACCACTGCTCCTCTGCCTTCATTTGACCCAACTTTAAATTTTGCTGACATTTCATATTCAGTGCAACCCAAAATTAAGCCTTTTTTTTACTAGATTGTTGTAACAGTGGCAAACGGCGACAGCGTGTCTGCTCTACTTGTGGCTGCCTTTGCTGATAAAAAGAGAATCCCGTTGGTGCAACAGCATTGGCAGCATTACTGACTACGCTGGTATGCGGCTGAGTTAATGCTCCTCGATAGCACCATATAAAGGGGTAATCTAAAGGCCTTTATTGATTTGCACCAGACTGCCCTCTTTTGTGATTTAAAGTCTTGCTTCTTGAAGTGATGCAGCTTCCCATGGCTGTAATGATTGATGGATTTGCACAGGACCTTAGCTTTGGATTTGGCTTCAAGCTGGAAATCTTTAGTCCTCTCTTTCTGTTCCCTGGCCCTCCCTGACAGAATCACCAGCTCCCTCTGACATTCTTTCTTCCTCCCTGTTCTCCCCTACCACTATTTGTTGCTTTTCTTCTCCATTACCTCTGCTGGTTACTCAAACACCTTGGTATTGGTTTGATCTCCGAGGATTGGTATGGGATATGGAGCCTTTAATTGCCTCTAGGTCGCTAGCTTGAATCCAGATCAGAGACCTGATCCATTAGCCCTTTCCTGTGTGAATAGCTGCATTGACTACAGGCAGTAACCAGAAAGTCATTATCACCTGACAGCTTGGACAATGATGCTGATTGAAACAGTACCTGGTGCACAAGAATCAGCTACACTGCAGTTGGCACCCTTGCTGACAGCCTCAGTGAGGGCCCACAGTTTGAAAGGACATGGAGCTGGGCCAACCTTCTCACTCCAGGGTGGAAATACCTGTCACGATGGGGCACCTCAGGCCCCAGGGCTGTCAGCCTGGCACCTTTCCCTCAGCACTACATTGACTTTGTTAAAAACATTTACAAGTTATTTCTGTGCATCTAACCCAACCTGTGGTTAATCACATGCTTCCACACAAATGACACCTGTCTCTGAATCCTTGAGGTGTATCTCAGAAAATTGAAAATGCTGCCCCTTTATATTTATTCTACTCTGGATACCTGCGCCCCTCTCCCTCCCCGAGACCTATTGAAGAGTGAACATCTAAACATTGCTCCGGTCTCTTAAGGCCACCACATTCACGCTCTGGATCCTCAGATGGAGCAAGTGCCTGAGGCTATAGATGCCCCACAGATCTAGTGTTTGGTTTTCTGCAAATACAACAGGCTGGGTAATTATAACTGGAACTTTGTTAAAATTTGAAGACAGATGCGGGGGGAGGGATAGCTCAGTGGTTTGAGCATTGGCCTGCTAAACCCAGGGTTGTGAGTTCAATCCTTGAGGGGGCCACTTAGGGATCTGGGGCAAAATCAGTACTTGGTCCTGCTAGTGAAGGCAGGGGGCTGGACTCAATGACCTTGCAAGGTCCCTTCCAGTTCTAGGAGATGGGATAGCTCCATTAATTTAATTTAAAATAACACTATTTGTTCATTAAAATTCAACAAAGGAAAAATATCTCCCCATCCTGCCTTTGATGAATCTAGCTGTTTGTTTGAAAACAAATGAGGAGTTGGTAGAACAGGGCGATGATTAGAAACCCAAAGTCACAAAGCTCACGCTTATTCTAGTTCTAATGAGATGCTCTGACCGACTTTGGGCGGCTAACATTAGAACTCATTTAGTTCTAATTTTTAATAATTCTGAAAAGCATCAGTAGTCGCTTAATTAGATCCAAACAGACACCTAGTCTTGGCTGTTTAGCCTAACAGGCTTTAATCAACATATTTTTAATGATCGCTTGGTACAGTGGTTGCATCACAGACACTTTGGAGGACACAGACTTGCTTAGTTTGAAAACACTGTTGCATAGTTAAAGTGAAACATTTTTTTCCTTTTCCCTCTGTTTCCTCTAAAGGGATAAGGAGCGAGTGTTGGCTAACATGGAGCAGGAGTATCCAACGCAGAGAATGGACGTTCCTCGTTTCACTGGGGGAGGCTTTGCTCTCACCAAGCAGCCGCCCAAGGTTATGGCCTAAACTGGAGTCATCTCATCATGTCCCACTTTTCCTGCTGAACTAAATCCGTTCTTGGGTGTTTCAGAGAATGGTTTTAGAGTAACTCATATCAAATATTCTCTTTGCTATCACTGCATTGTTATCATAAAAGAAGCTTATTCTAGAGCGGCCAGTACTGTAATTTACACACTCTGGGCTAAATTCCACCCTTGATGGCACCAGCATTACCACATGTCCATGGAGCTGCACAGCTGGGACATGTGCTGATATTTCTTCCTTATTACTGTGACTTTTTATTTAGAATTGTAACACCCAAAATACTTCAATATGCACAACTATATACCCTATATCTACCTCCACCCCATACACATTCTGTTTATCCATCAATTTAAATCTACTAATAGGAAGGAGAAAAACAGAAAAGAAGGAAAAAGGAATAACAAGAAGCTCCATGGCCTATTTTAAGCAAATACAGAGTTGACAACTCTTTGTCAGATGTTCACATGATGCAGTTTTTTGTGCGTGAGTAATAACGTTTGGTTTATTCAATATTTGCTACAGCCGTTATTAAGATCAAGGGAGTTTCTGGCCACAGTACACCTACCCACTGTCCATTGTTAAGGGATGCAATTCTGCATACGGGATGTGGATACTAAGTGACATAATTATGTCTGTTCAAATAGGCAGTCTGTCTACTCTGTCTGGAACCTACTATCCTCTATAAATTTTCTTGTGAATCTGAACTCAAAACATGGCAAACTTTGCACTTTATTTTCTATTAAGAGAAAGATCCTGGAACATTTTTGTAACTTTAAAAAATTGTTTTTGCAATGCAGCGTGAGCCCTCCAATCTTTTCGGCCAAAAGAGATTTAATTACCAAGTGATATGACAAAATCACTGCAAGAGGAGCTGAAGTAGAGAAATTCTCAAGCTATAAAATAAAATGTTTTGAAACTGATTTCTATATGGAATGCTCTCTCTTTGGACTAGTTTTTCATCCCTGAGGAGAGATGCTGATAAATATTTAATACAAAAAAAACCCTTTGCAGAGATTTTGATCTTTGCTTTGGTGGAATACATAATTAAATATTGAAGCTACTGTGGGAAACTTTTAATGGAAGTGTTTAATTCAGGGGACTCAAGTTAAATACAACAGGGAATCTACTTGTCTGGTACATCAGACTAGAACACCGAGTCATCAGATCTATTGTATTTTTTTTTCTCTGTCAAGTATATTTGCACCACAGTATCATTTTAGAGGAGTCTTATTGTCTGAATCTTGTGGTGTGTGTGTGTGACATTTCAGTATAACCACAATAATCCAATCACAGTAAAGTCAAGATGGCTGACCTGGATAGATGAGTATGAAGACATCCCAAATAGGTCTAGGCCATTCTTTAGAAAGGAGCTGAATTTCCAGTAGTTACTATAAAGCCAGATTCTTTCCCCGTTTACTCAGACTGAGTAGTAATGTACTCTGGGAGTAGTCGTATTGAAATAAATTAAACTATTCCCAGAGTAAACCATTACTTCATATGGGTAACAATGGAAAATTGGGCTCAGAGAACCCTAGAAGCCCAGCCCATTATGCATAAGTCATTTGTTTATTACTCCATATCTTAACTGTACAATATAGGGGCCAAATTCAAAGTTCATTCAAATCAGTGGCTGTCTTTCCATTAATTCAGATTAGGATCTAGGAGAGAGTGTGACCTAATGGTTAAGGCAGGGGGCACGGAATGGGGGTGTAGGCACCAGGCTGATTCTCTGCTCTGCTTCTTTCTGCTTGTGACCTTGGGCAAATCCCTAACAGACAGATTCTTCCACCATTACTTGCACTGTGTAGTATCTAGTATCAAAATAAAGGGGACTACGAATGGAATAAGGTACTATTCAGTGAGGAAGGAAGGCAGAATCTGACCTTAAATATCTCACTGTCTGTTTACCTATCTGTAAAATGGGTATAATAATACTTGAGTGGAGAGTTAGGAGGATTCATTCATTCATGTTTGAAACGCACTTTAAGGTACTTAGATGAAGAGCACTATAGGAATGCAAAGTACTATGTATGATTTGTGACAGCAAGTATGCTTTCTACTCCGAAGGGATGAGTAATAGGTCTGAGCCCACTTGCCAAGTGCAGCAGATAGCAATAAAATTCTAGGAGACTAAGGTTAGGCACCCGAAGTTTGAATACATTGGCCACTAGCCCTGCCCCAGCTCATTGCATTAACTAGAGTTACCATACGTCTGGTTTTTCCCGGACATGTCCGGCTTTTCGGCAATCAAACCCCCGTCCGGGGGGAATTGCCAAAAAGCTGAACATCTCCGGGAAAAATACCGGCCGGGCACTTCCCCTCCCGCGGCTGCTCTGCTCCTCCCCGGACTCAGACTTCAGCTCTGTTTAAGAGCCACGCTGCCCGAGCCAGCGCTACCGGCTTCGGGCAGCCCCCGTGCCTCCGGACCCTGCGCCGCTGGAGCAGAGCAGCTGGAGCCGGGGAGGAGAAGTGCCCAGCCGGCGGCTCGGGGTCCGGAGGCAAGGGGGGCTGCCCGAAGCCGGTAGCGCTGGCTCGGGCAGCTTGGCTCTTAAACAGAGCTGAAGTCTGAGTCCGGGGAGGAGAAGTGCCCGGCTGGGGGCGCAGGGTCCGGAGGCATAGGGGCTGCCCGAAGCCCGAGTGCTACGGGCTTCATGGTTTGCCAGGCAGCCTCCAGACCCTGCGCCCCCCGGCTGGGCGCTTCCCCTCTCGGGCTCCAGCTGTGCTGGGGAAGCGTCGGCCGGGGGAGCAGGGTCCGGAGGCTGCCCGGCAAACCGTAAAGCCGGTAGCGCTCAGGCAGCCCTTTTCGCGTGGCTGGGAGGGAGGAGGGGGAGTTAGGGCGGGGACTTTGGGGAGGGGCAGGCAAAGGGCAGAGTTGGGGCAGGTCCAGGGTGGGAAAGGGGTGGGGCTAGGGCCTGTGGAGTGTCCTCTTTTTTTATTTTTTAAATATGGTAACCCTACATTAACTTACCGCTTTTAGGAGAACTAAACTTGCTTGGGAATTTGAAAAATTAAGAATTGTTGCTAATAACTTTTATCATTGCCAGGAATGAAGCAACTACAGCCCGCCTAATTTACAGCCTCAGAGTCCTGAAACCTTATGTAGGTTCAGGCATTAAAATTGACTAAAGCACACCAGAAACCGAACAAACCCCCCGAGACTATAAAAGCCAAAGAACTTGAAAATCATTGTCACTGTCTGTGAATCTGCATGGTGCCGAGGTGCTTTTAATGCTCGGAGATTTGACTTACACAGCAGGAAACGACAGAACTTTAATGGTAGCATCATTTGTTCACTTAGCCCTGCGTTGTAGGCGGCATTTCTGAAGTGCTCATTTAGGTCCCGTCGCTGAATAATGATAATTGAATCCAATACTGGGCGAGATGTAAACCAGAAGGTATAGGCACACTTCACCTCTTGGTTGCTATAAACGCATGTGGAAAGATGGAGGGCTTGATCCATGCCCCCTGAAGTAAATGGGAACCTTTCCACTCACTGCAGCAGGTGTTGGATTAGGTCCATAGCCATCTGCCTGGTGAGTGTATCATGGATTCTAAGGAACTTCTCTTGTGGGGGGTGTAATACTTTATCAGTGTTTGATTTCAGAGCTCCGGAGAGGGACACACGCTACTTTAAAGACAAGGTAGCTTCCCTGAAGAAGCTTACTATCTAAGGCCCTGACCCTTTAAGCTGAGGTCAATTGGTGCAGAGGGGTCTGTCCGCATCACATTGCAGGAGCCGGGCCTCACTCAGACAACGTACATGATATAACAAATTCAGCCACAGAAGCGTGAGCTCTCTAGGGGGAGGGACTATCTGTTTGCTACCCGTGTACAGAGTCCCTAGCACCAGGCGGCCCGGATCCATAAATGGGACCTGTAGACACTACTGGAGTGTGAATAATCGATACAATCAGGCACATGGTGTGTGCTGCTATCTCCTACCAGTGTAAATCAGGAATAACTCCCCGGAAGTCCACGGGGTTTCACTGGTGTAAGGCAGATCACAACCAGGACCCACCTGTGGGGAGATCAGTATTGCAAACACGTAAGAGGGGATGGAGGTGCTCACGACTAGGTGCTTTTCCAAGTGTCACTGAAGAAGGCGTGATGTGTGCATGGAGGGAGCTGTGGCGGGAGCAGCAGGAGAGGAACATGGTTTTAGCAATATGTTCTAAATGGCCTAGAAGAGTGAGAGGCGAGACACAGTGTGGCCATCAAGGAAGAGGCTGCGGTAGTTTACAGGAAAGCTAACCAAGGTGTTAGCAGCCTGGGGAAGAAGAAATGAGACATCACTGCGGGCTATCAACAAAGCATCGCTACAGAGACACCCTCCCTCTGGATACACGGGCTGTCAGGTAGGTCTGTCAACATTTGCACGGTAAACACTATTATCAGAGCTTTATAATCTAGCTGTACAAATTTCCCTCTGGGCTGGTGTGCAGTGTGCCAGTTCTCAGATCACTGAGCCGAACTGCGCAGTATTCCATGGATGGCTGTGGAGTTACGCCAGGGCTGAATTAACTACGCCACAAGCAAATTTGGAGAGAGGCGGCAGGGTGAAAAGGATCTCTTTGAATGTTTTATTTTAAATCCTAAGTTACAGGAGGGTGAGTCAGTGACAGTCTGGAACACGAGGCAGGAATTGTGGTTTCTAGCCTGGTTCCCTATTCACTGGCCCACACTAAGCCCATCAGCATTTACTCTCTAGGAGCGGAGGCTCTAGATCAGGGTAATTTGTATTTAGGGACTTTAATAAATGAGTACTAGTTACCCAGTGGGTGACGTCGCTGATGGGTCACCCATTCCACGGGAGGATGGTTTTAGTTTGTTTCCAAAAACTATCGGGAGAGATTGTGAAGTTTTTTTCCCATCAAATAGCTCTTTCCTCTACAAATGGTCCCATTCAAGTCAACGGGGCTCTTTGTGGAATAAGGGGTGTGTAAGGGTGACAGAAGCTTGGCCCAGGAGCTGGGGTTAAGGGTCCTGTCTTCAAAAAGCCGTGCCTAAGTTGTGCCTGTTAAAAATGCACAGACAGCTGCATATTTTAATCCGGTGCAACTGACCGTTGGCATGTGCAAGTGCATTTGGTGGATGCAATTTAGGAGCAGTTTAGAGTCCAGATCGTTTGAAGGGCTGAGGACCCTCAACTCCCTTTGAAGTCAATGGGAATTGTGATTGCTTAGAACCCCTCAGGAGGGGCCGAGCATGTTGCTGCCAGAGGAGACGCTTAGGAAGGGTGCGGTGGGCGGGTGGGAGTTGTTTCCACATCCTTGGAGTGGCAGGTCCAGGGGTTGGAGAAAGCAGGCCTCTCCCACACTGCTTGGCCGCTGGGAGCCACAAGGGTTCCTGGTTCATTGTCTTGGCCCATAAAGCACAAATCTGTCCCAACTCTTGCTTCAGCTGGGGAAGGCGAGCTCATGGCGCATCTCCACGGCAACCAGTCTCTTCTTCCCCGCAGGGTTGGCTGGATGCAATCGTATACATGCGCCTGCAGCTTGTACTTTGGCCTGAAGAGGGGGAGAGGATGGGTCATCAGGGCTCAGCACCTTTGAGGGGGAAGAAGCTATGTTTACACCTCCCCTTTTTAGCATTCTCAGGAGAGGCAGTGAATGGGTGTCAGTAGGACCATGGGATATACCTGGGCTCCCATTGCTAGGCTCATGGCTGTTGCTAAAAAATGAGGCACTTCTCAATCTACTAACCCACTAAGCACAGTGTCTTTGTTCCTGTCTAGCTCAGTATGATTCTGTCCCCCCTCTAGCAGCTGCTCCACATGAGAGGATAAAAACCTACTAAAGCTACTTGTTAGAGGAGCTGCTCCTTTCGCTCAAGCCATAAAACATGAGTGGTTTTAGCTCTGATGGTCCCAGCTTCAAATCCTACTGACAACCCAGCCGAGGGGGCACGGTGTTGGTAATTTTGTTGTAGTAAACCTATGTGAATTGTTATTAGAAGTAAAGGAAATAATCACAACACATGCTCCTGAAATAGACTGATTTTTACATTTTATCCTCCATAAATCCAAGAACTTTCAGGGGCCTAAGTGGCCCCTGGACACCTGTGGAAACGTGCCCCCTCCTATTCAAATCTGAAGTGGCGCATTGGACTTTCTCTGGGTCAGATTTTGATACCTTTTCTCACTCTCAGTAGCATCTCCTTCCACAGGCAGTCCCATTGGCTTCGCAGGACTACTCATGCAGTAAAGTACTATCCGGCATGAGCAAGGGCATCACAGAGACTGACCAGGTGTGTGAAACTGAGCCACTTGCAATGTGCTGAGTGTCTAACAATGATCCCTAGGCAAACAGTAACTTCAGTGGAGTTCAAAGTGCTGAGTAGGGTGACCAGATGGCCTGATTTTATAGGGCCAGTCCTGATTTTTGGGTCTTTTTCTCACATAGGCATCTATTACTCCCCACCTCCTGTCCCAATTTTTGACACTTGCTATCTGGTTAGCCTAGTGCTGAGTCACATCACAAGAGGCTCTCTGCACCACACATGATCACATCCTTACAGCCACAGAAACACTCATTTAGAGATGGAGCTGAAATCCTGTCCTTAGCTCACCCTGGCGTGATTTGGTCGAGTAGCGGGCTCCAGATGTCGAGTGCTTGTCAGAACGTGGGCACCCCTAGGGGGGGTTAAAAGCTATTTGCCAGTGATCTAAGGATGTTGCCGGGGCAGGTGGGCTCCTTGACTGGGAGTTAATGGGGTAGTGATTGACCCCAAACAGGATTCCCGGGGGTGGGGATGGTGTTGCTTTTTCCGGGTGGGGAGAGGGCTGTTACTTACGGAACAGTTCAAGTGTGGAGCTCTGCAATCTGAAAAAGAAAGACGAAGCTGAACTCTTTTCAGCAAAGACTCTGGCGCAGGGAGAGCTTATCTTCTGTGCTGCCAAATCTAGTTGCTGCACTGTGAAGACAAGGTGCAGCCTTTGCCTTTGTTGTTGTGGCTTTGAAGTTGTTGGTCCTTTAGGTTCACCTTTTCCAAAACAGCCTCTGGCCCTGTGCCCAAAACTGGGCATGCTGCAAAATCCTGATCCGGGTGAGTAAACGACAAATCGGATACTCTCACACATGTACCTTTGCGAAAGGCTCTCTTGCTTCAAAATGTCGCCCTAGTGATAACATTGCATTATCCTATTCTCTGTTTGGTTGATTGCTTACCCCAGCGGCTCTCTAGCTTCCTAGACTGAGGCTGGGAGCTGTGGAAGCTGATCATCCATCAGCTAGCATGAGTCTCACCTATCTCTTTTATGAGAGACCGTGCGCCCAGGCAAAATCTCAAACCACTTTCCTGATCCCAGACTAGTTAATGGATCACGTTGCATGGCGGCAGCATCATCCAGGCCTCAGACCTGTAAAGCACTTAAGTGCTTAACTTGAAGCACATGAGTAGTCCCATTGACAATTCAAGTGTTTACAGCCCAGATCCTCAAAGGTATTTAGGTGCCTAAGGGTTTCACCAAACCAGGGCACATATGCAGGTTTTCTATGCACCCAATTTGGGGCCCCGCTCCTGCAATATGCTGAGTGTCTTCGGCAAGGTAATGAGCGACTTCAACGCCCAGTGAAGTCAACAGTGCCAGCTAGTCACAGGATAGGGTCTTCTGTGACAGTGGCTGATTGACCTGGTCAGAGCTGGTCAGTTAGACTCTCCTGCCTTTTAATCCTGAGTAACCGATCATGTGCCCCAAACCGTGTGTGTGATCCCATCTAGTTTCTGTTAAAAAAAACAAACCTGCAATTTTCATTTTTTGCAGCCTGGACAAGGGGTGAAATAAAGCCAGTTTAGCTAATGCCTGGGGGGGAAAAAAGAACATTGTACAGTATTACATTGACCTAAGAAACAGTTTTGCGAGGCAGGTTGGTCTTGTGTGGAAATGCTGTCCTGGCTCATCTCAGCCACTCTGAGTTCAAGTCCTGCCCTTGCAACAGACTCCGTGTGACCTCAGACAGGTCAGTATAATCTCCCTGTGCCTCATCTTGCTATCTGTCAGATGGGCATAAGAACAGTTCCTTTGCTGGTCTTGGCTATTTGGAGTGCACACTCTTCAGGACCAGGATTATTTCTGTCTATGCTACAGTCAGAGGTGTGATTGCAGCATGCGCGGCTAATGCGTAGCTTTAGCTTTAGCGTAGCTAGTGCAGCTAAAAATAGCAGGAAGGGTGCAGCCGCCTATCTGGGCCCTTGGTTACGTCCCAGCACTGCTAGCCCATGTCAGGGTCCATGCTGCCATCTCTTCACTGCTACTTTAGCTGCTCTAGCTGGATCAGAGCACCACCACCCATTGCAGTGTAGACGTACCCTATAGGTTTGTACAGTGCCTAGCACAATGAAGGCATGATCTTGGCTGCAGCCTCTAGTTGCTAGGGTAATACAAAGAATAGAAAGAAAGTAGCAAGTTCCATTGCTTGGGAGATTGTCTCTCACCCCCCTCCTCCCCCAGGAAAAATATTGGCTGTTTGCCAACAAAACTAAAAAACCCTGAAATGTTTTGTTTTTTGGCAAAAATTAACATTTTGTCAAAATAAAGTTTTGATGATTTTTTTTTTTTGGGACCAGCTCCAGTGATCAGGCCTCAGTACACTAGAGGGATTTAGCTGCGTTGCCCATGTTCATTCTTTAAAAGTTACACTGAATCTTTTCTCAGCCTCTTTCCAATACACGTGCACCTAGATGCGAGACTTGTTGGAATGTCACAGCAAAGTGCATTAATAACAGTTATGGTTTCCCTGTCACCATTTGGTCTGTTCCATCCTACCCCATCCCCTGATATTTCAGAGTTAGTAACGGGACGTATTCCCTCTTGACAGCTTAGGAAATCTCATCGTTGGAGTTTTCATTTAAACTGATAGTGCAGGAGGCTTCCAGAAATGACCAACTCCCTTGCTGCTTCCAGTGCAGTGGAGGAAAGAGAGAGAAACTTGAAATGCATTTAATTCCACCCTTCTGGACTGGGGCTGCGTTCCTTTATTGCTTTAGTTGAGAGCTCTTGGATAAATCCGCATTTGTACCAGGCCTGAAACTGGCTCAGTATCAACAGTATAATATTTCACTGCCTAAAACTGACCTCCAAAATTCTTTAAAACCACCTGTCTACCGATTGTGTTGTATTTCAGTAGAGTATTTCAATCTGTAGGCAATGCAGCATGCACATTCTGAATAGTATGTATGGGGCTAGATGCTCAGCTGGTCTCCACACGCACAGCTCTGGTGATGTCCCTCGATCTATGTCCAACACAGCTGTTCCAATTTACATCAGCTGAGGACCAGGTCTATAGCGTTTACATCTAATTAGATATCAGAGGGGTAGCCGTGTTAGTCTGGATCTGTAAAAGCAACAGAGAGTCCTGTGGCACCTTTAAGACTAACAGAGGTATTGGAGCATAAGCTTTCTGACGAAGTGGGTATTTACCCACGAAAGCTTATACTCCAATACATCTGTTAGTCTTAAAGGTGCCACAGGGCTCTCTGTTGCATCTAATTAGATAGCGTTCCAAATTTGTTCCTAATACGGTGTCTGTACCCTGGATGTTAGTTCAAATTTGCCATTTCCGGTGGATCATCTTCATTGTTAATATCAAAAACCATTGTGATACATAAACTTCATCTGTCTTTCTCTCACCTTGGCGTTTCAAGCCATTGTCTCATTATGCAAGCTAGATATTAGTTACTGTCTTCGGGATGGGGACCATGGTAACATTTTCAGATGCACACAAGAGTTTTTTGACCCT
Organism: Chrysemys picta bellii; assembly: GCF_011386835.1. Classification (NCBI taxonomy): domain Eukaryota; kingdom Metazoa; phylum Chordata; order Testudines; family Emydidae; genus Chrysemys; species Chrysemys picta. The sequence goes on along the minus strand of NC_088797.1, from coordinate 123,157,959 downwards.
GTGTCTTATTTTCAAAAGTGACCCGGGAATTTATGTCTCAATGGGACTGAGGCTAATAGGCGTCTAAGTCACTTTTGAAAATGTGAGGTAGGTTCCTAAGTCGCGCAGGCATTTTTGAAAATGTTACCCCTTCTTTGGCTGTGCAAATATGGTGAGCACTGATGGGGGAGCCATGTCAATAGGGTAAAAAAATGAAATAGCAACATCCGATCTTAGGAAAGAAAAAGGGCTTTGGTGAGTGGTGGGAGTTAGGAGATCCGCGTCCCAGCCCCAGCCAGTTGAGTTAATGCTTGGAAAGTATTTCAAGCTGCTCAGATGGAAGTGATTGTATGGGGTAGGGGCAATGATGGGGTCAGCCCCTCAGCTGGTGTCAGTTACCCTCCATTGACATCAATGGAGCCCCATCCATTTACTCCAGCTGAGGGTTTGGCCTTGTCTCCCTGGGGATTAGTGCAGTATGTAGCACAATGGGGCCCTGACAGTGGTCAAAGCCTTTGGGTGCTGCAGCCGCTTCACCTTGAACTTTCCCTTGAAATATGTTAACTCCTTATGTTAACTCTGTTCCACCTTGTATTTAGCTGGGACACTCTGAGTGCCTTTCCCAGACCTGATGATGGGCTCTGCGTAAGCTCAAAAGCTTCTCTTTCTTGCCAACAGAAGTTGGTCCAATAGAAGATATTACCTCCCCCACCTTGTTTCTCTGATAGCCTTGGACTAACAAGGCTACAACAACAGGGCATACAATATAAACAGGTGATAATAATTTCTGTTGCTGTGCAGAGAAGGCACAGATCACAGAACCCCCATTCATTAGGTCCTACCCTTCCCTTGTATCTCTCTGGCTGAGACTTTAAGACAGAACTTTTAGGTGAAGAAAATGTTTGACAGTTGTAGGTTTTTTTTGTTTGTTTGTTTTACACTGTCAAACGAGCTTCAGGTTAATGTGATCTGTAAACGTCAAGAGATTCAGTGGCCCATGTGACACTCTCATTCTCTGTCTCTTTAACTGACAGGTGCCCATGCCCACAAAACCCACCAGTACGGCTGGCACCAACTGACCTCTGTGTTGTCCACGCCAGCAGAGAACCCGAGTGCCAGATGTGCCGTTCAACCCTCTCCCCCAGCGTAGCTCCTTCATGAGACAGCTGAGAGGTGGCATTGGTGGGGCCAGGTTGGGAGAAGCAGGCGCTGGCAGGGCCTGCTTGCTCTCTGCAGATTCCAGAGCTGTCAATCCCGCACCCTTCACGAGCACTCGCATTCAAATCAGGCAATATCAAGGGGAATACGCTCCAGCTTCGCTTGTCTGATCAAGGGCTTCACCTTGCGCTCTCCGGGGATGTGTCTTGTAATTTACTTCAGTGCTGAGGGATAACTGGTTTTCTGTCAGCCTTTATCATCAGCTGGCAGCAAGCCCTGTGCCGAACGCTACATGCCTCTCCCTCTTCCTGCGGCCTCTTGATTTCATTGCGCCGAGTTCTGCAGCCTCTTCCTTATTTTCCTGACCCTCTTCGGCTCCCAGGCTCCCACCAGGAGTCCCTAAAGCAGCACCTGCTGCTAGAATCATGGTTTGCTATCCCTGCCTGCGGCCGTCTCAGCTAGGGTTGCCAATTTTGGTTGGACATATTCCTTGAGGTTTCAACGCATGACATACTCTTTAATTAAAGATGAATCTTTCATTCTTGGAGACTCCAGGGCAATCCTGGTGGGTTGGCAACCCTACTCTCAGCAGAAGCATTTGACCAGCCAGCGAAGCAGATGGCGCTGTCTCGATGTGACAGGCCGACACCCCCCCCCCCCCCCCCCCCGGCATTACTGAGAGTTAAAATAAGAGTCGGGGAACAAATGCCCGGGCGGGGTGGGATTTTCAGTGCTGCTTTTGGTGAGGTAACAACTCCACACACCACACCAGTCAGGTGATGCTATTACACAGATCACTCATGCAGAAGGGGAGTTTGGGCTAGACCCCAGTGCTTCATTTCTAAATGACTTCTGTAACTTGAGCTAAAGTAGATCTACGCTCGCACAGTCCCTTCTCCCCTCCGGGGTGCGAGGGCGCTGCTCCGAGGCAGTGCTATACACACCAAGCCCGCACATCACAGCGCCTCCTTCAGGAGCAAAGAGAGTCGAGCGGTTGAATTCGCCTTCTCCCTGTTCTCCTTGGAGGCTGTAACCCGGCTTTTTCTTTTCCCCACCAGCTTTGTTTACCGACCAGTTCCCTCATGAGGTGACTGCGAGGTAGCCTTTGCTCATTGCCTGGAGAATTAAAGCTGGTCTCTGCCTCCCCCTTCTAACTGCTGAGGAGGTCAGATTCATAGGAAAGCCCCTGGGTTTTGATTAACTGGCCTGTAAAATGGAAGGCCAGGGCCAGCTTCCACGCAGGCTCCAGCAACGCAAAGATAATTGACCTTAGGAAACTGCCTTTGGCAGTCTTTTTATTATTTTGTAGAGGGAAGTCCTGCAATCCAATTACATCTCACAATGGGCCTTTCATGGGGCTATTAGTTTAATGTGGCTTTCAGCAAAATTAGCCTTAGGGGAGTCTGAAATCCCAGAAAAACTCCATGGGTTTATGTGATTTTTGGAATAACAGCAGGGATGGATTACTGAACAATAATCCCACTAGGAGACGTTGGCATTTAAACCACAGTCTGCGTGGCAATAGCATTGAGTGCAAAACACTGCTTGAGAGTGATCCACCAAGTGCTGGGGCTTTAGATCCACCAGTGAGATATAAGAGCAAAATGTTGCTATTAGCTTATGGGGTCTGCAATACATTCCTCTTGCAGTATCCAAGTCAGCTAAACGCCAAGGGGCACTACCACATAGTGTCAGAGCATTCAGACTGCAGATCAAAGTGGGGATGGTTTTTCCTTTTACATTGGAGTCTTCAAAGGGTTAGAGGAGAAAGGATCATAGAATCATAGGACTGGAAGGGACTTCGAGAAGTTCTCTAGTCCAGTCCCCTGCACTCATGGCAGGACTAAGTATTATCTGACCATCCCTGACATCCAGGGCCGGTTCCAGGCACCAGCCTACCAAGCATGTGCTTGGGGTGGCACCTGGAGGGGGGCGGCGCTCCGGCCGGCCGGGGAGAGCAGGGCCGCGGCCGGGCTCGCTGCTCTCCTCACCGGCGCTCCGGCCGGTCGGGGACAGCAGGTCCGCGGCCGGGCTCCCCGCCCTCCCTCCGGTACTCCGGCCAGCCAGGGAGAGCGGGGCCGCCCTCCCCCCGGCGCTCTGGCCGGCCGGGGAGAACGGGCCCGCGGCCGGGCTTGCCACCCTCCCCGTGGCACTTTGGTTGGCGGGGACAGCGGGGCCGTGGTTGGGCTCGGGCCCCTCCCCTGCCGCGGTCCCGGCCGGGGGCGGCGGGAGGCTTTTTTGCCTGGGGAGGCAAAAAAGCCAGAGCTGGCCCTGCTGACATCCCCTGAATGTGGGGATTTGCGTGTCTGATTAAACACTTCATCTGTGTGAAATGACAGCGCTTTTCCTAGGATCCCACACAGCCAGATTTGTCCGAGAAATTCCAGCTACTTCACTTGAGAGACCTCTATTGAATTTCCTGCTCCACCAGAGACTTCCCTGTATGGCCTTTGGCAAGTCAGTTCACCTCTCTGTGCCTCAGTTTCCAATCTGTAGAGTGGGGATAATAGCAGTGCCCTACCTCAAAGGGGTGTTGAGGGGCTAAAATACATTAAAGACAGTGAAGTGCTTTGAGATCGAAGATGAATAGCGCTATGTAACAGCTAGGTATTAAACCCTCTGAGCTTTTCCATAGCTCTGGGAGGTAGATGGAACCTCTGTAAACCTAGCCTGCAGCTCTCTCGTGTCAGGAAAGGCTCTTGGTGCAGCCGCATCTGAAGAGGGAGACATCAGCAAGCTGGGAAGAGGCTTGTTTTGACCTGCCCCGACCCAATGAAATGCTCGCCAGTGAACAAAGTGGACACTCCATGGAATGACAATACTTTGCACTTGGGACAACCTCAAAGCACTTTACAAACACTAGTGAATTGAAACTTGTGCCAGGCCTGTGAGTTGGGCGAGTCTTGTTCTCCTCCATTTCACAGAAGAGGAAAATGAAGCACCGAGAGGGGAAGCCACATGCGGAAGGTCACACAGCCAGTCTGCAGCAGTCGGCAGCACCAGGAATAGAACGCTGGGACTCCCCGTCCCACACCTGGCACTTACCCTAGTACAAAGTGGGCACAGACGCCACCACCAGTGTGAGAAGAGATTCTGATTCAACAACCTATAGTACTCACTTGGCAGGGGGGTGAATGACTCTGTCAGATGCGGGGAAGTGAAAAAAATGCCTTCCACAAATAGTGCAGGCCGTGCTCACCAAGGGAAAGTGTTTATCTGCCTAAAGATGCAGCTAGGCACGCAGTAGGCTTTTCAAAAGCACGTCGGGGCCTAACTCCCAATGGGCAAATTTCCACTAGGTGCCGACCTGCAGTTTGACACAACTAAATATCTTTAAAAATCTGGTCCCAAAGCCCTTCTGCAGTCACGTGGTCATGATTGGGTTCACTGGGTTACCCAGTGTATTATGGGATGGAACTGTGCTCCATGCTCCCCTTCCTTTACTTCATGTTGGGTCAATGGGAGTCCCCACTTTGCGCTGCAGGTGAATAAAGCAGCAAGTTCCCAGCTTGCAGTGCTGTGAGTAGACTTAGTCCGATTGCATCAAGCGGTGCCTTTAATAAACCTTCTCTAGCCACATGGCTCCAAGCTGTGTCCTGCACATTGCCAAGGAGATGATGATGATGACGTTGATATTTCTGACTTTCTCCAGCGCCTTCCATCCAAAGTGCTTTGTAAACGTTAATGAATGAGGCTTCATAACAGCCCTACTAGGGAGGTCAGGATCGTTATCCCCATGTTACAGATGGGGGAAACTGAGGCACAAAGTGATTTCTTTTTGTCTTAGATCATGGAAAAAGGCTGTGGCAGGTTCAGGAACAGAACCCATCCTAGGGACAATTCCAGATTTGCCCATAAAAGGAAACATGAAACGGTCCTCTTTCGGAATACCAGATGATCCCCAACTGGATTAGAATGTTACAATAGTTGTTGCAAATGCACCAAGAAGGTTTTAAAATCCTTGATTTTTCTGTGGTGTTACCACAGCAAAGCACTGCTTGAGTAATATACATTTGATCCATTTGTTGTATCCTTTTTTCAAACACCCTGATATGAGGCTACTAGGTTGTCCTTCCTTGCAATAGAACCTCTCCGTAGGGTTTGGAATCAAGCAGACGCATTGATGGGCTGGTGGCTTTGCGCTGTTTATTGGACTCTAGGGGTATGTCTACACTGCATCTGCATAGACCAGGAGTGGGCAAATTACGGCCCACAGGCTGGATCCGGCCCACCAGCCATTTTAATCCGGCCCTCGAGCTCCCGCTGGGAGCAGTGTTGGGAGCCGCTTTGCGGCCAATGGGAGCTGCAGGGGTGGTGCCTTCGAATGGGGCAGCATGCAGAGCTGCCAGGCCACACCTCCACATAGGAGCTGGAGAAGGGACATGCCACTGCTTCCGGCAACCGCTTGAGGTAAGCGCCGCCCAGAGCCTGCACCCCTGAGCCTCCCCCCGCGCCACAACCCCCTGCCCCAGCCCTGATCCCCCTCCAAACCCCTCGATCCCAGCCCGGAGCATCCTCCTGCACCCCAAACTCTTCATCCCCAGCCCCACCCCAGAGTCCACATCCCCAGCCAGAGCCCTCACCCCCGCCCTCGGGCCAAAAATTTTGCCCACCCCCGGCGTAGACAGTGCTTTGACATTGCGATGGGCTGGAGCTTGGGCTCTCCTGCCCTGCCCCCAGACTTTGGAGCCTGCGCTCCAGTCCGAGCTGGGACATCTACACCGCTTTTTATAGCATGCTAGCATGAGCCCTGCTAATGGAAGTCTGTGGGCCCAGGCAGTGTAGACGTACCCTAGAGAGGGAAATGTGCTTAAGTTGAACAAATCACGTAAATAAAAGTACTGACTGGTGCTTCCCCTTCAGTGTTCCAGACAGACGGAGCTAAAACAGCAATGGTAATTGTGGAGATGGAGTGTTGGGGGCTAATAATATGAGCACAAAGACCATTTCCAGAGCCAGAGTGTAATTCCCCTGTAATTTCTCTTGAATCATCTTTAAAGTGACAAGGCCTGAAATCCAGCTCAGACAAGAGTAGCGTGGAAGGAATGTAACACTGGGAACTTGAACAAATATTGGAACTTCATAAAATTTCCAAGTTTAGAAAAGAAAAGAAAAGAAAAGAACCTTACCTCCAAAGAGGCTACTTCCTAGGGAATGGGATAGTGTAGCCCACTCATGGAACACGGGCTCTTGTACCTACTCAAAGCAGAACGCATTGTGATTGTGTCTTGTTAATAACTGCTTGCAAGTGTCACTCATATCCCTGGGAACTCTGCTGGTAGGTTACACCCACCTCTCCCCCGTGTTGTCTGTCTAGATTGTGAGCTCTTTCAGGTAAGGACTGTCTCTTACTACATGTCTGTACGGTGGTTAGCAGAATGGGGTCTTGATCCTGTCTGGGGCCTCTCTAGGTTCTACCTTAATACAGATTACAATACAGGTAAACCCTACATTTGTGAACTCTGTGTTTCTGACACTCTCTTTAGTGCCTAATGCTTTTGTGTCCTGCCTGTTAATAGGATATTGTGTATTCCCTTGATAGTAATGATGTTATTGGCATGTCCTGGGCCCTTTCTGAAATTGTATTCCTTTACTGGGCATATGTCACAGCTACTCTGCTGTTCCCCTCTATGATCTTTGTTTAGAAGAGCAATGCCTCAGGGGGAGCACTGTAGGCTTGATTTATACAGTGTAATGAGAACATTAAGGCACCTGTGGTCCCACGTGTCAGTGGCAGGTGTGGGAGCTCTTGCCTCTCACAGGGAGAGGGTGGAAGAAGGTTGCTAAGTGCAGAGCAGGAGGCTCTGGTGCCCCTCTCCCAACCTGCATGAGGAATTCGGGTCCCACCTATGGCCATGCCAGGATCCAGTGTGTTGCCAACACCCACCAGCCCTGCAACGGACTAGTGCAGCTTGCTGTGAGCTAGGGGCCCTCGCGCCCCCTGTGCAATGTGGAGCCCTGCAGAGAGCACAGGGAGCAGCCCCATGTGATTGTAGGGCTGGCAAGGGGCGTGTGTGCATTGGAGCCAGAACATAGAGAACAGGGGGCACAAGACCTCCACTGTGAACAGCTCTGGCCTTCCCCTGGCTCACTCATAGTGGACGGGGGGAAGTTTCCCCTCCTTGGTTCTCAGTTCTGGTCATCCTGCCCAGCTCCCCTCCTGCCTACGCCCTCCTCCCCTGAGCTCTTGGGATGGGAGGAGAGAGGGAGAAGAGGGCTTAGTGAGCTGGGAGGGAGAAGGGGAAAAGAGAATTGGGAGCCAAATGGGGGAAAGAGAGGGAGGGGGCCAAGCGTGCCATGTGGGTTGGTGGGAGGGAGGGAGAGAAAGGGGGCAGGAAGTTAGTTGGAGGGGGGAGAGAGCCACAGGGAGGCTAGCAGAAGGAAAGTGATTAGAGAGAAAAAGGGGGAATGAAGGCGCCATGAGAAATTGGAAGACCAGGGGCAAAATTCTGCCAAGGCATACAAAGGCCCTGCCATGGGCTGGCCCAGGCCTGGGGGAGGGTAGGGGGCAGTTTGTTTGTGTTCTTATCTGCTGTCCAGCTATGGGCCATGACCTGGTCCCAGTACTTGGGATTCAGTGACTGGGGGTTTGGTATGGAACAAAGGAAGGGAGAGGGAAGGTGGAATATTTAGAAATACTCATGTCTCTGTGATTTAGATTCATCCGGTATGTTTTTGTGTGGTGAGTACTAATCTGGAGTAACGTCCAGTATGTATTTGTGTGGTGTGTACTAATCTGAGGTAATGTCCAGTATGTTTTTGTGTGGTGAGTACTAATCTAATCTGGAGTACTGTCCAGTATGTATTTGTGTGGTGTGTAGTAATCTGAGGTAATGCCCAGTATGTTTTTGTGTGGTGAGTACTAATCTGGAGTACTGTCCAGTATGTGTTTGTGTGGTGATGAGTACTTATTCAGGGCCAAATCCTAGTCCATTGAAGTCAATAGGAGTGTGATGGGGTGTCCACCCCACACAGGAATGAGGGGTTAAGGTGGCCGAGTAGGTCAATTAACTCCACAGGCTGCACCTGGAGCAGGAGCCAGGGAGCAGGAGATTGATTAGGAACAAGTTCAGCTGTGCAGAAACAGGCAGGGCCTATGAAGCAGGCCTGGGCTGCTGCTGAGAAAGGACAGTCACTCCTTGGAAAGAGGCAGGAGTGTTTGGGGGCTGTTGGGAAAGGCTGCAGGAAGGCAGGCAGCAGTCACTCCCTGGGAAGAGGGTTCTTGGAGCCGGTACACCCAGAGAGAGAAGGGGAACCAGAGAGCAGGAAGCAGTCCAGGGAAGGAGCAGTGAGGGCAGAGAGAGGAAGCTCTGAGCTGAGGGTCTGCAGGCTGGAGCCCAGAGAAGAGGGCGACCTGGGTTCCCTTACCAGCCACTGAGGGCGTGGTGTAGAACTAAGCAAATGGGCAGACTGCCCAGGCCTGCTGAGGGACTGTACCCTGGAACGGGGAACGCTGAGTGACCTTACTGGAGGACTAAGTCACAAAGGAGATGCTGGAGGTTCTGGAGCGAGAGGAGCCGCAGACCAGAGTCGGAGCGACGGTGTGCAGACAGTGGACGGGGGAGTCCAACTCAGGAGCTAAGTCCCCGGGGTGACCAGCAGGAGGCACCAGACCGTTGGTGAGTAGAGCATCGCCATGACAGGGCATCTTGCCATTGGCATCTCTGGGAGCAGGATGTGGCCCTCAGAGTACTGTCCAGCAAGCTTTTTCTAGCGAGTACTTGTCTGGGAAGTTGTCCAGCAGGTTTTTGTGAGGAGGATTTCTTCAGAGTACTGTCCAGCATATCGTTGGTGCAAGTACTCATTCAGAGTACTCGTTATGTTGGTGTGTGGTGAGTACTAACCCAGAGTACTGGCTAGTAGGATTTGTGGTGAGGACTCGGCTCGTGCACATTTGAGAAGTACCAATGGAATCAGAAAACCCATCAAACAGTGCAAAGAAGGGAAACTAAACTAGGAAGTGAGAAGGGCGAATCTGCAATCGGTCTCACTGGCAGGGAAAGAGAGTGAGCTGCTTGTGCTGAGAGACAGGAACCTGCTTTTTTCTCCGTGGGGTGGCTCAGCCTTAGACCAGAAGATGACATCTAGGTTTGCTTGTTGAGAGAGAGAGGCTAGAGCCATACTAATGAGGAGGACCTCGTTAGAGGAAGAGTTGGGATGCAAAATCAGGGGCTCTTGGGAGACTCACTTGCAGCATTTTGCATAATCTTAACATCTTCCTTCTGCCTAAATCGCCATAGTCTCCCTCTTAAACACTGAAATAAATCACAACACTTCCCCCACCCCCATCCCTGTGTGCAGTTTCCAACACCGGGCTTATATAAGGGAATCGGCTGCTTTCTGCTGCCTTTCCAGGTCTAGTGCAATCATGGCATGATTGTAGTCATCCAGCCAGCACAGCCATTGATCCAGTGGGGCATGCCTGGGTCACTCGCTGCTGCTAATTGCTACGGCTCTGGTTCGCAGCGCTCTTGGGGAATCAGACTGTTGAAGTGCCGGAGAAAGCTGGTGCCGTGGGCTGAAGTGCTGAGCTTGACACGGCTTTACCTTGGGACACAAGCTAGAGTCAATTGCAGGTGCAGGCTTGTTAACGTAATGCATCTATTTCTGCTCTTCTTCAGAACAAACCTCCAACTTCAGCCAGTTACTGCGCCATTTATTCCTGTCTGCCTGTGTCTGCAGAAGGCGGCGTTTTCACCCCTGTGCAGAAGGCCAGCGGGCAGCCTATGCATCAATTAAATCTAGTTTCAGCCCAGTGCCGAGCCATGATGTAGTTTGTTACAGGCAGGGACTTCTCTCGGATTTGGGCTGGTGTGGGCCTCAGAAACGCAGGACGAGCTTCCCCAAGTAGGGGAAGGGTGTAACATACTGCCCAGTGTGAGTTACCTTTCCCCTGTAGTGGCTGGTCTGCAGAACTGATGGAATTGTTATACCAGAGGCTCCAATGGTAGATCAGGATTCAACAACACCTTGTAAACGGCATTAGATATTTGTGTGCCCGTGTGTGTGTACGCACGCATGCCTGCCTAGCGGATAGGGCTGTCAACTGGGATTCCCTGTGCGTCACTTCATCTACTATGTCCCTCAGTACCCATCTGTAGAATAGGAATAATACCTGCCTAGCTCCTGAGGGCGATGCGAGGATAGGGTGACCAGATAGCAAGTGTGAAAAGTCGGGACGGGGGGTGGGAGGTGATAGGAGTCTATATTAAAAAAAAGATCCAAAAATCGGGACTGTCCCTATAAAATCGGGACATCTGGTCACCCTATGCGAGGAGAAAATACACGGATGACTCTCAGATGCTATGGTGAGGGCTCTGGTCCAACTGGATGGAGAGGAGATTCCTGTAGGGGCAGTTCAGTTGCTAGTCCCCCGTCCCATGAACGCGGCATCTATACTAGTCACAGGGCATGGAAGCAGGGGGAAGCCGCACAAGCTGACAAGTGCCACTGGGCTAAATGCCAAGGACTTTACAGGGGCACTGGCTGGGGAGCTGTGAAGGGTAAAAGCAGATGTGAACTCTATCCCTAGCCCTGGAGCATCTCCCATCCAGGTCGCCCGTGGTAGCCAGCTCCACAGGCCGAAGGGAAGGACAGATTTCCAGCAGTGCGTTTAAAGCTTCCTTGTTAGTACCCAGTGATGAGGATGGGTTCCCCCCCGTCCCACCCGCTCTGTTGATTCAACAGCCTCGTGTTTCTCCTGGGCAGGACAAAGAACGGAAGGGCAGCTGTGAGCCAGGCGCTTGCACAAATACTAAGGATGTGCTGCTGGGAGCCCAGCAAGGGCAGATGGAGCTGGTGCTGCTGGGAAGCGCTGGGTCGCACCCAGGGAGCAGTTTGCACCTCGCCTGCTGCTGCATGGGCTCCGTGCAGCCCTCCCAAAACTGCGCGGAGTGGGCCGTTTCAAACAGGAGCTCAGTCTCATTCGCGTGGGCACTGGTGTTCCTGAGTGAGAACAAAAGGGGCCTGTCTCCCGAGACGCTGGCTGCCACCTCCAAGCCTCTCTTCTGTGTCCTTGGCTCACCGTGCCAAGGGGCTGGCTTGGCTGCCGGACAGCTGGCCAAAGAGGAGCACTTCTCCCCTGGAGTGAAAGGGCTCTGGCCCCAGAGCCAGAAACGAAACGCTCCTGCCCCAGGAAAGGTCCCCTGGTGTGTGAAGCCTGATCTATAGGTGCCTATTAAACAGACGTGGATCTCCCTCACGCAGTGATGGGCTGCCACGAGAGCATCCTTTCCCCCCTCCCCACACACTTAGCTGTGATAAGCCCTCTGTACCCGGGGCGTGGGCATTGTGCAGGAGATGGCCGAGGGCCTGAGGAATCTATTCATCGCCCCACGGCATCCAAAATGCTTTTTGTAAGCACAGCCAAGGATGGAGGTGGCACTTGGATGCTGGCTTGGTAAGGGCTCATTGCTGAAGAATATGCTGAGTGTGTTTCTAATAGAGCGCTGGGTCTCGTGTACCATGTGGAGTGTGCAGGGGGTGAAGATCCCGCCCTGCCCTGGGAGATTTGTTGACAGTCCCTGCCACGTGTGGTGCTCTGTACCATTGCAAAGGCAGAATCGTTGTTCTTTTTTTATGCTCACTATTATGGTGGTGCCTAGAGATCCCAGCCCCGTTGAGCTGGGCGCAGCACAAACCCATGAGAAGGAGAGAGTCCGTGCACTAAAGGGCACACAATCTATGTTTAGGAGGAGAGACATCAGGGGGATATGACCAACAGCTGCGGAAGCAAGGGAACAGTGATACAGGCGCATCACACCCGCTGTCTAAAGATTGTCAAGTGTTTTGTAGACTTCTGAAGAACTATTTATACAAGCTCCAGGGATCTGTCCCCTCTGTCCGGGGTGAGTTATCCCTATCCAGAGATGGGGTGAGGCAGTCAGAGGCAGTGAAATTCCCCCAACCTTCCCTTCGGTTTTAGCAAGGGGATCTTTGGGAGGGTCCCAACCTCCCCACCAGCACATTGCTGCATTGGCCTCCTCCATCTAGCTCTGCTTTGGCTGGCTGGGGTCTAAGCAGTGCCGGCTCCGGCTTTTTTGCCACCCCAAGCAGCGAAGAAAAAAAAAAAAAGATAAAGCCGCGATCGGCGGCACTTCAGCAGCAGCTCTGCCGCGCCGCTTTATTTTTCGGCGGCAATTTGGTGGCCAGTCCTTCCCTCCGAGAGGGACCGAGGGACTTGCCGTCGAAGACCCGGACGTGCTGCCCCTTTCCATTGGCCGACCCAAGCACCTGCTTCATGCGCTGGTGCCTGGAGCCGGCTCTGGGTATAAGATCGTCATGCCTGCCTGTATAGGAAAAAATGCTCTTCAAAAGCAGAGAGGAAGGCTAGTCTGATGGTTTGGTGCAAGGGTCAGCTTTGGGAAAGCCAGGTTCAGTTCTTTGCTCTGCTACAGATCTGCTGTGTGACCTTGGATAAGCTACATAGACTGTGTGTGTCCGTTCCCCATCTGCAAAATGGGGATAATCGCAATGATGCATACGTTAAAGATTGTGAGGTGCTTAGACACTACCGTAGTGGGAGCTGTGTAAGTACCTAAGGTAGAAGCTGTCAGTTCAAAACTTGGGTCTGGTTTCCGTAGTAAGTTTGGAGCTTTTTATTTGTCTTTATTGCAAAAAAAAACTTGCACATGAATACTGCTCCCTAATGGATGGAATCAGAACTGCTCCACTGTGTTTCATATACCCCAGAATGCTAGCAGCATGAGGGGATTCTCCTTGTTTGCATGGTAGTCCAGGATTTCCCCCTACAGGTTGCCTGACACTCCGGAGTAGGACTCTGGATAAATCAGATGATAGGTTAGGGGAACATAAAAGTTACTTGTCTACTGTTTGGGGAAGGAAGAATAGCAGCATACCTTAGTTCAGGTGGCAGGGGCCTGTACCTTGGGAGCAGAAAGTGACAAGTTCTAGTCTCCCCCCCCCCCCCCTTATATGTTCTCAGTGGGGGTTACATGGTACCTGAAGACTTGTTTCATTATTACATCACTTCTCGTCTTTACCAACTAAGGGGATCCCCATCCCGGGATCTCACACAGGTGTGAAGAATGTCATTTACTCCGGATGTCATTCTCTTTCATTAAGCCAAAAGTGGTATTAAGACGCTAAGAAAAATAGCACAGCTGTTCAAGGCAAATGGCTTGTCAGCATTGTTTCATGTTCAGAATGGGAAATACCCCCAGAATTATGAAGCTGGAGTTACACTTTAAAAAAAAAATTTTTTTTATTTTGCTACATTTTGCAATTATCCCCTCGGGGGCTCTATATTTTTTGTTTATAATCCAATTCATTTTTAAAAGCAAACACATGACTATTTTGAAATACTGCGTAGGTTTTTTCTTTTTAATACTGCCGGCATAAGCAATTTCCAAGTGCTGCTTTACCATATAAAACTATCTTCCCTTATGATTTGATGCTGATACTGCAGTTTGATTTATTTTTGAGGACTGCAGCAAATGGCAGAAGTGATTAACTTTTAAGTACTTATGCCATTTATGATGGACGTACAGCACGGGTATGTGTGGTACATATTTAAGAGGCACCTATAGTATTGAAAGGGGAGTCATACACTGCAGCCAAGATTTTCTGTATATAAGGACCTACTGTCAAGGGTAGAGCATAGTGATGTTCTGGCCCCAGTTCAGTAATGCATCCCTATTCAGCAAAATGTGTGTATGTCAGTCCCATTGAAATCAATGGGTTTTACATCACAAAGGTACTTATGGGTCTCCCATCACCCTGGGATCTGTCTGCCTCTTGTAGAGCAGGGCTGTGCTATTCTCTCATTTTGACAGCGATGGAATTGAGGCACAGAGACACTTGGATTTACCCACAGACACGTGGAAAGTTTGGTGGAGCTAGGTCTTGAACGTCTAGCTTTCTCAACTTCTAGATGAGGGCCCTAACCACAGGACCATCCTCCTTCTTGTCAATTACTTTTCAGGGGGACTTAAACATGTGCTTAAGTGCTTTTCTAAATAGGCGTGGACTGAGGTATGTGCTCAAATGTCTGCAGAGCGGGGGCCTCTATGAGCCCATATTTAGCTCCATAGGGGCCTGATCCAAAGCTTGTTGTTGCTAATAGCCTTTGGAACAGGGCCCAAGGGCCAGATTCTGATTATTTTGCTTCACACAGAATAGTCCCTTACTCCACAAGTACTTCTAGTGAAGTCAATGGAGTAAGGTGCCACTCAGCAGAAGCTGTGCATTTGTGCAGGTTTTGTCCCAGGTAACGGAAAGCTCCTTAAATCCAAGTGCTAAAACTCGGGCATAGAGCTAGGCAAATGCTGCAGAATTGTCCAAGCACATCTGTGCATATAAAAACCAGTGAATTAGTGAGTCCATTTTGTTCACTGTTTGTGATCATTGGCCTACGCCAGGTTTTGTTCATTCAAAGTCAGGGAGAGCTCTTACGGGCAGACCTATTTGCTGGCAAACAAATGAGAGTCTTCATGAGAAGCCCCATATTTGCAACTGTGAGTTCCAGTCAGTGAGCAGAAAAACTACCCCATGTCTTGGATCACACAGATTGAAGAGAAGCTATTGAATGAATCCATGAACGAACAGCTGGCCAGTAACCCCCAAGCTGAAGTACATGTTACATAAATAATCAAAATATTCACAACTTTTCAACAAACATTTCTATCATAGTAGCACAGAGAGGCCCTCTCCCAGTCAGGGCCCCGTTGTGCTAGGCGCTGTACAAACACCCAGTAAGAATAATGAACAAAATAATAAAGCTCACAGTCTGTTTGTGAACAGGGTTAAACATGGGACAGTTTGTTGCAATACATTGTGCACAGTTAGTAAATCAGCCACCGTGTTTCTCAACTTTTTTGATCGCAGGGACCAGCTTGCTGTGTCAGGGAGATCTCTGGGGCTGGCGCTGGTCCATGGACCGGTCCTTCAGAAACACTGAGCTAGGACTAGGCAACAAAGAGGGACAGAACCAGGATCCTCATTGTGCAGGTTTGTTCCAAGGTCCCCTGTCATTCCCCCCCCGCTGCCCATGTGTGGAACAAATGCCAGAGTTCAGATTTAAAACACATGAGCAAAACCTCTTCCATTTTATTCTTTAATCTCCCTCCTCCTGTGTATTCCCCCATCCACTCATTCATCCGTCTCCCTCATTCATTCTATGCTGTAGGAAGATCGCATGGCTACTGCATGTATCTGGGGCGGTGACTTGCTGAAAGTGGCAGCATCTGTCTGCCAAGGATAGTGTGTTATAATCCCCTTTACCTCCCCATGCCATCGCTGGCGGGACAGCCACCCCCTCATGCAATAGGACAAAGAAGCAGCCTGAGCATGACAGTATAGAATATGGAGATCTTCAAGATTATGGGGAGACGTGATCAGGAGGCAATCCAGCCTCCTGGAGGAGGTACTCAGATGATGATGATGATGTTTGAGCATTGGCCTGCTAAACCCACGGTTGTAAATTCAATCCTTGAGGGGGTCATTTAGGGGTCTGGGGATTAGGTCCTGCTTTGAGCAGGGAGGTGGACTAGATGATCTCCTGAGGTCCCTGACATTCTATAGTGTGAGATGAGTTGAATGTTCTCATACCTGGTCCCTCCCATGTAAAAACCTGTGTTGGTCCTGAACCAAGTCACTTCAGCTGCAAAAAGCTAAGTTTGGGATTCCCACGGCAAGTGGTTGCTTAACCTCCCTGTATTTTTCTGATCCCCAGCGAAGACTTAATTGAATTGTGCCAGCTGGCTTGCGTCACTGCAGACCTGCTATTTTCACCTCTCCCTCCCCAGAAAACCAGCCCCTTGATTTTGAGTGAAAGAAAGCTTTAGCAGCCAACTCAGGTCTGGTTTTCTAATGACATTTTAGCCTTGCCTGGGTCATTTGCTGTTGCTCATTGAGAATAGATTTCTATTAGGGCAAAGGCCTAAAGCTCTGTTTATGACCCCGCAGCCAGAGGTCAGACAGCGGGATCTCCGTGCCGGTGCTCAAGTGCCATTATCTTGACAGATGCTGGGTGTCTATGGATCCATGCATATAGCCGCTGTGCTGTTATTAACATCTGATTTGTGATGAGCCAAACTTCGCCTGCAGTAGTGACCATTCCTTCCAATAGTAAACATCGAGCAGCTTTTAGTCAATAATACAGCGTTCACGATATTACACCGCGTAACTCGGAGGGAAAGCATCACTGTCAGCATTATGCACGGTCTGCTTTCCCTTTATTAGAGAGAGGTTGCTTTTATTCCTTCATTTCGGAGCAGGGCTCAGCACATACTCGGACTGCTCCGCATTTTTTAATGTACAATAAAGCATGCTTAGCTGCTGCAAAGGCACCAGCCAGGGAGGAAAGATTCAGGGGATGGGACAGAGAGGGCAAGAGAGGAGTGGGGAGTAAGATGGGGAAGGGGGGGAAGCAGCAGGGGTGAAGGAGAGGGAATGAAGATGAAAGGGGAAGTGGGTGAGAAGGATTTAAGGAGTGATGAGACAAAATCATTTAAGCAGGGCTAGAAAGTAGCCTTGTTTCTTCCCACTCCATGCTCACAGCAGAAAGAAATCCGTAACACTTTGCTTTTATAGTGCTTTCTATCCCTCACTATCCAAACTGGAGATAAGGAGGATTAGTCAGGTCTTGGTGTCATACTTTTATAGATGGGGAAACTGAGGCATGGAGCAAGGTGAGGTGACTTGCCCAAGGTAGCAGAGGGAGTCTGTGGCAGAGCTGGTGATACGACCACAGTCTCCTGGCTCTCAGCCTGCTGCTTGGTTCTGTAGACACAGCTAGCTCACTTGTTGCTACACATTGTAGCCCCGGTCCTGCAATGCAATGGGTGCTGGCAGGCGCATGCGTGTGTGCATCCCAGGGCACAGATCTGATTGCAGGATAGGGGCTTGTGCCATCAGATGGACAACTTAGATGGGACTCTAGATTGTCCGTTCACATGCACGTAGCATTTATACGGTCTATGCATAGAGCATCCTGGGCTGCTAATTCAATGTCTTAGTTTAATGAACTCTGATACAGCCTCACCACTCTACTGACCCTCTCCTCGCTTTTTCCTTTAGTTCACATTCCTTTTAAGTTACACAACTCTTGAAAAATGCTATACATTAAAATACTATACATCAAAAGGAAACCGCTCTTCTTGGGGCCTGGATAGTTCAGGGAATTGGTAATGGTGCTGCATACCTCTAGGTCACTAGTGCGACTCTAACCCAGCTTGGTTCTCACCGAAAGTTGTCTGCATTCGTTGTTAGCCTGTGTGAGATGAGCTTCGAGGGCCTCGCCTAGTCCCCATAACACAGGCGTTCACTTCACCACCCCATTGACGTTAACACCCCCCGCCCCTCCCTTGTTCGCAGTCTCAGGAGAGAGACCAAGGTCTGAGTGTGCCTGGCTCCGCTCTGAGCTCTAGAGGTTGTGTCTGGCTTGAGAAAGATCAACCCTAACGCCCGCTGGACTTCTGTTAACCTCGGTGGGCTTTGGATCAGGCCCAAGGAGAGTTCCACCCGTGGGAGGTGAATGGAAATTACTCCAACCAGCATCTTTCAGCAACACTGGAAGTCACATGATTTTTACTTTAAACACAGAAGGCTTGATTTCCAGGGGGGCGAAGCACCCACAATTCCACTGAGGTGAACCCCTGCTGCAGATGTTCAGCCCCTCGAGATACAAGCCCTGTCTCCTTTTACTTTTATCCGAGGCTTCCCCAAAGGAAACTTTCTTCTGTGCTGGGTTAAACTGCTTCACCTTGAAGTCTTCCCTTCTTTTTTCTCACTGTCCCCCTTAATGATTTCTCCGCTGATTCCAGTGGCAGATTTGCTAACCAGTGTGATGCTATTGATAAGAATCCTGTTCACAACCAAGGTTCCAGCTTCTAGTATTTCTCAGTTAACTTCCAACCTATTTTTTTTTACCCCGAGATAAAAAAGGCACGAATGATGAAAGTAATTATTTCACCCACACAGGTTGTGTGTGTAGGGAGGAGGTGTAACATATGTGCACACCTTTTTTTTTACTACTAGGCCGAAGACTTTGCAGAATGACATTGCTGAGGTCTGCTCCGATAAAGGACCCCCTGTTAAAGTCATAAGGACAATAGCCCTCGCTCTCAGATCTGCCCTAGCTGATTCCAGTGTAGCCTCGCAGATATGGGCCAAAGATGTGTGTCATGGAAACCAAGGTCAAGTCAAAAAAGTAAGGCAAAGGCTCAAGGCTTTTGAAGGTCTATTGAGATCTGCACAGCCCTTGGATGTATAAAGAGGGGATAGTGAGGAAGAGTTTATGGCATTGGTGAGACGATACTAGAATACTACGTCCAGTACTGGTGTCCACATTTTAAAAAGGACGTTCAAAAAATTGGAGAAGGTGCCGAGAAGAGCCACAAAAATGATTCAAAGGCTGGAGAAAGTGTCTTACAGTGAGAAACGTAAGGAGCTCAATTAGATTATCTTATCAAAAAGATCATGCAGTAATAGGGTTATGGTGTATAAGCATCTTCACGGGAAGAAAATGCGGGGTACTAAAGGGCTGTTCTTTTTAGTGGAGAAAAGCGTAACAAGAGCCAGTTAATCAGACAAATTCAAGCTAGAAGTAAAGTCTACATTTTAACGGTGAGGCTGCGTAACCAGCGGAACAAACTACCAAGGCCCGTGGTGGATTCCTCATCTCCTAATGTCTTGACATCAAGACTGGATGCCCTTCTGGAAGATCTGTTTTAATCAATGCAAGTAATCATGGGGAACCCCAAAGAACTGTCATGGATCAGAGAGAGAAAACACAGAGCAGGGGTAAATGCTCATCTTGCAACATGGAATGTAGTTGATCGTGGGCTGCTCTGAGGATCCATATTAGGACTGGGTTTATTTGAGATACTTATTCATGATCTGGAAAAGGGAATGAACTGTGAGGAGGTGAAATCTGACAAAAGAGATGCTTCTCAGTACATATCTAGTCTGACAGACTGTGAAAGCCAATCCAGATCTGTGCAATCCCTGTCACTAAGGAAACAATTATTTTACATTTCTCCATTCCCCCTCCCCCCGGCTTCCCCTTATCTCTCTCCCTTTTCTTCTGACCTTGGGCAGTCTGTCAGCCACAGGGCTTGATCCTCCATTGCCTGGCATCTTGGGTAATAAATCACATTTAATCTCTCAATCAAGGCTGAGTGACTCTTTGTAAAAGAGATGCTATCACTCCAACAGAAGTTGTGGGCTTGATGCAGAAACTACTGGCCGAGGTTCTTTGGCTTTGGTATGGAGGAGGTCAGACCAGATGATCCTTAAAAAAATCTGTGAATAATTTACACCTGAATACAGGCAATGCCTTTGTTCCATCCCTGCCACTGCCAAGAGACCATAAACCCAACAGATCTGGCCCTTGGGGAATTCCCTCTGCATCTTAGCTCCTCCTCCTCACTTCCCCAGCCTCACAGTTCTGGGTGGATGTCAGCTGACTCAGGTTCTGGGGGGCTGTTTTTTTTGTGGTGTAGACATTTGGGCTCGGGTTGGAGGCTGGGCTCTGCGATCCCGTGACGGGGGAGGGTACCAGAGTCCAGGCTCCAGCTCAATCCCAAACATCTACATAGCAATTAAATAGACGTGTATCGTGAGCCCCATGAGACTGAGTTAAATGAAGCTGGCCAGCTGTGGGTGTTTAACTGCAGTGTAGACATACACTTAATGCAACAACCCCCTTAGGGCCACAGGCAGCAAGATGCAAGTTAGAGCATCCTTGAGGCTGCTCTATTTTACTCCAGTTCATACTGACCTTGGAATGGTATAAAAAAAACTACAACAAGGCCATGGAGAATGCAACCAACTGCCTCTAGTCTCAAGACCAGTATCAATCTCCCTGCTCTTTGAGATCCAAGTCCTCTGTAGTCCTTTTGATGTTAAATGTGTATGTGTGACAGAATTCATTATGGCGGGCGGGTCAAGGCTACATCCGCATTTCAGCTGTGTAATTTTTGAGGTGAGTCACATGGGTAAGGACGCAAAGTAGTCTCTCTCCTCCATACAACAGCTGTTGTCCCCACTACCCGTCTGCCTCTGGAGTTATTTCCCAGTTTGCTCTCCCGAGACGTAGCATTACAAACTCCCCTTTGATCACGCCTGCGCCTTACTCAGCCTAAAGCAGTGGTTCTCAAACTTTTGTACTGGTGACCCCGTTCACACAGCAAGCCTCTGAGTGTGATTTCCACCACACCCCTAATGATTTAAAACACTTTAAAAATATTTAACAGTATTATAAATGCTGGAGGCGAAGTGGGGTTGGAGGTGGAGGCTGACAACTCGCAACCCTCCATGTAATAACCTTGTGACCCCCCCCCCCCAAAGGGTCACAACCAAAGAAGGGTCCAAAGAAGGCCAACATTTCCCTAATGTTAAATATTCTTTTTTGGGGGTAGCCCAGTTGTGGTGTGTGTGTGTATATCGTGTTTCTTTAAACAGATTGTCTGGAAGAACCAACAAATTGCACTTGTGTCTGTGTAAGAGTCACTGTGCTGGCTTTCTCCCCACCCCCAGAGGCTTCTACGTTGTGACTTCAAACGTCTTCCTCTACCTTTTTAAAATCTAGGCTATTGTTTTTCTGGCCTAGAAGCTGCTGATGGAGAATTGCCGTCTGGATGCAAACGAATTCTTAGTGGTCACATTCTGACTAACTAAAACACTATACAAATGTAAAAATTTTCCACAGAAAACTGAACTGATCTTCAATCCTGGCTGGTGCTTTCTATTTATTCCACACTATTCCTGTCCCAGGGTAATATTACATCATCCTGGTATTAATCCCTGGAACCTAGGGCTTGCGGGGGGACGACACACAGCAGATACATTGCTAGTGGCAGTGTAATTTTCCAGCTTCTATAACACTGAAGGCCAAAATGAGTCCATTTGTGGAAGAAGGGTGTGGGAACAGCAAGGGAGAGCATCCAGCCAGAAAGGCCATCCTTTGATTTGGGTCAGTAGTGGATTTCAATACATCACCACTCTCAGCCCTGGTAAGTGCTACTTTAGGCAGTTTGGAGCTCTGTGACACGCACTAATTTTGAGAGATTGTTCTTTGCTTGTGGACAATTACACACTAATCACAGCAGGAATCTAAGCATGGCTAAAGTAAATGGCCTGGCATTTGCTGCCCGGTAAGTAATGTTTTTTGATTTGTTAACATTATAGAGCATTTAACCTCTACCACAAAAGTTCAAGTGTTCTCCAGTGATTCCCTTTTTTCTTAGGTTTACACAGCAAAAGCAGGAATGAAATACATGGCCATCTTCTCTGTTTAGTGGAAAATTGCCCTTTTATTTGTAGATGACCCAGCCTGTTTAACAGCACCAAGATCAGGTGGGAGTAGATGCTGCTTCTCCAGAGGCCTGATCCTGCTAGGTTCTGAGAGACCCAGACGATGAGCACCCTCAACTCCCATAGACAGTGGGTTCCTCAATGGGAATTGAAGTTGATCCAAAGGATCAGAATCCATATAACAAAAGTCTGTCTTTTTGGAACACAGAGTCATTAGGAAACCTAGGGATGAGCTGACGTTGGGCACTTGCAATCACTATTCTGACTTGGTGGCAAAGGGGAGGGAGGGAGAAATTAGCATGCAGATACGCGTAGGTTTTGGCTGGGACCTTGGCGCAGGAGTGATAGGCTCTAACCTAAGTCTAGCCTGAGTTGTGTGGCACAGATCCATCATCGTCATCCGTTCACTTGACATTCAGCTGTCCTGGGTGTTTACTGGCACATCAGTATTGTAGCCTCTATCGCTAACCGGTGCTGCATGAAATAGGGGTGGTAGGCTATTCGTTATTGTTTGTATTCCAGTGGCACGGACGTGCCTCTGATGAGCTCAGGGCCCCATTGAATGAGATGCTCTTCAGACACATACTAAGAAATAGTCCCCTCTCCAAAAAGTTTATAATCTAGATAGACAAGGGTGGGGTCCAGGGATTATTATGCTTCCCAGATAGAGGACTAAAGTGCAGAGACATGGGTAGATTTTCAAAAGTGCTCAGCACCCGCAGTTGGGGACAGATTTCCAGAAAACTCGGTTCCTAAGGTTATGTCTTTACCGCAGCGTTAACTCAGGTGTTGTCCCCAAGTCCTTTCTAGCCGCACACAAACCCTCTCTCCTGCGTTTAAGCTCAGGCCAGGTGGCCTGTTTGGGGGGGTGAGTTTTAGAGCCCAAACGAGGCTTTCACTCAGGCTGGTAACCCGCCCACTTTTCCGTGAGAATGCAGCCTAACCCACCTGAGTGCTGATCGTCCACCAGTGTCTTCCCATAATCCCCCCGCACGTGCCCAGAAGGACAGCGAAATTCTCCCGCTATTCACTGGGAAAGAATCTTAGAGTGGCTCAGTTTTCTGCAAAGCTAAAAACCCTGGGCTAGGCCCCTAGCAATCCGAGCGAGACACACAGGATAGTGCGGCACCAGTGAGGCACGGTAGTTTGGATAGGACTTTGCAGTGTGGCTGCTCACCTAAGTCAACTCTGCAGAGAGGGACATGCCCTAAGGGACTGGCCCAAGGTCACAGAGGAAGTCTGTGGCAGAGCTGGTTGGAGATTCCCCCCCCCCCACCATGAAAATGCCAGTTCATAGAATCAGAAACATTTCATGGAAATGGTTTGGGTTTGATCAGATCATGGGGCCCTGCCTGGTGGGCTGCTAAGGATCTTGGACTTCCATGTGGCCTATCAGGCTACCTGCTGCGGACCAGGTGCCTGGGTGATAAGCAGTTGATACGCAGGATGGCGTACTCTGGCCCTGGCATAAGAGTAGGAGAATGGTGAGATTCGACTCTGAGACAGGTCAGGGCAAGAGGCCAAACGCCTGTAGGGATGTTCTGACAGAGACCGGATAGGCTGATAGCTGTATCTCCGCCCCCTAACTCTAGACACCCATTTCAGAAATTCTTGAGTCTTCCCTTTGCACCCAGGCAGAATAACTCAGTGCTACACCGGGTCACGGTCACTGTGAGACCTTCTCTCCCAGGTGCCTCTGCAGGAATGCACACGGCCTGCAGAGGGGAGCTGATACAGTGCACCAGGGCGCTGGCTCAGTCTAGGATTCAGCTTTAAGAATGGTGGGAAAATATTTCCCCTTAATACATAATGCCTTCTAGGCAGTGAAATGCCATTGCTGGGAGTGTAAATGAAGTTGGACCTTTTGTATTTAATCCCTATCTTCATGTGCTAGCTTCAACTCTGTGGCAAGAGATTCTTTTCCCAGATGTCTTTGTTGTGATGCTTCTAAGGAGGAGGAAAATCAGAAAAAGGAGGGGAGATGGGCCCTAGATCTTTGTCCACAAGCTTTTCTTTACAGGGATCAGTTCTTAAATAAGGCAGATAAAGCTTTCCTGCTTTTTCCTTTCAACCCTAGTGACTGGTTTGTGGTTTTGAGAATCTCTTCTCAGGCCAAAGGGTGAGAGAGACTTTTTAATCCTTTCTAGATCCCCAGCTTCCAATGCGACACAGAGCACCAGAGCATGCTGAGGGGGTTGCATATTAAAGCTATTCTTTTCTGTTCCATACAGGTTCTTATACCATGCTCATCCCCAAGGTATCTGAGCGCTTTCCAGTAGTGCGTTAAGCAACACGACTACATATCTGCCATGTGTGATTTGTTCTCTCATCTTCTCCCTAGGGTGAGATGTGTGTGCAGGAGTCTTCTTTTGTTTGGGCTTTTGTAAACGTACCTGTTGCTATGTAGTTATGCTGGAGAAGGCAAATGCACCCAGCACTTGAAGCAGAACACGGTGAGTTTGTGATGGTCCTTAGTTCGTGGAGTTCATTCCACAGTCTGGGACCAGCCCCCTGAAAAGTTGTCTCCTGGGCCTGGTCCACACTAAGCTCCCAGTTCGAACTAAGATACGCAACTTCAGCTACGTGAATAACGTAGCTGAAGTTGAAGTATCTTAGTTCGAACTTAAAGGTACTTACCGCGGGTCCACACGCGGCAGGCAGGCTCCCCCGTCGACTCCGCCTACTCCTCTCGCAGAGCAGGATTACCGGCGTCGACGGCGAGCACTTCTGGGATCAATTTATCACGTCTAGACAAGACGCGATAAATCGATCCCAGAAGATCGATCGCTGGCCGCCGAACCAGTGGGTAAGTATAGACGTACCCCTGGACAGACGAGCTTGACCCTTGTTGCGGAGTTCCATTGCGTCAAAGCAGTGAGATTGTCAACACTAAAGCCGTCTCAGGTCACATTTAAGTTTATGAAAAAATGCCTGCGCTATGTTCCTTCCTCAACCTCTGAGCCCAGGAGGGTTGGACTTGTGGTACTGAGGTAGCTGGCCTTGTAGGCAGAAGGGTACAAACACGGTAATAATGCAATTCAAAGCAATCTCTACGGTTTGCAAAGCATTTCAACATCCCTGGGATGGGAAGCGCTATCTATGGGAGCACATCTAGCAAAAAAATAGATGGGTCGGGGCCACCTGCTTTTGAATCCCCCCCACTTTAGAGAAAGGCGGCGGCTGCTGTAGATAGATCCCGAACATTTCCTCTGTGCATTGCCAGGAGGATAAGGAAATTCCTCTCCTGTTTCAGACAAGGAATCTGTAATTAGGGCCAGGACCCTTCTGCTTCGATTCACCTGTGCTGCATGCCGAGTCTCATAGGGTGAAATCCTGGCCCCAAATGGCAAAACGTGTATTGATTTCAGCAGGGCCAGGATTTCCCCTAGTGCCTTCAGTGGGGGTATTTGTACTATCCAACATGACTAAGGGTATTGTAATCTTGACTTTGGATCATAATAGCGATGGACACAGTAGAAACATCTCAGACAGAAAACTAGCTGAAGTTGCATTGCAGATTGTTTTATTTTCTTCATCCTCTCGTTGCATCCAGAGTATGATGAACTGGGGCATCAGGCTTCATCGCTGGTAAAGTTGCGAGCTTGTGTGCAGATCCTGGGCTGACATAAAATGATGCAACTGTTAACTTCAGTGGCCTTACATGTATTCACACCCATTAAGGATCTCGCCCTCAGAGCCCAACTTCATCCTATAGTAACTTGTTAGTTGCGCCTTGATACCACGGTAATTGGCGAGCTATAAATATTGAAGACAGACATAATATTAACAGGCTGTGTCATCAATTAACTAATGACAGCTGCAAGGAAATGTCAGATAAAAATAACCTATAATGGCATACAGCTTTCTTCTTAACCCCCATCCTTACCCCCCCACCTCCTGAAATGATCAGCATCAGGACGCCTCATTTTTAATGTTCATAATGTAGGAGCTGTAACATTTTGTGATGAGCACTGATCTGTTTCCAGATTGCTCCATATTTACAATCACATGCAAAAGCAGAGCTGGTATAAACCAGAGGCCTGGATGCACAGGCCCCTTTCAGGTAATGAGGTGGAATATGTCATGGAGTTTCTAAATGAAGTTTATCTAATCCTCTTGGTGACATACACCAGCTGTTGCTATTGCAATAGTGTGTGTTATTGCGGGAGAACAAAACAAGCACACCAGGGTAGAGAACAGCTACTGAAATGATTGTTTATTACCTGGCTTAGGAGCCCCAGCCATGGGTCAGGGTCCCATTGTGCTGTGCATTATATAAACATGTAACAACAAGATTGTCTTTGCCCCAGAGATCAAATATTAAAGTCTCTTTAGCTGATAAACAAACAATACCTTGGGTGAAATCCTGACCCTAATTATGTCAATGGCAAAACTCCCAATGACTTCAATCGCACTAGGATTACACCCCAGGTATTTTAGGGCTTCCTTACACAGGACGTTGGTCCACGGCAAGCCAGGGTGTGAATCTACACACAGCATGCTAGTTTGCCGGGCAGAGGTGTTCCACTTGGACACTGCCTACAGTGCACTAAAAGTTCTGTAGTGCACTTAGCAGTGTCCACATGGGATGTTTAGTGTGCGGGAAGCTAGTGCGCTGTAGATTCGCACCTTGGCTTGCCAGGCACTAACGTCCTGTGTAGACAAGATACTACTGACTTAGGTACTTCTCTTAGTATTTACATGGCTCCTGTCATACTAGTATCTGAGCAGCTCACAATCATTAATGCATTTATCCTCACAACATCCCTGTCAGGAAGTAGTATTGTCCTGATTGTACAGATAGAGGCTGTGTACCTCCGTTTCCCGATGCTGCACTCCTCCGTATTCAGCAAAGTGCTTAAGTCCATGTTCAGGCCCCATTCTCTTCAGTGTACCTAAAGTTAAGCACCCGCTTGAAGGTTGTGCTAAATAGGCATGGGTTTAAGTGTGTGCTTAAAGTTTTGCTGAGTTGGGGCTAGAATGATGAGTTGATTGGCCCCAAATCACATAGTAGGCTTGTGTCAGAACTGGAAACGGAGCTAGCTTTCCTGAACCCAGCTGGTGAATAATGGGTTGTTTAGTTTACTGGCAATTCTCCCCTCCCCACCTCCCCCCCCCCCCAAAAAAAAAATCACCTCGGGTTGACCCAAAAATAAATATTTAAAAAAACGTTGGGGAATTGAAGAGTTGAATAAGAATTCATTTTGGGTTGAACAAAACATGTTGTGCGATCCCAAAAGAAATGTTTTGTTTATATTTTGAGCATTCTCGTTACGATTTCCTCTTTGTTTAATAAAATCAAGGAAATTTCTAAAAACAGTTTTTCTTTAGAAAATGTCATGAAATGTATTGACGTTTTTGGAAATTAGTTTTGTTGGTTTTTGTTTGTTTATTTGTTTTACTGAAACAATTTGCTGAAATCAACACCAACTTACAAAATTTTTTGGTTGACCTGAACCTGCATTTTTCACCTCAAAAAGGTTTCAGTCAAAAAATCACAGAATCGGAAGGGACCTCAGGAGGTCATTTAGTCCAACTCCCTGCTCAAAACAGGACCAATCCCCAGACAGATTTTTGCCCCAGATCCCTAAGTGGCCCCCCCTCAAGGATTGAGCTCACAACGCTGGGTTTAGCAGGCCAATGCTCAAATCACTGAGCTATTCCTCCCCCTGTCCTCCTGAGCAGGGCCGGTGCAAGGAAGATTCGCGCCCTAGGCGAAACTTCCACCTTGCGCCCCCCCCCCAGCCCTGTGGCAGCTCCCCGCCCCCCCTCCTCCCTAAGGCACCCCCCCCCAAGGCAGCTCTCCACCCCCCCGGCCTGGGGAGCCATGCGGCAGCTCCCCACCCCAGCTCACCTCTGCTCCGCCTCCTCCCCGAGCACGCCGCCCCCCTCTAATTCTCCTCCCCTCCCAGGCTTGCGGTGCCAAACAGCTGATTGGCGCCGCAAGCCTGGGAGGCGGGAGAAGTGGAGCAGCCACTGCACTGGGAGTGGGAGTCTGAGCCGCACGTGTCAGTGAGCCGCCGGCAGCCCAGCCCAGGAACGCTGTAAAAAAAAAAAATTGGGGGCACCACTTTTTGGTGCCCCCAAATCTTGGCACCCTAAGCAACTGCCTAATTTGCCTTAAGGGTAGCACCGGCCCTGCTCCTGAGTCCCAGTCTGGGGCACTAACCACAAGATAGCCTTTCCTTGTGGCAAGGAACGTGTTCTGGAGGGGAGAGAGGTCACTGTGGAAGTTTGAGTCTAGAAATTTTTCTTAACTTTTCATCCGTGTTCTAATTATAACTCTGGCGTCTTTATATAAAACAGCAAGACGGATGAGCGAAGGCTTTATATTGCTTTTTGATTAAGTGGGCACAGAGTCTGATTGACACCTCGCTAGTTTATTCTTTATCTCTTAAAGTCCCGGCATTGCTGGATTGTCACGTTCTGTGCCAGTTCCTTGAGTTCAGCCTTATCACTTTAAACCTCTTCCTTCCCCAGTCTTCTTTGACCTCGGGCATTGAGACATGCTGTTCGGAGCACTAAAACAATGAAAGCTTGTATTTAACATGGATACTGTTTTTATTCCAGCATTACATAACACATGAGAGCCTGATGTAAGCTGTTGCTTGCCACTCCTTGATCTGCCGCTGGAGAGGAAGGAGGGGATTAAGGCAATAGCCTATGATTTGGGAGACATGGGTTCAAATCCCTGCTCTATCCCAGGGACTTCCTGTGTGACCTTGGGCATGTCACTTAGCCTCTTTTCCTGATCTGAAAAATGGGGATAATAGTGCATCCCTACCTCATAGGGGTGTTAAAGATTGTGAGGTGATCTGGTACTGGGGGCTAGCTGTATAACCTAGATTGATAGAGTCCTGCCTTCTAAGAAGTCTTGTGAGTTCTTTTTTGTTTTGTGCTTGTACAGCACCTAGCATATTGGGGGTCCTGGTCCATGACTGGGATTTTTAGGCCCTACAATTATACAAAAATAATAATGGAGGATGGTTTTGTAGCCACACTCCACATCATTACATAACAGCAGCAACTGCTCCACATACAAATTGATGTAGCCAGTCCGGGACTATGGGGATCTCTTAAGAACCCTACTTTTATGTTGTTTATACAGGTTACAGTAGTGCCTGCAATGATCTTGGTGTTTTGCACACAGAAAGGAAGATGCAGTTCCTGTTCCAGTGAGCTCAAAAAAATCAGAAGACCAGCAACAGATGAAGGGTGGGGGAGTGGGGGGGAACACAAACTAGATGTGGTTAAAACTTTTTTCTCTTAAAATATTTTTGATGAAGTCTTTAAGAAGAGAATGAAAATGTTCACAAGATACTTTTGTTTCCAGTGAAATTTTCTGACCCCCACCCCCAAAATGATTCAAAATATTTTCAAATAGGAAACATGTTTCCTTTCAGTTTTCAAAAACAAAACAAAAAAAACCCCAACCAACCAAATATTTTTGGTTTTCAGTTTTGCAGGTTCTTTTTAATCTCCCCCTTTCCCACGGGAAGAAGAAAAAAGGGAAAGAAATGGCGGGGGGGGGGGGGGGGGAAGAAAATCAATAATTGAAAAGGGAAAATGTATTGGCTTTTGAAAACTGAAACAAAATGAATTTTTTAGTTTCAGGTCATTGGAAACTTCCGTTAAAATAAGTTAATAAAATCAATTTAAAAATGTTTCATGTAAAATACTTAAGTTTTTCTACCAGCTCTAATACATGCACAACAATTAAATAAGTATTCACTCTTTCTAGCTGCCCCTCTACCCAGTAATTGTTAATTGGCTAATTTCCGGTAGGCATCAGGGTAGAAGTGGATCTTGAGGAGGGATTTGAAGGAGAGGGAAGAACAATTCAAGGATGTCATCCCATGCACAATGGGCAGCATGGAAGAAAGCACAAGGATAATTGTGACAAACAAACTGCTGAGGATGCAATTACTGGTGGTGGAGTGGAGGTGGGACAACATAAGAGATGAGTGGTGTAGTGGTCCCTTTAATTAGTTTGTGAGCCATCTAGTGGTGCTCACTTTATCTTGTGTTTTAGAAGCCACCAGTAACCAACCAAAGCAGCTAGATGTATATAGCAAGGTCTGACATGTTTGTGGACAGTTAGTAAACATGGTTACTTGGAGTGCAACTGAATGATTATCATCATTGGATAAAAGAGCTTCTCCTGAGGGAATTCTGCACCAAAAAAATTAAAATTCTGCCACAAAAAATTAAAAATTCTGCGCACAATATTTTCAAATTCTGCATATTTTATTTGTCAAAATAACACGATATAATCATACGAGTTTCAATTATTTTTGGCCATTTATTTCAAAATAACTGTCAGCAAGTACGTCTGTAACAATACAGACAACAAAAAAGATTCAGGAAATCTTTTTTGACAAATAGATTCCTTACTAGGCATATTAATACAGAAATCTGAGTAATAATTCATTTAAACTACAATACAGAACCATATTTGCCGCCCTCAGAAGCAGTGCAAAAGCTTGGGGGAGTCAGGGGTAATGGAGGAGCTGAGGGAGAGGGAAGTAATTGCTGGGAAGGAGCCGGGTGTGAACTTGAAGGGTTGTTGGGTCTGGGTGGAAAAAGTATGGAACAGGATTTTTTTGGGGGGTGGGGAGGGATTGTTAGGGAGCTTCCCCCATGCAGATCCTGGATGACCTCTAGCCTCTCCCATTTAGTCAGCATATCTGCCCCGTACCCATGTGTCCCTGCATCCCCATCTGTCCTTGCATGCCCTGTCCACATGTGCAGGTGGAGGGACACTCCCCCATCCCCATGTGGCCCTGCACCCGCCTCCCCTTATCCCCATGTGTCTGTGACCCCACTCAGCCACACCTTGTCCCTATGTGGCCCTGCACCCCATACCCCCTATGACCCTGCACCTCCACTCCCATTCAGACCCTGCTCCAGTCTATCCTCCCACCCTAGCCCTTATGAGCCCCTGTCTGACCCCCCAGCAGTCCCATGCTGTCTGTCTCCCCAAACCCCTGTCTCCTGACCTTTCCCAGCAGGCACTGTGAAGAAGGCAGGCTCTTTCTCTTC
This sequence comes from Chrysemys picta bellii, assembly GCF_011386835.1. Lineage (NCBI taxonomy): Eukaryota > Metazoa > Chordata > Testudines > Emydidae > Chrysemys > Chrysemys picta. The sequence goes on along the minus strand of NC_088797.1, from coordinate 123,127,503 downwards.
CCTAGTGGGCCCAGAGCTGGTGCTCTGTTCTAGTGCCACAGCACCCTCTGATGGGCAAAAGGCAGAACTTCAGCAACTTTCCAGCTGAAGCTTTTTTCTGCACAAAAAATTACAAATATGCATGGCTCATTATGCGTGTGTGCAGTGGCACAGAATTCCCCCAGGAGTAAAAAGCAACAGAGTAAAAAGCAATAAGTGGTGGGTGGGGTGTGGTGTGGTGTGCAGAGCTGGGAAGGGCCTTGAAAGTGAAGATAAGATGAAGCCTGATGTGGAGAAAGCCAGTGGAGTGATCCAAATAGACAGGTAATCTGGTGAGAGAGATGGCCAGGGAAGATGACTGCAGCAAAGATTTGATAGTTTGCAATAAAGACAGGGCAGGCTGTTCTCCGTCCCAGCTTCTCAGTCCTGACGCTGTCTTTATCAGCTAAGAGAAATTGCAAAAGTAGATGACTTAACATCTTGCTGTTGAATGCAGCAGTCTTTGTAAGGGATTAGCATGTTGATAATTACAGATGATTTCAACTTTGGGGAAAAAACATTGATTTGTTTATAACATACAGTCATTTGCAAATAAATTACCTTCTGGTGTGTGTGTGTGTGTGTTTTTTTTTTTAATGAAAAAAGTTGCCTTTTTATTTTTAACTCAAAATTTATAGTAGATGGCAGTCAAGACTGTTCAGCTGTTGTAATTTATATGAGCTGTCTTTAATTGGATCAACAAGATGGAACCCAGGCTGAAATGCGCAAGACTGTAATGTCTGCTCACAGGATTCATACTTTTCAGTGATCTCTGCCTATCTCTTTCCATGGAACCCAATCATGTAATATCTGAGCACCTCATAAACATGATTGAATTTATCCTCACAGTGTCCCTGTCAGGTAGGGAAGTATTACCCCCAGAGATAGGAAACTGAGGCACAGAGCGATTTAGTGATAAGGGCACATGGGTCTGTGGGAGAGCTAGGGATAGAACTCCGTCTCCTTGTCACTGAGATCTATCAGCCTTATTCTCATTTACCCTGATCTTTTTCCGCTGCTTTGGCAATGTAAAGGGGCCTTAAAATGGAAATACATTTCAGGTACAGCCGCTCTAAGGTGCCTTTACACAGCCAGTGTAGTGTAAAGGCAGCTGGTGTGCTGTGACACCGCTTAGCCTGCTGACCAATTGTTTCTTTGTGTTCCCCTCCTCTGTTTGTTGTACCAACCCATTGTCTCTTACCTTATATTTGTGCTTTAAACTCTCTAGGGCAGGAACCATCTCTTTGTTATAGGTTTATACAGCACCTTGCACAACGGGACCCTGCCACATAGGCTCTACTCCAGTTCAACAATAATCAGTGTAAATAAGGCCTTGGCTACACTTACCGGCAAGTTCGACGGCTGGAAATCGAACTTCTGGGTTCGACTTATCGCGTCTAGTCTGGACGCGATAAGTCGAACCCGGAAGTGCTCGCCGTCGACTGCGGTACTCCAGCTCGCCGAGAGGAGTACCGCGGAGTCGACGGGGGAGCCTGCCTGCCGAGTGTGGACCAAGGTAAGTTTGAACTAATTCGAAATAAGGTACTTCGAACTTCAGCTACGTTATTCACGTAGCTGAAGTTGCGTACCTTAGTTCGAATTAGGGGGGGTAGTGTAGACCAAGCCTAAGAATAAGACCCACTGATTTCAATGGAGTTCCTCCCATACTTAAAGTGAAGCATGTTTGCCAGATTAGGACTTGAATTCCCCGCAATTCTTAAGTTTTGTCTACACAAATATAAACACAACATAAACGTGGAGACACGACATAAACGTGCTGCTGCCGGCATATCTTACACCAGTTCCCTGAGACACAAGCTATACTGACAATAGGACTGTTATGCAAGTATAAACGCACCTATGCTAGGGCTTCCACCGACATAGCTGTGTTGGTAAAAAATAATCACCCCCTAGCTAACCTTGCTATGCCAGTATGAGCTTTAAGTGTAGACCAGGCCTCGTAGAAGTGGGTAAACAGTATCTAATTTTCCAAATCTTTCTTCTTTCTAATAGCTACCGGTGTTTGGCTGAATAAAGTCAAAGGGTTTTATGTTAATGTTGGAAGTGGGTTGAAATGTAACTTTTATTTACAAAAAAAAAATTACAAACCATTTTTTCACCATATTTTTATGCCTCATTAAATTGTCTTTTATAATTTCCTAGCCAGAAATTGCCTGATGAGCTTCTCATTGTACCTTGCTAAAATGGAATTTTTCTCGTCGATATTATCATCTGTTTAAAATATGTTTAACTGACAAATTCTTCTTTTTCCCCCCTTTCCCCTAGGGAATGAATAAATAGCTCATAACAAAAAACACTTTTTTGTTATTCAAATTAGCCTTCTTTCCCCAGCCGCAAATACCTTTCTCCTTGCAAACTGTATTTTTGACAATAACAACTACCTAGAGCTTTCTGCATTTTCTTCATGGACAAGCATTCCGACCAAACACACACTAAATAGAAATCCCATTTAACTAGAACCCATTCTCCATACAGCAGCAATAATCATTTGGAGATGCACATAAAAGGGAATATGTTGTTGCAACAGCGTAATTGGTTAATTTATATTGTGCAGGAGAACTATCTTTTGGCATTGACAAAATAAGCTTTCACTTGTAGGCCAGACGGTTACTGATTAAAGATGGGCAAACTACTTCCAAAATAGAGGGAGGGTACCCGTGAAGATGGGGATTTGCCATCTGTCCACTAATAGTTCTGGTATTTTACTACTTGCTAACCACCTGTCCACTGCAAAGGCTCCTACACGTGCTCATTCTCAAACCTAACACCCACTGAAATATTAATGTTTTGCGCACACACATATATAACACCTTTCCTTGCAAGAATCCTCAAGTGCTTTGGAATAATTAATTAAGCCTCACTGCAACCCAGCAAGATATTATCCTCATCTGACAGATTGTTAATTGAGGTACAGAGAGGTCAAGTGACTTAACTGATCTTGTACAGCAAGTTGGCGGCAGAACTGGGGTTAGAACTAGAGCTGTGAGGGAACTGGAATTTCTACCCCATGGAAATGTTTGCATTTCTGAGGGGTTTTTTCACTGTTCTGAATTGGACTGAGAAGTTGGAAATGTGAAATTTTCTGAGGAATGAGATGTTATGAAAATGTCTGGGGTGGGAAGCCTGCCTGCTGATCAGGCTTTCGGGAAACCATTGTTTTGTTTTGATAACGCTGAAACCTTTCAGTCAGATAAAGTCAAGGCAAAATATTTTTTATCATTGCATTTTATTTTGCTTCAACTTTTATATTCTAATATTTTTGCCATTATATTCTGTCCATAGGTGAGTGATTGTTGTTCATATACCAAACCCTAGGACATTTTATATACTAAACTCTGGTTCATTTCCAGTTCAGAACAAAAACAAATTTTGAAATATCGGAGTTTCCCGTAGAACAGAAATTCCATTTTCCCACCAGCTTTGAGTTACCCTGTTACAATGGGGCAGCATCTCCAAGGGCCCCTACCCTGACTTAACAATGTTCTATCAGAAGTCTATCCCTTTGGTGTTTTCTACATCCATTGCCTACTCCAGTTGAATTCTTGGCAGTTGGGAGCTCTTCCTAACTCAAGTTCTTAACAAGATGAAGGAGAGCACAGCATTATGCATGCACAGGGTGCATAACTGGCTGGATAACCGTACTCAGAGAGTTGTTATTAATGGTTCCCAATCCTGCTGGAAAGGCATAACGAGTGGGGTTCTGCAGGGGTCTGTTTTGGGACTGGCTCTGTTCAATATCTTCATTAACGACTTAGATATTGGCATAGAAAGTACGCTTATTAAGTTTGCGGATGATACCAAACTGGGAGGGATTGCAACTGCTTTGGAGGACAGGGTCATAATTCAAAATGATCTGGACAAATTGGAGAAATGGTCCGAGTTAAACAGGATGAAGTTTAACAAAGCCAATGCAAAGTGCTCCACTTAGGAAGAAAAAATCAGTTTCACACATACAGAATGGGAAGAGGCTGTCTAGGAAGGAGTATGGCAGAAAGGGATCTAGGGGTTATAGTGGACCACAAGCTAAATATGAGTCAACAGTGTGATGTGGTTGCAAAAAAAAAGCAAATGTGATTCTGGGATGTATTAACAGGTGTGTTGTGAGCAAGACATGAAGTCATTCTTCCGCTCTACTCTGCTCTGGTTAGGCCTCAGCTGGAGTATTGTGTCCAGTTCTGGGCACCGCATTTCAAGAAAGATGTGGAGAAATTGGAGAGGGTCCAGAGAAGAGCAACAAGAATGATTAAAGGTCTTGAGAACATAACCTATGAAGGAAGGCTGAAAGAATTGGGTTTGTTTAGTCTGGAAAAGAGAAGACTGAGAAGGGACATGATAGCAGTTTTCAGATATCTAAAAGGGTGTCATAAGGAGGAGGGAGAAAACTTGTTCACCTTAGCCTCTAAGGATAGAACAAGAAGCAATGGGCTTAAACTGCAGCAAGGGAGGTCTAGGTTGGACATTAGGAAAAAGTTCCTAACTGTCAGGGTGGTTAAACACTGGAATAAATTGCCTAGGGAGGTTGTGGAATCTCCATCTCTGGAGATATTTAAGAGTAGGTTAGATAAATGTCTATCAGGGATGGTCTAGACAGTATTTGGTCCTGCCATGCGGGCAGGGGACTGGACTCGATGACCTCTCGAGGTCCCTTCCAGTCCTAGAATCTATGAATTAGCATAAGTGCTGTCAATTGACTCAAATGGCCTACGGTTTGGTATACAAACACTTCTCATGAACTACAGTCACTCAGCTCTGGGCATAAAAGCTAGCTTATTACTGCCTGCCTGCAAGAAAAAATAAAGAATGCAATGCTGAAAATAGTTACGGAGACTGATATAAAGGCAGTAATACTAAAATAGATGGTGAAATCAATGGCTATAATTCACTGGAGTTTGGCAAGCTAATAGAATTTCCCATAGTAACACTATGATTTCCCCTCCCCCCCCGCCCCCCCGAGACTAGGAAGTGTGAATACGTTTAGCAATTGCCTGGTTGTCATTTATCATTCCAAGACCCAATATAAGGAGAGTTTTCAGCTGCTGCTGGACCTGCTGGTGCGGGGGAGGAGCAGGAGAAAATGGATGTTATGTGTTCCTAACTAATGGTCATCCTGCACTACCACCAGATCTCTGAATATTGCACAGGACTGCGAGCAGCGGTAGGCCGGCTGCAGAACGACTAGAAGATGAATAACATTCTCACCAGCAGCAGAACTTCAGTCCCTTTCCGCAGGGCTTTTAGTCCCTGATTTATGAACCAAGGTTTCCAGACCCCTCAGAGGAGTAAATTCCGATTGGCAGAGACCTTGCCAGGTGGAAGGGAAAGGGGGATATCCTTTCTCCTAGTTATCCCTTTATAACCCCATCCCCTATCACCCATGTGACAGGTTAATCCTCATATGCTAGGGCTTGTTGAGGTCCTTTCTACTTTGTCACAAGCGGCATGTGGGGCAGCGCTTGCCCAAAAGGAGGGAAATATCCTGTGTTGAACTCATGGGAAGAGAAACTTTTCCCTTTCTTGGCTGGGTGTTGTCTCCGCTGCAGGGTGGAGATGTGTCCCTTTAGATCAGGCTGATATGTGGGGAGTGAAGAATGTTCTCTGTTTCATCATAATATATTGGTGGTTTGCTCCGCTTGGCTGTGACACAGAGGGAAGCCCTGACTGTGGTCAGGTAGAGAGAGAGGCTGTTGGTGCCACCCCAGAAGAAGTGGGCTAACTCGTCATTCTTTGTGTATTTTGGTCATGAAGCCTTTTTGGGCTCTGGGGTGGATTCTACAGAAAGTTAAACGGAGGCCTTTTGCATGCAGTGTCCGTCATCTGATCCTGACCCAGCCACTCTTAAACATTGGCTGCTGAACCCCTGGGAACTGGAAATTGGAACATGAACTGAACATGGGAGAGCTGCACCCGATAGAGTAAGAATCTGGCTGTAGTACTCAGAGATTTGTCTGCTGACTATGAGGACCATCCAAAGTGGAGTTGCTGTCTCATTTAAGTCATTTTTGCCCACCTTGATATTCTAGCCCTGAAGTGGAAGGTTTGAAAAGCCAAGAGAGAGGCTGTATTGCAGGAATTAGAGCCCTGTTCTGCAAGCCCAGGAGGTTCAGAAGATGTACGGACTTGAAGATGTTTATCCTGGAGTGAACTTACAGGCCTTCCAAGGTTCCCCCATCACTGGTTATCATAGGACTGTGGTTAGTATCTAATCTTTCACTGATGCTCTCAGCTGTACTTATACACACAAGGTTCGCCATGTGGCTTTATTAACTTGCTGAGGACACCTGGTGTGAATTATTCCATTCCAAAGATGATATCTGTGCAAAACCACTGGATTCCATTGTGGGACATAGGAATGCTGTAACATCCAAGATGATCTGCCATGGGGTAGCTGAGAGCTCTGCTTCTGGCCATGATGTCCTTGAACAATGGTTGCTGATGCAGGGAGTGGCATGAGTTGTGGCATTTAGCTCCAACATTTCGAATTGCTGCCCTGGGTCTTGGACACATAGTTGCTGTAACAATTCCACTTGTGCAGGTGGGACATGGGCAGTCCTAGAATTGGTGGTGGTGTGTAATCAGACTGACTTTTGTTCTGGTCTCTTCGCAAAAAGAATCTACTTCATGCAATACAAGTTTATCACATTTCCAGGGGATCATTTCATCAGGTAAGTGTTGCCTGAATTTCGAAGAGAATTACGAGGTGAGTAATAAAGTGGGAAGATGGTGTTTAGTGAATATCTCCAGCTGATGCATCATGGCCTCCTGGCACCTGCAGATATGATTGTTTAGCTGTTACAGCTGAGCTTGGTCACATAAGATAACAGCAGGCAGAGATAGGCACAGGCATTCTGAAATGTATTACTGCCCTAAGTGTGTGTTTGTATGTATGTGTACACGCACGCACACACACGCTCTCTTTCTCTCTCACTCTGGGCCTCTCTGCTATAAACTGGTTTTCTTTTACTTGCAATTTTGCTCAATGTGCTTCCCAGTGAACCTGAATAAAATGTGGTCAGAACAGCAAAAGCTGCAGCGGAACGGTGTGACAGCCGAAGGAGTTCAGATGGCCGTCCTCTTGGGGCTCTGCTTACTCTGTATTGACAATACAATCCAGGCATAAACTGATTACAGGCTTGAGCATTGCTCTGTGTGGGACTGCAGTTGGGGGAAGCCGTCATTATGGCTCTGGGTAAACTGACATCACTGCTATTAATATTGTTCCAAGAGGCAACATCTTGCCTTCTTAGGGGGACAGGTTGATGCAAGTGTAACCTACAGCCCCTCAGTGAGGAGCTCTGTCACCCTTTAGTGGTGATTGGGCCACAGATAGGCCGAGAAGCCTGCTACAGCTAACAGAGCTAGGTATTTTAGCTCAAGGAGTAGAGGCTCATGCATTTAGATCCAGAGATCCCAGCTCGATCTCTGCACCCAGGGGCATGGCATAACAAAAGCTTACATCTTTGTTCTGTGTGCCTCACGCCCTGCCCCTCCAGTTCTGATCCTCCTCTTCAAAGCCTCTAATAGACTAGGGCTTAGCTGCCTCAGGGGTTCCCCCCACCTTCATCTCTGCACTCCCCCAAAAATGCTACGATCAACCGGTACATTGTGACTGAGAGAATCCAAGGTGCAACCCCCAGAAGCAGGAGACTTTCAAGGGACATCCCCTGGCTATGGAATGGCCCTGCTTCTGCTGATCAGTTACAGCTCGAGCCTTGTACCTTTAGAAACTCAGTGCAAACCTCCGTTGATGCTGCGTGGTCTTTCACTCAGTAAAGGACGAGGTCACAGTGAGCATGCCGTTCTTGGTGGATATCGGGACGGAATCGATGCCCACGATGTCCTTTCATTGACTTCAATAGACATGGAATCAGGCTCGTCGCCTACTTTGAATGATTGTGGCCAAAATACCCTCTTGCTGGTCCACCCTCCTCCACACTGTGGAAGTGCCTTGGGGCCCCAGTCAACAGTCCGGCCCTGTGGTTCTAGGCACTGTTCAAACACATACTGAAATGTGTTTTGCTCCAAAGCCATATGATATGCTTTAATCATATGCTTTACTGGGCTCAATACTGGAGTAACAGAGTGAAATTCTCTGGCCTGTGATATACAGGAGGTCAGACTAGATGATCTAATGGTCCCATGTGTCCTTAAAATCAATGAAACCGCCTGTGGGTAATTGAATAATTATTTGGTTTCAGCTTGTCAGCAACCTTTTTTGCCTCTGCTCTATGGCCCTGATTCAGCAAAGCATTTAGGCAGATGCGTAACGTTTAGCACATAAGCAATCCCACCGACTTCAGTGACTGCTCAAAGTTATGCATGTGATTCATTGCGACTACCCATGCACTTCGAGTTACTCATGTGCTTAAATGCATTGCTGGATCAGTGCCTCAACACCAATTTGTGCCTTTCACTCTTTTGCTGGCCTTCAAACTCCTTTGGAGTAGCCAAATACTACTCTTTTTTCCCCCTAACCCCCATTTCCTTGTATTAACAGTTGCCCTCAGCACTTGTATCGACACACTCTTGTGTGTAGACAACCCTGCTAAAAGTTGGGTAGAGGAAATATAACACTTGAGAGCCAAGCAAGGGTCCAAAGACATAAAACTATTTAGCCGGAGGTAAGTAAACAGCATTTAAAGTAGGCGTTCTCACAAATGCAGGTGGCTTTCTCAACACTGAAATATCCCACCTGGATGGTTTTTGCCAACTTTCAAAAATCAATTATTTTCTTTTACACAAAACAATGCTTGTAAGTTGCTCAAACTACTCTGCAACCAAACAGCTACATCAGCCCGAGTACGAGAGCTTCTGGAAAGGATTTAGATGCTTGTCTTTGATTAAATTGGAAATACGGAATTTTTTTCTTCTTCTTCCAGCTTCGAGATGGTGGAATGTGGGAGGCTTTGAAGTTGCCTTTCAGATTCTCATGCTCACCTCTGAACCCACCTTGTAATAAATATTTTAAAGTTTTATTCAAACTGCTCCAAATGGTTTATAGATTCCCAGGCGAATCACTAAATTGCCTAAGAAAAGAGGAGCCCTGAAGATTAAATGAGTTCTGCAGCAGCAAAGACGGACTGAACATTAAATATTGCAATAATTCATAAAAAACACCACATTCTCAGACTCTTCAGAGTTAAGACTCTACCTGTGAGAGTATATTAAAGCCGCGATCATCTGGGCTGATTCTGCAGCCAATGAAACCAATGGCAAAACTCATTTCCCCCCTGTGTCCCACACACCTCTGGGATGCTGGGCTCATCTCACGCTAAAGGGAAGTATTTTTGTGGCAGCTTCTCATTACAAGATTGGCAGCACTTAGTGGAATGGAAGCCTGTGAAGCAGGTAAATATTAATACCCCTGTTTGTATAGCCAAAGTAACAGAGGCAAAGGCAGGCTAAGTGTCTTGCCCAAGTCTAAATAAGTTACTTGGTGGCAGAGCTAAGAACATAACCCTCAGAATCAGGGGGAATAGTTCTTGCTCCTTCACTTAACTCCACCTTCACTAAGATTGTCATTTCATTAAGACATAAGTACATACCTGCTCTCTTTTTGCTGTGCAAGATGTTTGTTCCCACGCACGCATGCATTCCTCCCTTCCTTAGAAGCAAAATCATTTTTGGAAGTACCCAAACTGAGAGGTCTGTTGTGACTCGCCCAGCGTGTTGACCCATGCAGGGCTGCAGCTTGGGTGGAAGGTTTGCGTAGGGCCCTCGGTCTGGACCCTTTGGTTTGGGAGGGCTGCTCCCAAGTCCCTCTGTTGTGACAGAGCCCTGAGGGGAGTAGAAGGGATACAGGCGAGGGACTAAGGCCCACCAAGTATGACAAGGCAGGGCCCTCTCCAGAATGTGCAGGCTGAAGAGAACTGCCTGGCCACTAGGCCGGCTGGCTTTCAGCCTGACCTGCTGCACTCCCTTGAAGCCTGAATCTAGGGACTAAGGTGTTAACCCGTTGCGTTATACAGTGTCTCTCAGCCAAAGGAAACCAGACCCCCAAAATAAGATTAAACACCAGACTAGTGCTGGCTGGAGAGGTATATAAATAGACACCTTCTACATTAGATTCTCCATTTGTCCCAAGCTGTGCTTGGGCAAGGTGGCTTTAAGGTAGGCTTGCTCGCCTCCTGGCGTGAGTTCAAGCATCTTCAGGCTGTGGTTCTGGGCCATGGGGCAGGGTAAGCCACAGTTCTGTCACTCCAAAGTGGTTGGGCGCCTCTCGCAATGTTTCTCAGCAGAGCAGCGGCTGTTTCTCAGCAGTTTGCGTAAGTCAAGGACGAGGCCTGATGACGCATCGTCTCGGAACAGCACGGGCAGCTTTTTCTTCTGGGTTTTATTTTTATTCTACTACTTAACTCTGAGAAATAATAAATCACAAGAACTACGTTCTCAGAAATTCATGCCCAGGGCTGGGGCTTTTTCTAAATAGCTTCAACTCTTTGGGGACTGGATACTACTAAGCAAGAATTACCATAATTAACCATAGTAAAATGCCTGCCATTTGATGTCTGAGACTTAAAAGCCTCTGTTGGGATCCAGACAGTTTTGAAAACAAGCCTCTATGGCCTAATTAAGAGGAAGAGAAGGAGAGGGGCGGGGGTGTGGAAGGAAATGCAAGGTGGACTTTGGAGTGCTTGGGGGAGAGAGAGGAATGAGGTTGGAATTCTCTAGACCAAAGTATAGCCCTGGAGCAGGTTATGTGACCTCTTCTGCACCATGACGCTTGCTCTCAGCGTGACACGGGGACATTCAAAATCCAGTAGTGCACCTCATTGGTGAGAGAGGCCAATTTGTCACTCTTACGTGTCGACACTGCTTGTGTAAATGTAACGTTTAAGCGTGCGGGTTACGTAAACCCCTATGGCCAGATTCTGCACTCAGAAACACCAGTGTCAATCTGCAGTAACTCCATTGACTTCAGTGGAGTTATTCAGCGTTCAGGGCCTGATCCAGCATCCACTGAAGTCCATGGGGACACTCCCATTGACTTCAATGGGGTTTGGCCATTGCATTGGTGTAAGTTATAGCCCCCAGTTGCTCAGGAGATGTAAGTGCCCAGTAAGTTCCGTGCAAGGGGCCAGCTTGGGAGTGTTATGTCTGGTTGTACAGAATGGATATAAATATATAAAATGTATTGCAAAATGGGTAAATCCATTTTGTGATTTCCCTGTCTTGAGCAAGGGAGCATCAATTCAATGTTGTGCTCGTTTGCTCAAGGCCATAAGCGGTTTTTAATGGATTCAGATAATTGCTATAAAAATGTTTTCCCACTAACTGTGCCGTGTTATGATAACACCAATATTCTTATAGCAGTATGGTCCTGGGGCCAGATCCTGAGCAGGTATAGCTGAGCACTGTAAATCCATTGACTTCAATGGAGCTACACCAATGGACACCAGCTGAAGACCTGGTGATGAGCATCTAGGTTGTTATACCATTAGCACCATTTGTGTCTTGGGCCAGATCCACAGTTCAGCCAAGATCCTAAGAATTAAAGTCAAAGGAGCTATGCTGACTTATACCAGCTAAAGATCTGATCCGTTGACTTCAGTGGAAATATACTGAATTACATCTGCGGGGGAGCTGAATCACTGACTTTGACAGAACTATGGCAATTTACACTGTATTATGATTTGGGTCACATGTATTTAGACTTGTTTGTCTCCTATTGAGACATGAGGAAGGGACCCTCTTTTTCTTTCTTTTTTTTTTTCTTTCCATCCTGTATTTTAGGAAGCAGGAGGGATAAACGGTCCCGTGTTGCAGCCTCTAGAAGAGTTAGTAATTGTACAGGTCTCCAGTGGCCAGACACTTTGTAAGTTACAGTGTTATTCAATAAAATCATTCCCTTGTTTTTAACTTGTGTGATCTTATTATGATTGGGAACCTAGAGGCTTCTAACCAGAGCTGGTTAGGAATTTTTTGATTAAACTTTTTTTTGTCAAAAATTACTGATTCATTGAAATGGAAACTTTTTGCAGGAAAGGCTGAGTTTTGACAATTTTTTTTACTAAAAAAAGCAGAAGAAAAAGTTTCTAAATGGCTGTAACGTTGTGTTTTGATCTCAAAATAAAAAAAATCTGCTGCTTTAATTGAAAATGATTTTTCATTTTGAAATTTAATCACAGTAACGAAACTTTGTAAAAATAATGGTTGAAATCAAAGCAAAGCATTTCAAAATTATTGAAATTGAACATTTCTATTGACTTGGATTGATTTTTTTTTCCAAATTTTTCAGTGCATGGGTTTTTTTTTGTTTTTTTGTTTTTTTGAGATTTTGAGATTTTGACTTTTGAAAATTTTTCAATCTCAAAATTTTTTCCAGGATGGGAAAACTGTTTCCTGCCCATCTCAATTTCTAACTTAGAGTCTCAGACATGTCAGAGTTGGGAGGAAGCTATTTTTTTGTTAACAAATTAAAAACTGATCCATATAAGTCTTTTAAAAAAGAAGGGCTTATGTAATCAACACCTGATCAGCACGATGCTCTCTCCCTAGCTACTGGTGAGTGGTAGGCCACATAGAGGCTGAGGCGCTTGCTATATCATTAGTTAACAGAGCTGGGTCTTGTTGCTCATGTAAGAGGCCCTCATGCTTTAAAGGCTACAGGTTCAATCCCTACTGCGATAGACATGCCTGAGGCTCAGTGTTACACTTACCTAGTGCTTTTTCACTGTGGCTCTCAAACTATGGGTAGGTTACAAATGTAGCTGAGTCGTAGAGGGCCTAATTTATTGTTGCCTTCACACCTTGTATAGTCACTAGTGGAAATGGGACTGTAAGCTGAATTTGGCCCTCAGACACATGTGAGCTTGCACGGGTGTAAATGACTACGCAAGGTACAAGGCAATAACGAATGGTGCCCAAAGAAAGGAATTGTCTTGCCACAGGTAACACGGGGAGCCAATGGCACAGCTGAAAGCAGAACCCTGACTTCCTATCTCCTAGGTCCATACCCTGCACATTGGACCATGGTGCCTCTTGTTGCTAAACCCATGATGAGGACACTGAACGTATCCAACCTGCCATAGCGATGGTGCTCTTCCACGCTTGCAGGATATAGGACAGTGAAAGAAAATAGCCTGAAATGCTTCTGGGGCTGGCCTATCTTCGTTGTATCATGGATTCTGCTTGTGGCTATCTTTGGATTTCAGTGAGCCAAGATGTCATGACTGAAGTGTTTCTACATTGTGTTTTACTATTGCATGACTGCCTGGCAGAAGCGCAGTGCTTGGTTCTGTACAAAAAAAAGGAGGAAGTCATTTTCCTGAAGGAGCTTGCGCTTATAAAAGAATGAGCTCCCTTTGACCCGAAGGAGAAAGTTTTATAGATAGAAACCTTTTGTCCACTCTAGTTCAGGGCCACTGTGGACCATTTCCAGGAGAAATTTTGGTTCTGTTTTCTCAAAATCCTGATTTAATGCAACCTTGAATCCCCAAGATCTATGGTTCTATCTGACCAAACCTTGTATTTTTTTCCCCCTGCTGTTGGAGAAGCATTTGTTCCTTTCCGATGTAAATACTTTTCTGATTACTGCTGCCTGATGTATACAAGGAGCTTTTGAGCTTTGGCTCTGTGCTTGCCTCCATGTCCCCCAAGTCCTTGAATGAGGCCTGTAACCATGGCAATCCTCTTCTGTTCCCTGCTCATGTAAACCACAAACGTGGAGGAGCCGAAGTTATTTTCTTAAAGGAGAAACAAACCGTTCTCAATCTGAATGCGGAAAGGAGAGAGGGAACAGGCATTAAACAAAGAGAGAGAGACCTTTCCCCATGATTCAGATATTGCTGGTTGCGTGCCAGTGCTTGCTTTAACCGTATGTAATCTTTAGGATGAATAAAACACTGGTTGAAGTTGGTTTGCAGATGCTTTGACAGACACACAGGCAGTGGAATAAGCTCTCTACAGAGATCCAAGACCAGACTATGATCCCCCTTTTATACAGTCTAAATCCAGAGTGACTCCATTGACCATACTAAGGTAATTCCTTATTCAGGCCAGTGTCATGGAGTCCTTGTCTCCACTGGGTGTTTGCTCCAGTTATAGCCACTGGCGTATGTGCCCCAATGCAGACCCCTAGTGTAGAGATAATTTGTACCAGTGGCGCTAACCTCTGCAGGAAACCGGAGTGAATTGAATGAATTGAACAAATTACTGGGTATACTGGTTCAGTCTGTCTATGGTACGGGGGTTTGCACAGTGGTTGGGCCACCAGTGTCTGGAACTGGGGTGTCTTCCCACTACAGCAAGGCCTGAGAGCAGGATCAGAGCAACACCACCAGTGCTGGGGCAAAGGAGGAGTTTGGAGATGGTAAATGGGAGAATTTCCAAACCAAACGAAGAGCCTCTTTTCGAAGGTGCCACCTGTTGTAATCTCTAGCTCTGATGCAAATCACAGCAGTCTTGGGACTCTGAAAACACGGTCAGCTGCTCTCTCCCTGGTAGAACCTCTTCTCCTAGTTCCATGTCTGTTTGGGGGATGCTCTGAGGATTTGGGAGAAGATTTCCCCCGGGGCACAAGGGCCTCTGTCTTCCTCCAGCCACGTGGGCTGAGGCAGCCAGAACTTCTCAGTGGTGGGCCAGCCTCCGGGGAGCCAGATGCTGTTCCACCAGCGGCCACGACTCCTGCAGCAGTGGGGAGAGTGGCTCTGCTGGAACATCTGGTTCCCTGTGATGTTCCTGGCACCTGATGCTTGGCCCGCCTTTCATGACCTCCTCAGGGGCTGGGTCAAGCAGCAGAGGCAGCCCACTGGCATCCCCTGTGGACTGGCTCTGCCTGAGACACCTAGCCAGGGGTCTGTTCAGGAAGGCAGCTTGACACAGGTGGGTGGGTGGCGGGGCTGGAGTGATTTGGAGGAAGCTGCTTGTCAGAAGGAAGGGTGGAGTGTTCACAGCACGAGTCGCCGGGGGTTGCCGTGCAGAATGAGGATGGTGGGTGGCTGCATGAGGAGGGAGGATGAAGGGAGAGACTGGATAATGTTGAGCCGGGGCATTGGCTGGGGGGCGGGGAGAAGGCTGGGAAATCTGGGGGAGGTTGCCTAGTGAGGAAGGGGGGTGTCAGGTAAAGAAGTGCTGTGCCGTAGAAGGGGTTTATAGTGCTGGTGGAGTTTTGTACAGCTCGGGGGGGGGGGGGGGGGAAGAAAGGGGGACGTGGGTGTTCACAAGACCCTAGCAGCGATGCACTGGAAGACCGTACCCCCGCCCGACTCCACCTGTCACTTGTGGCTCTTGCCTGCTGTGTCTGTGTGAGCTCCTGGGCTGGAAGGACTGTGTTCTCCTGCGTGCCTGGGAAACACCTAGCCCATTATGGGCGCTAGTGCCGAATAAATAATCATCCATCCTCAGTGACTGCTGGGTACGGCTTTTCTTTCTCTGAGCAAGTCTAAAGCTCTGGAAAACCAGGCATAACATAGACAAGTGCTGGGCTAGCTTCATCCATACTGCTTTGCCGGTTCACCTGAATCCTGAGCTAAAGCATCCCGCTGAACACCTAATGCCAGCTGCTGTGCTGTTCACACCCACCTCGACTGACCCCGCCAAATTCCTGAGGCGGTATATGTGTTCAGAATGAACCCCAAAACCCCTCTCGCCCCCTCCTCCCTAGCCTTACATTCCTTCCCATAGTGCTCTGACCCTAGCTCACTCCACTTGAGGTTGGAACCGGCAAGCCCCCGCGGGTTATAAACTCTGGCTGAACTGACAGGGTCTCTTCATAACACTCTGCGTTTCTGCAATTAGATTTTTTTTTAACAGACTTTGCCCCGAGATTTACTGAACTGAATGCAATCATTTTGCTTCATAATTCTGTTGCAGTAAGTCTTCTGGCAAGTTTCTTAAGTAATAAGAGACGACAGACAGAGCGTATCTGGGTGGTTATGGTGTGTCTGGGGCAGTGCTGATAAGGCACAAGGGCCAAGGCTCTTGTCTTTAATCACCCGAGAAGTACACCCTAGAGATAGAAGATCTTATTGGTATAATGAAGTGGAATTGGGACATAAAAGGAAAATGTTATTGTAAACTGCCCATTCCGCTCTGCCTGGAGAAGTGGATAAATAGAAAAAAGCATCTGTCTTGCCAGTGTAAGATCACATCTCTAGGTACTTTTCCACCAGGATCTTGGACCATACAGGAAGCGTTTTTATGGGAAATCCCCTGAACTGGCCAGTCTTCTTTCATTTAACTGGTAGCCACAGAGCCCCAGGTGACCTAGAGAGTGTTTGAGTGGCCAGAACCCCCACGGAGGGACTTTCTGTACCTATTCAGATCCCCTCTGGAGGCAGGTGGCTCATTTATTGTTTATTATTCGTTCTTATTCTTCTTTATTATATTCATAATTAGCACACACCACATTACTTCTTTAGGGCACCGTCCAGCATTAACAGATTCATCCTCTCCAGGTGCAATTCCCCCCCTCTCTGGAGCCTCCCCCAGTAAACTCCAAACACATGGGGGGGGAGAGCGACCCCAGGTACCACTTTCTGGGCCTGATCCAAAGCCCACGACTCTTGTTGACTTAAATGGCTTTGGACCAGGCCCACAGTGTCTGCACGCAGGCCCGAGTTCTATCTACCTTAGGGGTTTCTATGGCGCCCATCACCATGGAATCCATATGCTCCTCCCCCTGCCAGTGGCTATCTACGTTCTCATTCACAAATCATGCCACTCCTCAGTGACACGGGTCCATCCCAGGAAAATGGGGATAATACATCCCAACCTCACAGGGAGATTTGAGGGTAAATGAACTAATTTGGGAGGATGAAAAGCCCAATAGACTGTAAGCGCTAAGTAGCAGGATTGCCTCCCCGCAGAGGTTATTAGAAATAGAAAGATGACAGCCGAGTAATAAAGACATGAAAACAGTCGCAAAGATGCCAGGCTGGCTTAGCGATCCCCACAGCGTGTGCGGAGAAAACGGAAAGTATTGTCTGTATGGAGAAGGAAAGAAATAATGACTGTGTCTATCGCCTGGGAGACTGATAGCTGTAATTTACCAATGGCGGCTCAGCATTTCTATCAGCAATGACAGAGCACCTTGCAAAATTACCTGCTTCCTAATCAATCACTTGGCTGTGGTACAGAAGGGGCTGGAGTTGCCATGTGAGGAGAGAAAGCTCCTATAAACCGGAGCAGCAGTGAAACAAGGCCATATGGTGGCCATATGGAAAAGGCAACATCTGCAGAGGGCTTTGTCTTATTCCTTCCCCCCCCCATCTTATTTAATTGTGAAGGGTGATTGGATTAATATGCAGATCAGCAGCAGAAAGCAAGAGCCCAGCAATGTGAGGTGAGTCCATCCAAGTATCCCATCTTGGTGCAAGATTGAAACCCTAATGGTGAGCTTTGTTGCAAAGTGCAAGAGTAGCCCAAGGGAAGTGGGGGAAGACCCAATAGCTTGAATTGTTTAAAAGTGAGCTGGAGAATGCACTAGGGAATGTGCTATGGGGAACAGTCCATCCCTGGCTAGGGCTGTGGGCTAATGGCTAGTACGCCGGGGCTTTAGGAAAATTCATTTTGGAAAAAGCCGCTCTGTTATTCGCATTCCAGTAGCATCTAGTGGCGCTGACAAAGACCAGGGCCTCGTTGTGCTAGGCCAGTGGTCCCCAAACTTTTGAGGGTCACCCCACCTTACCCCTGTTCATGCCCCCCAGCACCCCGGAGCCAGGGCCTGGAGCAGGGACGTGGCTCACGGGGGGTGGGATGTAGGCAGGAGTACGGGGGCTGAGGCCGCAGCTGGGGCTGCAGCCAGGGGCCGAGGCTGGGTGCGGGAGTGGGTGTGGAGCTGCAGCTGGGCTGTGGTGGGGGCCGTCAGCTGGGCCCCCACCACTAGGTGTGGCTCTGCTCCCGGCCTTGTCCCCAGGCCGGGAGCGGAGCCGAGGCTGGGGGCTGGGGCTGGCACAGGGCCAGGAGCGGAGTCACACCGAGGCTGGGGACTGGGACAGCTGTGGAGCCAGGAGCCGGGGACAGGACTGGGGGTAGGACCCAAGCAGAGCTGGGGGCAGGGAGGGGCTGGGTGATGCTTCCTCCCCCCTTGTGGGGGCTGCTTTGGGCCCCTCCATGCCCCCCTGGACATTCCTCCATGCCTCCCAGGAGGCCATGCACCACAGTTTGGGGACCTCTGTGCTAGGCACTGTACAAACACAGAGTAGGAATCCATCTCTGCCCAAAGAGCTGACAATTTAAATAGTTAATTCAGATACAGGATGGTGGGAGGGGGAATAAAGATTGTTGTCCCCATTTTACAGCTAGGGAACCAAGCCACACAGAGATTAAGTGCCTTACCCAAGAGTGGCTGTGATTAACCCAAGGATCAAGCCATCCAGTGCTGTAGCCCCTAGACCATATTCATATGAGAAAAAAGGCATAAACAAAGGGCTATGGAGGTAAGGGCTCTGGGTTCATCTGTATTTAGATTGTGTTTGCTCTACCCTACTGGGGCAGCTAGAGTGGGGGAACTGCCCACTAGAATATATCTTCTAGCGCCCTTGTTTCCCTGTCTCTTGATGGTCTATACTTTTCATCCAATGGGGTATGTATGTGTGACAGGGTTGGTTGTGTTGGTAAGGGGTAGGGCTCAGCAGCCCCGGGGCTCACGCTTGGTTTATATCTTATTTTTCTAAAGCTCATGCTTCAGGGTTTCAGCCGACCGCCTGTAGGGGTCAGGAAGGGACGCTCCCTGCCCACGCACACAAAGTATTCTGAACAGTTTTTTGTCTCCTTCCTCTGAAGCATCAGGGATGGCCATGGCTGGAGATGGGGCATTGGGTGACAAGGACCAGGGATCTGAGGTGGCACCGAGCATTCTGTCTCTGAGATGCTTGGCTGGCTGGTTCTTGCTCACATGTTCAGGGTCTAACTAATTGCCATATCAGGAAGGAATTTTCCTCCAGGGCAGATTGGCAAAGACTTCGGGGGGGTTTTCAACTTCCTCTGCAGAGTCTGAGTGTGGATTACTTACCAGGAATATCTGGTATATCTCAATCAGTTCCCTGCTATTGCAGGGGCCTTGGGCACTGGTGCACCTCGGTCCCTCCTATTCTCTGCTTGTGGCACATAACAGTCCAGTCTCCTGTGGACTGTAATGCTTTGGTCTAATTTTGGTTGCTGGGTTTAGCATGCGGGTGCTGGTGATGTTGGTGGCCTGGGATATAAAGGAGGTCCCACTAGATGATCGGGTGGTCCATTCTGGCCTTAAACTTTATGACTCTATCAGCCAGTACAGCACCTCTAAGCATGAAAATCCGTGGAGAAATCCACACTTGTAAATGAAGATCTACCTCGGCTAGGGGAAATTGTGGTTTTGCTGCTTATAAATTTGATTCTTTTTATAGTTGTCCCCTAAGTTCCTGGGCCAGCGACTCAATTGATGTGAACCAGTGTAGCTAGTTCTGGCCCCGGTGAGGCTAGAGTGATTTACACCAACCCAGAATCGGTGCTACTGGCTTTAATTTGTAAATGTAATTAACTAAGAGGTAGCACGACACTATCCTATCTAATGGATGATGCTTTCACATTGATTTTAAACGCATCCACCCAAATTCTTCCCTGGGGTAACTTCTCTGAAATCAATGCAGTCACACCAGGGATTTGTCTGTTCCTCCATGTTTGCCAACAGATAAACTCATAGGAATCAAATACACTGTGTGTTTAAGATTTTAGTAACTGTGTATTTCCTCGGGCATTAACAAGGACACCTGCCGCTGCAGTTCTTGAGTGAGGACTTCTGGTTAATCATTTGAGAAGACATTGATATTTCCCCACATCTGTCCACTCCAGAATCATTGTTGCATAATCCTGGGCATGCAGTGGGACCCCACCTCTTCCAGCGAAGATGTCCCCCCCTCCGCCCACAGAGGAAATAGAGGGGTTTCACTCATTTTCAAACTGCAAGGTGCGCACTATGAGGCAGTAAAGCAAATTTGCATGTTTTCATTCTGTTCCATCACAGAGAGTTTTACTAGGTCCGAGTGGGCTGCATGGCATTCCTGAAGGGGTCATTGCCATGGCATTGTGAAGTACCATAAGAAAACAGAGTAGTTACTCCCCCCTTGCAAAGTACAAAGGCCAGGCTGACTTACCATGTGTCTTTAAAGATGGGGTTCTCAAATTTTCTTACGATGCTTATCCCATTTTAACATAGGGTTCTCATGGACCCACTTTCCATCCCATTCACAGTCCCATCATGTCCCTGAGCAACTACACATTTGCTTGTGTGTGTACCCACGCTTGCTTCTAAAGTGCTTTTGGAACCTGCTGTATAAATGGCGCTGTATACTCTATTATTATCATTATTACCTCTTGGCACATGTGTCTTCCGGGACAAGCGAAAGGGGGAAGCTCAAGAATGTTATCTGTGGAAGCTGAGCGGCACTGAACTGTTTGGATTATTCTCGAATGCCTTGAACCATGGCATCATGGGCCAGGAAGACTGCCGTGCGAGCGCACCTTACCTCAGTGCTGTGGATGTTTCATTGTCTCACCATTTTGATTTCTGGATCCACCTCGAGGTCCTGCTTCACATTTTTTAGCATTTAAGGTAGAGGTGACCCCTCCTTCTCCAACCCATTCCGACAGCTTTGCCCTGCAGGGGAAACTCTCTATGGCTGGTGGGGTGGCTTTGGCAAAGGGCCTCTAATATGGACCTTCTCATTCTGGCAAGAGAGCAGGATAAGCCTGAGGGATGGCGATGAGTCACATCGGGATGAGTCTGTGGGGTGCAGTGCAAGACTTTAACGTGCAGCCTCTTTTTATTGATGAATGGAAATAGAATGGTGACATATGTCATGGAACAAAGCAAATCCTGGGAAATAACAGGGGCGATAGCAGGTAAAACAGGTTGGTGGAGCCTAGCTATCCTCTAAAGACTAATTACGCTTTTATTTAATCTTGCCCAGCTACCATGATGATGGGCACATTACAGGTTGCCTGGGCAGATGATCTGAAGGTCTATGCTCAGGAATACGGTGCATGACATGCAGCCACTCCAAGGTGTCTGGATTTCCCCCTCGGTGTTGTATAGTACAACATGAAATCAGATTGCAGCTATCAGCCATGCTGAAAAGGTATTGACTGAGGATAAAATGTAGGTACTTGCCTGCTCATTTTTTGTACTGCTTTATTGCTTGCTCTTTATTTGATTTTGCACTAACTAAAGCAATCTCTGAAGACTCCCCCAGGTAGAACCAGCCTTTGCAGGCCCACAGAGCTCTTCGCTCTAGCTCCTGCGCCTTCTGATTTAGTAGGGTTACCATTCGTCCGGATTTACCCGGACATGTCCTCCTTTTTGTGCTAAAAATAGCGTCCGGGGGGAATTTGTAAAGCACTCACAATGTCCGGGATTTCCCCCTCCCCCGGCAGAGCGAGCGGCTGGGAGGGCTGCAGGGAAGTCCCGGGCTGGACTCAGGAGCAGCTGTAGAGGAGCCAGATCCGCCCTGCATTCTGAGCCGGCAGCTCCCTTGCAGCCCAGTCCGGCAGCACTGTGCAGGGCCAGACCGGGTTTTGTTGTGCAGGGCCAGGGACCGGGTTTTGTTGTGCTGGGGAGCTCAGCCACGTGTCCGGCTCGGCTGCACAGAGCCCAACACTCTGTTCTGAGCAGCAGGGTAAGGAGGTCAGGGGGCAGGAAGGTTCTGGAGGTGGCAGTCAAGAAACGGGGGGGGGCTTTTTGGGGGGAGTGGAGAAAGTTTTGGGCAGTCAGGGTACAGGTAGGGGGTAGGGTCCTGGGGGGCAGTTGGGGGGGGTCTTAGGAGGGGGCAGTTAGGGGACAAGGAACAGGGAGTCTTAGGTAGGGGGTGGGGTTCTGGAGGGCAGTTAGGAGCAGGGGTCCCAGGAGGGGGCAGTCAGGGGACAAGGAGCAGGGGGGGAGTGTTTGGGAGTTCTGGGGGGGGCTGTCAGGTGGCAGGGGTGGGGAGATGGATCGGAGCAGTCAGGGGACAGGGAGCAGAGGGGTTTAGATGGGTTGGGAGTTCTGGGGGGGCTGTCGGGGGCAGGAGTGTGGAGAGGGATCGGAGCAGTCAGGGGACAGGGAGCAGAGGGGTTTAGATGGGTTGGGAGTTCTGGGGGGGGCTGTCAGGGGGCAGGAGTGCGGAGAGGGATCGGAGCAGTCAGGGGACAGGGAGCAGAGGGGTTTAGATGGGTTGGGAGTTCTGGGGGGGGCTGTCAGGGGGTGGGGAGTGGTTGGATGGGGCGTGGGAGTCCCAGGGGTCTGTCTGGGGGTGGGGGTGTGGATAAGGGTTGGGGCAGTCAGGGGACAAGAGGCAAGGAGGCTTAGATAGGGAGTGGAGTCCTGGGGGGCAGTTAGGGGCAGGGGTCCCAGGAGGGGGCAGTCAGGGGACAAGGAACGGGGGGAGGGTTGGGAGTTCTGGGGGGGCGGGAAGTGGGAGGGGCAGGGGCGGGGCTAGGGCGGGGCTCCTCCCGTCCTCTTTTTTTCTTGCTGAAATATGGTAACCCTAGATTTAGGAGAGCTTGAAATGCAAAGGAGAATCTCAGGATTTATTAAAACAAACAAACAAAAATAAAATGTGAGGACATCTGTCTTGGCCTGTAGCAGCTCCTCCCCTCTCCTCCCCTGCTAATGGCCTCTTCTGACCTCTGCCGTGGGGGGAAGAGACGAGAACAGGTAGTGGTGACAATGTGCTAGTAGTTTCATTGTCACTGGGGAGTTAGAGAGAGGATTTTGGTCCCTGGCCTGGCTCCGATACAAGGCTCTGTACGAGGGCTGTAAGCAGAGCTGAGCAGAGGAAGATAATGTTGCTTCATGGAGGACTTTGCTGTTTTGAAAATTGGGTTCATTCTAATTTGGAACAAAACTCAAACATCTCAAAATTCTCCGTGGAAGGTGAACTGAGCCCCAGCCCGAGGACGGTCTGCCTGATGGGCATCCCCCTACCTGCGGAGCCCAGAAGCCAGGGGGTCCCAGCCAGTCCATGGGGCAGGCCACCCTGGAGCAAAGGGTGGTCTGTGGTCTCTGACTGAGGCAGGCTGTCTGGTGGGCATTCCTGGATCTGTCCAGCCTGGAAGCCCTGGGGTCCTCAGCTCAGGAGCCGTCATCAATTGGGGATTCATGGCTTCCAAGCTCCCTGCCAGGTGAGCTGATGAAGACCTGGAAGCTCGGGGAGCTCCATTCCAGGGAAGCCCACCAGGTGAGCCACCGAGGAGCCTGGGAGCTGAGGAGCATGTGAGCTGGAGTCCCCAGCGCTTCCAGGTACTTGGCTCCCCATCAGTCTGCCTGGCGAACTGCCGGGGAGCTAGGCAGGTAAGCCAGCAGGAAACCAGGTAGGTTTTGACAACGTAGTCAAAACTGACCTGTCTCTCTGAAATATTTGGCTCTCAAAGAATAGGCATTCTTCACTGGAAAACTATTCAGCTGGAGAATTTCCAGACAGCTGAAGCTGTAACTAGCCACAAGGGCTGACAGAGAATTCCCCTGGCTCGGGGGCAGTGTAGGGTTGATGTAAGCATCCTGATACTGCACCTCCACATCAGTCCCAGTGTAGGGGCATGCTGGAGGCGGGGTTTAGAGTGGATCGCGGCAGGAGGAGTGCGTACCTTAGTGCTCAGTGCTATGGATATTCTGGGCCGGACAATAGTTAATGGGCAGTCATGGGGAGGGCCTGTATGGTAGATCAGCCCAGGGGCTGCTCTAAGTTACACCAGGGGCAGTTGCAGCCCCTGCAGCAGCCCGGAATCAGAGTGGTACAAAAGGGGGTTCCTGTCACTGCACAGAATCTGCCCAGGTGTGTCTGCACTAGACTCTTTGAATGATCGGGGCCCTATGTAACTATAGGGGCAGCAGAAGCCAAAGGCCAACACTCAGCCTGGTGCACGTACCGTGTCTGAGTACCACGAGTGGGATAAATGCTGCCGCACCAGCTGAAGACTGGGAGCTGCTGTGTAGTGGAGACATGATGGGCAATGGATGCCGCAGGTCAGCAATGAGCTACAGACCCCTCGGATCGCTGGTTCATATCTAGTCTGGGTTGTTAGGGACCGAAAATCAGAATGGTCCAACGGGGGTTGTACTGCCAGTGTGGCCTCAGTGCAAATCCTTGTGGTGAGTGTCTACAACCCACTAATGGGCTCCCTGGCTGGCGCTCTTGGCAGAGCGGTCTGGGAAGGATGGGGCCATGGGGGTTGAGGCTTGTCCCGCCAAGTCAGAGTTGTGGGGCAGCGTGGGCTAAGCTTGCCGAGCTGTTGCCTGGGCCGTACCTGGGCTGTGTTTGAGGGCTTCGATTCTTAGCGTTTCTCTTGGCACCTTTCGCCAGCAGTAAATTCACTTTGCAAAAGGCTGGGGAATGTTGGCTGTCTGCCACTTCCTACAGGCTGCAAAATCAAATGACTCCTCGCTAAAGGGAAGCGAAGGCACACGTGTTCAAGTGGCTGCAACCTGCTTGTGTTCCCCACCTGTTCCAAGGCAGCCTGGTGGGTAACTCTGCAAATACAGGACAAAAGAAACGTAAGAGGGAAAAAAAACAAAACCCAGGAGGGTGAAAGCCATCTTTGCAAAGGGATTAAAAGCTCCAACAGCTGCAAAGAAAACTCTCAGTGTGTCTCTGTTTCTTTGCGTGTGTCTTTATCTCTATGTTCCGAGCAGGTCAATCAGCTGAAAAAAAAATTGTGGATCAGAGGGGACAAAAATCATTGTTTATCGGAAGAATGTTGTTCGACTGCCTGTAGTACTGGCCAAATCGCTGGAAAATAGATTAATCAGTGAATTAGTCACCTGTTGATGGGAGTTTGAGTACAGTACTTGTAAATATCAGCTGGCCAGTTATAGTAGTGAGGATAGTGAACAGAAAGGCTAGTGCAAGAGACAATAACACACTCGGAATCTGATCCTGTACTTTGTAGCTGTACCACACAAGGAGCTAGGTCTAGCCCTTAGTTTTTTTAGCTAGCTGTATCGCCTTGGAGTCTGCTGTGGGAAAAATGGCTCTGTATTAAATTTCTCTGATCAACATATTGTGTTGGGTTTTTTCAATTACATTTTGTTTTCTTTAAAATAGAAAGCCAAGCTACCAGACATGTAAAATGACTCTATTAGGAAGAACTTAGATTAGAATGCAGGCTATAACTTTTTAGAAAACTTTGATTCGTTCCTAGCAGGTGGAAACTGAGATTTCACTCTCCTTTCCTTTCCCTCATCTTCCTTTCCTTTATCTTTCTGTTCTTCTGTTTTTTTCCTCCCCTTCCCCCCTTACATTTGATGGGGGGAGGGGATGGCAGGGGTAATTTCAATTTAAAAAAATGCAGGAATATGTCCCAGGTAGTTTCAGTGGAAGTTGCATCAAGAACAGAGTGAAAAGTTTTGTCCCATAGTGTTTTGCACACTCTCTAGTGGTAGTTCTAACGCTAGTCCTTCTTCAGAGAATGAGAGTCACGTGTGGAGATGTAGACGAAATAGTCATATGCTTTTTAATAATAGTACTCAGCCCTTATAGACTTGTAGATTTCAAAGTGCTTTGCACAGACAGGTAAGAATTATTATTCCTGTTTCACAGATGGAGAAACTGAGGCACACCAAGGTTAAGTGATTTACTGCAGTGGCCACGTTGGGGTCAGAACCAAGGTTTCTAGACTTACAGGCTGGGGCCCAGTCCATTGGGTCACTCTCCTCTGCAAGTATTTATAATGGAACTGTACAAAACAGTCTAGACTGCACCACGGGTCACAATCCTGCCTTCGCTGGGGATAATAGATTCCATGATTGGTTCTTCCATCCCCATTTTCTGTGACTCTGAGATCTTTCCATACGGGACCAGAAATGTGTTCCTACAAGAGCCTTCATGTGCTGTCACCGATCAGTTCAACTTTACAGAGACTTTATTTTGTGTGTCCCAGAGGAGATGGGCACCCCGGAAAGTTGAAGGCACCTGGTCTTTCCTGGTCTTTCCTAGGAAGTGTGAATTCCTGGCCTAATTTTCAGGAGTGCCGAGCACCCACAAATCCCATTGAAGTCAACAGCTGCATTTCAACGTTCTTTCTGTTTCCCTGCAATGTTTGTCATTTAGGGCATGAACAAGGATCGGGAATAATACCTGGCACTTGTATGGCACTCTTCATCAGTAGATCTCAGTGTTTTCCAAAGGAGGTCATTTGACAGATTGGGAAACTGAAGCACAGGGAGGGACGTGACTTGCCCAACATCACCGAGTAGGACTTGAATCCAGCTCTCCTGAGTCCCAGCCTAGTGTACTTCCTACTAGACAACACTGCCTCCCTAGTCAAAACCCTCAATGGGTTTTGGATCACGTTGTTACTCCTTTTAGGTTGCCCCTTTTGAACACTCTCAACTTCATCCTCTCGGTGCAGTTACGACTTCTCTCGTTAGAGGGGGCGCCAGCGACTCTTGACCTCACCGTAGGTGGCTAGTGCTGAACTCATTAAATAAAGTAAATACAGCCAGGCTGGGCTTGTAACATCCGCTGCCGTGGTAGCAACACCACGTCCGCTCAGCCCCAGCAAGACGGCCCTCAAGATGTGTGCAGAATAGTTCTGCGGCGAGATGAAATATTTAAAAACGCTTTGGTTTGAAGCGAGATGGGGGCGCAGCGGCCTCTTTAATCTCTGCACAGTTCTAAGAGTCTGTGTGAATCATTGATGAGGAGGGCAGAGCTTTTGAAAAGTGCTGGCAGGCCGTTAAACCAGGCAATGGAGTCACTGAACAGAAACCCACATGGAAACTCTTAGCTGAAAAGGATTGGTGTGTTCTACATTCATTGCCCCACCGTGCTCCAGCTTGCACTAGTGATCCTGCAGGGTATCGGGGGATTACTGGGATATTTGTTAATAAAGGGAAAACTGTTTAGGCTTCTTGATCGCAGTCTATAAAAGGAAATATCAGACACTAGAGGGCTTTTTAATCTAGCAAACAAAGACATAAAAAGATACAATGGCTAGAAATTGGAGTTACATCAATTCCAATTGGAAGTTTTTAACAGTGAAGATAATTTAACCATTGGAACAAATTACCTGGGGACGTGCCAAATTCTTGTTTACTTGTGGTCTTTAAATCAAGCCTGGAATTCATCCCAAAATATATGTCGTCATTCAGCCATAAGGTGATGGGCTCACTGTAGGCATCACTGGGTGAAGTTCTTTGGTTTGTGTTATGCAAGAAGGCAGACTGGATAATCCAGGTCCCTTTTTGTTTTAAAATCTGTTCATTTTCCCCATTCATTCTCCTTTATGGTCTGTAGTGTCACACTACAGATATAGGGTCCAATCCACAACTCCCATGGGAGTAGTCCCACTCTGTTCAATAAGCTACTCACGTACGTGAGGGTTGCAGATCAGGACCTAAATGTTTAATGCTGCAGAAAATAACGTAGGACGACAGGCACAGCACTTTGTATGGGAAAAGCGTATGATCTTGGAAATCTATCGTTAATTGTTCCGTTGGAGCAGTGGAAGCAAAGTAGGAAAGAGGCAACTTTGGCCAAATTCTGCCTTGGGGGGCATCTGCCTTCACAGTTCCTGTTTGGCCTCAATGCTTGCACCACATGCTTATCTGAAAGTGGCATTTGGCCTTTGCTGAACATCCTGTTCTGTGCCCTGAGGTCACATCTGACCCATTTGCAAAGATCTCACACATGGTCTAACAGGTTGGCCAATTTTCCAGCTATTGCAATGACAGCATAATATCAGAAAATACCTTAAATGGCTTTTTTAAGGGAGCTCTTTGGTGTGTGAGCAGCAGGATGGTCTTGTGGTTAAGACACTGGATATGCACTTGGAAGAGCTGGCTTCAATGCCACAGATGCCCTGTGTAACCTTGGGCAAGTTGCTTCATGTCTCTGGCTCTCAACTCTAATTATTATTAATTACTCATATAAAATGAGGCTAGGTCATCAGCTGGTGGAAAGTGATGTAGCTCCATTGACATTAATGTAGCTAATCCATTTCTAGCCCCATATTTACATTGGTCACTTCCAAAGCATGATGCAAATGTCACACACACAGGAGAATAGCTTCGCTTGTGTGATAGAGGGAGCTGGACCTCATTCCTTGAGTGGCAGCAATTACCTCTCTTTCCTACCTGCCCGCAGTGAAAGGCTACCCTGGAGAGGGCAGAGACAACCATGGAGAGGGAAAGACCCTTCTCTTTGCATTTTAGAAGGAAGTTGCGGGGGGAGGGTGGGGAGGGAGGGGCGCTCCTAGATTGGGGGATCTGAATTAGAACAGGTCCTAGTGCTCTCAGGTGGGCTGAGCATGGAAACCAGGAGGCTGTCTGGTAGGAGCGGTTCTTCATTTGCTTTCCTTAAGAGCTTGCCTGAAGGGAGCTGAACATTTCTTTGCACCCCTGACATGACTGAGATCTTAGAAGCACTCGGTCTCTCCCTGGGATCTCAGTTGAGGTAAGCCACTTGTTGCTTGGAACTACAGGCTGTGGTGAGCTGGGAAAGCTGGTTTGTTTGGCTGTAGAGGGGATTGGACTCTGTTAGCTAGCCTACATACCTTGTATCTTCTAGCTGTGTGCTAATTACCCTCTCCAGATCGACTCCTGTGTCACAACCCACCATTACAATGCAACCACCTCTGAGGTGGAACGCAGCAGCTGATTGACACCGAATAGCCATGTTACTCAACATTTGAGAGCAGGAAATGCAAGCGTCTTCTTCATTCACTAGAAAATCCTTATTCCAATCCACAGAAAGCACTTCATATAGAGTGAATATGTGTTGCCTTTTTGTCCTTAAGTTCACAGTGATTGAGCTGTTCCTTTTGGTTGCTGTGGCTTATTGTCTGAAACAAACCTTCAAGAAGCCCTTCCCAGAATGATCTGTTTTCAGATCTGTATGAATTGGAGTGTGTGTGTATGTGTAGCGTGTGAGAGGTCTAGGGAGCACACAATAGGGAGCAATGAGTGCAGTGGGAAAGAACAAATGAATTCTGACATTGTAAGTGAAGATTAAACAGTGGAGAGAATGTGGCTTCAGCTGGCAGTCATTAGATTAGCAGCTTGTATATTTTAATAATCAGTTTAAAGTTGAGTTTATCATGCATGCAAAAAGCTTGGCTCTTCAAGGTGTGTGGCTGTAGCTGAAAGCAGTTGAAAGTCAAGAGAGATTAAGATGGTGCAGTGTGAAAATAATGCGTTAATGATGAAATTTTTTCCAGCCCTCGCAGAGACAGAGGGTAGTGTGGGGAAGGGTTTTCCTGCCCACGATCGTCACAAACTCCATCCAACTAGTGCAGAGATGAGGCAGCAGTTACTCTACTTCCAATTCCCTCCGCAAAAAGCGCAAGCTGTGCACAGCACCTGAGATGGGGCCACATCTGGACTCCTGCTTTTGGAAAGCCGCAGGAGCTCTCTCCCGATCAATGTGCTTCCAGCTGCTTGGAGGGGTTTTTTTTCAGTTGAACAAACTTGCCTCCAGCGGACAGACACGGGAACTTAATTTCATTTGTGCATTCGCTGTGCAGTCCTTGCTCACCCGGCTGAGCACTGAGTGAAGTCAACGGAACTGCAACGGTACGTGCTCGACCAGGTGAGTGAAAGGCTGCACAGTTGGGAATCCTTGGGCCAGACCCTCAGCTGGTGTAAGTCAGTGTAGCTTCACTGACGTCAATGAGGCTGTATTTGCGTTTAGTCCAGCTGAGGATCTGGCCCTTAAGCAAATGACTCCCTTTGAAGTTAGTGGGAGGTGGATCTGCCTGGGTAAGAACTTCAGGATTTGACTCTCTGTGAAGTTCCAGAGTCAACGTCTATGACTACTGTCTAGTCACCCACATTCCTTCTCCTTTAATTAGAGGGGCAGGTGAAGATCAGGCTGTTATCAAAAGGGTGTGCCAGTCAAAGTGACCATAAAGAGACCATTTTAAAGATGTATTAATGAGAAATAAAACTCCCTATTTTAGGGGTTTTTTTCACCTTCCTCTGCAGCATGTAGGGTGCTATCCTAGAACTTTGTACACTTGGGTTCGATTCCCTGCTCCGGCACAGACTTCCTGGGTATCTTTGGGCAAGTCACTTAGCCTCTCTGGGCTTCAGTTTCCCATCTGTACAATGGGAATCATAGCACTTCACAGAGATTTTGTGAGGATAAATACATTAAATATTGTGAAGGCCTTTGAGATCATCCGATGAAAAGCACTATGTAAATGCTAAGTATTATTATCATGTGTTACCTTGCCAATCTCCCCTAGCCCCACCCTCTGGATTGGAGTGTGAGCAGTTACTCCAGAGTAATTCCGTTGACATCTTGGACAGCAAACTCTCGAGGGCTGGGATTGTCTTTTTGTTATGCTTGTACAACGTTTAGCACCAGGAGGCCTTGATCCGTGACTGCTGCCCCCAGGGGCTACTGCAGAACAAATTAGCAATACAGTCACTCTGGGTTTATACTGGTGTGATGGATCAGAATTTGGCCCGCTGCCTGGAATTGTGTTTGGATGTTCCGAGAAAAACCCTGACTCTTGGGGTGGAGCAGAATATCCCGCCTGGAGAAATGTCTAGAAGCGCTTTTCTTTGCTACACGCAGTAGCAATCAGCAGCACATTCATCTTCTCTTTCTTTATCCGAGGTTATTCCAACCCTCCTCCCCTCACCACTTGGTGAGCTTGTGAAGGTGCACGCAGAGGGCAGCCATTGCAGAGGAGAGAGAGAAAATCTTGTGAAACTTGTTCAAAGAAGGGCAAACTTGAATTCATCCCAGAGGGGAAATTTGGAGCAATTTATATCATTCAAGAGTCCGATGTGTCACTTTATTCTTTTCCTTTCGGTAGATCAGTGCCCTAGTCGGCAGGCTGCTTTCATGTAAAGCAGAGCGGCAAAATGGGTAGACAAATTGGAGGGAAGTTCAGAGAACAGCTACAAAAATAACCGATGGGATAGAAAGATAAAGGATGAAAGAATTAACTATGGCCCAGAGAAGACGAGGATTGTGTGTGTAGAGTGGGCAGCACGGTAACCATCAAGAGAGCATGCCAAATGTAGGGTTATAATGAAGAAGGAAAGGATAAAATTAAGAGGGGAAAACGTAGGCGGAAGAGACTTGAATTCTTCCTGGGAGTGTGATCTTTACTAAATTGGAATAATCTCCCCAGGGAAGTGGCAGAAACTCCATTGCTTGAGTTGTTTAAAAGAACACTGGACGAGCGAGTAGAAAATACACTTTTAGAGTGTATTTCTGGCAAGCGAAGGATTAATGGTCTAATAGGTCCTGTTGCTCGCGACTGCCTATGGTTCTGACAGCGGCAGCTTTCTGTCATCAGGGATGCAGCTAAAATGAAGGAAAAACCATAGTAGAAACTCTCATTAGCATGGCACTGATCTGCCCAAGTTAGCCATCTAGTTCTTGTGAGCCCCAATGAAGGGGAAAGCACCAGTGCAGAATGACAGCTGGGCTTGCGTGGCCCTGGTCTGGAGCCCTGCAATGGGCAAGGTCTCGTCCCGTTCTAATTTCCACAAGATTCCATGCAAAGGATTGTTTTCCATCCAGTGTTCTGTCACGACGTGCAAATCTGGGAGCCACGATTCCAAGCCACACAGCACAGTGGGGCTTTACTTGGCTGCAGTTCCATTCTTTCACCACTAGTTGCAGACATTGGCAGGTTCCAGCAGCTCTCATGTCCCCTCGCTCAATGCTTTGCACGGCAGGAGGCACAAAACAACCATTCTGATGTCAGGTCCTGGGCCCTGCTCTATCCGCTTATGTCCCCCTGATGCTGCAAAGCGGCCATGAAACTGGTGAATCTGGCCCCGTCGGGATTCTCCCTGCATAGGCAGCATCGAGTGGCTCCTCTGCTATGGCTCTACCAGCAACCCCCTCCTGCACCCACCTGGTTCAAGCAGCATGGTGTGGGGAAGGGGACAAGGCGGTGATGCCCCTATGCCCTGCCAATCCGTAGCTGTTGGAAAAGCCTCCTTGTCACTGTGGGAAGCTGGCATTCGTTAGAGGAGCCTTCCGGCTGTTCAAAGCGTACCAGAGACACCAGACCAGACCCAGAATTGGGGCCGCTTAAAGCCATTTTTGCCCCAAATCTGGTTTTGGTTTCAGACAGGACCAGAGAATCTGGCCCTCTGACTTTTTGATTTTTGTCCAGTAATGATGATGAAGCAGTGTTTGTTTCCCCTCCCACCTCTCTGGCCCCCCTTTCTATACCATCTGGGATGCCAATAAATAAATAAATTAATGGAGATATCCCATCTCCTAGAACTGGAAGGGACCTTGAAAGGTCATTGAGTCCAGCCCCCTGCCTTCACTAGCAGGACCAAGTACTGATTTTGCCCCAGATCCCCAAGTGGCCCCCTCAAGGATTGAACTCACAACCCTGGGTTTAGCAGGCCAATGCTCAAACCACTGAGCTATCCCTCCCCCATGAATAGCATACATGCAGTTATGATTCTGCTTTATCCAGGATCTCACGTGCTGGGGCGGCTGTGTCGTCGTAGCCTTCTGCTGTCCCTTTCCCTTTGTACCTCTGCTGGCAAAACAGCACGGCAATAGATGAAACTTTAAATACATTAGACATGCATTTGCATTTGAAGGAGGGAAATAAAATATGCATGACTTGTCCTAATTCAGATTTGCCGTCTGGTTCCAGATTGTGTGTCTTTGCCCTCCTTCAACTGGAGTCTGTCTTAAAAACAAATTAAACACCATAGATACAAAATAAATGGGGACGGGGGAGCTAGTTTCCATGCCGTTCTGCGAAGGCATCTTCTTCTGAGCCCAGGCACCCCTGGATTTCTGAATTGCTTTTCGGGGTGGGCCCACAGGCTAGATCTCAGGGGCATGGGATCAGAAACCTATTGGCTACATCTGCCTGTAAATACTTCCTGATCTGAATGTGTGTCCTCACTGTGCTGGAAACTCGTCTGGCTTTGAGGGGTGGTACTTACTGGGCTGGTCATGATAAGTTGACCTAATCAGCCATGCTCCTCTCCAAGTAGGTAGTGGAAATGTTCTCAGTTGAACTGAGACTGGACAACATAGTGTAGAAAACTGGAAGGATAATGGGGAAGAAATTCTAGCAGATCTCCAATGTTAGCATCTATAGGTCTGTACTTAGAGGTATCCCAACCTTACTCCAAATATTCTTGCAATAGCTAGGGTGCGTGGAACAGGAATTATAGCTTCTCACGAACGTAAGAGTGCCTATTAAAAAGAAAAGGCCATATTGAAAATCAATTTTCTCCTTGCTGGTCTTGAGCAATTTTGTAAGATACAACAAGATGAGCAATCTGATTCTGGCAGGGAAAAGAACAGATGCCAAGCTATAATTTCCCTTACCAGAAAATGCTGTGGGGTCACTTTGTGTAGCGGAGAGAAGAAACTGTATCATTAATGGGAGACAGATAAAACTTGGAGTCCTAGAGGCCAGCGGGACTGGTGAGCTCCAGCTGTTTTCTGACTCACTGGGACTGCTTTCAGTGTCACATTCTAGACAAGCGGGTAGAGAGAGGAATAGGTTCTAAGAATGAACTGGCTGCTGGCGTGCATCCACCTCCCACCCCATTGAGGGCTTTGTCTCTGTAATGCACCTCGTCCCAATGACCCGTCGTGAGCTGAGGTTCTGTTCTGTCACGGGAGCTCACATGTGCCTCATGTGCTGAGACAATTGTTCATGAAGATATTAAGGCAATACCTGCACTGCCCATCTGTGTCGAAATGCTTACCCTGATCTCTGCATGGCAACTGGAAGGCAAAGTGGAGGTGATGGAAGGCAGCCCGGTATCCAGAAAGAAGAAGGTGCCTGTGTAAAATGTACAGGGATAGTGCTAGAACAAACTTAGATGCGTTTTCCAGAGTCCTTTAGCATCTGCCAAATCCGTACCCCATCTTGGATTCACTCACCAGTCCCCCTGGTGGCTTCTCATGTCTCCAAAGCTTCTGGTCCAATTCAAACCAAGCGGTTAGTTATACAGTGGCCTATGCAAATCCAAGATGTGTGCTACATGTGCTGAACCCCTTTGTAGTGGCAGCATTGTTGGCATCCAGAAACCCTTGCCAAGTAGAACTTGTGACAAAGTGGGAATTTTCTGTAATATTTTTGTGACGCTTGTGTGTGCCTCAGTTTCCCCTGTATGCTGCATAGTTACAAAGTGTGTGTGTGGGGGGGAGTCTTTTTGCTGTCTGCAGAGGCTCAGAGATGCAGGTGTGAATGGCTCCTGGATGTCTCAGACTAAGTGGGTCTTGGTCCCCATATTGCTGCGGCCTCTGAAAAGACAATGGCAAATCCAATCACCGGGATATTGCTACCTAGCAACCCTGAGCCACATCTCCCCAGATGGAGAACAAAGAAGTGGTGGGGTCTGAGGTGGAAGTTAAAAGCTGGCCGCTGGAAGCAATGGAGGCACACCTGAGCTGGGACGGAGAGGGAGGGACAGGGCTTTGGGTTCTGTGCTGACCGGGATGGATAATACTGTAACGTTCCTTTCTGTAGGCTAACCAAGGACTTCCTATGCTGTGTTCCAGTCGACTAACAAACTCTTCTGTTTGACAGCGCTGGCTGAGCGTCCCTGCAGTTGCTAACAGAGGAGGTGCACCACTCCTAGGGTGACCAGACAGCAAATGTGAAAAATCGGGACAAGGGTGGGGGGTAATAGGAGCCTATATAAGAAAAAGACCCAAAAATCGGGACTGTCCCTATAAAATCGGGACATCTGGTCACCCTAACCACTCCCTAAGATTGTACATGTCTCCCTCAGGGCCCTGCTTCACCTGAACTTGCTGAATGGAGCTCACGCTGTGTAGCAGGGGTGCTGAAGGAGCAGATGTCCAGCTTAAGGAGCCGGAGAAGCCACATGGCTTGCCCTGGAGGAAGAGACAGACCCCTTGGGAATCTGGTTCGCTGAGACTGGCCCAAAGCTGGGATCGCAGCACAGATCTTGTGGATCCGTGACAGAATTGTCTCCCTTTCCTTCTGGCGAGAGGTGATTGACCCCATGGACACCATTTTGACCGCTCTTCCAGTTCCACCAGCAATTGGGTAGCACATGAATTGTTCCCCCAGCCGCAAAGCCCACGGAAGTGTGTACAAAATGTAACACAGTTGCATGAATGCTGGGGAGCCCCTTAAGTGTGTGTTTGGGGAGGGGGAAGGGAAATGAAAGTTTTACAGAGAGAGTTGCTTGGGTAGCCTGGGACTTGGGGGTTCAATCCATGGGCCAGTCCCTTAGGGTATGTCTACACTGCAACTGGGAGCGTGCCTCCCATCCAGAGGAGACAGACGTGTGCTAGCTCTGTTTGAGCTAGCGTGCTAAAAATAGTAGTGTGGCTATTTCAGTACAGGCTAGCCGCCCAAGCACAAGCCTGCCTGCCCCCCTGAGTCCGTACTCACGTGGCTAGTCTGTGCTGTAACGTCCACACACCGGGGTTTCTAGGGTTTCCATACCTGGACTGGGCGGCACGCTACTAGCTGCAATGGGATAATAGCACTGCCCTACCTCCCAGGGCTGTTGTGTGGATAAATGCGCTAAAGATTGTGAGGTGCTCAGATACTTTAGCAATCATAGGTACCTCGTTGGATTGTTTCTTTGGTGGGTCAAACCTGCCATAATTGTAACACTGGTATTCAGGGTCCCTGCTGTGGGCCTTGCTTCGGAATTTCTCGCTCCACCTGATTAAAATCGTCAAGGTTTGGCCCTGAGTTAGAAAAACGGCTCTCAGCAGTGCTGTCAAAGTCAACAGGATAAAAACGGACCCTTTTCCCTCTAGCGTCCTCCATAGCTGCCATTAGCACGACTACGCCGCTCCTGAGGTCAGGCCACAGCTGGCTATTAAGAACAAGCCAAAAGAAGGAGCGGGGAGGAGGATGGTTATAAAAAAATCGAATCGGACTAGAAATGTTTTCTTGCTTTAAAAAAAAAAAAAAGAGAGAGAGAAATCAATGCAAACAGTTTTAGTTGAGATCAACATTATACTGCAGCAGTGGGAATGTTGAACCAATATCCTCAGGTGAGTGAGTGAGAGCCAGCAAGTGAAATGTACTAGTAACAGAAAATGAAATGGACTGGTAAAAGAAAATGAAACTGACCGGTCTTGATTAAGTATTTACTCTCTGAACTTCACTCATCTTGGATAAGCCTCATAAATGGTGTAAAGTAAACCAGATTTCCTTAAGCTCTTTCATTTTTAATAATGGAAGGGATTTGCTATGCATGGCATTTTGTGTGTGTGTTAATATTTAATAGACGAGCTCCGTCTTGACAGCATCGTTTTAAGTACAGAAAGGATTCAGAGTTACGATCCATGTAAGTGAAGGCAGAATAGGACCCTTAATAACCTATTCCCAGAAATTGCTTTTCCCATCACGGTGAGCTTTGAGCTACTGAAACATCTCTACTCATTATTGGGAACTGATATAAAAGCTGGTAAACTTTTATTGCAGACCTATTACAGCTTTACTTTAAAACACTCTCTTCTCCCTCCCCTTCCTAACACACAGCACCAAGGGATAGATTTAATATGCAGTTTGAGGCTTCTGTGGAAACTCGCACCTCCACAGCACAGCGGCCTGGTCTGATAACTTCAGGAATCCAGACTTCATCAATTCTCATTTGTCTGCTCTCTCCCCGCTCCTGCTGCTGACATTATTTTTGACTTTCCATGAGAACGGAGCTAGTGAGTCTCTCATTCCCAATGAGGCCATATTTGCATGTTTGACAGGTCTCATGTTAAGGCAGGTGCCATAGTGGGGTTAAAGAGCAGAAGTTTGCTATGTGTGTGGAAGTGGAAAGAAGGAGACCAAGGGAGAAAAAATGATTTATATAACAACACGCATTACAGGTCCTCAGTACGGTTTGAACTGCAGCTGATCAGAGAGAACTTAATGGAACCATATTCCGACAAGTCTGGTTCTGTTGAAATTGAAATGATTTTCAAAATGGGGTTGATTTGCAAAAATTTTGTTCTGAAGAAAAACCAAAAACAACCAAATGTTCTGACACGGTCAGAATCCCATTTTGACATTTTTGAACAAAATGGGCAGATTTTATTTTTTCATTTTGGAACAACTTTTCAGTTTGAAATTTTTAAAATGTTGTAATATAATATAGAAAATAAAGTCAAAATCAAAATGAAACCCTTTGATATGAAACAAATGTTGAATTTTAAAATTTTCCGTTTTCATTCTGATTTGGAATGAAACAGAACTTCTGTCCTTCACACAGCTCTGTTTTGCACCCTGGTGTTAAAAGCCGTTGTAAATAGCTGAACCAAGAAGCAATTTCTCAATATTTGTTCCTGCCAGTAAACTCCACCAGTAGACGGTGAAATTAAGTGCAAGGATTATGCATCCATTTATTTCCCTTTGACATCCAGTGGGATGCAAGTGGTGCATCGGCCTTCTTATAGTCCTTGATGCACTGGGGTGAATTTCACCCAGGAAGTCAATGCACAAGAACCGTGCACACGCTCAAAGCAAATTGATTTAAATATTTAACATTTAGAAAAATAGTCTGTAGTATTTGGCCAGCTCTAGTTACTAGAAAGCCCTGTATTGTCATGGCTACAGATGCCTGCCCTCTGTGTTAAACAAGATAACAACCAATAATCCAATGCTATTTAACCTCTAGAGATGATGGCATGCTGGCCTAAACAACGAGCCCTCATGTTAAAGCAGAGGGATCAGAAGAGGCCAGTATAATTACTAGTCATGGGGGAAAAAAAGAAGTGATCCTACTTCTTCAAATGCCAAGTCACATGTATAATTAGCTGATAAACTAAAAATGAATAATTACCCAGCACATGAAAGACTCAGTGGAAAGGGAGATGTTAGTTTTGCTCAGTGTTTCCTCTCCTCTTTGGGAAGAGTATTGTGTAAATGGTGCATCTGATTGAGATTCCGGTTGTTCTGTTTTGGATGCTGTGATGAGTGTCTGAGTTTCACCTCTGGCCTTGGGGTTCCCTGCTTTACATACCAGCCGACGAGCTTCGTGTCTCTGAGCAGATCGACATCTGTTGTAAATTTTTGTTATTTCGCATTGCCTGGGTCATATTCCCACACTTGGGTTCCGAGGCGTATGAATGAAAAGTCAGGCATTTTCCACCACTCTGGAGACATGGCACACACGTGATTTGATAAAGGGGAAACTGGCACTAGTGGCGTGTGAATATCCACAAAATTAGAGTTCAGTTAGGTGACCTAAAGATTGGATGTTGATCCTCAGCTGGTGTAAATTGATGCTGCTCTATTGAGTTCAGTGAAGTGATGCAATTCAGCAGTTCTTGAAATATAGGAATGAAACAAAATAGAAAAGATCCCAAGCCTCCAGATTCAGATCTGGCTCCAAATAACCCTGAAGTTCAGGAGTGTTTAGGTCAGGCACCAACAGTAGAAAAGTATTCATGTACCCGAATATTTCAGATCCTTAATAAACTATTTGGTGTAAGTTTGGTGCTGCAAATGTTTAGAGGTCCTCTTTTGGTAGGTGGTTAATGTAATGATCTATTTGCTTGCGG
This sequence comes from Chrysemys picta bellii, assembly GCF_011386835.1. Classification (NCBI taxonomy): domain Eukaryota; kingdom Metazoa; phylum Chordata; order Testudines; family Emydidae; genus Chrysemys; species Chrysemys picta. The sequence continues at coordinate 123,089,065 of NC_088797.1, read as the reverse complement.
TATATTATTTAGTCACTGCCTGGTAAACAAGGAAGCTAGAACTCAAGCTTTGCAGAAGCCTCTTGGTATGCTCTGTAGCTGGTGGTTTTAAATGATTTTTTTAAAGAAGTTCTATGATTCCATATATCATGACAGTTAATGAGGAGGCGGTGGTAATAAGAGGAGACGCTTAGATTTTCCAAACCAGTTCACCCATTCCTCACTGACTCTGGTTAATTTTTGAAACTTATAATTAAAATCTAAAAATAACACCTCAAGTTAAGTAATGTATGTTGTAAAAGTTGGAATATACACTCTGTGATTCATGAACACAGAACAGCACTGATCGTTCATACCATTAGGCTAACTTATAACTTATCTGTAGGAGATAGCATTGAGATCTGCTGCCAGTGAGTTTAGAATTTGCCTCTCTAGTAGATATGTGCATAATTATTTACTTCATATCCACAGTGCTTCTTATTTCAAAGAATCCCACTGCATTGAACAAACTGAAATGTACAAACTAGAGCTGGTCTAAAAATGCCAATTATTTCCCCCAGAATTTTTTTTTAAAAATCCAGAACTTTGAAAAACAAAAAAACATTAGCACAGCAAGAACTGAGAAATAGTCCGTTTTTTAAAACAGTTTTCAGTAAAAATTTTCAGTTTTCAAAAACATGAGAAACTTCACTAAAACCAGTTTTAGAAAATGAAATATTTTGCACTTTTCCGTTTCGTTTTATTTGTCTAAAAAGCAAACTTTCAACCAAAATGAGAAACTTTCTGTGAAAAATTTGATTTGGATTGAAAAGCCACTCTTTGTCAAAATATCTTTTGGGGGGAAAATTTCAACCAGTTCTAATACAAACACGGTTGTGTGGAAGATGGCACCTTTTGTACAGCAGTGTTACACATTGGGTTAGGACAGGAAATGAAGAATACTATATACAATTGAAACTGCAGGGGAAGTTTGTAATTACTTAGACTCAATATTCTGGCCGAATTCCAATCAAACACTCCTACTCTTGCAAAAAATACTATGAGGTCTTTGATGACCGTCAGTGATCATGATTTTAGGTTTACATATTATTTGATGGACAGAACCTTCAGTGGAATTAATGCTCCCTACCAAAATGCTGGGGTATTGGTTCAGAGACAAAGGTCTCATCCTGAATCACTGGCACCACTGGATATAGTTCTGATCCTGCTTGTAAGATGTGACCGGATCACAGCGCAAGCCAACATTGCTGTGAACATAAAACGGTCCCTGGCAGGCACATTTTAAAGCCTATAAAATACAGTAAAATGAAATTCAATGTCTTCTCTGTGTGCTGCCTGGAATATTTTCATATGTAAAACATCACATGGTTCATAACTAGCCTTTGTCCTCAGGGTGCCATCTCTCGACTGGCATTTGAGGCTCTTGCAGTACTTGGGCACAACATTCTTTGCACAAAGAACCCGCTGCCCCCAAACTCTATCTTGCTTCACGTATCATTACCGCAGGGGAAAAAAAGGGGGGAAATCTGAATTCACTGTTATGGGAGATGAGTTACAGCAGAAATCTCTAGTGCAAAACCATCTGCAATTTTTGGAGTGTGCCCAATTAAGACAGAGAAAATGCTCTGTTTTATTCACATGTAACTAAAGCACTAGTACTCAGTGTGGGAGAAGAAGCGGTTGGGCTCCCTACGGCTATGGATGTGGAAAGAAGGTTATAGTCCATTGCAGAGATGGCCAATCTGGGGATCAGATCCACAGATGGTATAAGTTGCCTGAACTCCCTCTGCTTCAATGGAGCTACACCAATGACCGCCAGGTTCGGTTCCAGTTCTCCAAAGCCCATTTTAGTGCATTTCCTCACACCCATCGCCTCCTCTCTATGTCTCGCTCTTGGAGGATTCACATCAACCAGGGTTAAGAGATCACTGGGCAGAAGGTCCCAGTAATGCATGGATTGTCAAGGTTACTGGAATTAAAGCCACTGCGCTGCATACATCTGGACTCGCCGACGCCAAGAATTTTAAAAGTCCATGAGATTGGCTTAAAAAAAAATCACAAGATACTGAAAAAAAAAATAGGGGATTATTTTGACATCTGTTTCAAGATGTTCTCTGCAACCATGAGAGCTAGAAACTGATTTGGGTTTGGAAATGAAAGCTGATGTTCTCAAGTAATAACACGATTCCTACTGTGGCTGTAAGAAAAACAAGAAATATTGTGACACTTGTGATTAAAAGTTGTCTGTGCTGTACATCTGATGGGCCTGGTTCCCCTCTCATTTATGCTGGTGTGACTGCACTGGTTTATTGGGGCTACTCCTGGTTGTCTCAAGTGTGAGAGGAGAACAAGGGCCCTTACCTGCATATTCAATGCAGATCAGTTGAATTGGCATGCAAGGTGGAATTATTTAGACTCTGATCTAGCAAAGCACTCGTATGCTAAGTAGTTCAGTAACTTCTTTAGCCTTCTGCATAAAGGTGCCATCACAGGCAGAGAAACTGGCTTCTGAAGAGTGTATTATTCAGAGTGGCACAGAGCACCATAGAAGTGTTACTACAGTAAAGGCTTGTACTGGAGCTGTGCAAGAACTGGAATTTCCATTCAGTGAAAAACTTTGAGATTTCTAAATTTGTTTTCTTTCCAAATCAGAACCAAAAAGTTTTTTTTCCCTGTGAAATAGATTTTTGTGGGGGGAGGGGGAGGGGAGTTTCAGAATGATCAGAATGTTCTGTTTTGATTAAAATCAAAATGTTTATCCATTTTGACTTTAAAGAAAACAATTCAAAAGGACAAGGAGTTTCAGAACAGAAAATTGAAATGTTCAATTCCGCTAACATTTGAAAAGGAAAATTCTGACTTTTTTCTGAAATGAAATTGTCAAAATTGACCTGTTCCATGGAAAGCTTTAAACAATTGTTGGGAATTTTCAACCAGCTCTAGTTTGCATGTTAGTCAATAGCTTTATGTTGTGCTACCTTGTGTCTCTCAACCAGGGGAGTCCAAATACTCAATGCTGCATTGGCCACTTGGTGGTAATCGGAAAGTCCCCAGACTAGGATATAAATGCACAACTTGTATCAACAAGAACAGACTTCAATAGTAAATATTTGTACAGATGAACCTAGATTTATGGGGCCGAAGCCTACGCCCATACCCAGCCATCCCTGGACTTTTGGGAAAGGTTGTTGCATGTACATCTGGGTCCAAACTTTGTGGTTGCTATAACTCGTCGTGAGGCCAAATGAAAACTCCGGGATCTGAATACGCCTCAAACCTTAAGGATGTTTTGGATCTGTATCTGCATTTTGCAGCACTGGTCCCATTTTGAGTTGTATCTCCACCTCGTAGATGACCACTGATTTGCGGAGGAGCAGATTCTTGAATCCAGCAGCCTAACCTAGTGCCCGAACCACTGTACCATCCTTCCTCCAGTGGTTCTTCCACCAATGGATGCACCAAGGATCTGATAGGGCTGATGTTTGTTCAACATCTGAAAGGAGGAGAATCAAAATGAGATGGCAAATTCTGGAGATGATGCAGGCACCCTGGCTTCTCCGCAGTACGCACTGAGTGATTAGTTTTAAATTGCTTCTACAATCCCAATATTTTCCATTTGGGAAGATCATGCCTCCCTGGACTTGCATAGGATGGGCAGTTGTGGCCAGGGCAGCGGAGAGGAGCAAAGGAAAAGGGTTGGGAAAGCTGCACAATCCTGGATCCGTTCTGACTCCACACTTCTGCTGTGAGTCAGGCACTGGGCAGCTTCTTGAAAACTATCAGCCCTGCAATGGTCTCTAGCACAGTCATACGGAGCTACGAACTCGGGGAGTAGGTCAACAGCGCCATGTGTCTCTGCGTTGCCAATGCACAGCTCGGTTACCACCACGGCATGTGTCCCAGCTCCACGGACATCTACGGATGCCATAGAAAGAAGTGTGAACCACAGTGCTAAGCACGTAGTGCAGCTACGATGCCATTTGCTGAGCGAAAGCAGAGAGAGGAAGCTTTGCCATTAGGAGAGCATGAGAGGGCTCTGTGCAGTGCATCACCCAGCAAGTTGGATGCGCAGATTGGATGAATCATTCTTCAGCAGCTGGTGTAAAAATATTTGACAGGGTTTACTGGTGTTCCAGTGAAAAAACAAGACAGGAACAATATGTAGAAGCCCAAAGACACAGAGCATCTCAAAGACTTGGGGCCTCTGACAGCGGCTGCTCCTGCAAATTCAGCTTCTCGATATCCCGTAAAGAAACGACAGAGTCCTTCCCTGGCTATGAATTACTCGGGCTTGGCAGTGTTGCTCACGTTGTTTTCTACCGTTTCCCGCTGCTCTACCCACTTCCTGGGTCCTGTTGTAAGAACCCAACGCCACCTCTTTCATCAGAACCCTGCCTCAGCAAATGGTAGACCGTATGCTATAAAAGCACCATTGTGTGTGCAGTGATCTCACCTTCCAGGGAAGAACCTCATGGGTGGGGCAGGGGAGGAGCAACTAGTTTCCATAAAGAATCCCTCCTGGAGCACCTCTCCCCTTGTTGATTCGGGAGGTGAATGTCTACCAGGTGGAACAAGCTGCGAGGACGTTATCTCTGAAGCTGGAAGATCCACAGAGGTCTGTGAGAGGCCAGGAGAATCCATATGGAAGCTCTGTGCCTCTAATTGGCACCTTGGTCCTAGTAGCATAGGGTGACCTGATGTCCTGATATTATTGGGACCGTCCCAATATTAGGGGCTTTGTCTCATATAGGCAAAAATGTCCCGATTTTTCACACTTGCTATCTGGTCACCCTACGGTATCATGGCTCCAATAGAGCCGTGCTACCAGGGACTTCTCTTGCCACAGCTGACCTCAGGGTGGGGGAGTGGAAAAGGCAACAGAGCTCTTGAGGGTATTATCTCTTCTGGGAAAGCCCTGCAGGGCAGGTGAGCTCTGTTCATCTGGGTAAGAAGAGCATGGGGTAGTAGAGATGGCTTAGAAAAAAGGTACCAGCATGGGCCTCACTGAAGAAACAAGGAGAAATGCACTGGGATAATGGAGTTAGTACTAATTTGCTCTTATATCCTTTCATATGAGGTTTGCAAAGCGCTTGACAAACATCAATCAGCGCTCCCAAAAATCTCTGAGCTATAGGGCTTATTTTACAGATTGGGTGAAAAAAAAAGAAAACGCAGCATCAGGAAGGTTACTTGCTCAAGGTCACAGAGCAAGTAAGTGGCCAAGCTGGGAACAGAACTCAGGAACGCTGGTTCCTGGTTACGATGGAGGTTGTTAGTTCAAGACGCTTGACTCCTTTGGAAGTGGGATGAGCTAGGACTCTCCCCAGACAGCCAGCACTCCTGGGGTTCCAGCTTGGCAGCTCCAAGAGCTGTGGGGGAGGACCTAACCTTTTGGGGTTCATCTGAACTGAACCATTCCAAGTTTGCTGATCATGAAAGGCCTGATTCTACCACCCTTACTCACTGAGACATTTTGGGGTTCACTCAGGCCAGTAAGAGGTTAGATCACTGTCTGCCTTGTAATCCTGGGTGTCTTGTGGCCATGCTGATTTGCTCCAGGGTTCTGACTGAAGCAATCCCCAAGCCTCATCTTGATTACTCCTTGTAGGCTAACCTTGGTACTATTCCAACCCTAACTTTTCCCAAAATTGTCCTGCTGCAGGAACCAGTCCCTCTCCCTGGATCCTCTCAGAGAAAGTGTTAGGTTGGCTGACTTTACAGAGGCAGTCAAACACTCCACTGTCATCTGTCTTGAAGCACACTTTTACTAAACTTACACAGCACTGGAGATCTCGAATGAAGGTAAAACAGGTTTATTAACAAAAGAGCAGGGATTAAGTGATACCAAGTAAAAGGATAAAGGCAGAGATGTTTACAAGTAAAGAAAAATGAAAACACGTATCTGAGAGTCTAAAACTTAATCTAGCAAGATACAGTCTTTGTTCAAGATGGTTTCTCTCACCCACAGCCTCCTTTCCAGACTTTACTGGCTGGCCTGGCCAGGACCCATCACAGAGATCAGATCGTTTGTTTTCTTTGTCTGCTAAGATGAATGTAGTCTCTCTCCATTCCTTATATCCCCAAAGGGATGTCTTTGTCTGACAAGGATTCAGTCCCCTGTCTCTCTCTGGAGTGCAGAAACCATGCTAATTCTCCATCTCTTGAGTTCAGATCAGGATACCCCCCACGGGCTTAACGCAATAGGTTTGTTTACTGATAAGATGTAAATGGAAGTAAACCTATATTACTTTCTCTAGGACAGACCTATTTGTCACCTTTACCTAGGCTAGCCTGTCTGGTCTTAAACACGTTCTAATAACATCTTACAGAGGGACTTCATAACTTCACATATAAGGTTAAAACAGGCATTCTGCAATAATATTGATTACCAGTGTGTTATTAGCTTTCATCTGATACCTCACAAGGCATATTTTGTACAAATATTATTGCAATAGTGTGTAGGATGTGAATACAGGGTCCCACTCACATTGAGTAGTAACTTGCTCCATCAGTAGTCTCACTGATTTTTAGTGGGATTGTTTATAGAGTAATGAACTTTTCCAGTGTTGTAGCTATGTACTTATTGCATTGCTGCTCCTGTCCTATCATGGCACAAAGAAGTGAACCCTGTCAGTGGCATCTCCTTAGTCCAATCTCATCCAGATTCAGGCATAGTGGAGGCTGAGCCCTGATACAGGAAATGAAATCAGGGCTTGGTCTCGCACCATTGCACTGTCAATGTCTTGGAGTTTGCATCAACATTTGGCAGCCCTCTAAAGAACACCTATGCGACCCCCTCCCCACACTGTTCATAGAGAAGCCCTGCTAAAATAGGACCCTGCGAAAGTGATGCTCGTCACAGAAGCGGTGTCTGGATTAGTATTTAAAGGTATGCTGTTGGAAGATGTTGCCTAACTAGATCTAAAAGTCTAGTGCAGACCAAGTGCTAACATGCATGACACTGGTTGAGTTGAATCCTAAGCTTTAAATTGACCCACTTAGAATATGTTCAAATATATGGTGATCTAAAGAGACACGGGATGGCACCTCTAGGCTACTTGATCATGGCTGAGAATGTATGCATGTGTTAGCACATTTAAGAATAGCTAAGAGCTCAATGCACTTCTAACCCGCTTCTAACTCCCATTTGCAACTAGGTTTCTTTCCTTCCAACCATTTTGATTACAGCATCTCTAACCCACTAGCAGTCTATTCTGGATTCACTTATGGAGTCTTCTACCACCAGGGAACCAATTCTGACTCCTGGGGAGAAGACCCATTAACATGGGACTATTTTAATATGGAGAAAATCAAGCAATTACTTCTATTTCTGTCATGGGATAAGAAGGAAGGTCCTCTCATGGATTGGTAACTGGTTAAAAGATAGGAAACAGAGGGTAGGAATAAATGGTCAGTTTTCGGAATGGAGAGAGGTAAATAGTGGTGTCCCCCAGGGATCTGTACTGGGACCAGTCCTATTCAACGTATTCATAAATTATCTGGAAAAAAGGGGTAAACAGGTGGCAAAATTTGCAGATGGTACAAAACTACTCAACATAGTTAAGTCCAAAGCAGGCTGCAAATTGTTACAAAAGAATTTCACAAACCTGGCTGACTGGGCAACAAAATGGCAGATGAAATTCAATGTTGATAAATGCAAAGTAATGCACATTGATAAACATAATCCCAACTATACATATAAAATGATAGAGTCTAAATTTGCTGTTAGCATTCAAGAAAGAGATCTTGGAGTCATTGTGGATAGTTTTCTGAAAGCATCCAGTCAATGTGCAGCAGCAGGCAAAAAAGTGAACAGAATGTTGGGAATCATTAGGAAAGGAATAGATAATAAGACAGAAAATATCATATTGCCCCTATATAAATCCATGGTATGCCCACATCTTGAATACTTCGTGCAGATGTGGTCGCCCCATCTCAAAAAAGATATATTAAAATTGGAAAAGGTTCAGAAAAGGGCAAGAAAAACGATTAGCGGTATGGAACGGCTTCCGTATGAAGAGAGATTAATCAGATTGGGACTTTTCAGCTTGGAAAAGAGACGACTAAGGGGGGATATGATAGATGTCTATGAAATCATGACTGGTGTGGAGAAAGTAAATAAGGAAGTGTTATTTGCTCCTCATAACACAAGAACTAGGGGGTCACCAAATGAAATTAATAGGCAGCAGGTTTAAACAAACAAAAGGAAGTATTTCTTTACACAACACACAGTCAATCTGTGGAACTCTTTGCCAGAGGATGTTGTGAAGGCCAAGACTATAACAAGGTTCAAAAAAGAACTAGATAAGTTCATGGAGGATAGGTCCATCAATGGCTATTAGCTAGGATGGGCAGGGATGGTGTCCTTAGCCAGGGCTGCCCAGGGGGTGGGGTGGGGTGGCAAGTGGGGCAATTTGCCCCAGGCCTCACAGGGGCCCCCACAAGAATATAGTATTCTATAGTATTGCAACTTTTTTTATGGAAGGGGCCCCCGAAATTGCTTTGCCCCAGGCCCCCTGAATCCTCTGGGCGGCCCTGTCCCTAGCCTCTGGTTGCCAGAAGCTAGGAATGGGCGACAGGGGATGGATCACTTGATGATTACCTGTTCTGTTCATTCCTCTGGGGCACCTGGCATCGGCCACTGACAAAGACAGGATACTGGGCTGGATAGACCTTTGGTCTGACCCAGTATGGCCGTTCTTATGTTATTTTTACTTGCGTTAAATAACACTATGGACCTTCAAGGACTTCATTCTGGGACTATGATGTCAAGTCAAACCATAAGCAATGTAACAGTGAAGGAAATGAAGACTGGTAAAAAGCTGCTTAAGAAGACACTCAAAAGTCTGGATATTATGCATCTCAGTGAGTCAGTGTGGGTCAAGCCCTCGTGTAGATGAAAATGAGTTTAAGTGACTTTGCTAGTGACTTTCCCTACGTGACGTTTGTCACATCACTTAACCTCTCTGTCTGTTTTTCCCCATTTGGAAAATGGAGGTCATCAATGTTGGCAAATTTCAGAGTAGCAGCCGTGTTAGATTGTATCCGCAAAAAGAACAGGAGTGCCACAAGTACTCCTGTTCTTAATGTTGGCAAAGTGCTTTGATCCTTGAGGTGGAAAGTGCTATCCAGCTAATTGTGCTCCTGATTCACTCATGTCATTCCCCTTCAGTCAGAGTTAGGCTGATGTGAGAGGAGAATCAGGACCACAGAGTTTCTTACCCTACTTTCTATTTGTGAATAGCACAAAACCACAGAGTAACTTATCTCGGTCAACAAAGGCCTTGTAAGAACACTGATCGCATTTGAGTCGGTAACAAAACTCCACTTGTCTTCAAACGTGAAGGATCAAACCTTGATGGAGTAGATGAGTGTATTGTTATAAGTCATTCATAGATTTCAAGGCCAGAGGGGACTGCTGTGATCATATGGTCTGACCTCCTGTATAACACAGGACATAGAACTTCCCCAGAATAATTCCTAGAGCAGAGCTTTTAGAAGAACATCCAGTCTTGATTTAAAAGTGCTGGTACTGGAGAATCCTGGGTAAGTCACTCTAATGGTTAATTAGGCTCACCATTAAAAATTTACACCTTATTTCCAGTCTGAATTTGTCCTGATTGTGAAGGCATGGGCAGAGCAATGAGGTGGAGGAGAGATGAAAGAGGAAGACTCCCAGGGCCGGCGCTTCCACTAGGTGACCCTAAGCGGTCGCCTGGGGCGGCAGGATTTGGGGGGCAGCATTTTGCCGTCCTCGGTGGAAATTCGGCGGCGGGGGTCCTTCCGCTCTGCGTCTTCGGGGCGCTTCGGCGGCGGGTCCTTCACTCGCTCCGGGACCCGCCACCGAAGCGCTCCGAAGACGCGGAGCGGAAGGACCCCCGCCGCCGAATGCTCTGAGGAGGAGCGCTGCCACCTAGGGTGGCAAAAACCCTGGCGCTTCTCCTGAAGCCTCCAATTTTATCTCCCTGGATCAAATACTAGATTCACTCCATTCTTTATTGTTAAGAGAAAACCTTAAGAGTTTGATTGGAAAAAAGTGGCTTCTCAGCGTACGTGGAGAGGATGAGGCTGTGTGTCCTGAAAAGGGTCAGGAGCGTGTGGGAGCCGATGGCACTGTAGGAGGAATCTGGATGGAAATATAAACTGCCTGGAGAGAAATGTCAGGGCACTGAAGAGTGCAGCATGTCTGAAGTAGCTAGGACAGGCCTGGCTGAGTATTCTGATCAGGTGCTGATTCCGGTCTCTATTATGCTGGTGTAACTCCATTGATTTGAGTGGAGTAACTACTTATTTATGAGATCAGAATTGGGTCCCAAAGGCCTGGCCTTTTGCAGACTGCTGCAGCTGTCTGTGCAGACTGAGAGAGAGGGAGGATTTCTTCCCATTCTTGCCTCTGCTTAGCTGGTTTCTACAGCATGTGTTTGAGTGTACTTCATAAGCTCTGTGCCGCTGCAGCTCATTTTCTTACTGGAAGAAAATCCAGTTGCGCTTCTTTGTTTCCCACTCCCTTCTCTCTCTGGATATAGTCATGCAGGGAAACTTTATCTGAGCTTGGTCTGCAGTTGCCATAATTAATTCCCCTTATAACTCCTTCCCCAGCTCTGGGATCTCGGTGCCAGCAGTAAGTGAAAGATCACCTGTGAGGATTAAAGTCCTCATAAAACCAGAATGATTTCCTGTCAGCCCAAACTAGGCTGTCTTTTAAAATGAGGCCCCCCGAGGAGAGCAAGCTGAGAGCTCTGAGGTGTTTGATTAATCTAATCCAATGCCTCGGTCACGGAATATGAATCTTTGTACACGTTCCTATGGAGGAACTAGCAACAGATCATGCAATGCATCATGTCTGTAGGCTCTGCTGTTTGCTAACCCAGCATTTTACTGATAAGGGTCTTCACTGCCTGACCTCCTGAGAGGCACAAACTGGGCATGTATGCACTGCATCAAGAGCTACGCAACAGAAGATGCAAGCTGAAGTAGGAACTTTCTCATTTCGGCATTTGCACTACAAGAAAAGCCCTGGGAAAGAGCTGAGCTAAGTTGCCTCAAGACTGGCAGCTTGCAAAAATAATTAAATTTAAACTTTTTTATATACTTTCCTGCAAGGTTTTAGCAGTTTCTTCCCAGGTTATTTCCTACCTATGTGTAAGGGGACTGTTGCCCCCTTACTAACATTCAGTGGGGGTGTTTGGGTTGCTAGCTCCCAGCACTAAAAGGGGAAGGGTCGAGGGCAAATCAGGAGCCTGAGACTGACAGTCCCCAGGAACCATGGGGAGAGGCCAATGCTCCAGATCAGCCTGATTGACAGGGCGGGCAGCTAATCAGGGAGTCAGGAGGCCAGAGGGGGTCCCGTCCTCCGTGTGAACTGGAATGGCCTGAGTCAGACAGAGTGGGGCCGAGCTAAGGAGAGAGCAGGGGCCCAAGCTAAGCTGGAGAGCAGAACCGTGCCAGATCCAGAGCCAGAGACGCAGCCCAGGGAGAGCAGATCCTGTGCTGGGAGCAGAGCTGCAGCCACAGAGCCAGAGACGCAGCCCGGGGAGAGCAGATCCTGTGCTGGGAGCAGAGCTGCAGCCACAGAGCCAGGTGTGGTGAGCAAGTGGGGCCAGCCAAGGGGGAACCTGGGCAAAGGGCCCAGCACAGAAAGACACCCCCAGACAAGGGCCCTTGCAGGCCAGACCGGGAGGGGGACCTTAACCCTACGGGGGGCTGACGCTGGGAAGAAGGGTCCCACCACTCAAAGCCCGGAGGTGTGTGGCCACCACCATTGCAAGTGTCCAACCCGCAGCGTCTCTGCAGCACGGCCTGGGCCTGAGAAGGAGCCTGGGACCTACAAGAAGCAGACTGTGACCTGCCCTGACATTCCAGAGACACTGGTTGTGATGTTCCCTGCCACAGAGCAGGGTGATGTGTTTTCCTTTAACCTTTCCCATTTTTCCTTGTTCTTTTCTTTAGATTAATTGTTAATTAAACAACTTGTATTTGCTTTAAATTGTATGGAATAATCAGTGGGTCAGGGAGGTGCCCAGTGTAAAGAGAGTACCCCGGAGTGGGGACACCCTAGCCCCTGTCCTAGGTGACCACAGCAGGGTTGGGGGTCGAGCCCCCCAGGAATCCTGGGCCCAGCCTTGTTGGGGTTACGAGGACTCAGCCAGACAGGAGAGTGGAAGGGGAGCCCTCAAGGGCAGGGAGGCCTCTGGGTAAAGGAAGTGGGAGCGGGGACTCAGATCCTTTCGCTTGCCCACCTCACCGGGGTAGTGCAGAAGTCAGGAAATTTCCCCACAATAGCGGGACCATTCCCCCGCTTACATATGTATTGGCACCGAGAAAGATTGTTGTGAGCCAGTTCGGCCTGAAATCCTGCACTTGCCAGTCATTTGACTGCAGAAGCGGGACGGGGGCCATCTTGGAAATGTTTCCTTTGTGGGGCGGAGACAGCTTTAAAAATGACTGGGAACATTTTTTGTTGTAGTTGCACGCACACATTATTAGGCCATAGAATTACATAACAGAGCTAGTCAGAAATGGGTTGAAAAAACAGTGTTTGTTGACAATGAAAAATGTTTGAAAAAGGAAAAAAATTTGGCGGAAATCTGAAAAAGTCATTTTTTTCCGTAACAAAAAACGATGTTTTTTTTGTGTGGAGGAAATCACTTGTTTGCTGTGAAACTGTTCATTTAGTCAAAAACCCAGTTTTTTATGTAGCCCCCTCCTGGGGCACCCCAATCCCAAGAGTGGATGAAGTCATAGAATCATAGAATATCAGGGTTGGAAGGGACCTCAGGAGGTATCTAGTCCAACCCCCTGCTCAAAGCAGGACCAATCCCCAACTAAATCAAATCAAATCAAATCAAAGTCCCCTGTTCTTCCCCCCGAGGGACTCTCCAATAGGATTGCCAACTTTCTGATTGCAGAAAACCAAACATCCTTGCCCTGCCCCATCCCTTCCCTGAGGCCCTACCCCACCCTACCCTGAGGCCCCACCCCTCGCTCACTCCATCCCTCCTCCCTCCCTCCGTCACTCACTCATTTTCAACAGGCTGGGGCAGGGGGTTGGGGTGTGGGAGGGGGTGAGGGCTCTGGCTGGGGGTGCAGGCTGTGGGGTGGGGCTGGGGATGAGGGATTTGGGGTGCAGGAGGGGGTGAGGGCTCTGGCTGGGGGTGTGGGCTCTGGGTTGGGGCTGGGGATGAGGGATTTGGAGTGCAGGAGGGGGTGCAGGCTCTGGGAGGGAGTTTGGGTGTAGGAGGTAGCTGAGTGCTGGGGTAGAGGGTTGGGGTGTGGGAGGGGGTGCGGGCTCTGACTGGGGGTGCGGGCTCTGGGGTGGGGCTGGGGATGAGGGATTTGGGGTGCAGGAGGGGGTGAGGGCTCTGGCTGGGGGTGTGGGCTCTGGGTTGGGGCTGGGGATGAGGGATTTGGAGTGCAGGAGGGGGTGCAGGCTCTGGGAGGGAGTTTGGGTGTAGGAGGTAGCTGAGTGCTGGGGTAGAGGGTTGGGGTGTGGGAGGGGGTGCGGGCTCTGACTGGGGGTGCGGGCTCTGGGGTGGGGCTGGGGATGAGGGATTTGGAGTGCAGGAGGGGGTGAGGGCTCCGGCTGGGGGTGTGGGCTCTGGGGTGGGGCTGGGGATGAGGGATTTGGAGTGCAGGAGGGGGTGCGGGCTCTGGCTGGGGGTGCAGGCTGTGGGGTGGGGCTGGGGATGAGGGATTTGGAGTGCAGGAGGGGGTGCGGGCTCTGGCTGGGGGTGCAGGCTGTGGGGTGGGGCTGGGGATGAGGGATTTGGAGTGCAGGAGGGGGTGCGGGCTCTGGCTGGGGGTGCAGGCTGTGGGGTGGGGCTGGGGATGAGGGATTTGGAGTGCAGGAGGGGGTGTGGGCTCTGGCTGGGGGTGCGGGCTCTGGGGTGGGGCTGGGGATTTGGGATTTGGAGTGCAGGAGGGGGTGCGGGCTCTGGCTGGGGGTGCAGGCTGTGGGGTGGGGCTGGGGATGAGGGATTTGGAGTGCAGGAGGGGGTGCGGGCTCTGGCTGGGGGTGCGGGCTCTGGGGTGGGGCTGGGGATGAGGGATTTGGAGTGCAGGAGAGGGTGCGGGCTCTGGCTGGGGGTGCGGGCTGTGGGGTGGGGCTGGGGATGAGGGATTTGGAGTGCAGGAGGGGGTGCGGGCTCTGGCTGGGGGTGTGGGCTCTGGGGTGGGGCTGGGGATGAGGGATTTGGAGTGCAGGAGAGGGTGCGGGCTCTGGCTGGGGGTGCGGGCTGTGGGGTGGGGCTGGGGATGAGGGATTTGGAGTGCAGGAGGGGGTGCGGGCTCTGGCTGGGGGTGCAGGCTCTGGGGTGGGGCTGGGGATGAGGGATTTGGAGTGCAGGAGGGGGTGAGGGCTCTGGCTGGGGGTGCGGGCTCTGGGGTGGGGCTGGGGATGAGGGATTTGGAGTGCAGGAGGGGGTGCGGGCTCTGGCTGGGGGTGCAGGCTGTGGGGTGGGGCTGGGGATGAGGGATTTGGAATGCAGGAGGGGGTGCGGGCTCTGGCTGGGGGTGCAGGCTGTGGGGTGGGGCTGGGGATGAGGGATTTGGAGTGCAGGAGGGGGTGCGGGCTCTGGCTGGGGGTGCAGGCTGTGGGGTGGGGCTGGGGATGAGGGATTTGGAGTGCAGGAGGGGGTGCGGGCTCTGGCTGGGGGTGCGGGCTCTGGGGTGGGGCTGGGGATGAGGGATTTGGAGTGCAGGAGGGGGTACGGGCTCTGGCTGGGGGTGCAGGCTGTGGGGTGGGGCTGGGGATGAGGGATTTGGAGTGCAGGAGGGGGTGCGGGCTCTGGCTGGGGGTGCAGGCTGTGGGGTGGGGCTGGGGATGAGGGATTTGGAGTGCAGGAGGGGGTGCGGGCTCTGGCTGGGGGTGCGGGCTCTGGGGTGGGGCTGGGGATGAGGGATTTGGAGTGCAGGAGGGGGTGCAGGCTCTGGGAGGGAGTTTGGGTGCAGGAGGTAGCTGAGAGCTGGGGTAGAGGGTTGGGGTGCAGGAGGGGGTGTGGGCTCTAGGCAGTGCTTACCTCAGGCGACTCTCGGAAGCAGCGACATCTCCCTGTGAACCCTCGGGACAGGGGCAGCCAAGGAGGCTCCACGCACTGCCCGTGCCTGCCGGCACTGTCCCTGCAGCTCCCACTGGCTGCCATTCCCAGCCAATGGGAGCTGCAGAGCCAGCGCATGAGGCAGGGACAACGCATGGGACATCCCTGGCTGCTCCTGTGCCTCTGGGCCGCAGGGAGGTGCCAGCCGCTTACGGGAACCACGCGGAACCAGGGCAGGCGGGGAGCCTGCCCTAGCCCCGTTGCATCGCCAACCTGACTTTTAACGGCCTGGTCAGCACCAGGGTCCCTTTTCGACTGGGCATTCCTGTCGAAAACCGGACGCCTGGCAACCCTGTTCTTCAACCTCCCTTAGAACCAGTGGGGTCTAGGTCAGTCTCAGGCCCTATAGTCTGGAGAGCCAAAGATGGCTCCTTTGCTGCTGAGGAGAGCAACCCCTCAACTTCCTTCCCCTCAGGTGCTGTCTCCCTGGCCCGGTGGTTCCACTGATGGAGCCCCTCCGGAGCCAGCCCAGCATGTCAGTCAAGTTCCTGGGTATGTCCCTCAAGAACAGGCAGGAAGGCGGTCTCGGGGGCAGTTACCATCTTTGCTTGAGTGATGTTTCCTGGGGGAGCTGCATCTCTGGTGCCTCAAGCTGGTAAGGGCTACCCCCCCCCCCCCCATCCAAAAAGCTTTGACTGAAAATCTTCAAGCAGCTTCATTACGCAACTTTGCTGTGACCCTTGTCAGTGGGTGGTGAGACTTTGACCTGTGAAATAGCCAGTGAGCAGAATAGTGGGGGAGTGGAAAATTGGTGGTAAAGGTCTTTGCCCTGGGTCTTTGGGGTTGTCTGAATTAAAGCATAAAAGACAGGCAGGTTTTTTTCTAGTGACTTGGAACCAGCCGTTTCTACATTTAAAAGAAAATTTAATATCCCCATGGCCTGCTCTGTGTATTGATTCACTCAATTAATAATGGTCCATGTGGTATGTTTCTATTTTAATAGTGCAGCCTGTTTATTTTGACATTTAAAGGGCTGGACGATGCTCACAAAACACAGACCAGACCAGTCTAAAGTCAGTTATTCATACACAGAACTTTTGTTTTTCTTCCAGTTACTTACTGCTTCCACCGAGCATCCTTTAAAACTCCCTTTCCTTCCCCTCCTCTTTCAGAGTATCTTAGCCAGTGAACTATGTCTAGGCTTTCTTAGCTGATGAGACCCATACAAAACTGGCACTAGCTGCTGGGGGAGAAGAGACATTTTTCAAAGCACTGACATCAAATCCCAGACTTCAAATGAAGCAAAACAAAACAAAAATCGCTTGGTTTTGACACTTTGCAGATGTCCCTCTTGCCAACAGGTGACTTATTCTCAGTCACCTTCAGTGATGTGGTTCCTCCCCTGTGGCTATGGTGAAGGCTGTTGGGGGGGAAGATGGGCCCCTGAATTTTCTCTGCATCTAAGGAGTTTGGAGTTTGGAGTTTGAACTAAAAATTTAAAAGGGAATAATCAAGTGTTTGGTGCTTTGTGTTGCTGCTGACAGAGAGAGCCTGGTTAAAGCCCAGGACTCAGAGTCTAGGCTGCCAGGTGTCACTGTCTTGCCAGGTGATCTTGGCCCAGCCACATTGTGCCTCAGTTTACTTAACTGTAAAATGGGGCTAATGCCTGCCAACCAAAGAGCCAGATTATGAACCCCTAACTCCCATTGGTGAGCAGTTACTCACATGAATAGTCCCTGTGAATTGCCTGGCACTTCATGAACTAGTCAGTTCATTACAATACTACAGAGAACAGTCCTGAATTATCAGAGGTAACGACTAGATGACCTAATAGGTTGTTTCTAGCTGCAATCTTCAAAATAGTCCCAAACTGCCTAACTCCCATGATTTTAGACACCTAAATACCTTAGGCTCCTTTGAAAATCCCAGCCTACATGACCTAATAGGCCATTTTTATCATTCTCTAATGTGTTCCCCATTCTTTTAAATAAACCAGACTCCATCAGATAGAAATGAAATGGGTGTGTAACTTGCACACAAAGGAGACTTGACCACCAGTGACTTAATTAAATATCTTCCTTGAGTGATAGAACTTCATTTATAAAATTACTTTGTTTCTTTTATTACTCTTGGCATGAAAATGCAGATATATAGGGAGACCCAGACAGAATATTTTGTATGTGAGAAGGGATATTTTATGCTTATTTTTTAGTTGTTTGTATGTTTTGTATTGGCCTAAATATAGTGTTACCTCTTCTTGACCTTAGCAGTCAGTCAATGAATGTTTGCAATCTTGTGGATTGTTTCTGTTAGGAGAAATTGATGATAGTCAGTTGTTTCTTTGATACAATCCTGTTTATGTACGAAGAATTCACACTAAGTCCTGCTTCCCTGAATGCAATAGAAATCAAAAGACAGGAGGCAGTTTCTTTACTCACAATTCCAAGCCTCTTTCCAGCCACCATTCTGCCCAAAAAGTGCTCTCTCGGCTGTCTATCAGAGCCACGTCACCGGTGTTTCTCTTGCTGTCTTCTTGGCTTTTTGCTTCTTTCACTGTCTGCTCTTTAGCTGGCTTAGGCATTGTCTCTCTCTCACACACTAAAATAAAAAATTAATGCCCAATCTATAGTCTTTGGGCTGTGGCTTCCATTGTTTCAGCTATCACTAAAGACAGGCACTTAATTGTTCCCTCATTTAGCCTGAATGGAAGATGGCTAGCATACCCAACAGCTTCAATGAAGTGGTATGATTGCCCACAGATCACAGACAAGCTTTCTTGGGCCACCCAACCAATGAGTAATTATATATATTTGGGCCCTGGCATTTAGAAAGTGTAGCTTTTTCTGAAAGTTTTATTTAGGTACTAAATCAAAAGTACTTCTTCTCCCCCACCCCCAACTAAGAATATAGTTTGTCTCTTCCATTTTCACTGTATTCCTCTCTCTTATAGAAATGCACTGAATAATACATGGTCCCCAGCGGAATGCAAGAAAGGCAGAGCTTTGTTGTCATACGAACTGCCAAGGATTCCTGAGAGTAAATTATACAGTGAGGGCCAGAGACATAGGGAACTGTTTGGCTGATTTCTGGCAGTTTGCTCAGGAAAGCAATAAACTTTGGACATATTAAAACTCTTCTCACCTCCCTTCCCCTCTTCTTTAAATGGACAATCCTCCTACAGCTGGTGGAAGACAGCCTTCTAAAAAGGAAGGGGCTTGCAGTTTTAACATAAGGAACAGGCTAGTGTGTGTTTACCACTGCCCTCTACTCGATAGTTTTAGAACTGCGTGACTGTGTCTCATATAAAGGAGATTCCCTCATACCTCAAATGCTAGGGATTAGTGCTTTTGGAAAGGGAGGATCTGAATTCTGTCCTTACTGCTGTTGGGAAGTTCATAGCAGCATTGTAGCGTGGTGAAGAATATGGAGGCCTTAACTGCTCACAGACGTCTTTGAACTGTGTCCTCAGCTGGTGTAGCTCCATGGAAGTCAATGGAGCTATGGTGATCTACACCAGCTGAGGATCTAGCCCAAATATGTCTGCAGGGACAGTAGTGCCCAGGAAGCATTTATAACATGGGAACTCCCCACAAAAGCCCCCAAGCTGCTTTACTAGTGATCTCCAGGTTACATAACGCAATTAAGAAGAAACCCTGCACGTCTTATGATGACGGCGCCAATATAACGAACCACCCTTCTGCTCTCAGAACGTTCCATTCAGCCCCTCTCCAAAGGAGACAACTCTCTGCAGCATAATTGGCCTATTTCAAGGCTTGCATGACCTTCCCTTGAGGAAGCTTTCACCTTTTCTCATCTGAGCATGTGCGAGAGCAACCCTCTGGGCCACAAGGAGGAGATCTTAGTGCAGCAAATTCCCTGCCACCTTCAGAAGACAGTAAATCAAGTAGCTCTGGAGCAATGAGAGAGTATCATATTGGAAATCCTTCAATTATTAACAGGCTTGCTGTTGTTAGGAGTTAAAGTGGACTTTTTCCCTCTAATACGACATTCTTCACATGGGGATTTTTTTTTTTAATGGCAGTGATAGAAAGGCTTCAAAGAGAAGATGGAAGTTTGATGAATATTCTATGCGTCAGCAATGAAATATTTGGTCTAATTGAGAAGATCTGTGATAAATAAGTAAGTGGCAAGGGCACAGGGAAATCCAGGGCATTGTTGTTTCCACTCAGCTGGTATTGCTAAGAAAGAAAGGCCAACCTGTCTCAAGTGACTGAAATCAGCCGTGATACTGACTGAGGTTAATGAAAGGATATTGGACACTGGACAGGTGTCGGTATCTGTCACATCCCCAACAGCGTAGGGCCTAATCCTGGGAGAAAATAAACACCTCTTGCATTATAGATGAGCGCCTTCACTTGCCATTGACTTCAGTGGGAAGTGATAGGTGCTCACTAGTTAATAGCTCACTTTCTGTTATAGAGAAGGGGGAGTGTGGTCTTTTAGTTGCGGATCCTGCTCAGTGTAGAAGGAATAGAGTCTAGAACAGAGCATCTCCTGGACGCTATTCTTATGTAGCTTCTGCTTCTCACTTGCTTTGTGGCTAAGTAGCTAAGCGATGGAACTGTTTTCATTCATGACTTACTGGATTAGTTGATTTAACTTTCCAGGGATCTCAATGTACTTCACACCCATTAATTGCCTCTCCCAGCCCTGTGAGGTACATAAATGTTGTCGTGTACAGGACAAAAATCCTGAATTGTCTGAAAACTATCATGCCTATATAGTCATCTGGTTTTGATCGTTGACCTCATCAGAGGCCAGGAACCAATTAAATGACATTAACCATTGAAATGGCATTTTACAAACCAGTGCATCCTAGGAATGCTCCCAGAAGACTACAGAAATAGTTTTTTGTAATTTTAGTCCAACTCCTTAATCGAAAAGTTCGAACAAATCCTAATAGGGATTAAAACAATAGGGTGCCATGGAAATAATCAATTCTAAATACCCATGGGATTTAATAGAGAATGAAATTATCCCTATTGCATTTTTAATTCTTTTTTGCTATCCTGTAGAATTTACTGTAAAACTGTATCTCTGCTCCAGAATTCGAGAGAGAGGATTTCATTCTCTGTTATATTCAGTCACACTTTATGTTGAGATTCTACTGATAAACAGTTTATAAATAATATATGTTTTAGTAAAATGGTTATCAAATTGTTAGCGTCTGTCAGATCAATAGTCTATAACCATGTTTATAGCCATGTTTCATACCTTCTACTAATGTGTTTATATGGTACCCATCTATAACACCTACCACACATGTCTGTAATGTGCTGATAACATCCATTAATCATTTATTAACCCTTTATAGACTACTTATACATGGAGCCTTGATATTTGATCATTTGAGGTTCTTTAGAGTAAATTCTGTACAACATTATTATCTTTAATCCTAGTTCAAAGGGAAACTAACAGTTGTGAAATTGCTGGCCACAAAGGAGAGATTCTGAGGTTTTCCTAATGAAGAATTTTTGGTGTGCATGCAGCAATACATGAAACGATTTCAGTGACCACAGCATTATGCCTTTATGTACATGTTCCTTTTTCAATATTTATTTCATGGGCCTAACTTATGTATATGTGCCCCCCCCCCCTTACTGCAGTAATACATTTATGCTCACAATAGCCCTGCGAGGCAGGGTATTATCCCCACTGCACAGATGGGGAGCTGAGGCACACAGAAACTAAGTGACATGCTTAGGAACACTGTGACAGAGCAGGGACCAGATCTCCCAAGTCCTATGGTAGTGCCCTAATCACTGGATCTTCCCTCCTCTCTAATGCCCTTTGGTACTTGTGCCAACAATTAATATTGGCTTCTTATCCCCATTTTGCAGCTAGGAGAAACTGAGCACACAGCGGCAAAGTGATTTGCCCAAGATCACACAGAAAGTTGGTGGCAGAGCTGATATGACACCCTACAAGCACTGAGACTAGTCAGTGGAAGCTTCTCAGCGTAGGTATTACCTTTCCTGGTTAGTTGCATGTAGTAGGATGCATGAACAGCTGCTTGTTGTGAGCATATTACATGTCTGCCTATCTGTCTGCATTACACCCAGCCCTCTCCTTTAACCACTGTCAAGAGACACTACAAATTGTTCGGCTGATCTACCCTGACAGCTGCCCTATTTTGAGGGCAACATTTTGAAAAGCAGGCTGTAAATTCATGCCTGCAATTCTGCAAACACTATCAGAAACAATAAGAGTGTGATGTCTGCCTGTCTGTTGTTTCGACTCACTAATCAGGCAGTTTGACATTAACATTCAAGTTGTGCACATTACGGTGCATGTCAAATTGGAGCTGGAAATCCAGGTCCCGATCAGGAGCTCAGAGACCAGCTTGATGCATTTTTGAACACTTCCCTGCCCCAGGCATTCTTACCTTTACAAAATACATTCCTTGCATTTTTTAAATGAACTAGCTAGTGGGTATGTACAGATACCACTGCCCTCTACTGGATGGAATGAGAACTGCTCAACTGTGTCATAGACCCTATACTACTAAAAACAAGAAAAGATTCTCCTTTAGCTTGAGTGGTAGAGGCCTGCACTTGTACAGCAAGGCTGTCAGAGTCTACTCTCTGTGGTCACTGTGAAGGCATAAGTGGCTGCAATGTGTATGCTACAGATGTGTTACAGTATTTTTTTAAACTGAAACCCCATACGCACGCGTATGATGTGATGACATGAAAGTCAGCACTGGTTGTGGTACAGGTAGGTGAGTATGCAGGTGGGTTTCTCTGGGGGGTGAGTTGATTTTGAATTCAGCACTGAAGAATAGCTCCGTTTAGCCAAACAAAACTCATGGTGGTGGCGCTTTAAGGTAAGAGCTAAAAAATGCGACAGCTATCAAAGCAGGTTAATGGTAGGGCCCACCAGCCTTGACAGAACCATTTTTTACATTGTGTTCTCCAGCAACCAGACTCCCGCGGGTTCCTCATTATTGTACCATGATGATCCTTTTTATCCCAGCAGCAATCGCACCAGACGGCAACTGGTTCTGTTCTGAAAACAAAGTTGCAGGTAAAGGAGGGTGGGGAACGTGAGGCAATGTGTTTGATATGCCCGAGAGCTAGTCTCAGAATCTTCCCTTTGGATGCGAGAAGGTTTATTGATGATTTGCGAGTGGGGAAGCAACGCTCCAACAGTGTGGGCTGTGACACTGAACCCTTCTCAGTATTTTCTCCTGAAGGCCAATGCTCCACCTCATTCTTGCTTTTAGTTTAATGTTCTCATGGACCCTGGGTTTGTTGCTGGTTCCACCAGCTGCGATGCTCCTGCCGTCCCATTGCACTAAGAAATCTCTCCTTAGTGAAACGCAATATATTGATCCCTTGTTGATTTCCCAACTAGTTGCAAAGCTTGTTTTCTTTGCCCTTATGATGACATTTCACTTTTCCCAACATTCATTAACTGGACAGATACGGGCTGGGCTTTTGCATTCTCTACTCCCTTCATCTGCAAAGCTTCTGTGTAGGAAATGCCATTCGCTTGTCCAAGGTCTGGGGGAGTCTGCAGAGGGTATCAATGCAGCTCCTTCACCTGTCAGATAGGACACTGCCATTCCTCACTCAGGAGCTAAACAGCTCTGCTGGCTATGTCAGTGGGATGAAGTTTCACATCTGGGCAGCACAGAACATGACCAATGGGCTGATACAACTGAGTTCAAGTGTGTATAGAAGAACGGGACTTTAAGTGAGATCTGAAGAATATCTGCATTGCTTTCTAAGTGCGGTGATACTTGTCCAGGTAAGTATTCTTGCTTGAACCTCTGGGAGGTGCTCACGTTATAGTAATGGGCAGCATTGTAAAAACCTTCTCCTTCACCACATGCAACCATACCACTACCACCAAGATGGCTCCGTGCTTGGACAAGATCCACTCATGGGGTTTCATTGTTCTGTGTAGTGCTTATGGCTGATAGCTCATCAGCCTAGCCTTGTACTGATACAATGCTTAATGAAAGGTTTAGTTGGAGGAGCGGGGAGAAATGAACCAGTTTGCCTATGATATCCTGGATCATGAGTTTGGTGAGGTAAAATTCATTTATCTGGGATTCCTCCCAGCCAGCAGGATTTCCACTCATCCAACTTCTGTTGCTTTTTTTACCTACATGTGCAATTGCTCTTTTCTTTTAGGTTCTATTATTAGCTGCTCTGAGGATTAGGGATGGTATTTGTGTTTAAAAAAAAAAGAAAGAAATCCAAGCAGCGGAATGGCAACACAATCCTCCTTGTAGAGCAGAGAGAGTTGGCAAGCTGGTTTTGCTTTCCTGGCACATATGGTTCTCCTGCCTGCCACAGGCCCGTGCTCTGCCTAGAAACAATACCACTCCTGCTAAGCACTCTGATGTGACCCAGGGGTCCAATTGGAAGTGATACACTAGCATATCTGATGCCACTCTTGAGCTGGTGACATAACTTTTCTGCATGATATGGCCCTTATTTCTGGACCTTGCCATGGCTGCTTTGTGCTGCCATGCTCCCGATCTGCCTGCTGCATCTTAACAGCCAGATCTGTTTATATACTAGACTCCCTCCTTATTATTCTGCATACAAATATCTGCTGTGCTATTGTTTTGTTTTTCCTTCTTTGGTTCATTTTACGAGCCGCATACTGCAAAGCGTTCAGTGGACAAGCTCCTTTAATCTTGCCTTGGTGGAAAATAAAATGGATTTAATCCCAGTGAGGAGCAGCTCCAACCACATCTGATTCGTCCTGGACCTTTATATTGTGGCCCAACACGGACACAACAGGGAATTAACAATCCCTCTCGGTGGCAAACCATTATGGTTGTGTCCTGGGGCTGCAATACTCAATGGCTCCATGTCTGAGTGGGCATGGTGGTCACCAGCCAGCTTCTTGCTCTTTCAGAAATACCGGCCTCTAAGGGTATGTCTACACTCACGGTGACGTGTAGAGGAAAAACACTGCACGCCTAGCTAGCCCAGTGTACATGGTGAGGCTCGGCTTAGGTGGATAGAGTACAGTAGAGTACCCTTACAAGCCTACAGCCCAAGGATATATACGCGACACAGCTCTCTACACGCCCAAGCAGTGCTTCCCGTGTCTACACTGCTGTTTTTAGCAGGGTAGCGTCTCATTGCCTCCCTGCTGCTGGAGCTCTTCCCTGCCATGTGTAGCTACACACCACAGTGTGGCTGCAGCCCGCTCTTCACCACAGCCTGTAGCTACGTGTATCCTACACACAGGCCCAAGTGAAGACAAGGCCTAAAAGGTATCTCAGCAGCTTTGCTAGTCCAGCCAACAGAGGGAACCTACAGCTAATGAAGCAGCTAGTCTGACACAGTTTGTAGTAGAGATCGGTGGGGATGCAGGCAGACCCAAACAGCTCCCGACAGGGACAGAAGCGCAAGCAGACAGCAGCCCGGGCAAGGCTCTTCGTCAAGAATTGCTACAGCTCCTCCATCAAAGTACCCTTCAGCCCAATGGTTGCTGATCCAATGCAGTGAAGTCAATGGGAGTCTTTCGACTGACTTTACTGGAGCCGGATAGATTGAGTCCCATTGATAGTTCTGGATGCTGCATAGCTAAAACCCGACACTTTGAGATCTGGGTACGCTGGCCCTTTAAGGCAGGCTACTGCAGTCAGCTCAAGCCCAGACTGTTGCATTCTGGGGGTTGTAGTTCCAAGCAGGATTGATGGGAACTGTAGGCTGAAAACAATAGCTCTGGAAAACTTCCAATGAGCTCGGCACTTATAAGGCCTTCATCAATAGAGCTGATTGTGAAAAATTCCAACAACTCAACTGAGTCCCAGACCAGTATCTGATCCACTAGACCCTCCTTCTTACTCCTAATAGTAATAGTCTCACTCCTATACTGGGACTTGCAGTATACTGGGTAGGGTGCCATCCTTCGGAGATGTTAAGCAAGATCTCCTTTTGTGCATCTCCATAAGCTTTCTCAGTGGAAGCAGAAGCTTCCCAGGGATGTCTGGAAATAAGCATCTGACTTAGTTTCTGGTGTTTGTGTTGGATGTATCATGGCTGTTATTAATCCGCTGTACATACTCACTGCAAGCATCTAATACATTGCGCTACAAGATACGCTGAGTATGAAATGTGCTAAATATACCCAAATTATCTTAGGGTCATCATGGTCCCATGTCTGGCTACCCCATAGGAATGGGTAAACCATTTGGGGTAAAATAACAAGCTGGAACTTAGCTCAAATGAAACTTCTGACAAGTGCTCAGTAACTTTTATTCTGCTGTAATTCACTGTCCCCTATGCCTCTCTTCTTCTAGGTCCTATTCAGAACAGAATTTGTAAGTGCTTAAATACCTACAAGCGGCTCTTGTAGGATGATATTTCTCCACTTGTTCTCAGTAAAGTATTTTCTTGTGATTCTTCCAACACAGTTTTGCAGACACAAGATGTTTGAATAAACACTCAAATGTTCTGTTGCCTGCTCAAACCAGTCCTTCAAACCGCAGTTCTGATCTTGCTCCAGTTGAAAGCCGTGGGATTCTTGCTACAGAGGTTCACTCAGTGCTACTAATGAGCTCACGTCTGATCACTGCTTTCCCTCTTTTCCCCACCCTTGTCTTCACTTGAACCTTTTTGGCTCTACTTAATATTAGAATAAATCCTAGCATTTTTGCTTGCCTTTGGGGAAGTACTGAGAAATCTTGAACCAGATCAGCACACATCTGCCTTCCTCTACCCTCTTACCAGCCCTATTTCCTCTACAGTGGATGGAGATCAACAAGATGTGGAGAGTGTGTGTGTGGAGGGGGGAGAGGCGCACATATGAGACTTGGACATAAAGCTGTTGTCAAAAGTAGAATGGGAAAGTCACTGGAAACCTTCATAGATGGATCTGACGAGAAGGCTGCTAAGCAGGTCACTTTCACCAATACAGCATTTAAGAAATCAATGCAACATTGACACGCCCATGGCCCAATCAACCAGTATTGATCCACTAATGACGTGCTGTTCAATAATCCTTTCGCATTACAACGTGATGGTTTCTAGATGTGATCGATTGCCGCTTTTGCAGGGATGCGCAAAACAACACCAACAAAAAATCATCGAAATTGCCCTGCGCAAACTTGGTTTTCTAAGGCAGCAGTGATTTCGGCAGCAGTGGTCGAGTTTTGCAGCAAGCTAATGTCTTGGTGTGTCTGTGAAAATGGATGCACAATGGCTACAGAAAATGCCTCCCTGATCTTGATGCTGACTCGCGCATCGGATCCTCTCTGGTAAGGAGTTAGGGGAAGAGGCTAAGAGTGAAGCTAGGAAAGACCTAGGGGCCTGTCATTAGTGGGAGTCTGTTCATTTACTTCAAAGGGCTTTAGGAGCAATTCTGGTTCATACAGAAGGAGAAACCTGCAGCTTCATCCAATTTCTAGAGTTTATTCCTCATCCCCAATCTAGCGTTTCATTTGTCATTAACTGGTACGTGCATATTAGGAAAACTAATACTCCAATAGCTGTATGTTGGGAAATCTCATACTCCGGGATCTGAGGTCTAATGAGAAGAGAGCCTTCCACACATGGCTTCCTTGCAAGACATCCTGTTAACACACACATTGCCTGGTCCTCTCAGGTGGTTCAGATCTGAGGTAGAAACAAGTCTGTGAAACCAGCTAGTAAAGTGTCAGTGTAATGGCCAACTGTTTTCAATCGAGTGATTTTGCTGTAGCCAGAATCTCTTGACCACAGGTATCCAGTTGTGGATCCCCCTGTGTCTAGTGGAATTAAAGAGCCAAATTTAGGATTTTTTTTATATATAAAACTCTTCAAAACAAACAGAAATGGAAATGTTTCATTTTGAGTTAAAAATTCATTGTCAACAGGGTTTCTTTTGTTTAAATATTTAAACATTTGCCTACCGTACCGGAATTACAAAGAAGCATTGTGCTAGTGCATCAAATCCAAAGCGAAACAGACTGGAAATCGAAATCTAGATTAGCTACAACTTATTAACCTGCCCACTGGTAAGTGGGTGTAAATCGCCCACCAACAGGTTGGGAAGGAGGGGTTGTAATGGGAAATGCAGCCAACATGAGGATTTAAGATGAAGGGGTTTTGTGGTCTTGCTTTATTATTACTGCCGTCCACTCTGTGTGTAACTTGCACCCTCCTAATGATGTCTAGAGCTAGCGCTCTCCAGTGCAACGCCTCTGATCGTGGACAGGAAACCCATCCAGTTCCACTCTCCAAGTGTGACAGCCGCCATTTTGAATGACACACCAGAGACTGAACTGGGGACTTGCAGAGCTTAACTCATGAGCTGCCACCACTGGAGCCAAGATTCTTTAGCTGCTGTGGTGACACATTCATATTCTCTGTGGCTCGGGCATGAAATGGAACCTGTAACACATGCTCATCCATGGGCTACACAAGCTGAGTGAAGAGCAACAGGAAAGTGACCAGCACAAATGGGGGCCAAAGACCATTCCATTTTTACAAACACGATTTTTTGTTTTAAATAAGCCACGGCGGAAAAGAAAATATGTTTTTACGATATGATCATCCTTTCAACTGTCCCCCTTTACAGAACCGTATGCTGGAGGAAAACGAAGATTGCCTTGGCCCAGGAAATCAAATGGAATGAGGAAAAATAACCTGGAGTGGATTTCTGTACCCACCAGCAGCGGACCTTAGCTCTGTTTCTGGTGGAGCCTCTTCTCACCCTTCCCTCTTTCCACCGTTCATTCTTCTCCTTCCCAGATCTTGTTGCTGCTACCTTGGAGTGTGATGTGTGTGCCTTTATGTGACGCCCTCCTGAAAACCACTTGCAGTAGCTTCTCATGAGGTGACTGGCTCTTTCTCACTTCTTTTCCTCTCCTTCCCAGCGTGCTAACTAAACACGAACACAAGGGAGCACCAAAGAGTTTCCTATTACTTTGAAGAGAAAAAAAAATACGTAAAGTTGATCAGTGACTGGTGAGCCTGAAGCAGCAACAAGAGCAAACCAAACGCCAGTCCAAAAGCAGCCCTTGTGTCTGAGTGGAGAATAGAAGTGCTGAGTTAGATGATCAAAGTCCATTGTTTCACTTCCAAACAACTCCTGCTCTTGGAAGCCCCGGCCTGACTCTGACCTCACTCCCACCTGCCGTGAAAGCCTGATTCAAAGCCCATTGCTGTCAATAGGAGTCTCTGCTTTGGTTCAGGCCCAAAGTCAGGAGTGACTCTGTTTGTGTGAGAGAGAGAACTGGGCCTCTAAAATGGACAGGGAGGAAAGGAGAGAGCAAGGTGTCCGGTGCTACTGGAACACTGGAGGGAGCAAGCTGTGTGGCGTTCGTCATGCTCTTAAATGTGACCTGCAGATAGTTTGTAACACTCCACCATGGAAACTAAACCTTTAAAAGTGTCGGTGAAAACTTCTCCTGCCACTAGCCAGCTGAACTGATCTAAGGACAGGCATATGAAGCAATCACCTCGCTTGTTTCCAAGTCTTTGTGCTTTACAAGTGACATAAAAACTGGGCATGTACCCTTCTTTAGGCTGGATAAAGAGGGTCTGAAATATGTCAGGTGGAGCAGAAGGGGAAGGGTTCTCTTTCTTTAGTAAAAGCGGGTGGTTGGCTCTTTTTGCTTCACTTTTACCTTAGAAATATCAGGAATATCAAGTCTGGATGTCCCGGTTTTGCTGAAGAGACCATTTGGGTGTATTGGAGAAAGTGCATTGGGAGTGCTCACCCACTACTTGAAGGGAGAAGGGGTTAAAATTTTTAGCAAAGACTTCATTTATCCAAAATGTCAATTAGTCATCGGAGCAAAATAGGAGAGTATAAGTTCATTAATGAGTATAAGTTCATTAATTGTTATGAAGGGCTCAGCTGATAGTGGGCCATATAAGTACCTAGCTAACACTGACCAAAACAAATAGTTGTATGCAATGTGAACATAAGAACGGCCATACTGGGTCAGACCAAAGGTCCATCCAGCCCAGTATCCTGTCTTCTGACAGTGACCAATGCCAGGTGTGCCAGAGGGAATGAACAGAACAGGGAATCATCAAGTGATCCATCCCTGCCGCCCATTCCCAGCTTCTGGCAAACAGAGGGTAGGGACACCATCCTTGCCCATCCTGGCTAATAGCCATTGATGAACCTATCCTCCATGAATTTATCTACTTCTTTTTTGAACCCTGTTATAGTCTTGGCCTTCACAACATCCTCTGGCAAGGAGTTCCACAGGTTAACTGTGCGTTGTGTGAAAAAATACTTCCTTTTGTTTGTTTTAAACCTGCTGCCTATTAATTTCATTTGGTGGCCCCTAGTTCTTGTGTTATGAGAAGGAGTAAATAACTCTTCCTTATTTACTTTCTCCGCACCAGTCATGATTTTATAGACCTCTATCTTATCCCCACTTAGTCGTCTCTTTTCCTAGCTGAAAAGTCCCAGTCATATCTAATCTCTCTGCAGCCGTTCCATACCCCAATCATTTTTGTTGCCCTTTTCTGAAACTTTTCCAATTCTAATGTATCTTTTTTGAGATGAGGTGACCACATCTGTATGCAGTATTCAAGATGTGGGCGTACCATGGATTTATATAGAGGCAATATATTATTTTCTGTCTTATTATCTATCCCGTTCTTAATGATTCCCAACATTCTGTTCGCTTTTTTGATTGCCGCTGCACATTGAGTGGATGATTTCAGAGAACTATCCACAATGACTCCAAGGTCTTTCTTGAGTGGTAACAGCTAATTTAGATCCCATCATTTTATATGTATAGTTGGGATTATGTTTTCCAATGTGCATTACTTTGCATTTATCAACATTGAATTTCATCTGCCATTTTGTTGCTGTCACCCAGTTTTGAGAAATCCTCTTGTAGCCAGGGCCGGCTCCAGGCACCAGGCAACCAAGCACGTGCTTGGGGCGGCACCTGGTAAGGTTGCGGCCAATCTTGGGGTGGCGGGGGGGCAGCGCGGCACGGGGGAGTTCCGGCGGCGCAGTGCTCGGCGGAGGGTGTTCGGCGGTGCGGCGCTCGGCGGGGGGTGTTCGGTGGCGCGGTGCTCAGCGGGGGGTGTTTGGCGGTGCTCACACGGGGCTTCAGCAGTGCAGCGCTCGGCGGGGGGCGGAGGTGTTCCATGGCGCTCGGCAGGGGTTTCGGCGGCGCGGCGCTCTGCGGGGGGCAGGGGGTGTTCGGCAGTGCGGCGCGGGGGCGGGGGCTGTTCGGCGGCGCGGCGCTCGGTGGGGTGCGAGGGGTGTTCGGCAGTGCAACAGGGGCTGTTCAGCAGTGCGGCGGGGGGGCGGGGGCTGTTCGGCCACCTAACTGTTTACCCCTTTTTCCAGATCATTTATGAATATGTTGAATGGTACTGGTCCCAGTACAGACCCCTGGGGAACACCACTATTTACCTCTCTCCATTCTGAAAACTGACCATTTATTCCCACCCTTTGTTTCCTATCTTTTAACCAGTTACCAATCCATGAGAGAACCTTCCCTCTTATCCCATGACTGCTTACCTTGCTTAAGAGCCTTTGATGAGGGACCTTGTCAAAGGCTTTCTGAAAATCTAAATACACTATATCCACTGGATCACCCTTGTTCACATGCTTGTTGACCCCCTCAAAGAATTCTAGTAGATTGGGTGAGGCATGATTTCCCTTTACATAAACCATGCTGACTATTCCCCAACAAATTATAGTCATCTATGTGTCTGACAATTTTGTTCTTTACTATAGTTTCAACCAGTTTCCCCGGTACTGAAGTCAGGCTTACCGGCCTGTAATTGCCGGGGTCACCTCTGGAGCCCATTTTAAAAATTGTGACTTGAAAACAAATCTGCCCCGTCTCAGTTGCTCAGCTTTCACTCTTGTGATGTCATTTCCTTAGATCTTTAGTGATCATAGAATCATCCAGGGTAGACAAGACCTAACTTCTAATGTATTTTTTTTTTAAAGCAGGGGAAAATGTTACTTTTTTCTACATAGGTTGTTATACTGTCCTCATCAGCATAGTATCGGGAGAGCATTAAGTGATATGACTCGTATCTGCCAGTTCATAGGCTTTGTTTATCCATCATAAATAAGAAGAAAAGGGCTCCAGACCATTTCCTCCTCCCTGCTCCCCATTTCCGATCAGCTTTAAGACTCTGTGTGTCATGTTTGGTAAATGGAGCCTTGGTATCTGGTTGTTTTCGTACAGACATCTGAGGGCTTTGGAGTGGTGCACCTATATTAATATTGTTCTTTGTTACTACACTGCCCCTTATGTCAACATGGCTTTTTTTTAACTAGCAAGTCCTTTGTGACCAAGCCCTTGCTGCAGATGGTTACACCTGCAAGGCTGATGTAATGTCAGTAGCAAATCTGTAGCCATGTTAAATGTCATGCTTGTCATTCACGCTGCACACCAAGGCCTCTTAAAACATCCTAGCAACAATAGAGTAGGAAATCAGTTCTCTCTGCTCCGAAGGCCCCAGCCTGCTCTCACTTGAACACAAGGAGAACTAGCAGAAAGCCTAGAGCCATGATCATTCCATCCAATAGAGGGCGGTAGTGCACATACACACTAATAACATGTTCAGCACGACACATCGCTGTGTCCGTACACATTCCAGTTTATGAAAGCAGGACGCTTGGGTATGCTAGAACGGTTTACGTTTCAAACTCAGGTTAGTGAATAGGCTCCCTGGACTTCGTTTTCCACTGCCTGATTTGTAACAGCTGAGGACCTGGCCTTCAAAATGTAATTCTTTACTGCTTTGCCCCTTCTGTAGGCATTTACCCCTCAGCAAAAGGCATGTCAATCACTGCCACGCTACACCTCCTTTTCGCAGGGGTAACCGCCTACAGAAGGGGCAAAGCCCTGGAAAACCGCACGGGGTCCTTAGGTGGTGTAAATGGGGATCGTTCCACTGATTTAATCGCTTTACAGCAATAAGAACAGGATACAGACTAACACGGCTGCTACTCTGAAACTTTACAGCAATAGAGGATCTGGTCCAGACTCTATGAAGAGTATAATGCTAATACTGCCTCGATACTAGATTTCCACGTGTAATGTCTGTGCAAGAAGCAGGGACAGGGATTAAAGAATGGAAACAGGAGTAATGTTTTAATCCCTCCCCTAACCGCACGGTCTGTTTCCACAATGGCACAGACGGCAGTCTAGGCAGCTATGGAACTCTGCAGAGTGAAAGCCACCCCAAAACACAAGTATTTACATATTTCTGGTGCTTCGTCACACAGCCAAGTGTAGCCCTCGTGTGCCAAAACTACTTATCAGTTGCTTAGGACTGTGACTGTTTCACCTTTTCTGTGAGATTAGCCAGGGAACTTTCTCGGGGCCTGATCCCGTTTCCCGTGGTGTCAGTAGCAAAAATCCCATTGAGTGCAATGGCAGAGGGTCAGATCTATAGAGAGGAAAACTTTGTCTTTCAAAAATTCAGCATGGGGGTGGGGGGGGGGGGGGAGGGAAACCCCTGTGTGGGCCGTAAAAGCCTCACAAAAAAGTCAAGAGGGTTGTAATAATCAGAGTCCTGCTATAAAAGAAGATCGGGAAACCTACCAAAACCAAACCCTTAAAGACAAATGAATGAAAATCCTGAACTCCATCTCTTTTATCTCTGGGAGCAGGGCTACCTACATTGCAATGACTCCAGGCCCACAGTCAGTCTGGCAGCTGGTGTGGTGGAGATTGGTGGCTCTCTTCCATGACATCCGTCAGTGCAAGGACCTTGCAGGGTTCAGCCTCTGCCTCTTAAAGTACACGTCCGGATGCTAAAGCCTGGATGGTATACTGTACTCCACTACCTACTGCATTGCATTGTGGGGGGAGTGCAACAATCCAGTTCCTGCAGGTGGTGCTGCGTGGTTGTGCAGTGCACTGGGTGTACCCCAAAAGGCTAACTCGTGTGGATGTGCTGCAACGGTGCGATTCTCTAGTGCACCTGCTAGCTTGATATTCTTTACCTGGATTTAAAGGCTGGCTTCAAATGTCTGCTCCATGTAGCAGCACCCAGCGGCTGGCCACATTCCCGTGGTCAGATCCCATTCTGGAGGAGCATCAAGGCAGGTGTGAGCTTCAAGAGCCCTTAATTTGCAGAGACATGTGAGTACGGCATTATAGCACACATGGCAATGCTGTAGGCACTTATGGGTTTGAGTTGGACCCCTGCACTGGACTAAGATGAATCCACCTCTTCAGCTCCTGCCACAGTCAGTACATGTGACATTGGTGTGTCACATAGGTTGACGTCACTGTGGCTGCTACATCTTATTATGGTGATTTGGTGATGGCAGCGGTCACGGTGAGGCTTCGTTGGTGTTAGCGTGTAACTCATGAGTATTCATTGGGGCACGCTGTTGCATATTTTGTTATGCATCGCTGGACTAATTTGTCTAAGCAACACATACGGTGCAGCAACACCCGGGTAAGACTCCAGTACCGCGAAACTGCCTTCATGGGAACGTGGCTGCTAGAACTGCAGCTCCCCCAAAGCATCGCAGCCCATCCTGTCCTGAGGGAGGCCACATACACTGATCCATGCAAAATAAAGCGGCTGCTTTAGGCAGTGCAGACTGGTGGACCTGATAACCAGGCTGGGACAAAAAGATGGACACACCCAGTTCAGTTTGTAGCCTTTTCCTCAGTGGGCTCTGTTTATTCTTACACACATGCTGAGGCCCTCCTTGATATCCCCCTAACTGGGAGTTTTCAGGCCCAGTCACTAGTTCAGGGGTGGCCAACCTGTGGCTCCGGAGCCACCTGCGGCTCTTCCGACGTTAATATGAGGCTCCTTGTACAGGCACCGACTCCGGGCTGGAGCTACAGGCACCAACTTTCCAATGTGCCGGGGGGTGCTCACTGCTCAACCCCTGGCTCTGCTACAGGCCCTGCCCCCCACTCCACCTCTTCCCGCCCCCTCCCCTGAGCCTGCAGTGCCTCACTCCTTCCCCCCAGAGTAGGGTTACCATACGTCCTCTTTTTCCCAGACATGTCCGGCTTTTCGGCACTCAAACCCCAGTCCGGGGGGAATTGCCAAAAAGCCGAACATGTCCGGGAAAATGGCGGCTCTGCTCCTCCCCTGACTCTTCGGCTCTCTTTAAGAGCCGAGCTGCCCGAACACTACCGGCTTCGGGCAGCCCCCTTGCCTCCGGACCCCAGCCGCCAGCCGGGCACTTCCCCTCCCGGGCTCCGGCGGCGCAGGGTCCGGAGGCATGGGGGCTGCCCGAAGCCGGTAGCGCTGGGCAGCTCGGCTCTTAAACAGAGCCGAAGAATCAGGGGAGGAGCAGAGCCTCCAGCCGCGGCGGCTGCATGGGGGCTGCCCGAAGCCGGTAGGGTCCGGAGGCATGGGGGAGGAGCAGAGCCGTCGCGGCTGGAGGCTCTGCTCCTCCCGACTCTTTGGCTCTGTTTAAGAGCCGGGCTGCCCGAGCGCTACCGGCTTCGGGCAGCCCCGTGCCTCCGGATCCTGCACTGCTGGAGCCCGGGAGGGGAAGTGCCTGGCTGGGGGCACAGGGTCCGGAGGCAAGGGGGCTGCCCGAAGCCCGAGCGCTACCGGCTTCACGGTTTGCCGGGCAGCCTCCAGACCCTGCGCCCCCGGCTGGGCGCTTCCCCTCCCGGGCTCCAGCTACGCTGGGGAAGCGCCGGCCGGGGGGGGGGGGGCGCAGGGTCTGGGGGCTGCCCGGCAAACCGTGAAGCCGGTAGCGCTTGGGCAGCCCTTTCCACGTGGCTGGGAGTGGGAGGGAGGAGGGGGCGGAGTTAGGGAGGGGAAGGGGCGGAGATGGGGCGGGGCTGGGGGTGGGGAAATAGGCGGGGCCAGGGCCCGTGGAGGGTCCTCTTTTTTTATTTGCTAGATATGGTAACCCTACCCCAGAGCCTCCTGCATACCACAAAACAGCTTATCAGGAGGTGTGGGGAGGGAAGGGGAGACGCTGATCGGTGGGGTTGCTGGTGGGTGGGAGGCGCTGGGGGAGGGGGGCAAGTGATACATTGGTAAATTCTGCCTCCTTCTCAGGCTCAGATTGGCCACCCCTGTCCTAGGTGCTATCCAGCTGTGATTCCCAGTACCGGCCACTGGGCTCTGCTCCAGAACAGGGCTAGCTGCTGCCTGGCTCCCTGGCCCTTAAAGGGGCAGACCCCTATTAAAGCCAGCTTAGAGCAGTACAAACTGCAGAGTAGGCAGCCGTGTGGCTGGCAGTGAGCTTCAGAGAGGCAATTACCTTGGCATAGATTTTTTTTTCTCACTTACCTGGCATTGTATCACTGTACTTAGTGTCCTGCCAATCCGTCTTCCTGGTTCTGTTGTTCAAGGGCCCTCCAGCTATCACTCTGCCGCTATCTGTATTGACCCATTCTTAAAATTTATCGAGGCTTAGGAGACATTTTAATATGAATACAGTGTAACTTTTAGCCTTGTAGGAATACTCGTCTAGCGCTTCAGGCTTTATATTTCTCACTGAGCACTTCCTCATGCCATCAGCCAGAGGTGTGGAAGGCAATGTGGTGTATGAATGATGATACATCAGTTCTTCTTATGCCACTGGAAGGTAGACTGGCCTGGAAATGGGATCTCTTTCAAGGATGACTTACCTTGTATGCAGTCACGGCACTTCTAGATGGAGGCATTGAAGCCTAAACACTCTCTAGCCTGTTCATTTTTCACCTAATGCGTGCGGTAGAAGAGAGAGGGTGCATATGGGCCAGGTAGGTCATGCATACATTAGAATAGGCTGTGGAGTAAGATTTGTCTACCAGAAGTGCTAAGCAACTGCTCTAATCTCCAGAGCAACAATTTGATCCACATGGAGAATTTATCTCTTGAAGCGTGCAGAATTGATTCCTAGCTAACTGGCACCATGGTGAAGAAGACTGAAATAATCATGCGTTTAGTTTCTCATGGTGAGTGATTTTTCTGACCATCATGGCATGGTAAATTACTTGTAATTAAATAGTAAATGCTAAAGAACTTCTAGGTTTTTTGTGTCATGTCTCTTTGTGCAGCACTAGACTTGCTAGTGGTCCCTCTGTCCATTAGGCAGTTGTTGCTATGAGATTCAAAAACGTGCAGGTCACTCGGTGAGTGCAGCACTGGGGTCGGGGGTAGGAGGAGAAATATATCTTTCAATGCACAGGCTAAGCCCTAGTCTGCACTAGAGAATTACTGTGGTAGAACTACATCACTCAGAGGTGGGAATAATCCACATCCCCGAGTGACATAGTTATATTGATCTCTGTGCAGGTGTAGACAGTGCTATGGCAGAAGGAGATCTTCTCCCACTGATGTAGCTACTGCCTCTTGCAGAGATGGATTAACTACACTGATGGGAGAACTCTTGTGCGTTGGCATAGAGCATCTTTATTAACGCCCTACATCAGCACCACTCGCTGGTGCAGCTGTGCCGATGCAGGGTTTTAAGTGTACACCTGCCCTAAGAAAACCCAGCAGTGTTCAGAGCACAGATATCTTGGGACTGGTCATGATACTATCTATATAGGAGTAATTGTTCTCCCTAAGTGCATCCTTATTTAAAGGAAAAAAGCTACAACTATATGCACAAACAGGTTTCCACACAGTTTGAGTTCCAGCTGTGTCTTCTTTGTTAACCAGTCTGGAAAACAGAGCCATCTAGTGGCTGAATAATATACTCCATGTAAACCATTAAAATCACCAGGAAGCCTAGCTGCTAGAATTCTAAATATTGCAAAACGGTAATTATGGAATTAAGAAGGAGGAGGGAGTAATAACTGGTTGCACTTTGTGCTTAGGCCAACTCTTGAAAATGATCTAGCTGAAT
Organism: Chrysemys picta bellii; assembly: GCF_011386835.1. Lineage (NCBI taxonomy): Eukaryota > Metazoa > Chordata > Testudines > Emydidae > Chrysemys > Chrysemys picta. The sequence continues at coordinate 123,052,301 of NC_088797.1, read as the reverse complement.
GTTTCTGTTCATGGTGTTAGGACAGAAGTTGGACATGCTAATTCCCTTGGTTATTAACAGAATAGGTTAATAGGTTTCACATGTAAGGGAACAATGGGGCAAATCTATCGGTGTATTTCTAACATGCCCATAGCTGTGATATCTGAAAGTCAGGTATGATGTGGTGCGTACACTGAATCCAAACATCATAGAAACACAACGGCTCTTTGTTAAATAAGCTTCCTGCAGTGTAAGGCCATCGCATGGGTTGAGAGCAGCAGGGATTAAACTTCGGGCCTCAACACGAGCCGATATTGCCTGAGCCAGAAGGCCCAGGTCTGTTACGTAAGGCTGAGCAGAATCTCTATATGTGACCCAACCACCCCTAGAGGTGCCGCGTGGAGTAAGTGTGGGGGTTATACTAGCCCAGTGGCTCCTCACTAAATGAGCGGCCTGCAAGTTACATGCACAGGGTTGTTTTCTGTCCCCTTTACACAGGGTGCAAATGCAATGACGAATCGAGCCCAGGGGTTATTGCAATGGAGGGGATAAAAGCAATCCTATGCTTTGCTGCATATGCCTTGAAATTGCATCAGTCCTCGCAGGCCCAGGTATGTGAAAGCACCAGCGAAGTGGCTGGGTAGCAGATTTAATCCTCGCCTCACCTGCTCCGACGAGAGGCTTGTCACTGAGCTTCTCAATCAGAGTTGATCAATGAGGTAATTGGCAGCCTCTCAAGCAAAAGAAGGAGCTAATGAGTAAACAGCCAGGCGGCGGGGCCTTTCCTATTCCAGGCCTGCGGGAATGTCACGCAGGAGCAGCAGCGCAGGATATTAGCGCAGGTAATAGACACTCAGCAGCAAAGCTCGCACCAGCAGGTCCGATGGCATTTGCTGCTTGAGGCGGTTTGAGGAGAGACAGGGCTCGGAAGTGTCAGCACTGCAATCGGGATGTGTGATTGCAGGTGAGTGGCCAGCCTGTGTAACTACCTAGATCAAAGGCAGCTTGTAATTGGCTCCCCATGCTGCAGTGATGCCTCCCAAATGCAGTGTAGACGTACCCGTTTCATGTGAGACCGCTCTTGGCCGGGAGACCTTCAGATGAATACTCAAGCTTCTGGTGTAAGCTGCTTCTGGTAGCTTCCTCCATCGCTTTGCTATTTGTTTGTGTGCTTAGGCAGCAACATTTCCAGCAAAAATACAGGCTACAGCCCATTGCCTTGAGCCACTGGCCCTCCGCCCCCGCTCATTCCAGTTTGTGAACTGAATGATAGCTGTATTCATTCTGAGGCTGGGGACAGGGAAGTCTCCCCTGTGTGTGGAAACCTCCCACAGGAGGCAGGAAATGGAGTGTCTGGGCACAGGTGTGAGGTTCTGCAGGGCCAAGACTCGAACGCCGATCTGTGGGATGGCTGACGCCTCCATGCTGCTCCCCGAGATAAACATCCCAGGAAGTATTACCTCAGAAGGCTGGACAGACAACTGCCCTTGATTGGTCCAGGCACCCTACTGAAGCGCAGGAGCTGGTCTAGGAAGTGTCTGTCCAATGAGGTGGCCTCCCCTGATAGTTGTAGTGATAGACCTGTGTCTTGGCTGGCTTTTGGACTCCCGACCCTGGCTTGGACCCTCATTTTCCATCGTTGAACTTGGACTCCCGGTTCCAACCCCCGGCTTCATCTTGGGCATCGGCTTTGACCCCTGACTTTGATATTGGGACTCTGTCTCTGGCCCAAAGTTCAAAAGTGCTTGTGTCTGCAAAAAAGCAGAAGGGGTGGGTGGGGGGGGGGGTATGGAAACAGTAGGCATGAACAAACCAGTTTGGGTAAGATGAACATTCCTCCACCTTCCACCCACTCTCAGAGTCTGGCTTAATACAGAGAGCCTGATTCCACGGTCCTGATACTCAGTAATCCCTTAGCTGAGGGTGGAAATCTTGGATGCAGTGGGACTATCTGTGTAGTAAGGAATTACCCTTTCCAGTTAGGCCCACACTGTTTGGGAGGGTTAGAAAATTCCAGGTAACTGCTTCATTTTTCATTGTCTTTCTTTGAAAAGCCTCTGAACTTCTGGGTCACAGCTTGGGCTGGAAGAAGAAGGGTGACGATTCCATCAGAGGCCACTGTCGTGCTTAGAAAAGAAGTAGGACATACTAGGAAGCTGATGGGCCAGCCTTATCTTGTGATATTTCCCTCCCTGTTTTGCAGGCACAAGAGCTTGTGAATTTTGGGTGCTTATCCCAAATGAACCTTCACCACATGAACTTCGCCCATCGCTAGCTGGTCTCTGGGAGAAATAGCTTTGATCATAAATACCATTGTACTCTGTCCCCAATATCACAGGTTCCATTGGACTCTATGGGTATATGTACATGTGCTGCAGTCACATATCTTAGCTCTCCTTCCACGGTACATGGCCTCAACTGCACTGATACTAGAATTGTAGAATCATAGAACTGGAAGGGACCTCGAGAGGTCATCTAGTCCAGTCCCCTGCACTCATGGCAGGACTAAGTATTATCTAGACCATTCCTGACAGGTGTTTGTCTAACCTGCTCTTAAAAATCTCCGGTGATGGAGATTCCACAACCTCCCTAGGCAACTTATTCGAGTGACAGGAAGTTTTTCCTAATGTCCAACCTAAACCTCCCTTGCTGCAATTTAAGCCCATTGCTTCCTGTCCTATCCTCAGAGGTTAACTAGAACAATTTTTCTCCCTCCTCCTTGTAACAACCATTTATGTACTTGAAAACTGATACCATGTCCCCTCTCAGCCTTCTCTTCTCCAGATTAAACAAACCCAAATTTTTCAATCTTCCCTCACAGGTCATGTCTTCCAGACCTTTAATTATTTTTGTTGCTCTTCTCTGGACTTCCTCCAATTTGTCCAGATCTTTCCTGAAATGTGGCGCTCAGAACAGGACACAATACTCCAGTTGAGGCTTAATCAGCGCGGAGTAGAGAGGAAGAATGACTTCTCGTGTCTTGCTTACCACATTTACTACAACTATTCAGTGCTTATGTCTCTGTCTGCGTGATTGCGCCACAGGGTAGATTCAACAGTAGTGCCTGATTTTACCTTCTTCTCAAGAAGCAAGAGGGTCGGTGCCTGTGGGGAACTACTGGGCCAGATCTTCAGCTGGAATAATTCAGCAGAGCTCCACTGGCTTCAACTGATTTACAGCAAGTGAGGATCTCGCTCATCATGTCCCTTGTCTCCCCCTCAAGCTGCATTTATGGCTCTCCAGGTATCCTTGAGTGCTTGACAGCATTTTCAGATGTAATTTAGTCTCTGAGGCCACCTGCGTTCCCTGTCAATCTCTTCAATGTTCACCACCCTCCTTCCACCCTGCCCCTTCCCTCCCACCCCTGCCTTTCTATAGAACACAGATAACATGCTGCTGTGGCCAAAAAAAGGAGCTTGCAGTTCTAAGGTGCCTGTCACCATAGCACCTCACACATAGCTGCGAGATGACTCAGATGCCATAACTCAGGCTGGGATGTGTCACCCATGAATTATGATATTTTTGAGTGCAAAGCCGTGGGGTTTTGAAGACAAGACGGGAATGGGGGGCAGGAGAGGAGAGGGGGAGGATATAGGGGAAGGAGAGAAAGAGAGAGAGAAAAGGAGGGGGTGGAGTGAATTTTCCAGCACTGAATCCTTCCTTAAAGTTACAGAAATGAATTAGGGAAACGCAGTGGTGATGCCATATTGGGCCAGACATTGCAATGTATTCCAGCACCAATCTTTTTGTCATAAAAGGAAGCATGGTCCAGTGGTTAGGGTGCTAGTCTGTGACTTGAGAGACCCAAGTTCAATTGTCTGCTTTGCTGTAGATGCCCTATGTGAGGCTGGGCAGTCATAATCTCATGATGGTATTAGTAAGAGGGTTAGTACTGTTGGCCTGGTCAAATTCCACTCCCTGGAGTAGCATAAAGTTCCCCCCCACAATTTCAGTAGGGGGTATGTTCTAAACAGCTGTTGCATTCTACCCCAGAGGCAGCTGCATGTCTGACTGATAAACTTTTTTGGTATGGTTAAGTTCGATGGGCTCCTTTTAGATGAAGGAGGCTTATATAAAAAAATAAAGGGCTTTCTGTTTAGATAGAACAAAGGATGGTCTTCCTTTGGTACAACACTAAGCGTATATTTGGTGCTTAATGAATAGATAACAATGCTGAACATTTCCTGAACATGCATGTCAGACTAGTGCAGAGACACGGGAAAGGAGTTTGAATTATGCAGTCGCTTAGGGGAAAGGCACCTCCTTTTGATACTTCCTGGACTGGAGTTGCATGAAATGGGCACAGCTTCGACACATATTGATACTGGGGGTTTAGCCATGGGTTTAGCTATATCGTTGGGTGTGCACCAATGCAAAGCCCGGCTGAAGATACTTTGCAGAGGCATAAAAAGTTTCCCTTTGTCTGAGGAGGAGTTTGCACAGACCTAGCTACATCAGTAGGCCAAAATGAACGGGAAGCTGGGAGATTCTGCACCAGAACAGAGCAGTCTGTTCTGTGACGGTGATGCTTCAAGGGCAGAACCTTGCAGCCCCTACCGCCTCCCGCTAATGCCAGCTCCAGCATAACAATGGCGGGAGACATTTTTCAGAAGAATGTCAACTCCATTACAGCCAGAGAGGGCCTTTATGGGCCAAGAAAGGTCGAGGTGGAGATAAATATTTGAGGAGAGAGATGAGCTGTCTAAATTCATGAACGTAAGGAAAAATGTATTGAGTTTCCCTGCGGCAATGTACCAGGATCACTGTAGAGTCTTGATTTCTCGTAAACTTCCCCTGACTTCCCGCTTGTTGTGAGAAGTTCTTTCTGGTTCATTTTGCTCTAGGAAAGAAAGGGTGGGGCTCCCCCCCCCCCAACACACTCTGTTTGCCGTGGGTGCAGGCCAGGGACAGGAAATGGGGAACCTCAGTCCTTCCCAATTTCTGTGTTAAAGGGTTATACTCTGTTAATAATAATATATGGAGATATATCTATTTCATAGAACTGGAAGGGATCTTGAAAGGTCATCGAGTCCAGCCCCCTGCCTTCACTAGCAGGACCAAGTACCAATTTTGCCCCAGATCCCTAAATGTCCCCCTCAAGGATTGAGCTCATAACGCTGGGTATAGCAGGCCAATGCTCAAACCACTGAGCTATCCATCCCCTGTTAATTCAGCATTAGACCAGGGCGAACCTGGAAGTCAGCAGACTAAGGGCCTGATTCTCCACTGAGAATCATCTCTATTTGGTCTAACAGTCTGGGTCCAAACTCATTTGAATTCTCAATGGGTATTTGGTTTGATCATGTTTGTGTGATGGCTACCATCTTGGTTAACACACCAGGGATTGAACCAGGAACCTTCAGAGCAAAAAGCATGAGTTGCTAGCGCTGGCGCTAAAGAGCAAGTGCTGGAGCTAAGGGCTGTAACAGTCTCTTTGGGTCAAAGTAGACATAAAGGAAGATCCATCCACCCGGAAGTGACTTAGATGACCAGTTATGCCCCATAGATCACAAATAGTCTAAGCAAACAATTCATGAACAACCCAGAGGGTGAAATTGTCTCTGCATGAACTCCTTGAAAAGCTACAAATAGTGAAGACATTAGCAAATATCAGTCCACTCATGACTGAGGGGAAGAAAGATGTTCTACTCAACCAGCTTTAGTGTTGGCTGTGTAAAGTTTTTTTTATTTATAGGAACTTTCAAAATAATTACAGTAGTGCCTAGAGACCAGTTGGGATTGAGCTCCCAGTGTGCAAGGCACTGTACAGAAAGGCCAATAGACAGGCCCTGCCTTGAAGAGCTTACCATCTAAATAGCTAGGACAAACCAGGGGAAAAGGAATAGAACATAAAAGCAGAATTCTGTCTTGATGCTACCTTAATGGATCTGTAACTTGTCCTGTGTCCCCAGGTGATGGGGCGGAATTTACTTCATAAATAAAACCACTGTTTGGAAAATGATCTTCAAAATGGCCTTACCTGTGTTACTAATAACACCTGAGTTCATTTCAAAATGAACCTTAAAAGAGCCCCTTCCTTTGTGCCACTGATGCTGGTTCCCTTCTGGGTTCCTCAGCTTAGATCCAGACATGTCAAACCCGTGGGGAAAAAAAATGCAGAGATTGGGCTTGTTTTTTGCTTAATTGGCTTGTGAGTTGCTTGTTGGCTAGTTTTTGGCTTGTAGCGTTGCTTCTTTTTTTTCATCGGCTCCCAGCAAGCAGGGATAAGGGGGGCACGGGAGGGGGAGAGTCAGGGGTGCACCACAGTCCTAGACTGCATGCTGGGGGGATCTAGTCATATAGAGCGTTGGGGTTCTTAGGGATTGGATTGTTATGGCCTTGTTTTGAAATGGGATTCGCTTGTTTTTTGGCTTATTGTGAAAGTCGGGGTGCTCATTTACCGCGTGAAAGTTGGCAACTGTGCTTAGATCAGCTTGTCTTAAAGTGTGGGGTCTGACCCCTTAGTGGGAGGATGCCTGGACAGACTTCCCAATCATTCTTCAGAGTTTCAGCTTTCATTTTGAAAAATAAAAATGGTAAGGCTTTGTCTGCACCCAAAAATTGTACTGCTTTTAACAATAGCAGTATAGTTAAAGAGGTACAGCCCTGCAGTGTGGATGCAGTTAGGCTGGTAAAAAAAGGTGGTTTATATACCCGTAGGGAAGGCGAATAAACTGTACTGGTGTAAGGCAGTCTAGATAGCTTGCATCCAAGTGTTGTGAAGGAGCTTGCTAAAGACATCTCTGGACTGTTAGTATTGACTTCCAGGAAGTCAGGGAAAACTGGGGAAGTTCCAGAGGACTGGAAGAAAGTTAATGTTGTGTCAACATTTTAAAAGGGTAAACAGGATGACCTGGGTAATTATAGGCCTGTCAGCCTGACATCAATCCTTGGCACAGTGGCATGGCTGACATGGGACTTGATTAATAAAGAATTAAAGGAGGGAAATATAATTAATGCCAATCAGTGTGGGTTTATGGAAAATAGATCTTGTCAAACTAACTTGATATCTTTTTTTGACGAGATTACAAGTTTGGTTGATAAAGGTTATTGATGTAATACACTTCGGTAAGGCATCTGACTGCATGCCGTTTTGATTAAGAAACTAGAATGATACAAAATCAACATGGCATCCATTAAATGGATTAAAAAACGGCTGATAGGTCTCAAAATGTAATTGTAAACTGAGAATCATCACTGCGTGAGTGTTTCTAGTGGGATCCCACAGGGACCAGTTCTTGGCCCTACACGATTTAACATTTGTATCAATTACCTGGAAGACATCATAAAATTATTACTTATGAAGTTGGCAGATGATACAAAGATTGGGGGAGTGGTAAATAATGAAGAGGACAGGTCACTTATAGATAGGGATCTGGATCTCTTGGCAAGTTGTGCACAAGCAAACATGCGTTTTTAAATGGCCAAATGTAAAGTCATACATCTAGAAGCAAAGACTGCAGGCCATACTTACAGGACAGGGAACTCTATCCTGGGAAGCAGTGACTCTGAAAGGGACATGGGGGTTGAGCTCGATAATCAGCTGAACATGACCTCCAGTGTAATGCTGTGGTCAAAAGGGTTAATGTGATCCTTGGAGAATCTTGAGTAAGTAGGTTATTTTACCTCTGTATTTGGCACTAGTGCAACTGCTGCTGGAATACTGTGTCCTGGTCTTGTGTCCACAATTCAAGAAGGATGTTCATAGATTCATAGACTCTAGGATTGGAAGGGACCTCGAGAGGTCATCAAGTCCAGTCCCCTGACCTCATGACAGGACCAAATACTGTCTAGACATGGAGATAACATGGAGAGAAGACAGGAGAATGATTAAAGGATTGGAAAACATGCATTACAATGAAAGACTAAAAGAGCTCATGCGACCTAATTTAACAAAGACCAGTTAAGGGGTGACTTGATCACAGTTAATAATGGGGAACCAATATTTAACAATGGGCTCTTCAATCTAGCAGACAAAGGTATAAAAAGATCCAATGTCTGGAAATTGAAGCTGGACAAATTCAGGTTAGAAATAAGGCACACATTTTTAACAGAAAGGGTAATTAACCATTGAACAATTGTACCAGGAGTTGTGGTGGCGTCTTCATCCCTGGGATTTTTAAAGAAGATTGGATGTTTTTCTAAAAGATACACTCTTGTTCAAACAGGAATTAATTCAAGTAAGCCCTATAGCCCATCATAAACTCCAAGGCCAGAAGGGACCATTGTGATCATCTAGTCTGACGTCCTGTATAACACAGGCCATAGAACTTCTCCAAAACAATTCCTAGAAGTCAGAGTAGGCGGTCAGACTGGGTGATCACAATGGTCCCGTCTGGCCTTATAATCTATGGCCTTGGCTACACTTGCAGCTGAACAGCGCTGTGAGGTAAACCTGTCTTCATACAGCTGAGTAGGGAAAAGCGCTGCAGTCTGTCCACACTGACAGCTGCCAGCGCAGTGGTCTGGCCACACTTGTAACATTTGCAACTGTGTTGGGAGCGGTGCATTATGGGCAGCTATCCCAGCATTCATGTGGCTGCAACGTGCTTTTCAAAACGGTGGGGTGGATTGTGACAGGGAGTGTTGGGGGAGAGACAGTGCTTTTTGGAGCATGTCAGCTCTCTATTTTGCAAGTTCTGAACTCCCGGCCCCCTGCTCATTCATTTACTCACTCAAAGCAAGCTGCAAACTGTTTGCTTTTCTCTGTGGTACGAGCTTTGAAACCGGCACTTCCGCATTCCTGCAGCCGGTCACAACAATGGAGAGGATTGGCCACTTGACAAGGTGCTTAGTACAGCACTGCAAGCGTTTACACTCACACCTGTGAGTCGTAGCCACTCCGCTGCAGCTGTTATTCCTCTCGGAGATGTGGAGTACCTGCAGCGGTGTAGCCAGGGAGATACAGCGCTGCAAGTGCCCTGCCAGTGTGGACGGGGAGTGAGTTACAGCGCTGGGGGAGGCTTTACAGCGCTGTAACTTGCAAGTGTAGCCAAGACCTGAGTCTCTAGTTATTGTGGTTGCAAAGAAAAACTTAAAAATGTGATTAAAGTGTCGCTGATGCAGTGTTGTGTGTCTGAGTTTGCAGAGAGCCTGAAACAATAGCACTGAGGTGTGAACTGACTTGACTCATTCCTTTCAGTGCATGCCATAAAAATACCAATGGTGATACTTTAAATTGCAACGTGGTTAACTCTTGCACTGCTCATCCAAGCATGTAACAAAGGAGAGGACATATCATGAAAATCTGCACAATGGATTCTGAGTGACTAATCATTCTGGGTAGGCCTTTAACAACACATGGTGGATGTTGCTGGAGTATGGGGTTGGTTTCTTCTTCCAGGTTGGGGAGGCGGGGGCGGAGGGGATGACCCTCAACTTTCAACATTAGGAAAACACTGGCTTAGCTGTTCAAAGGATGGCCGTGACTCAGCAAACGCTTACTCACAAGGAGTTCCACAGGACTACACGGATGGGTAAAGTTACTCACTTGTGGGAGTGTTTGCAGATTCAGGGCCTCGACTGGTCAATCTCACGTCCGTTGATTACCTCTCTCTGTCTGACTCCCCTGCACTAAAGCAGGTTGGATTATTTTTAATTCATTCTCATTAACATTTACGTATGGTATTAAACCATGGTAGTAGTGGGTTTTGTTTTAAAAAGAGAATGGATTGAGGCTGCAACTCTGGCTTGTTTTCTGCATGGCGGGGCTTGGCGAAAGAGAGACTCAGACTGTATCCCCTCTGATTCCCCGGCCGCCAGTGGATTCAAAAAATAAGGAGCTCTAATGTTCTAAGTACCCAGCAGTTGAATTCCACAGAATCAGTCGCAGACACCTGGAAGAAAATGTTAGACGCTGCCAGCATCACTAATTTGGCTCCTTACATTTGCAGACGGCTCATCCTCCTAATTTATCCGTGTGTGTGTCACCCACTAGGAATGGCTTGCCTGTGGAAGATTGCCCATCTGGCTCCATTTGTCACACCACACAGTAGCTTGACAAATGCCAACCAGATGGAAAATTCTGCCCGGAGGTTCACACTTCACTGGTGAATCATGCAGCTGAAAGCTGTGATGCTCTTGCAACATCCATGGGAGGAAGTGGTGCGAGCCCCAGAGGAGTCCATGTATAGGGCACCCGCTAGCTCAACTATTGGCTTCCTTTAAGGGAAATTGCAGGGTTGTTTTGATACATTCCCTCGACCACCATTCAAGTCCTTTTCCCAGGGGCGAGGGATGAGGATGGCCCCTCAAGCCAGAGAATGATACTAGGAGGTCACACGTCACTGCTCGGAGATGAGTGCAGAACTCTGCCTGCAGGGCCAACAGCACCATTAGCCAATTGTAGAACCTGGAGCAATAAATGAGCTATGAGTTCCTCCCTCTGTCCACTGCAGGATTGTCCCCTGCATGATCGACCAAATGTTTTGTGGCATCTACTCTGGAAGTGGCAGAGCCACGTCTCCTGGATGATTTATCTGGAAGGCTATTCTAGATTTGCAAACCTCCAGGTTAGGCATTTCCTTTTTGCATCCCATCACTCCTCACTTTGCCTTCTGAAGCCACGGGCCACTGCCTTCCCCTCTTCCCTTGATGTTTCTTACAGTGGTTTGGCTCGTCTAGCCTGAACCCCAAAATGCAGAAGTCAAATCTCAAAGGGGAAATAGTTTTTTTAAGAACAGAAGGGATTGGTATGATCAACTACTCAGACCTCCTGAATAGACTTTCACTAGGGGAAGGAATTATTCTCATCCACTATGTAAGTAAAACGGTCCACCCTACAGCTGGGGAGGCAGCTAGGCCTAGTGGATAACACACTGGTCTTAGCCACAGGAGTCCTAGGTTCAGTTCTTGGCTCTGTTGCTGGGTGAGCTTGAGCAAGTCACTGTTCTGTGCCTCAGTTTCCCCATGTGTAAAACAGGGATAAATTACTTCTGTCCTTGGTAAAGGGCTTTGTGGTCTAGCAATAACAAATGCTATGTAAGAGCTAGGTATTCTACATGGATGCTCACTGGAGTGGCTGTTTACTTACTCGATACAGCTTACCAGAGTTTCCTTAGCAAAGCCATAGATCTGTTCTTCCTTCATGCCTGTCCCTACTGCTGGAAGAAACAGATGGACCTTTTTTTCTTAAGAATGGTTGTTCTGAGCTCATGATAAAATTCACACCATGCAGGTGGAAGGCTCCAACACACACAAATGGTCAGGACTCTTGAAATGTCCTGAACAGGAATGAGTTAACATACTGAATAACCACAACTGGGCCCATGATTTACTGATTACCTCTTGCCACGTGTTTAAGCCCTCGGCTAATCCTGCATTATCTGTGGGATGCTGTAAGTGCACACAGTGCTTTCCAAACACACACACAGGGTCTCTGGTTGCAGGAGCTTATGGTCTATCTGGGTGGGCAAATGGAATATGCAGATAAACAAGTCACGCACACACGCTGGTGGCTGAATAATGCTAGGCTTTATCAAAGGAGTGGATTCTTAGGAGGAGGGCAGAGCAGCGTGTGTGATGGATCCGCTTTGAGAGGCTGTTTATGGAGAGAGGACAGCATGAAGCAAAAAGAGGAAGGGATGGCTGCGGGGAGATGTAGACAGGAGTGAAACGGTGGAGTTTGTTGGAAGGCAATGGCAGAGAGCTTGAACTTGGTGTGGAAGGAGACAAGCTACTACCAAAGGGATTTGGGGAGGGATGCGATGTGGGGTCTGACCTGCACCAGAGGAAGATTTTGTGCTAGTCTACACTAGAAGCACTGCAGCAGCGCTTCTGCACCGACACAGCTTTGTTGCAGTAGCACAACTGGTGAAGACACGCTCTGGTTGAGTGCTGTCCCGTCGGCATAATAACACCACATCTGTGAGAGGCCATAGCTGTGTCGGCGGGAGAAACTCTCCCACCAACGCAGTGCTGTCCACCCTGGTGCTTACGTCACTGTAACTTATGTCACTCCCGGGGGGAGTGGCTTGTTCACACCCGTGGGTGACGTAAGTTATACTGACATAACCTGTAGTGTAGACAAGCCCTTAGAGAACCAGACAATATACACAGTCTGATAGTTGAAAAGCACCCAGGAAATCTGGCCCTTCGTTTGCAAGTCATCTCTCACTTCCCCTTCTAGGAGTACCACAGAGTTATAAACCTTGCTCCCCACTGAATTAAAAAATCTGTCAGGACTCAGGGGTTAATTTAAATATAGCCTTCCTCTTCCCTTGGCTCATGCCATAGTGACACTGCAAAGAACTGGTTGATGCAGACAGGCCTTTATTACAAGGAAACGGATAGCCAGTCAATGGGCTTTTCTTGTAGTGCAAATTAAAAAAAAAAAAAAATGTCTTGCAGCAGTTGCTGGAGAAAATTGACACTGCCGGGTAATTTTTCCCCATATTGTGTCTTGTAAGTGCAATAAAAACTTTTAAGAATAAGTCATATTTATAGCCAAGTTACCTTACATGCAGCTCTCCGTTCCTGTGCAGTGATCTGAGTCTAGCCCAGCCGCGAAGACAATAACTAGTCTTGTGAAGAGTTCACATACTTTTAAACATGAGAAGCCGCCCGTATGCAAAAAGCATCTTGACTGTTGTACTAGCGCTGATTGAAATTGTTTTGTTGAAAAGTGTTTTTGACCAAAATAAAAGAGCTTTTTTGACTAAAATGCGAAAAGTTGTGGAAGTTTTGTGTTGGTCAAAAGTTTTTAGCTTTTCAACAAAAGTTCGAGGCAAGTTTTTGTTTCATTTTGAAAAACTTTGTTTCGGTCTTTTGGTTTTTACTTGTAAGGTTTGGGGAGTTGCATTTTCCCAGTTTCAATTATTTTTCCTACTGGAATAAGTGGAAATAAGCGAGAGAAAGTGTGTGTGTGTGTGGGGGAAACAATCTTCACAAAATTTGAAAAATAGATAAATACTCAAACAAACAAAAATATCTGAAACATTTTATTTTCAAAATTTTGGGTTTAATTTTGAGTTTTTATGAAATACACAAACAAAACCATGACAAATTTTGAAGAAAAATAAAAAATGTTTCATTTGAAATTTTTTTTGTTGAAAATGGAATTATGTTTTTCAACCAACCCTAGTTATTGTTAAAAATAATATAAAAAGTGGGGAAAAAAGGGCACAGCTTCTCAAACTATACAGTATATTGGTACAGCCATGCCAGCAAAGTGCTCGTACAGGGCTGCATACAAAGTTTTGCCGGCCTAGCTGTGTTGGTTGGGGTATGAAAAATATCACACCCTTGTCTGACATAGCTAAGCCGGCAAGCCCTGCGCTGCCATGTAGATGCACTTATACCAGCAGAGCCCTCAAGTGGAGAGACAGTTTATACAGGCATAAAAACTCTTGCTGGTGCAATTTGTTGTTCAGGGGGGTGATTTAATTATACTGACAAAAGTCTCCTCGTGCTGGTATAAGATGCATCTCCACTGGGGCCTCTACCAGTAGAGCTGTATCCTCAAAGCCTTTCTGGTGTAGACTGGCCCCTAGTGTAGACATGGCCCTAGTATGGATGTAGTTAGGTTGGATTAAAGGTGCTTTATGTTGGTGTATCTTATTCCCCAGGCTTTCTGGGAATAAGCTGTACTGCTGTAAGTTCCTTTATGTCCACAAATGGAGGGGAGGGGGTGTTAAACTGCTTTCGCTATGCCAGTATCATTAAAACCGAGCAATTGTGTGCAGACAAGGCCTAAGGAGCTGAAATTCCATTGACTTTCAATGAGACTTAGGGCCCTGCTCCACGAAGGGATTTGGCATCTAAGTCCCAATTTTAGGCACTACTGTGATCCACAAAGCACCACTCAGCTGCTGTCTAACCCTGTAGGTGCCTAAATTCACTCGGGGCCTACATTTTCCTTGTAAAAGTCCCCAAGCTGTTTGAGTTTCTGCCTCTGGTCATGTGTGTTGTGAGAGGCTACCGGTGTGGTGCTTCTGCTTTCTCCTGTTGATATCACTCGGCTGCGTGCGTGTGTTCCCTCTGTGTGCTGCCCCAGCTCTGACACAGCAGACCCGACGAGAACCCCCAATGACCACAGAGTCTAGTAAGGTACAAAGGCACCTCGTCCAGGTTTATTGCGATCTCGGACACAATTGCAGTTCCCCGTAGATTACTTAGTCTACCGGGCATACTACTAATAGATGCCTCTTGGCAAGGACCCGGCTCAGTGGCGGGACTTTCCACTGCCCCCGTGGCCGGACAAAGACACCACCCCAGGGACACATTCTTATACACAGGTACAAACAAGTTACACATCACTCCTGACGTATTGAGGTGCAACCCCTCTACGTAGCAAGGTACAACCCCTCTATGCAGTAAGGTGCCGCCTCGCACCTTGTACCTGTTGGTTCGATCAAAACAACTCTATCCATCATTTCACCCTTTTGCCCCTGTCATTGGGATGGGTCGGTCTGTTCCCTGTTATCTGTGGAATGTTCTGGTATGGTATGTCTTGGTACCATGTTTATACTATAACTATGCTAAATGAATATATATTTCTACAACATCAGCCCTTTCCTTGCCAACTTCTGTGAGCAGGGCCTGCCTTTTGCTCACAGCTTAACTTTGCTTTCTACGCTAGCAAAGCCCTGACCATTACTTTAGTTTGGTTCAGGCCTCATACTGGGCCTTCATTAGGCCTTTACTATGTTGCCTTCACTTACTACAATGTGCACTGCTGCCCCAGGCAGGCACCCCAGTGCCAATCCCTTCCCTAAGCCCTAGCAGAAACCTCAATCTGGGGGAAGATGGGGGGGCCTGATCCTGTAGATGTGGTCTGAGCATGCCTAACTCCATACAAAATGGCTGGGGGTGGGGGCAGTGGCAGCCTCTCTTATACTCTTTGGTGCAGTGATTAGGATTTTCATTTGGGGGTGGGAAGACCCTAGTTCAATTTCCCATTGGGCCTGCTGAGGAGAAGGGATCTGAACAGGGGGTCTCCTATCTCTCGGGAATGTGCCCTAACCATCGGACCGTGCTGTATTCTGACAGGTCGCTTTCTCGATCTCCCTTGTTGAAGCCGTTCCACTTTAATGAACTATTAATTGGGTCGGTGGTAGTGTGGGACTAACTCTATTGCCCTGTGGTGAGGGCATTCACCTGAGTTTTTTATTTTTATTTATTGGGGTTAGTTCCAAAGAAGTATATCCATAGCTCTACACGCCGGCAGAGTCTGTTTCCCAGTGTTCCCTTCCCGGCTCTGACACCGCAGAGCCTTTACCCCACATCCCCCTTCCCAGCTCTGACGCCGCAGAGCCTGGCCTGTGTCTCTGTTCCCTGTTCCCTATTCCCCATTCTCTGTATTCCCACCTCCTCCTCCTTAGCAGGCCCAAATATACCTGCAATGCCCACTCACAGTACCAGCCCTTACAACTTAGGGTCATGTTCCATTTTGGGTCTGGGGTCTTCATCCCACCCCTTTTGTACTCCATGGGAGGCATAAGGAGTGAGGTTGTGCTGCGGTCAGGGATGGGCATTTCCTTGGTCTTTGTGTTTTATACCTCCACCCCCAAACCCCTTTGCCCCTCCCGACTGGTTGCTTGACTTTGGGGTTGAGGCAATCTTAGTGTGTGCTCTCGAGTAACACTTTATCTGCCCTTATCTTTTCCCATTGTACTAAGAAATCCAGCTGACTAGTCAGTAGCAACATCACAGTGTCCTTGTCCCTTGTTTACACATTTACACATAAGAGTATCAAAAAGTCAACCCCAAAATTCTATCCCGGGCTAACAAACAGACCTATATACTAACACAGAGCACCTGGGTTCTGTTCCTTGGCTTACCACTGACCTGCTGTGTAACCTTGGGCAAGTCATTCCACCTTTGTTTCGCCTCTTACCCTTTGTCGTCTCTGTTTCATTTGTAAGCTTTTCGGGGCAGGACTGTCTCTCACTATGTGTTTGCACAGCACCTGGCCCAATGGGGCCCCCGTTGTGATTTCCAGATGCTACTGAAATACTAACAGTAATAACCATTTGCCTAATGGCCCGGTGACTATATCTGTACTGGAAGGAGTCTCTCTCTCTCTCTCTCTTTTTAATTTGACTTCTTCTTTCCCACAGCCAATAAGAAAATCCAGCATGTAGCCCCTGCAATTTGAGGAAGGGGCCCAATTTTCTAAATCAAACAATCTCCTCTCCTCCCCCCCTTGAAAGAGCAGAGTCCCATGATTTAGCCTGAAGGATAGCAGCCGGATGAGCTCAGCCAGCACTAAAGAGGGACAGCAGTGAATGAAGGTCTTTTGTAGAAGGGAGAGGCACCAGGATGTGGTCACAACTTGGCTTTTTTTTTTTTTTTTTTAAACAGAAATAAAAATCCGGCTGGAGCCTGGTTTGATTTCATGGGGGTTGGCTTTTTGGGAGGCTGTGGTTCTGCTCAGAGAGGATGATCTCTTCGTTTTTCCTCCTGCTGACTTTGGCCCAGAATAGAATAAGTATCATCCAGTGAGACTATAGGCAAATCGCTTCTCCTTCCGACCATGGCCTAATTCTCCTCTTCTATCCACGTGGGGAATGGTTCGCCGGTCGTGCAGTCATTTATACCACTGAGTGGAAAACGCTACTCGATCAGAAGAATGGCATGTCACACTTACTTTGCACTGGGGTCAATGAATACACAAGGTGCAGAGCAAGAGAGAATCAGTCCCTGAGTTCTACACCAGTGTAGCTCCCTTGATTTCACAGGCATCACTCCTGATCTTCACCACCGCCTGTGAGACGAGAGGGTGTGTTCTCAGCTTGCAGAATTCACTGGGGCAGGACATTGGGGGTGGGGGTAACACTGCGGCTGGACTTCAAATGGTTGCACCCTTCTACAACCCAGGGTATTTATAATCAGGCAGGCTAACACAGGGGGAATCTGGTGTTAGCTGATTGTCACGGAGACATGAAGAAACATTCTCTTCCATATACAAATATTCTCTTCTTGCACAACTGATTTGCTGCATTACGAGAGGGGGCTCATCATCTTCTAACGCATCTGGCATTGGCCATTACTAGGGGCAAGGTAGTGACGTTGATGGCCCAACTGTCTGATTGCACATGGCAAATCCCATGCTCCTGTGATGCCAATGAGGAGATACCCAGACCCTGGTAGCATCCGAACGTTCTTTCTGTCTCTGCCCAGCTCGTCAATCCATCGAGCGATGTCTCTCACGCCCGAAGGGCCTTCACTAAGCTACTGCTCTGGTACAGTACCCATGTGTTTCATCTACTGCTCGTAATAGCTGCCTGCTTCTGCAAGATCTCTTCGTCTGGGATGTGCTGGCCAGGCTGGTAGCTGGGCCTCAGGCTGTTCCGGTATTCAGCTCTAGTGAAGGGAGAGAAGAGTAGATATTCCATCATGTTCCCTCCATCCCTGAGCTGTCTTAAAGTGGCACTACTTTCCTGAAAGCCTACACGTATTTTAGCTTTGCAGCAAATTGGACTCTCCAGACAAGCTCCCTAGCAGTCAGCGTCTATTCTATACCTTTACAAGGAGAGCACCCCGAGGAATTTGAAGCACTGAAGGGCCTGCAAGCCCCATGAAAAGAAATGCTGGTTTCACATGTTGGTTTTGTGAAATGCGTTGCACAGCAGTGGTGGCGCACGAGATCGCTGTTGGATGGAAGCTGGTATAACAGTGGATGGACATGGAAAGTGGCGTCACTTTCAGCTGGTGTGCAAAAGGAGCGTAATGTGCCCACCACTGAGGCAGGAGGGGTCAGATAAGCTTTATCTTGAACCCTCCAGTTGATGACTTTTCCTTATTTACCTTCCCCTCCGCTAAGCTCACTCCTTCCTAGCCTACCATACAAGCTAGTCTTGTCTTGCTGGATCCAGATTCTGAACTCACGCTGGTGTACATCTTGGATAATTGCTAGTGGGGAGACTTTTTGCAGGGGTAACTCCACTGATGCCCCCCAGGGAGTTACCTGTTACACTGGCGTGGGTGAGTCATAAACTGGAATGGAATATCATTAGCTTTAGAACTTCCATGGGCAGAGGCAGGGCCAAATTCTCCTTTGTTACGTGGGTGTAAATGTGGAGTAATTCCATTGGATTTACACCTGTATAACTGAGATCGGAATCTGACCTTGTGTGCTATGTCTCTTACAGACACATGCTGAGGTCCTAACTTGGAAGGGAGAGTACCGCCTATGAAAAAAACAGCACCACTTTGTGCAGCTTCAGGATTTTCCTTACTGGTTTCCTATCTGTGTTTCCCATCTGAGCGCTGAGGAGATCAGACAGGGGGTGGTTCTCCGGGTGCCTGATGTGTGCATATATCTAACACACACTGACGATAGTCCAGAAATGGCTGATTTCCATATTAGATTCCAGCAATAGCAATCAAGGAAGAGAAGGGAGCTTCTGTAGGGATAAATGACCAGCAGGGAGAGGATGATGGAGCGCGACACAGAAAATGACAGTTAAGTTTCAGGCTCGTCATTAATTTGCACCTAATGCCTTCCACCTCAATCCTGATTACTTATATACACTTGAAAGAGCTTTGTGGCTCTGTGTGGTTTGACATTATCCATCCCCGTGTGGACCCGACGTTCAAAGCGAATCCGCCAGTGGATCTGTGCTGTTTAATTCATGATTGGAATACCTCTTGCCGCTTATATCTTTGCAAGATCATGAAAAGTGGCCCCTTTGTAAATTGCAAATGCCTTTGTCACATCTATTTTAAAATATGCACCATAAATTTTATGAAGCGTGTAAATATATATATTGGCTTTCTCACATAGGCAAATCAGTCTTATTCTGCTCTGAAACAGGCTTTATGAGGCTGCACGGATTACAATCTATGCTGTATTTAGCAATCGGTGCTATATTTAAGTCTTATCTTTTAATTTTTTTTATAGAAACAGGAACGTGTGTGTGTGTGTGTGTGTGTGTGTGTGTGTGTATACACACTCACATAAAAGTCAGTGCTTCCAGCTATTATTCATAAGGCTAGAAGTTCAATGGATTATGCCAATCTAGTATGTCCGGGCTGCTTGACAGCCCATTTCATATTAAATATGGTACATTTAAAAATGTCATCGTTTTACACAACTGAGGATCTGTTTGATTAATGTGTTTTCTAGGGAGTGTTTAAATACTTGAATTGGTTGAGAAAAGTCCACTAATACTTAATGGGGCGTGACAGTGCCCTTTGTGCCTCGGCATGTCTCTGATGTGGAATGTCATCTGATCTGGGAGACATAAAGGGGTATATTCTTAACATTACAGGGGAATAAAATGTAAACGGATTAGTTGAACAGATTCCCTTCACACTACTGTAAATGCAGTGTTTTCTTTTCAGGTCAGCAAACTTTATGAGAACCTTGTCATCTCTCTGTCTCCAACGAAACATGCGCCTTTTCCCCAAACGCTGAGAAACAGTTTTTCCTCACTGATCTTGTTTAAAAAAAAAAATCCAAATCCCCTTGAGAAACAATTTTGTGTGTGGTTGAGGGATGGAGGAAGGAAATAGGGGGCAGATTTAGAAGAATGTGACTTAAAAGGACAGGAGTTAATCAGAGTTCATGAGCAAGCCATAGCTAGTCAAAAAAGCATCACTGTTCTTTCTAGGTGAATTAATGTCTTCCATATAATTCAACTGTCTTGGTTTTTTCAAAGGGGTTTTTGGAACTCATGCCTTGCTATGACTAATAATCTGCGTAGCATCTTTTCTGCCAATAGCATTGAGAAAAGCAATGCAGGGTGAAATAATGCAATTAAAGACTCAGGCTGGGATATTCTAAAGCCCTTTGGTCTTAATGTAACTCAGCTCTGACTGATGTCTATGTGTGGGTGGGCAAGGTGGGTGACGTAATATATTTTATTGGACCAACTTCTACTTTGACAGTTGTTTTGGGTTTCTTGCATGATTTCCAGGTAGGTTTTTTTTTCTTCCAGTGTGCGGGAACATTGTCAATTTCTTGATGAGATGGTCCCTTCTGGAATACCTGGAGTACCAAGACTATAACAGGGTTCAAAAAAGATAAATTCATGGAGGATAGGTCCATCAATGGCTATTAGCCAGGTGTCCCTAGCCTCTGGTTGCCAGAAGCTGGGAATGGGGGACAGGGGATGGATCATTGGTGATTGTTCTGTTCATTCCCTCTGGGCACCTGGCATTGACCACTGTCGGTAGACAGGAGACTAGGCTAGATGGATCTTTGGTCTGACCCAGTATGCTCCTTAACATCGAGGGCACAAGCCAAGATTTCCTCCACCCCAGCATGGGTTTGAAATGTGTTACTGCTGCATATTTTGTTCTTTTATAAATACAACTCTCCGAGGGGCTGGTTCTTTTATCTCCTTCCTTATCAATTAAAGTTATTTCAGACCACACTATTCTCATTAGATTCAGAGAATCAATATCTCGATCTATCATAAACAGTTTAAGATTAATACAGGGGAGGTGAACTTTCTTGGTTCTGACTTTAGTACCCTGCAATTTGATTTAGCGTGGATATTATTTCCCAATGGAGAAGGAAGTTGTTTACCTTGGAAATATCATAAGTGATGGAATATTGAGAATCGATCAATCATTGCCGGGGTGTGTTTGCATGGACACATCACTGAGATGCAGGAATTACAAAATGCAATATTCAGATGGAGTTGGTTCAAGAAGCATTCTGTTTAAGCCCCAGCAGCTAATGAAGAGATATTTCAGCCATATCAATTGCCCTCATGAGAAGGTGGGTGAAGGGGTGGAGGGGCTATCCTGCTTTTGTCTTTAAAATATACCTCTACCTCGATATAACGCTGTCCTCGGAAGCCAAAAAATCTTACTGTGTTATAGGTGAAACTGCGTTATATCAAACTTGCTTTGATCCACCAGAGTGTGCAGCCCCGCCCCCCCGGAGCACTGCTTTACCGTGTTATATCCGAATTTGTGTTCTATCGGGTCGCGTTATATTGGGGTAGAGGTGTATGATATTACAGTCAGAGAAACTGGTGTGTAAAAATGGCACCTTCTTACTGATTGTTTTCTCAGTGACTGGTGTAACTTAGATGCAGCTCCTTTGACTCCTGGAGAATTACTTTGACTGTACCCTGTTGTCTCTGAGAGCGGAACTTGGCTTAATATGTCTTCTGGATTGATTTGCTTACATTGATGACTAGTACAAACCTATGAACGATTTAAATTTATTTGGCCTTTAATGGAGACCATTATTTGGCCTGCTCATGTTAAGGGCTTTAGGATTAGCTCTTAAATTTGTCCCCTTTAAGTCTCTGATGCAGTTACAAACGTAGTGTGCTGGCTTGCCATGAAGGCCTTTCACCTGTGTCGCAAACCGCTGGTCAGAAAACGTCGCTCCTCCCTCCACCAATGGAAAATCTCGACTTTTGTGGAAAACTTTTTCTTTTTGTCCAAAACTTGAAAAATGCTCATTATTTTGACTACGTTTTTCAGTTTTAAGATGTTTTAGTTTTCCAACCAAAAAAAAAGGGAAAATTGAGGAAAGCAGATACCTTCTGTGCACATTTTTATTTGGTCCAAAACCTGACTTTCTGTTGGGGAGGCGTCCCCTTATTACCCTAGTGTGGAGGGTCTGAATGCAGGGATGCATTTGGTCACAGGAGGTACAAGTTTTGATGGCTCACTTTTGGACCAGGCCTAGTTACCAATGTGATGAAGGTGCAACTGGCCTGCATAACCAAATGCAAAATGACAAGACAAAGCAAGCTGTAAAACTTCTCTTTCTACCCACCACAACCCTGGAGCCCCTTCACATCACCCGTACCCCACAAGCAGAAGCCAGTCAAGCCCAGGGCAGGAGATAAGCTGTGATTAGCTGTAAAGATGAGATGACAGCCACTGTGATCCGGTTAAGCTTTGAAGGTGATATGCAAACACCTAATAATGTATAAGCAAATGCAGGGACCTCACTGAACTTACACTGGGGAAATGAATTGTGTCTGTCTCTGCTCGGGTTATAATGGGTGGGGAAGAGGATGCAAGGACAATTCACTTCCTTGTGGGGCAGTCACAACCTGGGGCATCAGAGCTGCTGTCCCATGTTTAGCGCCAGCAGCAGCACAAGTCCCCAAGAAAGCTGGTCTGGTCAGCCAGAATTCCTCCTTACTGTCGGCCATAACGGTTTCTTTCCTGTCCGAGAGCTCGGTGCTTCCTAGAGATGAAGCTGTTTGATTTTCCTTTCTCTTCCCAGGGTGAAGGTGTCTGGGGCAAAGCTTTTCTAGCTGAATTTGCATTTGAATCTACTCTTGGCAAAGCGTTCTGTGGGAAGGCTCCTTTCCTCTGGACAGCTCTAACGCCACATCCCCGAGGTCTGAAACGGCCTGAATTTCTTGTCCCTTTTATGCATGCTGCAAAGTTGGTCTGGGAGTGAGCCTTGGCAAAGGGCTGAGGCAGATGAGGGCGGGGTTGGTTTGGTGTAATGTCCGTGTGATAAATGCGGGGTGGTAAGATGGCAGGAAGAGGTGCTGCTGCTTTGCTCGATTTTTACTCTGTGTCTCCTGTGTGCTTGTGTCTCTAAATGTGTGTCCAGGGCACCTGGAGCTGTGAATGGGCGCCTGTTGCGGTGGAGTTTGTGTGAAATTGAATCTGAAGTACATAATCTTTCCTCCTGGTACTCACGCTGAGACTGAGTGTATTGATGTCCATGCATCAAATCCACTCCCCTAGGAGGTGGACGCGGGAGGAAGCCAATGGCAGTTTTGCCTGAGCAAGTACTCTCGGATCAGGGCATAACTGCTTGATGGAGGTTCCTCTGCAGCATCGTGAATGGGCTGCTACTGGTGTCAGGACATTAGATTAGAGGGAGCCTGCCCTATTATGGCAATTCTCCCACCGGTCGCTCTTTCTGTCTGTAATTCCACACTCCCGAGGAAGGTAGGAGGCCTGATTCTTTGTTGCCCGGCTCCTTGTGCAGTCATTTATGCCACAGCACAGTGAGTGGGAAATGCTCCCCAGCCAGAATGGTGGCATTTGGTATCCACTTTGCAGGGGCATAACTAAATTGACAATGAGCAGGTTCAATGGGGAATCAGGAACTCTGGCCCTGTGGTCACTCTTGTTGATTTCAATGGGAGTTGATGGTGCCAAGCCCTTTAAAGGCGGGCCCCAGTAGCTTGCAGGGTCAGGCCCTCTTATTAGCAAGCACGCTAGTAAAACAGCAGCCGTTTCCACGGCTGCTTTAGGGAGGTGTTGATGAGGAGGTTATTGATTATGTATCCTCCTGAGCAGCCCCTGTCATGGGTTGATATTCAGAACTACATTAATGCTAGTCCTGGAGAACTTTGTGTCCTGAAGTTCTGGCAAGAAAGAGCTCAATGCACCAGGCAAGATGAGACAGGTTGTGGAAGACTAAGAACATAAGAATGGCCATACTAGGTCAGAGCCATGGTTCATCTAGCCCAGTTTCCTGTCTTCCGACAGTGGCTGGTGCCAGATGCTTCCGAGGGAGTGAACAGAACAGCGCACTTTATCAAGTGATCCACTTTGTCGTCCAGACCCAGCTTCCAGCAGTCAGAGGTTTAGGGACACCCAGAGAATAGGGTTGCATCCCTGACCATCTTGGCTAATAGCCACTGATGGACCTATCCTCCATGATCTTACCTCATTTATTTTTTAACCCAGTTATACTTTTGGCCTTCACATCTCCTGGCAATGAGTTCCAGGGGTTGACTGTGCATTATGTGAAGATGTATTTTCTAGTGTTTGCTTTAAACCTGCTGCCTATTAATTTCACTGGGTGAATTCAAAGGAATGAAGATGCAGGACCAAGAATGAACGAGTGGCCTTTGCCCACCTTTGGAAGCTTGCAGCTGCCTCTTCTGAAGTGGGGAGTAGAATAGGTTGATAAGGAGCCACTCACCCTTGAATACCTAGTTCAAATGCAGTCCTGGGTGGTGGTGGATGAAAAGTCCTGAACATCTGATAGCTGTTTGGTGTAATGAATGGAAGGAGTTGGTGGGTCTTAGTGTGGTGGATGGGTGTCAGCATCACAAAAAATAATCACACAGACGCATGGGCTTGTCTTCAGTAGCTGGAGCTTTGAGGGTCAGGACTCTTGGTTTATATTCTTGGCTCTGCCACTGACTAACTGCCCTTCTCCAAAATCACCATTTGGAGTGATGGGTTTTCATTCATTCATGCTTGTGAAGCACTTTGAGATCCCCTGGAAGGCATGAGATAAGTGCAATGGAGGGCAACTAGCTCCCGTGTCGACTGCTTCAGCTGAGAAACCAGGGACTGAATGATCATGGAGACTGACCTACCCTCTGTTGGGGATCAGGAATAAAGTAAAGTAGTAGGCTTCCTGTGTGAGAAATCTGCACTCCGGAGGCATACGCTTTGTCTGTTTTGTGGGTAATTATTTAAAAAAAGTCAGTCTCCAAGGCTGTAACTCGGGCAACTAAATTTGATGAGTGACGGCTACTGGTAGAAATGATCTCAATAAATAAATACAAAACTGATTAAAGAACCAGATTTTAAACTCTCAAGTAAAGGTTACATTCACGAGCCTCAATGCAAATGATATTCAGTTTGCAAGATATTGCACCAGTCTGAGGTTCCTCTATGGACTTCATAGGAAAAAGGACATCCAGGCATCTTGGTGCTGCTCTGCAAGATGGCCACTAATAAATGCATTCATATGCCAGTCGTGTGCACTGGAAATTAGAACAGGAAAGAGGAGACTTGACAGACTGAAATCTTCATTGTGTTTAATTAAGTCTTCCTGCGGGACACAAGCTTCCGCTGAAAATTCAAAGCACACCCCGAGCTGTCTTGTTATTTAGTATTTAAGTTGGAATAGTGCTGAAAGGTCACAAGCAGGTTGGGCCCCGTTGTGCTAGGGGCTGTACAAACATAACAAATGACTGTCCCTGCCCCTAAGAGCTCTTGCCAACCATTCCAGTAAAATCCCTTTTGTTTCATCCATCCATCCAAGTTTAATGAACAGCATTGGGAAAAAAAACCCTGACCTTGTGGATCAGATTACAAGCCTCCCTCAGTTTTACTTACTGTATCTTTATGTGTACAGGGAGCTGCTCTCTCTGGCCCCAGTTCAGCAAAGCACTTATGAAAATGCTTAACTTACATGTGTGCTTAAGGTTTACTGGTTTCAGTACTTAAAGTTAAGCACTTGCTTGAACGCTGTTCTGAATAACGTTGATTCTAAGAATTGGCGCCTCTATTTTCCATGGGATATTGAGGCATTACTGAGGAGAAACCTCTTCCAACATATGATCAGAATTTAATTCTAAACTGTATCCCATTCCACGTCATGTTCCTAAGAATCATTACTGCACCTTGATGGTCTGTGAATAGAGCATTGGTCTGCATTAGTCTTAACAATCATAGTAAACTTGGATGAATTTATAGGGTTCAGATGTGACCCCCTTTGAGAGGTCCTCAAAGCATGTCGCTCCAGAACTGCAGCCAAGACCTGGTGTTATGAGTCTCAAATAGTTCCTCGGGAGTTCAGGAGGTTGGCATGGGCTCTGCATGAGGCAATGTTCAGGTGTTTGCCTACACTCTCCACATCCACATCTCCAACTTCCACTTGGTCATACTGTCACCAGTCTTTGCTACCCTTGTTCTCACTCGACTTAGAATATCCCTGTGTTTTCATTTGAGGTCAGTGACCGGAGGGAGTTATTCTCAAGGAACCAGGTTCTCCAAGGTCATCGGCATTTCCCACCATTTTGTTATTCTGTAGCCTGGCATTGATATTGTGAGGTAAGGGATTTTCAGAGGCAAAACTCTTTATGGACTTCAGC
This sequence comes from Chrysemys picta bellii, assembly GCF_011386835.1. NCBI lineage: Eukaryota > Metazoa > Chordata > Testudines > Emydidae > Chrysemys > Chrysemys picta. The sequence continues at coordinate 123,026,598 of NC_088797.1, read as the reverse complement.
CTCTTAGGTGGTGGAATGAGTCTATGCAGTGGATGTCTTAGATCATGCACCTGTTTTTGTCTCTCCTTTTTATGGAAGGCATCCAGCCTCACAGATAGTGCTGCAGTCCCCTGAGACACTACAGTGACAGCGGGGGAGTCAGTTTCAAAGTCTCTGTGATGATCCTACAAGACTGATTGAATTCAATATCAATTTTGTGTACCTGGTTTAAGCATGCCCATACTGGGGCACAGTACTCAGCAGTTGAGTAACACAGGGCGAGACTTGTTTTTTGGGGGGCAGCTCCCCATTTTGTGTAGACCAACTTCTGGAGTACACATTTCCTGGAGTTCCGTTCCTTTTTCAGCTTCTTGATGTGCTCTTTGAATGTCAGCGTTTGTTCTAATGTGACCCAAGGTGCACCAGATGTTTAGAGTGCTCAAGGAGTGTGCCATCCCACGATACGTGGAGTTTTTGCTTGGCCTGATGGTGTTTGAGGTGGAAGGTGCACACTTGTGTCTTCCTAGAATTGGCATTCAGGAACCATGTGTGATAGTATTTTCCAAATACACGCGGGAGCCAGTTAAAACGCGCTCAGTGTCCTCAAATCTTTCTGACTGAGTGGCAATGTAAAGATCATCTGCATAAATGAATCTGCACATTAGGAAATCCTGGATGATCATTCATGCAGATACTAAACAGCAAGAGCGATAGCACTGACCCTTGGGGCAATCCATTCTGTTGGATGTGCCAGTGCCTTTTCTGACCATCCATCTCAACAAAGAAATGTTGATTCTCGAGCAGGGAGGAGATAACCTGGACCATCTTTCTATTTCTCAAAATTCTTGCCAATTTCAGTAGAAGTGCATTATGGTTCACCACGGTGTAAGCAACCAACAGATCAACAAATGCAGCCCTTGTCATTTTGCAGGTTTCAAAGCCATCTTTAAGGGGTGAAAGTGGCGGGAGAAGTTACTGCTTGCGAAAGGTCCTAGTCTATTGGATTGGGATTGGTGTGGAGAGATAGGCAGGGGCGGCTCCAGGCACCAGCACAGCAAGCGTGTGCCTGGGGCGGCAAGCTGTGGGGGGCGGCCTCCGGTCGCTGTGAGGGCGGCAGGCAGGCGGCTTTCGGCGGCGTGCCTGCGGGAGGTCCGCCGGTCCCGCGGCTTCGGCGGCAATTCGGCGGCGGGGACGCCGATGGCGCGGCACGGCGGACCTCCCACAGGCATGCCGCCGAATCCGCATGACCAGCGGATCGCCCTCATGCACGCCGCTGAAAGCCGCCTGCCTGCCGTGCTTGGGGCGGCAAAAAACATAGAGCCGCCCCTGAGTATAGGGTCAAATGGAGAGAATCAGAGAGGGATAGGAAACTAGAGAACCCGGGATAATTCCTACTGCTTTGAGTAGGAGTCCCAGGAGTCAGTGGGTGCCGCCTAGAGAGACTCTGTGCCACATACATGACTGGACAAAGGAACAGAAAAAAGTCACAAAGTTTCAGAGAATCCCTTCTCGCTGCCCATCCATCCAGCTTCCTCCTTCTGGACTGGTGGGTGGCCATCTTGACTATCTCCACTCCGGCCTCACCAAGGCCCCCAGCTGCCGCTCCGGCTCCAGCTTCAGCTACTTGCTCTTAGCAGTAAGGCTGTAGTAGAACTAAAAGAGAGTTACATAAGACAAAGGCGAGCCATGGAGATAGGTCCATCAATGGCTGTTAGCCAGGATGGGCAGGGACGGTGTCCCTAGCCTCTGTTGGCCAGAAGCTGGGAATGGGTGACAGGGGATGGTTCACTTAATGATTCCCTGTTCTGTTCATTCCCTCTGGGGCACCTGGCACTGGTCACTGTCAGAAGACAGGATACCGGGCTAGATGGACCTTTGGTCTGACCCACTATGGCCGTTCTTATGTTCTTATGTGCTCCTGGCAGTGCAACTGGCGAAGCTGACTCTGGACTGCTTCCAGCTGGCTCTTCCTAGACCAATCCCCTTCTCTTTAATATGTTCTCTGCTCTTAAAGGCACAGTACATACTCCTAACAAGGAGGACTGGCTCCTTGCACACCTACATGTAACGAGGAAAAAAATCTGCCATGATCGTGTGGGACTTCAGTTAGAGTGACTTATGCTGGTGGTCTCATGCTGTGATCTCATAATAAAACATCCTTAGAATTTCTAAATATTATAGATGACAGTTTGCTAACTCAAAAAGTGTAGCAACCAACCAGGGGAATTCTATATCAGACCTTGCCTTGACAGATAGAGAGAAACTGATCACAGAACGAAAAATTAATGGTAACGTAGGCACAAGTGATCATGACGTGATCACATTTATAATGTGCAAAAGAACAAAGCCCAAACCACTACTACATATAGTTGATGTTTTAAAAGGGTCAATTTCACAAAGCTGAAAACAATTATGAGCCAGATCAGCTGGGAGGGAAAATGTAATAGAAAAATGTGAATGATAATTGGGTTTAGTTTAAGAACATTTTACTAGATGCCAGTGCCGTAACTAGGCATTTTAGTCCTTGGGGTAAGCAAGTATATTTGTGCCCTTTACTAGAGCCCTGCGTGGGACTACTTTTAAAATGTGTTTAATCCCATTCCTATCCCACCCGGCAATACCCACTCTCACCTGCTCCCACATTGTTTGTAGAATATTTATTTCGCTTCTTCTATTATGGCAGCAGGTGCTTGGGACCCACAGGAGCTGCAGGACTCTATCCCCTGCCGGTTCTTTTCATCTAGTTCGGGTGCCCCCGATTCAAGAAGGATGTTGATAAATGCAGAGGGTTCAGAGAAGAGCCACGAGACTGATTGCAGGATTAGAAAGTCTGCCTCCTAGTGATACTCAAAGAGCTCAATCGATTTAGCTCAACAAAGAGACAGTTACAGGGTGATTTGATCACAGGCTGTAAGTACCTACATGGGGAACAACTATTCAATAATCGTCTCTTCAATCTAGCAGAGAAAGATACAACATATTCCGATGGCTGGAAATTGAAGCTAGACAAATTCAGACTGGAAATAAAATGTAAATTTTTAATAGAGTAATTAACGACTGGAACAACTTGGAGTCTCCATCATTGACCATTTTTAAATCAAGATTGGATTTTTTCTAAAAGATCTGCTCTAGAAGTTATTTTGGGGTAGTTCTATGGTCTGCGTTACACAGGAGGTTGGAAGATGATCACAATTGTCTCTTCTGCCTTGGAATCTGTCGAATAGAAGGAGTTAGTTCTCCACGGCTCATTCAGGCTAGAGCTGGTCAACATTTTTAGCTTGACATTTTTTTCTGATGAAATTTTTTAAAATTAAGAAAAAATTGTGCAAGGAGAGATTGTTGTGACAAAGCGCCCGTTTTTTGCAATTTTCCAGTTTTTCACCCAACCTAGAGATTTTAGCTTTTCAGAATACCAAATTTCTGTTTTTAAGCCCTTTCTCACTGTTTATTTTCTTTAATCTTTCTGCAGCTGCTACAGTAGAATGACTGAGAGCCACATTTCTGCCCTCCCTCCAGCCCTTTTTCATTGTCACTTTTGCTGTGGCTTCCCATTGCAAAAGATGGGGAAGTTTTAAATAGGCTTGGTGTAGCAAAACCCTGGGCAGCATTCAGATGAATGGCAAAAATGATAGAAAATGTGTGAGGGGGTGGGGTAGGGGGGTGAGAGAGAAGAGGAAGGAAAAGGGGAACAACAAACATACCTCCCCCTCCAACATTAAAAAGTTCAATTTTGTTCAGTTGGAATTTTTCAAGAAAAGTTTTTTGAAAAATTTCAGAAAATCAAAAATGGTTGCATTTCAGAGCAAAAAGGGCTTCCGTGGTTTCCCCCCCCCCCAAAACTGTTCCCCCACGGGCACCGATTTCCCAAAGTGCCGGAGGGTGCTCAACTCCCAGCTCTGCCCCAGGCCCTGCCCCCACTCCACCCCTTCCCCCAAGGCCCCACCCCGTCCCGCCTCTTCCTCCCCCACTCCACCCCCTCCCCGCCTCTTCCCACCCAGTTCTGCCCCATCCCCTGAGCGTGCTGCATCCTCGCTCTGCCCCCCTGCCCCCAGAACCTCCTGCCTGCGTGCTGCAAAACAGCTGATCACAGCAGGCAGGAGGCACTGGGAGGGAGGGGGAGGCGCTGATCTGCAGGGCCCGCCGGTGGGTGGGAGGCCTTGGCGGGACGGGGGGAGAGCTGATAGGAGGGCTGACGGAGGGCTCAGCACCCACCATTTTCCCCCCGTGGGTGCTCCAGCCCCAGAGCATCCCAGGAATCGGCCCCTATGTGTTCCTCGCCCCCCTGCATGCTTGGCACCTCTGCTGGGCGTGCCATGCACAGTGCAAGTTAGGGCTGTTTGTTTGTGGGCCTGGTCACTTGACCACTATGAACTGGGCTGGGATCAAGCACAATAACACTTAGCACTTCCCTACAAAGGAAAAATGAGAGCGCATTTCATAGTAGTAGTCGTGCTATGACTGCTGTAAGGAGTAGTGGATTGGACTTTTACTGTGAAGTACATGATCATACAAAGGGGGCTTATAAAATGGGAACAGCTAACGTTCTTTACGAACATTGCACAACACACCTGTGAAGTAGTTAAGTAGCATTGTCCCCATTTTACAGATGAGGAACTGAGTCGTAGAGTGGCTCAGTGACTTGCCCCACTTCACATGGGAAGTCTGTGGCAGCGCCGAGGAAGATGTGAAGTGGTTTGCTCAAAGTTACAGCAGGAATTGTCAGAGCTGGGATTAGACCTGTGGAGTTGTTGCATCCCAGTGCTACGTTCAGATCACAGCCAGTCATCACCTGGTCATACTAACCTCCTTTGGCTATTATCAACCTGATCTGGATTTGACCCACTGATCTGAGGGGGAAAGGCCCTGTCTTCCAGTACTGATCCCCTGAGCCATATGCTCCCCTTTACCTTGTTTGTCTGATTTTATCTTTTTTTCCTTTCCTACATGCTGTGTTTTGGCAGCCATCAGTTTATTGCTCTAGATCGGGGTGGACAAACTTTTTGGCCCGAGGGTTGCGAAACTGTATGGAGGGCCGGGCAGGGAAGGCTGTGCCTCCCCAAACAGACTGCCCCCACCACCACCTCCCACTTCCCACCTCCTGAGTGCCCCCCTCAGAACCCCTGATCCATCCAACCCCCCCTGCTCCTTGTCCCCTGACCGCTTCCTCCCGGGACCCAACCGCCCCCCAGGATCCCATCCCCTATCCAAGCCCCCTCCCTGTACCCTGATCACTCCCTCCCGGGACCCCCTGCCCCTAATGGCCCCCCTGGGATCCCACCCCCTATTTCCCCCCTCCGGCCCCTTTCGGAATGCGGCCCTGCGAACATGGGTGAAGGACGCAGGAGGAGCAGGGGCAGCCGCGCAGCCAGAGAGAAGCGGCAGTTTCCCCTTCAAAGCGCTGCTTCTCTCCGGCCGGCTGCGCGGCCGCCCGATGCTCCTCCTGAGTCCACAGGTGCGAGCTGAGGCGGTGGGGGAGGTGGGACAGCAGGGGAGGGGCCGGGGCCGGCCGGGAGCTATGGGGCCGGGCAGGACGGCCCCGCGGACCGTAGTTTGCCCACCCCTGTTCTAGATCTCCATTTACTCTGCAGTGACGCCGACGTTTTGTTCTGTTTGACTCCGCATGGAACTGCAGCCCCTTTGAAGAGCTGCCGTCTATTTACAGAGGCTGAGTGGTTTCCCTTTGTTTTCTCCTGCAGCAGGCATGTCCCGGCCAAATAATTTATTAATGGTGAGGGTAGCTGCGGGTGCCGTAGAACATCAGCGCCTCTAAGCCCTGCTGCAAGGAGTCAGGGTAATTAATAACAACCAAGTGGGGGAACCTGCTTTGCATTAATGTAATGTAGCCCAGGAATGATGGTCTGTTTGAACTATGGAAATAGGTGGGTCAGCCCTGTCCCCTCTACACACTGGTAAACGTGTGTGGCAGTTTCCTTAGACAATTAAGCAATTGTGGCCTTTCAAAGAGAGATCCTCCTTCATTTTCCCTCTTAGCTTGCGGATGTAGTACATGTACCTTGTGGTTAATCAATGCAAACTGTATTACGATGCATTATTGCAGTAACCGAGTACAGTACAGGAAGAATGTTCAGCCATTGCTGAATGCTTTAAAAGCTCAAGGATTTTTACATAGCAGGCGTATTATGTGTTTTAGATTTCACTTTCCCTTATTTTAACCCTTTGGGACTGTCATCAGGCCACCTAGTAGAAGTAAAATGACGATGAGCCTGATTGATCTATAAAAGAAAATGAAAAGAGCTTAGAAAAGAAATGACAAATCATGAATGGCGTGGAGAAAGCGAATAGGAAAATGTTATTTGCCCCTTTACAATACACAAGAACGGGGGGTTACCCAATGAAATGAATAGGCAGCAGGTTTAAAAAAACGTAAGGAAGTACTTCTTCACACAACGCACAGTCAAACTGTGGAACTCGTTGCCAGAGGATGTTGTGAAGGCCGAAAGTATAACTGGGTTCAAAAAAAATTTAGCTAAATTCATGGGGAATCGGTATAGCAATGGCTGTTAGCCCAAGATGGTCAGGGACACAACTCCATGCACAATGTGGCCCTAAACCATCAATTGCTAGAAGCTGGGACTGGACGACAGAGGATGTACCCCTTGAAATTGCCCTGTTCTGTTCATTCCTTCTGAAGCATCTGGCTGCTGTCAGAAAACAGGATAATGGGTTAGATGGACCATTTTGGTCTGAGCCAATATGGCCGTTCTTATTGCTAGTACCTGTTAGGAAATATTAACCCTTTCAATTTTCTTGTATATTAAACTTATTTACATATGAACTGTTCTCCCCAAATCGTCATGGTATTAGCAAAGGGTGTGTTTGAATTCTAAGGCCCAGCGTGTTGGGTTTTAACCTGTGAGTGACCTGTGTTCAGAAACTTTATGTAATTCAAATATTGAACTTACTTCATTATGGCTGGTGCCTTCAAGTCTGTGGGAGTGTTGCTGTCCAGGGAAAAGAACCTTCAACCTAGTAAAAGTATAAACAAAGCTGGGTGATTGATAAGGAATATGTGCTATGACAGATGTTTTCTGTAATGGACTGGGTGGTCAATAAGGGGTAATTGTTAGTGCAGATGATTCTGTAAGGAATGAAACAAATAATAATGACCGGATTAAAATTCCCTTTAGCTTATTGATCATGTAAACTAAAGATGCCATAAAAGAAATTCCATCAGTAATGAGGTAAAAGGAAAATATCAAAACAGGTTATACAGTGAAATTAATCGTGCAGAAGTATTTTTCCTTCCAAGAAGGGTTTTTTTTGGTCTCATACCCCATAAAAAGACAGAGGTTTTGGGACTTAGATCGGGAGTGCAAACTGCTGGCGTCTCACAAGCTACAGAAAAGAGAGGCAGCGGCCAGCTCTTTATCTTACACCAAGGATGGTAATGCATTTATTCTTTTTGTACTCCATGTAGTGCTGTACTAATCTCTGATCGATAATCTTTGATTCAATAATTCTATTTGACAATCTCAAATAGTTATTAAATTCAAACACACAATATTATGTTCCTACATACACAGCACTGAGCTGGAATCTAGGTAGCTGGAATAAAGCAGGAAGAGAGATTTAGAAACACAAAAATTTAACAAAATACAACTAAGGGCCAATCTACACTACAAAATGAAGTCGATTTAAGTTACATCAGCATACAGCCACTGCAGTAATTACATCGGTTTTGTGTGTCCACGCTATGCTTGTGTTGGTGGTGCGGATCCTTGCACCGATTGAACTGTTAGTGTGGGGCGCTGATAGCTTCTCTTAGAATAGGTGGGAGTTTGCTCATTCTTGGCCACGTTAAACATATTCGGTAATCTAGTATTAAAGTTTCAGAGAACTATTTTTAAAATTCAGTTGGGAATCCATCTGCGCCAGGCATCTTGCCAACCTTCATATCTTTTATAGCCCGAGTCAGTTTTGCGATTTCTAAAGGGGCATCTAAAAGTGCCTTCTGAGAGTCAGAGATCTATGGTAGAGACAATCCGCGAAAAAAGTTATCTAGGCCATCTTTACTGATTCCTTCTTCAGCTAAAGATAGATTTTGAATAAAGCTGTTGCAATTGTTTATTAATATCCAACTGTGTTGTATATACTTTATTGCTTCTATGACACACAGCAGCAATCTTATTTCTGTTAGCCTTTTGCTTAAGTCTCTGTGCCAATAGCTTGCCAACTCTCTCGCCAGATTCCCAGTCATTGTACTTTATTCTGTTTGAAGCATACTCAGCCTTTTGGGACAGAAGTTTGTTGATTTCATATCTGAGATTGATGAGAGTTCTGAGTTCTTCTGGGGAGGGGACAGAAGCATAGTCTACCTCCAAGGTCTTAAATTCTTTCACGAGAGTATCAATTCTAGGTTCTCTCTATTTCTTTGTAAAGCTGGCATAAGAGATGATACGGCCTCTGATGAAGGCTTTAAAGGATTCTCAAAGTGTGGCAGCTGATGAAGCGGTGGGGGCCATTTGTTCTTTAACAAAATCCTAACTCCTGCTGGATAGAGTTAATAATGATGTACCAAACAGCAGAGAAGTATTTAATCTCCACATTTTAGTTGGGGGTGCATACCCTGTGGGCCTAAAAATATATGTATAGGTGCATGGTCAGAGATAACAATAGTATCAATATTACAATCACTGACAGAACTGATCAAGTGTTGTGACACTAAGAAATAGTCCGATCTAGGGGTGCTGGAGGTGCTTCTGCACCCCCTGGCTTGAAGTGGATTCCATTATATACTGGGTTTATAGTTTGGTACAATAGCTCTCAGCACCTCTGCTCTACAAATTGTTTCAGCACCCCTGGTCAAATCTTAAATATATTGAATGAGCTGCAGAAAAAAACCCTATAGTCTCTGGGCGTAGGATTACCCAGTCTTCATGCATCTTGTAAATCTAGATCAGCCGTGTGTGTATGGAGGAGAAGCTTTATCAAGGACAGGGTCTAGAGATTTCTTAAAGTCTCCAAAACTAGGGTGGTGTCCCATGTCATTTACACTCATTACAAATTTGGGATCATTCTGATTTGGCCTGTAGAGGTTGGCAAAGATGATTATAGAATTGCCAGTTTCAGCCTTGAAGACAATAAATCTGCCCTGTCAGACCTTGTGCTTAGAATATTCACATTCAACTTTTTATGTATTAGTATGGTACCGCCCCTCCCTTTAGAATTAAAGCTGCTAGAAATTGAAAAGCCTTCTCAATCTCTATTCAGTTTACAAGCTTCAAGGTCTATCAGATGTGTTTCCTGGAAAATCGCAATGTCAATGTTCTTTCTTTTAAGCATTGAGTATATATTTTTTTCTTTAATAGGGTTATTAAGACTCTTTCAATTCCAGGAGACACATTTAATTATCGGAGCCATCATTGTTAAACAACACCGGATAAAATATAAAGTTGCTTTGTGAATAAATGAGAAATAGCAAATTTTCCTGAGCAGCATACAGTTCTTGCATATCTAAGCAGCAAAAGCTGTATAAGCCAGCGATAGTGTGTTGCTTCCCAGTGTGTATCCTACAGGAGTGAGAAGGAAATTCTCATCACGGGACGGTACGAGGAGAGGGGCAGAAAGAGGAATTAAATAAGTGATAAAACAGGGGCAGGAGCCCCCTCCTGCACCCAAACTTCCTCCCAGAGCTTTCACCCCACATCCCCTCCTGGACCCCAACCCCCTGCCTCAGGCTCAGCTCAGAGCCCCCTCCCACACCCCTCGACCCCAGCTCAGAGCCCCCACCCCCTCCTGTACTCCAACCCCCAGGCTCAGCTCAGAGCCCCCTCCCACACCCTTCGACCCCAGCTCAGAGCCCCCACCCCCTCCTGTACTCCAACCCCCAGGCTCAGCCCAGAGCCCCCTCCCACACCCTAAAACACTTGACCCCAACCCAGAGCCCACACCCCCTCCCGCACCCCAACCTCCTGCCCCAGCCCGGTGAAAGGGGCGAGGCAAGAGTGTTTGAGTTTGTGTGATTAGACAATTGGCAACCCGAGTCCATAAGGAAGCATCATCGAATAAAGCAATGAGATAAATATTACTACTTGAAAGAGTTTACGTTGATGCTCCTTTACCATGAATTCAATCGGAAATAAATGGATGATAATCTTTTAACCTTTCAATCCCAATGAGAGAGAGAGAGAGAGGGAGAGAGGGAAACAAACAAAAACAAAAGGAACTAACATATCCTGATCAGCTAGCACCCATCAACTTGTTTAGAGCAGCCATGTCAGATCTTAGAGAGCATTACATAAAAGCCATATGGTTGGATCATTCCATAAGTGTGTCCTCTTGCAAGGGAGGAGTTTACAGATTTTTGAGGTATGTTTCTGCCCCCGGCAGGGAACTGAATGATAATATCTTCTGACCAGTCTTAATATGAAGCATTGCTGGGTATTTAATAAAATACTCCAAGTCTATCTTCCTGGCCAATTGCTTTGCTTGGTTGCAACCTCATTGCAACCACATGACAGGCATAATCTTAAAAGCAGTATTTTAATAGCTGGGTCTCCCCATAACTGCTCCTTCTTTCTCTCTGGACTTCTGCAGAATAAGGTCCTTAGGTGGTAAACTTCACAATCAAAGCTCTCTAGGCTGAACTGCAGCTGGGTGTGGGGGCAAGGGCCTGGGGTGCCCGTTCTATATCAAAACAAAAATCTACTGGCAGATCCAACAATGTAGCAGTTTAGGGACAAATTCAGAGGGTTTCCCATTCTCTGTTCCCTCAGGGATATCCACAATCCCAATGTTACATTGTCAAGGTGGCCACCTTTCTAAATGCTAGTAACTGGACCCCAAAGCTACACCCCTGCCCCACCTCTTCCCTCAAGGCCCCACCTCCTGGCCTGCCTCTTCCCCCCCCCAAGGCCCTGCCCTTGCTCTACCTCTTCCCTTGAGGCCCCGCCCCTTCTCCATATCTTTCCCCCAAGGCCCTGCCCCATCACTCACTCCTCTCCCCTTCTCCCTCTGTCACTTGCTGCATTGTCTCAAGGAGCCTGCCTGCAGGTAGGAGGTGGCCCTGGCTGAATTGGTGCTGGCACAGGTTAATGACCTGATGCCTCGTCTCACCCAGTGGTAGCTGGACTTTTGGTTTGGGTATCATTTAGGGTTGCCAGGTCCCCTTTTCAACCAGACTTTCCGGTCAAAAACTAGGCACCTGGCAAGCCTAAATGGCACCCAGTCACAGAAGCCAAAAAAACGGACTGTCTGGGTCCTTATCATCATGAGTGGCTTTCTAGATCAATTAGCTTGGTCTTAATAGTCTTGATATTAAGGGGGGGAGGGATAGCTCAGTGGTTTGCGCATTGGCCTGCTAAACCCAGGGTTATGAGTTCAATCCTTGAGGGGGCCACTTAGGGATCTGAGGCAAAATCAGTACTTGGTCCTGCTAGCAAAGGCAGGGGGCTGGACTTGATGACCTTTCAAGGTCCCTTCCAGTTCTAGGAGATAGGATATCTCCAATTATTTAATGTATATCATTACAGTTTTTCATAACCTGTACTTTGTTTTCTTTGAAATCATCTTCCGACTCAGAAATTCTGTGTTCTGCTTCACCCGGCCATCAGGGTAGAGCTTGTAGTGAGCTCTGAATCTCAATCATGGTGGTCTGTAGGATGGGAACTGTAGATTTAATGTCAACAGTATCTATGACCACCGGATGTAGTACAGCCATCAGCTGTGTTCCATCAGGCTCAAGCACCATTTTGTTGTAGGTCGGGGAGGCAGATCTTCTCTGTTTTATTGATGGTTTTGGATTTGGAGAATAAGTTGTGAGCTAGAGGGCAACGGGGGGCGGAGGGGGTTCAGTAATCAGCTGCAATATTTCTTGGTGTTGGATAGTGGGGTTTATGGGACAATGTTTGAGGTTTCCCCATGGGCTTCTCCAGAGCTCAAGCAATCTGCATCCATCTTAGTAGCAGCGCTCTCCGGTGTCCATGTTGCCACAAAAAGCTGTGTCAAAAAATTCCCGACCCGCTCTACTAGCTAGTTGGGGTGGGAAGAGTTTCCTCTAGAATTGTTTGAAAACCATTTGTGTTTCGGCTTTAATTAAACCAGACCCCAGTGAGGAGCCTGTCTGAGACTTTATTGGTTTTGTTGCCATCGAATCTGACCCCAGGAGCGATGGGGATTATCAGGGTTGGGCAGGGCACGTGTCTCCTGCCTCCGGTCAGCAGCCAGTTGCTAGGTTTTTTTAATTAATTCTTTTTCTTTTCTTTCTCCCCAGTAAACATGCTCCCCTCTGCTCTAACTGACAGCTACAAAGTCCTGACCTGCTGGAGTGCCACGTGTCTTTTCTATGGGGCTATTCCTAACATCCAGAAGAGAAATAACTTGAGGTGAAAGTCTTAAAAGGCTGTGTTTACTGTAGGAGACAAAACAGCCCAGAGCAGAGGCAAGCTGAGTGCGGTCTCTTGGCAAACTCCACCATCACAGGCAGGGGTCCCAGCTGGATGTGTTTCTTTCTAATTTACTAAGAAATTCTGCTTTCACAGAGAAACGTTGCTTTGAGTTTAGCTACACCGGAGACTAGGAAACAAAACATCTTGCTGTTTCCCTTTTACGCCCACCTTAGGTTGTGTGGGGGCAAGGGAAAGACTTTCTTCGGTGGGGATAATGAGGTGGGGAAAGTGGATAAGGATTTGGAGCAGCGTAAATCCTTTACTCGCCTGTATTGAGGTGCTTCATTGGCCACAGCAGCTCCATCCTCTCAAAACCACCTCTCTGGTTGTGCACGGGGGCTGTGGGCTGGAAAACTGCAGCTCATGGGGTTTTTTCCTTCCTTTCCTGTCTTTGGCTCCTTTTCTCTCTGTCTACGGTGGTGTCTTGTTGCCTTGCAGGTGGATCAGAGGAGAGGTTCTCTGTGATCTGTGGGTCACCAGCGTTCCACTTTAAGGTCAGAAGGGACTATCATGATCATCTAGTCTGACCTCCTGCACATCACAGGCAACAGAGTCTCACCCACCCACCTCTGGCTGACTTACTGAGGTCCTCAAATCATGGTTTAAAGACTGCAAGTTACAGAGAATTCACATTTATACTAGTTTAAACCTGCAAGTGACCCCTGCCCCATGCTGCAGAGAAGGTGAAACTCCCCCAGGGTCTCTGCCCATCTGACCCGGGGGGAAATTCCTTCCTGAGCCCAAACATGGCGATGAGTTAGACCAGGGCTGGCCCTAGGGAAAATGGAACCCTGAGTGAATTTGTATTTTGGCGCCTCTGGCCCCCATGAGGACGGCACTCTCCCCATTGACCCGGGCTCCCCGGGCTCCCCGGGCTCCCCGGGCTCCCCACCCCACTTTGCTCCAACCTCTGCACTGTGCCCCTTGTGCCTCTAATCCCTAAAACCCAACCCCTGCACTCCCTCCTGCACCTCTAACCCCTGCACCCCAACCCCACACCCTCTCCTGCACCTCTAACCCCTGCACCCCAACCCCACACCCTCTCCTGCACCTCTAATCCCCAGGTCCCTCTCCTGCACCCCAACCCTGCACCCCTAACCCCTGCACCTCCCTCCTGCGCCCACATGGGGAAACTGACCTGGATGCATGGAGCAGCTGGCAATGCTGCTCGCTCCCCCCTTCGAACGCTGCTCCTCCCCCCTCAGGGGGCCGTGAGAGGAGAAGCGAGGAGCGACATCCGGGCTCCCTGCATCTGGGTCACTTTCCCCACCTGGGCTGCATAAGGGGAGTGCAGCAGAGCAGAGCTCCTGCTGCTCGCCTCACAGCCCAGCCCAGGGGAAAGTGGCCTGGATGCAGGGAGCGCTTGGTGTTGCTCCTTGCTCCCCCCTAGGGGGCCCGGAGGAATGTTGGGGTGTGTGTGAGCAGTATCTGTGAGTCACCACTTGTCCTCCCGCCCCATTTTCCTCCACCCAGAGAAATCTGGGCGCTCCCCCGTGCAGCGCTCTCCAGCCAGTCGGGAGCAGTTTCTCACTCTACACCGGCAGTGCGCCCCTCGGCGCTCCTGCACAGCGCCCCCCTTGACCATAGTGCCCCAGGCGGTCGCCCGGGTGGCCTACCCCTAAGGCTGGTCCTGAATTAAACCCTGAGCATGTGGGCAAGATCCACTAGGCAGATACCTGGGAAAGAATTCTTTGTAGTAACTCAATCCCATCTAGTGTCCCATCACCGGCCATTGGGGAATTTTGCTACTGGCAGTCACCGATGGGCCACGTACCGTCATAGGCAGTCCCATCATATCATCCCCTCCATAAATGTATTAAGCTCATCTTGAAGCCAGTTAAGTTTTTTGCCTCCACTGATCCCCTTGGAAGGCTATTCCAGAGCTTCACTCCTTGGATGGCTAGAAACCTTTGCCTAATTTCAAGCCTAAACTTGTTGATGACCAGTTTATATGCATTTGTTTTTGTGTCCACATAGGCGCTTAACTTAAATAACTCCTCTCCCTCCCGGGTATTTATCCCTCTGATATATTTATAGAGAGCAATCATATCTCCACTCAGCCTTCTTTTGGTTAGGCTAAACAAGCCAAGCTCTTTGATTCTCCTCTCATAAGGTAGGTTTTCCATTCCTCACATCATCCTAGTAGCCCTTCTCTGCATCTGTTCCAGTTTGAATTCATCCTTCTTAAACATGGGAGAGCAGAACTGCACACAGTATTCCAGATGAGATCTCACCAGTGCCCTGCATAATGGTACTAACACTTCCCTGTCGCTACTGGAAATAATTGGTCTGATGCATCCTAGGATTGCATTAGCCTTTTTTCACGGCTGCATCACATTGATGGCTCATAATCATTCTGTGATCAACCAATACAGTGAGGGCTTTCTCCTCCTCTGTCACTCCAACAGATAAATCCCCAGCTTATAGCAAAAATTCTTGTTGTTAGTCCCTTAATGCATGACCATGTACTTTGCACTATTAAATTTCATCCAATTTCTATTACTCCAGTTTACAAGGTCACCCAGATCTTCTTGTATGATATTCCTGTCTTCCTCCATATTGGCAATACTTCCCAACTTTGTGTCATCCACAGATTTTATTAGCACACTCCTACTTTTTGTGCCAAGGTCAGTAATAAAAATGTTAAATAAGATTGACCCCAAGACCGATCCCTGAGGAACTCCACTAGTAGCCTCCCTACAGCCTGACAGTTTACCTCTCAGTATGACCTGTTGTAGTCTCCCCGTTAACCAGTTCCTTATCCACCTTTCAATTCTCTTATCAATCCCCACCTTCTCCAATTTAACTAATACTTTCCCATGTGGAACTGTATAAAATACCTTACTGAAGTTCAGGTAGATTAGATCTACTGCATTTCCTTTGTCTAAAAAATCAGTTACCTTCTCAAAGAAGGAGATCAGATTGGTCTGGCATGATCTACCTTTTGTAAAACCATGTTGTATCTTATCCCAGTTACCATTCACCTCTATGTCCTTAACTACTTTCTCTTTCAAAATTTGTTCCAAGAGCTTGCATAAAATTGAAGTCAAACTAACAGGCCTGTAGTTTCCCAAATCATGTTTTCTCTCTTTTTTTAAAAATAGGAACTATTTTAGCAATTCTCCCATCATAGGGTACGACCCCTGAGTTTACAGCTTCATTCAAAATCCTTGCTATTTGGATGTGCTATTTCCTTTAATATTCTTGGATGGAGATTATCTGGGCCGCCCGATTTAGTCCTATTATCTCAAATATTAAGATATTTGAGTTTGACTTCCAACTCAATTGTGGTACCACATCCGACTTCCAACTCAGATGTGGTAATTTCTGTCTCCATATCCTTGTTTCCATTAGCCACCCTGCCACTACCCCTAAGCTCTTCATTAGCCTCATTTAAAACTGAGGCAAAGTATTTGTTTAGATACTGGGCCATGCCTAGATAATCTTTAATCTCCACCCCATCCTCAGTGTTTAGGAGTTCCACTTCTTCTTTCTTTGTTTTCTCCATATTTATATGGCTAGAGAACCTTTTACTATTGGTTGTAATTCCCTTTGCAAGGTCCAACTTGGCTTGGCTTTTGGCAGTTCTCACTTTATCCCTTGTAGGCTTTCTGCTTTCTATTAATCACCTGTTTGAGATGTTGCTTATCAAGCTTGGTCTGCAACCCTTTCCTATGAATTTTTGCCCCCTTGCTTGGGATTGCAACTTCAACTTTAAGTAACTCCAAGCCTCCTCCACATTCAGATCCTTAAGTTCTTCAGTCCAGTCCACGTCCCTAACTAATTCCCTTCATTTTATTAAGTTCGCGCTTTTGAAATCAAGGATCCTGGTTGCAGATCTAGTTTTGTTTATCCTTCCATTTAGTTTAAACTGAAATAGCTCATGATCACTCGAACCAAGGTTGTCCTCTACAACCAGTTCTTTTATGAGGTCCTCACTACTCATTGATACCAAATCTAAAATGGCATCACCTCTTGTTGCTTCAGCAACTATTTTGGTGAAGAAATCTGTCAACTATCCCATCCAGGAAAATCTGGGCACTACTATTATTAGTAGCACTTGTCCTCCAATCCATTTCTGGGAAGTTAAAGTCTCCCATAATTACACAATTCCCAGTAGTATTTATTTCTTTTAAAACATGAAAGAGATCTCTATCCATATCCAAATTGGATCCTGGTAGTCTGTAGCACACTCCATGCACTATCCCGGAAGAACCTCTAGTAGCTTTCTTCCCCAAAGTGATTTTGGCCCAAAAAGACTGTCTTATCCATTCCGTCACTTCTAATTTCTTTACAGTCTACCTCATTATTGATATACAGAGCTACTCCACCACCTTTGTCTTTATTTCTGTCTTTCCTGAACTGTACATACCCTTCAATACTGTACTGCAGTCATGACTACTATTCCACCGTGTTTCTGTTATTGTTATAATATCTTGTCGGTAGCTGTGAAGTTGCATTAAAAGACAGCTAAAATGACATTACCTTCCTCCTAGGACTTTGCCATATAAGTACTGACTGTGCTTGCCACAGTGCTGTTGTGTGATGGTGAATGGGAGGGGAGGTGGACCTCTGAGACTATCCATGAAAATGTGGTCCACATTATGAAAACATTTAAGGCCACGCCTGATACATAGATTTTTCAAGCCAGAAGGGGCTAATATGATCATCTACTCTGATCTTCTGCATAACACAGGCCATTAAACCTCACCTAGTGAATTCGGTATCAAGCCCATAACTTCTGGTTGAGTTAGAGTATCTTTTTTAGACCGAGACATCCAGTCTTAATATAAGGACTTCAAGTAATGACGTGAACACAGGGCGCTGCCTATGGGTGAGAATCGATATTGTTTGCTAGAGCTGCTGAGAGAAGGTGAGTTTGGAGAGGCAGGTTCTTCATTTCACTCTGAAGGTACAGGGCTTCCTGGCCGTTCAGATGTCAAATGAAAATCTCTCCCATCTCCCTTTTGTTTTCCATTCTCCGTTAAAGTTATCTTAGATGGGCATAACAAAATATTGCCCTTGTGCCAATCACGTATGCTAACTGTTCCTCAGAGACTGATGTGTTTAGTGACTGCCACGGTCTGGTACGTACTTAAGACCTGATTCTGCCGTGCTAAGCAATCTTCTATTCAGACTCTTTAATTGGGTGGGTCTATCACCATTGCATCTGAGCACATTCTTGGCATATGTCACACGTGGTTCTCTCTTTCTCCCCAGAGGAATAAATCGTGAGGTTTGTTCCTTTTAAAAATATTTAAGATTGTCTGTGTTCTTTTATGACAGGCAGGTTGAAGAAGTGCACTTAGCATTGAAGGTGCTGAGGTTTTGGATGGTCCTCACCTCCTAGGGGAGTTCGTTCCACAGTCTGGGACCGGCTCCCGAGAAAGTTCTATCTCCTGCCCCGATGAATTTTACCCTGGAGATGGGCTGTGCCACAATCCTTTTCCTGAGGGTCGAGTGATCTTTTAGGTACGCTTTGGTTCCTACCATTGAGCACCTTGAAGGTGAGGACTGAAACCTTGAATGTGACTCTCTGTTCTATGGGGAAGCAGTGTAATGAGCGGAGCACTGGTTTCACGAGCTCGGATTCACTAGAACTTTCTGCATAGTACGGTACTGCTGCCCTATGTCAGAGTAGCAGAATCTGGCTTTAAGTGATCAGAAACATGAAGGTGATTTAATAGAACATGACGCATTTACTAAACCACTCAGTCTCATTCCCACAGTCAGCTCTGAGCGGATCCCTTGAATGTCCCGCTTTTAACGTTAAATTATCCATAAAATGATACAGTCAACCTAAATACTACAGAAGTGCTTCACTCCCAGCGTTAAATGAAAATCCATACTAGATATGCACAGTTCAAAAGTACAAGCTTTACACACTTTCAGCTCTGTGGAGAGGGCAGTCCAAACCTGAAGACTGCAGTAGCATCTTGGGGGAATTAGAGTCATTTACTACTTTGAATGAATGACCCTGCCCGTATGAGTCAGACTTTCCTGTTTATGCAATCTGATTTTTCTCCAGAGGGAGCATTTCATTACTTGTCATGTTCCTGGATATTATAAATTTTAAGCCATGATTACGTCTCTCTCCATTATACCTGGTACAGTTGGTGCCAACTTTTCAAAGGAGCTCTGCTCCCGTTTAGGAACCTAAATACAGCTTGGATCTTCGAACACTCAGAACCCAGCAGCTCCCTTGGTGACCCTCAGGGCTAAGTTTACAAAAACATGGTGAGCGCTTGAAAATTTGACCCCTTGCTTTGGGTTCCTAACTAGGAGCTGAGTTTTCTTTCTAATAAACAAAAACAAAGAAACAAATAATCTGGCCCCAATTGTTGGGGCTGAATATTTGAAAATATCTGGCCTTTGAGCATGGGCTGTGCTCTGTGAAGCAGAGGGGCAGATATAATCCTTTCTCCAGACATCTTACAGTCCAAATATATGCGGCTGCTTCTATTGAAGAAATGGCAAAACTTGTAATGGCCTTATTGGAGTAGAATCTGACCCTACTTCAGACACAAGCAATACAGGGCAGTCACGGAATATGCTTGATTAGGGCTAGGTCATGAAGCAGCGTAGGTGTCTCTTTATTTATTACTTACTTTAAACCGGGGAGGCATCATTCGAACCTTCCTTTCCTCTCCTGAAATTCCCCTCCCCAGAAAACAAAAACCTGCAACTTTTTTCAGGATTTCCTTAATGGAACTCAGATGCCACTTGTGTATAGGCATGTTCCACTGTCATGAATTGCCTTCCGGAACACACACACACTTAGAAATCTGTGTCGGTGCCTGTTGCCACAGCATCTGGGAGCCTTACAACACTAAGCGATCAATTAAAAATCAACGTGGTCTAACAGAATCTTAACACCAGCTCCTGCTTCTTTGAATGGATATTTGCAGCCGGTTAGGGATTAAACCATATTATAATGGATTAGTCCAGAGATTAAATCAGATTGGAATGGATATTGGGTAGGTTTATTCAGTTTCTATTCTTGGAAATATATTAGGACAAATCTATGGCTGTCTAAGCACTTCATAGTTTCAACGCTATGCACTATGGCCACTCGGAACTTCAAACAGCAGCAGGGTTAGAGTCCAGATACTCTTGCTTCTAAAGCAAAGGTCTGCCACTTGCGCTAACAGAGACTCTTTCATAGCACTCAGTAGTACGGAAGTACAAAATTAAGCAGTTCTCAATCAATCCAGTAGAGGGCAATGTCACACACATACACTCATAGAATCATAGAATATCAGGGTTGGAAGGGACCTCAGGAGGTATCTAGTCCAACCCTCTGCTCAAAGCAGGACCAATTCCCAACTAAATCATCCCAGCCAGGGCTTTGTCAAGCCTGACCTTAAAAACCTCTAAAGAAGGAGATTCTACCACCTCCCTAGGTAACCCATTCCAGTGCTTCACCACCCTCCTAGTGAAAAAGTTTTTCCTAATATCCAACCTAAACCTCCCCAACTGCAACTTGAGACCATTACTCCTTGTTCTGTCATCAGGTACCACTGAGAACAGTCTAGATCCATCCTCTTTGGAACCCCCCTTCAGGTAGTTGAAAGCAGCTATCAAATCCCCCCTTGTTCATGTGCTACTTTTTCTTTCACTCTCACGATGGAGTTGTTATTATTATGCTCTTCTTCAGAGTTAGGGGATTAGGGAGTTGACAAAGAGGTTCTGTATAGTCACAGGGTCCTCAACAGAGCATCCCTGTGTCAATGTGTGTGATTTAACAATGGCAGAAGAGACACTAGAGACCAGATTTTCTTTTGAAAGTCTTATCTGGGTGCCTAAATGGGAGTTGAGCTCTCTTGAAACTCTACCCTGGTGAGAGTTGACCACTTGAAAAATCAGGCTCTGAGCTCTGAAAATCTAGTCTTATGTGAGCTGTGGCTTCTATTTAATGAACCTAACTGGGGCTTGAGCGGTAACTGAGAATGGTTACCAGAGCTGGGAGAATATGCAAAAAAAAAAAAAAAAGGATTTGAGCATTTATTTGAATGAAAACCACAGATTCACCTTGACAGTGTTCACATCCCATTTAATTCATGTCTCACAACATTAGTACAAGGAACATTTTAATCTGCAAGGATGCTCCTAGACAGTGAAGATCTCTTGGATCCTTGAGGAAATGCCTTTTCACAAGGTTTTGTGTCAGAATCATCTACCTGTCTCAGATTCTGAACACCTTTCCCTCCTGTTTATGAACGCTTGTCATCAAGCAGCTGGGCCCAGATCTTCAAAGGTATTTAGGCACCCAACGCCCATTCATTTCTATGGGAATTAGGTGCCTAAATACCTTTGAGTATCTGGGCCTATGTGACTAAGTCATGGGCCCATGTCAGACCAGTCACGACATGAATAAGGAATAGATTTCATGACTATTTTGTTTAACAATTTGAAATGATGAGCAAGTGTGTAATAAATAAAATCAGAATCCGTTCCTGGATAATTCTCGAACGGGGTAAAAGGGATGATCTCTGTGCTGTAAGTAGCTAACCAAGCTCTAATGGTGGCTTCTGAATGTTCTGTTCATAGTCTCTGGGAGGAAGATATTTATGTGGACAGAGGTACTTAATTTAGTGCAGAATGCTTAGGAAGCAGAGAGGAAGAAGCAACCATTGGCCCAAAGGAATTTGCAAAATGCCTGATCTGTGTCCCTATTTCAGGGTGTTAGCCCCATTTCCCTTTGCGGTGGTGATGGTTCCCTGCATTCTTCCTTTTCTGTTTAGAGCTAATATGAGTGACACAGTTAATTTCTACCAGAAACGGGAGGAATGGTACTGTGGAGAACAGGAAAATTCACACAACTGTGTGTACCACAAGGAATAGGCTGCTGATATACTACTCACCCACTGCATCTGGAAATGATCGATTGATTTTTTTTTTAAGAGCTCCTTCTCCTGCTGTAGCATCTTTTGAGATATCACATTTCTCTCTGTGTAGAGAGTGTATAGATATGTGATCCCACAATTACAATGTCCTGTGTGCTTATATATAAATTCCATCTAAGGCACCTATCGCTTTGGTATCTCTCTGCTCCCCCTCACATAAAATGTCAGCCCCTAAACATTTTGGCACTGAGCTTTCAAACCTAATAGAACCCAAACCAAAAATAACATGGTTGATATATATGTATGTTATTTTTGGCTTGGGTTCTATTATCATATATATATCATATATATATATATATGAAGGGTTAAAATCCATGTGTATTATATATAACAACCTGGTATATGGATTGTGACAGCTCTTTTCCAGACCCAAAGTCCAGAGTTGGTCAAGAGACCAGAGGCCTAGCAGATAGTGATTAGCTAAGAGAAAAGCAGAATAAACAAGATAACATCGCCTTTGCTAAGATATGCTTGGTCAGTAGAAATGCCAGATGTTGAAGCAATAACTGAATAATTATGTTTCATCCAATGTTTCAAATTGAACAAAGAATCCCTGTTCCTATTGTAACAACAAGGAGTCTGGTGGCACCTATGCACTCTATGCATCTGAAGAAGTGAGGTTTTTACCCACGAAAGCTTCTGCCCAAATAAATCTGTTAGTCTTTAAGGTGCCACCAGACTCCTTGTTGTTTTTGTAGATACAGACTAACATGGCTACCCCGTGATACTTGTTCCTATTGTGTTTCTCCTGTAGGGAAACAGTCTTCCCACATATCCAACCTTGAGTTTATGAAAAATTGGCACATGTCAGTATAAGATACGGCATCCTTCCACCTCCCTTCCCAGGGACCAATACCCTGCCTTGAGACACACAGAAGACAATCTGTATTATCATATCCCTTCACTGTTTCTTTGCTTTAACCCCTAGGAATGTACCTGTTGGACAATCAAAGGAGTTGCTCCATTCCTATGGACCCCAAATCAGAATTCAACACATATATATTTTATGCTAATAACATTTTATCAAAGTATTAATTAAATGTGAACTTGCTAACTTGAGACCATGGGCGGAGACATTATGTAACCTTTTAACCATTGGCTAATGCGCTATCTTGTCTTGCCGCAAAACCTATCCCGGGGTGTGGAACTGCCTACCCCGTCACCTTCCCCCGCCCATGGAAAATCTATATATTCTATTGTAATCAATTGAGTGACAGTGTTTCTGAGCCTAATAAGCAAGGTGTCACTCCACCAGCGCTGTGTGTAATAAACTCCTGTGCTTGACCTCTACGCGGTGTGGATTTATGTCCTTCAATATATACATGTTTGGAGAGTTGTTGTTTCCAAGTGCTCTGACTGACAGCAGGGAGTCTTAATAGGCAATGGATACAACTGTCAATTTCACCCATCCCTCCTGAGTTTCTCTCTTCACCCCGGTGGCCAGTTCCAGAGGCTAGACAGTGGCAACAGTGAAATAATCTCATTAGAGTTGCCAGGTTTCCTCTTCGTCCACAAGTTACACGGCTCCGGCAGAGGAAGTATTGTATTCAGAGAGACGAGGTGGCTCCAACGACACTGCAAACAGGGAAATCCTCAGTCACGGAGCCTTTCCTTCCTTGCTCCCAGTAGAGGCATTTTGCTACCCTGTCCAAGAGGAGTCGCTGTGTTACACAACTGCTAGGAGAATTAGGGAATCGTGTCGTGTGATTGTAACCAACAGAGGCACTGGGCAGATTCTCATGGTGTGTGTGTAGGTCTGTGGGTGTGTGGGGAGGTCTGGGGGCGGGGTGTGTCTCTCTCTGTGGTGAGCTCTCTATTAATGCACCACGCTTGGTTTCCTTGGCAGGGAGGCTATACCATTATATATAATATTTTAACATGACTTGCACTGCAGTCCAGCAAACCCCTCTCACGTCCCTTTCCCCTTCCTTGCCCGCGGATGGCACAGTCCTGCAGCCCCATGGGCAGGAGCCAGACCTTAATGTGTCTCTTTTTCTATTGCAAAAGTTGATGGTTCTCTCCCTCCACCATCCCCCCGCAGGCCGGAGTAGTTCTCCTGGAAATTGCAAAGCAAGGGGGGAAAGCGACTCCCGCCACCCACAGCTTCAAAGCCTGAGGGTTTGTCTACACTGCAATTAGACACCGGTGGCTGGGCACCGCAGCGTCCAGACCAGTTGCTTGGCTTCCATCCATGTCCCTTTCCTGGGGACCCCCAAATCCACCTCCCCAGATCCTTCTTCCTCCCCAGATTCACCCTCCCCCCATTCCCCTCCTTTCCTCTCAGCCCCTTCCACGCTCCTGTTTGACCCCAGATGTCAGATCATCAGAAGAAAACTGTTGAATTCTCCTCCATGCGGCGGGACAGCGGCTGCCGGGCGCGCCCCTGCCCGGTGTACGTAGGCAGAGAGCGGCGGAATGAGGAATAATCTAGCCCAGGATGAAAAGAGAAGAGGGGTGGCCACATGAAGGCTCCGAGCTGCAGCGGGATGCAGTGATTGCTTACCACAAAACGGATTGACACCGTCCTTGTAAATAAAGAGAAAAGGGGGGAATCCGGGAAGAAATCCGGATGGAAAGTGTCCACCTGTCTTTGGAGTCCTTCGTTTTCTTAATTGCTCCAAGCGGACCTGGCTTCCGTCCTGGAGACATGTGAATGTGACAATAGTGACCCTCAAATGCGTGTGGCCAGCTGAGAAATCCCTCCCTCGGCTTCCCTTCCCACCACACTCACGCAGCAGACCAGCCGGTCCCACCCACCCCTGCAACCTGAGCGAACTTGGAGATGGGGGAAACGAAAACCAACCCCTCCAACAGACCCCAAAGACTCACACGTTGCCCAGTTTGCGAGGTTGCTGCCGCAAACGATCGCTTTGCATTTCAGGAGGGAGACACAGAAAGTGGGGGTGTCCTGGCTACGGGGAGATTTTGTCCCCCCTACCCCCCGCCTCCGACACGAGCCTAGGGAAATGCGACTATGGGCTTTCTGTGGGTCTTTTTCTCTCTGAACAAAACAATTCCCTTCCCTGCTCCCTGCCGCCCCAGTATTTCAGCAGTAACGCTGGTCTATCTTCCCAAAGCTATTTTTTGATTTACACAGACACGTCCGTACGTTTGTTTCTCAAAAAATACCGGCTCGCTCCCCCACTGACACCTCAGAAGAGCTACTGGGAGGCTGATCTTCGTGTCCACACAGAGGTGGTTTGGTACGCACACCTGGGCACACGCAGACACAGATATTTTGTTTCACACTCGATTGTACGGCAGGAGAAATACTTGGGTTGATCTTCCTGTGGCTTTTTTCTTACACACACACAGAGGTTTGGAGAAATACTAAACTGGGGTGATTCTCCGGCAGATGTGTTGCGTTGTGCCCCCAAGGTATTCTGTTGTATAGTTCTCCATAGATAGACTGACAGACTTTCCCTCTGGGTGTGTGTGTCTGTCGGTCTATCTATGGAAAAAATACTGGGTGATCTTTCTGTAACTATTTTGTGTGTCTCGATGGTATAGAGATTGACATGCGTCAGGAGCCATATGGATTGATCGTTCTATAGCTATGTCGTGTTGTGCTGGTACATAGATCCGCTCGCTCTCTGTCTGTCCCTGTGTCCCTATGGCTGTCTGCGGAGATGTATTGGGTGATCCTTCTATAACATTGTTGGGTGTATATGTGTGTGTACATACAAAATAGCCAAGGAAGGAAATCCCAGCATTTCTCCTGACCTGTGAGTGTATGTGTGTCTGTCACACACACACACACACACACACACACACACACACACACACACACACACACACACACACACACACACACGTCAGGAGAACGGCTAGGCGATCCTTCTCTAGCTATTTTATTCCAGGCGTCCCACCACTATTCTGCCACCCCCCCATTCCAGTGGAAACGCAGCGGCGTGGTTGGTGAATTGCTAGTATATTTCAGCCGCGGCACTTGGCTAGGTCGCTTCGGCTCCTCCCCCGTGTGGTGTAACCCTCTCACTTGATCAAATCCTTGAACGTGAACAGTTTCACTGAAAAGCACTTTTCAAAAAAAAAAAAAAAAAAAAAAAAAATCCCACCAACAGTAAAGAACAGATCCAACTACCGGGGAGAGAGTTGGGTTTTTTTTTCCCTTCTTCCTCCTGGTCACCGTCTCCGAGGCTGAGAAGGGGAAAGAGAGGAGCCTTTACAAATACTACTGCTGCTAACCCGGCCCCCCTCCCCTTAAGAAACCCCCCCAAACTCCCCAACTCCGTCGGCCAGGCATGGAGAGGGGGACTGGCTGGTCCCCAGCCTGCTACATCGCTCTGCTCGCCTGGACATGGCTTTTGCTCTCCCCTTGGTGTTTCACCGGCGCTGAAATAACTTGCAGACCCTGCTCATCTTCCTCGCCGGCGCCTTCTTCGCCCTCCTCGCGGGCCAAACAGCAGCAGGAGCCGCCGCCGCCGCCTCGGGGACCGTTCCGCTGGCCGGGGAGCAGGGATGTGGGGTTCGCCAGGGAAGAAGCCCTCCAGGAGGAGCAGCCCGGCGGAGGATGGGGGGTCGGGGACGAGGACGAAGAGGAGGAGGCGCTGGTTGTGGTGCTGGAAGAGGACCGGGGCTGGGGAAGGGTCCAGCCGGCTGCGGGAGCGGTGGAGGGGACGTGGGGCGCTGGGGAAGCTCGCAGGAGCGGGGCGAAGGGGGATGGCTGGGCTGGGGAGGCGCACGGGAAGTCTCCGTCTAGACAGCGCTTGGGGATGGCGAAGGGGAGCGGAGCAGCAGCCGCCCATGGCCTGGAGGAGATGCTGCTGCCGCCCGGAGATGCCCAGGAGGCAGGCGGCTCGCTGGGCAAAGTGACTAGCTCCCACCCCCTGCTGCCCAGGGCGAGGAGGAGCAGCGGGGCCCCTGGCCAGGGCCAGGCAGGAGGGGGCAGCCCTTGGACGGACGGACAGAAAGTGACCCGGACTCAAGCCAAAGGCTCCAAAGAGGAAGGGAAAGTGACCAAGATGCGCGGCGGCGAGGAGCTGAAACTGACCAGCACCACTTTCGCCCTGACCGGGGACTCGGCCCACAACCAGGCCATGGTGCACTGGTCGGGGCACAACAGCAGCGTGAGTACTGGTGGCCTCGGGAGCGATGCGGTGCTGGGGCGGGGACCGCGCTCGGATAATCCGGCTTTGCTCCGGTTACCGGGGTTCGGGCGCGTTCCGGGGCTGCTGCCTCTTTCGTACCAGGGGGTGGGGAGAAAAGAGAGAAACCCAGTGTTCGTCCTGTATAGACAGCACCGAATCTGAGCTCTGGGAAGTTACACCGGAGGGTTTGTTTGAACCCAATTTCCCTCCCCTCTCCATAGGGAGGAGAGAGAGACGCCGCCTTGCTTGGCTTCCCCTGCATCTGTCCCATTGATTCTGCTTCTGCTGTTTCTCTTTATATATATAATATGTACCTGGGAATGCTTCAGTGGGTCTGGGCTGGAAAACGAATGATGGGCAGGGGTGCTCTGCCTGGGAAAGGCAAAGCCACTCATATTCATTCATTCAGCAGTAAAAACCCACGCTGCTTAATGGGTTTGAAAGAGGGGCAAAGAAGGTGAAGCACAATAACAAAAATCAATTGCATATAATGCCTTTCCCCCTACGTCAATAAATGACCAATTTAAAAATTAGTTGAGGCACCACCACACCAGGGAAAGTTTGTGCTGGAGACTTGCTGGGCCCGGTTTGTGTCAAAAGGGGGCGCTCTTGAAAAGCATTTGTGTCCAGCGTCTGCCTGCTGGAGAGAGCGGTGAAAGGAACATTGTTATGTTAGCAACTGCTACCCTATCTAGCTCCATGCTTTATAATACTCCCAGGACAGCCATAAGGGAATTTCAATTTTATTTTAACCTGATATAAGACATACTATTTCCACTGCGCCATAAAGCCTGAAAGCAGGCATAATTTAAAGGGGTCAAGAAACCCTTATATAGGGTGACAATGTGCCCATTATTCTGATTATTACAGCTAGTCACTGCCTTGAAAATACCTCTTTTACTGTTTTGCCTATATTGGAAATGTGCACAAGGCAATTAGAAGTATAAAGTGGAATGTCCAGATCTGAAAATGATATTACACCTGGGGTTGAATGATCATATGGGGCCTGCCTATCCAGGCAGTGTAGAATTCAGCCATCTCTCTATGCTTTTCTGAATGGAAGTTTTATCTCGTTGTTATTTATTTTTACTGACCTAATCATGCTGACAGCTATCTAGATGTTACCTAGATTTATTCAGTTTTTAAAGGTAGCTGTGTTTGCTAGACATGAATGCCACAAGCACTTAAGATGAAAATGAACGTTCATTGAAAGCTGCAGATGGTATCTTTTAGCATTACGTTGCCTGTAGGTTTCTTTAAAAATGTATGGAGGAATGTAGTGAAAAAAATCAGCCTATAAGCCCCGTTTCTCGATTTCATTTCAGTGCTGAATTGAAGGAGGATCAGCAAAAGGAGCTAGCATATGGATTCATAGTTATTTGTAATTCGGATTAAACTAGCAAAGGGGACTCTATCTCCAGGCACTGTGGAAATAAAGGTTTTTTCAAGGTGGATTTCAGACAGGGATTTTAAAAATCTCCTTTGCGTAGATCTTTCTTTTGTAGAGATGTGTCATTTAAATAAGCAGCTTTATTTATGTTTTAACTTCAGGTCACCGACAAGGCTAATAAATTAAAGACTGTCAGATGGTTCAGGGCTTTTCACTAAGGTTTTGCCTCTGTCATGACGCTGCACATGGAAACCTTTTGGCTACTTTTGTGGCTGTATTTACTGAAGGGAGTAACTGAGTGGTATTTGTGGGAGTGACAAGCAAACATGCTAATAAATAATAGTGTTCTCGCTCCATGGTTTGTCAAATGGGAGGTTTGGTACTTAGAGATTCAGTTTTCTTTACTGTCCCTTTTGGAGAATACACACTGTAGTTTGTCATTCATTATTATTTGTTTTTTAAGGCAGTGTATTGTGCGAGTCTACGGGGAAAGTTAAATGCTTGAACTTGACGTTGTATGGAGGTACTTTCATGTATTATCAGGGAGAGGCAGATGCAGTCCTGCGTTTACCCAATTTTCCAGTTGGGTTGAATCTGGTACAAAGAGGTCGAGCAATTTGCCCACGGTCACACAATGAACCAGTGGTTTGGCTGAGATTAGGGCTAAGGGTTATGATATCTCTGACCGCCAAGACTACAATGCTGCCTAACCTAAAACCGTGAATCACGTATTTTCTTAACTGGCAGTAGAAGTAGAGCTGTAGGAAAGGAAATTAGAAATACATGGAGGATATTAACTCATATCCCGGCATTATACTGGAAGTCTTGGGGCAGTGAGGAGGGCATATGTATATGATTCAATTCTCAGTCTACCAAAGCAATGAGTAGGGAAGTGGGATATACTTTCCCCATCTTGTTCTCCTTTGCATTGATTGAAAGTCTGCTCTCTCTTGCCTAGGATAGTGGGCTTTTTTTAAACTATCAGTAAAGATTTGTTTAGTGAAACAGCAAATTTCCAAGCAAACACTTGTGGTGGGAGGTTCTTAAAAAAAAAGAAAAGACTGTAATAAAAAAGATCAGGATCTTGGTTGGGAATATAAATGAATCTCAATCCCCTTCTCAAAAGAGAGACCTGCCCATTCAATGCATTGTGTTACTCAGGATTTTGATAATCCACTTCATATTAAAAAAAAAAGAGAGAGAGAATTTCAGTTTCACTGAAAAAAATCAAACTCCCAAGAGTCAAACTTTTGCTGTCTGTGTTTTTGCATAGGAAGGGTGGCCTTGAGATAGAAGCAAAGGGCCGGGAGTCAGGAGAGCTGGGTTTTGTTCTTGCCCCTGCCTCGTGTGACCTTAGACGGGATTATTAACCTTTCTCTGACTCATCTTCCCGGGTCACGCTGCTTACCTCCCCGCAAAAGGGTGTTGTGGAGCTGAATTCATTTCTGTTTATAAAACACAGAGATCCTCGGATGGCAATTGCTGTGGAAATGCAAAATATTATTGATGCAAGGGGCGGTTGCAGACTCTCTATGCACATCCATTAAGAGTGGCTTGGCGTGACATAAGCGACTGAACTTGAAAAAGAGAGGATTTTACATTGGACATAAGGCAGACATTTCTATCGGTAAATTGGGTTACCCTAGAGAACAATTTATTGAGAGAGGTTACTGAGGCTGCCTCACGGTAGGGATGAATAATGCGGCTGTAGACCAGAAGAAAAGGCTCATTGGAAAGGCTTTTGGAAACTCAGGAGAAATTTTGCTAAAATCTGTTGGGATCATTTTTGGAAAATCCACAGGCTTTTTATTTTAAAGCGAATCCGCTGGGAACACACACAGGACACAAATATGCTGTTAGTTGAGTATTTGTATCCTTTAAACTTGTTATGTCACCCAATCTTTTCTCTCTCTTTTTTTTTTAACTATTCCCCATCTGCCTGAGAGTTTTCATTGCTCCAGACAGTTTCCACTGCCCACAAACTTCCTCCTACCTGTGGAAATCACTTTATCTGCTGGATTTTTCTAACTCTCCTTGCCCCACCCAGAGTTCTATCCTGGGGAGCTAAACTATTCCATAGAAAGTTTGATGATTTGAGTCTTTAAACCTTGCCACCTTGGTTCTATAGAAGAGCCTTTCAGATGAATCCAACCAGCCATGCTGGATAAAATAAACCTCAATGGATGTCTCTCCTTAAATTATCACAATTGAAATAGTTGCTGGGACTTTCCCCCCACTAGGTTTCAGAGTTAACACCTACTTTGAGATGAATGTGGCAGTTTACACCTCCTTTAGAGTTACTCTTTCATTCTGTTTGCAGACTGACAAAGACTGCACTGCAGTGGTTCATGTTCAGAAGGGGTTTTTTCACAAACAGAAGAATTGGAAACTTAATATTTTAAAGTATTTTTTTTCCAGAAAACATTACAAATAGCAATTATCCATAGAGAGACCCAGACTTCATGCTATAGCACAAAATATAGCTGTGCTTACTGGTAGCAGGCCCTGTTTTGGGGGTTAGTGTAGCGGAAACTACTGCAAGGGATTGGAGTAAATGGTCCAGAAGTCCTTTTAATTCTTTATTTTCGCTGGCTCATGTAGAGGCAAGTCCCACACAAAGATCTGGAGGCAGGGGGAGAACAGACCCCTTTGGATCATGTGGATACACAGAAGCACCAGAATTCTTTCCCTCTCCTTGTGCAAATGAGGCCTCCTGCTCAGTGGGCTGACAAATGACCCCAGCGAATGGAAAGTGGTATAAGAACTTGCACTGCTGTCAGCTCGTAGTCGGGAGTGACTCGAACAAATGCCTTTGGCAATAATCTGATGAGATCGCCGAGCTGCTAACATACAAATTGTTTGTCATCGAGATATTGCTCACCTTCACAATGGTGAATTACAAGCGGGGGAGCTGTAATATGTGCCAGGTGGCTTTTAATTAAGGTGCCTAACAATGCATTATACGGTGGGGGGAACATGAGAGGGAATTATTTATAATTCCAAATGGATAGCTCTGTTGAGAAAGGATTTTTAGTCAGGAAACGCAGGCGTTGGCTGGCAAGCATGCATGACTGCTGGAGTGTTCCATTCTAAAATATTGACTTCTAACATTGAAGAGAGTGACGGAGTGACCAGATTAATTGTATTGCACTTGGGAGATATTTTAATGGCTGTGCTAACCGGACTTGTTTTCCAAATAGTTTTTGGCTATAGATGGTAGTCTCATCACCGCTGGATTCAGCTTCCGTGTCACAATATCTTAATGCATTTCCCTTCTCTACCATGCCTAATCATGACGTCTGGCACTAAAATCATTCTCTGGGACGTTGCCAGAAAAAAATAAGTTTTTAATTAATATTTCAAGGAGGAGGGGGTGGAAAAATAAAAGTGGAATGCTGACACAGGGAGGTTTTTGAGGTTTGTGTTGTGTTGCCAGGGCATGAGAAAAGATCCAGAGGATACTTCCTTCCAATTACTTATCTCCAGGCTGGTTTCATTGAAAAATTGGATTGATATCTCATGGAAAGAAACTTTAAGGGGTTTGCTGCTGCATGCCTTATGTGATGCCTCTAAACCTGCTCAAGACTGCAGATACTCTTGCCCCACAACCCTGCTTAAAGTCACAGGCCACAGCTGCTATCACAGCCCGTGATTGAAGAATGAACCGGTCATTTTCAGTTTTCTGGTTGCAGTCAGTTTCAGGGTATAGCTCAAAAGTTTTGGGTGCCCAAGGAATGTAGGATGGGGACTATGATTTGTACCCAAGATTTTGCAGTGATTTAAATGGAAACCAAACCAACTGTGTGTTTAAGGAGAAGAGTCATCTACTTGCAAGAAAAGATGCCGTGAAAGTTGGTTTAAATTGGGTAGAGAATGGATGGTAGGCAGGGGAGTTCTCTCCAGCCAGTGAGGTGGAGATAGGTATGTCCCGTATTCTAGGCAACAGGAAAATAAACCAGATCAAGTGACCAGGATTAGAAGGTAGAGATTTTGGGTAATAATACAGCAGTAACATCTGGGAAGTGTTGAAGTCTAATGATTAGAATGCAGCACTGGGAGCAAAGCATCCTGAGTTCTAATCCTGACTCTACCCAGTTACTTATTGTGGGACTTTGAGTAAATTACATGGGACCCAATCTGCCAGTCAGTGGGCGATTTGCAGGATCAGGCTATGTAAGCTCTTTGTGCCTCAGTTGACTCATCTGTAAAATGGGGGATAGAAGTGTCTGTTGTAAAGGGAGGTAGATCTGGATTAGGTTTGGGTTTGAGGCCAAGCTAGAGTTTGGATTCTGGTATGGGGATGGTAAGATGACAAGAAAGTGTGTAAGGATCTTAAACCGATACCAGGCCAGTTCTGGTTTTAGATCTAAGCCCAAGTTGTAGGGGCAGGTTGGGCTCTGGTCAGGTTTAAAATGAATCGGGTTTGGGTTTAAGGATGCAGGTTAGGCCTGCCCTGAGTTGTCAGGATTAGTTAACTCGCAGTGATTTGTGAGTTGGAAAGCAGTATGGGTCAAATCCCGTGACTCTAGAAGATCCACAGTGTGGCAGATGCAGCTCCATTGAAGTCGTTGGAGCTAGGTCAATTTACACCGGCTGAGGATCTGGCCTGGGATATTTCATAGCAGTGGAGCTGAAGGTGAGGGAGGGAACCTGAGGATCATTGAAGGCTATGGAGCCGAGTTCTGCGGCGGCTTTCTCCGCAGGGGTTCCTGGGTGGGCAGGGGAAGGGGACACATGGCCAGTGGGTTTGTGAACTTTCCAGATCTACTGGATTGCAACTCCGCAGATGGGTTGAATGCAAGAGGATGTATCAGTAGTAGTAGCTGCAGTCAAATTGTACCGGAGTCCTGTGCCCTATATTGGGGGTAGGGAACGATTCTATTCCCTTCCAAGCACAGCACGTGCCTTTAACTTTAGCTTTATTTAAGAGATGAGAATTTGGCCCTACGTTATTAATTCCTTAGAGCCCCGATCCTGCGAGTGCTGAGTGTGCTCAACTCCCATGTCAGGTAACCAGCTGACCTACAGCACCGTGAGGGTGTATGGCCTTCTCCCGTTTTAATTCCTCTTCCCTGCCCAGGATCTCTCTTCCAATATGCCCCCATCCCACCAGAGCTGACTCTGACTTTCACAAAGTCCAAATCGCCACTCGAGGTCCAAAACTGACAGCTGGTTTAGCATCATCTGCCATAGCTTCCCTGTCGCTGACACAGATCAACCAAATAACAATCGGATGCCTCCGAGAGATGATTTTAATAAAAAGAAAATCCCCTCACAGTAGTTTGATTTTGTTTTGCTTTATGGCTTTAGTCTTCTAAAACCAAACAGCGCAATTGAGAAGAAAAACACATACAAAGAACCTGTACAAAGAGGATATGATTATATAAATGTGATTTTAAAATAATCCTTGTCCATGTTATAACAGTACCCTATACTATTTTACTTGTCATGATTTTATCTGATTGTTTACTTTTTCAGCTTGGATGTTAAAACTAGCCCAAACTAGTCAGTCTCACTTTTAGTTTATAGTCCCTTTCACTTTCTGGTTCTCCTGCAGTGTCACATTGGGGTCGTGTGTGGGATCATAGCATGTCAGGGCCCTGTTTTAACATTTGAGTTTAAAGGTTTGATAGCATCCCTTTAATAAAATACTGAACCACACTTTACCTTAACGCACTAGTCTACTAGGGAATAATGAAATTATAGTGGCTTGATCAGCGAGCTGGGAACCAGGTCTAACTGGGATCCAATGCAGGCACTGACTTTGAATCTGGGATTTTCTAAACTATTCCAGGGATATAAGTACCCAAATCCTAACTCCCTTAGGTTCTTTTGAAAATCCCAGCCTTTTTTTCTGCTTCAGTTTCTCCATCTAGAAAAAGGGGATATTAATATTACATTCAGGGATAATGTGAGGATTAATTAATTGGCTAATGTTTGTAACACAGGTCCAAAGGGCGCTGTGGGTGCTAAATATCATTATGATGAATAGTTCACACTACAGTTAGGGGCAATTCCCAGTTTAATAGGCCGACAAACTGCCAGAATACAAAGGAAATCAAGAAAGGCGGAAGTTAAATAATTGCAGCATTGTAATTGTTTATTCTAAAACAGCTGAGGGCATGATACTTCTCCCATTGAAATCAATTGGAGCATGATCCTGGTAGTGTGACCAGACGTCCTGATTTTATAGGGACAGTCCTGATTTTTGGGTCTTTTTCTTATATAGGCTCCTATTACCCCCCACCCCCTGTCCTGATTTTTCACACTTGCTGTCTGGCCACCCTAGATCCTGGTCAGTAACATCTAAAGATTGTTGTGGGTGTTTTCTCCTTTATCCCTTGATATGAAACAGAAACACCAGCCAGACAGATCTGAAAAGCATCACGGGACTTCGTTGCCCAAAATAGCAGTGCTCTTAATTAACTCTAACATGACCCCATATAACCTCGGGGCAAAAGCTTTGGAAATGAGAGCTCTCGGGTTCTGCAGATTGCAAACACATCCAGTGCAGAGTCTAACACTAGAGGGAGTGTGGACGTTTAAAAAAATACAGTGAAATGCTGCACAAATGGGGAGGGGGACGTAGGGGGCTGTAAAATACATTATGGAAGATGGATGTTGCTAAAATATTAATACTGGAAATTCACTTGGCATCGTTGACTCAGTGCAACTCCAGCTGTAAGAGGTTTCCTTTACACAGGGAGGTGAATAGTCTTAGCACACGCCATAATCGAATGCTTTGTGCTCCCATCTCGGACCCGTTCTGCTGTTGCGTCTGCTCTCTTTTCCCCTTTGGTTTCTCTTTAATTACTGCCAGTGCCTGAAGATAGGATCTTGGTTGCTTGGGAGGCTCATCTGCTACTGCTGACCGCAACCCTCACCTCCAGCCTGAACCCTCTGCCTGCAAAATCCTTAGCATCTCCACAGCAGCTGCCTGTGATTGGATTGGAAAAGGGATGCAGTTAACTCTTGGAGCACTGGAGGCAAATCTCCCAGGCCTAGACTGGGGCAGTGAAGTCAGCTGATCATCACGCCTTAGTCCTTTCATGCCAGCCTGTAACACTCCTCCCCCTGCTATCAATCAAGTGAGGACCCTCTGACCCACATACTCTCCTGGCTCCCTGAAATGTACTCCTTTGTCTCTTCCCGCAGGCAGAAAGATTCTTAACCTTCACCCTCGCTTCTTTGCAGAGTGTCACTGCTGGCCACTTCCTCTTCACTTCCCATCATCACGCCTGGTCTAGCCCCTCTTCTGTGCAAGTGTGACCCACTGGTGAGTGTGTGTTATAGGTCTGCCTCTGGGCCTGGTCCACACAGCCTAGGAGTCAGGGGACTTCAGCTCACGCTGTTGCTCCTCGTGCGTTTAGCTCTGGAGGACTCTGGTTCAATCCCCAGTGTGCTGGCCAAGATGGGGTCGTCACACAAGCCTCTCTCATGTCTGTAGCATCCGCTCCCTCTTTCCTCCCCTTCCCTCTGAGGCAGGTCAACGCTGGCAGCAGCATGTTGAGTACGGATTCTGCCCGCCCCCCCAGCACAGGTATAAATAGCAGCGTAGATGGTGAGACACTGCGTAGGTCCATAGGATATGCACCTTACACAGCTCTCTACGCACCCAAGCGGCGCATCTCCCAGCCACACCGCTATTTTTAGCGGTGTAGTGTCCCGCTGCTTCCCTGATGTCGGAGCCTTTCCCTACTGCCTTTCCCTGCCACGTGCAATTACCCGCAGCAGTGTGGACACAGCCGGCCTTTCGCTGTGGCATGTAGCTACACATCCCCTACATGCCATTGCCAGTGTAGACCAGGCCAGGGTGGGGGTTGGGATGGGATCAAGGACTAAGACTGGAGTTAATCACATCCACTTAAAACTGCAGAGGGAATCCAGGTAGGCAGAAGCTCATTACCCCATTGTAATTCAACCAGGGGAATAATGCCACTAACTCAGGCTGGCCTTGTGGTTAAAACACGGGTGGGGGCATTGGGAGATCTGGCTTCAGTTCTAGTCTCTTGGTGGTTCAGCTCCCCCTCTGTAAAAGGATGAAAATTCCCTCCCTTACTGGGCTGTTACCAGACTGAAATGAATTCGTTTCATATTGTTTGTAAAGCAACGTGAGCGTGTCAGCTGGAAGGGGCTGTATGAATATAAAGCATTTTTGTGTTACTCTTGGAAACAGTGCGGCACGATCGCTAATGCTCCTAAACGGTGGAGCCCTTGGAACATCTCTTGGCCTAAGGGAAAAGAAAGCGATGGGTGGAACTGACCACTTGACATGAGCTGTGTCTGAAGGCAGGATAGAGCAGGGCTTTAAGCAAGAGCGAAAGCACTGAGGAGCCGTCGTCATTTGCACCCATCCTTGCCACATACACCAAAGGGGTTTTTGTGGGGCTCCTTGAATGCAAAGATAAACACTTAAAGGCACCCTTCACAAAGGGTGCCTCTATTGCAGGGGTGAGGTCCCTTTGAACCAGTGCCTGGCTGGTCTTGGCTGCCAGTCCAGCACTTTAGAGGTGATGGAAAATACTGTAGTAATAAAATTTAGCTCTTGTATGGCCCTTTTCATCCCCAGATCTCAAAACTCTTTACAAACGAAAGTCAGTAGCATTTCCCCCATTTTACAGATGGGGAAACTGAGGCACACAGTGGCAAAGTGACTTGCCCGAGCCTCACCTAGCGGGCCAATGGCAGAGCCAGCAACAGAACCCAGGTCTCCCACACCAGTTCCTTACCCACTGGCCCTCACTACTTCCTAAAAATATATAGTTTATTCTAATACAGTTTCAAACTCACTCAAGCTTGTGTTCCACTTAACAAGAGATTGCGTGAAAAAGGGAGAAGGAAGGAGGAGAAAACTAGGATGAAAAGTGGAACCAAGAGTGGGCAGAATAAGACTGTACTAGAAAGTTGCACTGCTTCAGCTAAAATAATTTTAAAATTGATCTACTTAAATTGGTGCAAACCCCTGACTTAAAACTGATTTAAGTGCATCCGCGACAGAGGCTGGCATCCTTTCAACTAAATCACTTTTCAGATCAAGTTTGTTAAATGGGTGCAATTTTCTGCGATGGACTGTGCACCCCACCCAAGGCCTGAAGGGGTTAAGGTGGCCAGGTGGGCCAATTAGCTGCCTGGACTGCACCTGGAGGATGAGCCAGGGAGCAAGGACTAATTAGAGATGAGGTTTAGCTGGACAGGAACAGGAGAGGTTTGTATGAAGGTCAGTAGCTGAGAGTAGCTAAGGGCTTCAGAGAATGAGGCTGCAGTTATTATCAGGATGAGGGAAGACAAAATAGCCCAGGGATACAGCAATAAGGTTTAGGATGGTTTAGATCTTGGCTCCTGATTAGAGGGTTCCCGAGCTGGAACCTGGAGTAGAGGTCCCACCTGGGTTCCCCTACCAGCTGCTGGTGAAGTTGCACCA
Organism: Chrysemys picta bellii; assembly: GCF_011386835.1. Taxonomy (NCBI): domain Eukaryota; kingdom Metazoa; phylum Chordata; order Testudines; family Emydidae; genus Chrysemys; species Chrysemys picta. The sequence continues at coordinate 122,989,387 of NC_088797.1, read as the reverse complement.
TTGTGGCAATGAATGAGAAGACTGCCTGAGACCACTGGTAAAGAAAAACTTTGATACCCCAGAAGAGGAGGAATACAGGACCTGACTGGAGGGCCAAGGCACGAAGCAGGAGCGGTTGAGTTCGGAGAGAGTGATGGAGGTCAACCACAGGAAGAGCTCCAGGCTACCGGCCCAAGCTGAGCCTCTGCTGGTTTCGGGGGAGAAGGGGGTGGAGTGTGGATGGGGCCACGGTCCAGGTTTGGGGAGGCTTAACCTCCCCTGCCCTGTTATACTCACCACCCATGCCGGTGACACTCTTATTCTGATTAACTTAAGTCACTTCTGAAGGGATTTAAGCCAACCCAAAGAAGCCACTCTGGTTCTGAAATAAGAGTGTTCACACATGAAGTTATACCAGTATAACTAGAACAGCTTAACGATACCAGTCTAATTATACCAGTCTAACTGGGAAAACTTTCCTGGGTAGATAAGTCCATAGTTTCAGAAGAGCTCAGACACTGGGTGTTGAACTCTGGTAAAAGTGTGGCCAGAAGTGTCACGGTAGGAGCTGCTGAGCTGTTCTGAAACTCTCTCCCCCCATAACGTCCACCCAGCCTCCGAAGGGTTAAAATAAATAAACACAATTAAAAGCCCAGCATGGAGCAGGACCCCGTTGACTTGATTGTTTTCAATGCTGTATTTTCATCAGCCTTCATTGGCAACTCTGCTGCGTTAATCAAGTCACTATAGCTGCCAATGTCACACTTTCAATTTTCATGGACCATGGATCTCTTTGTTCCGGGCCCCAGATTTATTCTGGTCCATCTTAATTAATTGAAGATTGTCCTTGTTGTTCGTTCTTGTGTTGACACAAGTGGAGAAACCTGCCTTTTCAGGTGGTGCGGAGGGTGATGTTTTGGTGACTCTTCCCTCTGTACTTGATTTAACTTCATGTTTCCTGAAGGCCAGAGGGAAAAATACAAAAATCAGGTGTGAGGAACAGCATGTTAATTAAACTTCACAGGAAAGGGGGGGATGGGAGGATGAATAAAGCCTTAAGAAATGCTACCTCACATCCTAGACCATGGTTGAAATCTTTTGCCAATGGATGGCTATTTGGGCCTCTTGTAAGATGAGTTGGGAGATCTTAGTTATTTTCCTCAGTGATAAGGGTTGATGTGGAAGTAGCCACCATGTGCAGTGGTGTTGTTGTTGGCAGCCTCCGCAGAGAGGCGGGAGCCTGCGTGAGTTGTGGAGACTTACCTACGCTCCCATTGGCAGCGGTAGTTACTCTGTGGCAGGGCTGAGGAGGTAGAGGTGAGGTGAAGTGTGTGTGTGTGAAGCTTACACGGCTTGTTGCCTCTGCTGTACCTGCTCCATGGATTAACTGACACCCGCCATCTCCAAGGCTGCATGTTCCCACCTGTTTTAAGCTTTTCTGTAGCACACGTTGCCATTAGAAGTTAAGCAGCTTATCAGCAATAAAGTCACTCTGTGTGTGTGTGTGTGTGTGTGTGTGTGTGTGTGTGTGTGTGTGTGTGTGTGTATTTTAAAAATGTGTAGAAATCCATTATAAAATATATGGCTGGATCTAGGCTATATAATAGCGATGGCTAGTGGGCTAAATTTTACCCCTAGTTATACCCATGCAGCTGAGAAGAATCTGGTCCTTATGTCTCTCTGGTTCCTCTAGCTTCTAGCTCCTTGGCTAACTCATTTAATTTTCAGCCAATGGGAATACAATATGCAGGTGAACCAAGGAAGATGACAGAAATGAGGGGAGGAGAGGGAGCAAAGAGGGTAGAGAAGTGCAAAATAATTGGTGGTTAGCTGGGGTCTGATGCCACAGCCCTTGCTCATGTGAGCCAAAGGCATTGCCTGGGGATGGCCAGTGGGATCAGGTCTCTGGACAGCATTGGTATTTAGGGCTATAAGTAGAAGGAAATAAAGAACTGTAAGCTCTTTGGGGCAGGGATTGTCATTTTCTTTATATGGGGAAATCTTAAATGCTACTGAATTACAAATAATCCAGGGCAGTGCTAGCCCATTGCGGGCCCCAAGAGGAATATTCCCCGCACACATAATAAAAAGTGAAGAGGGGGCCCCCTTGAGCTGCTTGGAGCCCTAAGCAATGGTTTAGTGTGCATACACCTAGCACCGGTTCTGCAAATATTAATCCCATGTAACTGTGGAGATTCTTGTTCACATGCATTGAGTATGGAAGCAGCAAATTACCAGCGACACTGTGCAGTTCCCCCCACCACTCTCTCACGGACCAAAGATCAGAGAGATCTGTTAGGATCAGATAGCTGGGATCCTTCCTGTGAAGGGTTACCCCCCACTCTGGGGTGCCACCTGATATAGGGGGTACCACTGAGCCTGCCTGTTCCACGAGCCTGGACTCCCCAGTGCTGTCCTGCTGAGCCAGGCCCTCAAATCTCCTCAAGCACACACAGGTAAGGACACACCCAACTGCAGAAACACACAGACATTGAAATCAGCTCTTCATGGGAAGACTCAGCTAAGGAACTACCCAGTACTTGAGTGCACCTCCCCTCCCCCTCCCCCGAAGTGCAACCCCCAAATTGTTTTGTCTTGTGCTGCACAGAGAACTGTGCAGCGTAAGCTCATGAAATTCGCTCCCTCCCTCAATGTGGAGGAAGATACGCACAGCTTTTTGCCACCCAGTTATGAATTCAAGGAACTGGTTTTAGAGAAAACCAAGTTTATTAGCTACAAGGGACAGATTTTAAGTGAATATAAGGGATAGCAAACAGATTACCTAGCAAATGAAACAAACTCGTAAGCTAAGCTTAATATACTAAAGAAGTGGTCATCATAACTAGTAATTTCTTACTCTAAATGTTGTTTTAGGCAGATTGCAGAGGTTCTTGAAGGCAAGCTGCTCTTGCTAGCAGCTGAAAACTCCAGGTATTTCTTTCACAGGCCAGACCCCTTCCCAGCCTGGGTTCAGTCCTCCCCCCGTCCGCCCCACTTTGTCTTTGTTTGCTAGGTGTTCCTAGCAGTCAGCCTGGGTGGGGATTCAGTGAAGAACGACTGCTCATTATGCCACTTCCCTGCCTTAAATAGGTTTTACATATGGTGGGAATTCTTTGTTTTCCAGTGTGGTTCCTCCCCCCCAGTGGAAAAATACTGGTTTTCTATCACATGATCCTGCAGTCTCAAAGCAGCCATGAGTCAAAGGCCGTTTGTAGCATCCCAGGAAAGTGGGAGATTAGCATCTTCAAAGACCTATTGTTCTCCCTGATGGTCTTGACTTGTCCCCAGCTAGCCAGCCAGACTGATTGCGTTCTGTCTGGTGGGTGTTCCCCATGTGCAAACACATTTTTGTAATACAGATGTATAGTCAATATTCCTAACTTTACATACTAAAAGATACATGCATACAAATAGGATAATCAGATTCAGCAAATCAGTACTTTTCCAGGGATATCTCACATGCCTCATCTTGCACAAAACCTATCCTAGTCATGCTATAATCCCCTATTATAACAATATTTGTATGAAGAATATGGGGTGTAGCGTCACACTTCCCCTCTGGTATTTTCTGTTTCTCTGATATCGGGGTGTGCCTGAGTCTCCTCTGGGCAGGATGCCAGTCAAGTTTGCTCATTTTCTCCTTGGTGGGCACCGGACCTGGGGCAGTTTCCCTCCCGCAAGCTCTCGGTGGATTGGGAATTCTCACGGACAGGCAGTGGTGGCTGTGAGGAAGCCCATGGAGATTTCAGGTTAATTATTTATTTAAACAGTCTCCCTCCGGGGTGATGCTTGAGCTTGACTTGTGCTGGTTCATTTTCCTTGAGCACTTGGGCTTTGCCAGCTCCTGCCGGGGGTGGGGAAGGGACTAGGTAGGAAATGATGAATGTATCTAATCAGAGAAATTCGAAATCAAACCAATCCCAACCCCAAATCCAGGCGGCGACAACCACCAGGAAATCCGATGTCCTTGTTCCTAGGTAACATTTCACATTGGTTGCTTGAGCACCTGGAGTCGAATCCCAGCCAGGAGCCGAGGGGGAGGGATGTGACTGTGGGGTGAGCAGTGCTGGAGTCTGGGGCATGCTCCGTTCAGGAGAGCTCTCACATGGTGGTATTGTTCGGAGAATTCTATCCTACTTATTTAGATCAATGGAGTTGAATGGGTCACCTGTACCTGCCAGGCCGCATAAATTCCTGCCGGATTAACTAAAGCTTTAGACCGCTGGTTAAGTAATCGATCCTGCCATGAACTGAAGAGAGAGGGGAAATGGATGCCAGCACATCTGCATTTCCCTTTAAAGGGATTCTGTCAGGCTGAGACTCACGGGCCAGAATCCAGTGTCACTTGTAATGATTTTGCCCTGGTGTTGCGCCACTCGGTCCTGATTCACACTGGTGTAAGTGGTATCCTAATGACTCACCATATGTCATCAAAATAATTTCCCCTCCTTGCCACTAATAGCACATTAGGTTTGCAAGAGTGATCATATTTTAAAAGCCCTTTTTACTTTGCACTGTTCATACTATTTAGGGTTGGTTTTTTTTTTTTTTGCATTTCACTAATAATGAGCCTTGGACACTGCAACTAGACCGGTCCATTTCACTGCCACATTGCATCCACTAGCAGAATGCTACTGTGGTTGGGTTCAACTTAAAACCAGAGAAGGAAGGTTTCTATTCTGCTCTCCTCTTCCGTTCAGCCCCATTCCTCAAAAATGTCTAATAAACATTTTTTTTTAAAAGTGTTGTCACAGGTCAATTTGCACCTTAGGGCTCTCACCAAAGACCACGCATAAAGTCAATGCTGTAATAAACTAAGTAAAGGCTTATTAACCAGGAAAAAGATGAGTTATTTACAAGGTTAAAACAGATAAACATACACCCCCAAATGAGTTGCAGTCTTGCGTTTCAGATGGTGATAAAGCTTCTGAAATGTACCAGCTCTATTCTCCTGCTTCTGTTTAGGAATGTTTGCCTCAGAGTCCAAACAGCATAAAAAGACCCCAAATCCTTCTCATCAGGGATTTTTATCCTCACCTCCCTAGAGTCCAAGCCGATGGGGCAAGCCTTCTGCATGTAACTTCTTTGTGGGTGGGTGTGGGGAGCAACTGACAAAGTCTGTGTTCCACATTTGAATTCAATAGCCCTTCCTGATGGGCAGGAGATAATACCTTCTGTAGCATCCAGCATCTTGCATTTGCTGAAGTTTTGGGTTTTTTTCCTCCTGTTTGAGTCAAATAGATTCAGAACAAACATTTTACAGCTACAGAGCAAACTCTTATGTATTGCCTTTCTAGCATGGGATACAGATAGTATAAGTAGGATTAATACATAGAATCTCAGGACTGGAAGGGACCTCGAGAGGTCATCTAGTCTAGTCCCCGGCACTCTGCAGCATGTGTGCGCCATTCCTACAAGCATTCCATAGGGGAAAGGCCCTATTTGGACACAGACTGGCTAACCTAGTGAGGAGGGCTTTAAACTAGGTTCGACGGGGACAGGTAAGCAAAGCCCACAGGTAAGTGGGGAACATGGAGACCTGGGAGATGGGTCGGAAACAAGAGGGAGTGTGGGGTATATTGGCAGAGAGAAAGGAGGGTCAGGACAAAACGGGGAGGCAAGATCAAACCAGTATCTTAGATGCCTATATACAAATGCGAGAAGTATGGGTAATAAGCAGGAAGAACTGGAAGTGCTAATAAATAAATACAATTATGGCATCACTGAAACTTGGTGGTGGGATAATACACATGATTGGAATGTTGGTGTGGATGGGTACAGCTTGCTCAGGAAGGATAGACAGGGGAAAAGGGAGGAGGTGTTGCCTTATATATTAAAAATGTACACACTTGGACTGGGGTGGAGATGGACATAGGCAACGGAAGTGTTGAGAGTCTCTGGGTTAGGCTAAAAGGGGTAAAAAACAAGGGTGATGTCATGCTAGGAGTCTACTACAGGCCACCTAACCAGGTGGAAGAGGTGGATGAGGCTTTTTTTAAACAACTAACAAAATCATCCAAAGCTCAAGATTTGGTGGTGATGGGGGACTTCAACTATCCAAATATATGTTGGGAAAATAACACAGCGGGGCACAGACTATCCAACAAGTTCTTGGACTGCATTGCAGACAACCTTTTTATTTCAGAAGGTTGAAAAAGCTACTAGGGGGGAAGCTGTTCTAGACTTGATATTAACAAATAGGGAGGAACTTGTTGAGAATTTGAAAGTAGAAGGCAGCTTGGGTGAAAGTGATCATGAAATCATAGAGTTTGCAATTCTAAGGAAGGGTAGAAGGGTGAACAGCAAAATAGAGACAATGGATTTCAGGAAGGCGGATTTTGGTAAGCTCAGAGAGCTGATAGGTAAGATCCCATGGGAATCAAGACTGAGAGGAAAAACAACTGAGGAGAGTTGGCAGTTTTTCAAAGGGACACTATTAAGGGCCCAAAAGCAAGCTATTCTGCTGGTTAGGAAAGATAGAAAATGTGGCAAAAGACCGCCTTGGCTTAACTACGAGATCTTGCATGATCTAAAAAATAAAAAGGAGTCATATAAAAAATGGAAACTAGGACAGATTACAAAGGATGAATATAGGCAAACAACAGAGGAATGCAGGGGCAAGATTAGAAAGGCAAAGGCACAAAATGAGCTCAAACTAGCTACAGGAATAAAGGGAAACAATAAGACTTTTTTTATCAATACATTAGAAGCAAGAGGAAGACCAAAGACAGGGTAGACCCACTGCTCAGTAAAGAGGGAGAAACAGTAACAGGAAACTTGGAAATGGCACAGATGCTTAATGACTTATTTGTTTCGGTCTTCACCGAGAAGTCTGAAGGAATGCCTAACATAGTGAATGCTAATGGGAAGGGGTAGGTTTAGCAGATAAAATAAAAAAAAGAACAAGTTAAAAATTACTTAGAAAAGTTAGATGCCTGCAAGTCACTAGGACCTGATAAAATGCATCCTAGAATACTCAAGGAGCTAATAGAGGAGGTATCTGAGCCTCTAGCTATTATCTCTGGAAAATCATGGGAGACGGGAGAGATTCCAGAAGACTGGAAAAGGGCAAATATAGTGCCCATCTATAAAAAGTACAGAAATTACAGACCAGTTAGTTTAACTTCTGTGCCAGGGAAGATAATGGAGCAAGTAATTAAGGAAATCATCTGCAAACACTTGGAAGGTGGTAAGGTGATAGGGAATAGCCAGCATGGATTTGTAAAGAACAAATCATGTCAAACCAAGCTGATAGCTTTCTTTGATAGCATACCGAGTCTTGTGGATAAGGGAGAAGCTATGAATGTGTTATACCTAGACTCTAGTAAGCCATTTGATATGGTCTCGCATGATATTCTTATCGATAAACTAGGCAAATACAATTTAGATGGGGCTACTATAAGGTGGGTGCATAACTGGCTGGATAACCATACTCAGAGTTGTTGTTAATGGCTCCCATTCCTGCTGGAAAGGCATAACGAGTGGGGTTCCGCAGGGGTCTGTTTTGGGACCGGCTCTGTTCAATATCTTCATTAACGACTTAGATATTGGCATAGAAAGTACGCTTATTAAGTTTGCAGATGATACCAAACTGGGAGGGGTTGCAACTGCTTTGGAGGACAGGGTCATAATTCAAAATGATCTGGACAAATTGGAGAAATGGTCTGAGGTAAACAGGATGAAGTTTAACAAAGACAAATGCAAAGTGCTCCACTTAGGAAGAAAAAATCAGTTTCACACATACAGAATGGGAAGAGACTGTCTAGGAAGGAGTACGGCAGAAAGGGATCTAGGGGTTATAGTGGACCACAAGCTAAATATGAGTCAACAGTGTGATGCTGTTGCAAAAAAAAAAAAAAAGCAAACGTGATTCTGGGATGTATTAACAGGTGTGTTGTGAGCAAGACACGAGAAGTCATTCTTCCGCTCTACTCTGCTCTGGTTAGGCCTCAGCTGGAGTATTGTGTCCAGTTCTGGGCACCGCATTTCAAGAAAGATGTGGCGAAAGTGGAGAGGGTCCAGAGAAGAGCAACGAGAATGATTAAAGGTCTTGAGAACATGACCTATGAAGGAAGGCTGAAAGAATTGGGTTTGTTTAGTTTGGAAAAGAGAAGACTGAGAGGGGACATGATAGCAGTTTTCAGGTATCTAAAAGGGTGTCATAAGGAGGAGGGAGAAAACTTGTTCACCTTCGCCTCTAAGGATAGAACAAGAAGCAATGGGCTTAAACTGCAGCAAGGGAGGTCTAGGTTGGACATTAGGAAAAAGTTCCTAACTGTCAGGGTGGTTAAACACTGGAATAAACTGCCTAGGGAGGTTGCGGAATCTCCAACTCTGGAGCTATTTAAGAGTAGGTTAGATAAATGTCTATCAGGGATGGTCTAGACAGTATTTTGTCCTGCCATGCAGGCAGAGGACTGGACTCGATGACCTCTTGCGGTCCCTTCCAGTCCTAGAATCTATGAATACCGGATGGAGTGCCGCCCCTTTCTATTGGCCACCCCAGGCACCTGCTTCCTTCTCCGGCCCTGCTCCAGACACTCCTAGGTTCACAGGGCAGTGTTCTTGAGGATGCCTTCTTTGCTCACCAGATGCCTAATAGGAAATCAGAGTATTATTCCCGGGGTTCTAAAAAAAGCAGGCAGTTTACTGTAGCAAATCATACATGCTGGCCTTGAGCTGAGGCTGTTAACTAACACAGATACACTATTGCTAATGGTGGATTTCTTAGAGCAGAGGATGGGGAAAGCGCTGTCTCAGGATTTCTGTTTAGCACCCTCACTGTTCTATACATTGGGATAATTGTTCTGAAGCACTAAAGGTGCTGATGGGCCAGGGCTTGCCTTGCAAATTATTTGGAGTTCGTTCTTCGTTATGAAACTGCAGCACCTGTGCTATCTCCTCAGTGTTGTCCTAGAAAATTTGCCTAGACAGAGCCATAATTTGATGAAGCCAAGATCCAGGAGCTTGGTTGTGATCTTGCTGACTCCAGGGTAAACCCGGAATAATTCCTCCAGTCAGTGACAATGAAAAGCTGGTGAGATCAAACTCAGACCCTAGAGTCTTTTTCAAGCATGCTACATGGCTCAGGCAGGTTGGGGATGAATGAAGTGCTCCCTAGGGATAGGTTGCTGGTTGAATCTGTGTTTCATAGTAGGTAGAGCTGATTAGAAAACCATTTTTCATCCCACAAAAAATTGAGATTTAAAAAAAAAATCAACCTAAAATTGAGCCAAAATACCTAAATTTGGAAAGGTTTCCTTTGTGAGATGAAATTCCAAAACAAAACTAATTCAGAACATTTCATTCTGATTTTTTTGACCCTTTCTTTGTTAAACTTTGTATATAAAAAAATTGAAATGAAAAGTTGTTTCGAAATGAAAAATCAAAAGCCTCTTTCCAGATGTCTTTCAAACAGAATGTAGTCAAAATTGATATGGTTTTGTGGAAAAAATTTTTCATTTTGTCAGAACGGCATTTTCATATGAAACTGTTTTGACAGATTTTTTTCAAACCGCTCTAAAAGTTGGCAAGAGTCAGAAAAAAGACATTGGTGATTAACCTAGGGTGACCAGATAGCAAGTGTGAACAATCGGGACTGGCAGGGGGTAATAGTTGCCTATATAAGACAAAGTCACTAATATCAGGACATCTGGTCACTTTAAATTAACCATAATAAACATCACAGACTACTGAGGTGCCTGGTACATCAGCAAACTGTCTCCTGAAAGGGACTTGGCAACCCAAGGAGACAGCAATTATTTAAACAGCATTCAGAGTTCTGAGAACTGGGCAGTGTCCAGACAGCGTGGAAGGCAAAAATGGCTCTTGGGCCTCCCTTTATGCTGTCATCAAAACCTGACCTATGAGGAAAGCTTAAACTGGGCATGTTTAGTCTTGAGAAAAGAAACCTGAGTGGGGTGGGGGTGAGGGAAACAAATCTTCAAACATGTTAAGGGCTGTTATAAAGAGCCATGTCCACTGAAGGCAGGACAAGAAGTAATCGGCTTAATCTGCAGCAAGGGAGAGCTAGGTTAGGTATTACGAAAAAAACTTTCTAACTATAAGGATAGTTAAAGGTGGGATCAGGTTACCTAGGGAGGTGGTGGAATCTCTGTCACTGAAGTTTTTAAAGAACAGGTTAGACAAACGCCTGTCAGGGATGGTTTAGGTTTACTTGGTCCTGCCTCACCGCAGGGGGATGGAGTAGATGACCTCTTTAGGTCCCTTGCAGCCCTGCATCTCTCTGATGGTCTGAGTCTATGATGCTGACTGGTGCTGTCAAGTGGCTTCCTTGGCTCTGAACAACATCTTGTTTGCTGGGGTTTGACTGCAGCACTGTCTGGCTCTGGCCATAGCTCGGCTGGTAGGACACTCCTTTCCCAACCCCAGCCCAACTACCCATCTACTTGCTTCCCTGAGCAGCAAATCCCGCTCCCGCTGCGCCTCTGAATGCTGACCAAAGCCCATGGAATTCAATGGGAGTTTCTCCATTGAGTTCAATGGGCTTCGATCCTGACTGGATTTAGGATCCTTGGCTACTGAGTAGGACTGAGTTGGGGTGAGTGCAGTACACGGAGATCCCTGGCTAGAGGGTGCTGTTAAGGTGGGTGTATTATTGTGAATCCCTTTTAATTCTTCTCTTTCCTGTTTAAGTAGCCCTACTTTTTGCTACTGCTCGTCATAGAGGGCCTGATCCAAAGTCCAGTTAAATCTATGGGAGTCTTTACATTGACTTCAGTGAGTTTTGGATCCAGGCCCATATAGTTTCATTATAATTTATTCTATTACAGGTATATATTTTAATATAGGAAGTACACATGCAAATGCAGACTGCACAATAAAACACACAATAGAGTACATCACTACATGATGATGGCCTTGCTCCCAGAGGAGTCCGTTATCAAGTCTCGTGCTTCAGAGTCTACGCTGATCAGTGGGTGGTGGTGGGGGTGTCAGGAAATCTAATTTTTCTACTGTTGATGGTGGTGGTGGGGCACTTGAAATGCATATTTGGCTAGGTACTCAAGAGCTGGGGGAATGGACAGGGAATCTATTCCTTATCCCTACCATAGACTTCCCTGTGTGACAGCGAATGAGTCCATTCATCACTCTGTGCCTCAGTTTCCTTGTCTGTATAATGGGGATGAAAATGTTTACATACTCTTATTTCAGGGCACTGAGATCTGTGGGAAGAAAGCAATATATAGGGCCTGATGCAGGCCACAAATTAGCAATATCGTGCATGCTTAGCATTAAGCACGTGAGTTCTCATTGACATCAATGGATCTGTTTATACACTTAAAATTAGGCATGTACTTAAGTACTAGACCTGGGCAAAAATTGCCAAATTATTTTTTTTTGCAAGAAATGTTGAAAATGTTTCAGTTTTTATGAAAAGCCAAAACTAACCATTGAAAAGTACTTGGGTTTTCAAAAATGGTTTTCAGTTTCATTTTTTTTCTGTAAAAATGTTCAGGGTTTGAAAAGTGAAATTTTAAAACATGTAAACAGACTATTTTTGAGCAAAATTCAGTTTTTCCCTTTGAACTTGGAAAATTTTGATTAAAACAAATTCTGTTATATTTTGCTCAAAGCCATTTTCACCCCAAAATAAAGTTTCATTAAAAAACTGTCAACCAGTTGTGTTAAATAACCTCGCTAAAATGGGGCTAGACGGTCCTTTGAAATCTGGGGGAGTCCTACCATTGTCTTCAACAGGCATTGGATCACTGTGCTTGGCCTGGTATGTACAGAGGAGGCAGTGTGGCATAGTGGATAGCACACTGGCCTGGGCTACTGGAGATCTGGGTTCTATTTCTGCCTTGGTGAGTGACTTGCTGGGTGACCTAGGGCTAGTCACTTGACCTCCTTACGCCTCAGTTTCCCTATCTGTAAAATGGGGTGTCATGGTGCAGTAGGCCCACCTGCAAGGTGAGTCAGGGCCCCATCTACACATGATGGGCTTCTTTAAGGAGAATGAACCCATCTTGGCCCACCTGTAAGTAATTAACTGCCTAGGTGGCTGTTTGGCAGTTAACTAATTAAAGAGCACCTGGGTCCAATAAAAAGTTCCCAGAGCTCAGTGGAGAATGCTCCTAGAAAGAGGAGGTTTCTCAGGGAAAGAGCCCCTGAGAAACACAGCAGGAGAACTTCCATGAAGGACCTTGCTGGGATAGTATGCACACCTTTATCTGGGGATAATGCTGGTTACCTCCTGATGGGAAAACACTCTATAAGAAGTAGGTGTTGATGTTACATGTTGTACTAAGATGCTTTTTCTTTGTCATCCTTCTGTGGCGAATCAGGAGTTGGCCCCTGTTGGAGGCAGGCAATGCTGTGATCTGTTCTTTGATCCTACATTCCTAATCTTTCCCCAGGTCTTGTCTACGCAGCATAACAAAATTCTGAATGTCCCCAGCCAGCCGGTGGCTACTCAATCAGTCCACAGGGATTTGTGGTCCAATAGCTGCTACATAAACATTACAGTGAGAACTCAATTTCTGATTCAATATTTAAAGTGTAATTTAATCTCAAACATGGGCAAAGTGCAGGACTGGGGATTTTTTTTGGAGGGGGGGGTCCTCTCTGGTTATTTAAAATGAATTAGTTCTGATGAAATATTTAGCTTTTAAACAACAAATTGAATATATGGTGAATTGCATTTTATTTATTAATGGCTTTGCAAGGAGATTTGCAGGGAGTTCTGCAGAAGTGTGTTGTGTTGTGCTATTGCAGAATATAGTAATGATTGTAATATTGTGATGAATTATTAATAGGCGCTGTGCCTGCAGGAGTACATAGGTGACAGATTTCAAAATTGCTTTTTGTTTTGGGGGGGGAACGTGGTGTTCTTTCAGGATTTGGGGTTTCTTGTGTGTTTTTTTTTTTTTTTTTGGGGGGGGGAGTTAAAGCAAGGACAAAATAAGTGCAGGCAACCTGACATTTTTTCCCATCTGCCTTCTCTCCCTCCCCCTCCCCCCAAAATATGTCTAAAACAATTAAAAGGGGCTGCTTGCCTCAATACTATTCCTCTTCCTCTACTGCAGCTAAATCTGATTGCAAAACAAGAATAGTTAATACTCTGATGGAGCAGTCCCCCCCCCCCCCCCAACCCTCCTGGATTGTCCTGGAGTCGAAAGAGTGTCATATGATGCAACATCCAGACAAAATTGGCAACCCTCCTCCCGCCCCCCCACAATCCTCTATCTTCCTTGTTCAGTGGTGAGGCTGCTATGATGTTACAAAGAGGTTGTGTGTATTTTCTGTGCTGCTGTGTGTGCACTCAGTTCTGTGATGTAGTAGCATAATGGTACAGTCTAGGTGAGCAGAGACTACAGCTAATTAAACAAAACAATGCTTGTTTTGTTATTACCTTGTGCTCCTGCAGCTGACCTCCCCTGTGGCTTCCTGTCATCAAAATAGATTTGGGGCTTCCTGGGAGAAGGACTGTCTTTTTACTACTATTTTTTTTGATCCGTGTGAAACCTAATGGGACCCAGACCCCTCATTGGGAACCCTTGGTTGCTACTGGGACCAGAAGTCCCATCACTCGGGTCACTTAGAGATAGACACCAGCTATATTGTAGGAACAATTCTGAACTCTTTGTGGGAAAGGGCAAGGTTGCCTTAATTCTATGAGCTGGAACTTGGATGTTAATAAACTGGAGTGGGCTCAGAGAAGAGCCGCAAGAATGATTAAAGGATTAGACAACCTGCCTTAGAGTGATAGATTCGGGAAGCTCAATCTATTGACAAAGAGGTCAAGGGATGACTTAGTTACAGTCTACTAATATCTACATTGAGGAATGCATTATTAAATATTTATCTTCCATCTAGCAGAGATAGGTATAACACTGGCCAATGGCTAGACTAATTCAGTCTGGAAATAATGCATGAGCTTTTAACAGAGAAAGTAATTAACCAGTGGAACAATTTATCGAGGTTTGTGATGGATTGTCCATCGCTGACAACTTCTAAACCTAGACTGGTTGTTTACAAGATCTTCTCTAGGAATTATTTGGGGGAAGTCCTTTGGCCTGTGTTACACAGGAGGTCAGACCAGATGATCACAACAGTGCCTTCTGGCCTGGAAATCTCAGAATCTGTGATTCTGATGCTATTACTCACCATGGAAGTACCTTACTCTGAGAGGTCTGACTGAATTTGATGGGACCACTTGTGGAGTAAGGTGCTATTCACCATGAGTAAAAGGTATCCGAATCTGGCCCGGTGATTCCAGTATTAAAACTCAGTCACATCCTCAGGAGGAACATTATTATTATTTATTGATTGATTGATTTTTGTATTCCTGGCCACCTACAGGCCCAGTGGTGGACCAGGACCCAATTGTGCTCGGTGCTGTATAAACACAGAACAAAAAGTCCCTGCCCCAGGGGGCTTACAACAGCACTGCCTCCTCCTCCCCCATTCACGGCTGTATGACGCAGGTGTGTAAGTTTCGGGGAAAGGCAGGTGTGGTGACATGCCTCCCTTTTAGCAGGAAAGAAGTAATAAGAGGGATGCAGTGGCCTCAAAAGGCAGTTGAGACCTCAAAACACTGTGAAGCACTGGGGAGGGGAGTGGGGTCAAGATGGGCCAACTCTTGCTCTGATTTGCACTGGTGAAAATTTGGAATGACTCCATTGATCTTAGCAGGATTTCAGAGGGGCAGCTGGGAGATTTTTGGCCCTACATCCCATCTTTGCTGGTGGCAACTCTTGTTTCTAGGTTTTTCCCTAGTCCAGACTCCCCCAGCACAGGAGGAAAGGACTAGATGACTTCTTGTGGTCCCTTCCCTATATTCTATCATTTGTTTCTTAGGATTTAACCTGCTCGTTCTGTGCTAGGTCACCCGAATCCACTAGGGGCCCAACATTGTCAGCCTGAGTGGGGAAAGATGCTCAGACATAACCAAGACTGGTGCCAGAGCAAAACCGTAAGGTGGGGCGAGGCCTCATGGTACGATGGCATCTCAATGAATTGCCCTGTGGTGTGCAGATCAGTGAGTGGATGACCTTGCAGGGAGTATGAGCAACGAGCTAGGGCAGAGCGTGTCCTATGGGGTGGCATTTTCTCCTTTGGTCTGTCCCTAAAGGCAGTGGGAGTTGTAGTGAGTTTCTCATCGTCTCTCAGGATCAGACCCTTAGTTCCCAATTATGCCTCCTCCCCCTGCTGCCTTCCACAACTGTGGTTGGTCCCAACCCACAGGAACCAGCAGGGTTCTGCTGTATACTGGGGGGGAGGGGGGAGAGATCCCTTGTGCCTGGTGAAACTCTGCTCTTGGTGGAGCAGTGGGGTGCGGCTCTATGGAAGGTGGTACAGACAGGGGGCGGGGCTGGAGCCTCCCCCACTACACGTACCTGGGTGCAGGTACTTGGGCCATAAGGTTTACTCCAGACCTAAGGATTAGATGCCGTGATGAAGGTTGCCAGGGGAAACCCAGACAGGCTGGAGCAGCAGCTGTAGAGAAGCTTACTCCAGCTCTGTGGACCGGGAAGGAGGGCAACTCACCGCTTTGCTTTTGCTCTGCCCCCCAGAGCCTTGCTGAGTTAGTGTGGCTGGGCTCAGTGAAGAACAGAGCCGCCCACCTACTCTGTGGTGGTTCCCTCCTGGAGCCTGTTGCACCTGTGCTTTGCAGCCTGCACTAGCTTCCAGCTGGTCCCCAGGTTCAATCCCAGGGGTTGGATTTGAGGGGCATTAGCTCCTGGTAACCTCAGAGGCTGCCAGTCTCCTGTGTCCCATCCTGGTGGCTGAGATCAGCTAGGCTTTTGGGGGGTGGTGATGTCTGGTTTTGCTTTCTATTCATTCATTATTGTGCCCTTACATTGTACCTGAATACGCTCTATAATTGTACCGAAACACCACCCACCTAAATAATAAATGCAGCAGGTAGAGATTGTCAGCCAAATTCTGACAGGTGCATCCTGTTCTCGTCCCCTTGAAGCCCAGGCTACAAGCCCTATGTGAGAGAGGTGCTGCCGGGGGGAAATCTAGAGATGAGGGTGGGGTTGTGTCCGAGCTCTGAGCCAGACCCGCAATGCAGATTTTCTGCTTCTGGCTGGGGGCTGTGTGTCTGTGGGGGTGGATGCCGGCACAGAGAAATGCTACTTTTGCAGCCGGTGAGTGTGCCCATCAGGAGGTGGCTCTGACACTTTCCCTACGCAGGAGTAAGGAAAATAACAATATTTAAAAAACAATTAAAACATGACCCCCAAAATTGCATGCTACCGTCTCTTATGGACTCCGTCAAGACCCTGTGATCTTTGTTCATTCTAAATAATTCTATAGAGCTGTCCATGGAGCCTCACCACACTGCTCGGAGCTAGGCTGGTGCTAGTCTCCCTCCCATTTTACCGAAAGGGAAACTGAGGCACGAGAGACTCTGCAGCTACGTTTTCCAAAGTCGCCAGTGATTTGGGCAGCTACAACTTTTGGGTGCTCAACTTGAACTGATTCTCCTGAGCCCCTGTGACTCTCATTGCCTTGAGCTGGAGTTGTGGGACCCTAAGTGTCTCAAATTGGGCACCTTAATAATAATAATTAATAATAAAAAAAAGTCACCCAAAATCAGTGGCCAATTTTGGCCTACGTAGCTTGTCCAGGAAGCTTGGGGCAGAGTGGGAGCTAGAACCTGCAATCTCCTGGGGACATCATCTCGGTCACCAGACCAGGGTTTTGGAATGCCCAAAGGACCTGTCCCTAGAGAATCCATCTCCAATTTTACACGGAGCCCCCTGCATACTGGGATGGGACTTTAGGCGCTTAGGCGGGACTAGGCAAATGTTCACGCAATGCATATGTGAGGTCAGTAAAGCTCAGCTACTTCTCTTGCTGTGGCATCTCAGAGCCTTGATTTAAGGCGTTCCCTAGGGCGCATGAGAACCAGCTCTCCTGATGCCCAGGTCTGCACCCTCCCAACAAGACCACCCATGTGAATGGCTAATGCAGAGGTAAAGCAACACTAAGGGGAAAAAGTATCTTTTGATTCCAGTGATTCCTTCCCCCCCAACCCTTTCAAATGAAGTAGTAAGCTTACGAGAAACCCCCTTATTCTTGATTTGTCGTCTCAGTACAGGATGGTGGCAGTGGGTGAACTATTGACTTTCCCCTCAGTCATCTAATAGGGTGACCAGATAGAAAATGTGAAAAATCCGGACGGGGGTGGGGGGCAATAGGAGCCTATATAAGAAAAATTCCCAAATATCGGGGCTGTCCCTATAAAATCAGGACATCTGGTCACCCTAGTCATCTAATGACCTTGCTCTGAAGCCCCCAATTAATTCACTTGTCCAATTACCCTCTTGCTTTCTAGTAGGCCTTCTCTGGGTTGCCAGGCAACTGGGAAAGGATTGCTAGGTGTGCATATTTGTTATTAGCAACCAGTGTGTTTTGTTTTCTTCTGCCTGCTCCTTTCCTACTTTGGGTTGATCGTCTCAATTTTAAAATTAACTAAAGTCCAAAGAGTCTCTTCTGATTTTTTTTTTTTTTATTTTTTTTTTTCCCCCCTGGTGTTTGAGATGGGCACTAGGATGCAGGAAACGTTTGGATGCACACCCATACTGCCTGATAAATTAAGATACCTATAGGGATGACTCAGTAGGAAGGAAAAAGCATCATCAGAGTGTCTTGGACAAGGGCTAAAAATCTCTAAACAGGGTTCTAGTGGAGGATCTCAGAATGGGAAGGATTTAACTGAGAGCGAATGCAATTGATCTTTTGGGGTGGGCGGGGGGTGAAGTCCCTAAAATGCAATCACAAAACCATCTAGATAACAGGGTGAGTGGGTCTCATTCTGATCCCCTGTACTCTAGATGTAAATCAGGAGTAACTGTTGAAAGCAATGGAGTTACACTGGGGTGACACTAGGGTAGGAGAGGACAGAATCGGATCTTCGCAGTGTGTGAATAAATCTTGGGAAAGGATAACGATCACTAATTCCTTCAGAGCTCTCTGGTTTCTCCAGAATTGTGCTTTTCACAGACAGGCGAGGGACCGTTTGGAACGTTCCATTTCATGGTGCAAAGTGATCTGTGCCACCGCAGAATTTCGAGTTTCAATAAAGCCCGGGAGTCCCCTGAGACAAGGCCAAGCTTTGAATGGAACGGCTGTGTTTTCAATCCCAAATGGGTCGTGGTTTTGAGTGAACCTGCGCCAGTCTGAGGAAATTAAAATGAAATGCAGAAATCTCCATTTTTTTTGAGGCTTTGGGATTTCATTACACATATTTCACGGCCCTGTTGGCTGTGCTCCTACACCACAGTGATGGGCACAGGATAAGAACCTAGACCCTCTACCACTGCCGTTGCCCAAGTCTGAGTCATGCTTTTCTCTGGCTATTGGAAAGTAAAGGATGATGAAACAGCATGGTATTTCTTTTCTAAGTGAGTGAGTCCACAGCTTCTGGTTGTAGCGGCTTCTGTGCAAATGGCCCCGCACAATCAGGAACTATAAACTTTTTTTTATTGTCGGTGATGAAAATCCCACCTGTGTTTTATTTGCCTCCGGGGAAAAAGTGTAATGCTAGCTATGCTGCTGGAAATCTGGAGTAAACCCCCTGTTATCAACTGTGTTGCTCCTGATTTACGTGGTGTCCCTGAGAACTGTGGGTCTGCGGGACAGCAGGGTGCGCGGCCTCGCCAAAGAAATGGGAACTGGCTGGAAATTCTTGCTTTACATTTTGAGCTGTGCCTGTCTCCACTCCCAGATGGAGCAAGGGGGAGGGGAGAACAGTAGGGAATGAGACCTGTTCCATTGAAGAAAATCGCTTGAAGAAAATCGAATCTTTTACTTAACCTTTAGGTCTTGGCTTAGACAGCTCCGCTCTTGTAGTGAAAGCACAAAGGGAAAACAGCTTTATCTCCTCTTGGATGAGCCGCTGAGGGGAATCTGGAATTGTTCGGAAATGCAGTTTGTGTCAGCTCACTGTCCACTTCTCTTCCTCTGCCTGCCGGGTTCCAGTCAAGGGGAACGAGGCTGTCTGGAAGCTGCAGCTGGAGGTGAGGGGAGTAGGTGGCAAAGGATACAAGTGCAGAAGATTGCAAGGGTTCAGGTTTACTTAAAGAGCTGATGGGAATAAACCCCAGCTACCATCCCGCCTGCTAGATACTGGGTGGTCATTTCTTGGGCTGGTGCAGCTGCTGCCACCTGGGGACTCATGCGGTGGCTTGTGTCAGTCTGTTTGGAAGGAGGATTTCTGAGGGATGGTGGGATTAGTCATTTAGAATCCTAGAATATCAGGGTTGGAAGGGACCTCAGGAGGTCATCTAGTCCAACCCCCTGCTCAAAGCAGGACCAATCCCAACTAAATCATCCCAGCCAGGGCTTTGTCAAGCCAGGCCTTAAAAACCTCTAGGTTCCCTTAGGTTTATTATTCCTTCTTAGAGGTTCTGAGGCTCACTAGCTGGGTCTCTAAAGCCCTTTATACAATTAATCTGCTGCCCTCTCACCCCCATGACCAAGTATCCACTGCCCCCAGTGCTTGGCAGGAGAGTGTGTCCAGACTGGAAGGATGGTATAGTGATTACGGAGTTAGCTTGGACGTTAGGAGAAATGGGTTTAACTCCTGGCTCTGCCACATACACCTTCTGTGAAGTTGGGCTAGTCACTTAGCTTCTCTGTGCCTCAGTTCCTCATGGGAATAATTCTTCCATGCCTCACAGGTTGATGAAAGATATTGAGGCATTCACATATAAGAGTAACTGGGGTGCATGGAGAAATACACAGGAAAATGGGAAGATGGAGGGGGAAAAGTGCAACTTGCCATCCAACCTAGATGCAGAGGTAAGAGCTCTTGGAAAGACCATGTTAGACCTGGGCAAAGTTTTGTTCCCCCCACTCCCCTCCTGGATCTTTTTAAAGTGAAAAATGTGGATTTGCATGTTGTGAATTCGTATCTGTTCTGCCAAATTGTTTTGGCTGAAAAAAAAATTTAAAAACATTCTGACACATTCAAAATGAAATGCTTTGATTTCTTTTTTTCGGGTTAAGGCAGCTTTTTGTTTCCAAATGTCTAACTTCATTTAAAAGAAGAAGAAAAAAGTGGTCAAAACTGAAATGAGAAGTTTTGATTTTTGTCAAAACAACGTTTTGTTTGACCCAAAAAGATTTTATTTAACTTTTTGATTTGCTAAAAAGTTTCATTTTTGGTTCAATCTGAGATGCCTTTTTTCCATTTTTTTTCCGAAACGGATGGTGAACTGAAATATCCATTATTGGCACAGCTGTAGGACATTACCTACTCCTTAGCAATGGCTACTAGGGGCTTATGGGAAGTGGAGCCTGGCTCCTTTTTGGAGGCTGGTTTTCAGAAGGGGGCTATCTGTTGCATGATACCGGAGTTCTGGCACAGCCCCTGTGCTTTTGACCATTTGCAAAGGAGCAATAGATTCATAGATTCTAGGACTGGAAGGGACCTTGAGAGGTCATTGAGTCCAGTCCCCTGCCCGCATGACAGGACCAAATACTGTCTAGACCATCCCTGATAGACATTTATCTAACTTACTCTTAAATATCTCCAGAGATGGAGATTCCACAACCTCCCTAGGCAATTTATTCCAGTGTTTAACCACCCTGACATTTAGGAACTTTTTCCTAATGTCCAGCCTAGACCTCCCTTGCTGCAGTTTAATCCCATTGCTTCTTGTTCTATCCTTAGAGGCTAAGGTGAACAAGTTTTCTCCCTCCTCATTATGACACCCTTTTAGATACCTGAAAACTGCTATCATGTCCCTTCTCAGTCTTCTCTTTTCCAGACTAAACAAACCCAATTCCTTCAGCCTTCCTTCATAGGTCATGTTCTCAAGACCTTTAATCATTCTTGTTGCTCTTCTCTGGACCCTTTCCAATTTCTCCACATCTTTCTTGAAATGCGGTGCCCAGAATTGGACATAATACTCCAGCTGAGGCCTAACCAGAGCAGAGCGGAAGAATGACTTCTCGTGTCTTGCTCACAACACACCTGTTAATACATCCCAGAATCATGTTTGCGTTTTTTTTTTTTTTTTTTTTTTTTTTTTTGCGCAACAGCATCACACTGACTCATATTTAGCTTGTGGTCCACTATAACCCCTAGATCCCTTTCTGCCGTACTCCTTCCTAGACAGTCTCTTCCCATTCTGTATGTGTGAAACTGATTTTTTTTCTTCCTAAGTGGAGCACTTTGCATTTGTCTTTGTTCAACTTCATCCTGTTTAACTCAGACCATTTCTCCAATTTGTCCAGATCATTTTGAATTATGACCCTGTCCTCCAAAGCAGTTGCAATCCCTCCCAGTTTGGAGGGATAATTGCAGGGTTGCTTTGAAAAACTGAAATTGAAAGAGTAGGTGGCGTTTGCTCATTGGCTACCCAGCTGCACTCAAGTCATGGAGAGGATGCCAGACTCTCTGTGCTGGGAGAAATGGCTTTCATAGCCAACTGGAGAATACAGCAGTGTGTGTGGGGGGGGGGGGGGGAGGGGTTTCCCAGCAAAGTGCAAGGAGCAGCATTGCAGAATGGGCCGTTTGAATCCTTTTATAGAGGACTTTATCTGTCTCTGGCCAACAGAGTATCAGGATGAATGGGCAGCATGCCGCGCTCCTAGGATTGGAAAAGATGCATCAAGGAACATGATGCAGCAGCAGCTGAATGGTTGTGACCCTGTATGTTTGTACAGCACCTGACACAATAGGGACACAACCTTGGTTTTGGGGCCTCTAGGCACTACCACAATATAAACAATGATGATGAGAGTATTTCTTTCCCCTCTCCCCTTTGTGAGTTGGAGCCACTCATTTGCTGAAGGGGCTGGTGTTTTCACGGTGCTTTTATCTATCTCTGACCTGTCTAATAGACATCTCTAAGCGAGCATTACCACAGAGCCTGGGAGCTTGCTTTGCTTGACTATCAATAACGAACGAATCCTGCAATTCATACTCTAGTTCCTACTCAAAGGTACCCCTGTCAGCTTGGAGTTGGCTAGAGGGAGCACCTAAGAAAGGACACTTGAATTTGACCCATTAACTCTACATGGGTGGAGGCACTGAGATGAAAATGATTTGCCCAAGGTCACACAGCAAGTCGGTGGCGGGGTGGAATTCTCCTGATTGCCAGTCCTATGCTTTAACGTGTGATTATGTTGTAAGAGGTCCCATTCTGGGGCTGAGGGGAGGGCTTTATAAATACAGTGATCATCATATTAACTATTTATTTAAAAGCAAGATGGCCTTGCTATTCGGGTACGTGCAGTGCTCAGGGTCTGAAAGCTACCCTCCCCCACCCGCTCTGGCTTCAGGCACAGGCATCCTTGGCTTCCTATCTGGGAACTCTTGGGAAGGTGGTGTATTAAGGTTGAGAAGCTTAGTTACTGGCTGTACACTGACAGGTGCTGAGGGACTGGCTGGATCCCGTGTCCTCTGTACAGCTCCTGCTCGGCAATGAGGCCTTTCTGTAGCATTCAAACGGCGCCCTCTCTTGGCTGAAACAAACCCAGCCCAAGTCTTCACGGCAAATCCATCCCAAAGCTGAACCGGTGCCTTCTCTGCTGCACATGGAGAAGTTGGGTTGTAAGTTTTCCTCTCTAACTAGTCGGCCCGCCTCTGCAGTTCTGCTCATGGGCAGGGTAGGTCATGCTCTCAATTCCCTGGAAGTTGGACCTACAGGACCTCTGTTGTTGGCAAGGGGCAGGGTGGAATTGTCAGAGGCATCAGTTCTATGGCAAAGAATCGCAACTGAGTTTTCAGCAAAATATTGGAATATTTTAACTTTGAAATGCTGCCCCAGGGGCTTGTGAGCATCGTAGTTTAGTTACCTTATGCTCCCATTCTTCTCTATAGCCCGGGCTTCCTAGTCGGGTTACATCTCCCACAATGCACCACAGTCTCCCCTTTCCATTACGGGAAGCGGTGCCTCATGACTGTCCCCAGGCTGTAGTGCATCCTGGGAGAAGTCCAGCTGATGAGTCTGGCCCATAGAGGAGAGTGGGAGTACGAGGCAGCTGAACTACAACTCCCATGGGACACTGCAGTGACGTTTCTGAACAGGGTACTTGTATTGTCCAAAACTCAGAAATGTTTCAAATATTCAGATTTTTGATTGAGAAGTGTCTGCACTCTGCATAAAACTTCAACTGATCACAAAAAAACTGCGTTTAGTGGAGAAGCCAGAAAACCTGTGAACAGCCCTCTGTGCCAGTTTCATTCCACTAGCAAAGTGATGCCCTCTTCTAACTTGAAAGCAGATGAAAGAGATGGAGTAACAGTAGCCCTGACTGTCGCCAATGTGCACCTGCTACTGGGACTTGATGTGTCCTACCTTGTCCTAATTCCATGTCCAAGATAGCAGCTTGCCTGGAAAGACAGCTCTATGCCATGAAGACCAGTGACCATGGCACTGAGTTCGAGAATTTCCACCCAGCCAACAGTACGGAAGTGCTGATTAAGCCTTGGGGAATGGCGTCTTTGTCCATCTCCGAAACATGCCCCGGCTGGGAATCCCATCCAGCAGTCTTCATCTGTAAACTCATCTGGGTGGTTAATCTTATCCTTGTTGCCAAGAGACCCCACCGTTTTAATCACCAAATGGAAACATGCAATTACAATGAAACAACACACTAATGCAAAACTGTGCGAATGCATGCAGATGGATTGGGGCACACTTTTTGAGAGAGGGGCACTGTATCTAGATCAACTTCACCCTTTTTACTATCACAATATAGCATACTTGTACTGCTTTGTACTGTGAAGTTTTTCTTCCTATACATAGGAAGAAAATCTCTTTTAATACAAAGCAGCACAACATAGTTTTTAACGTGATAACAATAACTGTGGGAGTGCACCTGTATTGCCATGGGGAGGGTGTGTATATGTGTGTCTGAGAATGGGCAGCAATAAATAGCCTTATTTAAAATATCTAAATTTAAATCCAATTAACAAATCTGGACTAAAATCAAAGGCTCCTGTTTGGACCATCTTCTCTGGTCACTTCTAATTGCCCCTCCTCTGAAGCTGGGTGATGGTTTTGTGATGCTTATCTGGTACTTGTTCGGTGTTTTTTTTTTTTTTTTTTTACACTGTCAGATCCGGACACCCTTTTTCCATTTGCTGGGAAATGGATTGTTCTTATCCGTGCAAGAGGCTCAGATGTAACTGGAGCCAGCGGAAAGCTTGTCCTAAATCCCTGTTTATTAAAAATATAAATAAGGGTGACAGGTCGGTCTCTCTCTCCCCCCGCACCCCGCCTGCATTCTCATAGTAGACTTAGGAGCTGTGCATTTACCAGCTGATTGATAGAGGCATCGCTGAGTTCATTTGCAGTTTCTAAAGAACAGCTCATTTGTGTGTGCTTGCGTGTACATTTAATATATATATTTAAAAATACACATGGGGCACGAATGGATTAATGAACAAATGGTACTCATTAGTCAGTGTTTAGGAACCTAGGCTCCAAATGTGTAAACACAGAGGTTGGAGAAGGGTTCAACGTGAACAGTAAATCTGAAAATATGACCAAGGATCAGGGAGTGACACCCCGCATCTGATCTAATGTGCTAGGGAAATGAAGTATCCCGTTTCAGTGATGTCAACCTGCTATGAGTTATGTCGAAGGTAATTTAATAGCCTTGCAAAGGGATCTCTAAATACATGCGCACTTCGGTGCAGGAAAACGTGAGCTCATGCAGAAAAGTCACTTGTATAAAGGCAGGGCTCCTTTGACTAAAGCCAACGTTCAATCTCTGAGCTGGGCGAATCCTGCAAAATGACTTCTATGAGTATTTACTGAAATGAGTTTGCCTGGGCTGTGCTTATGCCCCCTTTGTGTTCCATTTTTAAGATTGTCACTGGCTTAATCATTCATAGAGAACACATTTCAATCAGGAGTGCAAATATTTCTTTGGGAAATCAATTTTTAAATCCATGCCCACAAGTATTTTCACCCAGGTTGCTTCATTAGAGTTGGTGGGGAAAGAAGAAAAATAAGTCCTTTTTTATGGAAATATTTTCTTTTTAATCCTTTCCAAAATAGACACTTGAAAATGAATTTTTGGGTCTACTTATTTACATGGTGTTTTTAATACAAATCAAAATATGTTGAAATTATACATTTTGATAAAAACGTCATGGAAACTTTGGGGGAGGGGGAAATGATGTGGGAAAATGGGCATCTTTGGACAAAAAAATTATGTCAAATTTTGACCAACTGTAATGCTTCTCCAGTTAAGGAATAGAAAGAATGTCATGTGACTTATATGTACAGCTGGTTGGGGGGGGAAAAAAATTTCGAACTTTTTTGGTATAAAATCACGTTTTCAACAAAATGGAAACCCTGGTGGAAAAATTCAGATTTTGTCAAATGACTTAAGTTTCAAACCAATTTTTTTGAAAAACAAAAACTAATTGCTTTGATTTCGGGTTGCTGAAAACCAAAGAAAATGTTGTGTGTGTCATTTCAGTGAACCTTCCCCCAAAAAATTCAACCAAAAATGTTGATGCAAATGGAAAAAGGAAATATTAGTGGAAATTTTTCATGGAGGGGAAATAATCATTTCCGAACCAACTCCACTTGTAAATAAATACGGCCATTCACAGCTAAGGAAGAATTTTAATTTCAAGTACCAGGTGTTGAATGTTTGCCGTGAATCATTTGCAATGCAGTTAATTTTTAAACTGTCATTTTCAAATCCTAAATGTTATAGAGGGAGCTGAGACCTGCTCAGAAACATTTCCCAGACAGAGGCCACACTTATTCGATACATTATTTGTTGCAAATTTACTCCGTTCTAGTTAGCAGCGTCTCCTACATTGGTGGTGGATATTGCCATTCAATAGATATTTTAAAAATATTAATGTTGCTGGGCCTGTCATCTCACATGGGCTTTAGGCCAGTAACTGTGGTTTAAAGTCTTTTGACTTCAGTGGAATCCCTCCTGACTTATACCAGTGAGAGAGAGGAAAATGCTTTTTAAGCAAAGCAAGTAGTTTTAAGTGTAACTAAACCTCCTGTTTCAAGGTATGAGGTGGTCGCCTCTGAGGATCAGGAAAGAATTTTCACACTTTCAGTCACCCCAACATCTGATGCCTGTGTAATACTACAGAATTGGCTAGACACAACATGGAAGGATTTTGCCCTAGGCAATGGGGCATGTCTACACTGCACACTAAGCCCTGGTTTGTGGAGTTGGTGTTTCTCAACACATCCTTGAGTGTCCACACTGCATTGTAAATCTGGGTTTTTAATTTCAGGATCTGAGTTGCAGCAGGATTCAGGTTCTGACCCACCCCCAAATCGGGATCCTCGGACCCATGCCCTTAGTGCTTGCTGACCTGAGTCTGACTGACTGTGTGAATGGAAGGGGTGGTTGGGCTCAAACCTGACTCAGAGCCCAGGCTTAATATGCAGTGTAGACATACGGTGACTGCTGTAGGAGGGAAAGGAAGGTGAATGGTTTTACAGTTAAGGCTCTAGACTGGGACCTGGGTGTTTTTGGGTTTGATACTCAGCTCTGCCATGGACTCCCTGTGGTGGCCTTGTGCAAGTCACTTGATCTTTCTGTGCCTCAATTTCACATCTGTAAAGTGGAAATAATCTTTTTTTTTCTCCCCACATTTGTGTCCGGGGCCCCCAAACAGATGGCGCACAAGAGAACAGTGAGATGGTTATGAACAGTCTCATGCCCTTGTCTGGTCTGTTTACACTGTGAGCTCTTTGGGTCAGCAACCATCTCTTGCTATGTGTGGCTCCAGTGCCTAGGACAATGGAGCCTCTCGGCACTCCCAGAAGCATTCATACCAGCCTAGAGAGAGCTGCAGTCTGACTCCGCTTGATAACTGCTGTGTCCTTAGCACAGCTTTCAAGTCTTCTGTTGGCGCACTTCCTTTTGAGAGCCATTAAAATGCCTTTGATCATCAGTTTCCTGAGAGAATGTGTCTGAAAATCTGACCTTTAACCAAAACTGCATGATAAAAATATTACTGAAGGCAGGGGGGAAACAATGGTAAATGCAGGGAACGGCGACCCCAGTGGTGCATATCTCAGAGTCTCTAATCTGAAAGATAAAAGCAAACTGTTCAGGGCCATGTGGGGTTCCATGTGACCAGCTCAATCTAACGTAGCATGCTGGGCTTGCAATGAGAAACTTTCCCAAGGCAAAGCATATGGGCTCAGACTGATCCGGCTGATACCGATGACACAGCCAGACTGGAGCAGAGCTAATGTCCATCTTGTCTAGGCTCTAGGAATGGCCAGCACCAGAGTCTTCAGAGGAAGGAGTAACAACCCCACCATGGGATAATGTGCCCCCCTACCCCCCAATCAGGTCTCCTCCTGATCTCTCATAGAGATTGTCTTAAGACCTGAAGCATGAGGTTTAATAGTCCTGGCAAAACACACATCAGAACTACAATTTTGTCAGACACTTTTATTAAAAAAGCTCCTGGCAGAGGTGCGGGGGAGGGGGGGGGGGGAGAAGTGACTGAAAGGGGAGAAGGGGGGGGCTCAAAGGAGGATGGGTTGGAGAGCAACCCACCTGCCCGGTAACAGCAGCTGTTCTGCAGGGCTGGGCCTGGCTTCTACTCCAGGCGTTGTGACCTGGCCCACGTGGTTGCAGTGCCACTCGGGTTTGGCACATCCACCGCTCCACAGATAGAGAGTTGGCCCTCCATCTCCAGTGGGGTGGATGTGCCAGACCTGAGTGGCACTGCAACCACGTGGGCCAGGTCACAACGCCTGGAATAGAAGCCAGGCCCAGCCCTGCAGGGCAAGAGCTGCTGCAGTCATAGAATGTCAGGGTTGGAAGGGACCTCAGGAGGTCATCTAGTCCAACCCCCTGCTCAAAGCAGGACTAATCCCAAGACAGATTTTTGCCCCAGATCCCTAAATGGCCCCTTCAAGGATTGAGCTCACAACCCTGGGTTTAGCAGGCCAATGCTCAAACCACTGAGCTATCCCTCCCGCAGAGTCTGTGGACATCATTCAAATTCACAATTACCCCGACCTCTTTACCAAAATCGTAGCCTTATTTATTAATTATAGCTCTGCATCTACTTTCAGACTAGTGTAGGATATTCTTTATTAATGGCCAACTTACTGTTTTTCCCCCAAAGGACTGTCCTGTTCTTCTGCATCCTGTGGACCATGTGGAACCCCATTGATGAATTTGGCCCAGTGTCCGTGTTTTTCTTGGGTTCTATCATCTTACATTGTTTTTTGAAGGGACCATTGTGCTCCTCTCATCTGCGCTCCTACATAGCACAGGCCAGAGAATCTCCTCCAGTGGATTCTGTAGTGGCGGGAATTAACCTTCTGTGTGGAAAAAGAGAACACTATCCGTCTTGGTAACTCATGGTTGAACTAGGGCATATCTTGGAAGTGTTATTGTAGGATGCAAAACTTTATTTGGAATATATCCCCCAGTTAATACCTTGCAATTGCAGAGGTCTTTGGTACTGGTGGCATGTTGATCTCCCACTGGTCTCTACCCAAAGCATTCAACTGTTTAGTTTCCTGAGGACTGAAAAGTTTCAGTCCAACTCAAGTCATTTGGGTCCAAGTAGGGGTGGGGTGAAATTAATGGCATGTGTTCTAGAAAAGGTCAGACTAATGGTCCCTTCTGGCTTTAAAAATCTGACATAATGGATACAAAGGCGTAGGACACACAGACATTGGTTCCAACAGATTATGGCATTTCAAAATGGTGGCACCAGTATAAATAACGATTGGACAGTTGATTTGGGTGCACAGGTGAACTGAAAGGATTGTGGCTGTGAGAAGAATCCCATAGAAGTCAATGAGAGTTTGGCCACTAACTATACTTGGAGCAGGATTTAACATCCTCTCACTGTAAAATCTAATCCCTTCACAAGATCTAGAGCAGGGGTCTCAAACTCAATTTACCTTAGGGCCAGCGCCAGTCCTCAAATCCTCCTAGCAGGCCAATGTCACTCATGCCCCCCAAAACTCCCCCCCACTTGCTTGCCTAAAGCTCTGGGAGGGAGTTTGGGGGCAGGAGGGGCTGTGTGGGGAGGGGGTGGGGTGCAGGCTATGGGAGGGGATCGGGGGGTGAGGTGCTTACCTGGGGCTCCAAGGCGTGGCAGGCCTCCACGCCCTGCTGCCCCCAACCACCGCCCCTGCAGCTTCCCATTGCCCGCAGGGGCACTTGGGGCGGGAGCAGCGTGCAGAGGCACAGCCTCGCCCCAGAGCCACAGGGAGGGGCCGGCCGATGCATGGAGCAAGCAGGCAGATGCCGCTCAGCTCCGCTGCGCTGCCAGGGCTCCGGGCCATTGTAAATCACCTGGCGGGGAGGGGCGTGCCCAGGGGCAGCAGGTGGGGCCAAGGGAGAGACCCGGCCCCAAAACTGCTGGAGCCCCACGGGCCACATTGGGGGAGGTTCGCAAGTCACAGGTGGCCCGCAGGCCAGGAGTTTGAGACCCCTGGGCTAGAGCGTTTTCCAGCTCATGGAAGCTTTCTTTTGAGGTAGCGATATTCTGCTTCTATTGCTATAACTCTTTAAATTCAAGTTCAGGATGCTGAGGCATTTTCGCCAGATTTATACTCCTGACATCAGCCGTGTTTGACAGTAGGGGCACTTGAGTGACTTTATTGCATGACTATCCTGTAAAGATTCAGGTGTGACTTTAAGTATTGTGTGACTATTATGGAGCACCCTGACATTCAAATCCAGACTGCTGTGCTACTGGGACAGGTGCTGGATATGCTCATAGTGAGGGGCAACGTTGTGGCTTTGCAAGTTATGGAAAGTAAATGCAAATTCCAGCTCTTTAGCCATTTGGAGGTTTTTAATATATTTTTTTTGCGCGGGGGGGGGGGGGAGGAGAGCAGAGGGGAGTGTTGTCAACACAGACTTCCAGCAGACTTTTTTGCTGCTCTTGTCAACACAAATTTCCAACAGACTCCTACGCACGTGCATGGTTGAAATCTCTAGGGCCTGTTTTGCAGGGAATCCAGTCTGTGGGAAGAACAGCACAGAGCAGGCAGGCAGTCGTTTGGACCTCACTCACCCTCTTAAATACAACAAAAATGTACTCAGAGTAAAACCTTGAATCTATTAATGTCAAACCCAGGTTGCAGAACCCTGACCACTGATTGTGCCCATACTTGAGGGCTCTTTTCTCTGGCTCTACAGTAGGGATGAGCTGGAATTGGACATGCTGATTCTGTACACTCCAATCCTGGAACGGGGAGAGGAAGATGCTAGAGGAAGAGAAGGATGATTTTGTACTGAAGTAGTCGGATTGGTGCCACAAACTGCATGTATGAATTGGGGCAAGTCACTTAGGCAGAGAGATTATGTTTTCCATTTGTAAAATGGAACTAATAATGCTGCTGGTCTCCTCCCTTTGGCTGTTTTGTCTGATTGGCTCATAAACTCTTCGGGACAGGGAACATCTCTTACTATGTGTATGTACAATGCCTAGCACCATGGGGCCCTGATCTCAATTGCAGTGCGACCTTAATACAAGTAGATGGAAATGAAGATCCTGGTTCAGAACCAGCTTTGTGCCCTGAGATGCAGAGAGAGTAAACAAGAAGAGCAATGGCATTTGAGCACTGGTGACTGGATGGGCATTCAAAGGAAGCTGTAGATTACTTAGGGGGGGGGTCATGTTTTTCATTCCCATGGGGGAAGAAGCTCAGTGAAAGCAATTACACTTATGTTCTCATCAACCGTTTTCTTCCAAAGGTTTTTATCAAATAAACTGTCCCCCTCCCCCCCCGCCAGTTTTCAGCAACTTTTTTTCTTTTAACATAAACCCAAAACATTGAAATTGGACATTTCCCATGGAAACTTGTTTTTGACAAAATGGCGCTTTTCATCAGGGAAAACAATTTTTTTTTTAATGGAAAAACATTGGCCAACTCTGCCAGTTCCCCAGTGGTTGCTGCACTCTTTATTAATAATCTTGTGGTAGCACATAGGAGCCCTAGTCATGGACCCAGGATTCTGTTGCGCTAGGCTCTGTACAAACACACAAATGGGTCCTTGCCCCAAAGAGCTGACAGTTGAATTCTATACCACGTGAGCAATAAGACACCCTGCAAATATCCCCTGGAGCAGAGAGCCCTCTGGAGCCATTCCCACCGCAGTCAGAGGTCACAGTGTGCCAAGGTGGATGCATGGGGAGGGCTGCCGTGAAGATGTTAGACAGCATAGTTTATTCCTGCCGTAGTGGGCCATGTTCACAAGCAATTGAACCCTTCGTCTCTGAGCCTCTGGGTGTTGGAGAACATGTTGATTAGTAGCAGGCAAAAATAGCTGTGTAGGAGGTTGAAGTTGAGATGCTGTCTTACGCAGGCAGAGAGAAAATAGGAACTTTGATTTATCCACATGCTCACAGGCAATGCTGGGGAACTCCTTGGGGACTTGGGAGCTCAGCAGGAGGCCTGGGGTGTTTTTTGCTTATTTCTTGGAAGGGGCTTTGGGATAATCCATGAAACCTATTTTCAGAGCTAAGTCACTGGCTCTGGTGCACCGCCCTATGGTTCTCTCCTCTAGTCTCACCATGGTGCCAGGAGCTCGCCTACCTTCTGCTGGCCCTAGAATTCTTGCTAACTGGGATTTCTACCTCCCAGAGATGCACTGATTTATTTTTTTTTTCTAGTGGATTCCCCACTTTGTTCAGATTGTGTATAGCACACGCAGCGCTACCTGCTGCCCCCACTCTGTCCTTATATGGATCCCTGGCCCTGCAGGATAAGTCAGCAAAGATGAACCATCCCTTTCTGAAGGGGGAAGGACAGAGCCATGAGCAGAGGGTTCCCTTCTCCATGGGGATCTGAGTGGCAAAATGGGGGCCCAAAGAGCCTGGGTGTTTCTAACCAAATGCTTACAGCCCTCATTCAGAAAGGTGTTTAGGTACATGCCTGGTGTTAAGCATGGGAGAAATCCTATTGACTTCCCTGGGGCTATTGACGTGCTTAAGTACCTGGATGAACTGGTGCCTAAACCACTAAATGACCCCTTCCAGCATTGCTCTTATTTCTGCGCTTCCAGCAGAGCGGTTCATTCTAGCACCAGGACACTGGCCCCCTGGCACGCTGCAAAGCCATAGCCTCACCCCTTGTCCGAGGCCAGGCTCCCAGAGCTCCTGGCTCCGGTCTTCTCCAGTCCCCACTGCTTGTTTATACCCAGGAGCTTCATTTCATTTTTTATACCTGTTACTCATCACTTTGGAAACCACCAAACCTTGTCTTTAGCAGATACGGTCATTCTTGCCTTTTGATCCGTGTCATGGTGCAGTCAGTCACTAGGCTTCCAGGAGCCTGAACCCCCAGTTGCTTTTACTGGAATGCATTGATTCTGCCCTAGAAATCAACTGAGCTTGGAAGTGTTGTGGGCCAGATTCTGAAGGCAGTGACACCGGCGTAAATCCAGAGTCACTCCACTGGAGGTTCCAATGTCACACAGCTCAGAATCTGGCCACGGAACATGGAACCTCTTTCCCCACCCCCAAAACTCACCAGGGGCAGGAGGGGAGTGATTTGATAGTACAGCTCAGAGAAAGGCAGGACCGTCAGCTGTGGTCCAGGGTCAGTGATTGCCAATTCCATCTGAATTCGGACTTCTCCATTGTACATCTTGGGAGGAGATGACAAATGAAGACAGATCTGCCTTCGCCCCTGTGTTTGCCTAACTAAGGCATTTGGGTACAGAACCAGGAGAGAGAAGTGGGATTTTATCAAAGCAACGTTATGCAGTCCATGTATATTTCAACACCCTCTTTTATTTATTTTATTTTTTCTTTCTTCCCTTTTGTTGGTGAAATTAACTACCTCTCGGCAATTTGGTGGCTCAGCAGGGTTAGTGCTTTCTAGCCTCCACCTCTGCGGAGACTAACTCAGCTGAAATTCCAGTGCAACGGTTGTAAGTAAAACTGAGTTTGGTGGTGGTTCATCCTACTGCCGTTATAGAGAGAAGTTTGTCCAGAGGGACAAAGCCATTAAACAATCTGATCGAGATTTCCTTGTCAGGAAGACCAAGGGCCAGTAATCAAATTTAATGGCGAATCCAAAGTACCAGGGGATGAAGAGAAGCATGTTGTGGCCATGACTGTATTCATGGGTCATTGCCGGGGATAGAGCCTGGGACCTCCCGTGCTAAAATGTGATTCTCTCTGGCACATGAGCTGAAGGGATAATTCATCTTGCTGCTAGTAGTAGTAGTCCGTTATCTTCTGTGGACCTGCCACTAGCGAGGGGACCTGCAGCACACGCTGAACAGTGTTCAGGCGGAGTGAAGGGTGTTGGTTTGGGACAGGAGACTGCCAGGTTGTGAGGAAGGGTCTGTTGGGGGTTGGAAGGGCAGAATGTTGGTGGATCTGGGGCTCCGTTTGCCTTAAATGGACAGGGAATAGTGTACGTTAGGTTTAAGAGCTCTGTCTTGTGGATGCTGAGCACCTCCAATTCCCACTGACTGCAATGGGCTTTGAGGGCACTCGGCGCTTTGGAGGAGTGTTCAGTACCTTGTGGGGGGAGTCCCACATGTCCTGGAAGAACATGACGGTGAGTGGAAGAAGGATGTCTTGGTGGTTGGGGCACTAGCCTAGGACTTGGGTCCAAGTCCTTGCTTTCCTTTGTGAGCTTGGGCAAGTCACATAGCCTCTCTGTGCCTCAGTTCCCCATCTGTGCAATGGGGCTAATAGCTCTGCCCTGCCACACAGGGCTGTTGTGAGGACAAATCCCTTAAAGACGGTGAAGTGCTCAGAGAATGCAGTGATGAGAGGCCACAGAGGCACCTTAACTCAGGACTTGTCTGCAGCAGGGGCCTGATTCTGAAAGGTGCTGAACCCCTGGCAAGTCAATCAGTTGAGCAGCATTCAGGATCGGGGCATAAGCCTGTGTCCAAATAGAGTTTATCAATCCCTTGCTGCTATTCGCACTGAAATAACGTGCCCCCTCCCACCATTATCTGACTATTAGAGCAGAGGATGAACAGCTGCAGTGCACAGACCGCGGGTCTGAAAACATTCAGTGACTTCCTGGGGAAATGCCCACTGAGCATTAAACAAAATCCTGGAAATGTCTGTCTGTAGCATATCTGATGGCCTGTCACCTTGTGGTCTAGACTGCACAGAAGCAGCACTTGCATATATATGTGTGTGTGTGTGTGTGTGTGTGTGTATATATAATATATATATATATATATATATATAATATTGTGGCATGACTTTAACTCTTCAGCTGTTGTCCTGCAGTAAAAGTTCAGAGCTGACTTCAGTTGGGTTGCATTGGCGTAAGTCAGGGCAGAAGTTGGCTCTCTAAAGCAGCACCCCGGAAGGTATGTCTCCATAGCAATTAAACACCTGTGGCTGGCCCAGGTCAGCTGACTCCGGTTTGGGCTGCAGGGCTGTAAAATTGTTGGTGGGGCTCCAGCCCGAGCCTGAACATCTACACAGCAATTTTTAGCCCCAAAAGCCTGAGTCAGCTGACCTGGGCCATCCCCGGGTCTGTTACTCCAGTGTAGACATACCCTTATAGGTCAGAGATCAAAGACATTAACTGATGTCACTTGTCTGCTGCTGCTCTATTTGTTTAAATAGCTTTTAACACCCTGGACTATGCATGAAGCTGGAACAGGAAGCGTGCAGGGGAAGGCGCTTTAAGAGTTTATCCTCTAGGTCCCCCGGTATCCAGCAGTAGTGTAGACTAACTGTATCACCTTCAAGAATTTAAGTCTGTGTTCCCACCACGTGTGCTTCTCTGCTCTTCCTTCTCCAGCCTGCATCACAACCGGACTGGAACAGGTCAATGGATGAAGGTTACTTGGTGATAGAATCCCATATCACACTTGATGCGTTTCCCCCGTTGGGATTAACAGTCCAAGGTGTGCTGAAATTCCATGATTTCCTGCTAGGTTTCAGCATGCGCCCTTCTAGTTACTCAAGTCTTGAAACCATGCATTGTGCTGTTATGTTCATTTCCCCCACATTATGAAATCCTTTTGAGGTAGTTTGCTGGAACCAGTAGGCTGAAAGTCTCATCTGACATCAAGCTTGGAAGAGCCATACATTTACTCTGAGAAAAATGCACTTTCAAGCTTTCTCCAGGTTTGATCACCAGGGGAAGGAATAATTACAGGTATCTCTGTACCCTTTTTTGTTGTTGTTTCTGCAGCAGATAAGGAAAACTGTCTTCTTTAAGCAAATAGCAAAATTCCACTTTCTAGTGAGCATCAAGTTGGTTCTGTTTCTGAAGGCTGGGTGTTCTCTGAACCAGTGATGGGTGAACCTCCGCACATTCACAGGATCCAGTAGGATTTGGCAGAGCTAGATCCAAAAGTTTGGATGCTGCTTTAAGCAGTTGTGGTCCCAGAAATCCAGCTGGATGTTAAAAGGTAAACGGCATCCTAACACGCTCGGAGAACTCTTGCCCTGATGGGAAAACATAAGGCCAGATTCTCAGTTGGGGTAAATCTGCATCGCTTCATTGAAGTCGGTGGAGATAGGCTAACATAAATCAGCTTTAAAAAATGGGGGGAGGGATAGCTCAGTGGTTTGAGCATTGGCCTGCTAAACCCAGGGTTGTGAGTTCAATCCTTGACAGGGCTGCTTAGGGATCTGGGGCAAAAACCATACTTGGTCCTGCTAGTGAAGGCAGGGGGCTGGACTCAACTCAGTGACATTTCAGGGTCCCTTCCAGTTCTATGAGGATAGGTATATCTCCATACATTATTATTTATTATAGCGGAGGACTGGCGCCTGTGCACAGAGTTGGAGAATCTCATGGTATATCTGATCCCAGCTGCAAATAGAGACTTGCAAAGTGTAACTGACTTGTTCTCGTTCTCAAAAAACCAAACCTCTTTTGGTTATGATTAGTTCCTAGTGTTATATGAATTGCTTCTCTCAGCCCTACTCTGAGTGCAGGATCCTTGGGTTCTGGGCTTGGCCAGCAGATGGGTCTGTTTGGAGTAGTGAGTCAAAGGCACGCTGCAGCAAAGTGCTGATTGCTGTGGGATAGCTGCCTGCTGGGTGGGTGGGGCTGCTGCCATTGGGAGAAGGATGGTGGAGCAGAAGGCCAGGAACTAATGGGCCTGAGAGCTGGACTGTGAGGAAGACGCTAGAATTGGAGAGCGCACCTGAAACATTGATGGGTTTAGGCCCCCTTCATCTTAATTTCTTTACTTGAGACCCAAAGAAGAGCTCGGTGTCGCTCAAAAGCTTCTCTCTTTCACCAGCAGAAGTTGGTTCAATACAAGATATTACCTCACTCAACGTGCCTCATTACTTGAGAAGCATCTTTCTCTGGCCGGCCTAAGGGATCGAAAACGGGAACCAAAGTCTTTCATCTTGGAGTCGCTAGTTCAAATCTAGCCTAAATCTCTAGTGACTGAAAATAGTCCCTAACATGGGATCCATTGGCTGCCTCATATCTAGTGTTCCACATTGTCAGCTTTTACCAATTTCACCAATAAACTACCAGGTGTTTTTTTTTTTTTTTTAATCAAAGGGGTTTGGTTTTTACTAATTTACACCCATTTATCAATTGACTCAATATATTTTCGGGTACTTATTTTTGTTCAACACTAACGCGTACGTGATTGTGTCCTGAAGCTCTGAGATTGAAGCAGTTGTATAGTGTAAAACACAGAACTCACAAATACGGTGGAGGTCGGAAAACCGAACAACATTAATATCGCCCTATGATTGGCTCACAAGGAGATGCTGCCCACCTATTTCGCGTCTATCTAGTGTGGTGCTGAATTGAAACAATGCGTCCTCGACAGATGAAGGTCGACAAGGCAAACATGGGGCGAAAACACAAATTTATGCCTGAATACCAACAAGAAAATCAGTGCTTAGAAATTTTGAAGTAAAGACAGGAGTGAAGAGGATGCATTGTGCTGCAAGTACTGCAGCATTGAGGTCAGCGCTCACGCTGACAGAATAAAGGAGCAGGTCGAAAGCAAATGACACAAGGAGCTTAAAGAAGGAAGTGAGGATAAACAGTCAATATCGGGAGCTTTCACCAGGGCTTTAACCACAGAGATGACACAGCACAATTGTGTCAATGAATTTGTGCATGCTCTTTGTTTCGCCGGACAATTGCTGTTAATTGCAGAGGGGCCTACTCGTGACTTTGTGCGACAATCGCGTCCAGCAGCAAAACCCCTTCCTAATTCAGACAGCCTCACTCGTAAGTATCTGAAAGAAAATGACAATGCTTTAGTATCTATACTGATGGAACAAATTGATGGAAATGTGGTGTCTAGTGTTTTTTGATGAGTTTCCTGATGCTTTGGACCATCTGATTCTTGGCCTTTTTATTTTTTGATTTCAAAGCTAATAAACCCGCTTTGTTTTGTGCTGATGTGACATTCATCCCCTCTGCTGACAGCCCTTTTGTCGACGCAGCAATAACCGACATGTTTGAAATGTACGAACTCGCTTGGAAAGATGTGGCCACAACTAACACAGATTCTGCTTCCTACGTGGCTAAGTTTGCACATGAGAATCAGAAACTGGAGCTGCTACGTATTGCCTGTCCTGCTCATCTTAAAGACGTGAAATCTTGCTTCATTGGATTCAGAGCCGTTTTCAAGCATGCAAACAAGTTGAAGTCTTTGTTTTGCACAGTGCCAGACAAGTGCGGAGCTGACTGCTGATTACCTAGCCCTGTTGTGCCACATCGGTGGATGAGCTTGTACTTCGCTTCCTGTCACGTAAATAACATGTGGAGTGTGCTAATGTGCCTCCTAGATCATCCTGAGTTCACTGGTTCTAAAGCAGAAAGTCTGAAGAGACTGGCAAATAACCCAAATGACCGCCTGATTCTACGCACCATGGTAATGTTCATTGTTGAAAACTTGGAGTCACTGTATGACACACAAAACACTGGAGTCTTCTCCAGCTGCTGCCAACACATTTGTCAATAGAGATGTTTACTGGGTCCTGACAACCAAAATCCCAGCTGAATTGAACACGCAAGCCGCAGTAGAAACATACGGCAAGAAAACCCAGCTGTTTCCGGAAATCTTTCCGACCCCAGAACACGAGAGAACCCCCCCCCCCCCAATTCAAAATCCTTAACACCATGCGAGAAATAGGAGACTACTGTGGCCCATAATCTGAACCCCAAAGTGTTTGGTGCCGAAGATTCTTTTTGGCATCTCATCCAGGTGTTGCCCCCTTTCCTCAAGGTGAATTTTGCAGCAGACTCCGACCGTTATGCTGGAGCGTTTCAACCATTTACCACTAAAAATGAAATTCCAAATCTGAAAGGGGAATTTACTATTTACATGAACACGCCTAACCCTGACAATGTGAAACTGAATGTGCTGTCTTTTTGGAACAGTCCTCAAGACACTCTTCCGAACTTGAGCACAGCGGCGCGGTGAGCGTTTGAGTGTATCCCCTGGATCTATTGATGCAGAACGCTTATTTTCAAAGTTGGACTAGCTCCAAGATAGCAAGAGCCTCAATCTGAGTGAGGATACTTTGAAGAAAATTATGCGAGTGTCCGCAAAGCAGGATTTCGGGAAAAATCTCTCTGAGAGAGACGAAAAATATCGTTTGTACATAAGTTATAATTATACTGTAATACAATGTGTATATTATGAAACTGAGTTTTCCCCAATTTTTTTAACCTGATTTTTTTTTTCATTCTGGTTTTAATGTGTGGAAAATAAACACTGATTTTAAAAAAAAAACACAAATAAAAATTGAAAATGTGGACTTCTACCATATCAAATGGTCTCGTTCCACTTTCTAGTGCGCACCACCAAAACATACCTCTCGATGGTGGGCAGAGAATTGAAGGACTGACTGGACTGTGAGGGGCTGAACTACCTACCCCATCAGACCTGCTCTGGAAGAACCACCGCTAGTGAGACACATGGGGTGACGCTCTGCAGGGAGGATGGGGGGGGGGGGGAGGAGGAAGACGCAGCTTGTCTTGCCGCTCTGTGCATAGAGGCCTTCATTCTCCGGGGCTGTAGATCCCAGTATTAAAGCAGCATGGCTAGTTTGATCAAATGCTTTTTTTCCTGAAGGAAAAAACCCAATGCCTTCCCCTTCTCCAAGCTGTTTGTGAAATTGACCCACCTCTTCCCACTCCGAGTTCTCCTGCTGGCAGCATCTGCTTTGTTTCCCAGCTCCAGCGGAGCTGCAGGTAGAATGTAGTCCAACAAGCATCTTAATTTCCCCTGTGATGAACAAATTAATTTTGTTGCAACTCTTTAGTGTTTTTATGGAGAGATGAAATGTGGCTGAACCTGTTTGACAGGCAGGATCAAGTCCAAGCCATAAATGTGGCACAGAACTGGGTCTGGGATGGCTCTGTCTCCTGGGTAACTTGCCAGGCTAAAGCACTGTGTGAATGGTGTGGCCTAGGAAATGGCTTTCTTGGGATCTGAGCATCCCATCCACGTTATGAACCGTGTACAAAGTGAAGGTGTGCAAAAGAATAGGCTATAATGTGGTTAGCATGGCAAAGTGGGACAAACCTAGGACTTGTCCTTCCGGGATAGGGGAGGTGGATTCTGGGTGCTATAGGCTAGTGCGCTGGCTTTCTAGGAAAGAGTTTTGTGATTCTCTCCATAGCTGTATTCCCAGCCTGTTTTGTGCTGGTCACTGAAAGCTGTCAGTAGTGCACACTGCATTTGGTGCCCAGGGGTTATTTTTATGCACAGTGGCTAGGACAGGAATTATTTTTACCTGCCTTTCCTCGTAAGGCTCCCCATTGCCCCTGTGACAAACTGAGAGGTGGGAACAGAATAAGGCTGTTCAGTCCCACTCCCGGCCCTTGGAGAAATGCTCTCCCATTGTAGAATAACTACACTACTGTAGCTCTGGCCTGATCCAGTTTATATCTAGGTGCCCTGTCTCTTGTTATAAAGGCCCACTGCCCTGTGTCGGCACTGAAAGGAAGAGACAGCCGTCCAAAAGTCAGATATTATGGGGACGGGCACCATTATAATGTCGTAGGTAGGGTCCGTTTTTGTGCGCTGGACTGCAGAGCTGGTCATGCAAGGGTTGTTTCAGCAGAGCCCAGCGTCCATCCTTCCTATCCAACCCCCCCCCCATCTAAATATTTGTATAGCCCACATCACCGTAGCATTGGCCTGCTTCTCTGAGATGAAAGAAAATGCGCTAAATGCTGAGGGGCCTCACCCAGGGCTCAGACGTCCATTCCAGGGGGAAAGTTTGGTAGGTCCTCTT
The DNA here is from genome assembly GCF_011386835.1 of Chrysemys picta bellii. NCBI lineage: Eukaryota > Metazoa > Chordata > Testudines > Emydidae > Chrysemys > Chrysemys picta. The sequence continues at coordinate 122,949,258 of NC_088797.1, read as the reverse complement.
CTCCTACGCCAGCCCGTTCCGTGGCTCTTGCTGGGATGGCCCCTCCCCTCCCCCAGCCCTGTGTGTGTGTGAGAATGATCTAAACCCTTGTCTGCCTGTGCGATTTAGTCCCTGTGCCAGGATGCCTTTGATATACAGGGCTGTGATGTCAGTTCATTATTCTGATGCATCTGTCTCGCTGCAGTTTGAAGATTGATTCTCCGAGGCACTAATCTTATTTTCCTGGTTTTTCAAAATGTTCCTTAATTGCTCTATTTAAGGCGTTGCTGTCAAGCCAGGTTCTATCACTCTCCTAAAGGCTAGTGGCAGCCTGACCACGTGACCCTGTTGCTGCTGCAATTAAAAATAGCAAAATTTGCAGAATGCGGCTGTATTATTTTTTTTTTTTTTTTTCATCTTGCAGGTAACGAGTCGTACATGTTGTTAACGCTGTAACAAATCGGTGGCCATCTATGATGGTCATTACATCATGCACCGCTGTGACTCCATTGCAACCACAGGGATCAAATGGCTGTAAAAAGGAGAGGTGTCTGCTGCTTGAACTAATGAAAGATCGCCGGAGTCCATGTAACAGCTAGGGTTGCCAACCCTCCAGGATGGTCCTGGAGTCTCCAGGAATTAAAGATTATGTCATGTGATGAAACCTCCAGGAATACATCCAATCAAAATTGGCAACCCTAGTAACAACCCTGTCTCCCCACCGGAGTGGTTCTGATTCCATCTAGTGGAGGGCAGTGACACACATACATCCTAGCCAGATTATTCGAATCGTTTCCCAGGGATGAGATAATTTGCTTAGGGTATGTCTACACTACCCGCCAGATCGGTGGGTAGTGATCAAACTATTGGGGATTGATGTATCGCGTCTCATCTAGATGCAATACGTCGATCCCCGAATGCGCTCCCGTCGACTCCGCTTCCGCCTCTCGCCCTGGTGGAGTTCCGGAGTCGATGGGGGAGCGGCGGCCATCGATCCCACTCCGCGAGGACCCAAAGTAAGTCAATCTAAGATACGTCGACTTCAGCTACGCTATTCTCATAGCTGAAGTTGCATATCTTAGATTGATTTCCCACCCCCAGTGTAGACCATGCCTTAGTTCCAGATAGGCAAAGAATTTGTCTAAATCAGGGAGATTGAGGCTTTATTTTCATTACGAAAAGAGATGTGTTCCTAATTCGAGTTAGCTAACTCAGGGTAAAATCCTAGTGAAGATAAAGCGGAGAGCTGGGAAGGCTTTAGCTGAGATCAGACATTAACTGGCTGAGTAGGCATGGGAAGAAGCTGTCCTTAGCAAAACTGTGATTCCTCTTCGCCTTTGGGATGTGATAGACCTGCAGTCTGCTGAAACTTCTCCTAGAGGCTATGGAACCAAACAGGTTCACAATTAAAGCTACAGAAAATCTCTCCCAGAGAGCCTTTTGGCCTGGAATTCCAAAAGCCGGATTATATATCTACATGTCTTACTGTTAAACTAACTGCCTGGAGGGGGTGAAGAATGCTGGAAGAACTTCATTTTAGGAACAATGCTTCTGCTGTCTCAGAAATGCTCTGTGTTTCTCTTAAGGAGAGAGACAAGGTGGCTGAGGGAGCACCTTTTATTGGATCGATTTCTGTTGGCGAAAGACACTTTCTTTTAATATCTTCTTACTTTAGTTACTGAGGACATGTGAATGAGAATGGGCTCTCTTGTTACTTAGGAAATTCAGCTCTTCCTTACTCCCCAGAGGACCAACAGCATCCCTGGTGTAACCATGCTGAAGACAGCGGAGTCTCCAAGGCTCTCAGTTGTGACACATTTCACAAGCATGACGATCATTCCTTTAGTAAAAAAAATGGTTGGGAGGGCAAAAATGAGGGGGATTTTTTTTTCCTGGGAAGTGTTATGAAATCCCTTATGATGTTGCTGTTTATCCCAGTTGCACAAAAAGCTGGAAGATCAATGTAACAATAATAATTAGTCCTTATTGAGAACTTTCTGTTTATCTGAGGTACTTGTAATATGGCCTCCGTCACTAGAGTATCTGAACACTTTGGTCTTTAATGTATTCATCTGTGAAGAAGGGCACTGGTGTATTGTTCCCATTTTACAGATGGGGAGCTGAAGCACATAGAGGCAAGTGACTTGTCCAGGTCACACATGGAGTCTGGGGTGACAGGAGGGGACAGGGAGTTGAGACAACCTGCTCTTGATAGCTTCAAAGTGTTATAGAAATGTTAGACTCAGGACTGCCCATTAACTTCAGCAGGCTTTCAGCCAGGTCCACGCTCCTCAGACTAGGGTGACCAGATGTCCCGATTTTATAGGGACAGTCCTGATATTTGGGGCTTTTTTTATATGGGCTCCTATTGCTCCCCCACCCCCATCCTGACTTTTCACACTTGCTATCTGGTCACCCTACCTCAGACATCCAGGTGAGGTTGGGAGATCAGATCCCCACTTTGCAGCTGGTGAAACTGAGTCACGGAAGGAGTATGGGACTTGCCCAGCGTGTGAGTGGCAGAGCTGGAATTAGAATGCGTGAGTTCTGGCTGCACGTCCCAGGAGCAGCTCATTCGGTCACTCTGTCTGAGCTGCTGAGAAGCATTTAATTTAAAATATGGGTGGAAGAATCTGCAACAAATGGTCTCTCGTGCAGGGTCTGATCCAAAGCTGCCTGAAGTCAATGGAAATCTTTCCATTTGTGTCAATGGGCTGTGGATTGGGACTGTAGCACCCCCCCCCCAAGTGATGTAGTTAAAATGTATTGTAATACCTTCTGCGCTAGGGCTACCCAGGGGAAGGGACAGGAAAGCAGGCAGGCATTCCAACAGGAGCACAGGTTTTCCCAAGCATGTTTTGAGATTGCTGGTCTTGGTAAATTTGCTATGACCGTTGAGTTCCTGTTTGCCAAACGACTGGTATTGACAGGAGCTTTGCTAACCGTGTCTTTCAATGGGATTAGTGATTTCTTAAAACCATAATGAGATGCTTATTCTTTGTGTCTCATGTAGATTGCCTGGGATTTTGCAAATTCTACCCTCACTCCTGCTCCACATACCCAAAGCCCCCCTCTCCTCCAACCTTTGCATTTGCTTTGCTTGGGTGCACAAGCTGCAGGGCAATTGAGAACCAGGCTTCAGACTTTTGGACCTGTATGATTCCAGGACTGAAGACCAAGTGTACTAATTCAGGCAGTATAGACTTCCTGGTTCCGAACATTGTACCAGGAGGAGAAGACCGCGTGGGGCAGTGCAAGCTCAGCTTGGGTTTTCAAACTCTTGCAGTCTCTGCCAAGTGACTGCAATGGTGGTGAAAAGACTTTCGCCTCAGCTTCTCGGAGCTGAATGTTCTGGGCTTCTGTGATTCTCTCTCATTTTGGTTTCGCTGGGAAAAAGAACATGATGTTTTACTCAGATCCCTTCTCTTCTCCTCTCCTCTGATTTTTATTTTTTGATCTCCCTTTATTCTCCACATACACACTTTACAGTCAGGTCCATGCAGTGTTGGGAGGTCGGTCTCTCTCTCTTCCCCCCCCCCCCCACCCCTAGGGCAAATTTGATGTTCCTTAGAATGAGAGGTTGAAAGCGCAAGTTTGAGCTGGGTATACTGCAATGACCCCTTTTGCCATTCCTGGGCTAGCTCTCCCATAAGCAGAGACTGCCTGATCGGCTGGGGGACTCTGATTCAGACAGATCTGAACACCGGGGACTAGAATGAGGTCACCACGCTCTTTTCTCCTGTGCTCTAAGCAGCCTTTGAACCTAGATCTCTTGAGACGGACGTCGCTTTCAGCTAGGTAGGTGGTTAAATAGGGACTTAGGTGTCTAACTTTAGTTGTCTGCATTTGAAAATGCTAGCTTTCATGTATCAAATCACACCGCTTTCCTCTAGAAGATGGGGGGAGGGATAGCTCAGTGGTTTGAGCATTGGCCTGCTAAACCCAAGGTTGTGAGTTCAATCCTTGAGGGGGCCACTTAGGGATCTGGGGCAAAAATCAGTACTTGGTCCTGCTAGTGAAGGCAGGGGGCTGGACTCGATGACCTTAAGGTCCCTTCCAGTTCTAGGAGATGGGATATCTCCATTTATTTATTTATGCCACTTTGGGGTCATACCACCGTCTCTCTTTCAAATATAGTCCATACTCCTTAATGGGATGAATAACCCCCACATCTTAATGGCACCGTATGATTTACAGCTTCCCACCCACTATACTAAGCATGGGTTTAAAGAGAGGCTGGAGTCTCTGTTTTGGGTCTCCATACTAGATAGTTGTTGAGAATACCAATGACCTTCTCAGTGTATTCTTGGGCACATGCCAGTTCGGGACTAGAATTGATCTCTTCATTACCCTGGCTCTTCATTTACACAGCTGAGTTATATCCTTTATCAGGGAGGTAAGGCTGCGGGGCTAAATCATCCCTGTCCCATGGAGTGATGGCAGAAGAATGAGATCACTGAGATTGCACTCCACGACTTAATGGTTGTCTATTAGAGGACACGACGATCCCAGCTTCTCAGTGCATAGCGGGGAGGGGAGAGTCTTGAGGAAAATGAAAAACCTGAAGGGAAGTGACTCCATTATCTATGAGATGGGGGTGGAGATGGGAATGCTGATCTCTTGCCGGAACTAGTAGGCTAGAAAAGGGGCTCTCAACCATGGGTATTATCACCTGCAGATTGGTTTGGTCCCAGCTCAAATATCACATTTTGAACAAACCATGTGCAGTCAGAGCGATAAGGCTGTTGTACAAATTTGTACTATTCCGTATGGAGCAGAGAAGCTGGCTGTGTAGCATGCCCCAGATACTGATTTGAGGAGCCAATCATGTGAACTCTACTTGATGGCAGGAGGACGCTGTGTACGAAGCTCCTGGGGAACGGATGTTTACATAGCTACACATGCACTGACCTGGAATGGCAGCAGCTAGGGACCTGAGCTAGTTCTTTAATGCTTGGGAAGATTCATTTGTTTTGCATATCACCGTTGCACGGCCGGGAAACCTTGGTCTTCAGTGCACACATGGCAACAAAGAGCCGGTCTTCTCCTTCCACCCAGCTTCCCCTTTGCAAAGGAAGAAATAAAAAGGATCATGTCAGCCAGCTGGTGTTTGAACAGCATCCATGTACAATCAACCAGGAGTGATCCTGGCATATCCTTTCAAGAGGCACAAAGTCCTCGATGGGGAAACTTTGATTGTATCATGTTACACTTGTGATGCTATAGCCCCTGATTCGTCACTGTTTGTCCTGTCCTGCAGCCGATTTTCTGCCTTGCTGGGTGAATTCCACTGAGTTCCTGGTCTTAAAAATGTATGGGAGAAAAAAATGCTTATCCTGCAGAACAGGAGGAAATTTAAAGGGCTGGATGAAATTCTTTTGAGGAGCTCTAATATTTAAGCACCTTGGTAGTTCTAAGTGCCTCCTGCTATATGACTCTTCACTGTTGTGGATTGCTTGTGCTTTATCCAAGTTGATCACTTCTGTGTATCTTGCAATGTAAATCCACTGCGTGAAGGACATGACAACAGAATAAATTGTTTTGCATCATCACACCCCATTGCATTTGGAGATGAACTCAAGCCACAAAGTTCTTACCCAATCCTGAGCTTTCAACAAAACTTGGGGACATTGAGAATCCTGAGTTTTAGTCTGGGATCATCTCTACTCCTACTCGGTTGCATGTGGCTAATAATACTGCAGTCTTAGTGATGCATTCTGCGATGTTCTTGGCAAACCATGCAGTGATACAAGATTCCATAAGGGGAAAGAATTTTTTAAAAAGGAAAGTCAAGTTTATTTTCACACGGATCATCCCATCAAACTGCTTAGCTGGTGCATTCTGTAATTTTACCGTAATTCCCAGCAACTGGGGATATGCCGAGATTCGACTTCTTCTCGGCACCACAGTTGCCTGTTATAAAACATCAATTGAAGGAAAACTTTTTTTTTTTTCTTTTGAAGTCTAACTGTTTGTTTGAATTTGCCTGTTGCTGACTCAGAACTGGTCAAGAGCTGCTAGGATCTAAAGCACTAAACAAAAAGGGAGTTTTCCCACTGCTTTCAACTCATGCAGTTCTGGAAGTGGCTGGTAGGAGCTGGGTTCTCCATCAGAAGCCATGCTGCTGTATGGTCACAGGCATTTACGCCAAGTGTTTGGCACTGGTGAAAATTGGTTTACAAAGAGTCTAGAAGTTATTCCTTGGGATTCAGGGCACCGTAGGTGGCATTTGTGAATGGCTGTTAAACGAGCCTCAGAATTCTAATCGTCTGTTCCATTGTAGGACTGGCTTTCCCTAGGGCCTACGTTTACTTACAGTAGGAGTTGTTCTAAGCTTGCAGTCTATGGGCCAGATTCCAACGTCCATTACAAATGTGGCGTAGCTCCCTTGACTCAAATAGTTAGCTTGCATTTACACTAGGGTAATTTGTTTGAGTCTGCTCTTTTGTCTCCTTTGATGGAGGGGGAGTGAGCGGCTTTTTCCCCTGCCTTAGCTCCCATTGGTTCCTGGTGACCCAGGGATTTTGTTTTCACAGCAATGCACCACGTGCCCCCTCATGACCCACTTCAGACTGCTGTCCAGCTGACTGACTACCACGGTACTGGCTGGTTCAGAATGATGTGTCATGGGCCTTTGCACTGCCAACAGCTAAAATTGCCCACTCTGTTAAGTGGTCTCCTACAACATGAGAACTTATGCTTAAAATTTGTCCCACATAGCACACCTACCTAGACTCTCTGGTTACCTTATCCAGACTTGAGGAAGAGCTCTGTGAAGTTCGAAAGCTTGTCCCTCTCACCAACAGAAGTTGGTCCAGTGAAAGAAATTACCTCACCCACCTTGTCTCTCTCATGCTGGGACTGACACACCCACAACAACATGGCAACCAACAGCCTAAAGAGTCTGCTTTACTTCAAATGGTAGGGGACCTGGGCAGCTGGCTCAGGGACAATCCAGTTCTTTTCCTGCTGGCCGTAAGAAGTTCCTTGGGGCTGGGGTATGCAGCATAGGCCTGACTGTAGTTAAATGCTTGCATTAAAATAGCCCCATGAAATTGGATCCATTTTGCATAACCCATTATTATGCTTGTTCGTAGATGTAGTATATTTGGCTGCAGACTACATTTTGTACTTGTGAATTATGGGAACCTTTAGCTATTTGGCTGGGGATTCACCTGGGATTTAAAAGCTTGCTATAAATATTGTGCCCAATAACGGGCGGTGTAGATGAATTATACAGGAAACGTAGGTCACTGCTGCCGTGTGTGAAGGTGTTAGCGTGAGTGGTTTTATTTCTCTTTCATTTCCTGGACAGGAGATTTTTTTTTCTTTGCTTTTGCTTTGAGATCTGCAGTAATCCATGAAATATTCATTTTCCTCTGACAGGATTTATATTGGGGAGTAACAGGGATGTTTAAAGACTGTGTGCATCTACACAGCAATGAAAGCGCAGGGTTAGTAGAACTCGAGTTATACCCCGGGTTTGTTAACCTAGGGATTGAGCATCTATGCTCATTTGTAACCCCAGGTTAGGAATGGTTGAACCCTGGGGCATCAGTGTCTGTGGCCTGAGTCTAACCACCTGTATCCCAGACTTGTTAGCATCTTCCCAGGAGGAGATAATTTACAGATATGTGCTGATTGTTAAAATATACCTTATTTTGTTGTGAACTGGTGTGGGTGTGTGCTTATACAACAGGATGCCAGTGGGATGCTGTTAGTTGATTCCCCTCTATGTACTTACAAACTTCTGTTCGAGGCATGTCAGGGTGTTTGCTACCTAAGGCGGGATGAGCTGTGACATTAGTCTTGGGGCATTCTGGGAAATCTCCTTCAGGATTCAAGTGGCAGACTTGCTCCTTTGTGATGTGATTTAAGAATCATTTGTTGCATTACAAGATGGCGGTGGCTGGTTGAGTCACATGACTGTTAATTAGGGGTTTCTTAAAAATGCAGAGGGAGACTTTAGCTCTGGCAGGTGGAGGGGAATTGTGGGAAATCTTTGTATAAAGAGGGTGGCGCTGAACAGCCAGGGTAGTTCAGTAGCACTCGGGCACTGCTGAAGGTAAGATAGAAATAGGCTGGAACCTGGATTCCATTGTGGTTTTAAGGTACAAGTTTCCCTGGTCTTTTATCTATTTAACCTTTTTTTAAGATAAAGATCAGTTTTCATATACACCCTCCTTGGTTCTTCCTAGGCTCTCATAGTCATCTGCCCAGAAAACCTCTTCTGTTCCTTTACTGGAGCTAGCGTAGAGCCTTCGAGGACAGTGTAATTTATGGTCTTTCTAAAAGGCTTTCCCTTCTTGCTGAAGTAGAAATCTTAATGAAGGGGAAAATACCATTAATAATAGACCCCCCCCCACCATGACTGAATGGGAGCAGCCAGTCTTAGCACTAATGACCTCAGGTCAGCCATGGCTGATGGTAGCAGTGACAGTTCAGTTCTCTCCTCCACACACGGAGTCTGGGTTTGATGGCACGTTATGCCCGCTTTGTGGGATTATTACAATGCCTTGTGCATCTTCTGGGTGTTGATGAGTACAAAGCGATGCTCCCAGAGGATACTGGTGGCTTGAATGCAGCAGCTGCATTATCGCAGCCACCACTCTACCATCAATTTTTTTTCTCTTTCACACATACACTGCGTGTGAATGAAAACATATAGGTATATAAAATCAAATCTCTAGGAGTTCCCTGCTGGGAAAAACAGAGAATATCTTTATCTGGTTTGTATATAAGTCACATCACCCAATTAAATTTCAAAAGACATCCAGTATTATGCAGGCCAGTATGTAGGAGTGGTCCTGCTAGATGGAAGCGAACGGAACAAAGAGGCATATCTCAAGCTGGAACTTGTATGGAACTTGCTGGCTATCGGTTCTCATGAGCGCCTGAGGTTTGCAAGTCAACTGGATGTGCACCTTTCTCAGAGGAACATATCCCAAACCTCGGTGAATCTGATTCCCAGTTTCACCTGGTTTTTGTGTTTGTGTAACGGGGTCGGCACCTGCCTCTCATGAGCACTCCCCCCAGCTGATGGTTTCTTCAGCGGGTCTTAAGTGACTCAGCCCTCTGGGCAAGTCTCAGACACTGTCTGTAGGTAGAAGAGAACTAACCCCTCCCGGGGGTATACAGTCTTTCCTTCACCCAGTCCCTGGTATGGGACCATATCCCCAGGGCTTCCTCCCTACAGACAGTCTTCCTGGAGCCCTCCCCGGGCTCAATCCTTACTCAGTCCCAGCAGCCAGCCAGGATCTCTTCCTTAGCTCCCCCAGTCCCTGCCAACATTCAGCTGTCTGTGGTCCTGCTGCTCTTTCAGCCATCCAGGAACACAGTTCTCTCTTCCAGCTTCAGAAAGCAACTGACTGACTTTATCACTGCGGCTCCTTTTTATATGGCCCTCTGATTGGCTGTTTTTCCCTGAAGCCACTCTAGGTCGCTTGGAGGACTTCTCTTCTGCTCCTTTCTGGAATGGGGTCTAGCAGCACCTTGAAGCCTCCAACAGGGGGCCTCTGGGCCTAGTCCACCCCATCACATGTTGAAAGCAGAAATGGGAAGGAGCAGCAAAGTTTGAATCTGGATCAGAATTTCCCAGAGATGTTAGGATCTGAGGGTTTCTAATTCAGCCCATCTGATGGAGGAACTGAGACTGTCTTACCTACACGGTAGTGGCCCTGTTGCTCTTAGTCTCTTCCTGTGGTCAAAGAGTTGGTGGTTAGAGAGGAGGATCTGGGAAGCAGGGCTCATTGGTCCTGTTTTAGGCTCTGCTGTTGATTTTGTTTGGCTGTGGCAAGTTGCTCAGGATGAAATGATCTTTTGTACAGAAGAGTCTGATGTAGCATAACCTGCGTAGCTTCATCTTTGATGCTACGGGCTCTATCTCCTGGGGTTCTGCTGTGTGTAAGCAGCTTTATTGCTACAAATTGCCTGCACAGATCACTAAGGTCAGAAGAACCTTTAGGCTCTCTGACTCAGTTTGCCCATCTGTAAAATGGGTATCCTAACCGCTACCTACCACACATAAGGTGTTTGTGGATAGAGCTGAGCAACTAGTTCATAGCAATAAATTTTATTCCACAAATTTAGCCTGCCTTTCAACTCACATCTTGTTCATTAGCAGCTTGGGATTTTCTCAGGTTCACTCGTTCTTTAAAATTATTCTCAGAATAATGTCTAAGGACAATTCTTGGTCTGCAAATGATTTTTGAGCCATTCAATATTGGAGCCATGCTGATTAATTTTGATTGGATGCATAAATCACAAGGCTTTTTGTTCCTTGTTCCCTGATTGGATGATTATAGTTCTTTAGAACCCAGCTCCTCAAATTAAATTCAAATGACCTTTTTTCATGAATATTCTCTAATACTCTCTTGACATGTGCTGTTTGTTAACTTCCTTCCACTAAACTGGTTTGCTGGAATATTTGCAGAAAGGGAACTCAAAGGTGAACAAATACATGGAGCAAATTCAGGGCCATATTTTCAGCTGGTGAAATATACACTAGCAGAGGGAGCCTGGTCTTCAGATTATTTTTAACAGCCCTTCACAAAATTAGTTGAGATTTGTTCAGATCTAATTGTGAAGCTTAACGCATTCCTGTCTACACTTCTACGGCATTTTTCCATTTGAGGCTCTCAAATCAGTTTGCACAGTATTATTATGCTAAGCACTTGTGATGAATACTATAGAAACCGGAATATAGATGGGATGCCCTGTCTTTCATCACTAGAACATGCTCCAGTCTCTGATAGTGCTTTCATCTTCCAACCCTGGGTGGTGATTGTTTGCTTGCTTTTCCTCCATAACTGTCTTCATATAGCTAATCTCTCCACCCTTCAGGGGGAACAGCCTTGCCCGCAAAGGTGGGTAAGCCATGTAGGCGCATTTTATTATTGGAAACACGTTCAGTCTGTGGACATTAATCAGTGGTAAATTAGAATGGAATTGATATATGCATATGACATGCACATTAATTTCAAATGTGTTTATTGTAATTAGTGCTATTACAATGAATGCCAAAGGAATCAGGAAATGATTAACCTCAATTAGGCTCTGTTACAGTTTGTTTAAAAAGTTCAGCTCAAAATTAAAAAATCAAAATGTTAGGGGGGGATGGGGGTTTGAGGTGCTTGGCATTAGCAGCTCACTGAATATTGCCTCCAGAGCAGGGGTTCCTCAACTTTTTCATAGTTTGGACCGCAGCTGAATAGCGAGATTGTCTCCCATTGGGGGGGGGGGGGTCAGATAACCGCTCTCACTACCACAGTGATTGCTGATATATAAGGGGCTTGCTATTTATGTAAATCGGATATCTTTATTTATCTCCTAGAACTGGAAGGTCATAGAGTCCAGCCCCTGCCCTCACTAGCAGGACCAAGTACTGATTTTGCCCCAGATCCCCAAGTGGCCCCCTCAAGGATTGAACTCACAATCCTGGGTTTAGCAGGCCAATGCTCAAACCACTGAGCTATCCCTCCCCTCCATGTAGCCTACGGACACTCAATATAGCACTCTGTCCCCCTCTGATGGTGGCTGGGCAACCTGTAGAGGTACATGAGCCTGCTGCAGCAATGGCTAGTGGCGGAGGCTCGTCTTAGCTCAGGCAGTAGAGGCTCATGCTTTGATTCAGAGGTTTGCTTCCCCACAGCAGATATTTGTATCGCAGTAGCACCTACAGGCCTGAGGTAGGTTAAGGGCCTCCCGTGTGCTAGATTAGGGTTACCATACGTCCGGATTTTCCCGGACATGTCCGGCTTTTGGGGGCTCAAATCCCCGTCCGGGGGGAAATCCCCAAAAGCCGGGCATGTCCGGGAAAATCGGGAGGCTCGGCCGGGGCCTCTTTGTCCGGAGCCGGGGGCATGGTGCCGGGCCGGGCTGGGCGTGGGGCCGGGGTCCGGGCCAGGAGCCGGGCCCGCGGGGCCGGGAGCCGGGGGCGCGGTGCCGGTCCGGGCCCGCGGAGCCGGGTCGGGGAGCCGGGTCGGGCCCGCGGAGCCGGGCCGGGGTCGGGGGGTGCGCCGGGCCCGCGGGGCTGGGAGCCGGGGGGTGCGCCGGGCCGGGAGCCCGGGTCGGGGAGTGCGCCGGGGCCGCGGAGGGGGCTGGGGTCGGGGAGCCGGGGCCGGGAGCCGGGGAGTGCGCCGGGGCCGGGAGCCGGGGTCGGGGAGCCGGGGGGTGCGCCGGGCCGGGAGCCGGGGGGTGCGCTGGGCCCGCGGGGCTGGGAGCCGGGGGGTGGTCGGTCGGGGCCGGCACCCCAGGGCCCGAGCCGACCCAGGCTGGAGCCGCGGGGGGACCAGCCTGGGCCGCGCCTCCTCCCCCCGCCCCCCTTACCTGCTTCAGGCTTCCCGCGAATTAAATGTTCGTGGGAAGCAGGGGAGGGGGCGGAGACTTTGGGAGGGGGCGGAGTTGGGGCGGGGGGCGTGGGCGGGGCTGGGGGCGGGGCCGGGGCCCCGGGGAGTGTCCTCCATTTGGAGGCACAAAATATGGTAACCCTAGCTAGATGCTGCACGAACACATAGTGAGAGGAGATCCCAGCCTCTTGATAGGCCAGACAGACCAATGCGGCTGCCTCAGCGGCTCTGCCGCCACATCCTCTCTGCTGGGACTAATCTGTAATGTAATAAAAAAAGTCATTGCTCTCTATTGGGTAGATAGAGGAAACTGAGCCTTCGGCTTGCCTCTGCCAGCAAACTGTACGGCTTTAACTGGGCCAGTAGAGTTAATAGAACCCTCCGAGGGTCGAGGCACTTATACTGGTGTCACTGCTTCTGCACTAGGTGTGTAACTACACAGGGGGGAAAACCCAGCCCTTGACCAACAGGATTGTAATAGCCAGGCATGAGACAAGATGGATGAGGTAATATCCTGGGACTGACTCCGCTACAAATACACTGGACAGACCATGGAAGAGACCAGCTTTTGAGCTTGCACAGAGCTCAAAAGAAGTTGGTGCAATAAAAGATTGCTTCACTCACCTTGTCTCACTAATATCCTGGGCCCAACACTGCTACAACACCACATAGCTCTTTTCATCAGTAAGTCTCAAAGCACTACACAAAGGAGGTTAGTACCATTATCCCTATTTTACAGATGGGGGAAACTGAGGCCCAGCATAGTGAAGTGACTTGCCCAAAGTTGCACAGAAGGCCAGTGGCTGAGCCAGTAATAGAACCCGGGTCTCTGGAGTCCCCGGCTAGTGTGCTAGCTGCTAGGTACAATTGTGTGCATAGACCAAGCCTTGCTCAAGGGACAAGGAGAAGCAGTGAGGCTGTAGAGGAAAGATTTGCACTGGAGTGCACGCGTGTGCATGTTTCACCATGTGCATGGAGAGTTCTCCAGATAGCAGCTGGTCCCTGTTATTTAGCAAGGCAGCTGTCCGTTTTCCACTCTGTCCTTCCAAAGACCTCTCCCGGTGCATTTCCAAAACTGGTCGCCAATACATCCCCAAGTGCCCCTGTTCATGGATTTCCTAGCGGGTAGTGAGGAGGAGGAGGAGGAGAAGGGTTTTATTTAGCAGACAGGATGAAAAAATAGAATATTGAATAACTTGAGTGAGCCTTGTGAAATCACTAATAACTGTACCCTGGGCTAATCAGCTCCTGATGATTTCCAAGCCCGCAGTTCATTTAGCCCAGGATGATGATGTTCACGTGTAAGAAGGAAAGCCCCCTGAAGTTGTCATTTCAGCCGGCGCTCATATTAGGTGTGCTTATGCCATGCTCTCCTTTTCTCTGCTGTCCATTGAAAACAGTGGGGGGAGGGAGGGAAATGGACAAAAATACCCTGGATCTACAGTAGGTTGATTTCAAACCATGGTGATTGTCTCTTGTGATCTCCTGCACACGCAAGCCATAGAATCTCACCCAGCAAATCCTGCATGCATCCCACTCAGTAGTGTTGGGCTATTTAGTTAAAAACGCAATAATTTTGCAGTGGCTTCAAGAGAGGTTGGTGTTTTCCTGATCTCACAGTAGTGTGTCTCTGTCCCTGGGATACACCTTGGATCTTGCTGCGAGCTCGCGTGTTGCAAATATGCGCTGCGAACAGAGCAAAGTACACATCCGGCTCGGTGGTGAACACGACGGACTTGCTGAACGGGGTGGGTTTTCTAATGATGGAAGGTACTTGCACATAATGGGAGCTGGATTACGAATAGCTTGTTAAATGTGCTGGGACTCCAAGCGTGAATGACCATATTCTGCTGTGGCAAAACAGTGAATATTCGAAATCCTCGTTCTCACATTAATCCTCCTCCATTTTTCATATCTTGCATATCAAGACATTTTCCTTCCCCAGTGAAGGGCTGTTCTCCCAGCTCAGCACTGAGACGCATGGTGTCCTTTAACTGTTGGCTTTCTGGGTGGAACTGAGACCCACTCAACCCACCATCCAGGGGTCCCACTGTTTAGTCCTAATCCATCAGTGCAAAACAGCATTAAAGCTGCCCCAACTAAACTAGGGATTCCCTGGCTTTAGGAGGCAGTGGTAGTTAGTGGGCATAGCTGTCTTTCTACCACCACCTCCCAGGGAATGCTGGGAAAGCAGGGTGTGTGGCTGGAGCATGCTGCCTCTGGGTGATTTCTAGCCCAGAGGAGAGTGCTTGAATGGCTGATAGGTGCTAACAGCCAGCTACCACAGGCTTCTGTATGAGGAAAGATTAATAAAACTGGAACTTTTCAGCTTGGAAAAGAGATGGCTAAGGGGAGATATGATTGAGGTCTATAAAACCATGTCTGGTGTAGAGAAAGTAGATACGGAAGTGTTTACTACTTCTCATAACACAAGAACTAGGGATCACCAAATGAAATTAATAGGCAGCAGGTTTAAAACAAATAAAAGAAAGTATTTTTTCACACAATGCACAGTCACCCTGTGGAACTCCTTGCCAGAGGATGTTGTGATGGCCAAGACCATAACAGGTTCAAAAAAGAACTAGATAAATTCATGGAGGATAGGTCCATCAATGGCTATTAGCCAGGATGGACAGGATTGGTGTCCCTAGCCTCTGTTTCTCAGAAGCTGGGAATGAGCGACAGGGGGTGGCTCACTTGATGATTACCTGTTCTGTTCATTCCCTCTGGGGTATGTGGTACTGTCCATTGTTGGAAGACAGGATACTGGGCTAGATGGACCTTTGGTCTGACTCAGTAGGGCCATTCTTATTATGGTCAAGACACTCTCTCTTGCTGGAGGAAGGGTGTAACACAGAGACTCTCGGTCCTGGGTACCCTGAGAACTGTCACAGCAACTACACCCGGATTGCACTTGTGACTCCTATTGTGATTGCAAAAATGGAGGTGCAACAGAGGAGCCCAGGCCTCAGCCCTTACGGCTGAGAGATGAGAAGAGGCCAGCAATACTGCTGCTGTTGCCCCTTTCATCTATAGATCTCAAAGTGCTTACAAAGGAAGGGATCCCCATTTTTCAGAGAGGGACACTGAGGCATGTCACACCACTGGTCAGCGGCTGAGTCAGGAACAGAACCCATGTCGTCATGGTGGGAGGATGTGGCAAAGCTCACCCTTTGTTTTCGATGGTGGGGCTTGCATTGGAGAGGGGAGCACACAGGGCTGGCTGCAGCTTGCAACAGGTTCCCATTGCTGTGCTGTGTAAAATCTAAATAAAAAGAACATAGCTGCTTAATGCAAGATCTCGGTCTCTCCCAACTCCCAGTCCTGGGCCCAATCACTGGGTGACAAGGGCTCCCAGCAAAAACTGCTTTGTGGCTTATAGTTTCCATCTTGGAAATAATAATGGCATCTTGCATGATTCATAATTTTCCAGGCGGGAACCTGAAATTGTGTCTGATCTGCTTCTGCCAGACTTTTGTTAATGCCCTGGTGGGTAACCTCAGCTCTGTAACAGCTTTTTGTCATAAGGCTAATAAAGCGTGCTAGGCAGGCTCACTGGGGCCAGTTGTTTTATAGCAGCCCAGATAATGCAGCCGTAGTTAATGTTCACGTTGGATATATGAAACCTGCTTTTTAAGGTTTAAATGGACATTGTCAACTACTTATTTATTGCTTTTAATTTCTTTCTTGCTCTCTGTAATAGGCTGGCGAGGGCTTGAAGAACATTTCTTTCCCTACTAAGTTTTGCTGTATTCTATATGGAAAATTTTTTTTTGTTTTCCTTCACCTTTTTCCATTGTTTGTGTATTGTTGCTGTGTGTGGTTAAACAGCTTCCTTGTTCTATCCCAGAAGTAGCTGCACAGCAAGTAAAATGTGGGTAACTTCAGGATCAAAGGAAAAAAATGGAATATTGTTTTTTTCAGTTCACAAAGGAAATGTGCCAGACATTTCTGGATCCTAGAACTTTTAATGTATCCAGTACTCCTAGAACTTTAATATGTTGGGCTGTAAGTGGGATCAAAACAGCGTATAATGTGAACTGAAACTTTGTATTTAATGATCAGTGCCCTATACGATCTACATATGCTAGTTCTACATGCTGAAGAGAGATTTAAAATGCAGAAAATTATTCGGCTTCACTTTGATTTTTTCTTTTTTTTTTTTTGTCAGTTGCCAAAAGCATCAGTCTGGATTGTGAACTAACTGCCTAGTTCTCTTTATAATGGGAACTGAGTCTGAGTTCTAGAAATGTAAATGAATGCATCAGAACCTAAGCTGATGGGACTGAACTGATTTAAATCAACTTTAAAAAAAAAACCACCTTTTTCATTGCTGGGCTGAAAGCTTGTGAAACCAAGTTTCTGCCAAAGCAAATTATTTGACTCCAGTATAAAATCTTGGGGGTGGGGAGGAATAGGGCCTTACAATGGAAACGCTATGACTGGATTCTCCTCTCTGAGGAGGCTAAGGGGAGCTGCTATAATTACATGAGTGTGGCTTCCGGTGTGCGTTTGTGTGGGTGAAAGACAGATTATGCATTGATTTGAATATTTCATCTCCGTGGAAAAGGAAGTGGGCGGGAAAGGAGTCTGAGTCAAACGCAAACCTCCCTGGAGGTGGGGGTGGAAGGATGCTCAACGTATTGAGCAACCCTCTTACCCTTAACGATCGTCCCTCTAGGTCTGGCTTGAGTCACGTTGACAGGGTCCGATGCTGCTGCTAATGCTATAGTTAGGGCCCTACCAAATTCATGGTCCATTTTGGTCACTTTCATGGTTGTAGGATTTTAAAAATCCGTTAATTTCATGATTTCCGAGATTTACATCCCAAATTTCACAGGCTTGTCACTGTATGGGTCTGGAGAGCAGCGGCCGCTGGCCGGAAGCCCAGCTCCGAAGGTGGAGCTGTTGCCAGCAGCCGCACAAAGTAAGAATGGCCTGGCATGGTATTGCCACCCTTACTTCTACGCTGCTGCCTCCAGAGCTGGGCACTCAGCCAGCAGCCACCACTCTTCGGGCACCCAGCTCGGAAGGCAGCGCAGAAGTAAGGGTGGCAATACCACCCCCTCCCGCCCCACAATAACCTTGTGACCCCTCTGAGACCCCCTTTGGGTCAGGACCCCCAGTTTGAGAGGGGCTGGCTCTGCCCCGTAAAAGTTGGATAGTTCGGGGTAAAAATACGCAAAAGACCAGATTTCATGAGAGAGACCTGGTTTCACTGGTCAGCGGGTTGAGGACAGAGATTGACCGCTCTAGAAACCAGTCTCCGTCCACCAGCCCTAAATTCATTTGAACTTGTTTTTTAAAAGGAAAGAAAGCAATACAACATAGAAGATGAGCTTTTCCGTCTAAAACCATACCGCAGCAATCTACAGATCTGTGCCCAGATGATACAGCAGTAATAGTGCTGTGGCAGCATTTGGGACTAATACAACACTTTCTTATTAATAGCTGAAGGTCATTTTATGTCTAAGATGCAAATAGCCTGGGTTGTTCCTCAGTGAATTAAGGTGCCACAAAAATAGCGGTGTCAGCAGTTTCCCCTAATTGAATAACATGAGCATGTAACAGACCTGTCTCCTAATTAATAGGAACAAGGGGTTAGGCCTTTTGAAACTTCATTAAACTCTCTGCAGTAATTAGACAATTGTACCAAAGTGTATCTGCTGCTTTCATCGACTGGGCTGTTTCTAATTAGGTGCAGCACCTGGACAGATCTTGTTTACTAATCCGGCATGGGCTCAGGTCACTCCAGAGAAATCACTCCAGATGTGTTTGGCTTTTTTTCCCTCTTGAGATTGTTTCTGGCTCTTTCTTTTTAGAGGCATGATTGAGCTGGCTGTGGGCATCCGTGTCGACTCTGTTCATCTGACCTCTTCTTATATTGCAAAGTATTCAGAGGACCCTGTTTCAAGTTATTTGTACAATGGTGGTATTTGCATTACCAGATTAGGGCCCCATTGTTCTAGCTACACTGTATTACTGCATAGTAAGAGACCATCCCTGCCCTGGAGAGTTTACAATCTAGACAGATGAGACAAAGGGTGGGAAAGGAAATAGCAGCAGAGAAAGGTGAAGTGACTTGTCTGAGTTTACACAGCACATCCGTGTCGGAGCTGGGAATTAAACCCAAGTCTCCTGATTCCATACCCAATGCCCATTCCATGGGCATTCTAGCTTTCTCATATAGTTTAGTTTGGCTCTAGCCTGCTAACTGACTGTGCAAACTGCGCCTTCTTATTCAACACCGATGCTCCCCATATGTGACCTCTAGCCCTTTTCCTTTGCTGAGGAAATACAGTTTTCACTCCTGTAAGAAAGCCCTGGCTGGGATGATTTTAGTTGGGGTTGGTCCTGCTTTGAGCAGGGGGATGGATTAGATGACTTCCTGTGGTCTCTTCCAACCCTAATCCTCTAGGCTTCTAAACCGCGCAGTGCTAATACGTGAGAAATTTTTCTCCCCTCAGAATTCAGAATGGCTTATTCTTGCCTACCTCCAGAAAACCAATGGCAAAATGATTCCTCTTAGGGTATGTCTACACTACACTGTAAATCCAGATTGGTGGGACCTGGACTTGTGGACTCCAAGGGGGTGCTTGAGCATTGTAATGTAAACCTGGGTTTTACAATTGCTGGACCCTGGTCTTACAGCCATGCTAACATGTCCATACTGCACTATGCAGACTTTCTGACTTGGCTTGAGCTGCGTTTATACTGCAAGATGACAGGGCTTGCACCCGAATCACAGTGGGAGTCAGGCTTTAACCCCCACCTCCCGACCCCAGCTGGGTTGTAGGACCTGAGTGCTTGCTGAGCCAAGTCTGTCTGATTTGTACGTGGACAGAAGTGGGGCGTGGGTTCAAAGCTGAGTCGGAGCTGGGCTTAGTGTGCAGTGTAGTGCTACCCTATGGGAACAGTTCAGTCTTGATTTGGATTGTAAACTCTTTGGGGGGGCAGGTACTGTTTGTTCTGTTTTTTGTACAGAGCCTGGTAGCATGGGCAGGGCCGCCCAGAGGATTCAGGGGGCCTGGGGTCTTCGGCGGCGGGGGGGCCCCCGTCGCCAAATTGCCGCCGAAGACCCGGCGCTTCGGCGGGTCCCAGGGTGGAAGGACCCCCCGCCGCCAAATTGCCGCCGAAGAACTGGAGCGGAAGAAGCTTCGGGGGCCCAGGCCCCACGAGAGTTTTCCGGGGCCCCCGGAGCAAGTGAAGGACCCCGCTCCAGGGCCCCCGAAAAACTCTCGTGGGGGCCCCTCTGGGGTCTGGGGCAAATTGCCTCACTTGCCCCCCCATCCCCTGGCAGCCCTGAGCATGGGTCCTGCTCCATGCCCAGGCTCCTGGACCTTACGACGACCCAGTAACAACCCCATGAGCAGTGTTGCCTGAGGGTTAGAAGGCACGGCTCCTCTGCTGACCATTCATGGAGGGCCCTGGGAAACTGCCCTTGCCCAGCCCTGTCTGAGCTGCTAGACCTGGTCAGAAAACAGGATTTTTTTTCCTCCCTGCCCCTATGAAAAATATCTTGTTGACATTTTTCAAGTTTTTAGTTCAAAAGCTGAAAACCCAAACCCTAAATATCTTTGACTGTCACTTGCCAAAGTCTGATGAATCAGTTTTTGTTTCTCACTTTTGATGTAAATTGATGATTTTCAGAAACATTTCCCTTTAGGCCAAAAGCCATTTTCCATTGAAGCAAACGTTTCTGTGGGTAATTGCTAATCGGTTCCATTTTTGATCTGCGGAGGAGTGGGTGGAGCTGTGGCCCCTGTGGTCTTGCCCACCCGTCAAGCAATGCTGGCCAGAACCCATTCCTTGATGCCAAATCATGTCTGTTCGTTATGCCCTACCTACTCTCTGGTGCACTATGCGGGGGGCAGCCATAACTGGGGCATAGCCTCGCCCCTTTGGAGATAGCCCTCTAACCTTGTCCAGGGCTGTGGCATCTCTTCCTCCCCTTCTGTATCAGTGGATGGAAATTTCCTTGTGAAATTGCATTGGGCAGTGGACCTGATTCTAGAAATCCTTCTCCCTTTGCTCACCCTGCCACAGCAGCACAAAGTAACTTGATCCGCAAGCGTTAGCATTGTGTTTATTAACATTAATGAAGATTTATTCCTTCCCTTTTAAATGAGGTGAATTCAGACCTGGCATTTCCCTCTAGCCTTGCCAACTGTGGTCTTAATGTTTTTATCTTTCCCACACGCTGAAATAATCCAGGTGGAGAACAGGAGCAGTGTGTTGGGGGCAGTGTGGGGAAGTGCAGAACAACTGTTAAATTACAGAAGGTGTGCTGGGAAGCTGTAGCTGTCTTGTGGATGAGATCAGTGCTTAATGCTCACCCAGTTTAATTTACTGCTGTCGTCTGGAAAGGGACGAGAGATGAGAATAAAGGTACACATGTGTGTCTGTGTCTCTATCCATCTAGAACAGCTGGAAAACAAATAGAGGCTTTGTAAGACCTGCAATGCCATAGATCGTTATGTAGATACCCCAGTTATGTAAAATGAGGGACGCTGCCTACAGAGGCAGCTTGGTCTGGTGTGTGGGCTGTTAAGCTGGGACTCAGGAGACGTGGATTCTAGCTCCATCTCTCTTACTGGTCTTCTCAGTGGCCTTAGGCAGATTGTTTCCCTTTCCTGTTTTATCAGATTGTAAATTCATGG
Source organism: Chrysemys picta bellii (assembly GCF_011386835.1). Taxonomy (NCBI): domain Eukaryota; kingdom Metazoa; phylum Chordata; order Testudines; family Emydidae; genus Chrysemys; species Chrysemys picta. The sequence continues at coordinate 122,928,272 of NC_088797.1, read as the reverse complement.
AAGAGGTGGTGTATGTCCACTCCCTAGCCCAATGGGGCCTTGGTCCCAACTGGGAACAGAAGGGTGCTTCTAACCCTGTAATAGTTAGAGCAGGAGACAGGATTCCTGGTGTTGCTACTGCCTTGATGTGAAACTTTTTGGATGTCTTATTTACCCTTTCCAGGCCTTTATTTACCGGCTTGTGCAATGGATATAACAGCACATAACTACTGGGCAGGGCTGATGTGGGCCTGACTTAATGTTTGGGATTGTGTGAAGGTGTGTAGAAGTGCAAAGTATTAAATAATTTCTTATTGACGTGCGTAAACACCAAGGAGGGCGAGAAATAGCGTCTGCAGGGCTCGCCTCCCTGTTAAGAGAAAGGATGGTCCAGGGTTCCGTTCCCCCGTTTGCGTGACCTTGGGCAAGTCATTTAGGTGCCTAACTCCCTTTAAAAATCTAGCCCTTTGGCTCTCTGTTGCCCATCTGTAAAACAGGAGGCTAATAGCATTCCTCTACCTCCCTGTAGTATTGAGATGCTCAGACACCTCCATAATGAGGCCATATCAGTGACTCAGGGCTCGTCTATATGACGACTTAGTGCACGGAAGCTGGGGTAGAAGTCTTCACCGCACTAGCCTACCACAATTGCTGTGTGTAGCCTGTTGCCCTGTGCTAAAGCGCACAACACAACTTTTATCACATGGCCGCAGGGTCTACGTACCAAGTTAGTGAACTGCACGTTCCCACAGTGGCTTGCCACGCACTAGGTCTCTGTGCCGACAATCCCTCCACTAAATTAGCGTTTGCAGACTGGTTGTGATCATCGCTCACCTGGCAAGAGTTGAATTCACTCGTGCTGCAAGAATGTTCGTTTTCCCCCTCTCTAATAAGAACTACTCTCCCTCTTCCCAATCAGCTGGGTGAAGTAACTCCAACAGCCATAGCTGCAGGAACTAGGAGTGCAGGGGGTGCTGCAGCACCCCCAGATTTTACACAGGGCTCTGGTCTTGGCCCTGCATTTGGGCCCCGGGGCTCAGCTCCTTGTCCCGCACGCACCCCCAGCTGTGGCCCCAGCCTCGGTCCTCTTTCTCTTGTCCGGTCCTCCTCTCCCGGAGACACGGCCCTGCTCCTGGCCTCAGCTCTGGGGGTGAGTTGCGGACAGGGGTAAGGGGGTGGCTTTCAGCACCCCCACTATTAAGTGTTCCAGCACCACTGCCAATAGCCACCTCCTTTGCAAGTAGCCAGCAGTATCGGCGGAGACTAAGAAAAGGGTTTGATCATGGGCCCAGCACAGTTTGATTCTGTCTCTTAAGACTCCTCATGGCCCTTGTCAAACAAATACTAGTTTGAGTCTGAGATAAAATCGTTTGGGTTTTGTTGTTGTTGTTTATACTGAACTTCTCTGATGTGGACTTGAAGCTTTATCGTCAGCGGAATCGATTTTTTTTTTCTTTTTAATCCTGATTCTCGGTTGGCTCTTTTCTTTCTTTCTTTCTTTCTTTCTTTCTTTCTTTCTTTCTTTCTTTCTTTCTTTCTTTCTTTCTTTCTTTCTTTCTTTCTTTCTTTCTTTCTTTCTTTCTTTCTTTCTTTCTTTCTTTCTTTCTTTCTTTCTTTCTTTCTTTCTTTCTTTCTTTCTTTCTTTCCTTCCTGTTTTGGGGACCTAGGGTTGGGAGTGTATTTTATTTTCAGTCTCTCTGATTTCTAAGGAGGTTTCTCAGTCTTAAATTATGTTGGTGTGAAGTCAGTGTAATAATTTGCTGCGAGAGAAGTCTGACTCTTGAATCAAATCTCTGTTGTGTGTCTGATTCCTCCATCTCTTGAATTCTTCTTGTTGAATATTGATGTTGGTGTCCGCACTATAGAGATGGATTGAACTTACAGGTTATATTAGCTCTTTATTTCAGCTGCTTGGCTGTGGTTGTCTCATTTATTCCTGCAGCAATTGGAGCATCTGAAGTTTGAATTGTTGTATGACGGTATAGTTTGGAGAAACAGTTTCTCTGTATCACCAGTGACTGCTTCTTGGGAAAACTGGCTCTGGGGGCATACTAGAGGGCAGGCTAACCTGGATTGATCCTGTAAAGTGCAAAACACCTCCTGCGTTGCTGTACCCTCTTGCTGCCATGGAGTTAAAGGTGCTCAGCCCCTTGAAAACATCCGAGGTTTAATTGTAAGTAATGCAGGGAGTAAATGTGGTTGAGCCACTTTAAGTAGCAGTCATCCAGTATGATCCTGTTGAAATCAAGGGGAGCTGGGCTATTGACTTCAGTCTGGGCCCAGTGCAACCCCCCATTGAAGTCACTGGAGTCTCTCTCCAGATCAGAAATTCTGTCCTAGGTGGGACGTGGTGTATAGACCCCCTCACTGGTGAAGGAGCAGCTCTGAGCTGAGGAGGCCCTGCCTTTCCACCCATGCCAAGCAAATGTTTTTTGGTGGCACAAAACTCTCTCTTCTGCAGTAGGCTGTGAGGAGCAGAAAAACTCCTTGGAAACGAAGAATTAAATCAGAGGAGAAAGTCTGTCCGGACACTGATAAAATAAATGCCCAACTCTGGTGCAACATCTCTCAATTTCTTTCTTAAAACAATGGACAGAGGGTTTCTTCCAACTGTGGGAGTGGAGCCTAGATAGTCTTTTTCCTTCTCTTCCCAGCCAGCCAGGTGGAAGATGACAAGTGAACAATGACAATATTATGCTTGCACTTTAATAGTCTCCAAGAAACTTGCAAGTAAGCTCAGGCAACACATGAAATATTCATGAATTCTCTCTCTCTCTCTCTCTCTCTCTCTCATACAAATGGTTGAAAGCTTCCGTAGCTGGTCCTCAGGCTACATGAAGCATATGGCACCTACAGCTTTGCTGGTGGGGTTAACTTTGACTTTTTTTTTTTTTTTTTTTAAGTCTTGTTTTCCTGGTCAGCGTTCGATCCTGTGTCTGCAGTGGCTGTTGCCTAGGTCTCAAACAGTAACAGTGCGCAGCGCATCCTCCTCATCTGAATGCAGAGTGAGTCTTTGATGTAAAGTCTCTTCCTTCCACCCCCCCAAAGTTGCAGGAAAGGCTGAGGTTTGCTGTGCTTCTCCCTAAGCGCCCAGGAGACCATAGGTAGAAATGAGTATTGCAACACTGGAGTCCTTGGAACTGAATATATCAAAGACCAGGTTCTAAATTCCTTTGCAGCCCCATTGACTTCTAAACAGGAAGAGCTTCCATCCTTCTTGGAAAACAATATAGACTCGTACATAACCCACGCTTACTCCCTTCTGCTCAAAACAACACAAAGCCCATATATCTCTGCCTAATTTTTCTTCCTGTTGTATGCAGTGGTATTGTAGCCATGCTAATCCAAGATATTAGAGAGAAGGTGGGTGAGGTAATCTTTTTTTTTTTAATGCACCCATTTCTGTTGGCACGCAAGACAAGCTTTCGAGCTTACACAGAGCCCTAGAAGTCATCCTGATCTCAGGTGTTTGATCTTCTAGAGCTCTGTATAAGCTTGAAAGCTTGTCTCTCTTGCCAATAGAAGTTGGTCCATTAAAAGAGATTACCTCAACCACCTTGTGTCCCTAACTTTTCTTCCCACAGTTTTTCCTGCAGGACCTCCTCTGTCCCAGCCCCTGGCTCTTATTAACAAGATGCACCTGCTGCTGCAAGCCAGCAGTATTTGGCCATCCATATGTTAAGTTCAAACAGATCCGAACAGATCAGGATGTTGTCATCAGAGGAAGCCTTGCACAGGGAATTAAAACCAATAGTAATAGGTTCTTTAGCCATATAAATAAGAAAGGGGGGAAAAACAAGGAAAGAAGAGGTGGATCCATTAAACACTGATGATGGGGTGGAGATTAAACATAATCTAAATCTGGCCCAACACCTAAAGGATTACTTTGCCCAGTTATTAATAAGGGCAATAAGGAGTTTGGGTCGGGGTGGCTAATGGGAACAAGGATATGGAAGTAGAAATTACCACTTCCGAGGTTGAAGCCAAACTCAAACAGCTTAGTGGAACCAAAACAGGGGGCCCAGGTAATCTCCATCCAAGAATATTAAAGGAAATTGCAAGAACAACAGCAAGGACTTTTTATGAATCCATAAACTTGGAGGCGGTATTCTGACTGGAGGATTTAAAATATGGTACCTCTATTTAAGAAAGGGGGGAGGGGGGAAATGATCCAGGAAACTACAGGCCAGTTAATTTGACCTTATTTGTATGCAAGGTCCTAAAACATATTTAGAAAGAGAGTAATTAAAGACAAAATGCTAGACAGTAATTGGGATAAAATACAATATGGTTTTACAAAAGGGAGATCGTGCCAGACCAACCTGATCTAGTTCTTTGAGGAAAATAACAGGTTTTTTTTAGACAAAGGAAATATAGTAGATCTAATCTACCTGGATTTCAGTAAAACATTTGATACCATTCCACATGGGAAATTATTAGTTAAATTGGAGACGATGGGGATTATTGTGAGAATTGAAAAGTGGATAAGAAACTAGTTAAAGGGGAGACTACAGTGGGTCATGCTGAAAGCTGAACTGTCAGGCTGGAGGGAAGTTACTACTGGAGTTCCTCAAGGCTCAGAGTCTTGGGACAAATCTTATTTAACACTTTCATTAATGAGCTTGGCACAAAAAGTGGGAGTATGCTAATCAAATTTGCAGATGACACACAATTGGGAGGTACTGCCAATAGGGAGGAGGACTGAAATATCATATAAGATGATTTGGATGACCTTGAATACTGGACTAATATAAATGGGATGAAAATTAATAGTGCAAAGACATACGCTTAGTGACTAACAACAACAGTTTTTGCTGTAAGATGGGGACATCAGTTGGAAGCAACAGAAGATGAGAGGTCTGGGTGTACTGGTCAATGACAGGACAACTATGAGCTGCCAATGTGATAGGGCTGTGAAAAAGGCTAATGCAATCCTAGGATGTCTCAGGCCGGTTATTTCCAATAGAGAGAGAAGGAAGTGTTGTTACCATTATACAAGGCACTGGTGGGACCTCAGCTGGAATACTGTGTGGAACTCTGGTCTCCCGTATTTAAGAAGGATGAATTCAAATGGAAACAGGTGCAGAGAAGGGCTAATAGGATGATCAGAGGAAAGAAGACCCGGCCTTAGGAGAGGAGTCTCAAAGGGCTTGGCTTGTTTAGCCTAAGCAAATGAAGGCTGAAGGGAGAGACAATTGCTCTCTCTAAGTACATCAGAGGGATAAATAGTTCCTCCATTTAAATTAAGAGCCAATAGTCGCACAAGGACAAATGGCTATAAACTGGCCATCAATAAGTTTAGGCTTGAAATTAGAAAAACATTCCTAACCATTAGAGAAGTGACGTTCTGGAACTGCCTTCTAAGGGGAGCCGTGGGGGCAAAAAGCCTAATTTGTTTTAAACTGAGCTTGTAAATTTATGGAGGGGATGGTATGAGGAGATTGCGTATAATGGCATGTGGCCCATCTGTGACCGCTCTTAGCAAATATCTCCAACGGCTGGTGGTGGGACACAAGCGGGGGAGGGCTCTGAGTTACTACAGAGAATTCTTTCTCCGGTGTCTGGCTGGTGGGTGTCACCCACACGCTCAGGGTCTAAGTGATCACCGTATTTGGAGTCGTGAAGGTTATTTTCCGCTAGTCAGATAGACAGAGACCCTGGAGGGGTTTCGCCTTCCTCTGCAGCCTGGGGTATAGGTCACATGCTAGGCTGAACGTGAATAAATGGTGGATTCTCTGTAACTTGCAGTCTTTAATTCAAGATTTGAGGACTTCAGTAACTCAGCTATACGTTATGGCTCTATTACAGGAATGGATGAGGTTCTGTGGCCTGTGATGTGCAGGGGGTCAGACTAGATGATCACGATGCTTCCTTCTGAGTCGATGACAGGTGACTATTCAGTATGCACCTATTAGCCCTGCAGGGTTGACCCAGCTCAGGGAATGAACTGGGATTCTGGACCTTCCTATGTATCATCATCAGAATAGTTTATTAAATTCCAGTCAGCTTCACCTGTGGAAGCCCCCTGAACACACCAGGGCTGCATGGTTTCCCCTGAGGGTAGGTGTGGACAATGGGGTTACACAGGTGCAAGCAAGGGCAGAATTTGGCCTTCATACCCTTCATTAATGATGATACGTGAGAAGGAAAGAAACCCGTTTGACTCTCCAATCCCAGGTGCAATTTGCAGACCTGGCAACTGGAAGACTTCCCACCCTTTTACTTGTGAGCTGAACTGAGCAGATCAGAGACTTGCTGGGAGTCAATAAACATGGGACCTTAAAATCCTGTTTTAACAGTCACTTTTCAGGGTAGGGCTTACTCCGGTTGCCCAAGAGTAACTGAGAGCAGAATTTGGCCTGACATGTTTAGCTTGCATTAGTATGGAGGGATAGCTCAGTGGTTTGAGCATTGGCCTGCTAAACCCAGGGTTGTGAGTTCAATCCTTGAGGGGGCCACTTAGGGATCTGGGGCAAAATCAGTACTTGGTCCTGCTAATGAAGGCAGGGGGCTGGACTTGATGACCTTTCAAGGTCCCTTCCAGTTCTAGGAGATGGGATATCTCCATTAATGTATTTATTTATTTAAATGGGGAATGAAGACTGCACAGGATGCTAAATTAGCATCTTAGTATTGCAATGTGAGCTGGTTACTGTATGTCTAATATTTGCTCCACTGTTCTCTACTGGATGGGATGTCAGATGTTCAAGTTTCCCTCTACTGGCTGTGTTTAACTAGCTCACTAGAACTAAGTTGAGCCTTTTGTCTTTGGAACCAGAGAGCCCGAGTGTTCTGTGTCCTGCATGTTGTGGGCTACTCTCTAGCTCCGGTGGTTGTGTCTCTGTTTGTTTGTAGGCCATCTTGTGAGTTTTGCTCTTTACACAACAAACATAGTATGAATAATGAGGTCCACCAGAGGGCGCACAAGCTGTTCATAGGGATACCACACAATTCCTCTAAACTACAAGCCTCAAATGGGGATGCTTTGTGCTGTGTGGTATGATATGTAAGTACAAGTATGTGCCATTCCATAGATATGTCAATAGGGGATGTGGCATTGTTGGTGGCACCACATGTCCTAGATGTTAAGCAAGGCACCTCCATGATATAACTGATTGTCCCCTACCTGGGAGTGAGAGGCCAAAGGTGGTTTATCATGCTGGATCTTCTGCAGGATAATAAGATGCATTAGCAGCTATTGCATGTTCAAAGCCACTAACTGGTGAAACCTACCAGCCTGACAGCCCTGGAGGCTGAAGTCCCTGCTCTGACCATTGAGTGGATGCAGCACTTGGCAATGCGGCCATTGTGAATCCAATAGGTGATGGCTCCAGGTCAGCATGGGGTGAGATGGGAATTTAGCCCCCGTGGCCTATTCACTTCTTGGCTTTTCTGCTGACCCTGCTAAGGCAGGGACCAGTTTTGGTGGACTCCCAGTGATGTGTTCATCTGTCCAGTAAAAAACAGACTGATCCCCACTGCTTCATTCCACTCTGGCCACCAAATGGCCTCCAGAGGGTGAGCGCTTTTGGTCACTGCCAACTAGGAGGTGAAAAGCTCCATATTCCCTTACCTGTCCTTTTGAGCCATCGCTCTACCAACTTTGATTTTTCTACATCTCATTTTTTTCCATCATGTCCTTCCACCTCCACCCTTGTTTTCTCCTTGCATCTTTTTTTTTTTTTGCCTCTAGATTTCATCATAAGAACCTTAAGAAATGGGGAAAATCTAGGGATCCCTTTTTTAGTGCCTTTCTTGCAATGGCAACATTCTCAGAAAAGCGCCGTCTCAGTCTCCCACCCTGCCCTATCCGGGGTCAAGTAAAGGCTAGTAAACCTGAACTACCTGAAGAGAAACAAAGAATCGAGCAAAGTGTGTGGGGGAGGAAGGGAATGAGCATCAGATGGAATCCAACCAGTGCCGTGTTCCTGAGTGTGGAGAGGCACTGCGGAAGGCCAATGCAGCTAATTAATTTTAATGCATCTAATAGAGAGTTACACCTTTGCTCTCATTGCTGACATTTTTCGTGGGTGAGGGAACAGAGGCGCGGCTGCTGCTGAGTTTCAGTGTTGCCGCTGCTGCTTATGAATATTCTAGGGGGGAAATCTCACTTGCAGTGGTTTGCAAATTCTCCTTAGGATTCACACTCTCAGCAGTTCTGGTGCTATATAGTCCCACATCTCTTATTAATCTCTGTCACTGTGATTGATCTTGGTGCGTGTGCCCACTCTCTACTACCATCCCACCTCTGGCATTTGCAGAGTGTTGGCAGTACAGCAGCTTGGAAGGAGCCGGTCTGTACTGGCAAGAGAGGATCACAGTGCAGAAGCAATATCCCTCTGTCCTGCATATGAAACCCAGTCTCCAGCTGGTCTGTGTCTCTCCACGCATTGGAAGAAGCGCCGTTAATAAGGGGGTGAAACTGTTTAGGGTGCCCCAGGAGGCGCATAACTCAGAGCAGTGGGTGGAGATTTAAACAAAGGGATATTGAGGCTGAGTATTGGGAATGGTGAGAATCCTATTGGACAGTGCGATAGCTTCCGAAAGGAGCCATACAGAGCTCAGATGCCACGGTGATTGGAGCATTAATGCCTATAGATGCCTCATCACTGGAGTCATTAAAATGGAACAGGAAAAAGCACTTGACAATACAGTGTGATTCCTATATCGTCTATTAGTAGGGCCCTACCAAATTCACGGCCATGAAAAATGCATCAAGGACTGTGAAATCTGGTCTCCCCCTGTGAAATTTGGTCTTGTGTGTGCTTTTACCCTGTACTATACGAACTAATACTATACGGATTTCACAGGGAGTTGTGGGGGGAGGGAGATTACAAGGTTATTTTAGGGGGGTTGTGGGATTGCCACCCTTACTTCTGTGCTGCCTTCAGGTCTGGGCAGCTGGAAAGCGGCATCTGTTAGAGCTGGGTGCCTGGCTGAAGGCAGCGCCCTGCCAGCAGCAGCACAGAAGTAAGGATGGCAATACCATACCATGCCACCCTTACTTCTGAGCTGCTGCTGCCAGCTCTGCTTTCAGAGCTGGGTTCCTGGCCAGCAGCCACCGCTCTCCAGCTGCCCAGCTCTGAAGGCACCACGGCCGCTAGCAGTAGCGCAGAAGTAAGAGTAGCAGTATCACAACACCTGTTACAATAACCTCACAACCACGACACAACTCCTTTATGACTCAGGACCCCTACAATTCCAAGACCGTGAAATTTCAGATTTAAATAGCTGAAATCATGACATTTACAATTTTTAAAAAATCCTATGACCGTGAAATTGACCAAAATGGACCGTGAATATAGGGCGCTATCTACGGTATTCGGTCTCTTCCATCCCAGACTTCTACCAGGTGAGCTGGTTGAAATTGTTCATCTGAAATTCTTTTAGTAGAAAAATGCAGTTTCAGCAAATATTAAATGTTTCTCAAAGACAGCTTGACTTTGATTTTTTTTTTTCCAATGAAAAATATTTTCAAAACACAAATTTCCATTTGAAATGAAATGTAAAGAGAGGTTTTTTTTGTGTTTTGGTTTTCAAATGAAAACTTATTTAATCAACTTCTGTTTGGTGGAAGAGACAAGTTTTTTGAGCTACACAGCTCTTTTTCAGGCTTTTCTCCAGACCCGAAGAAGTGCTCTGTATAGCTAGATAACTTCTCTTCCACTAAGTGAAGTTGGTCCAATAAAAGATACTACTTCACCCACCTTATGTGTCTCAGAGCCTGGGGCCAACATGGCTACAACTCTGCAAAACAAATTTTATTTAGAAACTTTAATAATTTTTTCTGTGAAATTTCAAACGAAATTCTTTTAATCAAATATTTCTTTGCAGCAATAACATTGGATTTTTTTTTTTAACCAGGTCTTTTGTTTAGTGACCTAGTCAATGACTCCATAATTCATCTTCTAAGCCATCTGGTCACCCTAGGACTTGAACTCCCAACAGACACAGTTCTCTGTGTTTGAACCCACCTGACCAAATTCTGCTGTGAGGACCACTGGTATTAAACCAGAGTAATTTGACTGAAGTTGATAGAACTATTCAAGATTTGCAATGGATTTACTAACAGCAGAATTTGACATACTATAGAGTGACGGGGTGGGGGGATGAATTGTAACTTTCAAGGAATGCATTCCTCACACACACTCTCTCTCTCTCTCTCTCTCTCTCTCTCTCTCTCAATTTCTGGTGGTTTCTTTAATTTCATGCATGGTTCCGCTCCAGGAAAAAGCAAAGTAACTGAATGCAGCGATAGACTGCGTGAATCAGAAGTAGTGGCTATTTTGCTTGTGTTGAAGACTCCGGTGCTTTATTGTTACAGAATCTGATTATCCAGACATGAGTCATTAATCCTCTGACAAGATTGCCATCCCTCGGAATATGTGTTTTTGCACTCTGCGTGCTGTTACTCATGTTTCAAAGTAAACCATTGCCTGTTAGTGATTTTCATAGTAGTGTGAAGGAGGCACGGGGGAGGGAGCTCACTATTCATTAGCTTAAATAGTATTCCTTTGTGATGAGCACAGTTCATTAGGGTTGTTCTTGACAGGTCTGAAGTTTGGTTAAGTGTGTGTAATTACAGTGATCACTTTCCTTGTTGGTGGGCAATCGTGGGGGTGGGTGATGGGGCGCAGACAAGCACATTGTACAAAGGAAAGCAGGGCAGTAAATCACACCAGGCTAACTCTAGGTCCAACAATAAAGCAGCGATAGAGATGCCGAGCAGATCATGTCAGAAGTCGCTGAGCGGAGTCTGTGCCCTTTATTTTTTTAGAAGGGATCTGGTTCTGTTTTAAGACATAAGCTGCAAGAGGATACATTCAAAGTTGCACTTCTGTTGTTCAGAACATTAACATTACTCTGGGTGGGTGGGTGACGTGGATGAGCCGTCTGCAGCAGTGACTGGAGGAAGAATTCACTTCTGCCACCAGAGCTTGCCTCTGGCATGCCGTGCGTCATCTCCGCCACAAAGCATCGACTCCAGTGGTGGGAGAAGTGGCTTGTAGCGTTCCCGCAGTCCCATTGTGAGTGCCCAGGGGAAAACCTGTGATGGGATTAGAGCAGTCCTCTCCCACCGCCTTGGCGCCAAGCTTGACGAGAGGCCAAGAGGGTGAATGAATCTGATGATCTCATCCCTCCAGATGGCCATCTTCCTATATTGCACATCGCCAACTGGTGCAGCAGGAGCTGCAGCAGGCCAAGACTAATGGGCATTGGCAGAACCGAGAGTTGGGGAAACTTACGTACATTGTAAGGCGCGTGTGCAGATTTAAAACAAAAGTCTTGTTCTGTAGCCCCTATCTTCCAAGCGTTGGCTCCAGTGGGATCTCCTGGGTGCTCGGCACTTCTGAAAAATCAGGCAAAGGCGTATAAATCTGGGTCCAAGAGCCTAGCATCAGGCTCTCACTTTTAAATTTTTTTGGCCCAGGTCCCATAGGAAGCCAGTGGCCAGGAATAGAAGCTAGGGAGCTCTAGCTGACCATGTCTCCTTCTCTAGAGGAGAATTAGATTTCCCAGCACAGATCTGAGAAAGTGTTGCAATCTTTAACTGCCTCCCAATTTCGTGACACCTCCCCTCCCCACATGTACCCTTCACTAGGAGTCCGGTTCCAGCCCATCCACATAGGTTCTGGCAGCCTGAATTGGAGAGCTTCTGTAAAGCCCTAAGAACCTTCTTCCTGTGGCTGGCAAGTTAAATTCTAATGGAGAGGGTAAGAAGCTAGTTGTTTCTCCATCCCCTTCTTATCCATTCAAGTACATTCCAGGAGGTGAAAGGAATTTGCCATTCATAAGAAATGTTGGAGTCGACCGTAATTCAAGTATGTGCCTCGGCCTCTTCCAAGAGGAATTGGAGTGTAAAAGGGGGTCTGTTGTCTAACTGGAAGCACTCAGCGTTATAATTGGCTCTCTAGCCGATCCAACCTGGGAAGGTGGACACAGTTTGTGGGAGGGTGGGTGCGTGCTGCTCGGGGAAGGTCATGCCACGTAATGTGGGTAGGTGATGGTTTTAGCGACTGTGCACACAGAATCCGGAGTGACTTAATAAGGTGAGAGCAATCTTGCTGTGCCATCTTTCAGGGTAAATCATGACAGCTAGTTTGAGTTCTTCATTCTCCTCCCCTCCCTAACATTTTTTTTATCACTGCCTACACCCTTAGCAGGGAGTGAGAGCCGGCATTCAGCAAGAGATCCTGACCTGGCTGTCTTGGTGGAGGTGGGTAGTAGTTGCAATTGGAGCTCAGTCTGAGTTAATGGTGTATGAAACCAGAGGTTAGGCAGCTTGCTGGCTTGGATCCTCCTTTAGATAGGGCTGGGGAATGCTCCACGGTCAGGTTCTTAGCTTGGCATGTTTGGCTGCAGCCTCATGAGGTCTCTATGGACTTGAATTTCCATCTTGTTCTGTCTCTAGATGGCGCCCACATCACCACAGCCCATCATGAATGGGTTTTACCCTCACAACACCTCTGAGGCCAGCATGTACTATCCCCATTTTATAGGTGGGGGCCCTAGGGACAGGGTAAGGTAAGCGACTTGCTCCAGGTCACATGGAATCTGAGCTGCAACTGAACACAGGTCTCTCAGGACTCACAAGGCCAGTGTCCTATCCCCTACCAACCTTCCTCCTGCCTCTGGCCCGGCCAGGGAAAACTGCAGCCGCTCAGAGTATTCCCATAGTAGCAATTGTCTCTCATCTAGTGCCTTCCATCCGTAGATCTCAAAGCTCTTGACAAGAGCTGGCCTATGTCGTTCTGCCCATATTACAGCTGGGAAAGCTGTGGAGCAGACAGGGGTGGCTCTATGTTTTTTTTGCCGCCCCAAGCACGGCAGGCAGGCGGCTTTTGGCAGTGCGCCTGCGGGCGGCCTGCTGGTCACGTGGATTTGGCGGCATGCCTGTGGGAGGTCCACCAGTACCGCGCCATCGGCGTCCCCGCCGCTGAAGCCGCGGGACCGGTGGACCTCCTGCAGGCATGCCGCCGAAAGCTGCCTGTCTGCCGCCCTCACAGCGACCAGCAGGCTGCCCCCCCCAGGGCTTGCCGCCCCAGGCACACGCTTGCTGCGCTGGTACCTGGAGCTGCCCCTGGGAGCAGAGCAGTTAACAGATGCCCAGTGGGTCAGTGGCAGAATGGAAGTAGACCCCAGGTCACTCAGCCTGGTCTATTGGTCTGGGCAGAGCAAGCTGCCCCGCAATAGTAGAGCGGAGCTGATATTGTAGCAATGTTCAGCATTGGTTTAATGTGTTCAAATGGGGCGGAGCGTTCTACCTCTGCCGTTCTAAGGCCTGGGAGAGTCTTGGAGATGCTAGGGGCCATCCAGCTGGTTGAGTTGACCCCTGTACTCTGACACCTCTGTGGCTGGAAGGAGACTTTATGCTCTGCCGTTACTGGCTAACCTGACACCAGGACTCCACTGACTCTGTATCCAAAGGAAAAATGTAGTTAGTATTTGGCATCTGCCCAATACAGAGTGGGATTATCACATCCCTGACTTCTGGATATGAAGTGGGGCAGAGTTTATATCTCTTAGGTCCTTTATATAGACCCCATTGTATCCTAGCACTACGTCATCTTTAATGTATTTATCACCACAACGCCCCTATGAGGCAGGGCAGTGCTCTTAGCCCCATTGTACAGATGGGGGAACTGAGGCACAGAGATTGTCTACGTGGCGAAACACCTCCCCCTCCCCCAGCAGCAAGTCTCAGAGCCTGGGTTTACAGACTTGGGCTCACGTTATGGAGCTAAAAATTGCTATGTAGATGCTCGGGCACTGAAGCCTGGGAAGGGGAATTGGTTTCAAAGCCCCAGCTCCAGCCCGAACGGGAAGTTCTACATAGCTATTTTCAGTGCCATAGCATGAGCCCTGCAAGCTCGAGTCTATAGACCTGGCTCTGAGCCTCGCTGACGTGAGGTATTTTGCAGCGTAGACGTACCTGGAGAGGCTGGATGACTTGTCCATATTCACAGAGAGCCTGAGACAGAGCAGGGAATTAAGGGTATAAGAACATACAATGGGATGGGATCACCTAGGTCATTAAGACTGGTCACTTGCTCTCCGCTCAGGTCTCCTGAGTCCTAAGCTAGCATCCTAACCAGTGGCCCATCCTTCCTCCTTTGGGCATTAATTTCAGAGGAAACATCTTATGTCAGGAGCTCAAACCTGACTAAGTTCCCACGTGTCCAAGAGTTTGATGTTTTGTTCTTTTTTCGTTTTGAACACATAATGCAAACCTGACAAAAACACTGGCCAGTTTCAGCGAGACTGGTAATCCGGTGCTCCCGATGGGGGAGTTGATGTCAAGAGTCAGGACTGCGCTACTATGGAAGAGCAATGTGTGAGGGGGGGGCTCTGGACTAAAACAGGATGGGGACAGAAATCTGAAGTGGTATGGGCAGCCCTGGAGTGGAACAGCAGGGAGCGCTAGAGAGCTGCATGAAGAAGCAGACACCACGTACCCTCTGCTGGTCTCTAGTTGGGGTGATTAATTTGCACATGGATTAAATAATTTACTCACAATTTTATTTTTTAAAAAGAGCCAATTAATTGCTTAATTTCCCCTTGCCTGGCTCCACTGTTGCTTCAGGGCACAGCAGGGAGGTTGGGTTTAAAGGAAATTTCTGCTTTCCTTGCTATTCCTAGGGAATTAAGGGCCTGTATAGCGGCTAAATCAACCTTTTAGCTGTAGCTTTCAATAGTCTCTCAGTATTAGCATTGATAATAGATAGCCAGGCTAATTAAAAGCAAAATTATCAAAGTGTGTTTGAAGTGCCCTTAGGTAATTCAGTGCAACTTTGTTGGATTACAGCTAAGAAAACAAAACTTGATCTTCTGAGGAGCAAAATCAGGCTATAAGGAAGTGAGGGAGAAAGAAATAATGGAAATACATGCAAAAAAAATGGCTAGGGACAGAGCATTAGCTATACTAGTTCATTGTACTGGTCCTTGAAATCCAGTGTCCTGCCTGTGGCACTGATCAACAGAGACGGTGTTAACTTCAACCCAGTAATCCCCTTTACTGGTTGTGTAGTGCTGTTCATGGTGGGAAGGGATAGAGACTTTTCTGACTCTTGTGGAAATTAGCTCACACCCTGAAGCATGAGATTTGATTACCCTTATCTTAGCAACTGCAAATATTTATTGGCAATAAAATTACCCAGCTCTTTTTAAAGCCTCCTCTTGTTATAAATTTACCAGCCATTAATTTCATGGGGGTCATTTTGTTCCATGACCTCATCAAAAGGAGGGACTGTTCTATTGCCATTAGAATATTCAGTAGCAAATCTAGGCTTCTGATAGCAAGCTGGGTTTGAATTTCAAAACTTTGCACTACTGAGCACCTAAGCTGCATGAGCAGTTGCTGTGATTGTGTGTGCAAAAGTGAGCACTTGTATGCACAAAGGACCAGTTAGATGCCTACCTAGCCATTTGCACATGCAGTTGCCTTGCTTGTGCACGAAGCCATAGTCGTGGCATGCACAAATTAAGCACACACATGTGCACTCAGCTTTGAAAATCAGGCCCTTCAAATCTCTCACCAGTTGGAGCAACAGCCTTCTGGAAATCAGTTCCCAGTGGATTCCACCAATTAAGGAGGGTCAGGCTAATTCTTGCATGGGAGGATACTGAGGAAATCCCAGGGTGTGAGGAAGAGGTGCTGGTGTTTTAGTAGGTGGGACTGTCATAGTTCAGGGCAGCTGCATCCATATTCCCCTCAGACTTGTGCTGAGTGGATTATTTCCAGGCTGCACTGGTCCCTGCCTTTCCCAGCCCAGCTGGGTTGCCCAAAGACTCCAGCTAGTTTTCTCTTCAGAGACTGATAAGAGTGATTGTCAATGGTTATAAGGTACCCTGGTGCACTTCCTGTGCAAGCTTAGTTTGTTCCTAAGGTAAAAAGCATGAGAGAGAGAGAGAGAGAGAGAGATTCTTAAAAACAATAAAAGAACCTACACACACACTAAGAAACTTGCTAGAATTAACCCCTCTCCCTCATGGGCGCTGGCAGGAGCAGTCCTTCAAATCCTCACCCAAGTGGGAGTTCCTTGTGGTCACACATTCATCACAGCTTCAGTTCACAACAAGCACCATGTTTTAATCCATCCTTTATACAGTTCAGGGGTCTTTGATCTTGAGTTTCCAGGAGCAAGTAATTGGTAGACAATAGGTTTTCCTCCCCAGAGCATAGCTTTGAAAGGGTGGATTCCAAGTGGGTCATTTGCATTCCCCAGGTACTATCTAGGTCATCCATTTCACAGGTATTGCTCCAAAAAGTTAATTGACCATCCCAAAATTGCAGGTCAGTCAGTCTCCTAGAGAAGGTACATGCAAACACTTCCACAAAACCCATCCAGTTGCATTTTTAATACAATGGACCCCAAAGACACGAAAGGTAATGCCACAATGTTCATCTTAATCCCAAAAGCCCTGTATAGGATGTTGTTGGTCCGTCACACAGATACCTTTCTGAGTCAGCAGTGAAGGGTGCTGCTGGCCTGCATCTTTTGGGTTTGACTTTAAACTGAGGCCCCGACCACTTGTGTAAAATCCATTCTTCAGTCACGCCTTCCCATCACAGAAAAACTGAAGGAACTAAGAAATAAACAAGGTCCAGACCCTGCTGACTCTAGGGAAGAGAAAGCTGAATAAATCTTTGTGTGTGTTCCTTGGGGGCACCCAGGTGCAAATGTGAAGAGTGCTGCATGAAAACCTAGCTAGACAGGCGATCATTAAAGAGATGCTGGCATTGACTAGTGGGGCTCTTAGCGCTGGTGTTCTGGCCAGATTCCAACATGCGCCTGTCTAAATTGCCTCTACAGTCTCAATTGGGTGTAGTATTTTTCACTCACTGTTTTGTAGGAATGCTGTGCTCTGTTATACAGCTGCCACATGTCACCCTAGAGATGGCTGCGTTTCAGTGGTGGATGAATTGAACCCCCGTGTATTGTTTGCACATCAATTTGAGTTTATAAAATGCTCAGGATGAAAGATATGTCGATATCACATTGTTACCAAAAGTTAATTAACTTTCTTTTCAGTCAAGGGTTGCTTTGCACATCTATGGGGGATGCAAACTGTCCAGGCCTGGATACCAGTGTAAAGATTTAGCTAGGAAATGCAAATGCAAGCCACAGAGAAGAAGGGTCTTTTGGTTAAGGCACTGGACTGGGTTATAAGAGATCTGAGTTCAATTTCTGGCCCTGCTACAGACTTCCTGTGTAACTGTGGGCTAGTCCCTTAGGGCATGTCTACATGGGGAAGTTACTCTGGAATAAGGTAGGGTGTGGATTTAAAGTGCTAGAGCTATCGCAGAATACAAGTTTCCACATAGGGAGTTATTCCAGAATAGCTATGCTGGTCAATTTCTCCTCAGTCTCTTTCTGTGCCTTAAAATCCCACCTCCCAAATGGGAATAACGAAGCTCCCGTTGTCTTATCTTTTCTGTTTACATTGTAAGCTCTTCAGGGCAGGGTCTTGCTATGTGTGTCTATAGGACCTAGCCCAGGGAGGTCTTGATCTTGGTTGAGGCCTTGAGCTGCTATTGCAACAAGGCAAATAATAACAATAAGCTCCAGCATCCCTGCTCTCACTGCTGGGTTGTAGCGATAGGGGTCAGCCCTAGGGTTACCATATTTCAGCAAGCAAAAAAGAGGACGGGAGGAGCCCTGCCCTAGCCCCGCCCCTGCCCCTCCCACTTCCCGCCCCCCCAGAACCCCCAACCCTCCCCCCGTTCCTTGTCCCCTGACTGCCCCCTCCTGGGACCCCTGCCCCCCAGGACTCCACCCCCTATCTAAGCCTCCCTGCCTCTTGTCCCCTGACTGCCCCAACCCTTATCCACCCCCCCACCCCCAGACAGACCCCTGGGACTCCCACTCCCCACCCCCTGACTGCCCCCCCCAGAACTCCCAACCCATCTAAACCCCTCTGCTCCCTGTCCGCTGACTGCTCCGATCCCTCTCCCCACTCCTGCCCCCTGACAGCTCCCCCCCAGAACTCCCACCCCCCCACCCCCCCGCTCCTTGTCCCCTGACTGCCCCCTCCTGGGACCCCTGCTCCTAACTGCTCTCCAGAACCCCACCCCCTACCTAAGACTCCCTGTTCCTTGTCCCCTAACTGCCCCCTCCTAAGACCCCCCCCCAACTGCCCTCCAGGACCCTACCCCTACCTGTACCCTGACTGCCCAAAACTTTCTCCACTCCCCCCAAAAAGCCCCCCCTGAACTCCCGACCCCCCCCCGTCTCTTGACTGCCCCCTCCAGAAGCTTCCTGCCCCCTGGCCCCCTTACCCTACTGCTCAGAACATGGTGTTGGGCTCTGTGCGGAGCCGGACATGTGGCTGCGCTCCCCTGCACAACACAAAACCCGGTCCCTGGCCCTGCACAGTGCTGCGGGAGCGGGGCGCTGGGCTGCAGGGGAGGAGGAGCTGCCGGCTCAGAATGCAGGGAGGGAGGGAGGGGGGGAGGAGGAGCTCTACAGCTGCTCCGGAGTCCAGCCTGTGACTTTTCTGCAGCCCTCCCAGCCGCTCGCTCTGCTCTGCCTGGGGGGGAAATCCCGGACATTTTGAGTGATTTACAAATTCCCCCCGGACGCTATTTTTAGCACAAAAAGGAGGACATGTCCGGGTAAATCCGGACGAATGGTAACCCTAGTCAGCCCGAGCCACTGAAGGGGCAATAACAAGAACATGCTCCGGTCCTTCCCAGTGTATAGCAGAGCGACAGTACACGGGCTTTCTCTAGTTAAGGCCGGTGTTTGTTTACAAAAAAAAATTGAGCAAATAAAAAGACCCAGAAACCACAAGCGTCTTTTAAACTTCATATCCAAAAGGGAGCAGGAAGAAAATTAAAGTTTCTGAGAATCCCTCCCAGCTACCTATCTATTGCTCCTCTGCAAAAATTGTGCAATTGATCTGCCAGTACTGGCAACGTGTTTTTCCTTGCATTGTGCTCTCTGAGGGGATGGCTTACCGGACTCCATTAAAGCCAGCACTGGAGACCAAATAGCAACTGAGGCTCACAGTCTTCAACTCTGGGGCTTTCTTTGCTAGCAGGAAACAAGAGCTGCATTTGCAATGCTGTGCAAGGACCTGCAAGCTGCCGACTCTTACGGAGTAAGGTTCCTGGGAATGCAGCACATGAAGCAACATGGATTCGGTTGGCGGTTCGGGGCTCAGTCCTTCCTGCAGCTGTGTATTCCCCAACTTCCATCTACTGCCTGGGCATCTTGCAGGCTTGGACCCTCCACAGAGGGGGAGATTGAACGAGCTCTGACCTAAAACGTTTCTCTTGCCTTGCTCACAAGGGCCTGACGTTCTGCACTGCTACGGGCGCCGGGCCCAGTGATGTCTGTTGTTCAGTGCAGCATAATGAGGCGAGGTCCGTCAGGTGATGGTTCCGCGAAGTGTCCGGACTGGAAATGGACTGACATACCTGGCTGTCTAACTAATTCCAGAAAGGAGCACCTGAGTTAGGGCTGCCATGTTTAAAAAAGCATTTATCAACTGTTACCGCTCAGTGGGACCAGGGCTTAAAGGCCTCCCTGCTCTGCCGCTGACTTCCTGGGTCTCCTTGGAAAATTCACTTGGCCAGGATGTTCAAAGGGGCCTAAGGGAGCTAGGCACTCAAATGCAATCAACATTCAGAAGGAGTTGGGCACCTAAACCCCATAGGCTCCTTTGATAATGCCAGTGGTGGGAAACTGAAGCACAGAAGGACTATCTGTAAAACAGGGACTCTAATACTTTCATACCTCCCAGGGCTCTTGTGAGGATAAGTGCATACAAACGTGGCAGGGGTCAGAGGTGATGGTGAATGGGGATGGTACACGTGCCTCGATACATACTATCTGAGAGATCACACCGTCATCCTATACTTGGAAATAGCTGCACTTTCTCAGCCATTAGTGTGTGGTAACCAGTCACCCGTGAAGCATGTTCATGCACAAACGGAATTGCACGCATGCGTGCGAACAAAGTACGAGCTTGCCCAGTTACTTTTTTGCACATCCATGTGTAGTATGGACGCCAGGGTAGGTGCCAATTTTTGACATCATGGCCCATAGTGTCAATAGATTTCAGCATCACAAGCCTGAAAATCACGTGATATCCCCCTCCCGGGGTTTTGCTTGACATTCTTGCCATATAATTCACAATAGTCAGTTTCATGTGACATTAAACTGGAGCTTGGTGCTTCCTGCATTTGTCGTCAGCTCAGTTTACTTGCTTGCCAAGTTACTAAGAATTGCTTTTAAAAGCCCACATGAACAGGCACTTTTGCCTACACGACCCCCTCACTGTCCTTATGCTGGCAAAGTGGGGGAGGGCTGAATCACCTGCAAGGTCATCTCTCAAAACTTGTAGTGTAGGAGGTGATCTCAATATCATCATGACTCAGGGCTAGAGAAACCTTTCTGGATGAGCCTTGAAATGAAGGCAGTGGTTCTTTTTTTATCTTCTTTATTCAGCACTCAGCCCTTCTCCTGTTCCTTCCTTGTAAGGTTACGTGAAAAAGCAACTCTTGCGGAGCTCACTGCACATGAGGGCCCGGCTGGGTATCACACGAACATGCCAGTCGCTTGGCTGCTGCTGCCCCTGATTTGGGAGGGTGGAGTTTGCCAGGGGAGCTTGGGGAGATGCTCACTTTAAAATAAATAAATAGATCTTTGTTTTTACTCTGAACCAAATCATTTAGTATTCCGAATGGAGTAGTAAATTTAGAACTAAATCCTGCTCATGCTCAGCAGCAGGGCCAGCTCCAGGCACCAGCCCAGCAAGCGGCCACAGAACGGGGCGGCACGTCTGGCTGTTCGGCGGCAATTCGGCGGCAGGTCCCTCAGTCCCTCTCGGAGGGAAGGACTTGCTGCCGAAGAATGAAGCGGTGGCGGTAGAGCCGAAGTGCCTCCGATCGCGGCTTTTAAAAAAAAAAATTTTTTTTTTCCCGCCGCTTGGGGCGGAAAAAATGCTGGAGCCATCCCTGCTCAGCAGGTTACATAGAGTAGAAGTTACGCAGCTTCAGCTATGTGAATAACGTAGCTGACGTCGACGTACTTAGATTGACTTACCGTGGTCTCTTCACCACGGTGAGTCGACTGCTGTCGCTCCCCCGTCGACTCTGCCTGCGCCTCTCGTGGCGCTGGAGTACAGGAGTCGACGGGAGAGCGCTCGGGGGTCGACTTATCGCATCTAAACTAGACATCATAAATCGATCCCCGCTGGATCGATTGTTGCCCGCCAATCCGGCGGGTAGTGTAGACATACCCTTAGTGGCACTCCTCTGTGTGCTTGATTCCTAGGGGATAGGACTTGTTGCAGCGTTCTCCTAGAAGTTTAGCTCATGCTATAGCAGCTAATGCCATTGGCTCTGGAGGTCCCTGGCTCAATCTCTGAGGCATCCGCTAAGATGGTGGCCATTGCAATTACTCCTGCAAGGTGGTCTACTGAAATCAGTTCAACTACTCCTGGGTGAAAGTCCTCCGAGTGCAGATGGCTAGCCCCAAGGCCTGACACGCGGCTTAAGCCCTATCTTAAGGACTTAAGTGGGACTGAGACCTTGTACTGGCTCTCTGCACAGGGCTGAGTGAGGGTGGGAGGATGATCCTTCCAGCTGGATCTGAAAGAATGCTTTACCGACTTCATGCAGAGAAGGCGGTGCTAGCAACCAGTTCTGATCCAGCTCCCCAGTGCAAAGCAAGGACTTTAACGGATGCAGGGCCGGCTCCAGGCACCAGCTTGGCAAGCAGGTGCTTGGGGCGGCTGCTCGGGAGAGGGGCAGCACGTCCAGCTATTTGGCGGCAATTCGGCGGACGGTCCCTCACTCCCGCTCGGAGTGAAGGACCTTCTGCCGAATTGCCATCGCGATCGTGGCTTTTTTTTTTTGGCTGCTTGAGGCTGCCAAAACCCTAGAGCCGGCCCTGAACGGATGCCTCTCACTTCCACTGCAATGTAACTCTTATCATTATGAATTAGTAATGAAGTTATTATTACTTTACTTTGACCTTTGGAGACCATCTCTGCTAGGGTCTGAGTTTGATTCGTCCCTTGGGACGGGGGTTGCTACATTAGCAAAACTTTTTAAAATGCAGCGGTCTCTAGGGTGGAATGTGGCAGCTGTTACGTGGCAGCATTAAACAGCAGGCTTCAAACTCTAGGGCAAAATGTGTCTATGGGTGGAATGCTCGGGATGTAGAGAACAGGTGGTTGAACCTCTCATGTTCCTAGGCATCCATAACACCCAAATCATCAGCACCATGTCATGCAATTGGCACCCTTGATGCCACTCTCAGCAGAACGCAGGGACTATGGAAACTGAACTACCATCTATGAACTGATAAGGGATCTAGGTCTAGATATGTTGCCTCCAGGTCAGGGTTGAGATACATGGAGACAGAAGGACAGGTTGCATTGATGCTGCATATTCTCTGGCTAGAGGACCAGGATGGTGTATTTAGCAGCTATGGGCTAAGTGGTCAATAATGGTTAATGTCTAAAAACTGTTGACTCTCTGCTGAGAGGATTCATTGCACCAATGAATGGAACAAAGCTAACTTTATTTGTTTCAGAATGAGGCAGATCCTAGAACGTACTGCAGGATATGGCAGTATAAAATAGGATTGTGAAGGGCCATGATAACTGAATAGCTTTGAAAGGCCCCTGTTTCTGTCTGTCAGATCTGCCTATCGACTGTTGCCACACTGAACCAATAATGCCATTCCCCGAGCACTTACATGCATTGCTGTTGTTCCATTTGCCGCAATCCCTGTAAGGCAGCAATGTAAACCTTCTGAAACCCGCCGCCATAATAACTCATGTCACAAATCCATGGTGAAAACCGTTTTACGGCCTTTGCGACACCGCGAAATCAAGACCCAAGAGCTCCCTTGCAATGGAAGCAAACAACTTCAGAGCTCACAAGCTCTGTGCCCTTTGGCCTGATAGGCTTTCTTTGATTGCAGCAGAGAAACGTGACCATTCTGAAGGATAACTTTTCATCCGTGTCCTGATACAACTGAAGGCTAGTCATTATGATGGGGTCCAAGTAGGAGTAAACCCAGACTTCTTCCTAAGTAGCAATGGATAATGAGGGCATTCCTGATCTGCGTCTCAATGTGAAAGGAGCCAACGATGGTTTAGAAGAGCCTGAAAAAAAAAATATATATATTTTTTCCCATCCTGCCAACACTACCCCAGCGGGTTCCATTTGGAAGCCCCCGATGAACTTATGAGTTTCCTTTGGTCAGGTGAGGCCAATCATCTTTATCATTGTCAAGGCGAATCCCTAAGGGACGTAGTCTCCTTGCAGATTAAGTGAGTGACTGATATCTAGCTGGGGCCTTAAGGTGGTCTGGCTGGATGTTTAGCCTGTGTCCGTCACTGGCAGTCTTATTGTGCCACTGAAGTTTTTTGGTGCCCATGTGAACACTGACTGCAGTGGCATTCCTTGGTAGACGTGCTTCATAGTTCCTTGGTCTTACATCATAATATGTTCCACCCAAGAAGGACCTATGCTGATCTTCCAAAAAACATCCTCCGGCTGGGGACAGGTGCTCAGACGCCAATGTGAAGCTACATTAGAAGTACCTGGATGGATCAGCTTCATGACTTGCCTGAGTTTTAGTTGGCATCCGCAGATGCCTCCCTCACTCCTGCCCCAAGGGGAAGGGTTTTTAGCAGCCTTGTGCAGTACGTAGTGGTTGCTAGAGACTGAGGTGAGTTGGGTGAAGAGTGGTGGGAAAATGAGTTCAGAGGGAATTGCATTGAATTCTGTATCAGATCTGGTTGAACTGGGTGAAACTCCGGTCAGTGACCTTTCATGTCATTGAGGTTTTGCTCACATGGATGTTCGGGGTGGAGGGAAGCTCCTGTTTACACTGAGACCTGTTTTAGTGCTAAAAGAAGTGCTTCTGCAGTTATGTTAGACAAGTCCTCTCCTTGAGTGGTTAGGACAAAGCTTGTGACCTCGGAGATGTGGGTTCCATTCCCTGTTCTGCCACAGACTTCCTATGTAACCCTGGGCAAGTCACATAGCCCTTCTGTGCCATAGTTCCCCATCTTTACTATGGGGATAACAGCACTGCCCTGCCTCACAGGGGTGTTGTGAGGATGAATACACTAAAGATTGTGAGGTGCTCAGGTATGATGGCAATGGGGTCCATGCACGTGTAACCCCTTTGGGGTTTAGAGAGCATGGCCCCTTTAAATCTCTTTCCTAAGCGGGGAGGTGGAGCGGTGAGAAAGAAGGGTGTGGCTCTGGAGAACCAGGGAGAAGGGCTGCAGCCCGCAGGCCCTCGCAAAGTGAAGCAGCGGAGAACCTGCCTGAAGCCTGGGGAGGACAGGGCGGCCGATTGGGGACACCCCAGCACAGGAGCCAGGAGGAGCACTATGCCAGGGAGGAATCGCCCCAGAAGGACAGGCCGGAGCTGGACCCAGTATCACGGCTGCGCAGAGCTGCATGGGGCTGTGAGTACTGGGGCTTGGGACTCTGCACTGGGGACAAGGAGGGAGGCTGTAGCTAGTTAAGTGGGGAGGTGCTTGCTCTGTGTGGCTTTGCAGAGAGCAGCAAAAGAGGGCCCCAGAGGGGTTTGTTGGGGAAAGTTCACTGGTGCCAAAGATGACCAGGAGCACCCAAGACTCGCCACTGGACTGGAACTTTGCTCAGGACTCCTGAACTCTGTGTGCAGACACATTGCTCGGTGTCTGCCCTTCCAGACTGTGCTACCACCAGGCCCGTGGAGCATCGGTTTGGATGTAACCCTGTTCTACTGCTCCCCCTATATTTCCCCTTGTTGTTTTTCTCCTCTCATTCCTCTGTAAATAAATATTTGCCTTTCTTATATCCATTGTACTTTTCTGTTGTGTGAGTGTGTGTGTTCACTCTGGGGGGTTTGGAACAGATGCCCCTGGGGTGGAAGGGATTTTTCCTGCTGCATTCCTGCGCGCGCCTTCTCTTGGCCAGAGCTGCTTGCAGAGCAGACTCCATCTTTGCCACGAGGGCGCTAAAGTTACACACAACTTAGAGAGAGAGAAGAATATATAAGTGACTGTGGTAGGAGGCCGTAGGAGTCCACGCATGGAGCCAGAATATAATGCCCTTGTGGAAAGATAAGGTATAAAATTCCCAGCACATACTGATCTCCTAGAGCAAATCTAAGCACAGTGACTTGTCTAGGCCATCACCCGGTTTATAACATTCGCAGTCATCCAGTCAGGAAATAGAAACACCACCATATGGCTTGAGGAGACCCTGCATGTTGTTCGAATATTCACAACCAGCAGTTCGTGAGCAGCACGGAGGCTGAAATTGGGTGGCACGAAACAGCCATCAAATAAATTCCAATGACTGCCACAGCTGTGGGGGAAGCAGCCATCTCCACAGAGGTGCTTCTCCCGGAGCTGAGCACGCTATGGGTCGGAGGGAGAAGCAGCTAGTTGGGTCCCCACCCAGAAGTGAAGAATATTTAGACCTTCCGGGATGTGGGAAGCTAGCTTGCTCCTTCGTGCCAAATGTCTTTGGAACTGTAGTAGGAACTGGTCTACAGTGGGCGTAACTCAGTGTGTCCCCTTTGGAGTCAGTGGAGGAGCTGCGCTGATTCACGCCGGCTAAGGATCTGGCCCAACATTTGATGTGCTGCCTATCAGACTGAGGTCTCGTTTTCACACGTGTGCGAGATCCCAGTAACGTGACTCACTGATCTCTCTTGAGGAACAACAGCCTCAGTACACCTCGTCTGATCGCAGCCCAAGCGTGGAAAGAGCCAGAGCTCAGCCATCTTTACTTTCTTAGCACTGTCTGGGTCTAAGTTCTTCTTCTCTATTGGCATCTGATTAGAGCGAGTGTGACCTATACAAGAGTGACTCCAGGAATGCCGAGTTCTCTCCGTGCTGGCTAATGCAGTTAGGGCAAGCGCTGAGGCACATCACTATTAGAATTATGAATGATTTAAAAAGACAGGCACATCATTAACATGTCATTCATCACGGTCGAGTTTGACGGGAGTGTTAACCTCAGTTGTGCTGCTGTTTGCTGCCGGGTGGAGGAAGGTTTGGGGACAGAGGCAAGTGATCGGGGAATTGGCGGGCTTCGCTTAGGGAAAACAGGCTTGGACCTGAACAAAGCTAGGAGCAGCACAGGAGAACTTGGCACTGGAGTAATTGTAGGATGAGTGGCACACATGCTGAACCAAGAAGGCAGAGGAAGGGCATCTGGAGAATTTGTGAGCAAGCCTGTTTATTGTTACATATGTTACTGAAACAGTCTCAGTTTTCAGAGGGTGTCCTGAGATCTACAGAAGCAGAAAGAGGAAGGAAGGAGATGCAAGGTAGGATGATGATCAGGGCCGGCTCCAGGCACCAGCCTACCAAGCATGTGCTTGGGGCGGAACCTGGAGGGGGGCGGCGCTCACCCGCGGAGAGCGAGGCCGCGGCCGGGCTCGCCGCCCTCCTCCTGGCGCTCCGGCCGGCCGGAGAGAGTGGGGCCCCGCCCGGGCTCTCCGCCCTCCTCCCGGTGCTCCAGCCAGTCGGGGAAAGCGGGGCCCTGGCCGGGCTCTCCACCCTCCTCCCGGCTCTCCGGCCGGCCGGGGAGAGCGGAGCCGCCCTCCTCCCGGCGTTCCGGCCGGCCGGGGAGAGCGGAGCCGCAGCTGGGCTCGGCGCCCTCCCCTGCCGCACTCCCCGCCGGGGGGCAGGGGGCGGCGGGAGTCTTTTTTGCCTGGAGCGGCAAAAAAGCCAGAGCCGGCCCTGAGGATGATAAACTAGATACCTCTCTCCCCACCCTGCCCTTTACTTCACTAGAACTACATTTTCTTCTCCAAACAAACCAGGTTATGACTGTCGTAAATGCAGAGCTCCAACCATGGAGTGTTTGGTCTCTGTCTAATTATTAGACATCTGCCTCCGATGTGCAGTTTGGCTGTGGGGTGGTTCTTATGATAGATACCAAGGTCTGATTTCTAGAGGAGCTGAGCAGGCGTCAACCTGAGCTTGAAGTGGACAGGAGCTGCATGGCTCAGCATAGCTGAACAACCCAGGCTCTTATTACTTCGTGCATGCAACGTCGTTGAGGAGTCCTGCTGAATGGACGTAAGATGTGCTATGAATCCACCGTCCCTATCCCCACCATGAGGATAAAGGCTTTGGAACAAGGTGCCTTTTCATAAGCACTGCAGGCCACCAATGGGGACGGTCAGCACTGGGGTTTACCCTGGTCTCACTGTGTCACGTAAATGCTTTTCTTTTCTAGACATCTCTTTATATGGCCCCCATCACCATAGTGTCTGGGTACCTCCCGGTCCTTAATAGATTTATCTGCAGCACCGCTGTGAGGCAGGCCAGTGCTATCATCCCCATTGTACAGATGGGGAACTAAGGCACAGAGAGGACGAAAGCCCAGATTTTTAAAGGTATTTAGGTGCCTACAGGCATCTAGGCCCAGAGCCTCAAAGGTATTTAGAAAGTTAGGTGCCTAAATACCTTTGGGGATCTGGGCCCTAGGGGGTTTGGAAACCAGTCTCTGTGGGTTAGGTACCTAGCTCCAATTGAAATCAGTGGGTATTAGGTGATTTTGAACCAAATCCCACTAGACATCTTGAGGCTTCTGAATACCTTGTGAACATCTGGTCCCGAGTGACTTGCCCAAGGTCACAAGTGGCGGAGCTGGGTATTGACCTACCCCTACTGCCTTACTCACTGGACCATCCTTCCTCTTGTCTGTAGAGCGGGTGAGCGTGGATGTTCAATACAAAAATCTGTAGGATATGGAAACTAGAACATGTGGCTGAAGAGTAAAACAAATGTAACGTGCAATCAAAATAAATATCACATGGGCTTCTACTGCATGGATTGTATTGCTCAGTTACATATATAATTAAATCACAACTCATTTCAATTATGTAAATGAAGCTGCCACAGAATCCATGGGCCTCGCCATAGAATTTGGTCTATCTTGTTCCAGAATATATGGGGGTTCTTGCTTGCAAAGTGTGCTGTTGCTTTAAATAATCTGCATGTCTGATCTCTCCTGGATCTAATATTGCCAACCCGGAGCATTCAAAAATAATGAGATTGGTTTAAGTAATGAGATTTTAAAAATACCTATAAATATGGGGTTCTCTTTATTTACTTGCTGGATTTTTAACCTCCTGGGTTCTTCTTTGCAGCCATGAAGTCTGGAAACCTCCTTTTAATAAAAAATAAAACAAAAAAACAAACCCACCCCTCCAATTCTTACATAATCACATGAGTCCAGGAGCTGGGGCTTTGCTACCCCCTCCCCAGATATTACAAGACCCCTGATAAAATTGCAAGAGTTGGCAGCACTGTAAATCCATGTTCCTGTACCAATGACAGTTAAGCCTAAAGCTTTTCCAAAGATGAATTATTTTAACTGCTATAAGGAATGTCGAGTTGCCAGGATGCTGAGTGTGTGAGGAATACGGAAAGGGAAAGAGAGACGTTTAACAAATGGAAGGACTCTAATACAGATCACTAATGCTAGAAACAAATGGGAGCCCTAGAGTCTGAGTAGGACTCGCCAGAAAATCTTTCCTCATTCTGGGCAAATTTTAAACTGCTGACCCAAGACAATCCGATGTCTTGAGTATGGCTGAACATTTCAGTCAAGGAAACTAATGCTCTCCAAATCCCTGAAACGTATGAAGGTGGAATATATATTTATCCTTTACAGAGGAATGGAGGGGAGTTAGTCTAGTAGAGGCAGGCATCTGGAAGAAAAGGGCTTTATTTTTCCTTTCTGCTTTAAGAAGGACAGTGAGATGAAGACTGACACACCTGTTAACCAGGAGCCCCCACTTTATCTAGGGGGGAAAACAAACCAACCCAGAAGTGCCTTCAGAATCCAGCTAATTGTGAAAACCGTGGCAGAGTCCCCAGCATTCAGTCCCTGCACCTCCACTCTCAGTGCAGCTCCAGTCAGGAGCCTGTAGGACAGCTGGGGACAGTTGCCCTTTGAATCATGGGCATTTCTCCATTTCATAATCTGGATCTGAAGATTCCAATGCTGGTTAAATTCCATAATAGGCAGAGAATCTGCCTTTTGTTTCCTTAATCTACTGCACGGTATTCTTCACGAGCAGGCATTGCCACCGTTCTGCTTGTTACCTTGCTAGCCCTGGAGTTGCACAAACTCTCTTGCTGTGAAAAGCCAGGAGCTTTCCTGGGCCACCTGGTTCTTAAACGTTATTATTCTTTCTCTCTCTCTCCATAAAGTGAAGCATGCGCAGATGCTCATAAATCAGGAAGGTTTCCGATGAGCTCATTTTCTGTTACGATCCTTTGTCATCACAGTCCTGGCAGCTCAGGAGTGTCACACGCAGGGTACTAATTGTACACACTCCTGGTGAAATCCTGGCCCCATTTAAGTCCGTGGGAGATTTGTCATGGACTCCAACAGAACCAAGAGTTAAAACAGTGTTGTTGAAAAGGTCGGGATGGCTTGCTTTTGTCTATGCAATGGCACCCTGGCCATATCCCTGTGCTGGGGACTGGGAAGAAGTTGGCCCCAACATTTCCTGTAGAAGGGGAATCTGCCATTGCTTGTATTGCTAGATTAATGGTCGCTTCGCACTGGTAGACCTGCCTAAAGTAGCTTCAAAGTGGTGGTGAGGACTCTGTGAGCTTCAGCAGGTTACTCCACCTCCCTGTGCCTCCATTTCCTCACCTGGGAAATGGGGATGACGCTGAGTTCCTTTACAAGGCACTTTTTGATGTATGGACGGAAAGCGCTATGTGAGAGGTGGTATGATTGTCATGGGCCGATGGTTCTAAAGTTCCCTAAATTTCTGATTTAGTTGGGGGTTGGTCCTGCTTTGAGCAGAGGGTTGGACTAGATGACCTCCTGAGGTTCCTTCCAATCGTGATATTCTATGATTCTAAGTGAAGGTGCAGCATATAAGCCACTCAGAGGCAACCGGCATACAGAGAAGCCACCTTGATTTATTTCTTTAACCTACTGCCTGGTATTCCTGCTGCACAGGCATTGTTGTATACTCTGCCAGCCACGGCTCTGCTCCAAAAACTGCTCTCGCTGTCAAAAGCCAGGCGCTTTCCCAGGGACTCTGGTTCTTAAACTCATTGTGATTTCTCCCTTTCCATAAAGTGAAGCAAGAACTTAAAAACGGCCATACTGGGTTAGACCAATGGCCCGTCTAGCCCAGTATTGGTCTTCCAACAGTGACCAGTGCCAGATACTTCAGAGGGAATGAACAGAACAGAGCAATTATCAAGTGATCCGTCCCCTGTCATCCAATCCTAGCTTCTGGCAGTCAGAGGATTAGGGTATGTCTACACTGCAGTTAGACATCTGTAGTTGGCTTGTGTTTGCTTGAGCTGCGGGGCTGTTTAATTGTGGTGTAGATCAGTGGTCCTTAATCTTTTTTTCATTTATGGACCTTTTAAAGAATTTTGAATGGAGGTGTGGCCCTTTTGGAAGTCTTCCCCTAGGGGTCCACCAACCACTCTACTATGGGAACAACAATCTTTCGCGGGCCCCTTAGACACAGTCTGCAGGCCCCCAGAGGTCTACAGACCACAGGTTGAGAATCGCTGGTGTAAATGTTCTGGCTCAGGCTTTAGCCCAACCTCTGAGACCCTCCCACTTTGCAGCCTAGAGCCCAGGCTTGGGCCTGAGCCCGGCCACCAACATTGTAGCTAAACAGCCCTGCAGTCCGAGCCCTGTGAGCCCAAGTCACCTGGCACAGGCCAGCTGTGGATTTTTAATTGCAGTGTAGACATACTCTGTGGGGTCACCCAGAGCATGGGGTTGCATCCCTGACCATCTTTGCTTATAGCCATTGATGGACCTATCCTCCATGAACGTACCTAATTCTTTTTTGAACCCAGTTATTCTTTTGGCCTTCACAACATCCTGTGGCGATGAGTTCCACGGGTTGACTGTGCGTTGTGTGAAGAAGTACTGCCTTTTGTTTGTTTTAAACCTGCTGTCTATTAAGCAAAGATGTTTATAAACCAGGAAAGATTCAGAGGAGCTCCTTTTCTGTTACAAGCTTTTTCCAGTCAGCCAGGACAGCAAAGCAGTGTCACACACATTGAATTTAGCACATTCACGTGATACCAAAATATTGGTGTCTTGGGGCCTGTATTTACTAATACAGTCTAATGCACCCTCAGCCCCCACCTGGGCTGAGACTTGATTACTGTCATTTAGACTAAGTACAAATCCAAGTGGCTACCGACACAACATGCATTACATATTAGATTTGTAGTAGTTACTAAAACTGGGCAAAATTTTTTGACTGAAACTTTTCCTGGCAAAAAATGCAGATTCTGCATACAGAAGCATTTTATGGCTACCTGTCAATTTTTGCCATTTTGTTTTGCTTGCAGGAAAAAAAAATCTGAAAAAATTGAAATGGTTTTTATTTCAACATTTTCAGAATGAAACATTTTGTTTTTCCAATTCGAAACAACTTTTCCTTTTGAAATGTCCATCAATTTTTTTTAAGATTAAAAGCACTCAAAATCAAACCAGCATGTTTGTGTTCAACCCGAAACAAAAGTTTAGGTCAACCCCAAATTATTTTTTTCTTTTTGATTTGCCAAAACATGTGTTTTGGTTTCACCTGAAACAATTTTATTAATTGTTTTTTCCAGAATTGGCAGCGAAGCGAAAAAATCCATTATTTGTTCAGCACTAGTTACAGTTATTTGTGTTTTATTGTTGCTCTGGGCCCCAGTACTAGGAGCTGCACAGACATAGTGAGAGACCGTCCTTGCTTTGAAGAGCTTACAGTCTAAATAGAAAAGACAGACGATATATCATCATCTCAATTTTACAGAGGCATAGAAAGTGATTTGCCCAAGGCCACGTAGTGGGTCAGTGGCAGAACTGGGCAAATAACCCCAGGTCTCTGACTCCCAGGCTACTGGCCGATCCACTAGTCTACACTTCCCCATGGACTCTTGCAGTAAATGAAATTGGAGAATGTCAGGTCTTTTGTTACATGCGAAAGATTCAGCTGTGCTTTTCCTGTCAAACTATCCAGCAAGGGAGGAAAATGTGGCAGCCTCGCCTATTCTCACTCAGTCTGTGTGTCTGTTATAAAGAGTGGCTGCATTCTCGAATGTGACTGTAAAAATCCCATCCTGCTTGTCATCTCTCTACCAGACACCCATCTCTCTGGACCCACCATCAACTTAAGTTAGTGTACTTCTTATTTTCCCTCCCCAGCCTTCCCCCTTTTCCCTATTGCAGCTGACAATGTTGTCATCCTTCCTCACTCTGGACTGTGATCTGGGGTTAACCTAGACTCCTTCCTTGCCCTTGACCCACGCACTCAAACCATGTCCAAGTTTTGCCATTTCTTCCTGCACAACATCTAGGAGCTGTCTGTTTTCTTTCCATCCCTCATTGGTGCCTGGCTCAGCTGCTGCAACTTCCTCTTCCTGGCCTCACATCATCTCCCTCCATCCTGCTCCAGTCTGTACAAACATTATTCTCCTTGCCTATCACTCCAATCATCTCGCCATCGCTCTGAAATGATCCACTGGCTCTCCTATGGCATCACATTCATGCTGCATTTCACTACTTTCAATGCCCTACATAGCTCTGCATCGCCATACTTGTCTTGTCCTGGTCTTGCCTGCCACCTCACTGACTCCATTAATACTACCAGCCCCATCCATCCAGTAGTCAGCTTCTCCTATGATTGTCTCCATGGTTCTGTGCTATCCCCGCAGCATGCTATGACCTCCCTGAGCTCATCCACAAAACCTGTACCCTTTCCCCAAGACCCTCTTTTGCTGTGGTGACTTTGTGAATGTAGATGATCTTATCTGGTCAATGTATGGCCAAGTACTGCTTTGTATGTTCTACATTTCTCCCAACCTCCACCCGTCCTTAGATTGCAATCTCCCTAGTACAAGGGTTGTCCCTTCTTGTGTGCTGGGTGTTTCACATACAGACAAGGAGCACAACCACAAACTACAAGCTAAACAAGCAGTGACCTTAGTGACATCCATTAAATTTGACACATCCAATCTGAGGCACTAAACCAAACATTTTCTTCCTAGTAGTCAGGACTACAAAATCAATCTTTGATCTGATCAGAAAGTTGTGTTCTTCCTGCTCATTACTTTACATCATCCCCAGGAATAAAGATTCTGCAACGAAACAAATTCTGTTGATGATGCACAAAGGAGAATATAATCCAGTTTGCTTTTCTATGGCTATCTTGGCTCTGCAAGGTCTAATGCGAGTAAAGATTTAAGCCTCCATTCTTGGAAAGACTTAAATGAAAGCAGTGGAGTTCCTTCAGATTTACACTGATGTATCAGAGAGCAGAATGTAGCCCTTTATCTCTGAAGGGAAAGGAAGAGTCGACAAGTAAAGAGTCTATCGTAAATGTTTGTAGTGGTGTAGACGTGTTTTGTCCCAGGATATGAGAGAGACCGGTTAGATAAGGTAATAACTTTTATTGGACCAACTTCTTTTGGTGTCCCTTCCACCAACAGAAGTTGGTGTAATAAAAGATATTACTTCGCTTACCTTATCGTCTTAAATGACCCACTTAACTGACCCATCCACATCTTCTATTTCTTGCCTTATCTCCTGTCCCCGTTCACCTTTATATAACATGGATGAGATCTTCAGCTGGTATAAATACGTGTGGTCCACGGAGCCCAATGGAAAATGTGTGGTTTTAATGAAATGGGCATTGGACTGGGAATCAGGAGATGTGGGTTCTCTTCTGAGCTCTGACCACCAATATAAACTTGGGCAAATTGTTTATCTTCTCAGCTTTTATCAGTCTTATCTATTTAGATGGGAGGCACGGACTGTCTTTCACTGCTTGTGCATACAGCCCCTAACACAATGGGCTCTCCATCTCAATTGGGTCCTTTAGATGTAATACAAGTGATAGATAACAGTGCGTTTGATTTGTGCCAGCTGAGGACCTTGCCTGTGTTTTCAGCTCTGATAAGGTCAGTCTTTAACTTTAAAAAGGACTCTGTACAAGGTAAAAGCAAGCTGGCTGATCAGAGGCAGAAGTGGTTGCTAGACCATCTCTTCCTCCATCCTTTGCCTTTGGGGAAGATACAACACAAGGAAGAAAGAGAGAGAAATCACAGAATTACTCTTGCATATGTAATGAGAACAGGTTGCATTTTTTTCAGACTTGTCACAATTATGGATTTATATGATGCCATTTCCTAGGTTCATTATAACCTTTTTCGTGAAAAGTAGGTACCTTTTGTCAAGACTTTAATGCCACCCGTATCCCGGAAAAAGATAACTGCAAACTACTCCTTTTGACATCTTAATTTTTTTCCTGCCCCCTTCTCCCAGATTCTGTAATTCCATCAGCATAACTTTCCTCTCCATGGCCAGGGCTTGCCAGCCCAGGGGCGTGTGCGAATGGATAGCTAGTCCAGAAAATGCAACACAATGCAACTGTTGTGGTGCCGCTTCTTCCATACAGATGAATCCTAACGTGCCTGATTACACTGGATTCTCTTCCCCAAAGGCAGATACTTAGAATCCAAGGGTCTGATTCCGTGCCCACTGGAGTCCAGGGAAAGACACTCCATTGAATAAAATCCTGGCCCCATTGACGTCAATGACAAGGCACCCGTTGGCTTCGGTGGGGTTAGGATGTCACCTTATGGCTTTGGTGGGCATGGAATCAGGCCCTTTGGAAGTCAGAGGGAGTTTTGATTATTTAGGGACTGCAGAGACAACAAGGGGACATGGCACACAGGGAAGCAAAGTTGAAGGGAGGCTAATCCATATGTCTGCACGGGAACAAAACCTGGTTTTCTTGTTCGTTTTATTTGAATTTATTTGCTAAGCCACCTGGGTTTTGATAATGCCAAAGCATTTTCTCGAGTAACTTCATTATGAATAAGGTACTTGAGGGAGGAGGTTTGGCAGGTGGGAGTTGAGAAGAGATGCCCCAGACATAGGGGGAGCAATAGAAACTGGACAGGGCAGGAAGGATCAAGTTTTCATTCAAGTCACTGCGTGCATTTCTTCCAACCTCCGCGGGAGCTGGATCATGCCAAAGAGGCATCCAGAATTCCAAGATAAGTAGGTTGGGTTTTCCAAATGAGCCTAAGGGAGCTAGATGTCCAAATGTCATTGAAATAAAATAGGAGTTGGGTGCCTCCCTCCCTCGTGTGCCTTGGATTATCCCAACCATTGGGCCTAAGGTGTGACAGAGAGCCCCCACGCAGGAGGAGCAAATGCCAGCAAATACAGGAGAGTTTTTGTGGAAAACCAAATTTGAGGCAACCTTAGAGCAGCTGAGTTGGATGGTCTTAGATCATTTCCCGGAGGATAGGTATACATATGGCAGCACACATCCCCATAGTTGGCACGAGTGAATTATGCTCTATCCCCTGGTGATCGGTCCCTCTAGGCTGGGATGATGCATATTGGCAGGGCTGGATGTTGAGGTAAGTTGCCCACGCATTGCGTGCATGTGTTCTGATGGCAACCAGACAGTTCAGTCTCTATGGTTGTCAGCCGTTTACTTTTCATGTGCTCCACGTACAAACACAGAAAAATGAAGAATAGCAGCAATAAAAATAGAAGTGGTTGGAGATGTGTCATTTCTGGATCACCAAGGAGACTTTTGCATTGTGGTTTGCATCTGACTAGCCTAAGCTACCCAGAAATGAAAAGTCATGTACAGGAACTTGTGCTATATCATGGAATTTATCGTGGCAAATGACAGTAAGAAGCAGAACCTGTCTGGTGAGTTACTGTGTCGCCTTCATTTATGGGGATAAATTGACTACATTATGATCCCCATCAATTACATTTATTCCCCACCAATTTGTTAGGTGCCGTATATCAGAAAGCCCTGACTTCTCTGCTAATGACAGAATTGCCTCAACCCAATCCTAGATGTGAAGCGGACAGGGCTCATTGGACCACAGTTTCACCTTTTTCTCTGCTCATTGCCTTGCTCACCCTCTCATGGGCCCCAGCCCCGTTCTTACAGGGGTGTTTTTGGCCAACTTTCAACCTTTTGTTTCCTGCTGCTGGTCCCCTTGTGTTGTCCTCTCTTCTGCTCTGTAAGAGCATCCGACACTGGTAGCTGTGATTCCCGCCCTCCACCCCACACTATCAGAATGCCCAGTTCAGGTCACCCACAAACCTATTTATTGCTCACTAAGATCTAGCTAATTACTGTCTTGAGGACAAGAATATGCTCCCGGGCAGAGGCGAGGGGAGAAATGTGGGGCTCAGCTCTGCTCTCAGCCACCCCAATGCAACCCCAGTAGTAACAGCCCTACATTGAGTGGTGTTGCTCTGGATTTAAAAAAATGAGAACAGACTTTGGCTCATTTCTTTGGATTAAACTCAGGGCCGGCATCAGTCCAGCCTCTTTGTATTAGGGATGGGTCAGAAGCAGAACCTCAGATCCTAATAGCCCTGAGCACGAGGGAAGTTTGGCACCTTCACTGTTACGTATGGCTTGGCCCCTCTGCATTATAGTCTCAGTGGCCTTAATTTCCCCCTTCCTTATAGCAGCTTCATATGGGATGGAGCTGGTGGAGTTATTCCTGATTGACACCTGTGTAACTTACAGCAGAATCGGGCCCAGTTCAGTGAGCTACCGTGGCTCTCACTTCCCTTTTGAGGTGGATTTTTCTTTTTCTGCCCCTGACTCCAGTGGTGTATTCTTTTGTCTTAACTCAGAGGTTCTCTGCACCCCCTCCCCACACATTCACTCTAGGAACCACATTGTAAGAGATCCTTTCAGGGAACCACCTTGTTTCCCAGCACCCCAAAACCCCTATGTTGTGTTGTGCAGACCTCCAGGAAGAGCTCTGTGCACTAACTCTTAATGAATCTCTGCTCCAAACCTTTCCTCTTTCACTCCCATTGTGCTGTCCTTCAGCACGTCCCTGCTCTTTCTTAATAACCTCCCTTGTGCACTGGGGACAACGGGTTTTGTAGGTGCAAAGGGCTTCAGACAAGAAAATCCCCAGGTGCCTATTCCAAACCAAGATGAACCTCCAAACCTGTTGATGTTCACCTATTGCTGGTTGCACTAATCATGGGTTTTTTTTTTTCCAATGCCAGGTGCATTTGCTCAAATATGCCAGTGGCATCCCGATTTGCGGCACTATGCATGTGGGTGTCAGCTCTTGATTCCTTCAATCCTTCCCTTCACGCTTGATCAAGTAACAAGAGTCTGCGTGGTCATTTGTGACTTATTTCTGACACGCAGGCATGCCGGCTTTAGAGACAGACGTGCCGTATAGTCCTGGCAGATAAGCGCTGGTCTCCATTTCACGGCTTTTCTTTAAGTAACAACCCCGCCGCTTTCACAGAGCCGTACGTATTTATAGGTGTGTGTCCTCAGCCTTTCCCCGGAATACACAAATCTCTTTCACAACTGGGCACCTCTAAATCAGTGTCGCTAACGCTGATGATTGTATTTTTACACTTCTTTCCATGACAAAGTTAATTTCTAGAGGGTAACACTGAGACGACAGTGATTACATCTGTACTTCAAACTCTGGGAAGAATGAGGAGGAAAACAGGCTCAGGTGGGCTGAGCAGGGAGAGCAGCAGTGCAAATTGGAACAAGGGTCCCTTCCCCAAGGGCGTGGGGAGCCAGGAATCACTATTGTGTGAGGCTGCAGGGTAAGGCTACACCAGCGTGCAGAAATGGGAGAGCTCCCTTTATTTCTGATGGGCAGGGCTGAGCTGTGGAGCAGAGCCCAAGGGGAAGCCGGTTGTTCAGTGACAATAAACGGACCCCAACACTCGCTCTGAGCAGAGATCTGAGGGATGAGACCAGATGGGATTGTGATATCTGACACAGCAACCTCGCTGTACTGGTGGTTAGTTCCTTTTGGAGCAGGATAATTCCTATAACCCCAAAGATGAGCAGCTGGGGTTCCCACCCTGCTCTCGCCACAATATGCTCCGTCAGCGTACAGTCCAAATTTAGGCCCAGATCCTCAAAGGTATCTAGGCACCCACCATCTATTGAAATCAGTGGGAGTCAGGTGCCTAATACTGTCCGGGATCTGGGCTGTAGCTCTTTCCTGGGGTTTAGTTTTAGTGGAAGTTGAAATAACAATAACACAATCTAATAGCCTCAACTCTCTGCCGAGACTGGTGTTCCCAAGGTTTCCCTGAAAAGCCCTCTCTATTCTAGACCCTAGCTCCCATCTCCCTTATATCCTGGTGAGGTTCATAGATTCCAAGGCCAGAAGGGGCCATTGTGATCATCTGGTCTGACCTCCTGTATAATGCAGGCCAGAAAACTTTCCTAGAATATAACTTTTAGAAAAACATCCAATCTTGATTTAAAAATTATCCGTGATGGAGAATCTACCATGACCCTTGGTAAATTGTTCCAATGGCTAATTACTCTCACTGTGAAAAATGTACGCCTTATTTCCAGTTTGAATTTGTCTAGCTTCAACTTCCAACCATTTATACCTTTCTTTGCTAGATTGAAGAGCTCTCTATTATCAAATATTTGTTTCCCATGTAGGTACTTGTAGACAGTGCTCAAGTCGCCCCTTTACCTTCTTTGTTAAACTGAAGGAGCTCAATTTATTTAGCTTATCACTATAAGACACATTTTCTAATCCTTTAATCATTCTCTTGGCTCTTCTCTGAACCCTCTCCAACATATCAGCATCTTTCTTGAATTGGAGACACCAGAACTGGACACGGTATTCCAGGATCAGTTGCATCAATGCCAAATACAGAAGTAAAATGACCTCACTACTCCTACTCAAGATACCCCTATTTATGTCTACAAGGATTGCATTCACCCTTTTGGCCACAGCATTGCCATGTTCAGCTGATTATCCACCATGACCCCCAAATCTTTTTCAGAGTCACTGCTTCTCAGGGTAGATCCCCCATCCTATAAGTATGGCCTGCATTCTTTGTTTCTAGATGTATATGTTTACCTTTAGCTATATTAAAACACACATTGTTTGCTCATGCCCAGTTTACCAAGCAATCCACATGGCTATGAATCAGTGACCTGTCTTAATTATTTACCACTTCCCCAATTTTTGTGTAATATGAAAACAATCAGTGATAATTATATGTTTTCTTCCAGGTCATTGAGAAAAATGTTAAATAGCGTAGAATCAATCCCTGTGGGACCCACTAGAAACATCTGTTTGATGATTCCCCATTTACAATTAGATTGAGACCTATCAGCCTTTTAATTCATTTTATGTGGGCCATGTTAATTTTGTACTGTTGTAAATTTCTAATCAAAATGTCATGCGGTACCAATTCAGTGCCTTACAGAAATCTCCATATATTACATCAACCCTATAACCTTTACTAACCAAACCTGTAATCTCATGAAAAAAGATGTCAAGTTAGTATGATGGTGTGATGTTATCTGATTAAAATATGACCATATAGATCATTGTTGTAACCACTGTTATATATTTGCAACAAATCTTGTACAAAATGTGGCATGTAGGATGTCTATGAAAAGGTTATGATTGGTTATGATTATGCTATCTGTATGCATTTATCATATTTGGTATTTGAAGTTGTGAATAATGGCTCTGTACCTGGCTTTCAAATGTTTGCTCCTGGGGTAATGCCCACAAGGAAACAGTTTTTATGACGTTTTTTGTTAGGCAGTGTGGTGAAACAGAAGATAACTTTTGTTGCTGGTGTAGTATATCTTATGGAAGAATAACCACCAGTTTTGGGTTGTGTTTGCCCTGTTTCTCAGCAGTTTGTCCTGAGTTTGGCATTCTCAGTAGTGGCCCATGGAGGCACAGTTAGAGATGGTATCCATTTTCCATAAACCCATGTTGATTGACATTAATAATAGTACCCTCCTTTATTAATAAAGTTCCATATCAGCCACTCCATTATCTTGCCTGGGATTGATGTTAGACTGACAGGCCTATAATTACTTGGGTCATTACATTTGCCCTTTTACAGTATTGGCACAATATTAGCTTTCTTCCAGTCTTCTGGAACTTCCCCAGCGTTCCAAGACTTCCTGAAAATCAACATTAATGGTCAGCCTGCTCTTTTAAAACTCTTGGATACAAGTTATCCAGACCTGCAGATTTAACAATACCTACCTTTCGTGGCTGCTTTTTAGCATCCTCCTGAAATAGGAATAGAATGGAAACCGTGTTAACAAGCCGCACCTGACACAAGTCAACCAAATGTATTCAGCAGCTTTGTTTAGAATTCTTGCATCTACTAACCGCGTGAGTTAACAGAAGAGCCCGTCTTTCCACTTCAAAGGCGATCCCGCATGGCATGCCCATCGTATTGAGAGCTGGGGTTGGGTCTTGTGGCACAGCTGACTTTGTGCCCCCACTTGTAATGTTGGAGCTGTGTGAGCTACATGAATGGCCACCCTCTATTCCATTCCCTTCTTTTTATGCAAACATTTGAAAACGGCAAGCTCTTCGGTGCCAGATGTTGCATTCCCAAAGAGACCGCACCAGAGCAAGAGGGGCAGTGAAGCACTGTGCCGCTCTGATTATTTACATACAGACTGTTGGAATGGGCTTGATTTGACTCTCGAAAGCTAAGTAATTTAGTTTATTCCACCCTGATGAAGATCCTGTTCCCCATGCATTATTCAGTCAGGTTAATCTGTCCATGTCCTCTGCAAAAACAACACGCACACAAATCAGTGTGTTCTGTTTCTAGAGACAGAGGCAGTTCCCCGGTCTGTGGTAGAGGGGGGGGAGATATTTTAAACATGTAAGTGCACTGAGGTGTCGAGCCTGTGTGCCAGTTAACGTGTGTGTTTTGGTAGGGAAGCACAATCTCGGCCTCTCTCTGATCCTGACAAAGGAAGCCCCTCAGATTTAATTGGGAACATGGGCTGCGGCGTCAGACCGGCCGTCTATCATCGATTCATTCTACCAAGGTGGTGGGGCTTTGGGAACAAAGAGGAACTGCAGGATCTGCACTGCCTGCCCATTGGTCTCCAGGTGGAGTTTAAAGTGTTGGCCAGTTGTGTGATCAATTGTTCTCCATGTCCACTGATGGTAGAACAAGAAAAGAGGGCTAAATCTTCAGCAAGGGAGACTTAGATTAAGTATTAGGAGAAACTTTCTCTCTCTTAGGGTGGTTAAGATCGGGAATAGGCTGGTTGGACAAACACCTGTCAAGGGAGAAACAGGTCAAGTGGATCATGTTCTAATCAGCTTTATCCCTTGGGTGGCTTTGCCATTAGTCATTATTCCTGCCCCTTTGTTGCTGGATGAAAAATGTGCTCCTTGGTGGTGGTGATGAGATTACATGATGATGGCTATGCTCAAAATGGCCTTTTGCCATTACAGGGCATATCTGTAGCATATCACCGCAAAGGGAGGTGAAATAAAGACCCTAAGCAATTTCTATCCCTGCAAAGGGCCCAGCAGTTTTCAGTTTTAAGATTGCACAGTGAGGGGGGTTAATTTTCTGCCAGTTTCATTAAGCTCCTGGTCTCAGGCACAGATTCATTTTGGACTATTTATTGTTCTTGTTGCCGTCTTTGTCATTGGAATGGGATATCAGCATGTTAATGCCTCATCTAATCGGTGAATGATGGCCGTGTGCTGTCATTCTTTGACACTTTCAGTGCTCTGTAATTTCATTAGCTGCCCATTCTTCCTTTTCCCTGCAGTGTAGTGCCCCTGACATGGCAGTTGTCATCTCTAATGTCTTTTCCTGCTACTGCCCCCAAAGAATTTCCTCCGTAGTTATTGGTGGTTCGTCTTTCCCAGAAGGAAAGGAGTCAGGTCGAAAAGAACTTTCTTCATGGTCTTTCTAGGAGCAAAATAATCTCTCACTTCTATATAGTAATTTTTCTTCCAAAGGGAATCTTATAGACCCATACTGGATCGAGTAGCATCCTGGAAGTGAAGTCACTTCTGGGGTGGAGCACAGTTAGTTTGGCTGTTGTTCACGGGGTCTCCTTATTTGTTGTGCGTATTTGGATGCCTGTAGCTTATACAAGAAAAAGTCCACAAAATCCCAAATTTTCAGACTATAGCATGAAAATTCATATTAGAAAATGTGTTTAGCATTCTTTCTCCTATTTAAAAAAAAATCCCGTCTAGCCACGGAACAGAAACAATACCATATGATTTTTCTCACACACTCTGAATAATGCATAGCTGAAGTGAGCAGTATGTCAGTAAATGATTGTCTGAAAGTCTGTTCACATAACTATTTGGCAAATACTTACGCATGTTGGAGACATTAGTAGAAATCAGGATCCGTTCGCAACTGGCAAGAGGGTTGTTTAGTGGTTAGGTCTGGCAGCCAGGTTTTCCTGAGTTCTAATCCCAGGTCTAACTCACTGGATGTGTGGTGTTTTAAGAAGTCACTTTACCTCTCCCTGCCTCAGTTTCCCCACTTATAAAATGTGGGTAACCCTATTTACTGACCCAATACGTATGTGCTACCGATGTATTAGCTAACATTTGTGGCATTCTTCTGAGGGTTGGCAGTGCTAAAGGTTGCCAATATAGCTGCTATAAACAGTCGTAATTACTTACTGAGGGAGGCAGTGTGGCTTATTGGATAGTGCACTGCACTGGGACTCAAGAGATGTGTTCCATTCCTGGCTCTCTCACTAGCCTGATAAGTCACTTCCCCTCTCTGTGCCTCAGTTTCCACATCTGTGAAATGAAGACGATCATACTGATCTTGTTTGTAAAGCAGTTAGAGATCTAGTGATGAAAAGCATGGCACAAGAGGAAGCTATTGTTCTGATTATTATTTACAGCGGTAGCACCAAGGGACAGCACCTAGAGAACTGGGCCCCATTGTGCTAGGAGCTGTACATACACCTGTCCTGGAATCTTTGCTCTTATTGTGGGTTGCATTGTTTCCCTCTATATGGGTCTGGCACGTGCCTGCAAATCTCCCAGTCCCCTTCCTCCCTCTGCACGCATATATGAGCTCTCCTTGCACGCACGCTGATTTCAGCAGCTCCAAGGGGCTAATGCAGCGAGTGGAGTTTTAATAAACAAACTAAACATAGCTTGGCATCCAAAGCTGTGTCTGGCATGCTGTGTATCAAGGGTCTTCAACAACATAGGCTGGGCTTGGAAACATTGTCCCTGGGGGGCACGCTCGGGATGGTGTCACTGCGGGATGCCATAGAAAC
Organism: Chrysemys picta bellii; assembly: GCF_011386835.1. Lineage (NCBI taxonomy): Eukaryota > Metazoa > Chordata > Testudines > Emydidae > Chrysemys > Chrysemys picta. Next base: position 122,885,190 of record NC_088797.1, on the reverse strand, counting down.
AAAGGCTAAATGTATTACTGCTCATTGCCTCTAGTTCTGTTTGTCTCTGTCTCGAGCCGAATGAAAGTCAATCAACGCGGAATCCGCCTGCTTCCACGAGCTGCATCTTAATGCTTCAGTTTCAAAGGGTCCGTGGGAACGGAGCAGTTTTTCATTGCTGGCTTCTCTGACACACCCTGGCATCTCTGCTTCGTTAGGGACGGTTCTGTTCTTTTTGGGCCATTTGGGTACATTTAGCTCTATGATGGCATTTAAAAGACGGACCCTACTGTTTTATTTTTAAAGCACAAAACAATATAAAATATGTAATGGTCCCATTGTGGCACCAATTAATGGGACAGATCCTCCACTCCTAGCTCAGGCAAAACTCCCACGGGCCTCAACTCCCCTTCTACGCCTTGCTGACCTTTCCATTCTGCCTGTGATGAATAGCTGATACCTCAGATGAGAGAGACAAACTATTGGCTACTTGCAGATTGTGTTGACTGGGTTTCTTGGACACCTTACTCTCCTAAGATTCAGGTGTTGTGTAAGCACTGCATTCAAAGGGAGACTCTTATCTCTCATGGAGTTGTTGGGGGCTCACTGAAGTTATAGGCTTACTCAAAGCCTAGCCCAGCTGTGGTCTTCTCTGCCTAGTAACTACCTCCAAACTCACCTGTTTGGCTCTTCCTGATTTGCTCCCTGGAAACAAAGGTACCAAGAAAGCCGGGTTCCCTCTTAGAGCAGGAGTATGTTATACCCAGAGTTGACTTTTAATTTTTGGCTCCACTTCCATCTGGCTGAGAGGGATCTCTCCATTTATATCCAGCGGCTCAGTGTGGACCAGACTGACCACGGTACCACATTTAGGAGACAGGGAGTCTCAAATACATGTGCATCTAGGTGGAGTTTAGTTGATCAACCACATCCTGATGCTTCAGTGCAAATACAGGCCAGAGAGATGTTCTTCTTTTGATGAGGCCTTCGCTACTGGAAACTGAGACACTGACATTTGGAAAAGCTTTCTCTAGTCACAGGTGGCTCTTGCGGAAGCTGTCGTTACACTTAAAAAATCCCTCCGACGCAATAAGAATCTGGCTGGAAGAATTGGTTTGGATAAAAAAAGAATCCACCCAAAACTTTTCTGAGGTTTTTACAAAGTTTGGTGAATTGTTTTTGGTTTGTCCTTTTCTCCGTTTTTTGTTGGCTCTCTACTCCCTTGGGTTGACCAGGAGCTGAAGTACTAAAATAACGATAGAGGCTTATTCCCCGCCTGGCCAGATCCATGAGCTAGCAGAAATTCCATCCGAGCATCGGTCTTCAGCCTACAGCTATCTTCCCATTGCCCCTCATCCTACGGATGGCTCCAGCTGAGCTGCTACATCCAGCAAGTATGGGAGAAGAGCAGAGGAACCGCTTCCGCTCCCACTGCTTCTCCTTGCCAGCAATGTGATTACCAACTTCAGCTCCTCTAGCTACTCTGAGAAAGAGGGGAAGAAGATGATCCTGTGGTTAAGGCACAGTCCTGGGAGCCAGGAAATCTGTCTGCTATTCCTGGCTCCACCATTGATTTCCTGTGGGACCTTGAGTATGTTGCTTAAGTGCTCAGTGCCTCAGTTTCCCTATTTGTGAATTCTGTCCCCCCTAGTAATTCCTTCACCCAGCGATCTTGTGAGGCTTACTTAAGCCAGGTATTATTGTGCACCTACTATATTGTGTCAAATGCTGGCCACTGCGTCGCTGAGAAGATACAAACTGTAGGGAGTTCAGGGGCGAGCAGCAGAAATGCACGGGGGGGGGGGGGGAGTGTGATTTAATGAGGAGATAGTTGAAGAGCTAAATATATATCAGGCCAAGTACTTGTAAGGGGACGTGGGGACAGACCTCTAAGAATATCTGAGGGCTGCAAATGTCGTTGACGGAAGAGATGGTCTGTTGTGATCCTTGGGTGTATTGCTATTTAGAGCCCCATTTGAATGAAACTAAGAAAGGGGGCATTTAGACTGAACAGCCGGAGAAACATCTGGCAAGTACGACTGTGTTAGGCTCTGAGTAGACTTGAGGGAATTGGTGGGAGCCACATCACCCAGGCCTTTGAAAGCTAGTTTAGGAACTGTCCTCTAGGGAACAATCCAGCATTTTGGGGGGAGGGATAGCTCAGTGGTTTGCGCGTTGGCCTGCTAAACCCAGGGTTGTGAGTTCAATCCTTGAGGGAGCCATTTAGGGAACTGGGGTAAAAATCTGTCTGGGGAGTGGTCTTGCTTTGAGAAGGGGGTTGGACAAGATGACCTCCTGAGGTCTCTTCCAATTCTATGATTTTCAGGGTGAACTAATAGGCCTTTTGCATCTCTAATATCTATTGTGCTGCGAGGATGAAGATAATGATGATGATTAAAAAGCTGTGGCAAGCAACTGGTCAGCTCTTTGCCAAGCCCCTGTAATTCACAAGTGTTGCGCATGGACTGTGGTTTGCTTAGCACTGCTGTCCGTGTGTTTTAAATTGTTCCGTAGTGCTCAGCCAATAACATTACGGGTTTATGATGTTCATGGGGATTTCTCATTTAATCATATACGCCTCGCGTATTGAATGCGAATGCTAAGCGCTTGATCTAAAAATATCACACGTCCTTCTGGTGCTGTAGCACTCTTGGTTTGAGTTGTTGTGTTTTTTTTTCTTTACATTAATAATGTAAATCCAGTGTTCTTGAATGTGAAGCACTCGTGACACCTGCAAGAGTTGGTGTAGCTGTTAAGGGTCTGTCTGCGCTGGAGCTGGAAGGAGTCATTTCCAGCTCATGTAGACATACCTGTGCTAGCTCTGACTAGCTAGCACACTAAATATAGAAATGTAGACTCAGTGGTGTGAGTGGCAGGAGGGGCTAGCCAGCCGGAGTATGATCCCATCTGAAACCCTGGACGCATACGCAGGGCGGCTAGCCCCTAACACAGCTCCGGCTTCAATTCTGTTTTGTAGCACCCTAGCTCAATCAAAGCTTCAGTAGCCTCCGGGAGATGGAGGCAATTCCGGGAGACTCCCGGTGAAAGCGGGAGGGTTGGCAACCCTACGTGTCTGTCATGGACAGAAGCTTTAGTCTGGCAGCTGTTTCTCTGGATTCCTGGTCAGGTACATCATTTGGGCTGGTCAGACCCCTCTCCTTCACTGGTCCCTCTCAGACCAAACACAACTGGATGGGCCATCTCATCTCATTGTGCGGGTGCTGTGCAGCATAGTTGATTTTTAGGATCCGGTAAAAAGCCCAGGTGGGGATAGAGGGTGAGGGGATGGAGAGAGACACATAAGGGAAGGGAAGACAGAGCAGGCTCTGACAAGTATCAGGCTGGTGCAGTGCTGATGGTCAAGCGTCCCCACTGGATATCACAGTAAAATTCCTTCTTCTGCAGCTGTGATGGTGGTGCAAGTTCCTTTTTTCTCCACCAAGCCTCTTTTTAAGGGACCCACCCCTGTTGTTGTTTTTTTGCCCACCAGCTAAGCCTAACTTCCAACACACCAATTTTGGTTCATTGATTTCTGATCCCCTACTCCTCTTGTTTACCCATCATAACCTTAACACAATCCTTGAGCAGCATTGGTAGGCCCTCTCTGTTTTAAATTAATTCAGTCTTTTGGTCTCCTTCTTAAATCTTTTCTTAAACCATTTTATGTAACCATTGTGACAATTCATGAAGCTTGACCCACTTTCCACGGGTTAGTCTCATGATTAAAGTAGCGTGCTAGGCTTCAATTATTGCAACGGGGGATCTGTAATTATTGTGTTAGACTCATGTTGCGGTTCGGGTGCTTGCTGGAGCCTGTTTATGATGACTTGTGTTGATTCTATTTTTAAGAGTTTGTGAGGCGTTGGGGGTTCTCTTACGCAGTTACTCTAGATCCCCATACAACAATAAATAACAGTTCTTTGGCCGACCCAGGAATCATCGGTGAGAACCTGCTGATTTAAAGGGGCTCAGATAAATGGTTCCGCCTTTGGCTTCACTCTAACGAGAACCAATCAGCTTGGTATTCCTCACACCCCAGGAGAGGAGAGTTTTATGAAACAGCTAAAGGACACGATGGCAACACTGGTATTTGAATGCACGGTTTAGCTCATTTCAGCTGCAGAAAGACTGTAGGAACGTCTTTGTGTCTGTAAAAACAACAAGGAGTCTGGTGGCACCTTAAAGACTAACAGATTTATTTGGGCATAAGCTTTCGTGAGTTAAAACCTCACTTGTCTGTAGTCGTTTACGTCTCCCGCCCCCCCCAGTACATCTACTGTCACCCAGCTCTGAGGGTAGAGCAGAGAGCAGTAGCTGATGCTGCCCTGGGGCTGACAGCCGGAGCCCCACCACCTCCAGGTGAGGGAAGGACAGCCTGGGCTGACTCCCAGTGAAGGAATGGTGGGTGTGGACAGGAGACCTGAAGCCTGGGCGGTGGGGCTCCAGCTGTCCCTTTAAACCCACCTTCCGGGTTTGCACAGCCCCTCTGCAGCAGACTGGGACTGACAGCCAGAGCTCTCTTTTTTTTTTTTTTAAGCAGCACACTACTTGTACCTCCTTTGATACATTCCCACACCTCCCTGGGGAGACGCGCCTTATAGTTTGAGAACTTCTGCTTTAGAGGGATCCCGCCTGATTAGGCCTGGGGCACGCTCGGGGGAGAGCCGGAGTCTGGGTTGCCACTGCCTGTCCTGTACCTGTTCTGTGGCTAAAGACAAGGCTTTGGCCTATGAGGCATGGGGCTGCCTTTCCTTCCTCAGGGCCAAGCTGACTTTAAAAAGGGAGCTGCTATTTGCTCCCTTTATCCATTGATCTCCATTTCATTTTGGCCAAGCCACCCATGTTGCTATGTCACCTCTGTGCAACCATTAAAGCAGATTGTAAGGCATTGGATGACTCTAGGGGTGGCTTGTGCTAGAGACCGATCTCCTGAGAGCTTTCATGAGAGGCGGGGTTATTCCTACTGATAGCCGGACATCAAAAGCTTTGGAGGTTCAATAAAGCACCCCAACTTGTAGACTCTGAATGGCCCCCGGTGGCGTTGAGTTGGAACTCAGCCTTCTTGGTCGTTCAGTTCCCAGAGGGCACCGAGATATGCTGTAGGAGGAACTAAGGCTGTGTCTACACTAGAGACCTCACAGCACCATAGCAGTACTGATGTAGCTGTGCCGCTGAACGATCTGCCATGTAGCCGCTCTATGCCAATGGGAGAGAGCGCTCCCATTGACATAATTAAACCGCACTCAAGGAGCAGTGGTAGCTCTCACACCGACATAGCGCTGGGCATGCTAGCACTTATGCTGGGGAAATTTATGTCGCTTAGGGGTGTGTAGACATGGCCTTAGTAAAGCAAGGAACTTCCCACTAGGAGACCGTTTTCTAGTTCTCTGCATAAGCACCTGGAATTTTTCTGCTCACACGACGTGATGTGAGAAGTTGTATTGAACCCTCATCGCCAGACAAGTCTTGTAACCTAGGTCTGTTCCTACAGCCATCTGGACTGACCTGGAGATAACCACTCTTTCTATCCAGTCCAGGCTCCTTTGAACAAGAATTGCAGACCCAGCAGATACAGACTAGATTTTCATTTCAAATCCAGTGCCACCCTTATGCTTCCCCACTCATGACACCTCACCGGGCATTGTGCAGCTTCGATGGAGGACTCCCAGAAACTAGGAAGTCTGTATTGCACTGGATTATATTAGGCAATAAAATACCTGCTCCAGAGATTTGGTGGTGGTGGCTGAAGTGGATGGAGAGCCCTGCTGTGGTGGCTGGTGATTGGGGAAAGGAGATTTCATCCTTGGAAGTTTGTGTCCATCACAAGCCCTTCAGAAAACAGACCGCAGGGTTCCCTTTGCAAACTCAGCCTTGTAGACTACTCCCCCCTTTAGTGTAAGGCGTAGGGTGATAACTAGTTTGGGTCCTATAGAGAACCTGGAGCAGTGACTAGCCTGTGGTTGTTTTATCAAAAAGTTGGTTGGAGGGTGAAATTCAGCCAAAGAAAGAATCCATTTGGTCTGGGGAAAGGGTTGTGCTTCAAGATGCTCCGTATTAGAAATAAGAACGTGAGAGTTGCCATAAGGGATCAGACAGTGGTTTATTGTGGTTTATCCTGTCTTTGACAGTATACCAGAGCTTTAGGGAGCATGTACAGAATGGCAATTATGGAGTGATCCACTCCTGACCCGTAGCGTAGCTAGTGGGGTGCAGGGGAAGCAGCCGCTTCCCCCAGCACATTTTTGAAAAGCGGCGCCTTAGGGGTTACCTTATATGGCACCAGCAGGTGGGGTCTGCTCCTCTCTGAAGGTCAGCACGGCCGGAGGAGCCATAGGGGCGTGGGGGGGGCGACGGGCGCGTCCGGAGGAGCACGCCAGGCGACCAGGTAGAGAGCAGGGGACGGGCTGCACTGCTGGGCCTGTTCGGATCCGGAGCGCTCGGGCCAGGCCCGGGGGAGCATGTGCAGCGGCGGGGCTGGGCTGGGCACGTGCCGCTCGGCAATAGGGGGGCCGGCGGCCGGGGGGAGAAGCGGGGACGCGCTGCGCTGCTGGGCCTGTTCGGATCCGGAGCACTCGGGGCAGGCCGGGGGGAGCATGTGCGGTGGCGGGGGACCGGGGGGAGTATGTGCGGCAGCGGGGCTGGGCTGGGCGCGTGCCGCCCGGCAATAGGGGGGCCGAGCTGGCAGGAGAAGCGGCGAGGGGGGAGGAGGCTGGGTGCCTTGGCAGCAGGCTTGAGGGAAGGCTCTGTTTGGATGGGCTCAGTGTGGTAACAGCCCGGCTGCTGGAGCTGGGGCGAGGAGCGCAGCTGGGCTCGGGCGGGCGGGTGGCCACTTGCTGCTCAGCCTGCCGAGCTGCGAGCCCCGGCCCGGCGGGCACCGGGCACCGGCAGCAGAGGGGCGGGGGAAGAGCTGGCCAGGGACAATGGCAGGAGGGATGAGATGGGGGAGGGGCATGGGAGAGGAGCTGGGTGGGTGCGGAGCAGCCGGAGGAGGAGCCAAGGGGGCGTGGCCAGAGGAGGAGCCAAGGGGGGTGCTTTTTTTTATGTTTGCTCCCCCCTGCTCTTAAAACCTGGCTACGCCAGTCCTGACTCCTGGTAGTCAGAGGTGTAGGGTTGCCCCAAGCATAGGCTGGCATCCCTGACCCTCTTGGCTAATAGCCATTGATGGACCTATCTTCCATGAGCTTATCCAATTCTTGTTTGAACCCAGTTATACTTTTGACCATCCCAGGGCAATGAGTTCCACAGCTAATTGTGTGTCTATGAACAAGTACTCCCTTTTGTTTGTATTAACCTGCTGCCTATTCATTTCACTGGGTAACCCCTGTTTTTTGCATTGTGTGGAAGGGTAAATAATACTTTGTTCCACACCATTTGTGATTTTATAGGCCTCAGCCACACCTTCCCTTAGACCCTTCTCCCGCTGCTCGCTATTTCCACTGGAATCTAGAACAGCAATTGCAGTAACCCTTCGTGCGAGCCTGTATGGTGCCTTAGAAATGCCAGTTTAGGTGAGCTACAATAGTGAGGGGATGTTGTCTTTTGATAGCAACTTTCTCCACAGATCTGGGCAAGGTATATGGATATATCCATGGCTTGGAAACGGTGGATAACAAATGCCCGTAGCCTCCTCTGAGTTTGATTCCTGCCTCTCGCTCTCACTGCTATTTTCATCAGCATTGTTATCCTGGTCAGAGAGGTTGCTGCCTTTCTATGTTGGTGTCTCCAAGACACCTGCCTGTGAACTGCAACTTATGGCTATTAGCAGCATCTCTTGTGCCCAGCTGTTCATTACCCACGCTGCTAATGGGCAGGAGACGGGTGAAGCTATCAGGGCTTCTATCAGTTTTAATAGGAAGCAGGTAGGACTCTGCTTAGCCAGTATGCTTCCCCGCAACTCGTCTTGCTGCACATCCATTCCCTTGTGTGCTATCTAGAGAAAGCTAATGGTTTGGGGGATTCTGTCTGGAACATAAGAGTTGCCGGGACAGGTCAACGTGGTCAATCTCCTCCTGTATCCCGTCTCCAGCAGCAAACAGCATCAAATGCTTTAGAGGAAGATGCAAGAAACCACACTGCAGGCAGATGTGGGCTAATATGCCCTTCTATGGCATATTAGTATGCAGTAGGGCATAAGTTGCAGTTCACAGGCACGTGTCTATGGGGGTCTCCCAATAGTTAGAGGTTGGTTTAAGCCCTGAGGCATGAGGGTTTATATTGCTTCCAAAGGCTTTTGTTTGTTTGTTTGCTATTAGAACTCTGGATAGTCTCATTGCTCATCTAAATGCGCACGCTTGTTTGGCGTCTGGCTGAGACCTTGGCCTCAGAGGTACATTGCCAGATTGTGCATCCAAATTGCCAAAATTAGGCCCTTAAATAAAACCATGTGACTTATTCCCAGCCAGACCCCCTCACCGACAACCCTGCCCCATCCGGGTTTACGCACCTTTGATAGCGAATCGTTTGCCTAGTGCATCTCCAGGGTCTCTGATGTGCCCTGGCTGATTTCTTGCTTCAAATCTGGCACCCTCTTGGCAGGTTTCCTGTTAATGGCACTGGTGTGTATCTCACAGCTGTGATGGAGAAGCTCCTGGAGCTGGGGAATCCATATGGTGCCAGGACTTAACCGACTCCACCCGTGCTTCATGTTTGAAAGCTAGTGTGCCCAAGGCCATGGTGGGGTTACCTGAGGGTCGGCATGGGAGGGAAGGAGAAAAGGCCCCATGGTGAGTGATCCAGCTCTTGGGTAGGGTGACCATACTTCCCAAAGGGAAAACGGGACACCATGTGGGGCTTGCCTGAGTCCTCCTGCACCCCTGCACAGGGCCACTCGCCTGAGTCCCCACTCCGCTGTGAGGCTGGAGTCGCTGGTCTCTGAATCCCTGCCTGCCCTCCGCCTGAGCCCTGCCTCCCTCTCTGCAAGAGGCTAGCACTGCAGCTTGCCCCCTCTGTACCGCACCCCACTTTTTTGACAAAAGTGGGCATTTGTCCCCTTTGTTCTTGCCATCTAATCAAATTGGCAGGACCAAATGGGACAAATACCCACTTTTGCCAAAAAAGTTGGCATGGCCAGGACAGGGCTTAAAAAAGGGACTGTCCTGGCCAAAATGGGATGTATGGTCACCCTACACTTGGGGTAAAAGTTTAAATGGTGGGAGCTAGCTTGTTTATTTCTCTAGGATGGGACACTGTGAGGCTGAAGCAGGGACTGGACTGGGTTTTGCACATCACAAGGGCCTTTCATCCTCAAGAACTTTATAAGCCTTGATTGAATCCAAGAGGTAGGTGGTATCCCAGTGTTACAGATTGGGAAGCAGAGAGGTGAAAGTCAGGCACCTGGTTTACTGGTAGAGCCAGAAATGGAACCCAGGAGTCCTGAATCCCCACCACCCTCTTTAACCCCTAACTACCTCCTTTGTCAACAACACATTGCTGTTCCATAGCAGAACATGGACAGGTGAGCTTCTAGGTGGCACCATGATTCTTTGCTTTTTGAAGGACAAAGACGAGATCCACTGGGTGGGAAAGCAATTCTGCAGGTGCCTCTTCGCTGCCCAGGTCATGTCGCCCATGGCTGCAGACTGCTGGCCATTTCCTCAACGTACGTCAGATGTGGGTGTGTCCGCCTTTTGGGCTTTCTGTCTTTGCTGCTCTTGATCAGCCCGTGTGGTACGTACCTGCAGTCCTGAGAATGTACTAGGTGCTGCTGAGTGTTTCAGGTACGTCCAGGAAATGTGCTTCTTCTGTGCTGCCGACGGGCCCGCGCACACCACAACCATTCATCATTTCGCCACCTTGTGCCTAGGCGATGGCAACGGCGTTGGAGCAGACGTGAGGGAGGGCCGGCAGTAAAGGGGTTAAAGGGGAGATGGATTGTTCACTTTCTAGACCGCTTCCACCTGTCTGCCTGGAGAGCAGCTGCTTTGATTCTGGACCCCTGACAGCTCTGAGCTGGCCATCCTCTCCCTTTTCGATGCAAAAAGTGTTGTTGGTATGCATGGAGTTTGCTGATTTAGCTGTCAGTGCAGGTTTCCATTAGAGATAATGAGACAAGACGGTGCCCTGTGTCTGCCCTCACTACTGTATGCTTACCATGGAGAACTGAGCTGCTAATTGCTAGCAAATTTCAGATGCATCCTAACAGCTGGCTTTCAGGGAGGGCTAGCTGGGCTCTAGTGGGTTAAGCTGAGGCTTGCTAATGAGGAGACCTGGGTTCTAGTCCTGCCTGCTGGTGATTTGATCTCTTCCTTCATCTTCTACTCTGTAAACTGGGAGTGATGACAGTTCCCTCGTTTCGTAAAGTTCTATAGAATGTGTGGATGGAAGCCTACGCAAGCGTCATGTACTTCTAGGAGATAATGGGTTCTTGTCTCTAAAATATAAACATTCGTGTTTTTTAAATGTCCCGTGGAATCTGGTCATGCCTGGCTTGCCAAGCAGCTTGCCAAGCAGGTGCTTGGGGCGGCCACTCCGGAGAGAGGCGGCACGTCCAGCTATTCGGCGGCAATTCGGCAGATGGTCCCTCACTCCCGCTCGGAGCGAAGGACCTCCCGCCGAATTGCCGCTGCAGATCGCGATCGCGGCTTTTTTTTTTTTTTTTTTTTTTTTTTTTGTGCTGCTTGGGGCGGCAAAAACCCTGGAGCGGGCCCTGGCCTGAGAATCTGCAAATCCTATCACCTGGGGCGTGGGCAGTGGTCCTGCAGCACCAGAGATCAAGGAGTTCACATGATCTTCTTCTCAGTGCCTCACTTTGTGAGCTTAGTCTTCAAATCCAGCCTGGATGCCTGCCTGGAAGATATGCTTCAGTGCGGGACAAGCTGCCAGGCTCAGTACAAGGGTCATTGGGTGAAATTCTATGGCCCGTGTTATACAAGTGGGCAGAACAGATGAGCTAACGGTACCTCCTGGCCTTAAACCCATGACTCTATTTTTTTAAAGGCAGTTTGGCTATAGTGAAAGGTACTAGCCTATTTTCTAAGTGGGTTTGGTCAATGGAGCCAGCTTGCCATCCCTGGGGACTGAAAACCTGCCCTTCTCCAGAGAGCAGGCATCATCTTCCCCCAGACCACTCCATGCCAATTGGCTCATCCAGACCATTCGACTTTCTCTTGCAGTGTGAACTGTATGGCCAAATCCTTACATCTGTGTGGAGTCCTGTCCATGCCAGTGGATGAAAGAGGCCACCCACGTAGGTCCTGGCACAGCAAAACACTTCGGCAGGTGCCTACGCCCATCTTTATTCAGCACCTGCTTTTAGGTTCAGCATGTGTTTGAGTCCCAGTGGGACTTAGGCCCATTCTTAAAGTTAAGTACATGCTTGAGTGCTTTGCTGAATGAGGATGGACTTAGGCACTTGCTTAAAGTTAAGCCTGTGCTTATGCTCTTTGCTGAATTGAACCAATGAATTGCTTTGCAAGATCAGGGTCTATTAGGTCTGGGCGAAAGTAATATTAAACACTTACCGGTATGGGGGCCCGGCTCCGGGACCCCAGAAGGGGAGGGGCCTTGGGCGGAAGGGGCGGGGCTGGCGGTCGGTCTCCCCCAGCCAGCCCATCTGGGCTGCCTGGCCCGTGCTGCCTGGGGCTCTGGTGGCAATTTAAAAGGGCCCGGGGCTCCGGCCACTGCTGCGGCGCAACGGTGGCAGCCGGCAACCCCGGGTCCTTTTAAATCGCTGGCCCTGTGGAAGCTGCCCTCTTCCCCCCACTGCCTCCCCTGTCGGTGACCCTACCGGCAGGGCTGCCGATGGGGGGTGGTGCAAAAGAGGCAGTGATGTTAAAGCGCTGCTGTGGCAGTACTTTAACATTGGCTGCGTATGGACCGGTACTGGCGTCTTACCGGTATGCCGTACTGGCACGTACTGTCTGACTTTCACCCCTGTCTCCGGTGCTTTCAGGCTTGAGCAGGTCTGCAGTAATGGGGCGAGGGCTTCGTTTATAACGGGGAAAGGATAAAAATTAATTCAACCTGGAGCAGGTGCTGAAAAGGGCTACTGGGGCGATCAGGGAAACAGAGAGCCTACCCTAGAGAGGAGACTAAAAGAGCTTGGCTTGGTTAGCTTAGTAAAATGAGCATTGAGAGGGGATCTGATTGCTCCTGGGAGGGGGAGGTAAACACCAGGGAGGGAGAAGAGCTATTTAAGCTAAAGAACAATGTTGACATAAGATCGAATAGGGATAAACTGGTGATGCATGAAATCAGGCTGGAAACTAGAAGAAGGCTTCTAACCATCAGAGGAGTGAGGTTCTGGCACAGCCTCCCAACAGGCATAATGGGGGGCAAACAATCTAACTAGTTGGAAGATGGAGCTTGTTAAGTTTATGAATGGAATTATACGATGTGTTTGCGTGTTGCACCAAGGGACTGGTCTCAATGATTCAGGAGGTTCCATCCACTCCTACGTTCCTATGACCCTACTGCTCCTTTGAACCAGCCTAGCTGGGACCATAAGGCTGTAGGACAGCGGTGAATCTGGCCCCCCGTCATTTGACTTTATCCAGTGATGTTGCTTCTCCAGTGTCCCTTTCTGTAATCCGCGTGCGCAGCGTGGGAGCCTGTACTTCTGAATTTCCTGACTTTTACGACTTTGAAAGTCTCAGCCATAATGTTGCATTAATGCAGATTGGAATCCAACTGCCTCTGTTTTTCTCACCATTTTTTTTTTTAAGTAACAGCATACTTAAGTCGGTAAGAAAAATTGCCCTTGACAGCTTTAACTGTGCTACTCCACATCTCCCGGCATAGACATTAACACAAGATATTTTCAAAGTGGGGAAAAATGTATGTTTCTTCTTACTGAGCTTAGAAACTGATGAATGAATTTTGCTCAAATTTACCCCCTCCCCACCCAAAATGCAACTTTGGGCTGAGACCAAAATCTATCATTTTGTTGCACAAAAAATGTCATTTTTCCTGAGAAAATGGTGTATTTCCTTCTGAGGACAAATTTATGAAAGCATGTCTTTCACACAAGGTCAGATTTGCATGTAGTTATGCAAGTATCTTCCCCCCCCCTTTCCTTTAGCAAGTACTCAAGTAAAAAATTGGTCGTTCTGTACAGTGTCTAGTAATTTCTGGCAGACAACATCCAGCCAGAACCTCTGCCAGTAAACTGTACTGTGTCTGTCCTTCTTCCAGAAGCACCGCTTGCTTGTCCCCTGAGGAACTGGTAATTGGATGCTTTAGAGAGGAGAGGAAAGATGGGGTACTGGTTTGGATGCTAGTCTGGCACTTGAGGAGACCCACATTCAGTTCTGTGGTCAACCACTGAGACTCTGGTCAAGTCACTTGGGTTATGTCGACACTTGGAGCTGGTGTAACACCAACCGACCCCGGTCATCGGCGGGCGGGATCAAACCTGGAGCTAAATGCACGAGCCTCTACTGCATGAGCTAAAAGTCATATGGCCATTAGCTAAAGCTGTCGCAGACTCCTTCATCTCTCTTTAAGTGATCTCAGTGCCACTAGCTGGGACAGAGCACCACACCTAGGAGGTATGTGGCTTACACTAGCTCAATGAGTAGTGTAGTCATGGTGGCATGGGCAATGGAGATCAGCGTCATGAGCTAGCTGCCGTGAGTACCAATTCTCTGGATCCCGTGGGAATATACTCGGGGCAACTAGCCTGAACTACCACTGCCTGTGCTACCGTAGCTAAACTATGAGGGGGCAAGGAGTCCAGGAGAGCTGGCTGTATTTTAAAGAAGCCTTATTGAGGGCACAGGAACAAACCATCCCGATGTGCAGAAAGAATAGCAAATATGGCCGGCGACCAGCTTGGTTTAACAGTGAAATCTTTGAGCTTTAAACTCAAAAAGGAAGCTTACAAAAAGTGGAAATTTGGACAGATGACTAGGGAGGAGTATAAAAATATTGCTAGAACATGCAGGGGTGTAATCAGGAAGGCCAAGGCACAATTGGAATTGCAGCTAGCAAGAGATGTGAAGGGTAACAAGAAGGGTTTCTGCAGGTGTGTTAGCAGCAAGAAGGTGGTCAGGGAAAGTGTGGGACCCTTACTGAATGGGGGATGCAACATAGGGACAGATGATGTGGAAAAAGCAGAAGTACTCAATGCTTTTTTTTGCCTCGGTCTTCACAGACAAGAGCAGCTCCCAGACTGCTGAGCTGGGCAACACAGCATGGGGAGTAGGTGAGCAGCCCTCAGTGGTGAAGGAAAAGGTTAACGACTATTTAGAAAAGCTGGACATACACAAGTCCATGGGTCCAGATCTAATGCATCCGAGGGTGCTGAGGGAGTTGGCTGATGTGATTGAAGAGCCTTTGGCCATCATCTTTGAAAATTTGTGGGGATTGGGGGAGATCCTGGACGATTGGAAAAAAAAAAAAAGGCAAATATAGTACCCATACTTAAAAAAGGGATAAAAGAGAACCTGGGGAACTACAGACTGGTCAGCCTCACTTCAGTCCCTGGCAAAAGCATGGTGCAAGTCCTCAAGGAATCCATTTTGAAGCACTTGGAGGAGAGGACAGTGATCAGGAACAGTCAACATGGATTCACCAAGGGCAAGTCATGCCTGACCAACCTGATTGCCTTCTATGATGAGATAACTGGCTCTGGATATGGGGAAAGCGGTGGATGTAATCCATCTTGACTTTAGCAAAGCTTTTGATATGGTCTCTCACAGTATCCTTGCCAGCAAGTTAAAAAAGTATGGGTTGGATGAATGGACTATAAGGTGGATAAAAAGCTGGCTAGATTGTCAGGCTCAGTGGGTAGTGATCAATGTCTAGTTGGCAGCCGGTATCAAGTGGAGTGCCCCAGGGGTCAGCCTTGGGTCCGGTTTTGTTCAACATCTTTATTAATGATCTGGATGATGGGATTGATTGCACCCTCAACAAGTTTGCAGATGACACTAAGCTGGGGGTAGAGGTAGATATGATGGAGGGTAGGGATAGTGTCCAGAGTGACCTAGACAAATTGGAGGATTGGGCCAAAAGAAATCTGATGAGGTTCAACAGGACAAGTGCAGAGTTCTGCACTTAGGAAGGAAGAATCCCATGCACTGCTACAGGCTGGGGACCAACTGGCTAAGCAGCAGTTCTGCAGAAAAGGACCTGGGGATTACAGTGGACAAGAAGCTGGATATGAGTCAGCAGTGTGCCCTTGTTGCCAAGAAGGCCAACAGCATATTGGGCTGCATTAGTAGGAGCATTCCCAGGAGATCAAGGGAAGTGATTATTCCCCTCTATTTGGCACAGGTGAGGCCACACCTGGAGTATTGCATCCAGTTTTGGTCCCCTGACTACAGAAGGGATGTGAACAAATTGGAGAGAGTCCAGCGGAGGGCAACAAAAATGATTAGGGGGCTGGAGCACATGACTTACGAGGAGAGGCTGAGGGAACTGGGGTTATTTAGTCTGCAGAAGAGAATCGGGAGGGGGGATTTGATAGCAAACTTCAACTACTTGAAGGGGGTTCCAAAGAGGATGGAGCTCGGCTGTTCTCAGTGGTGGCAGATGACGGAACAAGAAGCAATGGTCTCAAGTTGCAGCGGGGAAGGTTTAGGTTGGATATTAGGAAACACTTTCAGTAGGAGGGTGGTAAAGCACCTGAATGGGTTACCTAGGGAGGTGGTGGAATCTCCTTCCTTAGAGGTTTTTAAGGGCCAGCTTGACAAAACCCTGGCTGGGATGATTTAGTTGGTGTTGGCCCTGCTTTGAGCAGGGGGTTGGACTCTTGATGATATGCTATGATTCTACTCTTTTTTTTTTAGCACATTTGCTTGAATGTGCCAGTATGTCACTCGAGTTGAGAATTGCACCCCCGGCTCCAAGTGTAGACATGGCCTTAGTCTTTCTGTGCCTTAGATCCCCATCTGTAAAAGGGAGATAATGCCTACTTCACAATGGTGTGTTGTGAGGAAAAATACATTAAAGACTAAGGCACTCAATACTATGGCAATGGGGCCGTATAGATACAACTGAGAGTGGAAACTGAGATATGTTTAACCAGGCAGTCAAAACAACTGTAAGTGTTTATTTCCAACAGGTACATCTCTTCTTTCTTCATAACCTCTGTGAATGCCCAACTCTGACTGGCTCTGGCGGAAGGATAATGATACTTCCTTAGAATAACATTTTGCTTTTATATGTCTTCACAAACATGAATTAATATCCCTGTGGGTGTGTAAACTGAGGCACACAGTGAGTCTGTGTCACAGCAGGTAATAGAAGCCAGGAGCCCCAATTCCCACGCCTCTACTCTAGTTGTCAGACGTTTACCCAGATTGCTTTTCTGAAAAATGTGACTCCTCCATATCTCACCTGGCACTTCTTGCCATTAAATGCAGGACTCTGCTTTCGGGGGAGGATAATAAAGATGAGTTTCACGTCTTTTTGGATGATGAATTACAATGCAGTTATTCCGTTCTGTCCTACTGGGGTAGCAGTGATATAGTGCTACCTGGACAAAGCGAAGCCCCGGACAATGTGGGGATGCCATTTGTACATGCTCTACTCACTGCCACTGGCTTGAGCAGTTAACCAGAGAGCGACTGGAGAAGCACAATGACTTTTTAAAATATAAATAGGCTTCTCATTTCATGCTTGACAGTGACTGGAGCATTAACAACCCCCCCCCTGAGAGCTGGATTTCAATCTCTGGCTTTCAGGTTACATTCACATTTTCGTCTGTGACGATCGTCATCGCTTGGAGTTGGTGTGGGAGTACCCGAGGCGTTCGCTGTTTAATTTAACCCCCGATTGTGTAAGCACCTTTTCTGTTGCATGAGGCAAGAAGCAACCAAGCAAAAAGCAGCTGAAATCGTATGTGGTACTTGATTTTTTTGTAGCAGGATGTTTTTTTGGTCCAAAGACTTTGGCGTTAGCTGAGTCATCGAAGTTACTTAAATGAATCAGGCCTAAAATTATTACTGTCCTATCCCCGCCTCTCATTTGGTCCTACTGCTGGAGATGATTCAGTGGTGAGTAGGAACAGTTCTTTTAAATTAAATAGCTCTCCTCAGTTGTGATATCTAACTGAGATCTGCTCAGATGCTAGCAACCATACAAAGTACTGAGAAGGACAACAAACATTATTAAGGATATGGAACAACTTTCATATGAGGAGAGATTAAAATGATTGGGACTGGTCAACTTAGAAGAGAGACCACTAAGGCGGGGAAGGGTCATGATAGAGGTCTATAAAATCATGACTGGTGTGGAGAAAGTGACTAGGGAAGTGTTATTTACCCCTTCATGCAACACAAGAACCCAGGGTCACCCAATTAAATTAATATGCAGCGGGTTTAATACAAACATAAGGAAGTACTTCTACACACAACACACTGTCAACCTGTGGAACTTGTTGCCATGGGATGTTGTGAAGGACAAAAATATAACCAAATTAGATAAATTCCTGGATGACAGGTCCATCAATGGCTTTTAGTCAAGATGGTCAGAAATGCAACCCCATGCTCTGGGTGTCCCTAAGACTCTGACTACCAGTTGCTGGGACTGGATGACGGGGGGTTGATCAATTTTCATGTGATCCCTGTTCATTCCGTCTGAAGCATCTGGCACTGGCCACTGTCTGAAGATAGGATCCTGGACTAGATGGACCATTGTGTTGGGGCTGACTGCAAGTTACCTTGGGCTGATGTTACTGAATGGTTTTGAGGGAGCTAGTAGTGAACTGGCTTTGACCGGCCGAGCTGGCTTTTAGCTAAGATAAGGAAGGCCTGAGACTGAAGTGTGGGGCTAGAAAACAGCCATGTTTCCTGCCAGAGCCTGCTTGTGGATGAATATGCTCCCCCCCCCCCCCCCGAAGGAGGTGATGATTAAAAGCCGCCATGAAAATTGCTTTAGACGAACAGTCTCACCTGCGGACCCTGGCCTTGTGGGTGCCCAGGAATTCCCCACGCTGGAACAGCACCTGCTACGAGCCCTCATGGACAAGGCAGGAGGGTCCGGGACTGTCCATAGCAGAAGGGGCATACATTGATTTTTGCTTGCCTGGTTGGTTGGTTGCTGGAGAGTACGTATTTAGTAATGCATGAAGGCTTGGAGGCTGCTTATACTTTGGCAATAAATACTTATGCACCTGGCGTGGCTTCACTGAGTGTATCCGAGCTCCCCCTTGGGATTCACACATTGGTCTGACCCAATATGGCCATTCTCTGTTATGTAATACAGAGGCCTTCTTTTAAAATCTGAGTTATGATGTCAGTTGTACACCAATGGCCCAATGGCTATCTCCATCCAATTTGATAGAGATGTGTGAGTTGAGTATTGCAACATCTTTCTTTGTGGCTTCAAGTCCCAGCTGTCAAAGTGCTAGAATGTGCCCAATCAGACTCTCTGCCTCTCTCTCATGTATAGAGAAGTGCAACTGACAAAGTGTGTGTAGTGTCCCCCTCTAGTGGCTGGCCTATTAGGTAATAGCCTACTTTTGCTGTCAGCTAATGGAGTTGCTCCTTATAGCTCAAGTGCTTTCAGAGCTGAAGGTCCTGGGCTCAAACCTTGCTGATAACCCTTGCAGGAGGTCATTGTAAAAGTGGCACCCAACATAACATTAGACCTCGGGCACTCAGAATGAGCACCTTATAACATCCTGGAAAATTGTGTGTTGTCCTGCTCTAGTGGCCGATCAATTAGAGGATAACAACCTACTACTGCTAGTTGCTAATAGTGTTAGGTGCAGATTTTTAAAGGTTGTTAGGCTCCTAGAGATGTGGACAGGCATTCAGTGGAATTTACAAAATCAGTCAGTCAGTGGGAGAGAGATGCTTGGCCTGCTTAGATGCATTTATAAATCCCCACTAGATGTCTATCTGCATCTTTAGGCATCTAAATACCTTTGAAAATGCAGACTTTGTTTTTTTTAGTTCAACCTGTAAATGCCCCTGCTTGTCGGGTCTGAACCAATGCCCAATCGAATCAATGGAAGTCTTTGCATTGACTTCAGTGGACTTGGAGTCAGGCCCTTTAGTGCTAAAGACCCAGGTTTCCCACCAGGCTGATGACCCATATGGGGGTAAGTTGCCCAATCTCATCAGCCATATCTCAGAATATGTTTCCAAATTGCCCTCTTTGGTTTTCAGTCCCTCCCTGGACTTGCTCCAGCCTACATCACACATCTGACCTTTCCTTCTGCTCCCACTACCTCTGCTTACCTAGCACTGGTCTCTTCTCCGTGGCTTCACACAGTGCAGTCACTGTAAGTGGCAGAATATTCTCTGAACATAAGACGGGTCACACTGGATCAGACCAATGGTCCATCTAGCTCCGTATTCTGTCTTCCATCAGTGGCTGGTGCCAGATGCTTCAAAGGGAACGAACAGAACAGGGCAATTATCAAGTGATCCATCTCCTGTTGTCTGGTCCCAGCGCCTGGCAGTCCGAGGCTTCAGGAGCCTTCTTGTGTGTCTCTGCCTCATCAGCTCTCCATTTCACGTCCAATCTCGTCTGAGAACGGGCCTTTCTTTCTGCCGCCTCTACCTCTCTCTGCGGCTGTTCATTATTTAACTCGGTAATTGTGTTATTTATAGTAACATTGTAAAAGCATTTGGGGAGACTTCTTCATAATAGATGTTATGAAAAAATAAAACTGAATGGCATTGTGCAGCACAGCTGGTGCCTGCAGACTGTGGCTGACGTTAATTTGAGCCTCCAGAGAGCTGTAAATAGGCCCCTAATCCAGATACTTCACCCTCAAATTGCATGAAGTATGTGTTTTCTGCGCTGATCCCAGCTTTTCCACAGATGAGTTTTGCTGTTGAGGTAAAGAGCTGCTTAGAAATACACGGGGCCTGTTTTCCCCCAAGGTGCTCGGGACAGATCAGGGAATAAACACTGGGACATTTGAACAAAGCTGCCACGTTATTCAAAACTGGAGCTTGAAGTAGTCCTTACTCTGGCTAACCTCCCCGTGAGCAGGTGGCATCCAATGTTGCTCCTAACAGAGTCCTGCCACCCACCCACCCACCCACCCAAAGTAGGGATCCAAACTGTCCCCTTCCTGGGGTTTCGTTTATTGTTAACTTAAACAACAACAGACATCAACTTGTTGCCAGAGATTGCCTGTTTTCAGGTTGCTGCTGTGTGCAGGAACCCTCTGATCCTGCCCCTAGTTCCTTCTGCTCCAGATGGAAACACTCAAACCCATTCAAGTACTGAACTGGAGTTAACAGAGCATGTCTGTTCTGGCTGCTGGCATGAATAAGTGAAGAATGTGTAAATTTTATGCAGGGGCCTAGCACCTAACAATCTGTTACATTCCCATTTAAATTGCCGAGAATTTTGTCTGAGTAAGGATGCCAGGATTTGGTTCCATACTTCAGTGTGTGGGGACAGAACAGGTTCGAAGTGATGCTGTTGTGAAAAACAGAGAGTCCCATTCTTTCCCCTTTCTCTTTCACTCCCTCTTTCTGAGGAAAGGTCGCATTTTGGAGATGTTGAGGAGGAGGGGACCATAAAATCTGATAAGTCTCTGGATGTGAGAACCCAGAGAGAGAGAGGAATATGAGGATGACTCTTGGGTTGAGAGTATGGATGACAGGGAATATGATGACAGTGAAGGACGGGGTAATTGAAAGTTTTGAGCATGTTGAGCTTGAGTTGATTGTGAGGCACCCAAAAAGAGCTGTCAGAAATACAATAGGCCGGGTGTGGAGAAGTACGTGAGTTTTGAGTAGTCAGTGCAGAGATGGTAACTGAAGCCGCAAAAATGCATGAGGCCACCAAAGAAAAAGTATAGAGCTAGTGTGAATTTTTCATTTAAAACATTTTTTGACCAAAAATGGCTTTTGCGTCAAAATGGAGATTTCCATGGGCCATGTCCAATTTTGAGAAAAAGAAATTTGGGTTTTCATCCATTGAACAAATGAAAAACATGTTCTGTGTTTGGCTGAAATGTTTAGGTTCTCAGTTGTCAAAAATATGAGAGAGAGAGAGAGAGGGGAAAAAGGGTTTTCTTTTTCGATGACACCCAACTTCTCTGTTTTCCTATGTATTTTTCATGGGAACCAAAAGCATTGCCTGACCAGCTCTAATGCAAAGATGGAAGAGGAGACCAAGGACTGAGTTCTGTGAGATTCCTGCAGATAGCAAAGGCCGCAGAAAGAACTATTGAGGGAAATGCTGAAAGAGCAGTCACAAAGACAGAAAGAAAATCATTGGAGGAAGAAGATGTTGAAGAAGGGAGAATGACTAGTGGGTGATGGAAGGCACAGGAGAGGAAGAGGATGGAGTATAAACTCAACAACTCAGCTGGGAAGGGGGCACTGGCTTCCTTGGTGGTTCTAGTGAAGTAGATTTTTTTTCTTCTTTTTTTAAAAGACCTAAACTGACTTAAATCAGATCAGGACAATTAGGACTTACTTCTAGAGCTGAGCCAAACTCAGTGTTTCTATCTCATTGGAAGTTCTGATATTTAGACATTTGTTTTCATCTCGACTTGGGATGAAAAGTTGAAACGCCAAATCATTTTTGCATCACGAAAAGTTCAGAAAAATTTCTATTCAGCAATGTCAAAACACTTTTTGTTTTGATTCGCTGAAGTGAATTGAAACATTTTGCTTTGAATTAATTTCACATTGCTCTGCATATATTTATGATGCCATAGTACCTCTTGGGAATTTTAGTTCAGCTGCTCATGCCCTCATTCCTCTGTATGGGACAGGCTCCCTGACCAGACTACATCTCCCATGATGCACCATGTGGCTCAGTCAAAGGGGAGACCACAGTGGATCATGGATGATGTAGTCCAATTAAGGAGCCCCGCCCATGGAGAGGATGTGGGTATGAAACATTCAAACTACAATTTCCATGAAGCATTGTGGCACCATAGGCAAATACTATTCAATGTTGAACTGATTTGAAACACAATCTTTGTTTACTTGAACATAATGAAATATTTCAATTCAGTTCTAAACTATCCAGAATAAAATATTTTGCTTAGATTTTCCTGCCAGAAAGCAATTTTTTGAAAAATCAATTTAGCAGAAACTACATATTTTCATCGAAAAATCACTTAGATGGAAAATTCCCAACAAGCTTTAGTTACTGCTCTGAAATGAGGCTGGTCTTCAGACCCTTACTTGCCCTGGCAGTTCATCACATCTCAAGTATCAGAGGGGTAGCTGTGTTAGTCTGGATCTGTAAAAAGCAACAGAGTCCTGTGGCACCTTTAAGACTAACAGATGTATTGGAGCATAAGCTTTCGTCGGATGCATGTACATCTCAAGTGCCGCTCACTCTCTTGCCTTGTATCAACCATTTTTCTTTTTAATGAGAGCTCTACTCTGAAGCTTATGCCCCCAAACTTTGAGTTCAGCACGTCTCCTGGCTCAGGTCCTAGCGCTGGGAACTGTTAAATTACCCTTCGAGCTGGGATGTGGTTCCACAGAGTGAAACTGCGGCACAAGCTCTGCCTGCTCGCAGAGAGTATTGAAAGATAATTGGAATGAGGGCCCTTTTTCTTTTCCTGTCAGGTTTCCTGCTTGAACTTAGGGAGTGAGATACATATCACAGCTTTACGAAGAAGAAAAAAGTAAAAAAAAAAAAAAAAAGAATTAAGTTGCTCAAGACTTTGGCCATGATATCTTAGCAGAGGAGAAGGATTGGGAGATATGATCCAGTGTGGGTTGTTGAATCAATAAAAATAAATTATGAGTTCTTTGCCATCGCCTCCTATAATACATGACAGAGGACCCTTAAATCATATCTCCACCCGGCAGTAGAGATTGTATTTATGTTTAACTGAGTTACACAAAGATAAAGTGCGGGCTTTGGTTATTTTAAGCCGTCTGGATGTCTTTTCTTGTGGGAATGCTTGTTTGCTCGCAGCAGGGCCATCTAGAAGCGAAGATACTATGGGGAAAAATCATGCCTTGTCAGAGGAATGGCTTAGATAACCTAATAGGTCTTTTCCATCGCTGACTTCTGTGATTTGTGCTACTTGTGAGCTGTTGTGTTTTCTTCCCCCCCAGTGTGTTTGTTTATATTGGCTTGGGATCCTTCTCAACTGTCCCCCATGTTTTGCTGCTAGCTTTAAAAGACTGATTAATACACCGTGTCTTCCCCAAAGACGAGCTTACCCTGACTCATGCCCAACAATTAGAATAATATTTAGCTTTTATGGAGTGCTTTTCAGCTAGAGGGACGCCAAAATGCTTTACAAACTAACCTACCAGCTATGCTCAGGGATCCAGCCCAGCCTCTGGGGTATTAACGCAGCAGCTCATTAATGGTGGGCAACAGCAGCGATTTGAAGCTACAGGGCGGTAGGCAGGATCTACTTCTGAAATTTGATCAGGATACCAGGATTAATTAATTCATTCTTCTCGCAAATAATGCTATGGACCCTTTAATGACTAGAACAGGGGTAGGCAACCTATGGCACGCGAGCTGATTTTCAGTGGCACTCGCACTGCCCGGGTCCTGGCCACCGGTCCAGGGGGGCTCTGCATTTTAATTTAATTTTAAATGAAGCTTCTTAAACATTTTAAAAACCTTATTTACTTTACATACAACAATAGTTTAGTTCTATATTATAGACTTATAGAAAGAGACCTTCTTAAAACGTTAAAATGTATTACTGGCACCCGAAACCTTAAATCAGAGTGAATAAATGAAGACTCGGCACACCACTTCTGAAAGATTGCTGATCCCTGGACTAGAAAGAACCAGGGCCTCTTCCCCCTTCCCCCCCCCCCAATATCCAGCCCCAAAGATAGCATAGTGCATCCTCACATCATGCAGGAGCAAATATCCTACCTCAGCAGCAGGCATGGGTGACCTTCCTACCAGCTCTGTTGTACTGACCCTTTAATGTTTTGGCTTTTGGGCCGTACTCCAATAGCCAAATGTCTTCTGGGTTGCTTCTGCCTTGCAGCATTAAGGGCTGGTGGGAGGAGGGTTTCCCAGTCCTGCTGCTGCAGAATTGGTGGAGGACAGGCTGTTTTGCTCTCTGCGGACACTTAGTGGTGCATTGGGGAAGCGCTGGCCGATGACACCAGTCTCCAGTGAATAATGACAGGGAGATAGGGCCAGTGAACTGCTCGCTGAAGGTGAAGGAGGGGGCCAGGTAAGCCCACTGCGAGGTGAAGAGGGCCGCTGGCCATTCACAAAAACACTGAGAGGTGGAAAAGGCCACAGGATACTCCTGTACAGAGAGGGGTGCTCTGGGTAAGTGGAGCTCCAGATCAGATGGGCAAGAGGAGTCCAGAGTAGGAAGGGGCAGCTGAGGGTGATATTCAGAATTGGATGGGGGAGGGGGGTGTCTGTGGTGGGGTGTGCACCCTGGTGGGGTGAATGAGGGCCCGAGAGTCCAATTAGATTACCCAGTGCCACCTGTGAGCAGAAGGGCCAGGCTCCGGTGGCAAACCCAGAAACAGGCAAGGGAAGAGAGAGAGGCTGGTAGGAAGGAGCCCAGCCAAACAGGGATGGGGACTGAGCAGACCTGAACTGCTGCTTATAGGGTCCCTGGGCCAGAACCTGGTGTAGCCTGTCAGCCACGGGTATAGGGGCACAGCGCCCTGAGATGGGGCTGAACATTGTAAGGAGAAGGCATTTGGACAATTGTCCTGTTGGACTTTGTACCCCTGGCAGGGGTGGACTAAATGGGGACCTGGCGGGAGGTTGCCAGAAGAGACTGTCACAGAGCAAGCAGAGAGCAGAAGGGTCACCCAGTGTCATAAGAGCTACTTTCCCAGATCTAGGCATGAGGAGGGGCACCAACAGTGAGCGGGGAACGCCATTACAGGGTCTGACTATTCAGACCTCAGACTCTGACTCTTGGCTGATTGGCCAGTCCTCACTGACCAGGCCTGGCCCTGCCTCACCTTTGTAATCACAAACCCCTGTTGGTGCATCCGCAGGCCGAGTGATATGGAGGAGCATTCTCACGGTATCCTTCTGTCTAGGAGAAATTGAAAGGGTTTATGCTCTTTAGCATCAAGATATTAGTAGCCGAAAAAGACCCCCAAATGGTTGCATAGCTTCCACAAACCTAGCCATGGTATTGGAACCAGAGTAAACAGGAAAGCCAGAGACCTCTTGCTAAGGAGGCAACAAAGCCAGCTATCACACTCTGCTGTAATGAACCAGATACTGTGCACCTCTAGTCTGGGCTAGGGAGAATCACAGTGGGTTTCACTGTGTGAATGACTCTGTGTACTGCTAACAGAGTAACATAAGGGGCCTGTGCTTCCGAAGCAGGAGAATCGGAGTTCTCTGCCCATCCTGTGGTGAATTTCTAAGGGCCTATGACATCCAGCCATCAGGACCACTGTCAGGGCCCCAAGGCGTAAGTAATGGTTTCATAATTATTTAACATTTATATTGCATTAGAGCCTAAAGGCCACAACCAGGTCATGGCCCGCTTGTGCTAGGCATGGGACAAACACCTAATAAATGACAGTCCCAAAGAGCATACAGAATGAAAAGCGACAGAGCATTTCACCTCTGGGTCACCAGCCCTGGTCAAAAGTGACTGCAGTTATGACTATTAGGGTGTTTAGCTTATAGGACAAGAGCAAATAGGTCAGTGAAGTTGAGACGGTCCACATCAGAATTGCGCTAGCTAATACCGGTGTTGTCCGCATACAGGGCCTGGATGGATAGGCCTGACAGGTGCCTTCTGGTGCCCTAGAGGTGGGAATAGATGTGTGAAAACCTTGCTGTGCACCTGTCCTGTGGATGCAGATGGGGACTGCACTCCCCAGAGTTGGCACTTTTCAGGAGCAGTTTAAAAATCAATCTCTCTCTCTCTCTCTCTCTCTCTCTCTGTGTTTACAACAGCAAATTTTGCTCGTTTGTTCTGCGTTTCAGAAACTGGAATTTCAAGCTACATTTTTCACTCAGAAGTCTCCATTGTTAGTGAAAAGACTCCCATTGGCTTCAGTGGGCTTTGGATCCGGCTCCAAGTACTTATTCCACTACTTGTTTGGCATTAAAAGGGATAAAACAAAACAAAATAACATGGCTATTTTCCAACCAGAAAATGAAAAGCAGCCCAGGCCAAAGAGGATTAAAAGAGGGCCTTTTTCTTCAGTTCTTTTATTAGTTTTTGTTTTGATGACACATTTGACAGTTTCAGCAATTTGGTGATCACAGGGTCTCTTGAGCATATTTAGCTTTTGGGTCTGATCTCTAGACTCGTTTCTTTCATTTTCAGAGGTTTCTTTTGCCAGCCCTGCCTGAAGCCATGCACTGATTTTTTTTCTTACTTTTTTAAAACATGTCTATAGGACCAGATCCTCTGCGACTGTAGATTGGCTTGGTCCACTGGAGCCACGGTGATTGACACCAGGAAAGGAACTGGCCCTCAGATGTTATCAGTTCCTTTCGTTCTTCTGAAATGAAACACCTCAACCAATAGAGTTCTCAGATATCAGCTGCTTCGAGTCGGCTCACCAAAGCCAGTGAGCAAGGACTGGTTTGTGGTGAGAGCACCGGGCTGGTGTTTTGAGAGATTCAGTTTCTCTTTCCAGTTGTGCCCAGACTTGCTGTGTTACTCTAAGCAAATTGTGACTCAATCTTTCTTCGCCTCATTTTTCCTCATCAGTAAAACAAGGCTATTTCTTGCCTTTAGTGCAAGCAATCAAACAGCCTGGGACTGCATCGGTCCATTTTCGTTGGCTCTCAGAAACACCAGCACTGGTCTCCCCTCAATTGCAGAAAATCCATGGAGAGCACTGCCTGTTGGCCCATGTTTTCATCAGCCCTTTGTGCTTACCCATCAGTGCAGCCGCTTTCATCAGAGTCCGGGAAATGCAAATGACAATAGTGGACAAGCTTTCCTCGCCTAGCATTGAGGGTAAAGGTTACAAATGTTATGGAAAATGAGTATTTAGCTTGGAAATGGAAAAAAAATGTACTCCAGCATTTAAGAGTGTGAGAGGGAGAGCTCTCATTTTTCATAGCTAAAGCTATCCCTTCTCTCTCTCTCTTTTTTTAGAACAAGGCATTGCCTGCACAACACGCCTTCCTTTGCTCCTTATTAATTACACTCTGCAAATATGTGGACAGGGCTACTGATGAGCTATGTTAATCTCTCTGCTGATAAAGCCGATTGTTGAGGATAGGGATGAATTGCATGCTGCGGATCAAGGCTGGCTTCTCCGCTTCGCTACCTAAAGTGATCACACATCTCTCTCTAGTGAGGATGTCTCCTTGATACAGGAGAGTAACTGCCTTTGACTTGACACTTCTCAGTTGTTCTGAGGTTCTTTATCAAGCTACTGAAGGAATCAAATGCAT
Source organism: Chrysemys picta bellii (assembly GCF_011386835.1). Taxonomy (NCBI): domain Eukaryota; kingdom Metazoa; phylum Chordata; order Testudines; family Emydidae; genus Chrysemys; species Chrysemys picta. Next base: position 122,857,995 of record NC_088797.1, on the reverse strand, counting down.
TTACACTGTAATTCGTTGGAACCAAGGAGCATCTATGTGGGGGTATATGCAAAGCACTTTGCCAATTTAGAGGTGGCAAGATCTGGTGGAAGGTTTAATGAACTAAAGTAATTTTTCCTTCATAGTAAAATTTGATGGCCAGGAGAGGTTCTTACGCACCTGAAGGTGCTCAGGGGCTCGTGAGCCCTTCCGTGATTTATATTTTCAAGGATTCCTAATATTTCTTAAATATTTCTTAAATACAATAGGAATTCCCCTGTGCTTGGTGTTTTCCATATGGACCAAAACTGAGGCAGCTATGGCAGATCTAGGTCCATTTCCAGGTTCTTTCTCTGTGGGTTCTTTTCCTTTTTGGTCAAAGTAAAAGCTACCAGATCGACTAGTCTTGGAGATTGAAAGCCTCCAAGCCTCTATCTTGAGGAGAAGGTACATTATGCTTGCCAAGTATGCAGCAGTGCAAGCTACCTCATGCTGTCCCTGCTGTCCTCATGCTTTCACCCTGACCCAGAGGAGCCACCTCTAGTGAACAAAAGAGGATTTCAGTCCCCATTGCTTGGCTTGTCTGTTGGGACTGTCAACAGAGGGGGCTGATTCTTAGGCCTGGCCTACACTTAAAAGTTAGGTTGACCTAGCTATGTCTCCCAGGACTGTGAAAAATTTTGTGACCTGAGCTCTGTAGTTAGGTCGACATAATCCCTACTGGAGATGCAGCTAGGTTGATGGAAGGATTCTTCCGTCAACCAAGCTATCACCTCTCAGAGAGGTAGATTAACTGCATTGATGGAAAAACTCTTTGGATCAGGAACTGTCCTTTTGTTCTGTGTTTGCACAACGGGGTCCTGGTCCATGACTGGGGCTACTAGATGGTACTGTACTACAGATCATTAACAATAGTGGTAGGAGGTTTTTGTGATGTGGGTGGTTGCTAGAGCAGGCTGGGAATTTTTTCTTCAAAAATGATTTTTCAACAGATAATGCAGTTCTGGGAAAAATTGATTTTGCTGGATTTTTTTCAATTTTTCCATTAGGAACACCAACATGAACTATTTCACTTCAGATCATTTAATTTTGAGTCAATTCGATGTTAAATGGCATTTTCACATGAGGTTGCATTGCCTCATGGGAATTGTAGTTTGGCTGTCTCGTGTCCCTGTTCTGTCCTATAGGCTGGGCTCCCTGGCTGGACTACAATCTCCTATGATGCAATGTGATCTCCCCTCTGAATGAGCTGCATGGTGCCTAATGACTAGGGGGCATCATGGGAAATTACTTTGGCCACAGAGCTCATCCCCCAAGGGAGAATAGGGGCATCAAGTAAATGATCCGCAACACCCAGTTCAATAAACAGAAATGAAACCTTTCAATTCAGGCATATACAAATTTTTCATTTTGATTGAAAATGCCAGAATGAAACGTTTCGCCATTTCCGACCCAATATTACTTGGAGAATTGTGCTTGGTGAACCATTTTGCTATTTCAACTTTTCATCCAAAAAAATAATAATTTCAATATCAACACTTTGCGCAGGATGGAAATTCCCATTTTCGCTCAGCTCCAACACTTACCTGCTAGCGAATGGATTGAGTGTGCCAACTCCATCTTGCATAGGGCACCAAACATCCTTTGGTCACGGTGCTCTCCAGATGGGGAAGGATGGAGGCAGCCTGGTAACTGTGGGTTGCACCACCGTGCTGGAGACCCTGGTGGAAATTCTCTCCGTTGCCTTCTGCTTCTCAGGTTGTTGGGGACTGTTGAGCCTGGTGTTGGGGTAGTACATGGAATCCCTCCCAAAGCAGGGTTGGAAATGCCTTGTTGCCAAACGGTAACTTTTCAGCTTGGAAAAGCGATGACTAAGGGGGGATGTGATAGAGGTCTCTAAAATCATGCTTGATTTCGAGAAAGTAAATAAGGAAGTATACTCCTTCTCCTAACACAAGAACTAGGGGTCACCAAATGAAATTAACAGGCATCAGGTTTAAAACAAACAAAAGGAAGTATTTTTTCACATAATGCACAGTCAACCTGTGGAACTCCTTGCCAGAGGATGTTGTGAAGGCCAAGCCTATAACAGGGTTCAAAAAAAGCACTAGGTAAGTTCATGGAGGATAGGTCCATCAATGGCTATTAGCCAGGATGGGCAGCGATGGTGTCCCTAGCCTCTGTTTGCCAGAAGCTGGGAATGGGCGACAGGGGCTGGATCACTTGGTGATTACCTGTTCTGTAAATTCCCTCTGGGGCACCTGGTAGTGGCCACTGTCAGAAGACAGGATACTGGGCTAGTTGGACCTTTGGTCTGACCCGGTATGGCTGTTCTTATGGTAACTTTCCTGGCAGACAAGTAATTTCAGAAATGTGTTGTCCAACCCTCTTTGCCTAGGAGGGTGGTGGCTCTGCAAAGTCTTAAACAGGCCCCGAAGTCTCTTGTAGATAACTGCTAAGTACCGTGCCATTTAAAAGCCTGTCTGAAAACAAACTTGAACCTTGGCTGTTTCTTTCAGTCTGTGATGTATGTCTTGGCTGTATATATGACATTGCTTTGGTAGTTACATTTGCTCCCTTAGTATCACAAGGCAGTGTCATGAAGAAAGGGACTTTCACAGCTTTATTCACAATGGTTTGTATGTTAAGACTCCCTGCGATCCTCCCTGGTTTTTAAACTCCCCAACCTATTGTACGTGTTACACATATTGACTCTGACTCTGAAATGGCTTGTTTCATAAGCGAGAGCTGCGTTTTGTGCTGGCAGGAGCCACTCCGTTTGCGGTCGTAATACGAGCGTGCCTCCAGCATTGTGTGTGTGTGTATGTGCGCGCGCGTTTGTGATTTGTATGTGTGATATGTCATAGGGACTCTGTTGTATATCATTAATGCCTCAAGCAACTCCTGTTATTTTCTAGGACCCTATGTGAGGTTTAACTGCTAGGGGATGCTTACATTTCTGCTTTGCTCTCATTTTCTGCATGGTTTCCAGACCGTAAAGGCAGTAGTAGGGCTGGATTCTGCTTTGTTACGCTGGTGTCAATCCAGAATAGCTCCACCAAAGTTGATAGCTTTACTCCAGATTTAAACCAGGATGGCAGAGCTGGATTTAGCCCATTAGTGCATAGCCAGCATTGGCCTAGTATTTGCAAGTTTTGCTAATGATAAATTACATACTGTAAGGTACAATTACAATAAGCATAAAACCCAGCAAGAGCTGGGTAAGGAACCGAGTCCTTACAGAGAGAGTATGAACACAGCATCCATTTAAAATTACAGGGGAAATTAAATGGGCAGAATGTAATTACCCTGTTGGAATCTGTCCAGAATGCTTGGGCTCAATATATCTCATACATCTAAGATCTGATCCAGCTCCCATTGTCTTCAGTAGAAGCTGGATTGGGTTCCTAAATTGGAAAACAAGTGCCATGTCACTATAAGAAAAATCAAACCTTCGAGTGGCTTTACGTCCCAGGAGAAAGATCGCCCTTCCAGTACCACAGCGCCCCCTAGCGCTGTGTGGGGCATTGATTCAGGAGTCAGAGGGAAGAGCGCCATCTCCTGTGTGACTAATGGCACTGCCCTTTAAGGGCTCTCATCTAAGTACCCAAGGTGCTGCTTCTCAGATCTGACAAAAGCATTGCCCCAGAGCAATGGGAAGCATTATAAAAATAAGCCACTCAAACCGGGGTATCCTTGAGAAAGTGGGAATCCAACCCCGTTGCATCTATCACCCAGCATGTAATGATGGATAGTGGGATGTTAATCAGGAAAGGCAAACTTGTGCAGCAGCCAGGTGACGGGGTCGCCATTTCTTGCTGATAGTTCCTCACCTTGTGCGGAAAGCTGTGTAGAAGCTTTTAATTTATAGCATTGAAGGTATTTTTCTTATTTCCCTACTGCGTCACATTGATTTATGGAGTGACCTAACCTGACTCAAATCTGTCCGGCAACTGCTCCTTCACATTCCCCGCCACTCCCCCCGTTGAGTTCTACTCTGGAGGAAATAATGGAGCCAAACAAGAGCAAGAGAGAGAACAGTAACCACGGTATAAAGATGAATGAATGCTTGAAACAGACATCCCATCCATTAACCTAGGCAGAAGCATGTGCCCCAGGGTCTCATATAGTTCCCATAGATCTCTTCCCTGTGATATGCTGTCAATAAGACGGTACTGCAACCTGGGGTTTGTGACAGTGATTAACACATTTGCACTTTTCCCTTCAGCCTTCAACTCCTTGCCCCAGGTGGCTGTTAAGCAGGGTCAGGCCAAATTAAGGGCCTGGCCCTGCAAATGCCATGGAGTGTAGTGCTTGCTACTGTGAGCAGAGCTGGGCAACATTTTTCCAATGAAAAGCCTTTTTATTAGGGGAAAAAATGGTCTCCTTTTTGAAAATGCAAAAGGCTGACCGTTTCTCTGAATTTTGCTCGACATTTTATCTAGAAATTTTTTTTCATTTGCCAGAAACCTAAATATTTTCATTTTTTAAAAAATTGCCAAAAATATTTGAAAAAGGGGCCTGTTTTGAGCCCTGGAAAATATGGAAACAAGGGTGAGATTTCAAAATTTTGCAAAATTGGGGAAAAAAATCAGTAGGGCATGGGATCTACACTGTCACTTCAGTCAATCTGACTTATGTCGCTCAGGGGAATGAAAAAGCCCCCTCCCCTAAGCGACAGACATTTTGCGCTATCCACACAGGCACTTTATCGGTGGGAGATGCTCTCCCGCTGACATGGCTTCCACCTCTCATTAAGGTGGAGTAATTATGCCGATGGGAGCACGCTCTCCTGTCCGCACAGAGCGTCTTTACCAGCTGCGCTACAGCGGGACAGCTGCGCCGATGTAGCTCTGTACTGTAGACTTGCCCCTGAGGGGTCCCATTAACTTCAGTTGGATGAATCCCATGGTAACCACTGTGTTAGGCCGCAAAGCCTAGATTTGTAAAGGTATTTAGGCATTGCTCTGCTCAGCTTTTCAACACCTACAAGACTTAGGAGCCTAAGACTTGGTCTACACTTAAAACTTAGGACGGCATAGCTATGCCACCCAGGTCTGTGAACATACCACACTCCTGAGACATAGTTAAACCAGCATAAACCCCAGGGTAGAAGCCTCTGGTTGGTGGAAAAATTCTTCTGTCAACATGGCTACCATCTCTACCTGGACTATACAGCATTGCCTTTTAAATTAGTTAAGTGTTGCCATGGTGATCTAAGCAATGCCTAGATACCTTTCATAATCTGGTGTTGGCAGGAGTGTCCTATCTCTAGAGCTACGTGTGCAGGGAAAGAAGTGGGAGAAAGAGTAGTTATTGGCACTCTGTGAGTAATGTTATGTGGAGGTCTTATGGGAGGGGGCGGGTAAACCTGGCATAATATCTCTAGGTGTGCTAAGGGTTTTGAGCTCACCAGCAACCCCTGTTATACCTTTTAACTTCCAGCACAGCTGACCAAGGCCCTGATTCAGCCAGGTACTTAAGCATGTGCTTAACTTTAAGCATGCTTCTCTTCCAGAGAAGAGCAACAAAAATGATTAAAGGTCTAGAAAACATGACCTATGAGGGAAGATTGAAAAAATTGGGTTTGTTCAGTCTGGAGAAGAGAAGATTGAGAGGGGACATAACAGTTCTCAAGTACGTAAAAGGTTGTTACAAGGAGGGGGGAGAAAAATTGTTGTTCTTAACCTCTGAGGCTAGGATAAGAAGCAATGGGCTTAAATTGCAGCAAGGGAGGTTTAGGTTGGACATTAGGAAAAACTTCCTATCTGTCACTGGAATAAATTGCCTAGGGAGGTTGTGGAATCTCCATCACCGGAGATTTTTAAGAGCAGGTTAGACAAACACCTGTCAGGGATGGTTGGATAATACTTAGTCCTGCCATGAGTGCAGGGGACTGGACTAGATGACCTCTCAAGGTCCCTTCCAGTCCTATGATTCTATGCAAGTCCCATTGACTTTATGGGACTTGCGTACTGACTATAAAAGGGAGTGAAACAAAATCTTAGCTTGAATTTTGGCATGTTCAAAATCTGAATCTGCATTTTGTGCTTTGAACACATGTCTGCTAAAGGTAAATAGTCCTGGAAATTGCTGGGGGTTATGGCCGTCCCATTTTCCCAATGGTTGGAATAAAGCCTTGGCTATGTTTCTTTTATGAATGGTTCAGGTAATGTTTCTTTACCTGAAATGCTGAAGTTTTGCCCATCATTGATTGTGAAGCCCTTTGTATGCAAGCAAGGCAAATTTTGACCCCAGTCCAGCCGTTTGATCCTAGTTGGGAGTGTGAACTCTTACGCCTTGGGAAAGTCTCATAAAAAATAATGGAGCTTAGCATGGGTGCGCAGACTGGTTCAGGGCCTGGGCATGAATCCTCTCTCCATTTATCTTCAATGAGTCTGAGGACTTTCATTGTCAAGTACTTTGGGGAATAAAGAGAGGAATCGTTGAGTGTGGTTTCTGGTTGGGCTACTTAGATAACAAGGCCCATCTCGTTCCATCCCTGACCTTGAATAACTACAGCTGTAGAGAAGCCAGCTAACAATGTTAAAGGAATTCCTGTTGGCATGTTTTATTTCAAATGCAAAACATCCCAAGGATTAAAATAAACGTTACTAGTTACATGGATGCATTGAGCTAATGATTTTCTTTTTACTTACCTGATCCTATAATACCCCAACTTTAATGGATAAATGCTAAGCTCTCCTTTGGGTGATTTCAGATGCATTATATACATAGTTACAAAATCTTAAAGGAAGATTCTTTTCTTTCTTTCTTCCCTGCAGGTGATTCTCATTCTAACAAAGCTCTACGACTTCAACTTGGGGAGCGTTACTGAAAGCTCGCTGTGGAGGTAAGTGGATTGTAGAAATCACAGTGAATGGCAGGGAGCGGTTTGCTAGGCCTCATGTTATATGGGCTGCTGAGACCCAGAGAACCTGAACTGGTTGATCTGGGAAAGGTGGGGGAAATCAGAATAAGCTTGTGAGCTGCTGTGGTAAAACAGTCTTTGTTTGTGAGCTCACTAATTCTACGCCAGTAAGAGGTGGATGGACAGGTGGTGTTCTGGTTAAGATACCTGACTGGGTCCTACCTCTGCCATATGTTCGCCGGGGGCCTTCACACACATGGCTGAACCTCAGTTACCCATCTGTTAAATGGGGACAATAATCCCCCTTTTTTTTTTTGGCTGCGTTATCTTATTTAGATCACTAACTCTTCAGGGCAGGGATTGTCTCTTACTCTGCATGTGTACAGCGCCTAGCACAATGGGGGCTGATCTGAGCTAGGAGCTCTAGGCACTGCTGTAATGCAAATAATAAAGATGCGCAGAAGAAAAGTCTGTTAGAGAGAGGACATTGGGGAATGACATTTAAAAAAAAAAAGAAAACCCAACTCAGACTAGTAAAACTTTGATGGCAGGCAGACTTTGTCTTGGCTAAGTGAGAGAGCCCACTTAACTCCTGCATATAGCTGTTGTATTATTATTTGTCTTACCATCGGAGCCCTAGACATGGATCCGGGTCGCACTGTGCTAGGGACTGTACAGACACAAAACGAAAAGGTGGTCCCTGACCCAACGAGCTTTCCCCTTGCATCCAATCCTATCCTGTATTTCTCATATAGCGGCCCAAATCCTAGACCCACGGATACTTACAGCAAAACTTCCACTGAGTCCATGAGGACTAGGATTTGGCTCAGGAATACTTGTTACAGCTGGAGAACTTTTATTTGCAAAGCATGTTTACAATACAAACCGCTAACTAACCATCCCAACCAATCCTCTGCCAGGCAGGTAGGTGGTATCACAATTCGGCACATAGGTGGAGGTGAGCAGAGGTGTGTCTGAAGTCACACACGGGAATCGGTATCCGAGCCGGGATTAGAATCAGGAGTTCCAGGCTCAAGCTCACACCTCCCAGGTGTTGTTCCATTACTGACTTGGATACATTAGCCAATATACGGTGAGTTTACTGCCTCTGGTTGTGCTTTGTTTCTTCTATGGCCATTTAATGACCGTGTTTTATGCAAGCATTTGAATTCTCTTTTCTCAACAGATTCAAATTGCAGAGACTGGGATACAATCCTGCTACGAAATTACAGGGGGATTTAAATAGGCACACAATAAATTTCGGCTCATGGAACTACAACTTGGATGTTTTATATATATGCCATGTACAAATCGGTGTGGGTGTGTATGTGTCACACACAATTATAAGTGTGTGTTAATATATATACACACACACACACACACACACACACACACACACACACACACACACACACACACACACGCTTACAGACAGCATATAAATACGTGTGCCGTTTTTCAATGGTATACACCGTACAGGGCAAAAGAAATTTTCAAGGGCCGGGACTATGCTTCACTGTTATACCTAGTTTAGTGCGTTTATTGTTAACTTGCAACAAGAATTATTAGTAACGCTACCAGTCAGTCCATGGTAACTCTCTGTTACTGGATGTGTCACTTCTGCACAGACTCTGTTGCCCTTCTTCCCACCCAGCCTTTTTGACGTCTTTGTTCTCCTATTAACTTTAAAGTCACTTTTGCAAGATGGTTTCAGGAGCATTACCGGATGGGGGCTAACCGTGCGGCAGAGTCAGTTAATGCATTAGGAGTTAATTGTTCATAATAGCTCTTGAAACTTCTTGACTTGCCTGGCACTCTAAAGCCTAATTGCACTATACCATGGTAATCTGCAGATGTATAAATAATCATGAAACTAAGAGGGAACACAGCCGTTTTCACTTACCTCGTACTTTTCAGGGTCTTTAAGCCTTGAAAACTTTTGCCTTGCACCTAACAAGTACAAATGACACAGTAATTATACTTTAAGCATAATTACCACGCAATCTGCTCTGCATAAATAATGTAACGAGCCAGCAAATCCTGTCTTAATGCCAAGAAATTGCAGCCGCATTTGAGCTGTGTGAAAAGGTGATAGTGACATTCCTCTTGGCGAGTTTTTTTTTTTTTTTTTTTTCCAGAGAGGAAGGTGGGGATTAGCCATCAGCTCAAACTAAATGTTGCCAAGTAGGTCTTACAGCTCATAAAGAAGATACGCTAAAAACGTAGACTGCTTCGTGAAACCCATTTTAGTATTGTCCTGGACAGTCCGTCTAGTTTGCGGCAGAGATTACAAAGGGGTTAAATTATGACATGGACTGGGTTCTTGTGGCTAGATCAGGGTTGGGCAAACTTTTTGGCCCGAGGGCCACATCTGGGTATGGAAATTATATGACGAGCCATGAATGCTCACAAAATTGGGGTTGGAGTGAAGAAGGGGGGTGAGGGCTCTGTCTGTGGGTGCAGGCTCTAGGGTGGGGCCAGAAATGAGGAGTTCAGAGTGTGGGAGGGGGCTCCAGTCTGGGGGTTAGGGTGCAGGGGGCGGAGGGGGGTGAGGGTTCCGGCTGGAGGTGCGGGCTCTGGGGTGGGGCTGGTGATGAGGGATTTGGGTTGTAAGAGGATGTTCAAGTCTGGGATGAGGGGTTCGGAGGGCAGTAGGGGGATCAGGGATGGGGCAGGGGGTTGGGGCACAGGATGGGGTCAGGAGTGCAGGTGCCAGGCGGCGCTTACCTCAAGCAGCTCCCGGAAGCAGCGGTATGTCCCCCCCTCCGGCTCCTACACGGAGGCGCGGCCAGGTGGTTCTGCACGCTGCCCCATCTGCAGGCACCACCCTGGAGCTCCCATTGGCCACAGTTCCCAGCCAATGGGAGCTGTGGGGGAGGCACTTGGGGCAGGGGCAGCGCGCTGAGCCCCTGGTTGTTCCTAAACATTGGAGTTGGTGGGGGGACATGCTGCTGCTTCCGGGAGCTGCGGCACTCGCGCGCAGAGCGGGTGAGGCCCCCGACCCCACTCAGCTCGAGGGGCAGATTAAATTGGCTGGCGGGCTGGATGTGGCCTGCAGGCCGTAGTTTGCCCATCCCTGGGCTAGATCAAGGGATTAGGAGTCAGGACTCCTGGGTTCTGTTCCAAGTTCTGGTCAGGAGTGAACTCTAGTGGTTAGAGCAGGGGACGGAGTCAAGACTCCTGGATTCTAATCCCAGTTGATTTGCCTGATGATCTTGGGTAAACCCCTGTGCCTCAGTTTTCTCATCTGAAAAATGCAGAATAAAAAGGTTTCATTAAGGCTTGTAAAGTGTTTTGAGTTCCTCTCATGGAAGGTGTTACAGAAATGCATAATCTTTATTAATAATTGCATATTCAGTAGTAAGAATAAGCTGAGAAATACTCACATACATCATGACTTCTGAACTCCTACGAGTTTAAAATAATCATCACAAGAATGTACAGGGACTCCTGGATTTTTTTCTGTTTTCTGGGGTTAAGGCATGTTCTTGCAACTACACAATAGTTCTGCTCTCCTAAACAATAGCACTTCTTGATCCTGGCTCTGAATAGTGGGTCGGTTTCCAGAAGCACTGTTATGGCAGACAGCAGTGAACCACGTATTAAAGCTTCAGAGGAGGTGAGAATAGGAAGCCATGCAATATTGTCTCCCAATATGGGCTTCATCCTTCATTCTTCATGCATCAGAAACTGCCACTGAATTCTCTCTTGGTCCTTGGGAGTCTAAAATGAGAGGCTGCTTTTAATGGAAAAACTGCACTGCAATAGAAAAGCTATTCTAAACCCTGAATCTAAATACAAAGACAAGTAAATCAATAGGAAAATGTCCTGAGTGTAATTAAAAAAAGAAGAAGAAAGCATTAACAGTCCGTTTGGATGCTGCTCTGCTAACTGTCTGATGTCAGTTAAGTCAGAGCAAATGCTACTCAGCATTCAAATGAAGGAATGGAGGCATTGCTGAAGCCTTGTAAATGTTTTTATTTTTATATATAATTTTTCATTTTATTTTGGGAATATTGTGGTGTGGCTTTTTTTTTTCTTGTTAAGTTTTATCCATTTTAGCAATGGAGAAGGGAGATGAAAGGGGTCGGGTCAGGTCAGGTCCTAGGAGGACTGTGCTGGGGGTGGTGTGATGCTCCTCATTCACCCTGCAATGGCTGATCCTGTCCCACGAGGCCAGGCCCGGGCCCAGGCCCCTGCTCTAGTTGTTGTGATCTAGCACCTGGGGTTGCAACACCACTGAGCTTTGGCCTGGCTGCTTCCCCGTCATGATGACATACGGGCGCGAGGCCAAATTTGAGTGAGTGGTACTGTGACCCTGTATGCCAGGTTACAATGCCACTAACTCAGATTTGGCCTGGTCATTCCTACCCCCTCCCCACATCATGACGGAGGGATGGCCAAACCTGAGCAACACTGTGCCCCTGTGTGCTAGGCTATACCACCCAGAGTGAGGAGCCGGGCCTAGCCGCGTGGGACAGAAGCCACCGGAGCTGCTGCTGCAGGGTGAGGGTTTTTTTTAAAATGTTGTTTTAGATGTTATTTCTGGTTTTACGGTGTATTATATTGTATTTGTGAAAAACACAGGGCTCTTGGCCTTGCTTGTAACAGATTGGTCTAGGGGTCCCCTACTCCGATATCTGGTTCTCTGGCCAGTACCAGTTACTTCAGAGGAAGGTACAAGAAAACACCCCCATGAACCCTAACCCTTTCAGGACTGGTCTACATTAGAAAATTAGATCGACGCAGCAATGTTGCTGAAGGGTGTGAAAAATCCACCCCCCGAGCAACACCGTTAAGCCAGCGAAGTCCCCGTGTAGATAGGCTACGTCGATAGGAGAATTCTTCCTTTGACATAGCCACTGCCTCTTGGAGAGGTGGATAACTTACGTTGAGAACCCCTCCCTTGGCATAGGTAGTGTCCACACTGAAACATGACAGCAGCGTTTCAAGCACAGGCGCAGACTTTCTAAAGTGCTGGGGGGTGCTTGACTGCCAACTCTGCCCCCACTCCACCCCTTCCTCCAAGGCCCCACCCCTGCCTCTTCCTTCCCTGACTCCACCCCTGCCCCACCTCTTCCCACTCCTCCCCTGAGCACGCCGCATCCTCGCTCCTCTCCCCTCCCTTCCAGCCTCCTGCATGCCGCGAAACAGCTGATTGCGGTGGGCGGGAGGCGTGGGAAGGGAGAGGGAGGCGTTGATTGGTGGGGCCCACCGGTGGATGGGAGGCGCTGGGGTGTTGGGGGGGAGCTGATAGGGTGGCTGCCGGTGGGTGCTCAGCACCCACCATTTTTTTTCCCCAGGGGTGCTCCAGCCCCAGAGCACCCACGCAGTTGACGCCTATAATTTCAAGTGTGGCCAACCACTGAGTTAGTGGTTGGCTGATGTCCTGAAGCCTGGGGGTTTCTATCACTTACAGGCCATGAGCTAGGGGTGTGATTCCCCTGCCTGTGTATACATACTCGCCCTAGCTCTCCTTGAGCTAGCATGAATATAAATACTAGTGTAGCCATGGTAGTGTCAGCTACCGTGGCTACACTGCTATGTATAGTCACGCTAGCTCAAGGAAAGTTAGCATGAGTAAGTGTTCATGAGCTGGAGAATCACACCCTACCTTATAATGCAGACATAGCCATAGATGCTAACGCGGAAGTTCTTATTATCTAGATAAACAGAGTGGTTTAAAAAAAAATTCTGTGAAAATTGTATTTTGCCAAAAATCTTTTTTTTTCCTTTTTTTTTTTTAACCATATGTTCTCTGGTGGGGGAAAAAAAGGTTTTGCTTTCCATTGACTTTTTTTTTTATTGTTTTTTTTCATAAAAAAACTCAAAAAATGTAATCCAAAAAATTTATTCTGAAATGCTGCTGTAGAACCTCATGTTCCCATTCTCCTTTATGGGCCAGGCTGCTAGTCAGACTTCAGCTCCCATGATGCACTGTGGCCATGCCACTGCCAGGATGCACCACCTCCCCTTGGTAGAAGAGGAAACAGTGGTGATGGGAGATGGAGTCCAATCAGGGAGCCTGGCCCATAGAGGAGTATGGAAGCATGAGGTGCTTGAACTACAACACCCATGGAGCATTGCAGCTACTTTTCATAATCAAAATATTTTGGTTTTCTGTTTCTCTTTCGAAATTTGGACTTTTCTGTTGAGGGTAGGGAGAATCTGACTACAGGTCTGTCGCATCTTAGGCGCATTTAACATGCGCGATTTGAGCTTTACGTGGTCAGCAAAAAAAAAAAAAGAGAAAAATAACAATTTAAATACTGTTTCTGTAGTGCGGGTGATTCTGCCTGCCATTACACTCAATGTAATTTTGACTATATGCAATTTTCGCTTTAGACGCTGACTGCGGAATGTAACCCCAGCATAAGATGAGACAGACCTGTAGTGGTTGATTTATATTTTTAAGCCTGGTGGTTCATAGCACTTCACTTCTAGTTTTTCCCCCCATCTAGTACAAAAGGGGAAGTTCAGATTATCTACATGAATGTCTCTCTCTTTTTTTTGTTAATCTTGGCCTTAGATATATCCACAGGTTAACTATGTATTATGGAAAAAAGAAATCCTTTCATCAGTTTAAAGTCTGTTGCCTTTGTTTCACAGCATATACCCTTGTTCTTGTATTGAGAGATTGGGTAAACAGGCGCACCTGATTCCATTAGTTATATTGTATAACTCTATCATGACCCTTTTTTTTATTATTTGTCTCCTCTCTCAACTAAACACTCCCAATCTTTCTCGTTCTTCTTTATATAGGAGCTTCTAATCTTCTAGCCACATTAATTGCTCATTTATGGTCCTTTTCTGTTTCTGCTAGACTATTTTTGAGATAGGATGACTAGAAGTGAACATAACATTCCAGATGAGGGTGTACCATGGCCATGATAATATTTTCAGTATTTTCTATCCCGTTCTTTATACAGCCTCCCTTTTTTTTTTGTCTACCGCTATGGATTGAACAGATATTTCTATTGAGCTTGCTATAATATCAGCCATGTCTCTTTTCTGAATTGTTACTTAATGTAGAACCTAGGAGTTATTTGTACTGTGGTAAACAAAAAGTTTACAATCCAAATATAAGACAAGAGACATCAGTGTGACACAAGAACAGAGAACAGACATGGGAATCACAAGGTAGCATTGAGATATTTATGATCGGCATGATAAGCAGTGACCACAACCCCCTGGCTTTATTAAGCAAGAGGGAGTAGCTCAGATTATTCCTTCCAATGTGCATGACTTTGCATATGTCAAAACTGAATTTCATCTGCTATCGTGTTGCCTGTTACTTAGCTTGTTTAGGTCCTCCTGGAGTTCTTCACATCCTTCAAAAAGAACAGGAGTACTTGTGGCACCTTAGAGACTAACAAATTTATTAGATGCTCTAATAAATTTGTTAGTCTCTAAGGTGCCACAAGTACTCCTGTTCTTTTTGCGGATACAGACTAACACGGCTGCTACTCTGAAACCTTCACATCCTTCATTGGTCATGATTAATATAAATAATGTTGTCCCTTTGGCCCATGTAGTTAGCTTGTATTTTGGGCTTTGTAGAGTTATTTCCATTAGGAGGAGAAATTGATGATACAAGTTGGGTATATTCTTTGGTATAACCTTGTTTGTTTACAAAAAAGTCCACAAAATGCTGTTTCCATGAACACATTAGAAACAAACAGCAGCTTTCTTGCTCAGAAATCCTCACGTCTACATAAGAATGGCCATACTGGGTCAGACCAATGGTCCATCTAGCTCAGTATCCTATCTTCCGACAGTGGCTGGTGCCAGATGCTTCAGGGGGAGCGAGCAGAACAAGGCAATTAATCCAGTAATCCATCCCCTGTCATCCTGTCCCAGTTTCACACAGTCAGAGGTTTAGGAACACCCAGAGCATAGAGGTGCATCCCTGACCATCTTGGCTAATAGCTATTGATGGACCTATCCTCCATGAACTCATTTAATTCTTTTTTGAACCCAGTTATACTTTTGGCCTTTGCAGCATCCCCTAGCAGGTGACTACATGGAGATCTACAGGTGGCTACATTGGGTGAAGTACTTCCTTTTGTTTGTTTTTAAACCTGCTACCCATTAATTATATTGAGTAACCCCTGGTTCTTGTGTTCCATGAAGGGGTAAATAACATTTCCTTATTCACTTTCTCCACACCATTTTTGATTTTATTGACCTCAATCATACCCCCTTCAGTCATCTCTTTTCCAAGCTGAACAGACTTAGGGCAGGTCTTCACTACAGGGGGGGTTCAATTTAAGATACGCAAATTCAGCTACGCGAATAGCGTAGCTGAATTCGACGTATCGGAGCCGACTTACCCCGCTGTGAGGACGGCGGCAAAATCGACCTCCGCGACTCCCCGTCGACGGCGCTTACTCCCACCTCCGCTGGTGGAGTAAGAGCGTCGATTCAGGGATCGATTGTCGCATCCCAACGAGACGCAATAACTCAATCCCTGAGAGATCGATTTCTACCCGCCGATTCAGGCGGGTAGTGTAGACCTAGCCTTAGTCTTTTTAATCCCTCTTCATATGGAAGCTATTCCATACCCCCTAATAATTTTGGTTGCCCTTCTCTGTATTTTTTCCAATTCTAATGTATCTTTTATTGATATGGGGTGACCAGAACTGTGCACAATATTCAAGATGTGGGCATACCATGGATATATAGAGTGGCATTATGATGTTTTCTGGCTTATTATCTATCCCTTTCCTAATGGTTCCTAACATTCTGATTAGCATGTTTGACTTCTGCTGCACATTGAGCGGGTGTTTTCAGAGAACTATCTACTACCTCTTTCTTGAGTGGTATCCGCTAATTTAGACCCCATCGTTTTGTATGTGTAGTGGGGATTATGTTTTCTAAGGTGCATTAGTTGCACTTATCAACATTGAATCTCATCTGCCATTTTTTTTTTTTTTTGCCCAGTCACCCAGTTTTGTGAGATCCCTTTGTAACTCTTTGCAGTCTGCTTTGGACTTAGAGTGTCTACCACTCTGGTGAGCTTTGTGCCCAAGAAGCCCTGTCTGTCTGCTTATTCTCAGGGTCATGCTCACAACTGGTTCTCCAGGCTTTCTGGCCCTTAATGCACAAAGGCTAATTTAAAAGTAGGGTCGTCATAGCTACATGGTCATAGGAGTGAAAAACCCACATCCATGTCTGACACAGCTATGCTGACCTAATCCCCCTGTGTGGATGCTGCAGTGTTGATGGAAGAATGTAGGTGTAGGCCGTGTCTACACTACCAGGTTATGCCAGCATAGCTATGGCAATGTAACTATACTAGTATAGTCTCCATAGTCTAGAGAAGCCTACAGGCTATAAAACCAATAAACAGGAAACATTCAGCCCTCCTGGCTTAGCTCTGACCTGCCAAGCCTCTTGGGCAGTTCTTCCATTGTTTGTATTTCTTTTTACCACAGCAAGGGGCTTAACTAGGGTGACCAGACATCCCGTTAAAATCGGGACTGTCCCGATATTTAGGTGTTTGTCCCGATATTTCGCTCCGCCATTGTTGTTTTTTCTCCGCCGGCGGACCCCCCCCCATGTGTCCCGATATTTTCTTCCTCTCATCTGGTCACTGTAGGCTTAACTGTTCCTTCCATTGAGTCTAAAAGAGAGCGCACGGCACATTCATTGGTTTTTAGCAAGATCTGTGATTGTCTTTGACTCATAGGGGCCTCCCGGTGAATGGCAGCCATTAGGTCCTTTCAGAATAAGAGTAATTTTGTTTCTTCTGCAAATGTTGCCATCTCACTGCTCACACCCTTTTCCAGATCATTAATAAATACACTAAACACACAGCTTGATTTCAGTAGGACTGCTTGCAAGGGGTCCTAAAGCGAGCTGGCACATTGGGAATAAGAGTCCAGGGATTGCCACCTAATCCCTGGATTTTCATCCCTATTATCTGGGAGGTAGATTAAACTTGACCCAGGTGAGGCTGAGCCCCCAGCTCCCTTAAAGGGCCAGCTGTCCTTGTGGCAGTAAGGTGCTACGTAGCTTGTGTAACGATGGCAGAATTGGGCCTTAATATAAACTGCGGAAAAAGATGGATCTTAATCTCTCTCCCTCTTTTGAACTATGAAGTATAGCACATAAAGCTTACATATTTCTGACTACAATATTTCAGTTTTGCTTTAATTTGCTGTATTGAAATGAAACTTGTGGACTGCAGTCATGGCAAGATTATAATAACGCCAGGGGATGTAATGTGTTATACTTTTTTATTATCAAACTCATAATATATATTACGTTGCCACTTTCCAACACCCATTGTTTTCCAGAGGATTATATTCACGCCTCAAATAATGCGGCTTCATCCATGTTTAAGAACGATGAACTCAGACTGGAACAGATGCAGAAAAGCGCCACTAGGTTGATCAGCGGACTGGAGAGCCTACCGCACAAGAGGAGACTTAAGGAGCTTGGCTTGTTTAGCCTAACAGAACAATGGATGAGGGGAGATATGGTTTCTCTCTATAAATACTTCAGTGGGATAAATACCAGGGAGGGAGAAGAGATATTTAAGTTAAGGGTCAACGTTGGCACCAGAGCAAATGGATATAATTTAGCCATCGATACATCTAGGCTTGAAATTAAATTAACAATCAGAGGAACGAAGTTGTGGATCAGCGCTCCAAAGGGAGTAGTCGGGGCAAAAAACCTAACTTGTTTTAAGACTGAGCTTGACTAGTTTATTTGGGGGATGGTATGATGAAATTTCCTACAATGGCATATGGCCCCTCCGTGACTCTGTTATCAAATATCTCCAACAGCCGGAGATGGAAAACTAGATGGAGAGGGTTTTGAGTGACTTCAGAGAATTCTTTCCATGGCATCTTGCTGGTGGGTCTCATCCACATGCTCAGGGTCTAACTTATCGCCATATTTGGGATCAGAAGGAATTTTCCCCAGGTCAGACTGGCAGGGACCCTAGAATTTTTTTTGCCTTCCTCTGCAGCATGGGGCATGGGTCACTTGCTGGTTTGAATTAGAGTAAATGGTGGATTCTCTGTAACTTGCAGTTTTAAATCAAGATTTGAGGACTTTAGTAAGTCAGCCAGAAGTTAGGGGCCTAGTACAAGAGTGAGGGTCTATGGCCTGCAATGTGCAGGAGGTCAGACTAGATGATCATGATAGTCCCTTCTGGTTTTAAAGTCTATGAGTTGCCTTCTGGCAGCCAGTTCATCAAAGAGTTCTAATACTGCTACTAGCCAACTGGGGTCCTCTTGTAGTTCTAGTAGTTCAAAACCTGGTTTTGGAACAAAGCGTCAAGTTCTATTCCCCATGCTACATGTGGGCAGTTTTTAGGTGATGACCGTTAGCATCTGTGTTTATTCAGCCATGGATTTGTTACACTATGCATCAGAAATTTGATTCCTCGTCAAGAAGATGGAGCGGAAGGGGACAGCTGCACCAGCAAAGATTGGAGAGATGGGTGCTGAGTATCGCACTAGGGAACAGACGAGCTGGGTGAAAGCTGTAACCAAGAGGATGGGCATTTGGAGGACTGTGAGGACTTGATCACTGCTGTCTCCCTTCAAAGCCCCCATCACCTTTCTACACCGTAGTGCTAACCTCTCACATCTGTATAAAGATTGCATACTTGTAAAGTAATTTGACTCTCAGCTTCTTCTGAGATCTCTTTCCTCATCCGACTGGCTATCTTTGGCTGAGACCTATTGACTCAAGAAGTCTAGTGCTATATCTTATGAGTCCACAGGCTTATGCCAGAGCAAAGATCTATTAGACCACCCAATCCATCTCCTTGTCAGGGCAGGATGGTTCTATACAAGACAATTTCTCATGCTTTCGCCAGTCTAGTTTGAGTCTCAAGAGATGGAAGTTCTACCACTTTTCTAGGCAGACTATGCCACAGGCTACATAGCACATCCCACTCTCCTGGCATTCAGCCTCAATATTTCTTTTCTCCATTTTGTACTATTACTCCTACTTACAACATACCCCCTGTTATGTGCCATGTCAAATATTTCCTCTATCTCCTTGGTGTTAACATCTGGGAAGCTTTGAAGGATGTACTCCTACCCCACTTTGTATCCCCATCTTCTACCCATGATGCAAGTATTTAGCTCTTTTGCGGTTTCCTTGTAAGTCAATGCTATGGAAAAATCCTATCATACGTAAAGTCATGCTTTATTCATAGATTCATAGATTATAGGACTGGAAGGGACCTCGAGAGGTCATCGAGTCCAGTCCCCTGCCCGCATGGCAGGACCAAATACTGTCTAGACCATCCCTGATAGACATTTATCTAACCTACTCTTAAATATCTCCAGAGACGGAGATTCCACAACCTCCCTAGGCAATTTGTTCCAGTGTTTAACCACCCTGACAGTTAGGAACTTTTCCTAATGTCCAACCTAGACCTCCCTTGCTGCAGTTTAAACCCATTGTTTCTGGTTCTATCCTTAGAGGCTAAGGTGAACAAGTTCTCTCCCTCCTCCTTATGACACCCTTTTAGATACCTGAAAACTGCTATCATGTCCCCTCTCAGTCTTCTCTTTTCCAAACTAAACAAACCCAGTTCTTTCAGCCTTCCTTCATAGGTCATGTTCTCAAGACCTTTAATCATTCTTGTTGCTCTTCTTTGGACCCTTTCCAATTTCTCCACATCTTTTTTAAAATGCGGCGCCCAGAACTGGACACAATACTCCAGCTGAGGCCTAACCAGAGCAGAGGTTCTGTTTATAAAGGGTTAATAAGTGATGAATAGATGTTTTACTAAATGATTAATCGATTATGATAGAGTCCAACAAGTCAATAGTTGCTTATAACTATCCATAACATATACCAGTCCTGTCTATAACATGCTTATTAAAGCTATGAATCATTTATTAACCCTTTGTATGCTGTGTATAAATGGAACCTTAATATAAAGTGTGACCAAATTTAATAGGAAACCTTTCTATGGGTTTTTGGAACCATCCTATTGAATGTAATAGGGAATTCTATTGCTACTGTAAAATTCTAAAGGATGGTTAAAAATGTCTATAGAAAAGTAGCATGGGCTAGTGGACAGATCATTCATTCAGCTAGGAGCCAGGAAACCTGGATTCTATTCCCAGCTCTGCCACTGCTGTCACTTGGGAAAGTCCGTTTCTTCCTGCATGCCTCTGTTTCCCTCCCACCGTTCGTCTGTCTTGCCTATTTAGTCTGCATACTTTTGGGGGCAGGGCCCAGCTCAGACTATTTGTGCGTACAGCATCTAGCACAAGGGGGCCCAATTTTGTGTTGGGGCCTCTAGAGCAATGCTTCTCAAAGCCGGTCTGCTGTTTGTGCAGGGAAAGCCCTTGGCGGGCCGGGCTGGTTTGTTTACCTGACGCGTCCGCAGGTTCGGCCAATCGCGGCTCCCACTGGCCATGGTTCACTGTTACAGGCCAATGGGGGCTGTGGGAAGCGGCGCGGGCCGAGGGATGTGCTGGCCACCCTTCCCGCAACCCCCATTGGCCTGGAGCAGCGAACCGCGACCAATGGGAGCCGCGATCAGCCGAACCTGCAGACGCGGCAGGTAAACAAACCGGCCCGGCCCGCCAGGGGCTTTCCCTGAACAAGCGGCGAACCGGCTTTGAGAAGCACTGCTCTAGATAATACTGAAATACAAGTAATAATAATAATAAAAATTGCATTTTTGGTTGTATTCTCTAAGATTAAGAAAGATTTCTATGGAATTCTATTGGTTCCCGCCCTATGACATTCTGTAAGGGAACAGGCACTCTCATACCGATCCTCTCTGGGGCTTCCTTCTTTCAGCAAGCAATAAGGCTAATGTTGTGTCACGGCTGGATGGAGGGGCACAATGACACAGTGCAAACTCAGCAGTTGTTTTATCACTCAAGAAAAGGTGACCCAGTGGACATGCTAATTAGATCATTCCCAGCTGCATGTTGTAAAATGCTGGCGCACAGACCTGCGTTCCAGCACTGTCCTCCTTCCTCTGTTAGGCTGCCTCAGCCGTCCCGTTCCAGGAAACTTGTTTGTCTTCCGCAAGTCAGGCTGCCGTCTGGTCCATTTGTTTTGTCACCTAATTGTTCTATCAATGACCTTTCCACGGGATGGTGGTTTTATAAAACATGGACCTTTTGGATTTATTAATATTTTGTTTGCCAAGAAAGCCCCGAGACTAATTGCCGAGACTTCCCAGAAGATATTAGTTTACAAATTTTAATGACACTCATGATTTATTAATGTGCTTCCCTTTGCATCTGCTCATCTCTATTCCTTGGTGGAATTCCTGCTGAATCCAAGCAAATTAATAAAAACAAAACTGCGTATTGTAATGGCATTTTAGCTAGGCTGTTAATTAAAAGCTTTCCGCTCCTATTCACTCTGCTTTTTTTCATATCTGTTAGTCTCTGGTGGGTCTGGGCTGAAAGCAAGTTCTGCATCAGACTCTCAATATAGTAAGGGTATGTGTGGTGGGTTCCCCGGGGTGCAACCTGGAACTGGGATACCGCTGACATATTAACCTGGGCTCCCTCTCACACTGTGATGCTGTGACAAGCTGCAAACCCCTCCATGTCCTGCGTTCACACAGCCATCCACAGGCAGGGACACACTCAGCTGATTACATGAATGCTTTCGCCAGCCACGCATGAACCAACGATAGAGAGGCTGCAGCAATTCCCCCCACTTCCCCAGCCTAGAACGCCAGAGCTGTTCCATCTTGCTCTGGTCAGAACCCTCACCAGAGTAAGTTTATCACCCAGTCCAACCCTCCCTCAATGTGGAGAGCACATGCACCACCCCTTGTTCCTGAGCAGATATCCCTTGCACTTCAAGCAACACATTGTTTTAGATTAAAAACTATATAACAGATTTATTAACTGCAGAAAGATAGATTTTAAGTGATTATAAGTAGTAAGCGTACAGATCAAAGTTGGTTACCTAAGAAATAAAAAGTAAAATCGCAGTCTGAGGTCCACAGACTAGACAGGATGTGGATTAAGCGGCGTCTCCCACTGCTAGACAATACAGGCAGGTCACAGATCTTCCATATATAAGCTAGAAATCCCTTCCGCCTGGGACCACCTCCCCAGTTCAGTCTTTGTCCTCTGGACGTACTTCCAGGTGTTGAGTTGTGAAGGGAATGAGGCCAAATGATGATGTCACTTCCCTCTTTAATAGCGTCTTTCAGCTTGATAGAAAGATCTTTTGCTGTGATGTGAGCCAAACAGTCTCCATTGTGTATGTGCTCTCTCTGAGACGTTTCCATTGTATATGGTTCCTGGGGTGATCCTTGTGAGTGTGTATATTCCCCTTAATGGGCCATCAACGCTGTCTGGCCTCTCCATTGTTGTACCTGAAATGCTTGTTGTGGGTGTTTCCAACTTCACAACATATTTCAGTAACACGCATGTAGCAATTTAGAAATTCAGCTATATTTATTTTAAAAGGTTCAAAACACCCACAAATGAAACAAAAAAATGGAAAAAATTCACTTTGCATCAAAATACACCCCAAAGTGAAATGAAACAAAAGCCTGAAAAAGTTCATTTTTGTTTTGATTTTTTTCCCTTTCATTTTGGGATTATTTGGATTCTAAATTAATTTGTTTTTTGATTATTCATTTGGTGGAAAAAAAACTGGAAAAAAAAATCAGTTTGGTTTGAAACTAATCAATTCCTCCCCCCCCCCCACCTTCTCCCCCAGATGTAGTGAGTTGGGGGCAGAACTGGAAAATCAGTTATTCACTCAGCTATATTTTAAAGGTCCAGAATGGCATTGTTATCCCTGCTTTACAGCTAGGAAAGCGGAAGGCCAGAGCTTTTAAACCATGCTATGAAATGTGCTATATTTAATGCCGTGTTCTGTATTTGTTAATCGACTCTAGCATAGGTGCTCTTGGTTATAACTTCACAACTCCCAAAGAGGTCACGGAGAGCCCCTGGTGGATATCTAAATTTCGACTTGGTCCCCAGAACTTCCCAACATTTTGGCAAAAGATGGTGTATTTTGAGGCATCCCATCCCCTCTGAATTTCCCTTGCCAGATATCTCAGGTACAGCATGTCTGTAGTGCTTTGTCTGCTTGTTTCTGAAAAGAAGCAGCAAGATGGCATTCAGAAGGGAATTTGCAGCCAAGAACCTGCTGTTGCAGATCCTTTGGGTGTTGCTACTGTTGCTGTTTCAGCAGAGCTGCATCTGTTCACAGGAATTGGCTAGCCCATCTCTTTTTTTTTTAATCCTTTGGAACGGTAATTCCATTGCTGCCTTTAGAGCGCTCTGCTTCGAGTTGTCTCATCTTACCCGATAATTAGAGCTGAATAGAGACTGCAAAACTTTCTGCAAATAGACACATTTTAAGATGAATTTGTTTTGACCATGCTGATGTCCTTTGTGTGCAGTGGAGTTTCACCAGCATTAGTGTTTGCAGAGAGTGCATGGCAAAGGTGTATGGACAAGTATCAGAGGGGTAGCCGTGTTAGTCTGAATCTGTAAAAAGCAACAGAGGGTCCTGTGGCACCTTTGAGACTAACAGAAGTATTGGGAGCATAAGCTTTTGTGGGTAAGAAGTTAGTCTCAAAGGTGCCACAGGACCCTCTGTTGCTATGTACAAGTAGTTATGCAAATCCCATGTTAAATTCACATACACAAATGTCCAGGAAGGGAGTGCCTGTAGAGTGTAAATAATATGTGACTTATCTGAACAATCCCAACTAAAGACAGCTTGATCAAGTGAATCTTTAGTTACTGGAGCCACATCTGGGGTGGAAAGTGACTTCGTAACAGCACACAGCAATGCTGTGCAACTTAGAATGGGGAGTAAAGAAGAATTCCTTGGAGGAAAAATATTGTATCCAACTGAAACAGCAAGAGGAATTTAGAGAGGCAGAATAAATACATGTTCTCAGAAAGCATTTATGCATGGACTGGTAGAACTGTTGTGTATAAATGCATCACAAATTGTGGTTACGTATGTATAGATACCACAGTTGTCTGAATACAGGAGTGTCACGTGTAATGGAGCTATGGCAGTAACTCCATTAGGTGTGTGTGTCAGTAGCAGGTTCTTATCCTCACTTGGCTCAGTCACTGGAAAGATATAGGTTATGCTGATGGGCAGGGGAAAGTACTTTGAAGAGTTTGCATCTACGGTGCCCTGTCCTTCGGTTTGAGGTACACACCCACACTTGGTCAAGTCAGTCCGTACTTGAGGAGTGTTCCTGAATTTCTCACTGGCTGTAAGCTCTCACATAGCAGCATCTGCAAATAACACTTTCTGCCATCTCTGGTCAGACAGGCGACTCCATCCCATCCTCATGGATGATGACCTGGTCTTGGTTATACATATTTTGGTAACCTCCCATTTGGCTTATAACAATGCAGCATCCATGGCCATGAAGCCATCAGCTCTTGGGGAAACTCTAGTTAGTACACAACACTAGCATTTCTCCTCAGCAGCACAGGCTACTGGCAACACATCGTACCTTGTCTACTCCCACCACTGGCTTCCCATAGGATATTGAGTCATGGAAAAGGCCTCTGTCCTTATCTTCAAGGGTCTTAATAGTCTGCACTGATGGTATCTTAAAGGAGTCTAAAGGACTGGTATGAGGACTGTGATCAGCAGTTCTGCTCCTCAGGCATAATGGAGCTGTTTACTGGAAGGCTAAAGCTCGTCTGTGCAGGAGACAGAGCTTTCTCTGGGGCTGGGCTGAGACTGTGGAACAAACTCCCCCAGGAACTCAGGAGTCATCCCAAAACCCAGTACCTTCCGCTCAAAGTGCACTTCCTGACTCTTCCTTCTCTAATATAGATATACACTGTGTACATAAACAAACCCTTACCACAACGAAACGCTGCTGAGAACACACTGCTTCCCCTGGGAAAAGGCTCAAAGGCAGAGAATTAGCCACACCTGACCGAGATCAGTCACGTTGCTCAGTGTACAACTGGGAGCCTCTCAGATGCTATGGTAATGAGGGTGGTACACAAAGTTCTATAGCCTAGAATAGACCACACTCGCTAAGCCAGTATACGGGAGACAGATTTGTAAATAACACTGCTCTTTAAAAATATGTTATTGTATTTCCTCATGTGGCTTCTTATTTGTCTGGTTTGGTTACTCTATCTGGGCAGGGTTTTCTTCTGACACCCATCACCAGACTGTATGTGCAGATAGACCAAGACTCTATATACTGCCTAGGGCATCAAATACCATGGCAACAAGCCCTAAATTCCATGGCAGTGTTAAACTTAATTCTACGGTGTCCATTTTAAGGACCAAATGCGTCACTGTACACAGAAGTCTTCAGGAGGTACATCAACTCCTCTAGATGTTGGCCTAATTTTACAAAAGGCTACATAAAAAGCACTAGTGCAAGCTACAATTTTATATAGACAATGACTTGTTTATACTGCTCTATATACTATACACTGAAACGTAAGTACAATATTATATTCCAATTGATTTATTTTATAATTCTATGGTAACCGTGAGAAAGTCAGCAATTTTTCAGTAATAGTGCACTGTGACACTTCTTAATTTTTTTATGTCTGATTTTGTAAGCAATAAGTTAAGTGAGGTGAAAGTTGGGGATACGCAAGACAAATCAGACTCCTGAAAGGGGGACAGTAGTCTGGAAAGGTTGAGAGCCACTGCCAGCCGCATCAAACTGTTCAACTTATGGGGTCAGTTAGGAAGACGTCCAGTCGTGATTTAAAGACTGAATGTTAGAGAATATCCTATGTCCCATGGTAATCTGTTCCAGTGGTTAATTATCTTCACTCACTCATCATAAAATAGCCTTCTTTCTCATCCTTCTATCCCCTCACAAACACATACCTATATGGCTTGTTGCTGGAAATGAGAATTGACATAAAATTCATGAACCAGGATTAGGGTAATAAAATTAATGTCAATCAACAGGGGGTTATGAAAAATGGATCTTGTCAACCTCCTTGAGAACTATTTTTTTTAATGAGATTACAAGTCTGGTTGACAAACTGCTTCATAGTTTCATAGAGTTTAGGGAGAGAAGGAACCATTAGATCATCTAGTATAACACAGGCCATTAAATTTCACCCAGATACCTCTGTATTGAGATAAATTAAAGCAGTTCAATCCTCAGGCGTCTAAACTTTTATGTGCCACAGGCAGATAATGGGAGAGACTGAGATGATCAGAGTCTGGAGCCCCTGCAATGGTAGGTAATTGATTAGATATGTCTGGATGGTCCCAGAAGGCCATCTACACCCCATGCTGCAGAGGAAGGAGGAGGGTCCTGCTAATCTGGGGAAAATTCCTCCCTAACCCAAAATCCGGTCTCGGTATGATATACCTCAACTTCTATAACACATTTGACTTGGTATCACACAACATATTGCTTAAGGAACTAGACATATATAAATTCAACATGCCACATATTAAATACATTAAATATTATATAAATTAAAAACTGCCTGTTAGGATTTTAACCACCTAGAAATGACATAGCTAGATTTTAATAGCGGGGAATCTAAGAAGATCTTTTAATGTTAATGCATGGGGCTCTGAAATCCAGTACAAATACAATTCAAGGCCTTATTGTGTATAGTGGGCACCCTAAAAAGTATTACAAAAGTAAATAAAACAGTTACAAAGCTAAAATAAAATATAATAGCAGTGGAAGAGACATTAAGACGTACAGGCAAAGGGAAAAGGGAGCTGTTTTCAGAACTAATCAGTATGGTGGGGAGATCCAAGCACAATGTTCCAGACCATAGGGGGAGCAGAGAAGAAGGATCTTATGCCAAAAATTGGCCTTAAGCATGCATTTAAAATGCGGCATTTTGGTTCTTGGCTTATAAAGCTGCTCACTTTCCTCTTGCCAGGTCCCTGCACTCCCAGAAAAAACAACCAACTCCTATATAAATCTATTACTCTCAGCAGCTTTCAGACTCCCAGTTCACGCAAATGTTGAGGGGCAAACACATGAGGTTTGCGACTTTTGATCCTGTTCCCACTGAAGACAATAGAATTTTTGCCATTAACTTCAGTGGGGCAGGATGAGGCAATGAAGGAGGGAGGCAGGATGTTTTGGTCACTGGATTTTCATGAGCGCTGTGGCTCCTTGTTTTGGCATAAGGGATCTGATCTTGCCCTGGTGAAGTCAGCTGGAGACTTGCCATCCATTTCATCAGCGGCAAGATTGGATATTGTCTTTGCTGCGCTCGTGCAATTTGCTGAGGACCTGGTCCTCAAGGTGCTAAGGGCCCTCAACTGCAGCTGGCATCGAGAGGAGCTGAGAGCACTCAACACGGCTCCTGACTGTGTCATAGCGTGCTCTTCCCTAGTGCTTTCCATTGGAGTGCTTTACAGCCATTAATGAACCTGTGTGTGGGGAAGCCACTGTGGAGTTGGTCAGTGTTATCTCTGATTTTACAGAAGGGGAAACAGATACAGAGGGGTTTAGTATCTTCTTTAAGATGCTACAGAGGTTCTCGGATACTATGGTGATGATGGAGGCCAATTTAAGTACATAGGCAGTCAGATTAAGGTCAGCCAAGTACATAGGCTCATAGACTCATAGACTTTAAGGTCAGAAGGGACCATTATGATCATCTGGTCTGACCCCCTGCATGCTGCAGGCCACAAAACCCTTCCCTGGACTCTGCTGTTGAAGTCCCCAATCCTGTGTTTCAGTGACTTCAATCGGCAGAGACCCTCCTGCTAGTGATCCCTGCCCCATGCTGCGGAGGAAGGCGAAAAACCTCCAGAGGCTCAGCCAATCTGCCCTGGAGGAAAATTCCTTCCCGACCCCAAATATGGCGATCAGTAAGACCCCGAGCATATAGGCAAGAGTCTCTAGCCTGACCCCTGTTGGCCATTATACTATTTACGTACCATTGCTTGGTTTTCCTTGGCTACTATGTTTTACCATTAAACCATTCCCTCCATAAACTTATCTAACTTAATCTTAAAACCAGAAAAAATCTGTCGCCCCCACCGTTTCCCTCGGAAGGCCATTCCAATATTTCACCCCTCTGACGGTCAGAAACCTTCGTCTAATTTCAAGCCTGAACTTCCTCACGGCCAGTTTATATCCATTCGTTCTCGTGTCCACATTAGTACTAAGCTGGAATAATTCCTCTCCCTCCCTTGTATTTATCCCTCTGATATATTTAAAGATAGCAATCATATCCCCCCTCAGCCTTCGCTTTGTCAGACTAAACAACCCAAGCTCCTCTAGTCTCCTTTCATACGACAGGTTTTCCATTCCTCTGATCATCCTAGTAGCCCTTCTCTGCACTCGTTCCAGTTTAAGTTCATCTTTTTTAAACATGGGAGACCAGAACTGCACACAGTATTCCAAATGAGGTCTCACCAGCGCCTTATACAACGGAAGCAGGACCTCCTTATCCCTACTAGATATACCTCGCCTAATGCATCCCAAGACCGCATTGGCTTTTTTCACCGCCACATCACATTGTCGACTCATAGTCATCCTGCGGTCTTGGGATGGCAGGCAGATTAAAGTCAGCAGAGTTAAGAAGAGAGACGAGGCCTCCTGAGTCTCTGTCCTTTTGGACAGTTCTCCCTCTCTTATAGAGTCCTGAGAGAGAGAGAGAGAGAGAGACACACACACTGGTGATTTAGTCAAGATTTATTCCATTGCTCAACTCTGTGCTATCAACTCCTTCCTTGACAGTCTTTATGCAAATCCTTTTAATGCCATTGAGGGGAAAGAGAGAGAAGAGATTCTGTTTCCTTTTGTAATCAGCTGAATTGCAGCTACAATTAGAGGCTTAATGGGTGTTGGGGATTGCCTTGTAAGTTATCATGCAGGCAGCAAACCTGCCTGTACTCTAGCAATGTGTATTTGGGCAATCCAGCCAAGAATCCCTCTGTTTGCTACATGAGCAAGGGGAAAGGTGAGCTGGTTCTAGGGGTGACACACATGTGCTGACATGACCATCACTTGTGGTCAAGACTGGATATCTTCCTAAAAGCTGTGAAATAGCTCACACAGATTTTATGGGCTTGATGCAAAAACTAAATGAGGTTCTCTGGCCTATGTTATGCAAGAGGTCAGATAGATGATAGTGAGGGATAATATGGATATTGCATATAGATAGTGAAGGATCATCTGTTGTGACCTACATAGGATGTGCCATGTTTGTCTTTCTCCCAGAGGACAGAAGCAACTTTTTCTGTACCAAGTGCAAGCTGGGTCTCCATACTGGAAGAAAAGGTTAAAGGACTAGAGCCCCAAGTAACAACCCTGCATTGCATCAGAGAAAATGAAGACTTCCTGGATAGGAGTCAGGATTTGGTACTGAGGGCACAGCATGCCTAAGAATTGGAGAGGGAAGTGCAGGGGGGACTGAAAACACGGAAGAAATTTGGCAGCATGTGTCCTTGAGGAGGAGAACCAATATACCCCCAACACAGATGGAGGCAAGCAACCACTTTCAGGCTCTCTGCACAAGTACTACTGCTGAGAATACCTTGGAAGGGTCATCTGAGGGAAGGGATCAGAAGGAGACCCCATTGACCGGAAGGCATGGCATGCATTGTCCTAGGGATGGGGGTACTCCGACCACCAGTCCCAAGAGAAGAAGGGTGGTGGTGGTCGGGGACTAGCTCTGAGGAGGCAGAGTCATATATCTGCCATCCAGACTGGAAATCCCAAGAAGTGTGCTTGCCTGGAGCTAGAATTCAAGACATGACTGAGAGTCTGTCAAGACTCATCAAGCTCTCAGACCACTACCCCTCCCTACTTATCCACATGGGCACCAATGATACTGTCAAGAATGAACTTGAGCAGATCACTGCAGACGGTGTCTCTGGGAAGAAGGATAAAAGAGTTTGGGGTGCCAGTGGGGTTCTCGTCCATCCTCCCTGTTGAAGGAAATCGCCCGGGAAGGGATCATCCCTGCCTAGGGAGGTTGTGAAAGCTTCTTCACTGGAGGTTTTCAAAAGGAGGTTGGATAGCCATCTGTCTTGGATGGTTTAGACACAACAAATCCTGCATCTTGGCAATGAGTGGAACCAGATGACCCTTGCGGTGCCTTCTGATCCTATAATTCTATGACCATGGTGGTTTATTCTGTTCTTCAGATCTATGAGTCTATGAACTTTCAGTGAGGTGCACCTATGAAAATATTTAGATATCTGTTCCCATATTACAAACAGGAACATTGGGATTTGTAAGGCATTTGACTTTGTACCACACCACATTTTGATTAAGAGGCTAGAATTATAAAAATCAATGTGACAGCTTTTATGGATTCAAAACTGGCTAACTGATAGGTCTAAAAATGTAATTGTTAAAAGGGGAATCTCCATCGAGTGAGTGTTTCTAGTGAGGTCCTTCAGGGATTGATTCTTGGCCTTAGGCTACACTGTGGCCGAAAGGGCTAATAGGATTCTCCGATGTGGGAATCTCAGGTAGGAGTAGATCGGTTATTTTACCTCTGTTTTTGACACTGGTGTGACCATTGCTGAAATACTGTGTCCAGTTCTGATATCTGCAATTCAAGAAAGATAAATTGGGGCGGGATACCGAAAAGAGCCATGAGAATGACTAAAGGATTGGAATGCCTCAGAGCATAGATGCAAGAAGCTCAATCTATTTAGCTTATCAAAGAGAAGGGTAAGGAAGGAGTTGGTCAGAGTCTAAAAGTACCTACATGGGGAACAGAAATTCGATAATAGAGGGCTCTTCAATCCAGCAGACAAAGGTGTAACCTGATCCAATGGCTAGAAGTTGAAGCTAGACAAATTCAGACTGGAAATAAGGTCCAAATTTTTAAATGTCAGTGTAATTAACCACTGGAACAATTTGACAAGGAGTGCGGTAGTTTCTACATCACTGGACACTTTAAAATCAAGATTAGATGTTTTTTTGAAATATATTCTCTAGTTCAAACAGGAATTAATACAGGGAAGTCCTATGGCCTGTGTTGTACAGGGGGTCAGACTAGATGATCAGAATGGTCCCTTCTGGCTCTATAATCTATAAATCCATTAATTTTTGAGGATTTTTTTTTTTTTTTTTTGCTGTCTGGGTGGGCTGGCTCCACTCCCTGGTCCTTCAGTCTCTTGATATCGACTTTACAGTGTAGGATGCTGAAAACAAAATTCCACACTGAGCTGCAGAAAAATGCCCTATTCTACAGCCATCTAAGGAGGGGGCTAATTGAGATGAATGGTGTGCTATTATTTCGGGCTGTCTGCAGACTCAGGCACTCAGTCCTTTATTGGTTTACACTGCCATAAGATTTAGAAAGGTATTTTTAAAAATGAGTCAAAGCAGAGATTCTGGTGCACAATTCTGTGACAACAGGGAAATTCTATGGAAAATTCCATGGAATAACCAGGGGCCCTGACCAGGGCTATGGCTCATAGACTATATGATTATTTTTTTTGAGAGAGAGACAGTCCTTTTTTTTTCTCCTCCCTCCCAATTAGGCTGGGCCTGAAATTGTAAAACTTTGTTGCTTTGTTCAGTAGAATCTACGGCTTTAACATGGATTATGTCTGCTTACATTTGTGTTTTATTACGTTGTGGTTATTTTTTTCCTGAAGTGCACTGCCATTTTATAATGGCCATAAATAATATGGAGAATGGAGAAAATGTTTTTAAATCCTTCCATCTTTCTCTCATCCTGGTCTCTCTGTCGTTTTTCTCTGCAGTACGTTCCTTAGCGCTCCTAATGAAGTTAATAACTGAAGAACTTCAAATGGTCACTTCTCCAAATGATATTTACACACAGCTTGTATTCTCCCAGCTTTGAAGGTAGCCCTTGACTTATTTATCTGCCAGATATTCCCCTCTGCAAAATACGGCGGGCTGTCCTTTTTGAATGTGTTCCTAACTAAGAGGGGGGAAAAAAGAAGCAAACTAGCTCCCATAAAATGCCCAGATAATAGGAGGATAATACATTTTTACGTTCAGGATGCCTGCTTGTGTATAAAGATTGTAAAGACTAGTGCAGCTCTTTTATAGGCAGGCTATCACAGCTTGTTTCTGGGCCTTTGATGACCAATTACTTTGCAGAACAGCGTCTGTATATGTGAGCCGTTATTATCACCCAAACATTCCTGATGTTTGCAGCCCTCGGGCCTGAATGCTGCTGAGTGATCCCAGCAGAAGTTGAGAGTGCTGTGTACCCTACAGGATTGGGCAGTCATAGATGTAAAGCTGCTAAGTAATAACGTAAGAATAAGGAATTAGAATAATTGTATGAATACTGCATGTTCTGTCGTTGGGGAGATAGTCACTATATAGCTGTATTGGGTTATTAGACTTTCTGTATGACTATCTAGCTTGATACGGGACTGCTGGAAGAACAAGGAGGAAGGCAACACGATTCTAGGTAAACAGCCCGCCAAATGTGGGACGATTACAATATAGTGGCCCAGCTGCTACCGGTGAGGATGCTACTTCCAGGCTCCAGCCTGAAGTCAGACAGCTGTTTAGCCACGGCCAGGAACCCGGAGAGCAAAGGGACACTGAATGGTTCCAAAACTCTCAGGGGTTGTTGGGGGAAGACCAGACTGACACGGGGCACAGATATGGGTCGTGTGAAAAGGTCTAAACAGTTAGGGCCTTCCCCAGCTCTCGGGAAAGATTTGAATGTGTATGGACTGTTTTGTTGTTTGAAGATCATTTTCTCGGAAATGCCTTAGTTCTAAATAAGCAAATTTACTTGATGAAGGCTATGAAGCTGGGGGAGGGATAGCTCAGTGGTTTGAGCATTGGCCTGCTAAGCCTAGGGTTGTGAGTTCAATCCTTGAGGGGGCCACTTAGGGATCTCGGGCAAAAATCTGACTGGGAATTGGTCCTGCTTTGAGCAGGGGGTTGGACTAGATGACCTCCTGAGGTCCCTTCCTACCCTGATATTCTATGATCTGGTCTCTGGAGACTCCTTGCTTCCAAAAGGAAGAGACCAGAAGGTACTGAACCTAACGCAGGTCTGCTGATATGATCACAGTTTGGTATATAGGGGATTGCAGCAGAGGGCCTGCTCTGATAGTGGGAGAATCACATGATTCCACCCCAAGAAAGGTGATGGTTTGGGACCAGGAAGGTGCAGTTAGCCAGCGCTAGTCTGCTCTCTTTCTACAAGCACTACACTTCCAGAATGCCTTGTATAGTACACTGTGAAGACCGTGCACTGGTGCTTGTTGTCTTTCCCTCCATATACTTCCAGCTGCAGGATAGCTAAGGTGAGACAGGCTCTACCAGTGAAATGTAATGTTTAAGCTACAATGGTTTATTGCCATACAGTAGTTAAAGCTACACAGTAAGCTACAGTGGACCAGGTTACATCATTCAGCATGCCTCCAGGAGCCTAGAGAATAAATGTCCCAGGAAACATTAATGTACTATCGTAGGGGTGGCCAACCTGTGGCTAGGGTTACCATACATCCGTATTTTCCCAGACATGTCTGTTTTTTGGTTCTCAAATCCCCGACCGGGAGGAATTTCCAAAAAGCCGAACGTGTCCGGGGAAAATAGGGAGGCATGGTAAGCCTAGCCGGTGGGTGCTCAAGGCCCCCGGTCTCCGGCCCCGCCCCCAATCCAATCCCTTCCCCAAATCCCCGGCCCTACTGCCTCCCCCGGGCATGCCGCATTTCCCCTCCATCCCCCTCCCTCCCAGGCTTGCCGCGAATCAGCTGTTTCAGCGGCAAGCCTGGGAGGGAGGGGGGAGAAGCGAAGTGGTGGCAGTGCGCTCAGCAGTGGAGGCGGAGGCAGAGCGGAGGTGAGCTGGGGTGAGGGAGGATGCAGCAGGGAGCTGCTGGTGGGTGCTCTCTACCCACCAATTTTTCCCCGTGGGTGCTCTGGAGCACCCACGGAGTCGGCGCCTATGCCCACACCCCCTGCCCTGCCTCCAGCCAGTCCCACACCCCCTACCTGCAGCCAGCCCCTGCCTTCATCCAGCCCCTGCCATGTCCCCTGCCTCCAGCTAGCCCTGCCCCATGCCCCTGTCTGCAGCCAGCCCCACATCCACACTGGTGCCCTGCAGTTCCCAGGGCAGTAACCTTGCACACCTGCTTCAATGACGGGGGCAGGGAGCAGCTGGGACCCACACATGTGAAACGGAGCTCATTTCTAGTTCAGGCCCATCTTTTTTAAAAAAGAACTTTAGGTAGGGTTAACATACGTCCGTATTTTCTTGGACATGTCAGGCTTTTTGGTTCTTAAATTGCCGTCTGGGAGGAATTTTTTAAATTTTAAATTTTTCAATTTTAAAAATTCCTCCCGGGAAAATACAGACATATGGTAACCCTATTTAAATATCTAAAAACGTCCGGGAGGGCAGCTGCAACAGCAAAGGTTCCCCCCCCCCAACCCCCGTGGAGTGTCCTCTTTTTTGAATGTTCAAATATGGTATCTCTACCTGTGGCTCCGGAGTTAATATGCGGCTCCTTGTACCGGCACCGACGCCGGGGCTGGAGTTACAGGCACCAACTTTCCAATGTGCCAGAGGGTGCTCACTGCTCAACCCCCTGCTCTGCCCCAGGCCCTGCCCCCACTCCACTCCTTCCCGTCCCCTCCCCTGAGCCTGCCATGCCCTTGCTCCCCTCTCCCCCCAGAGCCTCCTGCATGCCACGAAACAGCTGATCGGGAGGTGTAGGGAGGGAGGGGGAGGCCCTGATCGGCGGGGCTGCCGGTGGGCGGGAGGCGCTGGGGTGGGGGGGGGGAAAGCTAATGGGGGAGGGGGGAGCTGCTGACGTATTCCTGTGGCTCTTTGGCAATGTACATTGGTCAATTCTGGCTCCTTCTCAGGCTCAGGTTGGCCACCCCTGTACTATTGGTTCTATCGGCTATAGCCAGCAAATGAAAAGTCATGCCTATGGGGAATACAAACTAAAGTTAACACAGCAAAGCCAGCCTTGCACACATTCGTGCACACCGCATGCACAGTCTCAGCTATGTGCAAATGAGCCATGCATGGAAAACATAGCCCGATTGGACTCAAAGTACTGCAACAGTGCACCCCATCGTAAACTTCAGAAGAGCGAGAATACATCTGAAAAATGCACCGTGTCACTGAGGTGACAATAGGCCCGAGTCAGAGTGGACGTTGGGCACTTCGCTCTCCCTCTGCTACCCAATGCCATGCTTCAGCCGTCTGGAATATGTCGACCTCTTCTCTGTTCCGCTCCAGAGCCTGGCTGAGGGGGGTATATTGTGAAGGTACATACTCACTTTCATTTCGGCATTGGCGGAAAAGGCTATTGGAACTCCTTTCTCTTCCAGAATTACTAGGTGCAATCTCACTGCATAACTCAGTTCTCACGGTGAGCAACACCACTCCCCAGCTGAGACATTGTACCAATGCAGGGAGTGAAAGATGAAAAAGTCTCTGCCACTTGGGCTTCCTTTGTGCTACTCTTTGCACAGCCTTAGTGCGAGGCTGGTTGCTTCTTGCTCTCGGTGAAGCCATTACTAATACTGCAGCAAGGAGTGGTGGGGCCTCTTACCTTTATGAATGACATTCATAAAGGCTGATAACGGGAATGAGCTCTGGCAGTTACTAATTAGCCCCATTATGCAATCAGCTCACACTCTGGCAGCATTAGGCGTACTTAATCAGCCAATTACCACTGAGCTCAGAAATTGCTGCTCTAAACTTAGCATAAGGTGCCTTTGCAAGGGTAGGCTTGAGAAGACAATGGTGGCCATTGTTTCCAGGAGCCAGCGTCCAGCTCTTGATCACAATGGAGGGATGCTACATGTGATGCTACAAAATTGCTGTTGAAGCAGTGACTTAAATTGGTCTGGACTGAAAGCCCTGTCCCCCTTTTCCAAACGAATAGCTTCTCCCAGGTGCACAGCTGTAATTCATCTGACAACGAGCTTCTGTGGTGTTTTATTGACACACTCAGTCGCTGAAACATGAGGAAACGTCTAAGGCAAAGACTGGCTTTGGGAAGCACGTTAACTTAATGGCCCCATTGAATCCCAGTTAATATGGCAGTTTGATACTTCCCAATGGACAGCTGCAGGGGTAGGCATTTATGTTATTTTATTTTTCATTCCTTGCATAGAATCAGAGATCAACAACTCACAATGTAAGCAAGCCACAAGCAAGTCATGGAAATGGAGGGTTACCGCTGGAGGTGGTGGTGATGTAAATGTGATGAGTAGCTTCCACTAACTTTAGAATCTCATACAATCACTCTCCACTGCCTTGAACCTTGGACATTCCCAGCAGTGCAAAGTGGGTGTAAATCCCTGTTATTCCTGATGGGGAACTTTTGGTTTGCTCTGCACTTTCCTTTGCAGCTGTTTAAACGATGGCACAAAGTTACTTACGCCTGGTCCACACTAAGCCCCCAGTTCGAACTAAGATACGCAACTTCAGCTACGTCAATAACGTAGCTGAAGTCGAAGTATCTTAGTTCGAACTTAAAGGTACTTACCGCGGGTCCACATGCGGTAGGCAGGCTCCCCCGTCGACTCCACCTACTCTTCTCGCAGAGCAGGATTACCGGCGTCGACAGCGAGCACTTCTGGGATCGATTTATCGCATCTAGACAAGACGTGATAAATCGATCCCAGAAGATTGATTGCTGGCTGCCGAACCAGCGGGTAAGTATAGACGTACCCTTAGTTAGTGGTGTTCCTGCTTTGAGCAGGGGGTTGGACTAGATCACCTCTCAAGGTCTCTTCCAACCCCAATGTTCTATGATTCAACAGAGAATCAGGATTAGAGTCTCTTATGCTCAAGTGAACGCCGTTAAACCCACTGATGCCTACTTTTCGAAATGAGACTGAGCTGGGATAGCTAACGAATCTGGGAGCTGGTAGAAGGTATAAATTAGTGTAGCGTGGGGGCTATTGTAACTTACACCTTGCACGTGCCTGGTAGCTGCTTTTCCTGTTGCAGTCCTCTCCTCTAGCCTGTTAACGACTGGTTCACGCCTCCATAAATTCCTTTAAAATCAAATTCAGAGATGATATGTTAGGAGTGTGTGTGTGTGTGTGTGTGAGAGAGAGACGGAGAGAGAATGGGAATGTTTTCACTTGCACATTGAAAAGTGAGCATCAGCCCACACGATTGTGAGAAAATCTAAGGAAGTCTGTGTTTATACCCATTGGAGGGGCCCGAAGACTGTGAATTGCCCTCTCTTAGATCCCTATAGAATTTGGCCTGCTCTCTCCAGCCATCAAGTGTGAGGATGAATGAAGCACCATGATTATTTTGTTCCTTTTTTTAATCTCGCTTTCCTTCCTGCTGCTTATTTTTGGGAGCGAATTACTGATGGGGGTATTATGCTGAAAATGATCAGATAAGGATCCCAAAACCTGGATGCTTCCAAATGCGTCTTTGCCTCTGTGCAATGGAGAGCAGACTTTTTCTGCCGACTGCAGCTAGAAATACATTGATAGTATTTCTGTCCACGTGTTTGTACCTCTGCTGTTGGCTGGAATCTGCAAGCAGAGAGGATCCCAGGAAAAAGAAATGTTATAAGGTCAAATTTGGCCCCAACTCCTTGCAAAACTTTGGGCCAGTAGATCTGTTTCCATTAAAAAAAGGTACTTGCCTTCATTCCCTGTCCCTAATGCAGCTGGCTACAGGAGCAGCTTATATGCACTGGGATCCAGGCTTAGGCACAAGCCCGAAGTTTTTTCTTCTGCTCCCCTGGAATTTAGCTGTGAAAGCACATGCAGCCTGGCCCTGTGACGCTGTAAATGGACACCCCGACTCTGAGCAATGTAGCCTCCTGGTGCATGGTGGGAATGCAGACAGGGCTGCATGTATTTTTCATGTTAATCCCTTTGGAACTGCAGATCTATATTGTGCACGTTTTCGTATGTGTTCATCAGCGGGCTGAGCCAAAGAATCTTTTTATTGACTTCCATGAGGTTTGGATCAGGCCCTTGGGTGACAGTCTAGAGAATGCTGGTATTGTAAGGTTAATGCCCTAGTATCTGATGCCCACCAATGAGCAGGCTGGATAAGGTACAGCTGAGCTCGAAATGGCAAACAAAGCTATTTAGAGGATCTTGGCAGGACTCGCACACAGCAAATTATTGCAACCTGGAAGGGAGAAGAGAGAGAGGATGCCATTGAGTTGTATACAAGTCTGAGTTCGTCTGGTCAAATGTGGTGATGGGAGTGATTTTCTTGGAGACATCTCATATGGACCATAGCTGGCAATTATTATTAAATGTAAATATTTATAGGCTAATAGTTCTGAATCTACAACAGTAAACTGTTTAGTCAAATGAAAAGTTTTATATTTTATATATATATATAATTATAATTTTAAACTCAGGTGGCATTGTGTTTTGAGTTCTGTTTTAGTTCTGCAGCAAACCACATTGAATTCCATTAATCTACTGAATACTTTTTTCCACGTCTTTCCGGCCACCAAAATAAACCCTGATATTTACCCAGAAAAATGAATAGTGTTTTGCACGGATTGTAATCTCTTTTTGTTGTTGCAGTAGTAAATACTGATAAATTCCCGAGAAAAATAAAATAAAATAAAAACTGAAAATGAAGGGCCCTACCTATCATCTAGCAGGCCAGCCGAATGCTGAAGATGGGACAGCACAGCTGTCTCCATGTTTGAAGCTGACTGTGGAAGTTGAGCACCTCCTGAGAGTTAATGAATACTCTCTATTGAGGATACTCATTACCTTGCTGGTTGAGGCCCTGTCTTTACATCTTTTTGGTTTATGCATGTTAGTACATTATGCAAATGAGATGTAGAAGCCAACTTGGTAACTGATTGTGCTACGTGCAGCAGCATAACAAGTGTTAACCTGAGACTGGGTTAATGTAATCTCTGGAGTGTATTAGCTCCATTTAGAGCCCATCAGCAAACATCTGGTATTGCAGAAATGCGCTTTCCATTTGCTAGAACGGATGAGTCTAATGGCTTGAGTGTGTGAAATATGGTCATCTGACATTTCTGACCTATTTCCGGGCTAACTATGATACTGCATAGGGCAGAAGTAAGCCCGCTGATGTCAGAACAGTGCAAGAAACATGCTGATGTCAGAGCTGCTGATTTAAGGCCAGCATCATGTTAACTGAGCCACTCTTGGGGATAACAAGGGTGAGTATGAAACTTAGCCAGTCCAGAGCAGTTCGGCGTTCTGGGGTTTAGTTTCTTTGGGACGCAAAAAGCTCTGCTAAGACCAGAACTCCAACCAAAACTGTTGTTTTATGTAAACAATAGACCATGAAATATTTGACAGTGAAGCATAAACAGAATGGAAAAAGGGAGGGGATGGTGTGGGGCCAGAATGTGGTTTTAATTAGCCCACGTTGTTGAGAGGTGGAGGGGTTATGCTGCAATGGGAAAACTTGGGGTGTCCTGGTTGACTAAGTCTAATAAAATGGTAAAAGTGTGTGGCTTTAGGTACCTGCATGTAAACTAGGCAAATGCCACAATGGGACAAGGTTTAGAGAAGCAGTTTCTTGACACCTGTTGCAGGAATGCTTTTTGGAACTGCTGGTTTAGAGAATCCAAGAAGTGAGGCTACTGTCAGTTTAATCCTAGTTAACACACGGGATTTGGTTCAAGAAGCAACTGTAGATGAGCCACTGAATAATAATGAACTGATCCCACAATGGCAATTCCTGTGTTCCTGTTTGCAATAGAGGAACAGAGGTTTAAATCATCTAAACATCCTGCTTAAAGGCCAGAAGGGACCATTGTGATCATCTAGTCTGACCTCCTATGTAACATAGACCAGAGAGCCTCACTCAGTAATTTCTGCATCGAGCACAGAACATCTGTTTGAACTACTGCATATCATTTATAAAGATATCCCATCCTGACTTAAAGAGTGCAAGTGATGGTAATGTCAGCAATTTTTGCTAGAATTGACTCATCTTTCAAATCACCCATGTACCAGAGGAATTCTTGGCTGGATTAGCTGAATACGACATTGCTAGAGTACAAGCAGGTTTGTACTCTAGAATCATAGGACTGGAAGGGACCTCACAAGGTCATCTAGTCCAGTCCCCTGCACTCAAGACAGGACTAAGTATTATCAGACCATCCCTGACAGGTGTTTGTTTAACTTGCTCTTAAAAATCTCCAATGATGGAGATTCTACAACCTCCCTGGGCAATTTATTCCAGTACTTAACCACTCTGACAATTAGGAAGTTTTTCCTAATGTCCAATCTAAACCTCCCTTTCTGCAACTTAAGCCCATTGCTTCTTGTCCTATCCTCAGAGGGTAAGAAGAACAATTTTTCTCCCTCCTCTTGGTAACAACCTTTTATGTACTTGAAAACTGTTATCATGTCCCTTCTGTCTTCTCTTCTCCAGACTAAACAAACCGATTTTTTTTCAATCTTCCCTCATAGGTCCTGTTTTCTAGACCTTTAATCATTTTTGTCGCTCTTCTCTGGACTCTCTCCAATTTGTCCACATCTTTCCTGAAATGTGGTGCCCAGAACTGGACACAGTACTTCAGTTGGGGCCTAATCAGCACAGAGTAGAGCGGAAGAATTACTTCTCATGTCTTGCTTACAACTCTCCTGGTAATACATCCCAGAATGATGTTTGCTTTTTTTGAAACAGCGTTACACTGTTGACACATATTTAGCTTGTGATCCACTATGAGCCCCAGATCCCTTTCCACACTGTTCCTTCCTAGACAGTCATTTCCCATTTTGTATGTGTGCAACTGATCGTTTCTTCCGAAGTGGAGTACTTTGCATTAGTCTTTATTGAATTTCATCCTATTTACTTCAGACCATTTCTCCACTTTGTCCAGATGATTTTGAATTTTAATCCTATCCTCCAAAGCACCTGTAACCCTCCCATCTTGGTATCGTCTGCAAACTTTATAAGTGTACTCTGTATGCCATTATCGAAATCATTGATGAATATATTGAACAGGACCAGACCCAGAACTGATTCCGGCGGGACCTCGCTCATTATGTCCTTCCAACATGATTGTTAACCACTGATAACTACTCTCTGGGAACGGTTTTCCAACCAGTTTTGCACCCACCTTATAGTAGCTTCATCTAGGTTGTATTTTCCTAGTTTGTTTATGAGAAGGTCATATGAGACCGTATCAAAAGCTTTACTGAAATCAAGATATACCACGTCCTGTCCCCCTACCCACAAGGCTGGTTACCCTGTCAAAGAAAGCTATCAGGTTGGTTTGGCACGATTTGTTTTTTGACAAATCCATGCTGACTGTTACTTATCACCCTATTATCTTCTAGATGTTTGCAAATTGATTGCTTAATTATTTGCTCCATTATCTTTCCAGGTACAGAAGATAAGCTGATTGGTCCCTCCCAAACTCCACGGTTTGCGGTCCCCTGTTCGCTAGCTGTGCATGATAATTTGCAAGACCATCCCTAACACCCACTAAGTCTCTCACTGCCGCTGCAATTCAGCTGATTGTAAAAGGAAGCCTAGACTCTCTTCTCTCTCTCCATTTTATCTCTTTCCCCTCAATGGCATTAAAAACATTTGCATAAAGAATGTCAAAGAAGGAGTTGATAGCACAGAGTTGAAGGATGGAATAAATCTTGACTGGGTCTCTTTTTCTGGGCTTCTCTCCCTCTCTAAAGGATCCCACAAAATTGTCCAACAGGACTGAGAATCAGGAGGCCCCATCCCTCTTCTTCCCTCTGCCACAAATTTCTTGGCTGACATTAGTCTGCATGTCTATGTATTTAAGAGGATCTGAGGTCCTCAGTAGTACCAATAGAAGACACTTAACTGCTCTGTATCTGTTTCCCCATCTGTACATCATAGATAACAACACTGACCAACTTCACAGTGGCTTCCCTACACACGGTTCCTTAATGTCTATACAGCACTCCTATGGCAGGCACAAGGAAAGAGCACGCTATTCTGAAATCAGAAGTTGTGCTGTGTGCTCTCAGCTCCTGTCGATGTCAGCTGAAGTTGAGGGAATTCATCACCGCGAGAACCAGATCCTCAGAGAGTTGCATGAGTGCAGCAATGAGAAGGTGCTTTTTTGCTGCTGGTGAAATGGATGACAAATCTCCGACTGACTTCAACGGGGTAGGATCAGGCCTAGAGGCGCTGCAGTGTTCATTAAAATCCAGTGACCAGAATGGCCCCCAATCATCCTTCATTGCCTAATCCTGGCCCAGTGATGTTAATGGGAAAAAATCCCATTGTCTTTAGTGGGAGCAGGATCAACATTCACAAACCTCTTGTGTTTGCCCCTCAATCCTTGGGTGAACGGGGAATCTGCAAACTGCGGAGAGCAATAGATTTACATGGGAGACAGTTGTTGTGCAGAGACCAGGCAGCTGCATAAGCCAAGAACCAAAATACCACATTTTAAATGCATGCTCAAGGCCAATCTTGCCGCTTTTGGCACAAGACCCTTCTTTGCTGTTCCTCCTGTCTGGAACAACCTGCATGTGTATCCTGATCTTATTGATTAGTTCTGAAAACTGCTCTCTTCTCCCTTTGTCTGTAGGTCTTAATGTCTTTTTCCCAGGTATTATATTTTATTTTAGTTTTGTAACTGTTTTATTTTGC
The DNA here is from genome assembly GCF_011386835.1 of Chrysemys picta bellii. Lineage (NCBI taxonomy): Eukaryota > Metazoa > Chordata > Testudines > Emydidae > Chrysemys > Chrysemys picta. The sequence continues at coordinate 122,815,659 of NC_088797.1, read as the reverse complement.
TTCTGTAATGCATTTTAGGGTACAGCTGGTACCCTAAAATGCTGCCCACGATACATAATAAGGTATTTGGATTGTATTTGTACTGAATTGTAAACCCCCTGCCCCAAAGCATTAAGATGAAAAGACCACCTTTAATTCACCGCTGTTAAAAACTGGTTATGTCATTTTTGGGGTTTTAAAATCCAACTCCCATATATTACTTCCAGTACCAGACTCTCTCTCTCCTTCTGTCTCTGTCTCTCAGTAGAGCATTTACAAGTGTTTTTATTGGCTTCTGTCTGCCTAGCAACATTTTGCTGCAAGTAGTTTAAAAAATGGTCTGCTGTCATAAACCCAAAGCTGTAGTAACTCTTGCAACTTTTAGTTATCCTTCCTCAGAGTTCCCTTTAGAACGGAAAAGCTACCTAACGTAATAAAAATAAAGACTTAGTGCTATGAAATATGTTTATATTCTGCAAACATCTCTATTCTGCATGAACCCTTTTTTATTAAGTAAATGTAAGAGGTTGTAGAATATCAGGGTTGGAAGGGACCTCAGGAGGTCATCTAGTCCAACCCCCTGCTCAAAGCAGGACCAATCTCCAACTAAATCATCCCAGCTATGGCTTTGTCAAGCCTGACCTTAAAAACCTCTAAGAAAAGAGATTCCACCACCTCCCTAGGTAACCCATTCCAGTGCTTCACCATCCTCCCAGTGCAAAAGTTTTTTCCTAATATCCAACCTAAACCTCTCCCACTGCAACTTGAGACCATTACTCCTTGTTCTGTCATCTGGTACCACTGAGAACAGTCTAGATCCATCCTCTTTGGAACCCCCCCCCTTCAGGTAGTTGAAAGCAGCTATCAAATCCCCCCTCATTCTTCTCTTCTGCAGACTAAATAAGCCCAGTTCCCTCAGCCTCTCCTCATAAGTCATGTGCTCCAGCCCCCTAATCATCTTTGTTGCCCTCCTCTGGACTCTTTCCAATTTTTCAACATCCTTCTTGTAGTGTGGAGCCCAAAACTGGACACAGTACTGTAGATGAGGCCTCACCAATGCTGAATAGAGGGGAATGATCACATCCCTCGATCTGCTGGCAATGCTCCTACTTATACAGCCCAAAATGCCGTTAGCCTTCTTGGCAACAAGGGCACACTGTTGACTCACTGATTTCCATTTAGTTCATTGAAATAATGGTGAAATTTTGGTATTATGTGTGTAGGTTAGTGCTCCTGTCACATGAGCTAGCTTTGATGTTGTGGGTTAGCATCTCTAGGTTGCACATCAGGGGGATGTTCCAGAGAAGGTTATAATTAGACAAGTTACTACATAAATATAGCCTTTTCCCTGCATATGCCTGCTCTCTTTGTGCTGAAAAAAGTCAAATTTGTCTTGTCCAGTTCTGGTTCACTCAAGTAATTGGGCTTCCACCACATCCCGTGGGAGAGAATTCCATGGTCTAATCATAAGAGTGAGTTGACAAGCAGAATTTCCATCTTGCAGGAAATTCTGATATTTCAAAACTCGTTTTCATCCCGAATGATGACAAAAAGTTGAAATACCACAATTTTTTCACAATAGGGAACGTTCTCAGAATGTTTTGCTTTGGAAGTGTTGAAATGTTCCATATTTTTAATTGGAATGTTTTGTTTTCACATTGGTGGATCTAAAAGTTTCATTTTGGGTCTATGCAACATCAATGTGTGTCCCCCTGAGCTCTTGCAGTGCCTCATGGGAGCTGTGGTTTGGTGCCTCCTGCTCCCATTCTCCTCTGTCATTGGGCTTCCTGGCTGGACTACAACTGACATGATAAGAACGTAAGAACAGCCATACTGGGTCAGACCAGTGGTCCATCTACCACAGAATCCTGACAGTGACCAGTGCCAGCTGCTTCAGAGGGAGTGACCAGAACAGGGCAGGCGTGGGTGTACCGTGGATCTATATAGTGGCATTATGATATTTTCTGTCTTCTTATCTATCCCTTTCCTAATGATTCCTAACTTTCTGATAGCTTTTTTTGACTGCTGCTGCACATTGAGCAGACGTTTTCAGAAAACTGTGCACAATGACTCCAAGATCTTTCTTGAGTGGTAACAGCTAATTTAGAACCCATCATTTTGTATGTATAGTTGGGTTTGTTTTCCAATGTGCATTACTTTGTATTTATCAGCACTGAATTTCATGTGCCTTTTTTTTTTTTTTTTGCCCAGTCATCCAGTTTTATAAGATCCTTTTGTAACTTCTTGTAGTCTGCTTTGGACTTAACTATTTTGAGTAGTTTTGAATCATCTACAAACTTTGCCGTCTCACTGTTTACCCCTTTTTCCAGATCATTGAGGAATACGTTGAACAGCTTTGGTCCCAGTACAGATCTGTGGGGGACCCAGCCATTTACCTCTCTCCATTCTGAAAACTGACCATTTACTGCTACACTTTGCTTCCTATCTTTTAATCAGTTACTGATCCATGAAAGGACCTTCCCTCTTATCCCATGACTGCTTACTTTGCTTAACAGCCTTTGATGAGGGAAAGTTCAAATACACTATATTCACTGGATCACCCTTGGCCACATTTGTTGACACCCTCAAATAATTTTACATTATGATAGTTCAACCAGAGGGGAGACCACTATGCATCCTGGGAGATGTAGTCCAGCCAGGGAGCCCATCCGGTAGAGAAGGATGGGGGCCTGAGGCACAGTAACTTATCTCCCATGAGGCATTGTGGCAGTTCAAGTGGATTAATGTCAGACTGATCCAAACTGAAATGTTTAGTTTTAGTTTGACAAACCAAAATATCTTCTCTTTGGGACACACTGACCTGAAATGAAATAAGGGGAGATATGATTGAGGTCTATAAAATCATGACAGGTGTAGAGAAAGTAGATAAGGAAGTGTTTACTACTTCTCATAACACAAGAACTAGGGGTCACCAAATGAAATTAATAGGCAGCAGGTTTAAAACTAACAAAAGGAAGTATTTCTTCACACAATGCACAGTCAACCTGTGGAACTCCTTGCCAGAGGATGTTGTGAAGGCCAAGACAATAACAGGGATCAAAAAAGAACTAGATAAATTCATAGAGGATAGGTCCATCAGTGGCTATTAGCCACGATGGGCAGGAGTGGTGACCCTAGCCTCTGTTTGCCAGAAGCTGGGAATGAGCGAGAGGGGATGGCTCACTTGATGTTTACCTGTTCTGTTCATTCCCTCTGGGGCACCTGGCATTGGCCACTGTCAGAAGACAGGATACTGGGCTAGATGGACCCTTGGTCTGACCCAGTAGGGCCATTCTTATGTTCTTATATATTTTCCCAATGGAAAATAAAAAAATAATAATTCATTAAAATCTAAATTTTCTTGTTGAAAATTTGATTTAGTAGGAACTACATTTTCCATTGGAAAAAATATTTTGACAGACATTTTCTGACCAGCTCTACTAATAATCCTCCAAGGTATTAAAGTGAACACAACGTTCAATCAAACTTTCCAGCACCTGGATTTATCTCCTGTGGAGGCCAATCGGAGCCTTTCCGATCTCAGTAGGAGTGAATCACACCCTTAGACCTTTCATATACCTGTAGGCTATTATTCCATCTCTTTACTCATTGTTTTTGCCAAATATGCACTCAGTTCTTTTACTTTTTCCACACAAATTCCTCATTCCTTCCCAATGCATAATCATTTTTGTTGCTGTTCTTTAATTTCCCTCTAACTTGTTGACACCTTCCTGGTACAGAGGTACCGAGAACGAAACACGGTGGCCCTCTGTAAATTGGGAATAACTCTACTGAAGTCACTTCAGATTGCTAACCTGATGTAACTAAGATCAGAATCAGAGTCAGTCTTCTAGATGTGATTTCACTAGTGCCGACTAAAGAGGCCCTCTATAAAATATAAATACAATTTGCTTTTAAGATTTACTTGCTTAAGAACTTGCCTGTTAAGCGAAGGGTAGAGTGGCAGAGACTTCCAAGGTACAAATTCTGGCTTAAATGTTTTCAATTTACTTTGTGCTAAAAAATTGATAACCTAGAGCTTGAGGGGGCCTCTTGTGGAAGTAGGTGACCTCTGCTACCTTACATCACAGAGAGGTTGTATCCATCATGAAAAGAAGTAATTCTATTTGCAGTTCTTGTATTGTTTCTGACAATGTATTTAAAGAAGGTTAAATGGAGATTTGAGTTGCCAGCATGTTTTTCTCCCTTTTGATTTCATTTTTTTTTTGGTTAGGATACAGGTGTCCTGTCAAATATTACCACCAGTCTATTGAAACATTCAGGAACAATGAATGTAGGCCATACTTATAGGATGGAGGGGGACTCTATATTGGGAAATAGTGACTCTGAATAAGATTTGGGGGTCATGGTGGGTAATCAGCTGAACATGAGCTTCCCAGCTAATGCAATCCTGGGAAGCATAAACAGGGGAATTTCAAGTAGGAGTAGAGAGATTATTTTACCTCTGTATTTGGCACTGGCGTCACCACTGCTGGAATCCTGTGTCCAGTTCTCATGCCTACAACTCAAGAAAGAAGTTGCTAAATTGGAGAAGGTTCAGAGAAGAGCCATGAGAATGACTAATTAGAAAACATGCCTATTGGTGATAGATTCAAGGAACTCAATCGATTTTAGCTTAACAAAGAAAAGGTTAAGGGGTGACTTGATTAGTCTATCAGTACCTACATGGGGAACAAATACTTAATAATGGGCTCTTCCATCTATCAGAGAAAGGTATAACACAATCCACTGGCTGGAAGATGAAGCTAGACAAATTCAGACTGGAAATAAGGCATACATTTTTACAATGAGAGTAAGTAACCATTGGAACAACTTACCAAGGGTCATGGTGGATTCTCCATCACTGACTATTTTTAAATCAAGATGGGATGTTTTTCTAAAAGATCAGCTCTAGGAATTATTTTGGGGACATTCTCTGGCCTGTGCTATACAGGGGGTCAGATCAGATTATCACAGTGGTCCTTCTGGCCTTTTAAATCTATGAAACTGTAGACTACGTTCCCACTGATCTGTGCTTTTTCTCTGTCACTGATTTCTGTGTGATATTATAATAGTCCAGATCCTGCTTCTGTTTGAAGATCCAATGGCGTGGAGTCTGCCATTGATTGTAAGAGCAAGCCCATCATGAAAATAGTCTGCATCTCCGTAGGGCAATTCATCCATGGATCTCAGATGCCCGGTATGCACACTTTTGAATTAACCCCATGAGGTAGATACATGTTTCTTCCTCAATTCTATATATGGTTGGGAAACTGAGACCCAAAGAAGTTAAGACCCAGATTCTGAAAATTTTCCACTAATTCTGGGTTGCCTTAAATTTTGGTGTCTCCATCTATCTATAAAGTTGGACAATCAAGTCTGAAGCACCTAAAATGAGTAGACATTTTAAAATTTGAGCCTAAATGTCCACACATTATAGTAGAAATATGCTGTTTGCCTTTGCAGGTCACCGGCACAGCCAGAAATACAAGCCAGGATTTCTATACTTTGGTTTTCTCACTGGTAACGTAGCAATCATAATGTTCACTTGCCTTTGCAAAGCTCTGTTTGATCATTGTACACAAAGTATTCTGTAAGTGCCAAAGTACTATATTATTACTTCAAGCATCAAAGCTCTGTTATTAGCAAGACTTCTCCATGCTCGTGTTTTCTCTGGATAGAGTCTTTAAACATTGAGCTGGTCAAAGTCTTTGTTGCAAATAATTCATTAATTGGGCTAGGCCTTCATTCTATTTGTGAATTGTCCGCAAACCGATCATGATTTCTACTTGTTTTGTTTTTAATATACAATTGCACAACAAAGAGTTTTCACAAAAGAGCCTGGGGATTTTTCAGCACTGTCAATGGCGAGTGCTCCTTTGAATGTGATTGATAGTCAGAGGTTTGCCTTCAAGCTGCACGATCGGTCACTTTAGTCACATGGTGCGCTTTTGGACAACCTCCGTGCTCAAGAGGCGTGCTTAAAGGTGCTGTTGGGGCATTGAATCGCTCCTGGAGTGGGGGACGTGCATTTTAAGAAGAGAGATATTTCAGGAGATAAACAAGCCTAGGAAATCTGAGGACAGTTTGATTGCATTTTTTCAAAGCTGAAGGGAGGCTGGAGACCTGCTTCCCATTAAATTTAATTGGGCATCCAAATTACTTAGGTGGCTTTGAAAATCTCAACCTTTAAATCTTTTTCTTTCCTCTTTAGCACAAGCAAGAGCTTTATACTTAGCTACACACAGACTCCAAATTAAACAATAACTGGGTTCCTTCTTGACTGAGACAGACAGATATAAACCAGGGTTATTGGCTATCTAGCAGATTCTGCAGTCAATTTCCCCTTGTCATATTCACACCTGTAGTTGTGTGTACATAACAGGAGTTCCAGGTGAGTCCTTGTCACACTAATATTCTCATTTGCAAACCAAGACATCTGTGTTCTCATGAATATAGGCTCCTAAGCAGACGTTCACGCTAATGTCTTACAAATATCTGCGGAAAGGCAACTAGAACGGGCCTCACCAGAGAAAACAGAAACAAGGAATTTCACAAGCATGTTCGCAAATCATTTCCTTCACTATTCATTTGGCTCCAGACCTCAGATGAGGGATCGCCCTTCTGTAAAACTTGATTGACTTCAAGGATTAGGGCAAGAATTGCTCTTGCTAAAACTCCCTCAGTATTTGCTAGGCATATAGACGTGCCATGTGGCAAATGCTTTGACCTGTGGCAGAGTGACCACCTATCCTGTATTTTAAGAGATGTCCCTTATTTGGCGTATAATGCCCCACCCAAAATGGAGCTACTGAGTAGCACTGGCTCAGATAAAATGTATGGTCCAAATCTTCAGCTCCAGCTCTTCTGCGAGGCGTGGAAGGCACAAAGATTGGCTTTACTCTTCCTCCATCGTGGGGCTGCCTGGCTGGTGCCCCTTAGAGGTCTATGATGTGCTGGCTGCCATAGCACCAATGGGACCGTGCCAGCAGCCAATACACAGCTGGACATGCCAGCTCCTCCGTTACCAGCTGGGGAGAGGGGGACGGGGAGACATAGGACCTGCTACATACCTGCTACCACAGAGGGGATTTCTATGTGGGGATTCTCCAGGGATCTGGTTAAATTGGCTCTGTGGATGCTTTGTGTTGTCAGAGTAGCATGTAGAAGCCAGAGTAGTCTTTTGTTTTCTTGAAATCCAGGCGGCCTCTCTAGTCTGTAGGTATGTGGGGCCTGGGTTTGCATGTCATGCTTTTCCAGACACAAAAGCCACCCGGATATTTTCAATGGGACATTTAGATTAAGGAAGAGTACAAGAAGAAAGAACAAAAGTAATGCCTCCATGAGAAAGGGCAGTGTGCACTGCCTCTGACAACAAAATAGCTGCCATATCTGCAAACAGGCCGTGCTCTTAGGAGTTTAGCAGGGAGGTGCACAGAAACAAAGGCGTCTCATTGTCCTTGCTGTATCTACCACTCCTCAGATCTATGCTGTATCAGCCAACGATCAGTCAAGCCCATATGGCGACGCTGTTAAGAGGGAATAAGGGGCGCTGACGTGTGGCAATCGCCGGTCCAATTTTTTCCCCAACAGCTGTTTTCATCCTGACTTTGGACGCTGCGGATGGCAGATTTCCACGGACAGATCTGGCATGCATCCCCTTTTGCTTCAGCATCAGTTTTTCTTCCTTGAAATAATCCTTATTTGGACAAAGTGTAAGCTGTCATTGAAGCCACGTTCTGCCTCTCTCAAGAACATTACTATTTTAAAGGACACACAATGCTCAAAACAGTGTTCCCCCCCCCCTTTTTTTTTTGCTATTGCACAAACTTTGCACTGCCTCCAAATTCCCATTTGCCTTTGCACAAATGCTGTCTTGCCAGCCCATGCAGGTGAACCTTTAAATGTGAATTGCTTGGGAGATAAATGAGGATCAGTTGCTATATTTAATTATGCAGTCTTCTGTAATGTGTCTAGAATAGGCATTCATCTCGTGGATAGTAATTATTCTTAGCATGCCCATCTGAGCAAGATTATGCTTTGGTAATTGGTTTTGAATCCTAGATTCATTTTATTTTAGCAACCCTTTCTTTAATCCTTTCTATCAATGTTTGGGGATTGAAGGAGAGATGGGCCGGCGATTGAAACCGAGCTCAAGGTTTTTTGTTTTTTCCCCCCTGTTAGAATGCTGTCAAGCCTGCGTGGAGGGCTTCAGGGGTGTGGATGGCTGGTGAGTGGGGAGGATGACAACAGAAGTTACGATATCCTTCTTTATTCACATTGCTCTTGAGTGTGTCTAGCCAACCCGGGGGTGAAAATGTCGGCAGCTGATCTCGGCTTGCGCTCTGACTCTTGCTAGCGTTGGAAGCTGGGAGAATGTCAACCAAAGCTCCGTGTAGAGACCCGGTCTTGGGAAATCACTTGAGTTGTGCTTTTCCCTCCCCCTTTTCTGTCCTATCTTTTGCTCCAGAAGGGAATCTTATTAAATATGAATCATTCTGTATAGCAATTTCTGCAAAGGTTAATTACTAGAAGGTCCTCTCCTCTTGTTACATGGGGAGACTGAAGTGGAGAGGCTGAGGGTGAAATTGCTGCTGGGCCCTGGCGAGAGCACCAGCCAGGGACAATACCTACCTAAGCAGGAGGAGGGGAGTTCATTTAGTTGCTACAACATTGTGGGGTTGGGCTCGGTGTGCATGAACGGAGCCATGCACAACCACCATGACCTTTATAGGTCCTCCATTGCCTATGCGCTGTGCTACATGTTCTTGAGCACCGTTTTCTGGCCCGCTGTTTATTAACTAACTAGATACAGACATCTGTTTTGTAGAGCACTCCTGTAACAATAGACTTCCCCCTCACCCTTTGGTGTGGGGTCAGCTCTGCAGGTCTGCTTGGAAGGGCAAGTGGGTGTCCCCTCTCTACTCCCTCTGGGCAGTCTAGCAGCAGTAGCCGCACTAGACTCCAGCGATCCGGGTGCTGGGGGAACTCATTTCCAGCTCTCCTATGAGAAGAAGGCCTATCACTTCCTTGTCTACTTCATGACCCTGGGCACAATCGGGACAAGTTTCTAGGCTGAATGTGGAAAAAAAACAAAGAAGAAAAAATAATTATAATCTGCCAGCGCAGCTGGCTCCTAGAGATCAGCAACTCTTCCTCTCACATCAGCTCTGATTATTTTCTGCTGCCTGTATTCAGGTGCCCCACTGGTCAGTGTGTGATAGTTAAAAGCAGAGGACTGGAAGGGACCTCCTTGCTCATGACCAGTTTATCCCCATTTGTTCTAGTACCTACATTGTCCTTTGGCTTAAACAGCTCTTCTTCCTCCCTGGTGTTTACACAGCTGCTGCCAGTGCTACTGTGGCTTCATTGCTGTTTATACTCACGCCAGCTTGATGAAAACTAGTGTGAGAACATATACACAACCCTAGACTGCAGTGTAGACATAGACTGTCTCCTCTCAGAAAATAAGAGGAGACTTATCCACAGAAGGTGAGAGTCTGTGTTATCTCTCAGCCTGTGAGCTCATATTGTAAAGACTCACGTGCTTCGCTCTGGAGGTCCCAGGTTCAGTCTCTGTTGTCGGCCAGGATGGTGGCAATCATTCTTGCCACATGATATTGCAAAGGTGGGCAGAAAAGATTTTTTTATTTTTTCCTTGAGGCACAATATGCCCAACATGTGGCAGGGAGAAAATTGTGTTGTGATGGTTCTTTGCCATCCATGACACATACAAAATGGGAAATGACTGCCTAGGAAGGAATACTGTGGAAAGGGATCTGGGGATCATAGTAGACCACAAGCTGAATATGCGTCAACAGTGTAGCACTGTTGCAAAAAAAGCAAACATCGTTCTGGGATGTATTAGCCGGAGTATTGTCAGCAAGACACGAGAAGTAATTCTTCCGCTCTACTCCGTGCTGATTAGGCCTCAACTGGAGTATTGCATCCAGTTCTGGGTGTCACATTTCAAAAAAGAGAAGAGCAACAAAAATAATTAAAGCTCTAGAAAACATGACCTATGAGGGAAGATTGAAAAAATTGGGTTTGTTTAGTCTGGAGAAGCGAAGACTGAGAGGGGACATAATAGTTTTCAAGTATGTAAAAGGTTGTTACCAAGAGGAGGGAAAAGAATTGTTCTCTGAGGGTTGGACAAGAAGCAATGGGCTTAAATTGTAGCAAGGGAGATTTAGGTTGGATATTAGGAAAAACTTCCTAACTATCAGGATGGTTAAGCACTGGAATAAATTGCCTAGGGAGGTTGTGGAATCTCCATCATTGGAGATTTTTAAGAGCAGGTTGGACAAACACCTGTCAGAAATGGTCTAGATAATACTTAGTCCTGCCATGAGTGCAGGGGACTGGACTAGATGACCTCTCAAGGTCCCTTCCAGTTCTATGTTTCTATGAAAAGTTATGGCTGCCAGGGATTGTATTCCATTTGCAGACAGAAATTTCATAATTGAACTCTCTCTCACACCCCCAGCCCCACCCTCACCAGCAACTATGTGAAGAAAAGAGGGAGGTTAACAATAAATGCTTTCTGAGCTGCAGAGGAAACGAAGATGCAGATCTGCCCCTGAATTTTGCTGGACATGATGGAAGAGGATGGTCATGAAGCCAGGAACATAGGGGAAAGACTGTTGGCTTACTAGATAACCATAGAACAATGCAACATTGGAAGGATTGAGTAAAAATGCGTGATTTTGCTGCCATTGGCAGCGCAGAGCTCAAAAGCAGGTCATGTTATCTTTGACCTGGGGAGATCTATCTCATGAAACCCTCTATGTACTAGTAGCTTCTGCAGAGATGCCAAACTTAATAATATTGAGATATACCAATCTCATAGAGCTGGAAGGGACCTTGAAAGGTCATTGAGTCCAGTCCCCTGCCTTCACAACAGGACCATGTACTGTCCCCACTCCCCCCAATCCCTAAATTGCCCCCTTAAGGATTGAATTCACAGCCCTGGGTTTAGGAGGCCAATGCTCAAACCATTGAGCTATCCCTCCCCTCAGCTCCTGGAGACTGAAATGGAAATGGCCCCATTCAGAACAAGGCCAAGACATGATGGTGGGATGGGGCGGGAAAGTTTTTCCACTGCTGCTGCCTATGCTATATTGAGTCGGGGGGTGGGGGTGGGGTGGGGTGAGGGGCCCAGAGTAGTGAGCTGGGTACCTGTCACCAGTTCACTTCAATCTCAGTTGAGTTAAGTGTGTGGCCTGAGTAAATGTGAACGGCCTCTGCACGGGAAGCTTGGGGTGATGGTGGTGGAGGAATCCTCCCCTCCAGCCTTGGAAAGTTGTAGTAATTCCTGCATTAGCCGCACCCCTGTCCCTGCACAGATATTGACCATTAAGGGGTAGACGGGTCCCTCATGGAGCACAGATTCTCAGCACTGAGCAGTGCAGGACTCCCTGCAGTCTGCACTACCCCTACACAGAGGAACAAATACAGATCATTACAAAATGGTGACAGTTGACATGGGGCCCCACTGAGAAGCCAGCCAAGCGCCAAGCCTTGCCTCTTTGACGAGGTGTTGTCCCAACATGCAAGATGGGTTGGTGGATCTCTGTCAAGTTGCCACTCCCAAGATGTCCCTGTCCCAAAAAACCTCTAGTGCAATTGGCCCTAAATGCCAATTTTCCCCTGCTGGTAGTCTCGGCATGGAGGGTGAGGAGTGAATGGGTCTGACATCCACTGAGGAGGGGTCTTGTGGTGTGGGTTGGGCAGCTTGTTCACCCTGCTTTATAAAAGCAAGGTATGGCTGGTCTGGTGGTTAGGGTACGAGCCTGGCATATTGAAAACCCTAGTTCAATTCCTTGCTCAGACTCTCTGGGTAAATCCTTAGCATCTATGTGCCTCAGTTTCATGGCTAACTGCTCTTCCTTGTTTCACAGCATAATGTGCAACTAAACACATTAAAGGAGTGTGAGGTGCTCAGGTAACAGGGGCTAATTTATATAGATGTGGGTACATTAAGGCGTTCCTCAAACTGGTATCCAAACTTTCCTGAAAATTTTGAAAACAATCAATCCTCTTTCAGAAAAACTCAGCCCTAAAGAGTCCATGACTTGCTTGTGGTCCTCAGTATAAAAAGCAACCTGGTGGGTCCATATCTCTTATCTAGGGTCCCCACCACAGGTACAGCAAAACCCCTCTGGGCTAATGTTGTGCTTTAGACCGTGGTTCTGTCTGGGGTGGAATTGCAAACAGTCCTTGAAGCAGAAGGATCTGATGGATTCTGGTGATAAGACTGCCAAATGAGTGATTTCACTCATTTAAACTTAAGGTAAAACAAACAAAAACCCAAATCGTCCTTCTGAAAAACTTCAGAAATGGTGCTGATAAAGACTGAGGAAACGTCGCAACTTCCTGCGGTTTGAAGTTTACTCCAGAGACTCTGACATTTCCTCTGTTCCCCTGCTGCCCACTAGACATTAAAAAGGCAACTAGATCCCAGAGACTCTCTCCTGTAGCCGGCGGGGATCACGATGTTCTGCTTTCTCGGCATTTGTGCCACAGTATTGACAACGCTTCTCATGGCTCAGAGCTGCGGTGGTTGTGATGGCTGCCTATGCAATGGGAGAACACTCAGGTCCGAGCAGACAGAGTAGTTGTAGTTGTGTCAGACCCAGGATATTAGACCTGAAGAAGAGCTCTGTCTGGCTCAAAAGCTCATCTTTATTTTATTCGACCAACTTCTGTTGGGGAGAGAGCTGAGCTTTTGAGCCACACAGAGCTCTTCTTCAGGTCTAATATCCTGGGACCAACACGGCTACAACTACTCTGTCGAAGCCAGGTCCCACTTGACAAAGTTCCAGCCGCTCGTTTCCCACTGTCCACCAAAAGTCATTAGCTGGGAACAAGCTTTGGTTCACTACTATTCTGGACTGGATGTGAACGGTCAACCTCCAGGAGCAGTCAAATAAGCCCTGTCCCACTACTGACCCCCATTTCAACTTCCTCTTACTAGCAGTGAATTGAGTCCCAGGAGCAATCCCAAATCCCTGGGGATCTCCAGAAATCCCGAAAAGAACTGTGGAACCCAGGGCTACGTGTGGGGCTGGGTAGCACCGGTTCTGCCAAGGCAGACATCTTTTTGCTTCTGTGACTTATTCAAATGCCTTCTTGACCCCTGCAGGTGATCGATTTGGCAAATATCCCCTAAGGCCAGGGAGCACTTAATAACAGTGCCATGGGGAGAAGGCCCGAGGTGAAGGCTGGCATATGCCTCCATGTGCTGGCAGGGTTATTTATTTTTGCTTTTCCATCAAGCCTTTTGTCCATATGCAGCTGGACCTCTCTGATTGACTGGCTCCCACTGGTGTTAGCAACTGTGGTGTGTGCTTGGGGAGGTGGAGGGCATTGAGCGGAGGCCCAAGCTATATGCAAATTTCATCCTGCTTTGCTGCATCCCTGATGCACCATTAGACCTAAACACAGGGCCAGATGAACTGGTTCTGGCCCTGTGTGCTGTAGGTGGTGGTGGACGTTCAGGCAGTGCAAAAAGCCTATGCTCCCTTGGGGCTTCTTCTGGGGAGATTCCACCAGGGAACGTTCCAGAAGCTGCTGAGGGCGGGTGTGATGAAATCAACCTATTCCACTCCCAGCCACACTCCCTGACAGGCCCCTTCCCCCCCCATCAGCACTACCCACTTTTGGGTCAGCACCAACCTCCATGGCCGTAGAGAGAGGTCACGACTGCTTCGTGCTGCTGCAACCTCTTCCCCTGGTGTTCCTTCCATGCCGGTGCATCTCTAGCAAAGGCTTACACCAGGGTGGATTTAGCTCACGGCATTCGGAATAGTTTTAAACGTCCCATTGAGCAGTGATGAGGGCTAGGCGTGGTCCAGGCACTGCGTTTTGGATGCAGTAGTTGCGCCCTCAGCGTTTACCGGAGAGCGATCTTTCATTTTTATGATGATTGTGGCATCTCTCTAATTTCCGCTGCACCACGCACTCAATCCATAATTATAAAATATGCAACTAGCCCTTGGCTTCATTATGTTCCCTGAGTGCGAGAACAGCTCTGTGTTTTTATTAATTGAACTTTTATACAAGCTAACAGATTGCCATAAAGGAAAACAGAATTTTTCAACCAGCGCCGCTAATGGCGGTATTGCAGCAAAGGCCCCGTGGTATCTGTTGAACAATAACTACCACTCCTGTGCCACTTGCAGTTTTTAATTGAATTTCTATCCCATGGATATCATGTTGAAGCTATTCATCTGCTTCACTAAGTCTTCTGATATGAAACAAGTTCTTCCAAGTTGTAATTGTAATACAAATATTGCTCGATGGCTGATTTGCATTAGAAATTCGCAGCCGTGGTGGGGTTAACACTGTGTGGGACGCTTTACCTTGTGTATACATGAGCAAAGGAATCCTTGAAAGTGTGCCATGCTTATCTGGACTGCGTTTTTTCCCTCCCCTTTTTCCTGTGTATGTGGGAAGATGGGTCTTGCTCATGCGACTCAGGAGAGGACAGTGCATTGAGGGTGCAATGTGTCTGAGTGTGATCTGGATGAATGGGGCGATACCGGTGACAACTGTGCATGGTGACACATCAGGACCCTCAGACCTCAATTCCCCAAGGGAGTGACTTTTGAGGGCACGTCTACATTACCGATGACACAGTGGCACAGCTGCTGTAGCGTCATAGTATATAGATGCTTCCTACAATGACGGAAATGGGTTTTCTGTTGATGTCGTTAAGCCATCTCTCTGAGAGGTGGTAGCTAGGTTAATGGAGGAATTCTTGCATTGACCTAACCATACCTACACTGGGGGTTGGGTTTACCTAACCGCAGTGTTCAGTGTGCAAATTTTTTACAGACCTGAGCGATGTAGCTAAGCCGATCTAATTTTTCAGGGTAGACCAGGCCTCAATCTGCAGCGCTGAGAAAGGGTCTCTCATTCCATGATATCCCACCCAAGAGTTTATCCAGTGCTGGTGCAAAATCAAGAGTGTGTGTGGAAGGAGATGGTGCGGTCTAATGGTTAGAGCAGGGCACAGGGAGTCAGGATTTCTGGCTTCTGTTCCCAGCTGTAATAATATTTGCCTCTCTTCCAGGCAGATTGGGAGTCTTAGTGAATTAATGTCTGTAAGGTGCTTTCAGCTCCTTTCAGGAAAGGGGCTTGGTAAGTGAGAGGCTGGTATAGGAAATTTAACAGGGAACTTCCTCCCTTTCAGACACTTATTTTCTGGAAACATGAACATGCGAAATTAAAGGAGAACAGTTTACACCCTTTACTTTATCTGAGTGAAGTATTGGGTGGTCAGTTACCCTAGGCTGCTTGGTTGCCTTCAATACAACTCAAAGCAATGGAGCTGTCACCCGAGAGCCCTAGACATGTTAGCAGTCACTATTGTTTCTGCTCTCTGATGACAGGGCCGATGTTAATTAAATAGGAGGATAGTGACTGGTGGGTTCTGTGGTTGGTGCGCAAAGCGGCTTGCTCTCCGGAGAATACGGGGGGTGGTAGGAAGAGCAGCTGCTTTCTAAACATCCGTGCAAACAAAAGCCCATTTGCGGTTATGTCCATAGACAGACGGGACAGCAGTTTGGAATCAATACAACTGCTCCTCAACATTGTCTTACAGGTTGGAGAAGGAGGATAGTCTTAGGGGTGAGGCACTGGCCTGGCACTCAGGAGGTCTGGGCTCATTTTCCAGGTCTGCCATAGGCTCCCTGTGTGACCTGGGGCAAGTCATCTAAGCCCAGGTTGTTAAAGGTATTTAAGGTGTTGCTGTGCTCAGTGTTGCAGTGCCTGATTCAGAAGTGTTGTTTCAAGGCTGAGTGCAGCAACACCTGATTTAGGAGCCGAAGTCTCCTTTTCCAAAGGGATTTAGGCACTTAGGCGCCTATCTCCTATTGACAGTCAGTGGGATTTAGGATTAATCCCTTTTGGAAATTAAACTAAGGCTCCTAGATCAGATAGGCCTTGAGACGCTGAACACAGCAATGTCTAAATACATTTCAAAATCTGGGCCTTAGCCTTTCTGTGCCTCAACTTCTTACCTGTAATAAATGGGGCTAATAACACTTCCTTTCCTCCACCTTCGCCTCGCTTCCTCAAGGCAGAGATGGTCTCTTATTCTGTGTTCGTCCAGCACCCAGTGCAGCGGGGCTCCGATCTCGACCAGGCCCGAGGAGGTATATTCTACAGAGCCTGCAGCAGTGAGCCTTGCAGCCCAGGTTGACAGACGCTAGATCTCAGAAAATAACTCTGTAGACAGCACTTAGGAACTGCACCTCGGGCTGGAGCTCAGACTCTGAAGCCTAGGGCGGGGGATGGGTTTCAGAGTCCCAGCCATAACTTTAAAGCACTGTCTACACCAGGGGTAGGCAACCTATGGCACGCGTACTGAAGGCGGCACACGAGCTGATTTTCAGTGGCACTCACGCTGCCTGGGTCCTGGCCATCGGTCCGGGGGGCTCTACATTTTAATGTAATTTTAAATGAAGCTTCTTAAATATTTTAAAAACCTTATTTACTTTACATACAACAATAGTTTAGTTCTATATTATAGACTTATAGAAAGAGACCTTCTAAAAACATTCAAATGTATGACTGGCATGTGAAACCTTAAATTAGAGTGAATAAATGAAGACTTGGCACACCACTTCTGAAAGGTTGCCGACCCCTGGCTACACAGTGATTTTTACAGTGCTAGCCCAAGTCTGTTGACCGAGCTGGGAGGCTAGTTGCTCTGGGCTGTGGAGACATAGCCGTCGGCTTTGCTGTAATACAAATGGTAGGACACAATACTTGAGCAGTTTTTGTTCATTTTAGTGATGAGATGCCAGGAGCGGATGCATTCAGTGAACCCACTGTGAATCAGGGGCAAAATACTGGCATTGCTCCCACTGCGCAGATGAGGGAAGAACTCGTCTGGGTTGGAAGTTCTTACGGGCAGGGGCCTTGGCTATAAGTTCTGAACCCGCCACTGGTCTTGTACAAATACATACCGATGGTGCTAAGTTGGCTTTTAGGGGATCAGTCAAAAGTTCCCAGGACCTTGGAGTCCAACAGGTTACTTCACTTCATTAATACGGGAGCAAGTTCTTCCAGGATCCTGGCCACATCCAGCCTGCCGGACAATATGCAACTATGTTTCGGGGACTATAAATCCTGAATTATAATAATTATAATAATTATTATCCAGGCACAGGTACAAATTGGGTCAGGACCAAGGAGATGTATAGCATGGACTCTTTTTAGAAGACGCTGTAGGTAAAAATTCTGCTAACAATGTTTAGACCGTCTCAGCTGTACGGTAACTATTCTGCGGTGCTTTAGAATACACCCTCGGCGTGGGAAAGGCCAAAGCGGACACAGGACGTTTTGCATCGATGAGTCAGGGGAATAACTCGATCCATTTGATGCATGAAGCTGCAGCAATCTGGGCTAACCCAGTAGCTCAATGAAATATTCCAACAGAGTAAGCTGCTGCAGGGAGCGCTCTTATTTCTAGCTTTCTATTCTGGTGTCTGCGTCTGACACTGTTTACCTGTGATGGTCTGGGGGAAATCACAGCCCGGTGATCCTTGTCTGCTCTGATGGCTTTTAGTCACTCCCCACCAATGGGATATGCAGGTAGTCTTTAAGAGCACGTTAAGAAATCACTTTGGGGAACTGTCTGGAAGCCACATTATGGAGAACTCTGTCTCTTTATCTTCCCTGTAAGGTTGCAACATGGATATTAGGCAGTGACAGCAATTATTGATGGTGTCATTAAGGTTGAGATCCCATTTCCAGCAATCCATTTTTTAAATTTTTTTTTTTTGGCTGCAGGGATGCCGATAAGTGGTGACACAATGGGATTACAAAAGCAACATGTTTATCGTTTGCCCTCATGCAGGGGGGAAGAGGGGAAGGGAGATTAATACGTGAAATTCTTGAAAATACCGTGTGCTCGAGTTATTAATGTGTAATCGCTGCAAAAGAATGACTTGTAGTGAAAACCCATCATTATTTATTTGCTCCGTCTTTAACGTCAGTTATGCAGTCAAGCCCAAGAGAAGAAATAACTTTTTCAGATAACACTCTAGCACGCATTTAGTGTCCGCTTAAGAAGACAGCTGTTATTTCACCACACTGATTAGTACAAACACGTTGTTTGAAGTTTAGCAGCTGTGTAATAGACATGTAAACATTCGTAATATCTCTTCTCCTTTCTCTTTGTCTGTACACCCAGCAGTTCGATTGCAATACCTATTTTATTGATCAATAATTGTAGCGCATTAATATGCAAGTGCCCCTTGATGTCTGAATCTCGCACCTCCAGGAGAGGGACCTTTTTAAAGCATTCCTGGGAAAGACGCTTTTGATTGCACGGAGCTCTAGTTTGTGATAGGAAGGCTGATGTTTGATTGACCCGGTGGAAAATTTAACTTGGTGATTAAAATCAGCCACAGAGACAAAATCCAGAGGGGCTGGAGGTGGAGGGTGAAGTGGGACCATTGGGGGGAGGGATAGCTCAGTGGTTTGAGCATTGGCCTGCTAAACCCAGGGTTGTGAGTTCAATCCTTGAGGGGGCCAGTTGGGGATCTGGGGCAAAATCAGTACTTGGTCCTACTAGTGAAGGCAGGGGGCTGGACTCAATGACCTTTCAAGGTCCCTTCCAGTTCTAGGAGATAGGATATCTTTATTAATTTATAAAAGCTGAGAGGTCACACTGCCAATACTGTTAACAGACTCTCTACAATTTTCATGGGTTGGTACCTCAGCTGGTTTAAGTTAATGGAGCTCTTTTGTGTCACCGATTTACACAAGCTGAAGATCTAGCCCAGTGACCAAAACTGCTTGTGCTTTGTTTGCTGTTCCTGAATAACTGGAGCTAAAGTGACATTAGTACTCGACTGGCAGCCTTGAAGGCCTCAGTTATTCCACCAAACTGGCCCAAAGGTAGCAGCAGCCCTGTAAGCTTTCTCCGGGGAGTGCATCAGGATTCCTCCACCCAGACCTCTCTGCCAGCGTTCTTGAGGAGGTGAATGGTGTTTTCCGTGGCTCATTCAGTCGTGGGCTTCTCTGGAGAGGCTGACAATAAGGCTCAGGGCTGTGCTGGCTATTGTGATGTGGATACACGGCCACACGGCGCTGGACTGAGACGGATGCTTTGTCTTGTGAAAGCCACTGGACAGCTGTCAGGCGGAAATAACGTTCGATGACCAGCGACCTGAAGAAATGCCACATGTTGCTCAAAGAAGCAACTGAAATCGTTCCTCACTGGGGTGCAGGGTGCAAAAAGGACACCGCAGTTTCTGAAGACAAGACTTCGGCTCTGAGAATGGACCTAGGGGTGGTAGCAGGCAGCAAATTAGATCAGAGTTTGCAGTGTCATTTGGGAGCCAGAAAAGGGCCAGGGCATTGGTGGGCTCTCTGTGAAGCTATACAGAAACACAGCTGTCACCACGTCACCAGCAGGGGGCGGGGAGGCTCACTGCTTTCCTGTGGCAGAACCCCTGGGGGAGGGGAGAGATGCCTGCCCTTCATTTAGGGTCAACGCGCCTGCCGGTGCAGTTACCCTACTGGTTCAGGGAGGTGAAATCTGCTTGCTGGAGTACGGTGTGTGAACAAGCCACGGGCAGTGCATAACGGACAGAACACAGGTTTAAAGGGCCAGTATGCAGGGATCCTCACCTTCTGGGTGCCCACGCAGCTGCCCTACAGCCACTCTTCCAGCCACCCAGGAAGAGGAACATGCATTGCCTGTTGCATCCTCTCCCCCACCATTTGTGGCCCAGTGCATCTGCTGTGTGCGTGGACCCATTGGGCAGCCCTGCTTTCCCCTCCCCCTCCGCGCTGAGCCATGGAAACCCAATGCTCCCTCTCTAGGTGGTCTATATTGCGTTGACCTTTCTGTGCATCTTTTGTCCCTACTACACCCACTGAGTGGATGTGGGATTGGGCTGAGAAAGTTTCCCCCATCTTGCGCTCTTCCTCTTACCTCTGATCAGTAACACCTCCATCTCTAGGTAGGTTCCTTAGAAGGCGTTGCAGTGTGCAATTCCTTCCCTCTCCTGGCATGTCTGCCCTTCATTTTCTCCTCGGTCCTCAACCCAGCCCACGGGGTGAACACATGAAAAGCAAGGCATCCTGCAGCACCACCCCTTGCATTGAGTGACAGAGAGGGCGCCAGGCAATGGCACGAGGCTTATCTACTTGCACTGCAATCCAGCCTGAAGAAGAAGAAGGAAAAATCATTCCCTGCATTTGAAAGCTCACTTAAAAAATGAGACTCGTGCCTTCTGGTAAGGCAGGTAAAGAGGAGAGGGAAATGGATGAGCTGTCACTTTTTTCCTAATGAATCAAAGGCCTTTGCATCCCGCTTGCAAAGGGCCGGTCGGTCGACCTCCTGATGCAGGCACTACTCCATGGTTCTTAATGGCGCCCTGCGGGAGCCTAGCAAGACGCTTCATACAGTCTCCTTGTCTTGATTGCTTACGATGGACTGGGCTGGATGGGGTAAATTAAAATGTTCCTTCTTTTTCACGCAGAGTAAAATCAGTGGGGGAACTTGACTTGTCTCTGTGTTAAACCTGTCAAGAGGCTGTGACCGAATCATGCTGGGTTGAAATAAGATTAAACAGCTATTTCAGGAAAGGTACTAATTTTTAAACTTGCTATCCAGTGAGGGTGCTGCCACAACCAAATGATACTATTAATTATTCTATTTCAATAGCCCCCAGATGTCCCAAGCGAGATTAAGTTAGGTGTGGTACACACTCCTAGTAAGAGAGACCCTCCACCAAAAGTCTAAAGAGACCACGTAGACAAAGGCTCGACTTGTGCAAAGATTCTCAGGTTTTAAGACTGCAAAAGACTATTACGACCATGTAGTCTGACCTCCAACATAAAAGTGGCCAGAGAATCTCCCCAAGGGATTCCTGTCCATACCTCAGGGTTGCGCTAGAGTCCTGAGTAGTCTTGTTGGCCTGAATGGTACTACTCACATGCTGAAAATTAAGCACATGCATAAATCTTTGCAGCACTCGGGCTAAAGGGTTGGAGCAGTGGAGAATGATTACATCCATTGTACAGGTGGGGAATTGAGGCAAAAAGTAGATTAAGGGATTTGCCAGAGGTCACACACAGGAAGTCTGTGGCAAAGCCAGGGATTTAATCCAGGTCCCTGGGTCCCGTATTTTAAATACAAGACCATTTCTTTTCTCAGTAACCCTCCCCATCCCCACGTTGAGGAAGGTACATTTTACAAGTGGGTAAATCGAGGCATGTAATAACTAGTTCAAGATCACAAAGGGAGTCAGTGGCAGAGTTAGGAAGAATACCCTGATATTTTGGATCACAGTCAACCTGTTCCAACCACTGTCCCTACACTGTCCTTCCCTAAAGAAGAGGTAAATATGGACACTATATGCTTCTCACAGGTATTGATTTCTGGAAACTCCATATAGTATTACACATTCATAGATTCATACTATTTCCAGAAGGGACCATTGTGGTCATCTAAGTCTGACCTCTGTGACAGAGGCCATAGAATTTCCAAAATAATTCCTACAGCAGATCTTTTCGAAAAACATCCAATCTTGATTTTAAATTGTCAGTGATGGAGAATCCACCATAACCTCTGGTAAGTTGTTCCAATGATTAATTACACTCACTCTAAAAAAAATTACACCTTATTTCTAGTCTAAATCTGTCTAGCTTCAGCTTGCAGTCATTGGGTCGTGTTATACCTTTGTCGGCAAGATTGAAGAGCCAGTTATTAAATATTTGTTTCCCATGTAGATACTTATATACTGTACTCAAGTAACCCACCTACCTTCTCTTTGTTAGACTCAAAGAGCTCAGTCTATTTAGCTTATCACTATACATCAGGTCTTCTAATCCTTTAATCATTCTTGTGACTCTTCTCTGACTCGTCTATTCTTCAATTTATCAACATCCTTCTTGAATTGTGGACACCAGAACTGGATACAGGATTCCAGCAACGGTCGCCCCAGTGACAAATACAGAGATAAAATAACCTCTCTACTCCTACTTGAGATTCCCCTATTATTAAAGGATCACATTAGCCTTTTTAGCCACAGCACCACACTGGGAGCTCATGTTCAGATTGATTATCCATTAATCCCCCCCCCCCCCAAATCTATTTCAGAATCATAGCATCCCCCATTGTGTAAGAGATTTACATTTAGCCGTATTACCACACATATTGTTTGCTTGAGACCAGCTTACCAAGCAATCCAGATAGCTATGAATCGGTGACCTGTGCTCTTCATTATTTACCCCTCCCCCAATTTTTGTGTCATCAGCCAATTTCATCAGTGATGGCTTTGTTTTTTCCAGGTCATTGATCAATAGCGTAGGGATAAGAACCGATCCTGGTGGACCCCACTAGAAACCCACCTGTCATGATGGTTCCCTATTGACAGTTAAATTCTGAGACCTATCGGTTAGCCACCTTTTAACCCATTTAAGGTGTGCCATGTTAATTTTATGTTTCTAGTTTTTTAATCAAAATGTCTTGCAATAGTCTTGCAATACCAAGTCAAATGCCTTACAGAAGTCTATTACATCAACACTATGACCTTTATCAACCAACTTGTCATATCATCAAAAAAGATATCAAGTTAGTTTGCTAGGATTTATTTTCCATAAACCCATATTGACTGGCACTGATTATATTACACTCCTTTAATTCTTTATTAATCAAGTCCTATATTAGTTACTCCATTATCTTGCCTGGGATCTATGTCATCCCGTTTATCTTTTTAAATATTGGCACTACATTCGTTTTCTTCCAATCTTCTGGAACTTCCGTGTTCCAAGACTTATTGAAACTCACCATTAATAGTACAGTGAGCTCTACAGCCTACATTTTTAAAATTTTGGGATGCAGGTTATCTGGACCTGCTCATTTAAAAAGTTTGACTTCTGTTTAAAATCATCCTAAGCTAAAATGGAAAAAATGTTATCATCTGTTTTTCCCAAATACAGAACAGAAATATTTATTAAACATTTCTACCTTTTCTGCATTATTATTGATAATGCTATGGTTTCCATCTAGTAATGGAATCTTTTTGTTCCTAATATACTTTAAAAAAATTCTTCTTTTCCTTACCTCTGCTGGCCATAGATTTTTCCTTGTGTCCCTTTGCTTCACTTATCAATTTTCTTCAATCACTAGCTTTTGATATATAGACATTACTATCAACTTCCCTTTTCTTCCATTTATTTATTTTTTGTAGCTGCCTTCACTTCCCCTCTAAACCAGGTCAAGCTTTTTGTAACCAATATGGCCTTTTTTCTCGGTTGTGGGATTGTGGTTTTTCCCTGGTGTTGGTGGTCTATAGCAGATCCCAACTCATACCCCACCTTTTGCTTTATCTGTTAAGACATTGATCTGCAAGCATTCCAGATCACTTTCTTCTGCATTGTCTGAGGCTCAGAAAAAGGTAATAGCATTTTTGACACAGAGAGCCACCTCTTTTACCCACTTGAGCCTTCTTAAATGGGTTATCACCATTGATTTTAAAATTCCAGTCATGGGAGTCATGTCATCCCAGGTTTCAGTAATACCAACTTGATCAAATTTATACTCATAACGAGCAATTCCAACCCCTCTTGTTTCTTACCCACGCACCTAGCTTTGTGTATAGGCAGTTAAAGAATTTCTTCTTTTCAAGTCCTTTTGGTTCCTTGATTAATTTTGTTCTTGGCATCTCAATTTTGTGCCGAGTGCTCATGTTTTCCTTCCTCCCCTTGTGTTATTAGTTTAAACTCCTCCTGACTAGTCTAACCAGTCTGTCCTCAAGAAGATTGATCCCGCTTCTGCTGAGCTGGGGCATGACTAAGAAGAGGAATTGTTTGTAGTTACACTAGCTAGCCTAAAAAATTCCCGGGTTATCGGCCCTTGTGCTTCAGGGAGTGACAGGGAGTCATTTATCCCCATAGTGTATCATTGTTGTTAATTCTGGGAGTTTTAAACCCTCCCCTCCGGTACCCAGGATTGACCACTGCTGGAGACAGGATATCAGGCTGTTCCAGTCTAGCATTTCCTGTCCTGGTGCTACTAAGGGCTGGTCCACACTAACCCCTCAGTTCGAACTAAGATACGCAACTTCAGCTACGTGAATAACATAGCTGAAGTCGAAGTATCTTAGTTCGAAATACAAGGTACTTCCCACGGATCCACACGCGGCAGGCAGGCTCCCCTGTCGACTGCGCGTACTCCTCTCGCGGAGCAGGAGTACCGGCGTCGAGGGCGAGCACTTCCGGGATCGATTTATCGCGTCTAGACAAGACGCGATAAATCGATCCCAGAAGATTGATTGCTGGCCGCCGAACCAGCGGGTAAGTCTAGACGTACCCTAAGCCTCGTCTTCCCTCCCTAATGAGCAGGGATAGGCTCTACACATCCTTATGTGCCTCTTGTGATTCCTTCATTACAATGACACGTCTCCAGCTATCTCCTTGGGGACCCTCCTAAGCCTGACTGACTTTTCAAACTGTTCCCGCTTATTGATCTTCTGTCTGGGGGAAAAAAATCCAACAGGTTTATTCTCCCAGCTGAGGCATTTTGTGTTAGATGATTCTCCGAGTGCTGTGTGTGAAAGATGACAGGGAAAGCTTTACAAGAGGGAAATTCAGTCTAAGATAGCTCTTCCTCAAGCTCCCATGGCGGGGTAGATGGACACACTGGGCCCCAAGCTTCCATGACAGGATAGATGGACACATGCTGTTCAGCAGTAATTGCAACTGGTGACTCTGAGGGATTCAGAGTTGGCCCAATTTAATACATATGTTTTTTCATACCAAGACAGGTCTTTTGCCAGATACTCTGTTTCACTGGGAAAACGTTGTGTGAAAAATTGATGAATTGCACCCTTCTCGGGACTACCCCTGGCCTGGGATGTATCCATGGGTGTTCACAGCTCCAGATTCAAAAGTTGGACCTCCCCCTTCACTTGCCGGCTTAAACTTCTGCAATGTCTTATATGTTTTTCAAAACGTTCACAAAGTCCTGACTGTCCCTTGTGAATGTAGGACTCTCTGCAAACTCGTGTTGCCCCAGGGTGGAATGGGACAGAAACTCAGCTGGCGTGAATTGCAATAGCTTCACTGATGCCAGTCCCTTGAATTCGGTGGAGCTACGCTGACTTCAATCAACTGGAGAGCTGGGTCTTTATTGTTAGTTGTATCATAGAGGCCTCAACTGGATCAGGGCCTAGTTGTGCTAGGAGATGTACATAAATGGAGTAAAAGAGGGTTCCTGCCCCAGAAAGCTGCTAATCTAAATAGATTATGATCCCCATTTTATAGATGGGGAACTGAGGTACAGAGAGATGAAAAGACTCGCCCAAAGTCTGTGATACGTATGTCCGTGTCAGTCTCCTGATGAGCATCAAAAACTTGGGTGACAGAATACCTCATCCTTCCCTCATCCTGGGGCCTGGCCCTAATACCTAACCTCATTTCTAATGTTCCTATCTCCAAGCTATTCAGATCAGCAGGGGCAGCTCAACAGCATCTAGAAGAAACTCAGGTCCAAGTTGTACGCCCAATGAGCCACAGTCACATGGTACAAGTCTCTAGCATCCTCCTCATCAAAGCTACTTCCACCATGGACACTAATTGACACCCACTAGCAGCCTCAGCCGGGAAGCCAAGGTTTGAATGAACTATCTTCTCCAGCTGATGATCTCTTCAGGTCCGTAGCACATTGCCAGGGCACCTTGCACTGCTGTTGCTTGCGTTCTACCTATCCTGGGGATAAATGGAGGTCTCTACCTTCCAGGGTGGTGATTGTAGCATGTTTCACCAGCACTAAACTTCCTTGTCTGGCTATTTCTCAGTTCTGAACCTCCAGAATGCCCGAGGTTGTGCCTACTGCTATGCCCCATCACTCCTTTCTCAGCCCCATTTTAAGGGAGTTTGGATTTAGATACCGTTTATCTGAGGGCCTTTCATTAGCGCTACAAAAGATTCTCCTTCCATGACCATATTTAAAGCAATTCTCTCACACCAAAATATTTCAGATGTAAATGGTAAATTGGCTAAGGGAATCGTTAGGGCAGCATTTTCAAAAATAGTAATAAAAAGAGGGGGAAAAAGCCCTTGGAGGGACACTTTCTAATTAATAACCTAATTAATATCTGATTGATTAATAGAGGGTTGTCATGAAAATTTCCTTTTATCCTTCAGGGTTATTCGATTATAAAGCATCCTCTAGAACAAATATCCTGAGTGTGCCATCAGGTCACCTATGTGCTGAAATCAATAGTGTGTTTGGAATCAAGTCACTAACGCTGTCTGCCAAGGATGTGTAGACACATGCCCTCAAAAATTAAAACACATCTGAATTGCAAGGAGCATAAACATATCAACCCTTTAAAACCAAATAGACAGGGAGTGAGTAATGACGAACTGTCGTCGTTCATAGTTCATATCTAAGTAATAACAATAGTGGCCAGAAAAAAAAGGAGGAGAGGATCCTACCATAATAGCAATAGGATCTGGAACTTCCTAGCTCTAGGTTTTTGGTTCAAATGCCCCATGCCACTGGTCTAAAGAGAATGACAGTCATTACCATCTAGCAGTGTTTCTGTGGCCAGTGGGAAATGAGCGGATATCAGCCATCCAGGGATAGATCATTTCATGGTTCCCTGTTCTGTTCATTCCCTCTGAAACACCTGGCATTGGCCACTGTCGGTAGACAGGATACTGGGCTAGATGGACCATTGGTCTGACCCAATCTGGCCGTTCTTATGTTCTTATCCATGGGGCTGCACAGGCTCAAAGCCCTAGTGTAGTCAGAGCAGACTGCTGTGAGAGAGCACAGCTGCAGCATGCAGAGGATTCAGGCAGGGTGTAAGCTCCACTGATGCATGGGGCAGCCTTGCTTGGCCACACTAGGGATTTGCAGCTGGTCACCAATGGCTGTCGTGGGGCAAATGCCCAGTGAGGATAAGGTCTCAGTCCAACTCCTAATCGAACAGCCTAATGGGGCCAAATGGTGCTACCCAGCACTCGCTGGCAGGCTCAGCAGAGAAGCCAAAGCCAAATCTCTTGTGCCCTAACATTGGGCACCGTGTTGCTCGTACTGCTCTGGTTGTCCACTGGGAGGAGAAGAGTGAGGGAAGATAGCACTGCCCCTGTCCTTAATGCTCTAGTTTCCTAGTTTCTACTCGCCCGTGTTGGAGTGTGAGCCTCAGATTTTCTTCCCATATTTCCTCCTCTTCTGTCCCCCTTCACTCTTGGGGAAATTTCTCTCTCTCCTCAGCATCTGCTCTCTATCCTCTTCTCTGTGAACATATCAAGGTGACAAATTTATTTCATCCCTTTGTGGTGCCTCCCTCCCCAGTAATAAATTTCCTTTGCCGTCTCTTCAAGGCCCCATTGTCTCCTTCTTTTAATTACTCCTGCTGCTTGCGCACCGAGCCATTTCCATGGTGTTTGCCATGAACCTCTGTGCACTCTACCTTCCATCCCCCACCTCCAGCTTTCCTTCCGGTTTGTTTTACACTCTCAGCATTGTCAGATCAATTCAGTTTTATAACCTGGCGGGTTCTCTCACTCTTTACTGAACAATGCAGGGAAAATAAGTTGCTCTCTCTTTAGTAGCCATCTTGGCTGGAGGTGTTTTTCCTGGGACATACTGATTTCCCCCCCTCCATCCCCCGACCCTGGTTACTTCATGTGCCTCCTGGTGAAGTCTTTCGTAGGGGTGGAAGGTCAAAGGAGCTTAGAACCCAGGCTATCTCATGTGTACGCTGTACTGAGAGGCAGTGTGGCCTAGTGGATATGGCGATAGATTGAGAGTCTGGAGACCTTAGCTCTAATCCAAATTCTGTCACTAACCGGTTGTGTGACACTAGGAGAATCACTTTGCTTCTGTCTGCCTTTAATTACACCTAAACTCTTTGGGAGTAAGGACCATCTCTTACCATATGTGCGTACAGCGCCTAGCACAATGGAGTCCTGATCTCAGTTGTGGCCTCTAGATGCTACAATAATGCATTGGGATCATCTTTATCTCTTGAATTCAAGCACACTTCCAGCACATTGCTTGGCATGGAGACTAATTTTAAGTGTAACATATTTACCGACGTTAGAGCATCAGTAAATTCCAAGGAAGGACGATCTTGTGTTAACACTCAGCACTGGGAGTCAGGGGACCTGAGTTTCTCTGCCTCGCTTTACCACAGCGCAACCTTGGGTAAGTCACTTAGAGCCAGATTTTTAAAGGCATTTACACACCTAAAGATGAAGAAAGATGCTTAACCTGCATTGAGATCAATGGGAGTTACATACCTAGGCATTTTTCAAAACCTCACAAGGCACCCATCTTTCACCTTAGGCTCCTAAATATCTTTTTAAATCCAGCCCTTAATCTTTCAGTGCCTCAGTTTCCCCATGTGTAAAATGGGTGTATACCATCACCTACCTCTCAGGGGTGGTATGAGGCTTAATTAATTTATGTTTGTAGAGTAGATTGATAACCTTGGATGGGAAGGGTATGTATTTACTGTCATGACTTTATTTTCTCAAAGTAGCACATAGAGCAAAACCGTGACATCAGAAAAATACCTTCATGCAAAATTCTACCAAAAAGATCACTTGGAAAGCTGGCACCACTCCGTTCCTATGGACCTCTCTGACATCCTTATCTCTGTTCTATAGCCCATAGGTGGCACAAAGATAAACCTGAGTGTAATGGAGAGAAACGTCTCCACTAGCTCCTGCTTTGGTCACAACCAGTGAACAGCATCGCACTCTTAGGAAGAGCTAGAGCGTCACCTGTATTCTTCGCTGCCTCCGGCTTGGGTCATTTTCCAGATGTTGGCTTACTGCAGATGAATGAAAGCCTGGAGATATTCTTCTGGCAGGATCTACACAGACTCCAGGTGGTCACGATTTGCTCTTAAGCATCAGCAACAGCTTCTGTAAAAGTTAAACCACACTTACTATGGAGCCAGGCTGAAGCTTCCTAGCTCAGACCCAGGTCCGGATTCAAACTTTCCTCAAGATCGGATGCGTTTAGAGCTGGAGTTTCAGTTCATGCCCATCTCCGCTTCAGATGGGACGAGGGAAATGTGGCAGTTCCTTTTCTGGGACATAGCTGAGCGCAGCTTCTGAGCCACTTACAGAGCGTGGGTCCAAAGCCATTCAGGCTGCCCTTGCTGAGGGACCTTCTGAATAATCAAATCACTGGATTTATCCAGAGGGTCCCCTATTTTCCCAGAGGGCAAGTAGAGACAGGCTGGTACAAGCGACACTGCTCAACCCTGGCCTGCAGAGATCGCTTCTCAGGGTCAGACTCCTTGCCAAGTTGATCAAAGGAAGGTTGCCAATTAGTGCCCGCTGTGATGTGGACAGCTGTCTAAAGGGAACAGAATTGTGACCACAGAGACCTGTTGTATTAATTTAGGGGAAATAAATGGGCTAAAGGTGTTAACATACCACTGTCACTGTCCAGCATTAACCAATGTTTAACAGGGTTTGGGGCTTGGTATGCAGAGACGTCAGACTGCTTAGCACCAGGGCAAACTCACCATTAAAAGTCCTTTTAACCTTCTATTAAAGATACAGAAAAGAAGGAAAATAGTTCAAGCATTTGAAATGTAAAATATTAAGTAAGGCTTCCATTTTAACAACCTCCTTCATCCCCTTTCCCTTTAGCTAGAGAGAGTTTTGGGAAGGAACCCCCGCCCCCCGTTGTTTGACAGTCTCTTAGAGGGTATCAAAGATGATAACAACTGGCCTTTCGGAGAAGAGAATAAGTTAGTTATGATGGGCTGGAGATGTCGTTGCTGCTGTTAAAGACCTAATTTCCCTCTAAGCTGCATGGCCGCACAGCAGGCTATCAAGGGCCGCGCAGGCACGCAGCCGCAGGGGCCTGGACTGGAGAGGGGAGAGGTAGGGGGCATGCAGGGCTGTGGCGGGGAGAAGCGCCTCTCCCCCAGCCCCGGGCTGCTGCGGCGAGAGAGGGCTGGAGGGAGTCCGTTTTCTCTCTCTCTCTCTCTCTCTCTGCCACAACCCCGGGGCAGCCTGCACCCCAAGCCCCTCATCCCCAGCCCCACGCCACAGCCAGAGTCCTCACCTCTCTGCACCCCAACCCTCTTCCCCAGCCCTGAGCCCCCTCCCACACCCCAAACCCCTCATCCCCGGCCACATCCCAACCCTCTGCACTAGCCCTGAGCCCCCTTCCACACCCCAAACTCCTCATCCCCAGCCCCACCCCAGAGCCTGCACCCCGAGCCAGAGCCCTCACCCCCTCCCGCACCCCAACCCTCTTCCCCAACCCTGAGCTCCCCCCCCCCACACCCCAAAACACTCATCCCCGGCCCCACCCCGGAGCCCACGCCCCCGCCAGAGCCCTCATCCCCCCCCCGCGCCCTAACCCTCTGCCCCAACCCTGAGCCCCCTCCCACACGCCGAATCCCTTGGCCCCACCCCCACCACACAGCTCCTCCATATTGGTGCACATAACAGAATTCATTCCGCACATGGATGTAAAAAATGAGAGGGAACATTGTCCAGTCTTAAAGTCCAGTCTTATTAGGAAAAGCCCAGTTGTTCGATAGTCTCTTACATGGTACCAAAGACAGTAATAACTGTCATTCCAGATGGAGTTTGGGACCCAGCTGGAGCCGGTAGAGGTGGTGAGGGATGGTGGTGGTGAGGTTATCTGGGTTTCTCTCTCTGCCCCATTCTGATCAGGTCACCTCTCAGCATCGGGATAATGCAGGTCGGGGTCCCAGCAAAGAGCGGGGCTGGCAGGTGAAGCGCACTCCAGTAGCCTCTGTCTGTTCTTCTTCTTTGTTCTTTCATTCCCCACAAAATCTCATTCTTTCAGGACCCAAAGAGGGAGACATGGGCTGAATAATTGCCCATCAATTAGACTTAATATCTGACATACCAATCTTGGCTCATTACATTCCAGCTCCACATATCCTGATTTTTAACAAAGTATAATTTCAACAGAGTCCTTGAATCATATATTTGGCCTTTTTGTTTAGACTAATTTAGAGTTATTCCACCTCCCTTTTGTACCTTTTCCCTTCAGCATTTGTTGTTATAGGTTATTATGCCATTTTTTGGAACTTTTACATACTTTTTACAGTTGAGTTTGCAGTTCGGGTACATTTGTCGGCCCAGTTGTCACAACCGACCCCGAAGAACCATCAAACAGAACAAATTTTGGTCACTGCTAGTTTGTGGTAGGGCTTTAATCATTAGCCTAGTGGTAGAAGGCTCTGTATCCTATTGCCAATCCCATGAGCCATCTAGTCTCCTTGCAAAGATTCAGACTGAAGGAGCACAGAGGATACCTTTGCTGTCGAAAAAAACCAAACCCCCAGAACAAAACAAAAACTCAGTGCTCCCAGATGGCTCATATCTTCTTCCGTTTGAACTATGAATCATAATGACTAATACACAATGACAGCCAGTTTTGCCTTGCCCATCTCCGCTGCGCTGTATAAATTGAAGCTTATCAGCAGAGGTCATCTTTAAGTCTTGCAAACCTTTGGTGATTGAAGCTGTCGTTAAGGGAAAAAATTGCTTTGGTATCCTGAGCCGGTTCCTTAGGAGGAACTTTTGCAGGGTTTTGTTTGGAGACCATGCACATTAAAGTGGAAAAAATTAAATCAATGGAATTGAGGACAAATAAGAGCGCACCAAAAGACTTAAAGGTGACCTATTTGTTTTTTGACATTAGAAATTCAGGTCTTGCCCACCCTGGAAAGTATTATGAGATCTGGTAGAATTGTGATATCCGAGATACCAAGGAAGTGAGACCGGATGAATTGAGAGGGAAATTGGTTTTATTCAGACAGTTAGACTCGCTGACTTTTTTCGGATAACACCTATTTAGCTAAAATGCTTTGGGGGAAAGCTCTCCCTGCTAGGGAGTTGGCTCCATGTACCTGCTGCAGCTAAGAGCTGAAAAAGCTCCCATTACACATGACTGGGTCATCCAAGAAGTCATCCAACAGAAGGAGGAGAGGCAACATGTGGCATCCTTGATATTTTGAAGTGGGGGAAAAGAACTCCCAGGCCCCAGTGTGTGCAGGGGATGCATAGGTTCCAAGGCCAGAAGGGACCATTGGGATCATCTAGTCTGACCTCCTGCATACCACAGGCCATAGAACTTCCCTAAGATAATTCCTAGAGCAGAGCTTTTAGAAAACCATCCAATCTTGATTTTAAAATGGTCAGTGATGGAGAATCCACCACAGCCCTAGGTAAACTGTTCCAATAGTTAATTACTCTCGCTGTTAAAAGTTTATGCCTTATTTCCAGTCTGAAATTGTCTAGCTTCAACTTCCAGCCATTGGGTCGTGTTTTATCTTTTTCTACTAGATTGAGGAGCCCGTTATTAAATATTTGTTCCCCTTGGAGATACGGGTAGACTGTGCCTTCTCTTTGTTAAGGTAACTAGATTGAGCTCTTTGAATCTATGACAGCAAGGCATGTTTTCTAATGCTTTAATCATTCTTGTGGTTCTTCTCTGACCCCTCTCCAATTTATCAACATCCTTCTTGAATTGTGGGCATCAGAACTGGACACAGGATTCCAGCAGCGGTCAGACGAGTGCCAAATACAGAGGTAAAATAACCTCTCTTTTCGTACTTGAGATTCCCCTGTTTGTTCATCCTAGGATGGCATTAACTCTTTTGGCCACATTGGGAGCTCATGTTCAGCTGATTATCCACCACAGCCCCAAATCACTGCTTCCCAGAATAGAGTCCTCCATCCCATAAGAATGGCCTGCATTCTTTGTTCCTAGATATATACGTTTACAATTAGCTGTATTAAAAGGGTTTGCTTGTGCCCAGTTTCCCTAATGGTCCAGACTGGCCTGAATCAGTGACATGTTCTCTTGATTATTTACCACTCCCCCAATTTGTGTGTCACCTGCACAGGGAGGCTCAGTAGCACATCACTGGACACATTGGAACATCAGAGGAACAAACCAAGGGGCATCAAGGACAAAGCGGAGTGAACCATTGCACTCGGCAACCCAAAGTGGCCGGGGTCCTGTTGACTGCCAAGTCACAGAGCATTGATTGGGACTTGGAACAAATTCTCTCCCCTGCAGTAACAGTGACCCAGAGGGCTTGAGCACTGGTAACTGTGCAATATCCGAATTGTGGAGGGTGAAATTCACCTCTGGGCAGTGGAGCAGCATAAGGAATGTGCACCTCTCAGATCCCAAGCGCAGGGGGTAATATCACCAGGGTAGGACAAGGAGAGTGCCAATAGCCCACAGCCGCTGTGGAAATAAGCTGTGAGAGAGAGCAGGAGGGACATACAAGAGGTGGTGGGAACACAACAGCATTGTGAAATGGGGCAGTCGGTCAGCTGTCTAACGCGCCAGGTTCTGTGCGTTTACTCTTCATTTTAAATGCACAGGTATGCATGCCAGTTACCTGCAGCCCTCCGCGTCTCAGCCTCCCCAGCTGGGTGGGAAGCTGGTGACTCTCACAGAGGGTTTCTATGACTTGTAAGTCTGGAGCAACGTTTCCATCCCTCATGCTCTCTGAAATTAAGGCCTGGCCTACGCTCTGGTATAACCCCGATTCAGCCACTGAAGACCAGCAATGGGTGCAAACCATTGCTGATCCCTGCGTACAGACAAGAGACAGCAGGGTTTGCATTGCTCCTGCTCCTCTCCGTGCTTAGGGGGCCATGGTGGTGTAGCTACAGGGATTGCAGGGCCACTGATGGGTGAACTGGGGCTATCCCTGAGTGTCGGTGTCCAGTTCTGCAGGGATCGCCGCACATTTCACCACGTCCCCAGACATTCTTTCATCTCCGACAGAGACAGAGGCACATTCAGAGGGGACAGTAAGCGAAGGGGAGACAGAAAATGCACATGCGCACTGTGACTCACCCTGCGGGAGAGAGAAGACCTCTGTTTACAGGGAGACTCAGACACACGCACACTCCCAGCTAAACAAGTCGCAGGGTTTGCAGGAATTCCATCCCCAAGGGGCTGATCCATATTTTATTGCCTGTTTCCTCAGCCGAATGGTTCAAGAGGCAAACAAACAAAACCCCTCCATTTTCCTTTTCTCTCCCTGCCAGAGCATGGGCGGGGCAGCGGGGCAGACTGGGCTGATGGGACAGCTCTGCTGACAAGAGTCAGCTGGCATAACTTTGTCCTTTCTGAAGATAGGCTCCTTCCTGGTTGTCCCAGGTGGGTCGTTGTCTGCTCCAATATTCTCTCCCTCGCTCTCCCGCTCTCTCTTGCCACCTCAGTTTCATTTCCCCAGGATGAGTGCTTGTTATTGCAATATTAGAAGGTGCTGGCTCAGGCCCATTTGTCTGTAGGGTTTGTGAGGAAGCCCACGCTCATATAAATGTGGGAATTGGATTGATTTCCTTAGGTGCTCGTTACATTGAGTTACGACTGGGCTTGCCAGAGGGAACTTTCTCACTCCATATTCGGTCCACAATCCCTGCTCTAATACAGTTTGGGAGCA
This sequence comes from Chrysemys picta bellii, assembly GCF_011386835.1. Lineage (NCBI taxonomy): Eukaryota > Metazoa > Chordata > Testudines > Emydidae > Chrysemys > Chrysemys picta. The sequence goes on along the minus strand of NC_088797.1, from coordinate 122,781,214 downwards.
GGTGCATCAGGGTTTAAATGCTTAATAGCTTGTCAGGGCAGTTGAATCAAGCAGGTAATTTTCTCTCCTGCATTTTGACTACCATATGGGTTACAGGAGAATCCACAAGCTCCAAATAAGTGACTTACCTTATAAATCTGCTTTTTCCAGGGGGAGTAAACAGGTTTCAGTGCCATTGTAGCTTCAAGGAAAGTTGATTGATTTGAATAGAGGGCTCATATGTCTCCCTTGGACTGGATCGATGCAATCGTTGTCCCTAGAAACCAGTCGATATTCTTCCTTCAATGTAATTTGTTTCGGCCATACAGATGGCATAGGGCATGGTGTATACACGGGTGAATGTAGGGTTACCAAATGTCCGTATTTTCCCGGACATGTCTAGCATTTTAGTAGTTAATCGCCGTCTGGGAGGACTTTTTAAATATATAAAAATGTCTGGAAAATACAGACGTATGATAACCCTACCCACTGCCTCTCTCTCCTCTTGGGGTGTCAGCTCCCTGCAGCCTGCGGATTGCAACCCCCCCTCCTCCCACAGTGCTGCTGCAACCCCACGGCTAGGAGCGGTGACCTCGCTCCAGCCAGCTGCGGGTGGGGGGGGACCCGCAGCTACTTCTCCCTCCTCCGAGCATCCCCCGAAGCCCTGGCAGAGCTTCAGTCTCCCCACTCCGCCCCGGCCGTGCAAGGAGCCCCCCCCGCCAGTGGTCTGTGCAGCTGGGCCTGCCTCCCCCTCCCCTGCTGAGCCGCTGCCCGGGGGGATCCCAGCGCAGGGGAAAGTTTCTCGGTGCGCGGCAGCGCCTCCCACAGCCGCCCGGCCTGAGCTGCTGCAGCACGTCTCTGCTGTAGCCCGGCCAGAGAGGGAGCCCGCGGCTGGGATGCAGCCTCGCAGGTGGGAGCGCGTTGGGGCTGGGATGCCCAGCTCAGGGGCAGGCCCGGAGCCCGAAGCAACTTCCCGTGCCCCTCCCCCGGCTGTGCAGGGGAAGCGCCTGGCCAGGGGCGCACGCGCTGGAGAGCGGTGGGAGCCGGGAAAGTTGGAGCCCAGGGAGGAGGCGGCTGCTTCGGGTGGCTGGGAGGGAGGGGGAATGTGGCACACTCAGGGGAGGAGGCGGGGCCGGGGTGGGGATTTGGGGAAGGGGTTGGAATGTGGGGGGGGAAGGGGCGGAGTTGGGGTGGGGAAGGGGTTGGCATGGGGGCAGAATTGGGGGCCCCTGTGGCGTGTCCTCTTTTTTTCAGTGTTCAAATATGGTGACCTTAGTGAATGGACACATTGTACTTTGCATTAAAGCAACACAAGGGTTTGTATTGAACAAGTCAATTATTTTTATGTAGGTGTAACGCCAACAGACCCCGTTAGTCGGCGGGCAGAATCGAACTTGGGACCTCTGGAGCTTAGTGCATGAGCCTCTACCGCCAGAGCTAAAAGGCAACTAGCTTTTAGTGAAGCTGTAGAGCAGACATATTCTATCTGTCTCGCTTTTAAGTGGTCTAGATGGGACAGAACACCACACCCAGAAGGTGTGTGGGTTACATAGGCTTTCCATAATACAGCAATGAGAGTCTGTTGGAGCTGCCCCCTGCACGCCAGACCCCATCTTGCAAAATGGAGGCTGACCTTTGATCTCGTCAGGCCCCTCTCCCCATCCTTATATGACAATGACAGCTACTCCACACAGAATAGTCTGTCTGTCTTAGGGTTTTGTATTGCTGCTCGTCATCGTAGTATCTGAGTGTCTTCCATATAAAATAGGTTAATCAGAGCCTAATGGACTCCATCGAGACCCCTCTGGCCTTTCCCTCTTTGGAGGTTATATAAAGCTCTGCTTTGGTAGCATATCCCAACCAGAACTGTAGCATGCAGATGTGCGAGGGCCTGTTTATCTTTCTTCTCTCTTACCTGGTGCACCGTTTTGCTTTGTCGCTGGTGATCTCCCAAAAGCTTTGTGTTGAGAGAGGATAAACTGGCCACAGTGGTGCAAACTGATGATGAGGTGTTCTGAGCAGACATGCCAAACCTGCGAAAAAAATGCAGAAATTGGATTTGTTTTGGGCTTAATTAGCTTGTGAGTTGTTCGTTGGCTAGTTTTTGGTTTGTAGCTTGTTGGGCTTGTAGCTTGTTGCTTCTTTTTATCAGCTCCAGGCAAGAGGGTAAGGGGGGGGAGAGAGTCGGGGTGCACAGTGGGCCCACCACAGTCCCAGACTGCTCGCAGGGGGGATCTGGACACATAGAGTGTTGGGGTTCATAGGGATTGGCTTGTTTTGGCCTTGTTTTGAAATGGGATTCGTTTGATTTTTGGCTTATTGTGAAAGCCGGGGTGCTTATTTACCACGTGAAAGTTGGAAACTGTGATCTGAGGAGAGCTGGCTTTGGCAAATTTACAATTACTAACAAAAATCATTTTGGGTTGAAATGAAAATGATTTTTTTTAATTAATCACATTGAAAATTTGAAAAAAATTGCATTTCAGGTCAAATCAATTTTTTTGTTATGACAAAATCAAAATGTTTCTTTTAGATTTGGAGCTTTTTACTCTTTTTTTTTCTTTTTTTTTAAATAAAATTAAAGGCAATTTTGAACCAAAAAAGTCAATTCAAACAAAAAAAAGATCAAAATATTTTCTTTTGAAAATGTTAAAACTGGCTGTTTTGATTTTTTTTTTGACATTTTTTATTTTCAAAATGAAAAATGTGTCAAAATGTACACATCTGTTGAACATTCCCATGTCACTGAATCAGAATTTTTCTCAGGAAAAAAAAAGTAGTGTGTGAAATTTTCCCCACGGCTCTAATTGTGAGATTAGTGAGCGGGAATGTACAGGCGAATGAGCTTTTTGACCTTTTACTGAAAGCCTGTGTCTTTCCTCTCATCGTCACAACTTCTAATCATATCATTGGTATTCATCATATTTATTTTATCACAATGTCAGTACAGTTATTTTCACATATCAACTAATTAATCCTGAATATAATTCTTTGTCGTATGCAATAATATTTAAGTATCTATTGCTAATATTTAAGTATTATTGCTATTAGTTGTGGCTATAGTCAATTTGCAGATCAGTAAACTGAGTCACAGGAGTTGAGAACCCACGAATCCTGACTCTCAGTCGCTTGTGCTGGATTCACCATCTCCTCCACCTCCTGTTTCTACAGTTGGAGTAAACAAAATCAGTGGCCATGTGGCCCTTTAAAGGCAACGCATTAATGAAGTCAGTGGAATGTATCCCATTTTGACTGTCTTTGGTCATTAGCTCAGCTATCCCTTGTGACATGTATACAGTAAAAGCACCTCTGGATGTGGACCTCTGGGCACTGGATGGTCTTTGATCCGTGGAGGTTGGAAATGGAGGTATCAGAGTATAGCCACTGAGAGCTAGATTCCTGAAGGGACTGCGGCGGCTAAGTCCAGCATTCACAATGCCCTCCCTCCCGCCACTCAGCTGCTGCTTAGCCCTGGAGGTGCCTATGTAGTCTTTGGGTCCTGATCTGGTAGGCCTGCTCAGAGCACACCTACGCTGCACGGAAAAGGAAGAGCTGGCCCTCTGGATAAACTTCAGCTCAATGCGGTGGTTAGGGCAGTCTCTTGGGAGGTACAAGTTCAAATCCTTTCTCCCCATCGGGGGTGGGGAATTGAACCTGGTTCTCCCACATGCCAGGGGGGTGCCCTGGCTGGATTAAGGGTTATTAAGGCTGTTTCATGCTGCTAACTTTTCCCATGTGTTGCCTGGGGGCCTAATTCAGGGCTGTGAATTTTACTAGGGCACTGGGCTCATAAAATCCGTTCACTGCGATGCTGAGGGGGTAGCTCATCGGCCTCCTTGGTGAAGCTAACCCTGAGTGATCATAAGCACATGCGATCCCATTAAATTGCTTATGGAGTCTGGGGCTGCACAGGTGACTAGCCAGTAGCTGTGAGAGTACAGCCTAGTGGTTAAAGGTGGAGTCAGCGCTCTCCTTTTGTTCCCAGCTTCACCATTTGCTGTGTGATCTTGGGCAAGTTACTTGGGCCAAAATATTTAGACTTGGGTGCCCAACGTTAGACATCTTACTCCTTCTAGTCCCCTAAATAAGCGGGTTGGTTTTCAGGAAAAGAGGCTGTAGCTATAGGGATTCAGCACCTCTCAATATAGGCCTCCTATTCAGGTGGCTAGATATGCATTTAGATGTGTAACTTTAGACACCCTAGTTTGAAACATTTGGCCTTCACTGCTCCAATGCCTCAGTTTCTTCATCTGTAAAATGGGGATAATGTTTCCTGATGCAGCCACTGGGACTTTGTGAGTCTGAATGGATTAATTGTGGTCAAATGCTTCAGGATCTCATGACAGAAGATGTTACGGAAGTTCAGAGTATTACTGTGATGTCCTTTGAGACTTTCTGCAAAGCCGTTGTTGGCCATCACTGAAATACAGAGAGCCCAAGGAAAGCTAAAGAAATAATGATCATACTTCCTCTCTACCTATTCTTTGAAAGGGCAAGTCAAGTGACTGATAGTGGGCTAATGAGAAAGGGTCATTAGGACATCTTTACAAGTGCAAAGTGTTTTGGGAGATCTGCAAGTGATGATGGGAACAAAACCAAACTGGCCCTGTGGGAATATTAAACTACTATTTGTATTCTATTTTAACACTGATTGAAACTGATTTGAACACTGATTGAAATTAGTGATTTCTTCCATTGTCAGGTTTTCACGACATGATATATTGTATCTTTCCCTTGTATAATCATGGCTCTGGCTTGTTCAGAGCTTCAGCACTGCTGGTGGGGGCTAGACCAAAGAGATACATCAGTGTTCATCCTATTTCCATTACAAAGCATTTAGCATCAGTGGAAGATTTCTTCCCCAGTGAATGTGCATGTACTGGGTGCCCCATACAGCTGAGCTAATTTCTCTTGGATTATTCAGTTTTATCCATCAGACTACTTTAGTTTCAGCATTTTCTGAGAGCGAGAAGTCAGCCAGCTACTTCTGTGATGATCTGGGTATTGATACCTAGATAGATTTAGTACAGATAAGCTCAAGCCATACAAACTGGAATCTGATTAAGCTTCCAAACATCTCATGATCTGTGGGTGTTCAAGTTATGGGGGTTGGTTTTGCTCGTTTTAAGATGGGACCAACTACAAAAATTGGGAACAAAGGCATGATGAGATGTCCTAGCCCCATTGGTAACAATAACTGGGCTTCCCACCTTATGGATTCCACCATTGATTTGCTCTGGAGCCTGGCCCCAGACATCTTGTTTTGTTGCTTTGCAGTGGACAACACCAATGTTGGACTCTTTCAGTGTGATGCTGGGGTGCATTATTCACACTGACGCAGTAAAAAAGGCAGGCTGAGGACAGACTGTGGAATCAATCAGACTCTACAGTCAATTGGCAGGGAGTCTGTAGCAGCTCTATTATACTCTTTAGGGGAGCAATGCTATTCACTTTGGCATTGGGAGAGGTGCATGGCCCATTCCTGCAGCAGATGCGTAGGGATCAGAGTACTGATCACAGCACCCCCTGACACTTCAAAACCAGAACCAGTGACACTGAAATCATGATAACGAACACCTGTGCTACAGCTGGTATCAGAGGGAGCGTACATCTAGCAAGTGCATTGCATTCCTAAATATTTTCTATTCAAATATATAAGGAGGAGGATGAAGGGGAAAAAGGGGGGAGGAAAGGGACAGGAGAACATCCCAAGGCCACCAATCCTCATGCTTCAGGGCATAGACTGAGCAGTGATCACCATAAAGGGTCAGGAGGCAATTTCTTCCCAGGCCATTAATTTTGCACAGTTAGGTGCATAGTGAGGATTTTACATCCTCCCCTGAAGCATCTGGCATTGGCCACTGTTGGAGATAGGATAGCAGATTACATGGACATTAGTTTTTTGTGTGTGTGTGGGGGGAGGGGTGAAAACACAGAGAAGCAACAAACAAGGGGAACGGATTCTAAATGCCCCCAGAGAGGAGGAGGAGAAAGCTGCAGAAACCCCTTTGTGACGGAAGCAGTGCTTTTTGCCAGTCACGAATGGGCAGCGTCGCCCCCAGATCATCTGCTGTCTCTTGTGGGATCTGCCTGAATCTCTCTACCTAACGCAGAAAAATAAACCCCCTGGCACAGATCCGCACGGGGGCGACAGAGTTTTAGAGATGGCAGTATGGATACATTTGATTTAGACATGAACTCAGTTGCTACGATGTGGATATGGACTTTGATCCCGATCTCTTGGGTGGGTGGGTGGGTGGGTGGGGGGAATGTGTTCAAGGTTTTTGTTGTGGACTCATCTGTTCTATTTGTTTTAAATACATGGCATACAGGAGTGCCTGGGGTGCTGCATGGGATCAGGGGTCATTCTTAGGTACCTACAAACAGCCCTGATCCTCCATTGAAAACCACCTGGGTGCACCTGGAATCAGTGGGGCTCTGCCCGGGCACAGGGGTTTGCCCGTGTGATTCTCAGTGCAGAATGGGGAACAGAAGATGTAGACACAGTCTCTGTCCCAAAGGGCTCAAGGTCTTTCTCCTCCCCTTTCCATCCTCTCCCTGGAATGAAACCTCAGGTTTAGGAACAAGAATGTGCAGCCTCAGGCATCTGTTCATATGCTAATTTTCCTCCCCAACGTTTGAATAACCGTCTATTTTCTTTTTGTCTCTTCTTCCCTGCAGGTCAACGGACTATGGCACTACCTATGAAAAGCTAAATGACAAAGTGGGCCTGAAGACTGTGCTGAGCTACCTTTATGTCAGTCCTACGAACAAGAGGAAGGTAAGGGAGAGCCATTGATCTGGTAGCCATAGAAACAAAATTACCATGCTCGCTTCGTTTTAAAAAAGAATTCTGATCCTGAAGCAAACTCCAGCAGTAAATCATGAGGCACTCAAGGACGTGAATCTGGCCTAATTTACACTGGTGTAACTCCGTGAAGTTCAGTGGAATTACTCTTGATTTACACAGCAGTAATACAGATCGGAATCAAGCCCTTAATCTCACGCAGAACGTGTCTAGTTTGTTGTTAGAGAAATGAGGGAGGTAAATTGAATTGTTGCTGACTGTTCTACCTCCAAATAAGCTGAATTCACACAAATGTTTGAGACGCTTGCCTCTGCTGATTTCAACTAATCCACCTTTCCTTGCCTTATTATCAGCCACTTAGTATTGGAAACACCAGGTAAAAGACATCCCTTCCTTGCATTCAATGCTGCTTCCTTTTATGTTTCATAGAATCATAGAATCTCAGGGTTGGAAGGGACCTCAGGAGGTCATCTAGTCCAACCCCCTGCTCAAAGCAGGACCAATCCCCAACTAAATCATCCCAGCCAGGGCTTTGTCAAGCCAGGCCTTAAAAACCTCCAAGGAAGGAGACTCCACCACCTCCCTAGGTAACCCATTCCAGTGCTTCACCACCCTCCTAGTGAAATAGTGTTTCCTAATATCCAACCTGGATTTCCTTAATTTAGCAAAAGAGTTGGAGGAAAAGCTGTAACTGACCCCTGTGGCTGGTGACGTCACGTCAGAGGGCTGATATGCGTGTGTGTGGAGCTGTGGGCCGGGACCCAAGCTTTGAGTGGAACTTGTGGGAGAGAACATGATGTCACAGCTTTCAAGCCTTCTGCCCAGGCTTCCCACATGAGGCAATTAGAGCTGTAGCTGACTCACAGAACACAGACCGAGCGTGACAACGGAGTGCTTTTGGATTTGAAGTCCTCATTGTGGTGGTTCAAGGACCTAGCAGAGCCCTGGCACTTTCAGCTGCCCCTGGAAGTCAGGCCAAGATTGCTGTAGCTAAATGCTTGAATCAGTACTGCACATTAGGCAGGCTCGGAGACGATTACATTTGATCATTTTCAAACTGCCTATCTCATGTCTCTCTAGATAGCTTTCCAGAGTTGTATTTTGCTGCTATTATTATTTACTATTGTTTTTCCATCAGTGGTCAGGCCACAGAGGTTTCAGGACTGATGTTTATTTCTCTGTCTGCAATCTTTATGGCGGGCACATTTCTATAGCAATCAGCCAGAACTACCCGTACCCATATGTAGAGGGCAGCTTTTTTATTTTTTTCAAAGCAGAGGCTGAATTCTTGCGACAATTGTCTTCACCTGGTCAATGTTCTGAGTGAAATGGGACAAAGTTGTTTGCATTTTGCTGTACAGATTTTGTCACTGCTTGCCCCCACAAGGTCCCAGCTGTTGTCCTCGGAGGAGTGTTTTTTTGAGAGTCCAAAGGCAAGTCAGAAAGATGACAACTGGCCTCATTAAGTATCAGAGGGGTAGCCATGTTAGTCTGAATCTGTAAAAAGCAACAGAGGGTCCTGTGGCACCTTTAAGACTAACAGAAGTATTGGGAACATAAGCTTTCGTGGGTAAGAACCTCACTTCTTCAGATGCAAGAAGTGAGGTTCTTACCCACGAAAGCTTATGCTCCCAATACTTCTGTTAGTCTTAAAGGTGCCACAGGACCCTCTGTGGCCTCATTAAGAGACTTTATTCCACTGAGTGTAATTGAAAGCACACAAGCATCAGATAGGGTTGATTCAAAATTGGTTGGTGAGATCTAATGCACAGGATTGATATGGAGACAGTCTGTTAGTGCTGGATGAAGTTCTCTGGCTTGTGCCATACAGCAGCTCAGACTAGAGGATCAAAATGATCTCTTCTGGCCTTAAAAGCTATGGCTGTATGAAGCAAGCTGGAGAGCTGATTCCGGTTCATTCTGTTTCCAGAGCAACTTCACCCACCTAAGATCTGAAGCAAGATATCAGGTTGCAGATACAGTACACTTTGCTGATTAGCAACCACTTGTTTCCCAGCAAAATGGTGCCATTATCTGGCAGTTTCCAGGAAGCGGATGGCTTTGTTTTCAGGTTCATGCATACATGTACTCGTGCAAAGCAACGATAATTGTAGAAGCTGAGGTACTGTTTATTCCATTTCTGCTTGATACAATGTTGAAAAATAAAATGGAAAAAAAGGCACGATCAAAACCTGCCATAATTGTTGCACTGTAACGAGTAGAGCAAATGTAGATCTTAGCCTGCTGTGCTGTATGTCCTTAGAGTGGACGCTCCGCCTGTGGGACACGGAGTGCAGCAGCGTACAATTTGACGATAGTGTTTGTATATAAAAAGCCATCCTGGCCATCACATTGCTGCTTGTCGTCTCGGGTTGTGCTGATCGCGTGATCCTGTGAAGTGGTAACGCTATTCTTAATGCACCAAACAACGGATCTTGAGACACCCAACTTCTCAGCTACTTACGTTTGCTTAGCGCCTGGCCCTCCAGAGCCCTAACTTTGTCAGCGAGAGATGGTCAACGTTTTTGGAAGCCATGATGTGCAACAGAAGTACTTGGCTGCACAGGTTCGGAGCCAGCAAATTGATTACAGGTAGGACCTGTCTTCTAATAAAGTTAACAGGCAGCCTGGCATGCCTGTTGCCAATATCCATATCCCATTAATATCAAAGTCCATGGGACAGGATCATTTGCCGGCAAAATGTTGCTAGTAAGCAAAAGTTGTTAATACTGGGGTTGCTATTAAGCAGTATCTACTGTCTTACATCATCAGAGTTATCTCCTTAGCTAATCACAACTTTGGGATACACCGTTTCCTAACAACTTCGGAAACCCTTCTGGATTTACAGCTTAGTCCAGGAGTGGCCAGCCTGAGAAGGAGTCAGAATTTACCAATGAACATTACCAAAGAGCCACAGTAATATGTCAGCAACCCCCATCCGCTACCCCCCTTCGGCCCCCAGTGCCTCCCGCCCATCGGCAGCCCCACCAATCGGCGCCTCCCCCTCCCTCCCTCCCCATGCCTCCGTCCACCACAATCAGCTGTTTTGCAGTGTGCAGGACGCTCTGGTGGGGAGGGGGAGGAGCAAGGGCATGGCAAGCTCAGGGAAGGAGCAGGGGCCTTGGGGGAAGGGATGGAGCGGTGGCAGGACCTGGGGCAGAGCAGGGGGTTGAGCAGTGAGCTCCCCACAGCACATTGGAAAGTTGGCATCTGTAGCTCCACTTTGGAGTCAGCACCTATACAAAGAGCTGCATACTAACCTCTGAAGAGCCGCATGCGGCTCCGGAGCCACGGGTTGGCCACCCCTGGTAGTTCTACCCCACCGTCCAATATGTGTACTCACTCCTTGCCGTTTCAGCTGCAGCCGGTCCTAAATGGTCGCGCATTGTTGCTGCACACGGTTAAACGCTGCGTTGTGTCAACCCCAAATTGGCTCCCCATCAGTGGAAGACAAAGTGATTTCTATGTGCAGAATTTGTAAAGTGCTTTGAGCATCTCCGTTGCTGCATTAGATTGTCTTGGATTTGTCATTTCCCAGGATCACGTCACCGTGAGCCACCCTCCCCTTTGCGTTGTCTAAGGATGAGAGAGAGATGGATGCACGTTACAGGAAGCAGTCCCACGTACTTAGACTGTAAACTTTTCTGGGCAGGGAGCATTTCTGTTGTTGTTAAATGTTCATACGATACCTAGCACAATGGCGAACTTGTCTCTGACTGGAGCCACTAGGCACTACTGCAATATGAAAACACAACCTTAACCATTTGAGCTATAGGCAGTGACTTCCCATGTGCATTGGATTTAAATCTTACAACCTCTTTGTTTACCTGTCACAAGAGGGCAACATGAACTCTCTCTCCATTCATTTTTACAGTGTGTATCAGTTTCTCCCTGAGTTTGAACCTCCCAGGTTGTCGGTCAGACTCAGAGATGCTCACACTTTCTGTCGATTGATTAGCTTGCACACTGCTGCTAACGCTGTCTGCTCATTAGTGCTTAGACGATTAACAGTTACTTGGAGGAGGAGAACCCTGTTACATCCATCCATTCCTAATTGATTTACTAGGGAGAAGGATAATCACTTCTCCGCTGCCCTGTAGAACTGGAGTGGGAATTACCTGTCAGATTCCTTTGAAGCCTAAAAATACTTCTGTTCAATGGCTAAATAGGAATTATGCACTCAGCTGAATGCCAGGTGTATAAACATCATTTACCTGAATCGGCAACGTATCCCTGGGCTTAATTAAAGTACAAGGCAAGAAGATTGACCCCCCCCCTTTATTTTAAAGCAGAGCTCTTGTCCCCAGTTTTGGGGAGCATTATGGCAAGTTATTGAATTCAGTTGCATTCTTCCATAGTGTCTAGAGCTGTTATGTTGACAGGTCATTAGGAGGTGCTGGTCTCCTAATATCAGGCTGCCCCCATCTCCCATAATAATGATTAATATTATCAATACTTTGCAACTACATGGCACCTTTTAACCTCCCAGAGTTTTACATGCAGTAATGAATTATGCTTTCTATCTATCCATCCATCTATTAGGATTGGATGCCTTTTTGGGGTGGAGTGGGGAAACATTTCGTTAGTCAAACACAAGTTATGGGGCTCAGTACGGGAGTAATTGGATGGAACTCTCTGGCCTGTGCTATCCAGGCGATCAGACCAGATGGTGCAACGGTCTTTCCTGCCCTTAAAAATCTATCTATCTATCTATCCTAGGATTTTATCCTGCCACCCGTCACCATAACATCTCAGTGCCTTCCACGTAAAACCAATTGCAAAGTCCCTAATGAACTTCATGGGGTCCTTGGCACTTCTCTCCTTTCAGGGTAAAGAACATAAGAACGGTCATACTGGGTCAGACCAAAGGTCCATCCAGCCCAGTATCCTGTCTTCCGACAGTGGCAATGCCAGGTGCCCCAGAGGGAGTGAACCCAACAGGTAACGATCAAGTGATCTCTCTCCTGCCATCCATCTCCACCCTCTGACAAACAGAGGTTAGGGACACCTTTCCTTAGCCATCCTGGCTAATAGCCATTAATGGACTTAACCTCCATGACTTTATCCAGTTCTCTTTTAAACCCTGTTATAGTCCTAGCCTTCACAACCTCCTCAGGCAAGGAGTTCCACAAGTTGACTGTGTGCTGTGTGAAGAAGAACTTCCTTTTATTTGTTTTAAACCTGCTGCCCATTAATTTCATTTGGTGGCCCCTAGTTCTTATATTATGGGACCAAGTAAATAACTTTTCCTTATTGACTTTCTTCACATCACTCATGATTTTATATACCTCTATCATATCCCCCCTTAGTCTCCTCATTTCCAAGCTGAAAAGTCCTAGCCTCTTTAATCTCTCCTCATATGGGACCCGTTCCAAACCCCTAATCATTTTAGTTGCCCTTCTCTGAACCTTTTCTAAAACATCTGCTTGGGGTAGGAATTTTTGGTTTTAATTTTTAATTATTTATATATTTATTAATTTCCTTTTGTTTAGGTTAATTCATTTCAGGGGCTTTCGGTTGACTGGGTTTTTTGGGGTGGAGGGGAGTGCCAAAGTTGCGAGCATCATTCTTGTGCTGGAAAGACCTTTCTGAAGAGGAAGGTTTTGCAGTATTTCCTAAAGACAGTCAGACTCTGGATTCGCCTCTTGTCCTTTGCAAGTTCGTACCATAGGGAGATCCCTGACTGAGAATGCTTTGTCTCAAGTTCTTACCTGCTTTGCGACCTGCATTGTTCAAGAATAACATTTTCTTCTAGAACTGGTTGAACAATTGCGAATATTTTTCACTACAAAAAAAAAGTGTATAGAAATTTCAAATTCTCAGATAATTTCAGCCAACTCTGCTTTGCAGCCATGTAGCATTTTTCATCCGTAAAGCCCAACGTAAGTAAATATCATTATCTCCATTTTGCAGGTAGGGAAACTGAGGCACAGAGAGGAGAAATGACTTGCCCAAGGTCACAAGTGGGTAAGGCCCAATTCCTCAAAGCTATTAAGGCATCTGACTCCCATTGATTTCAGTGGGAGTTAGGCTATGATCCTCAAAGGTATTTAGACACCTAAATGTACAACAGATGGTGCCAGCAGGAGCTGGTGTGGAAGGAAGAATGATCAAGCAGTTATGTATCTTAGAACACTTGAGTCCTATTCCTGGCTCTGTCATTGACTCAAAATGTAGCAACTAAATGGCTAGTAGCCCTTGGCTCAGAATGTGATAAATAATTCCTGGTGTCACTGTGAATTAGCGACTTGGCTTCTCTTCCTCAGTTTTCCTCATCGGTAAAGTGGTGAATAGTGATCCTTACTGTACCTAATTGACTGGAGGAGTGTAGGAATTAACTTACTGGTGTTTGCTCAATGGTCCGTAACTGTTTAAACACTCCACATTTGCTGCTCTCCAGTGATTGCTGTATCGGGGTGTTTCTAAGTAGAGGAAGATACTCTATATTCATTTGTCTGTTGCTGTTAATCTCTAAATGGTGCCCTCCGCAATTGTATACCTAAATTGTATTCACAGATGCCTAAACGTAGGCACAGAGAGGTTAAATGACGTTCCCAAGGCCCTGGATCCACTGCCACCTTACAGCATTGTCTATTGTATACTCACCTGAGTGTGTGATCTTGGCCGCACTCAGGTAAGTGTACAGTAGACATTGCCTCAGTTTTCCAATCTGTAAATTTAGGACAGTCTTGTTTTACAGCTCGGTAATCGAAGGCACCAGAGGGGTTAAGTGACTTGCTCAAGTCTCTACACTCAGTCATTGGCAATCAGGTTAGAATCCATGAGCTCCCTGCTCTGTCTACTAGACCACAGTGTTGCTTGCTGCTATGTCTCGTGCTTCAAAGGAGTGGGAGCAGTGTTTTGGGGGGACGTTTTCTAGAAACTGAAATGGGTATTTGGAAAATACACCCTATGATTGCTTAGTAGTGTCGCCGACGGGCAGGCAGCACGTGTTAAATAAAACTAGAGCATAGAGGTTGTGGTCTGAGCACAGGCCTGGAAGCCTAATCCCACCTTGAGCAATGACGCTCTCTTTGCCTCACCGATGAAGTGGGAATACTGCTACTTATCCTGCTTGGAGAGGAGTTGTGGGGATGGATTGATACATGTTTTTATCGTGCTTTGAAGCTGAGAAATGATATCAGCAATTGGTTGGTCTGCATGCACCGCTGCCCTCTCCTGGCTGGAGTCAGAACGGCTTGACTGTTGTATTATAGTCCCTGCATTGGTAGGAACTCAGGCGATTTCTCCGTTTGCTCAAGTGGTGGGGTTCTGTGCATTTGCAATGAGATCTGTTCCTTTTGTCCCCATGGAATTTCCAGGTGGTCGTGATGCGCGGCCCATGGACAGCTGTGAAGTCCTCAGTAGCTATGTTTTTCTTATATAATTATTATTTCCAATCATGATGGGAAGCCAAAGTGCCTGTTGCTGTGAGATTTCCACCCCCGTTAAGAGGTTGTAATTAGCAGAGCGTATTCTAGGATGCATCCTTCACTCCAATACATACACCCACCCAGTTATTTGCATGAGAGCCCACAATAGGGGGCATCTGGCTCAGCATCAATTACATACAGGTTGAAATGGGCCTTATGACTCTCTGATAATTTTCCGAGAGACTCGAGAATCATCTTACAGAAGCCTTTGCTGCAGATGAATATGATTCAAAGGAAAAACAGGCTAGCACCGTGAAAAAGCAAAGGTTTTCCTCCAAATAGGCATTGCCTTCCTTGGATTTTCTGTTCCATGGATCCATCCGTAGGGATATGGCAAAAGGTTGCTCGGTGCTCTGCAGGTATTCTCTGATGGGCAGCAGGAATGCCAGTTTTCTGTTGATCTTTTTTGTGTGCGATGCATTCTGGGCTGTAGTTACACATTATTATAGGCTGATACTTACTGCAGTGTGGGAACAGGAGTTGCAGTTGTTTGCTCTTTTGAATACAATTTTTTCCCGGTGCATTGCTAGTTGTGTTACAGCTGTTGCATCTGAGCCAGAGACAGGGCCAGACCCTTAGCTGGAGTAAACTGGAATAGCTCTGATGACTTCAGTGGAGTTCCATCACTTTATGCCAGCTGCTCTTTTATGTCCATGTGGCAGAATCAAGGGCTGGGGTGCAGGGGGTTTGTGGCTGGGGCAATTGTTGTTGGAAAGTAGAAATGAATGGGGAGGAGCAAGATGAATTGGTCTGTGCTGGGGCAGAATTGTTGTGGAGTTTAGAATTCAATGATCTGTTTCCAAGTAAAAATGTGACTTTTTTTTTTTATTTTAAACCAGGCATTTTTGGCAGCTTGCCGGGATTTTCTTGTGTGCGGATCTACAGCTAGTGTTAGAGACTGTCGTAAGGCTGAGTATTGAGACGCATTTATGTGTAAGCGAGAACACGCACAAGGAAGGAATGGAGGATTCAAACTCCGTTGTTATGTGGATGGGCATAAAAGGAGGGATGGACGGCAAGGAACATTTCAACAAATTGCTTGGGTTGTAGCTAGGGAATCCCCCCGGCTGTGTGGAAATTTAACTCCTAATAGGCATCCTTACTGATTGGCACTGAAGCTATCATTCAGCTCTTGGCTTTCGCCCCTCTTGGGGGCATCAGAGGAGTTCCTCATTGTGGTGCATTATGGGAGATAGTCTGTCCAGAAAACCCAGCACACAGGGGAGAGTGGGAGCCTAGGGTACCTGAACTACAACTCCCATAAGGCACCCGGGTGCCATTTTGAATCAAAATACTTTGGGTTTTCAAGTTTTCCTTTTTTCAACAAAATACGATTTCCCCTGGAAAGCAGACCGTTCTGAGAGATTCCCCTTAGTTGAAAACCCAGTTTTCCACTGAAAAAGCTGAGGTGGAAAACTTTCCACCAGCGCTGACCCTTGGGCTTCAGCTGAGATTGGATAGAGGGAGAAATGAAAAAGTAAAAAACAAACCAACCATAGATATTGTTCAGATAAAAAGTGAATAAACCTGAGGTCCTGATTACTCGGGGCCATTTAATATTCCACTGCACCCTACTAAAAGTGGGAGTGATAATCCTAGTGTTCTGGCTGGATTCCACTGCCTCCTTGCAGTTTCAATTGGACACAGCTCTTGTCTGAAGTTGTTGCATAGTGTTGCTCTTGGCTCTGTCCTGAGGATTTAAGTGGCACATGGGCCTTGCACAGCACTCTGCACCCTGGGAAATTTCACCTGCAGAAATTATTCAGCTGCGAAGATCAAAATGGGGGTTGTCCCAAAGTGATCCTTATAACAGAACTCCAGTGTGAGAGAGAGTGATATTAAGCCCCTCTAGCAAAGTAACCCGCAGCACTGGGGCAGTAGAGAAAAAGAGAACCTCTCTCCTGCCCCTGTAAATGTCGGGTCCCACAGCCGCATCCGATCAGACCCCGAAATGTTCATTTATATTTAGGAAGACATAAGTCCAGAAAGTTATCACTGGCTAAAAGCCCGTAGGCTGTTTTTTTTAACCCATCTCTGAAACGCAGCCTCTCGGGCGGAATAAGGTATGTTTTTTAATAGCTAGCACACAGCAACATTGAATACAGCAGTTTAGGGTAATCAGTGAGGCAGAATACTGTTACTGTATGTGATGAAAACTTCAGAAAAAAATTTAAGGAGGTGGAATAAATGGGTACCCAATTGGGATTTGTCCAGGGCTAACAACTCTCCTCTTTCAGCAATGGCAGGAGACCTTAAATGACAGAGAGCTGGACCTCAGTTTTATTGCTCATTACATTCTTACATCATAAGCTCTTTGGAGCAGGCCCCGTCTTTCTGTTGGTGCATGTACAGCCCCTAGCACAGCGGGGTTCCGGATCGCTGACTGGAGCATCTAGGTGTGACTGCCATACAAATAATAAACAATAACATCACACTTTTGCTTCTGAATCTTGGCTTTGGTCTCCCACTCTGTCCCCAATGCAAATTCCATGGGCTGCCTTATTTCCTCTCCCTCCGCCCCCAGTGTCGTAGCTGGTTGATAGGATGCCAAGGCTGCAGTTCCAAACGCGGGCTCTGTGCTCGCTAACCCAACCTGCAGTTTGCCGCCATCCATTGCCAGCGCGCCCGTTAGTCATTTATGATGTTCGTTTTTCTGACATTTGCCTCCCGAGCAGTTGGTGGGGAGCTGAGCTCTGCAGAGTCCTAAAGCCATTTGGCGGATGGAAGGTTTCTTTGGACCCTTTTTCCTTATTATATTGACACTGTGATAAACCTGTGTGTGCCGTGAACTGACACGCGCTGTTGTGATCTTGAAGAGAACGTATTTATAACAGCAAGGCAATGGGTAAGTTAGAGCCACAGGGAAGGAATAATAGAACCATTTCTTTCACTGTCTTTTATTTCTAATCTTTTCCTTTGGCCCAGTGAAATCTATTTACCGAATGGCCGGTGGCGGTGCAGCCACCACGGAAGGGAGGTTACATTACCTGGGATCCAAATTGAGTTGTCGTCCTCCCTCTGTGCACTCGTTCGCTGCACCCATTACTCTCCTTGGAACGTTCCTTTGTGAGGAAGTGCTCTGAAAAAAGTGCGTATCCAGTGAGAGCCTCCAATGGGGAGAGTCTGTCCTTTGTTGTAGGATTGAAATCGTAGCTTTAATACGGTCAGCTGAGTGAAACACCCTCCTTTATCGTTATAATGTTGGCTCCTCGAAGCCCTGACTGTGATCAGGGCCCCCTTGTGCATTGCCTGAATGGACCCTGTTGCCGTGCACTAAAAGTTCCTCAGTACGTATTGCTCTGCTCCCGTCTCAACGCAGGTTGGATCAAAGTACACCATGGAAGCTTTGATACGCGGCAGCAAGGTCCACCTGGCCGGGTAGTGCATGACAGGCTGGTGCAGGGTAGTTTTACACCCCAGCTTGCCTCGCACTAATTCTTTGTTAAGACAAGCCCCCAGGTTGGGAAGGAAGGAAGCGGTGTTATCCTCCCTTTATAGATGGGGAACTGAGGAAAGAGAAACGAAGTGACGTGCCACAGGTCACATAAGAAGTCTGTGGCAGAGCTGGGAATTAAACTCAGGTGTGTTGAGCCTTAACCACAAGAACATCCTTCTTTCTTCAAGTGTTGGTCTCTTAAGGTCCAACCCTGCAAACACTTAAGCATGCGACTCGCTTTACTGAGTAGGTCCCTTTGAAATTACTCTCCTAACAAGAGTTACATAGGCTATGGCTACATTAAACTGAGAGATGTTAGGTAGGTCGATAGAAAAATTTTTCCAGCAACCTAGCACCGTGTCCACTGGGGTAAGGTTGGCTTAACTATGTCGCTCAGGGGTGTGGATTTTTCATACCACTGAGTGATGTAGCTGAGTTCACCTAATGATTTAGTGTAAACCTGGTCTTATATGCTTGAGGAACGAGGCCCTGAGGCTCTTTGGCAATGTCATTGTAAAGTAGAAGCTGGAGCAAGGAACTGGAAGGAATCCAGGACTCCTGAGTTCTCGTCTCAGCCTCTTGCTTTGTGAGTTTGGGCAAGTCACTTTCAGCCCAGATCCTCACAGGGAAGTTAGGTGCCTAAATCCCTTTTGGATCTGGGCCATCACTCTCTCTGCCTCAGTTTGACCCTCTAGAAACAGAAGATATAACGTCTCTTTCTGACCGGGATGTTGGTAGCCTTAATTCTTCAGATTTTGTAAAATGCATTGAGATCCTCATATGCAAGCTGCTGTGTAAAGACAAAGCAGTCGTTATTAGAACTCTCTTAAAATATGGACATAATTTTAGTACGCCTTAACTCGCTTTGTTTTTGTTATTATGTTATATTAATGAATGCTTTCATCATATATATATATATATATATATATATATATATATCATATTTTTTGTAAATTAAGCCTTGGAGATTAAATTCATTAATGGTTGTAAAGCTCTTTTGAGATCCTTGGCTGGAAGGCATACACATCCAATAAAAAAGTACTAATAATATTTTAGAATTACTAAGCATTGTTTATTATTATTGAAAGAACATCTGTTTTTCTGTTGTCTCATCTGTTCTATTTTATTCCATCACTGTGGTTTCTGGGCACCTTCTTAACTCGTGGTCTCTGGCATCCTTTCTCTCTCTAAGGCAGATTTTAATTTTGTTGCCATTTACTCCCTATCCTGCACTGAGCGCTGTGAAGGTGGATCCCTGCCCCTGAGAGGTCTCCCGTTGGCTTCAATCATCCTATACACCCGCCTGGGCACTATTCACACAGCTCTCAGTGCAGGATTGGGACCCAAGTTAATGTGACACCTTAACCCCAAATTTCCATCCTCCCCAAACTGGTCATTAAGAACATAAGAACGGCCATATTGGGTTGGACCAAAGGTCCATCAAGCCCAGTATCCTGTCCTCTGACAGTGGCCAATGTCAGGTATCCCAAAGGGAATGAATAGAACAGGGAATCATCAAGTGATCCATCCCCTGTCACCCAATCCCAGCTTCTGGCACACTGAGGCTAGGGACACCGTCCCTGCCCATCCTGGCTAATAGCCATTGACAGACCTATCCTCCATGAATCTATCTAGTTCCCTTTTGAACCCCGTTCTAGTATTGGCCTTCACAACACCCTCTGGTAAGGAGTTCCAGAGGTTGACAGTGCGTTGCGTGAAAAAATATTTTCGTGTGTTTGTTTTAAACCTGCTACCTATTAATTTCATTTGGTGGCCCCTTGTTCTTGTATTATGAGTAGGAGTAAATAACACTTCCTAATTTACTTTCTCTATACCACTCATGATTTTATAGACCTCTGTCCTATCCCCCTTAGTTGCCTCTTTTCCTAGCTGAAAAGTCCCAGTCTTGTTAATCTCTCCTCATACGGAAGCCGTTCTATACCCCCTAATAATTTTTGAACTGTTTCTGAACCTTTTCCAAATCCAATATATCTTTTTTGAGATGGGGCGACCACATCTGCACGCAGTATTCAAGGTGTGGGCGTACCATGGATTTATATAGAGGCAATATGATATTTTCTGTCTTCTTATCTATTCCTTTCTTGATTATTCCCAACATTCTGTTCGCTTTTTTGACTGCCGCTGCACATTGAGTAGATGATTTCAGAGAACTCTCCACAATGACTCCAAGATCTTTTTCTTGAGTGGTAACAGCTAATTTAGACCCCATCATTGTATATGTATAGTTAGGATTATGTTTTCCAGTGTGCATTACTTTGCATTTATCAACATTAAATTTCATCTGCCATTTTGTTGCCAGGTCTCCCAGTTTTGTGAGATCCTTTTGTAGCTCTTCACAGTCTTCCTGGGACTTAACTATCTTGAGTAGTTTTATATCCTCTGCAAATTTTGCCAACTCACTGTTTACCCATTTTTCCAGATCGTTCATGAATATGTTAAATAGGACTGGTCCCAGTACAGACCCGTTGGGGACACCACTATTTATCTCTCTCCATTCTGAAAACTGACCACTTATTCCTACCCTTTGTTTCCTATCTTTTAGCCCGTTACCAGTCCATGAGAGGGATCTTCCCTCTTATCCCATGACTGCTTACTTTGCTTAAGAGCCTTTGGTGAGGGACCTTGTCAAAGACTTTCTGAAAATCTAAATACAGTATATCCACTGGATCTCCTTTGTCCGCAAGCTTGTTGACCCCCTCAAAGAATTCTAGTAGATTGGTGAGGCATGATTTCCCTTTACAAAAACCATGTTGACTATTTCCCAACAAATTATGTTCATCTATGTGTCTGACAATTTTGTTCTTTACGATAGTTTCAACCAGTTTGCCCGGTACTGAAGTGAGGCTTACTGTCCTTTAGTTGCCAGGGTCACCTCTAAAGCCTTTTTAAAAATTGGTGTCACATTAGCTATCCTCCAGTCATTTGGTACAGAAGCTGATTTAAATCATAGGTTACAGATGACCTGCAATTAGTAGTCCTGCAATTTCACATTTCAGTTCCTTCAGAACTCTTGGGTGAATACCATCAGGTCCTGGAGATTTATTACTGTTTAGTTTATCAATTTGTTCCAAAACCTCTTCTAATGACACATTGTAACCCCAGAGCTGTGAGTGGTGCTGGAGTGAGGTATTATTTGGAGTACGTTAAACCTGGAAAAACACAGATTCTTGTAGCATCTTACTTTGAAAGAACAAACAATATTTAAAAAGTCAGTCACTTATCTCTTTTGTATTTATTTTTAAACATAATTAACAAAACTCTCACATATGGTACCCTGTAAAAGGGGGAGTTGAAAAAGCAGATATATATATGCTTTTTCAGCTCCCTCTTTTACATGGTGCTGTGTGTGTGTGTATGTGTGTATGTGTGTATATGTGTATATGTGTGTATATATATATATATACACACACACACACACACACACACTTTGTCTCTCTCTCTATATATATAGCAAGAGATTTTGTATCTAGAGAGAGAGAGAGAGAGAGAAGAAGTGTGTGTTTGCAGGTACATACACAGAATTACATTAAAAGAACTTTATGGTTGCAAAGTGAAGCCCTCAGTAGTTAGGAAAAGCCAGAAATAAGGTTTTTGGTACAACCTTAATTCAGCCTCCTTGTGCATTATGATAATCTTTAATTACATGATCACATACTATTTTTCCACAGGACCCCTGCCTCATTCAGTGCACAGGATGGGGGTGCTCACTGAATGAGCAGCTATTCAATATTTTTTTCTTATCCACTTTGTTCAATGTGTGCCCCAGATAGGATGACCAGACAGCAAGTGTGAAAAATCTGGACAGTGGGTGGGGTGTAATAGGAGCCTATATAAGAAAAAGACCCAAAAATCGGGACTGTCCCTATAAAATCGGGACATCTGGTCACCCTAGCCCCAGACCTTATTTACTGTACACTATTCAAGAACATAACGGCCATACTGGGTCAGACCAATGGTCCATTTAGCCCAGTATCCTGTCTGATGACAGTGGGCAATGCTAGGTGCCCCAGACGGAATGAACAGAACAGACAATCATCAAGTGATCCATCCCCTGTCGCTCATTCCCAGCTTCTGGCAAACAGATGCTAGGCACACTCAGGGCTTGTTTTCATTACCACGGTAAGTTGACCTAAGTTACTCTACTCCAGCTATGTGAATAACTTAGCTGGAATCAATGTAGCTTAGGATGGGCAACTTATCCTGGTGTCTTCACAATGCTGAGTCAATGGGAGATACTCTCCAGTCGACTTCCCTTACTCTTCTTGGAGAGCTGGAGTACCGGGGTCAACCAGAGAGCGCTATGCCATCGATCTAGTGGGTCTTCACTAGACCCACTAAATCGATCCCTGCTGGATCTCCCTGGTAGTGGAGACAAGCCCTCAGTATACATGTGTCCACATGGTGTTGCACCCTTGCCCATCCTGGCTAATAGCCATTGATGGTCCTATCCTCCATGAACTTATCTAGTTCTTTTTTGAACCCTGTTATAGTTTTGGCCTTCACAACATCCCTTGGCAAAGAGTTCCACAGGTTGACTGAGCGTCATGTGAAGAAATATTTCCTTTTATTTGTTTTAAACCTGCTGTCTATTAATTTCATTTGATGACCCCTAGTTCTTGTGTGAAGGAGTAAATATTTCTTTATTCTCTTTCTCTACACCAGTCATGATTTTATAGACCTCTATCACATCCCCTTTTAGTTTTTTCTTTTCCACGATGAAAAATCTCAGTCTTTTTAATCTCTCCTCGTATAGAAGCTGTTCCATACTCCTACTCATTTTAGTTTCCCTTTTCTGAACCTTTTCCAATTCCAATATATCTTTTTTTTTTTTTGAGAGATGGGGCGACCAGATCGGCACACAGTATTCAAGAAGTGGGCGTACTATGGATTTATATAGAGGCATTATGGTACTTTCTCCCTTGTTATCTATCCCTTCCCTAATGGTTCCTAACACTGTTAGCTTTTTTGACTGCTGCTGCACATTGAGTGGATGTTTTCAGAGAACTCTCCACAATGACTCCAAGATCTCTTTCTTGAATGGTAACAGCTAATTTAGACTCCATAATTTTGAATGTATAGTTGGGATTATGTTTTCCAATGTGCACTGCTTTGCATTTATCAACATTGAATTTCATCTGACATTTTTTTGCCCAGTCACTTAGTTTTGTGAGATCCCTTTGTAACTCTTCACAGTCTGCTTCGGATTTCACTACCTTGAGTAATTTTGTATTGTCTGCAAATGCTGCCACTTCACTGTTTACCCAGAAATGATCTGGAAAAAAGGGTATGTTGAACAACTCTGGTTCCAGTAAAGATAACTGGGGGACTGTTTACCTCTCTCCATTCTAAACACTGACCATTTATTCCTACCCTTTGTTTCTTGTCTTTTAACCAGTTACTGACCCATGAGAGGACCTTCCCTCTTATCCCATGATAGCTTACTTTGCTCAAGAGACTTTGATGAGGGACCTTGTCAAAGGCTTTCTGAAAGTCCAAGTACATTATGTCTACTGGATCACCCTTGTCCACATGTTTGTTGACCCCTTAAAGAATTGTAGTAGATTGGTGAGGCATGATTTCCCCTTAAAAAAATGTTGACTCTTCCTCAACAAATCATGTTTGTCTATGTGCCTGATAATTTTGTTCTTTATTATAATTTCAACCAATTTGCATGGTACTGAAGTTATGCTTACTGGCCCATAATTTTCAGGATAACCTCTGAAGCCTTTTTAAAAAATTGGTGTCATATTAGCTATCCTCCCATCATCTCTTATAGAAGCTGATTTAAATGATAGGTTACATACCACAGTTAGTAATTCTGCAATTTCACATTTGAGTTCCTTCAATACTCTTGGGTGAATCCCATCTGCTCCTGGTAATTTATTAGTGTTTAATTTATCAATTTGTTCCAAAACCTCCTATAATGACCCCTCAGTCTTGGACAGTTCATCAGATTTGTCACCTAAAAAGAATGTCTCAGGTGTGGGAATCTCCCTCGCATCCTCTGCAGTGAAGACTGAAGCAAAGAATTCATTTAGTTTCTCTGCAATGGCGTTATCTTCCTTGAGTGCTCCTTTAGCACCTCGATCATCCAGTGGCCCCACTAGCCCAAACCCTGCTGTGAAGACAGAATTATTAATTTCTTCATAGGCACTTCTGTGGAATTCATTATTTTTGCATCCAAATGCTTTACTGACCTTAATGAAGTTACTTGTGTAACACTCCTTTGAGATGAGACGATAGGATCCACATTATACAGATGAGGAACAAATGCCCAGAGAGATTCTGTTCAAAAGTGTCCTCTAATCTTCGGTGCCCAAGTTGAGGTGTCTAGGACCTGGTTTAAATTTTTGGAGTACGTAGCATTTTATGCCACTTTGGGTTCAAAGCACAGCCGCACAACAACAGACTTTAGTTGCAGCTGTGAGTGCTGAGTCCTGCAGGCTCAAGTTTGGTACCCAGAAAATGAGGAACACATAATTAATAACCACCTCTGAAAAGCCTGGTATAAGTGACTTGCCCAGAATCACATGGGAACTCTGTGGCAAAGGTGGGGTAGAATCCAGTTTCACAGGGTAGCATTCAACTACATTAACCAGGAGACCATCCTTTCTCTTCCTGCCATCCTCGGTCTTAGTCACTATGTGCTTTCAAACTTCTGCAACAAGTGAGGCAGGGGATCCTTCAGGCAGCCACATTTACTAGACAGCCCTGACTTTGATGTGTACAAAATTGATAAGGGAAGCTAAAGACATTAGGGAAAACGCCATGGCTGGCAGGACTAAGGACAATGAGGAGTTTAAGTATATGAGAAGCAAAAGAAATTCTAGAAAAGATATAGTCCCATTATTAGATGGAAATGGTAAAAAATTTTTAATAACGATGCAGAAAAGGCAGAAGTGTTCAGTAAGTATTTCTGTTCTATATTTGGAAAAGAGTAGGATAATGTGGTTGTATTACATGAGAATGTTGAAGTACTTTCCAGTCCAATAGTAACCATGTAGGATGTTAAACAATCTGGTATGTATAAACATTTTAAAATCAGTAGGCCTAAATAACTTGCACCAAGGGTCCTAAAAGAGCTGGCTGAGGACTTTTCTGGCCTACTGATATTCATTTTTAATAAATCTTGGAAGTGCTAGAGATTGGCAAAGTTGCAGGCGACACTGAAATGCACCAGGAGCTCTTGCTGCAAAAGAATCACCAGTTTAGTGGCAAAAATTAAATACCTGATGAGCTATTTTGGGGGTGTGAGTGGTGCACAGGGGTGGATTGCACCCCAAGTGCAGAGGGTCCTGGTTTAGGGCCCAATCCTGCAACCACTTACACACCTGAGTAACTTGACGTCAGTGGGACAACTCTTGATAGCCAATCCCAAATGGGTCACCCCCGGGTTGGAGAGGCAGAGGAGTGTGATGGTTCTTGCTGTTGTGTTCTAGATAGCCAATGATACAGCATTTGTGACTGTCGCATTGGAGCACTTCATAGTCATTCATGGATTTTCATCCTCTCAACATGCCTGTGAGGTAGGTATTTGTTTGCAAATTGTCGGCTCGTTGCTGAGCACGTGTTACCAGCCAGTCAGAGGCACCAGAATTCCTCCAGCTCAGGCAAGAGAAGAACTGCTAAAGATCAGAGGGCCCCTGGCTCAGAGCTGGCTGTGGAGAAAAGGCTTGGCAGCTGGGACTGAAAGGCCGAGAGCTGGGCTGGGAAGCAGCCTGCGCTGGCAAGCGTGCCACTGGTAGTCGCAGCAGGTGGAGTCTTGGGAGTGGCCAGCCCCCAGAGGGGCCACATGGACAGGTCAGACCAAGATGGCTGCAAGGCTTGCACTCTGGCCTCAGGACCCCCACCTTCATGCTGCCATGCAGGACTGGCCGTCGGAGCTGCGCTGGGCTGGGTTTCTCTCTCTTATTTTGGAGCTGTTGCAGCCATTGGGCCTGGGGCAACTGCACTGCATATTCCTGGCATATTCTCAGGGCCTAGGTCAATTGACTTGGTCTGGTTTATGCCCTGGCCTTTTACCAGTCTCCTGGGAGTACCCCATTGTGCTAGACCCCAAGGATTCCCACTGTTCTGCAAGGTAGACCCCTGGCCTCCACCACTCCAAAGCTGGGCCTTTGGGCTTCAGCAGGCCCTGTCTCTGTCCATAGTTCCCTGCAGCTAGTCCAGCCAAGCCAGACTCCTTCAAGAGATCTTTTCCCTCCTTCAAGGTGCAGAGCTCGTCAGTAAATATCTGCAGTGATACCAAGCAGCCTTTTCAAAAACCCATAGCCAACTGGAAAGCCCTTAGAGTAGCGCTGCGAAGCAAAGGTTAAGACCATTCATTGTGGCCGAAGCCAGAACTCCTCCAAGCTGGTCTGCTCTAGAATCCATCCTTGGCTCTCTCTTTCTCTGTCCCTTTGCCTCTGAGCCCCAAGTGACCGCTCTGGGAGTCCAGTTCTTAACGCAGCCCCCGACATCTTCCATCCTTGTTGTCCAGGCGCAGCCCTGCTGCGTCCACCCATTCCGCTGCTTCTGCAGCTAGGTAGAGAGACAAGGCGGGTGAGGTGATATCTTTTATTGAACCATTTCTGTGAGGGAGAGAGAGAAGCTTTCGAGCCACACAGAGCTCTCTTTCCCATCTGCACCTAGGTGTTAATCTTCGTTCCTTGGGGTTCCCGTTGTCTCTGTAGGGTTTTCCATTCAAATGTGTTGATTCCAGCCCAGCTTTTGATGTCTCATTAACACACCCCAGATGGCTACCTGACCCATACACGCCTGCTCTATTCCAGGAGAAACACTTTAATCCCTCTGCCTCTGGTGCATCACAATACAAAGTGTGATGGGCAGAGGCATATTGTTCATAAAACTCTTGGAGAAACTTCCCACGTTCATTGCATGAGTCAGGAACGCAGCAACTTGATGCTTAGTCTGGCCGTTGCTTTGATGATTGGGGTGGGCCAGCGCTGCCTTGATTGTGGCTTAAGAGTTATCATGGTTACATTAACAAAGCTGAAATGCCAGTAAATATCAGTGTGGCTGTGCCTTATTACCCAGCCCATCAAGTGGGGTCTAACTCAGAGGCAAATTCTTAATGCAGGGCCGGTTTAGAAGATTTCCTTCCCCCAGCCCTTCTGTTTCCCCCTGAAATGCAGCTTTCTCCTTTACTGCTTCAGCTCCAATACTATATTAATTTATGAAGTATGAAAAATGAGGTAGTTTTGAATTAACCAGGAGGGGAAGCGGTGCTTTGCAGTCAGCAGAATAATCAATCAATAATAACGAGTCAGCATGTTCTGTTATTAAAAAGGAGGAAAAAAAATAATAGACAGGGTGGAGAGCGGCTCTAGGAACAGGGATGTCGGTCCTTGGGGGATTGGAGCACAGTTGTGCCCTAGATTTCTGGAGATTGAAATTAATACACTAGGGCACAATTATGTTTCTTAAAAAAAACCCAACCCCAAACTATCTTTCCATTTAATTCTTTTTCCGAAACAATGCAATAAACCAAAGAAACTCAGCACTGTTCATATGGAACATTCTCATCTTTAATGAAACACATTCGCTCTTGCTAGATGTCCTCGTGGAAGTAACTAAAAGTGCTTAGTGTAGCAAAGACTGCAGCATAAGGGAGGAGAATGGCACTGGGAGGATAAGGCACTGAGCTGGGATTCAGGAGGTCTGGACTATGTCCCCCATCTCTGACACAGGCTTCCTGTGTGAATTTGAGCAATTTGCTTATTCTCTGTGCCTCGGTTCCCCCTCTTTAAAATGCAGGCAGAGCTTTGTATGTCGGGGCAGGGAATGTTTCTTACCATTTGTATAAACCGAGTCAAGCACAGTGGGTCCTGGATCCCAGCAGGGTCCTCTCAGAGTTAAATTGATAGCTACAGCAATATTACTAAAGGGGCAGTGTGTCTTAAAGAGCTGTCACTGAGCAATTTATGCACACTTGACAAGCTATTCCCCTACCAGCTCACCTGTGCGCCTGCCACCTTTTTAAGATGCAGCTGCAGTCCTTTTACATCAGCACGGCTATGATCAGCCCTTTAATGTTAGAAAATGCTCTATCCCAGCATGCACAGGGTCTCCTGGAAAACCTGAGATGGATGTGTTGGGGGCAGGCTCTATTTGATTTTGTTCCAAAGTGCTGGTTTGAATCTCAGAAAAGAACCTTTCCCGGACTTAGAAACCTGCACGGTTTCTTTGTGCACTCGTCAGAGCTTCGTGAGCACCATCCATCTTGAAATGCCCCGCTCCTCTGTACACAAACAGACATTACTGCATCCAGAGGAGGATAAAGATTAGTTTACAAGCGCTGCGTGGATAAAGCCAGGAGAAACGTGGCTCTGATTTTCTGATTGAACCGTAGCATTAGCATTATTGCCAGCTTTCATGCTCCTTCCTGGCGGAGCTGAGATTGGTGCTGCCATGTGCACTGGGTTTCACACCCCGGTCATGGTTACCGTCACAGATTCAGTTGTCCCCTTTATGACAAAAAAAAAATTATCTAACCATTTTTGGCTCCTGCTACTGACACTGGCCGCGATCATCCAATGGGAACCCGAGAAACAGCCGAAGCAGGGCACCCAACCTGACAACGCAGTTGAGCGCGGAGAGCTGGCGTGGTGGGAGTTGAAGGATGGATGGAAACAATGAGGGGATGAGGAGAGGTGAAGAGCTGGGGATTTGGGAGGGGGTTGAAAGGTGCAGGTAGATCACCAGCTTTGTGTTTACGATGCACAGGCAGCGTCACTTCCATTTGCAAGAGCCCTTGTTTGGGGGAAACAACAAAAAAGACGCACATGCTACAGAGTGTGGGGCCAGTGGCCCCCAAGCAGTGGGGCAAGCACCCCTCTGTGTATGGGGGGGCGAGTATGGTGGGCCCAGGCCAGCCCCCACGAGGGGCCGGGAGGGAGCGCCTCCCAGCCTTGCTCTGCCCCAGCCACGGTCCTGGCTCCCAGCCCCATGCCCACCCCCAGCCTTTGCCCCTGGACGCAGCTCTGTTCCCGTCCCTGTCCCCAGATCCGCCCCCAGCTGTGTCTCTTTACCTCTGTCCATGTCCCACTCCCCCGCACCTAGGATCAGTGGCCCCACTCCCAGCCCTGGCTCCCGGGAGGGGTATGTGGACAGGGGTAAGGGTGGGCATGACCCTGAAAAGTTTGGGGACCAGTGCCTTGGGTGGGCTTGTACGTGGGTGGCTAGCCTGTGCTGCAGCCCATGCCGCAACGTAGACATATGCCTGGGGTTCTTCATTAGTGGCGGAAGAGAGTGCAGTGACTAGGAGTGATGCTCTGTATCTCGGGGGAACACCCAGCACCCCCATGTTCATCCTTGTAAAATGATGGTGTGGTATCCAATGCAAAGTTTGTATGTCAGGTGTCTTTGGAAGGCTCATGATGCCTTGAGCATTGTTGTTACAGTGATGTTATAGTAATGTTGTAGGTTATAATTTCATGTATGTCGTTATGAGGCCGCAAATGTATCCTCCTGGCTTAAAATAAGCCCAGGCAAAAACTCTCCAAGAGCAGAGAGACAGTTCACACCTCATCAGGGCATGTGTGGGACAAACCTGGCCCAGCCTCAGAGGAACAAAGGACACTGACTTAGGCAGCAACAAAAGAATCTGTTGGATTCTCAAGGGAGTCACCCCCCTTCCCTTGGTCAGTTTGGGACTGCGATGAGGTAATGCTCACCTGACTCTGAAAGTGTGTGTGTGGCGGGGGGGGGGGAATGAAGCCAAGAGGGAAGAAAGGACATGATAAAAAGGAGAGACATATGCCATGCTCTCTCTCTCTCTCTCTTCCACCTACATCTACAGACACCATACCAAGTGATTGAAATGCTGATCAAAGGGGAGAGCCTGGCTGAAAAGCAACCAGCCAGCCCGTGGTGAGAAGCATCTACGTTTATAAGGGCATTGAAAGTGTTAAGTTCAGCTTAAAATGCGTTTTGCTTTTATTTCATTTGATCAAATCTGGCTTATGCTTTGACTTATAATCACTTAAAATATATTTTTATAGTTAATAAATCTGTTTGTTTGTTCTACCTGAAACAGTGCATTTGTTTTGAAGCATGTCAAAGATTCCCCTTGGGAGAACAAGCCTGGTACATATCAATGTCTTTGTTAAATTGACGCAGTGTTCAGCGGGCATAACTGGACACTGCAAGATGGAGGTTCCTGGGGTTGTGTCTGGGACCGGAGATATTGGCTAGTGTCATTCGGTTGCACAATCCAAGGAGCAGCTTATATGCCAGAGGCTGTGCGTGAACAGCCCGGGAGTGGGGGTTCTCACAGCAGAGCAGGGTAAGGCTGGCTCCCAGGGTCAAGGATTGGAGTGACCTAGCAGATCACCGGTCCAGATAACAGCAGAGGGGAATGTCACACCAGGGCTTGGTTCATGCACATCTGGGAGCTCCTGCAAAACCATTCACTTGGGACTGAGGCTTTACAGGATCCACTGTGACCCCCTCCTTCCGACCCACTACCCCTATCTGCCCCTACACCAGGTAGGGTAGGTGGGCTCAGTTCCCTTGGGAGTAGCTCGGAGGAATATCTCCAGAAATGGGTTGTGTTTATGGAGGGAGCTAAGGGACTCTGACCCCATGACCCTCCTGGCCCCTTTATGTGCCTCCAGAGGCTCCCCTTCCTCCACCACATTCTTGTCTTTGCCTAGAAGGCCTTCACCATTTTGCCTAACCTGGCTCTCAGATCTGCTAACCCACCGAGCTATCTAACTCACCTCCCCTCACCTTCACTCTTCCAATGAGGCCAGCGAAACTGGTCAGATGCTTTCCATCGAAATGGAGATTTTCACATGGAGGAAAACAAAGACATTTTCATTTTCGTCACCATTTTTCACAGGAGGGAAAATATTTCCTGACCCGTTCTAGTGCCAGTCCCGTTTGCGTGCCTGTCTTCTCCTCCTTCCAACATCATGGTACTTTCCCCCAGGCCGTCCCCTCTTGTAGGGCGTCAGACTCACCCCTGCGGCGCCTCCTGCTGGTCTCTCAGGGAATTAGCTTGATTTCCAGCCCAGAGCACCCTCTGCAGGCTGGTGATTCGTCTGCCACTTGGCCCCCCGTGTCCCTCCCAGACTCGTCACCCTGTTATCTGGGGTGCTGCCCCCTGGCTGTAACCCCTCAGACTTAGGGTCTCCCCTCCTCGGGGAACCCCCACCCACTATCCCCACCTCACCTCAGTACTGCCAGTCATCATCTAGCCCCACGCCCTGGGGCAGACTGCAGTAGCAGCTTACTCATCACTGGCAAGGTTGGGTTTGGACCTGCTGCCTTTGCCTACCCCTGGCTACCCCTCTGTAGCCCCAGTACCTGTTCTGGCCTTTATCAAGGCCTGCAGCCTGGGGTTCTCCAGGCTGGAGCTCCCCAGCTCCTCTAGCTATTCCCCAGCCCTGCTCCACTCTAGGTACCTTTCTTAGCTTCTAAGCAGCCAGGCCCTCCTCCCTCAACAAGCAGAGGGAGACTCTCTATCTGCCCCTGGCTTCTCTGCCTTTATCGGGCCAGCTGAGTCTGTTTGGGGCGTGGCCCCAGCTGCAGCCACTTCCCCCAATCAGCCCAGCCTAAAAACTGCTTTCTCCAGTCACAACTCCCTCCAGGGCTGTTTTTAACTCCTCTGGACTGGAGCGGGATGACCACCCCGCTACACCTCTGCATAGGGGGAAACACCACCTCACCATTTTTAAAGCTGCCACCTCCCTTCAGACCTCTCTCTACTGTCATCCCTCCAGATCACTCTCCTCCGGCTCCGGGTAGGCAAGTGGTGAGCTAGGACGTCTGCTTTTCTGCTGACCTCTCTTTGTTTTATTGCTGTCATTACCTTCTCCTCCTAATCCATCCCTACCCCATTGATCAATTCTATCTGCTTAGACCGTGAGCTCTCCGACTTAGGGATGGCATGTTACTTGTTTCCGAGTAGCAGCAAAAAGCACAGGAGTACTTGTGGCACCTTAGAGACTAACAAATTTATTTGAGCATAAGCTTTCGTGGGCTACAGCCTCCGTGTTGCATCCGATGAAGCGGGCTGTAGCCCACGAAAGCTTATGCTCAAATAAATTTGTTAGTCTCTAAGGTGCCACAAGTACTCCTGTTCATGTTACTTGTGTGTACAGGGCCTACCATAACGGGGCCCTGATCCTTGACTGGGGAATATTAGGCATTACTGTAACGTAAATAATTAATAAACAGGATTTCCAGTTAAACAGCAGGAGTTGGGGGCTGCCACATTTCCCCGTGAAAGAAAAATAAAATGAAGAAAGGCATCAATCTTATGGTTGGCTTGGGTTTTTGTCAGTGCAAAGCTATTTCTTTTCCACTCCATGTGGCACGACTACATGAAGAGTCAGCAAGTAAAACAGTGCTGGTTGCCTCCCTGGGGTTGTGGTGTGTGAATTGGGCCAGGTTGTAGCCAATTCAGAAGCCGAGAGCATTGATGCAAGCTAGCCTTCTCCTGGCCCATCAGTTCCTGAGGGCCTGCAGTGAAGTCAAGAGCCTGTGTTTATGGATTCACAGCCTGCTGCTTCTGAGCAGATACGCAGTACCACAAACTTTGTGCTGCAACCTTGGTGAGGGATAAGATGGAATGGGAGGCCACGCCCCTCATTTTCAACACTGATCTCTTCTATAACGAGCAACCGCGGCAGGGCTGGCAGGGCCGCCCAGAGGATTCAGGGGGCCTGGGGCAAAGCAATTTTGGGGGCCCCTTCCATAAAAAAAAAGTTGCAATACTATAGAATACTATATTCTCATGGGGGCCGCTGCAGGGCCCGGGGCCTGGGGCAAATTGCCCCCAGGGCCGGCTCTAGCATTTTTGCTGCCCCGAGCAGCAAAAAAAAAGCGCCGCCCCCCCGAGCCCCCCAGCCGAGCGCCGCCAGAACCCCCCCCAGAGCGCCGCCCCCCCGCCGAGCGCTGGAGGCCGCCCCCCTTGCGCCGAGCACCGCTGGAACCCACCTCCAGCGCCGCGCCCGCGCCGCCCCCCCGACGAGCGCCGCATGCCGGAGCCTGCCCCCCGTGCCGAGCGCCGCCAGACCCCCCACCCCGAGCGCCGAGCCCCGCGCTGCCCCCCCCTGCTGAGCGCCGCGCAGCGCCGCCGGAGCCCGCCCCCCGCCGAGAGCCGCCGGAACGCCCCCCCAGCGCCGCCGGAGCCCGCCCCCGCCCCCCGCCGAGAGCCACTGGAACGCCCCCCAGCGCCGCCGGAGCCCGCCCCCGCCGAGAGCCGCCGGAACGCCCCCCCGCACCGCCAGAGCCCGCCCCCCGCCTACTGCTGCGCCGCCGTAGCGCCCCCCCCGCGGAATGCCGCGCCGCGCTCCCCCCGCCGCCCCAAGCATGTGCTTGGGTGCCTGGTGCCTGGAGCCGGCCCTGATTGCCCCACCTGTCCCCCCGCCCCCGGGCGGCCCTGAGGGCTGGGGGTGGTACAGCCACATGGGAGGAGCTGCCGGCACGGGGCGCAGGCTCCTGGAGCGGCAGCCTCACGTTCTGCTCCTTTCGCTGCTGTGGTTCCCCGGAGAGCCCTGTGGTTCAATGGATACAGATTTCTATCCATAGATATCCGCATCCGCGGATATACATTTATATCCATGCAGGGCCCCAGGTGTCAGGATTAAGCGTGTTCATGTAAATAGCAAATCCCCCTTTCGGATCTGAAATTTCATTTTTACTGGCAAATGGTTGAAACAATCTGGCATAACAGTCGTAGTCTGCTGAAAAAATCACCTTGAGGAAGGGTGCCATACCTGGATGACATTCCAAAAAGAATCTTCGGCACCAAACATTTTGAGATTCCAATTACAGCCACAGTAGTCTCCTATTCCTCGCTGAGCATTGTGATGAAAGTTTTGAATGCTCTTTTGATTCTCTCGTGTTCCGGGGTCGGAAGGATTTTTGGAAACAGCTGGGTTTTCTCACCACGTGTTTCTCCTGCAGCTTTTGTGCTCTGTTCAGCAGAGATTTTGGGTGTCAGGGTCCAGTAAACATCTCTATAGGCAAACGTGTTGGCAGCAGCTGGAGAAAACTCCAGTGTTTTCTGTGGGTCACACAGTGACTCCAAGTTTTCAACCAGGGACATTTCCTTGGTGCGCAGAATCAGGCGGTCATTTGGGTTATTTGCCAGTCTCTTCAGAGTTTCTGCTTTAGAACCAACAAACCCGGAGATGCATTAGCACAGTCCACACATTATTTACATCGGGGGTTCTCAACCTTTTTCTTTCTGAGATCCCCTCTCCACAGTCTATAAAACTCCGGGGCCTGGCAGGGAGGGGGGGACTTGGGGCTCTGGGCCAGGGGTGGGACCCTTGGGCATAGTTTGACTTCTATTTTGGGGGGCCAAGGGCTGGCGGGGTCCAGAGAGGAAGCACCACCTCCACTCCCCAACTGACCTCAACAGGCCACCCAGCCTGTCTGGGTTGTGTGGGGGGGACAACCAGAAAATATAACTGAAAGCGGGGATTCTGAAAACCGCTCAGGGTGCAGGGAGGGGGTAGCTAGGGGCTGTGTCCGAGCAGGAGGGAGCTCAAGGTGCAGGGAAAGGGGTATCTAGCGGCAGTGTGCTGGGAGGGCTCTCCCTCCGGTGGCTGCTCTCCCTCCGGTGGCTGCTCCCCGACGGCTCTGCCGGCCCCAAAGCCAGGTCCCTGGCCGGGCAGCTCAGACCAGCTACATGAGCTGTCAAAGCGGGCTGGGAGCTGAGGAGCAGCTGCAACCCCGGGCACCAGCAGCAGACGGGGAATGCCAGGGCTGCCCACTCCATGGCATTACCAGCCAGAGGAGCAGCTGCCCCGCACTGCCTGGCTCCGGCTTCCCCTTCGTCTATGACCTGGCCAAAGGGTGGGGCCTGAGGAGGCTGGGGGAGAGGAGGAGGTGGGGGTGGAGCTGCCTCCACTCTGGGTAAGGCACTGCAGTTGTGGGGGAAACACCCTTGTTCCCCCTCAACTCTGCTCATGAGCTCAGGGCTTCTGCCTGTGTCGGGGCTTCAGCACCGCTGCTCCCGGCTTCAGCGGGGAGTGGGGGGACGCCAGGGCTTGGGACTCCCAGCTTCAGCCCTGCGGGGAGGCTGGGGGCTCCGAGTTTCAGCTGCAGGGCTCCATGGCCCCCCTGAAAGGGCTTGCAGACCCCCAGGGGGCTGCGGATCCCTGGTTGAGAACTACTGATTTACATGACTGGCAGCAGAGTACACCGACGTGGCACGACAGGGCTAGGTAATCCGCAGTTGGCTCTGCACTTGTTTTGCACAGTGTGAGACAAAGCCTGCAACTTGTTCGCAGGCTTGAAAACGGCCGCAAATCCAACGATGCAAGATTTCACGTCTTTCATTTCTTCCGTAGCAGTCACTGCTGACAGTGCAATGTTAATCAGATGAGCAGGACAGGCAATACGTAGCAGCTCCAGTTTCTGATTGAGTTTAATCTCCCGTGCAAACTTAGCCAAGTAGGAAGCGGAATCTGTGTTAGTTGTGGCCACATCTTCCCAAGCGAGTTGGTACATCTCAAACATGTCGGTTATTGCTGCGTCGACAAAAGGGCTGTCAGCAGAGGGGATGAATGTCACATCAGCACAAAACAATGCGGGTTTATTCGCTTTGAAATCAAAAATGGAAAAACGAAAAAGAAGCAGACAGTCCAAAGCAGTAGAAGACTTGTCAAAAATCAGACTAGACAACACATTTCCATCAATTCGTTCCGTCAGTTTAGATACTAAAGCATCGTCATTTACTTTCAGATACTTACGAGTGAGGCTGTCTGAATTAGGAAGGGGTTTTGCTGCTGGACAGGATTGTCGCACAAAGTCACAAGTAGGCCCCTCTGCAATTAACAGCGGTTGTCCGGCGAAACAAAGAGCATACACAAATTCATTGACACGGTTGTACTGTGTCATCTCTGTGGTTAAAGCCCTGGTGAAAGCTCCCGATATTGACTGTTTATCCTGAAGCTCACTTTCTTCTTTAAGCTCCTTGTGTCATTTGCTTTCGACCTGCTCCTTTATTCTGTCAGTGTGAGCGCTGATCTCAATGCTGCAGTACTTGTAGCACAATGCATCTCTTCACTCCCATCTTTACTTTACTTCAGATTTTCTAAGCACTGATTTTCTTGCTGGTATTCAGGCATAGGTTTGCGTTTTTGCCCCATGTTTGCCTTATCTTTATCTATGGAGGATTGATCGTTTCACTTCAGCACCGCACTAAACAGACGCAAAGAAATAGGTGGCCAGTGTCTCATTGTGAGCCAATCATAGTGAGATATTAATGTTGTTTGATTTTCTGACCTCCGCCGAGTTTGTGTTCTGTGTTTTACACTATGCAACTGCTTCAATCTCCGAGCTTCAGGACACAACAATTGCGTAAAGTATTGAGTTTAACAAAAATAAGTACCTGAAAAAATATTGAGTAGATTGGTAAATGGGTGTAAATTAGTAAAAATCGAACTCCTTTAATTTAAAAAAAACCTGGTAATTTATTGGTGAAAATCAGTAAAAACTGAAAATGTGGAACACTAAGATTATGTCATAACAAAATGGCAGAACTGGACAATATTTTCACATGAAAAAGGTGTTTTTTGGTTTAAAAAAAGGTATTTTTGCCAGAAATAAAACTTCTTGTGAAAAATTGTGGACACTATTTAAGTTTTCCTTTGTTTGTGAAATTTTCTCCCATGCTTTTTAAAATGAAATTTGTCTAAATCACTTTCTAAATTTTTCCTTTACCAAAAATCCAGTTTCAGCAAGAAAACTTACTTTTCAATAAACAAATCAATTGGGAAACAATGTCCATTAAAATTTGACTACAAATTATCACCCAAATTTGACAAAAAATGGAATGTGGGTCTAGAGAAATCTAATCTGTTTTGAAAATGTTTATGAAATAATTTTCCAAGTTGCTCTATAACATAGCCCCTACTTCAGTGTTGACTAAGGTGTGACTAATGGCGGAAAGAGAACATTATCAAAATCCAAAAATTCTGTTTCTGTGCACATGTCCCTTATTAATTAAACAATGCAAGAATTGGAGAAACAGAAAACATGTGATGTATTCATATAGGCAGAATTGTATCTGGTTGGCTTTCAAGATTTCACATCCAAAATCAGTAGATTTTGGACTCTAGCCAATATATAATTTGTTAGTACACTGGAATATGGTAGAGATGTGGTGGGATTACAGTAATGGACTCAAAGTTAGGTCTCTTATGTCCTATTCCCAATGCTGTCATTGACTCTTTTTGTGACCTTGGTCAAGTCACTTAACTTACTTTCTGTCTCTCCGATTTACCTATCTGTACAAAAATTGGGTTTCATATTTACCTCACTAGGATGTTGTGTAGCCTAACTGACTTTGACAATGTCAGGTCAAGATTGGTTTAAAACGAAGATTGGGTTAAAAAGATTTTACAAGTTTAATAGAAATGTTTCCAACCAAAACATAACAGCATCCTGTTAATTCTCAAGAGGAAGATGGCTAAGGCACTAGCCTAGAATGCAGGAGACCTGTGTTTGCCCCTCCGCTCCATCACAGGCTTGCTGCGTGACCTTGGGCACGTCATGTAGGCCCAGATCCGCAAAGGTACTTCGGTGCTTAACTACCATTGACTTCAGATGGAGTTAGGTGCCGAAATACCTTTGACAATGTGAGTCTTAGCCACTCCGTGCCTCAGTTCCTTATCTGTGATATGGTGATAATAGCACTTCCCTACTACTGCACAGTGGTGGCGGCGCAAGCATAAAAACATCCAAGCTTGGGAGGCACTAAGATAATAGATGCCATATAAGTGTCCAGGGCTATGTCTATGCAGCAGCTGGGAGGGTGTTTCCCAGCATGGGTAGACAGACACATTCTAGCTCTGTTCAGGCCAGTGTTCTATAGCAGTGTGGCTCAGGCTATCCACCCAAGTTCGCACCCAGAGGATCAGGTGGGATTGCACTTGGGAGGCTAGCTTGCCCTGCCGCGTCCACTCTATTGCCTCTTAGCCTGAGCAGAATGAGCGTGTGTCTCTGCCCGTATTGGGAGACGTGCCCGAAGACAGATAGGTTCTAATAATCGGTGACCATAGATGTCTCTTACGACTGTTTATGTTCCCTCTCCAAACGGAATAAAATGCAAAAAGGAAATAAACAGTGAAAAGCATGAAGGTATTTACAGATTTATTGAGGTTTAATAGTCTCTGGGATGACCCGTAATGCAATTTTTATTATCTTAAAATATATCCATGTAATGGTTGTGAAACATTATGCAATCCTCAAATGAAATACTCTACCGTATATGAGCCCCATCTTACAGACACTTACACCCAGGAGTAGTTTTATTCACACAAATAGCTTTGACTTTAATGGAGCAACTAGCATGAGTAAAGTTATTCACATGCGTAAGTGTTTGCAAGATCCAGATCTATAACCACAGAAGTTTTGTTATATAAATGGTGTTTTCAATGTACCTTCCCATCCATGAATTTTAGTGCACGTAGGCTTTGCTTACCCCGTAGCACTATTTTCTACAATCTTCTCTGCTTACCTTGGTAAGTTACTGCAACAATGATAATTGCTCTCGTGTTCTATGGAGAATAGCACAAATGTGCATTGATTCAAATAATATATATGTTATAACTACAAATACTACCTATTCCCTTATACCCACAGCATGGAAACAATGCTACTGTTATAGAAGGCTGGTGATTCTGCATTATGCAAAACCATATTTGGGATTTTACAGCAATTAAGGCTTCTGCACGTAAAAGCACAGAGAGTGACAAAAGAACCCCGCTGATCTAGCTTGCGCAAAGCACCAGTCTACAGATCAAGGCAAAACGTTGATGAGAAACATTACAAACCTCTTCTTCTGGCTAGTGCCCAGTTACACGTAATCACACGTGGTTGTTTAAGTATCACTCACTTGCTAAAGCGCAAGCCCATTCCGTGAGGTTAGCCATTCCTGGGCATCTCACTGCCGAGATCAGGGGAAACCTGTCATCCACAGGGCTTTCAGAGGAGACACATTCAATGACACAAAACATCTCGCAACTAAAAGAATAGGCTGGATGACAGTGCTTTTGAAAAAGCTCATCCTCTGAGCTGGGACCAGGGGAGACGTGTCACCTGGAAACCACTTTTGGAAAATGTAAATGTATGTCTTTATACAGCGCTTCCTGCAGTGGTTTTACTGTATCACTAGTTCAGCGCTAAATGATTTGATGCTAAACGGAAAAGTAAAAAGAACGGTCTAGCATTGGTCTTTCTAGTTTTTCAGCTCTCCCCGTCTGTCTTAACGGCTGCTTCCCATTGATTAGAAGGGGTCTCTGAGCAGGAATGAGGGTGTGCACATGCTAATTTGTATGCAAGAGCTAGCCCGGCTTGGAGACAACAAGCATCAAAGTCTGCCCAAAACTTGAACTAAATCTTTTCTTTCTTTTCTTTTGGATGAATTGATTTTCATTTTCTCTGCTCTTCCTAGTTCAGCAAAGACCAGAAGTGCTGAAATAGCATAATCTAGACTGTATGTGTGGTATTTGGAGGCTGATGCTAATGTCATGAAATTCCAGCCCAGTTTCATACACAGTAGAGGGCTAGGGATGTTAGGTTGCTCATTTAAATGGAATCTCTGAACATCTTTGAGTTCTGACATCTGCACTTTCCAGTCAGTCTCTCACTCTGCACTCAGAAGGGATTTCTGAACTTTTGGGTCATGCTATAGTGGAGAAGAAACTGGACTCAGGGATTCTTTAGTGAGGCTGTTGGACACAAACAGACCCTGTGATTCTCTCTGGCTCTCTAGCTCCCACATCCAAACATAACGTGTGCTGCATAATGTCATCCACAGGGTCTCCCTCTATATCCTGACCGGGCCTCAGCACAGTCATGGAAGGGGCTGCTGAGATACACTACAGCAGGGGTCGGCAACCTTTCGGAAGTGGTGTGCCGAGTCTTCATTTATTCACTCTAATTTAAGGTTTCACGTGCCGGTCATACATTTTAATGTTTTTTAGAAGGTCTCTCTCTATAACTCTATAATATAGAACTAAACTATTGTTATGTATATAAAGTAAATAAGGTTTTTAATATGTTAAAGAAGCTTCATTTAAAATGCAGAGCCCCCCAGACCGGTGGCCAGGACCCGGGCAGCGTGAGTGCCACTGAAAATCAGCTCATATGCCACCTTCGGCACGAGTGCCATAGGTTGCCTACCCCTGCATTAAGCAACAGGCCGTCATCCCCAGCAACCAGTGCACCAGTTTCTAGAGAGGACCTGCCTAATACAACCAGTCACCATGTACAGCCTTTCTGGATTGTGAAAAGGGACTTTGTCTGTGGAGAAGAAGGATCCCCATTTCTAAGCACCCCAGAACAGTATGACCACTAATGGTCGGGAAAAAAGAGAAGAAAGATCAAGTTGTAGCATGAAAGTTCCTTTCTATGATGTTCTATGAACACATGGAGAAAATTCCTATTTGTCACTATTCATTTTCATCCCTCCACCTGAAAATGAATAGTGACAAATAGGAATTTTCCCCATGTGTTCATAGAACATCATAGAAAGGAATTTTAATTAATATCAAATGAGAACAATTCATGTTGGGTAGGATCTGTTATGTGGCTAGCAGTAAAAAGGTTTTACAACCAATCACGTGCCCGGCGCCAATAAGTCACTCTTTGCCAGGTCAGATACATGCTTCTTGGATGACTTCCATCCCCACCGGCACCTGAAATTTAACAAGCAAATGCTTGCTGTGCCTTGTAATTAAACAGGAAAAGTACACGTGTCCAGTACCAAGAAGACAAGATAAAGCAGGGAGACATGTCGTTCTGACCTGCTTAACGATAAAACAGTACCAAAGGTTTCTGGTTTGCAGCATGTCTAGTTTGACTCCTTTCTCCAATTGTTTATATTGTACAATTTAGATCTAGTGTGGAATTTGGCTTCATGGAAAGGTTGGAAGAGGGACCTGGAATCCCTTGGGTCTATTTCTGCCTCTGATCTCACATAAACCACTGAATCTAATGCCTCAGTTTCCCCATCTGCATAAAGGAGGTATCATGCCTTCCATGAGGGGCCAGCTTTCTCACTTGGTCCAAACTAGCTTTGATTTGCTGATCTTCAGGGCATGCCACACGGTGCATCTGTGTGCCTGCGCTGCTGCAGAGGGTTGGGTTTAATGGGGTTTTGCCAGGCGTTCGATCTGCTGGGTGTGTGAGGTTTGTGTTGTGTGGGCTGCTTAATTTTGATTCTTTTTTTAATTTATGGTACGGCGCCTGGCGCCTCAGACAAGCCCTATTGCTTCTGTACACATCTAAACAAATAACCAGAAAGAAAATGGAGATCACCATGGTGACCTACTTTACAGGGGTATTGCAAGGCTTAATTCAACATGTGAATGGGAACAATGGTTGTGCTGTTGGATGGACTCCTAGCCATGGATAACGGGAAGGCAGCCATCTTTGTTTGACTAGCCTTGAATGAGTTCTCCTCAGACAAGTAACAGGATTAGGGGGGAAAGCATTGAGATGGTATCACTCCTTCTCCTGAAACCGTTCCCACAGAAGAGTGATGGGCGATGGCTCTTTTGCCAGCAAACCTTTCACCCATGGAATCCCAAAAGGCTCTGCCCACTCCTCCATCCTATTGAATATCTGCACAAAACAAATGAAAAGTGAGCTGCCATGATCTCAGATGCGACCCAACTCTGGGTAGCACATGCTAGGAGAACATGGGTCTTTGTCCCTATCCAGTGGTTGGGCCTTATAAGAGGTTTATGGTCATAGGACAAAGGGGGGTGTCATAGGGTGACTGGCCCCTTTAAGAGGGAGTGGAGTCTGGTGCTTTTGTGATTGATTACCTGGTGCCCACTTGGGCTTAAGGGAAGGCACCTGGGCCTTATAAAGGGGGAGACAGCCGCTGGGGAAGGAAGGCTACCCACTGACCTCTCTCAACTCAGGGAGGTAAGGATGCTGGTAGTGGGAGCAGTGGCAGAGGCTGCAGAGAGCAGGAGTCCCTGAGTAACCAGGGCAGGGCCAGGAGAGCAGCAGAAGGGATTTGTTCGTATCAAGAGCGAGAGCAAGAGAGCTGAAGGAGGCTGAGCGAAGAGCGGACTGGACAGAAGTGCTCCAGGCCTGCTGAGGGTGCCAGAGCTGAGTATGAACTTGGCTGCCTCGGTGACAGAATTTACTTTGGGACTTTTGAGGATTGTTTTGAACTGTTTGTTATTCAGCCAGCCCTGGGCATGAAGTGGCGTTAACCTGGAGAAAGCTTGTGTGGGTGCCGGGAGAGAAGGGGAAACTGAGATAGGTCTCTGCAGAGCCATGGTTGGCACCAGGGGTGTGCCTATAGGGTAGGCAGGCCCATTTACCAGGGAGGTCTGGGGCGGACACACAACGGCTATCGCACTGTGCCAGTGTTCCCCTCTCTCATATGTTGAAGCACCTTAATTGCCACAGAGAAGATGTGGAGACCGGATAATAGGCAGTTGCCCCAGGAGTGTGAACAGCAGGGGTTGCTCTCACCACTCCCCCCAGGATAGAACTGCTTACCCAAGCCAAGGAAAGGAGAGTGGGTGTGTGTACGGCTCCCTTTTGCCGTTAGCATAGGAGGAGAGCCGTGCGCTCTGCCCAAAGCCCCTTATTGAAGCCCCCGATTGTGAAGGGCTTCAAGCTTAGGCTGTGGTGTGAGACCCATTGGGGCAGATACACTTCGGGTAGGGCACTGAGCCCCAGAGCTGTGTGATCCTGCAGACTTTGCTGGTTTATATGCTGGTGTGTAATTAAAACAAAAAGTCTGCATGGAAAGGAGGTTCTGGTGAGAGGTTCGTCTGGAGTCCCAAATGGGTTTTGAGAGGCTTGTTTGGTTGTTTCTTCATGGTTCGTATAGCGTGGCCCCCTCGCTGAAGCATCGGAAACTGGTTACACTGTGTTTCATTGCTCAATTTGTACGTGTGTCTGTCCCATTTTTCATTATTCAGTAATAAATACAGTGGTGAAAGTCACCTTTAACACTTAAAGATTGCTTGGATTTTATGGGATTGTATCGAAGTGAGTGCCAAGGTATAAAAGCCTTACGGTTGAGGTACTTTTATAACACATGCTCCATAAAACCTTATAAAGTGAGTGCAGTGCACTTCATCCTTTCAGGTTACAGTGTTCTAGTTCTCAGAGCTAGTGATCTGATGCTATTCTCATTAATTAAATCTGTTATTAATGGTAATTTTCAAGCCATAAGAAGTGAAGTTACAAGAAGCTAGACTAGCGTAGGTCCAGAATCATTAGCTCTCAGGAAACCTCAGGAGATCTGTACCAGGAGATTGATGTCCACAAGTTGTTGGGGGAAATCCCTGTCTCAACTTTAAGGAGGATATTGTGCCCGAGAAATTGGGCTGGGGCTGTCTCATGCTAAAGAAAATAGCATCACAAATTTCAATAATGCTTCATCTAGGAACATAGGACTGGAAAAGACTTCCTGGATCGCTGAGTTTAGTGCCAAGCTATTGAAGGCCACCTCATCATATAATCCCATCCATAAATGTATCAGGCTCCATCTTCCAACGATTTATGTTGTTTGCCTCCACTATTCCTGCTGGGAGGCTGCTCCAGAACCTCATTCCTCCGATGGTTAGAAACCTCCTAATTTCCAGCCTAAATTTATTCACGACCAATTTATATTCATTTGTTCCGGTGCCAACATAGTCCTTTAGCTTTAGCTCTTCTCCCTCCCTGGTGTTTACCCTTCTGACTTGCAAAATCCCCACTCTTATTACCTCTAGATTGCTGCTTGGAATCCAGCCCAGGTTAGTAGCTGTTACTAGCTGAAGGCTGTCCTATTTGATGGCCTATGTCAAATAGGTTTGAGAGCCTCAGTATACTTCCCAGAAGACAGGGGTCCACATCACAGAACACATCGCTATGGTTGTTATCCTCAGGGAAGAGGCAAAGACTGAATGGACATAGAAACAGAATTTTCCAAAATACCTTCTCACCCTTTCCTAGTCCGGATTGGGATACACTGCCAGGGGTACAAGAGAAGGTTTACTGGCCCTTTACCTGACCTGGGATAAACAGCACTTTGGTGCAATGCAGCCTTTTTCACAAGCACCATGCGGGTCTTCTTTGGAAAGTGATCGTGTCACTACGGTGCTTTCTTACTGTGTGTATTCAGCATCAGATCTGCTGATATTAGGGATGAAAGTGAGCTTTTGCTCCTTCATTCTCCCATTACTCCTGCAGGAATCTATTTCTTGGATATCTTCAATAGATGTTTTAACTAAGGGCTGGTCTCAACACGGAAGTTGCACCAGCTTGAGTGAAGGTGTGCTTTTAAATGGTGCAAAAAGCCTGTGTGGATTTTCTCCGTTCAATTGAAAAAGCTGGTTTCTATTGATG
The DNA here is from genome assembly GCF_011386835.1 of Chrysemys picta bellii. Taxonomy (NCBI): domain Eukaryota; kingdom Metazoa; phylum Chordata; order Testudines; family Emydidae; genus Chrysemys; species Chrysemys picta. The sequence continues at coordinate 122,737,203 of NC_088797.1, read as the reverse complement.
TAGCTTGTGTTGGTAAATTTACAGACATGTTTTAACCAAATTGGTTTTTAAGTAGAACTGATTCAAAAATTTTGGACAGATACGACCTTAGCTGCAATGTGTTACATCTGTGCAAACCCTGTTGAAGGCAGTAGGGCTGCAGAGGTATCACATGATCCAAAGACAGTAAGGTTGCTCCGGTATAACTGAATGGATGATGATGGAGGAAAAGGAAGGGAAGAACTGGTCGGAAAACCCACATTTTCAATAGAATAATCGTCATTTGAAATGTTTTGGTTGAAAAATATTGATTTTCCTGTCGGAGGTTTTGAAGTGATGAGAACTTAAAAATTTTGGTTTGAATCAACATTTTGAAAGAAAAACAACATTTTTTGTATTGCTTTGACTTAAAACGTTGTTTCATTCTGGTTTGTTTTGGTTTCTATAAACGTAAATTATCTTTAATGTTGCAATGAAACTAATCTTTGGTTTGAATTAACATGTTGACACTAAGCCCTGGTCTACACTACGAGTTTAGGTTGAATTTAGCAGCGTTAGATCGATTTAACCCTGCACCCGTCCACACGAAGCCATTTTTGTCGACTTAAAGGGCTCTTAAAATTGATTTCTGTACTCCTCCCTGACGAGAGGATTAGCGCTGAAATCGACCTTGCTGGGTCAAATTTGGGGTAGTGTGGACGCAATTTGACGGTACTGGCCTCTGGGAGCTATCCCAGAGTACTCCATTGTGACCACTCTGGACAGCACTCTCAACTCAGGCCTTGGCTACACTAGCTGCAAGTACTCCACCTCTCTGAGGGGAATAGCTTGCAGCGCTGCGAGCGAGCGTGCAGCGCTGCAGGCGCTGATTACACTGGCACTTTACAGCGCTACACTCGCTGCGCTCGGGGGGGTGTTTTTTCACACCCCTGAGCGCAGCAAGTGCAGCGCTGTGAATTGCCAGTGTAGCCAAGGCCTCAGATGCACTGTCCAGGTAGTCAGGAAAAGCCCCGCGAACATCATTTGATCTTGTTTTTTTTTAAACTGAGAAGCTGAAACAAAACTGTATTTTAAGCCAAAATTAAACAAAACTTTCAATTGGAATGGACATTTCCCCATTTTCACCTTAGATAAAACCGTTTTTTTTTCCCCCAGCAGGAAAACTGTCTGCATGAAAAATTCCAGCAACTCCAGAAAGAGCCAGGCTTGACTTTGAGCCTGAAGGTCTAGCAGGTAGAAAATCATCTTTTCACTAGTAAGATGAGCATATCTGATATGGAAATATCAGAGGCAATAAACAGGGTGCCATTTTTACAGTCATTTCTCAAGACAAACCTCGTTTTTAATCTCAAACCAGTGCAATGTACTGCTAATGATGACGTTACTGACATTATGCCAAGGAACAGAGCCCTTCTTTAGCTCAGCAGGTTTGGAAGGGTTGTTGAGGGTTTTTTTTTTTTTTTTTCCAACAACACTTTATGTTCTTTATGTTGGGAAATAAAAGTGAGGCTGGAGATTCTGAAATAGACACAGTTCATGAAAAGCATATTACAAATGATCAGGAAAATCAGAAGGCTGTAAATAAGAGTTTAGCACCATGTATTTATTTCTGGGAACAAAAGGCATGTATTTTGAGCGTGGCTTCTTTATTCATTTACTAGGATGCTTCCTGCTAATGTGGTGCTATTGCTGGAGATATTGCACCTGTAAAACTTCTCGGTGCCCATTTAAAGAGACGTGGTCTGGTAATTTACAATCAAAATGTATGTTTGGATGGGAAATAAAATAAAAGGGCTTCACGAAACCTGATATTAATAAAAATGCCTTTTATGGCAGGTTGTTTCAATTTCAGACAAAAGCCATTTTAATCAAAGATTCCACTGGGTGCAAAGCAGACTCATTGCCTTCTGTTGGGGAAGGAGAGCCAGGTGAGGAAGGGAGGATAAAGCTTTCAGTTCGAATGCTCTGCTGCGCAATTAGTGACACAGATAATACAGTTTAAGAGAGATACGGAGCTGGATTGATGTGCAGGGCAGGTGAAAGGGAGCCACAGTTTGGCACTTCCATGCGCTGAGGGTTCCATCCTGCACCATGGAAGGTGATGGCAGCCAAAGGGGACTCCGAATGCTAGGCATAGTGGAGTATTAGTGAAAGCCCCACTAATGCCGGGTGGCACTTTGTCCCCCTCTAGTGGGTAGCGCTTGTAAAGAAGTTTGAGTCTCCCACTGCAGCTAGGCTTTTAGCTCAAGTGTTAGGGGCTTGTGCTTTCAGACCCTCAGCTCTGTAGGTTCCAGTCCCGCCTAGGGGTATTGTTACATTAACATCATCAGTGGCACTCAATATATTTCAGTGGCCCTGGTGACATGATGTAACTGCTTCCCACTTCCAAGCCCACACTGGCTCAGGAGGGAGATTCCCAGGCTCGCCCTTTTAAAAGGTGAAGCAGCTGTAGCTTCCCCCATTGCCCATGGAGGCATTTGGCCCTGCTCCATCCTCCAGGCCAGGTGTGGAGTGCCTCCCTGCTTCCCACCCAAGCCAGCGGTTACTTTCAACAATATAGCCCCTGGGTTAGGTTTTTGTTGCCGACCTGAGGATTTAGCCCTACGACTCCCATTAACTTCTGTAGAAGTTGTGCGGCTAACTCTCCTGATGGGCTCTGAAAATCTCAGCCCAGGGGCATGAGCCCAACATTGCCCTTGGAAGGGATCCCGTGGGCCCGGATGCGACTCCCCATTCTCTGGTTCCTGCTCTGAAAGCCCCAGCCTTTCTCATCCGGTGTTTATGCAGAGATGCTCTGAACAGAATAATCACACCCACCCACAGCTCCAGCTTTGGCTGGCTTTATTCACGAGCTCTCCAGGCTTGTAAACAAGCACTGCCATCCAAAATGAACCAGGCAGTTAGGACTTGACTGTCTTCCAGATCTGTTGGAGTGTTACGTGGGTGAAATTCACACTGGGCCCAGGGCCAGCACAGGACCTTGTACAGTATCTGAAGCCTGGCTTAACCCCTGAATGGGACTCGCATGCTGTGGGGTCTTGAATTTCACCCAGATAGGATTATGCAGCTGATGGGGGTTCACAAGAGAGGACACCCTCCATACCGGTAAGCTCTGTGCTTATTGTACCTGCCTTCCTGCTGCAGCCCCACGCTTCATTCAGGTTTCTGTTTAGACCAGGTCTTCGCCGTTCAGGCGTAGATGAGCGTTGGAGCTGCAGCGTCGGGAGGAATGCCGTGTCGTCGCCGTCCTGGGCTCAAGTACGTTTTCAAGGACTTCCCCTTCGCAGTAATCAACTCCCCCCGTCCAGTCCCATTTCCAAACCACAGAAGGCACACAAATATATACTCCAGAATGCAGCAAGGTGAAATGTAATTTCCTCTTTAATAAAGGCTGCCATTTAATCTAGTATTATAGAAAATGATTAGATCTTAAAAACCTATAAATTACATTTGACAACTCGCTGGTGCTCCTCGGCGGTTCCTTCTAGCAATTATAAATGGCCACCCCAGGAACTAGCAGAGGCGCGCGTTTCTGGCTGGAGTTTGTTTATTGGCTCTTAATGAAAAGCGATTAATCTAAATCGCTAGTGGGGCGGATCCTTTGTCAGGGCCCCATAATGAGAAGTGGCAGTTTTGCCCTTTGACAAATGTGCTGCGATTTCCCGCTAACAAAAGTGTTTTTATTTGGTGGGGGTTTTTTTTCCAGTGGAAAAATAGTAATAAAATAACCCCCAAATCACCCACTGGCTGTTTCCTCCTTATCAGCCCCCCGTCCCCTGTTAAAGCCCCACCAAACTGAACTGGCCCCAGCTGCAAAAACACAGAACAGCCTTTTATTTCCTACCGTTCTCACACTTCCTATTTCTTCCGAGCTGCTTTGTTTGCGGCCAGTGTTGCGCGGAATGATGGATTATAATGACGATACCCTGGGTAGTAATATTGATACTTCCGTGCGATCCCCACCCCTTTTTGATAGAAAAGATGATCTCGTCTTTTGCAGGAGCAGGAGGGTGAAGGAGGGAAGAAAACGGCCCTTAGCAAGGCCAGCTGTCAGCAGTCTCTCTTGCAATTCTTATTTTCCTCCTCTTTTTCACTAAGGTTGCCGGTTAAGTTTCCACACTTGGGCGGCTTTGTTATTTGACACAACGGCCCCTGTTGCAAGACACGGGGTGCTCAGAGCATTGGTTTGTACCTCCTTCAATGTAAGCAGACCGTCTTTCCTCCGCTGCTGACTATTAAGTGCTGGCAATGTGCTTGGGGCTGTACAAATGAAGATGGTCTCTGACCCAAAGAGCTTGGAGTGGAGGAGGCTCTGGGTAGGCAGGGTGCACTGGGAAGCCCAGAAGAGAAGAGTCTTTGGATGGTTTACGTGTATAGTTCACTTCTCGTGGGAGGAAGTGAGACTTCAGATGGGATGTGAATGTGGAGACAGTGGCGATTTGGGATCTCATCCAAACAAACTGAAGATAAGAGTCTTTGACATCAGTGGGCATTGGATTGGTGAAGCATTGGATAAGGAGGGCTTTTGGTGTGTGACCCAGTGGGGTAGTGGATATGATCTTGTCTCCTCTAGTACCTGTCCCAGTGACCGTACTTACCCATACTGAACATGTCTCCTTCAGCTTAAGTGGTAGGAGGCTATGTGTTTTGTATTGAAGGTCCAAGGTTTAAACCCCCCTGATGACTATAGAGCATCTGTGCTTAGGGAGACATGGTTTGTAATTTTGTGCTGGGCCATTTTGCACTCCAGACATTTTCCTTTTTCTAAGATGACGTGGTTTGCTTGAAAACGCAGGAGCGTTTGAGATTGTGCATGTTTTGAGACAGCATTTGATTTGTCTCCAGACAAAATCTCAAACACTGGTGTTTTCGTGAGGAAGGAAGGAAGGAATGCGATCTTGTCACCTGCCAATGAGTGACAATGGTCTCATTTTTATCATCTTCGATGTGGCAGGGAGATGAAGGAGCTTGCTCATGCCAGCACAGTGAGCCAGGGGTAGAGTTACCACTCCTGAGACACTCCACAATGGGGTAGGGAAAAGGGGGTGCAAGGAATACACAGGCCACAAATAATCCTTCAGTATGTTCCCAGCGTTCAGGTGCTACCTACGAACTGTCGGGAACGGAAAGAGTGGAACTAGGACTTGAGCCGAGGGTGAATGCACAGAATTATTTTCCTTGTTCCTCCCACATTCTGTTTTCCTGATCCAAAGTCCATTGATATCAGGAGAAAGAGTCCCACTGATCTCCCTAGAACTTTGGGGTTTATGCTACGGCAAAGCCCGTCTTAATATCTCCATTGTGGCTTTGGCTATTCTGGTTATGCCATTATGACAATGCTGCTATATGTGCAATCATGGCAAAGGCACATGCAAATCGAATGCAAAATTATACCGTTCTGCAGCCCTGGCCCCTGTGAATAGCCCCATTGACATCACTGTGACCGCACACATAAGTAACAGGATCAGGACCCCTGTGCATCCTGCTGCATGTCTACCATGTTGAAAAATCTGGTCCAGACAATATCTAGCTGCCCTGAACTTTCTATCTAGAGAGCTCAGGACAAGACTTTGCTAGTAAACTTTTAATATATGGCTTTGTTAGCTTGGTAACCTTTAGTGACATCATTGTGGAAAATCTCTTTATTCCCCAAGTATCCTGCCTTTAAAGGTAAGGTCCACCTGGAGTATCTTGCTCTCTTACCATTCTGCAGATGCAAGCAAATGTTACTAATGCACACTACAAATGTCTTTCTTACACATGCAATACCCTTTGAATGCAAATAGGTATTGCTGGGAGCACAGAACTTCCCAGCTGAAGCTATACATAATAGCGAAAGCTTTTTTTTAAAATGGGAAATAAACACAAAGCCTTCCTTGTCCAGAGGAAATGAGGCCTATGTTTTAATTTGATTAGAAAGGGGGAAAATCCAAGATTAAGAGTCTGACCTGTTCCTTTTCCTGGTTGGTGGCCTCACGTTCTTGAGCTTCCATTACCAATTTACTGATGTCTTCTGTTAGCCAGCTGCCCATGGTGGCAAGAGGATTACTGTACTAAGTACCCTTCTGTTGCCAGCAAAGTGCCAATAGGTAAAGATTGCTTTATGATGTTGTGCAAGTAGAATATTCTTCTGTGGATACCAAAAGAGACGTGCCATGAATGGTCAACAGCATCTCCGGATAGTGGATTTCTGAGCTTGGTAAGGGACTTTTCTGCAGAGAACTTGTTTTCCCTTCAAGCTGGTTGATGATGGATAGTAGTTTTAAAAATTGCCTTTAAAATGGAAACTTTCAGATTAAAAACCATATACTTATTTAAAAACAACCATCACCCTTCCACAGAAAAGTCCTTTCCTCTGTTAATCAGAATTGGTTAATTAAATCAGAATGAATTTAAAAAAATAGTTTAATTCTAATCATTTTTCCCGATGGCCCCCTTTCTGCATCTCACTGAGCTCTGTGCCAGGGAAAGGCAGGCTATGCAATTACACTTCTGAGTTCGAGTCAGTTTCACTTCATGTTTCAGGTGGGATTTATTGCGTGTTTAAAATTAAAGGCCTGCTCAAGTGCTATGCTTGATTGGGGCCTAATGCGGATTCTTGCCATTCTTTCTAATGGAACTTGTATGATTAAATGGTAGCTGGTTAGGTGTTCATCTGTGCCCCTAAATAGTCTTGTATTGTTTAACTTGGGAAAGCTTTCTGGAGCAATGTTTATATGGAGACACTATACAGAACAAGTATCAGGAGGTAGCCGTGTTAGTCTGTATCCACAAAAACAACAAGGAGTCCGGTGGCACTTTAAAGACTAACAGATTTATTTGGGCATAAGCTTTTGTGGGTAAAAAAACCTCACTTCTTCAGATGCATGGAGTGAAAATTACAGACGCTTATATAGTGACCGGTGACAGTGACCACTATATAATGCCTGCATCTATAATTTTCACTCCATTCATCTGAAGAAGTGGGGTTTTTACCCACAAAAGCTTATGCCCAAATAAATCTCTTAGTCTTTAAGGTGCCACCAGACTCCTTGTTGTTTTTATACAGAACAAAGTTGTATTGAATCTCAGGTCTGCAGCTAAGAGGTGGATCCTAAATTTTATTTCCAATGGAAAAGCAAGTAGTGTTCGTTTGAATCAGCTACTGTATCAATAACCTGCTGTGTTTAGCATATCTGTAGTTTAAGTCCCCACTGTTTGTTTTATTTCATTGTATTGACATTTGCTGTAATGTGATTTGTTTTTCTCAAGATGTTAATAAGATGGCAAGCTGAGTTAAGGTTTTCCAATGAGTTTTCTTGGTAACTTTGACATAGGGAATGGTAAAAGATAATATAAAAGAAAGACATTTTATGATACTGGTCTTACTTTCTAATTAAAATCAGAGGCATGAATTATCTCCCTACTTGCAAAAATTGAACAATTTCATTTTCCTGCACTGGGGAAAAATGGTCACATAACATTTAACGGAACCAATCACTGTAGTATGGATGGTAAGTATGACGCACGCACAAACTGGTGCTTAAATTCCGACCGCACGGCTGACACGGACAGCCAGGCTGGGAAATCTCCCCTTTCCAATGGCATAAAACTTCCACTTCTAGCTCAGCAAGGTAGCAAGATATGGGACCTTAAATCCAAATGCTGCCCATCTTGGATCTTGAGACTGTACATTTGAAGAGAGAATTTGACATTTGGGGAGAAAGTGGGGGACACTTCTCTGGCAAGTTGGAAACAAATAAACCTGGTGGCTGTTTGAAGCGACTCAGAGGTTTGGGATATTGGAAGTAGTCCTGCTAGAGATGGATTAGTGGGCAAAGAGCAGGTGAGGGAGTCAGTAGTCCACGATAAACTTCAAAACTGTTATAGACTATATATGTCCCATGGTTCTGTGATTTATTCTATTTTCTCTATATACCTTGTGTGTGTGTGTGTGTGTGTGTGAAATATAGTGTGATGTGGTATAATGGTCTTGTCAGCTGGAGTTTGAAATGACCAGAGTCGTCCTAGGTGATGAAGCTATAAGTAAGCTATACAGATCATCTCCAGTGAGTGCCAGTGAATCTTTTATAGCCCATCTCAGTGTTAGATATTCTGTATATGCCATATATGTTACATTAACTACAGCTGGTCAAAAAATTTTCATTGGGGAAAAAAAATTCAACCAACATTGACTTTTGGATCAAAACAAAAATGTTCATTTTGGTCAAAATTTTCCATTTTTTTTTTTTAACAAAAACCCTAGGGGATCTTGATGAGTTGTTTGCAGGCTAAGGCTGATATTGAAATGCTGAGCAGTTACTGATTTCATCTTATTTAAGGCAGTGCTGCCAGTTCATTCTTATATAAATATGTTTCAGGTGACATGGATTCTGACTTTCCCATTAACCCTGTTCTGTTTCCTTCTCCCTCTCTCTCAATTGTCCTTTTAGATAATGCTCCTGGGCGACCCGGAGATTGAGAGCAGCATATTGATTAGCGCTGACGAAGGGGCCACGTATCAAAAGTACCGGCTGAACTTTTACATCCAGAGCCTGCTGTTCCACCCCAAGCAGGAGGACTGGATTCTGGCATACAGTCTCGATCAAAAGGTGACCAACTCATTTCAGATTCAAGTGATTATTTCCCAGAGTCCGGTGACAGAGACATTGTCAAGAAGAACAACCACATATTTAGAAAGTGACTGTAGCGGGGCAGTCACCCCGCTCTGGCCCTGAAGGGGTTAAAACAGCCCTGGGAAAGGGCTGCCCCGGGGAGCCAATAGGCTAGACTGATTGGGGAAGCAGCCACAGCTGAGGCCATGCCCCAATCAGGCCACAGCTGGCCTTATAAAAGGGCTGTGAGCTAGGCAAAGGAAAAGTCTCTCTCTTGCTCTGGAGAGAGAAGGACCTGGCTGCCTGGGAGCTCAGGGAACGGAGCAGTTGTGGGGAAAGGCAAGAGGAGCTGGGGAGCTCCAGCCTGGTAAATCCGCAGGCTGCCATCCTTGCTAATGGCCAAAACAGGTACTGGGGTTGCAGAGGTGCAGCCCAGGGTTAGGCAGAGGCAGCTGGTTTGACCCCCTTGCCAATGATGAGTGGCCTTTTATGGACTGCAGTTTGCTCCAATGAGCGGGGGCTAGATGATGACTGGCAGTAGCCACTGAGGCAAGGTGGGTGAGAGGGTTGGGGGCTCCCCTGGGAGGGGAGACCCACACTGTGGGTTACTGCTGGGGGCAGAACCCAGAGGAAAAGGGGCACCAGGGTCCGGGAGGGACGTGGGGGCCCTAAGGCAGGCGAGGCACCGGACTGCCAAGGGTGCTCCGGGCTGGACAAGAGCTAATTCCCCGGATAACCAGCAGGAGGCGCCGCACCGGTGAGTCTTCGCTATGCTACAGTGACTATGTGGCACCATTAAACTCAGCAGACCTGCTTTCTGGGTTGATTCGGAGACAGATCTGCTGACTTCGGTGACATTGTTCAGTTTTTGCTGCGTTAGCCTTTCAGAGCCAAAAGAAAGGCAGCAAAGTTGGATTCTGTTCCTCCTCGGGCATCCTCAACTGAATCGCTTGCTAAATTCCAGCCAGTTACTCCTATGCAAACCCAGCAAAGGCAGTAGTGTTGCTCTGTTCTTATTGAGAACATAATTTGGCATGTGGAAGCTTTATGAATGGTGCCGATAAGAGAGATGGAAGGAATCCTAGAGCCAGATTTGATATGATGGGCTAAAGATCTAGCCACTTATTTAGGGGCCTAAACAGTTCCTGAGCTCTCCTGAAAATCTGGCACTTGGAGCCCAAATTGCGTTTGCAAGGGCTGGTTTTTTTGGGGGGAGGGGGATTCTTTCTGTTAGGAAACCACACACATTTGATCTGGCAATCACTCAGCTGCAATACACTTGAAACCCCATTATGCCGTTCTTACAGTCAGTGTTCAGCGTGGAACTACAATGAAAACAAAACCTTTACCTTTGCTACCGTCAATGTCTAACGATAGATTGTTGAAATGGAAAGAACTTTAAAGATCCACTTTATTTTCTCCTCCTTATGGCATTTAATTTTTACCGTTCGCTCATCTGCTGTGCAGTTCACTATGCTGGTTTGTTTCAGTTCCTGGGTTCCTGTGTTATGGGGCAATACTACCTAGATACTGGGCCCAAGCTATTCGGCAGCACTTCTTTTCAAATACTGGTGCGTCAGCTCTTTCTAGTCTCTTCCTCCCCGTCAGCTTGCCCTCGGAGCTATTTAGTATACCCGGTAATAAGTCACATACGTACCACAGCAGCACCTTCAAACAGTAACTAGAACATAACCTTTATATCCCCCTGTTAGCAGAATGCTATGGCAGTTGCCAGGTGTAGGTTGTTACTCCCCTGACTGGCCTGAGTGACATTTACAGGCTCAGAGCCATTGTAAATAGACTTCTTTCATCGTACCAGGGGGTTATTGTGTGGGAGACTTAGCCAAATGTCAAATATCTCGTGAGCTCAGATGTTCAACGTAACCAGAAACGTCGAAGTTGGATTGAAAGACCAATAGACTCGTTTGATGTCGCTGAATGGTTTGATGCCGCTTTTAAGCTGGAGGTAAAGGTTTTTAAACGGCGCTTCTTTTTCACACAGACACAGCCCGTTAAGAAAGAGACAGCTGATGAGGTACGGGGGATGGGATAAACTGAATTTAATGTGTCAGGCGTGTGTCTTCAAGGAGGCTCAACTATGACACCAGGGAAACATTTGCTTCTTGGTTCACACAGGGAGCCCCTTTGTGCTGCACTACCAGGGTAAAGGGGATCAAAGTAGGTGAAAAAGGCCCCCTAGAATATGCTCTGTGCATGGGGCTTTTCCAGCTGATGTAGAACTGGCATACGGGCATCTCGGCTCTCACCGCCTCCCTTAAGTGGTGTGGTCAGAGTGTACAGCTCCACAGTTTTCTCTGCTTCCCACGGCCCCACCGGGAGCCACTGGAAGCTGAATGTGGGTTAGAGCATTCCTGAGGTTGCTCTAATTTACCCCAGGGGCTGAGCAGATCTCTGCACAGCCCCAGAATACAAGTAGAGTAAAGCTGCCTAAATGCCACTCCCCCCCCCCCAATCCCCGACCTCCCAGCTTGCCCCAAATTCAGGAGAGGCGTAACTGAGAATCAGGCTCTGTGTATATGCAAGATATACGGCGCATACTGCTCCACGTGGGGGCATTTTGCTTAGTGTAACGCATTAGGAATTATAGCACTGAGCACCGAGGGCTTTTCTTAATCAGAAAGCAGATCTTCGGAGGAGGCACTGTTCCCCGGTGCTCTTTCTTGTTGACAACTTGGCATAAACTAGCCTGGTGATGGAGAGTTGTCAAATCTACTAAACCTTGTACGGGCATCTCGCCAAGGAGGCTGCTAATGGCCAGAACTGAATTTTCAGCTACCATGTGCGCAATTTTCACCTCTTTATATGTAAAGATTGACTTGCACAGAACAATATATCTATACAGTTGGAGGTTTGAAATGCAAGAGTCATCTGGGCAGTTGATGGTTGTGTAGTTGGAATCAGATTAAAGATTGAGGGCCAGGTAAACCAGGGGAGCTATGCCAGTTTACACCTGCTGAAGAGCTGATCCAGCAAACATGCACTACCTTTCTTTAAGGAAAAATGAAAGTGGATCCAATTAGACTAGGCAAACTTCATAAGCCAGATTCTCCCAAGTTGGCACAGGGACATGTGCATTACTCCTCCTTGAGCCAGTTTGGTCCCCTGCATCCTAGGCCATGGTTGACTCAGGTTGGTATTGCTGCATAAGAATTTTCTTCTGGGGAAAGGTAGCTTTAAATTGCCGTCAGGACACCAAGGGAGCCTGGCTGGCAGATTCTAGTCAGTGCATTCCCCATCAGCCCTGGCCCTGCCTTCTTCCTGGTCAGCAATGCCTGAAATTTTGGCCAGAGTTGCCTCTTATGGGCTCCACCGTGGATGGGAGGTTGCGCTTGCTGTCTGCTGCCTCCACCTCTCTGCAGCAGATTTTCTGCTGCGAATCTCTGTGGGCCTGATCCAACTCCGGTTACAGTCCGTGGAAAGACCCTGATGGAATGCATTGGCCCTAAAACGGCAGAAGCTGCCATAGACTTGGGGCAGAATCCGATCCTTTGGATGTGAACTTCCTCTAATTTCTGCATGCAGTGGGGGCTGTGGGAATGGGATCATGCATTTGGTGAGACTAATGATTTTGGTTCTATGAATTTGGTCCAGGCCCATCTTTAGTGAAAATACAGTTATATAATCCAAGAGAGGAGTTAACCACCCAGGGAGAAACACAGATTACTTTTCATGGAATGTACAGCACACACTGTATATGAAATAGACGTATGGCAATCTTAAAAACAAAGGGCATTTGCAGATGGTCCCATTGTTATGATATTTAAAGGGAATTTCTCAAGTTACTAAAAATCAGAGATTTGATTATCCTAACATATATTACTATCCGCTGGGGAAATTTTTCCCCGATTATTTGAGAGAAATAGTTAAGATGTCTTTATTTCTTAACGCGTGTATTCCAGTAACTATGAAATCTACCACATCTTGGTTTTAAAAACATTTAAAAAGAGCTCCAAATTGGGTAGCGATAGGGAAAAATAACATCAAGTTCTCCAGTGCTCTCCCTGGCATCAGTGCAGCAGCAGCAAACAGTCAGATCGTACTCTGAGGGTATGTCTATACTGCAAGTAGACGCCTGTGGCTGGCCCATGCCAGCTGACTTGGGCTCGAGGATCTTGGGCTAAGAGGTTGTTTAACTGTGGTGTAGATGTTCAGACTCAGCTGCAGCCCAAGTTCTGGGACCGTCCCATCCTGCAGGGTCCTAGAGCCCGGGCTCCAGCCCTTGCCCATATATCTACACTGCAATGAAACAACTTCTTAGCCCTGGTCTACACTAGGGGGGAGGATTGATCTAAGTTACGCAGCTTCAGCTATGTGAATAACGTAGCTGAAGTTGACGTACTTAGACCTACTCACTGTGGTGTCTTCACTAGGGTGAGTCGACTGCTGCCACTCCCCCGTTAACTCTGCCTGCGCCTCTCACCGAGCTGGAGTACAGGAGTCGATGGGAGAGCGCTCGGGGATTGATTTATTGTGTCTAGACTAGACACGATAAATCGATCCCCGCTGGATCGATCGCTGCCCATCGATCTGGCTGGTAGTGAAGACATACCCTTAGTCTGAGACTGAATCGTCTGGCATGGGCCAGCTGTGGGTGTCTAACTGCAGTGTAGATACCTGTGTCCAGTGCTGATATAATTGACGATACAAGTGGACAGGCACTGACGGGATACTATGGGGATGCACGCTATGGAAAACCCCAAGATGGAAGGAACCTCCTTCGTCCCAACAAATAAAACAACAACAAAAATCTGAGGCTCATTCCAACAAAGTTGGGAAAGCTTCCCACTAAATCTTCCAAAGAATGAAAGGAAATTGGTGTTCAGCTGTTGACTGCAACAGGAATAGGACTGGGCCCCAAATCAGGTGGCAAGGAATCTGGACTTCTTTAGGGCCAAATTTTGCCACACCTTTGTGTGGAGGTGCTGGGGGCAAGGAGCCTCCCGCCCACGAGGAAAGGTTGGAAGAACAGGGCACCTTTAGGCTAGAGAAGAGAAGGCTGGGGGAGGGACATATTAACAGTTTTCAAATGTGTACGAAGTTGTTATAAAGAGGATAGTAATCAATTGTTCTCTTTGTCCACTGAGGATAGGAGAAGAAGGAATTGGCTTAGTTTGGAGCAAGGGAGATTTAGGTTGGGTATTAGGAACAACTTTCTAATGTTCAGGATAGGGACGCTCTGGAACAGGTTACTTTAGGGAGCTGCGGAATCCCCATTTTTAAGAACAGGTTAGACTAACACCAGCCAGAGAGAGTCTAGATTTACTGGGTCCTACCTCGGCGCAGGTGACTGGACTAAATGACCTCTCAAAATCCCTTCCAGTCCTATGTTTCTGTGATTCTAAGTGCAAATCCCATGCAATAACCAGGAACAATCACAGTGCCTGGACTCAGTCCCTGCCTCTTCCTTACACCCCCATGGTGTAAATTGCATCGAGAGAGCCAGGGAGAAGGTGGGACGATAGCTAACCAGACCCACTGCACTGGCCCGGTTTGTGGCCCAGGCATGCATTGTGGAGTAGCCAAATGAGGGTGCAGGTTGCAAACACCTCCGGTGTGCGAGGAAAGAGAGGTGGTTTGTACCTTCCCCAAGGCCTCCATCTGGGTGCTGCAGGATCAGTCTGATAGCAGCCTTCAACTACCTGAAAGGGGGTTCCATAGAGGATGGAGCTTGGCTGTTCTCAGTGGTGGCCGATGACAGAACAAGGAGTAATGGTCTCAAGTTGCAGGTCTAGGTTGGATATTAGGAAACACTGTTTCACTAGGAGGATGGTGAAGCACTGGAATGGGTTACCTAGGGAGGTGGTGGAATCTCCTTCCTTGGAGGTTTTTAAGGCCCGGCTTGACAAAGCCCTGGCTGGGATGATTTACTTGGTGTTAGTCCTGCTTTGAGCAGGGGGTTGGACTAGATGACCTCCTGAGGTCTCTTCCAACCCCAATGTTCTATGATTGTATGATTCTATGATCACAAACCAGTTTATCAGGTTCAAATACGCAACCTGATCCTGGGTGAGCTTGGTCTATATTGAACATCTGGTCTTTGTGCTGGTTGCTCATCTCTTACAGTTATCCAGGGACCCTTTGCTTTAAAGGCACGAGGGCTGGTGGACTGGTGAGCTTGTTGTTAACATGCATCCTCTGCTGTGAATATTCATCTGTAGCTAATAAAACAAGGAAGCCACGGATAAGAAGTCGGTGGTTTGTTGCACATACAGAGGGGCAGGGGAACCTACACTCTCAGTTTGAGTCCTTAATCCTCAACCCTCTCTCTAGGCTGTCAAAGCGTGTTTGACCTTTGCAGGTTTATTTGCAATGACTGCGTATCAATGGCAGATTAAAGATGCATTAGATGGTCATTGGAAAACAAACCCAATACATGCAATCCGACTCCCAGCAGCAGGAGCTGCAAAGGGGAGATTTAATCCAACTGCTTAGAACTGGGCACATGTAAATGAGTCTGCAAATTCCATTTCAACTGTGATTTTTTTAAACCCCATTCAGATTAATATTTTATTTTATTAATTTTCTTTCGGCTTAGCATAAGAACAAGCTGCTGGACACTGGCTCTGAGAATCTTTGACTATTAGCGGTAAATATGCCCAATGGCCTGTGATGGGATGTTAGATGGGGTGGGATCTGAATTACTACAGAGAATTCTTTCCTGGGTGCTGGCTGGTGAGTCTTGCTCACATGCTCAGGGTTTAGCTGATGGCCATATTTGGGGTCAGAAGGAATTTTCCCCCAGGGCAGATTGGCAGAGGCCCTGGGGGTTTTTCGCTTTCCTCTGCAGTGTGGGGCATGGGTCACTTGCTGGAGGATTCTCTGCACCTTGAAGTCTTTAAATCATCATTTGAGGACTTCAGTAACTCGGACATAGGTTAGGGGTTTGTTACAGGAGTGGGTGGGTGAGATTCTTTGGCCTCCGTTGTGCAGGAGGTCGGACTAGACGATCATAATGGTCCCTTCTGACCTTAAAGTCTATGATTCTATAACCCTGAAAATGAGTCAGTGACAAATCCAAAAATGTAGTACAATCATCTAAGCCCTCTACCAAGCAGAAGTTTCAATCCAATATTAACACCCCCTTAGGACAGTCTGTATCTCAGTCCCCCTCCAAGGACCAGATGAAACAACAGGCATCGTGACCCAGGTCTTCAAAGGGATTTGATTTCAATAGGAGTTAAGCATGTGTTGATAAATTGTATATGCAGTTGCCTGACTACTCTTTGGTTTGTTATGAAAGAAACCTAATAACCAGTGTCAGTCAGGTTTATTGCTAAAAGGCAAAAAAATAATAATATAGTTCAGGAAAAAGGTTCAATACGATAAAGTTTGCAGACGATACCAAGCTGGGAGGGGTTGCCAGTGCTTTGGAGGATAGGATTAAAATTCAAAATGATCTGGACAAACTGGTGAAATGGTCTGAAGTAAATAGGATGAAATTCAATAAGGACAAATAAAAAGTACTCCACTTAAGAAGGAACAATCAGCTACATACATACAAAATGGGAAATGACTGCCTAGGAAGGAGTACTGAGGAAAGGGATCTGGGGGTCATAGTGGATCACAAGCTAAATATGAGTCAACAGTGTAACATGGTTGCAAAAAAAGCAAATATCATTCTGGGATGTATTAGCAGGAGAGTTGTAAGCAAGACACGAGAAGTAATTCTTCCGCTCTACTCTGTGCTGATTAGGCCTCAGCTGGAGTATTGTGTCCAGTTCTGCACACCCCATTTCAGGAAAGATGTGGACAAATTGGAGAAACTCCAGAGAAGAGCAACAAAATCGATTAAAGGTCTAGAAAACTTGACCTCTGAGGGAAGATTGGAAAAAATTGGGTTTGTTTAGTCTGGAGAAGAGAAGACTGAGAGGGGACATGATAACAGTTTTCAAGTACATAAAAGGTTGTTACAAGGAGGAGGGAGAAAAATTGTTCTTCTTATCCTCTGAGGATAGGACAAGAAGCAATGGGCTTAAATTGCAGCAAGGGCGGTTTAGGTTGGACACTATGAAAAAGTTCTAACTGTCAGGGTGGGTAAGCACTGGAATAAATTGCCCAGGGAGGTTGTGGAATCTCCATCATTGGAGATTTTTAAGAGCAGGTTGGACAAACACCTGTCAGGAATGGTCTAGATAATACTTAGTCCTGCCTTGAGTGCAGGGGAGTGGACTAGATGACCTCTCAAGGACCCTTCCAGTTCTATGATACCAGTCTCCGGGAAGCCATCTTGTGCAGCATTGTTACGTTCACCGTACGCAGAATGTGTGTTCCCAAAGTCACACCTCTAAAACCATCTTTTTTATCCTATCTGTTCACCAGGTACTGTGCATGCCAGTTGAAACTAGATTCAACCAGTCCGCTTTCTATCTTATCTGGTACCATGGTGTGCTTCTCATCTTTGGTCTGAACACATGCAGTCCAGGTACCAAGGGGCATGTCGGGCCTAGGCTTGTACCAGGGTAGAACATTCAGATATCTTGTCCTTTTCCTTTGGAACATTCCAGTATTAGTCTGTGAGAGTAACTCCCTACCTGCTGCTATGGTAAAGCAGTCGTATGTCCTGATCTCGACATATTTCCTAACAACTT
This sequence comes from Chrysemys picta bellii, assembly GCF_011386835.1. Lineage (NCBI taxonomy): Eukaryota > Metazoa > Chordata > Testudines > Emydidae > Chrysemys > Chrysemys picta. Next base: position 122,720,021 of record NC_088797.1, on the reverse strand, counting down.
AAGCCAAAGCTTACTTCAGCTATTTGACATGGGTGGACACAATTGTCGGGAGAGTATAGTATATTCAGTTAACATAACTTCCCAATACTTACATTAATACTGTGGCTAGCATATATGTATTGGCTAACACACACACAGGGGGAAGGGATAGCTCAGTGGTTTGAGCATTGGCCTGCTAAACCCAGGGTTGTGAGTTGAATTCTTGAGGGGGCCATTTAGGGATCTGGGGCAAAAATCGGTCAGGGATGGTACTTGGTCCTGCTGTGAAGGCAGGGGACTGGACTTGATGACCTTTCAAGGTTCCTTCCAGTTCTATGAGATAGGTATATCTCCACATCTAAATACATCTGAGGAACTGGGCCAATGGCCCCAGCGGTCTGTGGGCTATATTATCCCTTCTATCCCAGAGTAAGGGGCAGTGTACAGAGGCTCCAACCCACAAGGAGCCCAGGGAAGTAACTGTGTCCTTAAGAAGGCACGGTTCCTTTCCGCCCACCCTCCTCCCACCGCTTGCTCCCAAGGCATTGCAGTTTGCCACTGGCCCCTCCTTATAGCCAATTGCTACCCTCTGCCACTGGTTCTGCTGTGCTGACTAATGCAGTACGTGGGGCTGAGTCAAGGCACCTACCGTTACTATTTAGTGTTTATTAACTCTGTGTTCTATTGTAGCACCGAGGTCCCCAGGGTACAAGGCGCTGTACAAACACAGACTAGAAAAACAGTCCGGCACCAAAGAACGTACAGTCTAAGAGTACATAGACACTGCAGCTGGAGGGGTAACGTCCAGTGTGGGGGGACGTACACGCGCTAGCTTGGATTGAGCAGAGCGCTGAAAATGGCAGTGTCGCTGTGGCAGAACGGGCTAGCCAACTGAGTACTAGCTTAGCCTAGGCTGCTGTGGCTACACTGCTGTTTTTAGCTTCTAACTGGATCAAAGTTCCGCATGCTGGAAAATACACCTCCAGGTCCAGTGTAGGCAGACCCTATGTATGTCCCCTGTGTGGAGAGGGGGAAGCACTGAGCTTGCAGCCCCAATCTCTCCCCGTGGCCCTGTAAGGAAGCAGGGAGAGACACTTAAAATATTTCAAATCATAATTGTTAGAAAAAGAAACTGTAAACATAGGAGGTCCTCACATACCCCAGTGATGAGCCTGACAGGAAAAGCTGGAAGGAGAAGCAGATGATAAATAGATAGTTAGTATGGTTCAATAACAGCCCATCTCAAATTCACCTGCTACCACATTATTAATGTGAGAGAATTCTATAAATAAAGAGCTCTGTAATCAAGGGCTGCTGCTTCCACAGGCCTTAATCTTCATCATGGAGCAAAACAACAAAGTGGGTATCTTCATATCCTCACGTACGAGCAGCTCAATTAGATGATCACGCTAATACACTGCCGTGTCATCAAGATGCACCTGGCAGTCAATATCAAACTCAGTTAGGAGTTCTCCGTAACCTCAGAGCAGTAGGGACCTACGATCCAGAAGTCTAATGCAGCGCATGTCAGGATCTTGGCTCCTGACCGGGCTGAATTCATTTAAAAGGACAGCGGTACAGTGCGATACTTTTAATAAGCTACCCACAAAGTCACCTGAGTGTGAACAAGACCCCCCCCCCAGCCCCTTACGTCAGCAGTGCAGCCCTGGGGGTGTTCAGGAGACAGACAGAAGGCTGCCCTGTGGGGCAAAGTAGCAGTTGAAGTCAAACTCATTTCATGATAATTAGTTGTGCGTGTTGTTTAGTTAATGAGAAAGATAAGAAGCTTTCTCTGCCGCTGCCTGGATCCCAACAGCGGAATCCTTGATTGTATGGTGGGGTGAGCGAACTCATGGGGAAACAAGTGTTGATTCTTTTGTCATTCATCTCGATAATGTTGGAGTCCCGTGGGAAGTAGTGTGTGGAGAGATGGTATGCACCTGGGCTCGTTTTAATCATAGTTCGTGGACATCCACAGGACCATTGTACTCTTGCTTCCTGGCCTTACAGATAAATAGTCTAGTCTTGCCTAGGTCAAGGTTTATACTATGCCCATCACCCATAGCATCTGAGCAGCATCCAGAGAAGACAAATAAACCACATCCTCTGCACTCTTCTCACCCTTCCCAATCTCAAGGATGGCAGTAGAATCCATTGTCAGTAGTACCTTCCTCGTGAACGATTGCTGGAGCCACTTGGAAGTTGGGTCAATGGAAGTGGTTGGTGTTTTGTTCCCTCCGGAGAAGGAAATACTGGTGCAAGTCAGTGTAGTTCCGCTTACTTCCACAGAGCTAAGTCAGTTTATTCCAGCTGAAGATCTGGCCCCTCAATTTTATTTTAAATCCTTGGCTATCAGTTGTCTCCAGAACTCTGGCATCAGAAGGGACGGAGCACACGCTTCTTTTGATGGTGACCACTTTCATTCAGACAAAGAGCCGTGCGGGGTCAGATTGAGTCAATGCTCATTGGGCTGGCCTATCAGCCCTGCTCTGGTGCCCCCATTATATTTTGCAGTGTCAGTCTGTGAACTTTCATTTTAAACACTTGAAGGCCAATATTTTTAGATGTGGGTTATCACAGTGGGTACCTAGAATTAGGCACTTCAAACCTATAAAAATGGCCTAATTTTAAAGGTGCTACCTGCCCATTGCTTCCCTGGAAGTTGACAATCTCCTCCACTCTCTCTGCGCCTGTTTTTGTGGCTTTCCCCTATGTTGCTACACAGTATACCTGGTGTCTAAATTTAGGGCCCAGTCCAACTCCCATTGATGTCAATAGGAAGGCATAGTTAAGTTAAAGGCATCTTAAAAGGGAAAGTTAATGAGTCTACGAGAAATTTAAGAGTGCAGTCCTATCTCGGATTATCCAGGGGGGTCTTCACAAAATGTGGGCAGCGACAGATGGTTTGTATTTAAACAGGATCATCACAGCTAGATGCTTGTGTTTGGAGAACACCCGGATAGGTAGGGAAGTGCATTAGAATCATGTCATTTGTAAAGTTCTGCAGGCCTCTGGGAAGTCTGGCAGATGAAGAAAATGGTATGGAAGAGTGTGTCGGGTAAGGGGAGAAAACACATCTCGCTGCTAGAGTTTCTACGTTTATGTATGAGGGGGAAAAAGTAGATATTAGCTGTCAAGGGGGAAAATGGAGGAGATGTATTGACTTTCAGCCTCCTTAATCAATCCTGTAGTCCCCATCCTGTCTAGAGTAAAATAACATATGCACATTTCACTGCTAAGAGGAATAGTAAGAACTGCTCGAGGTTTCAATGACTACACCTCGAGACCCCAGCCAGGAGCAGGGCCCCATTGTTCTAGATGCTGTACCTAATAAGAAGTAGCCCTGGCCCCAGAGAGCTTACAGTCAAAACGGACAAAAAGTAGTATCATCCCCGCAGTACAAATGAGGTGTGGAAGCACAGAGACATTAAGTGATCTACCCCAGGCTGCAGGGGAAAGCTGTGTTAAATCCAGGAATTGATCCCAGATAGGAGTTGAATTCCTCTGCCTTAACTGCAAGACTATCCTTCCTCTCTATGCGTTGTACTCTTCTGAGAACATCGTGTTCTGTGACAACAATGTGTGTCCTTGGCTGCACATGCTACTTGCCACCAGCTCTTCCGGGGCTTAGCCCACGGAGTTAATAAAACAGACAAACCAAACTGTTAGCTGTGTAAGAAGAAACCCCAGAGATCCAGAATATTTAAAGGCAACTTACCGAAGCCTCTTCTTCAATACAGTAATCAAGGGAGGATTTGAAATCCCCTAACTTCATTTACAAATCATGAATATCTATCAGGCCCTTTAAATGAAAGGACGAGTAAAACATATATAGTGTTTGTTCAATTCATTAAAAAGGAGACAATTTATCAAGAGACCCCCCCCCTTTAAACTAAAGCCATATGCAAATATAGGGAAATCAAGACCTTACATTTCTTTTGTGGCATGATGAATATTTTTATAATCCTAATTAGCACCAGTCATTTACTCTAGCAATTTTCCCCAATCTAGCCAATTTGAAATTAAAATAGATGCCTTGATTACAAAACTCATTAGGAAAGAAGCACCCTTCTCACTAACCAGTTCATTTAGAATGCACAATCTGAATGAAGTGTGAGGCACTTGTGTTGTCAATTGCCATAAGTGAAGTGAGTCTTAATTGTTAGCACTGTGGAGTATTTGTCTTGCCGCATGTTTCATTGCAGTTTAATATATCATTCATTATGTGTAACAAAAGCAACTTTTAAATAGTTTAATTAAGCGGAGTTGGTGCACTGGTAATTTTTATCAAGTCGAATGTCACAATTGTTTGCATTTGAAGCACTGATGGATATTAATGTTGGGACGAAGAACGATGACTCTGCATTTATCTTTCTGATTACGGTTAGGGTGGCAGTTCAAATAGGAGATGAGAAATTAAATTACACAACACTGACTCAACTGTAGAAGTGCCCTGATGCATTTTGCCCTGGCAAATAGCGAGGTTCAGGCTGGGTGATAGTTCGTGATTGAAAACTGAAGTAGCTGACTGTGAAACTTGAATGAGATAGAAGATACTTTCTTTCCCACTGCTTATTTATTTATTATGTAGCACCTTGATCAGCAGGTTTTTGTTTTGTAAAGGGCAACGTAGAGGTTTATCCAATGTAACTCATTTAAGACTTAACCACCCTCAGCCACTAACTAACAGTTAATTAGTTAGTTAAACATGTTCCATGAAGTTCTTTTCCACCAGTGGTTGGAGTGGAGATACCAGTTTATTCATGGACTGGAATAAATGATTCCCAGTGGCTGGTTTATTTGGTGCCCAGATGTGATGGTGATGGGCATATTACAAGTACGATAGAAAGCAACAGAAGGAGGGAAGGGATGAGCTCCAGGAGGGTTCCCAGATGTCTGGAGCTGTGGAAAACAGATCATTTGGGCGCTGGTCCTAATGTGATCAGCGCAACACAGACGGCGCAAAAGGCCCCAGGTTGCTGTCAGAGTGCCCTGGAGGGATAGCCATCCCCGACTCTAGTGAACAGCTCAACCGCTGTGTGTGAATAAATATCACCGGGGTTAAACGTCTCATCCCGGTGGTGTTTTCCAGCAACCGTAATGGTCTGTTTGTTCCTTGCTTTCTTGTAAGCAATATTCTGCTGAGTTAGAAGAACGTTTATAATTCCCAACACAATTCATCCCCTAAGCAGATGGGTCAGTTTCCAGGCTGCTTCCGGGTTACAAAATGAATCCCAAATGTCTGCTGCCCCCTCTTGTTTTATTTTCTTTTTCATTGTCTGGCTCATTGGATTCCAAGCTCTGTACTAAGTCTTGCTTGGTCTGATGGCACCAGTGACTGTGTCCTCTGAAACCCGCCGTGCAATGTTACACACACGGTCACCTTCACCGCAGTGAGGAAGAGCACAGTTCAGCTGCTGACTCCGCTCTGTGGTGCCCATCGATGCTGACCGCTCGGCGTTTCAGAGGCTTTTGCCCTTGCTGCTGGCATTCAACGGACTTGACTCGGTGTTAGGGTTTAGAAATCTGCTGATTAATCATCACTGGCCCAAATGGAACAAAGAACAGGATTAATCCTGCAAATTTACCAGCCACTGCAGGGCCGGGGCAGGAGAAAGGGAGAGTGTTACAGTAAATGTGTAACTAAAAATCATATTCATGGTCATAGAAACTTGTCATCAAATTGTCCTGCCTATACAATACAATATTCACTATCGGTGGGATAATCCTGCTCTTGATTCAGCTAACCAGTTAAGCACAGGCTTAATTTTAAGCCCAAGTTTAAGTGCTCTGCTGAATCAGGGCATTAAACGGATCCAGTCCTGTGCTTCAGGGTGCAAAGTGATCAATACGGACAAGAACGACAGAAAAGAACCTCCCCTCCTATCCTCTTCCTCCTCTCTCCACTCACGGTATTCCACTGCCAGGCCCTGCTCTTGCAAACACGTTACTCACATGTGTAATGGGAGAAAAGCATGTGCAGAACGGTTTTCAGGATTGGGGCTTTAGAGAGCTTCATAGGAGGCTTTTTTGATTCTTTCTCTGAAGCGTCAGGCTTTAGGCACAGCCAGCGGGAAGACGTACCCCCTGACATCTGAAAGCTATAACCAGGGACATACAGGAATAGAGGGAGGCCCCATTTAATTCAATTGGTCCAAGAGAGCTTTTTGGGGGGATGCAGCTGAGAAATTGCCTTGTGCTTTGCTAAAACATAGGGCCAGATTTTCAAAAGGGCTTAGCCGCCAGCATCATTCAGATGGGGGCTGAGCTCTTGTGAAGATCTGCCCCATGGGGACAACCTTTCTTGAATAATAATGGCTGGTGTTAATTAACATTTGCAGCTCACTTTGTAAATCTAAAACCCTACTGTATAGGACCACTGCACGTTTATTCTGCATATGGCACCAGGCCCGTTCTATACAGCAATGCCTTAATCCCATCGAAGATGATTGAATAGAAGACCGGTGGCTTTGATGTGGGCATTTCTGGAAGGTAGACCGTCACCTGAAAGAGATTAATGAGAAAAGATATCACGCACACACACTCACATTAAACCACAAGAAGCCAAGCAGTTTCCTAGCTATATTAATCAAACACCTTCAAACAATTAAAATGCTAGCAGGGATGACTTGCACACCTGGAACACACTTGAGCACCCAAGATCCAATAAAGCAGAAATATTTCTTAAGAGAATGCATTTTCCAGGGGTTAGATGAAGCCTATTCAGCAATACAAATGGCAAAGATCTTTAAATATATGCAGTTTCCATATAACCATTTCTATAACTCTTCCACCCCAAAGACTTCCAAAGCACTTTACAGGCTTTTGCCACAATCCTGCAATCGGATCCATATGGGCCACCTCCTGTGCCCATGTGGAGGCAAATGGATTTCAGCGAGGCTCCATTATCGTTCGAGTAGCATCTAGAGGCCCAGTTGTGGTAGGAGCAGTATAAGTGCAAAGTACTACACTTAGGCATGAATAATCAACTGCACACATGGGAAATGAGTGCCTAGGAAGGAGTACTGCAGAAAAGAATCTGGGGATTATAATGGATCACAAATTAAAGATGAGTCAACAGTGTAATACTGTTGCAAAAAAAGGGAACATCATTCTGGTATGTGTTAGCAGGAGTGTTGTAAGCAAGACACGGGAAGCAATTCTTCCACTCAACTCAGCATTGATAAGGCCTCAACTGGAGTACTGTGTCCAGTTCTGGGCACCAAACTTTGGGAAAGATGTGGACAAATTGCAGAAAGTCCAGAGGAGAGCAACAAAAATGATGAAAGGTCTAGAAAACATGACCTACAAGGAAAGATCCAAAAAATTGGGTTTGTTTAATCTGGCGAAGAGAAGACTGAGAAGGAACATGATAACAGTCTACAAGTACGCAAAAGGATGTTATAAAGCGGAGTGTGATAAATTGTTCTCCTTATCCATTGAAGACAGGACAAGAAATAATGGGCTTATATTTCAGCAAGGAAGAGTTAGGTTAGACATTAGGAAAAACTTCCTGTCAGGGTAGTTAAGCATTGGAATAAATAGCCTAGGGAGGTTTTGGAATCTCTGTCATTGGAAGTTTTTAAGAGCAGGTTAGACAAACACCTGTCAGGAATGGTCTAGCTAATACTTAGTCCTGCCTTAGTGCAGAGGACTGGACTAGATGACCTGTGAAGGTTCCTTCCAGTCCTACATTTTTTTTATTTCTATGATACATAGTCCATGCCCCAAAGAACTTACAGTCTAAATAGACAAGACAAACAAAGGGTGTGATAGGAATAGAGGCCCAGAAAGGAGAAGTAATTTGCTCAAAGTCACACAGTAGGCTATTGGCAGAGCCTGGGATTTTACTCAGATATCTAGACTCCTAGTATAGTTTCCTAACCACTAGGCCATATTGCCTTCCAGAAGTTCACTTGTGCACACCATATTGCAGGATCTTCAGCCACAAGTAAACTTCTTTCCCATCTACTCTGTCAATCTCGTATGTTCAGCTTAAGGAACTTCCACCGGGGACAATGGAAATTGCACTTGTGGTTCTAATGCAGAATATGTTCTATCGATGAATATTGCAGTTAGAAAATTGCAATGTGTGTATATTGTAGGGATGTGGAACACTGCGAAACTCCTGTGACTTTTGTTGCAGGTGGCTGCAAGATCTTGTTATTTTGTGAAATGGAATTTTTTCATTGAAAACCGGTATTTGGCGTGTTTGTGTTGCAAATTCACCTTTGCATGCAAATAGGTCTATTTTTGCTCTTTTGGGTTCTATTCAGGTAATTCCTATGTCCAATGGTCCTTGCTCCCATGAAGGAAGTTATGGCAGCCCAATAAACCCTGTTCTAATCTAACAGCACACCCAAGCTAATATACAAAAGACACATGGTGCCAGATGTCCAGCTGGTATAAATTGGTGTAGCTTCATCTTGCAGAAAACGAATGTTAATATCAGCATCTGTATGGAACCCTGCCCCTTTATATGAGACTGTATGTAAATTAATCTCCATCCTGCTTTAATTCCAATTCCTCTCTTCCATAGGAATGAACATAGAGCTAGAGCAGAGCAGGAAATGGGTTTCCCTTCCTGTGAACATTTTTGAGATATCAATAATTTTTCCTGCCTAAAAATCAGGACGAAAAGGTGAAATCTCGACAATTTTTTTGAACCAAAAATCTGAAAAAAAAAATCAGTTTGGGATAATCAGAATATTATGTTTTGATAATCTCAGCATGTTTTGTTCCAGTTTTGACCACCTGTCTTTTTCATTTTGTTAATAGTATAATTAAAATACTAAATACAAGGTCATTTTAAACCTGAACTTCACAATGTTTTGTTTTGAAAATGTCAACACATAACGACTTTGAATCTTTTTTTAAAAAATAAATTCAAATGAAAAATTTGCCAAACTAATCCTTCCCCCTCCTCTCCAAAGGATTTTCATGTATCAGCATTTTCCAATGAAAACGTTTGGTTGAATAATTCCTGACTAGCTCTACTTCGGCAGGGCTAATACACCTGTTTGTAGGATTAGGGCCTGATAAAGCAGCACTCTACTGTCTACACCAGGTACCCTGCTGCTGGGGTGACAGAAACATTTACCCATCCAAGAACGATGTGTGTAAATCACAGGGTTACACGACGTCTGAGTTTACAGCCCTAAAGCCACCAAATTTCCCATGCAGTCGTTCAGAGTAAAAGCTCAGTTAATACTTTTGTGGCAGTTCAAAGACGTTCTTCCAGTGCAATAACATTCTCTGGGTTTGCATTCAGCTGATTTTTATAGGACTGTGGACAGTTGTAAGATGAACGTCAGGGCATGGCGCAGTAAGCGTTCAGCACATCTGAACTGTCATGGGCATGCAGAAAAGGAGAAGCTGCAGAAGCCACAGTGATTCTGAGGGAAGAGCTTATTTACAACAGGGACAACTTTAAAAAATCGCTAAGAACTTCCTTTGAGTGCTCGGTAAAATCCATATGTTTTTTTTATAGCAAAGGGAGGGACTTTTGGGGGAGCTGATTCTCCACTGTCCTGTACCTTGTGCAGTCATTTCCAACTGTGCAAGGTGGGCACACTATGTCACTGTCCTGATCTAGAGTGAGCACCTTTTCAAAATGCAAAAACAGGACATATGCAGGAGCCCCGCCCACCTTTGTGGCCCCGCCCCTTGCTCCTCCTCTTCTCCCTGAGGCCCTGCCCTCTGGCCAGGCTGGAAGCCAGAGTTGGGCAGTGGAAAGAACTGCCCAGGGAACTCGGTCTGTTGTGGGAAGCCCTGGACCCCCACACCTGCCCTGGGCGGGAAGCAGGGGTGCCCAAGAGCAGACCCTGTCCCTTGTCCTTGCTTCCCAGGGTGTACCGCCCAGGGCAGGTGGAGGGTCCAGGACTTGGGGGCTCCCCACAGCAGCCCGGGCACTCCACAGTGGCCCAGGCTCCCTGGTGGCTCTTACGACTGCCCAGCTTCTGGCCTGGACAGGGGTGGGGCCTTGAGGGGATGAAGAGGAACAGGCGGCAGGGCCTCATTGTGGTGGGGGGGAAGGTCCACTTCTGCCCCCCACCGGGAGGAGGCTGGCACCAACCCTGAGCCTCAGGCAGGAGCAGAACAGTACTGCAGGGAATCTGGGACAAATGCTGTCCTGGAGTCATTAGCCCCGGGACCGGAACTTGAAATGTACATTTCAGGACTATCCCGCCCAATTAGGGATGGGTGGTCGCCCTATCCTGATCTGGTAGTATTTACACGTACTGGGCACAGGCGTAGATGACAACCATCAGTAAAGAATCCTAACACTGGTCTCCTCTAGTACCACTGCATCCAGTATATCTCTCTTCTCCCAGTTGGTGGAATCACAGCAGTGTCACAAGAAGTTTCCATAGAGGATCAGGACTCTGGTCCTACAGACATTCAACTCTTAGAATCTTTCTTTTTCAGTCATTTTTGTCTTTCTCTCAATTCCCTCTGAACTGGCATAATAGGGCATTGGCATGGGACCAGCTCCATAGCTCAGATATATGCGTAAGTCCATGGGAGTTGCACATATCTATGTAAAGGCAGAATTTGGCAAGCCTGAAAGACTGACCACTCCCAAATTAGCCCCAGCACTCCCTGTGAAACATAATAGACAAGATCTCTCCTGGCAGTATGACCAGACCTCCTTATTCTCTCTGTGCTGCCTTCTCTTTTAACACCTACATACTATAGCAGCGACATGGACCCTGATTAACTTCAGCCAGCGAGGGTTACAGTATATTGGGTTGGGTGACATAGTCTATAATAGTCCTTGCCAGAGACGTTGTGTAGGGTTTGGGGTTAGAAATTGGATTTGATGGAGCAGACCAGTTTAAATTTAGACACCCCAGTCACGCGCACAGAATAAATGCCTGGAGGGACGCAGTGCGAGCTTAGATAGGAACCTCATTTTTCTTGCAGGATCTGCATGTTCGAGATTGACTTTGAAGGTGTGACATCCCATTGTTTGGTCGCAGGGAACTGCTGATGGATGGATCCAAGATGACAGTGTAAATGATGTATAGAGGTAGCCCAAGGGGATCCTGGAAAGAAGCTAGTTTCTCAGCTGGTGATTTTTCCGGCGATGATGCCGCCGTTCAGTGACAGTTCCAGCTCCAGCTGTCAACCTAAATTGTTTCTGATCGTGTCTGGCCCTTGCAGCCTTCCACTGCTCATTTGGGTTCCTTGTGTAAACACCGCTTACAAGGGGTGGGGTGGCGGTGTCAATCTCCGGTGCATAGTTGGTATCTGGTAGTCGGAATCGTTATAAAAATGTGCCACACGTATGAGGATAACACCAAGTCTTGCTCTCCGGGATACTAGGCAGTGGGCAGGGCTTAGGAAACGACATCTTCACTAGCTTTCCCAGAGCTGCATATCCATCCTAAATGTGAGCTCTGGCCCGGCTTTGCACGTGTGTGCGCATGAGAGACTATATATAGACAAGACGTTTGCCTTCCATAGGTATCTATCATCATGGATTGCCAAGGAATCTAGCGAAGGGGATATTTGGCTGAGTTTACTGATTGAATTGCCCCATTTGGAGGGTAAATAAGGACTGTAATAAGGAGAGCTTTGGAGAACCTCTCCTTCAGTTTGTATAGTCCCTGCTGGAGATCGGACTCATCCTGGGACAAAGGGAGAATTTGAGCTGAAGAAGCCAGCTTGCTTTGGAGAGTGGACCAGTCCATTGAATCCAGATTTTGGGGAGGAAAGGGGGTCTCCCTAATCTTTAGCTTCTCTGATGTTATAGCAAGGTTAAGATACAAGGCTAAAGGAATGCATTTTAGAAGATGGTGCCAGCGCTATTTTTTAGAGACAATCACTGCAGCTGATATAAAGACCCATTTTCATCAGTTTCATGGGAAGCCAAATAGTTGGTTGATTAGCCAAGGCCTTAATTCCTTTTTTTACTAATTAGCCAAGGTCTTAATTCCTTTTTTTACTATCTTCACTAAGTACAAACGAAGTTATTTCACTAGCACAAACTGCATCCTGGCAAATCCGCCTGGTCTATCTTGGCTAGCACAAGACTCCCATTAACGTCAAGGGGCCTTGGATCTGGTCCTTAAAACTGCGGATTCAGTTCCTGGCCTCTGCCTCAGATGCTAATCACCATTCTGATTGCGTACAGGAACCATAAGGGGTCACAATAGCCCAAGAAGAATTCCTTCCAATGCAAGAGCTGTGCAGCGGACATGTCTCCACACTGCTCCCCAGGGCCGGTGCAAGGAAGTTTCGTGCCCTAGGCGAAACTTCCACCTTGCGCCTCCCCCCAGCCCTGCGGCAGCTCCCCGCCCCCCCTCCACCCTCAGGCGCCCCCACCCCCGCGGCAGCTCCCCCCCCCCCCCGCCCTGAGGCACCCCCACGGCAGCTCCCCACCCCCCGGCCCGGGGAGCCGTGCGGCACCTCCCCACCCCAGCTCACCTCTGCTCTGCCTCCTCCCCGAGCACGCCACCCCCCTCTAATTCTTCTCCCAGGCTTGTGGCGCCAAACAGCTGATTGGCGCTGCAAGCCTGGGAGGCGGGAGAAGTGGAGCGGCGACCGCGCGCTCGGGGAGGAACGCTGTAAAAAAAAAATTGGGGGCACTGCTTTTTGGCGCCCCCAAAACTTGGCACCCTAGGCAACTGCCTAGTTTGCCTTAATGGTAGCACTGGCCCTGCTGCTCCCTCACCCCATCAGCCCCCAGTGTAGGGATGTTAGACGTATGAGGGGGTTTGGCCATAGTACTAAGTGTTACGGCTCGTAAGCAGCTGCAGCCATAAGTAAGTGTATCTACCCAGCAGGCAGATTCAGAGTGATTTAAATGTGGCCAAGAGCTGCCATTGCCCTCCCTCCTTCTGGGTTGCTCCTTTTGTATTGCACCTCTTAGAAGGCACAGCTGAGAATTTGTCTCTTTGTCCCCAGGGAGCACATCATGGAGAAATTGCAAAATGCGTATGAAAATCGCACCTATCCTGGATAGTCTTGAACAGTCATTGAAAGTAGAGATGGGAAAGGTCCTTTGCGCCTACTTCCTCACCAGCGCAACGTTGTTCTGTGGGGCACAGTCTCCACTGCATTGTCAATGGCAGTTTAAATCGGCTCCAAAAATGGGGCAGGGGAGACGCCTCTGCAGTCTAGTAGATTTTACCATTTGGATTATTTTCCTGGTGTTTGCCAAAAAAGTTTCTTCCTCTTAATTGTATCCCATTACGTCTAATTGTGCACCTTAAACACTTCTTCCCCTCCCTTGGTGTTTATACCTGTCACATACTTGGAGACATGGGTAGCTCCCTGTAATTCTCCAGGGCCAAGTTCTAGACATTCAGCACTTAGACTCCCTCTTCCTGGGTCATTTTTATTGTCTCTATGAATTGCCTCCAAATTGGCATAATCTCTCTGGCACCGAGATGCCCAGAACTCAGCACTGCATCTCGGCATTGTCAGACACCCAAAGGTAGGCAGTGTGACCTGGTGGTGGGAGCAAGAGTCTGCACTAGTGGTTAGAGTCGAATCAGAGGGAAGAACTAGAGGCTTGGTCAGGAGGCAAACTAAGGGCTAGGGCCAGGAGTCAGGAGCCAGAACAGAACCCCAGGGTGGTGCTGGAGTCGGGGGCAGGAGCTTGAAGAGAACGGAAGACCAGAGCTAGAGCCGGAGTCGGGGTCAGGAGACAAGCCAGTGGTTACAGGCAGGAGTTAGGACTCAGGAGCTCAGAGGCAGGGACTAGGGCTGGAGCGGAGCAGGTAAAGGGTGGAGCAAGCGATGGACAGGAAGCAGGTCTGGCCCAGCAGCAGGCATGGAATGCATTGAGCAGCCCCTGTGGCTACAGGGCTGACAAGGTGATCACTTGGCCCGTCTGTCCAGCCAGGGAGCACGGTCACATAGTGCAGGTGTATTGGGCCCAGCTGAGCTCATTGGCTTGCAAGGCATCTGAGCCAGGAGGCAGCTGAATTCCTGACAGACGTGCGCATCCTCCCCTTGCCACTGAGTGTCAACGTGCAAATGAAAGAGGAATGTCACTGTAGCGGGGTGGTCACCCACTCCTGCCCTGAAGGGCTTGAAATCAGCCCTGGGAGAGGGCTGAGGCTGCGAGAGGGCTGCTGCTGGGGAAAGCAGCAAGCCTTGGCTGATTTGGGAAACAGTCACAGCTGCGGCCACGCCCCAGTCGGACCGTAGCTGGCCTTATAAAAGCCAGGAGCTGAAGGACTCTCTCTCTAGCTCTTGAGGGAGAAGGGCCTGGCTGCCTGGGAGCTGACAACGATACCTAGAGTGGAGCAGGGCTGGGGAAAGGCTAGAGGAGCTGGGGAGCTCCAGCCTGGAGAACCCCCAGGCTGCAGGCCTTGATAAAGGCCAGGACAGGTACTGGGGCTACAGAGGGGTAGCCAGGGGTAGGCAAAGGCAGCAGGTGCAAACCCCCCTTTGCCAGTGATGAATGGCGTGTACACTGCAGTCCGCCCCAGTGAGTGGGGGCTAGACAGGGACTGGCAGTAGCCATATACTGAGGCGAGGTGGGGATAGGGGGTTGGGGGTTCCCCTGGGAAGGGAGACCCAGAGACTGGGGGGGTACTGCCACGGGACAGCTCCCAAGGGGAAGGGGCACCGGGGTCCAGGAGGGACACGGGGGCCAGTGACAGGCGAGACACCGGCAGACAGAGGGCGCTCTGGAGGCTGACGAGCTAATTCCCTGGACGTCCAGCAGGAGGCGCCGCGCCGGTGAGTTGCCGCATCGCTACAGTCACCCTTTCCTGAATGCATTTTTGCTCTCAAACCTCTCAGCCTACGACCTGCTAACATCTCCGAGCAAAGCCAAGTCCTGGAGGTTTTTCATGGCTTTCTCTGGTACTGCATATGATGAGAGATGGAAAAGGTCTCTTCTACCAAGAAAGGCGTGTGTGTGTGTATGCAGGGAGGGGCGGGGTATGGAGCAGGGTACGTTGGGGAGGCAACGTGTACTCAAAGCTCCCCAAAACAGCAGCAAGTACGTGGAATGTACGTGGAATGTACAAATTCACCGGTGCACCTGTGTATAAGGTGCAGCCCATTCTCAGACAGCCTGCTAAGAGGATGCCTTTGCTTGCTCACTCGTCCTCAAGAGGTGACAAGAGCTAAGTCTGATACAATCCCAACCAAATTCTCCTCTTAAGCAAGATGCTTCTCCAACTGCAGGGCAGACCCTGCTGCATCATCTGCCAGTGTGCAATACACATGCTAAGTTGGATCAGTTCATCCCCTAAATAACCCATCTTAGAACCCGAACACCCCTCCGTAGCATCCCCACCATGGACGTTGTGGAGTGGACATGTGCAATCTCTGGTGGCCTTGGCCACAACCCCTTGCAGGCCAGCAATACACAGTCTCCATGCTGTGCTGCTCACAAAGGAGGCTTCTTGGCAGAGGGGAGGTTTTGACGGCTTTGAGCCCCTACAACACCCCTCCCCCCCACTACATTTTCCAGTCCCCGTGGGCTGGTTCAGGCCAGGCGAACCTCAGCCCAGCAGCGGTTACCCTGCTGATGATCCCACCAGCGGAGTGAAAAATGGTGTGGTATTCCCAAGCAACGCTGCTGTAGCTTTACATCCCACTCCGGCTAATGCGTGAGCTCACCCTACTCTGCTCCATCCAGACCTACTCTCAATAAACATGAGGAATGGCTCTATAATGGTAACCAATGCACCCAGATGCTCACACTTTAATTAAAGGAATACATCATACAATAAAGCACATTTAAATGGAAAAATCTTCCCATGAGATATATAGTTTCTATTTCTTTCCTGTCTTTGTTAAACTTTTGGATGTTTAAACAGGAGAGGGCAATGGAGGGAGGCGAGGGGGCAGATCCCAAAGGGAAATATTAGGGCCCTTCTGCCTGGCTTGGAGAGCTTGCGTTTTTTTGGCAGGCTGATGAACACCGTGGCCCATTCAGATGCACCCTCTGAGTCACTGGAACTGATTATCATAGCCCTTGTCCCAAACTCTGCCTGCTGATCGTTTATACTGGGAAGAGCTGGTTGGGGAGAGAAGAATTGGCAGCCTTCAAAGACGTGCTGATTATGGAGAAAGAGAAACTGAAGCAGTTGCTGTGGGAGATAGCAGCATTACACAGCCCTTTGCTAGGTGTAACTGGATGTGTTGTTCCAGGAGTTTTGGCCTGTCAAAGGGTGAAGTTTTACTAGCAATTGTTTTTACTTCCCTTTCTCCTGGATCCTTGATCTGGAAAACTCCACGTCCTGCTATCTCTCTCTGTATTCTGGATCCCTGACGTTCTGTGCACTGCCCCCTCACTCACTGTTCTCAACCCCTGACATTCTGTGTGCTGTCAACTCATTTCCTGTTCTAGATTCTGGATCTCAGAAGCTCTTTGCTGGTTTGACACCTGTTCTGGATGTGCGAAGCTCTGTGTGGTGTTGCCTGCAGCTGGAATTACTCCGTGTTGCTGGGCTTTGCTCACGTCAGCCATGGAAATCACCTTGCTTTATCTTTTCTTGTCCTTTGTTGGCCTTGTCTTGCCACCGTCATCAGGGAATTTGTGAGGTTCTTTTCTCTCTCAAACAACCCTCCTGGAAACTGGGGCAGGGCCTCCATAAACATCTGTTGAAATGTGTTCACTTTTTCCTCTATAGACATTGTCATGCAGTAATGATCCTGCTATGAATACCCAGCATCCAGTTGTCTCCAAATGCTGGAGGAGGTAAAGGATTTGGTACTTTCTGTCACTGAAGACCTGAAGAATGAGATGGGATGAACATACCCATCTCCCATGCTGCAATCTGCTAGATGGACTGGGAGTCATTCTGGAGAAATATAGAGGCACAAGTTTTGTGTGTGGTATGAAATGTCTTGCACCAGTTAGTGCCAGTGAGGAATGGGCATATCAATTATGGCAAAGTAGAAGCAGCGTCTAATCTAAAGCTTTCCCCACAACTCAAAATGGCCCCGTCTAATCTAAAGCTTTCCCCACAACTCAAAATGGCCCAAAGCTTTTATAATGACAACTTAAAAATTCAACTACATTCGTTTGGTTGTTGATGGGTCTGGGTTCTTTGTTGTTGTTGTTTTGTTTCTGTGCAATCTCTGGTTTCAAACAGAAATAAAAGCAGCGGAATATCATTGAGAGAGGCTAGTTTTGTGGTCTCTCTCAGTGGTATATATGTGGCCCCTTTTACCACAGCGCCTCAATTGTTAAGGTATTTATTGTCACAACACCCCTGTGAGGTGGAGCACTGCTATTATCCACTTTATTGATGAGGAACAAGAGAGGCTAAATGACTTACCCAAGATCACATGGAAAACTTGCAGTAGATCACAGAGTTGAACCCAGATCGCCTGAGTACCATACTAGTGCCCTAACCACTGAACCATTCTGCCTTTCTTTAGTAAACCCCCCTTGATCAGGACCAAGAAATACCGGAAACCCTGGGCGATTTCCAGTCCAAATTTCAATGCCAAAAGGCTCAGATAAGCTTTGGAGAAGTGTCCAGATGTTTGGGTTGTCATCTGAACAGAACGACTGAAATATTTAAGGTTCTCCCTTAACTAGTTTTATTGACCCTATGTGAGTGTGTGTATGTGTGGGTACGTATGTGATGCACGTCATCCTTTTCTGTCACACAGCGATGGTGCTAATGGTGAATTCTCCCTGGATGGGAGTCAGTGGAATGTCTACACTGCAATCAGAGGTGTGACTACAGCACCTGTAGATGTACAAGAACTAGCTTTGATCTATAATAGTAGCAGTGAAACCGCATCAGCACAGACGGTACAAGCCTTCCTGGGACATTGGGTATGTACTTGAGTGGCTAGCTCTAGCGACATGTGCTGCAGTCCCACCTCTGATTGCAGTGTAGACGTGTCCTGAATCCGACAAAGAGTTTTGGGTTTTTTTGCTTTGGGAATGGGAGCAGCAGCCCCAATCGTTGTGGAAGGCTACGCGGCCGTCTGATTCTTGCAGAATACACCTTCGGTGCTGTACCGCAGGGGGATAACAACGTGTCTGCTGAAGCTGAAGGACCCTCTCAAATGCACTTACATTGATCAGACTTGTGGAATCAGAAAAGCCTGACTTTCATTGGGATGGTGAGATGTTAAATACGGGTTTTCATGCGACTGGACACAACGGTATCGCCCTTAAATTTGTGATTGCTTCAGAGCAAACACCTACCCCTGCTAAACTGGGCTGCAGTGGTTCTTGAGTTTTTCCATATTCTTACCCACCCCATGTTACAACAGAAAAAAAGGTTCAGGGCCCCCACTCCTGTCCGGCTATAAGGCAAGGGAGAATGGTTGCACCTGCAACCTCTTGGGCCTGTTCATGACACTCTCAGCCTCGGGGGCGGCAGTGAGGGGTCCAGTGAGAGCTCATGGTGTAGGGAAAGGCTGCATGGAACACAGCAGCTACGTGGAAAGTTCCTGGGCCAAACTGCTGATGTAAGGAAAGACTGCAAAGGGTCACCTGGGGGAATGCTCTGTTTATCCATCCATCTCCACATAGGATTTTCTGTAGCACACATCACTGTAGCATTGTAACTTTGATGTCACTGCAGGATTCAGACAGAGCGAGGGACTTGGTGAGTCTAGATCTCTTCTTCCAACAAAAATGGATCCATTGTAGAAAGACAAAGACATTACAATCGAGTCAGGAGAAACACAGCAGATTTCTGGCTGGGTGTAATACTCAGTCCCAGTTAGTGTTAGGAGATATTGAAGTGTGCAAGCATTTGTATGAACATTTCCTGAATCCACATGAGGTTCACCATCCATTCTTCCTGCCCCTGCCTCCTGACCAGGTGTTGCTTTGAATTTTCAGGTTCAAACAAACTCCAAAAAGCGTGCACACACACACACACACACACACACACACCCCTGTTTCAAACCAAAACTCCCAAGAGAAACTTGACTTCAATGCATAACCTTAAACCAATCCCTTTTCCCTGTAAAGTCGACCTGGGTTTGATCCCTGCAGTTTAAATATGGAACAAACTCCCCTAAAGTTCTGGTCAGGGTGTCAGGGATGTTCTAAGGCTTCAGGCTTTAACAGAGATTGGGCCAGAGCTGTTGAGTTCAGAGCTGGATTTAGATCAAAACGTCCTCCCCCAAGTTAGGGATATTCAAATCATTGCTTTTTAAGGCAGAAGAGACCATTAGATCATCAAGCCTGACCTCCTGTATAACGCAGGACATAGAATTTCATCCACTTGTTCCATCTGTGCCTATCTCTGTTCAGAAAGTTTGTAAAGCCCTTTTCAGCAAAGAGACTCTGACTCTCAAGCATGTAACAAACCCAGGAAGTAGGTGGCAATCCAACATGATCTAGTCTGTACAAACCTTCTCTCTCCTTTGAAAGTCCCTTCCTAAGGCAAGCTGGCTGCTCTGTGATAAGGGGAGACAACTTTGGCTATAACAAAGGCTCTTGACATTGTCCTTAATCAACTGAAAAACAATTCAAAGTGGAGCGAGAAATTGGTCCACTTGTTTTCATCACAGTTACTAGTTTTTTTTAATCATTCCTGTAAACAAAGACCATAAGTAGGACACCTGTAGATTTGCTTATTCTCAACTCTCAGCTCTGCCAGCTGCTGTCACAAGAATCCCTTGGCTTGGATTCTTTGGAAGGAGGATTATTGATGGGCTTTGTTTATTGTTAAAGCAGGGAAGCCAGTTGAAGAAGCTCTATCTAAACAGTAATTTCCAGTGCCAACGAGACTAGAGAAGATATTAGTGAAGCTGGGAGCTTTCATCTTGCTCCTCCCTGGGTCAGGAGGCATGTTAAAATTTCAGATCTAGAAGCAACAAGGCAGGGTAGCGTGAACAAATATTTCCATGAGTGGGACTGGAAGGAACATGCCTGGACAATATGCTCGTCTGTGAGACAATAATCAGCTGCTGCTGCTTGGAAGAAGGTTGGTCTATGCTATCCAGGCCTCAGTGTCCCTTCTGACTCGCCAATGAATGTTCACATACATGTTCTTTGGGTAACATTCCCTCTCTTAAGGGTCTAGTTTATTAAGACCCAGTGAGCGAGAAACAGCTCGCTTGGCCCTCTCAGGTGCAAGCAGATCTCTCCCTAACCAGCAAGGTTTCAATTCCTTCCCTCTTCCCTTCTCTGCTTAGTCCTTTCTGTCCCTGGGTCACAGGAGCTTCCGTCTGGGAGGGGAACACTGCTGGTATCGGAAATGCAGGAAAGAGAGAAAAGGATTTCTTTGGAAGCTGACAAGGATGGTAAACTAGCAGTGGATTCTAGGGTGACCGGATGTCCCGATTTTATAGGGACAGTCCCAATTTTTGGGTCTTTTTCTTATATAGGCTCCTATTACCGCCCACCCCCTGTCCCGATTTTTCACACTTGCTGTCTGGTCACCCTAGTGGATTCAGTGGCTGGGGAATTGCAGGGAACAGGAAAACCAGTCTCTAGGAAGCAATCCTGCATTGGCAGGGGATGAGATAGATATGATGTTATAACCACATGGTAGAAATCAAAGATGGAAAAAGAAACCCAGTTGGTTCATTACATCCAGTCACCTACTAGAGCACAGTTATTTCCTGCAGTATATTTTGCTATGTTTTACCCAGTCCTAAATTTCTTGCCTAATGGAGACTTTAATAGAGCTTTTCTATGTCTAGTTTTTATGAGGAAAAAAAATCACTCTGCCCTTGCAGTGGATAGAGCAGGGAACTTCCATTTAGACTAGAGTTCTAAGACACTGCAAAATGCTTCTCTTGTGGTATCCAACAGGTACATCTGTCTTTCACGGAAGCTCCTCTCTGTCATCTCCTGAACCCTTTTCATTGCGATTTGAATTTATCAGGCGATGCTCCTTTCCCTCCCCCGACGCCATGTTGCCTCCTGCAGTTACATTACACAGATGTCTGTACTCTGTGTTCTCACACTTAAAAAGTGTTGGTGATTTTTTGATTCTCATTAAAGTTGGGTTTTCAGCTGCTCTCCAGGGATGGACTTTACAGTGCATTAGCAGACAGCCTCAGTCCCTCCCCTTTCCTAACTTCATCCTTTTAGCTATTAACACAGAAACAGGTGAAACTTTTGCAAGTTTCCAAGGAAAGGCAAGGGAAAGCTCCAAGGAAAGGTTGACCTCTTTTCTTCATCAGAAATTGAAACTTTGGTTAAAAAAACAAAACAAAAAAATCACACCAAACCCCTACATTTTGACCCCCCCCCACCAGTTCTGGATACGAATGAGTTAGTTTGTTTTTGTGTTATTCTGAGATTTTCTCCACTATATCCAGACAGCACTCCCTGGGTTGATGCAGATATTATGGGGGAGCTTCGCAGTGGAAAACAAGTATTTTCACTTGCCTAGATTTCCTTGAATTTCAGTGTTTGTCTGTTGAAAAGAGACATTAGGCGATCAAGAGGTGGAATGCTACATTGGTGAGATCCGCAGAATTATTATGTAGACTTGGGAAATCATATCATTATGATCTATAAACGGGGATAGTAGTACTGTTCCTTGTAGGGGACTAAGAGTTCTTGGATAGAACAGGGAATAGAAGTGCAAAGTACTGCTAAATGCTGAACTTTGGCCTCTGTTGTCCTTTGCTTGGGGACACTCTCTTCATCTCATGCTATTTGGTTGAAAGGGAACTGTAGAAGTGCATCTCCAGGCATCAATCTCAAAAGATTCTCCCTTGGTACGCCCTATCTAAGATGACTCCATACTTATGGCTCTTGTTTTCCATTGCTCTGTCTCACCTCCTAATTTGTAGGAAAATTAAGTATAGTTGTATTAATTTAGATGGAATATATGTGCTAAAGGTGTTAACATAACCCAGTCACTGTCCAGCATTAAACAGTGTTAAACAAGGTCTGGGATCTGGTATACGGAGTCCTCAGCCTGCTTAGTACCATGGTAAACACACTATAAAATTCATGCCAAAGGTTAGAAATGTATGGATTGAAACACATTAAAGGAAAAGAATCAAAATGAGGCAAAGAGCATTGAAACTGAAATTGATTGCGCAAAACAAGCGTTATCAAAGTCCCTTTTTGGATGCAGTGAATATTGGTTAACATTCAATGAAACAGTCCTTCTCGGTGGGGAAGAAAGGGTTAGTTCTGGTGTTCAATTCTGAATCGGGAATGATAGTCACTTTCCTGCTTTAGACAAAACAGACAGGCACAGAAGAGAGGTAATAAAGATGGGGGAAATATGGCTTTTGTTGATGTTCTCAGGACACGGACACAGGGTGACTGGTCAGTCACAGATGGATGCTTTGTGCTGACTAGTCAGCTACGCTAAGTGCTGCTCTGGACCCTGGCTCACCTCGCTGGTCCAGAGACAACATCTGGTTGGTCTGGTCAGGTTCCTTCTCCTTCACTGATTCTTCTGAGGCTAGCCAGAGCTGGATGGGCCATCTCATCTCACCATGTGCAGTACAGTTGATTTCAGGATTAGGTGAAGAGCTGAGAGAGAGAGAGAGAGAGAAGGAGAATAGCAGGGGAAGACTGAGCCGGTGTTATGTTGGGGTCCTTGCTGGTGCAGTGATGATGGTCAAGTGTCTCTGTAACAGCGACAGACCCTGGTGGTCCGTGAGCGGGATCAAACCTGGGACTTTTGGAGCTAAATGCATGAGCCTCTGCTGCAGGAGCTAAAAGCCATATGGCCCTTAGCTAAGGCGTTAGAGCAAACTCATTAATATCTCTCTCTCCCTCTCAGTGGTCTCGGTGCCACTTGAGGGGACAGAACACCACACTCAGGCGGTGTGTGGGTTACATCTCTACTGGAGCATCAAACTCTGGTGTCACGGCAACAATCCTTCTGTTGCACTCGCAGTGCTGGTAAACTTTTTTTTTTTTCTTTTCAAAGTCTCTTTTTTAAGGGGCCCAAAAAGGTGATGGGATCCATCCTCCTGTTATTTTGTCTGCCAATTAGCCCTAATTTCTGACATACCAATTTCGGTTCACTTGGTTTCTGATTCTTTACTTCTCTTATTTACTGCTCATGACCTTTCTATTCAAATTAATTCAGTCTTTCTGTCTCGCCTCATATCCTCTCTTAAACAGTTTTATATAATAAACCATTGTGACAATCCATGAACCTTTACCCATTTTGTTACCAGTTAGGCTATCAATTAAAGTAGGCCTTCTAGGCCTCAGTTATTAAAACATGGTCCAAAATTTGTTTTACACCGTCTCAGTATCATGATACCAATGGCATCGCATTATGGCATAATTACTTTGACGAAGGTGGACAGAGTCAGAAAAGTGGCAGCCCCTAATGCTCTCACGAGCAAAGCTAGAGATCTCAAACCCGCATCTTAATGGGACCCGCTGCACCATCACTTGCAGTCGGAACACCACAGCAGCATAAGGTTCAAAAATAGTAGCAAAAAAAAATTGTTCCAGTCTTTTCATTATCAGCAAAGAGGTCGTCCCTCTTCTATCTTTATCCCCAGCCTCCGTTACTCTCTCCCTTGCTCTGATGTTATTTGTAAAGCAGACTCCTTCTAGAAGAGCCCACTGGACTGATATGAACTCCGCTTTCTGCAATCAGCTGATTGTATTTACATCTAGTGGGAAGCCTAATTATGTGTATAATACATAAATTATTACTTTAAGTGCACGTAGTCCTGCTGTTCTTGCATGCTTTATCTGATATCAGGCTTTGCCAGATCTGATTGTGCTCCAGGGTTGGCAGCTGCTCAGAACTCTTTTGAATGGATTCTCTCCAGATGTTTGCGCTGGCCACTTCATCACCTGGTTTCCTACTAAGAAAGAACATCTGATTTTATTTGGAAATGTATTCTTCCTGCGTGCTTGGGGTTTCTGGCCCTGATTCTACCCTTGTGTTTGGGCAAGAATGCCTACATATACCATAGCGATCTTTCTTCCCACATCCTGTGTGTTTAGTACGATGCTGAAAACTCCACTCCTATCCATGCATTTCCAATGCACCTCTTACTGTGATGAACAAGGTAAAGTGCAGCCAAGCCATGGCTGCTTTTCTTTTCTTTCCTCCATCTTCAGTTACATTTGCAGCCTCCATTTTGCTATTCTGCCCTGCTCCTCCTCCCGGCACACAAAGAACATGTGTGTCTATATGGGAAGGAGGCACGTATGCAGGTAAACGTTTTTTTTTCTTCTCATCATTCACTCTCCCACTCTCTCTCCAGGAGAAGAATTTCAAAAGTGTCTGAGCATCCGACTTCCGCTCTGATGCGGGTGGGCACATTATGAACAAAATCAGCTTCTCGTAATTTTGCGTGATTTAATGGGGGGGGGGGGAACAAAACAAAAAGGAAACGACTTGGGCCCTGAAACGTTAAATTGTGATGGTGACATTTTTCACGTGGAATTTGGCTGGAGGAAAACAGCAATCCCTCCTTCCTTTGAAACGGCTGACATGGTTATTTACAGAGCACTGCCAGTGTGCACCGTGTGCTCCAAAACACAGAGGATAAAGCCCCCTTGTCGTGGGGTTCACTCACCGCAGGTGGAGCCACCTCCTGGCTGCTCTGGGAATTATCCCCTGCACCCTCCTCTTGTGGCCTCTTCACCTGTCCTGTCTCGCCCTGTGGCCCCACTTGCTCCAGGAGTTTCAGCTTCCTTTTTTGTGACTTGGCCTTTCAACCAGGCCACTATGGTCCTCCCCTTCCATGGTATCATAGTCTCTCAGGGCAAACTGTCCCAGGCAGTCTGCTCTCCACTGCCTGGTCTGTGCCACTTCCCCAGTGTCTGGTAGGGGAACCAGGGCCCACCTTCTACTTGGGTTCCAGCTCAGGGACCCTCTACACAGCAGCCAAGGTCTTATCCCTTGCTGCTTTTCTACTGAGTCTTTCCTACCTTTTTGGCTCTCCCCCTTCTCTGGGTATGCCAGCCAAAACTCCCTCTTCCCAGGGAGCAGAATACCTGTCTAATTGTTGGTATACCAAATATACTTACTTGAGTAGAACTGGTACCAGATGAGTAAATTGACACCAGCTGAGGAGGTGGCCCGCTGAGGGGACACATTGTCTGACACAGAACATTTAGCACAGAATTGCTGGGATGATTTAGTTGGGCATTGGTCCTGCTTTGAGCAGGGGGTTGGACTAGATGACCTCCTGAGATCCCTTCCAACCCTGATATTCTATGATTCTATGATTTATTCTACACTGATGAAGTGAGTATTCACCCACGAAAGCTTATGCTCCAATATGTATGTTAGTCTGTAAGGTGCCACAGGAGTCTTTGTCGCATTCTACGCTGGGTTGCTCTGCTGTTTATGAAATGCAGCACCATACAGTCGGGGTCGGTAGGTGTGACGTGTCCACTATTGGGATTTCTGCGTGTGAAGTGTTGTCCTGCTAGGTGTGACTACACTGTGAGTTGAGGAACAATTTTTATTTATTTATTTATTTAACATTCAGCTCCCATTTTAGGCACCTAAAGGAAATGGTCAGATTTTTCCAATGTGTCAGATTTTTCCCTTCAGCCCCTGTTGTTCTCAATAGGATCTGCTGAGTTGCTCTGAAAATGCGGCTACTTCGTTTAGGTTCCCCAATGGTGGCTGCTCGGTGCTGAGTTGGTTTGTTTTTAAAATCTGGGCCTTAGATCACATGACTGGGAGTCAGGACTCCTGCCTTCTGTTTCAGGGTCTCATCCTGAGTCACTGTGGGACCTTGGTCAAGTCATTTAACCTCTCTGAACCCCTGTGTCAGGTGATCAAAACCAGTATGTAAAACTGGGAGAATGACACTGCCCTACCTCACAAAAGTCCAGTTCAGAGAACCAGGTAGACACATGCTCAAGTCTATCCCTATTCAACAAAGTACTTAAAGTTCAGCATGGGCTTGAACGGGGTTGGTTGGATGGATGGATGGGGGCTCAGTGGCAGGTAAGTGCCTAAATATCGTTGGGCATCTGGGCCACGATGCTTTGAGGTTTAATCATTGTCTGTAAAATGACCCGAGCTCTTTGGATGAAAGGGGAGGTGTAAGTGCCAACTGTTATTAGTTATTAAAGGGACGTGGGAGAATTTTTATATATATATATAATTATAAAAGTTTGCACCAAACAGACCTGATTTTCTTTCTTTACCCTGTATAAAACCTCAGGGCAAATTATTCTCTATTGTAGTCGCCACTTAATTGGTCATCGCTTCTAAAGTGCACCTCTGATCTCCCAAAACAAGGTGAATAGAAGACACAGGCCTGCGTGATTTTTTTTTTAGGCTTGCAAAAACCTTTATTTTATTGCGGTTTATTCAGTAATTCAACATTAACCTTTATATTTGTGTCAATAAATAATGGCACACAAGCTGTGAGGAAGCGAAGTGGGCCAAAGAGACCTTTCAGTGGCTTACTGTGTCTCTTCCACTACTAGACAGTCCCTCGTCTCAATGATTTACTCTTGGTTAACATTCATAGTGGACCCTAAACATAAAGAGAGAAATAAATAAACCAAAGAGCCCCAAATGAATACTATCCTTCTTATCTCTTATCTGAAGCTGCCTAAAGGCTACAAATTCAATTTAATCCTTCTACCATCAGTCAGTCTGAGATCTAATTCAAAGGAGAGAAAAAAGTACACAGCAGCTGGTCTGTGGCTCTTGACTTGATAGACAGACAGAAGCTCTTTGAATGAGTCACTGTAGGGCAGATGAGTAGTTCAAATGAGAGGTGCTTTTTGCCACTGAGCTGTCCATAGCCATGCTGTTGTGGACCTGTGAAAGAGAAGAAGTGCTTGTGGACAAAAAGGAAAAGAGAGACTCCAAGGAAATCAATGCGTTTTCCAAATCTCCAGAGGTGCCAACTTCCTGAGTTCCTGGGGGGTGCTCGACTCACATTCCGCCCCAGGCTCTGTCCCCACTCGACGCCTTCCCTCAACCCCCCCTTGCTCCGCCCTGCCTCTTCCCACCCCAATGCCTCCCCCCACACACTTTTAGGGACCTTCTGCCGCTCCTGCATATTACTTATCTTCACAGTCATACATAACAATGACTATCAACAATTCTGTCCTACGCATCACAGGATGTAATTCCTTCCACTATGAAGCTGGACCTGCCTCCGGTCCACAAATCCAATTACTCAAAAACAGAGCTCAAACAAAACCTTAACTCCAACCATATAATTTTTCTATTGAGGATCTACAATTTTCAAATTACCAATATATAGTCTCTCTATCTCTGTAATATCTCCCTCTTCTGCCTGTCATACAAACAGCTCCCTAACACTTCTTATCCATGCACACATTCTCTATAATCAAAGTTCAACTAATTGTGTTCTAGTCAAACAGAATTTATTATTTTCTCCCTGTTCAAAACAGTCTGCTATTTCTTATGTGTCTACTTTACACTAAAGCTAATAGATAATTCTTAAAATCAGATGTATTTCCTACAAACCTGAGTAATTTAAGGCTGGAGTAAAGCTTGCCTGTGTTCTGTAAGTTTTAAGTAATTGGATGGTGGGTGGTTGTAGACTTGTATAGAAAGGAAATAGATTGTGAGGATGGGTAGGATATTTATAAAACTAGCCTACATCTGGCATTTAGTCTAGAGCTAGATGGAACCTTTGGACTACAACTCAGCCATTTATTAGCTAGGGGGAACTCAAGGGAAGGATAGCTCAGTTGATTGAGCATTGACTTGCTAAACCCAGGGTTGTGAGTTCAATCCTTGAGGGGGCTTTTTAGGGATCTGGGGCAAAAATCTGTCAGGGATTGGTCCTGCTTTGAGCACAGGGTTGGACTATGGACTAGGTGACCTTCTGAGGTCCCTTTCAACCTTGATATTCTCTGAAACATTAGACTGCAAGTTTAAATTTAAAAAAGGAGCCATTGTTAGCTGCCTATACTACTGAATAGATTGACTTCTAGTTTTTCTGAAGATGTAGGCCCTGCCCTAAGAGTTGTAAATATGGGGCTATTACACATTGCATTTCATACATAAGGAAAGGATTTAATTCCTACCTATATGCAGCTCACAATGTGACTTCAGCAATAGTTGCTACCTATGCCTCCATAGTTGAGCTATCTAATCTATTTTTAATCTAGTTTAATTTTAGGAATGTATATGTAATCAGTCACCATAGTATTTCAGACTGTATAAAAAAAAGTATATTGCTCCGTACAAGAGTTTGCCGGGGCTCGGCCCTCTCCGGGGCAGCGGGGCGCCACACCGGCTTACTACACACTGGCGAGTTGGGGAAACTTGTCTGGCTGTGGGTCTCCCTCGGCAGCTCTTGCTGTAGGTAGAAGAACATGCCTGCTCAGGGCGGGCAATGAGACTGTGTCAGGAGCTCAGGCCCTCAGTCAGGGCTGAGCAACAATAGTAGGCCCAAGCCTCAAAAGGCCTGGGAGAGGGGGGGACTGCCACCCACGGGTTGGGGGGCAGGGGGGACGCAGGCCCTCCCACTCCACTGCGTCCCAGCCCGGGGCCCTAGCAGCGACAGAAGGCCCGCTGCATAGTCAGTGGGGATCCTGGCCGCAACACACTGACATGGGCTCTGGCAGTGCTGCAGCCAGACTGGGGTCGGATAGCGGGCGCAGGGCAGGCCCGGCCAGTCCTGGTGGCTGCCTTGGGCCGTAGGGTCTTCCTAGTCACGAGCTAGGCTGGAGACATCTGGTCTCTCCGGTGGCTGGGGCCTGACTGAGTTGTGAGGGCGAGCTTTTATACTTCCGGGTCGCCACCTGACCTTCTGAGGGGCGGGTTCAGCGCTCCCTAGCTCCGCCCACTCCGGCCTCCAAATGGGCTCTTCCCCCTCTGGGGCGGCGGGAAGCCACGCCTCCTCACTACATACTCCATATAAAAATAAATGGGCTTTTCACCCTCCTAACCTGACCCTGAGGAATAGGCAAAATCCAGCTAGAAATCTTTAAAGAATAGGCGTTTTGGGGTGAGATTTCAGATGCTTTCTGTAGGCTGAAAAACCCATGGGAACCGCCTGCTTTTTGGTATTGCAATATGAGTGAGTGTGCTGACAGCTGAAATCAGGAAGCACAGAGATGTGTGAAGAGGGTGTTGGGGAGGTTAAAGGGGGAAGTAAGTTAACACTGGTTTTGAATCTCAAAGGTAAAATTTGAGAGGCAGGCATAGTGTCTTAACTTGTCGCAGGCAGTGTGATTAATAGAATCATAGAAATATAGGACTGGAAGGGACCTTGATAGATCATCTATCTAGTCCCCCCTGCACTGAGGCAGGACTAAGTATTTGTTAGACCATCCCTGACTAACCTGTTTTTAGAAACCTTCAACAACTGCAACCTCCCTAGGTAATTTGTTCCAGGGCTTAACTACCCTGACAGTCAGGATGTTTTTCCTAATGTTTAACCTAAATCGCCTTTGCTGCAATTTAAGCCCATTACTTCTTGTCCTGTCCTCAGCGGTTAAGGAGAACAATTTATCACCCTCCTTTTTATAACAATCTTTTGTGCACTTGAAGACTGTTATCATGTCTCCCATCAGTCTTCTCTTCTCCAGACTAAACAAACACCATTTTTTTCAATATTTCCTCGTAGATCATGTTTTCTAAACCGTCAATCATTTTTGTTGCTCTCCAATTTGTCCACTTTCCTGAAGTGTGGTGCCCAGAACTGGACACAGTACTGCAGTTGAGGCCTTATCAGTGCTACGTAGAGTGGAAGAATTACATCTTGTATCTTGCTAACAACGCTCCTGCTAATACATCCCAGAATGATGTTCTCTTTTGTTTGCAACTGTATTACATTGTTGACTCATATTTAGTTTGTGATCCACTGTAAACCCCAGATCCTTTTCTGCAATACTCCTTAGTTAATGACGTAGCCCTGCATTATCCATCTAGCTATACTGTGACCTCGGGGAGCTCGGAGATGATTTTAATCCCTGTTAGGGCAACAATCACTCCCCTTTTCCTGCTATTTATACTCTTGTTCATTTCTTTTTGTCTTTCAGATGTATAGTTCTATGGATTTTGGAAGACGCTGGCAGCTAATGCATGAGCGGATCACTCCAAACAGGTTTTACTGGTGAGTGGTCCATCAAGCTCCTCTTGTGTTGTGCAGACAATATAGCATGTTTATGTTCATCACACACCGAAGAAGGCTCTGAGGGGCCCAGGATCTAGAATTATTGCTGTTCTGCCAAACCCAGATACTCAAAATTCATGAGTTTGGTCGCCAAAATCCTGAGATTGATTTAGGAGTTTCTTTAAAAAAAGTTTGGAGTTTTTAATTCATAGCCTTTGCATGGGGGAAGGAAAGAGTGGCAAGAAAGCTTTTTTTCCACTCAGAGGCAGCAGTATCCCAGTGATGTTAAACTTTCCAAGAGAACAAATTAGGTTGTTCGCACAGTGGGCAAGATTTGAACCACCTTATTGTAATGCCAGGGTCAGGGATATTGAAACCCTGCAACATAATAACTCCTCTTGGCTGTTGGAGTTCTTTTTTTATTATGCTGCAAGCTGTGATTGTTGTTCTGAGCTTGTAAGCTGTGTGTGGGGAAGAAAAAAAATGAAAGGAACACACTGAAACTTGGGGAGCTTGCGGGGTTTTTTTTATTACTACGTGGAGTGGGTAGAACACGAATATATAGGATCTTGTAAATTTCAGAGGAACATACGCTGCTGCTCTTTGTGTTCCACCGTGGCGTAAAAAGCTAAGTCATCAGATTGTGTTACTTGAAGCTTCCAGGAGACGTGAAGTAACAGCAACAAAGAGATGCCTACGTTAGTCCTTAGAAGGAGTTGCGAATTTGGGCTCCTCCGAATCTTTTATTAACGGTTCGGATAAGCCTCTTGCATCAAATGGTGAAATCTTCAGCAGCTTTGTCAAGATACCACTTGACTTGTAGCAGCATTTTCAACTGTCCAGAGCCACCGCACATTTGCAGTACTATAACCTGTCGTTTTGTAGAATGAATCACCCTAATCCAGAGAGTCTGGCCTATTGCGTTATAAAGGACTAGATTTTGATACCCTTACTTATGTAATAGCAATTTATCATACGTGTTGTCTCATTGAATTGATTAGCACAACTCGGGAAGGAAGGTGGTCCTCAGCATGAGGAAAGGTATCCACATATGACCTCCATATGTCCTTATGGCTTTAAAGTCTTTAATGTCTCAGGACCCCAATGGGGCTAAAAATGGAAGCTGGTAGCAATGGGAAGCAGAGTTCCCCACATTCCATTGGGGCCGTATCCCTGGAGCAGCCCGAGATAATCACCTTTAAATCTGTGGCACTTTTAGGTAAAGAGAGACTATTTGAGTTCAGTTTTGTAAGTTGTCATGGCTTCTTCTAAGCCTTGTTCAGTTGAATTCATGGTAACTAAGGCACCTGCCTTTCCAGGTGGAGGGATACAAAAAAAACCATTCCCACATCAGGTTTTGTACACTGTAAAATGTCGGGGAAATAGTTTCTTCAGTAAAACATGTGATTTATACAGTCCTAAGTAATCCCATCCCTAATCAGCTAAGCACTTCAAGTCAATGGGACTTAAACCTGTGCTTAAAAGCAAGTGCCTGCTTAAGTGCTATGTTGAATTGGGGCCTTAGTACCAAAAAGGGGGCGAGGGCAGATTGTCCAATGGTTGTCCACTAGCCTAGGACTTGGGAGACCTGGCTTCAAGTCTGTGCATGACCACAGCCTTCCCGTGTGACCTCGGGCAAGTCACTTAGCCTCTCTGGGCCTCCGTTTTCCATCTGCACAATGGGGCCAACAGCTCTGCCCTGACTCACAGGGGTTTTGCGAGATAAAAATTCATTAGAGGCTGTGTGGTGCTCAAACACTACAATAATGGGGCCATACTGGGACATCAGAGAGACTAAAAACAAACCAGTCAGTAAAGGGTTAAGAGAAGTTTCAGTGGATTATAAATTCCTTCATCCTGTTGGCAAGTAAATCCCTAAAAGAGGGAATTCCTTAAGGTATCCTGCATTTACTGGCTGGTCAGCTGAACAGCTACATATTGTTTTCCCATCCACCTGTCTCTGGAGGGCCTGTTTATATTTTCAGAGCACACACACAGCAATAAATGCTCTGTGCGGAAGGCACAGTCTATGTCAGAAGTAGCAAACTTTCTCGGCACTGCCCCAGCATTCGCTTCCCCTGTGGACCCATTTGTTTCTACCACTCTCCACCTTGGGGAGCAGCAAGGAATAGGAGGCAGTTGATGGGGATCCCCTCCCCCCCCTTTCACCTGTCATATTTAGTCATTTGCCACCCTCCCTCTGTTCTGCGGTCTTAAGAGATGCCATCAAATAATTTGGGCGAAACTGTCAAATTGGAACCAGGAACAGCCGGAAGAGGGGGGGATTTAGCATTGGATTTAGCATGCGCAGCGTTTCCGATGGATACAGGGAGATTTGAAGCACTGAGAAGGTCAATACCTGGAACGCGCCCAGTCTGTAAAGGACACTGAAGTGTACGCTAATTACAAAGGAGCTGAATGGAAAACGCCAGCAGGGAAGTGGGGGAGGGATAGGGCGAAGAGGAAAATAGGACACGCGTCTCTCTTTGCAGAGCAACGTTTCAGATCTCGCTTATCTTAGATTTTGCTTTGTTTTTAACAAGCAGTAGGGGAAACGATATTGAATTTATAACAAATGGTGCTAAAGGCACCAGCTGTTTTGCTCATTCTCCCTCTCATTTTTAACTCCACAGCAGGGGTGAAACTGGCCCCTGCCACTTGAGCTAAAGGAGAATCTCTGGGCAGTGTAGGGTCTGTGACACACAGATGAGCAGTTCTGAGCCCATCCAGCAGAGGGCAGCAGTGCCCAAATACACAGGCCAGCTCACTGTGGTGTTAACATGGCCTTTGGGGGTGAGAAGTGGTGAATTGTGGTTGGCCAACGGCTGTGCTAAGGTACCCGAGATTGGGAGTTCATGGTTGTTTGAGACAAATGCCCAAGAGTGTGGATGCTTGTCCGATGGTCTCATGAGAACTGGCTTTATTGTGAGATTTTCAGTCCTTGTTTTGCTTGTGGTGAGGCAGAAACAGTGGCAAGGGCCCTTTTGGCTGTATTTCTGAGCTTCTAACCCGGGTCCATCAGGAAGATGCTGACTGAGTTGTATGAATAAGGAAGATAACTTGAGCTGGGCGAATGCTTCTAAAATTTATGATCTGGGTTCAGATCTAGAAATAAGCAAATGTCTGTGGATCACTTCTCAGTTCTCTCTGTAGTGGCCAATGGGGAGTGGAAATGCCCCAGCTCCAATGAGGACAGCCCTGGACTGTGTCAGTTTTATCGTCCAATGAGGGCCTATTGGACATAGCAAAGGTGAGCTTTACTTGGCATCCCTGATCCGTTAGCCAGCAATAAAATGATCATTTAAAAATTGTGTGTCTCTTGCAAACCCACTAATCGCTAACTACCAGATGGTGTCATTATATAGTGCTGGGAAAACATCACTTGAGTTTTTACAGCCAATTCTAGCGTTAAGAAAACATAGTTTTATAAATGTCAATTGACTATTAAATAACCCTGCATTAGAAATTTCTGAGTTAAAATAACTTTGTCCTCATGCTACATGATAAAAGAAATAATTCCATCCCTGCATTTATGCATAGTATGGCTGTGTTTCCATCACAGGACAGGTGCTATCATAAATCTGAAGTGCTGGGTTCAAGCCACCAGAACCCTAATGTGAAATGTTTAGCCTGAGTTGTCCTTAGTTTCTGTAAAGGTAGCTCTGGGTTTGGGGAGATATTTTTAACTCTACCTGCATTTATTGTGATGTTTCCTTAACAGCACCTGGCATGCACTGAGAGGGATGGTCTAGGTCAGGGGTGGCCAGCCTGAGAAGGAGCCAGAATTTACCAATGTACATTGCTGAAGAGCCACCGTAATACGTCAGCTCCCCCCGTCCAGCCCCCAGCTCCTCCCCCTTCCCCCCCCTGTGATCAGCTGTTTTGCATGTGCAGGAGGCTCTGGGGAGGGTAGGGGGGAGGGCACAGCACATTCGGGGGAAGGGGCGGAGGCATTGGGGGAAGGGGTGGAGTGGGGGCAGGGCCTGGGGCAGACCCGGGGGTTGAGCAGTGAGCACCCCCAGCACATTGGAAAGTTGGTGTCTGCAGCTCCAGCCCCGGAGTCAGTGCCTGTGCAAGGAGCTGCATATTAACCTCTGAAGAGCCGCACGTGGCTCCGGAGCCACAGGTTGGCCACTCCTGGTCTAGGTATACTTAATCCTGCTTCATGGGGGCGAGGAATCAAACCAATGTATCCTCACTGTTAATTCTCTTGCTCTGCCGTAGTCATCACAGAGCAAACTTTGCCTCCCCGTCTCTAGTTTATATGATATACAGTATAGACAGCATAGCCAATACTCTTGCATTATTGTGGTCAGATGTTTATGATGGTGCCTGGCATATTTAGAGTAATCTTGGAGGGAGATTTATTTTCTATTTTCCTTTTGGCCATACGCATTTTTTCACAGACTTGACATTTTCCTCCTCCTGCTCCCTCCCTCCCCCGACTTGTAAGGGTTGTTTGTGGTAAAGTGTGATAGGATTAAAACAGTGATATTACTGAGTCGGATGTGAGCAGGCTGGGAATCGGTGGACATCTGCGTTTATTGGTGGGAGGCGTGCCCGCATTAATCATCTGCCATATAGCCAAACATAGGAAGAGAGAGACTCTTTCTAGGAAAGCTTGGGATGGGGTAGAAGCCGTAGGGCAGATCCTCCAGAAGGTGTAAATTGGCATTGCTCCATCAATGCAGCTATGCCAGTTTATACCAGCTGAGGAGCTGCCCCCTGTTTACGTAGGGTCTAGACTGACGGGGCATGTGACTTCTGTAATGATGAATCAGCACTTGAGGGAGAAAGAATCCAGGAGAATTCGAAGCTTCTCTGAAAAGGAAACAACTTCACTTTTTGTGTCTGAGAAACCATCCAGGGGCTGCTATGGAGAGACCGCTTGGAAATGAACATCAAGTTGTCAGTTTCAGTTAAGATTATGTCTTTGCTACATTTCCCATTTTGCAAATGTGATCCAGGGTTTTATAACCAATTTGGCCCAGGGCAGAATCTTGGCAGAAATAGTTTCATCTGGGAAGCCTGCAAAAAAACAAAACAAAACAAAAAAACCTCTCTCCCTCCCTCCACCCAAAACAAACCAAAAACCAGCCACCAACCCACAACAACTCAACAACACTGGTTGGATAATACACCAAAGTTGTTTGCAGTTTATGTAAGGGCCAAAAACAAAGATGTTTGCTGGTTTCTGGTGCATTTTTATCCTCTCAGATGAATAACAGCTTCAATTTATAAAAGTAACATAAGAACCTAAGAATAAAAGGAATTTGGTATGTGAGTTAGTCGCTAACAGTTCAAGCTCTCAAGTACTGAAAAAGTACTTAAAGGTTTTTGTTGCATGAATATGTAGTTTTATGATCTTCTTCTTAAATGCATTATGCCAGGTCTCTGGGATAAATATTGTGTGTTTTAAATCCCATTTAGAACTTTTTTTCACAAAGTCTCATGTACTCCACGCTGTTTTCAGAAGTACTATAGGTTTCTTGTTTTAAAGCTGTTTTATCAAAGAAAGCAGAATGGCCACAAGAAACAAGTGTGATTGCTAGGGGAAATACATTTAAATAAGTCTCCATGGTACAAATCATATGGAATTCCTAAAAGGAACACGGGATGACAATATGGTATCAGCCCTGTGGTCCATTTCTTCCAATATCCTGTCTCCAAAAATGGCTAGTGCCAGCTACTTTAGAGGAAGATGCAAGAAAACTCGAAGTGGGCAATTTTGGAATAACTTCCCTATAAGGAAATTTTCTTCCTAAATCCTCCCTTATGTCTTGAAGCATGAGCGTTTATATCCCTTCTATTAAATCAATACTAACATAACTCTGGATGGTCTCATCCATATAGATATCCAATCCTTGGTTTATAATTTGGCTAAACTCTTGATTGAGGTATATCATGGCATTGAGTTCCACAGGCTGATAGTCTGCAGTGTGGTGGGTGGGGATGGGAAATATTTCCTTTTATTGGTTTTAAATTTGCTGCCTTCAGTTGAATGACCCAAGTTCTACCCTGGCTAAGAATTACGGTCCCAGAAATGCACTACCTTCTGATATCTGTTAAGGGACTTCATGCTCCTGGGGCCAGGTTCTGCTCCGATTCACCCCCGGGGTAATCTAGAGTAACTCTGCTCACCCACAGAAGATCCTCTCTGTGTGGACACCCATGTGTCTGAAAACAGAAGGCCTGATGAGCCTGCCCTGTGGGAAGACCCTGGGGAGGAAATCTCCAAGGGGTTCTCCTTGGGAGAGATCGGGCAGTGCAGGCCCAATAGCCCCAGAGACTCTCCTGTCGGCAGCTGCCGCACGGGGAGAGGCAGCTCACTGCCCTAGAGGGAGCCTTTCTGCCCGGAGCCATGCGGGAGCAGTGGAAGGCTGATGTATGCCCCTCCTCCTGCCAATCCTTTTCCCTAGGTAGCTCTGTAGACCACAGAGTGTGGGGTCAGAGGTAAATATTGGCATGGAGGCAGCTTGTACATGAGAGACAGTGATTTGGCTGTGGAGGGTCCCAGGGTGATCTTTGGTGATATTTGTAGTAGGCGGCATAAAGAGCCAACCCTCTTTAGTTAATACATTGATTAATGCATCTGCCTCAGGCAGATGGGGATCATCAGAGCTTGACAGAGCAAACCAAAGGCCTTTCTGATGGAGTGTCTACAGCAGCACAGTCCACACCTGCCATTGGGTGGCAAGATCTCGGCTTATTCCTTGTTTTGTCTGATTTAGCTTTTCTTTACTCTGTACCGCACTCCGTTAATTGCTCTGTTTCTGAGTCCAAGCGGTCCAAGCGTATCCCACTACTCTTGTTTGACGGACGACCTCATTGAGCTTGGCTCTGCACAGGCAAAGGGGGGACACATAGCAGCTGCCACCTGGGAGCATGGATTCTGAGCAGGAGACATGAGGCAATCTAGAAACACACAGGCCAGCTGGCCCCATGGAGACCGGGCCCAAAGCGGTGGCTTTGGTGTGTTTCTCATACGTGTCATTGTGTGGTAGGTTTACGACCAAGATTTTCAAAAATGGAGTCTAAAGAGAGTCTCCTAAATGCCCCTTTAAGCTCCTAAATAAGGGCTAGTATACACGGTGCCTTTGCACTAGAAGGGAGTAGATTTTAGTGCACAGTGGTGTGTTGTGCACTAGTTGGTGCATGTAGATCTTGCTGATGCACATTAAAAGTTCTCTAGTGCATATTAATGTAGTCCCATTTCAAACAGTTCTCCATTAGCACGCACTGGGGAATTTTTAATTCAAGCCAGCAAGGTCCACATGAGTCAGTGTGCAACGTGCTGGCGAGCACTAGAATTTAACCTCTCTAGTGCAGACAAACGCACTGTGTAGACAAGCCCTGAGTGGGCCGATTTTCATGAGCGGTGAACACCCTGTAGCTTTCAGTTGACTTCTGGGGGAGTTCCTGGCTTCTCAACTCTTTTAATTTGTTTTAGGGGTAGAATTTTCATAAGTGCGCAGTGTTGCTCCAACTGTCCCCATTGGTAAAACTCTCAATTTCAATGGGAGCAGATCTAGGCCGCTATCGAGAACTTTTGAACATCCAACATAAAATAAGGATTTAGAGTTCTAACGGTAGGCTCCTGTTTTTGGAAATCTTGGCTTACTTTTCACTGGAACTGGGCAAACATTGCCGCCGCCAACCCCATCCCAGAACATGTGCTTAGATTTGTAAACAAATTCCCTTCTCGGTGTGCTCCTGGCAATTCTTTTCCTTGCAGAAGTTCTGACCTGATAGCTTTGTTACACTCATTTTGCATTGGGGTAAATGACTACACAAGAAGCAAGGCGATGGAGAATCGGCCCTTAATAAGCAGAATATGTAAATACTCCCAGAGGTGATTTTAGGTTGAAATCAGAGCCTCGGTCATAACCACAAGCCATGGCTCTTCTTGCGGTGTTTCCAGTTTGACTACAACTAGGAAGTAGCCAGAATATCACAAGAGACATTTCCCGTGTGAGATTTCTAGACCAAGAAGGTTCAGATAGATTTTGATTAGCTTTTCTGAACTTACTGAAGCCTTTGGAAGTTTGCCCATCACTAAGTTAGACAACAGTTCTTCTATTTAACAGACTGAATCGGACCCATGCTGTGTAGTAAGCAGTCTCTTATCAGGGCCAAACAGACAAGATGTTCCTAAACTCATTTAGATGCGATCCATTTGTGTCACTCAGTAACGGCCATGAAAGATAAGGAGATCCTTCTTTATGAATTCTGCCTGTTGGAAATTAACAAACTCTCTAAAATGACAATTCATCAGAAGCGATATGTGGCAGAATTCATTCTCTGCAAGAGAAGAAATTGAAACTCCCATCCTTTCGTTCCCTTGGTATTCCCCAGAGCCTCCTCTATAGAATGAGCTTAGTTTAATCCTGCCATCGTTAAGTGTAGCCTGCATGAAACTACATGAAAACTTAAGATGAGGAAGGAGTATCCTATTAGCTACACTGCAGGTTCCTTTAAGTAATGTAGGTTAGATGAGTTTCCTTCAATTATTCCCCTTAGCAGGTTGTTATTTAGAACAAGGTGGGGAAGCCAGTGGCTTTTGCTATTGTGCCTGCATGATTGTACAGCAGTAATTGGATTAGCAGATGGTGGATCATCAGAGCTATTTAATTATACCATAGAAGCTGTAGTATGGGTAGGAGATAATGAGCCATGGGTTTATAGGCAGTAGGCAGACATGTGCCCTGGATGGCTTGGGTTATGTTCAGAGGTGAAGCTGAATGCGTGTAACTGCGTTTAAGGGAATCTGTAGCATGGAACCAAAGACCTGCTTCTGACAAGGTTCATGGCCTAGGCTTGTAGGCAGTTTGGATAAGCTGTAATCATGGCACTGAGCTCCCCAACTCATACGCCAGGGGCCTGCCGAGGTGGGAAGGATGGCTTAGTGGATAGGGTATTAGTCTAGGACTCCAGCAGACCTGGGTTCAACTCTTAGCTTAACTGTAGACTCCTTGTATGACGTTGGGCAAGGTAAAACTCCCCTAGACTTTAGCGGACCTTTCATCTATGTTGTGCTTCCGTTCCCCATTTGTACGTGACTGGGATAATACTTCACATGGGTGGTGTGTTGACAAAGTCGGTTAATGGTTGTGAGATCCTACATTAACAAGGGCCATGTAAGCTCCTAGATAGAATGGACAGACTACACTGTAATTAAAAACCCACATCTGGACATGCCAGCTGGGTTTGGGCCAAGGGGCTGTTTAACTGCAGTATAGACATTCATATTCAGGCTAGAGCCTGGACTCTAGTCCCTTGGGAGGGTCCCAGAGCTCGGGCTGCAGCCCGAGCCCAAATATCTACTCCACAGTTAAACAACCCTGAGTCAGCTGGCACGGGCAAGTGGTGGGTGTCTAATTGCAGTGTAGACATAGCCCCAGTCTGCTTCTCTCTCCGCCCAGGGTGCTCTGCAGCCCCACAAATCCAGTGTGTGTCATCTGTTACTCTCCTTGCACCTACCCAGGCTGTAGTGCGATGTCCTCTGTCTTGGCTTGAGGCGCACTGGATGAAGCTTGCTTGTAGGCTTAGTAACACTTCTCCTGAACTAGTCTGCAGGTGAGGTTACTACTGAATGCTGACAGGTGATTTCCCTCAGCTCTCTGTCCAAGCAGCTGCTGGCCTCCAAAGAATGCCGGCCTCTGCCAGCCATGAAGAACTGGGGAGTGTGTCTTTGATCTCAGATCCTCGGGCATGGTGGGTTGCCGACTGCTGGACTTCCCAGCTGGCCCCTCACACAGCCTAAATCAATATCTTTTCCACCGCTCGCTTGCACAGCAACTACGTACACAGGTGCATTTATGCCTTGCGTCTCTCCTCCAGCAAGCTCCTTGCTCCCATCATTGTCCATCTCAGGAAGAGATGGCTCACGGGAGGTTGTGCATATTTCCATCCCAGGTCCATCACTGATATTTGGGGGTTCATCTCCTGCCTTGACTGATCAACCTTCTTGTTGTAGGATGTGTGATGCTCTGCAACTCCCTCTAGTAACATTTACTTTTACCCATCAGTGATGCACTGATTAGCTGTTCTTCGGAAGAGACGCTGTCTGTGCTGCTCCCTCTTCACTGCCAGAATCCTTTTTGTTTGTTTACTGCTCCTTTGCCTTTCCTCTTAAGGCTGTCAGGACAAATGAGTGTCTCACTCTTAACTTGGCATAAACTGGTAATTGAGCGTGATTTGGGGCAAGGAGACACATTGATGCATTTACACTTTCTAGCCCATCTTGCAGCAGAGTAGTTTATTCTCTCTCTTTCGCTTGGTTGCTGGTTAAAGGTCTAAACAATGAAATAATCTATTGTTCTCTTCAGGTTAGTGCTGAAGCTCAAAGAAACAGCCACCAGAAGAGATGAGTCACAAATCTGGCTTCACATTGCCTCGCTCTGAAATGCATAAATTGAAGTGCGAATTAATTTCCAGCTAGTTAGACATTGTCCCAGGGTGATTCTTTGTGATATTCTGCACCAGGGAATGTGGCAAGCCATCCTTCCTTAATTAATACAATATACAACGCTTTATTGGCTCATCTTGCAACGTATCCTATACATTCCATCTGTGCCAAGTGGCATGCTGGCATCCCCTCTTTGGACAATTGAAGCTTTATTTTTATTCCTATACCACGGCACTAATTTATTAAATGATGTTCCCACTCTAAAGCTTTTCAGAGACACCCCGCTCTGTCTTGGACTCTGTTAGTAGCTGGATCAGTGAGCCTTAGCATATCAGCCATGCCCTATTTGCAATCAGAAAATGTTCCTACAAATGAAGGGAATTAAACACACAGGCAAGGGAGCATCTTTAGATGACTGTAGTCTAAAGTGCAATGGATCCAATTTGGAATGCTTCGTGCCAAGCTACAAACCCTGTTGTAGTCAATGAGCTTTCCAAATATTCCTTTGCATGGAGATAGGGTGACCAGATGTCCCGATTTTATAGGGACAGTCCCGATTTTTGGGTGTTTTTCTTATATAGGTTCCTATTACCCCCCACCCCCACCCCGATTTTTCACACTTGCTGTCTGGTCACCCTACATGGAGAGAAACTAGAGGCTGAGTTGAATCCCTGAATGTAGAGTGAGGACGTATTGAATTATAGTTA
Source organism: Chrysemys picta bellii (assembly GCF_011386835.1). Classification (NCBI taxonomy): domain Eukaryota; kingdom Metazoa; phylum Chordata; order Testudines; family Emydidae; genus Chrysemys; species Chrysemys picta. The sequence goes on along the minus strand of NC_088797.1, from coordinate 122,679,002 downwards.
TGTACTTAGAGCACACAACATTTGCTGCACTGTTCTAAACTGTTCTGAAACAAGGGCTGCTTATGGTTCCCGAATAGCCAGGGTAGTAATGCTACAGCAATTCCATTTCTACAAGGCCTTTCAAATGAGGATTCCCAAGAGCTTTCCAGTCATTAACTAACTGGGCCTCATAACAGTACATTAAGCATTATCCTCGTTTTAGTGATGGACCAGCTGAGCCACAGAGAGGTGGCCTACAGCTACAGTCCCTCAATAAATCCATGCTGTGGCTGGTAATAGATCCAAAAAATCTGGGCTGGAGTTCTGCTGTTGACTGCAAGGTAAAGTTGGTTGAAAAATGGTATTTTCTCCAAAAAAAATATATATATATTTCTGTTTTCTTTGAAATTTTCCATGGAAATGTCCAGTTTTTCTATGAAATAAAACACATTTTTGTTCAATTTTGAAATGGTTTAGTTTGTTTGTCTGTTTCATTTTGGTTTCCAGCAATCCAAAACCCCCCTCAGTTTATGTTGTTTGGGGTTTTTCCCCCAAAGGGAGAGAAAAGGGGCTGGAGGAGAAATGAAGAATGAAAAGCATTCATTTTCATTGTTCAAAACTTGAACTGAAACCAACATTTTTATGTCTTGAAAATTTAGAAGGAAACAAAAATTTCCTGGAAAAATTCTCCTTTTCTTCCTCCAGCCTGAGCCTGGATGTCTCCACCCCATGTAAACATCCCCGTAGCCTGGGCCAGGCAGGGGTTTTTAATTGCAGTGTAGATATACCTTAAATTAAATTAATAGAGATCTCCTAGAACTGGAAAGGACCTTGAAGGTCATTGAGTCCAGTTCCCTGCCTTCACCAGCAGGACCAAGTACTGATTTTGCCCCAGATCCTGAAGTGGCCTGCTCAAGGATTGAACTCACAACCCTGAGTTTAGCAGGCCAATGCTCAAACCACTGAGCTATCTCTCCCCCTGAGCCTTCTAAGGCTTCCTTATTCTAGTGGATGAATCCATCTGGGTTGGCTTTTAAATGACCCCCGTCCAACCACTCCCTCAACAGCTAGGAGCAGCAGACCAAATGGGAGTGAAAGAACAGATTAGCTTGTCCATAAAGTAAGTGGCAGTATTCTGAATTCACACAGGAAGCAGATCTGTCCATTAAGAGTTTGCTACGTTCCCTTAGCACTAGAGCTCATAGAAAAATGAACATTTTTGACAAAAAGGGTCACATTTTTCACAAAAAGCTTTGTTAAAAATTGCCCATTTTTTGGCCAAATATAGAGGTGGTCAGAAAACTTTGATTTTTAGAATTTTTTCAAGGAAAAAGTGACAATTTTTTCACAAAAATCTTTATCTATCTGTGACTGTCATCCATCACTGTAATGTCAGAGGCCCAGGCCCTCAAACGTATTTAAGCTTCTAACTCCCCATGAAAGCAATTGGAGTCGGGTGCCTTCGAGGATCTGGACTGAGCGGTTTCCATGCAAAATTGAAGTGCAATAGCGAAGTCCCTAGTGGACTTTTTATTAGCTCTCATCATAGTTTTACAATGCTCATGTGTTTGCAGTTCTTACTCCTCACCTGCAATCATCTCAGTCAGCACTACAGCTGGGAAACTGAGGCTACATCTACAAACCTGGTCCTTTAAAATACTTCCTGTGTTGGAGGAAGGGATTTTTCCACTTCCTTTTTTACAAGAACTCAGTGATATCCATCAGAATTCACCGAGCAGGTTAAGAAATATAAATGCAATGTAGGGCAGGAGGAATTTGAAAGGGTGAAGACTGTCGTCTATCCCAATGACTGCAGTTGGGAAATAAGCAGCAGGAGCAGATGAATCATTATGAATATTTTCATGCGGTTTCTTAGTCCCCTAATAATAAAGAATTAGGAAACTGAGGAAAAACACATCAGCAGATTTGTTTGGTAAGAACACTTCTCACAGATTTCTTCGAATCGTCTCCAGTCCTTTAAATTGCTGTTTAGTTCCTGTGAAGTACAGTGCCTTTTTCATTAATGCTATGGGGAGAGAAAAACCCAGATTCCTTAGAAGCTTTAAACAAGCGAGCTTGTGTTGGCTCTGTTCAGAAGTGAAAAAATGAGCTGAGTGTAGACACCTGACAACTTCCTGCCTTATCTTGCAGATTTACCGTCCTAGTGATAACTCCTGCAGACGTCCAGAATTGTAGAGTCTTAGAAATTAGAGCTTGAAGAAAACTATAAATCCATTCCCTGGAGACGAATGCAAGATAGTTCCTTACAGCATGTTCCCCTTTGCTTTTTTTCAAGCTTGATTTGAAATGCGCCAAGTAATGGGGCTTCTGCCATATCCTTTGGGAGACCATACCACAGTCTCACATTGTTAAGAGAATGTCTTCTGTTATTCAGCCCCAGAGGGCAATGTCCTATTTTCTATAGCCTAGATCCTGTTATGGATCTGACTGAAGTTAATACTAGTAAAACATACAGAGGGTCCAATTTGCCGTTGCCTTGCCACGTACGAAATTATTTGCACTTATGCAAAACATGCTACTAAATCAAAATGGTGGCACCGCACATCCACTGTGCAGATGTGTAAATGGTGACCTAAGGTGGTGTGGAGAAAGAGGCCCAGTTTGCGTTAGGGTTGGATGTATAGTTCACCAACTGGCCAGCAGTAAGATCCGTATAGTCTAACATAGCAGCGTGCTGGGCTGCTTCACCCATGTCTGACTGTGTCCGTGTGTCTGGTCCGCATCTTGGTCGGATTAGACACACACGCTGTCTGCCTTGTACCACCTGTAAAGACCTGAGTGTTTACTCACTTCTGGGGCAGGCTATTATTAAAATGTCAGCAAACGAATTGCCAACATCCATTAATTTGATTGGGATTGACTAAAAAAATGGGATGTGTTTCTCCCCTCCCCCCTGCACATTATTGCACTATAAATGTGCGTTCTGCTTTTTCTTTCTAGTCCTAATCTACTGCAAAACATCCCTCTGAGTAGTCCACGCCCATTCCTCCTGGCTCTTTCTATTATCAGTGATTAGTTCCTCCACTCTGACATCTCAGCCTACAATGGCTGGGTTTCTAAGGCTGCCTCTTGTTGAAGTCTCATTCCCATTTTCGCAATTTATTTCATTTTAGACTAGTGCTGTGCCAAGGAACCCTGACGGTTTGGATACCAGGTAGATAACTGGCAAAACTCACCTGGCACCTGATTCCTAAGCAGGTGGGTCACTGAGGTTTGCTGGCTAGGGCCCCAGTTCCAAGCGCTCATGGCCTGATTTATGGAACTGATGCAGACCGAGGTGAAGTTTGTTTTTGACTCCTGATGAGTTTCTGCTGACCCTGAGATACCAATGAAACTTAAGGGCAGAGCGGACTCCCAGAGACTGCAGCCAGAGGAAATATTCACGCAAACCCCTGCCCAGTGAAAGTGGAGAAATTTGTGCTGCTCTGTGTTAGATCTTTCCTGGTGGATTCAAAAGTGGAAAGGGCATCATTCCAATCTCTCTTCCTCCTCCTTCCATTTGTCTATGTGACCTACCTCTTAGCTGCCTCTGTGGCTTCCTACCTGAGAAAACATTCTCTGTTGTGACCCTTTTCAGTTAGCTAGCAGGCAAAATAAAGACGATGGGAGGTTGACCTTAAAGAAATTCACGTTGAGCTTCTAAACCCAAAGTTTGCCAGACAGTGACAAATCCTTTAGCATCTCTGAGTGTTGTGGATCACCTGCGTACAAGGCCCTCTCATGGCATTTTGTGACATGACACATCTGCAGAATAATAACTTTGAAAAGTTTTGGGTTCAGAATGTGGCCGTGTGCTCACCTGACTGGCTAGCCCAACCCCACCGACTACCTAACAGTGTTCTGTGTGCTGCAACTGTAGGAGACCAATGAGGAACTGGATTTCCCACCTGCTTCATTCTCCACTATTAGCAGATGCTGTCCTTTTCTGGAGTCCAGAAGGTATTAGCTATGCGCATGGTTGCTCAACGAAATGTCTCCAAATCTTATTAGTATAGCCAGCGATATAGTAGCTCCACTGTAGCACTGGAAATTGACGAGTCTTGGGTTCTGTTCTTGACTCTGACTCCTTGTATCACTCTAGATAGGTCCCTTAGCCCTCATGTGCCTCACGTCTGTAAAATGGGTATAACGATACATTCCACATTAATCACTTTCATGGCATTTTGCTTGACGGGCATGTGGCCTTTTAAATAGATATAGGCCAAGAAGGCAAGTTCTCCTCAGGCACATTTGAGGATTTGGTCCTCTGTTTCTTTGTTCCGTGGGTCATCTCTATGACTCGTTTCCCATTCTGGTCTCAGCCATGTTGTACGTGCTCTGAGCACGGTTCATTTGGAAGCTTCTTGGAAGCAGAAGTTTAGAGAAAAGTGTGAAACGAAGAGGTTTAATGGCCGTGGCCCACCCTCGCTCCCTGTCCCTTCAGGTCAGGGTTGAAATGTTAGCAAATAACCTAGTAAATGTGCATCCAAGCACAGTGCTCTGCCCTCTAGATACAGCTAGGGAGATGGCTTCGGGTACTATCAGTCCTTCAGCCGTCAAGAACACTTAATTCATTACCCAAAGGAAACTGCAGGCGAGTGAAGACGCTGGAGAGCCAAGAGCTGTCAGGGCTGAAAAGAAAAAAAAGCAACCGCCATGTCCCTTCTAATGGGATTTTAAGTCAGTTTGAGTTATTAATTGGCTAATAATCCTGCGCCAACTGCAATACTAGCTGTGGGCTCCCAGTTCTGAAGCCTGTGTCTGCAGCGGTCAGGAATGTGACCTTTACCATCACTCCTGGCGGCCGCCTCTTTCCCCAGCTCTTTCTCAGATGGGTTGCGATACATGAGCAAAGCAGTGTAGGATGACTGGCCCTGGTGGAAGTGCCCTTCTGGGGTTATAGGGCGTGCGGGCATTGCTGGTTCTTCACCTGTGGCACCAATTCTCTGTGTGCACAAGGCATGGACCGGAGCTGTGCCTAGAGCAGGATGTGGAAACGCTTGCCAGGAATACAAAGGTGGGATGCACTATAATTCTTCCAAGCCAGACACATGCTTTTGAGTTTAATTAACTCCTCCTCCTCCTCTCTGTATACATCTGAAAGGCAGAAGGCCATTGGCTCACGAGCATTGGAAACACTGCCTTGTGGGTCACGCCAGGTTCCATGGAACTACACGGGTAGAAGGTAGGTCAGGGGATATCCAAGACTGTCTTGGCTCTAGTTCACCAGCCCAAATATGACAGTTAGAGAGAAAAGAAATGGACGATAAGAGAAACAAACAGCTGCCTGCAGATGCTTGTGATGTGGCACTTCTTTCATTGCCAGACCCGTGATAGTAAATCCTCTCCCTCAGACAGACCAGGGCATGGGAAGGGAGTGGGGGAGACATTTTATACATGCCAACAACGGAAAATGTTGTGATGAACTGGCTAGGGGTGTTTGTGGGGGGTTGTATGGGGTGTGTGTGTATGAGAGAGAGTCTACTGCTCCCTACTGAGTGGAATTAGAACTGCTTGGTGGGGGGTCATAGGTACTACGTTGTTCTCCGCTCGTGGCAATTCCCATCTTGCCAGGAGCTAGTATTTTCGGAGCCGGAGGATGTGGGTTCTATCTCTGCTGTGTCCGTGGAATTCTGAGTGTCCAAGCTACACAGCATGGGTGGCAACTGCCGAGCTCAAGAGTCCATGGGTTTGTGACAAATTTGTTACATTGTTGGCTTAAAGCTTTTCCAAAAACGGAGTGGAGTCCATTCTGTGGAAATACCAGTACTCGTGAACTGGCAGCACTGCAGAGCTGTAACAGCTGTCTTGCCATTGGGAACATACACAGGGAAAACAGCGAAATGGTATTGACGCTAAACTTTTGCTGCCATCAGCGGTTTTGAGGCAAGAGGAGGACTTGGGTTCGGGGTGGGCGGATAAGGATGATGTATGCCTGGATTTCCCACGGGAGCGCGGCTTTCCTATTCAGTTTTTGTTACCCTCTTGCAGACACTGAGGGGGAGGGGGTCTCACAATTTCTGGGTTGCCTGACGTTGTTTCGGGAGCGTTTGAGTTTGAAGCATGGCGTTAAAGGAATGGATGCATAATTAGGAGCTGCGGTACCTACTGCTCTTTTTTGTTGTTCTGAATAGAACCATCAGAGATGTCAAAGCTAATTAAGGAAACAACTAGATCCCATACAATAGCAAATCCAGGGGAGACTGGCATGTTTCAGAAGACTTGTTCTTCTCCGGCACAAGTGTAATTTGCATTATCAATCCGCTCAGGGCGCTCCCCGGCTGTTGTGGGTATCATCAGTGTTACGTTTTAGGAATGATCAGATTCTACTAATTCAGGTTTTATCCTTTTAAAATACATAACATTCTAGCGAGCCTGCAGAAATCAGTCCTCTGTTTTCTGTGTAGAGATCAGAGTCATTGGGTTAGCCGGCCCTTTAAAGGGGTGGGGCTCACTGCACCTGGGTCAGGCTTAGCCCACCTCCCCAGGTGAAGGGAATGAGTCATGCGGTGGGAGTTGGAGACTCAGAACCAAACCTGTTGGGAGTAAGGGAGGGCAGCCTGAGTTCACTCAGGGAATGTCTCAGAGGAGTAGGAGGCCGCTGTGAACAGAGACTCTGTTCTTAGCTCCCAGGCAGAGGGCCTGGAGAATGCAGCAGCCAGGTAAGAAGGCTGGAGTTCAGAGAGGAGGCCAGCCGGGAAGCAGGAAGGTGACAGCTCTCCAGACCTCCCAGGCAGATGGCCAGGGAGAGTGACCCGCAGGGCACAGGAAGCTGTTGGGTCAGAAGCTCTGATAAAGGATTGTTAGCCTGAAGGAAGATCTATTATTAAGGGGAAACTGAGGCAGGGTCTGATGCCAGATAAGGTAAGTGCTTCTACAGTCACTAACACCTTGGGTAAAGGTGTGATGCACAGGTATATTGGGAAGAGCATTACCTCTATTTCCTGGCCATAGTGACATGCCATAGAGAAGGGTTACAGAAGCTTGCTACCCTCTGCCATGTGATGGGGGGCTGCATTCACTGACTCCTGCTACAGGAGCTTTTGACCTCCATGCCCCAGATAACATTTGAGAGGTTATTGCAAATCGATGTGAAATTACCGCTTGACTGATATACAGCACAATCGTCCGCTCTTGGGGCCAGATCCTCAGCTACTGTAACTCAGCATAGCGCCGCTGAAGTAAATGGAGAGGCGAAAGTCTTACACCAGTTGTGGATCCGGCCCTTCGTTGTCTAGAGGCGTTAGAATCTTGGGCCCTTCCCTGTGTGAAGTATAGGCTTTGATATAATGGGTCAGAATGAAGGTCCATGCAGGTGGGTGCCCTGGCCTCCAGCGGTAGCCAGCATCCTCCTGCCTCAGAGGAAGGCAAGGGAACCCTAAGGCACGGAACCAATTGTGAGTGCTTTGCATGCCAGAGGAAGGTCCTCTCTGACCTCTGTGGTGATCAGCGCACACTCCAAAGGATGAGAGATGACCACCCTTTTCTTAGACTCCCAACCCTTGTGCCATCGCTGTTACACTTCTGTTTTTAGCGGAGTAGCTCAGTCGGAGCTAGCGCGGGGGAGTCTCCGTAAGCTGGGAACGACGCCGTCCAGCTCCTGTGCAGACAGACCCAGCGTGGTCACTGCCGCTTGCAGCTTATGTAGAGTCTTCATGTGTTCAATCTACTTGTGCTCCAAGGTGGCCTGTTATAATGGGGCGATGGCAGCTGCCTTGGCATTACCCGCCCTCTCCACAGCTTTTAATCTCACCGGTCGCCTTCTCTTTCCTTCTCTTCCCCAGGTCCGTAACGGGTTTGGATAAGGAGCCTGACCTTGTGCACATGGAAGCCCGGACAGCTGATGGACGTGAGTGCTTGAGCCCGCTGCTGATAATAAGTGTCATTATCAATTACGGTATATGAATAACATAGGGGAAAATTCACCGGCATCATGCTGGATGGCTTCTTTGCGTCTGCAGAGTGCCACAAAGCAGCTGGACTGTGTCGGTAAATCTGGCTCATAATGGATAACAACATGTTACAAATTGCTTATAATCCTACTTGTCTTTGAGAACTGGATCCCCATATAAATTCACAAAGGAACCTTCCTCCCTCCCTCCCTCCCTCCCCCCCGCGCGCGCACACACACGCGCGCACACACACACACACACACACACACACACAGTGTACCTTTCCTGTTTATGCAGTACATGGTGGTGGTGGGCACTTCCTTCCCAGCCTCAGCAGCCGCACTGCTGGCACTCTTACTTAAATAGGAAAACAATAATCACTTACTCCTGTCATTGAAATGCAGCCAGCTACTTCTGCGGTGGACTGGATTCACGAGGAATTAATTGCTAACCAGGTGGATAGGATGTTTTGCAAACAAGTAAGGTTCCATTTCCATAGCATTTTTCTTTCGTAAGGATCTCCCAAATGGTTTACAAAACATGTACCGGAATCACAGTGCTGCAATGCAACCACCTCTGGGGTGGAGCCTGGCAGCTGCTTAACAGCTCAGTGCAATGCTATGCAACAGTAGAATGCTGTGTCCCTTTGGCGGTGTGTGTGGGGGGTATTAGAAATGCAGACTGTATAGGAAGGAGTGTACTACCCCTTTTAGGGACAGCCAGGAGCTCGCAAGCGAAACAGCTTGGGTGTAATCAAAGAGGCTCCATGCGGTGCCCTAGGACTGGCGTGTTTAAACTGGAGCAGGAAGTTGGACTGGGGACTAGACGCTGTGTAGGCTGTAACGGGCCATCCCAGGCTCCAGAGACTAGCCAGACCACGCTTCGAGACTTTGTTTGCGGACTTTAGGTCTGGGAGCCCTGAATCAGAGTCCTGAGTGAGGGCTTCATGAACTCTTGTTACGTTGCTCCGTTCCTGACACTTTGCTAAAGGGGACAGACTTTTTGTTAGCTGGTTTTGGCTTCCTCTGGTCCAGATACTTTTATAGTCAACTTACTGACACCTCAACTGGGGAAATGACAATGGACAGACCAGCAGTGCCCCAGGCCACAAGGGGGCACGTGGGGACAGCACACACCTTTTACAGCAATTACCGTGGGGTGGTGGATGCGGAATTCAGCCCCTGAGGTTCACTCAGGGAAGGTTCCTCTGGAAGTGGTCGATTTGGGCAGGTTTTTTGGGGGGGAAGTGGGGGTTACATTTTGTTGGATGCAGACCCTGTTACGTTTGAATGTGCTGCACTACGGGCCTCCTGCTGTTTAAATCCAGTGTGATTTCCTTTAAGCGCCACTTCTTCTGAGACCTTCCGCTGGCGTCGCTCTGCCCTTCAGCAGGGAGATCGGTACCATCCCCTTCTGAATAAATCACCAGGCAATAAAAGCTCCACATCAACAATACAGTAAAATGGGGCAGCAGGCTGGTGACGCAGCCAGGTTCTCTTTTGTGCATTTTCTATTGCACACACAGATAGAAGTGTGTGTTTGGGGTGGGGCTCAAACTGCTGATGGAGCCTGGATTCAAACTCACTCTAAGCTTGCTCACCCAGCTATGTGGACACTGCGTGTTGGGGAAGTAGGTGTCCTCGTGTCTCTGTTGCGTTGTGTTGTAGACTGAACTCTTCCTCCAGGTCTTGCTTGCTTTATTTGTACTGTAGAAATTCAGCATTTTGAGCTTGGCCGTCGATGGTACCGAATACTCTCCAGCGAGACAGGCTTGAACAGCAGAGCCAGCAAAATGCAATCCGCAGTCCCCAAGGACTGCAGGCGTTATCAGGAGATAATGGGTTATGAGGGGAGTTCTTCCCGTGGGTCCCAGTGGGGGATGGTGCGTAAGGCTATCCAAAGCCGCGTTCTCCCCCAGCAGAGCCCGCTACAAAGGCGGATGTGTTGTTATAAGTGCGATTTTTAACGTTCGCTTATGTGTTTAATAGCCATTGACTTCCCAGTAACGGCACTCCAGGGAAACAATACAATTCCCATCTAGAGTACTTGGCAGAGCCCCTGCTGGTGTGAGCTGGCTTAGCTCCACTTATCCTGGAATTTCTGGGGGACATTCCCTATCCAGCCGGATGCAGAAGGCAGGTTAGGTGATCCCAGTGTTCCCTTCTGCGAAGACAGTGGAGCTACACTGATTTGCACCAGGTGCCGATCCGATGCTAGAGCTACAACCGAGTGAGTGAAAATAGAGTTGTGTCCTGACCCAGCTACAGCCTGGTTAAATGTGTAATGTGGACGGGAGTGGTTGGAGGAACGTGGCTAAGATCTCCTGCATTCTGCCCATGGAAATGAGACACGGGATGTCTGCTGAGGACAGTGTTATGATGGAGATGAGAGATATAGGGTCTGTCTGTGTTTCTGCCACTGATCTGCTGTGTGACCTGGGTCAAGACATCTTCTTGCTCTTTCCCCTCCCACCTTTTGTCTCTCTTGTCTATATAAAGCAGGGGCAGGCAAACTTTTTGGCCCGAGGGCCGCATCGGGTTTCATAAATTGTATGGAGGGCCAGTTAGGGAAGGAGGTTGTGGCCCGGTCCCCACCTCCTATCTGCCCCCGCCAGGACTCCTGCCTCACCCAAGCCCCCCTGTTTCCTGACAGCCCCTCTGGGACCCCTGCCCCATCCACACACCCCCGCTCCCTGTCCCCTGACTGCCCCCAGACCCCTGCCACCCCATCCAACCCCCCCTCCTTCCTGACTGCCCCCTGGGACCCCTGCCCCCATTCAACCCCCTGTTTCTCCCCTGACCACCATCCACACCCCCGCCCCCTGACCACCACCTCGAATTCCCCTGCCCTCTATCCAACCCTCCCTGCTCCCTTACCGCGCTGCCTGGAGCACCGGTGGCTGGCAGCGCTACAGCCACGCTGCCTAGCTGGAGCCAGGCCACGCCACCGCCGCGCAGCACAGAGCACCGGGTCAGGCCGGGCTCTGCAGCTGCGCTGCCCCAGGAGCTCACAGCCCCATCACCCACAGCATTGCGCCAGCGGCACAGTGAGCGAGCTGAGGCTGCGGGGGTGGGGGGAACGGAAAGCCGGGGAGGGGCCGGGGGCTAGCCTCCCGGGCCAGGAGCTCGGGGGCCGGGCAGGACAGTCCCGTGGGCTGGATGTGGACCGTGGGCCGTAGTTTGCCCACCTCTGATGTAAAGCGTCAGACCTGTGAGACAGGAATTGTCCAGTCTCTGTAAATGTTGATGAGGTTCTGTGAATGATGGGCCTGGTTGACTCCAAGCCTTTCCACCTCTAGAGCACCGTGCAAGAACGCTTTCTCTGGGGAGGACATTGTATAGCTTCTTGTAGATGCAGAGTGGGTCAGGGATCCTCTTCTGAGAGACAAACCCATAGGAGATGTTATGTGTATTACCATAGTACCCAGGCGTCCAAGTCCTGGATCGGGATCTCTTTGTGCCAGGCGCTGTACAAACAGACTGAAAAGGCAGTCCCTGCCCCAAGAAACTTAAGCAGGGTGAGGGGATGAGTTTTGGTGAGATCTCCTTGCTGTACTTCTGTGTAGAGCACCCCAGTTCTGCTAGACAGACTCCTTGATGAAATCAGGGCCTGATGAAATTCATGCTAGGGTAGGTGTGGAACAAGCTGAAACAATCTCAGAACCATTAGCAATTAGCATGGAGGACGGGTGAGGTCGCAGAGAACTGGGGAAGGGCAAACATGGTACCTATCTTAAAAATGGGGGAACAAAGAGGACCCAGGGAATTATAGACCAGCCCATCTAACTTTGTACCAGGAAAGATACTGGAACAAATTATTAAACAATCAATTTGTAAGCACCTCGAGGATAATAGGATTATAAATAAGAGCCAACATGGAATTGTCAAGAACTAATCGTGCCAAAGAATCCTAATTTTCTTCTTTGGCATGAGCTACTGGTCTAGTGGGTAGGGGGAAGAAGTGAACTTGATATATCTTGATTTCACTCAGGCTTTTCACATAGTCCCACATGACGTTCTTATAAGCAAACTAGGAAAATGTGGTCTAGATGAAATTACTGTGAGGTGGGTGCAGATGTGTTTGAAAAACCCTGCTCAGAGAGTAGTTGTCAATGGTTTGCTGTTAAACTGGGGGGATGTACACCTCTACCCCGATATAACGCGACCCGATATAACACGAATTCGGATATAACGCGGTAAAGCAGTGCTCCAGGGGGTGGGGCTGTGCACTCCGGCGGATCAAAGCAAGTTCGATATAACGCGGTTTCACCTATAACGCGGTAAGATTTTTTGGCTCCCAAAGGCAGCGTTATATTGGGGTAGAGGTGTATTTACTGGGATCCTGCAGGGGTCTGTCCTTGGTCTAGCGCTATTCGGTATTTTCATTCATGACTTGGTTAATGGAGTGGAGAGTATGTGTATGAAATTTGCCAATTACATTAAATTGGGTGGGGTTTGTTAGCACTTTGGAGACAGGATTAGAATTCAGCGCGACCTTGGCAAATTGGAGAATTGGTCATCAAGATTGAATTCAATAAAGACACGTGCAAAGTGCTACACACAGGAAGGAAGAATCAAATGCGCAGCTACAAAATGGGGAATAAGTGGCTGGGCGGCAGCGCTGCTGAAAAGGATCTGGGGGTCATAGAATCATAGAATATCAGGGTTGGAAGAGACCTCAGGAGATCATCTAGTCCAACCCCCTGCTCAAAGCAGGACCAACCCCACTAAATCATCCCAGTCAGGGCTTTGTCAAACCTGACCTTAAAAACCTCTAAGGAAGGAAATTCCACCACCTCCCTAGGTAATCCATTCCAGTGCTTCACCACCCTCCTAGTGAAAAAGTTCTTCCTAATATCCAACCTAAATCTCCCCCACTGCAAGACCATTACTCCTTGTTCTGTCATCTTCCACCACTGAGAACAGTCTAGATCCATCCTCTTTGGAACCCCCTTTCAGGTAGTTGAACGCAGCTATCAAATCCCACCTCATTCTTCTCTTCTGCAGACTAAACAATCCCAGTTCCCTCAGCCACATAAGTCATGTGCTCCAGCCCCCTAATCATCTTCGTTGCCCTCTGGTGGACTGTCTCCAATTTTTCCACATCCTTCTTGTAATGTGGGGCCCAAAACTGGACACAGTACTCCAGATGAGGCCTCACCAATGTTGAATAGAGGGGAATGATCACATCCCTCGATGTGCTGGCAATGCTCCTACTTATACGGCCCAAAATGCCGTTTGCCTTCTTGGCAACAAGGGCACACTGTTGACTCATTTCCAGCTTCTTGTCCGCTGTAACCCCTAGGTCAAATGGGGTGAAAACATACCCACTTCCCAAGTGTGTTTTGAAGCCATGTTAATTAATGTCTGTGAAGTGCTTTGAGATCCTCCATTGTAAGATGCTACATATGATTAGCAGGCATTTACAAGGAGTCCTGCTATCCTGCACCCATAAGGTGGATGGGTCCTCTGGAATCCTAAGTAGGGAAAGTTTGTAGGAGAATTTTTTCACAAGATCATGAAAATAGAAAATGCAAGGCTGTTGCAATCCCTCCAAGCCACTAGGTGTCCACGTTGCTTCACACACAAAGGAGCTGAGACAGTAGCACTGTGGTGCATTATAAAGTCCACATACATTTTAAGACAGCCCAAATCCTTGATTGGCTCAGTCTTCCAGTTGGGGCTGCGTGAAACATTTTTTTTGCAACGTTATTTGCAGCTGTAGTGCTTGTGTTCCATTTGTAATGAGATGTGTCCCCTAGAGCAACGACGTAACCAAACCAGACCCCAGGGGCTAACCTCCTGTTAACACAAGCACATCACAACTAATGATGGCCAAATCTTTAAAGGTTCTGTGATATAGTTTGGGCACAAGCACCCGTATGTGTGTCCAAATATCTCCTAGCCTCTTGGCTTTGCAAAACTGGACTGGACATCTCCTGAGATTTGTGTATTTCTTACCTCCAGCCTTTCTCAGGGCCTCAGCCCTTCTATCGGATTTGCAAGCTGTGTAATCAGTGGGCCAGATCCTCAGCGGGTATAAATCAGCATTTCTCCATTGAGAACCATGCAGATTTACCCCAGCTGATCATCTTGCCCTGTTGGTACCCGAGTGGATGTTCATCCATCTGGCCAGACTGTATGGCCAATTCTGCATGAGCTGCAAGCGCACAGGACAAGAAAAGGTTCGGTGTCTCAACTGTCCTTTCTGGTTCTTGTCGCAGCCCTCGAACAAGCCTGTTTATTAACCTCGTTTAAAATGAACGGCTAGAGATCAGCCTCGATCCAAACCACAGCGGCAGAGACTAAGGGGATGTCTGCACTGCCGGTGTGGGGTCTGACTGCAGCTCGGGCTCGCTCGGGTGCCGGAGCATTGAAGCTGCAGCAGCGTGGGTTTCAGTGTGAACTAGTGCCGCGAGTGATTACCCAAGCTTCCAGGTGAGCTTGTACCGTCCCGGTTGCCATGGCTGTACTGCTCTGGAACCTGAGCTAGCCGGATTCAAGCCAGCTCAGGTCTATCTACTCGAGTTGCAGTCATACCCCGAGATGGCAGTATTGACATGCCCTTAGACAAAGTCCAGAGCCAGATTTTGCAGATCAGGACCCACCTCTGTGATCTGTGCCAGTTCTCCTCCTCTCTCTGGTTGCAACGAAAGCACCGGCTGGAAGCAGGCAGCAGGATTTAGCACAGTGTCAGACCAGAGTGTGGCAAACCTTCCCCAAGCCATTCAACCTTCCATTGACTTCCAATCCTTCCTTCTCCCTGGCAGGAGGGCTGGCCCCCTCCAGGCTGCCTTCCTCCCTGCTTGCCCCCAGAAAGCCTCCCAAGCTTGCCTTGAAGGGAGGGTTGAGAACCAGATGCATGGACAGGCCTTCTGGCAGCATGGAGTCAGTTTGGAGAGGTATTCTTTCAGACTAGAGATGGGACTCGCCGAGTCCCCAAGCTGCTGGAAACCTTTTGAATCCTTTCACCCCCAGGTTTACAGTTTGACCTTCCACCAACCCTGTCCGACTGTATTTACATTTCATGCGCTTTCTGATACAGAGGTGAGCCCAGTCTGCAAATATCCCCAGAAATAGAGGGGTGAGCGAAGCAGGCATGTGCCCAGGCCCCAAACCCAGAGATCAGAGGGTCAAAACCATCCTCAGATAGCTCCAGACTCCTCCTTTTGCCCAACAGCTTAGTGGTTCATGCTCTGCCCTGCTAGGTGGGATACCCGGGTTGGAGTCCTACTCCCGGACTCTTTGGCTTGTGGTAGGAAGGAGGTTAGCCTACACCATTATAATGGTCCCTTCTGGCCTTGGCGTTCTTGGATTCTGGACTTCCCCAAAGTCTGCGCATGTTCAGATCTGAGCTTTTAATTCAGGTGTGTCTTTAATCTGATCCTTTTGCATTGTGAAATACCTGTTTCCTCCCTTATTGCAGTGGATTCCATCATTTAACCTCCTGCTTGAATGGGGCTATTCCTTAGTATAGCCAGTCATGTTTAATCCTCAATATTCAGTAAATTATCTTTTCATTTCCTGTCAGACCATGGGATAGACTGTCTGCCCCAGGAAGGGAGACAAGCTCATTATTGTATCCAGAGTCTGTCAGGTTTGAAGATTTGTTTTATTTCATCTACTTCATTGCGTTAAATAAAACTAAATAAGAAACAAAACAGAACATAGGCAGAGGGGGGGAAAAAACCCCTGCCTTTCTGTAAATGTTAAGCAGGTGCCCTTCTTTGTATAAATTTGATTACTAGTGTAACACACTCGAAATGACACATTTCCCAGTAGGCAGAAAGCTGGTTGTCATGTCAACACTTGAGCTTTCCCCCCTCTCTTCCTTCTGTTTTGTGACTTACCATCAGCAAATAACCCAGTGTGTGGGGGGATAAGAATATCCAACCGACTGTGTGGGTGAATGTACTGTGGCAAAGGGCTTCTAAAAATACCACCCTAGACGCATTCCCATTGCTCTTCCCGTGCTCGGTGCAGAAAAGATCTGCAGAGAGTCGTGCCATGCATGCTGGGATGTTGCCATCTGTGGGTGACATAACGCTATATGTATCTTAGAAGGTTGTTTTTATCCACCTATGTTGGGGTGTGCACTGCCCACCAGCCCTGATAGGGTTAACGAGGGCCTGAGAGGCCAATTAGGTTACCTGGCATCAACTACAAGAGGGAGGGCCAGGTTCATTAAGAGTGAAGCCCAGCTGGGAAGGCCTGGGCCAACACTATAAAGCCAGGAGGCTGAAAGCAAGAAGGGGGCTTCAGGAGAGGGAGGCTACAGTCGTTCCCTGGGGTGAGGATGGTTGTCAGGGACAAAGAGGAAGTCCAGGGGGCGAGTAAGCCCTGAGATTGTGCTCTGGAGTAAGGAGTCTGGCAAGAGCCTAGGGCGGGGAGAAGTAGCCATGGGGAGTAGAATAGGCTTCTGTGGTAAACCCAGAAACAGGCATGTTACCAGAAAAGAGACACATGCAGAGAGCAGGGACTTTGTTACAATTAGTGGGGAAATGCGGGCAGACTATCCCCCCCAGACACAAGGGGAAGATGGGGTCGTTCAGGTAAGAAAATGGAACCACAGTGTGTGGAACCCTTCAGGTCTATACTCCCAAGCTGGCATGTGGAGGGGCAGACATGGTTACCTGAGCTCCCTGGGGAGCTCCAGGGGCTGTGGAGGCAGTCCTCCAGCAACGTTTGGAGACCCAACCAAGGCAGATGGAGGAGCAAGCTGAGCTGAGAAGGTAGCTGGCGATCTTGGTGAGGCAACAGAGGTAGCTCATAGAGATCCTGAGAAAGGAAACCACCAGGGGTGAGAGGAAGAAGGGGAGGAAAAGGTATACAGGGACCAGGAGACCAGAGGCACAACCTAGGGTATGTTTTGCCTGTGGTCCACAATGGCACATAAGAAGAGCATACCCTTGTATGAACTGTGAGAAGAAGGTTATCCCGGGAGAGGTGGGGCTAGACAGAAGGATGCAGAAGCATAGCCTACTGACAAGGCAAGGGTGAGGGTTTGTTTTGGGTGTTGAGAAGCTGGCCATACAAAAAGACACTACCCTCTCAGGAAATTGTAGGGTAGCAAAGGGGAAGGCGAGGGCCCCAGTGATGTAGAAAAAAATGAGTGTGTGTCCTGTATCTGGAGTATGCAGGAGGCAGGCAAAGTAGAAGTGGTGGTGGTGACCGTGGACGTTGCAGACATTGAATCCACGCACTTGGTAGGGGGTTGCACAGAGTTAAAAGATTAGGAGGGAGAAGAACCAGCCAGAAACAGGGACAAGCACAGACCCCGATGGAAAGGATGCTGTGGGATGTGCTGGAGCAAGCAAAAAGAATTCAGGAGACGCTAAGTAGCTGCAGAACTGGGCTTGTGAGCAGCTGTAGAGGATCAAGAGTTCCTGGGGGAGAAGAACCGGGACGGTACGGAAGAATAGGGCCGACTGTTACGCAGGCTGGGTAGCCTGGAGAAGGCCCAGCTCCAGCAACTCCAGGGCGGAAGGCATCTGTGCCCACGTGGGGGACAATCTTGAGCTGGAGGGTGTGTGCTGGGGTGTGCACCCTACTCCAGTCCTGCTAGAGTTCGTGAGGGCCTGAGAGGCCAGTTAGATTACCAGGCATCACCTGTGAGTGGGAGGGCCAGGGTTCATTAAGAATGAAGCCCAGCTGGGGAAGGGCTATAAAGCCAGGAGACGGAAAGCCGAAAGGGGGCTGTAGTCACTCCCTGGGATAACGTAGGTCATCAAGGAGAAGAAGGAAGTCCAGCGGGAGAGTAAGCCCTGAGATCCGGCCCTGGATTTAAGGGGTCTAGCAAGAGATGGAGCTCGTAATGTTGCTAGAGCTAGTTTTCCAGATCTAGACAGGAGGAAGCACACATTGCTGGGAGTGGAAATGTACCGCTGCATGCTTTATTACTGTAAAGTTCTTAGTACTGGGACTGGAGTGAGTGGGGTAGTTTCTATTACCCTTTATTTATCAGTGGCACTGCCCAGAACTAACAGTGTGTTTTCCATTGCACTTAAGTTCCCGATACAACTGCTCAGAACCAGCATTATAGTCTCGGCCACCTTGAAATTCTTAGTACCTCTGCCCCAAACCCATGCTAGAGCCTGTTACTCTGAAGTCTCCAGTGATGTTTGCCAGAACGAACCTCTACTAGAGGAGTCTCTGCTAACTTCAGGGCCCATTTCTCATCTTTTGTAGGCAACACTTCATTATATTCTCCCTTTAATTTCCCAGGGACTCCTTTCCTTCCTGCCAGAGGCTTTCAGTAGAGCTAGGGTGACCAGATGTCCCGATTTTGGGGGGCTTTTTCTTATATAGGCTCCTATTACCCCTCACCCCCGTCCTGATTTTTCACACTTGCTGTCTGGTCACCCTAGTGGAGCTGTGCTAGAGAACCTGGAACTTTGCAAAACCTGGCCAGTCTTGGGCTTGAGTATGGAAACACAATTAGCTACATTTAATAGAAACATGAATGGAGTCCCAAGAATCTTCCATCGAAACACAGAGCAAAACCTTTGGCTGACTCTGGAGAGGCCCAGACTCCGAGGCTGGCAGCAGGCTTTCAGGGCCAAAAGATCCTATCTATGTGCAATACTTGGAGCTTAAACCGATGTGATGGTTTTATATTAGCTTCCCTTTTGCCATTTTGGGTTCTAGGCAGCTGGACTTTCCAAATGAATCTCAAGGGCTGTGAAGTGGCTTCACGTGGTGTGAACCAAAACCATGGCATCTTGTTCACCTCACTTCTTGGAAACTCTCTATTTTCTCATATTTTAAGTGTCCTTGCTTTTTGTAGAGAAGTCTACAAGTACTTGACACTCAAGGGCACAGAAAACTTCCTCTGTCTAGAAGAAATGTGCCATCATGGCAGGTGTCCTCCCAGTGCTGTTTTCATTTTGTCCCTCAACTGGGATTTTTGTAAAGCAGTGTAAAGGCCAGCGTTCCCGGTTTGGTCCCTGGCAGGGGTGCAGGGGTGCTGAAATTTAATTTTTATTGTGGGGGTGCTGCTGATGGAAACCATGTATTTGGTGTTTGTTGTTACTACTTCAAGCCAGGGGGTGTGGCAGCACCCCTAGTTCCAGCACCCCTGGCTGGCTACGTGACTGTCAAGTTTACTTACATGGCTGGTGCAATTTTTGCTTTGTAAAACCCTCTGTGCTGCTCCGAGTACAAGGATGCTGTGTATAATCACATTCTGTCCTATCCGATACATGCCCATTTAGACACACATGACCTAAATAACACCGTGCCTTTCTAGGACACTTTCTAGCCAAGGATCTCAAAGCATACTAAAGAATTCAGCCTCATCTCTCTCCCTGCTTGGTCACTTTTTTACATGTTGAGAAACAGAAGCAAAAAGAGGTTAAGTGAATTACCAAAAGTGACACAAAGATAAGAACAGCCATATTGGGTCGGACGAATGGTCCATCTAGCTCAGTATCCTGTCTTCTGACAATGGCCAGTGCCAGATGTTTCAGAGGGAATGAACAGAACAGGGCAATTCTGAGTGCTCCATCCCCTGTAGTCCAGTCCCAGCTTCTGGTAGGTGGATGTTTAGGGACACGGGGCTGCATCCATGACCATCTTTGCTAATAGCCATTGATGGATCTATCCTCCATGAACTTATCTAGTTCTTTCTTGAAGTGTTACTTTTGGCCTTCACAGTATCCCATTGCAAGAGTTTCCACAGGTTGACTGTGTGTTGTGTGGAGAAGGACTTCCTTATGTTTGTTTTAAACCTGCTGCCTATTAATTTAATTGGGTGACCCCTCGTTCTTGTGGTTATGTGAAGGGGTAAATAACACTTCCCTAATCACTTTCCCTAATCTCACTTTCACTTTCTCCACGCTGTTCATGATTTTGTAGACCTCCCTTAACTATCTCTCTTCTAACAGTCCCAGTCTTTTTAATCTCTCCTCGTATGGAAGTTGTTCCATACCCCTAATCACGTGTTGCCCTTCTCTGTACCCTTGTGTCAGAATCTTGAAGAAAAATCCCCATCTCCCAGTCTAGTGACTTCAACATGAGACCATCCTTCCTCTCAACCACATGCTTCCGCAGACGAAGAATCTCATTCTGTCCCAGCCGCAATTTCTCTTTTAGACTATACATAATAACACAATAGCACATAACTAATAGCTAAAAGCACAACAACCTATAGCAGTACCCTGGAGAAGGTTAATCTCCATCTGGCTAGTATCCTGATGCAGCCATTTTGTTTCAATTACCTGTTGAGTTCCATTTCTCCTTTGGTCAAAATTGCGATGACTTTGCCCAACTCACTTTGCAGGGCAGTCCCGTATTACAGGTGGCACATCGGTGAGAGAGCCATGGTGCTGCATTAATGCAGCCAGCTCTCAAGGGAGTCATTGGTCTGAGCCTATTGACGGGCAGGCCCATTCCCAGCAGCAGCTCCAGTGAAAGGTTAGCAAGTTTGTTTTTTCCTCATGGGCTCTGGATTGCTGAACGCCTCAATCAACACAGTTGTGGTGCTTTTTTGAGCATCTCTGCACATCAGCATTTTCCGCTGACTTGAGCAAGCATTTAGATCTTGGAATGTGGATACAGTTCCTGCGTCCAAGATGAAAACCCTTCTTGTCTGACCTCACATTCCTTTCTTTTCCCCCCCCTTCCCAAGCTTAGCTGGTAAATGTGATCTTCAGGGGCGAGAGCAGAGCTGTCAAGGGATCAGAGTAATGGCTTGTGTGGCCTGGAAGGCTTACTACAGCATTAATCATTACCTAATTTCTTTTTTCCTTTTTCATTGCACTGGCTGGCCTGTGCCTGACTACTAATGGCTAGGGGCCATCACCTTAGTTCTCCACAGCGTCCCTAGGAAAAAACAGGTGGCTTATGAGGAGCTTTCCTTTTGAAACCTTGCTGTCAAGGAAGGGACTGTGGCCTCCTGCCCTATATTTCCAGTGCTGCTGCTTGACCTGCTGTGCAACCTTGGTCCGGGCCTCAGTTTCCCCATGTGACACACTGATGTAATATACTTACCCACGTCATGAGGGTGTTGGGAGGCTTCATGTCTATGAAAAGTATTGAGGTAATAGAAAGTAGGCAGAGCACCACTGACCAGACCACATCATTGCCTTCTCTTAATTGATTGACCCAGTTCCACTTGCATCAAGTTTAAGACTCTTGTCCATAACTGCCATGCCCTGCATGGCTCCATACTGACTTGCCTACATCTTGGGTCAGTCTCTTATTGGATTCTCCCTGCACCGCATGCCTGTTTATTAATCTACCTACTGAGCTGGGTCCTTCCCTGTACTACTTATTCATGTCTTCCTCCTGCTCCCAGGCCTTCTCAGAAGCAGCCTCCAAGTCATGGAATGATGTTCCAGTCCTGGTGTGATGGCCCCACCACCTTCTCCTAGAGCTGCCTCTTAAAGGCTCTGAACAGATCCTGAGCTAGTTTAAATCAGGATAGTTCTATTGAAGTCAATAGAGCTAAATTGATTACTCAATGAGGTACACAGTGAAAGTATGTGTTGAGGGGTGGGGGAGGAATATAGATTTGGGGCCTTTATCTAAAACAACTCCTTTCTTTGCATCTATTCTTATGTCTTCTAGACCAGTGGTCTCCAAACTTTTTTGATTGCGCACCCCTATCAGTAAAAATCTTTTGAGCACGCACCCCCAATATATGTATATTTATTTATGTATAAATTATATACATGTACTACTGTACTCATATATTATGTACATTATAAAACACACACAAAAAATAGAAATTAAAAAAGGATGAGATAAATATGAAATAAACACTATTTTTAAAATATTTTTTTATTTTATTTTATTTATTAATGGTACAAAAAACCTTTTTGCTTAGTGTGCGCAATGTGATTGAATATTCTTCATTATTTCTGAAAATCTTGGTTTAACACTTTGTGATACAGCGATTCGAAGGTCTGGATTAGGGTTAGGGTGTGGGAGGGAGCTCAGTGTGGGGGTGGGGGTGCGGGGTCTGGGAGGGAGTTAGGGTGCAGGGGGGCGCTCAGGGTGGGAGTGCGGGGTCTGAGAGGGAGTTAGGGTGTGGGGGGGGCTCAGGGTGGGGTGCGGGGTCTGGGAGGGAGTTAGGGTGCGGGAGGGTGCTCAGGGTGGGGGTGCGGGGTCTGGGAGGGAGTTAGGGTGCGGGAGGGCGCTCAGGGTGGGGGTGCAGGGTCTGGGAGGGAGTTAGGGTGCGGGAGGGCGCTCAGGGTGGGGGTGCGGGGTCTGGGAGGGAGTTAGGGTGCAGGAGGTACTCAGGGTGGGGGTGTGGGGTCTGGGAGGGAGTTAGGGTGCGGGAGGTACTCAGGGTGGGGGTGCGGGAGGAGCTCAGGGCTGGGACAGGCAGGAGGTGCAGAGCACTTACCTGGGGCAGCTCCTGTTTGGTGCAGGGGGTGTGCAGGTGGCTCTGCGCAGCGCAGCACCGCCCCCATGGCCACGATTCTGGGCAGGCAGGGACACCCAGAATGCAGGGGCTTTAGGGGCTGCAGGGCCCTGGGCTAAGGGGGCCCCAGGCATTGGAGGACTCCGGAGGAGCAGAGGCAGCCGCACAGCCAGCGGCCGGAGAGAAGCGGTGCTTTCCCCTTCAAAGCCAGCTGGAAAGAAGCGGCGCTTTGAAGGGGAAAGTGCCGCTTCTCTCTGGCCGCTGGCTGCACGGCTGCCCCTGCTCCTCCATGGGCCGGAGGACTCAGGGCCACATTCCGAAAGGGGCTTTAGAGCTGCAGGCTAGGCCCCCAGGGCCCCCTTAGCCCAGGGCCCTGCAGCCCCTAATGTTACCCGGGGTTCTTTCAACCCAAAGCTCTTGGTAACTTTTACTCTGTGCGAGGAAGTGTCAAGAAATAAATCAGGGGAGACACGGCCGTCCAACCAATAGATGGCTGGCACAAACAGGACAACACAAGAGTGCTTTCACTTAAAGCTAAACTTTACTTAGACTCAAGCACTTACACATGTCCACAACAAGATTAGTAAAACACCCCCAACCCTTGATAATTACCAAAACTGAGTGTGGCTCTCGAGTGGCACAGTAGCAACCCGTCTGCCAGTGGGGAACACAAGATGCATCCAGAGGGAGAGACCAGTCCCAAAGCGTCCCCCAGAGGAGTCCCACTATCTCAAGCTTTCCCCCCTTATTTATACATTAGTAATAGAATGACATGTCCCTTAAAGAAAACTTGTCAAGCAAGCAGTTCCAATGGGCAAGCAAGAGACTCCTTCTGATTATTGATTAACCAGGTATGGGTTTTTCCAGAGCTTACAGCCTTGAGGCCCCAGTAGACATTCCTGGGGCATATCCTACTCTTTTAAAATGCATGGATCAGCAACTTGAACACAATTCTTATCAGGAAGGATGCGGGGTCAAGCTGCCCTTTCTGTGGCACCCAAAACCCCCTCCCCTCCCCTCCTGCCTTGGTCAAGCTGAGATTGCTGAATGGCCAATTTACAGCTTGCTGACTAGGCTGCCTTTAACACTAAGCCATAGGGTTTTCAGGCACTTTACTGGTTTGCCAAAATCTCCACGTACACTAAAGCCCCTGCGTTCTGGGTGGCCTTGCCTGCTGTGGGGGGCAGCTTCCCCGCTTGTTTGCTCACTCCCTCCCTCCTCTGGCTGCCCCCGTTTTTTTCCCCTCGGCGGTGCTCCTCCTGCCAAGCCCCCCAATGGATCGTGTTGCGCACTCCCTGCGGTGCATGCACCCCACTTTGGAGACCACTGTTCTCGACTGTAAGCTCTCTGGGGAAGGACTGTCTCTATATGCATGTACTATACAGCACTAAATGAATCATCAGCACTTCCCAAATCATAATTACATTTGTTCTTTGGACACAGTCACCCTTGGATTCAGCAGCATGAGGGTCTTCTTAGACCCCCAGCCACTCCCGGATGTCCAGGTAGCGCTTTGTATCAGGTGTCCTTGCCAAAAAGGTATTGCAGCCTTTTGTTTTGTCCTATTGTTTCCCATGTCTTTGTCCTCTTGGCATTAGAACCCTGCCATCAGTGCACAAGGGGCTGTGTCTTAAAACTCCTTGGACACTCCAGCTGGTGTAGAATACCAAGGTGCTTCGTGCCAAGAGCATGTCTTGCATGAGCTCTGTGATCTGCGCTAGCTGTTGGTTAACTTCTGGAGGAAGTTGTAAGATTTGTCATGACCAAACCCGATATGGATTGGCTGCTGGCTTTCTCTCTCTCTCTGTGGGATACCACAAAAGCTGGGGTCAGCCAAGAGGCTTGAGCTAATGACTTCCTGGGTTGAACAGAAGGTGGCAGCACATTTCGTATGAGAGGCTAGACCCTGGAACTGATTTCCTTCCTCGGCCATCACAGGCCAGATCTGCTGACATTCGGGGTACGCTGCAAGGCTCATCTATCTCCCCAGGGCTCGGATGATTTCAGGAGAGGTTATGAGTGAGTTTGAATAGGCGTATGTAGTGGATAGAAGGAGAGCAGTCTGGGTGGGTGGGAAATCTTTTTCTATGCCTTGGGGGCCTAATGAATTTTTGATGTGTTTATAAGGAGTACACAGAGTTTAGACCCTGGATAGAAGTGGGTGCAGTGGTTTACATAGGGGGCTGGAATTTCTTCCTGACCTAATCAGGTGATCATCTGATGCCCTGAAGCATGAGGATGGCAAACACATTTAACTTTAACATCCAGGATACTGTAGCCCAGGCTGACATTTCCATTCTGTGCCCTTCTTTTGAGCTGCTTATTACGTTTTTGGACCATGAGCTCCTGGGCAGGAATTTCTCATGTGTGCCTATGCTCCTATTACAGACGCCCACTATATAACCTGTCGGATCCAGGAGTGCTCGGAGACTACCAGAAGCGGACCGTTTTTGCGCTCCATCGACACCAACTCACTTGTTGTCCAGGATGAATATGTCTTTATTCAGGTACATTGACACAATATCTGAGGGGAGTGGGTGCGTGGTGTGGCAGGCTGGGGCTAGGTAGATCCTGCACTATACAGCATGTTTTCTTCTTCCTGGAGGGAGGAAGGATGGTTTAGAGGTAAGGCATGGGACTGGAAGTCAGAAGGCCTGGGAACAATACCTCACTGCCACAGATTTACTGCATGGCCTTGGGTAAGTTGACTGATCTCTCAGTGCTTTAGCTTCCTTATCTGATATGATGATTCTTACCCACCTTACAGGGCAGATTGTAATTCCCCAAATGGAAGGTGCAGACTGTTGTTATGGTTGTCTGGAAAATGCCACGGAGCACCTGTTAGCAAACCGTGGCCTTGATAGAGAGGGCAGAGAAGCAGTGTCCGGTGAAGACAATGTTGAGTGAGCAGCCATTGAGGCAAATAGAAGAGTTGACCAGGCTTGACAGTCAAACAAGGAGGCAGAAAGCTAATGGGTTAGACAGGAGATCAGCTTGGAAGGCAAAGTGACTGGAGAGGAAGGCAGGGGGATTTGGGAAGAGAGGAAGATATAAGGCTGAACCAAAGGGAAAGAAGGTTGGGAGAGGTGGGGGGGTGGATGACCACCCTGTGGATGGGGAGGGGAGAACCCGAAGGAGGAGACTGCCCAAGAAGGCGAGGGGCTGGATGGAACAGCCCAACCGCTCCCCAGCATGTCCCATGGGGACAAACCAAGGGGGAGGGGGTGAGAGAATGGCCACCCTATGAGACAGCAGCTGCAGAGGAAGTTTCATCCAGGTGGAGACCAGGATCCAGGTTTTTGTGAAGGGGAGAGGACTGAGCAATGAAGACCTTGAGGATGGTGGTGATCTTAGAGTCACAGAGTTCAAAGCCAAAAGGGACGAGCAGATCATCTGGCTGATCTCCAGTATAACGCAGGCCTTCATCGCCACGCAGCCACTCCCACACCCATGCCACCAACCAGGATTAGACCATAATACTACAGCCCTCGGGAGGCTAAATTATCGTGTGCCACAAGCAGAGAACAAGAGGTACCCAAGTGCACCAGCGCCCGAGAGCCCTGCAATGGCAGAGAAATGATTTGGTGAGAGATGGGCCCAGATGATCCAAGCAAGTTTTGACAGAGATGTAGCTGATGTTTTGGGTGGGAGGATGGGGGTAGGATAACAAAGAAACAGACTTGGCCCTTCAAGAGCTCTCTCTTTTTGCAGAGCGGGTGGGCTTTTTGTTCTTTTGTTTTCTTTAAAATTATGCAAAATCGCTTCTTCTATTGGGGAAAAAAAAATGAGCTTTTCCAAGTGATTGTTTAACTGGGGAGATCACTAGCTCAGTGCCGGGGGCAGGGTAGAGCTCCTTTGATGTAATTAGCACTTCTGCCTCTAGAAAATATCTTAATAACCTATGTGTCTGCAATTGGAGACACCCATAGATCTTTTGGTAAACATCTACTGTACACCAGACCTCTGAGAGAGCCTGCATTAAACTGGCTTTTTATATCGGCAGTCTAGAGCGTTCCCAGGCTCCTGTGTCCCTTTCTGGCTTACAGCACATCTGATAAGAGTTTATCATTCCATAGCTCTCAATGGCACTAGAACAAGGCCTGGGATGTTGAACTCTTTGTATGGGTGATGGGGAACCCTGCGTGGTGTGAGCATTTGTCTGCCTTAAATTGGCAACCGCTGGAAATGGAGCGCTTGGGGCTCAAATTAATAGTCACTAATTACTCCAAGTAAAAATATTTGGCAACACTTTAAATGAGGTGTCTTAAATGTACTTCGCTCTGCATTTCATTTAGACTTAATTGGCAGATTTTTTTTTATATTATTTTGAACGTTAAATAACTTACAAATTACCATTTAAGAACGTGTTGAGCTTTAACAGCTGCATTAGAGATATGTGCGCAGGCCTTGATTCTGATCTCACTCTATGCCCAGAATGAATCAGGAGATGATATAGATGTCCGCCGATGTATACAGCTATCTAGATATCCACCAGTGTATATCCAGTGTAACTGAGTTCATCATTAGGCTAGCAAGATCAGACCCTCAGCAGGAGTAAAGCTGTGTGGCTCAGTTTACCTCCAAACAAAGCTAACAAGATGTTAGGGTGCATAATATGGAAAATGTTAGGATGAGTGGCTTGCCCTCCTCTGGAATGCTGCGAGCAGTTAGTGACCACCTTAAAAAGATATTGCAGAATTCGAAGAGGTGCAGAGGAGGGTGAATGAGAATGATTAGAGGTTTGGAAAATTTTAATATGAAGAGAGATTGAAATGATGGGGATTGTTTAGTGTGGCAAGAAGATGAATAAGAGAGGACACAGTAAACATATATTATGATGGACTCCATTAAAGAAGGAGTGGCCACATTCCAGTTGTCATTCATATGAATGATAATACTAGATAATACTTAGACCCACCATGAGTGCAGGGGACTGGACTAGATAACCTCTCGAGGTTCCTTCCAGTCCTATGATTCTATGAATTAAACTCATCACACACTGAATAGCTATCAGATTGAGCTGTTATTTCTAAGATGCCTAGCATAGTCATATCTGAGCTTGGACAATAATGCATAAGTTATATACTTAAGACAAAATCCCTCCCTCAGTTACACCTGTCAAATTTCATTTACATTAATGAGTTTACTGTGCTGTTGCCAAAGCCGGAACTGGGTTCGTATTGTATCGCTGCAACATCATCTAAAAATTGCCCTTTGCACAAAAAAAAAGCCATTTGCAAAAATAACCCCAAAATATATTATTTTAACATGCTTTCGAATAACTACTTTCAAGGGGGTCTGTGAGTCATTCAGCTGCAATATCTCCATTAAAATCAGTGTCGTTTTTTTCCACTACATTTTCATCAAGTAGAGAATGCCTATAGTTTTCTGTGTAGCTGTAGTGCACGGCCCATCCTGTCTGTGTCTACTTGTGACCAAAATGGTTTCACTTTCTGAATCCAGCCTTGGAGATGATCCACAGATGTCTATCAGATTTGGATTGCTGTTAATTACTTGAGTTGTTGCTCTAGTCTCCTGGATAAAGCTTACATTGTAAACTCTTTGGGTGGGGACAGTCTTTTTGTTATACCTGTGCATGTGCCTAGCAGAATGGGGCCCTGATCCCTGTTTCAGATCTCTGGGGATTTCCGCATTACAGAGCTGGTTGGAAATGTGTTTTCTTTCCAGGGAAACATTTTGAAGGTAGTTATTCATTTTCCCCTCAATTTTTCAGAGACTTTTTCAGGTGATCAGGAACCAAAGTTTTCAAAAACTGAAACATTTGTTTTTTCAGTAAAGCCCGAAAAGACTTTAAAATGGAGATTTTTCTCATGATAATTTTCACTTGGCTGAAGAGGCATTTTTGACCCCTCTACTCCCTCCCCCAAAAAACCCTCATTGAAAAATTACCTACCAGCTATAAAAACAATAATAATCAAGTGCTCTGGGATGTGTAGCATGAAGATTCTAGTTTTCCTTGATGATGTTCTCCTAGCGTATCAGATGTTCTGCTAGTTTAGCTCATCATCTAGTTAATACCCCTGTGCTCCCACGTCTATCAATATCTGCAGGGGTCCGGAGGGAGGGTGGGGCTATTTAGAACTTTGGACCAGAACTCGGCCATTCTCTTTGAACCAACTATAATCCATGAGCACTGAAGGACAGAGATGGGGCGAGGCAATTGCATGCTAATTGCGTTGTTTTAGGATGGTAGGGCGTGGTGTGGGTTGGATAGCCCCAAACACAATGCAGGCTAACATGGTCTGAACTCTGGTTTAGACAGGGTTCTACAGGGCAGCAGAGTAAGGAAATTGGTGGGTGTTCTTCTGGATTAGAAACTAGAGATGAGTCCATACCAAATCTTCAGATCCAACCCTCTCTGAACCTTGGGGAAGCTTGGCTCCTTATTTGAACTTTGTGGCTGGTGGCCGTTCTCTCCAGTGGACCAAACCAGCCCTTTGGAGCTGAACACCCTCCACCGCGGGAAGAACTTGGATCTGAATGTGGTAGCAACCCTCCTGCCTCAATCTTCGATCAGTAGGGATTGCTATTTGCCTCAGGATCTGCTTCATTTCCACTTCAAATTGGAAGCTCCCTGCACCATTAACCAAAGGGACACATGATGGGGAGTAATAAATAATCATTATCCCAGCCTTTTTAAAGAGCAGGACCATAGACTCCCTTTCCTCCTGTAGCCCATGTGGCATATTTATTCAGCTGCTTAGGAGCATGTAGGATGTGATTCTAATGAGAGCTGTGTGGCTAGCCCAGAAGTGCACAGACACTGGCTAGTTAACCGTTGTTAATATCTATCACTCTGTCTCTCTTGCCATTCCTCCTCATATCTGGCCACCTTCTATTGTATTCCATTTGTTGTTCAGTTTCCTGGGCACCTTTAAAACTGGGCTTTTCTCTCTCGACTCTGGTTTCCCCCAAATCAAGTGATTCTCTGATCGGTGGCTGCTCTGAGCACCTGACCTGTGTTCAGCGACTCCCTCCAATCAATCACTGTTGCTGTGACAGCAGCGCGACTTGAGAACCGCTGCTGTATTGCCTGCTCTGGTTGCAGATGATGATGATAAAGGAGTTAAGACAGAGATGTTAAGGGCAGGGGGCAGTTTGACTATGGCTGGCATTCTTCCTGATTCAGACGGTGTCTGTGGTATTATCATGTGCGAGCAGGGAGCAGTCGCTTTGTCATTAGCAGCCTGGAGGTTCGGTGCTGTGAGAGCAAACTGCTCTGACAAATGATTTCTTCTGGAGGACTGGATTCTGGGTGGAATGTGGGAAATTTAGGTCAAAATTCTCCTCCACTGTCTGCACTACCAGTCACTTGTCTAGAAGGATGGTGGTTAGGGTCCTAGCCTAGGATTTGAGAGACCTGGGTTCATTTCTCTACTTTGCCATACAGGGGCGGCTCTAGATTTTTTGCTGCCCCAAGCACGGCAGGCAGGCTGCCTTTGGCAGCGCGCCTGCGGGAGGTCCCCAGTCCCGTGGATTCGGTGGCATGCCTGCAGGAGGTCCACCGGTCCCACAGCTTCGGCGTACCCGCCGCCGAATTGCCGCCGAATCCACGGGACTGGCGGACCTTCCGCAGGCAAGCCGCCGAAAGCTGCCTGACTGCCGCCCTCGCAGGGACTCGCAGGCCGCCCCCCGCAGCTTGCCGCCCCAGGCACGTGCTTGGAGCGCTGGTGCCTGGAGCTGCCGCATAAGATCAGCTATGCTGGGTGTGACAATGCGGTTCTGGCGGAACCCAACTGAGAGTGCCAACTCAGGACAAATTGCTCAAATAGGGCAGTTACAACCCAAGGCTGGGGTTTTTCCACCTCTAAGGCAACCCAAACCAGCCAGACTAAGACTTCGGTCTCCCCCACTGGCTAACCGCAAGTCTCACAAGCAATCTCCTTAGACACTCCAGTTTCCCAGTATTACCACCAGTGCCACACGTTATGGGGACAAATAGTTATAAAAACCAATACCCCAGTAAAAGAAAAAGGTTCTCCTGATCCCAAAGGACCAAGCCCCAGACCCAGGTCAATGTACAAGTCAGACCTTACCCACAAATCACGCTACTGCCAATCCTTTAGAATCTAAAATCTAAAGGTTTATTCATAAAAGGAAAAAGATAGAGATGAGAGTTAGAATTGGTTAAATGGAATCAATTACATACAGTAATGGCAAAGTTCTTGGTTCAGGCTTGCAGCAGCGATGGAATAAACTGCAGGTTCAAATCAAGTCTCTGGAATACATCCCCAGCTGGGATGGGTCCTCAGTCCTTTGTTCAAAGCTTCAGCTTGTAGCAAAGTTCCTCCAGAGGTAAGAAGCAGGATTGAAGACAAGATGGAGATCAGGCATCAGCCTTATATAGTCTTTTCCAGGTGTAAGAACACCTCTTTGTTCTTAAATTACAGCAACATGGAGTCTGGAGTCACATGGGCCAGTCCCTGCATACTTTGCTGAGGTACAAGGCGTATCTGCCTTCTCTCAATGGGTCCATTGTATAGCTGATGGTCCTTAATGGGCCATCAAGCAGGCTAGGCAGAGCTAATCTCAGCTTGTCTGGGATGTCACCCAGAAGCATAGCATAAGTTTGCCATACAGACAGAATAGAGCCAATATTCATAACTTCGACTACAAAACTGATACACACATATAGACAGCATAATCATAACCAGTAAACCATAACCTTGTCCTAGACACCCCATTTGACCCCCTTTATACAAGATTTGGGTGCCACTACAGGACTTTGGTTGCAACAATGATCTATATGGTCCCAGTTTATGTCAATAACGTCACACCCCCAACGCAAAATTGATGCAGGAAGGGATGACACAAACATCACTGACTGCATCCCAAGAGCTCCCCATCCTGGGTTCTGTCCCACTACAGCTAGTATTGGGTTAGAAGCCATACCAGTGTATAACAGAAATGGTTTATCAAAATCATGTTCAACCACATGATTGAACCTCTTTACAAACTCAAGGTAACACTTAGTTAGAACAATAGTGGATTGGATCTGCTCTGGCAGCATGGTTCCTGTATGTGTCATGTGATCTTGCCAAGAGCTAAAGAAAACTGCTACTTTATCCATACAAGCTCGGGCCAATGTTTGGAACCCAATTAACATCGAATAAATGCAGATATCAATGTTCTTCATAGTCCAGGACTCTTGGCATTTAGCCATGAAAGCAATATGGTAGTGTGCCTCAGTCTTCCTTTTCATACAGCACATTAGGTCTGGACTGTCCTTTCCCCTGTGAAAAGTTCCCATATTGTTTATATGCATTGCCTGTGAAACCCCAGTGTAACAAGGCCTTTTAACATAACGTGTGTTTTCATGTATTCCTTTTAACATGTTCAAGGAATTCTCCAAAAGATCAGGCACATTGTATATTTTTACAGTTTGTGGCAATAGCAACACATTAATTACAAAATCTAGCAATAACAACAAGTTCATTGCAAGTGTCCATCTACAGTCATGTTTGTCATGCCACCCCTTTGGCTCAATACCATTGGAGTTTGGGCATTTTAGGGTTAACCTGCGGCTTCCCTTTGCAAAATTCAGTTTTCTCTTTCCTCCTTGTCCTGCAGGATCAAACCCTGATTTCTCTTGCTTAACAGAATTCACTGGCTGATGGGGTGGGCCCTCTTTGCTAACAGCTATTAGCAAGTCCTTCCTTTCCCAGCCAGGCAAGTAATTTGCACTACCCCAGACCAGAGCCAGTCCACCAGTTTTCATATTCGTAACTGCTATCATCTCCAAGGCTGGATTCTGTCTTAAAGAGATACCACACAAATCCAAAGAGTCTGCGGGTGAGAGTTTGCTTCCTCTCCCCCGCATCCTCAAGCATTTAGCCATAAAACTGCTCTGCTCTGACACATCAGTAACCAAATCTGTCCTCAAACCCTGAAGCACAAACTGCTCATTTAAAGAATCAGAAAGGAGACATTCCTGTTCCAACACCATTGTCTCCCCAACAAGTTGGCCCCACACAGCCACTTGGTTATAGGGATGCCTCAATTCCTTAACAACTTTTACTTCCTCTGAGACCTTCTCAAAGCTACCCACACTGGATCTTTTACAAGGAAAGTTAGTGGATCCCTTCACAACAGACAATTTTTGGCTGCTAGGAACTGAAACTTCCTTGATTAAATCACTCTCACACCCTTCAATTGCAGAGAACTGCTTGCACCGAGTACCATGAGGATTCCTTTCTCCAGGAGCTTTTCTAAGCAGCAATTCACCCCTCACAGAAATTCTGCCCTTACCCTCTTCACCTAGGGCTTGCTCTAAAGGCACACTTTCCTGAGCAACAACAGACTCTGTCTGGGTCTTACTTACATTCAGGATCACCTTTGGCCCATCAGGCAGATCTCTACACAATCCCCTTTCAGGCGAACCCATAGACTTCCTAGATAAAAGGTTAGAAATATTTCCCTTCTCTTTGCCACACACAAGCTTAGGAATTTTTTCCTTTTTGCTACAAGTTGTTAAACTGTCGGTAGGTAACACAACCAAATTACCTTTCTGCTCTCCTTGTGCCCTGGCTAGGGTATCACCCTGATCAGACAGAGTTGTTACACCCTTCTCCAACCACACATGAGCAACAGGCAAAATACAAGCACCAGAATTGTTTGGTCTCTGGGATTTTGCTAAGCCACTAACTGGATGCAACCTAGTTACGGGGCCATTCTCCCCAGCAGATGCAAACTTAGGACCATTCCCTTCCTGGGCTTTAGTTGAATCCAGAACCAACTCTGAGACAACTAAATTACTCTCAACCATTACAGGCCGAAAGGCACCTTCTGTCTGCTCCACAGACAAAAAAGAGTTGGAGACGCATTTTCCTTTACTAGACATACTGTTTGGGATTTCATTTCCCTTGTCCCAGCACACCGGGCTGTTCACAGACAACTGCTTGGAGACTGGGGTAGCTTCCTCCATAGGCAAGTCAATACCCCTGACAGACACGGGCACATTTCCTTCACTGTCACTATTCTTCGCACAGGAAACAGATAAGGTATAGGGACACTCATCTTCCACTCTCCTTGCCTTCCCAAACTGCTGACTAGCTAAAGCCATCAGCTCACAAGACTGCCTAGGCTCATCCAAAATCTCCTTGTTCTCCTCTCCCTTCGCTTGATCTAATTCCAGATTTACTTCTGAGACATTAGATAGACATTCAGAAACTTCATTCACAGCCAAACAGCTACTTTCCAAAGACAAACTTTTGGAGAAACCCTCCATAGGCACAACCTTAGGATCAATCCTCTCTTGTGCCTGGTTTGTATTAACTTGACTGACCATAGCTTTAATATCATTTCCAATCATAATATCCTTAGGGATTATGTCTTTTACTCCCACAACCATGGTGCCCTCCAATCCCTTCCATTTCAGGTGGATTTTAGCCAAAGGCACCCTGACAAAATACTTAGATAAGGCTACAACAGTTACATCTTCACCTGGCAAATAATCTTCCTTCCTGACAAGACTTGCTTTAACCAGAGTAATATCTGCTGCGGTGTCCCTCCATGCCATACACCTCACTCCATTCACTTCTGCACTGCTAATAAACTCTGCATTATTTCCCCCATATTTAGCTTTAATGTGAGTTTTAAGGTCAAATCCTTCAGAGACAACAGAAACAGCATTTGCACACAGGGCACCAATGCTGGGCTCTGTGTGGCTTGCCTGTGAGTTTACAACAACAGGGTTGGCATTGGCCGTGGCATTTGGGGTTGCTGGTTTTGGGCTGCCCTTCAGTGTCGGGCAGTCTGGTCTCATGTGGCCCAGCATACCACAGCGATAGCATGTAACCTGCTGGGGATGTGAGTTCCTACCCTCCGGGCCCCCTTGAACTCCTTTAGAAGAGTCAGGTTTATTTTTAAATCCTTCCCTCCTCTTGAACTGGGGAGAATGGTGATCAGTTTTCCCCGGGGTTTTACACCCTTCTCGAGCCCTGTTTTGGGTATGGGCATCCGCAATCTCTGCTGCCCGTAGGACTGACTCAGGGTCCCTGTCACACACCGCTGCTCTCACATTGTCAGGCACAATGTCTAAGAACTGTTCCAAAGTTATTAAATCCAGCAGTTTTTCAAAACTCCCATGAACCTTGGCTCCCATAACCCACTTTTTAACAAAACCCATCAGCTTATGAGCACATTCTACAAAAGTACATTCCTTAGACATTTTAAACTCTCTAAACTTAACTCTGTAAGATTCAGGAGTAACCTTGAATCGCCTTAACACAGAATCCTTAAACCGCTCATAATTTAATGCTTCTTGTTCCCCCAAGTCATTAAACACCTCCCTGGCTTTTCCAGTCAGTCTGGTTAGCAGGACAGGCATTCGCTGACCCTCAGGGATCTGGTACAGATTGCAGAGGCGTTCAAAGGTAGACAAAAACTCCTCTATATCCTCAGTATCATTGTAAATGGGACACATCCTTTCCCAGTTTTTCTCATGGCGGGGGGGAAGTGGAGTACCAGGTGGGGATGACTTTCTCCGCTCTTCCATTACTTGGAGCTGAAGTCTGGCCGTCTCCTGTTCAGCAACGAGCAGCTCTAGACGTCCCTTACGAGCTCTCTCTTCTCTCTGATCAGCCTCCTTCTTTCTTTGATCAGCCTCTTTCTCTCTCTCAGCAGCCTCTTTCTCTCTCTCTCTTTCTAACTCTGCTATTTTTTGCTTCTCCAGCAATCGAAGATCTGCTAGCTTCTGTTCATGCTCAAATTGCAGTTGACTTGTCACCCTTTGCATCCTAATTTTTTCTGCATCTTCTGCAGCCTCAGGTAAGGGCTGTGCTCTTGCCCCCTGATCACTGGCTATTAGCAGATTTCTCAATTCTTCCTTTGTAGCTTTCTTTCTAAAGCTTATCCTCTTTTCTGAACACAAATTTTCCAGGGCTTTTTTGCCAAGTCCCTCATATGCTCTTTGCTCAGCCATTGCAGCAGCTCTTTAACCAACAAAACTCTCAATCCCAAAATTCAAATTTGGATAGCGTGGGGTTCTGACCCAAAGCTTAATTGACCTGGTTCTGTGGATCCAAGCACGACTACGCCACTGTGACAATGCGGTTCTGGCGGAACCCAACTGAGAGTGCCAACTCAGGACAAATTGCTCAAATAGGGCAGTTACAACCCAAGGCTGGGGTTTTTCCACCTCTAAGGCAACCCAAACCAGCCAGACTAAGACTTCGGTCTCCCCCACTGGCTAACCGCAAGTCTCACAAGCAATCTCCTTAGACACTCCAGTTTCCCAGTATTACCACCAGTGCCACACGTTATGGGGACAAATAGTTATAAAAACCAATACCCCAGTAAAAGAAAAAGGTTCTCCTGATCCCAAAGGACCAAGCCCCAGACCCAGGTCAATGTACAAGTCAGACCTTACCCACAAATCACGCTACTGCCAATCCTTTAGAATCTAAAATCTAAAGGTTTATTCATAAAAGGAAAAAGATAGAGATGAGAGTTAGAATTGGTTAAATGGAATCAATTACATACAGTAATGGCAAAGTTCTTGGTTCAGGCTTGCAGCAGCGATGGAATAAACTGCAGGTTCAAATCAAGTCTCTGGAATACATCCCCAGCTGGGATGGGTCCTCAGTCCTTTGTTCAAAGCTTCAGCTTGTAGCAAAGTTCCTCCAGAGGTAAGAAGCAGGATTGAAGACAAGATGGAGATCAGGCATCAGCCTTATATAGTCTTTTCCAGGTGTAAGAACACCTCTTTGTTCTTAAATTACAGCAACATGGAGTCTGGAGTCACATGGGCCAGTCCCTGCATACTTTGCTGAGGTACAAGGCGTATCTGCCTTCTCTCAATGGGTCCATTGTATAGCTGATGGTCCTTAATGGGCCATCAAGCAGGCTAGGCAGAGCTAATCTCAGCTTGTCTGGGATGTCACCCAGAAGCATAGCATAAGTTTGCCATACAGACAGAATAGAGCCAATATTCATAACTTCGACTACAAAACTGATACACACATATAGACAGCATAATCATAACCAGTAAACCATAACCTTGTCCTAGACACCCCATTTGACCCCCTTTATACAAGATTTGGGTGCCACTACAGGACTTTGGTTGCAACAATGATCTATATGGTCCCAGTTTATGTCAATAACGTCACACTGGGTCAGACCAAAGGTCCACCTAGCCCAGTATCTAAGTCTTCTGAGAGTGGTCAATGCCAGGTGCTTCAGAGAGAATGAATAGAACAGGTAATCATCAAGTGATCCATCCCCTGTCGTCCATTCCCATCTTATGGCAAACAGGCTAGTGACACCATCCCTGCCCATACTTACTGTGTGACCTTGGGAAAGTCACTTAGTCTCTCTCTGAGGCACTATAAGCATAAATCCGATAAAAAAAGATTGGGAAGACCTGAACTCATTTTGCATGCAAAAGGCCTGACTCACTTCAAATAGTTACATCTATTGGTATCAGTGAGAGCAGTTAGCCCTAGAAATTCCACAGCCGAAATTCCACGGAATTATTCCTGCCCCCAAATGAATGTGGCTTATGCATTGTGGGACCTCTGATAGCTCCTTCTGGCATAAATATTGGCTTTTTAATGACTACCAGCATAGGAATCAAATTAATAGAGCTGGTCACAAACTTTCAGTTGAAATGTTTTTTCACTGGAAAAGGGCTTGTTTGACTAAATGGAAATTTTAGTGAAAAATTCCAATGTTTGTCCAAAATTTGGGGGTTTCTATTGAAAACTAAAACATTTTTGTTCGTCAGGTGTACAATGAAAACCTAAAAAATGTGGACGCTCTTCCAACAAAAACAAAAAGAATGCACATTGAAACTTTTTCATGAGGGGAAAATGATTATTTCCCAACTAGCTCTATAAATTTAACATCTCAAAAAATAACTAATAAAAATGACCTATTAATATCATGGTGTGTCTTACAGGCTCTGACTTCAATTCAGGAAAGCACTTCATCACATGACTTCAACAGGACTTAAGCGTGTGCTTCAAGTTAAGCATGTGCTTAATACTCTCCTAAATAGGCATGCTTTTCTGAATCTAAGCCAGTGGTATCAGGTGAGCAGATGTTGGTCCCACAATTGGCACAGGCTGCACCTGTTATGTGGCTACTTGATGTCATCTCCTAGGATTGTCAATGTAACAACTTCAACCAGCAACAAATTCACTTGGAGACAAACAGGACTTGCCTTCCACCTAGGGGAGAGAGGGATTTTTTTTTACCATGAAATCTCACAGCAATGAAACTAGATGGGATGGGGAGTTAAATTTTTGATTTCCCCAGCTTGGATCATTCTCTCTATTTTCATGGAAGTTAAATACACCATGTTCGAATAGATATCTTTTTTCCTCCATTTTTTTTAACTAGGAGACAAAACGTCTTAACAGAAATCAATCCACACAATTTATTTTTAACTTCTCCCTCCTTAGCTGGGATTGATTTTTATCTTCGCAATCAATGGCAGAGAGAGCGGCTTGGTGGGACAATGGTGTTCTTTTTGACTTATCAGGTCTGGTCCTTGAGATTTCTATTGAAGAAATTATTAAAAACTGATTGTGAAACTAATAGGATGAAGACTTTTAAATGATGAACATGATTACACCTGTTTTACTGGTGAATAATGCCTGCCAGAGCTGATCTTCTGCTACACCCATTTAAAATACAAAACGAAGCTCTGATGGGGGGAGACAAGAATCCTGGTCTACACTGGGGCGGGGGGGTGTTGATCTAAGTTACGCAACTTCAGCTACGTGAATAACATAGCTGAAGTCGCCAGACATAGGTTAGGGGTTTGATACAGAAGTGGGAGGGTGAGATTCTGTGGCCTGCGTTGTGCAGGAGGTCAGACTAGATGATCATAATGGTCCCTTCTGACCTTAAAGGCTATGACTCTATGATGTACTTAGACCTACTCACCGCGGTGTCTTTACTGCTGTGAGTCGACTGCTGCTGCTCCCCCGTCGACTCTGCGTGCGCCTCTCGCGGCAGTGGAGTACAGGAGTTGACGGGAGAGCACACGGGGGTCAATTTATCGCGTCTAGACTAGACACGATAAATCGACCCCCGCTGGATCGATCGCTGCCCGCCGATCCGGCGGGTAGTGTAGACATACCCCGAGAGATGAGAGAGAGTGCTAGTTAAAACCCTTTGTAAGGCAGTGCCATAAAGGAATAGGAGCAATGAGTAGTTAGGTGCTTTCCTATTTCCTGACACGTCTACTTCCCCCGTTCCTGGCACTGTTTCATCTGTACCATGGCAAATATTATTGAATTTGGAACTCAAAGCTCAACAGCTGTTGGTAAAAATTGATTAACTTTTTCTTTTTTTTTTTTTTTTGGTCTTTTATTTTGTATCTAGGGGGCTTTTTATTCCATAGTTTATTTCTCTCTTTCTCCCCTCGACACGTTGTCTGAGATCTCAACTGCATTTGCAGCAGGAGATGTAAAGTCCTTGGCAGACTGAAAAATGTTTCCTCTGAAAATCCTTCAAAAGGAGATTTAATGTGTACAATCGTGTGCATTTCCAGTCGGTTTGTGTGCAGGGAAATTGCACGGTTTCCAGGCGTAACGCTGCCTGTGCTGTCAGTTTGATGTCTTAGGTGTAATTGTGTGCACGTTTACTACACGAGTTGTCATTAAAAAAGTCAAGTATTTCACCTCTCTCTACTGCATAGCTGTATCTGAGCTCCACAGTATATTTTATTCAAAGCAGAGAGGACAGCATCTCGGGTAATGTGACTGTGCGCTATTTCAGTTACCTGATTGATTGCTGACTTCAGTAGGAGGGTGCTCAGAACCTAGCAGCATTAAGCCTTTATGTGTCTACACTATAAAATCATAGAAGATTAGGATTGGAAGAGACCTCAGGAGGTCATCTAGTCCAACCCCCTGCTCAAAGCAGGACCAACCCCAACTAACACATCCCAGCCAGGGCTTTGTCAAGCCGGGCCTTAAAATCCTAGATAGATACATAGATAACGTACAGCGCATATAGATGCCTACATACCATGAAAACACAATTCCATACTAAACCAGTCAACATAGCAGCCTGTAGGCTTAATATGGCATGATCCTACTATGCTAAATTCCCAAATATAATTCAGAGAATGCTGTGGCATTTTCCCACTGCTTCTGAGCTATGGGC
Source organism: Chrysemys picta bellii (assembly GCF_011386835.1). NCBI lineage: Eukaryota > Metazoa > Chordata > Testudines > Emydidae > Chrysemys > Chrysemys picta. The sequence goes on along the minus strand of NC_088797.1, from coordinate 122,639,625 downwards.
TTCTGCCCTCTCATTATAGTGTAGTTTCATTACTGGGAAGAGCTGGCTCCCTGTTATCAGAAAGCAAAGGGATCCGCTGAAGGCAATAATTCTTGGTAAACAGGTGTCTAGTGCCTTATTCTGAACTACTATCCAAAGAATGACTGACAGAAGGGAGCTGGGAGTTTAGTTTTATAATATAGTAGTTGTCCCCATTCACTGCACTGGAGAAAAAGGAAAGAGGAAAAAGTTGGGGCATAGGAAACTACCCCATTTTGGCTGGTAAAATAGTAGTTTTGTTTTATGTTTAGTCAGAGGAATAGTACCTTAGACACAAATCCTCAAAGCTATTTCATTGCCTAACTCCCAGTGAAATCCTAAATACCTTTGAGGATCTCCTGCTTAGCCCACTGGCCAATGCCAATGCCGTGTTTGTACTAGGTTCTCTGTCCTTCCGAACACACCATCTGTTGGTCACTTCAGTCCCGCTTTTCTGCTAGACACATCCCCTCCCCATTATCATGGACCATTCAGCTCCATGATCTGTGCAGAGGGGAGGCCAGAGTGTAGAGTAGTGGGGCTGCCCTGTCATGACTGGGATGGGGGAGGCCTGGCTTAGCAGATAAGACCAGGAGTCAGGCCTAGTGGTCAAAATAGGAGTCAGGAGTCGAGTCAGGGATCAGGAATCAAGCCACGGGTGAAAGCGGAGTCAAGTCAGGAATCGGAGCCAGGGAACGAGTGCAGGGTCTGTTGCAGTAACAGGCCAAGTACTTCCAGGTTGCCCAGATAGCTTCCTGGAATTCCCTCCATGCTTAAATAGTGTGCTGGGGCCAATCACAGTTTTTGGGGGGTGCTGTCAATCGGATCTTCTGTGGTTGGCACTTCCTGTGGTGCTTCGTCCCCCCACAGGGTTTATAGGGGATGGATCGCAGGTCTGCGGTGGCTGCGGGTTGGCAGCGTGGAAGCATCAGTCATTTAGAGCCCTGCAGGCCTGGGATCTAATCCTCAAGCTTCTTACGTGCCCTAAGCTTAGGAAACAGCCTTAGCAAAGCTGTGTGACTGCTTCTTTGCCTGTGCTATGCCCAGCTCCAACCACTGCTTGGCTACTAGCACGTGTGTTCCTTCAGCATTTCTTCAAATTATCTGAGCATCGGGAAGAGGATAGACCCCCTTTAGAACAGTGATTACAAGCCAGCTTGGAGCTATGAACCTCATGTTGTTGTAAAACACCACTTGTGACCACAAAGAAGGGTGGCTACTAAAGACTACAGTTCCCAGTAACAAGGCTGTTGAGAACAAAATAAAGCACTGCATGCTGGGATCTGTAGTCTTTGAGGGCCACTTCTGGCTACTTGAATCATAGTGAAACTTTGGATACTGGGACCTGACTACCAGGCCTCTATATTAAAACCAAAGGCAGCTGCATTTTTTTTCCCAGTCCCTTTGCTCCTGTCAAATGGCCTGTGTAATTTTTGGTTAAGCAAAGTTTCTTCTGCCTTAGGCTTAAAAAAAAGATGAAAAGGCATTTCCTTCAATGTAGCTTAAAAAAAAAGATGAAAAGGCATTTCCTTCAATGTAGCATTCGGGTGCAGGAGTCGAGCGTTGTTCTTTTCACACCACAGAAAATTCAGAGCTGATTGGATTCCATAGTAATTCTTGCATAATTCTGTTTACTTGCTTGAAATAGAGGCTATGGAACTGTCAAGTGAGTAATGATGTGTGATGGGCCAGCATATGTAATTTCTTCTTTCTATGGAAGTTTCCCATGTTCTCATGTGGCTACCAAAATAAATAAAACCAAGATCAAACCAACCCTTCTCTGGAAACACAAGTGAGAACAGATTTGAAGAGGAGGTAGAGCCAGCCCTGGAAAGGGGAAGAGAGAACACAACTCAGGAAAGACTGAGGTGTTTAATAGCAAACACATTTTGTCGAAGGAATCCTTTCCACTGGCCAGCATCACAATTAAACCTGTAAAATAGAAATCCAGAAAATTATATTAATGAGTCAGTCATTAGCAAAGGAGAAGGAAAAAGACAAACCTGGCTAATTCTGTGCTGAGCACGACTGATGAGCATAGAGCAAATAACTGGGTGCCATTCATCATAAAAAGCAGTGTTGGCGGAAACAGCTATAATAATCTCCTGGATTTACAGTGCCAGCAAGTTTGTTTCTAGGAAAAGGAAAAGTTCACCAAAATAAATTAAAATAAACCATGCTGGAAGGGCATAACGAGTGGAGTCCCGCAGGGATCAGTTCTGGGTCCGGTTCTGTTCAATATTTTCATCAATGATTTAGATCATGGCAGAGAGTACACTTATAAAGTTTGCAGACGATACCAAGCTGGGAGGGTTGCAAGTGCTTTGGAAGATAGGATTAAAAATTCAAAATGATCAGGACAAACTGGAGAAATGGTCTGAAGTAAATAGGATGAAATTCAATAAGGATAAATGCAAAGTACTCCACTTAGGAAGGAACAATCAGTTGCACACCTACAAAATGGGAAATGACTGTCTAGGAAGGAGAACTGCGGAAAGGGATCTGGGAGTCCTAGTGGATCACAACCTTAATATGAGTCCACAGTGTAACACTGTTGCAGAAAAAGTGAACATCATTCTGGGATGTATTAGCAGGAGTATTGTAAGCAAGACACGAGAAGTAATTCTTCCGCTCTACTCTGTGCTGATTAGGCCTCAACTGGAGTAATGGGTCCAGTTCTGGGCGCCACATTTCAGGAAAGATGTGGACAAATTGGAGAGAGTCCTGAGAAGAGCAACAAAAATGATTAAAGGTCTAGAAAACATGACCTATGAGGGAAGATTGAAAAAATTGGGTTTGTTTAGTCTGGAGAAGAGAAGACTGAGAGGGGACATAATAACAGTTTTCAAGTATTTAAAAGGTTGTTACAAGGAGGAGGAAGACAATTTGTTTTTCTTAACCTCTGAGGATAGGACAAGAAGCAATGGGCTTAAGCAAGGGAGGTTTAGGTTGGACATTAGGAAAAAATTCCTGTCAGAGTGGTTAAGCACTGGAATAAATTGCCTAGGGAGGTTGTGGAATCTCTATCATTGGAGATTTTTAAGAACAGGTTGGACAAACACCTGTCAGGGATGGTCTAGGTAATACTTAGTCCTGCCACAAGTGCAGGGGCCTGAACTAGACGACCTCTCAAGGTCCCTTCCAATTCTATGATTCTATGAAAAGGGGCCACCCTAAATTCATTCCCTACCACAGTGATTACCAGACTTCATGAATGCTGATAATTTTGGGGGACTCTATTAGCATGGGTATAAATCATGCAAAAATCAGGTCCCAGCTGAGAGAAGCTTTATATAGCTCTTGCTGGTGGAGATAGCGGAGACTTCCCATTCGCTGGCTTTGTAGGGCTGCTACCTACAGACCACAGTAGGCCCTAGTTCAAGTTTTCGCCAAAGTGAAGCACCAGATACAAAATTCAAAAGGAGTCTAGCTAATGTTTGTTCAAGCCCCAGTTTTGCATCTGTTCATCAGTTACTGTGGCAGATACCCTAGAGAATAATTATTTTTATATTTTGCACCTGCATAGCATTGATCTGAAGACCTTAAAGTGCTCACAAGCACTGATTGAGTCTCACAACCTCCCTGTGAGGTACATACATATTGTTATGCTCATTTCAAAACACCTTAGTTACTTGTTTATATGGTGTTACAGTTATTCAGAAGAGCCGGGAATTGAACTCAGGAATCCTGACTAGTGATCCCCTTGTCTTGGAGTGCATTCATTCCCTTTGTTCTGTGCGCCATGGTAACTAGCTGGTGGTGTAATCCTGGGCCAGACCCTCAGCTGGCGTAACTTGATTTACTTCAATGGGACTCTTCTGATTTACACCAGCTGGGGATCTGGCTCATGCAATAGAAGGCAACAGCAGGAGAAAGGATAGGAGGAGAAAGTCTAGTGTGGCCTGAGGAATAATGAGAATGACTGTATTAGCTTGGCTGTATGTAGTTGATACAAGAGGAGCTTATAGTTAGTATAGGTCTTAATTTTGGTTTTAAAATACAAATTGAGAGTTGAGTGGCCACCCACCCTGCTTTCTCCAGGGTAACCCTTGTTGTGATGGGGTGACGGCCAGGCAGCAAGGTTGTCCTCCTGAAATAACCCTCATGGCGCTTGCACCATCATCACATCAGGAGGTTATGGCCTGGAGATGTTACTTGGCCACTCTTGAGTTTATCTTGAATGACTAGTGACTCTTACTGAATCTATCAATGATTTTGTGACCTTGGGGAATTCATAAAGTTTACCCAGAAGGGACAAAGACTGTCTAGTCTGGCCTTCTGTATTTCCCAGGCCATTAAACACCAGCCAGTCACCCCCATACCAAACCCAACAACCAGAATTAGACCAACGTATCCCCAGGAGATTAAACGATTAAGTGCTACAGGCAGACAACAGGTGCCACCAAGGTGCACCCATGCCCATGTCACTCTGTGTCTGTGTTTACCCTCCCATCTTGTCTGTGTCTTGTCTCTCATTATGTGTTTGCACAGTGATCATTCTTTTGTCTTGGTTGGGGCCTTTAGGTACGAGGCTATTATTAATAATAACAACAAACACTTAAAGGAGAGAATTCTACTTGGCTGTGTTTTGCTGTATTTCCAATGGTTTTTCTTTTCTCCTCTTAAGTTGTCAATGGAAAAGCCTCGTCCTCGTCAGATAACAAATTCATGATGCATGCAACCAGTATTACCAGGACCTTTGAGTGGCAGCTCCTCTAGGGGAAAATGCCACCGTCTATAGATGATATCATTGCTGAGATTATAATTGATGCTATAGCAATATACTATATAAGCCCATTCGGAAATATCACTGCCAGATATGAAGAAAAATTACTTGTGGGAGAATCTATGTCCTTTCTGTTTGCTTACTGGAAACTTAAAAAGCCAGTAAATCATGTTTTGTGTAATAAAAGGAGTGTTGTGTATTGTACTATCTAAAAATCTGTACGCTTGCCAAAGCATCCGAAAATGGAAATTGCACTGGTCTGAGATGTGGCATCGTCAGCCCTGGACCAATGCCAAAAAGAACCTTCCCTGGAAGACTGAGGGATTAATGACAGTATAAAATCCAATCTCTCACAAATGATCAGGGGCTAGGAACGAATGTAACATACGATTGGAAAGCTGAGAATCTTGCTTCTTCATCAGTGTATGGCATTTATACCTAGCCTTGACAGGTAGTGAGCATTCAGTCCATAAGATCACATCATTCTGATTACTTTCATCTCTCTCCCCCGCCCCCCACCGCCTTATCTCAAAGGCAATGTTATTTCCGAGAAACCACTATTTTAGCTATTGTGACAGACCCAGACCAGTGGGGTACAGGAATCTGGTTGAGGGCAAATATACAGGTCACTGGATGAGTAGTTTTCTGTTCCCTGAGTGACCAGAGCACTAGAGTAATCAGGAACCTGCTAGAACCAGTTAAGGCAGGCAAGCTAATTAGGACACCTGGAGCCAATTAAGAGGAAGCTGCTAGAATCAATTAAGGCAGGCTAATCAGGGCACCTGGGTTTTAAAAGGAGCTCACTTCAGTTTGTGGTGCGAGTGTGAGGAGCTGGGAGCAAGAGGCACAAGGAGCTGAGAGGGTGTGGGTGTGCTGCTGGAGGACTGAGGAGCACAAGCGTTATCAGACACCAGGAGGAAGGTCCTGTGGTGAGAATAAGGAAGGTGTTTGGAGGAGGCCATGGGGAAGTTGCCCAGGGAGTTGTAGCTGTCATGCAGCTGTTACAGGAGGCACTATAGACAGCTGCAGTCCACAGGGCCCTGGGCTGGAACCCGGAGTAGAGGGCGGGCCCGGGTTCCCCCCAAACCTCCCAATTGACCTGGACTGTGGGTTCTTCCAGAGGGGAAGGTCTCTGGGCTGTTCCCCAACCCACATGGTGAATCCCTGAGGCAAGAAAATCCGCCAATAAGCGCAGGACCCACCAAGATAGAGGAGGAACTTTGTCACATTATATAAAGCATCCGAGAGCTTTGAACTCAATTTTCAGATGGTAAAAGGATTGATGTGTCTTGTTTATTATTTGTATGATAGTTGTGCCCTCTGCTGCACTGCAGATCACTCCAAGATCATGGAGCTATTCGGCTAGGCATGGCACAGTCTCACAGGATGGCTTCACTGCTGTCTGGAGGTGCAACTACAGCACAAGTAGACATACCTGAGCTAGCTTGTGTAACAAGAGCAGTGAAGCTGTGGCAGGAGGGTGGCTGCATGGGCTGGCCCTGCCTGTCCAGGACGCTGGGTACATACTTGCTCAGTTAGGTCTCCATGTGCTGCCATCACACCTCCTGATTACAGTGTAGGCATGCCTATAATAAGACCTTGTCTACACTAAAACTTACTTTGGTATAACTTTCGTCACTCGGGGGGTGAATAATCAACACAGATAGACAGCGCTATGTCGGTGGGAGAGCTTCTCCTGCAGACATAGCTACCGCCTCTCATGGGAGGTGGAGTCATTAACTCTAGAGGAGAGCTCTCTCCTGGAGACTTAGACCGTCTTCACCAGAAGCGCGCCCCTGGTGCAGCCGCCTCGATGCACTTGGACCATGGTAGTGCTTGTAGCGTAGATGTAGCCTTAGAAGAGAGTCCATGTCTCAAAGAGCTTACCGTGCAAATAGGCAAGAGCAGGGGGTATTATTACCTCCACTTTACCAGGGGAACTGAGGCACAGAGAGATTAAATGATATGCCCAAGGTCACCCAGGGAGTCCGTGGTAGAGAACCTGGATTATCTCCTTGGGCCCAGTCCTTCACTACCAAACTCTCCTGCCCCTCGTCCATGGCTGGCAGCATATCTGTTGTTAGAATCATGTCAGAACTGAAGTGTGGGGAAACGAGATGAAATTTGGAACAACATGATTTTAATAAGTCAGATCTCAGGCCTTCCGGGTCTGGAAATGCTATACCAATGTTTGCAGCCCCAGTAGGCATTTCTGAGCTGAAAGACAAGTGACTGAGCCCTGCTGGGGAGTATCAGCATGGTTTGTATTCAAAGGGGTATTCGGTGTCTGTCTTTTGTCTTTATACAGGTGACTGCTGGTGGAAGAGCAAATTACTATGTGTCGTACAAAAGGGAACCCTTCGCTCAAATTAAATTGCCCAAATACTCACTACCAAAGGTAAATGAACCTGTTATCAACACAGTCTTGAGATGTGCAGCATCTTAAAAAGCACAGCGGAGGTGCTGTGGTTTGTTTGTGACATGGACCAGAGCTACAAGGGAATCCACTTCTGCTGATTGCCATTTGCCATGGTCACTCAGGTTTTGAGGATCCACCCAAAAGTACACGCTGGTGTGTTTGCCCCTCACTTACATTAATCGATGGGGCTTTGGGGAAAAAGAAACAGGTTGGGAACATTTTTTTGCCTTTCGGTGACACTTACAAAGGCAGGGAAGAATTCACCCATCTGCACTCGGAGAATGTTACACCTAGTGGTGAGTGCAAGTTAGAGCCAATTATAACCTGATCTGCCTGCACCTAACACCTCTCACAGGTCTTGCTGTGTTCTCCCTAAGGTGGAGATTTTGCCTCTCGCACGTGCCTTATGAAGTTCTGTGTTTCATACCTAAGACATTTAGAAAGCATGACCCATGAGGAAAGGTTGAGAGAATGGGGTATATTTAGTCTTGCAAAGAGAAGTCTGAGGGGAAGCAGGATAACAGGTTTCAGACTTGTAACAGGTTGTTATAAAGAGGATGGTGATCAATTGTTTTCCATGTCCGCTGAAGGTATGGCAAGAAGTAATCAGCTTGATCTGCAGCAAGGGAGATTGAGGTGAGATATTAGGACAAACTTCCTAAAGCAACAAAGAGGAGAATAGCCTCCTCAGGGTGTAATAGGATTCTTCAGTGCACCATTTGCTGGGACGGGCTAACAGATTAGGAAATGCACTCTTGGTCCTGGGGCAGAAGGGGCACGTGCCTCATCTCAGCAGCAGCAGCAGAGGATTAGCTCCTTGTCTTCCGCATACTGAATCTGAACAAACCCACACTGGACTCCAATTAGATCCAACCACGGGGCGCTGTGTTTGGCCACCATCACCATGCAAAAATATTTTCTCATGGTTTTTGGAAACAGCTTTCACATCCAGTGGCAGCTCTATGTATTTTGCCACCCCAAGCACGGCAGTGAGGCAGCCTTCGGCAGCATACCTGCAGGAGGTCTGCTAGTCCCGCGCCTTCGGCGTACCCGCAGCCGAATTGCCGCCGAAACCGCGGGACTGGCGGACCTCCCGCAGGCATGCCGCCGAAGGCAGCCTGACTGCTGCCCACCGACAGGGCCCCACCCCGCGGCTTGCCGCCTGAGGCACACGCTTGGTGTGCTGGTGCCTGGAGCCACCCCTGGTCACATCACTGGGATGCCCCATTAAAAACTGGGAACCATCCAGCTACATATCCTAGAGAAGCAGCGTCTACGCAGCCACTTTATGGATTGCCGTCAGAAGATGCCCCATGCTGATATGACAGGAGGCGTGAGACAGTAGCTGCATCACTATCGATGTCCTTATTGGCTGATGTTATCATGGATCGTTGGCCTCTGTGGAAAGGGGTGTGGGGCAGCCCTCTAGTTCTGAACTGATACGCTGTATAGAACCATGACTGCTTTTTGTCATTTTAAAAATGGAAACTGCTTTTAAGCAAGTTGTCAAAGCGAAGTCTTTTTAGAAGCATAAAGGAGCCTTGTTTACTCTGCCTTTAGTCGCCAGTACAATCATCTCTTGCAATAATAACTCTTCTGTCAGCTGTTGATTAATGAATCCTGCCAGAGATGGATATTTGTTAGGTTACCGTTATGGATAATGCAACATCTTCACTGCCACTGGTCAAATAGATGGAGTTGCTGGGGTGATTTGCTTTATTCTTACATTGCTTCATCAGTCCATTGCCGGAGTGAATTGAATACATTTTTAGGGTTCAAGGACTTTAAAACGTTTGATATGAACCAGGCATCCTGATTCAAATCTTGCCCACATTGAGGTCAGTGGCAAAGCTCCCATCAATTTCACAGGAGCAACCTCAGACCTGTTAGGGGCAGAGGCTCTGAAAACTTCCCCCCTCATGTCACCTTGAGGGGCTGTCTGGGGCTACCCTGTAACAGCCCTATCTAATCTTCCTAAACGATCCATTTAGGGTAGCACAGAAGATTCAGTTGCCCAGTCATCCCATTTTCAGGGTGTGTCCACACTGCAGCTGCAGGTGTGATTGCAGTGTGGGTAGGCAAATCCATGCTAGTTTTAATCTAGCTAGCTCTGCTAGCAGTGAAGATACAGCAGCACGGTCCTCAGTGTGAGCAAATCAATGTGAATCCATAGGCAGGGCTCCGGGTGAATTTGTCCAGCCCCTCACTAACACCCATGCTGCTACGTCTTCCCTACTCTTTTTCGCTGTGCTAGTTAGATTAAAGCTAGCACAGGTGTGCTGACTGGCATTGCACTCACACATTTGACTACAGTGTAGACATGCACTCAGATAAATTACCTCATAGTCTCTCCCTCCTCTTTGGGCATTGGGTAAACACAGTGTGTTTGAGGACAAAGATAAAGTCCCACAATATCCGTGGATGAGCCGGTATTAAAAGTTCCCTGGCGCAGAAGTAGAAAAGGGAATTAATTGAGGTTCCTTGGGATCTTGGGGAATTCACTTCCCAGAGATTTAAAATAGATACATTAGGATCCCCCGCTTTGCCAAAATGCCATTGGCAACACGAAAAACACCGTCACTACTAAGGGTTTGTCTAGACCACCAGTTGAGTTTGTGGCAAGCTGCTGTGTAAACCTACAGTGCACTAGTGTGCCATGCCCTATCTGTCCCTGTGGACCCAGCTGCCATGCACTAGAATTTCCCTGGTTTACTTTAATTTGCCTGCTTTGAAATGGGAGTAGATCAGTGTGCACTAGGAAAATGTAGTGCATGATACCTGAGTCCACAGGGACAATCAGTGCATGGCACACTAATGCACTGTAGATTTGCCCCACACTGTTGGTTTAGATGAGCCCTGAGTGACCCCAACTTTGGCTGAGTTACCAGCGATGGCAAGGGTTAAATGGGCCTAGAGCCTGATCTGCCCTCTGAAATGTGGAAACATGCCCTCTCCAAGAGAATATTAAGCAACATCAGTGATGTTTGGAAAAATTCTTAGTATTAAACTAAAAGAGGGAGATTGGTGTTGGGCCATGAAGCCGTTCAGGTCTTGGCCACCAGCTGGAATCCAGCTCAGGTTGACGGGTGGCTGTTTGGTGGCCCACATGAAGTGAGCTAGTGGATCCCTAGGTTGGCAGTCTCAGGAGAGATGTGGTGGAGATTTGATCTCTTTCCATCCTCCTACAAGTGGTTCCCCTCCTGCTCAGGACTCAGGCCTATTGGCTTTTGTAGCGTGGGGGAAGCTAGCACTGCTGCTACTCTTGGTATACCTTATTCGGTGGACAAAGATAGGATTTCAGGCTACAGCTCATGAATCTTTCAGGCATGATAAAATTGACTTTCAAATTCATAAATAAAAAATGAAGCTGGATGGAACTCCTTGAAGCTACTGAGAACAAGGACTGCAGAGACCCTTCACCCACCCGGTGGCCATTGAAAAAGCCCCAGCAAAGTCACGTTGGTGGTAATTTATTGGCTTGGTCTAACGGAAAATTGTTTAACGTCTTCTATAACTCATGCTCCTTCTCAACTCTTTCATAAGTCACAGTAATTACTATGTGTCCCAAAGGGCAAAGAAATATAGAGATTCACGGTAATAGACCTTTTGTCTTCCTCTAATAGGACATGCATATTATTAGCACGGATGAGAATCAGGTGTTTGCAGCCGTGCAGGAGTGGAACCAGAACGATACGTACAACCTTTATATATCTGACACCCGAGGGGTCTACTTCACGCTGGCCTTGGAGAATGTGAAGAGCAGCCGGGGACTGGAGGGAAACATCATCATTGACCTTTATGAGGTATGTAGTCAAGATCACCTTGTAGGACCACCCCTGCATAAGACAGGAGTCATCTGCCAGTACAGATGTGTGTATAAACCTCTTAGCATCCTTCCAGGAATTTGGGGAATATCCCCCAGAATGAACACATGTTCTGCCCTCCCTGTGCACTAAAATGGAGCTGGTCCCTGAAGAACTCAACGTTTTATGCTGGACCAGCGCATGCCGGGATAGATGAAATGCATGCTGGGATAGATGTGGGCAGGGAATTTTGGGAGTTTGTTGCTTCCTCAATCATGTTATGTTGCAAATGAGGAAGAAAACAGTTTATTCATGTGAAGTACAAGATTCATATTTCCCCCAGATTCTCTGTCCCATCAAGCACAGATTCATCATGAAAAATGAAAGGCTATATTTTCATAAGCGCTCAGCGCTGGCCTAACTTGAGCTCCCTTTGACTACAGTGGGAGCAGAGTTAGGCCAACACTGAGCATTTTGGGAAACCCTGCCCAAGAGGTTCTGAAATCTGACTTTAACTCAGGTTGGGCAGCAAGAGGCACTTTTTCGTTTAATCTTGTCAAATCACATTGTTATTTGTAGATGTTATTTCTATTATTATCTGCATTGTCTGTGACCAGGATCCCATTGTGCTAGGCAGGGGCGCTGGAATAGCGGGAACCAGGAGGCCGGGACCCTCCCACTTTTTACTGGCAGAGGGGGTGGAGAGGAGCGAGTGGGAGGCAGGGTCTTGGGGGGAAGAGGCAACACAGGAGTGGAGTCTCCAGGGAAGAGGCAGTGGGGTCTTGGGGGAAGGGGCAGTGCGAGGGTGGGGCCTCTGGAGGAGTGGGTGGCGTGAGGGCGGGGGCTCAGGGAGAAGGGGCGGGGTGGGGCGGAGCCTCGGGGGTGGTGCAGCACGGGGACAGGGCCACAGTCCGAGCCCCTGTGCCCCACACACACACTTTTAGGACACTTCCACTGCTCCTAGTGCTAGGTATAAACACACAACAAAAAGGTGATCTCTGCCCCCCAAAGCTGGCAGTCTAAGATGAGAGACGGCAGGTGGATACTGAGAGCATAAGGCAGCATTGCGAAGATGAGAGACAGAGGAGAGAGGGTTTAACAGGGTTTAAAAGAGAACTGGATAAAGCCACGGAGGTTAAGTCCATTAATGGCTATTAGCCAGGATGGGTAAGGAATGGTGTCCCTAGCCTCTGTCTGTCAGAGGGTGGAGATGGATGGCAGGAGAGAGATCACTTGATCATTACCTGTTAGGTTCACTCCCTCTGGGGCACCTGGCATTGGCTACTGTCAGTAGACGGGATACTGGGCTGGATGGACCTTTGGTCTGACCCAATATGGCCGTTCTTATGCTTTTATGAGAGAATAAGGCAGCAGTGTTGGCCAGTACGCTAAGCAGTGTCTCAATGAACCAGCTGCCTGGCCATTGACAAGTTGTTGGTAAGCCTCATGACAAAGGATTGCAGCGGTGCCCAGAGGCTCCAATCAGAATAATTCCCCTTGGTACTCTGCGAGACAAGGGCTTGATCCTTCAGACGCTTGCACATGTGCCTAACTTTACTCTCTTGAGTAATCCCTGTGGACTGCTCACAGAAGCCCGGGTGCAGGAAAACACTTCAGCACGTATTTGAGCATTGCAACTTTGAGGGGATTTAAGCATGTCCTTAAAGTTAAGGATGTGCTTAAGCACCCTTGTGACTAGGGATGCTTTCCTGAATTGGAGCTAGAGAAAGGGACCACCTCATATGAGCAAAAGTGGCAAAATCTCAGGCTCTTAAATTACTGTCATTAAAAAAACAGATCCTGCATTCATCTGTTGAGGAAGAATTCCTCAGGAGATGAGAGAAAAATCCAGCGAGGAGTCTTTCAAGCAGCAATTTTGCATAGGATTTGATAGGATAGTATTGAATTCCCCTGTGGATTTTCAAAACAGGTCTCTATCTTTCATCAGATGATGTCAGCCGCTCTGCCAGGCAGTCGCTCTTGTAGGTTTCATTGAGATCTTTTACCTTTTGAGAGAGAGATTTCTCCTCATTCACCGAAGAGAGGCTGTTTATAAGGAATGCAGTCATCTGACTGCAGTGTAAATTACATTGCTGGACTACCTTCGCATTCCTGTTGGCGGAAAGTTCCTGGAGAGAGGTTTTTCTAAGAAGTCCTCCCCAAACAGCCTTGCCCTGTTTGCAGCCTGCGCACCGCACCTTGTGCAAGGCTGAGCCTATGGTCCCAATCTCACTCTCAAAGATCCTTTCCCTGCTCAAGATGGTCAGTATCACTGTGAGGCACGTTGGCAGCGCAGTGCGGGGAATCGTGCACCATAGAATCATAGAATCATAGAATATCAGAGTTGGAAGGGACCTCAAGAGGTCATCTAGTCCAACCCCCTGCTCAAAGCAGGACCAATTCCCAGCTAAATCATCCCAGCCAGGGCTTTGTCAAGCCGGGCCTTAAAAACCTCCAAGGAAGGAGACTCCACCACCTCCCTAGGTAACGCATTCCAGTGTTTCACCACCCTCCTAGTGAAATAGTTTTTCCTGATATCCAACCTGGACCTCCCCCACTGCAACTTGAGTGCAGGCTGGCTGTGCCCCCACTGCAACTTGACCGCTGCTGGCTGTGCCGTAGCTGGCCTGTGAATACAGAGAGGACATTCGTTCCCAAGCCTGTCTATCAAAAGAATTGTTTCCTTTATCTTGGAGGGGAATTCCAAAGCCTGGCCAGGTGCTGATGCGCGGGGGGTGGAGTGCTGCTGTTTTTATGTATTATTTGTATTGCCAGAGCATCCAGGAGACCCAGGAATGGACCATGAGCCCGTTGTGCTAGGTGCTGTACAAACACAGAACAAAGACAGTCCCTACCCCCAAGGGGCTTACAAGCAAAGTAATGGAAACCCGCTCCCAGGACTCAGAACTAGCGGCTGGAATAGCCATTGTGTCTCCTTTCACAGGGCACATCTACATACCTAATGCTCTGTATGGGCTAGCGTAGACAAGGTGGCTTGACTCCAGCTAGCCCTGGTAACAATAGCAGTGAAGACTACACAGAGCAGGTTTCAGCGTGGATAGTGTAAGCCCAGCACGGCCCTTGGGTATGTGCTGGACTCAGCTACGTTAGTTGGTGTGCAGCTTTTGCCATGTAGACATATCCTGTATAAGGGGCCCTGCAGGCTCCCCCAGCCATTAGTAGTGTGGTCTGGGAGTGTATTCCCCCTCGCACCAGTACATCTGCAGACATACCCACAGATCCCCAAGCCTGCTCATATTCCTCTGTAGCCTGCCCATCCTGCCACCCTCTCTGCTGCCATGCAGGGAGATCCAACAGAGGTGGGCAGCTTGAAAGGGGCGTGTACCTCCTGAGCATCCCTCACCCCGCCTTCCTCTTGCATACTGAGATTGCAACAGTCCCTTAGCGGCCATGTCGACACCTTCCAGACTTGCCCTCATTAGAAATAATGCAATTGATTTTTTTTCCCCCTGTTCTTCTAGTGGTAGCATGGCCTTTTTGCAGAGAGCTCGCCCTCCTGAGAGTCCCGGATGGAGCCTTATTCTTGCCTGTTCGCCCGATGTGGTTTTCCATCTCTCTCCATTTTTCCTAGGTAGCAGGGATCAAAGGCATATTCCTGGCTAATAAGAAGATAGAGGACCAGATAAAGACTTTCATCACCTACAACAAGGGCAGAGACTGGCGCTTGCTGCAGGCTCCAGACACCGATCTGAGAGGGGGTCCTCTACACTGCCAGCTGGTCAGTGGCCGAACTTTTCCAATGTGGAATTGACAAACCATTCCGGGCTTCGTCCTTTAGCCCCCATGCAGGCAAAGCCCCTACTGAAGCCAATGGCATTCTGGCCGGCATGAGGACTGCAGGATCAAATGCTCCGAAATGGAACCCCGTTTAGCAGCTGGATCCTCAACTGGTGTAAACCGACGTCGCTCCACTGCGGTCAGTGAACCCACATCGATTTGCACAAGCTGAGGATCTGGCCCAACGTATTTCAAAGGAATCGGGTCCCAATGTTTCCCTGTTTGTTTCCTGTCTGGTTTTGCACGACTGGGTACTGAGGAAGTTAAGTCCGTTTCTGTTCTCATAAATACATAGATTGTAAAGCCAGACAGGATCATGGTTATCCTGTTGTCTGACCTTCTGGATCACACAGGCTGGAGAATTTGAAATTTGAAAAGATCTGACAGGGAGCTGCATGAGACCACCATATTGATTTTAAAAAACAACAACAAAACCCAAGCGTGAACTCCCCTTCCCGTGATTCAGCAGAACTGTTCCTCTTTTGCATGCAATTCATTTCTTTTTTTGGAGTGAGGAGGAAATATATAACACAACATACACACTTTTCTGTGTGACTGAGACCTCTCGTGGCTAAGGGGGCCATTTTTAGAAGCATATTGGCATAACTAGCCAGCACTCAGAAGCTGATCGCTCACTCTTTCTCTGATCTTGGTTTTTGTGTATTAAAGATTATTCTCTCCACTTCCTCCCCTCGGCAGCCTTTTTGTTCCTTGCACCTGCATTTGCAAATCTCAGAGAATCCATACACATCAGGAAGTATCTCCAGCAAGGAGACGGCTCCCGGGCTTGTGGTGGCTACAGGTATCAATTTTGTCTGTGCTTTCCCCCTGTTCAGCCATACCTTACCTAGACTCCTTCAGGAGAGCTACTAAACTATTGCTGCTTTTAGCTGTTCAGTGGCTTGCAATGTCAAAGATTATCTTGGCTGGGTGGGGGGTATGGATTAGTGAGCCGAGGGAAGGTGAGGCTGACAAGGAACCATGAGGAATGTATTTTGTCACATAGCTGTGAAGTTTTTCAGGTGGGTATGGGCGTCCTGTATGTGACATGCATATGCCTGTCCATGTGTGGTGTGTATCTGTGCTCGTGTGATTGTGTAGATATGACACCGGGCCTCAGACTTCTCTCATTTGCACCAGATTTACACCGATGCCACTCCATTGGCTTTAGAGGAGTTATTCTTCATTTACGCCCAAGTGAGCGAGAGGAGAATCAGGCTCGCACGCTGGGCCAGATTTTTGGCTGGCATAAATGATTGGCCCCAGCAGAGGATCTGGCCCAGTGTAACTGAGAGGCTATTGTTATGAAGTTAGAGATTTGCAGTGACATTCTATCTGTGCCGCACACTTAATGAACCACCTTGGCCCTGGGTGGTTCATTCTGTGTGGTTGCTCTGCGCTGGTGCTTTGGCAGATTGCAAGGCTTTCATGACAGCCTGTTGGAATCTTGAATGCCACCGACTGGCCGACCCATTGTAATTCATCTGACAACCATCGCAGCCCCGTTTTGTTTTCATTTGCCCGCTCACAGTAGGCGGCCTAATCAGGATGGACGTAAGACTTGAAGCTCCCACAATGCTTAGCTCTGTGGGAACTGTTTGGGGGGGTAACAAAGCGCTTTCGGAATGACTGTCACTGGGGAGGGCTTGCAAATGCAGTAGAAAAAGCTGCTATTTAATTTCACACACATGCTAGCAGTTTAATGTACTTTTTTTTACCTAGGGACCCATAGCGGAACCCTCCCTCATGCTGGCTAATCCTTACTCACTTGAGTAGTCCTGTTGCCTGTGATGGGATTACTCAGTGAGTAAGGGCCCATAGCAGTCATACTACAGTGAATTGCAATATCTGTCCATAATGTAGTTTAGTCCTAGTTGTTTCTGGCTGTTACACCCTGAGCAGGTTTTATGGGGTTAATTGTAGCTTTAGCTTGCAGTTGTTTCATTTTAGCACGTCATCAGTGTGAATTTGCACTGGGGTAAGCAGTGTGTCCTGCTCCCTCCCTCCCCGGCACTACAGACCACGGAGGTCGGTGGCTGCTTTCACAATTTGCTCCCACCTCTTTCTATCAAGGGCATTATTTTTCCTATTAATGGTAATACAAGGAAGTGTGTCTGGGCTCTTGTTTTATCCCCGGTGTTTCCCCTTCATCCCCCTGTTGGTGGGAGCTGGGGGCAGATGAGGGATGTGTACACCAGCTGTTGGATAAAATCAGAGTGCTATTGTACTCAAGCATTAGTCCAAATTCAAACAGACCTTTGACCCACTCTAACTAATCTATAAAATTCAGAATTTCATCTAAACACCCCAGGAAGTTCCAGGAAGTTCAGTTGCAGGAAGTTGGTTCAGATCCATTTCTTCTCTTTCTTCTGTTTGTCTCCATTCTCGTGCACTTCTGTGCTTCTCTATTCCAGCCGGCACTGGAAATTGAACCAAAATCCGGAGCGAGAGCATGCTCCTGCAATATTTATGGACATTTAGCAAGGAAGGTACTGCGTGTTTTGCAAAAGATCCTCTCCTCAAGATTTCTAGCTCAGTGTTCCAGATTGAAGAGGTTCAGGTTATTTGGGTTAAACATCCCAACTTTGCAAAGTTTATCCAAACTAAACTGTCAGGTGCTGGCAGCTCACAGCGAGTGTGTATAAACGGTCATGGCTCATACAGTTCTTAAAGTGGCCTTTATTCTTGACTACTGAACTCTCTAGGAAGCAGAGAAGATGCCAGCGGCAGCAAGAGAATGAGGTCGTAGGCAATGGTCTAGATTACTAGACAAGGAGTTTCTTTTCAAGCTGTCACTGCACGAGATGAAAGCTTCACTTGTATAACACTTAACCTTTAAAAGGCAGAGCCATCATTTCTGTGTTGCTGCCTTGTGCAATAAAAGGCTTAACCTGGTGGGAATTGGCACATCTGTTTCTGTTAAGCACGGTCAACAGCTGCACTGTATCAGCACAGACTATCCAGATTACCCATCACAAACTTAGCCTCATAGGTCTTGTCTTTGCTCTGCTTCCCTGGGAAAGCTCCCACTCTTTCACTACCACTGTGGCAGCTCCACCAGTAATAATAATGGTGGGAGCGCTAGCCTGGATATAAGATCATTGGTCTGACTCTTTAACAGAGAAGAGACACGTATCTTAAACTGCAGCAAGGGAGGTCTAGGTTGGACATTAGGAAAAAGTTCCTAACTGTCAGGGTGGTTAAACACTGGAATAAATTGCCTAGGGAGGTTGTGGAATCTCCATCTCTGGAGATATTTAAGAGTAGGTTAGATAAATGTCTATCAGGGATGGTCTAGACGGTATTTGGTCCTGCCATGCGGGCAGGAGACTGGACTCGATGACCTCTCGAGGTCCCTTCCAGCCCTAGAATCTATGAATCAGCGTCTCGTTCCACGCTTGTCAGGACCAAGGGTCTGATCCAAATTGTATTGAAATCAATGGAAGTCTTTCAGTTGACTTCAGTGGTCCAAATGAGGCTAAAAGGGAGAAAGAAGGGATTCATGTATCAGGGCTATAGAGACAAAACTATCTGGAAATGGTAGTGATGGAGTTCCAGCAAGCAAGAACTCACTTCTCTTTGCTACCAGCCATAAACCCCAGTTGGACAGTTGGTTTCCAGACCTCGAGGCTTAGAGATGAAAATGGCAATAGCAAAACGTGATTCACTATGGCAGTTCCTATAAAGAAGGTGTCTGAATGTCAAGCTTCAGGGCATAAGCCAACCTCTGACTCTTGGGGGTGAAGAGAAAACTTTCCCTATGGGCAAGTCAACCCAAAACTTCCTATTTCAGGGTTTCTTCTACTTTCAGTTGAAGCAGCTAGCACTGGCCACTCTTGGTGGTCACAGGACAGTGGAGGAGATGAGTGGTTCTCAAACTGGGTTGTGACACCGTTTTAATGGGCTCACCGGGGTGGCATTAGACTTGCTGGGGCGGAAGCTGAAGCCTGAGCCCCATTGCCCAGGGCTGAAGCCGAAGCCCCATGGCTTCCACCCTGGGTGATGGGGCTCAGGATACAGACCCCTCCACCTGGAGACGAAGCTCTTGGGCGTTGGCTTTGCCCCCTCACCCGAGGTGGTGGGGCTTGGGCTTTGGCAAGGCTTGGGTGGGCTCTGGCTTCCATCCCCGCTCCTGGGGTCGTGTAGTAATTTTTGTTGTCAGAAGGGGGTCACAGAGCAATGAAGTCTGAGAACGCCTGGAGCAGATGGACCAAAGGACTAAGGGAGTGTCGTAATTCCTGTGTTCCTAATACTGATACCAAAACCTTTCTTGAATCACCTCGTATCGGGCGCAACCCTGTTCCTCAGGTTTTATTTTTGGAAACAGGAGTGTCACAACAACTTGGCGAGTTATATAGTCTCTGATGCTGATGGGAGCTTGTCAAGATGCATCTGGGCTTTAATTCCTCATGTTCTATCATTAAATGTCAGGAGCGCAATTAACATTTTCATTAGTCTGTTTTTATTGTGCTCCTATTGAGTCTACAGATGTGTAGGAGTGAATCTTCCCTTCTTACTGTTTTTAGTGGAAAAATATTAGCTCCCTTAGAAAAAAAATCAGGAAAATTATGCCCTAGTTTAAAAATATCTTAGCTGTAGGAAGAGGGAATTTTATGGATCAGTGGATAAGGAATATGCTGTGGAGTCTTTCATCCATTGGTTCAACCCCCAACAGTGTTCATATTATCTGTGAGTCATTACCATTTGAGGGCCTTTCAGTGGTATATGTGACTGAGTTAGTTCCCTCTGTCTACTTTGTAGGGTACAGACACCCATGCTACAGAAACCCGACGGGCACAGACTAGCAATCTTCTTGGCAGGAAAGCCAGATAACTGTGTGGAGTCTGAACAGAAAGTTTATTCTGGAAGCTGGTTCCTCCAGGGTAATGGGAAGATAGGGTAACTTACACACTGCTACTTTGGACAAGAAGAAGACTTCAGTCTCCAGGGCTATCAGGGTGGTAATCTCCATCAGCACTGAATTAACAAAATAAAAATGCACACAGGCAAAACCTGTCCATTTCTGCTCACACTAAAATGTGCCCAGTTTCTGATCAAGAAGAACAGTCACCGTTGTCTAAGACATTGCTGTGGTCTGATCATTATTACCTTTATTGCCAGCTCATTTGGTCCTGGGTCGTACTTTACATCCTAGCTCCACCAAGGTGTAGTTCATATCAGAAACAGGCCAACCCTTGACAGGGAGATATTGGTAATTTCACCATAAGCCTCATCTGTTAGGCTTCACCACAAGCCACTAGTGAACGCAGCAGGAGGTGCTGTTTGCTAGGTGCCCTGCTTCTGAGATCAGTACGTTGGTCCCTTTGTTTTTTGGAAGAATCCTGTGGTGCACTCTGAACCCCACTGAAATCAACGGGAGTTTCACCATTGACTCCAATGGGACCAGGAGTTCACCCTTGAACTCCAGCTCTGATGAGGTGAAGGCAGTATGAATAATTGGATTTGGGTCATGTGCATTTGCCTTTTCGCTCGAATTTGCATGAGAAATGGTGATAGGAAGAATTAAATGTTTCCATGTCAAAATACTGCAAACACTAGGAGAATGCAGAGGCATGCTTTGGTGCAAAATTTTCAGAAAAATGACTGATTTGCATACACAGTTGTCACGATTGCAACCATGGAACATAATAGACATGCGGTTGTGTTTGTATTTTCCTTAAAATGTTGGCCTCAACATGGAGCAGTCCAGACATGTGTATCTCATGTTGTTGCAAATGCACAGTGTGTCACTTGGAGTAAAAGCAAACCAGTGAAGCAGTCTTTCTCAGCTATTTACTTTAAAACATTTTACTATTTTACTGTTTGCAATGTTCTTCTATCTTAATCCTTCCACCTCCCTTCCATGGTGGTGTTATATAATCCTGGAATTAAGACAACAAAAAACTTTGGTTAAACCAGTTACCCCTGATTTCCTGCAAAAATGTGATTTCCCTGCTCCTGCCACACAAGAACTTATGAAATCTACTTGTGTTTCAGGCAACGTTGGCTCTGAACTCTCATATACCGATATCAGCACGTTCATATCTTCTGATGCCGGAAACTCATGGAGACAGGTACAGTCATATGTGGGGAAAGGGAGCTGTGTGCCTTTTGCAAACCTTTCCAGCTGCTCTCTGGGCCTCAAATGGCTTGAAAAGCTCACACTATACCTGACTTGTTTCCAGATCTTCGAGGAAGAATACAATGTGTGGTATCTCGACTGGGGTGGGGCACTTGTGGCCATGAAGCACACGTCAATGCCTATCCGGCATTTGTGGTAAGGCTGTTTCCCTAGCTTTGAGAATATTCGGGGGGGCGCTAAACTGGAATTGTCCAAAATATAATTAAGATATCTCAGTTCTGGAGTGGATCCTTCTCCCTCCTGCTGGTTGTGCAGTATAGGTACCCAGAACACTAAGGAGCAGATCAAATAATCTCTTGTTCAGAGCACTTTGTGGTGGCCCACAGAAGGCTGGGGAAATCACATGATTCTGGTCCTTCATTTTGTCACTACCTGCTTTCAACGGGCATTTAAGTTTGAGGCCTCCTGAGTTACACACTTTGGGTCAGATTTTCTGACAAGTTTGGCTCTCCATTAGGTAGCAAAGTAAGTGACCAGATGTAAAAAAAAAAGAAACAAACATCATGTTGGGAGCTGAGCTCTTATGAACATTCTTCCCTGAGTGACATCCTGCGCAGCCTCGTTGATTACAATGGGTGTTGGTTGCAATGTCCATGTATAATTTGGCCAGCAGTTGCAGGGGATTACTCAAAAGGATACTTTTTTATTGGTGTGGGTGTGTGTCAGCACTGGGGCGAGGAAGAGGGGTTTGCGGGTGATAATAAAGAAGGCCAAGAGGATGGATAACATGTGTATGGGAGGGAAGGAAGGATTACCAGATGGTGGAGGAGCAAAGGGAGCAGGGACCAGATGGGACAAGGAGTTGGAGTGAAGAACAGAAGGAGACAGTGTGATTGACTTGATGCAAAAAGGACAACACATTCATCTCATGAAAAACTGACAGAAATACAGAGATACTTTGCTAATGTTACTAGCCCCATTAAAGATCCCGCTGCAGTTGCCAGAGAGAGAGATTGGTGAGCACAAATGGGATCGGGAGCTCAGGGTGGGTTTTGAGAAGATTGCTTTGTTCAAGATGTAGTTCTCCCTCAGAAGAAGTTTGAGAAGCCTGTGCACTAGAGACACCACCCAAACCATCTCCTCCACCCACTGAACTTCAGGGGAGTTGGGATGTAGGTCTGAACTTCACAGTTGGCCTCATGACTACAGGACTTGACGCTGTAACGGGCTGAACTTCCTCCGCTCCCGCTGAGATTAACAGGCGTTCAAGGCGCTCAGCATCTCAGTGCATGGAATCTACCGTGAGGCAAACCAAACTCCTAGTGCAGAACCTCCACCAGAATTTGGGTGAGCGGGATATGGTTCAGAACTTTAAAGCCGCCCTATTTTTTAACCTAGCGATGTGCATGACAAAGAGATGTCAGGGTTGATGTATTTTCAAGCCGTGAGCCTGAATGTCTCCTTTTGAAGCTGGAGCCCTCCTGAACTTTTAATTGAACAAGCATACAATAATTATATGCATTACACATTAGAGTGCACTTGCTCTAAGGATGTGTGGGGGCAGCAGGCTCAGTGCCTGCAGTAGACGAGTGGAATTGCTGACTGCTTTCTAAATTAGCATCACCTTCTATCTGTATCTTGGGTGATGTCGGAGCATGGCTAATGGACTGACCTGCCCAACTTCTGAAGTTGTTACAGAAATTATCTTCAAAACTGAGGTTCCTATTCTTCTGTGAATGAGACCCCTCTCTTCTGATCGCTGACAAGCACTCTCGTCTCCAGACGCAGCACAAGCAGAAGAGGAAATAGAGCTTTCGGTCAAATAAAAGAGGAAAGTAACGGTGTTTGGCCGCAATAATGAGATGCTAAGGCCTCTCCCACTTGATTCATTAATACAGAGAATCCTTCAGTTAAGTAACATCCGGGCAGAAGCCAGGGGATTCCAGGCTCAAGCTAAGCCGTTGTCCTTCACACCATGATGTTTCAGGGATGCACCTTACAAGATCAGTGATGGTTGCCTCTTCACCTCAAAGCCTTACATCCTTCCTTGCCACAACCAGGCAAATGGCGCTATAATAACTTCCACTAGAGGTTTCCAGTAGGGTTTGAACCTTCTCCATCAAAGCACACAGTTCTACCGCTTGAACTAAAGGAGTAACTCATTAGCTTCGCAGCAGTAGCAGACTGTTATTATCTCTGTGGGGTAGCCACAAGAGATGGATGCAACACACACTTTACAAGCAAGTTACACTCCTGTCACACAGAGAAAACAATATGCAGTGAGCTCAGATTCAATTCTGTTTTTTCTCTCTTCTTTCTGGCTAGTAACAAGCCAAATATTCTGAAGGGGCTAGAATTTTTCTAAGATCTTGTCAGCATAAGGAGTAGGATGGTCCAGTGGGTTAAGCCGAAATCAACCCCCCCAACCAGGTCCTAATCCAGGTTTTGCCGCCGATTCACTGTGTGACCACGAGCGAGTCATTTCACCTGGTTGTGCCTTGGTTTTCCCATTTGTGAAATGGGCACGCTGAACAACGCCCTGCTTTGTAATGCGCTGTAAGCGGCTGGAATACCTCATCAGCACCTAACTGGTTGCAGCAGGCAAGGCCTGAACCAAACCCCTGTGAAGGCAGTGGAGTGCCACGTGGACGCAGGGCTCACTGCAGGATTGGGGCCGGAGCATTTGCATATGCTCATGGCCACTTAGAGGCCAGATTCTGACATGTTTGCTCACACTGGCCACGCTTTCCATAACGGGTGGTTTATAAAGGATTCCTAAGTGAGCAATTGCCGTTACAAGCCAGTGGCAGGAGCAGCCTGTGTTCTAGAAGGTTCTAAGGACACCAGTAGATGGTTCTAAGGGAGCCGGACAGGGGTAAGGGGGCTGAAGCTGGGGGCAGGTCTGAGGCTGGGGCCGGGAACAGAGCAGTGGCCAGGGGCTGAGGCTGGGAGCAGGGCCAGGAGCAGAGTCTCTGGTGCTGGGCTGGCAGCCGGGCCCCCTGGCACGGGGTTTGGAGCAGGGACCCCAGTAGTGGGCACCCCGGGTGTGAGGGTCAACAGCCGGGACTCCAGGAGCTGGTCCAGCAGCCAGGATCCCGCGTGGGGGGCCAGGAGCGGAGTCTCATGTAAAACCTGGCCTCACAGCCCAAGTTCCCGAGCCTATGCTTCTGCCAATCATTTGTTAACCCCTTATAAATTCGTTAACCGCTTCCTAGACAGCATAACCCTCAAATTGAAAGGGGTCTCACTCCACGAGCGCTCCTAGTGACTTGCTGAGTGAGGTGCTACTCAGCGAGAGAGACGCTATCAGATTCTGGCCCTAGGTTCCTGGGAGAAGAGCTGTGGAGGCTAAGGGACAATGCTGAGCAAATGGGGATGAACTGGCCATGAATAAATTTAATCTGGAAATTAGAAGACAGTTTCTAACCATTGGAGGAGTGAGGTTCTGGAACAGCCTCCCACCAGGAAGAGTGGTGGAAACAACCTCACTAATTTTAATCTGGAGTGTGATACCTGCATGACGTGGATGATATGCCATAGCAGGGGACAGGATCTGATGACCCAGGAAGTCCCTTCCAGTCCTGCGTTCCTAGGGCTATGTGTGTGGGCAAATATTTGATTTGTGCACGGATTCATCAAGGGAGCTTGGCGCACACGCTGTTTGGCTCGTGCAAGTGCCTGTGAATGTCTGGCCCACTCTATTGCCTAGGTATTTAGAGTTGTCGCTGACAAACTCTAACAGGTCCTTCCAAATTATACCTTTAGGGCTTTTGAACTTGCATCATCTTGACTCAGTAGGCACCTGCTACAAGAGAAGAGCCATCTTGATTAAAGTATACATGGAAATCTGTTAGTTCTCAAGCTGGGACGGCGTACAATAAGTTTCATCCCGGAGAAAAGAGGGTTTGATAATTGAAAAGCTGAGAGAACTTTAATGAAGCCTGCTGTTCCCCTGAAATTGAAATGCTAGTTAGATAAGTATGCAGACCGAACAGCATACAAATGCTTAGGGATATGGGGAGATACATACATTTAAATAAATAGATTTCTGAAGGATAAACTCTTTGCATGCGATTCTCCCACAGCATTTTCTCTTTGGTCTGCACGCTTTCTCCTGTGCCAGATGCTGTTTTGTGTATCTGTAGCACTAAGGCAGAGGTCCCCAAACTTTTCAGGGTCATGCCCCCCCTTACGCCTGTCCGTGCCTCTGCCCCTCCCCCCCGGAGCCAGGGCTGGGAGTGGGCACACGGATGCCCCTTGGACAGGGGCAAGGGGTCTGAGGCTGGGGCCGCAGCTGGGGCCAGGGCTGTGGCTGGGGGAGGGACCAGAGTAGAGCTGGGAAGCGGAGCAGAGCTGGGTGGTGCTCCCTCCCTGCCTCCTGTGGAGGTTGTCCTGGGTCCACCATGCCCCCCCACCCGAACGTTCCTCTGCATTCCCCTATGGGGCTGCGCCCCACAGTTTGGGGGCCACCGCGCTAAGGGGAAGATCTCAGTAATGTGCCTCATGGGGGTAAATCCAGTCCATTCCTCTGTGTTTGCATAGGGTCCTGGTTTCACTGGGACCAGTGTGCTCCACGATGGGGAGCAGGAGCTCAAGAGGGGAGCTCTGCATACTGTGAGGCATGGTTCCCAGGGGTGGGGGGCTGGGCTGCCTGTAGGCCTCATCCCCAGCCTTTTGGAATCAATGGAAAGGCCCATTGCCTTTGGATCAGGCCCAATGGGCCATCTTCAGGGTAGGGATTTGGGATGTGGTGGGATTCAGCAGCCCTGGGCCTGAGTCCACTGCCGCCCTGCCTGTCAATGCAGCCTCACCGCCCCTACCATGATGGGATCCCGGCCTGTGACTGGGCTCCTAGGAGCGACTGAAGTACAAATCGTTAATCATCTGTCCTGCTCCTCCCTGGCGTCAGTGGGGAGGAGTCTAACCCCTGCCAAACCCCTTCCACCAAACCCCGCAACTCAGGCAGAGCAGGAGCTGGGGGCTCTCCATCTCTTCCTTCCTCACCTGTTGGAGATCCTGTGCTGGTTCCAGCGGGAGTTTGGCTGGATGTTGACAGGGCAACACAGGGTTTGACACTGTCCATTCTGGACTGAAAAACCTAAACGGAGCATTTCATCCCCTCTCTATCTCAAATATTATATCCCCCTTCAAAATAATCGGTGTGATGTGATGGGTGCTCCTCTTTGCTGACGCTGGGGTTTAAACCAGTGACCTCCTCTGCTAAGAGCTCCAGTCTGTACAGCAGGAGCTAAAAAGCCGGGCTCTGTAGATGAGACCCTTCTCCTCTATGGATTGGGCACCAAGGGACACAAATCTCATGCACTGACCAGTTGGTTACATCTGCCTGTCTTGAGAAACATCAATTTACCCCTTAAAACGCTACTGTCTCAGCCCTGTGGGAATCAGAGTTCTGCAGAACAATCTCTTCCCACCCCAAGCCCCCACTGACCAGAGAATACGTTTCTCTTCTCTTTTGAAGTGAGAAACATTTCCTGTTGACCAGAGGAGAAATTGTGCCTCATTTGTCCCTTTGGCGGTGCCCATGGGGGGTTATCTGTCAGCTTTCACCGCTCAGGCACCTGCCGCAACTACGGAGAGAGAGCTCGTAAATGACCCAGCTAGAACGGGACCTGATCACTCAGGGGGCCAGTAAGCCCTTGTGTTCCCCTGTTTGTTCTTTGCAGGCAGGATTCTGGGATAACTCTCCAAGCAGACATCCTCCTGGAACCGTTATGTAAAGACTCCAGGAGCAAAGGAAAACTGTCTCGTTTCCTGAATCGTTTGTAAACGGAACATCACCACACTACCCCATGCCACTCCGGGGCTCCGGCAGTTTGGTATAGGCTACAGAGCCACTGACCTGCAGCGTCCCACGGCAGCAGTGACAATGTGATTGCTGTCCATGTTGGCTGTTGGTTGAAATTAGTTGGGCACATTCTATTGTCTAGTGGATAAAGGTCTGATTCTGTTCTCAAGTACTCCCATGCAGCCCCATGGACATGAGTGGAGTTGCGAGGATGTAGCAGAGAATTTGGTTCAGCATTTAGCCCGCTTCGTCTGCCCATCTCAAAGCACATGGCTAATATTAATGAATTAAACCCCACAAAGGCAATTAAACGCTACACCACATTTGAGGCTGTGTATTTTCCCCTGCTGAAATTAATGTCGTGAACATAGACACGCACCGAGGGACTACATGTCCTGGCTTAGGTGTTATCAATACCGCCTGCAGTCTTGGGTCTGACCTGGCGATTGACATAGCAAACACAGGCCTGGGTTGCCAATTTTAGTTGGCTGTATTCCTGGATGTTTCCTCACAAGACACAATCTTTAATGAAAGATTAATATTTAATTCCTGGAGGCTCCAGGACAGTCCTGGAGGGTTGACAACCCTAACGCAGGCCCTTAATGACTTTGATAATAATACTTGCTGCTTTGCTTCCTGAGGGCACTCTGAGAACATTAATTAATAACATGGGGAGATGGCAAAGATTGACGCTTGTTTATAAATCCAGCCGCTGTGGCTCGCAAGCCTTCGACGTTGTTTAATTGCCTGGGTAATGGTTACGGAGCCACGCGTTGACATTTATTTATTTTGTCCGTTTCAATTCCAGGGTGAGTTTCGATGAAGGAAGATCCTGGAGTAAATATGCCTTCACATCGACGCCGCTTTTTGTGGATGGGTCCCTTGTGGAGCCGGGCATAGAGACGCAGCTAATGACGTAAGTCCCAAACGAGCTGTGTCGGGATCGAGCGTACGGCGCTGCGGGTGTACGTCAGTCGCTTCAGCCCTCTGCCGGGGGCAACATCAGACCCGCTCCACTGTGTGTGAACATGTTACTCCGTAGAGCCGCCGAGAAGCTCTTAATACAGCAGACCGGTCTCGGGTACCTTTTAGGATTTACAGAGCTTTTGGATTAGTTGTAGATTTTAAGGTCAGAAGGGACTATTAGCCCTCCAGCGTAACACCGGCTAGAGAATAAACAGGCTGTAGAATGTTACAATAAGCTACTGGTGTTTAGAACTAAGCAATACGCACCCTCTTAGCTGACGCACTGGGGATTGAAGCAGGGACCCCCAGAAGTAGATGTAGGCATTGCTACAGCTTGAGCTAAAGAGCCAATCCTTCATAGCTGCTGCCTGTAACCACTTACATCTTCTGGACAGGCACAGAGAGTGACTTGAAACACACTCCCCAGTGGGTTACAATTGCCCATAGACACAGAGGTAGTGGCTTCCAGTGACCGTTTCATTATCTGCTCTTCCTCCGGGGGCTGGGTGCCGCAAGAAGAAAGTCCGGCTCTGAGGAAGGGATCAGGTTCCCAGAGAGCAGTACAGTTAAGAGTGTACTAGTCAAACACTCTACACTTACTGTGATGGAGCTGTGTAGTGCTGCTTCAGGAGTGTTCCTGTGATGTGAGTAAGTGCCCTCCATTAATCACAACAGGAAGGAGATTATGCTGCAGTAACAGTTCATTGCAAACACGGAGGCCTCCTGTTGCCCTGGCTGTTCCGAATTTCATTTTCTAAGGGATCTGATTCTGCTGTCGCTGGCCCCTTTGACAGCAGTGTGACTGCACCCTGAGCAGTGGGGTTATCCTGATTTACACCCGTTCCAAGAGGGAGGCGGGTCGGGCCCACTATCTTTTGCTCTAGTCTCCATCATTCCTGTATGCTTGTATTTCAGGAAGGGTGGCGGTGTAGCTCACAGGTAGCATTACTATTAATCGTCAATCTGGAGTGGAATACTAGACAGGAACGCCACCCATCTCTTGAGAAGTTTGGAATTGGATAAGGGCTTTGGGAGTTGGGATGTGATTTCATTGGAATTGGATTTTGTGATTCACTGTGATACCTCTTCCAAAAATAATGCAGATACCTCAATCTTCGGCAGAGTGAAATAACCGTATTGTAGGGAGAGTGTTGGATAGAGAGCCTATGCAGCGTTGTGGTAGCCGAACGGGTCCCAAGGAATTAGATCTCTCTAGTACATAGAGCCTATCCATTTCTTACACAAGGGGCTGGAATCTAGCTGGAGCTGCCAAGGCTAGAATTCCCAGGGAGGGGACTGAATCTCTCAGCTGGCAGAAAGTCAGTAGAGCCAGCTTCTATGCCAACCACACCTCCTGTCTTGGCATATGGGGTGTGTCAGGGCTGGGGCCTTGGCAGCTTGAGAATGAGGAGGTGTCACTGGCTCCCTGACAGCCCTTCCTCCAATTCTCCTGTGCCAAAGGGAACTCATTGCAGGAGATGATCTAGCCCAGGGTATTCAATAAGGGGCTTGATTCTCTGTGTGCCAGACCTCCCCACATGCCCCCTATGCCGGGAAGGGCACCAGGCCCAGCAAACAGGAATAAATGCAGGGAAGGCCTATGGCTTGTGTTACCCAGGAGGTCAGTTTAGCTGATTACAATGGTCATGTCTAGCTTTATAATCGCTCAATCTCTGAATTACATTGTTGGTGACGGTGTCTCATAGTTTGTCCATCGGATAGTGATGGATGCAACTTCACAGAACTCTCTCTTTTTGCTTCATAGGAATAACTGGGATTTTTGTGAGTTTCCATGAGCATTTGAAATTTTGATCAATGGAACATTTTGCCATCTTTGCAGGGAAACCCGCTTTTGTGGAGCGTGTGCATGTGCGCTGGTTTGTCATGTGCAAATACTACCTGAAAAGAGCAAAACACAATAAAAAGGAATGCGGGCAAATACTTAACATTTCATGAAGATGGGGTAAATGTCATTTTGGGGGTCGGCAGTATGTAGGCAGCTCTGAATGAAGGGCTGGATCCTAAGCTGTTCCCTCTGGGTAACCAATTCTGGTTACCACATTTTTCTCAATGGGTCCTGGTCAATACAGTGGTTTCTCTGCATTGTTATATTGTGCACTGTTGTTATGCATCTGCTGTTTCCCAAATACAGTAATGGGTGATGTGATTGCATTCACTCAAACCCATACGGACAGCCAGATCCTCCACTTGCGTAAACCAGTTCATCGGTATCTCCACTGCAGTCAATGGAGCTAACCCAGTTTACCCTAGCTAAGGATTCGGCCCGGGTACAGTGCGGTTTCCTTTGAGATGAAACATGCTTTTCCAACCTAAGATTATTATTATTTATCCTTCCAGTATTTCCATGGAGAATGTAGGAAGCCAGTGCTGCTGGCCATTCGATGCCAACTTTACTGAGAACTGCTTTGTTTTCCTTTTGAAATCTTTACAGGCTTTTTTTTTTTTTTTAATTATTGAGGCCAGTATAATAATGTTCATAGGAGTTTATAAAAGCTGTAAAAGAAATGTTGCCCCTTGCTTGCCAGAAATGTACATAGAAACTCCTACCCACACTTTCCCAGGTGCTGAATAGTAAAACAGCTCATTTATAACCTAGCTAGAAAATGGTTCTCATGCAGCTTTTCAAAGTATTTCCCTGAAAATGAATGGTAGAGAACTGATCCGTAAGGGCAGAGCCGGGTCATTCTGGGCTCATGGGGGCTCCGAGTCAGAAGAACTAAATGCCTTCATGAGGCTGCAGCTCTGTTGGCTGTGATCTGAGCCAGCGTAGGGCTCAATCCTGCAACGTGCTGCAGGCTGGTGGGACCTGTGTGGCCATTCAGCGCTTCCACTGATTTCAGCATGCTTTGTAGGAGCATTAAGTACCAACATTTCCAGCAAGTACACTGCTGCTCCCATCCTGCTTAGCTACAGATACGAGAAGATGGTTCTGTTTACCTGGGAAAACCAATGAACAGATCCCATGCCATCATCTTTTTTTCCAAGCACACATGGAAAATCTGGGGTGACGCAGGCATATTATGCAGGAACCCCAGGTAAAATCTCAGCAGCACATCCCACGATGTCATGGAGGGAGAGAAGATAGCAGAGAACAGTGGCAAGGTGTGATGGAGGCCCAGGTGAAGATCAAGCCTATAAAGGGACCATTCACGGAGTACTGGATGGCTTGGGGCAATTGGTGCCTGCCATCTCTACTTCCAGACCTGAAACCAGCACAGGTGGCTGAAAGCTCGGAGGTGATACTGAATAGTTCCTGCCCTGTGGGCAATGTGAAATGGGTAGCTGCTCTTGGTTGCTTCCTAGTGGACAAGAACCCACAGCCGCAAATCCAGCACAGCTGACACTAATTGGCCCTCTTGTTGCTGAAGGGGAAATGGGATCTCAGTGGGTGATGGAGATGGAAATACCCCCGAGGGTCTGTCTACATTGCAGCTGGGAGCCAGCCTCCCAGGCTGGGTAGGCAGACCCATCCTGGTGGGACTCAAGCTAGTATGCTAAAAATAGCAGAACATCTCAGGCCCTAGGAGGTCAGGTGGGCTTGAGAGCCTGAGCTCCAGCCCTGATTGCAGTGGAGGTTAGGAGCCTACAGACCGTTGAGAATCTGAGCCAAACGTCCTGAAAAAGCCTTTTATGAAGACGTAGGCAGTGGTGTTGTAACCATGTTGGTCCCAGGATGTTAGAGAGACCAGGTGGGTGAGGGAATATGTTTGATTGGACAATTCTCACCAACAGCCTTTGGTCCAATAAAAGATATTTCCTCACCCACCTGGTCTGTCTCTTATGAAGATGTTCAGCCATTGCTGCTAGTAAGCCGAGGAGAGAACTAAAAAGGGAGAGGGAATCCAGGGGAAAGGAGCGCTGGTTCTAGACGTCTATTTTAGATCTGTAGAAGGGAAAATGGGGTTGGCAGCTTCCAGCATACAACTTAGTGAAGGGGAAATGTGTGTGTGGCCTTGCGGGCTTAGGGAACTCTGAACTCCGCTATTACACCCGGGGGGGTGTAGAGCTGATCCACCAGGCAGATTGCCATAAGCTCTCAAGTCTCATAAAAATGCCATTATTCTGGGGGGAGAATACACTGTATAGATTGGTGGATTGTCTCAAAATCCTATTTGTCCAACTTGTCTGGTGGTGTTATCCAAAAACGGCTCTGGGTTTTTTTCCCCTTAGACTAGTTTTATCCTGCCATGAAGTTTTCCTTCCTATCTTATTTGGAGTCTGCTTTATAACTGCATTATCTGTTTGAAATGCAACTGGCTTTATTATGGGCGGTGGACTAGTTTCTAAAGTGGGTTTTACCGGCAATATTATGACGTCTGTCCTTCCGATTCACTGCACAATCCTGTGGTTATGAAACTATGAAAACTGCAGCAGGCAACTGTGGACTGCTTTGAGAGCATAATGGAAAATACAGCTGAAGCCTTCAAGAGGAGAGAAGCAAAGGTCTTTAACTTAAAATGTATCGATATCTGGACTCCTCTTCAGCTAGCTGATGAGGAATCAAAATGAGCCACGAGAAAACAGAGAAGTCATCTTGGAATGAAAGAAAGGGAAACAAACAAAAAATCCTGCATCGAGATTATATAACTTGGCTGGAGAACAAAGACCGAAAATAAGAATATTGAGTGAGGGAAGCAAAGATTTTTTTTGAGATATTAGCCTTTATCATAGTGAGCCAAGCCACCGGCTCATCTGATCTGGTTTCAAACCACCTCTGTACTGGAGGCTTCAGTGGAAAATGAGCATCCCACTAATACTGATTGTCAATTT
Organism: Chrysemys picta bellii; assembly: GCF_011386835.1. NCBI lineage: Eukaryota > Metazoa > Chordata > Testudines > Emydidae > Chrysemys > Chrysemys picta. The sequence continues at coordinate 122,607,216 of NC_088797.1, read as the reverse complement.
TATGCCATGCTAGAAAATGAGTGTGTGTCTGGGGATTGCTATTCTATCCCTGTTCCTGGTCAGCCTATACCTGGAACCATAACATTTGATTGGCTGTATCCTTTTTTTAGCTTTCATGACCACAAATGTTACTAATGGTCATTAATTTAACCGGTATCTTTTCTTACCCCCATCTTTTTTCTCCTCCAGCAGCTGTATAATTGTTAAGCCTGTGGCTTGCTGCGTGAATTCAGCTAGTTAGACTGAAAGAGCATTGTATTGATACTCTTAGGAATCATTAAAAAGGGGATAGAGAATAAGACGGAGAATATCTTATTGCCCTTATATAAATCAATGCTACGCCCACATCTTGAATACTGCATACAGATGTGGTCTCCTCATCTCAAAAAAGATATACTGGCACTAGAAAAGGTTCAGAGAAGGGCAACTAAAATGATTAGGGGTTTGGAGAGGGTCCTATATGAGGAGAGATTAGAGGCTAGGACTTTTCAGCTCGGAAAAGAGGAGACTAAGGGGGGATATGATAGAGGTATATAAAATTATGAGTGCTGTGGAGAAAGTAGATAAGGAAAAGTTATTTACTTATTCCCATAATACAAGAACTAGGGGTCACCAAATGAAATTAATAGGCAGCAGGTTTAAAACAAATAAAAGGAAGTTCTTCTTCACACAGCGCACAGTCAACTTGTGGAACTCCTTGCCTGAGGAGGTTGTGAAGGCTAGGGCTATAACAGGGTTTAAAAGAGAACTGGATAAATTCATGGAGGTTAAGTCCATTAATGGCTATTAGCCAGGATGGGTAAGGAATGGTGTCCCTAGCCTCTGTTTGTCAGAGGATGGAGATGGATGGCAGGAGAGAGATCACTTGATCATTACCTGTTAGGTTCACTCCCTCTGGGGCCCCTGGCATTGGCCACTGTCGGAAGACAGGATACTGGGCTGGATGGACCTTTGGTCTGACCAGTACGGCCGTTCTTATGTATGTTCTTATGATGATGCCAATGGTGCATGCTGCCCTTCTAGATCGTTTGAATAGGCTAATCAGGTGAGCACAACCTCTGCTTCTGAAGTGACCATTCTCAAGCCATAAAGCATTTATTGATTGTGTCTCAGGAAAGGAGAGAAGAAAAGAGGGTGTCTGTGACTCTACATGGGTTCCTTGAGAACTTGACAACCCCCCAGCAGAGGGCCCTGGGCCCTGCAGCATGTCCCAGTGCACCTGTTCTGGCCCTTTAAGGGTGGGAGCTGTAGTTGCAGGTCATGTGTTTGTTCCTAGTCATGTGCCCTGCAGGAAAATCATATATAATTATCCCTACCTCTTCTACTGCATTTGTCATCGGTAGATCTCAAAACACTTCACAAAGGAGGTGAGGTGCATGAGCCCCATTTTACAGTTGGGGAAACTGAGGCACAGAGCAGTGAAATGATTTGCCCAAGGTCAGCCCCTGGCGGAGCTGGGAATAGAACGCAGGTCTACCTGAATACCAATCTAGTGTTTAGACACTTGGCTTCCTGACATGTTAGGCACAGAATTAAAGAGGGGAGGTTTAGGGAAGGGGAGCTCACTGCACCTGTCAAGCAAGAAGGCCTGAGGGGAAGGGGCCTGAGTGGAGGAGGGCTGTGAAGTCCTCGTGAAGAGGAGCTAGGCCAGGCCCTGCCGGGGCGGCAAAGACAGTTCTGAGTTGTGTTGTTCTCAATCATTGTTTCCAAGTGGCTAAAGAAAAGCAAAGGAACTGGAACGTTGTCAGGAGGATGATTTCACTTCCCCCCAGTTGGTGGGTCTGGCCACCCAGCGTCCACTGTCTGCTTCAGCAGGGCTTGTCCCTGTGCAGCGCTGGGTGCGGTATGCCCCGAACTCTCAGCTGAGCGTTTGTGGGGTGTTAGCTCCTCTGAGGAGAGTGCTCAGCAATGCTTTGCAGGGCACAAGTTCACCCCGTGCATGCCAGCTGGCAGTCGGTCCATTGCACAGCAGCGCTCACTGGCAGTACCCAAGCCCTCCGCGGCAGGCACCATCTTTTCCTTGCAGGTTGCACAGGATGTAGCATGAAGAGGGCCTAATCCCTACTAGAAACCCCTGGGTACTACCGCAACACAAATAATAATAATGATTTATACCTGTTCGATGGCCTGTGTAAGATGCATAGTGAAAGGGTCTCAGACCAGTGCCGTCCCCCGCAAGAGATGTGGGGAGGGATAGCTCAGTGGGTTGAGCCTTGGCCTGCTAAACCCAGGGTTGTGAGCTCAATCCTTGAGGGGGCCACTTAGGGTTTTGGGGATTTAGTTGAGGATTGGTCCTGCTTTGAGCAGGGGGTTGGACTAGATGATCTCCTGAGGTCCCTTCCAACCCTGATATTCTATGACACTGGCAGAGAGTGACTGAAGAGACAATAAGGGAAGAGTGGGCTAAAGAGATTGAGTTGCACTACTTTCCCCGTGGACAGTGCCTGCAGACTCAGTTGTGGTGTGGCATGGGGAAACTCCCGCTGCTGCTGTATATGCAGTACCTGTTCTGGGGAAGAAAGGGGACTTGGGTCTTCAAAGCTGTCAGGCCAGCTGCCTTTCACGAGCACCACAAAGGAAAAAAGAAAGAAAGTACTTCTGAAAACCAGCATTAAAAATTCACACTCCCTGTTTCTCGCGCTCCCTTTCATGTGTCTGGGATCTCTTTTGAAGCAATTGTCATGTAAAGCGGTTTGGAAACATCAGAAATATTTTTTTTTAAAAATTGGATTTCAAAAGCCTGGCTTTGTTGTTCAGTAAACTCGTATTTTGATACCGCTTAATTTTTTTTGTCCCCCCCTCCCCTTTCGCATGTGGAGCAGTGCGACTAATCCATAAATCCAGCTCGAGCCGAAGAGCCACCTCATCATTGTGTTCTGCAGATTACTTGCTCGTTGCACTTGGCGTCGCTCGCTAACTCGAGGACCGCATCTCACTGTATAATTGGCAGGGTTCCCGCTCTCATGCCAGCATTGTAAAGAACGGGCCCATTCACTGGATGAGTAAATATGTGGCTATTTTTTAAAGACCATAGCATGGGTGAAAGGGGAGATACTGACAGCACTGGGCGCATGGATCTTCTCTGTCATCCCAGAAACTCTATGGCATTGGAAGGTGGGACTTCCCCTCTCACTCCATCACCTCCACCATACCCCACTTCTGACCTACAGGGGGAGTGGCGTCCCCCTCCAAGAACATTTGGTCAAGCGCTGTATGTGGCGCTTGCCAATAAGGAAGCCATCTTGTTATTTGTAGAATGGCAGATCCTAAAGGCCCCAGCCAATATCAGTGCCTGACTTTACTATACACAGGGGCCTACCACATTCCCGGCCATGAAAAACGCCTCACGGACTGTGAAATCTGGTCTGTTGTGTGCTTTTACCCTAGACTGTACAGATTTCACCGGGGAGATCAGTGTTTCTCAAATTGAGGGGCTGGACCCAAAAGGGAGTTGCAGGGGGGTCATAAGGTTATCTTAGGGGAATCATGGTATTGCCAACCTTACTTCTGCGCTGCCTTCAGAGCTGGGCGGCCGGAGAGCAGCGGCTATTGTCCAGGTGCCCAGTTCTGAAGGCAGCCTCTCGTCAGCAACAGCGCAGAAGTAAAGAAGCTGCCACTCACAAGCTGCCCAGCTCTGAAGGCAGCGTAGCTGCCAGCAGCAGCACAGAAGTAAAAAAATAAAATAAAATATGGAGATATACCTATCTCCTAGAACTGGAAGGGACCCCAAAAGGTCATCAAGTCCAGCCCCCTGCCTTCACTAACAGGACCAAGTACTAATTTTGCCCCAGATCCCTAAGTGGCGCCCTCAAGGATTGAACTCACAACCTTGGCTTTAGCAGGCCAATGCTCAAACCACTGAGCTATCCCTCCCCTCAAAGTGTAGTAGTACCGCAGCCCCCACTACAATGCCCTTGCAACCCCCCTGCCTCCACAACTCCTTTTTGGGTCAGGACCCCGACGATTACAACATGGTGAAATTTCAGATTTGAATAGCTGAAATAATGAAATTTATGAGGAGCACCTCACCCTCCCTGATTGAACTAACCTCGTTATCTCCACACTGATATATACCTGCCTCTGGAGATTTCCATTACTTGCATCTGAAGAAGTGAGGTTCTTACCCACAAAAGCTTATGCTCCCAGTACTTCTGTTAGTCTCAAAGGTGCCACAGGACCCTCTGTTGCTTTTTACAGATTCAGACTAACACGGCTACCCCTCTGATACTTGACACAGGGAGTTTGGGGTGGAGCTGAGATTTGAACTTTGAGCTCCCTAGGGCTAGGCTGGTGGCTTACTTGCAAGCCCAGCCAAGTTGTAATAAGGCTCTATTTGTGATATAGTCTGTGAATCCCAGTCTTTGCCAACAGCTTTTAATGACTGACATTCCAGAACTTACGCCGCCACTACCTGTGTCCAGCAGAGTTACCCAGTCTAAGCAGAGGGTGGGTGTGTTGTCTCAAAAGGACATCGCAAGGTAGTTTGTGCTCTTTTAATTTCATTTCCTTCTGGTGTAAATAACTGCGGGGAAAATAATGCTGAGACCAGTTTCTCTCCGGTTCTGCCTCCCTCCTTTGTTATTCCAGGCTTGGTGCTTATGACAGCATTTTGGTGAAGACAAACTGCTGAATAACTCATTTTAAGAGAGAGCACATGTGGCTATAGTGATGGGCCCAAATTCAAACGCGATCCAAACACCTTCCCTGGGTTTTGTGGGGTTTGGAAGCTGCACCCAGGTCCCGATTTTTGTAGCCAACCCTTTGTAATGGGCTAAACCAAAACCCTGGATCTGTATAGTTCTGAAATCCAGATTGGTTGGCACTGGGCCGTCTCTAATAGAAAGTATTAGCTGGAGCTGACCAACCTATTTTATATCCATGAAAACGGGGTTTAAGTTGTCAGACTGTTCTTGACACCATGGGCCAGATCCACAGAGGGAGTAAATCGGGATAGTTTTATTGAAGTTGGTGGAGCTGTGCTGATCTACTCCAGCAGAGGATCTGGCCCCATTCCTTTCTGAATGGACCATATATTTGATTGGGTAAAAAATGGTTTCTGTCTTCTTACCCCTTCCAGATCTTGTCTCCCCCTTCCCAAAGATGATTGCCATTTCTTCTCATCCTTTCCCACCCGCAGAGAGAAGCGCAGGCAGCCTTGACTTTTGTCATCCAGTTGCCCCGAAGCAGCCGTTTCTGACCCAACGGTCAGGTGAAATGAACTGAATTAAAAGCTTCAAAGTGGCTTTTAAAGACCCTATTTATTGTTTGGAGAAGAATTATAGAGTGTTTTTCATCAGCGATTGCCTTCCTTTAAACTGTCATCCTTCATCTTTTATATTTCCTTTCCAGTCTCTCGCTGCCTGCATCATCTTGCCAATCATTAGATAATATCACTCGGGCTCCTCTTCCACTCTCCCTAATTGCTGGTCTATGTCTCTCTCAATTAGGTTCTGGTTCTTTTGTCTCACTCTCATTCTATCCAGTTTATATGTAACCGGTGACCTCCTTTCACCCCAATTCCATCTAAACCCTAATAAAAAACAATCAGAAGGTTACACAGCCCATTTGCTTGTCTTCAAAGTCATAATTTATGTTTAATTCATGGGGAACAGCTCGGCTTTGACTCTCCATTCATAGCCGCTAACCCCACTGGCTCAGTTTGCAATTGTTCCGCCGTTGCTTGCATGTGTTGAGCCCTAAATGCTAAGCCTGCGTTCGGGAGCCAGTGCCCCTTTGCTGCAGCCTTTTTAGGCACACCGGGTCAAGATTTTGTAGCAGGAACACACATTGCATTCTGGGTGCGGTTGTTGGTGTTTTGATTTATTTGCTCAGAAGTCATTGGGCTCGTTTCAGGGGTAACTGGGGGAAATTCTCTGGCATGTGCTATGCAGGAGGTCAGACTAGGTGACCTAATGGTCTCTTCTGGCCTTAAAATCTATTAAAAGTCTATCTGCGCATTACAGAGGATCTCCTACCTCCTTCCATAGGTGGTGGGGATCCACATATATTTCTGTTGAGACTATGCTACAGAGACATCTTTAGTGAAAGGGCTGGAACCGGCAGTGCAGTGGTTAGAAGACCGGATTGGGAGACACTTCGACTGCTTGGTTCCAACCCGTGTGAAGCTGCTGACTCCTTGGGTAGCACTGACCTTCTTCCCCTCTCTGCCCCATTTCACCCATCTTGGAAATGGAAACGATAATACTTGTGTAACTCACAAGGATGTTGCAGTGCTTAATTAACTCTCAGGAAGAACTTTGACATCGATGCTGCAGAAGTGAACGTTGTTATTATTTTATGTCAAATTTGAGTTGATGTTCACACAATTACAGTGGATTTTACATCCAGTGAATTTTGATCGACAGGACATAGGCCACTCCTTACTCTTTGCTAATAGGGGAGAATGTGTCCACATACCACTAGGTTTTTCTTCCAAGCTGCAAAACCAATACTCTCTGACCCTTCCATTAAATACCAGTTGCTGGGCCACCCAAGTTGTAGGTGGCATTGCTTCAGAGACATGCCTAAGGCTTTGTGAATGCCATTCTACAAATTAAGATGGAGTCACTCATCCATTGTTTATTTATTTATGTATTTAATATTCGCTGTTTATAATCGTGTTTCCACCTTTGGAACCTGAAAGTAAAATAGGTTACCATATCGATAAATGTCTCACAGTGTTGTGTGGACACATTCACATTGCTTGAGTAGGGTGTGTGATGGATTGGACCCCCCTTCTGGGATGCCATCTGATGTACTGGGGTTTCACTGAGCCCGCCTGCTCCACCAGCCTGGATTCCCGTTCCCTGTTTTGCTGAATTAGGCGCTCCGGCCTCTTGCAGCACACATACAGGTAAGGCCACACCCAGCTGCAGACACAGACTGAAGTCAGCTCGGTGTGAGAGGATTCACCCAGCACTCACGTGCACACTGCCTTTGCGGAATAAACCCAAAATAATAACGCCTTGCGCTGTATAGAAAGATCTGCACAGCGCAAGCTCATAAAAATTCGCCCTCTCCCTAAATGTGAAGAGATATGCACAACTTCTTCCCCTCTCCTCCCCCCCCGCCCCACGCAGAAATTGCACAAACTGGGTTTAATAATAAACAAAACAACTTTATTAACTATAAAAGGCAGATTATAAGGGATAGCAAACAGAACAAAGCAGATTATGAGCAAATAAAACAAAACACGCATAATAAGTTTAAGATCTTAAAGAGACTGGTTTCAAGAAATAATTTCTCACCCTAAATGTTATTTTAGGCAAGTTGCAGCATTTCTGTAGGTTACATTTCTAGTTATTTCTTTTTACAGACTGGACCCTGTCTCAGTCTGGACTCACCCCTGCCTTTCTCCCCAGGTTAGTTCCTTTGTCCCTTCAGGTACTTTCAGCAGCCTTTCTTATTGGGTAGGCAATGAAGGAAAGTCCGGTTTGCCTTCCTCCCCAGCTTTAAATAAGATTTACATAAGGCGGGAATCTTTTGTTTCCCAGTCTTGACCTCCCCCACCTTTTAATGGAAAATTACTAGAAGTCCAAGATGGTGCTTAGTACCAGGTGACAGGACCACCTGACCTGGTAGTGTTACGCCTCTCAGGAAGGAGCGAGATTAGTATCTTTAAAGTCTTAGTGTTTCTTCCTAATGGCCCATCAAGGCTGTGATGGCCAGTTGTCTGGTGGGTGTCTCCCAAATACGCACCCAGTTGTAATTGTTACATAGTCAATATTCCTTACTTTAGATACAAAAATGATACATTAGTAAAGTATAACCTGTCCAATGCTACCTTACAAGACCCATCTTGTATAAATACATATCTTACTTAGGCCATATTCATATCATAACCATATTTCTATGGAGTGTCACGCCACAGGGTACATTACAAAGGGGCTAGATTGCTAGGATTTTAATTAATTAGTTAACGTATTTATAGAAAAGGGGAAAAAAAAAAACTTTGAAGTATTTTGTAAATAAACCATATATTGTATTGGGCCGAATCCTGACAACATCTAACTTCAAAGGGGATTGTGTTGTGGCCTGTACAAGAAACAAAGTGAGCCAAATTGTTATCTCACCAACCTTGATGTTAGCAATGGCAGGAAAGTACTAATATCTGTGGAAAGAATGAAGATGCTTGCTGTCACTGGGAGGTCAGTGCCTCTGCGCGATGTTCTTAGCGCTCCCTTTCCACTTGGCATCTTCATGCTCCGTAAAACCTTGTATTATCAATGAGGGGTCTGTAAGACTCAGTCGACAATATGAGGCATTGCAAATGCCCCAGTGCTCCAGCTTCCATTACGAGTTAAATGGGCAACTCTGGAGATCAAAGGCCTTTATATATCCAGACAACAGGTCCAACCAAATACAGACAGCAGCCACAGAGGTTTGCCCTGTATATTGCACGGTCAGGTTACTTCAAACATGATATAAGGAGGCTTGATGTAGGACTGAGGAAGCACTTGCATTTCCACGCCTGAGTAGCTGTGGCGAGGCGGCGACTCAATGCTGCGGCGCCTCCTGCTGGCTGTCCAGGGAATTAGCTCTCCAGCCTCCGGAGCGCCCTCTGTAGGCCAGTGTCTCGCCTGCCCTGGCCCCCGTGTCCCTCCCGGACCCTGGTGCCCTTCTAGATTAGGGTTTTGCCCCCTGACAGTACCCCCTCAGTCTGGGTCTCCCCTCCCTTGCCTCAGTGGCTACTGCCTGTCACTATCCAGCCCCCGCTCACTGGGGTGGACTGCAGTCTATAAACCACTCATCATCAGCAAGGGGGGTTTGGTCCAGCTGCCTTTGCTTATTCCTGGGCTGCCCCTCTGCAACCCTGGTACCCGCTTGTGGGCCCTTAACTCAGCCTGCGGCTTTGCTAGGCTGGAGCTCCCTCTGCCCTTCCCCAGCACTGCTCCACCCTAGATACCCTTCCCAGGCAGCCAGGTCCTTCTCTCTCTAGGGAGCTAGAGAGAGTGTGTCCTTCAGCCTCTTATAGGGCTAGCTGGGGCCTGATTGGGGCGTGGCCCCAGCTGTTGCTTCTTCCCCCAATCACTCTAGCCACAGCCCTCTGCAGGGCTGCTTTTAACCCCTTCCGGGCCGGAGCGGGGTGACCGCCCCGCTACAGTAGCCGTTGGCTTTTCTTAAACTCATAGACTTTAAGATCAGAAGGAGCCATCATGATCTGACCTCCTGCACGTTGCAGGCCACAAGTCCTCACCCACCCACTCCTGTAATAGACCCCTAACCTCTGGCTGAGTTATTGAAGTCCTCAAACCATGGTTTAAAGACGTCAAGTTACAGAGAATTCGCCATTTACACTAGTTTAAACCTGCAAGTGACCCATGCCCCGTGCTGCAGAGAAAGGCGAAAGCCCCCCAGCGTCTCTGCCAGTCTAACCTGGAGGAAAATTCCTTCCCGACCCCAAATATGGCAGTCAGTTAGACCCTGAGCACGTGAGCAAGACCCACCAGCCAGACACCTGGGAAAGAATTCTCTTTTGTAACTCAGAGCCCTCCCCCACTAGAGTCCCATCCCCAGCAGCAATGGACCCAGACTGTTACCACTAAATCCTTTTGCCTAGGGAACTCATTGGCTGTGACGTTGTTAGAACTTTTTCTCACTTACCAAGCTGGGGTGGGCTTTGAATCGATGGAGGGCAAAACCTTGGTGTTCCATAACCCCCAAGCCATCCGAATCCCTGGCCCGATCCACCACTACTAATTATTGCCACGCAACAAACATGAAACTCCATCATCAATTAAAACAAGGAGGGAGAGGAAATGCAATTCTCCGGACTGCTAGATTATTGTACAACATGAAAGAGCGCTGTAATAATTTCCTGCAAGGTCGTCTGGTCAATTTATACTGCATTTGTAAGTTGTTGTGTATTTAAAAAATTAATGAAAGATTTAATTATAGCAGTGTCGCCACTGACCTTTTCCGAAATGACTTCATCGTAAATCTGCAGGCGTTTCAGAACTGTTTTCTAGGTTTCTAATAATTTGCTCGCAAATTAATGACATTCAGCCCCGCAATAAAAGCATAACCTAATTTCTGTAACAGAAGGGATTGGGATGGGATTTGTGGTTCCTTAGCAATCGCTTAATTGAGAGCTGAGAATGATGGTGGCTGAGTCGACCCTCTTGTGTTTGCTGGGAATCCACACGAATTTTAACTGTTTACTTTGAGGAAGGAAAACTAAATCTGTCATGTCTATGGACAGTAAATTATCGTTTTATGGCCCAGAGTGGAGAATACTTGTTAAAGTGTACTTAGTCTGAAAAGTGCCTCTGTCTGAATGCCATCTGGGCTCCCGTATTTATTGCTTCTCAATGACATCCAGATAAGACCTGCTCAGATGGGAAATCTAAAGATGGCTTTTCATATTGACTTTCCAAAGTAGGCTCTTGAAAACCAAGCGCTCATCTTTCATCTTCTTCCAACCCAGCTAGCAATTAAGGTGCTACAGTTACATCCTGATTGACAATGTTATTGGGGATGGGTGAGACAGAATGAAGAGTTCACCTTGTTCTGCTTTATCGGTATTGCCTCTAGAGAGTTAGCAATATTTAGGGGGAAAAAACAAACAAAAAACAAATTCCCTAATTTAGTGAGTAAAGTAACCAGCTACGAGACAGACACACTCATGGAGCTGCTCTGTTGAATGGAAAGGGGCAGGTAACTCAGGCCTTGTCTACTAGGTCGACATAAGGCATCTTATGTCAACCTAATTATGTCGGTGTCTACACCACAGCCTTACTCCCACCAATGTAAGTGCCCTGCTACAGCAACATAATAACTGCACCCCCTCGAGAGGTGTATGGCTTATGTCCAGGTAGACACTGTGTTACTTACATTGGCTGTTGGTTGTCATTCTTGTCAATTTCACGGCTCCCTGCTGGAGCCGTGAAATTGACAAGAAAGGCTGGTAGGCTTCCTGCTGTGAACCCCAGGCCAGGCTCATAGCTAAGGCTGTCATCCCGGGACGGGAGCGGGGTAGGGGCTTCAGCTAGAGCTGGGCTGCTGCCCAGCCTCCTCACTGGGAACCTGGCAGCCACCCAGACTCCAGCAGTGAAACTCCCCGCCAGGAACCCAGGGGGCAGCGGGGAGCCGAGAGCTGGGGGGGCAGCCGGGCTCCCAGCAGGGAGCTGCGCATGGAGCTGAGAGCCCGGGCTTTCAGCCCCCCACACGGCTCCTCGTGAGTTGGTAGAAACGCTCTTGGTGAGGACGTGCACCACCGACAGAAGGAGGCGTAGTGTGGACATGAACCATCGTAGTAACTGCGGTGGCTGTAATTCGACCTAACATAGGTTGACTTAAGTTTGTAGTGTAGACGTGTCCTCTGTGTACAGACTCCCAAGCCGGAGACAGAAAAATAACCCCCCAGCTACGTCTCTTCATATCCTTTCCTCAGGCCTTGCTTTATTTCCAAAAATACAAACTCAGAACAATGACAAATCAATTCCAATGACTGGGGCCTTTCCAATGTCAGACAACTGCGAGAGGAGAGGACATGCCTCTTCCCTAATGATAACCTCCCATTCACCTCTGACCACCTTCCTTTCATAACCCCACTTAGATTAGCCACAGGATAGACAGGTACCTGGTAACCCATTACATACCAAAGCACCTTTAAACCTTGTCCCAGTGCCGTGGTTGCTTTCCTGGCCATAACCACACTTTAAAATAAATGCTTAGCCTTTCTGATCCCAAATTGAGCTATTTTATGAACCCACTACAGAACCTCATGCTCTAGAGTATCTAGTAGGGGTGGTCACCTCCTGCATCCCCTGCCAGGGCAGGGACAGTTCCCTACAATGTTCTCTTGAGCCTACTTTCACACGTCCCACTTGGATGGGGCTTTCCCCATTTCCCTTGGGAATGTATTCTTTTGATAGTCTCCTACAATTCCTTGTCCTGAATTACTCTAAAAGTAGTTCATACCTTCTGTCTTCAAATGAATCACAGAAATGTAGGGCTGGATTGGACTTCGAGAGGTCAACTAGTCCATCCCCCCATGCTGAGGCAGGACCACTTGTACCTAGAAATGCAGCCTTCATGATGTTAATGGGTTTGTACATCAGAAAAGGGCTATAAGTATCTTGGTGGGACATATAATTGGTGACTGTATTGCCAGAGTGGAGATACAACAGCTTTTCTTGCCTACTCGCAGCTCTTCACATTGAAGGCTGGATCATGATAGTTTACCAGCATTAAGAAGCTTTTTCTTAAAAAAAACCAAAACACGTCTTATAAAAATCAGGTGACCCAGAACCATGTCAGCAGCACAGAGGGAAACATCCCTTACCGTTCATATTGCTCTAATTACATTTAGTGTAGTATTGTTTCCTTCTAAATTATAACAATTATATACAGAGATCTTCTTTGAAATCATTTAATTAAAGAGTAGCTAACGCTTTGTGCTTATGGAATGCTAATATATTCCCTTCCACTTAGGAAACCTTGTTTTTTCCATTAATTGTCATTACCATGCAAGCATTTCAATGTTTTTCTTTTTGTTCAAAAAGCAAGTGGCTCTGGTGAGTTTCGTTGCTGATGAAAGGTCAAAGCAGCCTTCTGCTTTCCCTGCTGTGTAGTCCGCTAATGTTAGTGCAGAGGGAGACCCCAGTGGCTCATCTTGAGACCGCTCTTACGCCCCTGTTCTGGCCGGTCGCTATTTCTTGGTTTCTCTAGCCGTGTTGTCTGTTGGGTTCAAGCAAGTGTTTATTGCTCTGTTGATGATGTTGTAGCATCCTATCCACCCGGCTACCTCCTTTCATGCCAATCTCCTTCCAGGTTGTGAGGGACAGGCCTGGATTCATCTGGAAGCTGCCTCTTGCTCATTAGGGTGTCATGTCACGTCCTTATTTTCTTCCCATAGGAATTTATTGTGTGGTGGCTCCCCCTCCCTTGCTCCTTCCTGGCAGGGTCACCGGGGCAGCTTGGAAGGAAAATTCTAAGCACAGGACAACTCCCACTTACGGGCCAGATGATTGGCGACTCCCAAGAACTAACACAAGCATACAATATAGTCAAGAGAGTAATTGTAGTAAATGGGAAATCAATATAACAGAACAAGGTAAAACACTATGTTCAGGGTCACCAGTGCCCACGCTGAGAATACCCATGACATTCCCCAGTCACGTGACCTGATGTATCACGAGACAAATGTCCTGTCCTGCTGGTTCGTAGTGGCCCTGGATGACCTATGACAATGTATCTCCTGTAGCAGGTGCCTGGGTTCAATCCGGCCCAAAAGACGTGCATGTTGGATAAGATGGTAAGTCCCTCTACAGGTTAACTGGGCAGTAGGTAATAAAATCAACAAACCCTTATTCCCTGGCTTGAGGACACAGTTCAGGGAATAGTCAGTTTCCCTGACTGTCTAACTAAAAGATGGTGCACTCACCGCTCCACGAATGATCCACAGGTTCAGAGATGAATCCAGACTCCTCCACAACTGCACAGGGGCTGGCAGTTGCAGTTGGCAGGTGTTCTCTTCACACAGGAATCAGGCGGCTTCTGTTCCCAAGATTTCCCCTCTCAAGATGCAGGGATCAGGTGCAGATTATACTAACTATTCTAAAAATCCTAACTCCTGATCTCCTACCCTAGAGCTCAGATCCAATCGCAGCAGGTGGGCAGGCCTGGACTAGCAGCACGAGCAGTACATGCCTCGTGGCAACTGATTTTATCAAGGGAGCTGAAAGACTAACTCAGCCAGGCTGGGCACGGAGTTTTCCCAACAAAACTCTATAAACTGGGAGTTACCTGGAAGAGGGAAAGGAAGAAGTTTAGGGATATTGCTACCACGTTCCCAGGGGCCAGTTGTCAGGGAGACCCTGCATGCAGGCCTGGGACTTGCCCCCAGCAAGCCCTCATAGGTGCTGACTTCTAATTTTCCCCCGGGGGTGCTCAACCTCGCTCTGCCTCAGGCCCTGCGCCCACCCTGCCTCTTCCCGCCCCCACTCCACCCCCATCCCCGGCCCACTCCACCCCTTCCTCCACCATCCCTGCCCCGCCTCTTCACAAGATGCAGGGATCAGGTGCAGAATATACTAACTATCCTGAAAATCCTAACTCCCGATCTCCTTGAGTCCAGTTCCCAGTAATTCTTTTCTATGAGTGCTCCAGCCCTGTTTTTTTCAGAATGGCTTTTTCCCTCTCACAGTGCTCTCGGGCTTTTGCTTGTCAATCACTTGACTCTAACCACCTCCTTTCTCTCCGACACTGCTCCTCCTCTGAGCAGGCATCTTCCTGTCACGCCCCTGAGCTCTGGGGGCCCTTGCACTCGAAATAATGGCTCTCCTCTCTCTCCCCCCATTTGTTGCCTAGCAGCCTCTGAGTAGGGTGACCAGATAGCAAGGGTGAAAAATCGGGACAGGGGGTGGGAGGTAATTGGCATCTATATAAGACAAAGCCCCAAATATCGGGACTGTCCCTATAAACTCGGGACATCTGGTCACCCTGCCTCTGAGCCTGCCCTTGGTCCCCCTTCCTCTTGGGGGCAGTGTGCCGCTCCCTGAGTTACTAGCACACAGAGACCCAGGATCCAAGGTAAGCTCCTTGGGGGGTGGGGGCACAGTTCAATGAAATAGACACCCCGGGCCAGTCCCTCAGCTGGTGTAAATCAGTATCGCTTTGTGGGCGTCAATGGGACTAGGCCTCGTTATACCGCCTGAGAGGCTGGCTCACTAAACGGAGTGACATTTCCATCGTCTAACCCTCCTTCGCCCTCGTTTAAATCACCCGTATCGAATCCGGCAGGACCCAGGTTTAGAGGAAAAGCGACACCGGGATTCAGTAGAATAACTTAGCCACGAGCGAAGCCCATACACAGAACGCGGTTACTGAATGCGGAGCCGGTGGGTATGAAGCTGCTGCTGCCGGAGCTGCCGAGTGTGCGGCCAATGTTGCCATGCATGGGCGTGAAGCTGGTTTTACAGCAGCCAGTCGGGGAAATAAAACTAACCCGCTGGGTGCCAAAAAGCAGTCAGCTCAGAAAGGTTTGAGTTCCCCAGAGCCGAGGGGCTCCCCCACCTGCCTCGGGCTCAGGCTCACGTCACCAAAGCGGATGTGAATGAGGGGAGATCATTGCCCCACGTTCCTCGAGAGTCCACACCGGTCTGCAGAACCGAGCCGGTGGGAGTAGGAATGCACCATCCAAAGGGCAGGTACAGCACACACACTTGCCCTGCGTGTCGAGGTACTGGGGGAGGGATTGTATAACTCCAATGGCGCAGTCCCTTCCGAAGCTGCCCCCGGGGCAGTACAGCTCCTCACTCCCTGTAATTGGGGTCTCCGTCCCTCTCTGGCCCTTCACCGTCCGTGCCACCGCTCCCTACATTTGCATTTCCACAGCACTGTAAGCTTGCATAATACCTTGCAGGCAGAGGAGAAGCAAAGCCATGAGCTTTTAGGAGTTTACAATCTAGGGTAAGAGGAGGCAGAGCAAGGGATGGTGGCAAACACTGGAGAGGTTGGGATGAGGGTTACAGCCATAAGGTTACAGTGCTATGTAGGTTAGGAATGTTTGTGTCTTGAGGGTTGCATTCTCTTGATCTTTGTTTTTCTTCCCCTCTCACTGTGAGACTTGCAAATCATCTTGCAATTCCCCCTCTTTGTTGTATATAAAAGAATTTTAAACCCCCCTAAGCTCATGAATAGCCTGGTTGAATTTTAGGTTGGTGAAGGGTGTGGTGTGTTGGAAAAATACTTCCCTCTCCTTCCTATCAACCCTCTAGCTAAGGCAATACAGTGACACCTGCTTCTAGTTGAATGTTGGAAATGATGTAGGTTTAACAAATCATATCTGTATGTATTTTAAAACCTCAGTTAAAGAATTATTTTGTTGAGTTCTAAGATATTTTCTTCTTCATCTGAGACTCTCAGCTTTGAGGAGAACAAGCTGCGCATATTGGCTTGTTCTGACGATGCGTTGATTTGTTCCATCGCCTTTATTTCATTTTCTTTTCCCGCCCCTCTGGGAGACTGTAGCTTTGTTTACGGCTTTTAAAGTGGTCAACTGATGTCTGTGCCCCCGTCTCCCTGCACCACGCACCCCGTTGGAAATATGGCTCCAGCCGGTTGAAAAGCCGCTTCTTATGGAGAAAAGAACCGTTGGCGTGAGGAATAAGAAGTAGTTGCTTGATTGAAAAGCAGGTTCCCTGCAGCTAGCTGAATGATTCCAGATGAATGGAGCCTTTGTGTAGATACCTGATGTTATTTATTAATTAAAGGCGGTTTTGTTGTGAGTTGTTTCTTTGTAAAAGACCTGAGCTTCTGCCAAGTAAACTCTCTTAGTGTTTATCACACAGGAGGGCAGCACGGAATGTTTAGCATCGAGACGGTTGGCCTCACATTGGCCCTGAACTTGGAAACACTTAGGCATGTGCGTGATTTTATGGGTATCGGGAAGGATGGCCCTGTGGGGAAGGTGCTGCTTTGAATTCATGCCAGCCCACAGACGTCTGGTATTGCCTTGGGCAAACGCTTAGTCTGGGGTTTAAGGTTCATTGGCCTGCCTGACAATCCCAGCTCTTACGTCTCTGTGCCTCAGTCCCCAATCCTGTGCTGTATCCCATTGTCTGTCCTGTCTATCTAGAATGCATGCTCTCCTGCTCCTACTGTGTGCCGGGGCCTGCATAGCATCTGGCACAAACGGGCCCCAGTGTTGGTTGAGGCCTCAAGCAACACGTCCACTAGCTTGGGGGCGCATCATGAACGAGACAGCTCCGTACTTACTTGGCCAGATCCGCCATAGACGTGGGTCACTGAATCATTGGTAATGATCAGCCTGCTCCAAAGAACTGCCACAAAAGGAAGTTCCTTCCCTGCGGTGGAAAACGATGATCACATGACATGACCTTGCTCCAGAGAAGTTGAACTAATTAGGAGATGGTAGTTTGCAGTCTTTGCAGGCCCTCATCTTGCATCATGTTTACCAAGCCCGACTGCCAGAAGCCGGGACTGAGCAACAGGGGACGGATCACTTGATGTTTTCCCTGTTCTGTTCATTCCCTTTGAAGCATCTGGCATTGGCCACTGTCAGAAGACAGGATACTGGGCTGGATGGACCATTAGTCTGATCCGGTATGGCCCTTCCTATGTTCTAAGCACCTCCATCATGTTGGTCTCTATTTTCATTTCATTCTTTGCTGCATAGTGGTTTTTTTAACATGTGGGTTCTCTCTCCTTTTTGTACAATCAGAATCTTTAACACCAGTGAGAGCATGTCGTCTCAGAAAGGACCCGATCCTATAAATACATGTATAACTGTATTCACCTGAGTAATTCCACTGGCTTTAATGGGGCTACTCCTTACTATAATTATATGTATGACAGGAGTGTCTAAAAGCCACAGCTAACATCAGGACCCCATTGTGCCAGGTGCTATGCAGACATACAGGAGTATGTCCATTGTGTATCCATTGCACTCTAATAAGGCAGGATATACAAAGGGACAGAGAACAGGATACCACGTACAAGCAGATGATTGGAAGCTGAGGCAAAGGAAGGTAAAGGCTCAGGGTTCAAAAAAGAACTACATAAATCCATGGAGGATGGATCCATCAATGGCTATTAACCAGGGATGGTGTTCGTAGCCTTTGTTTGCCAGAAGCTATGAATGAGCGACAGCGGATGGATCACTTGATGATTTACTTGTTCTGTTCATTCCCTCTGGGGCACCTGGCACTGGCCACTGTCGGAAGACAGGATACTGGGCTAGATGGAACTTTGGTCTGACCCAGTATGGCCATTCTTATGTTCTTTTCTTGTAATACGTTCTGGGATTCTGTGTTGGTTTCCACCCTTGGTTCACTTTTGTATGGAGGCTCCGTATTTCCATGGCTGACTGTGTGTATGCCTTTCTCTCTTTTCCAATGCTCAGAATTTTTGGCCACTTCAGTCTCCGCTCTGAATGGCAGCTGGTCAAAGTGGACTACAAATCCATCTTCAGCAGGAGGTGCAACAAAGAGGACTACCAGACCTGGCACCTGCACAATCAGGTACTATTGACTCCCTACGCAGTCTTTTATGGGACACAACGCTGCCTTTCAAGCTCAGAGTGTTTGTGGGTAGGAGCCTATCACGTTCTTTAGAGAGGGAAGGATCTAGCATTCATCACATCAGTGAGGCGGTTCTGACCTATAGATATCACATATTATAAATAGTTCCTCCTGCTGCTTTTCCAGAATGGCATTAAATCTTGGTTAGACTCAACTTGTGCTTTGGAATGCATGGAGAGCACAGTGAAACGCATTGAGCCGGGTTCTTATTTGCACTAAGGTCCCTTTCCACCACTCTGGCAGTATAATAGGGGCCTGTAATGTAATGTACTCCCATGTTAAGAGGCCCCCTTACACTGCCAGAGAAGAATAAAGGGGCCTTAGTATAAACAGGAATCTGGCCCAGTTAGATAAACTAACCTAAAATCATTGGATCAGTCACTAGGGAGATACCAACAGGGGAATTCTGTCAGCTGATAGTTGTGAACTCAGGAAAAAGGGTAAAGGACTCCAGCCCCATGCCAGTGTACTTTTAAATGTGTAACAGTGTTTAGAAGTTGCATTCCACTAGCATGTGCTGTTCCTCATTGCTGATTTAAAGTAAGGTCTTGGAGTTAAATCATAAGAGTTCTGGAGTCTATTTCTGGCTCCACCACTCACTCAGGCAAGTCATTTCCCGTCTCTGTGCCTTCGTTTCCCCATCTGTAAAATGGATATAAAAGTATATACTTATCGCACAGAAGTTTGGAAAACTCTCGGGAGCCCTTTGCTTGAAGAGGACAGAGAAGACCAAATTATTATTTTATTATATGTCTATAAACTTTCTCTTCTGTAATCACCTGGCTTATTATCACATTAGGGTCATTTGGGGCCTTGGGAAGCCAATGGGAGTTAATGCAGTCCTGTCCTTCGGGGAGGTGTTTGTAGGGTTGGGGCCCTTGGCAAAACAACCACACTGGGATGTCACAGTCCTTTCCATGGTGATGAAGTGACATTACAAACATTGAAACTGGGACGTCACTGAATGCAATCAGCAAGAGAAGATGCATTAGAAAAGAGCGTCACGGAACCTGGAATATATTAGGTGGATAGAGCCATGACACCGAACAAATAAAACTAATGTAAAATGAAGCAAGGGGAAAGTACCTAGCTGGGCAAACTGTTTGGACCCCTTTTAGTCCCTCTCAGGTGCACCTCAGGTTTCACTCTCTTCATCCTACCTTTCTTAGACTGCATCTCTGGGCTGCCCCCCATCCCCTTGCCTTCTTACCAGCCGCCTTAACATGACAGGGCCAACTGTGTTTGGTACCTGGAAGCCCTTTTCCTCTGGGTTCCTGTGACAGCATCTGATCAAAGTGTCTCAAACCCAGCTTCTTCCAAACAAAGCATTATGTATTCACCCAAAGGAACACAGCAAGCAGACTCTCTCTGGCTTCTCCCTTTGCGCTATGTGCGTGGGTCTGACCTACGCTGCAGTCTTCCCATGCAAATTCTTGTAAGTTCCATGACTTGGGAGAGATGGCTGGCTTGCTGCAGTTTCTGTATCTTTCTGCCTGAGCCTCATCTCCAGGAATAGCTTCCTTTAATTTAACTCTGTGCAGTCAGGCAGGATAATATCAAACAGGTAAAACATGATCTGTATAAAAAGTAATGCATATAACTCCCTTGTTCTTCATACCATGGGATCATCTTGGCAATCAGTAATCATGAGAAAGATAAGGAATGTAATTGTGCATTTTGGTTTCGGTTGGTTTGTTTTGGATTTGGTTTTTTTTGGCTCAGACAAGTTATTTCAACCTAAGAGAAAAGACGATTGATGGTAATTCACCTAAACAATCTGTATCTGGTTGAACTTCCCATCAAACTTCCTCCCGTAGTGCTTTAGAAAACCTAAGTATTAATCCCCTACACAGCGCTTGAAGAAAATGACCGAGTGCTACAAGGCAGTAAGGGGTAGTGGGAAGAGGAGGAGTCAGGACTCCTGGGTTCTACTCTGAGCTTTGTTGCTGACTCTGTGCTTGACCTTAGACGATGCACTCAATGATGCATGACTTTTGCCATCTGCAAAACAGAAATAATCGTTCTGTTTCAATAACGGGCAAGGCACAAGGGGGTGGTCGGTGGGAGAGTTTGTTGAAGTTAGTGTAGGGGGAGGTTTATGAAGTTGTAAATGGGAGTTAGGAACCTGGGAGACTTGATTTGAAGTTTGTACAGAGGAGGTTTTTAAAGGTGTAAATGGGAATTAAGCACTAGCCCCTCCTGACTTTCGTAGAGCGCTTAACTGCCCTTTGTGCCTTTGGAAATCATCCCCCAAGATGCTTTGATATCCTGCTGTATAGTAATAGTGGTTGGGCAAAGACTAGAAATCCTCCATGTTCTTCTCCTCTTTCTAATCCGCGATGGTTCCGCTGCCGAAGGGTGAGCCTTGCGTCATGGGAGAGAGGAAGATCTATAAGAAACGCAAGCCTGGAGCCCAGTGTGCCCTGGGTCGAGACTACTCCAGAAGCGTTGTATCAGAACCTTGTGTCTGTGCCGAATGGGACTTCGAGTGGTAAGTATTCTGGCCCATTAGAACGAGTGTTCCTGCTGCTGATGGTTCTGTGCCTGTTCCGAACCAGCTGGCTCGATGTATATGGAATTCCAAGGGTGGGCTGTACAGGGCTAAGGGACATTTTTTTTGCAGCTAATTCTAACAAAGGACTGCAAGAGTTGTACCTTGAAGGGAGAGCTTCCCCTCCAAAGGGTGCCCCTATAGGGAAGGAATTTCAGCCTCACTTGACTTCTGTAGCCTCTTGAGGCTGCATCGTGCAAAACAGGGCAATGATTTTCATTTTAGCCTGGGAAACTGTTATTGCTTTTCAGCAAGACTTTATTAAGAAATGTCACCAGCAAAAGCCAAATCGGCTTCTTTCACCCCCACCCCACCCCCATGCAGTGTAGGCCTATCAGAAGTCACAGGCTGCTTTGAATAAATACTGATGTTTTGAGGTAATGGCATCGTAAATTCCAAACTGCTCTGAGGTTTTTAAAAAAACCCTGATGTTGCTCTTACATTTGGGGAAAGTGTCTGTGTCTGGGATTTCTGCAGGAGGATGCTAAGGGGTGACTAACCACAGCTGATTCTCAAAAGGGTGGGGGTACACACAAGGTTTGGGGGGGCATGCACAGACACCCAGCAGTTCAGATGAATACCTGAACTACCTGCACCTCTTGGACAGCTAAACTGGGCTGAGAATGCAACAAGAAGAGGTTGTCTTGGGAAGATGTTTACATTTCCTGCTTCCATTTAAGTAGGCAGGACCAAATCCTTAGCTGGTGAAAATCCACCTCAATTCACTGTTGACTTCTTAGGCTGGATTCCATTGAGGCCTCCTGCATGACATCTGTGGAGCTATGCCAATATACACTAGCTGAGGATCTGATCCACAGGTTTTTTTCAAGACTTCCTGATACAGCCTTGGCTGGGACCTGGACATGCACCAGGTGCAACCAAAATGAGAAAAAACGTGAAGAAAGATAGCTGCTTTTTTCTGAATATCAGTGGTGGTTGGTCTGAGCAAAGGTTCAGGGACATCAGGTAGATTTTTTTTCATTTTTGCTGAACCCATTGTTCATGTATTCCTAACGCAGCAATGAAATCTCAGACCCTTCTGGATTATCCCAGGAGATGTGGCACATTTGGATGCTGGTCTCACCCTTAACGAGAAAAGCTAACATTTTACAATAAGCACCGAACCTCCCTGCACCATTACCCCATACCACATCATTTGCTTCTGCCACTGTACTCAGCCTATCACTGATCTCCACAGATGCTTTTGTGTTTGTCTGGTTGGTTACTGCTTTGAAGCGTTCCTGCTTTCTCATTCCAGAGGTCAGCCTGGTGTATTTTTAAGGCTGAAGTGCAAAGCTACTCTAGTTTAATTGGCCTTAAAATGCAGTTGTACCTTGGAGAGTGACTGTAAAAATGGCACCTTCTTACTCAATAGACCCGCTTCCTGTATCTATCCAGTATCATTTCCACCTACCTTACACCCTTACACACTAAAATAAGATCTATAGCGGAGACAGCTGGATTCACCCTCAACAGAATCCTTAACTGGGTTCTGAGTGCTGAATCTTCATTAATAGTGATGCACGGGCCAGAAAGAACCAGCTGAAATTCCAATCCTAGGTTGAGTTTGCAGGGCTGACAGTTACGGGGGGGGGGGGGGGGAACGAAGCAAAGAGTTTCAACAGTGACTAGTGATTGGGGCACCTCCATTTTGGATGCCCAACCAGAGATATTTTAAAGGGGCCTGGTTTTCATGGTTTTCGCTTTCTGAAAAACATGACCCTTCCAGACATCTCAAGTTGGGCACCCAAAGTCACCAGTCCGTTTTGGAAATCTTGGCCAATCCATATTTTACATGTAAGCTGAAGAGATCTGCTTGGGAGTCATTGAGGGGCAAGACGCATGGAACTCCACCTTGTCCTTATGACCTAGTCACTATTCATGGCAAGACCACAGTTATAGATGAAAGCACATGGGTTCGCTAACCCTGTGTGAAGCATGTGGATAGATACAATGAGGACGTACTTGCAGACACACTCGGACATAATGATTTTAAAAATCAAACTCTTGCCTTGTGTAGAAGCAATGGAACTGAGAAGTGTTATTAAAATACGTGCTGGTATTTTTTCCCCCCCGGTACTTTATTTACTCTGTCAAGAAAGGAAAGGCAGAGAAGCAGCTGGACTTGATTATTTCCCTAACTTATGGAAACCCTGGGGCTTGCAAGAGGGACGGTGGGCAGCATGTGAGATTTTAATATACAATTACCAGAAGTTAATGAACGAGCCCACAGCCTTTGGGGCATACAGCAATGTTGTCTTTAATTTTATTAAATATTTATGCAGCTCTTTTCTTCTTTTGGGCAAAGAACGGCTCCTCCTGAACATTTTTAATTACGCAGTCACTGCCAGGCATTCTTTACTGTGCCAGGCTGACCCTCTGAGAATGATTAAATGGAACGTTGCGACAAAGAGCATTAGGGAATTTCTCAACCTTTTTATGCAGCTCGGAAATCTCTGTCCTCCAAAGAATACTGGCAACAGTGAGGCTGCACAGTGAATTCATCTTGCTGAAACCCTTCTCTGAAGCTTTCCGTTCAGATTCCGGCATGCTCGTGGATAAAACCAAGAGCATCGTAGGGCACGTGGAGCTTTCGTAACGTCTGTGGTTCCCATAGCGTTGGAGTTTGTTGGCTTGTTGTGAGATGAACTTCGTGGTCGTTTTTTTTATTCTTCCTCTTTATCTATAAATCCCCACGTTAGCTCCAGCTAGCCAAAGAGGGAGGGTCAGAGGATTTGATCCAAAGCCCACCAAAACTAATGAAAAAACTCCCGTTGACGTCTTTGTGCTTCTGATCAGCCTTGTGACTTCATCACGGGGAGGACAACTGGGTGTGAGCTGGGTGTGTTTCCATCCCCTAAAGGTTCAGGGAAGGATCGGTGAGCTGGATTCCTCTCCCCCTGAATGACAGTAAAGGTATGTCTGCACTGCAGCTGGGAGTGAGCCTCCCAGCCCAGGTAGACAGATTCACTGTAGCAGGGCTCAAGGTAGCGTTCCCAGCTGCAGGGAAGACATGCCTTCTATTGTGTAACCATTAGACTACTAGGGCAGTTCCACTGTTTGTTGTAAGTGTTCTTTTGGACAGGCATCAGTCATGTCCTTGTTTGCTTGTTAGCCCTGTCACTGTTCAGGCATGCTGTTCATCTGCTAATCATTCAAGATTGGCTCCTGGCACTTTGTGTTTTGTGCGACGCTTCCCTGTCACGAATGTGGCGAGATCCCGGAACGTGGTTTGGTTCATGGAACCAAAGGAAATGCAAAAAATTAAGTGGATACAGGTTTAGTTAAGCTAGAAGTGAATCAGATTTTCTTCCTCTCTTGTCACCACATGGAACAAAAAATCTTCCAAAGTTCTGCAATGCTTGCTGGTCGGCAAAACTTTCTGGGGTTGCATTCTTCCCCATTCTGTAGCATAGCCCATCAAATGGGTCTCCCATCCTTCCAGTTTCAGTGTTCAGTGCTGCTTAGCTTAGTGTTAGTCTCCCTAATTTGGGCACTCACTGGGGTCCCGTTCAGCAAAGCACTTAATCATGTGTTTAAATCCATTCCAATATTCTTAATGCCCAACAAAGTCAATGGGGCTTAAGCGTGTGTGTTGCTGAATTTGGATGGACTTAAGCATGCATTTAAAGTTAAGCATCTATTTAAGAGCTTTGCTGAATCATTTACTCTGGTTTTACTTCGCCGTGAGTCAAGACTCCTTCTGATACCCTGGGAGTTTTGATCAAGAATGGACACACTGAAATCCGAGCAAAGAGTCCAGGTTTGGATATTTATTGATGGACTAGAAGGCAGGATGAGTAGAAAGAACAGCCCTTCTGTTTCCCCCATGACTTGTCAAAACCCCTGCATTTTCTCTTCCACTATCGTCATTAAAAATAAAGCTTGATTTCTCAGGAAAAAGAAGTTAGCTCAAATTTCCCAGCCAGCTCTAGTAAATAGGTGATTCCCGAAGATTGTGGGTACGCAGGGCACATAGAATCTTAGAACTTGTAGGACTGGAAGGGACCTCAAGAGGTCATCTAGTCCATCCCAATGCACTAGGGCACAAATAAGTAGACCTGGACCATCCTGGACAAGTGCTTGTCTGACCTGTTCTTAACCACCAATATTGGGGATTCCACAGCCTCTTTAGATAAACGGTTCCAGTGCTTAATTATTATGATCTGATGCTCCTCATTACCTTTCTGTTTCCATAGCGACTATGGCTATGAAAGGCACAGTAACAACCAGTGCATGCCAGCTTTCTGGTTCAACCCGTCCTCCTTGCCAAAAGACTGCAGTCTCGGCCAGAGCTACCTGAACAGCACCGGGTAAGTAAGTCCAGCTGGCTCTCGCTTTTGGTGACCTTGTGGTATTTACGGTAAATCTGGCCCCATTAGCGTTATCTCTACTCTGCCTGGCGGGTTTCCAGCCTTATTTGCGAGTTGCTTTTTTGCAGCCTCGTCTATATGGAATTGTGCCTCATTCCTCAGACACTGAGAGAAGTCCATTAACGTAAGTGACATGTAGATATTGCATTGCTCTCAAGTGATATATGATCCTGGGAGCCCACACTTCATGCCACCACTGCTGCAAAATTAAAGTACGAATCAAAATATCCATCTCAGCAGCTGCTGAACATGTAAACGGACACGCTCAGGGTATTTTCCGTGATTTTTCATATAATTTGTTTCTCTCTTACTGTTCTTATTTATAACAACTCTTTAGGAAGCTTGGATTTATGCTGTGCGTCCTTACCCAGTTTTTCCCCGCCTTCACCCTGTGTATTTAGTAGTTTGTTATTGTTCCGGAACGTTGGGCTGCAGACGCTGGTTTGTTTTGGTAGGGTTGTTCCGGAACGTTGGGCTGCAGCCGCTGGTTTGTTTTGGTAGGGTTGTTACAGAACACTGGTCTGCAGAGGCTGGTTTGTTTTGGTAGGCTCACTCCAGATCACTGTACTGCAGACACTGGTTTGTTTTGGTAGGGTTGCTCCAGAACACTAGGCTGCAGACGCTGGTTTGTTTTGGTAGGGTTGTTCCGGAATGTTGGGCTGCAAACGCTGGTTTGTTTTGGTAGGGTTGTTCCGGAATGTTGGGCTGCAGACGCTGGTTTGTTTTGGTAGGGTTGTTCCAGAACGTTGGGTTGCAGACGCTGGTTTGTTTTGGTAGGGTTGTTCCAGAATGTTGGGCTGCAGATGCTGGTTTGTTTTGGTAGGGTCATTCCAGAATAGTGGGCTGCAGACACTGGTTTGTTTTGGTAGGGTCACTCCAGAATAGTGGGCTGCAGACGCTGGTTTGTTTTGGTAGGGTTGTTCCGGAACGTTGGGCTGCAGACGCTGGTTTGTTTTGGTAGGGTCACTCCCGAATAGTGGGCTGCAGACACTGGTTTGTCATTTTAACATTCTTTGTGTGCCTCAGAAGATGTCTACTTGGAGGTCTGCTGTAGGGTTGCTCATGAGTGCCATGCCCTGCTCACCAATTTGCTCACAAATGCTGGCTGTTTACTGAAGGGTTGCCAATGAAAGTTGGGCTACTGTAAGGCCGTGTTCACGGGCCTTAGGAAACCACTCCACGGTGAAAGATTGTCATTAAAGTGGTCTGGCTGCAGCCGGGGGAGCCCCTGACAGCAGGGCTGCACTGGAGTGGGGAAGAGCCGCTGAAATCCTGTTCACCTTCCCAGTTCTGCGAGGCAATGACTAGGAGGGTTAATCTCCTCGAACAAGGCAACAAATTGCCAAGTGTCCTCACAGGCAGCTAATCTCTTTGCTTTGCTTCTGAATGGAGCCAAGAGAAACCTGCTCCTTGAATCATTTAAAACTGAGCTGGACAAAGCTCCTGCCAAATCATTCAGGGTGCCTTGGAGCAGAATAGGAGCAGACACAGTGTAACGAAAGCATAATGAAATGCCATAATGCAGGAGACAGGGAGACGGAACAGGGAGCTGAATGGGCCTTCTCCAGCTTTCAGAGTGGTATGTAGCGAATCGGCTCAACAATATGAAACTGTTCTCACCGGGGAAGCCAGGGTCCCCGGAGAAGGCTGGATTGTGATTTGATTGGCTTCTGCGGATTAATAAAGCCTTTGAGTTTCTTTGATTTGAGGGGAGCATGTGGGCTGTCAGCCTGGGGCAGCTCTTTGAAATGCATACGTTACAAAAATAAAACCAACTCTCCCGAGCCCCACCTGAACTGTCCATGTTTCCCAGGTATCGGAGGATTGTGTCTAACAATTGCACGGATGGGCTGCGGGAAAAATACGTGGCCAAAGCGGAGCAGTGCCCCGGCAAAGCCCCGCGTGGGCTGCACGTCCTCACCACCGACGGCAAGCTGCTTGCCCAGCAAGGGCACAACACCACCTTCATCATCCTTATGGAAGAGGTAGGTCTCTGGGCTTGTTGGACCACTGAAGTGCGGGCTGCCCCCTTCCTTTCATTTACTGGCTTCATTAGGAGAATGGCTTTCAGGTGGCCAAACTTGAAGCCTTTCACAGAAGGTGGGTGAAATGACGAACGTCCCAATGAAGGGAGGGCTGCAAAACTCTGCTAGTTATCATGAAAAGGTGTCTGCTGGCTGGATAGGCCTCGGGGCTGTCTAGCCCAAGCCTGTAGAAAGACATGCCAGGATAGGGCATAATCGTAGGGGAAGATTTTCAGAGACACAAAGAGCAGTGAGATGCCAGAATCTCATTGGTTTTCAATGGGAATTGGGCTCCTTACTTCTGTACGCCTCTTTGAAAATCCAGCCATCATCTGTTTCAGATGGGCATAGAAATCCAGCTGAGACCATTCCACTTCTCTTCCTTCTTCTGAAACACTAGCCCAGTTTGAGGTTAGTACAGATGGCACCAGACAATACTTCTGTCTGTCACGGTCATAAGGAAGTCCCAGGTCAGAGTGATGCTGGTACTCCCCTCCTAGACCCCTGCACTATTGAGACAAGCCCTGAATAAGGAAGTATACCTCTGGCTAGCAGCTGTTCCCCCCTGATACTATAGGGAGTGATGATGGCCATGTATTGTATTGCGGTAGTGCCCAAGAGCCTTAGTCGTGGACCATGGTTCTAGGTGCTGTGCAATGGACAATGCTAGCTTAAGTCGCGCTACACAGTTCTGCAGCGGGTGGTGGATTCTGTGGCCAACCCCACATTCGCTGGATAAGGGCGTTTCCTGGGGCCTTGACAGCAGTTGCATTAAAAGGACCTTTTGCCTGATGGCCTCCATTGAGGATCCTAGAGATATAATTGACCATGTTGCAAAAATCCCCGTTGTGGTTTTAACTACCTAGTTCCCTATCTGATGGTCTCAGCTTAGAGGGCAATGGCTGAATGGAGCACAAGAGGTTCAGCTATTCTCTCTCCCGTAGAGGGGCTCCCTGGAGATCAGAGTTGAGGACGCAATGGAGAAATCTGTGTCTGGGTGGGTTTCACTGCCACTGCTCATGATCTGTGGCTAAGTAAGAGGGGGCAGGGCCAGAGATCACTGCCCCGTAGCCAGTCCCCATCAGTATAACAGCCCCTAAGGGGCTGGCCTTTGGGATCAGGAGAGCTTGATGTGCGACTTAGCACCACTTTCACCTCCCTCGTTCAGATGCACCCAGGGGGAGCTTGATGTGGCTGAAGATTATGCTCGAGCGATCCAGTCCCCAGGGCACTCAGGGTGGCATCTGGAACCACCATGTTGCCATGAGCCGCTGGCACATGATTTGTCAGTATCTCTTGGAAATCACAGACCTTGGCTCTGATCCCCTTTGCCAACCTCCCAGGGATAATCGATTGCTGTGGCTTGCCCCCAATACCTCTCTGTATTCAGCAAGGAGGCCTTCGTTGGGGTGCGTTTGTCCAGAAAACTTCACCACCAGGCAGTGGATTGACACAAAGCCTTGACAGGTCACCGATTCATGGCACGCTCGCAGGACGATTTTTAAAGGCATGTGTAAGGACATTAGGCACCTAAATCCCACGGAAATGGTATTTAGGGGCCTAAATCCATCAGGCTTCTTTAAAAATTCCAGCTTGTATCCATTTTGGACACTGCCATTTTGTGGATACCTTTAATAAAACATAATTTCCTGGTTAAAAATCTCCCGGCAGACATTGAATGTGCACGCAAGAAAGAAACATGGGCAATTATCAAATGCCTTCCCCGTGTCACAATGACAGGGCAGATTGTGTAGATGGGATCGGAATATAAGTGTTAATCATCCTCGGTAAAAAGAAAGAGAGAATTTGAGAAATCAGGTTTACTTGGCGTTCTGTGTTCTGTTTGTTTATCTTTGTGCAGTTCACTCAGCTCAGACAAAAAAAAAACAAGTTGGTCAGCTTCACTGTCTGTTTCTGGTCTATTTCAGTGGGGGTGTGTTTAGGTTTCCAAAGGACAGAGGGATGCTTTAATATTTTTAAAAGTAAAACTTTTGTCATTGATTTTCTTTTAACCTAAATACCATGATTATGAATTATGTGCACTACAGTATCTTCTAAAGGCCCCAACCAAGATCAGGACCCATTGAGCCAGGAGCTGGACAAACACATAAAAAGAGACCACCCCAGCCCCAAAGTGTTCACAGTCTTCACAGAAAAGGCAGAGGAGGGATAGGAAGGGAAACAGTGTTAGGGAAGTGAAATGATTTGCCCAAAGTCACTGGTTTAGTTGGGGATTGGTCCTGATTTAGTTGAGGGTTGGTCCTGCTTTGAGCAGGGGGTTGGACTAGATGACCTCTTGAGGTCCCTTCCAACCCTGATATTCTATGATTCTATGGTGTCACTATGAGATCTGGGACCAGAAGCCATCTTCCCTGTCTCCCAGTTCAGTGCCCTAGCTATGGTATCATGCTGTCTTCTAATACTTTTTTCTAACCTGATGAGTTTTTTTAAGCATCCACATATTTTTCATTAAAAAAGATATAATGCAATGAAATGGTTCATTATAACCAGTCTGAGACGACAGGGTCTCTTTGCATAGATTCATATTCCTCCTGCTTCTGCACAATGGGAATTTCTTGTCTACCTGGCTGATTCTTTTGTCTGTTTAGATTTGACAAGGTATAAAGATTTGTAGAGACATTATTGAGTGGGAGTTCAGAAAAGAACAGACAATC
Organism: Chrysemys picta bellii; assembly: GCF_011386835.1. Lineage (NCBI taxonomy): Eukaryota > Metazoa > Chordata > Testudines > Emydidae > Chrysemys > Chrysemys picta. The sequence goes on along the minus strand of NC_088797.1, from coordinate 122,577,546 downwards.
TAAAAATTAGGACTCTAGTAGTAATTTATTAGGGAACTCGAGCGGAACAGCTGCAGACAAAGAATGATAAACAGACAGGAATAAGGTTGCAGGCAAGGTAGTTGAAGAGTTGTGTTGGCACAAGGTTTCAGGGATTGAAGGATCTGGTGAATATACAGATAGGTTGGGTTAAGATATTGAAAAGGGATCAGATGATAACATTTTAGGCACAGGGCACTGGAGCTATCTATTGTTACTAGAGGTTGTCAAAATGTGTCCATTGAAACATTTTATTAATAAAAAATGGATTTTCAATTAAATGTAAATTTTCATGACAAAAATTCTGTTATGGAGAATTTTCCGTGGGAGTTTTTTTTAGGTAAAATCAAAAAGTTTTAAACAAAAAAGAATCAGTTTTCGTGCTTTTTTGACACAAACCTGAAAACCGTAGGGTCAAAGAAATTTTAATTTTCCTCAGCTCTGATTATTACAGTACTTGAGGAAATATAGTAAAATCCCTGCTTCCCTCTAGTTTTCGTGCCAAAAGTACGTTTGACAGGGCTTTAAAAAATACTAATGCACCTGTGTGTGTGTGTGAGTGAGTGAGTGTGTGTGTGGTTGTGCGTGTGTTAGTTATGTGCTTGGCTTCATAGTGTTATAACAGTGTGCCAGATCCTGAGATGGGATTAGTGTGTAGCTCCGTTCAAATTGGTGGACAACACAGGACGACGATCTGATCCAATGGCTCTGTGCTCAGTTACCAGTGACTTTTATTTTGTCTATTTCTGGGTGTCCTGAACATGCTAGTATGAATGGCTGGACCTAAACTCATCCATTAGGAGCTGAAGGTTGTGCCACATGTTCTTCTGAAAGATAATTTCCCCTAGATTTATGGTGGATCTTGGATTTGCTACATGCATAGCGGGGTGTTAAAAGATCTCCATGCTGGTATCCTACAATACGCACATGGTGGTGGGTTTTATATATTGAAGGTATATATAGCTTTGTTCTGTTTTAATTAATGTAGTTCTGGATTGTGCAGTTAAGCAGTGGAGTAAGAAGGAATAAGAATACACTCTCACATGAGCTCCCTGGACCTAGGGTCCGGGCACACACAAGTAAGCGTAGGTCTGAGTCTCTTTATTGTTTTGCTGAAGTAGGTGGGAATGGAGTAAGTGAGCCCCTGGTTCCCCCTGCCACTCTGCGCCAGGGGGGAGCTCCGCCACTGAAATCAACTCCCTAACATTGCAGCCTTCGCTCTGGTACTGCAAGGTGAGGACAAAGCCGCTCCACTGCAGGTTTTTATGGCTAGCGAACTGAAAAGACAAGAACAAGCCTGAGCAAATCTCAGGACGCTGCATATTTATTCCTAGATGGTAACAATATGTCAATCTAAAAAGTTATGGGTGGAAATCCTGGCCCAGTTGAAATCAGTGGGAGTTTGGTATTGATTTCAGCGAGGCCAAGATTTCATCCATTCGCTGCACCCTGGTGGGCTTCTGACAAATTGCCAGGGCAGCCGTGGGTTTGGAAAACTTTCCCAGCTGAGCTCCAATGGGGAAGAGCTGCCAAGGTATCTTATAGGTAACACCCATCTCCACCGGTTCCCGCTGCCCGTCAGCTGCCCCTTGCATTCCATTGACCGAGTTGCACACGTTGCGGCGGGCCATTACCACATTCCCATTGAGTTGTGAACAGGACCAAAGCTATAGAAAGTGCCTCTTGAATATATCTGGAGAGCAATGATTTTATTCATTTGTAATGCCTCCACTTCATTTCCGCTTTAATTTATATTCATAAACCCATTGTACGTGGGGCCTTTCGATATTTCAAATACCAGTCCGCAGCTAAGGAAATGGGGAAAGGCGGATTAGCGCTATCGCTGGCTCTGCATTAAAGAGCGAGGCCAGTAATTGGGTGGAAGGATCATCTGCTACTGTTTAGCTATTAGAAATCTGTTCCCTAATCTCCATATCAAAACCTTCTCTTTGTAGGAAGGAGAGGGGGGGGAAAAAACCAACAAACAAACCAAAAACCCGGCCACCAAGCAATGAGGAAAACAAAAAGAAAATGACATGGACGAGCATGGGACTCTAGAGATGGGTGATGGAGTTTTCACCCAGAGGTCACTAGGACTGAATCCAGACCAGCTCTGTTTTTTACCATATGTTCAGTGACCTCCCTATTAAATGAGTTTGTGGGCTCCGTGCAGGCCCTCACAGAAATGTCCTGTAGCATTTAAGGGGCTGTAGTGAATTCATAGATTCCCAGGTCAGAAGGGGACACTGCAATCATCTAGGTCAGAGGTGGGCAAACTATGGCCTGTGGGTCACATCCAACCCGTGAGACCGTCCTGTCCGGCCCTTGAGCTCCCGCCCGTGGAGGCCAACCCCCTGCTTTTCCCCTCCTCCCCCGCAGCCTCAGCGCGCCGTGCAGCCAGAGCTCTAGGTGGCGGGGCTGCGAGCTCCTGCCGGGCAGCACGGCAGCGAGAGCCGCCGGCCTGTCCCAGTGCTTTAGACTGCGCGGTGGCGTGGCTGGCTTCCACCGGGCGATGTGGCTGCCAGTCCTGGTGCTTTGAGCGGCATGGTAAGGGAGCAGGGAGCGGGAGGTTTGGATAAGGGGCAGGGGATCCTGGGAGGCAGTCAGGGGACAGGGTGCAGGGGGGATTGGATAGGCGTGGGAGTCCCGGGGGGCCTGTCAGGGAGCAGGGGTGTGGATAGGGGTCAAGGCTGTCAGGGGACAGGGAGTCGGGGGGGTTGGATAGGGGGTCGGGTTCTGGGGGGGCAGCTAGGGGTAGGGGGTCTCGGGAGTGGATGGGCAGGGGACAAGGAGCAGAGGGGTTGGATGGGTCGGGGGTTCTGAGGGGGGCAGTCAGGGGGCGGGAAGTGGGAGGGGGCGGATGGGGGCGGGGGCCAGGCTGTCTGGGGAGGCACAGCCTTCGCTACCCGGCTCTCCATAGAGTTTTGGAACCCCGATATGGCCCTCAGGCCAAAAAGTTTGCCCACCCCTGATCTAGTCTGACCCGCTTTATAGTACAGGCCAGAGAACTTCCCCAGAATAATTCCTAGAGCTGATCGTTTAGAAAAAAATCCAACCCTGATTCAAAACCTTCCTTTAGTAACCTTTCTATCCAATTTTTGAACTGTCCTGGAGAGTACAACAGAGCATTCTGTAGGGTGACCAGATGTCCCAATTTTATAGGGACAGTCCCAATTTTTGGGTCTTTTTCCTATATAGGCTCTTATTACCCCCCACCCCCATCCCGGTTTTTCACATTTGCTGTCTGGTCACCCTAGCATTCTGCCCTTGCTAAAGAATTCTATAGGATGGTTAAAAAGCGTCTTATTCACCCTCTACTAACTCCTCTGGGTTTTATAGCACTCAGTTACATTTCTACAGAAGCCTGTTGGCTTCCTCCCTGTCAAATTCAATAGGACTTTTCCATGTTCCAAGAGAACAAAGGTGAAATGCGAGCCCCATTGAAGTCAACGATAAAACTCCCCTTTGATTTCAATGGGGCCAGGATTTCACTCAGGTGTTGTCCTCGCAAAAGCTACATGCAGGCACAGCACCCTTGCTCTTAGTCCCAGCAGAGAGGCCATGGATGGAATGGTCCTGGCGGTTAAGTAATACAATCCCTATGGCTCAAGGCAGAGCTACATTGGCAGGGAAGACGCTAACACAGTCACTCTCTGTGCTGTGGAAGAGGAGATTCCACTCCCCAGCTGTCAGTCCAGCTCTGACCGTCACTCCATAGAAGGACGTTGTAACGGTAGGGAAAGATTTGTCCCGGAGCCTGAGTGGTCATGCGGCTGTGTCATTGGCTTTGTCCACCTTTTGTGGTGTTTCCTAAGCCACTTTCCAGTTGATTGGCTGTGGCTTGTAAATTCGGGATGACTTTTCATCTGGCCAGAAGGGCAGGCGGGCTGCTCCCTCTGCAGAGCTCTGCAGTGGATCGGGGGGAGAGAGGGGGTGTTAGGGATCAAACCTTTTTTGGTGGATGAGGAGTAGGGAACTGGCTGTCTCCCTGATTCTCTGCTCCAGACTCAGTGCAGGCTAGCGCATCCTGACAGCTGCTCTAGTTTGCTTCAGGTAGTTATGGTCTCCAAAGGACCACTACCACCTCCAGCCAATGCTCCTCTCTGCCCCCAATGCACCCTGAGGGCTGCAGGGAGGGAGCCAGCCCTCTCAGCTTTAAGCCTGTTGGGGATGCTATCACACTGGGGGGGCATCCCAAGCAGGGAATTATGTTCCCTTCGTGCCACGTGACCTGCACAGAGAGAGCAGACCAGAGCAGAGAATCTACCCCTAAATCTGGTTGTTATTGTGGGAAGCTATCCCTGTTTTGCACAGCAAATGCAAAACGGTGCTTTTAATCACCTGGCCTCTTTGGGGTTTAATGCAGCCCTGCGAGTATGGTAGTTTATTCCAGTGAAGTCCGAGGGAGGGAGGCGGGTTGGAGAAGCATTAACTGGGTCTGAACTGCATGGTAGTTTCCCTCCACTAATTAGACCAGCATGTAGTGGATCTACATCATTAGCCTTGATCCTGACCCTGCACGTTATAGCACGTGGGAGTTTTGCTGTTGACTTGCGTGGGAGCAGGCTGTTCACAGCAGCTCACGAAAGCAAGTTAAACTCAGGAGCAGTGGTTGGTCTTGAGCTGGAATCTCTCTCCTCTCTCTGAATAGCTATAGAGATAGACTCTGTTTGATTTCTGGACTGGCGCATCCCAAGGATGTACCCAAACATTCTCTCTCTTTTACCGACTTTCCCAATCCAAACTGGATGCGATTGGAATCCTTATCACCTTAAAGAAAGGATTCGGGCCGTGAGTGCTTATCTGCACAGAGAGCTACACAGATTTAATGTAAGGGGTGATTTTAAACTGACTTAGTTAAATGGATGAAGAGCGCCATGTGGACGCTTTTATTTTGGTTAAAAGCAGGCTTATTTTGATTTAACCGATTGGAAACAAATTTAAAAATAAACCACTTTGGGTCTGTCTTCACTGCAGTTAACTCGGGCGCTTACCTGGTGTTTTAGCCCAAACCTCCCTACCATCCACACAGCAAAACCTTTGACCTGGGTTTGTAGGTGCTCCAATTTCAGGCTAGCTCACGCAGTTAAGGGCATAGGTTAGATCTCGGGCCCTGGTTTAACTGAGGCTGGCACCTGTCCACTTTGCAGCGAGGATGCCAGCTAGTGTCACTCAAGTGCTGACAGTCCTCCAATGCCCTCCCCACAATTCCCCCCAAAGGGCAGACAACTTCTCCCACAATTGACACAGTTGACTGGGAAAGAATCCTAGAGTATCTCAGCACAAAGAACCATGGGATATGCCTCCCCAGACCCACCCGGGCGAGTGTAGAAACAGTGAGGATGCAGTAACATGGGAAGGGCTTTGCTGTGACCGCACTCATGCCTGGTTAAGCTAACCTGGCTTCTCAGAGCCAGGTGCTGATCACCTGGGTTAGCTGTTCAGGGACAACGTACCCTCTGAGACCAAACTAACAGTTTAACTGAACTGGTTTAAAAACTGATTTAAACGAAACCATTGCAGCTGCTGCAAGTAGAAAAGGCCTAAGACTCTGGGATTTCTTGTCTGCTGTTCACTCATTTGTACTCCCTCCTCTTCTTGTATGCAGTGCACTCCAGCAGCACCTGGAAGGCGCTCCTAGCTAATCCTTCAGCAGAGACGTAACCTGCCATCTACGCACCTCAACTGCCCCCAGTATAGACACATATCGGGTGCCCCGTAAGCAGCACTGTAGTGGCGTTCTGCACCCTTGAACCACTGGATCAGGAGTGGGAGGATAACATCTGCTCACACCTCTTAATGCCCAGGTTGTTCTGGGCATTGCTGATATGTAACAGATCCGGAGATGGCTCTGGCTGTGTCTGGGGGCATTGCATCATTTGGCAGAGATCGTTTTGCCACGTGCCGGGGTTGTCTTCGCACTAACAAAGTGAAGCTGAGCAGCGGGATGGAGTGTAACATCAATCCCCCTTCTCAGCCGACGTCCTAACCGCAGTGCTCTCTGTTGCAGGGCGATCTCCAGAGGACAAACATCCAGCTGGATTTCGGAGACGGTATTGCCATGTCCTATGCTAATTTCAGCCCCATAGAGGAGGGCATCAGGCATGTTTATAAGAGCGCTGGGATCTTTCAGGTGACGGCCTACGCGGAAAACAGCCTGGGCTCCGACACTGCTGTCCTCTTCCTGCACGTGGTCTGTAAGTAGATGTCGGCGCTAAACTCTAGTTCTGAAATTCTGGCCTCATTGAGGCCAATTGAAAAACTCCCATTTACTTCAGTGAGGCCAGTCACCCTAGGAAATGTCTCATCCCGGCCTGTATACATGGCTCAGAGCTCATGCACTCCCGGCCCTTTGAGTAGCATCCTGACCTGCAGGGTGAATTTCACTGCGTTCTTGTAAAAGAAGATGTTCCTTTCGCACATGCAATGAGGGATTTTAAAGGGCCAGCTCTGTATGCAGGGGATAGATGAACGTACTTCAGACCGCATGAATCAATCCCTCAAAACACAACTCAAACCTTTCCTTAGGGTTTGAAAAACTTCAGGTAGTTTTAGCTACTGTTTGTGATTATATTTCACTCTCATGTGCTGCCGCACTTTGTGGTTCTGGATAGCTCTGAAAAAGAGAAAACACCACAAGATTGGTTTATTCCATCAGTACCTCCAACGTAGCAGAAAATGCTACATAGCTCCCAAGTGAACCTGGTCTCACCAGTCTTCCCATCAGTTTCTAGACCAAAGAGATGCGGACAAGCTTCTGGAGGAGCAATATAAATGCCCAGAAACACACACTGCCTTGGCTTGGCTTATTGCTGTTATGAAACAGATCCATAAAAATACACTGCAAGAAAAAATGAAATAATGTTACCACCTCTCATGACTTTATTGCAAATCTCATGATTAGAGCTGGTTGGAAATTTTCCATCAGAATGATTTTTCGACAGAAAATGTGGTTTCCACAAACTCAGAATGTTCCGTGGACAACATTTTTCGATTTTTCCATCAGGTAACTCAAAATGAAATACGTTGTTATGCGTTCCTTCAACATGAGTTGAAACCTTTCAGTTTGTTAAACTGCACCAAAACATTTGGTTTCAAGTCAATTCAACATTTAACTGCATCAACGTAAGGTGTTGTGGTGCCTTTGGGAGTTGTAATTTGGGTGCTTTGTGCCTCCATTCTCTCCTGTGGACTCCTTGGCTGATCTGCATCTCCCATGATGCACCTCAGTCTCACTTCATTGAGCCATGTGGTGCATCATGGGCTATGTAGTCCACCCAGGGTGCCTGGCACTGAGGGAAGAATGAGGCAAAATCAATTGAATGCTGATAGTCTTCCAATGCCCTTCCCCACAATTCCTCCCAAAGGGCGCACACGTTCTCCCATGACTGACACTGTTGACTGAGAAGAAATCGTAGAGCCTCTCAGCACAAAGAACCATGGGATATGTCCCCCCCAGACACACATGGGCGTGTGTAGAAACAGTGAGGATGCAGTAACATAAGTAGGGCTTTCTTGTGGGCATGCTCACACCTGAGCTACGCTATCCTGGCTGCTCACACCCAGGTGCGGATCACTGGGGTTAGCCGTTCAGTGAAAATATACCTTCTGAGACCAAACTAACAGGGGTTCACAACAGTTTAACTGAACTGGTTTAAAAACTGATTTAACAGATACAGAGGCAGATACAGTTTAAAGTTGAACTGACCCAAAACAAAACATTTCAACATTTCTGAATCAAAATTGTTTGGAACTTTTCATGTTAGAAAAAGTTTTGTTATTTTAGTATGTCTCAATATGGGACAAACACGAATATAGAAATATTGGACTTTTCAGTGGGACAGAAATGCTGATTTCGATGAATCTCTGCTCTTGATATTTCCTCTTTTCTGAAAGCCCCAGTTCCTGAGGTCATGTGACCATGTTAAACTCTCAGCTTTCATTTTGAAACCAAGTAAATTGCTAGGCCTCATGGCTTCAAGAAAAGCTTGAAAATGAGATCCAAGCAGATTCTAAAGGCTCAGAAATCAGAAGAAAAATAAAACAAACTCCAAATATATTATTCCTTTTTATGATCCTGATTTTGGGGTCTGTGACTCACAATTTTTGAATGTTTGGGGTGGGCAATGCTGATTAAATATCACAAAGCCGTTAGGCCTGGAACATTTTCTGGGGCATTAATAATACGTGAGTACTTATATAGTGCTTTTCATATTTAATGTATTTGACAAACGTTAGCTATTTTATCCTCACAAATGCAAGTGAAGGAGGTAACTATCGTTAACCCCATTTTATACATTGGAAAGCTGAGATCCAGAGTAGTTAAGTGACTTTCTTAATGCCACAGAAGAGAGTGAATGAGTGTAGAACCCAGGATAAGAATGCAGGAGATCGGAGCGTTCTCTCCTGTGCTTGGACCATTAGACCACCCAGTCTGAGAGATCCTGTTGCAGTCACTGCTATACCCTTTAATTCACATTCCTGACGGAAGTTCATGAAGCTCAACTATCTTCACCCTCAGCCTGCAAATACACCACCTCTCCCTCCTGCGTTTCATTTGCTGCGTTCCCCGAGGGGTACACTTGTCTAAAGTTTCCAGATGACAAGACCCAGTGGAGAGGATCAGTTTTAAACTCCAAGCTAGGTGCGTGAAAGAGTAAAAATGTCCCTGGAATCTTGTATCATGCTTGTACTTTCCTCAAAATCAATCACAACTGCATTTAACATCCAGTTATTGGAGCATTAACTGCTCTTGGCTTCACCTTGGGCCATTAGCTAACAAAAGCAGTTGTTAGCCAGTAATAGCAACCCATTGCTCAGGGGTTATTTAATTTTATTGTTGGATTTGCTGTTCGTTACTGAGATCCTAGAGCCGGGGACTCACATGGCCCTGTTGAGCCTCTTTGTCTTCTTCTCCCTTGTCCTCTGAGACCCCATCACTGTCCCTTTAGACCTGTAGCTTGATCTAAAGATTATGTATTAATTATATTGATTACTTAAGAATTCCCAGTTATCACTTTGAGGTTTGACACGTGCTTGTCTCAAGATCAGGCCCAGTTTTATTAAAATTACTGTTCAATTGGGAACCCTGATGTGCACAGTTGTAACCCTCACACTTTAGGAACCCTTCTGTACTTACAATAGTTTATTAATACCTTTAGCAAAGTCACAAACACTCTTGCCCAGCAAGGTAGGTAGAGACAATACAGAATGTACATCTGAACATCCATATACTCACGCTATCCCATGCAGAACAACCTGAAGTGTTAGCCATTATCTTCTCCATCACCATCACCTTCCTTCTCATCACCAGTGGGCACCATTCTGGCACCTCCCAAGGGTTACATCTCTCTCTCCTCCTGCCCGCAGGCTGGGATAGAACTTTTTATAACTTGTTCCGCTGATGCCACTATGTCTAATGCATATTCAGTAGCGATTTCTCCCCTCTTCCTTGTTTGTATTTCTTCACCCTACTAATGTTCGGGTGCCCTTCTTCTATAGGTCAGTATATTAATGATCTCAACTTATTATCATATACGTCAGGGGGTCTCGGGGCTCCAGCTGCCTGTGGGGGAGCGCAGGCAGAAGGAGTGGAGTTGGGGGCTAGCCTCCCCAAAGGGGGGATCTACCCGCTGCCCATGCGCCTGCCACTCACCTCCTCACCCCCCGCCCGCCTCCTGTGTCCCTCCTCACTCCTCCACCTTCCACTCGCCTCCTGCCTCCTCACCCCCCACCTGCTGCTCACCTCACCGCTTGCCTCCTCACTCCACCCCCACTCAGGGTATACTGAGGCCTGGAACCCGTGTTCTCAGAGCATCTGAGAGACTGGGGCAACTCCTTCACTCCTAGAAAGCTAGTGCACGTGTCTGGTGTCTGTCTGCCTTGTTGTCCCCGTCAAAAGGAGATAACTGCAGCACCCAAGGCCTCAGCCAAGCCTGGGGTCCCATTGTGTTAGGGGCTGTACATACACATAGTAGGAGTCAGTCCCTGCCCTGCAAAGAGTTTACAAGTCCAGTAGAAGAAGGGTTATCTTTCCCGTTGTAGAGAGGAGAAACTGAGGCAGAGAGATTTAGTGATTTTCCCAGGGTCACATGGGGAGTCTGTGGCAGAACTGGGAATCAGACCTGGCTCTACTTATCCCCAGGCCAAGAGTTATCCACAAACCCACCTTTCCTCTCTAACAGTAGTGGTCCATCTGACTACCAGATCTGAACAGCACCGATAAGACATAATCAGCAACACGCTAGCATGCCTAGTGCATCTCAATGACCAATTTAAATTCAGTTCCCCACAAAAAAATAAAGCAAGAGGAGGGGGAAAAACAGATGGAGAAAAAGCTGAAGTTCCAACTGAAAATGTTAGCTTTTTCTCCATCTGTTTTTTTCTTTCTCTTGTTCTTTTTATTTCTGTGGCGAGGAACTGAATTCTCAATTGTCATGCACTGGGAGTGAGCACTAGAGTTATTTCTGGTCATTTGCTGCTGCGACAAGATTTCCTGCCACATCGTCACCTTTTCGACCATTCCAGAAGCAAGGGAGGTTATCGTTTAACCTCTCGGTTCGCTCTTCTTCTCAGAACTCTTACTGTAGAAAGATTACCAAAAGTAGAGAAGAAAATACTACTAATGACACCTGACCCCGAAAAGTTCCCAGGTATAGCTCTAGATCAAAAAGGAGCAAGAAGTTTAGATGCTTGCCCAGACTTATTCAAACTTCTTTGCTCTGGAAATCTCATGAGACCAAGTGCTCTCAGAAGACTTATTAGTACCTGGCTTTGATCAGGTCATGAAGACCTCAAACATAAATGTTCTTAGAGCGTTTTGGTATTTCTGCTTCGTGATGCAGTTAATACCAAGTTCGGAGGCTTGTCAAATATTATGAATAATAATCACTCCCTAGTTACATTTTCAAATTAGCATCTTTGTGCTTTCTGCCCCTTTGCACTTGGGAAAAGCTCCCCATAGATCTCTGCAAAGCTACCTCATTCTCTTCCTTCAAATCCCTCCTTAAAACCATCCTTTGCTGTGATGCCCACAAAAAATTCTGACCACTGTCTATCACGATGACCAGTACTGTATCATAGTTTCCTTGTCCTCCTATGTCTGTAGCCACCTTTACCTCTTGTCTTGTGTTATATTGTAAGCTCTTTGGGGTGGGCCCATCTTTCTGTTCTGTTTGTACAGCGCCTAGCACAATGTGGTGTTGGACCATAACTGTGGCTATTGGGTACTACTGGAATACTATTATTAATAATATTGAAAACGATTGGGGCTTTGGGTTCAAATCACGAAGACAGAGGACTGTTTTCAGTTTAAAGAGTGGCTGGAGGATCCTTTCTGATGTGTCTTAGTGCTCAGATACAATGATGATGAACAACCATAGAAAACCCTAGCTGGACCGTGCTATGTAGGTTTGTTTAATCAAGGGGGGAAATTTGTCCATCCAACATGGCTTGGAGGGTTGGTAATGGGTTATGGGCCCTTTCACCTAGAGGACCCAGCTTAGCTGGTGAGATTGAAATCCATAGCTATCTGAGAGCTGTTTGGTGACCTGTGCATGGAGTTGGTGGGTTTCAGTTTGGTTCCTAGCAGACAGATGTCCACGTTACAAAAAGCATCATTCCAGCTGGCTCCAACAGGCCAAGGTTTGAATGGGCAGAGACTCTAAATCACCCTGTAAAACCCTAACAGCTTGTGCATCCCAGCTCCAAGTCTGAGATACAGTGATGGGGCTGCATGGGGGAGGCTTGCACACCTACCTCCTATGATGCAACCTTATAAAAGCTCAACAAAGATTGGAGTCTCCAGGGCTGTTAATCTGGTATCATCGTCTATCATTAAGTAAACTTCTAAGGGTTTGATTCTCTCCTCCATTGCACCAAATTCATGCTGGTGGAACTCCATTGACTTCAAAAAGGAGAGAATTTTGCTTTACATCATTGTAGAACGTTGTGCAGGGAGGACTTACCGAGACGCCTGTAATGATGAGATCACCTCCCGCAGGTCCAGTGGAGCATGTCCATCTGAACGTACCCTTCGTTGCCATTAGGAATAAGGAAGTCAACCTTACCGCGGTGGTATGGCCAAGTCAATCGGGCACCCTTACCTACTTCTGGTGGTTTGGTAACAGCACCAAGGTACGGTCCCTTTTGATCATATTGTACTTACCTCAGTGGCTTGGCAGGGCAGAATATTGTTTGAGCAGCAATGAAAACATGCTGCTCTTTCTGAGTTTTTTTCCCCTGGATCTAAAAAGGTTTGTTCGTTATCTGAACTTTGCCCATTGTGATTTATTTTCCCCCTTGTGGTGGTGTTGCAGGAGTCATTACATTTTTGCCGCTGCTTATTATTGTGCTTGGCAGACCATTGTTATTACCTGAGTTTGCTTGCAACTTAACAAAATTATATACCACTATATACTGGATAATGCTCGGTTTCAACACAGCATTTAACAGCTGCTGGTGTTCAAGTAACCATTGGTGTTTCCATTATATACCAGTATACAGTGTATAATGCTCAATTCCAACACAGTACTTTAAAGCTGCTGGTGTTCAAATAACTATCGCTGTCTAGAAATTCAAGCAAGGCTCCCAGTGAATTGTTCCTGCCTGACCATGCCTATTGTTCAGGGCCATGAGCACATATTAAAGATAAAAGTGAAACCTCTCTTAAGCAAAGGGATTGGCAAAAATCAGTTGCCTACTACAAAGGATCTCTTTATGAAAAGTTGAAATGAATTCTACTGGAGATTTTGGAGATGTTTCTAAAGGAATAAGTGAGGAGACTGCCTACTGGAGATGCTCTTTAATGCAGGTGCCATTGTTCGAGAGACCCGTGGGCTACAGTTTCAGACACTGCCCTCCATTTATGCAGATGTAAATTGCAAAGAGAAGTAATGTGGCTGCAATTTTGTGAAGGTGGTTTTGATCAATGTCTTCATCCCTGATTCACATGTGCAATCAGGAACTAAGCCTATGTTTTCATGGCAAAAAAGGTGTGGCTTTTACTTTGAGATAGCTATCCTCCCCAACTGGGATTGATCTTGACTAACTACATCAAGGCAAGTGCTCAAGTTAGCTATCTTGATGTAAAAATACATCTATTTTTGCTGGGAAGACATAGCCTTAGACATCAAAGCAGTATAAATTGCAGGTGGAAAATTGTGCCTGCGGTCATTTGTGCCCGCAAAACTGGAGGTCATGTTAAGAATGGAGTATGAACATTTGAGCCTTTAAAAATAAGATAAGGATGGGAAAGTGGAGTTAAGTGGCTGAAGATCTCTTCTCATCTCTAACAGTTCTGCAGTTTGTTTGCAGAGTCTCAGATCTGTAAGGGACTGGTTTCCAGTGGAATCCTGGGCCGTTCAGTGTAACCTCGAACCCATGGACAGTATAGGCCGATATAGTTGCCATGGCGAGGGATGCGTTAGAAATGCATGGAGTAAAAATAGTTAATGCTAGTAATACAGCAAGGTGATTAGTCATCTGTCTGGTCTCATCAGATTCTGTTAACGACATTGGGGTTGGCTTTCTGAAGAAGGTGTCGTTTTGTGTCACTTTCACCTGTGTCAACCCGGGGATCCAGAATTGTCAGTAGACTTTAATCCATTGCCATGGACCAGTTGTTGCCTACGTCCTCGCCCTGGAAGCAGGTTATGTTACAAATACACCCAGGCCCCAGAGATGTGTCCTGTGGCTTCGCAGCACTCGGCGCACGGATGGCATAGGGAATACAGAGATGTGGCACGGGCACCCTCTCTCTCTCCCAAACTCTAGCATGGGATAGTAAATTAGCTGGGCCCTCTGAATGCAGAGGGGTGACGCGGATAATTGCAGCCTTCGCACGGCCCCTGTGTGTTTGTTTCAGTCTCACGCGACGACAGCTACAGGGGTAATAATAGGGTGTTACTGGGGGGAATGCAAACAACTGAGCGTGGTTGCACAGTGGATTTTCACGTTCAGGGATCATGCATTTTCTGACTCTTCCTATGGAAATGGTGAATGTTTTACAAGGATGACTCTTTTTTTTTTCTCTGTGTCCTTGTACCAGGGTGGCTCGGCCATTAGGGGCTGGAGCTAGCCAATTCTGATGACAGAATGAGGCACACCTAGCAGAGGTCAGGGCGATGGCCCTACAAAGAGCCCCAGGAGGATGTGATGCAGAGGGGAAGCTCAGGAGATTGTAGAGAGACTGCAGGGGGCGTGCAAGACTCCTGCAGGGCCGGAGTCAGCAGGGGGGAAGCCACCAGGCCTACGGAGAAGGACAGACTGCTGGCGGGAGGTTCTGGGGGGCAGCTGAGCCTATTACCATCCATTTCTTCCTGGGATCAGAGCTTGGGGCCCCTCTCTTCAGAAGGGGGAATCTGCCCCCTCTGTAGCAGTATCCCCACCTCTTTAGCAATCTTTGCATGGGAAGGGGCTCTCAGGCGAGGGGTGCAGGAGGGAGAGGAGCATGGAGTTTAGCTCCTCTCTGCAGCACCAAGCCCTTCTAGCTCCAGGGATATTCAAGCTTGGGCACCATTCTCTGGATCCTCTCGTGGATACTACCAAGAGGGAGGCAGCCAATGGCAGCACAAGCCATTTTGCATTGCTGAGCCCATATGGCTCCCAGATATGGAAATCGCCACGTGCTCCAGAACTGCCTTCGGCTCTGCTGCAGCACCACGGCCGTGCTGGCTTCGAGCTCCTGCTGCCCTCTCTGGGTAAAACACCTCCTGCCTGCAGGCTTTGCAGCCTCCGTCTCATTAGTGCTTGCGACAGCAGGGGTATGCTAATGTAACGCCGACAGACCCCGGTCGTCGGCAGGTGGGCTCGAACTTGGGACCTCATGAACTTAGTGCATGAACCTCTATGGGGGAAGGATAGCTCAGTGGTTTGAGCATTGGCCTGCTAAAGCCAACGTTGTGAGCTCAATCCTTGAGGGGGCTACTTAGGGATCTGGGGCAAAATCAGTACTTGGTCCTGCTAGTGAAGGCAGGGGGCTGGACTCCATGACCTTTCAAGGTCCCTTCCAGTTCTAGGAGATAGGATAGCTCCATTTTATTTTACTGTGTGAGCTAACAGCCAACTGGCTGTTAAGCAGACTCATTTTATGTCTCTCTGTAAGTGGTCTTGGTGCCACTAGATGGGACAGAACACCACACCCAGGAGGTGTGTGGGTTACACTAAGGCCTTGGCTACACTCGTGGATTCACAGCGCTGCCACGGCCGCGCTGTGAAGCGCGAGTGTAGTCGCGCCGCCAGCACTGTGAGAGCTCTCTCGCAGCGCTGCAAGTACTCCACCTCTCCGAGGGGAATAGCTTGCAGCGCTGCGAGCGAGCGTGCAGTGCTGCAGGCGCTGATTACACTGGCGCTTTACAGCGCTGCACTCGCTGCGCTCGGGGGGGGGGGTGTATTTTCACACCCCTGAGCGCAGCAAGTGCAGCGCTGTGAATTGCCAGTGTAGCCAAGGCCTTAGAGAGGGGGGTAATTTATACCTCCTTATACCAGCTGCTCCCTGTGGGGGTTGGGGGTGAAAGCCAAGGAAGGACAGGCCGCGCTACCCGGGGCTTCCGTTGGGACGTCACCAGAGGTCCAGAGACACCCCTGTGCTCACAAAGGCAGCTGAGAACTCGCACATCCCTTCCCTGCTCCGGCCACCTGCCATTCCGAGCCTCCTTCCACCAGAGAAGAGGGGAAGATGTAGTCTTTTCTGCCTCCGCAGACACACACACACACACACAGAGTAGTGAATTGCTGGTCTGCTGCGTTTGCACTATGACCAAAGGCCAGCTTGCTTGGATTAACACAGGTTCGGTTGCATAAATGTGTCCGGCTGTCTGATACGGTTGTGCAAATGAACCTTAAACGACTTGATTTAATTTAGAGTTAGTTCCCAGGCCTTGACGCTTGAATTAAATTGAAGGAATTGGCTGAATGTTAAAACTCCATGATGCAGGTGAAACCAGCCTTAATAATACAACATCCAGCACAGGCACACACAAGAAAAAGGCAGTTTTGAAGACAACATTGGCTGTTGTTATTTTGGGATGGAATCCTGGCCGGTAACGTGTAGGACAATTGCTAATGTTCCCTGTGGTTTAGAAGCACCCTGTTCTTCTGTGTCTATGTAGTGAGTGTATAGCTCACTAGGCATAAGCACTATAGGGCTAGTGTGACCAGACAAGTTCACTCATTCGGTCTCTGAGTCAGTGTTATTATTCCCATTTTACAGATTGGGGAAACTGAGGCACGGAGGCAAAGCAGCCTGCCCAAGGTCACCAACTAGCAGAGCTGGGAGTAGAATGCAGGTCTCCTGTGCCCCACTACCGCACTCCATCCACTGCACCATCCTGGTTCCCTCACAGGCAGGGCCGGCTCCAGGCTTACCAAGCAGATGCTTGGGGCGGCCACTTTGGAGAGGGGCGGCACGTCCAGCTGTTCGGCGGCAATTCGGCGGACGGTCCCTCACTCCTGCTCGGAGCGAAGGACCTTCCACCGAATTGCAGCCGCAGATCGCGATCGCGGCTTTTTTTGTTTGTTTGTTTTCTTTGGCTGCTTCGGGCGGCCAAAACCCTGGAGCCGGCCCTGCTCGCAGGGATGCTGTGATGATCCATCTGTTAATGTCAAGTCCTCAGAGACGACAGTGACAAAGGCCACAGTGCTACTGAGATAGATAGGCAGAGTTAAACATCTAGCTTGAGTTAGGCATGATTGCCATAGCTTGGGTCTGGACACTTTGGGGGAGGTATGGCATCCAAATTGGCGTGTTGGGGGGGGTCCAACCTGGCTCCAAACTCTCGTTCAAGGCAATCTCTGTATATAGCTTGGCTAACCAAGAGCTGTGGGGCGGGAGGGAGGAATACTGCATTCTGCAACTATTGTCACTCCAACTGTGGAGTTGCTCATTGTGCTCTACTTGGGTATAACTAGGAGGAAGGGGATGCAGTTCAGGAAAAGGAACCTTTTAGTCTGAATGTCAGGAAGCATTTGCAATAGTCAGAGACGTACCTGGCCGCGGGAGAGTCTCCATAAGGGAAGTTTGGGAAGGGCCGTGACTTGAGTCCTGTATAAACGCAGAAAGCCCTGAGGAGCAGTGCTGTATTAGCTGGTGGTGGGATGGATAAAATGGCCCCATAGGGCAGTTCCATCGTCATTTCTGTGAGTCCGAGACGATACTGTAACCCCAGTCCTAGAACGGGGTTCTGTCATCATTGCTTGTGTTTGCCTTTTGCAGCCCCTCATCACCCTAGAAAGCAGCGTCTCCTACACCTTCGCCACCGAGGGGACGAACACCATCACGGTGCAGGTCTCTGCTGGGAGTGCCCTCCTGCAGGACACGAAGGACATCGCCGTGCATGGTATGCTCCACCGACTGCAAGCAAAGCCCAAGCAGGGGGCAAGCGGAACCCAAGGGCCATTCAGAGTCCACCGGAAGAACGCAGGCAGGGGCTTCCCTATTGAATCTCAGTACGGGACAAGCCTGATTACCCAGGGATAGGGTCCCAGATTAGCAGGGCTTGACGTGTTTGGAGGATCCTCTGACTCCAGGGCCTGTTGGCCAACTCCCCAATTGCAGAGGAGACCAGAGAGCAGGTTTGATTGAGGGAGGATCCCAAGAGGGAGAGATTTGGCTAAAGCACATTAACAAAATCCATCTAGCAAAGCTCTTTAGTTAAATTGCAGCACCCCTTTCTCTGGGTCTGGGACTCCGCCCTGGACTCTGTTATTTCCCAGGTTACTGGGAACTTCAAAAAATCAAGGCACTGAGGTCCAGATCCTCTAACTCCCATTGTAATCAAGTGGGTATTTGACATCAATGGGAGTTAGGACCTTAATACCGTTGAGGATCTGGGCCTAGGACTTCACAGTAAGATACATAACTCTGAGCTTTATAGCTCATGTCTGCACTGCATGGGAATCCACACAGCACTTAATGAACCTCTGCAGTTCCTGCCTGCACTGGGCACAATACAAATCCTGGACTGGATTCACAGCGGGGCCATTCCAGAGTCCTGGTCAGGAATATGGAGGGGTTACCCCCAGGACATCACAGCCTTCTCTCCCTGTGCCACCCTCTGTTTTCATTATCCAGTTCTCCCCAGCTAACCTCAGGAACAGGGCCCTGCTCGGATAGCAAGGTTTTGAAATATGTGCGCGTCAGATGATGGAGGTTGCATTGAATGTTTGTCTCGTTCCAGTGATTACGTGTTAAATAAATGCTCATGTGGCTACTAGAAAGCTAGCTGTTGAGATTTAACAACCAGATAAATATGTATTTATCAACTGTGGAGCTGTGGAAATGCAGTGGATTTTAATAATCTGCTAACATGATTTAATAGCACACAGTTACTATTAGCCTATGTAAGTAAATCTGTATTTAATCAGCCTCGTTTCAAGTGTGGTCAGAGGCACTGTAAATTTCTGGGAAATCATTGTCTTTGGAACTGGGAAATAAGTTTCTTCAGGAGACGAATCCAACAGAGCTTGAATATGTGCTGAGTATCTGCAACCCACTGGGGAGAATATGTTAGAGGTGCCCCTCTGTGCCCAATACACAAAGGATCTTAGTCTTTGAGAGCAGTATCTAGCAAAGTGGAGCTCTTAAAGTCAAGCTGTATTAGCTTATGCCTTTAGTGCTGGAGATCTCCAGTTTGAGCCCTGGTATGTGAGCCAAGGAGGAAGATGTCATATATGCACCTGCTGTCTGGTTTTGGACGGACAGTTGGAAATGCTACACTATTTGCATTGGTGAAGGGTGAAGCACTGGAGGCTGGGTTGAGTTCACTTTACAAAAGTCGGTTTCACTTTGGGCAGGTCTACACTTAAAAATCTGCAATGGCACAGCTGTAGCACTTTAGTGAAGATGCTGTTATGTCAGTAGGAGATGCCCTCCCGTCGGCAGAGCGCTGTCTACACCAGGGCTTAGGTCGGTATAACTGCATCTCTCGGGGGTGTGGATTTTTCACGCCCATGTGCAACGTAGTCATACCGAGGTTTGTAGTGGAGGCCTGACCTTTGTTTGCCTTTTAGTTTTTCTATCATGTGTGTTTTATTTAATAATGCTGCGGCACCTAAAAAGAAAGGACAGCACTTGCCATTAAAAACATGACAAGACCTGTGGTTTTTATGGCAACATCTGTGGCATTCCTCATTGATGCTATTGTCAAGTTAATTTTACCTGCATATTATAATACTTAGCTCTTTTATAGGCTTTGCATCTGTACATCTCAAAGCATTTTACAGAGAAGGTCAATATAATTGTCCCCATTTTACCAATGGGGAAACTGAGGCAAAGAACAGGGATGTGACTTGCCCAAGGTCACCCAGCAGTCCAGTGGCAGAGCAAGGAATACAATGCAGGTCTTCCAAGTCCCAGCCCCGAGACCACTCTGGGAAATTATTATTGACATTTTTTATTTGTATTGTGGCAGTTCCTAGAGTTGCTGACCAGAGCTCAGGGCTCCATGGTGCTCTCACAGTACACACATGAATCACAAAATGCCCCAGAAGTCCCTGCTCCAGAAAGAGTTTATGTTTAATGTTGTCCGCTTCACCTGGGTTCTGTATACTAATTATTGAAACCTCCAGACATCATAATGGTTCAAATCCATCCCACCCTCCATAAGAACACTGGTCTGAAATGCCCAGAGTCAACAAGCCAACCTGGAAACCAAAACCTCAAAAGAAAACAAAATAGCCCACTCAAAATTCACACTGAGGAATGCCTTGCAGCATGGCTAATGGATCCTCCAACGCTGGCCCTCAGGGACACAAGCTCTAGGTGTGGTGGAAATCTGATTCCCTAACATACTGGAAGAGCTTGTGTTGTGTCCTCCAGCAGTGGCTGGTCCTCTAGAGGATAACAACCTACTGCTGCTACCACCTAATGGAGTTATCCCTTTAGCTCAAGTGGTAGACATCTAGGCTGTGATGATGCAGGCCCCAAGTCCAAACACATACAAGGAATCAGTACATTCTGCAACTGAGGGAGCTCTGCTGTTGGCTGTGGAAAGCCGAATTCAAGGCCTCAAAGGCTGAGACATCCCAGTGCATCTTATAAGACTTTGTGGTGCTGCATTAGAATTACAGAGCCACATGACAGCAGAGTGAGGGAGACAGTAGGGGGTCGTGGGCCGGAAGGAGCAATACACATTAGATGAGACTTGAAAAGAGAGGATGAGTCAGAGAGATACGGGGAGGCAGGTCCAGAGGCAGGTGCTTGTGCCAACGGGGGCGGAGGGGGTGTTACAGTGCAGGCTAGAGGACCTGTCTGGACTTGGGTACTTTAAAAAAAATTTGTCACTGAAACCAGCCTGGAACACCCCCACCCTAGCTATCAATTAATTAGGAAGTAATTTTGGAGCATCTTGTGAATAGCCTTCCCTGGATTTGTGTCATTAGCACTATTGGTGTCTGATTTACTGGGGTATTAACCATTCCCGACAACGTGCCAGGAGAACAAACAGATAATGGCTGCTTTTGGAAAAAAGCATTCCTGACAGTCAGCGTTTGCTCTGTGGAGCACAGTGAATGAAAAGTGCAAGCGAACAAACCCATTTTGAGGCTCTGGCTCCAAATTTCATCCTGACCCTGCTTTACTTACCAGGCGGGCGCTTTGCAAGTGGCAGGCCAGAAGGTTAGATGTTCAAACCGCAAACCCAAAGCACGATGAAGGGAGCATGTACTCCCCTCTCGTATCGCTTTCTTTACTCCTTTCTTTCCTTTTCCCTTTCCTCTGTAAAGTGCCATGGCATGCTACTGGAATGAAAGGCCCTTTATAAGTGTAGTGTGTTGTTTTGTCTGTGTATCTCTGTCCTGCAGTGTGAGGGTCTGTCTCTTTGGCTTTAAGATCCTTTGACAAAAGGAACTGTGGTCCTAATCCAAAACCAGGGATGACAATGGGAGTCTTTTACTGACTTCTATGGGCATAGCATCAGGCCCTATGTACCGTCCAAGTATTATTATTATTCTCTCTATATCCGCAGAGTATTTCCAGTCTCAGCTCTTGTCGTTTTCCCCTAATCTGGATTACCACAATCCTGACATCCCCGAGTGGAGACAAGATATTAGCAAAGTGATCAAGCGAGCTCTAGTGCAGGTGAGTGCCTGGTTCCCATTCTCCTTCCCCAACAATGGAAAGGCAATTAAAATGCAGAGAGTTTCATAGCGGAATAGCAAAAAAAAAAAAAAGAGAGAAAAGGATGGGGAAAACAGCCATAATGAAGCCATCGTTTTGGAGTTGTCACCAGCAGCCTGGTAATGCGCTGAGCCATTGTAAAACAAAACACATTAGGGGATTTGTACTCAACATAATTACTACTATTAACGTTTCTATAGCATTTTTCAACCTTAAGTATCCCAAAGCAGTTTACAAACCCAGTATATTTGTAAAGTGGCTAATAGAATAAGATATTCCTTATTTCCTGTCTATTGTATTAATTTAGTTGGGATATATGGGCCCAAAGAATCAAAGATGTTATCATAACCCAGACGCTGTCCACCATGAAACGGTTTTAAACGAGGTTCGGGGCTTCTCATACAGAGACCTCAAGCTGCTTGGCAAACACACCATTAAAAAGCCCTTTCACCTTTTATTGAAGATACAGAAAAGAAGGAAAAACAGTTAAAAGCATTTGAAACGTGAAGTATTCAATAAGGCTGTTATTTTAACAATGTCCCTGGCTCTCTTTCCCTTTAGTTGGAGGGAGTCTTTAGAAGGGGAAAAAAAAACCATGTCTGACAGTCTTTTAGATGGTATTAAAGAAGGTAGTAGCTGTCTTGTGGAGGAATAAAGAAGATAGTTGAGATGGGTTGAAGCTATTGTTAATGTCTAGGGTTACCATACCTCCGGATTTTCCCGGACATGTCTGTCTTTTTGGGCCTCAAATCCCCGTCCAGGAGGAAATCCCCAAAAGCCGGAAATGTCCGGGAAAATAGGGAGGGAGGGAGGGCCTGGCGGTGCGGGGCCGGGGGCCGGGGCCGGCGGTGCTCGGCCGGGGGCCGGGGTCAGGCCGGGGCCAGCAGTGCTCGGCCGAGGCAGGGACGGGGACGGTGGTGCTCGGCCGGGGCCAGGGCCAGCAGTGCTCGGCTGGGGACGGCGGTGCTCGGATGGGGCCGGGGCCGAGCTGGGCCAGGCTGGGGCCGGGCCCGGGGCTGGGGCCGGGGCCTGCGGTGCTCGGCCGGGGCCGGGGCCGGCGGTGCGCGGCTGGGGCCAGGGCCAGCGGTGCTCGTCCGGGTATGGCGGTGCTCGGATGGGGCCAGGGACGGGGACGGCGGTGGTCAGCCGAGGGTGCTCGGCCGGGGGCTGGGGCCGGGGCCTGCGGTGCTCGGCCGGGGACGGGGACGGGGACGGCGGTGCGCGGCCGGGGCCAGGGCCAGCGGTGCTCGTCCCGGTATGGCGGTGCTCGGATGGGGCCAGGGACGGGGACGGCGGTGGTCAGCCGAGGGTGCTCGGCCAGGGGCTGGGGCCGGGGCCTGCGGTGCTCGGCCGGGGCCAGGGCCAGCGGTGCTCGTCCCAGTATGGCGGTGCTCGGATGGGGCCAGGGATGGGGACGGCGGTGGTCAGGCGAGGGTGCTCGGCACCCCACCCCAGCCCCAGCCCCAGCTTACCTGCTGCCTCCCTGTTTCAGGCTTCCCGCGAACATTTGATTCGCGGGAAGTAGGGGAGAGGGAGGGGGAGGAGCAGGAGGCGGCGCGTTCAGGGGAGGGGGCAGAGTTGGGGCGGGGACTTTGGGGAAGGGGCAGAGTTGGGCGGGGAAGGGGCGGAGTTGGGGCGGGGGCGGGGCCCCGTGGAGTGGCCTCCTTTTTTAAAATTAAAATATGGTAACCCTATTAATGTCTGATCCCGTTTCTAGAAGATAAAACAAGACAAACGCACAAAAGTGGGAGAGCAAAGAACACCAAAGAGAGAAAATGCAGCTTCTGTCTCTGGTGTTGATTCTTACTTGCAAGCTCACTGCTGGAAAAACGCAAGCCCAGCGCATGGTCTCGTCAGCCATTCTGAGACCTGGCAAACTTGTACCAGCATCAGGCTGCTTAGGGCATGACTTTTAGCCACCTCTTTCTGGTCACAAGCTTACAGCAGTGTTGCAAAATATGCACTCTTGGTGGGCTAAACCGGACTCTTATTAGCGAGAAGGAAGAAGGAGAGAGATAGGAAAGGGAAGAAATAAGGTAGGCAAGGAAAAGGACACATGGGGAGGTAGGGGCACATTTTAGGTGGTGTTTAGGATTTAGCTGGAGCGGGTGGAGGTGATCATCTGGGCCCCTCTCTCTGGCCTGGTCTGGTTAGGACGTCTCTCAGGATGATGAAGGCCCACGGTCCCAGGGGACAGTGGGGGTGGCAGCCATGATTGCAAAGCTTGCTCCCGGAGCCAATTTTTGAGGACACCAAAGGGAAGTGGTGAGTGGAATAGTCGTATCCCCTCATTATCTTTTCCACTTATTAGACCTAATTTCTGACATACCAATGTTGGTTCATTGATTCCTGGCTGAACACTTTTTGTGTTTACCAAGCATGATCTTAGCACAATCCTTGGGTTACATGAGTAGGCCTTTTAGTTCGGATTAATTCAGGCTACATCTACACTACAGGGGGGAGTTGATTTAAGATACGCAAATTCAGCTACGTGAATAGCGTAGCTGAATTCGACGTATCGCAGCCGACTTACCCCGCTGTGAGGATGGTGGCAAAATCGACCTCTGCGGCTTCCCGTCGATGGCGCTTACTCCCACCTCCGCTGGTGGAGTAAGAGTGTTGATTCGGGGATCGATTGTCGCGTCCCGATGGGACGCGATAAATCGATCCCCGGGAGGTCGATTTCTACCCACCGATTCAGGCGGGTAGTGTAGACCCAGCCTCAGTCTGTGTTGCCTTTGCACCTGGTCCCCATAACATCTGTTGTTATAGGTTCTTGTGACACTTTATGAACTTACACTCACTTTTACAGCTGAGTTCGTAATTAGGGTTAATTGGTAGGCCCGGCTATCCCAGCAAGTCCCACACAGTTGTATAGTGTCGCTATGTGCTGTTGTGTTCCACTCCATAGGAAGCTGCATATCAGTGCTAGGTCAGAAGATCTAATCTAATCTATCTATCTGTATTGGAATGAGAGAGATGTCTTTTCATCTGATATTTCGCCTCCTGTGGAGTGGAGCACATATCAACACTACACAACTCTTTGAGACAGGAAGTGAAGAATATCTCATCCTATTAAGACAGCAGGATGGGGAGGGACTTTATTGAGACAGAGTGTAACTAACCCTCATTTGGATTTTACCAGGACATTCTGAGCGAACACTCATGAATTCTTGCAAAAACAATAAAAGTGGCATGGAATAATTAATGCTATCAGGCAGCCAGGGACTCTGTTTTTATGTCTCATCAGGTGATGGATCAAAGCAAAAATTCCTGATTGTAATGGGCTCGAAGCAAGAGAAACGTCGTGTACTTTTCCTTCACATTTATTTTCTGCTGTTCTTGGAAACAGAAAGTGATTTTTTTTTTTACATTTTAACATTCCTATTTGCCGTTTCTCACAGGCAGCAAAACTATATGGAAAATTGGCAGTTGATGGAATTTCAGCAATTTAATTTTCACACTGTGAGAAAACGTGGTTCATTTGACGAAACAGGAACATTTTACCCCTTTACCAAATTCAGAGTCACTTTGCAAAAAAAGACCGGCTGATTTTTTTTCTGGTATTGCAAGCATCGGAAGGCACAAAGCAAAATAGACATAATCTAAGAATACTTGTCTCTGTGTGTTATACCAATAGAATAAAAACCAGCAGGATCTTATTAAGAGGGATAAGGCAAAGATGCCACATTTATTGTAAATATAATGATAAAGCAAAAGATAAAAGTAAACAACCTTGTTTGACTACTTATTCCTATCACTACTTATTCCTTATACACACACACACATATATATAGATAGATAGATAGATTCATTCACACAGTTATTCATTCAAGTTCTGTATAGGTGTTATAGTTACCAGCCTAGAAGTTGCTCATGCCAAGTTACTGGCCAGCTATCTTGGTCATGAGGATGGAGCCGAGTCTGTGTCAGGGGCACCTGATGCTCCTGGAGGCTGTCAGCAGAACCAGAGACTCAAAATCCTCAATCTTGGGAGTCAATTCTTATATGAATTAATTCCTATGTTAGTCTATGGGAGCTGTTTCATCCTGCTGTTGCTGACTTAATCAGCAGATGGCACATTCCTGGGCACATTCCTGGTGGCTCCAAACTGTCCAAAGTTTGTGTTTCTCATCCTTCCAGGTGATGGGGTGAATCCCAGTTTACCCTCTGGGGGTTCTGGTGGTCCACTTTACACATTCTTCGGCCGATGGATACTCCCTTTCTAGGCTCCACCTCCCTAACAATTCATGTACATCAAGCATTCATCAACATACATTCCATAACTTAACCATATTTTAATTTACTGTCTCCACCACTTTCAGGGTGTGTGCTAATTCATTTGAGACTCCCGGCCTTTTAATCACAGAGGGTGGGGGTCTAGGAGCCATTGCTGTTACAATGAAGTAAAAGTCACTTAACGGCTTATAGTGTTTGTTTACATTGTATCAATTACTTCAAGAACAAAGTCAATTAACTTGTTTGTAAGTTTTACACAGTAATAAAGTATCTTTCACAGGATAGATACAATCAATGGTTTCTACAGACAGTAGCTTACAAGTTTTAACAGAAGACCCCAGAGATTTTTGTACTTGGTGAAACTGTTGGATTTTAAAGTGTGGAGGACAAATTATTGGGGGGTCACTGTCACTTGGGGGAATCACTGTTAGTACCTTCTTTAATATCCCTACATGTGTCCTGTTGGGACCAAATATTCAGCTACAACCTCTGAGCTATGCTCATGCAACTACAAACGTGAGGGAGCACCCAGCCGACACAACTAGACAGCCATCTGTGCATGAAAATTAGGCAGCTGGGTGACCAGAAACCTGATCTGTAGGTGCATAATGGGTTCATACCCTCCTTTTCAGGTACCATCAGTTGTGTGTGCAGCAGTGGGTGTGGTGAAACAGGGCTGCTTGGATCTGGGTTTTTGAGTCAGCCTTTTATAAAGATAGGAGATGTGCAAAAATCTGGATATACTGTTGGTCTGTATTTAAACCTCGCAGAAGTTGGGTTCTTTGAATCCCTGGGTACGGTCAGGCCCATCCTTAGCTCTAAAGGTTAAAGAGGAGGAGTGGTTCTGTACAAGAGCTTCTGTAACAGGCCCTACTGAGTAGACATAGCAGCTCACTAGAGCTACGTCACCTATAAGAGAACCTGAGCCCCCCAGACAATGGGTAGGAGCTCGCTGTTCCCCATTTAATTAGCTCTTCTGAAGGAAACAGAATGAAAGAACGGAGGGCAGGACCAAAAGGCACCGAGTGACCTTCTAATGCCACTGCTCACTCTCCTTCCTAGGTGACCGGTATCCTCGATGAGCAGATTTTGGTGGCGGTATTTCCTGGCCTGCCCACCTCCGCTGAGCTCTTCATACTACCCCACAAAAACACAACGGAGAGGAGGAAAGGCCATGAAGGCGATCTGGAGCAGGTAGCAGCACAGAAGGCAGCTAAGCTCAGAGAACACCTTGCATGGACACACACCACACGCAGAATGCTCCTTTTACGTTTCTCTAAAAGAAGTGCTACCGTTCAGCTGCAGCTATTGGACGTGAGGCCTGTCCCACGTTCAGATAGGCCCTCGCCCAGATGGGGAGTCTATGCAGCATGGGAGACCACGTCGAGCGAGCTTGGGGAACTGGGCACGGAGACCCCTACATGTCTCATTAAGCAAGGCCATTTTAAAAAGAAAAAATAGGCTTTCCCAATGGCTTGTTGAGAGATGCAGAGGAAGCTAAGCTGCGTAACCTTTTTCATGCCATGGTCCATAGCGCCCCCAGTGGCGAGACCCTGTTACAGTAGCGCCTCCCACCGGGCCCTACCCTCTCCATTGCGGCCTGAGGACAATACCCTACCCACCTGACAGTAATGGAAGGAGAGAGGGCAAAGCCATGAGATAACATACTGAGAGGCTCACTAAAAATAAATCAGGCTCTTCCGCTTGCGTATCACTGGTACGAGACCTCTTTATTCTGCAATAGCAATCAGCGCATGCCAACTATATTTGGAAGTTACAGCAGCCATCCATTTAGATAAATAGGTAATTACGGTGATGAATAGGGACTGCGATGTTCAGGCAAGAGGAGAGTTAGAAACAGCAGCGCCAGGCTGCGAAAGCTTTCACGCCAGGATTACTAAGTGATCAAATCAGCTCTTCAAAAGCACACAGAGTGAAATGCTGCAGCAGAAAGTGTTCTCCGGCGCACCACTGGTGTACGGGATATACAGCACAAGCTTCGTGGGAGGCATCCCACAGCTCGCTCGCTCTGCTGCAACTAGGCATTAAGAAACTTGGAGGACCACAGAGAATCTTTAGAAGCTCTTGTTACCTGCTGAGCAAAGTCATCCCTGTGAGATGACACTAGCCGATTGAAAGCCAGCCAGGTCGGTCTCGTAAGCGTGTAGCTCAGTGAGCCTAAGGGATGCAGGAAGGTGTGTTTGGAAAGCCGTGTGTGGGGATCCTCCTGACTTCAGTTGAATTTTATCCTAGAGGGTAGGGCCACGTGCAGTGCCGCAGGGATCTCAGGTTTCTGTGAGTTCTGCTTCCATTGCAACACAATGATCTGTGCGCTGTGACACCACCACATGCTGGACTGCCTGCCCACAAGGAGCCTGCACTCTGCGGCCCCCCATCATTTGAGCAGAGGGAGTGGTTGGGAGTTAAACAGCCTTCAGAACTAGATCCCACCCCTACTTTAACAGGAGCTGCAGGCCTGGAAACAGGGGGGAAAGGAGAGGCTCCAGGCTGGCCCACTGGTCTAGTGACCCATGGTCTGATCCAACCTCCATTGAGCTCAATTAAAAGGTTTCCAGTGACTCCATTGGGCACTGGATCAGGCCCCAAGAGTGTTGATTGGGAGAAAATGAGGGGGATCCCAAAGGATTTTCTTCCTACCCAAGTCTAGCTTTCTTGTGATATATAGGAGGGCAGATTAGATGATCTGGAGTTCCCTTCTGGTCTTAAACTCTGGGACTCTATGATTCTTGATTTCCCTTCCAGTAAAAACATCATAGCACACTCCTGGGGCCTTAAAATTCCACCTCTCCTGCTGGGAGAATCACATGGAACAATACTGAGTTCCTGCAAATGCCCCCCGCCTGCTGCGGGACGGGTTAGGTTTTAGCCTTCCGGAGACTGCATGCGTCCCAAGAGGTTCTGTGGTGCTGGTACTATTGTCCATTTTGACCCCACATATCTCTGATTGGTTCACCAGGTTGTTGAACTCCTCTTTAATGCTCTCAACCAGAACCTGGTCCAGTTTGAGCTGAAGCCTGGCGTCGAAGTCATCGCATACGTCACTCAGTTGACGTTAGGTAAGTGTGGAGTCCCACGTAAGTTGTGCTTCCCCATTACTTCTCACAGGAGCAGGGACACAGACCAGCACGCTACTGGCATATTAATAGATGGACATTGGGAAAAGAGGAGAGTTTCTCAGTCATTCAGGCTCTGGAAGAGGAAGACCAGAGGCTGGCAATTGCATCCGAGCTCCATCCCAGAATTTAAGGAGGAGCCCCCTCTGTGAGCAAAAGAATCCAACCAAAACTGGGTGGCATTGGCACTGCTGTTTGATACGTGGATTGGCTGAGCCAGGTTCTCTGTTTCCTAATGCGAGGGTATGCTCCCCATTACCCGGCCTTCTCCCTCCCCGCACGGGACCCTCCACTAGCCAGTCAGCACTGGAGAAGGGCCAGATCCACATCGTTTGGCTCCAGGTTGGGACTCGAATTGTCAGAGAGTTTGGGGTGCTGTGATGTGGGATCACGGGTTCAGGCCCACGTCTAATCAGAACCTCCAAAGAACTTCCCCTTCGTAACATGTAACCCCCCTCCTTTAATTTGTTTCCTTCCTCAAAGCTTCTCGCAATAAGCTGATACCCTCCCAGCCAAGGCGGGGCTAGATCAGCGAAACTCTCCCTCCTTGGCCGGAAGTGCGTTCGCATAACCTTTGAGGGGGGAGACGGTTTAAAGAAGAGGCATAAAACGTTGGAAGGGGGCTGTTCTTCAGAGGTGCCTGATCAGCTTCAGAGCTTGCTTCCACCAGCCCAACCCTCTCCCGTGACTCTAGGTAGCTCAGCTGAAGAAGAGAAAGAGCTGATTAAACCTCACGTTAGGCAAATGGCTTGGTTAGGCGTTTGCTCCATTCCATGAAGAAACCCCACACTGTGATAAGAAGCTGCAGGGGCTCTAGGAATGGTTCTCTGGTCTTCGTGGTTAGACCCTGAATTTAACCTTCTGCAGGTGGTTCACTGGCCCTTGCCTTCCAATCTGACAACAGAGTATCTACCTACCCTCAGTTCTGTGTTTTTCTCCGACAATCTGAACCATTTACCTCTGTCAGGGAAACACTGTAGTCCAGTGGATAGAACAGAGGCCTGGGGTCCTCCTGGGCTGTAATCTTAGCTCTGTCACAGACTCTCCGTATGACCATGGGCAGGTCACCTTGGCCAAAACTTTTGCACCCCTAACTGGACACCCTTCGGGTCTGAAGCACTCAACACCCACAACTTCAATCATAGCCAATGGGAGTTGGGGTGCTCTGTGCTTCTGAAAATCAGCCCCAAGGTATCTTCAGGTGGGGGCCCAAAATCCGAGACATGCAAAGTCTGCTGCCGCTTTTTAAAATGTGAGAGGTAGTTGCTCCGTGCCTCAGTTTACCCACTTATAAAAATACCATCATTGTGAGGCTTAGTTAATTAATGGATTAATATCTGTAAAGTGTTTTGAGACACTCAGACCTTTTATAAGGCCCTGATCCCGAGCCCAGGGAAATCAGAGGGAGCATTTACATTGACTTCCATGGGCATTGGATCAAGCCCTTATTGCAAATTAGAGCTGGGTGAGGATGAAACGCTTATTCCTAATTAGACGTGGGGGCACTGGGGAGGGGGAGAGAGACCAAGCCACTCAAGAATAGCCCATAGCCTCTGTGGTTAGGGGCACTCGCGTAGGGTGTGAGAGATTCAGGTTCCAGTCCCTGCTCTGCTTGATTCAGACCAGGGACATCAACCTGGGACTCCCATGCCCCAGCTGAGTGCTCCAACAGCTGGAGTCTCTCTCTTTGGCTTTGTCCAGAAATTCCATGCTGGACCTGAGACCCCTTCCCAATGGAAGTTCCATCGAGGCTGATGCAGTCACGTGAAAAGTTTAGATTTCGATAAATCATCATTTTCCAACCAGAAAACATTGCCCCCCAAAATTCCCAGCCGGTTCTATTCTCGCTATAACAGTCCTACACAGGAAGCTGCTGCTCTTTCAATGAGCATGGAACTCAGGAGAGGGAAATCTCGGCATCTGGCGGAGGCACACGTGCCCTGAGAGTGACCCATCTCTACAAATTAGCCCTCATTAAGATTAAGCACTGGCCATCCATCTCCATCTTCACACAACGTCATCGTGCGCCCCTCCAATCCTTGGCAGTCCTGCAGCCCACTGTGCCGTGGCACTCTTAGCCAGAGATGAAAGGCCGGAGACCTTTTAGCTTTTGCTCTTGCTGACCATCCCTTGCAAGTACTTGGCCAGGTCTGACGTGCAATATCTCAGTGATCCCATTAAAGGAAATGGGGTTTCTGGTTCCCGTTGAGTTTGTCCCGTAGAATAACGGGATTCACATTCCTCATTCATGAAATGTTCAGAGAGCCAAGAACTGGCTTAGACCATGGCTTGTGACCTCTCTCCAAGCTATTGCCTTAGGTGGCCATAGGTGGCAGTGGGCAGCCTGACACTGGTTAATTTAAGTCGTTGAGATTGCTTTTATTAGGAAGCAAATTCCTTCTCCGTGGTATAAACGTAAGGCTCCACAACAACAAAAAGCCCCTCTCAGACTGTTCCCTCTGGGGGAGACCCTGGTGGTCAGGGATGGATAGCCAGTTAGAATTAAAGTGTCAAATCTGTACCCAGATCCCCAAGTTCAGGATTCAGTATTTGTTATAAATACTGCAACTGAAAAATTCAGCTCCAGGTGAAGATTGCGGCCAGCCTTCCAGCCTCCCACAATCTAGGGCTGTTTGGGTCCGAGCTTTTGCTCCAGATCCCTCCCTTTACAGCGTTTAGATTCAGGAGCTCCAGCCCTTTTCCAGGAATGAGAGTCTGAGCCGAGCTTTCCGCAGGCTGGGTGCTTCCGTGAAAGTCGGTGGGAGTTCTGAGAACAGGATGCCGGCAGTATCAGCCCCTTCGATTGTCAGAATCAGGGCAGGGACCATGAGTGGCTTGGTCGGTGTAGACTCCTCCATGTCTACGGTGCTATATAAGCAATGGAGAGTTGTAATAATGAACCCGGATCAAATGTTCTTTGCAGGTCCAGGAAAGTTCATCTGCTACTTAAAATCATTTGCAAGAAGCTAAGTGCTGGGATTAAACTCAGGAGTTCTCAGTCCCAGTCTTGCGCACTGACATCTAGGCCATGAGAATTCTGCCCCAGACCAGCTGTGGGAGCAGCTACCCACACAAGGCACTACGTACACTCTATTACAGTGCTTCTCAAAGTCAGGCCGCCGCTTGTTCAGGGAAAGCCCCTGGTGGTCTGGGCCGGTTCGTTTACCTGCCACGTCCGCAGGTTCGGCCGATCGTGGCTTCCACTGGCCATGGTTCGCCGCTCCACGCCAATGGGGGCTACGGGAAGGGCGGCCAGCACGTCCCTCGGCCCGCGCCACTTCCCGCAACCCCCATTGGCCTGGAGCGGCAAACCGCAGCCAGTGGAAGCCACGATCGGCCGAACCTGCAGATGCTGCAGGTAAACGAACCGGCCTGGACCACCAGGGGCTTTCCCTGCACAAGCAGCGGACCGGCTTTGAGAAGCACTGCTCTATTATAAACCGCCCAAACCATATCAATAGAGGTGGGCCAGCGCTGCAAACTGCGGTGGAATTTGGGAAGCAGCAGGGGGCTGTTGGGTTGGAGGGGTTTTGCTCTGGGCTCATCTCCAGCATAAGCTAACACAATAATAACATCTCAGCACCAGTTTTATAGAATCACCCTTCAAAACCTTTATGCCTCTGCTCCAGCCCCAGTGAAAGCTTCAAACGAGACAGCCCGAAGAGTTAACATGGGAGCAGTTAGTTTGTCTGAGCACAGCCTGCTTCTGCCTTGTTATCAGGAGCTGTTACAGGGCAGCGCCAGCTCAAATAGGAGCTTCTCTGTCGAAGGCAGGGGAATTGATTTATCTCATACCAGCTGGATTTGCTCAAACAGCATGTCCCACGCAGCAGAGATAGGAAAGCACGTGCTGCAAAGAGAGAACCAGGTTCGGCTGCCTGGTGCTGTCAAGGTTGATTCCCCACTCTGGCACTTCGAGTGCGGAAAGTGGGGACCCGCAAGGACACTAAAATGAATACTGGCCACTCCAGGCTTGTATTAAACTCCCACGGTTACAGCTTTTCTCTGATCTTGGCTAGGCAGATGCTGCCACCACCCAAATGCAAAACCCCTTGGAACACATGGGGTACCCTCAAGCCCTTTCACACACAGCTCCTCCAGGGAAAAGCTGAGAAAGGAAAACAAAGAAATCAGCTATTGCCACCAGCTAATTAAAAAAACATGTGCACAAACCTCTTAGGACACCAAAAATCCAATCCTGTTCTTAAAAAATTTGATTAAAAACAAAAAGAAAGAAAATACATCTGGCTCCTAGGCTTTTACTAGATTTAAAAATCCCACTTACAAAAATTAAACATCGAGAATAACCTTCTTGAGGTCCAGCGTAAAGGTTACAAGCAAAACAAAAGCATTGGGGTTAGCACAGAGGAGTCCACGAGCCATAAGAAATAAACAGAAATAAACCTAATCGCGTCTTCCTACACATTTTCTAATCTACTTGCATATCTGGGTCTCCAGATAAGCAATCTCTAGGTATGATTCTGATGATTTTCACACCTGGCCTTCAGCTTCTCACAGCATAACTGATGCCCTGTTCCCTCTTCCCTGGAGAACAACAACAGACACAAAGGGAAAGTTTTTTCCCAGTTTTAAAAAGTTCTAGCCTTCCCATTGGCTCTTTCGGTCAGGTGCCCACTCCCTTCCTTTACCTGTGGACTGTTTAACCCTTTACAGGTAAAGCAAGTAGAGAACAGCTACTAACAGGGATTACATAGCTAACTGGCTGGCTCAGTGTCCATAAAAGGGAGCTATCCCCCCCCCCCTTCATTTATCAAAGGTGCCCAGACCCCCCTGGTTAATGACTTCCCTATATAATTGTCTGCCCTTTCTCTTTGCAGCGCCTCTCGTGGACTCCAGCACCGGGCACAGCAGTTCAGCGATGCTGATGTTGTTGTCTGTGGTCTTTGTCGGCTTGGCTGTTTTTTTAATCTACAAATTTAAAAGGTATGTTGAGACGCTATCCAGGGAGGCAGCTGTTTCCAAGGAAGCCTGGCAAAGGGATGCTGAAAATCTGGAGTTTAGAGCAGGAGAGCCGCGCTCCTTGGTATGGGGGTCTAGGATTGAATGACAGACGGGATTTGGGGCCAGAACCTCCTTTGACCTGTATAGTTCCCTTGTCTTCCGTGGAGCTGTGTCAGTTTCCATCAGCTGGAAATCCAGCCTCTTAGCTTCAGTGCAGCTACCCTGATTTACGTCAGCAGAGTCTGTGATCCACTGCAGTCAGTGGTGCCCCACCTGTTTACCCCAGCTGAGAAGCTAGCCCTTGGCTTAGACTGATTTAGGATTCTCAGTAATGTAATTACCCTCCCCTCACCAAAAAGATGAAATGTGCTTGTCTGCAAGGGCTGTGACAGACGCTGGACTTGCTGCCACATTTCCAGTAGGCCAGGCAGTCGAAGCTACTGCCAAGTGGACAATGACTTACCCAGGTACGAGGTGCACAGACAGTACATCCAAAATATGGCCGCCCATTAGGATTGCCGACCTGCAGTGTTCTGCTGTGATTGGACAGCTGGGACCTAGTGGCGTTTTCTTATCTTAGCGATGATGGACAATGATTTACATACCAGGGGGGTGGAAGGACAAAGGATAACCTGAGGTTTTGCCAGCTCAGTGCACTGCTTTGCACTTTGCATTGGCGTTCACACTTACAAAAAGCAAGGGTCAAGCAAGCATCTCCCAAGGGGGTAGCGTTTTACAGCCGCTTTGCACAGGTGGAGGCACAGGAGAATCAAGCCCTTGATATTTGTTTCCTGTTGCTGCCTGGTCCCAGGAGATGAGCTTTGTCTCCACATGTTGCTCACCACAGTTAATCCCTGTATTCAGCCTGAATGCAATGTAGTCCCTCCCCTGCCGAGTGCTAGCATTAGAATGCAGAAGCCCTCCCTTGAGCAGTGTACACATGATGTTGTGGGAGCCAGTGTTAATCACCCTCTGTTACTTCCACATCACGTCTGCCCTGCTCTCAAATCAACAGATGATTTTTTTTCCCCACGTAACTCACTGTGAATGCTCATTGGGACCTGAAAAATCAAGTTGTGTCTTGCATCAGCGCTAGAGATGGGCTTGAACCAGGACCCGAGTTTGAACAGCCCTCAGTATAGAGGGCCCGGGGCTGTTCAAAATCCAAATTCAGCGGATCATTCGGTATCCGTACATAACGTAGAACCTGCTACCATCTCCCACAGCTGTTGTGACCCGACAGGGAGCTTGTCTGTGTCTGACACGCAGAGAACAGATACTTCCATGTTAAGTGCGAAGGTGCCAGAAACAGACTTTAATATAAACACCCCGTTCCCGAGCAGCAGTCAGGACATGCGTTGTGTCCATTATACTCTGCTGTCTCAAGTTATCAAAGAAAACTATGGGACAAGTGTGATTTGTTTGCTGAATGGCTGCCTAATAGGGATGCGTCTCAGGCAGATGGAGCTTCTTAGGGTAATCTTTGCACCCAGTAAGGTTCCTGCCGTGTTAAATGTGCTGCATGCCCAGATCCAGCCCCGCCGCTGTCTGTACTGTACTGGAACTACAGATTAGATCTGATTTTTTGATTCCAGGCATGAACACGTTTTAAGCTTCTAACTCCCAAACCAGAGCCTTTCTCTCTGACTGTTCTTCAGCACCATGTAAGGCATTACTGGGTTGTAGACAGCCTGGGGTCTCGAGAGTGGAAAGCGGTCACTCAGAGGGGCCTGGACTATACGCTCCAAATTGAAATCAATATCGTTGTACTTATAAAAAGGAAAAGCCGCTCGTTTCTGAGCTTTTTAAATTGGAATTGGCTGGTACCATTGCCTAAGGGCTTGATCCAAAGCCCACTGAAGTCAATGGGAATCGAGTGCTCTGATCCTACGTCCCTTGAAGTGAGTGGGAAAGCTTCCATTGATTTCAGGAGAGTAGGATCAAGCCCTTTGTGCCCAGGTTTTTCCTCTGCTCAGATGCAGCGTTTCAGCCTCCTACGCTTGTCAAGTTGATAGCACAAAGCCACTTCGCTGTTCCTCTCTGCTCCCGCGCTGTGATGAAATGCAGCTTGCCAATGGAGTGCTGGCCCTGCTCCTGTGCATGGGATGCTATTCCAGGGACAGGAGGCACAGTGAGATGACACCTCTGTCCTAGAATGTGGGCACCAGAGGCTGGACGTCTATCGAACCTTCCCCTCGGAGTGATGCAAAATCCCAAATCTTTCCTCCCTGGCCTGTGGCCCCACATGAGGCTTTCTGATCGAGTTGTGTCTGGGTGGTTAAATCAGAGCTTGTTAAACGGGTTCTAGGACTATGTTATTAGCTGCTTCGTCCAAACCAACACACACCGCTGCAAATGACAAAGGTTGGGGTGAAATCCGGAACCCCGAGTGCCGGGTCACGGAGCAGAAAACACGCTCAAACCCCAAGCCCGTTGCCTCTTTGGCTTAGAAATTAAAGCATGCTGTCGACGGAGAAATGGGCGTAAGGTAAATGCTCGTCTCCCACTTCCTCCGAGCTGTCGGTCCGTCGGCAGTGTGTACTTTTCTGATTCGCTAGAATCACTGTCTGAATACCGAGCTTCTGTTTAGAGAAGGGGGGAGCATGTGGCTGCATGAATTTTTAATTCTGCGAATGTATAGAATTGGCACGCCGCTGGCTTCCACGCAGCCTCCTTATTATGGGTCCGTAAGTCATAGACTCAGCAGACGCGTTAGAGATCCCTGCTGCAACCTGTTCTCCCAGCTTGGAACCCTGGCTGTGAAAGGAGTGTGAGTATGTGGAGCTCACCCATTACAGGGATCAGAGAATCATAGGACTGGAAGGGACCTCGAGAGATCATCTAGTCTAGACCCCCGGACTCATGGCAGGACTGATTATTATCTAGACCATCCCTGACAGGTGTTTGTCTAACCTGCTCTTAAAATTTCCAATGATGGAGATTCCAAACCTCCCTAGGCAATTTATTCCAGTGCTTAACCCCCCTGATAGTTAGGAAGTCTTTCCTAATGTCCAACCTACACCGCCCTTGCTGCAATTTAAGCCCATTGCTTCTTATCCTATCCTCAGAGGTTAAGCGGAATCATTTTTCTCCCTCCTCCTTGTAACAATCTTGTATGTAGGTGAAAACTGTTCTCATGGCCCCTCTCAGCCTTCTCTTCTCCAGACTAAACAAACCCAATGTTTTCAATCTTCCCTCATAGGTCCGGTTTTCTAGACCTTTAATCATTTTTGTTGCTCTTCTCTGGACTTTCTCCAATTTGTCCACATCTTTCCTGAAATGTGGCACCCAGAACTGGACACAATACTCCAGTTGAGGCTGTTTCAGCGCATAATTATTACTTCTCGTGTCTTGCTTACAACACTCCTGCTAATACATCCCAGAAGGATGTTTGCTTTTTTTGCAACAGTATTACACTGTTGACTCATATTTAGCTTGTGATCCACTATGAGCCCCAGATCCCTTTCCGCGGTACTCCTTCCTAGGCAGTCATTTCCCATTTTGTATGTGTGCAACTGATTGTTCCTTCCTAAGTGGAGTACTTTGCATTAGTCCCTATTGAATTTCATCCTATTTACTTCAGACCATTTCTCCAGTTTGTCCAGATCATTTTGAATTATAATCTATCCTCCAAAGCACTTGCAACCCTCCCAGCTTGGTATTGTCGGCAAATGTTATAAAGGTACTCTCTATGCCATTATCTAAATCACTGATGAAGATATTGAACAGACCCAGAACTGATCCCTCCCGGCGGGACCCAACTCGTTATGCCCTTCCAGAATGACTGTGAACCACTGATAACTACTCTCTGGGAAGGGTTTTCCAACCAGTTATGCACCCACCTTATAGGAGCTCCATCTAGGTTACATTTCCCTAGTTTATTTATGAGAAGGTCATGTGAGACAGTATCAAAAGTTTTACTAAAGTCAAGATATACCACGTCTACTGCTTTCCCCCCATCCACAAGGCTTGTTTCCCTGACAAAGAAAGCTATCGGGTTGGTTTGACATGATTTGTTCTTGACAAATCCATGCTGACTCTTACTTATCACCTTATTATCTTCTAGGTGTTTGCAAACCGATTGCTTCATTATTTGATCCATTATCTTTCTGGGTACTGAAGTTAAGCTGACTGGTCTGTGATTCCCTGGGTTGTCCTTTTCTTATAGATTGGCACTATATTTGCACCTTGGGGGACTCTGAGGGCAGATGTGTGATGGGATAATGCAGAGGGGTTGTTTGTGTGTGTGGATTTGTTTTCTCCCTGGTTCCCAGAGGCAGCTGGAGGCTTTGTTGCACGCGGCAGCAGAGAACT
The DNA here is from genome assembly GCF_011386835.1 of Chrysemys picta bellii. NCBI lineage: Eukaryota > Metazoa > Chordata > Testudines > Emydidae > Chrysemys > Chrysemys picta. The sequence goes on along the minus strand of NC_088797.1, from coordinate 122,539,764 downwards.
CTTTTACACACACACACACACACACACACACACACACACAGCTCGCGATTTAAGACAGTAACTTTCCTACTGCTGCTTCCTTTGAAAACAGAGCTGAGGTTCCCTGGAGCTACATCTGGAGTGTTCTGGGCCCTTTGATCCTAACTGGAGTTTTCCTGTTCACTCTCAAACCTTGATTGGACTGTTCAGGCCCCTTTCAGGGTCTGGTTCCCTTCACCCGATGGATAGAGCCTTCTCCTACCCCTTATCCATTGCTGGAGAGTTTTGCACCGTCTTCCTGGTGTGCTCTTCCCCTTCATCCCTTGCTGGACTTGTTTGCACCCTTACACCTGGTTGGGTCTATTCTATTCTTCCCCTGCCCTGCCCATTTACCCTGCTTGGTACATTCTTTGTCCATTATTATTGGCAAAAATTCTTGGGTATAGTTGGTGGCTGTTGTTTTATTCTCCAGACCCGAAGCTGTCACTGGTGGCGGTGGTGGGAATCTCTGGACTGTATTGGTTGGGAAAGCAGCCTCCAGAATACGAAGGGAATGTAAGCCATGCAGGGCTGTTTACCTGAGTCTGCAGACAGCCTAAAATAATAGCTCACAGGTGTGAGCCTCCCAATCATCTCCGCAAGGGGTGGACACCAAAGCCTCATGACGAGCATTGGCCTGTAAGCACCGTTAACTCTTCTGCTGCTGCTCAAGGCATGCAGTGAACAATCACAGAACTGCGATGTGTGGACTTTGCTGTAGAATAGAGACGCGTTTTATATTTTTAAGTGATAGCCTCATGAGCCGAAGCTCACCTTTCCCTGCCAGGTGTTCGGTGAGTCCTGTTCCTTATCAGTGCGTACCCAGGCTGAGCAGAGTGGCTGCACTTAGCAGAGGTTTGCTCTTTTTCTCCCAAAAGAGATGGGGAAAGAGAGTGTGTGAGGGGCTTGGTCAACACTTGAAAGATAGAGGCATGTGAGAAAGCCACACTCCTGACCGCCCTAGCTCTGCTGCCATGACCCCCAGTGCAGACGCAGCTACATCAACAGGAGAGTACCACTAGTGGAAACCCTCCTGTTGGTGTAAGCTGTGTCTTCTCTGCAGGGCTATGCCAAATCTCCATAGTGAAGACACACCCTGAGAGAGAGAGAGAGCGTGGGAATTCAAGAGGAGAACATGAACACTTTTCACTTCTCCTGAACATGACAAATATATCCTGATGTCTGCTGATAACAAAGAAATGTCAAGTTAACATGACAGCACCGGAGATTTGGAGAAAGAATTTCACGGGTGTAAATCAGCACAGATCTAGTGAGGCCAATAGGGCCGAGCCAATTTACACCCGAGAGGATCTGACTCGTTTTGGCACATTCGGCAGCAAAGAAGTTAACATCCAGAGGTGGCCCTTGACCGAGCCTCCTTTGAAGCCATCGGCTGTTGCTCTGCCTTATCCCTGGAGTGGCACGAATGGGGTCCTTTCAGAGGGGTGGGTTGTCTAAAAGCCAGCCCCCGGGAGGGAACTACACACAAACCCCACTAACAAGCTCTGGGATCCAAACGCTGTTCCTATGGTTCTGAAATGGCCAGCGCTTCTAGGGCTCCTCCACTCTTCAGGCAGGTCACTTATTTCTCCATGCTTCCCCATTCCTCACCTGCAAAAGGAGGATAATAAAACCGTTCTTCTGCCTTTTCCCTGTCTTATCCATTCTGATTAGTAGCTCTTTGGGACAAGGATCATTTCTTACTATACGTATGTGCAACACCTAGCAATGGAGCTTGGTTGAAGCCTCCAAGTGCTACCAGAATCCAAAGGATGATAATTCATTGGTCAATCACTAAAGAGCCAACATACTCTCCATACTACGTCACATCCTGCCAGGTGCTAAACACCCCTGAGAGGTGCTGGGTGCATTTAACTCCTGTGGGAATCAGTGGACATTTCCTTGGCACCTTGAAGGATCAGGCTTCATGACTCCAGCATACTTTCCCTATGCATAGAATAGTTCGTAGCCACAGTGTCTTGGTTACCATGCCGTGGGGGCTATTCCTGGTTTGGGCAGGGATGGTGTCCCTAGCCTCTGTTTGCCAGAAGCTGGGAATGGGCGACAGGGGATGGATCACTTGATGATTCCCTGTTCTGTTCATTCTCTCTGAGGCACCTGGCACTGGCCACTGTCAGAAGACAGGATACCGGGCTAGATGGACCATTGGACTGACCCAGTATGGCCGTTCTTATGTTCTTAAGGTTTAATTGCTCTAATGAGCTCAGTTCTGCTATGCCAAAGGTCACCACCTGAAAAAGGCCTCTTGCTTTGCTTTCCCGGCCAGGAAAATCCCGTGGGTTAACATCTACGCTCAAGTCCAGCACGACAAGGAACAGGAGATGATCGGTTCCGTCAGCCAAAGCGAAAGTGCCCCCAAGATCGCACTGACCGAGTTCACTGACCCTGAGGAGCTAATGGAGAAAGAACTGGATACACGGGTTATAGGTAAGGCACGACTGCCTCTCGGCGAGCAGTGATCAACCTGGAGAGCACGCTGGCCCTGGAGATACTGGCAGAATCCAGGTCACCAGGGTTCAGGAAAGCTAATGGACAATGGCCTGGGTAGCAAAGGCACCTCAGGGTGTGAATGGGATGGGACACCTCGCTGCAGGGGCGTCCGTATTCACATGCACAGAGTTGAACTGATGGCCACATCTTGGGTCAGGAAGAATTTCCCCTCCAGAGCGGGGAGCCTGGGTTATGTTGCACTTTCCTCTGTTCTCGGCCTTTTCCATACTGGGATTCCCCCTTCCCAGCTAGCCGGGACCCCACTGCCGTTTAGCAATGGGTGATGGCTTATTGGGGAGGGGTGTTGTGAGCCTCCCACATGTGTATGATCTTGACTCCCATGATGTTGGGGTGGGGGATTTAGCCCAAGGCTGGGAACCCTAGAGCAAGCCCAGTTAGGTTCAGGCGGGCTTATCCCATGTGATCAGTTTCCTACTATTGCAAGAAGTGTGGGGTACGTCCCCCCACCGCCCACCGAATTCTCTCCCTAGGCTCAGACTGTGTCCTGCTGCACTGTGGCTCATCTGCACCCATTGCCCATGGGCAAGAGGCGACAGATTGGGCTGTTTCCTGAGCTACCCTGACCCTTTTCTCCCTCTTGTCTTCGCAGGAAGCATCTCGACAATTGCTAACAGCGAAAGCACAAAGGAAATCCCCAACTGCACTAGTGTTTAATAGCGAGAATCCACTTGGTCTACAGCATTTCTGGCTTTTTATTTGTAATTATTATTATTATTGTTATAATTATTATTATTAAAAAAAGAAAATGATGCATCATTATCATCATTTGGGGGCGGGGCTGGGGAGAGGTGTTTTGTTTACCAGGGCCACATTCATAAACAGCAGGTAGATGTTCAGCATTTGGAAAATTCCCATTGGTTAAACATGACGATTGTAGGCCGAGACTACAGGGCTAAGGGATTTGAGTGCCCAGTTTAAGTTAAAATGACTGGGAATCATGTGTTTAAATCTCCTAGGTGGATCTGAACACCTCAGCTGAACTGTTACAGGCAAACGATCCACTTCCCGCCTCCACACCCCACAGTAAATGAACAGCCTAAGACACGGGTGTTGACTCTGCAACATGCGGAGTGCCCTCAGCTCCCAGTGACTTGCAGGTCTTAGCCGCATCGGGCCCACTCAATTGACTCTCCTTGTCCTTTGATGGGGAAACAAACCGAGTGATGTTAACCCTTTGGGCTCTGAAGCTGGCGAGCGGGATGCACAACTTTATGAATGAGGCTCCAACCTGTGCATGTGACTAGCGAGGATACCGATGGCATACTGTAGATAATTCCAGTGTAAATAACTTTTTATTTCTTGGGAAATAATTTAATGTTTAGTAAAAGAAAAGTTTTCAAAAAAACCCCCACACCCCCACACAAACACACCAACCAGCCCACCAAGGACCCCATGTGAGTTCTTGCGCGACACATGGGTTCTGAATATATTCCAGTTGTCTGTCGTATTTAACTCTTTCAGCCCTCTCTATGTTACACGGTGGTGTTTCTTTTTGCATAACAGGAAGGATTTTTTTTAGGGGGGGAGGTGTGATTAAGAAGAGGGAACGAGGATTTCATAACACCCCTTAACAGTGTGCATTGGGTTTTCACCCCAGTCCTAGAGCTAAGCCACTGCCCGTAGACTTCCAGTGCAGAATCTGGTGTCACTGGGTCGAGAACATGACGGAAGTGAGGAGAAAGGATCTTGATCTCAATGATGGGCAAACCTCAAAGTAGGTTTGAACAGGCTTCCGAAAGCCGGGCCTGATCCTACAACCCCTGCTCGCAATGGGCCAGATTCTGATATCCTTATTCGCACTGAGGAGTACCTTTGAGTAGTCTCTCTGAAGTCACGCTCCGGAGGAAAGAGCACTTCCATGAGAGTAAAGGTATCAGAATGTGGCCTGACGCAATGCTGCGTGGAATTAGGGACCGTTTGGGGGAATAAGGGTTACAGGCTCAAGCCTGGTGCAAAGCTGAATCTACATTTTCTCCAAACCTCCTGAGACGGTAAAGCTGAGCTGGGGGTTCTCCTAGAAAGAGGCTTCCTTACCGGGCTTCCAGGGCAGCTGCTTGCAGGCCTGGCTGGAAATGCTGCACGAACAACTTTTGATGGTTGGTGCTGCCTGGCCAAAACACGGCATGAGGAAAGGCGGCATGAAAACGGGATCAAAGGATGGGAAGTTCTCTGCAGGTTTTAGAACCTTCTGAGCTCTTCGGTTCCGGTTCCGAACTGGGAGAGCGTTCCGAGCAGGAGGAAATGGGCCCAGTCCTGCCAGGGCCCAAAGGGAGCGGAGGAGAGTGCCTGGCTGGGGCAGTTTTAGGAGATGCTCAACCTCTTGCAGGATTATAGAAAGCAGAAATGGGCTCTAAGTCAACTCCAGCTCTAAGCCTCCCTGAAGTTGGAGTGTTTGGATACAGCGTTTCAGTTCGTCTCCAACGTACCCGCAGAGCTGAGCAGAAGGCTAAGATTTAAAGCACACTGGAAGTGTTACTAGCGTCACATGTTTGGGGTTCTGTTCATCAGATGAAAGGTGGTTCAAAGATCTTTGTGGGGAGAAAGGCTGGGAAGAGCCTCGTGCAACGAAAAAGGCAGCTGCTATTTCAAGATTCAATCAAACCAGGCAAATTTAGGGAAATGGCATTGTGTGAAACGTTAAAGGAAAACAACCTCAAACCACCGCTGCTCCCATTCTAATCCGCCACTTAACACGCTTGAGGTCCTTTCCATCAGTTTAAAAATAATTTCCCTCACCCCGTCACTTCTGCTCTAGTTCCTGATACAAACAGGAGACTGATGGCTGTGCTTTCCTCTCTGACCTTGTGTTTCCATCCATCACATGTGCCTACGCTGGTTCTGTGACGGTATCCTTGCGACTGAAACCCCAAAGTGTTTTACAGTAATGGGCCAATCTGCTGATAATACTGTCACAGCAGGGCCATTATTTTCAAATACGGGTGTGTGTGTGTGTGTACCATTTGGCGGAGCTTTTGTGAGCGGCTGAGCAGAGAAATAGAACAATGGGCAAACCATTGTACCAAATTATTTTCACTTTGAACATTTTCAGAGAATTTTACAGATTTTTTTTCCCCAGTGAAATGAAATTTTTCATTTGGAATTGATTCAGTACAAAAAAAACTGCATGTGGGGTTCCTCCCCCCCCCCCACTTCACCCTTTTCTGCCTTTTTCCCCCTGCACATTGGGGTGGTGGGGAATCATGAGAAGGGAGGGGAACCCACCAAAAATTATGCTCCCAAAACTTCTGTTAGTCTCAAAGGTGCCACAGGACCCTCTGTTGCTTTTTACAGATTCAGACTAACACGGCTACCCCTCTGATACTTGACACCAAAAATTAGTAGTTTTGGTATTGGGGAGTGCTGGAAAACAGGACCATTTTTGAATGATACAAAGATTTGGCACCAAAAACGCCGTATCGGTCACAAAGCCGTGTTTGTGTTGAGGGAAGGTTTCAAGCATCTCTAATCCTGAGCAAACCTCAGCTTCCGTGGGACTTAGTAGGAACCAGGGGGGTTGATCCAGAGCCTCCTGAAACCAACGGAAGTTTTTCCACGGACTTCAATGAGCCCTGAGACTGCATGCTCACGCGCTCCCTCTCTTAGCGTCCATCACCCAGTCGCTGGGAGGTGTAGTTCTCCGCTTGGGGAGACATGCACATGCTAGCTCTGCTCAAGCTAGCTCCTAAATATAGCAGCGTGGGCACAGCAGGGTGGCGTGGCAGCTCAGGGTGGCCACCCAGATGGCAGAGCTAGCACATCTGGGGATTCACCTCCTCGCTGTGGTGTAGTTATAGCCTTAGTGGGGCTTGGCCCCCTCGCAGGATTAGGCCCTCGGTTCAGCCCGTCCCAAGTGCTTTTTTTTAAAATAAAAGAACAATGGGCAAGGAGCACTGAGCTATTTGAAGCCCTGTGGCCCATCTGGGCCATAATGCTGGCTGAATCTAGCAGTTCCATATCACCCTCCCTCACAGCTGCTAAGGAAGGGGGTGTGGCTGCGGTAAGGGGCGTGGCCAGAGCACACTTGTATGCCGGTAATCCCACCATCAGTTAAGCAGCCCTGAGGTAGCTCTAAATTGCTCCAGGAGCCCAACCAGCCACTGCTTAGTCCCGGGGACTGGGGAAGTGCAAAGGTGGCACAAATCCTCATGCTTCCCTTTGGCGCCTGCCTGTATCACCCTTGAGGAGCAAGGTCAGAACCTCCGGTTTCTTTTGAAGAGTTAAAAAAAATCCCTCCTTTTATGTTGTAAGGATTAAATGAGGCAGACAATTGCAATACTTCTATTAAACACGGTAATACAAATGCATGTCATATATATATACATATATATAAATACTGTTCTTGGTTTTCTTGTTCCATTTGAATATTTCTACTGTAAAAAAGGCAGTGGTTTTGAAATTGTTGAAAATAAATGTATTTTTGTACATCAGAGCTACCCACGGCTGCTCTTTCCGTCCTCGTCCTTGTCATTCACCAGTGCAGCTCTGGCTGCTTCTGCTCTGATCCCGCTGCTAGAGCCTCCGGAGGGTTTGCTTGCCCTAGACCAGAGTTTCTAAATGGGTCGGTCGTCACCCCTGCAAGGGGGCAAGTTACGAGGCATTGAAAATGTCATTGCACTCCAAAGCAAAGAAAAAAATCTAGCCCTTAGCTGCACCCTCTCACCTATCCAGTTGGGTGCAAGTCTTAGTTTTCGGTTGAATGGCACCATGTTGGAATGAGGCCCCTTTATATGCATCTGACTTGTTAACCGTAACCTCAGCAGGGTACTAGCGTGGCATGTAACGCCACATGGGAGCAGTGCTGTGTGTGTCCCTTGGGAGAAGAGGCCTTTAAGTTAGGGTGGAAAAATATGAATTAAAAAAAAAAAGTATCCTTCCCACAGTGGGGCAAGGAACCAGATCAGAACGCCCCCCAAAACCAGCCCTCCTCGCCAATTACTGATCTGCTTAATAGCCCACGCTGGGGGCCAGGCGGCTAACTTTCGTCCCCAGTGGGGCTGAATCTTGGCTGTTGCTACTTACCTTCCGTATTTGCTGGAGCTATACCATTAGCAATGCTTTATTAAGCTAACTCTCCGTAAAGCAACATACTGCCCCGACAAAGGCTCTTTGTGGTATCCTGTCTGTGCCGTTGGTAAAGCTGCTTGGAAAATCTGAAATGACACATTTGCCCTTTGGAAAATAGCGCTGTGTTACCATCACATTTTTCCATGAGGAAAGATTAATTTCTAATACCGCGTTCTGCCTCAGTGCAGGGGGCTGGACTAGATGACCTATCGTGGTCCCTTACAGGCCTACATTTCTACGTTTCTACGGTTCAGCTACTTGGCCATTGGGGAAAAAGCAAAGTGAAATGTTTTGTTTGGGGATGACCCAAATCAACTTAATGTTAATCTTTGCCTTCTGGATGCCTCCTGGGAGTTGTGGTTTCCACTCCCATGAGCCAGTACAGTGGTTCAGCCACAAATTGAGACCACAGTGCATCATGGGAGATAGAGAACAGGGCCCATAGCGGGGAGGCGGGGGAGGAGACCCAGAAATACAACTCTCATCAGGCAGCCCAGCTGCTCATACAGAGCTATTGATATGGACCGTAAAACTTTTGCAAGTCCCAAACTCAAATTGTTGAGAACTTTTATTTTTGTGAAAAATTTTGATATTTCAAATTTCATCCCAATTTGGGACAAAACTCAAATATCCAAATAGTTTCCGTGTAATAGAAATGCCGTGTGTTGGTCACTGCCAGGCGCCTCATTGATTCGGAAAAGGCGGAACCCCCAGACCCGCCATCCAGTTCACCATCTGCCTTTCAAACCAGAAGGACTCTGGTTATTAAGCACTATCAAAGCCCCATTCCACTGCTGACATATTAGTGTAATACAACATCTGAGAGCTATTCTCCTGTCATGTATCATGGGACTACATCAGCAGACTGGCAGCTGACAAGCCCCCAAGTTTTAGTGAGGGATCGCAGCGGTGAAGTTTTCCGGTGCTGCTTTGCCTTTAAGGAGAGAGGTTGGTTTGGCAGGTGCAACACAAAGAAGCCAGTGCTGGAGAGCTGCCATTGAGCTTTCAAAGCCTTTAAATCTAGCTTATGTACAAGGTTGGCTGAGGTGTTATAATTAACAGGGCTGCCGATGCTTCCATCAGAAACCCGGGAGTAGGGGTGGAAGGGAGTTAGCCCTTCACTCAAGCGTATTCAGCTGTGATTTGGCACACAACTATAGGTGCAGTGTTTATGTGCGAGAGGCAGTGAAAGTGCTCCTCTGAGATTTGCCAGTGTCCATTACAATCCTGCCCCATTTCAGATGCTTCATGGCGTGTAGGGCCAGCTACATTTTGAAAATGAAAGTGTGTAGGAGCCTATCAGAGAGGGGAAGGGGCAGGGTGTTGGCGGGGTGAGGGAGGGGTTGCCCTTAGTAAATACAAAAGGATCTGATTCGCTGCTTGCTTATGCCAGTTGTACTTGTGCAACTTCGGGGAAAGTGACCCCTGATTTACACCAGCATGAGCGCCTCTGTGAGTAGTTTACATTCCCACTCCAAGGCAAGACTCACTCCCCTTTAGTGCTAGCTGGGCATGGCAAGGCGTTGGAGGGGCAACATTTAGAGCAGTTTGTAACCAAACAAATTAAATCCAAAAAAAACCAGGGTGAGGGGGAAAGACAGAGGTGACTGGTTATGAAAAAGACAAGAAACATTTTCACGTCCCATCCTTTTCAAACTGTCATGATAAATCTGTGTTGGCCACAAAAACCACAACGGCAACCTGTTCAGGCAACCCTGGAACCAGAAAGCAAAATTGATTCGCAACCAAAACGTGACACGGACCAGGTGCATGCGGCGCAAAAGGCACAACGTGCTGTGACTCACCAGCACGCCCGGTGAAAAGGAAACGAGCACTTTATCATTAGCAATTATTCACCTTGAGGGCCCCATTTTACTGGCTACGTCACCCACAGCATGGAGAGCCTTTCCCAGCCTCACTGTCTCGGTACTATTCCCTTCGCTTGCAATGAGCCTGGGTAGTGCTAGGAATACAGGTGAGGCCACTTTTTAACGACCTGATTCTTTACCTTGATAGTATCTCTATAACTGACGGTCTACTGGTTCCAACAGTTCTGAACCCTATTCGAAGATGTTGCGGGACTTTCATCATCTTCGCTTCCCTTCCTTGACTATGGGCCAAATTCCTGCTCTGACCATCACTTCTCCCCGCCCACCACTTGGGGGTGTAATGCAGGATTTGTCCCGATATTTAAAAAAAATAATGAAAAGGATGCAACCTCCCTCTGCCCCGAGATATTCGCTGGAATCCACAAACGCAAAGCTAGCCAGGGTTAAATCCATAGGTATTTCAGCACATAGGGATGAGTTCAGGGGCAATGGGCATTCTGGGCATTTATGTCAGTCTCTGAGTGTTCATAGATGTGGGGATGGAGCTGAGAATGTATCTCAAGCGGCTCTTTCAGTGAGCAACATGTTAAATAACCACAGGGACTAATCCAATTAGGGCCAAGTGGACTGGTTTGGAAGAAATAGGAACTGCACTTTTTCCCGCTGACCCCTAGATTTGGGGATGGTCGCTCATGGCTGGTGCTGCGTTTGTCTTTAAGCATAGGGTTTGTTTAATTACTTGCGAGCAGAGCCGTGGTATGGGGCGTTACCTGATCAGTTGGTAAAGCGCCAACAGTATTATAACCCACGTAGTCTCACTAGTGAGATCCTCCTTTTTCGTTCATAGTACGGCCTAGTGGATATAGCACTGGATTGGGACCCGGGGGGTCCTGTTCCTAGCTCTGCTACTATGCTGCTGGGTGAGTCACTGAACTACCCTGAGCCTCAGTGTCCCCATCTGTAAAATGGGGACTAATGTTACTCACCAGCTTGGCACTCCACAGATGACACACGCTGGATAAAGCGAACGAGCGCATTAGTATTATAATGCCACTGACTAGCAGACGTTGGGAGCGTGCTCGATGGCTGCACACATACAAATTGTGCGTTAAAAGATAAAAAGCCAGCAGGTGGCCCTCATGAATACACAGCGCACATAGCCCGTGGGTGCCATGCCTTGCAAATGGCTGTCGCCGTACAGTACATCCCAGTCGTGAGCAAGAGCGTGGGACTAAGCCAGTCGAGACACTGACGCATAGAGCAGGGCTGTGTGCACGGTGCAAATCGCTTGGCTAAGAACGCCTTGTGGGGCAGAACTAAAAGGCCCATGATGGCGTGGGTACATACTAGCCTTGGCACGTGAGGCAGATTTCCCTTTTCTTCTGGTTCTTACCTAGGGGATGGGCTTCTCCCTCAGGCAGCAGACTGGGGTCACTGGGCTGACTCCCGAGGACATAGATGCCACAGGGCCAGCCCTGCGGTTCGTATAAATCAGGGCAGCTCCCTTGGCAGCGATGGCCCTATGCCTGTTGACACTGGCTGAGAAGCGGATGTGTGGAAAACGCTCCCGTTATCAAAATGTAGCAGTTCTATTTCTTGGGGAGGGGGAGCCGCTTCCCCCTCCACCTTTCGAGTCATTAACGTGCCGCTTGCATTTTTATAGCCTATGACTACCAGCTACTTACACAATTACATGCGCGCCGGGGGATGTGGCTAACTGGGCCCCATTGTTGGCTGGCGTGACACAAATCTTGCAGCAAAACACTGCATTTGGGACTGCAACGTGCTGCCCTGCCGGAGGGCGTGAACGCAGCACACGGAGCCAATGGGTCAGTGCCAGGTGCCTCATTAGCACCATATTACAGCCAGCCCTGGCCCTACTCACCCATTAGCTTCCTGAGACACGGGGTTGGGGTCGAGGTTTAGTTAAATGCTCATAGCCAGGATCAATGGAGGTTGCTTTTGTAACTTGGGCTCAAATCCTTAAAGGTATTTAGCCAGCTACGTCCTGGTGATTTCAGTGGGAGTCAGGCACCAAAAGCCCTTTAAGGGGCCAGGCCTCAGGGCTTCTTTATCCCGCATCTTTTTCAGTGCACATTGCACACGACAAAGTAACCCTTTGTGCACCCTACAGGGGGCAAGGTAAACTCCCTGGGGAATAATAAAACTAATCCTAAATTGTATTAGTCCCAGTTTTAATGGTAGGGCATCTGACACACAGTGTTACATTCTGTATAGCAACAGCTTAACGCCTCCAGTGCAGATTTTTAATTGCAGTCAGAATCAGCCATGAAAGCCTAGGTCCTCATGGGTATATCGGGACTAAACTCCTACTGAAATCACTGTTAAACCCAGCGCCTCAGAGGTATTTAGGGTCCTAAGTGATTTGCCCAAAGTGCCAGCATTAGAATGTAGCATTAGAATGTAGAATGTAGGGGCCTGAGCAACTTGTCAGTGGCATGTGGGCTCCCATCATTGGAGTGCCACCTCCCCCCCTTACATACCTCTCATCAGCCCTTTCACTTCTATCCTAGCATGCTGGAACCTAAGATAACACTCACGTCCGCATGGAGGTGGCTGAGGCCAGGGTGTGTGGGCCAGGATCCAGATTTCAGGTAGGACAGGGTTTGGAACTGAGGCCGAACGGGCTCGGATTTGGCTTAGCCGTTCTGACATTATCCTGGCTCTCGTTTTTAAGCAGAATTAATGACTGCTCAGGAACAGCAGCTATAACGGTTTTTAAGGCTTGACAGCTGGTCAGCCAGTCAGCTCACTTAATTGGTTTCTTGCTCCCTCACCTTCCAAAGCTGGGCAGAGTCGTGACTTGCAAAGAAACACAAAAGGTGAAGATGTTTGGATCAAACCACCAGCAAGGAGTTTGGGTAGTTATCTGAACGGCTCCATCTGGACCAGAACGCAGGTTGTCTTGGAAGGTTTCCAGTACTGCAGAGTCCTCAGGAACCCGACTTTGCCACTTGGGCAAGTCACCGCTCTGTGCCTCGGTTTCTCCTCCTAGCCTGTTTATATAACACATCAGCTGTTTGGGGGCAGGGACAAGTGACTCCCGGAAGCAGCGGCATGACTCCTCTCTAGCTCCTACACGTAGGGGCAGCCAGGGGGCTCCGCTCTGCACACTGCCCCCACCCCAAGCGCCACCTTTGCAGCTCCCATTGGCCAGGAACTGCAGCCAATGGGAGCTGCAGGGGCGGTGCCTGCGGATGGGGCAGCGTGCAGAGCCACCTGGCTGCACCGCTGCATAGGAGCTGGAGAAGGGACATGCCACTTCTTCTGGGAGCCGCTTGAGGTAAGCGCTGCCCGGAGCCTGCACCCAAACCTCTACCTCATCCCTGATCCCCCTCGTGCCCTCTGAACCCCTCAGTCCCATCCCAGAGCACCCTCCTACACCCCAAACCTCTCATTCCCAGCCCCACAGCCTGCACCCCCAGCCAGAGCCTGCCCTCCAACCCCCTGCCCCAGCCCATACCCCCCTCCCGTACCCTGAACTCCTCATTTCTGGCTCCGCCCTGGAGCCTGCACCCATAGCCGGAGCCCTCACTGCCTCCCACACCCCAACCCCCAATTTCGTGAGTATTCATGGCCCGCCATACAAGTTCTAGTCCCAGATGTGGCCCTCGGCCCAAAAAGTTTGCCCACCCTGCTCTACAGCCTTCACTCAAAGCCAGTTGGCATTTAGCTCATGCAATAGAGGCTCATGCACTACGCTCCAGAGGCCCCAGGTTTGATCCTGCTTCCTAATGACTGGGGTCTGCCAGTGTTACACTAGCACCCCAGGGCCCTCATCCTTGCTCTGAGCCTGCATGCACTACGCTAACATTACTCAGTGCACATTCACAATGACCCTAACCCAATGGCGCTGTTGTTTTGGGGGCAAAGAGAAAAACATCGTTCTAGCCGCAGAAACTCCTTATTTCGACCCCGCCTCCAATTCCACCGCCCGGGGAAACAGCTGTATTTTTGGCAGGGGTGTGAATGTCGTGGCCTGCCTGTCACTCCACAAGTGTTCTCATGCCCCGGTCAGATGCTTGGAACAGCCATTCACAGCTGTATGAGCCCTTCATCTACTTTCAGGGCCCCATAGTCTTGGGGAGAGAGGCAATAGCAGGGTCTCATATAGACTTATACATATAAGATGCTCAGCAGTGTAGACAGAGGTGGGAGTTGATGCTGCTTTAAAGTATTCAGCACAGCTGGCTCAGAAGCTCCCCCCCCCCCCCCACATTCACCTTTAACTTGCAATGCGGCTTTGCTGAACTGTTAGGGATGCAACCAAAGAATTCCTGCATTTCAACATTTGTTTCAGTCACCGTCTGTGCCGTGACAGGGCCCGGATTGCTAGTTTATGTTTACTCCTCCTGCTGCCGTGCCACCGCCTCACTTCGTCTTTCAGTCTTGGTTAAGGGGAACATGACCATTGTGGCCTAGTAAATTAGCCAATTAAAACCCATGTCTCTTTGCTTCGCTTTTTCAGGCAGCGAGAAGGCTCCTCAATCACCCTCTTCTCATCTTGCGCTTTTTTATCTGGTGTGTGGCATGAAATAGAGCTCGAGAGAAAGGCCATGTAATTGTGACTGGCTTGTTCTGTCTCACTTTTAAACAGACACACACCGCTCCCTAAATGATGCCGGCTTGTTCAGTCACTGCTCACCTGATGACCTGGACAGGACTTGCCAACCCTCCGGGTTTGTCCTGGAGTCTCTGGGAATGAAAGATGATGTCATGGGATGACAACTCCAGGAATACAAAATGGGCAACCCTAGACCTGAACGGGATGGAGATAGGACTCAGTCAGTTGCACTGTCATCCTCGAGTGCTGATCTTCTTGGGGACATGTCCCACCAGAAGTTTGCTTCAGCCTGTGTGCTGATGGGGTAGAGCAGCTAGAAAAGACCTCGATGTATGTGCCCTGCTCTTCCTCCCTCTGGTGCAAATGAGAGGAGAACCTTGCCCAGAGAGCGTAAGGTACAAAGTTGCAAGCGTGGCCATTGCATTTGGTGCCCAACTTGAGAGACAACCCTTGGCCTGAGTTTCAGGGGTGCTGGGGGTCCACCGAGAACCCCAATATTCTGACTTGTCTCCCTCTCTGTATTTCTAAAGCACCCCTCCCCTCGCCGCAAGGCTCTAAGGCAAACGCCAGCCAGGAGCCAATTGCTACACCCACCGGCACCAGTGAAATGTTGTTATCTCTGGCGTCCCCGCTCCCAACCAATGGTTGCTCTGGTGGTACTTCTCTGGTGCTGGGCCTGCGACCTCCTTTTAGTTATGCAATCCCGTTTCCAGAGTGATCCCACCCCGCTGAATAGCACCACAGACAGAGACCTGTGGAGCCTGACCCCAGCCGGCTAGTGCGCAAGTTCGAAGGAGCTAGTTTCATACCCAAACTTGTTGTCAGCCCTTATGCAGTAACAGTAGTAATCTGTGCTCTTCACACACGCGTGGGGTTGTAGGCAGGGGGGTGTTTGGGGCCAGGTAGCGCTGTTGAGCGGATGTAGCACGATCATAAGAGGCTCACTGAGTGGTGGGCCAGTTTTCCTTCCTAATTATCCTGTCTTGCAGCTGCCTCAATTGGACAACCAGTGAATTCCTCAGCAAACACATCCCACTCCTTTCACTGAAGCACTAACTACTCGCAGTGCCCTTCCTAACGCTCACAGCTCTATTATGATGGGTTGGGTTCTCCCCTGCTGTGCCTGAACCGTTCATTAGAAGGGCGGGCGGGATGGGGAAATCAATTGATCTCGGTCAGGGGCATAGTTCTGTTTTACACGTTGCTCATTTTTGACAGTCCACCTCAGCTCCTTCACGCTTTAGGAGAACGCAGCCGCTGCTCACCAGGCCTCCCGTGACAGCAACAGAGAGACACCAGCCAGTGTGTGCATCACAAGATAAGCTCCCTCGGCTGTGCTTGTGCTGCTAAATTGGAAACCTCACAGGGAGATTGGATGGCTTAATCAATTGGCAATGAGGCATAATACTTAGTCCTGCCATGAGTGCAGGGGACTGGACTAGATGACCTCTCGAGGTCCCTTCCAGTCCTATGATTCTATGATATTCACCTTTTACCTCCAGACCTGCGCATGTATCCCAGATCAGTTCAGACTGAACGTCCTCACTCTCTGAAACCTTTTGCGGAGTCTGTGTGAACTATGTTGCTTGTCCCACTCCAGTTCATTTTGGACATGCGCTTTCACCCTGCTCAGGGCCGGCTCCAGGCACCAGCCCACAAAGCTTGTGCTTGGGGCGGCACCTGGAGCAGGGCGGTGCGGTGCTCCGGCTCCGGCCGCTGGGGAGAGCAGAGCCACGGCGGGCTCTCCGCCCTCCCCCCGGCGCTCTGGCCACCACTCCGCCCTCCCCCCGGCGCTCTGGCCACGGGGGAGAGCGGAGCCGCAGCGGGCTCTCCGCCCTCCTCCGGTGCTCTGGCCACCGGGGAGAGCGGAGCCGCGGTGGGCTCTCCGCCCTCCTCCCGGCGCTCTGGCCACGGGGGAGAGCGGAGCCGCGGCGGGCTCGCCGCCCTCCACCCGGCGCTCTGGCCGCCACTCCACCCTCCCCCCGGCGCTCTGGCCACTGGGGAGAGTGGAGCCGCAGTGGGCTCACCGCCCTCTTCCCGGCGCGCTGGCTGCCAGGGAGAGTGGAGCCCCGGCCGGGCTCTCCGCCCTCCTCCCGGGGCTCCGGCCGCCAGCGGAGCCGCGGCAGGCTCACCGCCCTCCCCCCGGCACTCTGGCCGGTCAGGGAGAGTGGCCTGCGGCCGGGCTCGGTGCCCTCCCCTGTCACGCTGGGGGGCGGGGGGGCGGGCGGCGGGAGGCTTTTTTGCCTGGGGCGGCAAAAAAGCCAGAGCCGGCCCTGACCCTGCTTCTCCATTGCCCTGCACCGGGTGGAAGCATTAATGCCAGAGCAGAATGGTAACCACTTCTACTGGTGGTCATTTTCTGCTTAATCTATCAGCTCCCATAATCCTGCTGCCCTCCCAAGCCACCCAAGTTAGAGGAGATTTATCAGGGCGAGAGAGGGATTTGATTCAACGCGCCTGAGTTTAGGAAAGTGCAGAGCCTGAACAATGTGGTTCGGATGTTACAGGCTTGGTTTTGACCAGGAAAAGTGCTGGCATCTAGACGGCACCTAGCTAACGTGCTAGTTAAGCCAGATCTAAACTCAACCTTTTTCTAGTGTAGCTGCCACGTGACACCTCATGGCTGGGGTGAGTTAGTTGGTGTTGGTCCTGCTTTGAGCAGGGGATTGGACCAGATGATCTCCTGAGGTCTCTTCCAACCCTAATCTTCTATGATTCCATGGTGGGTTTGTGCCTAAGACGCGGTGAGCTCAACACTGAGCTGTTGCCCGGCGTCTCCACTGGGAAGAAGGCTGAGTTGAAGTCAAGCCAAAGGCACATATATTATCTCCGTCAGCACTTCCTTCTACCACTTTCCTAAGCCCAGCTCCTCAGGGGAGTTCTCTAGACCAGTATTTTAGCATTCTTTTTTTTAAATGGCTTATGCTACTGAGCTTCCACCACATTCCTGGCAACACGTTGCCATAGTAACAGAGCTCAGCTTTTCCTGATTTCCAGCCTAAAAAAAATCCCTTTTCTCCACCTCACCCTTTTCTTCCTTCCGCCACCCTAAGCCATGGCTCTGCCTTCTACCTGTTTCTTTATTCCAATGTACCTTGAAAATGCAGCCACTTCCCTTGGTTGCACTTTTAGGCTGAAATTCACCTCTTCTATTCCATTTCTGGAATGTGTTTGCGTTTGGCTGCAGCCTAGAGATAAAATCCACCCTTGGTGATTTGACAGGACGGGAGGGGAGACACTACATGTTACTGGAACACAGAGAAGGGTCATATTTTGTAACCCAGCAGCACTGAATCGGAGTATTCGGAGATTTTATGGCCAGAAGGGACCATTAGATCCCCAGTCTGACCTCCTGTGTAACATAGGCTAGAGGGGTAGCCGTGTTCGTCTGTATCAGCAAAAAGAACAGGGGTACTTGTGGCACCTTAGAGACTAACACATTTACTTGAGCATAACCTTTCGTGGACTACAGCCCACTTCATCGGATGCATGCAGTGGAAGATATAGAAGGAAAATATATATACACAGAGAACATGAAAAAATGGGTGTTGCCATACCAACTGTAACGAGAGTAATCAATTACGGTGGGCTGTTATCAGCAGGAGAAAAAAAACTTTTGTAGTGCTAATCAGGATGGCCCATTTCCAACAAAAAGAAGAACAGGAGGACTTGTGACACCTTAGAGACTAACAAATTTATTAGAGCATAAGCTTTCGTGGACTACAGCCCACTTCTTCGGATGCATATGCATATGCATTTCCAACAGTTGACAAGAAGGTGTGAGTAACAGTAGGGGGAAAAACAAGCATGGGGAAATAGGTTTTACTTTGTGTTATGACCCATCCATTCCCAGTCTTTATTCAAACCTAATTTAATCATAGACTTTAAGGTCAGAAGGGACCATTATGATCATCTAGTCTGACCTCCTGCACAACGCAGGCCACAGAATCTCACCCATCCACTCCTGTATCAAACATGTGTCTGAGACATTGAAGTCCTCAAATCATGGTTTAAAGACTTCAAGATGCAGAGAATCTTTCAGCAAATGATCTGTGCCCCATGCTGCAGAGGAAGGCGAAAAACCCCCAGGGCCTCTGCCAATCTGCCCTGGAGGAAAATTCCTTCCTGACCTCAAATATGGCGATCAGCTAAACCCTGAGCACGTGGGCAAGACTCACCAGCCAGACACCCAGGAAAGAATTCTCTGTAGTAACTCAGATCCTACCCCATCTAACATCACATCACAGGCCATTGGGCATATTTACCACTAAGAGTTAGTTGGTGTCCAGTTTGCAAATTAATTCCAATTAGAGAATTTCATGTAGTTGCCCCTGCATTGAACCCTGCAACTTGTGTTTTGGCTAAAGCATTTCATCTAGAAAGGCATCTAGCCTTGAGCTGAAGCCGTCACCAGATGGAGAACCCACCACTTCCTGTCTTAGCATGTTCCAATCACCCTCACTGTTAAAAAAAAAACAGTGTGTCTTATTTCTTATTTGAATTTGTCTGGCTTTAACATTATCCATGATACCAGTATCTATCACTGTCCTCTTAAGGTGACTCTCCCCATCCTAAGTGGGCTGATAAACATGTCTCCACATCATTTAATCAAGCATGTCAATGTCAGCCTCCTGCCTATGCTTCTGCAACACCTCTCCCCACCCTCCTTGCATTTTAATATTTCGGGGCTCTCATTTAATTCCGTCTCTCTCTCCCTCCCTCGGGAAACAAACACAACCTGATGTTTACACCTGTTTCTTTTGTTGCCTCTCTTTAGCGAGCACCCATACCAATCACTTTTACAAGGACAGAATTAGGAATGAAATTGCGATGGAGATAGACGCTCCCCATACAGATTCATTTTGTGTTTAGTGAGGAATGCCTTGCAGCTAAATGTAACAATTCTTCTCGGATGAATCCCTCATTTTCTTTATAACAAGTCACACAGACAGGCTGAGGGTTTTGTGAGCTAGCCTCTCATTAGCAGTGTTGTTATCAGACCAGTCTTTGAGTGTTGAGGAGTTTGGGGGGGGAAGTTTTTTTTTTTAAATAGGTTTCTTGTATTTGGACTGCAACATCCTTCACAAAAAAAAATATATATATAATATATATATATATTACCCCTCCTTTCTTTAAGGAAAAAAAATGAAGAATACGACAGGGATTAGAATGAGAAAGGATCTGAAATCATTTTGACTGAGAGGAAAGGAATATTTGTACATTATTCATCGGACTCTGGGTTATTCATCAAAAGTTTCATTCTTCAGCTAAAGTCTTTTCCTTATCTTAAAGCCACTGACATGAATATATATCACCAAGTTAAAAAGATTGAATTACACTTCTCCCGCTGCTGCTAAGATTCATGGCCGCTCAAAGCCCCGTCTTGTCCCTAGGTGTACTGAACCAGTGCATTTTATGATTTTCGGAGAACAACCCTAACAGGGTTTGTCTCTTCATTGTGATATGGAGATGATTGAAAATGTGCTGCTGTATCACTTGATAAAAGACCTTTGCCAAAAAGAGAGAGCAGCTTTGTCATTTGAGAACATTACCCATGGGGATTAAGAGACCTACTTGAGAGTGAAAGTTCCAGCAGCCCTTTTTTCCTCCCTAAAAAAAACCAGAACGTTTCCCCAGTGCCTGTGACTGACTGCCTTGCATGGGAGAAGCGAATCGCACATTATAGACATAGACTGAAGGTTAGAGGCATAACATCTGCACGGTGTAAGGGGCAGGTTGGGAATGTAGCTCCTCCCGCAAGGTGTGGCATATGCCTCCTTCCTGGTGCTTCCTACTTGGAGCAGCTTCTCCCCTCTCCTGGCATGGCTTGGGCCCGGGGTTATTTTTCTGATGGCTGGTGCCTCCACCCAAGGTGACTCCTCACTGTGCCGGAGCCGCAAGGGTGTAACGCTACTACGGGCGAGGAGTATAAAACCTAGTACCCCAGAAACAAAGCAAATCAGCACAAATCCTAGCAATGGACTGAGACACCCAAGAACAATAATAAAATGGGGATGTAGAGGGAGGAGCTGAGGAAGGAAAGAGTTAACTAATAAGGACTAAACAGGAAGAAATCAACGAATTCTCCACTCACAACTCTTCCCAACCCCCAGCGCCTTCTCAGGCAGGTGGGATGAGGCATCCTGCACCACTGCGAATGTTGGCCACCCTACTGGGCTTTCGCCCCTGGGTGTGGCAGGGTCCTCTCCTTGCCTGCTCCCTGGTCTGGAGTTCTGCCACGGTCTCGGCTGGCTCTTGGTAGCCAGCACTGGGTGGCATCTCCGCAACGCTGGAGGCCATTCTCTGAAGGGTAGGAACTGCCTGACCCATGCACTAGACCTCCCACAGCAGTTCAAAGACTCCAGTGCAGGGAGGGAGCATTAATCAGAGACACCCTGAGCTGCTCTGCTTCTCTCTCAGCTCCCAAACTCAAAGCTGAAACAAACTCTTGTCTCTGACTGACTGTGCTCTCCCATGGTGGGGCTGAGCAGGTCATCCCACGCAGAAGTCTCCATATTGGCCTCAGGAGGCATTTCTAGTCCAGTCTGTCTTCTCGCCTAATTCCAGGCATGCTGGTGGCAGGGGGCTTTGGCAGCCATTCCAGTTGTAGTCTCTTGTGTAGGACCCCCTAGGCTCAGCCTGGCATGCCAGGGGCTGGTAAATGCCAAGGGGAGGTGGTGTTTGTGACAGGAAGTAGGTCTACTCTCCCGCTCCATCTCTCTGCTACTCCAGAGAGGGAGTAGACTATGACTTGGCTATTCCTGGTGCAATGGACACTACCCAATGCACTGGTGCTGCTGTGCAATGGAGCATGTTGGGCAGAACTACACTATTAGTCGTGTAATATAATGGTGCTGCAGCTGGTGCATTTAGCTGGTGCCAGGCATAAGGGATGCCTTGGGGCCCTGCACTGCCACACTAGTGGGGCCATGATTCAACCCACGGCTAGAAACTTCATTGATGCCAAGAATAAAGCTGCCAGAAAACAGAAGCCAGGTGTCCTCAGTGCCATAGGGCCGGGTCTGGACTGAGTCAGTCATTGGGTGTCAGGACAATTGGCTTCTATTGCTAGAGCTCTAAAGCCAGAGCCTTGGCCTTTCTCAAAGCTCTCTGTAAAACCTGGCTCTGCTGGGATGCTCACAAATGATCATGTAACCACCACAGCACCGGGGGACCTCAGTCATGGCCCAGGGCCCCATGCGCTAGGTGCTGTACAAATAAAAAGGTGGTCCCTGCCTCATAGAGCTTACCAGCTAAGGAAAGATACCCATCACTCCCATTTGGTACTGGTTAGGCAAGTGGGGAATGGAGACTTTTGCGCTTTTCCAAACTGTTTAATTGTTACCTCATTCCCCCAAGCCAGAGGTGGGCAAACTATGGCCCGTGGGCCACATCCAGCCCGCGGGGCCATCCTGCCCAGCCCCTGAGCTCCCGGCTGGCCCCGGTCCCTCCCCTGCTGTCCCCCATCCCCGCAGCCTCAGCTCGCTGTGCCAGCAGCACGGCTGGCTCCGGCCGGGCGGTGTGGCTCAGGGGTGATCACAGGGTGCCCTGGCACAGCCCCCCTCCCCCCCCCAAGAAGAGGGGGCCCCAGAGCCGGGCACTCAGGCAGCTCAGCACCGGCGCACCCTCTGTGTGTGTGGGGGAGCTGCACTGCGGGGGTAGGGGACCAGGGGGGCGGTGTGGGTGGCAGGAGCGTGGAGAATGCGGCCGGAGGACTCAGGAGGCGCATCGGGGGCAGCCTGTTTAGGGGGGCACAGCCTTCCCTACCCGGCCCTCCATACAGTCTTGGAACCCCGATGTGGCCCTCGGGCCAAAAGGTTTGCCCACCCCTGCCCCAAGCCCTTCCCAATCCCTCTTTAGCGGTGTCCTGCACCCGTCAACTCCTGTCTGACACCTACAATAGAAATTCACTGGTAACGCTCCGTGCAGCACCTAGCACGTGAAGCCCTGAGCTGTAACTGGGGTGCCTTCCTGACTCTTCCATTGGCATGCTGGGCGAATGTGGATTAGGCACTCAATCAAACTGGACGTTTTTCTCTAGTTCAGCCACCCATTTCTAGACTCGGTGCAGAAATCAGTAGGTGGAATTCTCCAGCCTGAGATATGCAGGAGGCCAGACAAGATGACCATAATGGTCCCTTCTGACCTTAAAATCCATGGATGAGATCTTCATGCCCACTTCAATCCCTTTAAGATGCATAAGAGGACCAGACTGGTATAAACAGGCCCTAAAAGCCCCAGAATGACTAGGGGAGGATTTTTCCAGTGCAGGCGTGTTCAGAGACTGCTTTAAGGCTACCTTCCAACAACACTTTTGCCAGCCGTGTCCTACCAGGATGCTGGGAATGGCAGCATGTGGCACTGCAGAGATTCCAGGAAATGCTGAGGGTCACAAGGCAGCTCTGGGGAGCCTGCCTGCATGTAGACAAGCCCTCAGGGCTAAATTATGCGGTGGGATCTGGAGCAGCCACCTTAGCCCTTGCTGCTAGGAGCTGAGTTCAAGTCCTGTGCCTCCTAGAGGCCCAGCAGAGCATCTCAGCCCATGAGTCTGTGGGGTTTTTTTGTTTTGTTTTTTCTAAACAAGAGGGATACGTTTCCTCCAGATTTGTAAAGTACATTCAGCTCCATGGATCTAGCCTGCTTTGTGAGTGCAAAGGGATTAATAGAGATTAGTTCAACATCACTTAAACCAAGCGCTATAACGTACCCATTTTTCAAGTGGACTGCCTCGTATATTGCGCCCAGTTGTCACAGCAGCGTCATTAATAACCCTCCACAAGCGCATTGCTCTCCGCAGCATTACGGCAGGCATTTGGGGCACCTATCAGCCCAGTTTTCACTCCAGGACAGGGGACATGTTAGATGGTCAGCACTGAGCGTCCATCACTCTGTGGCAACATGGGTTTGATAGGAAAACAGAGAGGTAAACCTTTGAGCAGGGCTGAGCAACGACTTGCCAAGGCCACGTGGAATGAATCTGAAATGAGGCGAGCCCAAGGAGCTCAGAATAAAACCCCACTTGGTTAGCCTCATTCATGCTGGCTAACAAAATTTGTTAGCACCGGCTGACCAACAAAGTTATTTTTGTTTGAATTGGACTCTATTTTGGAGGGTTTTTTTAAAGGGGCCTTAACCCAGCCATCTGTTACATTAGGGGTCAGCAACGTTTGGCACGCGGCTTGCCAGGGTAAGCACCCTGGCGGGCCGGGTCAGTTTATTTACCTGCTGACGCGGCAGGTTCGGCCGATCGCAGCCCCCACTGGCTGTGGTTCACCGTCCCGGGCCAATGGGGGCGGCAGGAAGCCGCGGCCAGCACATCACTTGCCCGCGCCGCTTCCCGTTGCCCCCATTGGCCCGGAACGGCAAACCGCGGCCAGTGGGGGCCGCGATCGGCCGAACCTGCCGCGTCAGCAAGTAAATAAACTGGCCCGGCCCGCCAGGGTGCTTACCCTGGCGAGCCGCATGCCAAACGTTGCCGACCCCGTGTTATATGCTTGCAAATGCAAATGACGAACTACAGGACCAGGCCCACAATCAACCGTGCCTGCAAATTTGCCCCTGTGTTTATTTTTAAGTCCAAAAAGGGAAACTGCGCTTTAAAATCCAGGCCTCAAAGCTCTAAAGCGAGTAAGAGGGAAATCAATGGAGCTATACTGGTTCAAATGAACCAATGATCTTACCCTGATGGCTCGTTGTCCTGTGCAGACCCATTTGGGTAGCAATATTCTCCTTCCCCTTTTCTCCAGCTAGCTGGAGTTGGGTCACTGGAGCAGTCTTTTCCAGGCTTGTCGGTCCAATGTTCCAATGTCCAGCTCTAAAGCCCCTTTCAGAATGTGACCCTGCGAGCACGGGTCGGAGGACCCAGGAGGAGCAGAGGCAGCCGCGCAGCCAGCGGCCAGAGAGAAGAGGCGCTTTCCCCTTCAAAGCACTGCTTCTCTCCGGCCGCTGGCTGCGCGGCTGCCCCTGCTCCTCCACGGGCCGGAGGACTCAGGGCCGCATTCCGAAAGGGGCTTTAGAGCTGCAGGCCAGGGCCTCGGGGCCCCCTTAGCTCAGGGCCCTGCAGCCCCTAAAGCCCCTGCGTTCCGGGTGGCCCTGCCTGCCCAGGGGAGGGGGGGGCAGCTCCCAGAATCACAGCTCCCAGAATCGCAGCCATGGGGGCGGTGCCGCGCTGTGCAGAGCCACCTGCACACCCCCTGCACCAAACAGGAGCTGCCCCAGGTAAGTGCTCTGCACCTCCTGTCTACCCCAGCCCTGAGCCTCCTCCCGCACCCCCACCCTGAGCGCCCCCCTGCACCCTAACTCCCTCCCAGACCCCGCACCCCACCCTGAGCGCCCCCCCGCACCCTAACTCCCTCCCAGACCCCGCACCCCACCCTGAGCGCCCTCCTGCACCCTAACTCCCTCCCAGACCCCGCACCCCACCCTGAGTGCCCTCCTGCACCCTAACTCCCTCCCAGACCCCACACCCCCACCCTGAACTTCCTCCCACACCCTAACTCTCTCCCAGACCCTGCACCCCCACCCTGAGCGCCCTCCCACTCCCTAACTCCCTCCCAGACCCCGCACCCACACCCTGAGTGCCCCCCGCACCCTAACTCCCTCCCAGACCCCACACCCCACCCTGAGCGCCCTCCCACACCCTAACTCCCTCCCAGACCCCACACCCCCATCCTGAGCGCCCTCCCGCACCCTAATTCCCTCCCAGACCCCACACCCCACCCTGAGCGCCCTCCCGCACCCTAACTCCCTCCCAGACCTCGCACCCCACCCTGAGCGCCCTCCCACACCCTAACTCCCTCCCAGACCCCACACCCCACCCTGAGCGCCCTCCCGCACCCTAACTCCCTCCCAGACCCCGCACCCCCACCCTGAGCGCCCTCCCACACCCTAACTCCCTCCCAGACCCCGCACCCCACCCTGAGTGCCCTCCCGCACCCTAACTCCCTCCCTCATATATTGGGGGTGCATGCTCAAAATTTTTTTATTGATAGGGGTGCGTGATCAAAAAAGTTTGGAGACCACTGGTCTAGATAATACTTAGTCCTGCCATGAGTGCAGCGGACTGGACTAGATGACCTCTCGAGGGCCCTTCCAATTTTATTATTCTATGATTATCAGACCTGGGCTCCAATGTAAATAAGGTTGAGGTCCATCTAATTTCTGAACCACCGTCCTCAACAATGGGGTCGAGGCACAATCCAGGCGCGTTAGTGGGACCTTGAACGGTATGGTAAATGCCTGGAGAATTCAGAATGTAAGCCATTTAACTTATAGGAGATATGGAAGGCCATAAGGGGCTAACAGCCAGCACATGGGGCTAGGTCTTTCCCTCCTGATGACTCAGGGGGGCATGTATTTTGGAAGGTCACTAGCAGCAACCAAGGGTGGCAAAAGTCATCTGTTGAGTTACAACAGCGGGACCAGATCGACAGCGGGTGTAAGTCAGGAGCTCTTTTGACTTCAATGGAGCTGCACAGATTTACTCCAGCTGTGAATCTGGCCCCTGGAGTCTCAAAGCAACTTATCCCAGGCCAACAGTGAACAAGTCCTTTAGCAGCTGCCCTTGTTTTATAAGTTGACTCGTGGTCTCATTCCCCTCTGAATGCAGAGATTCTGGTTCCACATGAGCGACGTGTTCTTGGAAATGGCTGTTTAATGGGAATATCTACAGCGGGAATGGAACCCCTGGTTCTCCTTTTCCCTCTGGTGCATTTGCATTGCACATTTGAAGAGCTTGGCCTTTTTCTTGCCAAGAGGATCACTACAAACTGCACTCTTTGGAGTGAGTGAGGATGTAACCTACGAACCATTGCATGAGAGCCTTTCCTGTAATGACAAGTGTATGTCACCTAGTGGATACAGGCCCTGGCCAGTGGCTCAGGAGGCCTGGGATTTATTCCCACCTCTACCACTGACCTGCTGGTGAATGTGGCCAAGTCACTGCCTCTTTATACCTCAGTTTCCCTGTCTTTAAAATGGGGATAATGATATTAATCTCCTTTGTAAAGAGCTTTGAAATCTACTGATGAAAAGTGTTCTGGGAGTCTAGACTCCGGTTCACCTACTTAAAATGCAGCATTGTTCAACTAATGTTAATTAGATGGTACTTGCACACAGCATCCCATGCAATTAAATAGCAACGTGGCTCCTTTTAAGAAGGACAAAAATATTGACTTCACTTGCTACTGTAGCTAATAGCTGGGTGTTAAACACATGTTAAAATTAAAGAATAGATCGAAACAGTCTATGGAGGTAGGTATTATTGACTACATTTTCATCCCATTAGCCTGGTAGTTTTTTGTTCTGTGAAGCTTTGTTGTTTTCCTTTGCGTGCTTTCGCTCTCTCCGTTTTGTTTTATCTATTCACCTGTTCTTATAGATTCTGGGAATGCTATGGGGGGAAAAACCACGCCTGTACAGGGAGATGGATAATAGAAAGACCACAGGGTTACACTGTCCAGTAAAGTTGCACATGGCTTCCCGGCTAAGCATCTCCTAACAGTACTCAGTGTTAATAGCAGAGATAGTTGGAAGTGAAATACCAGAGGAGCTGGCTTTTTAACAAGAGATGTTACTGGGGGCAGCACCGTCCTTAGGCATACAAGGCTGCATAGGGCACCTGAAAATGTGGGGCACCCCTGGGTCTGAGTGTCCACGCTCCCGCCTCTTCCTAGCCCTGTTCTGACCCTTCCTGCAGGCTCCCACCACAGCTGGCTCCTGAGTGATCTAGTAACTTAAAAATGAAAAAGCTTCCAGCCTGCCAGACCTATTAGCACAAAACTGAAACTGTTAAAGAGTCATTCAAGGGGTAATGAAGCCATTTAACAGGCATTTGCCAACTCCCAGGTATATACTGTCAGTTTCTGAACTTACTGACACAAACAGTTGTGCATGACTGTAATATTTACTCAGAACATGTCAGTCCACAGGACCTTAGTTTAAAATTTGCTTTAAAAATAGTTCATTAGTGTGTTGCTGAAGATTATAAAAATCACATCTCTAAAAAATCCTTGCATAGATTTTTAGATGCACATTCTGAGTAGTCATCTTTAGCCTTAAATGCTTGGGTCGTCAGCCATATAGTTTTTTAAATAAATCCTTCAAAAGACCACCCTTACCTAAAATGCACATGTGAGCCATCGGGCATAGGGGCACCAGATTAATAATACTGCATAGGGCCCCATAAACCCTAAGGATGGCCCTGTTACTGGGGTTTGGAAGGAGAAGCGGAGGCTGATGATGACAATCTACCCATGCTTTATTTTGCACCTTCCATATAGAGGCACACCCAGTTGTGTGCTAAGGATTATGGGCAATTTAGTCCAACAGACGCGCTCTAGGTGCCATGTTTAGAGGGCATTCATATCATCATGTGCACACCAGGACGGAGCGAATAATGGATTTTTCAGTTAAAATAAAGAAAAATATTCCAGAACCAACCCCCACCAAAAATGAAAAAAAAAAAAAATTGGATCAAGTCAACCCTAAATGAATTTCTTCTGGATTTTCATTTTAATCGGCCATAGTACCTAGCTTTAAAAAGGGGAGCAACGAGGACCCAAGAAACTAGAGATCAGTCAGCCTAACTTTTGTACCAGGAAAGATACTGGGACAAACTACTAAACAATGAACTTGTACGCATTTGGAGGACAATAGGGTTATAAAGAATAGCCACCATGGCTTTGTCAAGAACAAATCAAGCCAAACCATCCTAACTTCCTCCTTTGACAGGGTCACTGGCCTAATGGATGGGGAAAAGGAGTAGTAAAAGCTGTTTTATGCAGCACTTCATCAACTGGAAAGCTCGATAAACTGGCCTTTCTGATCCTCATTGAAATGCCAGTTTATAGTCTGGTTGGCGTAGGGCTGGCAGGAGTGGGGCACAGGAGGAGATGTGCAGCGCAGGCTCTAGGAGGGAGTTTGGATGCAGGAGGGGACTTGGGGTGCGGGAGAGGGTCTGGGGTGCTGGATCCGGGCGCCACTCATCTTGGGCGGCTCCCCGCAAGTGGCAACCTGTCCCGGCTGCTCCTAGGCGGAGGCATGGCAGGCAGCTCTGCGTGCTTCCTCCGCCCCCACCCCGAGCATTAACAATGCAGCTCCCATTGGCTGGGAACCAAGGCCAATGGGAGCTGCGGAGGCGGAGGTGGAAGCAATGTGCAGAGCCACCTGCCGCACCTCCTCTTGCAGGGAGCAGCCTGAGGTGAGTGCCCCCAGATCCGGCACCCCGCACCTCCTCCCGCACCCTGAGCCCCTGCCACACCCAAACTCCCTCCCAGCACCCTCGCCCCGCAACCCCCTCCCTCTTAGTTAACTGGCATTTTTCACCTACCAGCACCCCCCATTCCCGCAGCATGCCGGATAAAACAACTTTTACTGTAGATGGAATATAACTTGATTTTAGTCATGCTTGTGACACAGTCCCACATGACATTCTCATAAGCCAACTAGGGAATTATGGTCTATGACATGACTATAAAAGGCGGGTGCACAACTGGTTGAAAGACCGTACTCAAAGCATAGTTAGCAATGGTTCGCTGTCAAACTGGCAGGGTGTAGCTTGTGGGGTCCTGCAGGGGTCAGTCCTGGGTCCGATGCCATTCAATATTTTCATTAACGAGTTGGATAATGGCGTGGAGTGTATGGGTATAACATTTCCACATGACACCAAGTCAGGAGGGATTGCAAGCGCTTTGGAGGTCAGGATCAGCAGTCAAAGTGACCTTGACAAATTTTGGAGAACTGCTCTGAATTCAACAAGATGAAATTCAAGTGCAAAGTGCTTCGTTTGGGAAGGAAAAAAATCAAACGTGCAAACTATACCATGGGGAAAACTGGCTGGGTGGGAAAACTGCTGAAAAAGATCTATGGCTTATATGGGTCAACAATGATGCAGATGCTATGGAGGCTAATATCATTCTGGGGTGCGTTAACGGCAGGGCCGGTGCAAGGAAGTTTCGCGCCCTAAGCGAAACTTCTACCTTGCGCCCCTCCCCCCCCAGCCCTGTGGCAGCTCCCCGCCCTGAGGCGTCGTCCCCCCCCCCCCCGCAGCAACTCCGCCCCCCCTGTCCTGAGACGCCCCCCCCGGGGAGCCATGCGGCAGCTCCCCCCCGAGCTCACCTCTGCTCCGCCTCCTCCCCGAGCACGCCACCCCCGCTCTAATTCTCCTCCCCTCCCAGGCTTGCAGCGCCAAACAGCTGATTGGCGCTGCAAGCCTGGGAGGCGGGAGAAGTGGAGCGGTGACCGCGCGTTCGGGGAGGGGGCGTAGGAACGCTGTAAAAAAAAAGTTGGGGGCACCGCTTTTTGGCACCCCCAAATCTTGGCGCCCTAGGCAACCGCCTAGTTTTCCTTAATGGTAGCACCGGCCCTGGTTAACAGACGTGTTGTACTGAAGCCAGGGGCAGTAATTGTCCTGCTCTACTCAGCACTGATGAGGCCTCAGCTGCAGTACTGTGTGCAGTTCTGGGCGACACACTTTAGAAGAGACTTACAGCACGAGGCCTAACTCCCTCAGGAGCCTTTGAAAAGCCAGCCTGAGGGCTTGACCACATGGAGCCTTCGTGCACAGCAAGCCAGGCCGTGAACGGACAGCGCATTCGCTTGCTGCACATAACGTCGTTGTACGGACCCTACGGCCACGCACGAAGGATATGGCTACGCTGCACTTCATAACCCGCAGCAGCAAGTGTGAGCCCGGCTCTACAGCCATGGGCTCGCAGCGCTTGTGCTACGGCACCAAAACCAGCAGCACAGACCTTGTCACTTGGGTTCTGAACACCCCTCCGCCCCGGGCTTCAACCTGAATGGTCTTCTCTTGCCTATATCTCTGCTCTAGTTTCCTGAGAAAATATCAACATCCTTCCTCTAAGCTGTGTGATCTCCAATTTTCCCCCCTGCCTTGCCCCCAGAAGCAATAAACCTCAGCTGTTCATCTGAAGCCTGGTGGTGTCCCAGCCATTTTTCTAAAAGCCACATTTACTCTGGCAATTCGAATCAGTTTCCTCTAAACATATTTTTATTGTACTGCAGGACAATTATAGCATCCGTATTGCATCAGGGCAGGTGTATAATCCGAATGGCAGCTTGAATGCCTGTGTTGGTGGCGTGGGAAGATAGGTGTGGTGGGCCTACCAGACACTGAGAAGGATTCCGGCCTAGACGGGCCTTACAGGCTGCAGGCCTGAACCAGACTAAATGTCATGGTTTCTGCCAGAATCGGTCAAGGGTTATGACCAGTGGAGGGAGAGGGAGGCCGAGGAGAAACAGAGCGAAAAGCCCCAGCAGCAATAATAATAGCGTGTGTATTTACGCTTGGTGAAATGTAATAACCGCTTGTGTGGCTGGCGAAATATAATAACCGCTTGTGTGAGGCAATAAGCAAGACTGTAACTAATCATATCTCTCCATTTGACTGCCCTAAACCCCTCTTCTCCAAGGGCATGAACTCCCTTCCCGTAAACTGCACCCTGACGGGAACATTTGCACAATAGGCACCCCAAATGAGGCAAGATAATGCCAGTATCGGAAACTACCCGAAACCCCTCTACTCAATTAGCATCCCATTCCTAGAAAATTGCCCAAGGGTTGCCGAGAAAGGCGGAAAGACCCTAACTCTCCTATTTTGATAAATGACGTGTAACGTGTAATATGTTTGCGGTTTTCGACTATAAAAGTAACTCTGTATGCTCAATTCAGGGGAGTGGTTTTCTAACGGCTACCCCCAACGCGTTGGTATGTATTGCAATAAACGGGCCTCAGGCTTGAGTCTCTGATCAAAATGATGCGTGGGTAACTTTTTCCACGACAGTGGGCTGTTTGTTTTTTGAAGAAAACAAGCTTCTGTTGCAGAAATTACAACTCTCCCATTATACTGCTAACACCGACACAGTAGATATAGGAAACCGCAAGTGTGTATTTGTTACATCTATTCCGTCACTACCATAAATCCTCCACTGGAGTTGGACAGCGCATGGAAATCTGCTTGCTGATTAATTACCCGTAGAGGAAGATAAAAGCTGTCATTGGCTACAGCAGAATAAAAGTGATCACTCACATTTGAAATGAGCCTGCAACATTCGATACACCTTACCCGTGCTGAATAATCAGAATCCTCGCATGAGGAGGAGCTGTGTAGGGTTACCGAATAGGCACTGGGAAGTGTTCAGATGGGCACCACCGGTATTGTTTATTTGTATCACAGCTGAGGTCGAGTCCCATTGTGCTCGGCACATTATACACTCAGTGAGACACAGGACCTATGCCAAAGAGCTTAGAGTCTAAATAGACAAGACAGTTAGCAGAATCTCTAGGCACAGAGATTAAGTGATGTGCCTGAACTCACATAGCAAGGTTGTAGTCAAGCTGGGAAGTAAACCCCAGTCTCCTGAGTCCCCGCCCAGTGCCTTTTCCACACGCCCATGTTTGTTTTCCTAAGATGGAGGAGACTGTTCCCCTTTGCAAGGAGAAAGGTTTGGATTTCTGACACTGGGCTGTGCCGGCGTTCGCGAAGGTTGCATAACTCATGGGCAGTGACATAATGAGTGAGTTATGCGGCTCATCCCAAACGCCTGCCAATAAACTCTTTATGCCACAGCAGCATGTATTTTCCTGATGCCACATTATAGAGCAATGTTATTTCCGATCATTTTTCAGAAACGTTTTATTGTGACCATTTCTCATAGACTGTCTCGCCCTGCCTTTATAACCTATATATACAGAGGCCTCAAAGGACAGAACTATTGGAATAATTTAAAAATCCTCTTAAACTAGATATCTACAAGCTATTCCTTTACATCAGGGTAACCTGATATCGCACGTCTCCCCAGAGCTAGAAACAAATACCAGTTATTACTTTTGTAACGGCGCCTAGAAGACCCATTCAGGGATGAAGACCCTGTTGTGGTAGGTGTTATACACACATATAAAGAAATGATGGTCCTAAGCATATGCGAAGAGGTAAGAGGTGAAGGATAGTAACAAGCCGGAGAGGACAAGGCAATGGTGATATGCCTGAGTGTAGTATAATGAGTATCAATCAAAGCACACCATCTCCCTTTATGAACGTGGGCCGTCGACTCCTTGATCATATCCAGACACAAGCCAGAGATGCACTAATATGTGCTTTTAAATTTGAAACCAGCCTTTTCTTGTGTGGGGGATGTTCAAATCCTTAATTAGCAAAGTAGCTATTTCCAGTCCTGGTGGGTCCAGTCCTGGTGAGATGTTTGACTTTAGTGACTGCTAGATATTAGATCAGGATTCATTTTCTGGGCAGAAAGGATACAATTTTGTGGCAGTTAAATTACAAACCCAAGAACTGGAAGCAAGAGGAGCACTAAGGTCTTTAGCAAAGGATGATGCCTGGATTGGTGTCTGATTGGATATTTGCTCAAGACAAGAGCTGATCAGGAGTTTTCCATTAGAAACAACAAAAAGTGAAGTTTCCACAAAACTAAAATTTTCCGTGGGAAAATTCCAATTTTGTTGGCAATCTTGATTTGCCATCAGGAAATGAAAGTTCCCATGTTCCCTGGGTTGCTCAACTCTTCTCCAACCTGTGATGAGATTTTTTTTTGAAGAATCCAAAATTTCAATGTACGGAAATTCCATACTCCACAAGACCTTATGGAGCCCAGAAGTGTGAAAAGCCATCAGTAAAACGGTCCTTCATGTTGAATTACACCGAGCCTTGGGACTAGTGGGTGCTGCTTTCTTTTCTTTTACACTAGGACAATGTTTCAAATTTTAATGGCAGCTACAATAAAAAAACCAACACTTTTTTAAATGATGCAAAACAAAAATCCCAACCCTAGACATGCCCAGCTCAATGACATCTGGATAATGACCACAACATATTTGAATGATCCGTTTATTTTAGCCAGTGACATTACCAAGCGCTGTCAGCTTATTCCATAGAATTGAGTTAAAATGAGCCATTCTTACTTTCACTGTTGATATCAGATAAACAGAATCCACGTTGGAAATCACTCTCCTTGTACTGATGTGGAGAGACAACCATGCAATGCAGAAAGCTCTGGAGTGACAGAATGCCACTCTGAGCGTAGGCAAAATCCAAATGATTTTGAATATGAAGTTGGAGATGCTACTTCCACAGGAGCTTCTCCATCTGGGGCAGTACGACTCCAGTGACAACTATTAGACAACATTTATCTACTATGGGTCATGCTTAGACCGGGTTGGAAATTTTTCGATAAAATATTTTTTCCATTGACAAAAATATTTGTCAAACCCAAAACAATTTGCAAAACAGGGGTGCTTTGCTGAATCTCCCACCTCAAAACTGTATTGAAAAAAGTTTCAAAATTATAAGATGTTTTGTTTTTGACACTGGAAAAAACATTTTAAAAAAAGTTGAAACTGCGTGAAACAACTTGGTTTAGAAATTTAAGCGCATTAGACTAAAAAAAAGTTAAAAGAGTCAAAAATCAAACCAGAATCATAAAATCATAAATATCAGGGTTGGAAGGGACCTCAGGAGGTCATCTAGTCCAACCCACTGCTCAAAGCAGGACAAATCCCCAACTAAATCATACCAGCCAGGGTTTTGTCAAGCCTGACCTTAAAAACCTCTAAGGAAGGAGATTCCACCATCTCCCTAGGTAACCCATTCCAGTGTTTCACCACCCTCCTAGTGAAAAAGTTTTTCCTAATATCCAACCTAAACCTCCCTCGCTGCAACTTGAGACCATTGTTCTGTCATCAGGTACCACTGAGAACAGTCTAGATCCATCTTCTTTGGAACCCCCTTTCAGGTAGTTGAAAGCAGCTATCAAATCCCCCCTCATTCTTCTCTTCTGCAGACTAAACAATCCCAGTTCCCTCAGCCTCTCCTCATAAGCAGGGCCGGCTCCAGGCACCAGCCGAGCAAGATGGTGCTTGGGGCAGCAGATTGAACGAGGCGGCATTGCATCCAATCCTAGGGCGACACGGCCACTTTTTGTTTGTTTGTTCTGCTCCGGCTGCCCTGTAGGGGGCAGCGGCGCGGAGGACGGGAGCGCCCTGCAGCAAGCCCGGCAGGGCAGTCCTCGTCCTTCCCTCCCCGCCGACCGGAGCGGAGCCCTCCCGGCAGCGGAGCCCACCCACTCCCTCCCCCACGCTAGCTGGTTCCCCTGCACCCACGGGT
The DNA here is from genome assembly GCF_011386835.1 of Chrysemys picta bellii. NCBI lineage: Eukaryota > Metazoa > Chordata > Testudines > Emydidae > Chrysemys > Chrysemys picta. The sequence goes on along the minus strand of NC_088797.1, from coordinate 122,505,596 downwards.
TTTTTTGTTTTTTTTTTGCTTTGCCGTTCTGGCCACCCCGTTTTTTTTTTTTTTTTTTGTGCTTGGGGTGGCCAAAAAGCCAGAGCCGGCCCTGATCATAAGTCATGTGCTCCAGCCCCCTAATCATTTTTGTTGCCCTCCGTTGGACTCTTTCCAATTTTTCCACATCCTTGTAGTGTGGGGCCCAAAACTGGACACAGTACTCCAGGTGAGGCCTCACCAATGTCGAATAGATGGGAATGATCACGTCCCTTGATCTGCTGGCAATGCCCCTACTTATACAGCCCAAAATGCCGTTAGCCTTCTTGGCAACAGGGGCACACTGTTGACTCATATCCAGCTTCTCGTTTCATTTGAAGGTTTCATTTGACCTGAACTGGGATTGGGGGGCCGGGGTGTGAGGAGAAAAGTCTTCAGTTTGTGAAGTTTGATCAAGATTTCAATCTTTCACTTCAGAAAAAAATGTTCAAACCATTTAAAATTTTCACATGGAGGGGAAAAGACCTTATTATTGAGCTTGAATCATTATCTCATCCCATTTCATGAGCTAAATTAGAGTAGGGCTTAGTACATACTTGTGTGGGTAGAACCCACACACTGCAGGAGGTGGTGTGTGTTTCACATACTGCTCGCTGCGGGTTTTGTCATCCAGACAACCCGGATTCTGACCCAATGACTGTGAATATTAACGACCAAGGGATTTATTCCCAGAAGCCCAGCAAGAGGTAATTAGAGGACTTTGAACTGTCCAGTGCAAATCTTGGGCAAGGTCTTCAGCTGGTGTGAACTGGCATAGCGCTATTGAAGAGAAAGGAGCTGTGGCATAGTAGCCCCTGTGGTGGGTAATGTACCACTCTGGACTGTTGGCTTTGCAGTTTCCGATTCTCAATTTACCATTCATGGTGTGTGGTCAGTCACATGACTTTATTGGGGCTCCTTAGTTGGGTGACACAGGAGAACCAGAAGGAGCAAATGGCACATTTACAAGATGAATTATCCACCAAGACAGCATGCCTTTCAGTTGGTGAATCTTGTGACTTGCAAATGTTTTCGTGAATCTCCGATTACAAATCCCAGAATATTCGTGAACATGATCAAAGCAAAACAAACCTGGTGCTGTCATTTATTAAACTAATTTCATCACGTTGGGATTATTTTGCTTTTCAACAAGCTGCAATAACAATATTCTGCCTGGAGACATTTCCCCTGCGGTTTCACTTGGCGATGCTAATCTTCGTGTTACCCTAAATTGTTTTGCAATGTTACTGTTCTAAGACAAACATCTGCCTTAATCCACCCCAGAACTGGTTGCAGTGCAGTGATGGGTGACATGTCTGTTTTCAGTTTATAAAGCATTTGGGGATCACTTGAGAGGACCAGCTAAAGACACTGTATTATTAGTCGCACTACTTCAGGCTAAACAGTTTCATTCTGTCCCAGCCCAAGGGCTAGATTCTGACATTAGGCCCAGCCCTGATCATACGGAGTTGAGTAACACTGGCCCAGGAGACACTGTGATTTAGAGACACTCTGCTCATTCAGAATACCTACCCTGCTTCTTCCTTAGTGCTGGCGATCTATACCAGTGAGAAATGATTGCCCCACCCCTTGACCATACCAGATCAGCTATATTGGCTAGCATGCCGGGAGATGGAGCTCCAGCCACCTGCTCTGGGAAGCAAACAAGCAGGCAAGGAGTCGGAGTAGCCCATACAGGTATGTCGGGGGGGGAGGGCGGAGTTTTGCTTCCTTGCACAGACAGCTGGTCCAAGTCCTCCATCAATAACCAAACCCACCAGCAGAAACGAGAGAAAAGATTTCCGAAGCTAAAAGAAAAGCCCTGATCTGAAATTAAAGTGAACCCTGCAAAGAGGGCCTTCGCCTTATTTTTGGTAAGTGAAAGGTTCTTTCAAACCTTTAAGGTTCTTTTAAACAAGTTCTTTTACGGTTCTTTTAAACAAGTCATACACAGTTTCTCTCTTCCTCCTCTCTCTGAAGGACGATTGCTTCTGGCACGAAGCAAAGCTTTTATTCCGTTTTTAAACTTTAATGGTGGTTAAAAAGTAATAATGCGTCATTATGGCATGGATTATGGTGATTAAATATTTAAAGGAGTTGCATATAGCTACCCCGTCACAGAGGCAGGAGTTGGTGAAGGCTGATGCTTGTCATGAGAATGGAACATTTTCCTTTGGAAACAGATCAAACATAAGAGCCTCCTCCCCCACCATCGCTCCTGCCTACCACTGTCTAGGTACTCAGTGGAGTATGTGAGCACCTCCTTTGCCATGAAACAGCATCAGACACAGCAGTAGCATCTTGTTTATGATCTATGTGTGCCTAGTAGATTACCCAAGTCTGGTAGGAAATAGAGCGGTTGTAGCATGCACCAGGACTCAAATGTGGTGCCTATAAAGCCAAGCTTTGCTAAAGTACCGGCAACGTATGTCCGCTCTCAGTTCTAGCTTAAGCTCAGTGGTGATGTGATCGGTTCTGAATCAGTGATTCATCCGGTCCAGTGGTCTGGTCTCCTTTCTCAGATAGTGACCGATACATGATGCTCATTATACACCCTGGAGCCCCCAGGTGGCACTGTGGGAAAAGTCTTCCTAAACCAACTGGCGATCACCTTATGCTCTAAAGCACGGGGATCAATGCCCTTTGTCATTTTATCCTAAGTGATGGAACTACAAGAACCTTCAGGTTTTCAAGAGCGAAGAGGAAAAGGAAGCGAAGTCCGTCGGAGAGGCTGGATTGTCAACAGCTGATTTAGGATGTTGCAGTGGGGCTGGGACCACAAAGGGCCTAAGGATGTGAGTCACCCAGCTCCCAGACTGTGGCCAAGCATGGGGTTGTTATTTATTTGTATTACCAGAGCACCTACGGGCCCCATTCCTGGAGCAGGTCCCACGCTGCTAGGTACTATACAGACAGAGAACAGAGACAATCCCTGCTCTAGAATACTTTCTACCTTGGTTTCAGTTTTGCAAGAGTCTCTATACAACCAGAAGGACTAGGAAGTTCCCATTATAATTGAGCGTTAGGCATCCACACGGGATAGGCAGTTTTGAAAGTCTTCACCTGATTTTTTTTTATTATTATTTAAATTAGAGCTTAGATTTTGCAGCTGCTAATGAAAGCCATGAAGAGTGGGGGAAGGGATTAAACAGCTCCATATACACAGAGCCCTGGGCGGATACAAACAGCTCTATCCACATCCGAGCCGCAAAAATTGCCTGGCGCCCTTGGCAGTGATGCAGGGCTGTGCCAAGCCCCTGATCCCCAACTGCCCCCCACTTCTCCCCAGAGAGCTCCTGCCCCACCGCCTGCTATGCCCCCGCCGTACCTCATTCCCCGCTCCTGGTAGAAAGGCTACACTCCTGGGCCCACGTGTGCAGTGCCGCACCACCCTCCCGGGGTGCGGGGAGGAGCTCGGACACCCCTAGGCAGCTGCGGGGGCAGTAATGCATGGAGACTCGGCCCAGGCAGAGAGCGGTGATAACTACTCTCCCTCATAGTGCAGGCCCTTGCTGCCTGCTATTTTAAATGACCCACCGCATCTCTTTTAAAATGGCGCTCTGTCCAAGCACGCTGGGGACTACAACTCCCAGAACGCCCAGCGGGCTAGCCCCACTGCTGTGCAATTCAGCGAGCTGAGGTGGAAGGAGCCTGGGGGCAGCCCTCCGTTCTGGTGAGTCTGTTATGGTCAGAGCCCTGTCCAGATACAAAAATTGAATCCGCATCTGAGCTACTCTCTGTAAAAATGGTCCACGGATATAAAGCGGAGACCCGCAGATTTGCAGGGCTCTCCGTATACGAGCCTGGCACACTACCTGATTTAGCAGGTAGGGCTGTCAGAAGCTTTGGGCAATGTTTCACGCACATCCTGACCTTCCATCCATTCCTCTGTAACGTCAGTGCACTGAGTGACCGCAGCAGAACGAGCCCGAGCTGGCTGGAGAGTGATTTGTCCCATCCCGTGAAAAAAATTCTAGACTAAAAAGAAAAAAAAAGTGCAATTTGAGGCAAAGCCCAAATTCTGAAAATGTTTGTGAATTGAAATTCTGCCAATAAAATACTTTGTTTCAATTTCAGCCTCCCTTCTCTATAAAATGAAGTCCATTTCAAGATGAAAAGCTACTTTTAAAATGGAAAATTTTTGAATTTTTCTTTTTTATTCTGAAGTTATCGAAATGGGATGTTCTTTAAAGGCAATTCTGTCAAAGTGATAACATTTTTGCCAAAATCAATTTCGATGTGGAAGTGACATTTTCCAGCAAAACCAGTTTCCCTAAAAAATTTTCAACCAGCAGAAAAAGGGATTTAAAAGAGGTGATAACTTCGGTACTGGGTTCTCTGAGGTCTCCTTCCAATTATATGGCCAGGTTATAAAGCAGGGGTCGGCAACCTATGGCACGCGTGCCAAAGACGGCATGTGAGCTGATTTTTAATGGCACGCTGCGGCCGCCGCTGGCCCCGCTCAGCCCGCTGCTGGTCTGGGGTCCCGGCTGCCGGCCCCGCTCAGCCCGCTGCCAGCCTGGGGTTCTGGCTGCCGGCCCCTTGCCAACCGGGGTCCCAGCCGCCGGCCCCGCTCAGCCCACTGCCAGCCTAGGTGAACGGAACCCCAGGCCGGCGGCGTAAGATCAGAATTTTAATTTAATTTTAAATGAAGCTTCTTAAACATTTTGAAAACCTTGTTTACTTTACATACAACAATAGTTTAGTTATATAATATATAGACTTATAGAGAGAGACCTTCTCAAAAGCGTTAAAATGTATTACTGGCACGCGAAACCTTAAATTAAAGTGAATAAATGAAGACTCGGCACACCACTTCTGAAAGGTTGCCGACCTCTGTTATAAAGGAACCTGCAAACAGCCTTTCTGCAGTGGCACTGTGACATACCCAGGATGCAGAAGCAATGCATGGGGGGCATGCGGGGTCTGTGCCCCCCCCTCCCCCCCAGATTTGCTGCTTGGCTTATACTGAGCATGCTCAGTAACACTGCTGAAAGTCAGCTGCCCTCACTTTGCCCCCCTCCTCCCTCATTCCAGGCAAGGGTCGTCTCTGGAAGACCAATTACATCGCACAATCTTGTACACTGGTTTGCCCTGCCAGCAACCAGAGAACGAGTCTCATCAATTTTCATGCGATTTTCTCCCCTCTTCTAAAAAGACAGTCCCAGTTGACTGAAGACATGAGAGAGTGTTTTGCTATTAAAAAGTCAGATCTGACTTGTTTTATATTTTGTGACTTTAGTGTTCCTTTTACATTCGGGGCCTTTCACGCGGAACTCCGGAAAATGCACCGCACCACAAAACAAACTTGATAACCTCCAATTCAAAGCTGTTTCTGGATCATCACGGGGCAGGCTTTGAAATCTGTTTTTTGCCTCTTCTCCTTCATGCTAACCAGCTCCCTAGTTTCCATTCCTGCTCATTTACAGAGTTTTGCCTGCAATAAATGAGAGCGAATCACTCATGAATGTTTGAGTAACCAAATGTCTTTCTGGGTCAGTCCAGGAACATTTCAGGAACCCTGCACAACACGGTCAGAAGACAAATCTGGGAATTTAAATTCAGAACTCTGCTGGACACTAAAAACAATGGATTTAACAGAGACACTGGTTTTATGGCCCTTTACAACAATTTCTAAGACACCCTGCTGCTTACTAACCTTTCATTGTGGTACAACTTGCAGAGGTGTTAATTGCCCACTTCATTTTCAATGGTGACCTTCAACTTGTTAACCCTTTATGCTTAACAATCTGGCCCCCTCCCCCTATATATAGCTTGGATGCTCTGGTTACCTCCTCTAGACTTGAGGGAACAGCTCAGCGAAGCTTGAAATCTTGTCCCATCCACCTAGGGTGACCAGATCACACAAGTGAAATATCAGGACGCGGGGGGGGGGGGGGGGGTGGGCGGAGCAAAAAAAAAAAGGAAAAAAATGGCCGCCGGAGCACCACGCTGATCCGCCATACAGCGGATCAGCGCAAGCCTGGGAGGGAGGGGGGAGGAGGAGGAATGCGGCGTGCTTGGGGAAGAGGGGGGGCCAGGGCAGGGATTTGGGGAGGGATCCAATGGGGGCAGTGAGGGGGTGGGGCTGGAGGTGGGGCCAGGGCGGGGATTTGGGGAGGAATCCAATGGGGGAAGGAGGGGACAGAGTCGGGGGGGGGGCACGAGCCCCCTCCAGGATCCGCTCCACCTGTGAGCGGATGCAAAATATCAGGACAATTCGTGTCCCGACTGAAGGTAGGTTGAGACGCGGGACAAATAAGCAAATATCGGGACAGTCCTGATAAAATCGGGACATCTGGTCACCCTATGTCCACCAACAGAAAGTGGTCCAATAACAGATATTACCTCACCCACCCGGTGTCTCTCATATCCTGGGACAATCATAGCTACATTTCAGATGATCTTGGGGAGGAGGGCAGGGGGGGGCAGGAACACAAAACAAAAACCACCAACCAAAAACTGCAGAACTCAAACTGGTGTTTTGTAAAAGCAGTTGTGAAGGGGGGGTCTCACAGACAGATCTGTATGCCTTGTCAGCACTAGGATCCTTTGGCAAGCGTGTCCCACCGATCAGTGCAGCTCTGCTTGGCAGTGCTTTTTAATCACCCCACCTTTAAACCTGCTTCGGCGAAATGATATTTCATGCCAGCCAGTGCAGGAGTCTTGGCTACATTAAGGTTCCCCCCATCGCTGCCACCCATGTGCTAAAAATAGTTCCCCCTAACACAGGCAAAGCCAGAGGGACAAGTTCAACTTTGGTGTAAATCCATTGATTTCAACTGAATTAAATGCCACCTATCAATTTGGCTTTTGCACTTACATTTAAACGTCTGATGCTGAAACCAGGGCCGCTCTGGGTGCGCAGCACCTCATAAGCTACTTGACCTTGAAACTGGTATGCCCGATATTGCACACTCAGGCCTAGGGCTCCATATGGAGCACAAATGGTTTCCAGATAGACGGACACAAAATTATTACAGGTCTCTTGAAACCTTAGCTTACAAGTTCCTGCAGCTCTTGGACCTGAGAGTGGTCAGGACCTTGAGGGTTGCAAACGCCATTGCCTGGCGTGCTCATTAGCAGGTGATTCTTGCGCTTAACTTTGTCTTCACTGAAGTTGTTTAGGCTAAAGCAGAGACAAGATCCTGAATGGGGGAAGTGTTGCTGGGCTGTTTATTTTATAACCACACGCAAACAGAAGCACGAGGAAAAGAAAAAAAATGTAATGTGAACAGGGTTGGGATGGGGAACACGCGGCATCTGTTGTATGTCTAAGAACACCCCGACGGAGCGTACACACTATCCTTATAACCGCACTTGTGAGTTTGTGATGAGAGCTGAGCAAAATAGTGTTGTTTTTTTCTTTTCCAACAAATAAAGATTTCAGGTTGCCCCAAACTATTTGCGAATTGGACACTGATTCCCTGATTAGTTTTGGCCATGAGGTATTTTTTGGGGGGCTAGATTCCCCAGGGGACCTAGGCGCCATTTACAAAGCCAGGGGAGGGGATGGTGATACCTCCTTCCTCATACATGATAGGCCAAAGTTCAGTGCACTATCCCAGGATGTGGGAGAACCAGGGTCAAGTCCCCACTCTGACTTGAGAAGGGATTTGACCTGGGGTGGGCTATAGGAGATTCTAGTGTGGAAGTGTCTCCTGCTGAAGTTGTCCAACTCTGTAGTTGCATTTTCATTGGGAAGCTGGATGGCCCAGGTGAGTCCCCTAACCACTAGGCTATCATGTCATTCTCTGGGGTCCAATGAAAGGTTAAGTATTATGCACAATGGAACAACTTTGATAGGAGAGGTTATACAGCTCAGAATAGCCTAATGATTCGGGCACTCCCCTGTCACATGGCAGTCCCAAGTTCAAACCCCTGTTTGAATTAAGACGAGTGGGGAGTTGAACCTGGGTTTTTTCACCCCCCTGAGTGAGTACTATAATCATGGGGCTATAGGGTACAACAGGGCTGGGGCACCATGTCCTTCTTCGGTGGTTTTGCAAAAGGTATTTCCAAGTTTCCTTTGCCTTTTATAAAAATCTTCCATTATCCATTTTTTGATCCATGAAAAACACTGGAAAAAAATTCCCATTTTGGGTCAAGCGGTATTCTTTTAATATTTTGTTGTTGTTGTTGGTTCAGCCAGCAAACCCCCCCGATTTGCACAGCTTTGGTTTTTTGGGACAATTTTGCGCAAATACTAGTGGATACTGGCCTCTTTTTTGATTTGTTGAGCTGGCTCCTTTATTATTTCCTTTCTTCTTCAGGTTCATACAAATATCTGGGGGAACCCAACCTATGTCTAGGGCATCAATCCTATTTGTTAAAATGTCAACACAATAGCACATGAAGCACAGCCCATGCATAACATATCCACCAAGCCCTGCAACCCTTCGACCCTCTCCTCAAAAGCTGGAGAAGAAGAGAGAGAGTCTTCCAGGCATACTGCAAAGGTTAATGAATCCTGGTGGAGAAACGGATAAGTGTATTGTGTACTCATGAAAGGAACATGCTGCTAGCAACTCATTCTTGTTGACATAGAGGATACGCCAGTTCTTGTGGCTTTCCACGTGGCTTCCCATGACCTTAGTGAGACTAACAACATGATTCAGCCCTGTGGAATTGGTTGTGATCAGCAACAATGCTGTTTTAGATAGAACCCAGTACACCTGCATGATTCTCCTCCCACAGATAATAAAAAGCACCTCCCCCGAGGACTTCAGAATGAAGGGCCACATGACAACTCAGGACGGTGGAATGTTTGTATCATGGCTAGTTTCCTGGTGCTGAATTGTACTAGTGAAGGAGGCAGGTTGGAAAAAGCAAGAACAAACCCACCCCCACGTGCACACAGATTCCATGTTAGAATCACTAATGAAAGGCCAAGGAAGTGACCGAACTGCTGGTGGACCAAGCCCACTGCCAGCCATGCTGACCAATATGGTCTCATTGTTTCCTTTTACTCCTCTGTCTGTATCCATGTGTGGCCTTTTATATGAAGATTGCATACTCTTTGGGGCAGAGACTGTCTTTTTGGTCTGACTTCATACAGCGCCTAGCACCATGGGGTCCAGGTCCATGACTAGGCCTCGTAGGCATTGTGGCAATACAATAAGTAAGTACAACAAGAAGATTTTAAACGAGCTATTGGTAAAATATTCAGAAAGTTGGCCTGTGTGTGCAGTTGGCTCCCCCCTCCCCCCCCCCCAAAAAGGCAACTGTCTACAGTCTAAAGGTAACAAAAGAGCTACCCTTGATCTCAGACCAAAGTGGAACTAGCAGAAGATTCTAATTAGAGCTTTTGTGGACTCCAAGCCACCTACTGAAATGTGGTATTAACACAAGGGACAAATGCTGGTCCTGTAGAAAGGAAGGAGGTAGAATTTATAGCCCTACAGATACTCACGCTAAGGAGGAAGAATTAGAAGAACAGACAGGATATTCAGTGCACTCTTGCCTTTAGAACCAGAGATTGGTATCTGCAAGGATTTAAGTCCGGTAATAATAAAGAACATGGGAAAATTTGAACTGAGGGCAAATCTAATTATAAAAATGGAACAGTTCTGCTCAGAAAGGAAAATTAGCGAAAGAAATGAAGACCGTGGATTGTTGCCGTATATAGGTTACCTGGGCCTAAGTTATCTTGTTAGTCCAGGACATATGGGCCCGATTCTGCTTTCACCGAAGGCCCAATCCTGTACACACTGAAGCCAATGCCAGCACTCCTTTGGGCTTTAATCGGTAGAGGATTGTGCCCTTTACATTAGTGTTATCAGAAGTGTCTCCATGGCCTTTAATGGAGCTAGACAAATGTACGACGGAGGAGAAACAGGCTCAATGTTTCAAAGACAGTGAAAAAGTATAAAAAAAAATCAGACAAGAGAAACCCCTGCCCCTCAACAATAACAAAATCTAAACTGGATGGCTGGAAACCTGAATCAAGTGCATGGCTGAAAACAGAAGCAAAATCTCAAATATAACAATACTCTACAGATACACACACAAGATTCTCAGCTGATGTAAAGCAACGTAGCTCTAATGAGGTGAATGAAGTTACGGCAACTTACACCAGCTGAGTATCATCTATATGCTGGTGGAAATTGGCAAAACTTCATGAGACAGCGGCCAGATGGATAGACCCATCCCCTCTGCTGGTACAGATAGAGCCAAATTCCCTATATCAGGTATGAATTTAAACACCATCATATTACTTTGTTTCCTAAACCACAGGTTTGAACTACCACAGGATTAAATCCCATCTCAGTCAGCCCAGCTCTTCATTCTTAAGACAAGGGAAAGATGGATTACCAAGGAAGATCTTTCTATGAGAGAGCACTTTAGCTGAGACATTAAAAACCGCGCCACTGATTTCAAAGGGGTGAGGTTCAAAAGTGGTTCTATGCCTCCTTTGCATTTCGTAAGACCAGCATTGGCTGTTGGTGGTCAGAGAATAATTCATCGCTTTTCACGGCTGATTAATACACAACTAGAAGACTCAGCTACTTTGGTGATGAGGACAGCGTAAGGCCCTGTGTAGAATAGAATCTTTTGGGATGAAAGGTACCAGCGAAAGCGAGATCAGTGACCCTTGGGTTATTTTCTGTCACATTAACCATCGGATGAAACAGTGTTTCCTTAAACAGGAATGGTGCATATATAACTAGCAGGCATTGTGAAGAGAGGCCTGTCAAATTGTTACTCCATGAAAAAAAGAGGCCAGGGTCCCACTTTCAGTCTAAGTACACAGCCTAATACACAAGATTCTTATTGCATTTGCGCATGGGTATATGACACAGAGGAAGGCCTGAATTAAAATGCTGGGGCCAAAACACCATATGATATAGATCCAAATTCTGCAGTGTGGGCCCCATCTCTTATAGATTTATTTTATTGGCCATTGTATCCTCTCTAGGCCCAGTTCTCTTACACTGTTAGAAAACAAATGAAGTCAAATTTCACCCAGGAAGTCTTACACTGAAAGAACATTTAAAATAAAGAATAAAGACCAAGCCAACCTTCCCAAGTATTGCCAGTTACGTGCTATGTTTCGTGTGGAGTTTTTACACCGTGCGTGAAATTCATCCCTAATTTCTCTTCAAGCCATTCAGTTTTCAGAGGAGATCTGAATTCCACCATTAAGCCCTGATTAATTAAGATATTGCTACACCAGCCCAACTTCAAGCACATGGTTAGTCCCATTGAACACAACAGGTATGCCAACTCTCGTGATTTTACTACACGTCTTGTGAATAATGGTGGGTTTTTCCATGAAATCCCACCAGCTGCAGTCAGCCTACTTTATGAGAATCTCAGCTTTCCTTAGCTAAAAATCTCTAGTTCTCATGACGACGGAGAAAAGCTTGAAAACATGAACCCCTCAAATTGAAGTTTCATGATTTTTAAGCCATTCTGTAATTTCTTGCGGCCTCACGCATGATTTTGGAAGCCTTGGAGTTGGTAACACGAGCAGACTTAGGCATGTGCTTAAGCAACTTGGATGTGAAATGGTCACTCAAGGTCTGTCTTCACAACAAAGGAAAGTCTGCGCCTGACCCATGTCAGCTGACATGGTCTCGCAGGGCTGTTTCATTGCCTTGTAGACTTCCAGGCTCCTCCCACCTGACAATGAAACGGTCCTGCAAGCCCAAGTCAGCTGGCGCGGGCCAGCCGAGGGGGCTGGTTTTGGTTGTATAGATATGCCCTGAGAGACAATTTCACATCCAAGTCACACAGCAATAGGACAGCCCTGCAGCCTGATCTGGCTGGCACAGGCCAGCAGCACTGGTTTTTCCGGTTGTGTAGACATACCTTAAGGGTTTGTTTACATGGTGCTTTAGTCCGCACCACAAAGCTGGAAGTTTTAGTCTACACTAGCGTGTGGCATCCTAACTAGCCAGTGTGGATCCTGCTGATGTGCTGAAAGGGTCTTAGTGCACTTTAACTCAGTACTGTTGTAAGGGACTATGTTAATGCGCACTAGGGAATGTTTAGTGCACAGCAGCAAACTCCACACACACAGGACACACTGAGGTGCATTAGAATTTGCACCTCCCTGGTGCAGTCTAAAGCACCCCATAGACCAGCCCTTCGTCAAACAAAAGGTAGGAATAAATGGCCAGTTTTCAGAATGGAGAGAGGTAAATAGTGGTGTCCCCAAGGGGTCTGATCTGGGACCAGTCCTATTCAACATATTCATAAACGATCTGGAAAAAGGGGTAAACAGTGAGGTGGCAAAATTTGCAGAGGATACAAAACTACCCAAGATAGTTAAGTCCCAAGCAGACTGTGAAGAGTTACAAGAGGATCTCACAAAACTGGGTGACTGGGCAACAAAATGGCAGATGAAATTCAGTGTTGATAAATGTAAAGTAAAGCACATTGGAAAACATAATCCCAACTATACCTATAAAATGATGGGGTCTAAATTAGCTGTTACCACTCATGAAAGATCTTGGAGTCATTGTGAATAGTGCTCTGAAAACATCCACTCAATGTGCAGTGGCAATCAAAAAAGCGAACAGAATGTTGGGGAAAGGAATAGATAATAAGACAGAAAATATCATAATGCCTCTATATAAATCCATGGTATGCCCACATCTTGAATACTGTGTGCAGATGTGATCGCCCCATCTCAAAAAAGATATATTGGAATTGGAAAAAGTTCAGAAAAGGGCAACAAGAATGATTAGGGGTATGGAATGGCTGCCATATGAGGAGAAATTAACAAGACTGGGACTTTTCAGCTTGGAAATAAGACGACGACTAAGGGGAAATATGACAGAGGTATATAAAATCACGACTGGTGTGGAGAAAGTAGATAAGGAAGTGTTATTTGCTCCTTCTCATAACACAAGAACTAGGGGTCACCCAATGAAATTATTAGGCAGCAGGTTTAAAACAAACATAAGGAAGTATTTCTTCACACAATGCACAGTCAACCTGTGGAACAACTTGCCAGAGGATGTTGTGAAGGCCAAGACTATAACAGGATTCAAAAAAGAACTAGATAAATTCATGGAGGATAGGTCCACCATGGTTATTAGCCAGGCTGGGCAGGGATGGTGTCCCTAGCCTATGTTGGCCAGAAGCTGGGAATGGCTGACAGGGGATGGATCACTTGATGATTACCTGTCCTGTTAATTCCCTCTGGGGCACCTGGCATTGGCCGCTGTCGGAAGACAGGATACTGGGCTAGATGGACCTTTGGTCTGACCCAGTATGGCCATTCTTATGTTCTTATGTACCCCTCTGTCAATTTGAACACCTTACTGCAGATGTGAATGCATTTAGGCACCCATGTCTTTCACTGGGGTACAATACGCTATGGGACCGCACACAAAGCCTGAGAGATACATATTTGAGGTCAAGGAGCTGCCTGGATTCCTCAGACACCACATTAATCTCAGGTGCAGAGATACCCCAACTCCACGTTGAGAGATTTTTCTGGCTAAGATTTTCAAGAAGAGCCTCAGCTCTTCGGTCCCCAACTTGAGAGGTCTTAAAATGATCTGATTTTCAGGGGGGTCACATTCTAGCACTCACATATGCACACACACAAATCAGGACCCTTTAAAGATGACTCAAGTTGGGACACTTATTAAAAGTCACTTTTGAAAATCATGGCCTCAGATTTTGAATTAAAACCTTTCATAATACCCTTTGCCCTTCCCCAGCATCTGCCAGCCAGGGATCTCCAAATACTAAACCCCCATGAAGGAAGGAAATACCATCCTCATTTTACAGGTTGGGAAACTGAGGCAGCATCCTTCCCAAGGACACAGTGAGTCCGTGCAAAGGAGATTTATCCAAGGACAGATCTCCCAATCCCCCTGCTTTAACATCAACCTCCTCCCTTCCCCACTCAGAGAAAGGAATCTGGACTATCTAATTCCACTCTTTCTAAAAAAAGACATGAGACCACATTTGCTGGAGTTTCCATTCAGGTATTAGGCTTCATCTTAAGAAAACAGTCCAATGCCAGACAGGGCCTTTTATTAGTACTTGCTTTAAAAGAAAAAAAAAAAGTCTAAATGCAATCTGATTGCCAATAGAACTGTGATTCAATTTGGCCTTTTGCTTTATCCCCCACTCCCCTCGCTGCCATCTCTCTCCGCAGTATCGATTCGGTATTGTTAACCTTTCTTTATTACTTGTTTATGTTCCCCCATTACTTTAAAACATCAATAAGGAGCTTTTTAAAAAGGACAGCGGCAAGAAATGGAGAGACACTGAGGAAAGGTCAGGGATGAGGAAGGAGGTGGGGCTGGTTCTCTAGAAGCAACAAGCTGACAGCGCAGAAAGGTTAGCATTCCTGCCGCTCGAGGGACGGTGCTCTCACTTGTTTATCAGAGTGACACGAGTATCACCAACTCCCGAATACGTGCAGCCAGCGCGAAGGCAAAATGTCAGGCTGCCCCCACAGTGTAGATGATCTATGGACAGACCTCCCTGCATCTCTCTCTGGCGGGTAGAGGATGCTCTCGAAGCTTGGCTTGGTTTCGATAGGATTCTTTACTTTAAATGTTCTGTCAGTGTAAGACTTCCTGGATGAAATTGACTTCAATATTTTTTTTAAACGGTGTAAGAGAACTGGATGCAATGGCCAATACAATAAATCAGTCTATTAGAGATGGGGCCCAGAGTGCAAAATTCTGAGCTATATCCTTTGATGTTTATATTTTGGCCATAGGATGCTGAAATCAGGACATGCTTTTCGCCTCAGAAATGAAGATGCAGTGACCTGTGGGATCATTCCTTCAGCGAGCAGATTCCCAATGGAGCTGGCAGGAGGGCAAGGCATGCACTGTAACAATGTTTTTGGGAGCGGTCAGCTGAGCAAGGCATAGATACAAATATCTATTGCGGGTACTTACAACACCCCTACCTTGTCTGAACACTGCACAATCTTTAGTTGTCAATGTACTTAGCTTCACAACACACCCATGAGATGGGGCAGGGCTATAGTCCCCATTCTACAAATGAAGAACCAAAGCACAGAGAGGCCATGTGACTTACCTAAGGTTATATACAAAGACAAATGAAGCTGAGAATTGAACCAGGGTCACCAGAGCTCAAAGCTACCCGCTTAACCACTGGACCAGGTACAAATGTGTCTGAGAGTATATTAGTTAGGATGTGAATGCTGAGGGGGCCATGTGAGAGAAATCTTTTGCTCAAGCATCTCTAAATGCTACATAAGCTAGGTGAGATTCACCGCAGAGCCAAATCCTGCTCCCATTGAGATTACTATCAAATCTCCTTTCAGTTTCAATGGGACCAAGATTTTTTTCCCATTAAAGGCAGCAGCAAACTTCCCATTGACCTCAATGGCACCAGACAAGGCCCTGCACAAATCCCCAGCTTATGTATTTATGTATTGTATTCTCCCTCCCCTTGCAATAGGGATAGTTGGCTGACAGAACATCTGTATTTCATCAGATAGGGGGAGGGACAGCTCAGTGGTTTAGCATTGGCCTGCTAAACCCAGGGTTGTGAGTTCAATCCTTGAGGGGGCCATTTGGGGCAAAAATCTGTCTGGGGATTGGTCCTGCTTTGAGTAGGGGGTTGGACTTAGGGTGACCAGACAGCAAGTGTGAAAAATCAGGGTGGGGGTAATAGGAGCCTATATAAGAAAAAGACCCCAAAACCAGGACTGTCCCTATAAATTGGGACATCTGGTCACCCTAGTTGGACTAGATGACTTGGGGAGGTCCCTTCCAACCCTGCTATTCTATGACAGGCCTAGCAGTGGTCATGTTTCCTAATAGCGTGATTGCAGGTGATAAACGGCCTTAGAAGAAGTGGTGATGCACACGGGGAAGCGAGAGCCCTGAAATTGGCTTGAAGAAGAAGAATGGGGGCCAGATATTTCTCTCACACACACAGAGCTAGGCTTGCAGTTCTGCAGGCACACGACTCAAGCTATGCACACAGGAGCAACCCGACCAATGAAACAGCTCAGGGATGATGGAGACACAAATTCAAAACAGGAAACAAAATTTGCAATTGAAGCCCCAGGTGCTTGGTGCACAAGCCAGCATGCCCAGGCCTATTTAACACTGTACATTGATTGTACAGGGCTAGATCCTAAGTGCCTGCTCTGTTTCTGCATGTGTCCCTGATGTGCAAAGCCTGTGAATACTATTTAATATTAGGTGCAAGGGACCTCGCCACTACCCTTCAACTAACAGCAGAGATGGGCCTGAACCAAGACTTCCAGATATCGCTGAACCTTTGAGACACTCAGCTCCAAATACTTTGTAGTATGAAGCCATCTATAACTGAGATATTAGATTTATGTGGCCAAATTCTGTCTTCAATTAAACCTGTTAAACCTTTTGATTTTAAATAGGAACTGAGGCTTTTTCAAAAACTCAGCATAGAGCGGACTTCCCTAGTGTTCCTCACCTGAGCAAATTTACAATGAGGCAGTGGGCCAGATTTTCCGCTGGCAGAGATCAGAATGGCTCCATAATGGAGCCACGATGAGATTAGACTTGAAATGAGATGAAGGTTTCTAACCATCAGAGGAGTGAAGTTCTGGAACAGCCTTCCAAGGGGAGTAGTGGGGGCAAAAGACATATCTGGCTTCAAGACTAAGCTTGATAAGTTTATGGAGGGGATGGTATGATGGGATAGCCTAATTTGGGCAATTAATTGATCTTAGATTATTAGTGGTAAATATGCCCAATGGCCTGTGATGGGATGTTAGATGGGGTGGGATCTGAGTTACTACAGAGAATTCTTTCCTGGGTGCTGGCTGGTGAGTCTTGCCCACATGCTCAGGGTTTAGCTGATCTCCATATTTGGGGTCGGGAAGGAATTTTCCTCCAGGGCAGATTGGCAGAGGCCCTGGAGGTTTTTCACCTTCCTCTGCAGCGAGGGGCACGGGTCACTTGCTGGAGGATTCTCAGCACCTTGAGGTCTTTAAACCATGATTTGAGGACTTCAATAACTGAGACATAGGTTAGGGGTTTGTTACAGGAGTGGGTGGGTGAGCAGGGGTGGCTCTAGCTTTTTTGCCGCCCCAAGCATGGCAGGCAGGCTGCCTTTGGCACAAAAAGCCGTCCCACCTCATTAAACATACAGTCCCAGTGACCTTTTCAGATCAGATGTAACTGCACAAGGAATCTCTCTTTGACCCCCACAAAGCTCTGTAAATAATAGATCTTTATAATTAATGTTAAGAGACAGCATTGTGGTTGAAGGTGCATGTTTAAGAAACTGTAGTTCTGCTTGCAAACCCAAAGCCATTTCACTAACAAGATCACTAGCATCCCACACCATCATCATTGTATGGGCAGGTGAAAACTAGGAATAAGCCAACACCCTGGATCTTTGAGAAAAGCACAGCTGGGGAGGGGAGGGGGCGTTTTGGAGACCAGCATGACAGAATGGGTTACTCCTAAAGTTTTTCCCTCTCAAAACCAGCTCCTCTCCCATAGTGAGGAGAGGAACTATGAATGGACACCATCATAATAATTCAAAGGCCCCAGTCAGCATCAGAGCCCCAACTTGCTGGGTGCTGCATAGACACCTGCCTGGACACCTTAACTGCCATAGAAGAAATGTATATCTGAGCTCCAATTGAAGGTGCTACCATGCGTTGGTGCCTTTCAGTTTGAAACTTGCAATGTATCTGCAGTGGGGATCGTAAGAATTTCAAAGGTCACCATCTCTCTTTCTTGCATTAAGAGAAGTTTCTGCCTATATTTGAAATAGGAGAACCCTGGAGGAGGCAAATGTTGCATTCGGTGCTGTAGATCACACTACACTACACACACACATTTCTCCCCTTGGAGAAGAGATGAGAGAGAGCCAGATGTAACCAATGTTGGTCATGTGGTTTAATGCCCTACTGGGAGGTGCACAGATACTACAGCGTGAAGCTGGTATCAGACCCTGTATAGAACAGAATCGAATCACAAGTGAAAGTTCCTGGCTTCAGGGATATGTACACAACACTTCTCCTCCAGATACATTGAGGCTCTAAACCTCCATGGCTCAATTGTCACCACTGCAGAGATGACACCAGCTTGATATGGTCTTCTCACTAATGCAATGCAATGCAATGCAGATCTTGGAAGAGATAGCCATGCAGATGAGCCAAGCCAAACCCAGACAAACCAACACTAGCCTCACCTTCCATCATGGGCAGCCTACCTCCCTTCACCAAGACAGTTCAGTCTCATAATGACATTAGATTCATTACTGTTCCAAGACACAGGTAACAGCAGTGAGATATGTCTGCTATCCTACTTGGCTGGGGTCTACTCTTATGGGACCATTTGGCTGCCCTGGTACCACTTTTTTCCCATAAATGGGCAGATGACAAATACCTGTATAAGTAACGTTGCTTCTGTCTGTATTCACACAGGGACAAAGGCATTCTTGCATGAAAAGGAGTGCTCACCACTGCTATTCTAGTCTTTGGAAATGAGTGACTTGATTCTTATTTGTCATCTCCTAGGGGGAAACAAGACTTCCAATAAACACTCTTTTCATTCCATTGGTATCCCTGGAGCATGCTAACAGGAGCTACTGAAGTGAGACATTTTGAAAATCAGCAGGTCCAGATCACTGTCAAAAAAAGATTTGAGGTTTGTGATGAATAGTCAACTGAACATGAGTTCCCAGTGTGACACTGTGGCCAAAAGAGCTAATGTGATCCTGGGATGCATGAACAGGGAAATTTCGAGCAGGAATAGAGAGGTTATTTTATCTCTGTATTTGGCACTGGTGTGACCACTGCTGGAATCCTGTGTCCAGTTCTGGTGCCCACAAATCAAGAAGGATGTTGAAAAATTGGAGAGTGTTCAGAGAAGAGCTGTGAGAACAATTAAAGGATTAACAACTTGCCCTATAGTGATAGACACAAGGAGCTCAATTTATTTATCTCAACAAAGAGAAGGTTCAGGGTGATTTGATCTCAGTACCTACACGGGGAACAAATATTTAATAATGGGATCCTCTGACAGAGAAAGGTCTAACACAATCCAACGGCTGGAAGTTGAAGCTAGACAAATTCTGACTAGAAATAAGGCATCATTTTTTAACAGGGAGTAATAAACCATTGGAAAAATTTGTCAAGGGTTATGGTGGATTCTCCATCTCTGATGATTTTAAAAAACAAGATTGGGAGTTTTTTCTAGAAGATCTGCTCTGGGAATTATTCTGGGGAAGTTCTGTGTTATGCAG
Source organism: Chrysemys picta bellii (assembly GCF_011386835.1). Classification (NCBI taxonomy): domain Eukaryota; kingdom Metazoa; phylum Chordata; order Testudines; family Emydidae; genus Chrysemys; species Chrysemys picta. Next base: position 122,486,375 of record NC_088797.1, on the reverse strand, counting down.
GAGGTCAGAGTAGATAATCATAATGGTCCCTTTTGGCCTTGGAATCCATGAATCTAGAAAAACAAATGAGCAGCAAATCACATGTATCACTTGTATGCAGATAGTATGTGAATGTTCCAGTCCTGTGCAGCTAGGCAGTAAAAAAACAAAAAACAAAAACAAAAAGACCCTTCATTTAAAAAAACATAGTGTTGTACTTGACAATTCTGAAGAACTGCTGGTGTCTAGAGTCTTGGAAGAATGTTCTCTCAATCCACAGCATCTAGTTGGTAGATCAAACAATTAAAACTAATTTCAGAAAACTAACTCTGGTTGCAAATAGAAAAGAGGGGTAAATTCCTCAGATCAATTATCAATGTGTTGCCCAGCGCTAAATGTTTTCTGTTTACACCACTGCATCCGCTGCAATGTCAATAAAGATGCAGATGTCACCCAAGGCGAATAGGCTAGATTAATAAGCAGGAGGTTGTGTTTGGACTATTAAGAAGGAAAATCCATACCTTTAGTAAAAAGCCTCTAGCTAGGAGTGACCAGAGGTTAGTATTAATTAAGTCTTCCTTGAAGGGTGTAAAAGATGGTGCATTTAAGAAGGAAAGTGTTTAAATTAAGTGAAGTAGTATTTTCAGGTGAGGGTGTTTGCAAGGAAACTCTCAGGATGATAAGTGAGTATAATGAACAAACTACACTAGAGAAGGAGCTGGATGTACAAAAGCAGAGCTCCAGGAGAGAAGTTTTCATTAATGATCAGCTACCTCCACCTCCCAGCCCAGGGCGCCGAATTCATTGAAGACATTAGCATCATATGACGAAGTACATTAGTACCTTCATGGAGAGAAAATGCCGGGTATTAAGGGTCTCTTTAAATCTAGCTGCGAAAGGCAGAATAAGAATCAGTGATTGGAAGTTGAAGCCAGACAAATTCAAAGTTGGAAATAAAGGTGCAAGTTTTGAACCAATGAGGGTGACTAGGCATTGGACCAAGGGAGGTGGTGGATTCTCCATCTCTTGAAGTCCTCATATGAAGACTGGCTGCCTTTCTGGAAGAGATGCTTTAGCCAAACACAAGTTATTGAGCTCAATACAGGGGTAACTGGGTGAAATTTAGTGACCTGTGAAATATCGGTCAGACTAGATGATCTGATGGGCGCTTCTGGTCTTAAATGCTATGAAAATGTTCTAAAACCAACTCACTGGGTCAGGGTGGGTGAATTTTAACAAGGGAATTGGACAGCAGAGTCTTGGGTTCTGTTTTCACCCATGAAATGAACTGGTTGTGTGACTGTGGTAAGTCACTTAACATCTCTGTCTCAATAATCTGTACATGGTTATAATACTTCCATTGCAATGGTGCGACAGGGTTTAGAAAAGATGCATTTGTAAATAATGTGGAAGTTTGGGAGGAAAGATGTGTCAAAGTACTAAGGACTCAGGTGTGATGTTACACCCCATATTCTTCATGGAAATATGGTTATGATATTAATATGGCATAACAAAGATAAACTTTATGCAACATGGCTCATGTAAGATATCATTGGAAAGGTTATGATTTACTGAATGTGATTATTCAATTTGTATGCATGTATCATTTCGGTGTCTGAAGTTAGGTATATTGACTATGTAAGAATTACAACTGTGTGTGTACTTGGGGAACACCCACCAGACAGTAAGCAATCATCCTGAATGAGCTATTTGAGAAGGACAATAGAACTCTGAATATACTAATCTTCCACCTTCCTGAGGCGTTTCCTAGGATGCTGCATTGACACTGCAAGGTCAGGTGATAAGATAACCTGATACAAAATGCAGCCTTGGACACTGCTGATACTTTTCCTCTGTAGGGGGATGGGGATCAAACAAAGGTTTCCTGCCTTAGGTAAATCCTTTTTAAGGCTGCGGATGGGGTTAATCTGGACCCTCCTCCATTGCCTACCCAAAAAGAAAGGCTGCTGAAAGTACCTGAAGGGACAAAGGAACTAACCTGAGGGGAAAGGCAGGGGTGAGTCCAGACTGAGACAGGGGTCCAGTCTGTAAGAAGAAATAACTGGAACTCTAAGCTACAAAAACTCCTCAACTTGCCTAAAATAACCTTTAGGGTGAGAAATTATTTCTTGAAACCAGTCTCTTTAAGATCTTAAGCTTAGTATGGGTGTTTTGTTTTATTTGCCTGGTAATATGCTTTGTTCTGTTTGCTATTATCCCTTATAATCACTTAAAATCTGCCTTTTATAGTTCATAAATTTGTTTTGTTTATTATTAAATCCAGTTTGTGCAATTTCTAAATGTGGGGGGTAAGAAGTTGCGCATCTCTCTTCACATTGAGAGAGACGGTGAATTTTTATGAGCTTGTGCTGTGCAGATCTTTCTATACAGTGCAAGACATTATTATTTTGAGTTTATTCTGCAAAGGGTGTGTGAACGTGAGTGCTGGGTGAATCCTCTCACACAGAGCTGACTTCAGTCTGTGTCTGCAGCTAGGTGTGGCCCTACCTGTGTGTGTGCTTCAAGAGGTCGGAGAACCTAATTCAGCAAAATAGGGAACGGGAATCCAGGCTGGTGGAGCAGGAGGAGCTCAGTGAAACCGCAGTACATGAGGTGGCATCCCAGAAGGAGGAGTCTAACCCATCACAGTGGCATAGTTGAGCAGGATAATGTGCAAAGCTTATTGCTCTGAGACACTGGTGGTGATTTTAAGTGAGTTTTAAGTGTATTGGCTAGAGAACAGACAAAATGGTTACTGGCTTGTTATTTTCTGCTTGCTTTTGAAGCCCCAGTGGGAAAGAGCAAAGTACATAAACTGCTCAGGAAATGGCAGAGTGTCTCTTTAATTCCTCTGCAGCCCTGCAAAGCAGTTTGCTACCGGGGCGGGGGTGGGTAAAACCAGCTCCTTTAGGGTGGATATTCCCTCGGGGAAGGGGAATGTTTTGCCTGAGGGTCGGAAGACTGTCCAGGGTGCTGGCTGCCAGGAAGTTGCAGTTAAGCAAGGAACAGAGCTCGCTCTAAAATGCATAGAAGAATGAGTCCTAGAGGAAAGCCCAGAGAAAAGTGATGGAGTCCTAGAGACCCCTGCGGTGGGTGTGGATTCCATGGTGTAACTGGAGGCAAACCCAATTCAAAGATGGAGAAGTGGGCAGTGCTTACCAGGGAGGGGTCTGGTCTGGCTGCTGGTTGTGAGCCCACAGCTGAACAGGGGACAGATTCCACTCTAGGGAGCACAGGGATGTGTGCCCTAGAGGGCAGCCCAGAGAAGGAAGTTAAGAAGAAATGTGTGTGTGGGGGTGTACAGGAATGTCTCCTCACGGATTACAGGGGGGCAGGGGCGGGGGATTGCCCAGGAGAAATTTGCTGGATCTGCATCTGTAATCCCAGGCACCTCCCCCGTGGCTCAGGTTTTAAGGGGGAACTGTGTAACTGACCCCCCGGAGGGGAGCAGCCATACTGCTGACCTATTGGGAACAGAGAGAGGGGTGACCGAGGGTAACCCGATCCCGGTCCCACTTGCAAAATGTTTTTCCTGCTGTACTTGTGAAAACTAACTCTGTCTCTTTAAGGCAAGGTGGGGGGGTTTTCCAAGCAGGCTGGTGTCAGTGAAAATGCTAATGAACCACCTGATGAAGGGGAGGAGACAGCCATTTCCTGGGCAGGTAAACCCCTCTCAACAGCTAAACACTGAGGGTACGTCTTCACTACCCGCTGTATCGGCGGGTAGCAATCGATTTATCGGGGATCGATATATCGTGTCTCATTAAGACGCGATATATCGATCCCCGAACGCGCTCACCGTCGACTCCGGAACTCCACCAGAACGAGCGGCAGTAGCGCAGTCGATGGGGGAACCTCGGACATCGATCCTGCGCCATCTGGACCCCAGGTAATTCGATCCAAGGTATTTTGACTTTAGCTATGCTATTCGCGTAGCTGAAGTTGCATATCTTGGATCGATCCCCCCCCCCCCAGTGTAGACCAGCCCTGAGCAATGGGGCTGAGTAACACAAAGGAATCCGGGGCGGATTCTTCATATGGGCTTAACCCTGGAGAGGAAATGCAACTCCACAGGGGGTGAGCCAGTAACATACAAGATCCCCATTCACCCTTTCCTTGCCAAATCCCCAAAGACATACCTAAACTAAGAACCTTTACTAATGAGGAATGCAATAAATGCTAAACAAACTGGTCGGTTTAGACAGAGAAATCTGTCCTTTTCTTTTGATCCCTCACTGAATTCATGATTATTGGTGAGCCTGATTTTCCAGGGATGTTGAGCACCTGTAGCGCACCTCAACCCCAGGTGTTGGTTTCAGGGCCTAACGCACAGGAAAGAATCAAGCCTGACTGCTAGAATTTTCATGAGTGCTAAGCAATTTGGGTGAGGAGGGGTTTTTTTTTTGGGGGGGGGGGGGGGAATATTTTCCTATATATAAAGCCCATGGAATTTGAGCCACCCAATCCATTTAGCCAAAACACTGACACTTCTTTGAACATTTCTAAATGGTCCACAATTTATTTGTCTTTGTCACTTTCCAACTGGATTATGCCGCCTTTTCACCTTTCATTTTATCACTGTCTATAATAAAGACACTCATTAATTTCAGCCATAAATACAGATATGATGGTTTTATCCCATGGCAATAAATGGTACTTTATTTAAAGGATCAAAAAGATAAACCAGTGTAGTAATTTACAATAATTATAGCAATGAACTGGTATGTAGAATTAGTCCCAGCAGAAATAAAAAGAGGATCACGAAATTTCCATGGAAATCAATGAAGTGGAAAGGAACAAGAAAAGATGGACAATGCGATACTGTCAGTTGCAAGAGTTTCATTGATCTGAGCAGAGAGAACTTGTGGATGGCAAAAGGAAGCCATGGCTGGGCACAATTCCTATTTCTTCTCTCAAAAAGCTGACCAGGTTGAGTTGCCTCAGCTTGAAGATACAGGCAGAATAAAAGGCAATTAGAAAGCAAAAAACCCACCACATTATCCCATTCTATAATTAGTGTCACCCCAGTGCTGTATGGAGGCAGATTTCAGGGCCTGGCATGTAATTTTCTAATTGAAAGAGAAAATCAATGGCACGAAGTTCGGGTGTTTTCGAAGTGCAACTTGTTTATTTACATTAATCCTTTAACAGGGATATTGACAAATGGCCTATTTGCCAATCTCCTCTTTCAGGAATCTCGACCCAAACACCAATGCTTGGTTCCCAGGGAGCAATTCTACCCTGAGAACTGACTCTCTAATTAGAGATTTAAGGCAGGGAGCAATTCTTGCTGTTTGCACCAGCTCCCTGAAAAAGGAAGTGCATCACAAAACAAGACAGTGTTTCTTGAAGGACTGCACCTGGATTAGAAAACTAATTTGTGAGTCTATTTGTAACAGCGCCATCTTATGGCTTCATATACCATTACTGATATTTTGGTAGCATCTGTGGTTGAGGCCCCATTGGGCTAAGCACTGTAGATACATATAGTGAGAAACAGGGCCGGCTCTAGCTTTTTTGCCACCCCAAGCAAAAAAAACCAACAAAAAACGGCAGCCGCAGGGAGTGCGTGGAGGGCAGTCAAGGCGGGGCTCGCAGGGGGGTTAAGGGCGGCGCCCGCCCGCTCCCTTCAGCCTAGGGTTACCATATTTCCACAAACAAAAAAGAGGACACTGGGGGGGGGGGGGAAGCCCCGCCCTAGCCCTGCCCCATCCACTCCCTCCCACTTCCCACCCCCTGACTGCTCCCCTCAGAACCCCAACCCCCCCTGCTTCTTGTCCCCTGACTGTCCCCTGCTGAGAACCCCCTACCCTAACTGCCCCCCCCCCCCCCCCCCGGACCCTACCTGTCCCCTGACTGCCCTGACCCTTATCCACTCGCATGGGTGGCAGGGTTGTAGAAATTTTGGTGGTGCCCAGAACCCCCCACCCCACCTGCCTAAGGCTCTGGGAGGGGGGTTGGGTGGGGGGAGGAGGTCTGGGGTGCAGGTCCTGGGCTGGGGATTAGGGTGCAGGAGGGGTGCAGGTTCTGGGATAGAGTTTGGGTGCTGGGTGCAGGCTCCGGGCTGGGGCAGGGGGTGGGTGTGCAGGAGGGGGTGAGGGGTGCAGGCTCTGGGATGGAGTTTGGGGGTGAGAGGCGGTGCAAAGGGAGGGGGTGCAGGCTTTGGGAGGAAGTTTGAGGGCAGGAGGGGGGGTGTGGGAAGGGGGAGGGGGATTGGGAGGGAGTTTGGGGATAGGAGGAGATGCAGGGGTGAGGGCTGTGGGTCTGGGGATGAGGGGTTCATGATGCAGGAGGGGGCTCAGGGATGGAGCAGAGGATTAGGGTGTGTGGGGATGAAGGCTGGGGGGTTTGGGGTGTTGGAGAGGCTCAGGGCTAGGGTGGAAGGGCAGGGTAAGGGCAGCCTGTCTTCCCATTAGTGGATGGGGGCACTAGGACCCGGGGGCAGCAGACAGCAGTTGTCTGCGTGTACTGCCAGAGCCAGCACACGCAGACAAGGGAGAGGCAGACAGGAATGGGGGACCCACCGAGGGGGGGATGCACGGAGGGGGGGTGGCAGGTGGAGGCTGGGGACCCATCCAACACTCCCCCACTCCCTGACTGCCCCCCCCCACTCCTCTTACCATTCTGGCTCCACGTGGGTCGGTTTGTGTGTTACAGAGGACTACAGAGAGAGGGAGGGGGGAGCAGGGGAGGGCTCTGGCTGCTGGAGGCCAATGGGAGTGGGTCAATCGGCCTAGCCGCCCAATCAGCAGCCACACTCTGCATGGAAGGGAGGGAGGGAGGCGAGGGAGAAAAAAACCCCGGACATTTTAACCTTGTTACCAATTCCTCCCGGACGGCTATTTAGAGACGCAAAAGCCGGACATGTCCGGGGAAATACGGACGGATGGTAACCCTACTTCAGCCGTGGGCAGTCAGGCGCTGCAGCCCGCTCGCAGCCGGGTGAGAGGGGCTCCCCCCTCCGGCCTTGGGGTGCCTCTCCTGGCCGGGCAAGCGGAGCCCCCGGGGGCTGCAGGAGGTGCTGGCTCAGCCGCTCCTTTAAAGGCGGCTCGGCCGGGCCGGGCTCAGAGCTGCACCGGAGGCGGAGGCCGGTGCAGGCGGCGGGGAGTGGCGCGTCCCGGGGAGCCCGGCGGCAGTGAGCGGCGGGGATCACTAGTTCCTGCCCCCTTGGGCCGGGGTCCGTGCCCCTGCAGGGCTGGGCTGGGACTGGCAGAGCGCGGGGAGGCAGCCGGGGCTCCGGAGCTGTGGATCAAGCTGCCTAAGCCAAAAAAAAAAAAAAAAGAATCACGGCAGGGCAGCCGGAATGTGCCGCCCGAAGATTGGCCGGAATGCCACCCCTTACAATGTGCCGCCCCAGGCACGTGCTTTCTCGTCTAGTGCCTGGAGCCGGCCCTGCTGAGAAAGTCCCTGCCTCAAAGAGCTTACAGTCTAAACTGACAAGATAGACAAAGGCAGGAAGAAAGCCTCATCCCCATTTTATCAATATTTTCCCTGAGCCCCAGTTTATGTGATTTGTCCAAAGTCACATAGGAAGTTTGTGCAGAGCCAGGATTTGAACCCTCGTAACCTGAATCTCAGATCAGATTCTTAACCCCAGGTTATCCCCCCGCTCTGTTTTTATCATTAAGTGTTACGAAAAAGGGATAGGTCTTTCCGCAGATGGCTGCCAAATGCCATCATACAGGAGTAGGTCGCCGCAGAGAAGCACCATAGGGCAGTCCATTGCAGAAGCAATGCCCTAAGGATGCAGTAAGATGCTGTTTTTGTTGATTCTGTGCTCAAGTCTAGAACATGAGGGTTGGGAGGAGGCAGCATTGATTGGGGAGTTGTTTTTTTAAGGATCCCTCCTCCCCTTCTCCCTCCATCAAAATTTCAGTGAAAGATTTACCCAGAGATTTTTTTTTTCCAGCCAGATCTATCCATAGCACAGTTCAAGAACTTGGCTTTTCTTTTCAGAGGTTCCCTTTTATCTCCTCTGCCCTCACTTACATCAATGTGAATCAGGAGTAACGCCCCTGAGTCAGTTGCGATGTGGCATGGTAAAACCAGTGACTGTGGGAAACTAAAGGTAGTTTCGAGTCCTTTCACCTCTCCCCAGCTCTGGGCCATTGTGTGTGAACCAAAATGTGATATTGATGACATGGCTGGGCAGTAGGTGTTTTACCTCTGTGTGAAATAATGGTTAAGTCTAACTCTCATGGGGTAGGCAGAGGAAACCACATCACTTGCCAGGCTCTTGTCCCAGTCAGGTCAGTGATTATTCATTTCTGGTATTCTCTACAATATGCTCGGTACTTTCCATATATACAAAGAAAGCACTGTCCCTGCTCCAAAGAGCTTAGAGTCAAAGTGACACAAATCTGGAGTCACTCAGCTCAAGTCAGTGGTGTAAATGAAACCAGAACCTGGCCATTTGGTATCACTTTGCCCAGGCACTGGTGGAACGTAAGGGAAGCAAATGTCTACATACCCTTATGTCCTTTGTCTGCTTTGCATAGCAACAGACAGTCACTTCCCGGACAGCTGCAACCATTGGCATGGCGAGCGCAGCTCACCAGCAGAGACAAACGGCTGGATAACGGTGTCAGAAAGTCAAACCGATCAATGATTCTTGCAAAACATCATCATATTTCCCAAAGTGAAAGAAAGACCCTATGAAACGTGTACCTCCTCCCTTCCCTCACTTTCTCGGAAACTGGCTAAAACAGCTCTTTAAATTAAAAGGTGATGGCAATTATAGTGCAAGTCATTAACAGCTTGCATTGAATTGTTCTCTGCTGTAGAGAGCTACTTGAAAGAGTGGCACGACATGCAACTTCCTGATATTGGTTCCCAGGTGAAAGAACCTCTACAGCTGTTTCCTATTGATTGTAGGGTTGCTCATCAGCATTGGGACGTACATTATTTCTTCTCTGCAAAATAATTGAAACATTTGATTTTAAACAAATGATGACTTGGCAAATAGCCTTAAAAAAAGGTCACAGTCGTCCTGGCCTCCCATTAAAGTGCTTTTATTCAATAGTATTCTGTAGAGGATAATACATTACAAATCAGCTTTGTCAAAGGCAATACCTTCCTTCCTTAAATACCCCAGGTTTCCAGCTCTCTCTATTGCAGGCTTCTGATTTTTTTATTTTTGATTTTGCAGAGCACAGCTTTAGCAAAGGTGGAGGACTCTAATGAAATGTGTTATGTTAACTCGTCAAAGGGCGGGCCAGCTCTGTACCCAGTTGCTTTCTCCAACCAAAAGCTGTCAAAAAGGTCCATTTCCTACCACAGGTGGTGGATGGGAATTGACTGACTTCTAGAAATCAAAGATGGGGGAAAAAACAACACCCCCAAACCCAACTTTAGACCTTCCCGCTAGCACAGCAAGATTGCTCCTTAAATTCTCCACTGCTATATCTTCCCCACTTATAGATGATTAATGAATTGCAACCTCCATTAGTTCCGTTGGGACCTACTGTCACACTGTCCATACTATGAAATTTTCCCTTCATTTCAGCCTAATTTTCTGATCTTGTATCCATAGGTTTTAAGGCCTGAAGGAAACATTAGATGTTCTAATCTGACCTCCTGTCTAACACAGGCCGTAAAGGTTCATCTAGTTACTCCAGTATTAAAGTCCATAACTTGTGTTTGACTACAGCATATCTTCCATAAAAGGACTCCCTTGTGATTTAAAGACACCAAGTCCTTCTTGTAGTCAGGGCCGGCTCCGGGCACCAGCCTGGCAAGCAGGTGCTTGGGGCGGCCACTCCGGAGAGGGGCGGCAGGTCCAGCTATTCGGCGGCAATTCGGCGGACGGTCCCTCACTCCCGCTCGGAGCGAAGGACCTTCCGCCGAATTGCCGCCGCAGATCGCGATTGCGGCTTTTTTTTTTTTTTTTTGGCTGCTTGGGGCGGCCAAAACCCTGGAGCCGGCTCTGCTTGTAGTTAAGCCTCCTTGCACCATTTTAGATAAGCGCAGTGTCTTTCCAGAGGCATGAAGATTAGCGCTATTGCACAGGCAGGATTCACAGTGCATAGCATGGCAACCTCCTGGTGTGGATCTTTGGTTGCAGCTGGCACACAGAGCGATGCATTAAGGCTGGTCAGAAAGTGGTGGTGATGGTGGTGGGGTTGCTTCCCTCGCAAATACAATTTCAAGATTTAAGGGAACAGTTTCCATGGGAACAGACACTTAAAAAAAAGTTTGGTTGGAAACCCAAGTTTTCCATTAAAAAAACAGTTGCAACAACAACGCCAACAAAATGTTGACTGGCCTTATTACATGACATGGGTGCCACGTAACACGGGAAGTCTGTGTGCACCCAGTTCTGCAGGAGTGTGCAGAAGGCAGAAAGGCCAGGGCCAGGAGTGGAGGGAGGGCATGGCACTACACCCCCTGCGGAGATGCAATCGATGCATGTGCAGCTGCAGACAGGGATCAGACCATGAACTTCAGGGACCTGGCAGCGGCACCAGGATCCCAAAGACTGGTAGCCCTGCTGGAGCTGGGGCACGTGTTAAGGCACCAGCCCATGGTGCCCCACCTCAACCAATGTGAGAGGTGAACCCTAATAATCTCCCTCCCTGCACTGTTGAAAAGCCCTGTGCTACTCGGCTACATCACTGTGTGGGCCTGTCCTCTGCTGCCTGGGGTGGATCCCTGTACGTGGAGGGCCTTAGGATCATACTTCCTCAGGGTTCAACACACTCAGCACGCCCCAAGATCCATGCAGCCGTGATTTCAAACCCTCAGCCCTCTCCCTTCTTGATGAGTGTCCTCTTCAAATATTTGTAGAGAGGGAGGTCGTGACTAGACCTGGATTCCAAAGGCCTTCTCTGGAAAACCTTTTCTTTGTACCCTTGAGACCTTAACTTTCAGAAGGAACTGAACCACCACCATTGCAAAGCAGGGCAGGGAGATAGAACAGGGCACAGGACTAGCTGTTAGGAAAGACCATTGCTCTCAGCTTTCATGGGCCTATCATGCCAACTGACATGGCAAAATACAAGTGGAACAACTCTTTGGAAAGGGAGCCTGTAAATTCACCTCCTTGAGAAGAGTCTCCGGCCAGAGGGAAGCAGATCTCCCATAAAGACTTTGCCAACAAGAGTCCAGACACTTCAAGGGGAGAACAGAAAGTTTCACACACACACACACACACACACACACACACACACACACACACACACACACACACACACACACACACACACACACACACCCCTAAACCAGCAGATTACATACTATGTTATTTTACCATAAGAATATTTCCAGCAACACATTAGGAAAGCTTGTAATACACTGAACTCAGGAGTTATTATGAGATATGTATACAGGTTAAATGGATGCATGTATAGCTTTAGAAAATTGAATTGTACTGTGATTTGACTTCATCTCATAACAGAGCAGTGAAGCAATCAGGCAGGGAGGGGCGACCTGCCCAATCAGAGGAGCCGGATTTCAGGCACATAGCCCTCGTCCAGCCCAGGAAATCGAATCAAAGCAAATGGAAACAGCTTGAAACTGACAAGAAAACCCGTCTTTTAAAACTAAGAAAGAAGGGAGTTTTCCTCACTTGGAATATCTACGGGGACTGAAAGGGGGAATATATCCTGCAAACCCTTTTAAAATGGAAGGGGTTTGAACTGAAGATCATTCAAAACTTGGGAGACAGTCTAGAGACAAGAGGCTGTCTGGGAACACTGGATCCCCCCATAGTCGGGGTGGGGGGGCGGTTGGGAAGGTGTCATAAAAGACAATAGGTAACTCTTCTTAGAAAAGGGATTTTTGCTAATGTGAAAGTGTAAAGCCGGAGGTTGCATTGTCTTGGTTATTTTCTATGCAACTTGCACATGTTTGTTTCCCCTGACTGTGGCTTTCCTATTACATAAACATTATCCCAAGCAAGTCTCTGGTGGGCAAACTGTGACGTGCGTATACCGACGTAAGGTGGTAACGGGGAGGAGGAGCTGGTTTCGTGCCTTTGCGGGTGACGAACCAGAGAGGAACAGTCCAAGTGTCTGGTATTTCAGAAATTGGGGAAGATGTATTTGGGGAGACCTGGGAATGAAAGGGCCTTTGGCATCATCCTGTGAAGTGTAACTAGGCTGGTAAGAGCCAGAGGGAGACCTTATTGTGGACAGGCTACTGGTGTCAGGAAAATGTACCATAGCTGCACAGAACAAAGGCCCCCAAATTTACAGGGCAAGTGGTGACAGAACCTGTTACCGGTCTGGGTGGACCCCACAATGTCACCAGGACTCCCAGCTAGGAGCATCCCCTTTCTTCCCCACTTTTTGGAAGGAAGGGGATAGGAGTCCTGAGTCCAGGGACTGTGGGGTGGAACAGCATCACAAGTTTTTTCAGCGTGGAGAGATGCTGTTTTTCCCTGTTGCAAATTCATACACTTTTTGATGACGCTTGATACAGTTGCCCAGGAAATAGTTGGATTAAGCTTTCCTAGAATTCCTGTCTCCCTCCCACCAAAAGAGAGGCTGGCAAAAATTTCTCTGGAAATTAGCAACATTGCACTTGAGTGGATTTAAAAATCCTCGGTGCAGGTTGGGGGGAGAGGACCCTCTCCAGAGTTTTCACTCATTGTGGACTTGATTCTTCCAGCCTCACACCGGGCAGTGCCCTGTCCTGCCAATAGCCCTGCTGGTTTCAATGTAGCAAGGTACTGCTGAGTGTGTCCGACAAAAGCAGACACAAATATCCATTCCCACAACTCCAATACTGTCCTTCCGTGCAATTAACAGAACACCAGGAAATAATGCTGTTCACAGGAGCGTGGGGGACATTAAATTGTGTTACCACTCAGACCCACCATGGTGTTAAAACAAAAGCAACCCCCTTCCCCTCCCCCACAAAAAAATCACCTCTCGCGGTGGCCAACTGTATTTTTAATTTCTCGTGCCAGAGGCCGGGTTGAGTTGAAATGCTCCCTGTCATTTCAGTTGAAAGAGATATTCTTCCCATCTTAAATAGGGCCGCTCAGAGTTCTTTAAATGAAGTGGTTTCTATTGAAAAGCCATCTTTTAAAAAGACACTTTGTGGAACAACCCCTCCCCCAACTGTTTACTTTTTCAAAATTTTGATTTTGGCACCATTTTTATCAAAAGCGAAATTTCCCATTTTCCAAAATCTCAGCTTTTGATAAATATTTATTATTTTCAACAACCAAATGTTTATCAAAAATAGTTTTCAAACCCCCAAACTGAAGGGGTTCTCCTTCAAACCAGGTGAAACGGAAACATGTTTTTACATTTTCTCTTTTTATTACTTTTCTTTGCAGTGCAGGAGAGCCCGGATGCCCCAAATGAGGGACCACAATGCCATGGGGGTAACTGCTGTACAAACACAGAACAAAGAGCGGTGCCTGCTTCAAAGAGATTGCAATCTAGTTTTTAAGCCAGCTCTGATCTGAAACTATTCCTTAGTGTTGATATGAGCCAGGAAAAAGGGGTGAACATTCCTCGCAAGTTAGGCTGCACTTCAGTGGTGATAGTACGGAAAATAACAGAGCCATAAACATGGAAGTGCCATATTCTATTTATACCTTTCACAATTTCAGTGAAGATCACCGTGATTGCGTGATTTGATCTGGCTCAGAATTTGTGAAGTACTTTGGAAAGACACCTTAGGGACCGGAGCTGCTCTATTGTAAATGTAAGATGTGGTTCTATGATGTACTGGCAATATGTACCACAGCAGTGAAGGAATGGCCCCGCACAAATGAAAGACAAAAGGAGCTCCATTTGCAGTTTCCGGTGTTGTTTTATTGTTCGGTAGAAAACCTGAGGGTCTTTACTTCTTAACAGCCATTCAATGCAGTGCTATAGCAACCAGTTCACAGTGTAATGAATCTTAGAGCAAAGCTTCACTAAGATGATATCTTGATGCTAAATCATTTTAACCCACTTTGATGAAGGAGCTGGCCCAGATGGTGCACTGCTTTTGCTGGGTGGCTTCAGGAGATGGCCGGGCTAGCATCAACTAATGGTTAGAGCTCTCACTGCAACAGAATTAAAATCCAGGCAAGCTGGCTGAAATGTTTGAGACATCCAGGCATGCCTGGATTTTAAGAAAAACAACAAGGAGTCTGGTGGCACCTTAAAGACTAACAGATTTATTTGGGCAGAAGCTTTCGTGGGTAAGAACCTCACTTCTTCAGATGCATAGAGTGAAAGTTACAGATGCAGGCATAATATACTGACCCATGGAGAGCAGGGAGTTACTTCGCAAGTGGAGAACCAGTGTTGACAGGGCCAATTCAATCAGGCTGGATGTAGTCCACTCCCAATAATAGACAAGAAGGTGTCAATTCCAGGAGAGGCAAAGCTGCTTCTGTAATGAGCCAGCCACTCCCAGTCCCTATTCAAGCCCAGATTAATGGTGTTAAATTTGCAAATGAATTTTAGTTCTGCTGTTTCTCTTTAAGAGCGGCTCAGAGTACTGGGCTTAAATCCACATCCCAAAGGCAAACAATGCGAAAAGCTGCTGAATGACTTCTGGTCCTTTTGCAGTGTATGTAACACACTGTATCTACAAGCGAATCCCTAACGTCTTTCCATTTGTGCCTGGATCCAGGTGATGTATTTAACCTGCATCATGCTCAAGAATGCGCTCTTCAGCAATTAATAAGCCATCGCAAAGGTCAATTTCATTTGCGGGCATCATTCCCCAAGGAAGAATCTGAATCCTAGCTCTCCTCTGCACTCGTCCCTCCATTATAAATCTCTTTTGCAAACATTCTAAACAAGTCCTTGTGGGATCTTCCTGTTGCTTTGATATATTGGACAATCAGAGCTGCCTGACTAGACTGTAGTTTATAGTGTGAGCTATGTAACAAAGGAGGATTTTTGACAGATTAAACGATACTTTGTAGCGAAAAAGACAAAACTTGTCTGAGGAAACAATGTGTGTTGGAAACAGACTGGATTAATGAGCACTGCGAGGTGAATACTGTAAGAAAAACTCAGCAAACCTTTACCTGTAGTGTTAAATGAATTCACATCCTGCCCCTCTTTCGGCCAATTGCCATGAACATTGGAGTTTCTCTCGCAGGAAAGTTTCACACAAACAAACCAAACATTTGCACCAGAACCACTTGCACATTCATCCAATCAGGGGGCAGATGCTATACCATGTGACTTACATTGTCCGACCAATCACAACTACTGACTTCATCTCAAAACATCAAGATTTCTTTGCCATCCAACCCATAAAACGATTCCCCAAAGCATCTGAGTTTGGAATGACGCATACGTCGGAGGAAATCTCCACAAACAGAAAAAGGGACTAAGTTCATCAACTTATTTGCTCAGTTCTCATAGGGTGAAATTCACCTCTGTTCAGAGGATCAGTTTAAGGCTTGTGCATAGCTCAAATCCAATAGGGACTAAAGAGCTGCATACATTTTAAGCTGTCTTTCTCCACAGGGGTGAGTTTTACCCATGAGTAAAACAGGCAAGATCTTTCCACGAGCACCCCAATCTTCCATCTAGAGATCTTCCACTGTTGTGACATCAAATCCTCCCACTCCACCCAGAACCAGCCTCCTTATTGCTATCCTTTACCTTTTGGGTCCCTTTGAGGCAGGGAGACTTTGTAGGTTTGTAGATACATCAGCAGTGTGACCAGGCGCCTGGGATAGACCTCACTGATAATGCCACACTTGGGGCAGGCTGCAAGAAATAGGGCAGACAATCCCCAAAGCTGGTGGTTTACTCTATAATTAAATCCACCAAAGCAGTAACGAAAGAGCTTCTGCAGTATCACACTGGTTAACCAGATACCAAACACTGTCCCTCTTAGGCATCCCAGCCCTTTAGTCCCACCCAGACAACCAAGGGTAATATAGTGAGAGGTTACTGAAAACCTATTTCACCATATGCGAGGTTCTTTCTAATCCCAAAGGATCAGACACATATCCCCAGCTCGATATGAGTCTCAGATCTTACCCAAATACCCCACTGTCAGGCAATCCTTAGTAAACCAACTAACGATTTAGTAATAAAAGACAAGAAGGGAGTTATAAATGGTTAATAGCTCATATACATACATATGATTGCAAAGTCCTTATCTCAGGTTTGCAGCAGTGATGCTACAGACTGCTGGCTTGTAACGTCTCTCTACTAACTTCCAAAAGATTGGAAGGTCCTCGGTCCATAGTTCAAAGATACTCCTTTTTGTTGTAAGCCTACAGCCCAGAGAATTAGAGCAGGAAAGAGGCAACATGGAGTGAGAGAGAGAGAGAGGGACCCCTTGTGAGAGTGGGGTGTCTTTGATAGGCGATCAACACATAGCTGTTTAGCCCTCTCATTAATTCTATCTGAGGGGTGTCACCCAGGAATACAACACACATTCATGGTACAAGTACATAACCAATATTCATAATTTCAGTGGGAGGGATAGCTCAGTGGTTTGAGCATTGGCCTGCTAAACCCAGGGTTGTGAGTTCAATCCTTGAGGGGGCCACTTAGGGATCTGGGGCAAAATTAGTACTTGGTCCTGCTAGTGAAGGTAGGGGGCTGGATTTGATGACCTTTCAAGGTCCCTTCCAGTTCTAGGAGATAGGAAAGATGATGCATGCACATAAACATGATCACCCTAGTTAGCAAATCATAACTTTTCTACTGACACCTCACATGACATACTTTGTACAAGATTTGCTGCAACTGTGTAACACTGGTAGCAACAATGACACAAATGATCATCTTTCTGCTACACAGCATCACAGCAGGATCAAGGCCTTATATTGTCAGCACCCGAAGACAAGGAGATGGAGCATTCCATATAGACAATCTGCCTACTGGTGGTGCCATATAAAACAAATATGCTGCAATTTAGAGGGACACCATGAACCTGAAGACTGGTCAGTTTCAGAGTGTGAGTTTAAGAGTAGCTTCAAGACCTACAATTGCCATCAAGACAGAGACCGAGGGCTTGTCTACGCAGCATGTTGGTCTGCACTAGAGGGGTGTAAATCCTCATGCACGCTAGTGTGTTGTGCACTAACTGGCTCCAGGGGACCCTGCTGGTGCACCCTCAGAGTTCCCTAGCACGCATTCAAGTCGTACTGTTTGAAATGGGGCTTCATTAACGAGCACTAGGAAACTTTTAGCGCACGCCAGCAGGGTCCATATGGGCCAGTTAGTGCAAAACACACTAGTACACACTAGAATTCACACCCTTGTAGTACAAACGCATGCACCGTGCAGACAAGCCCATGATGGCCACAGAGAGAATAGACTCCCTGTGTTACCTCTGGGTTAGGGCAGATGCACTTTGCAGCAAGGAGAAAACTTGCACTATCACTGCCCATGCTGCGCCTTTTCTGTGGGTAAAGAGAGGACTTCTGCATTCGGCGCTGTCAGGCTTTTCAGGGGCCTTAACGTGCACTTACAACTGGGCACTTGGAAGCTATGGGATGAAAAGATGAAAACATACATGGCCAAATTCTGCTGTCAGAGCCACGGGATGTCGCAGATAATCCCTCGACTCATGGTATTTGTGCCAAAGGTTTGAGGATACTCCTCCAAGCAAAGTTTGTCGTCTTTTTGCCTGCTTAAAGAGCTAACCCGCCACCAAAACAATTCTACTCTCAAACAATCAATTTCCCTTCTGCACCTGGGCGAGGCAGCTTTCCAGTTAGCTGGATACGCCTTGTTGCTACTGTTGCCTTTGCAGGCTGAAAAGCACGTGCGGGTGTAGCGTCTCTGTTGGTAGCAATGTCCTTATTAGCCTTAGGCTGCAACCTGTTGCCCAGAATGAATGAGCACTGTGCAGAAACGCCCTATATATGGAGAACTGTAAACTCCCTAGAGAGCATCTAGGTTTTAAGCATAGGGCTGCTGGTTGGTTAGCTCTCTTAGATGCTCTGTCTGCAGGGCCACAAGGTTGTATAGTCAGGAATTTTTCTATCCCTGACTCAGAATCTCCCACCTAGGGATCCAGACTCTATTTTGGCCCAGTTTCCTACTTAAAGCTGCAATCCAGAGCCAAGCAACGCTCTACAATAAGTCTGAGTTTCTACCATTTACCGTAACTCTTCCCACAAACAGTCCAAGATGGCAACTGCTGTACCTGACTGCTCAGCTCTGGCTACCTTTGCCACTTCTGGTTTCTTCTCACCCATCAGCTCTCTTCTAACCAATACAGATTCCCCATTACTACCCTCCTCCACAGCTACTATGCTTTATCTTTGTGTGGTGGCCTCTTTTTATACTCCTCAGAGGGATCCTGATTGGCTCTCCCTACTAGCAATGTGATTGGTTAATCCAGAATTCCTTATGTAAATAGCCTTCATACATATGATCTGGGAGTCTTGGTCTCCCCCTGCAGGTCCTTCCATTGGCCCATTTACATCCCTGGGCTGGTCCACACTAACCCCCCACTTCAAACTAAGATACACAACTTCAGCTAAGTGAATAGCGTAGTTGAAGTTGAAGTATCTTAGTTCGAACTTACCGCGGGTCCAGATGCGGCAGGCAGGCTCCCCCATCAACTCTGCGTACTCCTCTCGTGGAGCAGGAGTACCGGCATCGACGGCGAGCACTTCCGGGATCGATCCAGGATAGATTTATCGCGTCTAGACAAGACGCGATAAATCGATCCCAGAAGATCGATTGCTTACCGCCGGACCCAGAGGTAAGTATAGACGTACCCCCTGTCTCCCTCTGAGATGACATGACACCTCACCCCTGCTACTCCCATTCCCATAGCTCCAGCAGTCAGGGGAAGAACTGGGTGGAGCTCGGGTTGTTTCTGTCACCATAGTAACAGACTTCCCTCTGAGGACATTTCTCATATTGTTTAGCCTATATTTGCCTGTGTTCAGTGTACTAGATCCCACCATCCATGGAAAGTAGTTTCTGCAGCACAGGGGGGAATTCTGAAATACACCAAGATACCCTTTAAAAAAAACTTGGAAGGCCAGCATGAGGGATCCAAATAGAAGCTGGAGGATTGTTGGGTATTCACCTTTTGTGTCTCATGGCTTGATTCTCCACTGCCCGGCACCTTGAGTAATCATTAATGCAGAGGGTGTAGGATGCAATCAGCAGCATCCAGACCCAAATTTGGTGACTTGAGCCAGGGAGGTCTAAAATGAAAGTTCTGAGCTCCCATTCATGGAGGGTGGCTGTGAACTGTGCCCAGGGCTGGAGATCAGGGAATCTTGTAGTGCATTCGTGCTGAGAAACCCTGAAACAGCAGCTCACCGCTCCCTATCATGGAAAGTCATCCGCTGCCTCAGTTTCCCCACTGTTCCATGGGTATTCAGTGACTTGAGGGTTAACCCTTGGGCCAAACACCAGTAAGAGTCCTCCCCTTTGGCAAACAGACCACTAAATAACAGCCTTCCTGCTCCCTTTCTGGCCTCACGCCTCCTTTCCCAGTCCTCTGCAGTTCAGTAGCCTTTGGCTACTATTGGCAGCTTACCCTCCTCTAATAGGGGCAGCTGAGGCGAGAAGGAGCCTTGCTCTACCTCAGACACCCTAAAGCTGTGAGGTACCTTCCCCTTTCGCTAAAATCCCCACCCTGCTTCACTCTTCCCTGGTCCACTTCCTACACAGGCCGTCTCCTCTTGGACCTCTCTAGCCAGGCCCTTTTCAGGCCTCATCTCCACGGAGAAGACTCTGGCAAGTTCCTCCAGCCGATGCCTCCGCTCAGTGGAAGAACCGGCCAAGCAGACCCTCCGGCTAAGATCTGCTGCCTCTTGATCACTGGCTGAATCATGTGATCCCCAGTCATGTGACTCTTCCCATTCCCTGTCTGAAAATGGCAAATGATTACGTAACGACTCTGCTCCCTGTGTGTCTTGGAGACAAATCTGCTCATGGTACTGAGTGAAAACATGCTACGGGTCCTGCTGGCTCTGCAGAGCCAACACAGCTCAGGGAGAGAGCTGGATTCAATCAGGGCAGTGCTATTTCCTATTGTACATTGGGGGAAACTGAGGCACAAGACGGCAAAGTGACTTGCTCAAAGTCTCACAGGGACTTGGGCAGAGAATTCAACACACATATCAGCTGCTAGGCTAACAAGCAACAAGCTTGATTTTCAGGTTTACTGTTAGTTAGAAACACAATCTGCTTTTAGCTTGCAAAGCAGAGCCATTTTGCTCTGGGAGCCACTGAGAAGTGAAAAGTCTGAGATCCCGAAACTTGCCCTCCAATAGTATTTTATAGGTCGTGGGTCAGGTCAGATGTTTATCTGAGACATGACAGGTCAGATCCTCTTCTCCCCATCCCTCCTTCCTGCTACTTTGCACCACTCAGACAGCACAGTGCAGCCATAAAGTTCTTCTAAGGAGGCACCTGGGGATTCCCTCTCCTCCAGCCACTCCTGGCCCCTACCTGGCATAGGCAGCATGTTGGTGGTTGGCTGGGGACTGCACAGGCATGGCCAGAATGCCTTGCAATCCTGTATTCCCCGTCTGATATAACATTTCTAGGGGACTGTTGCAGCTTACAGCAGCCTCAAGGTTGCTCTATATTGTGGTTCCCAGCTGGCTCCAGAATTGGATCCCCTCATCGTCTACCCCAAGCGCAGCTCAGTGGGGTCCAAAGTTCAGCTTGGAAAGTGAATTTCCCCAAGTGTGGGGGCAGATCCATTGTTTTGGTCCAGGCCCATCAGCGAGAAGATTCATAGACCCTTCCCCTTCTCCGGGCAGACTCGCCCTCTCAGCTCCTGCCTTCTGTGCACCTCCCATTTACGTTGCTCGTCTTTGCAGTCACCTCCCTCCAGTGATTTCCTGGTGCGTGTTCTGAGCACTTATTTGTAAGCAGGTAATGTGCTGGGAGAGACGCAGAAAGACAGCAAGGTACTAAATTAGCTGCCGAGGGAGTGGAAGTGATGTTTGTTAAAATTCCACCGCCTCTCCCAGGCTGGTGGGTGGGAAGTCACGGTCCCTCCAGGGTAGTCCTGCCTGCTCCACTCTTTGGAGAAACAATTATAAAATGCAAATATTTGTAGAGCATGTTGGCATCTTGTAATCTTCAATATTATTTCCAAGACACGGGTTACATGGGAGAAACAAAGTCTAATAAGCCTTTTTTCTTATTAGCCAGCTGCTGCTGTTCAAATAGGATGGGTGGGAAGAGGCGGAGGAGGGGGGAGGACTGAAGTGGGAACTGCTTCCCCTGAGCCAAAGTACATTCAGCGAGAGTCGAGCTAGATGCAGTGCACGCGCGTCTCATTTGCTTTTCTTAATTGACACGCAAGGTGATGGCTCTTTTATTCTCCCACAGGCAGAGCTCCGAGGGCAACGACAGCATGCGGGCTGAGGGTAGGCTTGCTTCATCGGAGGGAGCGTGGCCCAATGGTGAGAGCTGTGGAGTGAGTAAGGACCCATGGCTTTCATTCCCTGCTTGCTGTATGTCCAGGAGCCACTCATGCTTATCACTCGTGGGGGAGGGAAATCCACAAAGTTTATAGGGATGTGTAGTGGCTCCTATGTGCCCCCGGCTTCCTGCTCTTCAGTGTAGGGAACGGGGATGGTTGTAGCTGATCCTACATTAACAGTACAGCCCCTGCCTGCACTGGAGTGACTCTGGATTTACATCAGTGCAAATGAGATTTGAAAAGTGCCCCCTTGTTTTCTAGTGATTTTATCTTGTTTGAATGTTTTACTTAAGAGCTGCTATAGGACTAGTGGGACCATGAGGCAAATCCTCAGCGGGTGTAAATTGGGGGAGCTCCATCTCTTTCTCCCTACAGCCCCAAAATAGGAACAGCACGGGCAGTGAACGTTTCCTGACACTGTCCCAGCAGCGTATCGCAACGCTGCCCTGGAGGGACCTCGGTCTCAAGCTGTGTATGGCTGTGCAGCCCAAACTGCCAACCAGGGGGCCAGTTAATGTCAATACTGATGGATACACCTGTTTGCTGGGCTCCTCCTCTAGACCCCACAGAGGAAAAGCTCCCATTGACTTCAGTGATCAGGTCCTAGACACTGGATGGAGGCTGTGAATATACAGGCCATCCAAGAGTCATCACATGGCAAAGCTCCTTGTCACAAACAATCAAGCGGCACATGAACAGATGAGCCAGTGGTAAAAGGTCCCAAGCCCATTATTAATCTCCGGTGGTAACACCCTATAAAAAAAAGAGCGAAGTCAGGACGGTGAAAATTCCAGGGGTAATGAAGAAGACGGTCCTGAACTTGTTTATTTAGCACCTCTGCCTGTTTGATGTACACCACAAACCATGCAATCAAGCAGTATCAAGCAGCCAGGAATACTCCAGATATAACATGCAATAAACGAGAATTTATTAAGAGGAATGACTACATTAGGCAAAAAAACCCAAGGGATGGGAGTGTGGCTTCGTTTTAAGGCAAGGCACTCATCCAGTCCCTGAGTGGGCAAGATGAAGCTTATGACTCGGCCGTTTATCCTCTTGATGGGACAGTATTTTTACCTTGTAAAGCTGTATCGTGCTAATGTTATTGCTGGTGCACCACCAGGGTTTACGACTTGCTACTGAATTTCCTTTTTTGTTAATGCTGATGTTGCTGTTCCCCCGCTCCGTGGTTAGGATCCCATCAAAAATCCACCTGACAAGGGATGGTTTTGTGGTTAAGACTCTGGGCTATGCCACAGGTTTAATGTGTGACCCTGCAAATCACTTCATCTCTCTGTCGGTTGGTTGTCCATCTGTAAAATGGAAATAACCATATCATTTTGTCAATGTAGATTGTATGCTCTTCTTCTAAAGTTCGACACCGTGGTGCTGAGTGCCAGTATAAAACCCAAAGGTGGATGGATAGACAATTCCAGGAAATATTCTTAATATTGGGATAGCTGGGAATTATGTTCTAGAACTAGAAAACTGTCCCGTGCTATGCCACTCCTCCAAGGATCACCGGAAAAAGCTGAGAACTCAGGTGGCAGCAACATTATAACGGCAGCATTCAAAATTGGACACTTACGGGGGTTCATTGGGAATCATCTACCAGTAATAATGTGGGCACAGAATACAGTGGGCAAATTCCCACAATGCTTTTCATTGGCAATGGTAACGAGAAGAGTAAGTAGGACACATTTAATGTGTTTCCAGGAAGAAAATGTTAAGAAAAGTGGAAAATGGCCCAAACTTTCCCCGCTCTCATTGCTGTCTTTAGATTGCAATCTCAAGGGCCCGGCTGCATGTCGTTTGGCGGAATGGATTTTGGAAATGCAATTTACATTAACCATCTTTTACTTATCTATCGATCATGGAGTGGCCTCCTGACAAATTGCCTTACATGCAATGCACTGTGTGTTAATTGACTGATCGAGGTTAGGAGTGTGCCGTATGTGGAGTGTGTCATTACCTGAATCCAATCCAGGCTGATTTTCATATAGAGATTCTACCTATATGCCGCTGCACCAAGAGAAACTCTGTTGCTATAGTCCCTATCAGTGTGACGTGGGTTGGCTGTACAGCCTAGACAATAAAGTGGATATTTTTGTGCATTCACTGAATCGCTGTTATTAGAAGAAACTCATTCCAATCATTTACTTTATATTGCAGCTCCTTTATTATTAGCAAAGAGATGCTATTTCTCTTTAGAAATACCAGGTTGGGATCACACAGTACAGGCCTGTCCAGTCAGTCAAACCTTTACCACCAGGCAAAATGCTTCGATAGATCTATTTTTATTAACTGCAAGTACATGCTTAGCACATTACTTATATGCAGAGTCCAATCACAGACATTAGGGATGGAAAAGACCTATTAGACAGAGACGCGTGAAATCATCACCACAGATCCCGCAACCACATGAAACTCTTCTGCTTCCAGGTGGTGCTGAAAAATAGGTCTGTGATTGACAGCTCAGATCCGGATCCTCATCCAAACTTTCCTGCTGTTCAGGGATGAGAATTTAGCTCAGCCCAAAATATAGAAATGCTGCCGGGACTCACTGTGAATTTTAGATCCAGATCTGAACTTCATCTGGCACATGCCACTATTAAACATCTTCCTGCCTGGGACAATTCTCCAGATAAACTGGGTGTTCAGGAAGCCACAACACCTCCCACTGGTGGAGTTATGCACCCTGCTGCCCCAACCCTCATCTTATTGGATGGATAGTTGTCGCTTGGACTACAGCAAACTCCTCTTCCCATGACTATTGTCCTCACTGTAGATATGTTCTAATTCAACAGGAATTATTCCGGGAATGTTCTATGGGCCCGTGTTATGTAGCCTGTCAGACTAGATGTTCAGAGTGGTCCCTTCTGACCTTAGAATCAATTAATTGTCTACCCCCGTGGGCAGCAATGGCTTCCTCTTACCTTTGTGGAGCATACCTTGGTACCATTTTGAGAACATATTGGCCATTAGTGGTAGGCCAATAGGTGGTTGCACCTTTATTCATAGGGTTTGGTTTGTTTCAATAGGTTTGCCTATTAAATGGTCCATCATCAAGATGGTAACCTTCTCCTTCCCCACCTTTAGAACTAGACATGGGCAGGAAATGATTTTCCCGACCTGTGACCAGTTTTGAGTTGCTGAAAATGTTTCCCATCCTAAATCAGGAAGAAAATTTAAATTCTTGAAAATGTTGGTGAACTAAAAATCTGAAAAAAAAAAATTCAGTTCAGCTTCATCAAAATCTTTCATTTCGATAATTTCAAAATATTTCATTTCAATTCTGATCTTCTGGATTTTAAATGGGGCCTTTTTGTACTATAATTAGCTTATGTTGCTAAAGAAAACATTGGTTCAAGCCAGAAAAACAGAATTTTCCATTTCAAGCATGGCATGTTGAAACAGTATAATAATAATAATAATATCCCATCTCCTAGAACTGGAAGGGACCTTGAAAGGTCATTGAGTCCAGCCCCCTGCCTTCACTAGCAGGACCAAGTACTGATTTTGCCCCAGATCCCCAAGTGGCCCCCTCAAGAATTGAACTCACAACCCTGGGTTTAGCAGGCCAATGCTCAAACCACTCAGCTATCCCTCCCCCTCATTAATAGGCCCACTATTGCTAAATATTATTTTTGTTCAAAATGTTTTTCACACTGAAAAAAATGGGCAAAACTGACCTTTTCCCAGGAATAGTTTTGGTTTGGATGAATCGGCATTTTCCAAAATATAAAACATTTCAGAGAACAATTCCCAGCCAGCTCTATTTAAAATGTTCTGTATTGGCTGTGGACATGAATGCTATTGCCAAAGACGAGGGCGTCCTAAAGCAGTCTTTAGCTGGGTCATTCAGGTTCCTAGACAGGGATTCAAAACCAAATTACTCTCTGCCTCCTGGGGCTTGCATGCATGTTCCCCAGACACTCCCGATGGGTGAGGGTGCTGATGAGACACACTGTTATAGCCAGAAGGCGGTACTTTGCAATACTTCCCTTTCGGTATATAAAGATCCAGCTTGAATGCCAGAATAAATCCCCAGGAAACAAATGGCATTCATAACCATTTCATTTACTTTACTGCCCCTGCTTATCCTTTAGTTCCTTTTCTTCTGTATCCCAATATCATAGATATCAATTGCACATCACAGTACTTACGCTCCTCTGCTCTAAACGCTAAAATAATAGCTTGCTACTATAGCTGGTTGGGAAATGGGGGGAGGGTGGGGTGATCCTGTGGAAAATGTTGAGTTTTCGGCACAAACATGTTTGGAAATGATTTGGAAATGTTACAGCAGTACCTCATGGGAGTTGCGGTTCCAGTGCCTCATGTTCTCATTTTCCTCTATAGGCCGAGCTCCCTGGTCCGACTACATCTCCCATGATGCACCATGGTCTCCCCTCTTAGAAAAGGGAGGTGGGGCATCTTGGCAGTCATATGACCATAGTGCTCTATAGGAGATCAGTCCATCTGGGGAGTCTGGCACATAGGCAAGAGCAGTAGTTTTCAAACTTTTGTATTGATGACCCCTTTCACACAGCAAATCTCTGAGTGCAACTCCCTTGATAAATAGGGTTGGATTTCCAGTTAGGCAAAGCAGGCACGTGCCATGGGGCACCAGCATTCTAGGGGCACCTAATAGTTAAAAGTGGGTTAAAAGTTTTGTTTTTATGGAAAACACGAAGGTCAGCTGTAGGCAGGGAGGGTGCTGAAGATACTGTGCCTACAGGCATGTAAGATGTAAATCGGGCCCTGCTTATAAATGAAAACCATATTTTAAAATATTTAACACTATTATAAATGCTGGAGGCGAAGCAGGGTTGAGAGTGGAGGCTGACAGCTCGCGACCCCCCGCATAATAACCTCACGACCCCCTGAGGGGTCACGAGCCCCAGTTTGAGAACCCCTGGACAAGAGGCACCCGAACTACAACTCCCATGAGGTACCATTACAGCATTTCAGAATTGAAATATTTCACTTTTCAATGGAAAAAATAATAATTTTCCACAGGAAGACACTTCACATGAAAACTAGTTATTCCATCACAATACAGCTTTGGTGGAAAATCTTCAGTCAGCCCGAGCTGGTACATGATGCAGTACCATGGGTGTACATGGCCTGTTACAAAAAGAACAGGAGTACTTGTGGCACCTTAGAGACTAACAAATTTATTAGAGCATAAGCTTTCGTGGACTACAGCCCACTTCTTCGGATGCATATAGAGTGGAATAAATATTGAGGAGATATATATACACACATACAGAGAGCATAGACAGGTGGGAGTTGTCTTACCAACTCTGAGAGGCCAATTAAGTAAGAGGAAAAAAAACTTTTGAAGTGATATTTATTCCACTCTATATGCATCAGAAGAAGTGGGCTGTAGTCCACGAAAGCTTATGCTCTAATAAATTTGTTAGTCTCTAAGGTGCCACAAGTACTCCTGTTCTTTTTGCGGATACAGACTAACACAGCTGCTACTCTGAAACATGGCCTGTTACAGAGACCTAAAGGGACACATCTTTGGCTTGCAGAGTTAACCACGTCATTTCTCCTACAAGCTGTATTTCCTTTAAGAAGCAGGAGCTAATTAGGGTTGCCGGTATTCCAACATCACTGAGGTAATGCTGCAGAGGGTGGGATCTAGGAAAGGTGTCAAAAATACAGTAGCACCCAGCGTTCTGCAGAGAAGGCTGCAGGTAAAAAAATTCCTACATCAGCAGCAGGCCTCAAAACAACGCTGGGTTTGTTTATTAGACACCCGTGTCTTTCCAAATGGCTTGAATGTGAGATGTGATTTCTAATCCCAGCTCTTCCAGTCTTTCCAGGTATTTAGATTGCGCCCATCACCACGGGGGTCTTAGCGCCTGCTCTGCCACTGAATTGCTGTGTGGACTTGGGCAGGTCACTTCACCCATCCGTAAGATGAGGATAATGATACTGCCATAGGGTGGTTGTGGATCAACACACCTCGAGGGGAGTGCCACTGGAGTGCAAAGTGTTATTATTAAGGCTGCAGCTAAGAAATAGGGACCACTGTTGTAACTACGACCCTCTATCATTGGCAATGCTAACAAAGATAAGGGACAGTGCAGCTCATTCTCCTCTACTAAAACAGGATGAGAGCTTCCCTTCCTCTCCCTGGCTTCAGGAGCACTGCTCCTCCACTCCTGGGATGGTGAAGGCTCACCATTCGGCTACATTTCTCTTCCCCTTGCTGCATCCTATCAGCACAAGATGATGCAATGTGTGTGGTATCAAGAAATGTCATGGTGGCCAACAAAATTGGTGGCATCCTCGCGACTTAATCTGCTCCCACATGTCTGCTTTCTTGGGAGTGCATCACCCTGGTGTCCTGAGCTAGAATGTTTTGAATGTGATATGTTTACCTGCACTTTATTATACAGCCACTAGGTGGTTCTGTGTGCTCCACGGAACTCAAGGCAGGGGATGGTAAACAAAGGAGACAGAGCTGGGACTTGTGCTGTGTGGATGCTGCCCTTCTTGTGCCTGTACCCATAGTTGCTTTTTCCAATGAACAACTCCTGTTTAAGGTGAACTCTGACTCCATGTAGCATGACAATAAGGCAGGGAAGCCCACTGAGAAACAATACAGCCTGGGAGGACAGGACTGGGTTTTTCATTTTAGTGTTAATTTTTGGGAAGTAAAATCAGTTTACACATTTCTCATTACTTCAATTGGAATTTGATAAATGGGAGAATGGGAGGTGGGGTTTGCAAGCCAAATTTTGGCCCTTCAACCCTCTCCTGTGAAGATTTTCTGCTCCCCACCACTCCCCCTAATCTAAACGCCAACAGCGACGAGTTTCAACACAGGCAGCAAGCTATGTGCTCCTGGTCGTGTTTCAGGAGGAAAATCCCATTGATGAGGGTAGGCTACCTGTAAAAAGGGACTTTCCCTTGTGAACACCAACTAATTGATGTCAAATCAAGTCACTCCGAAGAGCTGTGATGGCTACGAATCCGATCACAGAGAGCAACACAAGTTCATCACGCTTCATGCCGGGGTTGTGATTTGCAGTTTAATTGGTGATGCTTTGTTCAGGGATTCTTCATAACCCCAACAAATCACATGTCACATCTCTTTCATCTTGACATCAAGTAACAGCTGATGATTAAAACCACCACGAGAGCGGATGGTTATAATAGATGGCAAGGTCACCGCTGTCTCCCCTTCTCTTTTTGGGCCTGGGGAGTCAAGAAAAGCATGGGAGGATAATGGAGTCTAACAAGGGAGGTTAAGTGAGGGTGGCTGACTGGTTTCTTCCCAGTAGATTATTTTTTAAACTAATGGGTTTCTCTGTGTCTTTGCCCTGTGGCTTAGATTTAAACCTACAATGGAAGAAGACAGAAGGCTGGATTTTTAAAAGCAAAAATTTGGCTTCAGAGCTATGGATCCCGTTGAGGCTTTGAGCTTTGAACTGGTGTGACTACATGGGGCTGGCTTAAAGAAATAAAATAACTGAGACGCAGAGATGGAGCATGCCCCGTTGGTTGAAAATCTGAACCCTTGTGAACCTTACACGACACTGATTTCCACCAGCTGAAAGTCTGGCACAGTGGCTTAAAAGATATCAGATTCCCCCATCTTCTCACCACCAACCACCCTCATCCCTGTTTTTCATGCACAAACTGTTGCCTTTCTTTGAACTCAGAGTCAGATCTGCAGCTGATGTAAACTGGTGAATATCTCTGTGGCTTCAGCGGAGAAATTGGCTGTCATTCTGTATGGAGGCTCAAAGAAGTGTGGTTATTGTGAAATTTCACCCGTTACTGCAGTTCCTTGCTAAAGTGAAAGCACAGGTGCTGAAATGCAGCAGCACAAGGCAGGCTTTTGCTTGCAGAATCCAAAGAAACACAAGGCTACAAATCTTAGGGAAAAAGGCCTGTTGTGGACACATAGAGCATAGAGAAGATTATGATACAATAATAATATGCACCCAGGAGCATCTTCCATCTTACTATCTCAAAACACTTTGCAAACATTCATGAAATAATCCTTGTAAAAGACTTTGAATTAAATATTACCCTCATTTTGCAAATGGGAAAATTAGGTTCCGAGAAGTTAAAGCCAACATTTAAAAAATGGCCTCTGGTTTTGGGTGCTGAACATGGGATGCCTGGGGCCTGGGTTTTTGGAGGTGCCGAACATCTGCAACTCCCATTGACTTCAGTTGCAACTCTGGGTACTCAGCACCTCTGAAAATCGAGTCTTGACTGGCTCAAGTTAGGCACCCAGAAACGGGGATCCTCACTATCAGAGGCCACTTTTGAAAAGTTTGGCCCAGGTGACTTGACCCAAAATGACACCCCACTTGGCGTCAATGGCCCCAGGCCAATTTACACCAGCTGAGGATCCAACGTAGAGTCTAATTCCCCCACACCTCTGAATTCAGCCCTATCACTCTATACATTACGCAGCTGAACATACAGGAGCTTATCCAAATTAAACCATTACAGGTCTGCACCTCCCTCCACAGAAGACCTGTGCTAACAGGATGGATACTAAAGCTTGCATGCTACGATCTGCAAGGTACTGTGTGCAGGGGCCCTTCAGCCTATCTCCCCACCTATGACCAAGTTGCCCACCTTCGTGTACTCATATCACCCATGCCCCTCCTGCCTAAGTATGAGAGGTCCTCACCTTGACAGGCCACCCCCAAACACATCTATGTGTGACTCTGTGGCCTCCACCATAGACCAGGAAGCTAAGAAATTAAGCCAAAGCAGAACTTTCCATGTTGGTAAAGTGTGGTTGTACAGTGATCCCACTCTTCATGTCCACTATTTTTATTTCCCTTTTCCAGCATTCAAACAGATGGGAAGAGGCCTTCTGCTTGTACTTCTCCATGGATGGATG
The DNA here is from genome assembly GCF_011386835.1 of Chrysemys picta bellii. Lineage (NCBI taxonomy): Eukaryota > Metazoa > Chordata > Testudines > Emydidae > Chrysemys > Chrysemys picta. The sequence goes on along the minus strand of NC_088797.1, from coordinate 122,456,170 downwards.
GGGCAATTAACAAAGCTTTTATCTTATAATGGTCCACTGAATTTTTGACAGTCTTCTTGGATGAGCAGGGGGAAATGTTCTTACCATCTGAGTTCACAAGTTTAGAGCAAACGTTTTCAAAGTTATAAAGCAAAATGTACATATTTCCTTATCGCATGGAATGCAGACATTACAAATAAGGCTAATGCATTCAGAAACTTACAAACTTTCTATAGTTTAACCACTAAATACATTTTAATAAAACTGTGATGCTGTATGACTGAAATATGACCATGTATATCATTGATATTGCCACTGTTAGACAATTGCACCAAATCTTTCACAAGGTATGTCATGTAAGGTGTCAATGGAAAAGTTATGATTTGCTAAATAAGATTATCCTGTTTAAATACATGTACCATCACTGTATGTGAATATATGAATACTGGCTATGTTTCTGTATCTCAGATGTGTTTGCTCCTGGGGTAACACCCACAAGGCAGTTTATATCCAGTCTAGCCAGTCGTTGTGTATGGACTATTCAAGCTTGATGGCCTATCAAAGACAATATATACCTTCAAGTCAGCGGCACTGCTATGGGTACCCGCATGGCCCCACAATATGCCAACATTTTTATGGCTGACTTAGAACAACGTTTCCTTAGCTCTCGTCCCCTAACGCCCCTACTCTACTTGCGCTACATTGATGACATCTTCATCATCTGGACCCATGGAAAAGAAGCCCTTGAGGAATTTCACCATGATTTCAATAACTTCCATCCCACCATCAAACTCAGCCTGGATCAATCCACACAAGCGGTCCATTTCCTGGACACTACTGTGCTAATAAGTGATGGTCACATAAATACCACCCTATACCGGAAACCTACTGACCGCTACACTTACCTACATGCCTCCAGCTTCCATCCAGGACACACCACACGATCCATTGTCTACAGCCAAGCTCTAAGATATAACCGCATTTGCTCCAATCCCTCGGATAGAGACAAGCACCTACAAGATCTCTATCAAGCATTCTTAAAACTAAAATACCCACCTGCTGAAGTGAAAAAACAGATTGACAGAGCCAGACGAGTACCCAGAAGTCACCTCCTACAAGACAGGCCCAACAAAGAAAATAACAGAACACCACTAGCTGTCACCTTCAGCCCCCAACTAAAACCTCTCCAGCGCATCATCAGAGATCTACAACCTATCCTGAAAGATGATCCTTTACTCTCACAGATCTTGGGAGACAGACCTGTCCTCGCTTACAGACAACCCCCCAACCTAAAGCAAATACTCACCAGCAACCACACATCACTGAACAAAACCACTAACCCAGGAACCTATCCTTGTAACAAACCCCGATGCCAACTCTGTCCACATATCTATTCCAGTGACATCATCATAGGACCTAATCACATCAGCCATACCATCAGGGGCTCGTTCACCTGCACATCTACCAATGTGATATATGCCATCATGTGCTAGCAATGCCCCTCTGCCATGTACATTGGCCAAACCGGACAGTCTCTACGCAAAAGAATTAATGGACACAAATCTGACATCAGGAATCAAAATACTCAAAAACCAGTGGGAGAACACTTTAACCTGTCTGGTCATTCAGTGACAGACCTGCGGGTGGCTATATTACAACAGAAAAACTTCAAAAACAGACTCCAACGAGAAACTGCTGAGCTAGAATTGATATGCAAACTAGACACAATCAACTCCGGTTTGAATAAGGACTGGGAATGGCTGAGCCATTACAAACATTGAATCTATCTCCCCTTGTAAGTATTCTCACACTTGTTATCTAACTGTCTGTACTGAGCTAGCTTGATTATCACTTCAAAAGTTTTTTTTCTCTTAATTAATTGGCCTCTCAGAGGTGGTAAGACAACTCCCACCTGTTTATGCTCTCTGTATGTGTGTGTATATATATCTCCTCAATATATGTTCCATTCTATATGCATCCGAAGAAGTGGGCTGTAGTCCACGAAAGCTTATGCTCTAATAAATTTGTTAGTCTCTAAGGTGCCACAAGTCCTCCTGTTCTTCTTCTATCAAAGACAGTTAGCTGTCACAATGGGCCATGAAAGAAACTCATTCTGCCCAGATAGGTCTTCCGGCGGATGCCCAAGGGGCGAATGGCGACCTCCTGTGAGTAATCAAACCATGTAAGGACATGTGATATGCTCATGTGACCCTGGACTCCATCTTGGGTCAGTAACTTTCCACCAATTGGACTCTGAGCTTTGTTTGAAACAGAAAATTTCCAGGCACATGGCAAAGGGTATAAAAGACTGCTGGAATGACTCCATTTTGCCTCTTTCCTGTCCTGATTCTCTGGACTGTAGATTTACAACTAAAAGGAGCATATTGAGCTATGGACCGAAGAACTTCCAATCTTTTGGAAGTTACCAGAGAGACTCCACAAGCCAGCCATCTATAACATTACCGCTACAAACCTGGTATAAGGACATTGCAATGATTGTATGTATATGATCTATTAACCATTTTAACTCTCTTCTTCTTTTCTTTTATTAATAAACCTTTAGATTTTAGTTACTAAGGATTGGCAACAACTTGATTATTGGGTAAGATCTGAGTTATATTTTGCTCTGGCTAAGTGTCTGATCTCTTGAGATTGAAAGGGCCCTATATTTGATTAAATTGGTTTTCATAGAATCATAGGATTGGAAGGGACCTCGAGAGGTCATCTAGTCCAGTCCCCTGCACTCATGGCAGGACTAAATATTATATTTCAGTAACTACTCATCCAAGAGTCCAGTATTTGGGAGTGAGATAAGGGCTGGAATGCCTAAGGGGACAGCATTTTGGTAACAAGTGTGGCGAGACAGAAGTTTACTTTTGTTACTGGCGTGGTAAACGCTAATGACAGAATTACCACCAGTGAGGGGTGAGTCTGCTCTATTTCTCAGCCGTTTGTCCTGAGTCTGACATTCTCCGCTGTGACCCACTGAGCCACGGTGACAAAGACAAATACCTATTTTGAGCAACGCTAGCACATAAGTGAACTTGTCTGGTCTCCAGCTGTGAGTTTGTCAGTTCTTAGCTAATGTCTGCAGCTTGGGCAAGAGCTCGCACCTGCCTGCAGGTGTGACAAGATTAATGCCCCCTGAAACTGAATAACTTTAACAGATTTACCACCTGTGGCCTGGACATGATGCTCATCACCCTGCCCTTAAGTCTAACACTGTCTCTCCCCTCTAGATGCTGGTCTAGAAGGAGTGATCTGGCCCCATCTAATTAAAGACCAGCTGTCAGATATTTATTCTGGTGCATTACAATAACTGGACTATTAAATCTAGAGGGTAAAATTTCATAAGCAAATTAGAGCTCGGTCCTGCAAAGTACTCTGCCTCTGATGCAGGACAGCAGTGACATACATGCTTAACTTTAACACATGAGTGTTGTCTTCATTGGGAGTGTTGATGTGCTTGAAGTTAAGCACATTTTCTAGTGCTTTGCTGAATCAGGGAGAGAGAATGCTCAACACCTTTTGAGACCGACTCCTTCATCTGGTAATAAATAGCACCTAATTACCAGACATGTCTTTAGTGAGGTTTGGTATCTACAAATTAGCTATCAGAGGGGTAGCCGTGTTAGTCTGAATCTGTAAAAAGCAACAGAGGGTCCTGTGGCACCTTTGAGACTAACAGAAGTACTGGGAGCATAAGCTTTCGTGGGTAAGAACCTCACTTCTTCAGATGCAAGTCTGAAGATGCATTCTTCAGATGCAAATTAGCTAGTGTATAACAAGGGACAAGCTGTCTAGGGGTAACACTTTCAAAAGTACCTAAAGCCCAGATCCTCAAAGATATTTAGGTTCCTGACACCCATTGATTTCAATGGGAATCAGGTGCCTAAATACCTTTGATGAGCAGGACCTAAGTGACTTGGGAGCTTAAGTTCAATTGAAAATCAATGAGACCTAGGCGCCTAAGTGACTTTTGAAAATGGGACTTAAGTGTTTTGGAAAACCCCGATATCAAATATATACAGATTCCATAAATAAAAAGAGAAACAGGGCCTGCCTTATCTTGGAAGAACAGAAATATTTTCCAACATTTTTCCTTAGATGTCCATGGAAACTAGAGCTGGTTGGAAGTCGGAGTTTCCATCCTGCAGGAAATCCCTACATTCCAAAATTTTTCATCCCAACCCAGGACGAAGAGATTCAAATTGTTCACAGAACAGATTTTCTGACATTTTTGTTTGTTTGTTTGCAAATGTCTAAATGTTTTGTTGTGGATCAGTCTGCTGTTAATCTATGACCCTGCAGGCGTAGATTGTGTTGTCAGTGCAAACAAGAGTCTCCCACCATAAGGGGCATGAGCCAAAGAGTCAAGGAAGCACACAAGATGCTTCCCCTTCCACTGATCAGGCCCTGAAGGGCAGGAGAACAGGATGTGAAAGTGACTAGAAACAGCGAGCAATCTGCACCATCTAGTTTAATTTTCAACAGGCAAATGCAAAAAGCCTGCGAAATCAGTTTTAGTACATGAACGTGGATGTGAAGGGTGTGGGAGCTGCCTGTTAGATTTTCTGTTTACATGTTGTGTCTGTTTGCCTGATGGTTGGTATTTGCTAGATGATTACCTGTGAGGGCTCATTCCCGTAGGGGATGATTTGCAGGTTCACAGGAAGAGACAGCAGCTTTGGACTACACTGTAGATCAATACTTAAGGGACAATTCAGGAAACCAGCTGCTTTGAAGTCTATCCTCAACCCTGTGGGGACACACTCCAGGGGCAGAGAAGAAGACAAAGGAATTGGTGGGTTTTATAAATGGACACACTCCCTAATGGGAGAAGTCTGAGGGAGAGGCAGAGATGACTGTGGGGGAATAGACTGGCCCCTAGCCCCCAGAGGCGGGGGTAGCTAGGAAAAGCAAGGCCTACATGAGCTATAGGTAAGACAAATAGGTGTGTAGAGCTTTTCTGTGTTAAAATCCCGTCTCACTTGTTATGTACAGGTTTCAGAGTGGTAGCCGTGTTAGTCTGTATCAGCAAAAACAACGAGGAGTCCTTGTGTGCAAATACATTTGTTATGTACAGTTTCTACGGTTGAGATTAAACAATGCTTCATTTGGGAAAGGCTGGTTTGGGGCACCGTGCTCGCTGCTGGAGAAGGGAAGGATCGCAGGCAGACCTGCTGAGCAATCCTGGTTGGTACCCAGGGAGCTGTAGCCTGGTGATCCAATCTACACCAAAAATTAAGGTATAACGGTGGCATGGACAGGCAGGAATACCTGCACTATCTTTAATCTAGCGAGTACAGGCAACAGTAGTAGTGAAGACATGGCTGAGTGGTCTTCAGCGTGAGCTAGCTACCCCTATACAAGCGTGCCGGGATCCCTCGGCACATATTAAGTTAAAGCTAGCGCAGGTATGTCTAACCGCACTACTCTCAGACCTTAATTCCCATGTAAAGGTATGCTGAGAGTGGGAGAATCACGGGATCCCTCCCCAGGACTGATGACGCCAGGAGGCCTAACACCTGGAAGTGGGGGGTGAGGGAGGAGAGCACTCAGCAGGACTAGAAGACAGGACAGAGGTATAGTTAGTCCTGAACCATGACAACAGGTTTAATAAAACACCTGGGGAAATAAGTACAGATCCCCAGCTGCTGAAAACTGGCGTAGCTCCCTTGACGTTAATGGAATTACACTGATGGACGCCAGTTGAGGATCAGGCCCATGAATACTATCAGGGCCACTTTCCCTTTCTGCCTCAATACGTTTGCTTTCCAATTCCATCCATTTAACCTACAGTCATCCTCCTGAACCTAAATCAAATGCTTTTCGTTTGGCTCCGATTTAGCACGTGACCCCCTCCCCCCGAATGGAAAGGCCACTTCCAATTACAAACCCAACAGAGCAATCGTTGCGCCAACCTGCTTACATTCGTTTTTATCATCCCAAACACACGTCTCACGTCGGCCCTGGAGGAAACCCTTTGTGTTGGCAGAATATCACCGATGTGTGTTGTTGTTACTGTTAATTAATTTGTGTTGCTCCAGCTTTCGGTCTCATAAAGCAAGAATGATGCCTGGTATATTTCCCCCCTCTCCTTCCTAACTGTTGTTTCATTCCATACAAAAACATGCACTGGAAAAATCACCCAAAAGGCACGTCTCCCAATGTGCAACTGTGGAAATTGTTGGTGCCTCTGTCATTCTTATCTGCTGTAGGCGCCTTCTCCGAAAGCTTCTGAAAACTGGGCACAGAGTACAATCAAAGATGCTGTAACAAAAGAGTCAGGGTTTCTATCACTGAAGCCTTCACACAAACTCTTTCAGGTGTCTGGGCCCGCCTTTCGGGAGTAACCCAGAGGAATATTTCTAATCTCAATAAAAGGCCTGTTCAAACAAATACAATCAAAAGTATTTTGAAAAGCCAACAGTGAAGGATGTTTGAATGGGACTGCGGGTGTGTGCTTGGGAAGCTAGAGAAAGCTACTTGATAGCTAAAAATCTGTTTATAAATGTGTTTTACTAACTCGTATTCAATACTGATTGTACACAGCTCCATTGTCTGTTAAAATTAATTTAGCAAGTTTCAAAGAAAAACCAAATATCCGTATGAATAGAGACGCTCTAATGAACTGGAGAGTGTGTGGATAAAGTTTTCAACACCACTTAAGTCCCTCAGGAACCTAAGAGTATGTTTACACTTGGGGTACGTCTACACTACCCACTGGATCGGAGGGTAGCGATCGATCTATCGGGGATCGATTTATCGCATGTAGTGTACACACAATAAATCGATCCCCGACCGCTCTCCTGTCAACTGCTGAACTCCAGCTCGGCAAGAGGTGGAAGCAAAGTCGATGGGGGAACTGCGGCCGTCGATCCCGCACCGCGAGGACGCAAAGTAAGTGATTCTAAGTCGATCTAAGATACGTCGACTTCAGCTACGCTATTCTCGTAGCTGATGTTGTGTATCTTAGATCGATTCCCCCCCAGTGCAGACCAGGCCTTGGTGTAAAGTCCAGCTCGAGGAGACATACCAACACTAGCTTAAAAGAGCAGTGTAGCCACAGTGGTGCAAGCATCAGGAGGGCCTAGCCACCCTGGCATCCCAGCTGAGATGTTTGGTAGGTTCTCAGGCAGCTAGCTGCTTCCGCTGGTCACACTATGGCAGCTCCATTTCTAGCTTGGTAGCTTGATCAGAGCTAGCACAGGTATGGCTCCTCGAGCAGGAAGACACCCCAGCTTGAAGCATGGGTATACCCATAGTCTACTTAGGTTCCTAGTGACTTAGGTATGTTTGAAAATGTTATCCCATATCTACATGTAGCTACCCACATATGCTGCTGCCCACTGCTGGATAGGTTTAGAACTGCTCAACTATGGGTCTCAGACCCTGTACTGCTAACAGAGATTCAAAAGGTAGGAGCTTATTGTTTTTAAGCAAAAGGCTCTATACTCTGTCCCTGCTTTCTCCAGGCAGTTCTGAGTAGCAGTGGCATGCAGCACAGTGTACACTAGGCAGTCTGTCTGTCTTTCTGAAGATCCTCTGTCTGTAGTGTCTAAGCATGTTAGAAGCCTTAGAAAAGACACAATGCGACCAGCCAGAAGCAGGGTCGCCAACCCTCCAGGACTGTCCTGGAATCTTCAGGAATTAAAGAATGATATTCCATTAAAGATTATGTCTTTTGATGAAACCTCCAGGAATACGTCCAACTAAAATTGGCAACCCTAGCCAGAAGGGCAATCAGTCAATTCTTTGCTTCACTCTAGCTTTCCAAGCTTTCAGCCAATGTAGGGGTCTGAGCGTATGACCCATTACCGACATGTTATTCATTATTTTATGTCGTGTTTGTATTGTGGCAGTGCCTAGGTGCTCTAGCCAGACTAGGACTTCATTGTGCTAGGTGCTGTACAAATGCAGAACAGAAAGATGGACCTGATTAGACACGCACATGCACACACACACACAGGTGACAATGTTTGTATCCAGCTCCAGAAGAGATTTTGGTTTCTGCTCAGGAACACACCACACCCTCTTTCCCATCCAGTCCACCGAGGCACTTCACAGCACAGTTTAGGCCAAAGAGCACAAAAGTGTCTATTATTGTTTGGTCCAAGCTGTTCCCCTTAAAAGAACATTAAAAATCCCCTGCAGACCAATGGGGCTACCACCCTTCCTTTTGATAGCTGCCCTTGGATGGAAGAATTGACCTTGGGATGAATATCCTACAGTCACTGTCTTGCCACAGAACTGTTTGCCAGCCGAATGGGAAGGGACTTCTGTTGCTAAAGTGTTATACTGTAAATCCTCCTGTTAAAAAAGCTAACACATTCTTAGCAAATAAAGCCATAACATGCCGCCATAAAGTAGATTATAGGAGGTAGATATTGTTATACCAATTTAAATGCCTCTTTCATGCATGAGTTTAGTTATTACAAAGCATATTATAAATACCCATATAATTTGATAGGTAGCAGTAAAATATTTATGCATGGAATGATAATACAGTGCTAGCAAACTGGAGAACTTGTAGCCATGACACCTTGGACTGTGGACGTATCATGCTTCCTATATTAATCAGGTCCGGTCAGAGAGAAGTCCCCAAGGAAAACTCAAGGAGACAGCTCCCCATCGGATGTAAATCAGCATGGCTCCATTGGTGTCAGGGGAGCTATGTTGGTTCACATCATCTGAGGCTCTGACCCAAGAGCTGGAGGAATGGGTTTGTTGAATCAGGTGATACCGCTCTTCTCTGAGACTTAGTGCCAGCACAGCATTAGGAAAGATTCTGCCATGGCTTTGGATGAATTGTGGAACCACGATCCTCCTTACTACTTGAGTGCACACCGAGAGTCCTAACGGTCCTGCTATCGACTCAGTATCCATCATGCAATCTCTCCTTCTGGAGATGTTCCACTGTCTGTAAGTAATTTAAAGTTCATTGGGCCAGAGTGACTCTGAATTAGCCAGAGCAAGGACCTGAAACTGGATTTCCCACAGCAGTGCCCTAACCACTAAGCTGTTGGCCTGTCTACCGTGGGTGAACAGGGCTCTCTCTCTCATGGTTTGTTTTGTTTTTGTGAATAATTTCAAATGGTCTTGGTACTGTTCCACACTGGAATGGCAACACATGTCCAAACCTTGACATTTTTTCATGAAACGGAATTCTTGTTTTCTGGGCAGCCCTAGCCCTACTCCTGGATCTACCACTGGCCTTCTGCATGACCTCTGGCAAGTCATTTCACTTGTTCCCCCTTCCGCCCTTTGTGTATCTACACTGGAAGCTCCGTGGGGCAGAGACTCTTACTATGTGTTTGGACAGCACCTAGTATATCAATTCATAGATTCCAAGGCCAGAAAGGACCATTGTGATCATAGTCGGACCTCCAGGCCATGGAACTTCCCCAGAATAATTCCTAGAGCAGAGATTTTAGAAAAAACATCCCAACTTGATTTTAAAATGGTCAGGGAGGGAGAATCCACCACAATCCTGGGTAAATTATTCCAATGGCTAATTACTCTCAATTTAACATTACTGTTAAAAATGTTTTATTTCCAGTCTGAATTGTCTTGCTTCAACTTCTAGCCACTGGATTGTGTCTTTTGCTGCTACAACAAAGAGCCCAGTATTAGATATTTCTTCCCCATGCAGGTACTTATAGACTGTAATATAGCCACTGCTTAACCTTCTCTTGGTTAAGCTAAACTGAGTAAGCTCCTTGAGTCTATCACTATAAGGCAGGTTTTCCAATCCTTGAATCATTGGGCTCTTCTCTGAACCCTCTCCAATTTATCAACATCCTTCTTGAACTGTGGACACCAGAACGCAGTATTCTAGCAGCGGTCGCACCAGTGCCAAATATAGCAGTAAAATAACCTCTCTATTCCTACTTGAGGTTCCCCTGTTTATGCATCCAAGGATTGCATTAGCCCCATTGGTCACAGCATTGCACAATGGGGCTCTAATCCTGGACTCAAGGAATCATAGAAATGTAGGGCTGGAAGCAACCTCAAGAGTTTTTCTAGTCCATCCCCCGGTACTGAAGCAGGATTAAATATACTTTAATAACCTTGCATCTGAAGAAGTGAGGTTCTTACCCACGAAAGCTTATGTTCCCAATACTTCTGTTAGACTCAAAGGTGCCACAGGACCCTCTGTTGCTTTTTAATAATAAAGAACTTCTTGAAAATCTGAGCTGCAATGTATAAAGGCCTTTGGAAATTGGTCATCTAAATGAAAGATGGGACATAAGCATGATGCATTAGACCTGATGATTAGGAGAATGGGTGTTCTTTCCTGCAATCACTTCCTTGGAGAAGACCATCCCTATTCCTAAGCGCATAGGGAAGTTTTAGGCCTTCTAACTCCATTGTTTGCTCAATCTCCAGCCATCGTTAGGCATGTATTTCTCACTCAGATTTTGTTTTCAACTCAAAGAGACTAGATACAAGGCTCTCCCGTGCTGCATGTGTAACTGCTTGACCTTTCCAAAGCCCAGGATTCGTTTAATCTTACGGACTGAGTTTCCCCTTAGGAATGAAGTCTGGGGAGCAGTTAGGTAACCATGTCTGAACCAGTTAGTCAACCCAAAGCATGCCATATCACAAACTTGGCCTCCTCTATACTCCAGTGTTCCTGAGCAACGGTAAGTCCCCCTGGTTTATCAAGGACAGGGCTACCTAGGAGACTGACAGCTCTCAATACAGGCTAGCACAATCGCAAATTAAAAGCCTTTTCCGATGGCTGCGGACACAGGAAAATATCTCCATGCTGGGTCTCCTTGGTCTCACTGCAATGGTGACAGAGCTGTGGTAATAGTGAAATATGGGAAGTGGCAATTTATTGTGTCCCCAGCAACCACGGCTGAAGTGAGGACCAAATCATCCCTACAACAATCATTGTGAATCTGCTCGGAGGAGAGAGGAAGAGGATGGAGCTTTGCTAGAAATAGCAGGCAGTGATGTGGATTCGATATGACTGGAGCAGGCACAGATGTGTGCCTGAGCAGAGCCTTGCATATTCCGCAGAGCCTGCATTACAATATTGCTTAAATAAGTAAAAACCTGGATGCCTCCCTGTGCTCACAGTTGTTTTCATCTGGGAGGCTTGGCTCTGCATTCACTTAATGAAAACAAACCCTTACCCTCGCGTCCCACTCCTCCAGTCCCAAAGTAGACGTTTGTATTAGAATTTTAATTCCTGTCAACTTTCCGTGCCTGGAGTCTGGACTTCCATACTCATGGTTTTGTACTGCGGTCTCTCCCACCGGCCTCTACAGCGTCCTGGAACGTGGCAGGGCTGGACAAGTGGGGCAACGTATTATTCAGAACACTGTTCCCCTTTTCGTTTGGTTGCTGCTTGTTCACAGCTGCGCTGCATAGCCCAGGTTAATGAAGTGCAGTGTGCAGCAGGGTCTGATTAAGGGCTTCTGCCCATGCAATCTTTAATCAAGGCATCCAGAGAGATCTCTCGTCGCTGCACCGAGAACTGACAGCACGGAGTGCGCTGTATTTATTAAAATGCCGGAGCATTTTAATTTTCCTGTTACGAGCCGAGACATGTTGCATTCTCCGTGTCACATCCAAGAAACAGGACCCACAGCGACATCGCCCATTAACCCTGCAGTTCCAGCAGGCGAGAGACTATTTGTTGCCCTACTCTAAGGTGAAGGTGGATGAAATCCTCATTCACAGATGCTTATATAATCCCATATCCAGTGGTTAATCTGCTGGTGTGTGGAGACCAGAACCAACATGCTGATCTGAACTGTCTCCCTGTTTCTCTGGGCTCCCTCTGTCCGTATCCATCAGTTGCCTCCTGTCTTATACTTAGATTGTAAGGCCTTTGGGGCAGGGGCCTTTTTGTTTTGTTTGTACCTGCACCTGGGACTCTTTGGCACTTCTGGAGAACAGTTAATAAAAACAATAATATATCACCGGTGCCTACTTTCACAGACACCAATTCCAGACCATGAGGTTTGCGCTCAGTGGGTTGCGCCTTGTACAGAAGATTGTGGGTTCAAGTCCCTCCTCAGATGTATTTGGTTGCCACAAACGATCTTGCAATCTCCTGAGAACAGCCTTCATTGTGGTACTACACCAGTTGTGCTTCCAGCCCAAACCTGGAAGTGCAGAATGACAAAAATCCTACAGGAGAAAGGTAAAGCAAAACATTTCGGAACCTGCCAAAACACTTTAGTTGGTCTGCGTTAGATGTTGGAAAAGACTGAAGGGTGGCAGGAGTTTCCTATTGTCCCCTTTTGTGCAAAATGAGTCACCTTCTAAAGAGGAGTTTGCTGTTCCTTTAAGTTAGTCTGAGAAAGCCAGGCAGGAAGATGGCTGGGGAAGGTGCTGCGTGGAAATTGCAGACTGGAGCAGAGAGAAAGATGGAGCCGCTCAAGGGATGATACGGTTCTCCTTCATTCTAATAAAGCTCCTGGGTCAGTGTTGGAGACAGCAGCTCTTTCTGCAATAGCATTGTCACATGACGCACCTCTCTCTAATCGGCATCAGGTTGATGCTGACACACTGAAAGGAATATAAAAAGGGGAGGAGTTTGCACTCCGGTCCATTTCAAAGGCCAAAAAAAAAAAAGCTCTCTAGAGGTATTTTTATGAGCCCTCTAATAAGTCACCTTTGGCAAGGGTGAGTTAGCAACATCCAGAGAGGAAGGGAACAGGAGCAGAAGGAGGGATATCATCCGAGGTCTTTCAACAAGGGGCTCTCCCACCCCAATGAGCCATCATCTGTAGTTATGATGGGTGCAGACGTTATGGTGGTCTGGTCATCTTGGCCAACACACCAGGTAACCCCAGCGATAAAACCATGAGCTGCTCCAGCTTGAATGAAAGACCCCTAGCAGAACAGTAGCAGACTCCTCTTCTCTGCCAATCAGACACAGAGGGGGACTTGTAACATATTCATCAGCGAGTCACAGACTGACTCTGCGGTAGAGGTATGGACTATTTGACTTAATAGAAAAGTTCCTCAGCTGGTGTCGCTGGGTGCAGATCCACTGGAACTGATGAGGTTGTGCTCATTGACATGAACTGTGAATGTGGCCAAGAGGCCTTAGCATAGAATCATAGAATATCAAGGTTGGAGGGGACCTCAGGAGGTCATCTAGTCCAACCCCCTGCTCAAAGCAGGACCAATCCCCAGTCAGATTGTTGCCCCAGATCCAGTTCTTCTATATCCTGGTAAATTTCCCTAAATCTGGGAATTTTTGAGTAAAATGTTTGAATGAAAATTCCCAGTTTTCCAAGTTGAAACATTTTATTCGCAAATTCCCAGGTTTGGGGAAATTTCCCAGGATATAGACGCACTGTAAAAAACTTTATCGGGGAATTTTTCACCAGATTTGGGAAATTTTTAGCTCTAGGTTGGGAAAAGTTGGCATCATGATATAGAAGCACTGCCCAGATCCCTAAATGGCCCCCTCAAGGATTGAAGTCACAACCCTGGGTTTAGCAGGCCAATGCTCAAACCACTGAGATATCCTACCTACATCCTTTGCATCTCTCTAATGACATAAATCAGCTGTCCCCACTACCCCTTCCTCCTCCTAGACACTGATGCCATCCTCTCTCCCTTTGGAGATACACCATAAAATGTGTTAGAGTTTGGGAAACTAGTTCAAAGGAAAAGGAAGGGGATTTGCATAAGAAACAAGTTTGCCTACACATATTGGAGGGGCGGGAGGCGGAGAAGGGGTTAAATCAAATCCCGTTTTGTCATGTAAAATGCCTTGTGGGGTTTTCAAGAGCAGTGGAATTACACATTACTTATTGGTAATCGCATGTCTAACAAGGTGTTCAGTATCTGCTGACATAAGCTAGCTCAAGGAGGTAAGGAGGCTTCTCATATCAATATTTAAAAGTTGCATAAAATCCCTGCTAAATGGATTATCACCATGCTAGAGTGTCTCTGTGCAGCTCCTTTTACAGAGATCTGGAGCATTTCAACCAGTTCCAGGCAGAAGAGGTATTGTATAGCTACCTGCTTTCTGCCAGTGGGGGCTGGTGGCACATGAAAGTGATGTTGCTAATCCCAAATGCTCAAAAACCATGAGTCAGGACCCCCACCCCTCCAAATGAAGAGATTGGCCATTATATCTATATATAGAGATATATATATAGTGACAAAGTTCTGTCCTTGTCTCCGTGGGTCCTGCGTTTACTGGCAGATTTCGCTACCCTCAGAGGCTCACTGTGACCCTCCACGTAGCCCTTCTCTCTCTAGTGGCAAGGGTCACAGCTTACTCAGCCATTTTCATCATAAGCCAGCAAGGGAGGTGAGGAGAAGCAACCCTCCCTCGCACAGTCTCTGTTGTCTTCCCGTCTCAGTGATTAATCAGGGAGGGGAGGGGGGAGCCCAGGCCCACTCTCTACTCCCGGCTCCAGCCCAGGGACCTTAATAGTAGCAGCTATGGTAGATGACCTTTTGGAGATAGGACATGGGCCACTTCCCCACAGCAGCCCCCACTCAATATCTCCTTCACCGTTACCTCAGGACCTCCTTCCTTGCGCCTGATATGGATTTGTACTGCTTAGTTCCTCCAACAGCACAGCTTCCGCCTACAACTCCTGATACCCACACCTCACTGACTAACTGGGAGGTTTTTAACTAGCTCCAGCCAGCCCTTGATTGGCTTCAGGTGTCCCAATCAACCTAAAAAGAACAGGAGTACTTGTGGCACCTTAGAGACTAACAAATTTATTAGAGCAGAAGCTTTTGTGGACTACAGCCCACTTCTTCAGATGCATATAGAGTGGAATAAATATTGAGGAGATATATATACACACAAGTACTCTTGTTCTTTTTGCAGATACAGACTAACACGGCTGCTACTCTGAAACCAATCAACCTAGCTATCCCCCTGCTTTCTAGAAAGATCTTAATTGACTCCAGGTGTCTTGATTAACCTGGAGCAACTGCCATTTGGTTACCATGGTACCAGGGATTTGTTTAGTCTGGGGCTAACATACCTGTTTCTCACTACTTTACTATAGCCATCTGGCCTTGCTCCATCACTATATATCTTTGGCTTTGAGCCATTAGGGTTCACATTTTCAAGCAGCCATGAGGACTAGAAACTTACGTTATTTACAAAGCATAGATTCTCATAATCACATGAATCCAGGAGCTGGGGCTTTAAGGGAAAAACACCCCAAGAAAAATATCACTCCTGATAAAATTACAATTGGCAACACTGAAAGTGTGATTGATCTTATTACTTTTAACATTCTTCACTTTCTTGGAGAAATAGCAACTAGGAGTAATAAAGATCCCAACCCAAGCTGCTCCCACTGAAGTGAGTGGCAAACATTAAATGGTTCAGGATGAAAAAGTATTGGGGGGAGGAAAAGGAAAAAGAATTTATGTAAATAAAATGTAGCAGGAGAGAAAAATGAAGACCACTTGTGTTGAGACTATGTGAGTTGTACTGTGCTTCCCCTGTGTTACTTCATGTTTTCGCTAAATTCCGAATGGTGTATGAGCACGGGAACAGGTCCCTTTCACTTGAGGGCAGGTCACAGATAAACATGGTAAAAAACCACCAATACCCAATGTGTGGATGGACTGAGAGAACAAAACAGAAGTGGGTAGGCAAAGTACACAGTTAATGTGGGAAATGATCAGACTCTTTACGCCCTTGTCTAGAGTAAGGAATTTCTGTATGAGCTTCAGAGGAGGCAGTGAAGTCATTGTCCTTGTCTCTAGTGTCATGGGTTACACGGTCCCAACACTGGCAGCATGACTGCAGTGCAGTATCAAACCGGAAGGGAAAATGGGCAAGATTAAGTGAACAATGAGGATTAAGATCTGGAGGGAATGTTCTCCTGTTGAAAGTTACCAGTTGGTGGACCCCCCCTGGGAGGGGTCAAGCCATCTATAACCCACTGCTGTACATCATCTCTGACATGCAAGAGCATTCCCTAGCAATGAGAAAGGTTTCGGAGTGGTAGCCGTGTTAGGCTGTGTCAGCAAAAAGAACAAGGAGTACTTGTGGCACCTTCTCTAAGGTGCCACAAGTACTCCTCATTCTTTTAGCAATGAGAAAGATGTTTGAGTTCCATAATCCAGCTGCTCACCGACATCTCCGATAAATCTGAGAACAAGGGGACCAATAGGGATGATTCATAGACTTACAGACTCAGACTTGAAGGCCAGAAGGGACCATCATGATCATCCAGTCTGAACTCCTGCACATTGCAGGCCACAGAACCTCACCCACCCGCTCCTGTAATAGACCCCTGACCTCTGGCTGAGTTACTGACGTCCTCAAATCACGGTTTAAAAACGCCAAGTTACAAAGAATCCACCATTTACACTAGTTTAAACCTGCAAGAGTCCCATGCCTCATGCTGCCGAAGACAAATCCCCCCTCCCCCTCCCCAGGACACCTCTCTGCTAGGAACCTCGTTGATCCCACCAAATCACTCTACAAATGCTAAACCTACATAAGGTTGTAAAGCCCTTTAGGAAATAACACACACATCCAGAGACAGATCCTCGGTTGGTATAAATCTGTGTAACCCTGTTGATTTCAGTGCAGCGACACTGATTTACGCCGGCTGAGGATCTGAATCTGAGAACAATTATTCTGCCCAAATGCTGGTGTATCTGTTTAACTCAGTGCAGTTATTTGCGTTTTACGCCATTAAGTAAGATCAGCTTCAGGCCCCCAGAGGTGAAAGGCTCCATATTCTCTGGAGCCATACAATCCCTCAGTGCCTGTTATTTCCAGTACCTTATATTTCTGCCAGGGCCAAGGTACATTTCCTACTTTAACCTAACTTCATTCAGCCGGCTTTCCTGTTCTCCTGCCTTCTGTCGTATATTTGTTTCCCTAGACCCAGTCGCAGTACCCATTAGTATAATGATTTAATGGCTCTTAAATCTCTTCAGTCCTCATCAGGGAGCTTTCAGTTTCTACACGGCAATATTTCACACTATTGTAGTGAGAGCGGGGGAGAGGGGGCAGGCGGAGGGAGAAGAGAGACACATCTCAGCTTGTTATCCAAGAAGATGCTTTTCAGATAGCAATCTATGAAATAGGCTCTTCTACTTTGCCAATTTACATACTTCATTGTTGAATAGGTTCACTTTTTTCCCTGGAAAATCGAAGGGATTGCTCTCTCTAAACATCTTTAAGGGAGAACCAAGATCTTGATTGTAGGAGGAAATTAAAGTAAGAGGTTTCTTTCAGAAAACATGGCAAATGAACCCCCTCTCCCCCGGGTCCATTTCGTTGTAGTCCTTGTATTAATGCTCCTCTATCTCTGCTGGGGAGGAAAACTCAGAGGAAGTGTAGTCTAGTGCTCAGAGCAGCATCCAGTGCTCTAGATTCTGTTCATAATTTGCTACATGTTCTAATTCTGTTCTGACTTGGTGTGATGGGGTGCACCTTTTATAGTAAGGGGCATCAGGATAGGACATAACCGGCTGCGGTACCGCCTCTGCCCTGTCTTTTGACACACGTGACCTGATGCCCCAGGACGGGGTGTACGTACCCTGCAACACTCCCCTATCCAGATTTAGATAGAATGTAGCTTCTGAGATCTGCCAGGTTCCCAACATAAGGTATAGTATGAAGGCTTTACACCTTCCTTTGAATCCACTAACACTGGCCACTACAATAGACAGAATATTGGACAAGATGCTCTGATCACACCTGGCAATTCTGGTGGTTGTATACATGCTGATATCGTGGGGGGAAATATACTGAGGATCTGGGGTTCCTTTAAAGACACCGGGCATAGGATGTGCCATTCCATCATTATAAAATAGCTGCAGGTGTTCTCAATTGTGTCTCCAATTCATGGCAAACTACAGGTCTTTCCATCAGTGGTTTAAGGAGATTGAAACAGTAATGTGAGGTCTCACCAGCCCAGGAGATGGGGGATGTGCAGGGGAGTGCCATTTATCCAAGCCAGAGAGGTCAGGGAAGCACTCCTTTGACAAAAGCAGAGGAGGAGTTCTGCTTTCTGCTCCCCTTATACACTATTAGCCCTGTTCCCAAGACTGGGTAAAGCTTAAAGTGAGTGGCAATAGCAGTTACATAAAACAGAAGCCAAACATTTCTGGAAAGCCCTTTGGCAACCAGAAGATATTTTTTATCTTGAGTCACAGTAAGCAGATTCCATACCAGCTAGGATTGGCCACCTCCGCCTCCCACAGCCTTGAATAGGTCTTGAACAGTAGAGTGGACCTTGGCTCCCGCTTTATAGCGATACTTCCAAATGCTGCCAAATCAGCATCAGGGAGTCGACAGCCGGTGCTAGGAATGCGGACGTGATCTCTCTCAGAAGAGGTTGCTAAATGAACACACGTGTTGAAGTGTATCCTTGAGGCTAGTTCGATTCCAGGAGGACTTGGGACACTTAAACAGTCCTGGGGGGGGGGGAAAGAGGACCTATCTTTTTAATTGACTTGGGAAGACCATGCATCAATTAACATTCGTTGCAGCCACAGTGCAGGTGGTGCTGCCAGGTTATCCACATCAGAGAGTGGCTAAGCAAACCTGGAAACGGTTCTTCTTGTCATGGAATGGAGCTGGATTCTTCTATGGTTTGAGAGAAAGAATACTCCTGTGGTTAGGGGCTATCCTAGCTCTTGGGAGACATGGATTCAATTCCCTGTTCTTCCACAGACTTCTTATGTCACCTTACGTAAGTCCTTAGCCTCTCCATCCCCCATCTGTTCAATGGGGATAATGGCATTTCCAGCCTTCATGGCGGTGCCGCGAGGATAAATACATTAAGATAAGGAGGTGTGCGGTTACGATGGTGATGGAGGCCATATAAATGCCTTCGATAGTTGGCTGTCCCATACCATAGAACCCTGGTCCCCAAACTTTATTCCACCAAGGACCCCATTGGCATTTCATTCAATTTCCTGGATCCCTTTTATTTTTTTATAATTACGTTTCATGTTATTATTATTCTGTTAGTTAAGTTAGTTTATTATTAAAAAAGAAGACTCACCAAGAAACCAGAGTAAACAGTCTGCAATTACTACAAATGATCACATCACGCTTATTTTCACTTTAACTCCAACTGTGGTGTAGTCCTGGATGGGAAATCACTGGAATGCTCTTGCCAGCGTAGGAATGCCCTCGCCAGCGTGACCTCTCCTGCACACTGCACAAGAGGCCATTTTGAGAACAAAATGCCATCCTCCATGCCACAAAAGTGCTTGAATGTTGTTTGGGCGCGTTCCGGCCCCACTGCAGTACTCCTCAAGGGACAGACCCCCACATAACCCACAGCGAAACCCCAGAGGTCCAGGGACCCCACTTTGGGAACTACTGCTAGAGAAGGTATTGAGTCAGAATGGAGAGAGACATCCTGGTTGCTAATAGTTTGAATCCCTGATGGATTCAAAAGCATTTCAGGGAATCAGAATACGTACCCAATACTAAAATGCAGCCACGACTGCAACAGCAATACTGCCTCTCTTGAGTCTTTGTACTGATAGATAACTAGCATTTATACGATGCTCCTCAATATAGCTGAGCACCTAACAGAGATTATCATAATCTGCAGGCCTGCTTGGGGTTATGTGACAGGACTTTTAGGACGGGGACTGGGGAATAACTTCTTCACTTGAAGCTGCCTGGGGAATTTATAGGGAAACCACCTTTCAGGCAACCCGTCCTTCAGGTAAGGAGATCTGGGGCCATCTTCCCATCAGTGACACTCAACCTGTCAGCCTGGGGAAGGGGCGCTTTTGGGGTCCCCAACTTAAGCCATCTTGGGGCTGATTTTGAGAGGTGCAGAGCACCCACCACTCCCCCTGACTTCCGTGAGAATGGCGGGTGGTCAGCACTTCTGAAAAGTCAGGACCAAAGCACGTCAGGCCAGGCCAAAACACAGCAGCAGACAGAATCAGTAGCCGTTTTTGAAAAATTGGCCTTAAGGCCTGAGCTGAGCATGCCAGGATGTTCACAACGGAACCTAGCTTCCCCCAACCCCGCACAGTCGTTCATTATATAACCACTAGATTGTTAGGCCAGGCTCAGCGATTCCATGTGAGATTCAGTTGCTTGTTTGGTGATCCAAGGCAGTTGGCATAAGAGAGAAACCCTGAGAGCTCAAAGCAAAACCAGCCCAATTAATCGCTAATTGTTTCCCAAAATAGGCCCGGAATGTGAACTAGCCGTCTCCTCTCTCAGCGAGAGTTTATAAACAATCACTAAATGAAGCTAACATTTTCCAACTCAGCAATTCTCTAACATTCTATTGGTATGTGATGAACAGAGGGTTTCTTGGCTGACCCAGAAGCGCTGCCGGATGCCCCACTGATAGCCCACTCCTGGCACTATTCACCTGCCAAAGGACACTGTGCTTGGAAGATTGGAAGGGGACTGGGGGCAGGCACTGGAGTGTAGGTGGTCAAGCCTGATGGATGGAGTGGTGGTTGAAACCAGAGGTAGGGTCAGGCCCAGGCTGAGGGCAGCGCTGAAACCGGGATCTGGACCCAGGCCCTGGGTCAGAGCCCATGGACGAGCCAGATCAGGACTGCAGTCAGAGTCAGGAAGCAGGCTGAAGCAGGGCTGGAGTCCGCCCAAGGGTCTGGGGCCCAGGAGGGAGGTGGCAGAGCTGGAGCAGGGTCAGGGTAGGGCACAGAGAAGACTGAAGAGGGACAAGAACAGGAACTGGATCAAGAGCAGGCCGTGAGCCTAGGCAGTTTGTAACACTGTTAGGCAGCAGGAGGGTTCCTGGCTGCGTAGTGCTGTTGCACAGACTAATCTGCAGCTCGGACCGGGTCAGTGAAATACCTTTGCCTGGGGTTCATCTGCCCCAGGCCCTGCACAGGGATAGGCTGCTGCAGCAGGCCTGAGGGCTGGGTCACTGCAGGCTCTGCTGGAGGGGTGAGGCTTAGGGGCTGAGGGAACAGCCTTGGTCTGGTTGCAGGTTTGCCTCACAATTGGTAATGGGTCAGGAACCCCATAGTGACCAAAGCCATTACCTTCCGATAACGACTGGTGCCTACTGCCTAGGGAGAAAGATGATGTCTCGCTCCAGTTCCTTGTGGACATCAAGACCAAACGTAAGACTTGATCCAAAGGCTACTTAAGTTGACAGCAGTTTCTCCATTGGCTTGAATGATCATCAGATCCCATCTCTAGCCCTGGGGCAAATCCATGAAGTTATGTGTGCTTACACCACAGCTGAATGTATCCACATCATAAAACCAATCTTCACAATTGCCTCGCTTGCTGACAGACTCAACAGAAAGACCAAGCACTGGATGACCACGAACAGTAAAATGACAGGATACCCTTAAAGATGGTCCTACCAGGACAAGGTTGAGACTTGTACACACACAGTTGCACTGATGTTGGTATTGCCTCGCGAAGAAGGGGAACGGGTCTCTTAAGTCCCTTTGCAAGACCCTAGCACCATGGAACGAAACACAATACTGCATCTTTGGCCGCTAGGACTGCATCTTTACATGCAGTTACTTTGTATCCATGAGTATAGTAATGATATATTGCAGTTACATGTCTTCAATGCACCTGGACGGCAGTGGACTGGCAACTGCTTGAAACAGAAGGATTAGGGGTCTCCCTAAACCTTCAGCCAGACAAAAGTGCCGTGAAATGAGCCAGACAAAAGTTTGACAGAAGCCTTCACAATACAGAGTGCACACAGACATGTTACTACTTTGTTTGAATTAGATGAGAACAGATTAAATTTTAAGGCTCCTCTGAATCAGGCAGAGGTAGGGTTACCATATTTCCACAAACAAAAAAGAGGACACTGGGGGGGGGGAAGCCCCGCCCTAGCCCCGCCCCATCCACTCCCTCCCACTTCCCACCCCCTGACTGCTCCCCTCAGAACCCCAACCCCCCCTGCTTCTTGTCCCCTGACTGTCCCCTGCTGAGAACCCCCTACCCTAACTGCCCCCCCCCCAGGACCCTACCTGTTCCCTGACTGCCCTGACCCTTATCCACTCGCATGGGTGGCAGGGTTGTAGAAATTTTGGTGGTGCCCAGAACCCCCCACCCCACCTGCCTAAGGCTCTGGGAGGGGGTTTGGGTGGGGGGAGGAGGTCTGGGGATTAGGGTGCAGGAGGGGTGCAGGTTCTGGGATAGAGTTTGGGTGCTGGGTGCAGGCTCCGGGCTGGGGCAGGGGGTGGGTGTGCAGGAGGGGGTGAGGGGTGCAGGCTCTGGGATGGAGTTTGGGGGTGAGAGGCGGTGCAAAGGGAGGGGGTGCAGGCTTTAGGAGGAAGTTTGAGGGCAGGAGGGGGTGTGTGGGAAGAGGGAGGGGGATTGGGAGGGAGTTTGGGGATAGGAGGGGATGCAGGGGTGAGGGCTGTGGGTCTGGGGATGAGGGGTTCATGATGCAGGAGGGGGCTCAGGGATGGAGCAGAGGATTAGGGTGTGTGGGGATGAAGGCTGGGGGGTTTGGGGTGTTGGAGAGGCTCAGGGCTAGGGTGGAAGGGCAGGGTAAGGGCAGCCTGTCTTCCCATTAGTGGATGGGGGCACTAGGACCCAGGGGCAGCAGACAGCAGTTGTCTGCATGTACTGCCGAGCCAGCAGGCAGACAGGAATGGGGGACCCACCGAGGGGGGGATGCACGGAGGGGGGGTGGCAGGTGGAGGCTGGGGACCCATCCAACACTCCCCCACTCCCTCACTGCCCCCCCCCACTCCCCTTACCATTCTGGCTCCACGTGGGTCTGTTTGTGTGTTACAGAGGACTACAGAGAGAGGGAGGGGGGAGCAGGGGAGGGCTCTGGCTGCTGGAGGCCAATGGGAGTGGGTCAATCGGCCTAGCCGCCCAATCAGCAGCCACACTCTGCATGGAAGGGAGGGAGGGAGGCGAGGGAGAAAAAAACCCGGACATTTTAACCTTGTTACCAATTCCTCCCGGACGGCTATTTAGAGACGCAAAAGCCGGACATGTCCGGGGAAATACGGACGGATGGTAACCCTAGGCAGAGGGAAAGTTTGAAATCACATCTCCTATCTCTCAGGTGATCACCATGCTATAAAGTTGCTTTCATGCTCTTTGGCCTACTGAATATTTATACCAAGTGGAACGGCTTCAGCAGGAGAGATTGAGGGTAACCCACCCTAGAATGGGCTGGGGATTAGAGCACTCCCTTAGGAAGGATCTGAGTTGAAATCCATGCTCCGGCCCTGTTTCAGAGGGGAGATTCAAACCTGGTCTTCTATGTCCCAGGCAAGTGGCCTAACCACTGGGGTCAACCTTATAAGGGACAGACACTTTCCTAAGCAGACCAGAATGAAATGTTTTATCTGGCCTTTTCTAATTGGCTGACAAATTCTCAACATTTTCAGAATCAAACCAAATATTTTTTTCAGATTTATTGGTTTGCTGGCCAAACAAACAAACAAAAAATCAATTATTCACCCCACTCTAACCATAATGCTCCTGCACTAGGGGCAACCTTACTTCTGGCATTTCCTACCTGTTCAGGGCTTGCGATTGCAATTTTGGTGTTCTTGTATGTCATTATGATTTAGATTCCAGTAGCACAGAGCTGTCCCAGCTGAGATTAGGGCCATGGTGTGCTAGGTGCTTTATAGACACATGGCAAGAGACATTCCCCGCCTCAAAGGAGTTTATAACTAGGGAAGACAGACAAATTCTGTGAGGGCAAACAGAGTCAGAGAGACGAGTGACATGTCCAAGGCCACACAGCAGGTCAGGGACTAAAACCCAAGTCTCCTGTTTCCTAGTTCAGCGCCGTAGCCACTGCAACACCATCCTCTCATGTAGCTCGATGGTGATATTGTGCATCTAACACTTCCAGCAAAGAGACATAGGTAGTTTTCCCCTCCACTGCTTCTCTATCCCCATTTTCTCTCTGATAGTTTAATGGCATCTTTTACCTCATACTGATTCCCATCTCTATATTTTACATCTTCCTAGCATATTAACGGCATCTTGAGCCACACGTTTCCGTTCCACCCTGCGGTTAGCAGCACTGATTTGCTTTCCTTCCCGACGCAAGGCAACTAGTTTATGTTTAATATTTTCTCGTCAGTTGCAAAGTGCACCACATTTAACTTCATTTCTATGCATTAGAAGTGCACACACATTTGAAAGAATAAGACTCCCTACATCCAGCATCATAAAAATCCCTTTAAATGAAGTTGAGGTGAGCTATCCCCCCCCAAATGTCATTTGAAGATCCATTTAACGAGCTTGCTTTTTTGTTAAGACTTTACACTTCATACCACCTTGCACCCACAGATCTCCAAGCACTCTGCAAACCTCCCCTCACAACACCCCATTGAGGCACATGCATATAATTCCATCCATTGAGCAAAGAAGGAAACTGCTATGCAGGGAAGATGAGCAATTTTCCCAAGTTCACAGAGCAACGCAGGAGAAGAGCTGAGAAGACAACCTAGAAGTCCTGACTACCAGCGCCCTGAGCTAACCTCCCTCACAAGTGACTGTCTCAGAATGAAGTTTAAAGCATCTGTTTGATTCTGAAGAGGAAATGGACCGATGTACTGCATCCCTCGTTCATAGAATCATAGAATCTCAGGGTCGGAAGGGACCTCAGGAGGTCATCTAGTCCAGCCCCCTGCTCAAAGCAGGACCAATCCCCAACTAAATCGTCCAATCATTAGATAGAGCATTCTTATTTGTAGACCACAGTTTGTCTTCATCTCTCACAAACACATTGTGTAGATCCATGGACTTCAGATATACACTAGGGCTTCCATTCCTCTTCCTTCCCCCCCTCCCTCTGAAAACTGTTCTTATTGTATGTCTATGGGCTCTGCTAGTACTGGTGCTAGATGCCATTACAGAATAGATCCATACCCCCCAAGCTCTGCCTCCTACCGTCTCCTCAGGCTGAGACAGGTTTCCTGTAGCATCAAGAACATGAATGTTGACAGCCCAGGTGGTGATGGCTGCTGCTTGCAAACATCCTTTATGTTGACTGTAAAAACCAAATATATGTAGGCTGAATAGATCCTCTCCTCCTGACAGAACCCTCACGAGCAACTAATCCCATTTACCAGCCTACCTACAATAAGTCCTAGGGCTGGTCGAAAATTTTCCATCAAAACATCTTTTTCCCCAAACGGAAAATTGGGCTGTTGAGAAAATGAAGATTTTCCCCCGAGAGCATCTACTTTCCTTGAAAGTTTTCAAAGTTTGATTAAAAAGAGCCCAAATTTTTCAGCCTTGATTTAGGTTTTATGATGGGTGATCATCTTCAGCCATCTCCTCTTTCCCACAGGTCCCATCTTAGACAATCCTCTATTGAGAAACACTTAAACCAAAATATTGATACAGAAATCACCAGGCCAGAGAGAGGCCAAACTACAGTGTTAACAAGTTATAACAGAGCATCACCACAGGGGGCTAGACTGAGGTACTTGTGGCTGGGGGAGGCAGGGGGTTGGACCCAGCAGGGCAGAGAAAGGGTGGGGGAGGATGCAGGTGTTGTTGAGTCGGGTGTGCTGTCAGGGCATGTGCACGGGGTTTGGGTCACCCCTCCAGCACATACCCAGGTCTGGCCTTACACAGATGGGAGGGTTACTGCTAGCGAGGGTGATTCCCACAAGCCAAATGGAATCTCTAAGGTTCATTCCCCACCAAGGACTCCATGAAAATCACAGGATCTTCTGAGTGGGCCTAAGTGAGATGCTCCACTGCCCTGCACCGGGTGTCCTCACATATACCTGTGTGAAATGTTACCACTGCAGAATTCCACGTCCCCTCCCGCCGGTGGGCCAGACTACATGAAATGCAAAGCAGGGGAGACTCAGGCCCCAGCCGCCTGATGCTGATCTCACATGGATGCAAATCAGGAGCAGTTTCGTTCAAGTCAGTGGAGTTACAACTGCAGAAGAGGCTGTTAAAGGGGAATCCGATGCTATGATGCCAAACCGTACCTACCAGAGCAAGATAAACCAGGATCAATACGATTTACTCCTTTGCTTTTCCAGGGAAGAGAAGCTCTTGTTCCTAGCAGATGCTTCCCCCTGCAGTTCCTCTTCTGCTCATTCTCCAATTCTTAATCATTCAGAGCCTAACTTGAATGGTAGCATCAAGCATGCAGGTTGAGAGGCTCTGAAGTGAGGGGAGGGATAGCTCAGTGGTTTGAGCATTGCCCCCCCCCCCCAACACAAGGTTGTGAGTTCAATTCTTGAGGGGGCCACGTAGAGACCTGGGGCAAAATCAGTACTTGGTCCTGTTAGTGAAGGCAGGGGGCTGGACTCTATGACCTTTTGAGGGTCCCTTCCACTTCTAGGAGATAGGATATCTCCATAAATTATCTTATTATTAAGTGCCAGAAAAGCAGGAGGTAGCTGTTTTGTGTACTGAGGGAAACATACCCCCCGCCCCGCCCCCCACCACCACCACAGCAACAAGATATTGGAACATTGTTAGGTATGGTACAGCGCTCCTTTTGTCTCCATGTTGCAGAGACAGGGATAATTTATCAAGATTTGTACTGCTACAGAACCGTTGATGAAAACAAGGGTGGAAGTTTCTAAAGCAAGGCGGATTTCATTAGGCTTTCTAATCCGTGTATTTATAGACTAATTGTTTCCCAATTGACTTTGCAATCCTCACTTGCCATTCACAATACTTGGTGAATAATTGCAATTACCGTTTGCTTAATGAGACAATGATCCTTTGCTAAAAAATAAATAAAATAGAAATGTTTGCATGCGAGAGAGTGGGTGTAGTCAAGTATTCAGAGAACCGACTGTCCGAGGGATCCCATTCAAACACAGCAGAGCCTCTTAGAAGAGAGGTCTTGGAAAGACGATATTCCTCACGCCCTACACATCAGATCTCGACTGCTAAGCAGATTTGCTAAAAATGCAGATTTGGGTGGAAACAAAACGTTTTGTGAATTGGGGGGTCAATTTTGCAACAACAACAAAAATCAAAACATTGTCACTTTCTAAACAAAATGTTTTGATTTTTCTATTTGAAACAAATTTCTGTTTTAAACTTTTCTTTATTCCTTAAACAAATAAAAAAAAATATTGAAAATCTTTCTGGTTAGGGTAACACTATTTTGCACAGCTTCAGCAACTTTCATGCAAGGATCTCTAAGCACTTTGCAAACGCCAGTGCGGCCTCACAACACATAAGGACAATAGGCAAAGAGTGTTGTTGCCATTTTACAGATGGTGGAATAGAGGCAAGAAGATTAAGTGACATGTCCCCGCTTACAGAATGTGCCCATGGCAAAGCCAGGGTTTGAACACACAGTACCTGAATTGCAGAGCTGTGATTTGGCCTGAAGACCATCTTTCTCTTGTGAATAGACCCATGGTAAATGTTTGTTATTGATGGGCCACATCTGATTTCTATTGTCAAAAACAGACTTGTTGCAAGGGGATGTAGATTTAGTTCACGCTCCAGCTGCAGAAAAGTGTAGTAATGGCACAGACCATGTCAAAACTCGGTTTAATTGCATTTGCAAGGCTGATGTTGGTGTCCAAGAGACAGGAATGCTGGCTCTTTGCTCCAAACAGTGTAGAGATCTGATGAGTAACAGAACAGGTGAGCTAATGAAGCGCTTACCAGGGTATGCTGTCTGAAATCGAGCAGCCTCTGACATGCCCAGCTACCCTCAAGCTTATTCTCTTGTCCTTTTCATTCGGTGCTTGCTTTTGTTTCTGGGAGATCGCATGGCGCAATGGCTGGAAGGAGAGTTTGCCCATTAAAGCTGTAAATGAAATCTCACTAAGAGATGCGCCGCAAAAGGGATTTTTTTTTTAATTGTGGATTTCTGCTGGCAAATTTCAACTGAGCGAGAAGAGAAAATTGTGCTCATGAAAGTTGATGCAGCTGAATTGGCTCAGAAAATATAAACTCTCCTCCCTGCTCACTGGAACCTCTGATTTTGATGCCCAAATCAGCCACTTGAATGCAATTCCAAACTGGCTCCCTGGAGCCTAGAGAATTGCAGGGATGGGCACTTTAAGAATGCAGAGATCAGATTCTAGGGCCAGAGAGACATGTTAGGAGTGGGTAGAGGAGTGTGGGGGGTTTGGGTTGCACCATACAGCTGAACATTATTATTAGAGCCTCAAATTGTGCAGGATGCTTTATTAGCATAAATAGGGTCACTGCCCTGGAGAGCTTACAAGCTCTTTGGAGTAGCAGGGGTAGCAAACAGTAGAGATGGATGAGGTGGCATTAAGAAGATTCCGTGATTACTTATGTAACCCCAGTTTTCTCTGTTCACATCAGCCCAACCTCTAGATGGTGCCCAAGAAGCCGAGGCACCAATGAACCTTCCTTCATGCAATGAAAGGCTTGGGGCGGGGAGTAGGAGACGGCTCATTTCTTGTGGGCACCGCAGGCGCTCTCCCAACCCACAACTTTGCCGCTTATGCAGTCGGGCTGAGAACTGCTGCTGACGTGATCGAGTGCTTGGGAACGACCCCCCCCCCCCCCCCCCGATTTTGCACACCCCTGAAGCTGGAGGGAGTTTGGATCCAGATTTAAACATCATGATCGGAGCTAATATCTCCAGAAGGATTACTCAGAGTCGTGGTGATGCCACGAACACAGAACGGCGGCCCCTGGTGAGACAGTTTTGGAAGAGAAGGTTCTGAAACACAAAGGATCATAAACCCGTTTCATAATTTGGAGAGAGAGAGAGGAAAGAGAAATGCCCCCTCCATACATGTTAAAAAAGAGAGGGGAAAGTAAATGTAAATGGCTGTTAGTTTGTTAATCTTGTTAAATGGAGTGATATGAGCAATAGCAGCAGGAGCGGAGATTGTTAATGGAACAGGATTATTTTCAGATGCTGGCTGTGTCTGTATTAGAGCAGTGAATTTCCTGCTGTGTGGGTAAATTTCCATCTTTAACGATAAAATAAGAATATTACTAATAAAAGGTTCCCCTGAGCCAGTGACAACGGAGTTTGTGATTTCTCCCACCTCGTGAATTATATCCGCTGACATTTTAGCAGTGGCCAGGTTAAGAGCGGTTTGGATCTTTTCCCTGTGTCTAGGCTCCTGATTAGTTCTGGAGACATCAAACATTTCCAGTGTATGGCATAAATAAAAACGCCTAGGCCCAGATTCAGGAAAGCACTTAATCACACACTTAACTTTAAAGAAGTGCTAAAGTCCCATTGACCTCAGTGGAACTGAAGGACATGCTTAAGGTCAGTGATTTGTGGCCCTGCAGCCTAGATCAGGGCTTGGTTATTACTGGGGTAGAGGACGCAAGGAACCTGCCCAATCCATTGTCCTCCTGCGTATGGGCTGGACAGAGTCCTCGTGTTTCACAGCCCACTGGAGGCAGGGAAGGCCAGGGCAGAAGGGTGTGACTGAGGCATCCTTGAGAATAGTACGAGAGCCACATTGCGCTACCTGAGCCACAATGGTTCTCAGATCTCCGGCTGGGAAGGTGCAACTCTGAAGGGCCACCACTGAGCCCTCATCTCCACTTCAGCAAATCTCCTATTGAGGTCAATGGACTGAGTACGAAAGGCAGGAGTGAGCACATAATACACTGGATCTTGCTTTGCCCAGTGGGTAATTTGAAATCCATTATTTACACTTCATCCCGTTACCATCCTTATTTCCACCGGTTGTTTCTTGCATCTATATTTCGTTGGAGCTCCTCTCCGTCTCTCCCACCTGCACCTCTCGTTCTGTTTTTATCCTTCCATGTTTTATTTATCTTTCTGCCTTTTAGTCTTGCACTCTCGCTCTTGTCCTGGTTTCTACAGTTCTTTCATTTTCTGGGCTGCTACCTGTTTGCTTCTCTCTCCCCATTTCTTCCCCTTTCATTTCCCCCTCTTCTCCTCTGTTCTTCCATTCTGAGTACAGATGCCTCAGCTTTGATTTTAATTTTACTGGTGGATTTAATTTCCCTAGGCTGGTGCATTGTCTAAACACGGGCTAAAAAGAATTAATTGGCAATGATTCACAGTTAAGATGTCCTGGCTAATTGTAATGTAACTAATAGGCCAGAGGGCTTTTCAGAAGTAGAAGCATTTCAGAAGTGGGATTTTGTTGGCTGTCCTGTAGCAATAAGCATCAAGACATAATAAAGAAATGTAAAAGTCTTATAGCTTTTACCTTATCGTTCTAGAAACAGACAAGAAGAGCTTAATGGAGCCTGTGAGTAAACTTGAAATTTCAATGTTTGCCAATTGTTATAGCATATTCTGCATCTGCAAATGACAAGTGAAACCAAGCAAGTGGTAAACTTGGGCTCCCGCTGTGTCAGATTTCCAGACAAAAGCTCAGCGTCGAGTATCAAAGACATTGTTTAGTGTGCGTGTGTATAGCCAAAGGAAAAGACCGGCCAAAGCCTGGATTGGATTCTCACGAAGGCTCTGGAGCAGGAGTCGAGATGGGGGTTCTACTCCTGGCTCTGCCATAGACTTCCCTTGTGCCCAAGGGATCTCCTTGTGCCTCAGTTCCCCCTAGATCAAATGGATATCAATCCTTCCCTACCTCCTTGTTTTCCTCTGACCAGGCTGCGGGCTGAGCCTATGGAAGTGACGCTGGGCCAGCCCCAGCTGTAATGATACAAGCCCTTTGCTTCTGCAGTGAATATCCTTCATCAAGGCAAGCTTCATTGTCAGGAATAGGCTTTTATGTTGTTTGATGCTCAGCCTTTGAGTTAGACGCTAGAGCCAGCCTTTCTACTATAACCAGTAGGGAAGCTGGAACAATCTCAGCTGAAATCTCTGCTCGCTGTGGACTGCAGCCACTCATTAAATAATGGGAAAGTAATTAAAAAGTCTAGCTATACAATATGGATTCAATTAAAAAATGGGACAGTCGGTTGGGAAATGTAATCTATTTTTTAATCCTCTAGCTGTCAAACTCCAGATAAATATTTGTGTCCGTTTAAACGATTTCACCCTTTTTGTTTTTTCGAAGAGGAAAAATGTCATTAGCAATGCTGCAAACTAGTGTATACAGCACATATAAAGAACCTACAAGAACAGAACAGTTTTCATAGCCGACCACGTCCAAACAGACTATGTCAATCATGTGCCCTGCTATCCTATGTAACTGTGTACTCTTATCACTGCAATCCTACGGAACTGTGATCTTATTACTGTTAACATCATCTCTTCCTGTTCTTGAGTCACGGTAGCTTACTGCATTTTTTCTTAAGCTCTTTGGACCAGGGACCATGTGTTTGTGCACCACCCAGCTCAGCAGTATTGGTGGGTGCTATCAATCTGCAAGTCCTAATCCAAAGAATGTTGAGCGCAACTCAATTTCAGTCCATTGGTTGTTCGAGAGTGAGATTTGTGATGTGCATTCACTCCGCTTTAACTATGCGGTGTGCTTGGTTACCTTACTCACACCGCATTGGATCTACTTCCAGAGGAGTTGCAAGAAAAAGCATCATCAAGACCCTATGTCCTTTGATTTTCTTGGGGTGAAATTGGGGGCAGCTTGTGGATTTAGAAGGAGCTAAAATGAGAGGATTTGGATCTTAAACCTTCTTGTTTTATTTGAGGCCGGTTTTGCTTGAGGCCTTGGCTACAAGAATGAATACTTGTAATAGCATAGGATGGGGTCAGAGTTAAAAGGACTTTTCTTTTATCACATTCAGGTGATGCATGGGGCTTGGGCTGGCTCTCTGCGCAAGGCGGGAACCTCACCCCAAGACGATCATGAAAGGGTGTGACCACAGTTGGATGGAAATTTGGTTTGTAGTTAGCCACAAAAAAGTCATTCTTGTTATTCACCCGGCTCAGTTGGCCAGCCAGACCTGGGCTCTAATCCTGCAACCCGCTCTCAAGGAGCACACCCGGCGTCCCATCAGCTTGAGCAGGAATGCATTGTGGGAGGACCCCCATACCTACACCTCGCTGAAGACAACAGGCTTGTGCAAAAATCAAGAATGCATCTGTGTGGCTCCAAAGCCGCTTGGGGTGTTATTTCAAACCCCTCTGCAAACCTCTCCAGGGCTTGTCTTCACTGCAGTGTGAGCTCAAACGACTCCTCGAGTGTTACCCCGAACCTGACCCCCCCCCCACCTCCGCACACAAAAGTCTCTAGCTTGAAGTGGTGATTTAAACTCGAGCTAGCTGGCCCACTGGGTGGGCGTGGGGGACTGAAGCTCAAGTGCTACTGACATCTAGGGTATGTCTAGACGTCAGTCACTGTGTGTGATTGCAGCTGGAGCAGACACACCTCAGCTGCCCTGAGTACCGGAGTAGAGAAGCTGCAGCAGCGTACCTGCCTAGAACCCTGGGTAATTACTAGCCGCTAACCTATGCAGAAGTGCCGGCTGCTGCCGCTTCACTGTTCTGGGGCCCAAGCTAGCTAGACTAAAGCTAGCTCTGGAACATCAGCTCAAGCCGCAGTCACACCTGTCATTACAGTGAGACATCCCCTCAATCTTGTAATGCAAGGGGACGCAGCAGTTCAAGTTACAAGTCATGGGCTGCTCATCCAATCACTCTGCGTAGGCGGAGTGTTGTTTTGCAGCGTGGCCCCTCTCCCCAGAGCTCGAGTGGAGTAACTCCAGGTAACTGTTGCAGTGAGGACTAGCAAAGGGGGACAATTTGACGCTTCCTGGTTGGAAGGAGAGTCTGGGATAGTTGCGAATGCACCAGGGACCCCTTATTCCCACACCCAGGGCAGCAGAACTGCAAACGGCTTCGCGATTCTGACACGAAGAAATTTCGTTAAGTTCAATTTATTTAATTGCAACAAAAAACACATGAATGGTCGCTGAGAGCCAATTTTTCCCCTCCCTCTTTTCTTTTCCAAAGCTGTGAAGTTTTATCTCAAGTGCTGAAGCTGTTCCTGGGTCATATATTTGTTATTAACTTTATGGATTGGAAAATGTTTTAAGTGCGATAAGTGCTAGGAAAATTCATGAGTCAGGTAGTTTCTTTGCTCCTTTATCCCGGGTTGCTTTACACTTTTCTCCTTGCTCACATCTTGCAGCATAGCTCACGGAACAAGACACCGGTCATTTTTCGTATTAGCCATTTGTCACAGGTCTCAGGTTCCAAAGTATAGTCATGATGGTTGGAACTGGCTCTTTAATTTCTATAGGACGTTAAGTACAAGCAGGCGGCCAGCCCATTGTCTAAACCTAGCAGATCCATGTCTGCTGAGAAACATTTCCCAACAAAGCCCAGGTTTTAAATGTCTTTTGTCATCTGGCCATGAAACAAAACCGGTTTTATAACCAAAATAAAAACCAATTGCTCCAGACACCCCTCCTCTCAGTGAGGATCAGGGGACCACAAGCTATGGTCTACCAGATGGCAGCTCTCAGCTCTTTGCTGCTGGAGTTCATGAGAGGGCATGGCTCTCTGTGGGGGGCTGGGAGTGTGGCAAACCTCCTCCAAAGAGCGATGGCCCCCTGACTAGCTTTCTGGATCACTTCTACCGGCAGGCCCTGATCTTGTCCCCCACTGAAGTCAATGGTAAAGCAGGCAGACCACGGCAAAAAAGGCTTTAAATTCTTCTCCACTTTCTTAATCCATTCCCCAGCAACATCACTTGGTAATGGGTATTGAAAGGGTATAATCATGACCATGGTCTCCTACTCTGTCCCTCCAGCAGCCCAGGAGAGACTGCCAAAGCAGGTCAGAGCTAGCATCAGCAACAGCATGAGAGACAATCGCTCCATAGCCTGATGTGGCAATACTCAGTCTCAGGTCAGAAGTGTCACCAACTCATCACTAACATGCAACAGCCTCTGAAGTGAACATAGCAGCTGTTGAGCAATGTACAGAAACAACTCAAGAGTTTAGGACAGGAAGTGAAGAGAGATACCTGCTTTAGCTGAAAGAGAGAGAGGAATTTTTGATAGGTAGAATGAGCTACTCGAGGAGGAATTTGGCTCTGACACTAGGGATGAAACACGAAAGGGACAAGAGTTCAGAAGGGTTCCGTCCTATGTGAAATACAGCACCGTTGCATCGCTAGCATAGAGGGACCACTGCTGTTTACTGAATTAACAGCGCATGCCATTCCCTGTGGTTTTCTTTTGGGACTGTCCTCCCCAAACGAAAAACAGTTTAACAGATGTGTCAGTCCCACAATCTGAGGTGCTGTGGTTCCTTTCTGAGTGAGCCTAAAATTATCCATCTAACCCCTCCCTTTCTTCATAGAGCCTCTCCCAGCCTCAGAACAAGTCTAATGGCTGATTTACATTAACACACTGCTCAGTGACCTGCACTCAAACCTTTGGGGAAGATACATATAGTAACTATTACAATGGAGTGTGAATTACTCTGCCAGATCTGGCATGACAGAGAATGGACCCCCCCCCCATCTAGCAACGCACATGATCCAGTGGGTAAAGACCTGGGTTTGATTCCCTGCTCTGCCACAATTTTCTTGCACAAACTAAGGCAAGTCACTTAGCCTCAAATCCCCAACTGCTAAATGAGGCTAAGAACACTTCACTTCCAACAGGACTAGAGTTACCACCTGGCTGGTATTTTACCGGTGTGGCTAGATTTTTTTTATAGATTTTCCAGTTGCCAGAAAAATAATTTAAGCTGCCATTTTTTTCCACATGGGTCTAAAGATTTGCATGAATACACTTGGATATCAAATGTCAAAAGTTTCTCTGTCCAGCTGAAGATGCTGCAGTGTTCCCACCTCTGCAGTGTAAGTGATAACAGATCAAAACTGTTGGAAATACAGCAGCTGTCTGCCCACCAACACACGCGCGCGCGTGTGTGAGAGAAGGTTTGAGTCACGCAAGAGCGAGGAGATGTGCGTGGCATATTAAATAATGGAAGATCAGGGCGATGGTGTGAGTGATCCTACTACACTGCTGGGGGAAAAAAAGCTTGCATCAGAAACTGCACATTCAATGACAAGTGAATTGGTGAGGCCTCATCTGGAGTACTGTGTCCAGTTTTGGGCCCCACACTACAAGAAGGATGTGGAAAAATGGGAAAGAGTCCAGCGGAGGGCAACAAAAATGATTAGGGGTCTGGAGCACATGACTTATGAGGAGAGGCTGAGGGAACTGGGATTGTTTAGTCTCCAGAAGAGAAGAATGAGGTGGGATTTGATAGCTGCTTTCAACTACCTGAGGGGGGGTTCCAAATAGGATGGAGCTTGGCTGTTCTCAGTGATGGTAGATGACAGAACAAGGACTAATCGTCTCAAGTTGCAGTGGGGGAGGTCTAGGTTGGATATTAGGAAACACTATTTCACTAGGAGGGTGGTGAAGCACTGGAATGTGTTACCTAGGGAGGTGGTGGAATCTCCTTCCTTGGAGGTTTTTAAGGTCAGGCTTGACAAAGCCCTGGCTGGGATGATTTAGTTGGGAATTGGTCCTGCTTTGAGCAGGGGGTTGGACTAGATGACCTCCTGAGATCCCTTCCAACCCTGATATTCTATGATTCTATGATTCTATGGCTAAACAAAAGAGACTACAAAGACTGGCTGGCAAAATGTGCTGATGATAAACTGGCGTTTGTTTTGATGATGTTATCAATCTTATCTATGTCTGTTCTCTCTCTAGGTACTGTAAGTGGCTGTTCGGGGGCGGGGGTGGGTTGGGGGTTGCGGAGTTGCCTTGTGGTTGGGGTTGCAGCAGGTTTGTCTTAAGTGTAGGTGTGTGTGTGGCGGGGGGTGCGCTGGGTTTTGTCGGGTTTTTTTTGCATTTCAAAGGTTACGGTAGTGGGGGGCATACGAGTATCTAAGAGAGCAGGAAAAAGCAATGCTACATAAAGATGGAGAAATGGCCAGCTGCAGGCAAGACTTCCCAACCAATTAATACATACCTATTACCAGAAACCCGGGGACCAGACCTCAGCATGTGTCTGTCACCAGCGATACAGTGCATCTCTATTGTACCTTCCACACAGGGGGGTTATAATGAATTCAGCCTCCCATCCTTGAGAGGTAGATAAAGTTTACTATACTGGTCGTGCCGCCGGAAAAGTGAGTTACTGACAGATTAAATGACTTGGCCGTCATGTGATGAGTGGAACTGGAGAAAGAGGGTCAGGTTTCAGCAGGGACCCATTTAGATGTGGCACTCGGGGCTCAGGAATTTAAGCTGGGACCTGCTTGCTACCTCACACCCTCTACTCAGCACGTAACCCCGGCACCTCAGCATGCTCCACAACGATCTTTTTTCTTACAACTGCCTGCCATATCACTTACTGCTAATGAAACACTGGCCAGTCACACAGAGCCAGGAATGGGATCCAGATAGCCATGTCATGCGGACCGCAAGCCCATCCTTTGGCTGGGAAAGGAAATCAGAGCATAGATCAGAAAACCCCTCTAATGGTTCCCACAAGATAAATCAGATTTGTCTATTAAAGCTGCATTTGTGCCATTCAAATTCACTGGGATCTGGGATACTACTACAAACTGCGCCATCAGTTAATGTTTCATGAAGCACAAGAGAAGACCATCTATCAAATCTATATTGCCTCTGGTTTTTATTGTGAGTAATTCCCTCCTCTCTCACCGCTACATTTTAAAAGAGGGCAACCAATACAAAAAAAATTTCTTTACACAATAGAGAATCAACTTCTATAGTTCACTGGTGAAAGAAGACAGCAAGACATGGACTGAATAATTTCATGACCTTTAGTAGCATTCATCTGGCTGTCTCTGTATTGACTCAGACATTTCTAACACACTCACTGCTGCGGTGTATGAATCCCTTACCAATTTACATTGGCCCAAGTCACTGGGTTAGACAGGGACTTAGGTATTCTCTGCTTGCCTCCTTTCCAAGGGCAGGAGAAAGTCGTTTGGGGGAGCTGTAGCAAAGGCACGGGTCTTGCATTTTGTCCTGTTGCCAGCCAAATTATGGCCATTCTTAACTGAAGGACGTTCCACAGCTATGGATCAGCTGCCAAAAGAATTCCAGCTCTAGCTCCTACTAGTTTCACTGAAAAGTCCCTCATTCCTGAGGACCACAGCTACCATAGTAGCTTCCGGTTGTGGTGGGAGTTGTAGCCCTGGAAAGAGGCTGGGCCCATCCCATTGAAAGCTTTGAAGAGCGAAGCCACTACAGTAAGCTGCTCCTGTATTTGTTGGCTAGTTAACGGGTGCAGTGATCCATGCGCTGAAGGGAGGTGCTCTTATAAATCTGTTACTCTGCAGGTGGGTTGCAGCACTTTGCACACACGGATAGGTCCGTGGATTCATTCTCTAGCACAGTGAGCGGCAGCAGTGAAGTCTGGAGGCGAGCTAAGCTCTGTATGCAGTGTTGGTGGGATGGCTACTCGATTGCTGTGTACAGCTCTGGCGTCCACTTCTTAAAAAGGACATTAAAAAAGTGAAGAGAGCTCAGAAAGAGCTCCAAAAGCGATTCAAGAGCTGGAGAAAATGGCACAGTGAAAGGCCTACACAGCTCAATCTCTTTAGTTTATCAAAAACAAGACTGAGAGGTGACTTGATTACAGTGTCTAAGTACCTTCACAGGGAGAACATACCCGGTACTAAAGCGCTCTTTAATCTAGCAGAGAAAGGCAGACCAGGAACCAATGGGTGGAAGCTGTAGCCAGAAAAATTCAAATTGGAAATTAGACTCAAATTTTTAACAGCGAGGGTGATTTATCCCTGGAACAAACTACCAAGGGAAGTGGTGGATTCGTCATCGCCTGTTGTGCACACACAGCTGCAGGTTCAGAGCCTTCGAATGGAGCAGATATTCTGGCTTAAATTTTCACCTGTGATTTCTGATGTTGGATGCCAATATGAGTCACCTTAAATGGGCTTGATTTCCAGAGGGCGGGTGATCAGCAATTTCTGACAATCAAACTCCATGAGGACACCCAAATTCAGTAGTCACTTGTGAAAGAGTTAGTGCCCCCGCCTCCACGTCTTTCCCATTCAATCCCATCCGTACTGGAAGTTTTAGATAATCACCTTAATTAATCGCTCCGTTTATGTAGGAACTCATAAATGTGCACACATGAAATATTATGAAGTTGAGCTGCTGAGAAGGCTGAGCCAGATAATGAAAGTATAAAGGCCAAGAATTCCATTTTTCTATTATGACCTATTATTTCCCCCCCCCCTCCACTATTTTCAAAAAACTAATTCCTCCAAAACTTTAATACATGAGCACATGAAGTGATTAGTCTCAGAGGTGATAATGGTGACATTTTGACTTTGGGATTAAAAGGATGAAATAATTTCCTCTCTGAAGATAAATGAGATTGTTTCTTCCAACATAGGCACTGATACTGCAAGGCTCCATTCACGTGTGGATCACGGCTTAATTTGTAATGAAAGAGGGGCTGGGGCGCAAGCAAATTTTTTTACACTCATAATAGATGGAGCAAGCCCAGAGGTGCCAGAGCTATGCCTGGCAAGCCCTGGCACTGGTGTGGACTAAAGGATACCTTGGGAACACTAGCTGTTGACGTTTGAGGCTAGATATCTGGACCGGTTTTCCTAATGGTGATGTTTATTAGAGGAAGCCGATGAAGTTATTCAGCAGTGAATACACCACAGGTTCGGTCAGCAAGCTCTTTTCCTTAAAGGTTGGGGTTTATGGGCCAGACGGGGAGCACTTACTCATGAAAGTCGTCCCACTGAAGTTCCCATGGGCAGTTGGGAGTTCAGAGTTCTATTCCCAGTTCTGCCCTGTGGGACTACTTGGGTAGCTGCTCTCCGGTGTAAGGAGCTTACAATCTGGCCTTCTCTCAAGTAAGCTTAGTCAGCAAGCAAGTGGAACGCCCTCCATTCATCACAGGATTCAGACCAGTCCTAGGATTCCTCCTCTCCCTACTCTGTCTCCCAAGCAGACACTCTTAGAACCATCCCCCTGATTATGAGGGCAAGAGGATGGGGATAGCTGATTAGGCAATATCCCTGTACTATGTCACAATGACAAGGTACAATAGTCTCCTAAGAAGCCGCCCCACCTTTTAAGGCCCACTGCAGCACTGGTGTGCATCATAGGTGGCAAAAAGGTTCATTCATCCCTAGAAATGGTCATAGGTGCCAACTCCGTGCGTGCTCCGGGGCTGGAGCACCCATGGAAAAAAATTGTTGGTTCTCTGCACTGGCAGCTCCCCGCCCCACCCCTGCTCCAAATCACCTCCACCTTTGCCTCCTCTGTGATCGCACCACCACGTCCTGCTTCTCCCCCCTCCCTCCCAGCGCTTGCGCCGCGAAACAGCTGATTCACTGGGCAGGGAGGGAAGAGGGGGAATGCGGCGCGCTGGGGAAAGAGGCAGGGCCAGGGCCGGGATTTGGGGAAGGGGTCCAATAGGGGCAGGGAGGGGGCGGAGTTAGGGCGGGGACTTTGGGGAATGGGGTTGGAATGGGGGCGGGGCCAGGGGCAGGGAAAGGGTGGAGTTGGGGCAGGGTCAGGGGCGGGGGGGGGGGGCACAGGCACCCACTGGTGCCAGAGAAAGTTGGCACCTATGGAAATGGTCCACCCAGGTCAGGGTTGAGACCTATTGGCAGAGCATTGTGGGGAAAAGCTCACATGGTCTCTACTCCTTAGTGGTCAGTGGATAAGGGCTGTTAATCTGGGATATTAGACATGGCTTAATTCACTTGAAAGAAAAGAAAGGCTTTAGAGGAACTGTTTGAGCTGCATATAGAGGAAGTTTTCCCAATGCCTGTGCTCTCTCTCTGCCTGGATCTCGACCTTTCTTATGAATCCTTCCCTTTTAAAAGCATTGCAGTCACCTTTGCAATTCACAGTCATATATCTCGAGTGAGGGTGTGGTAAAGCAACCCTTCTGTAGGTCACTCATTAGAATGAAAAGAAGCAGGTTACTTAACAATCTGGTTGCCAGAGACCATTATTTTTACAATAACCTGGGTTACGGCAGCTGAAGTGTAAAACACTGCGTTTCCCAGCTATTAAAATAATTGACTAGTTTGTTACACTCCCCAGACTCCTTACCTGGAGGATTTCATTGTCCTAAAGTTTTATGGGTTTTTTAGCACTCTTAATGCACACAGCCTAAATGTCCGTGCCAGCTGGAATTCCTGGCAGAGAACTGACCACAAGAAGTGGTTTCAAAAACGTGTAGTCTGGTTTTGTATGGCAAAATCTCTTAAATCTGTTAGAGTAAAATAATCCAAACATCATTAGCAACAAAGACAGATTCACTGCCTCCAGCCAGGCTGTGCTTGTTAAGGGAGCACTGTACCTCTCCATAACTGGATCTGAATTTTAATTAAATTAGTTTAAAAGTAAGGCTCTAAATGAGAAAGTGACTCTGTAAAATTAGCACCTTCTTCTTGAACACATCTACTCCCTGGGCACCCTCAGAGGCCCACCATTTGCTTAAGATGTTTTCACTGCTTTTTACTGCTCTTAGTAAGTTCAATCCTTTTTATCAATAGGACTGTTAAATGAGTTTAGACCTTTGGAGACCCTCAGGTTGCACAGATGTGCCCACAGAACAGAATTTCAGCTGCAAAAAGCTTTCTGGGAATGATGCACAAGCCAGAAAATCCTCAGTTCGACTCCCAGAATAAAAGGACCATTTGTATCAGTTGTGTTACCCTGGAAGTGGGTGGGGTCCACCTGGCCACTATGCTGATGAAGCTCCCGCTGATGTAGATTTACATCAGAAAGGAAGTGGGAGAACTTGCACTGAGCAATGTCCAAAGAAGCATCAATAGGAGAAAGTGTGTGTGTGGGTGCACATTGCTTGTGCAAAGGAAAGGAAAGTTCGGTTGGAGGCCTATCTAGTCTAAACAGACCCTGATATCCCGGGAGATCTGCAGAGCTGGCAGTTCGAAGAAAATAAACTCTACATGGAACAAAATTTGGTCTGAGAGATCATAGACACTTCGGACAAAATCCGCAAAGGGATTTAGAAGCGTACGTGCAACTTTAGGCGTTTAAGACCAAAATTTAGATCTTCAAAACTCCTGCTCAGCTGCCATCTGAACCTATAAGTCCCTAGGTGCAGAAGTTTCTGTCAGTAAAGTCCCCTGGGCATCTACATTTCTGCTAGTGGGCATGCGCACAGCTGCCCATGTCCTGACATCGCTGATACGCTCAACGCCCAAGCCCTTGCAGGATTCTCAAACTAGGCCTATTTTACCTATGGGGCCCAATTTGGTAGGTGTTCTCAGAGGCTACCTAAGACCACATTGACCTGCTTGCCACCCCCCCAATCACAGCCAACAAATAGGGGGTGGTGGCAGTAGCCTCCTTATACCCAGTACCTCAATTGATAGAGCACTCACCCATGCTTGGGACATCATAAGACGATAAAAATGGCCATACTGGGTCAGATCAAAGGTCCATACAGCCCAGTATCCTGTCTACTGACAGTGGCCAATCCCAGGTGCCCCAGAGGGAGTGAACCTAACAGGTAATGATCAAGTGATCTCTCTCCTGCCATCCATCTCCACCCTCTGACAAATAGAGGCTAGGGTCACCATTCCTTACCCATCCTGGCTAATAGCCAGGGAGGGATAGCTCAGTGGTTTGAGCATTGGCCTCCTAAACCCAGGGTTGTGAGCTCAATCCTTGAGGGGGCCACTTGGGGATCTGGGGCAAAATCAGTACTTGGTCCTGCTAGTGAAGGCAGGGGGCTGGACTTGATGACTTTTTAAGGTCCCTTCCAGTTCTAGAAGATGGGATATCTCCATTAATTATTAATGGACTTAACTTCCATGAATTTATCCAGTTCTCTTTTAAATCCTGTTATAGTCCTAGCCTTCACAACCTCCTCAGGCAAAGAGTTCCACATGTTGACTGCGCGCTGTATGAAGAAGAACTTCCTTTTATTTGTTTTAAACCTGCTGCCCATTAATTTCATTTGGTGCCCCAAGTTCTTATATTATGGGAACAAGTAAATAACTTTTCCTTATTTACTTTCTCCACATCACTCATGATTTTATATACCTTTATCATATCCCCCTTTAGTCTCCTCTTTTCCAAGCTGAAAAGTCCTAGCCTCTTTAATCTCTCCTCATATGGGACCCATTCCAAACCCCTAATCATTTTAGTTGCCCTTCTCTGAACCTTTTCTAATGCCAGTATATCTTTTTTGAGATGAGGAAACCACATCTGTACACAGTATTCAAGATGTGGGCGTACTATGGATTTATATAAGGGCAATAAGATATTCTCTGTCTTATTCTCTATCCCTTTTTGAATGATTCCTAAAATCTTGTTTGCTTTTTTGACTGCCGCTGCACCCTGCGTGGACATCTTCAGAGAACTATCCATGATCACACCAAGATCTCTTTCCTGATTAGTTGTAGCTAAATTAGCCTCCATCATATTGTATGTATAGTTGGGGTTATTTTTTTCAATGTGCATTACTTTACATTTATCCACATTAAATTTCATTTGCCATTTTGTTGCCTAATCACTTAGTTTGGTGAGATCTTTTTGAAGTTCTTCACAGTCTGCTTTAGTCTTAACTATCTTGAGCAGTTTAGTATCGTCTGCAAACTTTGCCACCTCAGGTTCAAACCCCCACTCTGCCTAACTCAGAGGAGAGACTGAAACCCAGGTTTTCTCCCCCACAGGTGAGGCCTCAAACCACTGGGCCGTCGGGTGTTCTAGAGCAGCTTGCTCAATCTCTCCTGCTGAATCTATTTCACTTCATGTAATCTCAGGCACCATGGACATTTCCAAGCCTGCCACTTAACCCCATAAAGGCTTGAGTCCTCAAATGCTCAAGTTTCCACCAATGAGCATGTTCCAACCTGCCTAAGTCCTGCACCCACCCCACTAGTAATGAGATGCTCTAAGCCCTAGCTTAAGTCACAAATTTCACTTCGGGGTCTCTGGGAAGCCCTACCTCACCGGCAGTGTCCAATCCCACAGGAGTCATCTGAGTATAGAATCCTAGAACTATAGGGTTAAAACGGAACATGGGGACCTATTCTAACCCCCTGGCAAGAGGCAGGATTTGTTGTGTCTAAACTGTCCAAGGCAGACGACTATCCAGCCTCTTTTTGTAGGTCGAACACCTGCCAGACCCTGCAGCAATGGGGCCAGATGCAGGCCACTGATAGGAGCAGGGACAGCACAGCCCCGCGCCCAGCAAACCCGTCAGGGGCACAGGGAAATTCAGGATGAGTCAGAGAGAGACTGAGTGTAAGCAAAAAGAACAGGAGTACTTGTGGTACCTTAGAGACTAACAAATTTATTTGAGCATAAGCTTTCGTGGGCTAAAACCCACTTCATCGGATGCATACAATGGAAGATATAGTAAGAAGATATATATATCTCTCTTCTTGGTGATGGTTTGGAGGAGTCAGCATATATATATATATGTATACATACAGAGAACATGAAAAGGTGGAAGTTGCCATACCAACTCTAAGAGGCTAATTAAATAACATGAGATATTATCAGCAGGAGGAAAAAAAGCTTTTGTAGTGATAATCAAGATGGCCCATTTCGGACAGTTGACAAGGTGTGAGGATACTTAACATGGAGAAATAGATTCAATTTGGGATGGCAACTTCCACCTTTTCACGTTCTCTGTATGTAGATATATCTTCTTACTTTATGTTCCATTCTATGCAGCCGATGAAGTGGGCTGTAGCCCATGAAAGCTTATGCTCAAATAAATGTGTTAGTCTCTAAGGTGCCACAAGTCCTCCTGTTCTTTTTGCGTTATACAGACTAACACGGCTGCTACTCTGAAACCTGAGCGTAAGCAGGAGAG
Organism: Chrysemys picta bellii; assembly: GCF_011386835.1. Classification (NCBI taxonomy): domain Eukaryota; kingdom Metazoa; phylum Chordata; order Testudines; family Emydidae; genus Chrysemys; species Chrysemys picta. Next base: position 122,412,599 of record NC_088797.1, on the reverse strand, counting down.
AGAGAGATGGTTTGGCGGAGTCAGCAGAGAGACAAGTCATGGGCTGATCTGGCTTCAGTGCCTAACTCCAGGAGAGGGTTTGTGGCTGAAGCTTTGTAGCAGGAGGAACTGCTTATTTTTGGCTTATCAGTCAGGTTGCACCAGGTCAGCTACTTAGGCACCTAGGCCTCCCTCCTCTCCTGCCCCCCCCCTTGCCCCACACATTTCTCTTAGCATTTCCCTAGATGGCAATATGTCCTTGTACTTGCAACAATAGCAGCTTCTCAGAGCTGAGCTTGACTGGGGCACTTGTATCAGCTAGCCACTGTGCTTGGAGCTGCCCTGTGTCATCTTTGCTTCCAGGTTGCCGTGTGTGGGTCTCACCTTCCTCCTGGTTAGCTTAGCTGATTCCCTGCCCAACTGGCAAGCTTATGAGAATCTCTTTCTTAGGGGTTGAGCTATTCCTATGCACTTTATAGGAAGCCTACGCAGAAGGGAGCTGGCTAACTCGGGGCTGAAAATCCCCCTAGGTGGTGGGTCACCTTGGGGTTAGGCATTGATCTGCTCACCCAACACCTAAATCCCTTTACAAATCTGGTCCTAAGATCTTAGGAGATATATGATTGTACAGCACCTAGCATAATGGGCCTCTGAGCGGAGTAAAAAATAACACTCCTATTGGTGAACACTGAGTTACTCACATGACTCGTCCCATTTACTTTAATTCTTATGTAACTGCTCACCAGTTGGAGTCAGGGGTTCAATCCTGATCCTATGGAAGTCAATGGGTAGTTTGCTCTTGCTTTCAGTGTGTCCATGAGCTGCCCTTTAGCATGTCTTTTGAAGGGGAGGGATAGCTCAGTAGTTTGAACATTAGCCTGCTAACTCCAGGGTTGTGAGTTCAATCCTTGAGGGGGGGCCACTTAAGGATCTACAGCAAAATCAATACTTGGTCCTGCTAATGAAGGCAGGGGGCTGGACTCACTGACCTTTCAGGGTCCCTTCCAGTTCTATATCTCCATATATTAGTGACACTGTGACTATGTCTATCCTGGGAGCCAGAGGTGTAATTCCCAGCTTATGTAGGCATACCCCTGGCTAATTCTGATCAAGCTAGTGTGCTTGAGCAGTGGGAGAGGCTAGCCACCCAAATATGGGCCTAGAGTCTTGCACAGGATTGTGCTGCTCTAGCTACACCACTATTTTTAGCCGCCGCAGGTATGTCTGCATTTCCAGCTTCCATGTAGACATATTGTGTGAGTGTGTGCGTGAGACAGAGGTTGGGGCTGTCTGTTTAAGTGCGTGCATGTCAGGAGGAGGTGTGTCTGACTGCAGAGGAGCTACAGAAGCAATTACGACCACAAATAAAACTATTATTAAAAAAACTCAATGTTTTTAACCACTCGTTGTGTCTAATCACTTTCAAATAAATGAAAAGAACAGTAAATGTTAGGGGAATAATTTGCTGTTAATCAAGAATAATAAAGTGAACAGCCTCATTTCCTCTTCAAACATCTCGGATTTACGGCCGTTGTATTTCTCTGCTCCCAGTTGATTACGTGGTGATTTAGAGGAAGTTTGACGGCAGGGAGAGTCAAAATGAAGAATAACATTGTTTCACTGCACTTCTAGGGAGAATTTCAACCTCTCCCATCTAGGGAGCACTATAATATTTTGCATGTATATAGCCCTTTAGGCGCGCACAGAAGTTTAAGTGCATTAGTCCTTACAGCACCCCGTGACATCAGTAAATATTACTATACCCATTTTGCAGCCAGGGAAATTGAGGCACAAACATGAAGTGAGTTGCTTGAGCTTATGCAACAAGTCAGGGGCACGGCTGCAAACAGAACTGCGGAGTTCTGGATCCTAATCCCAATCCAGACCACTTGGATGCATAGCTTCTGCACTACTTTGACCCGGGGAAAAAAAATTAACTGGACTCAGGGTTATATTACGACTTTAAAAGCCAAGTAAAATGTCAGTCAATGCAGCTCCTAATCCCCCCATCATATCAATGAAACTTCAAGGTGGAGACTGTAATGGCACAAACACACCAAAATATCCAGAGATGATCATATAAAGGTTCCCACAGACCCAGGTTTGCTCCATAGGATTATCTTTGCACTGCTCTTGAACGTGCATCGTTGCACACAGATGCAGGATGAGCATCCTAAGATTTTAAGAGATGGGTGACACACTTTGGCCCCAACGCTGCAGCTGGATCTGAGCAGATGGTCCCTGTGTTCCAGATGCATGACTGGAGCTGGTCCATTGGTGTCAAACACTGACTTCTCCTAGCTAGCTAAGGTAACATGCTCTGGCCATGCTAAGTGTGATTAGGTTCTTTTGATCACGTTTGTAATGAGAATGGTACCAAAATCCTTAGAACTGTGCAGAAGCCCTGAGAATCAATAGAGCATTTTGCACTTTCCTCCATCAAAATTTATGGTTGATTTAAGGTTCACTACGGGAAAATCAGCTGATTTCATCCATCACCCAAACCTAAGGGTCCAATCTCATAGAAGTGTCAGAGACCTGTGTGCCTAGGTCACAGAGATTCTACGTGTGAAGGGCAGGTTAAGCCAACATCCTTGGGATCAGAACCTCACACTGAGAGGAGGTGCACAATGCAGCAGTGAATCAGTGAGCGGCAGGTGGGTCAGCTGATGGCTACTGGAAGGCCACCGGCTCCTTGAGCAGTAACTGACGAAGGAGGAGATACCCACTGAATACTCACTTCTTGCTAGGTTGTCACCATAACAAGATGGAAGAAGACCAGCAGCATCTGGCAGTCATGTGGCTCTAACTCAGGGTACGTCTACGCTGCAATTAGAACCCAGGGCTGGCCTGTAGTAGCTGGCTTGGGGTCACAGGGCTTGGGCTAAGGGGATATTTAATTTTAATGTAGACTTCCAGGGACCTTCCCACGTTGCAAGGTCCTAGAGCAATGTAGAAATAGACTATGCTAGCTTTTTTGGGCACACCCTAATGGCTGCCTGGGGTGGGAGCTATGGCAAAGATGTTCATATTTGGATGTCTATAGTTCAGCACCTAAATCACTGGTCTGATGCTGAGAAGTGCTTGCTGCCTTTGAAAATCAGGACACTCATTTAGGGACTGAATCTAAAGCCCACTAACGTCAATAAATAGACTTCCATTGACTTCAGCGAGTTTCCAATCAGTTCCTTCATGCCTAACTATAGATTTTGGAGCTTAATGTTGGTCTCCTGCATTTGAACATGTCCACCGATGTCTTTGTAGGGCTGGGGAACTAGAGCATTGGGATGGGACTGTAACAGTGCCGGACTCACCACAGCGGCACCTCCTGCTGGTTGGTTAGGGAATTAGCTCTTTCAGCAGCGCACCTTCGCTAGTGGTGTCTCGCTCTCCATTACTTTCTCGGTCTCCGCCGTCCTCACTGTCGGACCCCTGTCACTCCCAGACCGCGGCGTCCACTTCTGGACACTGCCCTCCGGCTGTACCCACTCTTCTGGCTCTCCCCCACTTCGGGGGGACCGGCAGCTTCTGATTCTACCACTCGCCTCAGTGGCTCACTGCAATCCTCAGTCTAGCCCCTTCCTCCAAGAACAGTCTGGCTTCGCCACTTTCATCATTGGCAAGTGGGGGGGAAAGGGGACCGCAGGCCCACCACTACTCTGGGCCCCGCCATCCAACTCTCCTCTACTGCCTGCTTCCCTGAGCCACTTCCCCATAGCCCCAGCACCTTCTCTGCCTCTTTGTGTCAGGGCCCCAGTCTGGCAGTTGTCAGCCTAGAGCTCTACCAGCCTCTGCTGATCCTAGGGTGACCAGATGTCCCGATTTTATAGGGACAGTCCCAATATTTGGGGCTTTTGTTTATATGGGCTCCTATTACCCCCCACCCCCTGTCCCAATTTTTCACACTTGCTATCTGGTCACCCTAGCTGACCCTGCCCAGCACTGCTCTGTTTTGGGTGCTTCTCTAAGAGCCAATTTTTTTCCTCTTCACCCTCTAGGGAGAGACTGCCCTCCTCTCTGCCTGAAGCCTTCTTATAGGGCCCAGCCTGGACCTGACTGGCTGCTTTCAAGCCTCCACTTGATTGGCTCTGTGCAGCCTCTCTGGCTTGCTTTAACCCCTTTCACGCCAGAGTGGGGCAGCTACCCCACTACAGGGACCAATCCCAGTGTAATCTTAATCCATTTTGCAAATGTTAGTAGTAGTATTCTACTCTTTAGAAACTCTTATTAGGGAGCAGAAAAGGAATTTTAGTCTAGGATCACAGAATTGATGTAGGATTTGATACAACTGATCAGAAATGACCATTTGGGTCAATACAATTTATTTCTTATATGTCATCTTCCATGTACAGTAACCTTGAAGGCATAGGATACAATATAACCATGAGCGTAACATTTATGGCCAGTTGCTTATTTATTCAGCTCTACAGTACACATCTAATCATTTTTGAATGGAAAAGAAAATTCAATTCAATCCAATCACAATACATTGTTGTTGGCAAAATTGAATATAGCCTTGACATTCAAAAGGAAAATAGTCAATAAATCCATGCAGCCTGTAAGTGGGGAAAAAATCACTCACAGTTGTCATGCATTGTTTTAAACAAGCAGAGTTTGATTTCGACAATGCTTCTAATCTGAATGGTCCCCCAGCTTTCCTAATCCCTTCCATCATTAGTGCATCCTGGGAAATAATAATGAGACAGGGCATTTGGGGTTTAGATTTCACATTGTGAGCTCTGACACTGAAGTAACACCCCCAGCTATCCTGTTTTGCTCCCCATACAGCGTTATGTTTGTCTTGTTTCCATGTACAGCACTAACTCAGCTGTGCTTGGCATTTGGATAGTCAGCTTGAGACCTGCAACACATCATTAGTGTTTTTGTGTTCCTATATATATATCTTAAACAACCGTCATTTAACATTTGGTGGTGACACTTTCTCATTTTCACAAGCTATTAAGTTTGCTATAGAGCAACACAGATATGGGTCAACTGGTATATCTCTAACATGGATGCATTTGTGGGGGTTTTTATCTTCATGTACCTGGGAGCAGAGGAACTGTCCTGTCAGAGAAGATCAATGACCCTTCTAATATGGTATCCAGACTCCCATAACATCCTAATCCTGATGCTCTCAAATGATAATAATTCGTAGCACCTTCTACCTTTAAAGCACACTACACACATTAAGCTTCTCAACATCTCTGTGAGGTGGGTAAAGACTATTAGCCCCATACACTGAGCTCCTGGGAGATTAAGTGTAGAGCTGGAACCAAAGCAAAACTTTAGGTCCAACCCCCAGCACACAAATTTGGGGGAAGTTTTACAGCTCGGGTCCATCTTTAGTTATTTGGCTTTCATAGAATCTCAGGGTTGGAAGGGACCTCAGAAGGTCATCTAGTCCAACCCCCTGCTCAAAGCAGGACCAATCCTCAACTAAATCATCCCAGCCAGGGCTTTGTCAAGCCTGACCTTAAAAACCTCTAAGGAAGGAGATTCCACCACCTCCCTAGGTAACCCATTCCAGTGCTTCATCACCCTCCTAGTGAAAAAGTTTTTCCTAATATCCAACCTAAACCTCCCCCACTGCAACTTGAGACCATTACTCCTTGTTCTGTCATCTGCCACCACTGAGAACAGTCTAGATCCATCCTCTTTGGAACCCCCTTTCAGGTAGTTGAAAGCAGCTATCAAATTCCCCCTCATTCTTCTCTTCTGCAGACTAAACAATCCCAGTTCCCTCAGCCTTTCCGCAGGCCACAGAGGGAACGAGAGCCAGGTTTGGAACTCAGAGATTTCTGGCTCCAAGTCTCATGATCTTTCCTATGCCTGATATAATACACATACCCCCATTTCCGATGCACCTTAGGCACTTTCCTGGACACCCCTGTCCATGATGCACCCCATGCACAGTCCCATGTATCCCTGTGTCTGATGCACCCCAAACCCTTTCCCTTGCACTCCTGCCTCCAACCCATCCCGTGTGCTTTCCTTGTGTCTCACGTGGGTTAATACAGTATGACAGGTGTGCTCAAGCAATAAACTCAGCTCTGAGTCAAACCTCCTCCTTCAGAATCTGGGGGGGGGGGAGGGTCAGACGCCGGGTTTTATTTGGGAATGTTGACGAACAGCGAAGGTAGGCAATGCGCCCAACGTCAGAGAGTGAGTGAGCAGCAGAAATGGGAAGAGGCTGTAGAAATCCAGACTCCTATGCCTCGCTCTAACCATTAGACCACATTCGCTTTCCAACTAATGCCTAATGCAAGCTGCTGGGAACGCAAGCAGAGTGGAAACTGTACAGCAAAAGCCCTGTGCTTGCTCATTTAAAACAAAGGATGCGAGGATGGGCCAGAGCAAGAACCTCAGCCTATCTCTGTTTACTGTCAGTGATTTAGACAATGCTTTCTTTGTGATTTTAACTTAGAGCTGCTCAGTTTTATCAAACAGATGATCAAAGCATTTTGCTTTTTGCCACCCTGACAGCCCATAAATCTGAGAGTCAAAGCCCATTATGAAAAGCACAGTGCTGGAGACTTCATCTGCTCCAGAGCTGGGTAAATATAGCAGTCAGATAAAATAAATCCACACATTCCCATTTCGTATCCCTTGGAGTCTGCTCTCCTATTGTATTGGCCCCGCATCACTCGTGTGATGAATGGAAAGACGAACAGGTTTCAGGAGAGATCCAGATTGGTGAAGGACTAGACAGTCGAGAATGCAAGCCAGTAGCTGGCTGCTGATGTCCAAACAGCAAAGCCTCAGCATGTAACACTGGCCTCTTGGGATGTTTAATACAGCCTCGTGTCTTATAACTAGAGCTGGTTGGGAATTTTATGTCAGAATAATTTTCCAGTGGAAAAGTCACTTTTGGCAATGTTTTAATTTTCCATGAGAAAATCACCTATTGCTGACAAAACAAGCAGCTCACCCACAATAATGAAGTTGTCATCACAGCATACTCATTACCTTATTTCCCACATTTCACAGATGGGAAAACTGAGGCCCAAAGACGTTAAGGACCAGATTTTTAAAGGTATTTAGGTACCTAACTGCCATGGATTTCAATGGGAATTGCGTGCCTAAATTCCTTTAAAAAATCTGACCTTAAGTGGCATAGGAGGTTTGTGACAGAGCTGGGAATCAAACCAAGAGTTCCTGCACACCAAGCCAGAAGTCTGATTGTGAGACCTTTTGTCCTTCTTATGATGGCTCCAGCTTTCTGCTAATATTCCATCAAATGTTTTTTCTATCTCAAAAGAGCACCCAACCAGCCAGTTTTAAATAAACACTGCAGAATATTTCCAGAAAGAGAATCGCCTATTCATTATTATTAGTATTTTCTCTAGAGAACTGATGTTTCTCCAGGCAGAGAGCAGAAACAAACCACATGACCCACGTGTCCAATCAAATCAGTTCACGTTTTGAATATTCTTATTATCAATGAACTGCTTGGGATCAATCTACAGACCATGAATTATTCACAGAAACCAATTGGCAGATAATTTTGAATGATGGATAAATCCAATAAAACTGCAATCTTTTTGTGGAAAATTATCAAAGAGTAAAAGAGTCAACTTTCACTGGATAAATTACCTTTGCTCAGCTCCGATCTTCACCTATGCACACACTCCCTTTCATCTAATAACAATAACCTTAGAAAAATTGGGCAAAAATGCAAAAGACAGTCTCTGCCACCCACTGTGTTATAATGGACTTTTCCAGCAGTGTCCTTAGTTAAATCTCTGACATTTCTAACGGACCCCATGGGACAATTTAATCTGTGCAGGACTGAAATTGCTTACTCTGTTCCTGGGAAAATAGAACATAATTGCGTTTTTAAAATATTATTATTTCTTCTTGGTTTTTTGGATTCCTATCTGGAAACCTTAATACAATATATTTCCCTCCTCCCCCCCAATTAAAAAAAAAAGTCCTCTTTGTCTGGATTGTTTTCGTGCTGCCTGTGTTTGTTGTTTGCATGCTTCTGGGTATTTTTTTTCCTCCCCCCAGAGCATTGTGCAAACTTTCTGAGATTATTCAAAGAAGGGGTGGGGAAGAGAAGAGGGAAATGGAACACAAAATAAATAAATAAACAATGGTGCTGTAATCTGAATGACTGGGGAGCCTCTGGTGCAGAATATTCACCATCGGGGGAAATGTGCCAGAAAAATGCAATATTCCCATTCCCTGGCAGAAAAAGGGTCTTGGTGCAATTCGGACATCAGTGGCCTTTGAAACCAGTGGTTTGAGTATTGGCCTACTAAACCCAAGGTTGTGAGTTCAATCCTTGAGGGGACCATTTGGGGATTTAGTTGGGGATTGGTCCTGCTTTGAGCAGGGGGTTAGACTAGATACCTCCTGAGGTCCCTTCCAACCCTGATATTCTATGAATGGGGCAGCTGTCCCAGCAAGACCGTCCCATTCAAATCCAGTTCTTGCTTTTTTGTTTTTTTTTAAACTCCAGTCCTCTAATTATTAACCGTCCTGGTAGGCTCAGTCTCTTTATCTGCTGTTCCTAGAGCTAGAATTTCTATCTTAAGCAAACTTTTAGAAAATGGTCAGCTGTGAAGAATGCCAAAGAGCTATATTGGAATTGTGTTGTACTCCCCACTGCCCTGTATTAGACCTGGTTGGGATTCCTTTAGCAAGGGTTTGAGGGTAGTAAGGCCTTCAGAGTACTCTGTAGTGCCTTACATGCAACCCAGATCTGATTCTCTGGCTCAATGTGTCATTTCTGTGGGCTGTAAGAGCTCCAGAAAGCAGTGCTGGAGATTGGGTTTCATCACTAAGAGCTGTGAGGGTCTAAGTGGATTTTGCTCTACTATGCCAGAGACCTCACCATCACAGTACTAGAGCTGGGCAGGAAATTCGAAATAGGTTTGAGAGTTTGAATTCTTTCCCTGTCTTGAATCAAGACAAAAAAGTAAAACTCTGAGTGAACTGAAAAACCAAAACATTTTTTTGGGTCAGCTCAGTTGAAACATTTTGTTTCCACAGATTTTTTTTTCACCGATTTTTTTCGCTGAAATTTCAAAACGCAAAGTCATTTTGAACAGGGAAATTGGAACATTTTCATTTTGAAATGGTCCCCGTGAAATGTTTCCAGAATCTGAATCTTTTTTTTTTTCTCTTCGTTTACATTTTTTTCCAGTCAGACTATTCAGCAAACCTGATCCTGTTTCATGAACAGTTTGGGCACTGATGAATTGACATTTTTCAACAAAAAAAATGATTAGTGGCAAAAAAATTTGACCAGCTCTACACTACACATGATACACTAATATATGCCACAATTAACAGAGGGTCCTGTGGCACCTTTAAGACTAACAGAAGTATTGGGAGCATAAGCTTTCATGGGTAAGAACCTCACTTCTTCAGATGCAACACGGCTACCCCTCTGATACATGCCACGATGGTCTTCTCCAGCTCTTTCCATGTCACCATTCATAGTAAAAGCTGGTGGAATAAGGGCCTAGAACTTCCCAGTCATCTGCTGCTCCATTGTCTTAATGTCCAGGAGAATTATTAATATAGAGTCCATCACTGTAATGAATCAGTGGGCTCCAGGCAAAGAGACACACAGTCACTAGAGAATTCATAGGTACATACACCACCTGGGAGCTGGGACTACAGCTCTGGGTCTTTGACTCCAAAAGTACATGCATTAGCACCGCATTTAAAGAGGACTACCTAGATGGCAGTGGTAGTTACAGGTCACTTCCCATCTGTTAGGGCTATTTCTCTATCTCTGGCCCACATACAGAGGCTAGGACATTATTTCAGATTCAGAACATCCCTTCTGCAGAATTTCATGGTGTCTATCATAGATTCATAGAATCTCAGGGTTGGAAGGGACCTCAGGAGGTCATCTAGTCCAACCCCCTGCTCAAAGCAGGACCAATTCCCAACTAAATCATCCCAGCCAGGGCTTTGTCAAGCCTGACTTTAAAAACCTCTAAGGAAGGAGATTCCACCTTATTGGATGGGGCAAAGCACTGGCTGTCCAGAGACCTGGGTTCTGTTCCTGGCTCTCAATTAGGGGGTCTCGCCCTTGAGTGAGCCCCATGTGCATAGAAGCAACTCACCAGCTACCACCCTGTTGCGGCTGGTTGCAGGATTGCCGGGTCTTCCCCTTGGTCACCTCTGCCTATTGGTCATCTCCATCTGGGTCTTCTGTGACCCAGGTACAGCCACTTAAAAGTTCAATCCCCTTCCGGGATATTCAAAGTCCCCAAATCAACAAAAGTCTCAAGTTAACATAAACAAAAGGTCCGTATAATACCAACAGACCCTGGTCATCAGTGGGTGGAATTGAAGCTGGGACCTCTAGAGCTTAATGCATGAGCCTCTACTGCATGAGCTAAAAGCCATAGGGCCCTTAGCTAAGGCTGTAGAACAGATTCATTAATATCTTTCTAAGTAGTCTCAGTGCCACTAGATGGGACCAAGCACCAGCCCCGGGAGGTGTGTGGGTTACACTTGCACCTCTCTTGGGCTCAACTCTTCAGCTCCCTCTTGTGAAACACTAGCCCCAGACTGCTTCCCTGCAGCATGGCCAGTTGTTCCTGAGGCCCACCACAGCAGTCTGCTTGGCTCGCCAGCAAAAACCTAGCTCCACTGCTCTCCTCCACAGCTAGCCCCTAACTGCTGGGCTTCCACTCTTTTTAAGCTCTACACCCAGCTCAGGTGTGGCAGATGGGTCTAATTAAACAGGCTGAGCCAGCCTCCGGGGCCTCTTGGTGCTTAAAGTAGCAAACTAGCCCTCTTAACTGTGCCACTGACCTTCTCTGTGGCCTTGGGCAAGTTGCTTCAGCTCTTCCTGCTGTGTTTTTCCCTCCCAGTCTTTGCCTGCCTTGTCTGTTTGGATTGTAAGCTCTTCGAGTCAGGGACTGTCTCTCACTATGTGTTTGTAAAGTGCCTAGTCCTGATTTCAGGTGGGCCTCTATGTGCTACTTTAACACAGATAATACCAACAGAGACAGCTTGCTAAGAGACTGAAAAAGAAATGTGTCCCCCAATAACACGATGGGAGATCAGTCCCTCCACAGTCGGACAGAACCTCGGCAAAGTAAGGCCCAACTCCCCCCAGACACTTTTCAGTCTATTTCATTGATTGTAATTTTCTTTAGGCTAGACTGTTGTGAGTCTTTTCCTCATAAGCAAAGTTTAGCATTCGCAAATGGCTGCTACTTGGCAGGAGCAATGGGTCTGTGCCAAACTCTGCCTGCCAATTCCAGTCCTGAGTCCCGGCTTTCATTTCCTGGTCCAGTGGGTGGAATCGAAGGCCTGTCTAACAAAGTCAACACTGAAAATGAAATTGCAGTTAGAGGCTAATTTGAGTAAGATCCATAAGATAAATTGTTCAGAGGGAGGATAAACAAAACAAACAAACAAAAACAAGAGCTATTTTTTCCTTCGCTACCAAACGAGTTTTGTCATAAGAAGCTGGGAGGCTGAATATATCTTGGCCATGTTGACAGGAAAGGGACATTGGAAAGTGGCTGACAGAATAACAGGTGAAAATACAGCAGGGTGTAAAACATGAGGGGGAAAACTGCTTTGCAGGTAAGTCTGTGATTCTCCCCCCTTCTCTTTTAGTTTAGTAGTTCAGACATCTGTTTATGGCTCTGCTAGCGAGAAACACAGGGGATTGGCTCATGACATCTGTGCAGGGATCAGAGAGTGTGTTTTATCTGCTGGAGGAACCCCATAGTGTGCTCAACCACTCCAAAGAGTTCTTCTCTGTGCAAATGGTCACAGATCTCTCTAAATGGCAACGCTCATCCATGTTCGGAGTCTTTTTCTTCCTCTCCCTGTTTCTTCATTGGTTTCTCTATTTTGGGATAATTCATGATGATTAAGTTAATTAGCGGGCTCTGTTTTCACCAAGGGTTACCAAATCCTCATGCTTCAGGGCATAAGAACATCACTGGCAGAGGTCAGGAGGGAATTGCTGTGTCTTCTTATTGGGCCTCTATCTCTTGCTCTCCATCCAAAATGCTGTTACCAAAGTCATCTTCCTTTGTCACCCTTCTGACACCGCGTTACTCTCCTCTTCAAATGCATTCAGTGGTGTTCTGTCTTTATCCACATCCAGTTTAAGTTCCTTGTCCTCATCTCTGCCTTTTACAAAACACAGTCATTTTCTTCTGTGCATGTACAGCACCTACCCCAATGGGGTCCCAGTCCAGGGTTCAGGCCCGTAAGTGCTACTGCAATCTCGATCATATATAATGGAGAGGGAGGATCCCTCAGTTAACCAAGTCCTAAACCATTTAGGTCTTTGTAGATGAAAGCCAGCACTTTGAACTGGAAGCCAACATCCTAAGCCTTCCAGAACAGCAGGGCCTACAAATCCGCATGAGCGTCAATGCTGGTTGAGTCTGCTTTGAGCGGAAGTTGGGAGGGTTTCCTCAGGTCTAGAGACTCCATGCTACCTTTGCCCTATATGCAGACCAAGTTTGTCTTTGTCTCTGCCTCAGTGCATGGGGACTCAGCATGATGTTTTCCACAGCGCTGCCGTTTAGTTTGCCCCTCCTGGCACCGAGCCTATCTAAGTGTTGTTGGGTTGACTTGGCAGGTTAGTGTCAGCAGATGTGATGTAAATAAGAGATATGCGGCAGCCACGCTGGCATAGCCAATAGAAACAGAGGTGGGACATCTGGCAGAACAGATGCAATTTAACTGGGCTGCGTAGGCTGCCCTCACAAACCTTCAGCTGCCCAAGAGCAATGCCAACCATCTGAGCAACTTACAAGTGGGCACCTTGCCCTCCAAGCAGATGGGCATGAGCATTAGCAGGCCAGAGACCACATCCAAGCATTGAATATAGGGTTGTTTTGGGGCAGTGGTCCCAGCCGGACAAGTCAAAACAGATGTCCACCCTGTAGATCTTTGTTTAATGCCTCTTTATTGTGCCATGTATTTGTCAACCACTTTAGAAAACCTCCTCTTTGCTGCTTAGTTTCTATGTCATGGGTCCAGGGCAAAAAAGATGCATGTTCAATGCACAACTGGGGAACAAGCTCTGTTTAGTGATGGAAAGCTCATTCTCTTGGTTTCTATACCGGGTGTTTGAAGAACAGGGAGCACCAGAGTTTTATGAGTTTAGACATTGTGCACCGAAGTGGCTACCACTGGACCTGAAAGGAATTACCTGGTATGTTTGGAATCTCTACTGAATCAACTCCAGTGAATTTTTAAAAGGCTTTCAAAGTCACACACCAGAGCAAAGCTTCTGCTTTTCACAGCAACATTTCTAAATGACCAAAGACATTTGAGATGGGAAAAGACTTTTAGGTTACAATATGTATCCTGGAGTCCTCATATTTGCCCACTGCAAACAATTCTTTCCTGTATAATGTTGCTTCAGCTAATAGGGCAATATGCCCCAACATCATGAAAGCTTTAGGTTGCAGAAACCTACAAAACCTTAGTCTCTAAAGATAGAACAAGAAGCAATGGGCTTAAACTGCAGCAAGGGAGGTTTAGGTTGGACATTAGGAAAAAGTTCCTAACTGTCAGGGTGGTTAAACACTGGAATAAATTGCCTAGGGAGGTTGTGGAATCTCCATCTCTGGAGATATTTAAGAGTAGGTTAGATAAATGTCTATCAGGGATGGTCTAGACAGTAGTTGGTCCTGCCATGCGGGCAGGGGACTGGACTCGATGACCTCTCGAGGTCCCTTCCAGCCCCAGAATCTGTGAATCTATGAAAAACCAGAAACAACAAATGCAAAATCTCCATGTGGCCTGTAGGTTCAGAATGAATTTCAAATGTTGTTTATGTGCAACTTACAGCTGTGCAGGAAATGGTTTTCCCATCTTACTTCTTTTCAAGAGTTTGAAATTTCCCCCCAACTCAAATTGAGAGGAAAAGTCAAAATCTTGAAAATATTCATGAACTGAAAAAAAAAAATGAGTATAGGCCCTGTCTGTTACAGCTGACCCCCTGCTCCATTCCTTTCCCCCATTCTCCTTTCTGTTTGTCCTGTGTGGCCACCCCTCCCGGCCATTGTGCTAACTAAAGTCACAGCTCTATTCATAGGAATGGCTTGTACAGACTAACTGGAGCCATTGCTCTGCCTAGGGAGGGGGCTTCTTGCTTCTTTGTTTGGTTCCTTTGTTCAGACCCGGGCTTGGTGTGGGGGGCGCTGCCCAGAAATGCAAGACCTGAAGTGGCCAACTAAGCATATGAGTCATACCTGTGGCTCAGAACATGCCCAGGCATGCCTATGCTTACCTGCAGCCTTTCCCTGCCTTCTCTCCTCCCCTGTATCAAGAGGAGCCAATCAAAAGTACTGGTGGGAAACTGCCTGAGTTTGCCTTTAAAGCTGGACATTTTCTGATCAGACCTTGGAGAAGGTCCTTGCTTTGCCACCTGGTCTGATCAGCTAGGGGTCTTGGGGGGGGGGGTGTCCCTCTTCCCGCTCTCGTTTGTTTTTGAGCGTACCCCTGTTTTTAAACTCCCCTCCCACGAACAACAAATTTGTGCCTGGAGATCTCCTGATTATTGTAAGCGAATCGAGTCCTCTCTCCATCCTCCGATGCTACTGCCGTTCCTGTCTCTGTGCTTGCTGCTGTCCTGGGGATTGGTAAGAACTCCCTCTTGCACACTTCCCCTGTCCTAGCAGCTGGCCTTGTTTCCCCAGCAGACAGACCCAAGCTAACTCCTTGGTCTGTATCTGTTATCTGTTTCTTGCTCCGCAGCGCCTTTGCTGCTAGAAATAAGCCTGTGCCGCTGCTAGGCTGTGCCTTCCTGGACTGTATCCTGGGCTGCCGGCTTGCAGCCACCCCACTGCTGCGGCCACCACTAGTTAACCCCTCTCCCCCCCCGGGTTGTACCCTGGGCACACACCACTTTGCCCTCTGAAACTGCTCCCCCTCCTGATCAAAGAAGTGGCAGGGAGTGTAAGGTGCACCTATTAGAATCAGGTTCTTAGTCCAGATAAGTTGTAATTTCATTTTGCATAGCTGTGGTTAAGTTAGGTTTAGAGAATTGTTTGTATTGTGCTCTGTAAATTAGGTTTAAAAAATTGTTGCATTGTGTTCTGTTACTTGCTAATTTGTGTAGTCTTGGTTAAGTTAAATCATAGATAAGATTTTGCTGTGTTCTGTATAATTGTGGGTAAGTCTGTCTTCCCGCTGCCCTAACCCCCTGACCCCCGAGCTTGCCTGTGTCTCCCCCTGAGCTCCCCAATCACTCGTTACAGTCTCTCTGCTGTTTAAACTTGCAGCCTGTCTGCTCTCTGTGTCTCCCTGAGTTTAAATCTCCTTCCGCAGTGCCTCTGCCTTTGGTCTCTGCTCCACCACGTGCTCCTCTTCCCCCATCCCCCAACCTCATTCCTCTACCACTGCCTTTCTCTCTCTCTCTCTCTCTCTCTCTCTCCCTTTTAATCCCTTCCCCCACGTGCTCACCCCGCTCCTACTGCTACCAAACCTCAATTGTATTACTGAAGTCTAGCATAAAACCCCATTAGTTACTCTTTTTCTCTCTAACACACCTCACATTTTACATTTACACCACTGTGACATATTTTTACCTAGAGTTGTTGGTTATTTAACACATTTTACCCATAACTGTTAGTTGGTTATATGCTGCTGTGACACACCCTTTACATAGAAACTGTTAGCTACCTGTTACATTTATACTTCAGTGTTAATTGGTTACCAACTGTATTGTACCCCACTGTATTGCACCCTACTATTGAAACCCCCTATCCTATTTACTAAAAGAAACCCCTCCCCAATTGTCTACCTTAACAACCCCATGCCCCTCACTATTGAATTTTCCCTGTTTTTGCATTTTCTTAATAAAGTGTATTTTGCACCCCACCAGTGCAGTAGTTGTCCCCCAAGATCCCCTACCTGCTGGCAGGGTCAGGCCCATCAAAATGTTTCATTTATTTCTTGTATTCTTTTCTTTAGTTTAATTAACTTACATTTCTAAATGAAAGGTCATTTTAAATCAGAAAACCAAAATTTTTTGTTATGAAAACGTCAAAAACCAACATTCTTACAATTTCAAAACTTGGGGTTTTTTTTTTTTTACATTTTTACATTTTTTGGAGTTTGGAGATTTGTCTAACCGTTTTGTCAGCAGTTTTGGTTTTGACAAAGCAATATTTTTCTATGATAAAATGTTTCATCAAAAATTTCTGACCACTTCTAGTGCAACCGCGGACAAGTTGGAAAGTGATAGCTGTTAACAGCAAACTTTGATATCAGGACACGACAGTTTAGGACGGAAAGTGAGGTATTTCTAATTGCAGAGGGATTTTAAGAAAGCAGAATATAAATTACCCAAAGTGAAATTGACCCAGAGCAATAGGACTAAGGGTACCCCTACATTTGAGCTGGCAGGTGTGATTTCCAGGTCGCATAGAGGTACCTGCACTAAGGTGCTAAAAACAGCAGTGTAGCCAGGATAACATAAGCAATAGCTCAGGCTAGCTGCCCAAAGCATGTCCACCTGGACCCCCTGGGTAGGTACTCAGGCAGCTTTGCCCATGCTACCCTGGATACACTATTTTTAGTACTCTAGATCTAGCATGGGTATATTTATGTGAGCTGGGAATCGTACCTCCCAGCCCAAATGTAGACGTACCCTCAGATACCAGCTCTTGTGAAAGGCACCATGAGATCTAACAGCAGGATACAGTTAGTGAACTATGTCCATCATGTTGAAAATTAATATTTGTATTGATTTATTTGCAATTAACAAAGTAAGTCAAAACCATGGATTCTCCTGTCAAAATAGAGACACCCTTCCGGTGTATTAGTGCCGAAAACTACTGCAGGAGACTTCTCAGTGCCTCCAAGGTGGATTTTCAGGGAGCTGTGAAAGAGCTTCCAAAGACATGACAACCGCTCGCAGATAAAACTCAGTGGCCAAATGCAGTATTGGCCTGCATGCTAAGCTACATCCTGTCACAGAACAGAAGGCTGGTGCCTCTTTTCCTATACGGACCTGATGAGAATTCACCTAGAGTATTGTGCAATGAGCATCTCAATCCTAGACTGCATTGCTCCCGTACTCCCCAGTCCTGCCACACGTCCCCCCCGTATCCTCCCACATAAGTGTCCAGCCACACTGCTTCTTTTGCAGGATCAGACCCATATATCGGACTTCAAAAGTGAACAGTACAAATGATTAAGCGGCATGAATGATGGACCTTAGGGAAGATTCAAAGGGCTGACCTTGTTTCCCGAGGCTTGGCTACATGGCGGCGAAAGGGGAAATGGTGACTGTCTACACCTATTTGAAGTAGCAAGGAGGGAGAGGAAGTATGGAAGGTGGTGGCTAAGAAGGGGATGAAACTAGATGTGGCTGGAACTTTTGCATAGCAAGGTAGTGAAAAATGACTTTTTTCGAAAAACAAAAATGGTCATGACAAATTGTCAACTTTATTGAAATTTTCCTGGTTTTGCAAAATTCCCCCCCATGTTTCTTACCAAGCTGTCTCAGGAATTTATTGAAATCATTTTGGAAATTTTCTTGTAATTTTTCATGTCACGGACACCATTTTTGTCTTTCCAAAAACTGAGTTTTGAATAAAACAAACATTTCAATAATGATTTAGACAATGGTTTCGATAGGCATTTGGGTAAAAATATTATGGGAAACGTCACCTAAAATGGGTCCATTTTGGACCCTGGAAAATGGAAACAATTTTGAAAGTTTATGACGTTTTCCTGTTGTTGTTTTTTTCCTAAGCTCCATAGGAAACCTTTCCCTCCAATCAGGTGTTTTTTCCTCATACTTACACAGAATGATCATGTCGCCTATTGAACTTTTTGATAAACGAACCTGATTGAGCTGCTTAAATCTCTCACTGTAGGGCATTGTCTACAGTCCATTTTTGTGGGCAGCCTCTCCAATTTTTTAACATCCTTTTTAAATCCGGGTCCCAGCACTGTACACAGTATTTCAGCATTAGTCTCACCAGTGCTGTATACAAAGGGAGAGATGATCTTAATATATCTAATCCCTGAGAATGTCTGGTACAAAAATACACAACCATCCTCAACAGCACTCCTAGGATTTAGCATTAGGTGGCAATTTGTCTGCGGAGACGTGGCTCTTTACCACATCTTCCCCTCACTGACCCAAGGAAGGGCTGGATAGCTAAAGCAGTTAGGCATTTTTTATTCTCTGAATTATCCCAGTAACAACTCCTTTATTACCCAAGTAATGTCCGGTATCTGTCACCCTTACGTCAAGTAAAACCCCACTCTACAAGTTCTCCTATTACAATGGGGATGTTCTCAGAGTACAGTCCGACTCGTGGTGAAAAAGGGTTGCAGAATCAAATCCTCAACACCTTGGGCTTGGTTCTTCCACTGCTGCTCATGTTGGTTAGTACCTTAATGAAGCTAATGGAGCCAGGGCCGGCTCTACTGTTTTTGCTGCCCCAAGCAGCGCGGGGGCAGTCCGTGTGCCGTTAGAGCAGCATGTGCGTTTCCGCGGCGGTGGCAATTCGGCGGCAGCTTCTGTCTTCAGCTGGAAGACAGAAGCCGCCGAATTGCCGCTGCGGGCGGCTGAACATAGAAACTGCCGCCGAATTGCCGCCGCCGCAGAAATGTGCGTGCCGCCCTAACAGCACACGGACTGCCCCCTCCGTCCGCCGCGGCAATTCGGCGCGCTGCTTGGGGCGGCAAAAACACACGGACTGCCGCCCCTTGCAGATTGCCGCCCCAAGCACCTGCTTGGAATGCTGGTGCCCGGAGCCGGCCCTGAATGGAGCTCCTGGTGGAGACATGTACAACTCCATGTTAGTGAGGGTGCCAGGTTTCATAGATTAATGGAATCTGAGGACAGACGGGACCTTCATGACCATCTAGTTTCAGCTAATGAATAACATAGGCCATAGACTTGCGCTCCATTTCTTGCAACAAGTCCATAGCTTATTGTGGCCCACTGTGAATGAATTCAGCACATCCTGTCCTTGGAGAGCTGCAGCTTCTCAGCTGGAGTGGTAGAGTCCCTTTCTTTGGAGAGGAGCTTGGCAAAGGCCCAGGGGTGCCTGTGGCGATACCAGTCCTCTGTTTAAAATGACAGACCTTGGAGAGCCTGCACCTTCTCCCCTCCGCCCCCGCACCAAGATCCTAATGGAGAGGAGATATTCGCAGTTCATTAGCCATAATGTGTGTGGGTAACTCATTGACTCAAATGGATGAAATATTAAATATTAAAAATGCATCTTTTAATTCAAATGCCAGAAAGAGAAGGGGGAGGGGGGAAAGCCCAACATTTAACGAGCCTCCCGGCATTTCTAATATTCTCATTAGGAAATTACACAGCAGACAAGCTGGATGTGTACTAAATGGAAGAACAAATAACCATGAATTAAATGTTAAGCATTCAAAGCCAGAGCCACTTGCTGAAAAGCATAAACAGGGCAGCATTTCAACTGGGCCAGAGCCAAATAAAATGTAAAAAGAGAGTAACAAAATAAAGTCACAGTGGAAAGGGTTATTAGAAATTAAGCAAACAAATATATATAAATGTTTGCTTGCTCTGGGGAATCGTTAAGGCAAATAATGTGTCTAGGGGAGGAAGAATCTAAATCTTTGTCATCCTTTGGGAGGGCATGTTTTGTACCGCTTGAAGGGGATGCAGGAGATGGGGTATCTCTCTCTAGAAAATGGAGGAAGCTTTGGCCATGACCCTAGTGAAGGCAAAGTAACTAATGTAAGACATGAATGTTACACCCAGACCATGTTAATGAATGAGCAAGATAAACACAGCCAGATAATCAGGAGCAGTCACTCAGAGTAGAGGATGGGGGGAGGGAGAAGATTAGACTCATAGGGCCAGATTTTCCATTATTCTGTTTGTGTGCTTGGGGCAAGGATGGAGGGGGTGAAGGTAAAAAGTTGCTTTAAGACAGCATGCCGTTTCCTGCATAGGCAGCTGTGCAGGAGGGCCACCCAACCCCAAAGGGCTGCTCTAACATATGGTTTCCAGCCTGAGACCCTGGAACCATTGAATAGCTATTCTGCAGTGCCCTGTGCTGAGGGGCTGAGAGCCTATGTAGAGCAATTCTACAGGGAGGCTTCCTGCATGGGTGGGGGGAATATTCTCAGGGGGCCATTCCCTCGTAGAATAACTGTGAATCAGCCCCAGGTTCTTTCCAAGGGACCCAAATGCTCCATAAAAGGAAGGCCAGCTTTGGAAAAAAATTTGCCTCAAATCCCATATGTATATGGTAATGGTGCTTAGAGTAGCCTAAAACAGTAGGGGGCAGACTTCACCAAGTAAGAGGGGGGCTGTGAGGTACAACTGCTTTCTCAAGCCAGGGGGAGAGGGATCTCCCCACTGCTTTTAGGGGCTCTCTCCTCCCCTCTCCCTCTTTCACTGCTGGATGGTAAGGAGAGCTCGGTTCACAGCGGGGCCTCATGCTCACTTTGTGTTCTCATAGGAATTTCTGTAGAGGATTACACTAATGATCCACTTAGTCCTTTCTCTGGCAGTGATTCAGGCAAGATGCTTCCAAGGAAGGCATAACCAGCCCCAGGCACTCCCCGTAATTGACCTACTTGTGCAATATTTTACACAGCGACATTTTTCTTTAGCCAGGTCACTGTTACGGTGTTGTTTTCTCTGCAATGCATCTTTAAATTTCTAAGGAGTCTTTCTGTCCATGGGGGCAGCTGCCATTTTGTGAGGCAAAGCATGTTACAGAATAGACGTACGCGCTGTGCTGTCTCATGGAGACTTTACTTTTGTCCTTTCTTGACTTATTGTTTCCCTTAATTGAAAACAGAAGACGGAAAAAACGGGGTTGCTTTTTGTGCATGGAGGAACATAACACAGCATATGGGTAGAGCAGCTCTGTATGTTCTAATCAAAGATAATTGCTTGCCCAAATGATCACTTGTGGTTGGTGTTAGATCCCCACTCTCCTTGTTATTGGGGCAGGAGTAATAAAGGGTCGTTATCCTTGTTGTGTGAACGGAGGGCAGCAGAACTGCACCTGGCAGACCCCAATGGAGGGACTCACCTTCAACTGAATGGCACTCGCTAGGCATGAGTTCCAAATCCCAATGAGTTGAGAGAGGGTGGGGACAGGTACTTGCACCTGCTGGTGTGGGCCCTGTTTAAGGGTCCTAAACACCATTTGACCCTTCCTCTCTCCATGGTATAACAAAAGAGCTAATTTAGACTCAATTGAAAGTCTTGTTACATGCTGAAGACCTGAAATCACTGATACCTAGGTCTAAGTATTAGACCTACTTTGGGACAACGTCTCTATTGCAAGAGACTGCCCAGTGTGCACCAGCAGTGAGGCTCCCTCACGAACAGCTGAAATCACTGAGAGCTGAGATCACTGAGAGCTGGGTTAAGTGGGGGGCCCTGAAGACATCTTGGCGAATGGCCAGCCAGGCGGCTGGTGGAGAGGCGAGGCCAGCGGCCAGCAGGACAGCTGGAGGAGAGGTGCGGTGAGTGGCCAGCAAGGAGGCTGGTGGAGAGGTGCGGTGAGTGGCCAGCAGGGCGGCTGGCGGAGAGGCGCAGTGAGTGGCCAGCAGGGAGGTTGGTGGAGAGGGCCAGAGAGGAGCCCCACAGAGAGGTGCTGCAATTGGCTGGTGGGGCGACAAGCGAGTGCCTGAGCAGCGGAGCGTGTAAGGTGCCTTGTTACCCCCCATCCACACAGGGTGGGAGGTGGACCCCGCGGATGAACTCTGAACTCTGGGGCTGCACTGGCCAAGGAGAGCAACTGTGAGTGGGGTGCAGAGAAGACACGGGCACGTTAAAGGGACTTTTGGGTTGCTGGACTTAAGAACCGGAGGGGGAAAAGAGACTGCCCAGCTGACTTGGGGGTGGGTCTTTGCTCATGGTTTATGTTTATGAACCCTGTTTGTGGTGTTTTCCCAAATTAATGCTGAGTTACTTCCTTCCTTTTATTAAAAGCGTTTGCTACACTCAGACTCTGTGCTTGCAAGAGGGGAAGTATTGCCTCTTAGAGGTACCCAGGGGGTGTTGTGTAATTGTCCCTGGTCAATGGGTTGGGGCTCAAGCTGGTTTTGTGTCATATTGTTGAAAAGGAACCCCTAGATGCTGAACCTGGCCCTTGTTGCTGCTGGCTCCACCTGGCAGAATCATAGAATATCAGGATTGGAAGGGACCTCAGGAGGTCATCTCGTCCAACCCCCTGCTTAAAGCAGGACCAATCCCCAGACAGATTTTTACCCCAGTTTCCTAAGTGGCCCCCTCAAGGATTGAACTCACAACACTGGGTTTAGGAGACCACTGCTCAAACCACTGAGCTATCCCTCCCCCTGAAGGGTTATGTATGTAGCTGGAGCACTTGCCCTTTTAAGAGAGGAAGTGATTCTGATATACTCTCTCTGTCTCCCCCTCTCCCTCACTCTGGCTCTGTGCTGGGTTGTGCTGCTGAGAGCAGAGTGTGTACTGGAAAAGTCTGGTTCATAAAAAGTCTGTTTAGACTAATCTACCCTGCGTGGATTACCATTGCTCTGAGCAGTCTAACCAAAGACAAGACAACCAAGAACTCTAGCAGAAGGAGGGTTCAGTGAAATGAACCAGATTTGGAGTGAAAATTTGAATCCGAGCTGATGCTAACAAAACTGTTCTTTTTGCTCAGAATGAACATGAAGGGCACTTGTTCAGTGTTTCATGATAAACTCATTCAGAACACTAAATTACTGGAAAAAATCTTCCACTCTGAAAAATATCTATGTATTGATGTCGAGTCAAAAACTGGCAGTAGCAACATCAACCCATGAAGTTTAAGAGTGTACTTTTATCTTTCGTGTATTTTTCTACCCTAAAAATGTCCCAAATATTTCCCTATTTTTAATTTTAAAATATGATCCCTTTAAATACATGGCATCTCACCTTGGTCTAGCACAGGACTCTTAGTTTTTGGGTATTAAGCAAAAACACAATTTTTTTAATGAGAACATTTTGGGAGCTGGGAAGTTCTGATCAGACACTGCCAGTGAAAGCAGAGAGACAGAGTAACTTTAGGGATAACAGGGTTTCCTTATTTTAGGGAAATGAATAATAAAGTTCTCCGTTCAGTGTTGGAAGACAGCTACATGACAGACAGTAATTCAGTTTAGGAGCTAGATTTGATTGGTATGGCCTGTTTATGCCTGTTAGATTAATAGGTTAAAATCAAGAAAAATAAACATCCTTACTGGAATTTACTTTAAGTTTCACAGCTGCACTCTGATTAGTGCAGAAATAGCACCTTGCATTTCCCTGCCAAGTTTTATGAAACACAGGCAGTAAAAATATTTTCTGCTATGGGGAAAAAAAAAACCAACACTGTCCATGTCATTTTAACAAGTTGTGTGACAAAAAAAGCATAATGTGAAACAAAGCCTAATGTAAAATAAACCCTAATGAAAGCAAATATTGCCTTCATTTACACATCCTGTTATCTCCTTGGGAGGAAGGCGCTGAAAGATTTTTCACAGGTACAATTTTAGGAATAAAATACACAGTATGTGCAATCTGATATTAACAGAAATGCTCGGTTTGATTGCGTTTCTCTCCTTAGGTGGTATTTTATCTTCTTATCCTCCTTAAAGAATGAAAGTGCAATTCTATCTGTTACCATACATATCTTTCCTTCCATCCACCCAGCTAACCATCATATTGCACTAGGTGTTTTTCTTCTCAAATACCAAGAAATAGCAAAGTGGAAAAAAAAGTTTGATACATCAAATTATTAACAATAGTAAAGCTCAAGAAATATTTCTCAAAAGATAAATGGTCTAGTTCAACCAAGAGCCATTGGGTTTGATGAAGGAAACACTGAGTGAAGTTCAGGGCCAGCTCCAGACACCAGCCGACCAAGCATGTGCTTGGGGCGGCACCTTGTAAGGGGCGGCCAATCTTGGGGTGGCGGGGCGGCGCTTGGGGGTATTTTTTTTTTTTTGGTTCGGCGGGGCAGTGCTCGGGGTTTTGTTGTTGTTGTTGTTGTTTTTGGTTCAGTGGGGTGGCACTCGGGGAGGGGGGGTTGTTTTTGGTTTGGCAGGGCAGTGCTCGAGGGGGGTTGTTTTTGGTTCATGGGGGCGGCGCTCGGGGGGGTTGTTTATGGTTCGGCGGGGCAGCGCTGGGGTTTTTTTGTTTGTTTTTGGTTCGGCGGGGCAGGGCGGTGCTGGGGGGGTTGTTTTTGGTTCTGTGGGGCAGCGCTGTTTTTTTGTTTGTTTTGTTTTTGGTTCGGCAGGGCGGCGCTCGGGGGGGGTTGTTTTTGGTTCGGCGGGGCGGGGCTGGGTTTTTTTTTTGTTTTTGGTTTGGCTGGGGGGGATTGTTTTCGTTTCGGCAGGGCGGGGCTGGGAGGGGCTGTTTTTGTTTCGGCAGGGTGGCATTGGGGGGGGTTGTTATGGCGGGGCTTTTTTTTTTTTTGGCTTGGGGCGGCAAAAAAGTTAGAGCCGGCCCTGGTGAAGTTATATGGCCTGGGTTAGACATTGGGTCAGACTAGATAATCGTAACGCATCCTATTGGTTTTAAAATCCATAAATCGGGTCTTGATCCCTTTTTGCAGCCTTTACATCTGCTTTACGTCTTTGTTCCAGAATAAAATGCTGAGTCTGTTACAACTGCTAATAAACTCCAAAGCAGACTGTTACAAATAACTATCAATGATGTCGTTTATTGATGTTCAACAATAAAATACATATCCTGTGTTGCCAGCTTTTGCAGTTGTATCATGAGTCTCACGTTCCTGGAGAGACTCTCAGCTTTCATTGGGGAAAAAAAGTAAGTTTTTACCCCCTTGATGGCGGTGGAGAAAAGTTAGAACAAGTCTACCCTAAAGAGTCATGAAACAGAAGACAAAAAGAACTCAAAAGTTATCATTAAAAAAAAATTGCATGATTTTTAAGCCAGTCACATGATTTGGAAGTGGGGGCTGACTCATATTTTTGGTACACTTATGCTTGGCAATACTGCATTTATGAAAACTTATATCCCCGCGGCAGCTCCAGGCACCGGCGCTCCAAGTGTGTGCCTGGGGCGGCAAGCAGCGGGGGGCGCCTTGCCGGTCCCTTTGAGGGCGGCAGTCAGGCAGCCTTTGGCGGCTTGCCTGCGGGAGGTCCGCCGGTCCTGCAGATTCGGCGGCGGGTACGCCGAAGCCACAGGATCGGTGGACCTCCCGCAGGCATGCCACTGAATCTGTGGGACCGGGGACCTCCTGTAGGCAAGCCGCTGAAAGCAGCCTGCCTGCCATGCTTGGGGCGGCAAAAAAGCTAGAGCCACCCCTGATATCCATATACAGAGAGGGAGACAGGCAGACAGATGAAGGGAGACAGACAGGCTGAATGGGCTGCCAAAGGCCACGTGTCAAGAAGGAGACCCTGCAACACAGTATCTGAGCAATTTAGCTCTTCACGGGCAGCCACACAAACTAGCACAGCCTGTTTACTGCTTTCCCCCCCCTAAACACTCCCACCAGTGTCTCCATGAAGGAAAATATTGATACGACACCGGCTGGGCGTTCAGTGACAGTCGCCGTCCTGTAAGCTGTTCTTCAGGCTGCTTGATCTGCCGAGAGCCATAATTTGTGTGTGTCTCTCTCTTTTTTTTTTTTAATACGTGACTTTGCCACTCTTGGAGATTCTGCACAACAGGCACCGAGGACTCAATAAATAGCAACCAGTTAACCATGTTCTGCAGAGACATCGTACTCCAGGAAACTTGAAGATTCTCTTCAAGAATTATTTTTCCATCTTAAAAAATGCAGTGCATTTTGGGCCAGATTTTCAAGTGCTTAGCACCCACAATTGGTGTGGGTGGCGAGGCCTGTCTATTTTGATTGCTGGAAGAGGAGCAGGAAGAACAGCCTTGCCCTATAGAAGGGGGAGGAAGCCTCACAGACACAGTGGTCAAGGAACTGCCTCTGGACAAATCAACCAACAATTGGACCAGAGCTGAGATCCAAGACTTAAAACATAACTACTAATTATTCTACCAATCACACACCATGAATAATGAAAGGAAGTCAGGACTCTTGGGTTCTATATCTAGTTCTGCCATTGATCTATTTTGCGACCACAAATAAAATCACTTAACTTGTATGTGACTAGATTCCCCAGCTGTAAAATGGGAATAAAAATACAAACCAATCGCTCAGTGGTTTTGGTTGGCTTAATTAATTTATTTTTATTTGGGACTTAGCTCTGCTCAGCAGAGGGTGAAGAGCGTTTTACAGAATGGCTAGATCCTGCAAATTCCTGGAAACATCACTAGAGGAATCTAACCATTTATGAGAAAAAACGCAACGCGGGTAGCTTAGCGATTTCCTTGACTATCTCAAACCAATTCTCGGACTTGTCCAATGTGTCAACACTTTGCACAACAAAACACGGTGAGCACTCTTGAGATCAGACCGCTGGTTGTACAGAAGGCCTGATGGCGGTTGTAGCACATGCTCTCCTTCCAATCACTTGTATGTGCGTCCTCCCGGCAAAAGAACAGGTCATGAGTGCTCTGAAGGGAAAGGCAACAGAACACGGGCTTCAGAATCTCCGGCGCCATCCACAGAGATGACTGAAGCGTTCAACACTCCCTCCAGAGCCTGTTGTCAGTGCGGGCCAGAGACAGTTTAGTTTAGAGCTGTCCTTTGGGAGGCCAGTATTGAAATATCCTACTTAGAGTCTGCATGCTCCACTGAGCCTGTTTCTTGGCCAAGCAGAAAGAAATAGTTCAGAGACATAATACAAACTTCCGCTTCTCCCTTCTGGGTTTTCGCTATTGAAAATGCACCCCTTTTAGCTCTTATACAAAATTCATAACAGTGAAACCATTTGAGAAACTGAACTTTTTCCTTCCTAAAACACTGAACAGCAGCAGTTAAAAGAACCCTCCTCCCCAGGAGAGGATATGGAGTTAGAGCAGAGAGGGGGTGGTGGGCGAAGATCAAACGCATATGTGTGGCATACCCCTTTGAAGCCAACCAGTGCTTCTTCGTCATCTGGAAGGGATAGTTATGTGATTTTTGCGCACATTGTGCACATAGCTAGTCTATGCTAAAACCTCCCCCTGTTACTGTTATCACCCATCTGTTTGTTTGCTTCACCCCCCTGCTATTACTTGTCTTCTAGGCCCTGATTAAGCAAAGCATTTAAGCATATGCTCAAGTCCATTCCTTATTTGGCAAAATCAGCTGGTGGATACAGATCTTTTTCAGGTCCCTACTCTTTTATTTTATTTAATTGAATCAATTTCTGAGATTATTTTTGGTCACTCTTTATATTAAGGCTCCATTTATAACCAGTTTATAAAGATTATTCATAGTTTTTATAAGCAGGCCTGGTTGTAAATTTTCCATCCAACCTGTTTGATGATGGAAAACAGGTTATCAACGAACATTTTTCATAAAAATGTCTACAAAAATGTAGATGTTTCATTGAAAAGACAAACACCAGAAAAGCAAAATATTTTGATTTTTATATGCTGCCAGAGTGCTTTATGGGAGTTGAAGTTTCTTTGCCTCATATCTCCACTCACCTGTATTGTCTGTGATCCTCTCCTTGACAACAACTCCCCTGATGCACCATGGCCAGGGATTCCCATTATACATTCTCTCCCCTCTCCAAGATGGGAGATCATGGTGCATCATGGGAGATGTAGTTTGACCAGGAAACCTGGCCTATAAAGAAGAATGGTAGCAGGAGGCAGCTGAAATCACAACTCCAACTAGCTCTAGTTATAGATATGTTACAGGCTTGCATATTGCACATTATGTTATAAGCACATCAGTAGAAGGTGCTATAGATGACAATAGGCCATGGTTATGAGCAACCTATTGACATACTGGCCTCTATAACAATTGATTAATCATTAATCATTTATTAAATCTTTATAGATTATTCAGAAATGGAACCTTAGTATAAAACATGACCAAAAAGAAAAATCCACCATAAATTTCAGCTGGCAATACGAATAAATCATGTTATTTTTTTTCTCTGCTCTGATTACCATTTGCCCCAGTAGGTTTCTTGTGGAGCAACAACATATTGAAGGGGACATTGAACAGCCAAAAAACCCCATCATTTGCTTCGATAATTGAGCACCACCAACTTTGAGTCACTGTAGGAGTCACTTTTGGAATTTGATTTAGATCCCAGCGAACAGCAAAGCACATGTGCTTTAATTTGCTTGCTTATTTGAATAATGCCCCATGAGTGCATGTTTGAAATCAACCATGTGTTTGAACATTACGGACACTATTAAGTGTAATTCTAGCAAATGCCACAGATTTGGAAATTGCAGTATCTTAAGCCCTGGTTTAGCTTGATTCAAAAGTCTTAGCAAATAGTTTTTTTTTGTAGAGGACGCAAGGCCCTTACAGAAATAAATAATATTTTCCCAACTCTTTCAACTTATCTGACACTGTCTGTGTGACCACAGAATTAGAGACACTATCGCATGCTTCAACTGCTTCTAAATCAGCCAATATTTTGTATCTCATCACGACTCCTTTTCAGTCACAAAAAGCAAATAAAGCAACCTCAGTTGGATCCCTGCTTATTTCAGGTTTTCTGTCAATAGTTGGAGAAGTATCTCCATCTCTCACTTCTATCCGATGAACTCCGTGCTTATCTGGCCCTCATCTCCACGGCCTCTGAGCACCTCCCTCACTTCTGCCCTAATGCGTGCCAGATCCATTTGGAAAACCTCCGGCAGATATTTAGCATATGTTTTGGTGATCTTGGAGATGGGAGGGGAAAGTGAGTGTTGGAGAAAGGGACGCCAGGAGGGAGAGGTGGGAAGGTAGGGTGTGGGAACGTGATAGGGAGAAGGGGAAGACTGAAGGAAAGGACTTGAGGTGGAAGGAGGAGGTGGTGGTACTGGAGATGGGGCATTGTGGAAGAGCAGAAGGTTTGAGCAAGGGGGAACAAAAGGGGAATCTGCGGAGAGGCAGGGGCAGAAAAAGAAAAGGGGACTGGAGAGTGGAACTCTGGGTTGGGGGGCATAAGGGAAGGAGAAGATGGGGAATAGTGAGAGAAACTCTCTCTGCTCATCCTGTCCTCTTCTAGTTGCTCCTCAAGACCCTATAGAGGATGTCAGGGGAGAGAAGATTCCTTCCCCTACTTCCCTTGCGTATCCCCATGAGACTCTGCCTTTCTTATCTCTCACCTCCAACACAAGTTTTCATGGGCTCCTCAGATGCTGGTTGAGCATAAATAGCTGATGTTCCTAGTTAGGCTCATTGGGTAGCTGAGTAGCCAGAAGGTTTGCTGACATTGTGGGAGGAGAATAGGTTCCCTGGGAATTACAAACCCATTGCCCCACTCTCCCTGACACATCCTGTAGCTCCCCAGGTCCCATGCAGGAGTCGAAGGGCAGGGAAGAAACCCTGCTCTGCTCCACACCTGGGGCCCTGGGACCATAAACATTTCCAACATTTAAAAAACAAACAGACAAAAAAACAAAGGAAATTCCCAGATCCCCCTGCCAAAAAAAAAAAAAAAAAGCTTTGTTAAGATGAGGACACATCTTAGTAACAGAAGCATAAAAAAGGAACCTTGGAGGAATGTTGTAACTATAAGGGTCAGCATTAGGAAACCAGGAAACTGAGAGTGAAGACTAACTTGGAAAAAAAACCCACAAAAAAACCCAAACAGTTGCAAGTATGGAAACTCACAGCTAAAGCACCCACAGCTTCATACTCCATTGTCTCCTTTTCCCATGAGAAGTGCATTTGCATTAAAAGAAACGGGGCATCTGGTGATGGACAGCATTGCATGTTTGAACCCATCACTCTGGCTAGCATCCCTTTAAAATTAATCGGTGTCTGAGAGCACTAGGCTGGGAGTTCAGCTTTTGACAATGTTGTGCATTGGTTTGGGGAGAGAATTGGGACTATGAACAGGTGACTGGGAAAGTACAGCATGCATGGCTGATTCAGGACGCTCACTATGCCCTAGATGTATAAAGAAAGCTGGAAACTGTGGTGTGTTACAAGCTAGATAAGGACACTCTTAATTGTGTTTGAGCGATAAAAGGATAGCTTGGAGGGGTATTTTTGTTGTTAAATCACAAGGTAGCAAGTAAGTGAAAAGGCAATGTTAATACCATGGGAACTCACCAAGCACATGGTAGGAAATCTATTGGATATAACCCAGTTTCCAGCTATGGTTCTCTGAAGTGTACCAATTTGTTTGGTTTCTTTGCTGCTTTTCTGCACTGGATTTCTGACAAAGCAGCTCCAGCCACAACAAATCACACAGGGTATGCTTTGACACATCAGGATCTCTGAAGCATATTACAGGGGATTGATTGCACCATATTGCTGTCCGTTCACCTCTGCATAATCCTTTTATCTTAGTCTGCTGCAGACCGTATCATTCAGGGGTTGTGCAAGTGATCTCTCTCTTTGTGTGTTTGTGATTATTAGGATTGCATTACCAGATGCATTGTTAAAAGATAAACTGTCATCAGGTCCTGATATTGACTTCTGCAGGTGAGCATTTCAATGAAACACCTAAGATGGAAGCAATCTGGAAAAAAAACAGTTCCCTGTTGGTGATGCCCCCAGTTCTTTTTAATGAAGGAGGGTGATGGGGTTGTCAGGGCAGAGATCTGAAACCTGAACATATGTTGATGGACATCGTTAGCCAGGAGAAATGGCAAATGAAGATCCCCTGGGTCTGCGATGATGATATTACCTACTTGCTGATGTCGCTAAGAGTGGGATTTTCTAAAGCAAACAGCATAGACCCCCCTCCCGACTTCCATTGAAGTCAGTGGGAACTTTCCCTCTTAAAGGTTAAAGAATGACTCCCTGGACCTTCAGCGAAGTGGGGCATGGCTGGAGCTATTTAATGGCAGAGCTAGACTGAAACAGTTCAACCAACTGTAAATATGGGGCCACAAGTCCCATATATTTGCTGGTAGGCACATAACTGTCACTCATCACACACCAACTCAAAGCAGCACAGACCGTGCCATCCCAACACACGCAAAACCTGCAGATGTATCTCCACTGTTACGTTGGTCAATACCCCCACCCCCACCCCCACCACACACCTTTCAAGAGCCATCGGTTCTACACGTGATCATTATAAGATGTGGTGTACCTCATCTAGTGCATCAAATGTCCCAACAATAATGTGAATGAAACCAGACAATCACTATGCCCTCAAATGAATTCACACAGAAAAATGATAAAAGACAAAACCACCATATCAACAGTGGGTGACCACTTTTCATAAAGGTATCACTCTATATCTGACCTCTCAGTCCTCATCCTCAAAGGAAACCTGCACACAACCCCTTCAAAAGATGAGCCTGGGAGCTTAAATTCATAACTCTTGCCTTAATACCAAAACCATGGGCTCAATAAAGACACTGGTTTGATGTCTCGTTATAACAACTTGCAACCCACTAACCCTCCTTTTTCCAATGACTGCATAGGTGCTAATTGCCCACTTCATTTTGAATGGTATCTTGCAACATCTGTTAATACCGTACACTTAATCTGTTCCACCTTGTATTTAGCTTTGACACTCCAAGTACCTTTTCCAGACCGGAAGAAGAGCTCTGTGCTTGCCTCTTTCACCAACAGAAGTTGGTTCAATTACTTCACCCACCTCGTCTCACTCAGGAACTAGTACTATTAAGGGTGATACTTCCAGCTGTGACATTACAGCCTCAGATACCCAATATATGGTGACTATAGAAAGGCAAGTATTTCAGAGATGCCATTGGGAAGACAGGTGAGCTAATTATTATCTGACATCTAATCCATCTCTGCTTAAAGCTAAATTCCTAACCATATTCTATAGGTCAGGCCCAAAAGGCTAATATCTCCCTGGTGCAGGCTACTATGGTGACACACAGTCTTTAGCGTGTGATATGACATGAAGAAACGTATGTCCACAAACAGAGTCATAGAAAAGTCATGGAATTTAAGACCTGATCATCTAGTCTCACCTGTGTATCACAGGCCACCAACACAACTAGACACCCTGACACTAAACCCAGAAACTGAACTGGGGTTAAAAATGAACAATAACAGACATTATTTGACGCCCGCATTGTTAGTTTTATTGTTGTTGTTAACCTCAGTTCATGAATTATTCATGTTTACTTGTTAAGCACTTTTTCCAGCACGAAATGTCTGCTCTTGATCCGCACGCATTGCAATGGCAGAGTCTTTGTACAAATGTGGGTGGTCTTTGATGGATTCTATTTTGCATGACTTGTAAAGTGATGTGAAAAAAAAATCTTTCTTCAATGGCAAAAAACAAAATATGTTGTTAATGGTTTGAGGGGAAAAGCAAAATGTTTGTTTTTGTTCTTAGAGTTTGGCGGAATTCAAAACCGGACGGGAACTTTCTATGGATAAAAAGAATAGGCAAAGTTCCAATAGTATGTATTAAATTAGGCCAAGAGTTTTGGAAGGGATATGAACTTTCACAATTCAGGGTTTAAGATGGGATTTAGGCAGAAACTCCCTCTGAGCCTGTTGTAGGGTTGTTTATACTTTCCATGGAATGGCCATTGTCAGAAACAGGATACTGGACCAGATGGGGTTCTGATCCAGAAAGGAAATGTCTATGTTTTTTCCAGATTAAGCTCTGCCATACCTAGGCATGCCATTCGTCTGGTTTTAAGATGGGCAGTCCTGGTTTTGTAAGGTGTGTCCCTGTCTGGTACTGATGTAAAACTGGACATGGTTTAATCTGGTATTGCAGATGCACCAAGGACACCATTTTGCAGAGCATGCTGCTTCCTCCCTCCCTCCCTCCCACCGCCGGTTAGACTTTGCCCGCATGGAGCATGTGAAGTCATGCCAGTGGGAACAGGGTGGCATACTCTGCAAAATGGTATCCTTTCGTGCACCATGATCTTGCACGCCCTGTGTGTGTGAGGGCACACTGTTGGGGACAGGGGCATGCAGGTGGGGGCAGGGACAACCCAGGGGAAATCCTGGACTCTGGGAATGAGTCCATAGCTACCCTATCCGTACAAATCCATGTACTAGGAAAGGCCACGCTCCTCAGCCTGTATTTATCTGTACCACAGTGAACTGAACATGAAGAATAGATTGGGGTGAGCATTTCTGATGGTGTTGTTTCCCTTTTTCTGCCCTGGTTGAATTTGTTATGCACAATATGATACTTAGCTGAGAGTTAGCAGATTGCAACTGAAATGCTGCTTCCTGTGCAGTGGAAATTATGGCAATCCCTTGCAGACAGTACATTCGTATACGCCCCCAGATGCATATGATGGGAAAACAAATCTAGTAAAAAAATAATTTTCTTTCAGTATAAGCAGAGAAACAATTAATCGCAAATTTCTGATCCTTTTTTTTTATGTAATGAACCATGGGTTCACACAGACAGACGCTATCATCACTGACAGGCCTCAAACCCAAGATTTCCTTCATCAAAAGCACCTATCAAATGATTGATCTGAACGCTCCCCCACCCCGCTTATTAGCTATAAGTAATAAACTGGTAAAGTCACTGGGGCCAGTCAGTAGAGGAAGACATGACCCCACACACTAAGTCAGTGTATTACAAATAAAATTTAATAGCCTCTTGGTACAGGCCAGAACCTCGCAGGGTAGATTTTTGACTGCTTAGGCCTGCAGTTACAGTCAGTGTGCTTGTGGAACCATGATAACTGTGAATGGGTGTTCAGAAACATGCCTTTCCTAACATCTAGGCAAATTTACCTGCAACTTGTCCAGGTGAATGTGCATAATATTCAATCATTTAAAGATCCAATGGCTAGACCCTGAAATAAAAAAGTTCCAATGGGAAATAAGATGCAAATTTTTAACAAGGGGAATAATTAACTATTGGAACTAATTGCCATGGGAGGTGGCAAACTCGCACCACTTGGAGTCCTTAAAGCAAGACCAGACATCTTTCTAAAACATGTGCTCTAGTTCAACCAAAAGTGTTTATGCTTGATGCAGGAACTACTGAATGTTTTTTTGTCCAAACACGCACCTGAAAATCAAAGATACTTCAGTTTTCAGTTGCCAAAAAAATAATAAATTAATTTTTGGTTTGGGTTTTTCAAGGATAACCTGAAAACAAAACATTTTGCAGGAATAAAAATCATTTCCTGACTGACTATAATTCTCCCCCGAAAGCACAGCTTCCTCTAACCAGTAGCAGACAAAAAAGAAAAAGCTACAGGAAGTCACACTAGGGACCCCCCTATGCATAGTTAATCTACTTGGGATGTGCTTAGTAAAGGACACTATAGAAAACCCATACATACTCAGACAGCCAGACATAAGCATTTTATTTCAAACAGACTTTCCCCATTCTAGAGTCAATATTTTATGAATGACTCACAAAAATGACCATGAAAACATTTTTCTCTTGATTGCTGACGGCGTGCACCAGTGGTCCCTTTAGCTCTCTAACATCACCAAACTGCGTCTCTTTAAATACTCTCACCGCCTCCACGAAATAAGCCTTCTTTCTTGCTGTCCCCACCATTACAACAGCAGACATTTCTAAAGCTTTCCTTTGCCCCCACAATTCATTTAAAGTAAAACAGTAACCATGACCGTGTGGGCCTCTGGTTTAATGTCTGCATGATTGTTCCTTGCTGAGGAACGTAATGCAGGTCTGAATGTAAGTTGTTTCGTGTTTTACTCCTGGTTCGTTGATTTTAGAGTGCTTTTGTGTGCAGTGCTGCTTGCTAGGTAGCTGCAGTACCGCCTGCCTCCCAAGCTGTCACAGAGAAGACTCTGTTATGATGATTGACATCAGGTAAGCACCTCATTAGGCGCAGCAGATAGACAGGAAAGGCCCTGGGGTCTGTGCAGAAGTGAAAAGGTGGCTGGGATGTTTGCCAATAAGGGGAAGAGCCATTGTCCTAGCAAAAGCTCTTAAAGATACATGTGTTCATTCTCAAGGAGGCCCCCTTTGACTTCTGTCTCTGTTTGGTGATCACAGGGGGCGGTGAGGTGATGGGTTTTGAGGCGAGACAGATGACTTGGCTTGGGTGTAATAAGGACCAGCTTGAATCTTTAGCCAAAGCTGAAAAGTATCCAGCCCTGAACCTATAATTATTAGTTATTATTTTCTGTAGCAGGGGAGGGCAAACTACGGCCCATGGCAAAGTGGGGCTAAGGCAGTCTCCCTGCCTGCCCTGCCCCGTGCCGCTCCTGGAAGTTCCCGGGAACGGGGAACCACGGCCAATGGGAGCTTCGGGGGTGGTTCCCGCAGGCGAGGGCAGCACGCGGTGGAGCTGCCTGCCCCACCCTACCCCCAGGAGCCACTGCCAGACATGCTGGCCACTTCCGGGAGCATCTTGGGGCCAGGGCAGGCAGGGAACCTGCCTTAGCCACCCTGCCCGCTGCTGCCACCCTGCAGCCACTCGAGGTAAGTGGCGCCGGGTTGGAGCCCTCATGCTGAACCCCTGCCCTGAGCCCCCTGCTGCACCCCACACCCCTTCTGCACCTCAACCCCCTGCTCTGAGCCCCCTCCCACACTCTGCACCCCTTCTGCACCTCAACCCCCTGCCCTGAGCCAACTCCCACACTCTGCACCCCTTCTGCACCTCAACCCCCTGCCCTGAGCCAACTCCCACACTCTGCACCCCTTCTGCACCTCAACCCCCTGCCCTGAGCCAACTCCCACACTCTGCACCCCTTCTGCACCTCAACCCCCTGCCCTGAGCCAACTCCCACACTCTGCACCCTTCTGCACCTCAACCCCCTGCCCTGAGCCCCTTCCTGCACATTGCAACCCTCCTGCACCCCAACCCCCTTCTGCACTCTGCCCTGAGCCTCCTCCTGCACACAGCACCCCTACACACACACCCCGCACTCCCTCCCACACCCCAACCCCCCGCCCCAGCCCTACATTCATGGCCCTGCATACAATTTCCCCACCCAGATGTGGCCCTTGGGCCAAAAAGTTTGCCCACCTGTTCTATAGTGAAGTAAAGCCCAAAATAGACTAATAGATTCCAAGGCCAGAAGGGACCTCTATGATCATCTAGTCTGAGCTCCTGTTTAACTCAGGCCACAGAACCTCCCTCAGATAAATCCTGTTTGAACTAGAGCGTTTTTTCAATCTAATTGTGATTTAAAAATTCACCATGATCCTTGGCAGATGGCTCCAAGGGTTAATGACCCTCACTATTAAAAGTTTGTGCCTTATGTCCACTCTGAATTTATTTAGTTTCAACTTCCAGCTGCTGAAACTTGTTAAGACCTTTGTCTGCTAGACTGCAGTGCCCATTATCAAATATTTGTTCCCCAAGCAGGTGTGATCATGTCACCCCTTGTGCACTTCCCAAGCATGGAGGAAAGCACAGGCCCCGCCCGGAAGAGTTTATGGTCTGAAGCAGCCGAAGAGGGGGGAACGGGCTGCACATACAAACACAGTGATCGGGACATGTGGATAGGGCATGTGGCTTTTAGTGACACGGATGGTTTTTTCTTAAGCATGGTGATGGGACACAGGTGGAATAATGGGGATTGGGAAGTGAGGTCAGCGAGTAGGGAAAAGGAAGGAAAGAATAAAAGGGATAGTCAAGGGAGGAAGAAAGTACGTACTCAGCAGTATGGAACCAGTGTGATGAGCAGTGGGAACCCCAGCGTAAGTTGGTTCTGGTAGCAACCTCTCAGTTGAGACCAGGTGAAGTCGGTTGCCTAAATTCTTCATAAAAGTCCTGCTTCACCAAAGTGCTTGTGTTTAAGTCCCATTGACTTGGCTACATGCTTTGCTGAATGGGGATAGGATTACTTACATGCTTAATGCTAAAGTATGCGCTTAAGTGCTTTGCTGAATTGGGGGCATATAAGCACCTGCTCATGGTACTGGGCTAAGCCGAGATGTAGTGATTCTTTCCAGGTATATCAACTATAACTCCTAGTAATATAGCAAGAAGTTTCAGACTGTGTCTTTGCCACAACATGCAGTTCAGTAAGACCTTGATCCAAAGCCCATTGAAAAATTCCCATTGACTCCAATGAGCTTTAGATCAAGTCCTGAACTCACTGTGAGTTGAGTTTGTATTACAGAGAGTTTCTTTTACAAGAAGTGTGACTCTGCAGGGTCAAGGTATCTATATAGTTCAAGTCACTGCAGCATCAAGGCTCTGTATCATCTTTCAGCAAACCTTTGATAAGCGGTACATTATTTTACTCTCTTCACCCCATTTCTTGGAATTCCCCAAACCATATTCGGCAAGGGTGAAATTCACCCACGTATAGAAAATCTGCACAAGGCTTATCCGCCACTTAAGCCCCACTTCATTTCTATTTTGAGGTCTTAACTGCTGCACAAACCTTGTACAGGAGAGTCCAGGAAAATCTGCAGTTCATCTTAAAGCTATTCAGGTCCCAATTTGTATCTCAATAAACGAAGACCTGACTCTTCTTGTAACCCTCTGTTCAGGTTGTATTGCACACTCTCCTCCTATGTCTGACCCACTGAAGATGCGAGTGCCTGCTGCAGCTCCTAGTCCTTCACTCCTGGCCTATCACTAGAGATCCTGGGTTGAATCTCAGGCGATGACCAAGATGAAGGCTGGTGCAGTTGCTTGGGCCATCCCAGCCACAAGCCAAAGACAACTGGAAAAACGATAAACAAGAGAACAGCCAACCAACACTGAGTCATGCTGAAAAATTGAAACTGAAAGATAAATAATTCATACCAGATAAGTTCATAGGGCACAGATCAGTCCTGGAGACAGAGATGTGTATTTAAATCTGTAGCTTCCTGAATACTGACCAGGCTTTTGTTAAGGCACGGTGAACCCGTTCTGAAGGTAAAAATGAGGGAAACCAGGGAAGTATCCTTCAGTTGCTGGGTATGAAATCCCAGCAACTGGCAATTGACGAAATACATTATTTTCCTTCTCCTCTTCTTTCTCCTGTATAATGTACTAGCCATCAAACCAGCCCCTGCTGTGCTCAGCAGTGCTCTCATATGTATAACTACCTAGGAAGATAATTTCCTAAGAGTATTGGATTCATTTTTAAGCAGGATAACTGGGAACTTTCGCTTGCACAAGATTTCCATTAGATGAAGTGGACTGCACCGCTTCATTGAAATTCTGAATTGCAAGCCTCGGGGAGCCTTTCAGATACCGTCTTCACGTGACACTTTGGGATTACCACACAGCACAACACCCAGATTTTTAAAAAAAGTTATTTTTTCTTTAAAATTGCTTTAAAATCCGTGTAGGATTCGTAATCCTGGATTCACCTAACTTTTAGGTTACCAAGTCGTAATCAAGGCTAAGTGAGATTGCGAGGGTATACAAGCCTAGGAAACTAAGAAGAATTTGGCAAAATGGCATTAACAGCAATCTCTATATTCAGTGATTTATTGAATGGCTTTTAATGGTCATAACTCTTAGGAGATGCTCAGATACTAGGGTGATGGGTGCTGCTTGGAGAACCCAGACTCTGAGCCTGCAAACACTCATGTGAGTAACTTCATGGATGTGACTGGTCCTCATTGAGCAAAACGTTCCTAAGTTTTTGCAGGAGCAGGATAGATAAACATCCAAAAATTGAAATTAATTTGTTAAACATAATTCAGCTAGGGTGATCAGACATCTAGATATTGTTAGGACCGTGCCAAAAGGCTTTGTCTTTTTTAGGCACCCATAACCCCCGTCCTGATTTTTTGCCTTTGCTATCTGGTCACCCTAAATTCAGCTGATGCACTGGGGCAAATATGACTGTTGGTCAGATGGGTGTAAAACTAGAAAAAAAAACAGCCCTGCTCTCACCGCTTAGTGCTTTAGAATGGGTGACAGCTGAAGTCAGCCAACCCCTGACTCACCACTACGGTGGACAAACCCACCAAACTGTAGGCTTGTAAAATTGGCGCATCCCATCCTATAACATGAGAGAGCAGTCTGAGTGCTGCTCTAATAGATACCAGCTGTGGAGAGCCCAAAGGGTCTGAAACTGTGGTCAATATTCAGCATGGACCAGGGGAAACCCACACATGTCCCCTTTTCCCTGCTCCTCTAGCAGCAAGAAGTGTGTGTGGTACAAGAGCCCTTACACGGTTCCGCACCACTGGTAAATCAGTCCTACACTGGGACAATCCTCCAGGTCTCAGGTAAATCAGGTTTGTAGCCAGATTACACTGGCAGAATAGAGCCGCTGCATCACCCCAGGGGATCTACCCCTAAATTTTGGGAATCTATTCTCACCAAACCCCCAGATTTTATGATTCCTATCCCTGCTTCCTTCCCACTCTTTCATCGTTAGTTACTTGTGTATATTAAAAATGTCCATCTTTTCTCTCAGTATCCAGAGCCGGTGCGAGCCCATTGGGGGCACTAAGCAGGAATATTTTTGCTCCCCCAGTAGGAAAACAGGCAAGTCCTCATAATAAAAAGCAAATAGGGGGCTGCTTGGGACCCTAAGAAATTGCCTAGTCTGCTTATGCCTGGCGCCGGCTCTGATTATAGCTTTTTCTTCTTTGTGAGATTAAACAGCCCCCTCTCTGTTCCTTAACCAGAGAAAATCTACCCTTTAGTCTTCTCATCCTGTTAAGGGCTAATATCCTCCTTTTCCCTCCTCCCTCCTCCTCCAGTGCAATACTTTAAGTGGACTCTGACTCTCCCAAAAAGCATTGTTACGTTTTAATACCTTTTCTCTAGACTTAAAAATAATGGCTCTACTTTGGCCTCTTTGGAAAGAGCCTGTTTGACTTTTGGCAATCAGCAGCCTTCTCTTGAGAAAATCCTGCTGAATGTAGCCTGTAGAAATGGCTCCCCTTCCCTGGATGGATTGCTTCTTGGGTATCGCTTGGCCTAGCGTAACTTCCCCTTTAGACGCATCGAATGGTATGCACCTCTTGGTGGCCCAGTCTGCGTATGTGTCTAAATCCTACTGAAGTCCTTTAGGGGTGGGTTCAAGTCTGTTGTCAGCACCACAAAGTAATGAAAATACCCCAAAACACTCTCTCTCACACCCAAAGAAATAGCAGGTAACAACCTCCAAGTGTATCTTTTCCTATACCACAATGTGATTTATTGTAAGTGTATTTGCCCCAGGAACAAAATGTTACCTACAGCGTGGGGCCAGTAGCTGAAAGCGAGGAGCAAAAGTGTTAGTTGCATAGTTGCCATCAATCCCTCAATAACGGATCTAGATTGAATGACGTCTGTCCGCCTAGGTGGAAGTTACGGGCAGGTCCACCAGCTATTGATATAAAAGTAATGATCAGCTGTGCTCTGTGATAACAAAGCAGGCTTTTCTTTCCACAAGAGATTCGTGTTTAGTAGCAGCACGGTTCCCAGCTAGATCTACGGGTTTGTCATCACTTTCCACGTGAATTGTCTGTTTTCAGGGGGTTGTAAATCAGGGCAGGGGAGGTAGGGGGTGCTTAGCTGTCTCAGGCTGTGTTACAGCTTCACTAATCAGCCTTTCATTTCATGGATGATAACTGGGCTATCATTTCAGTTTGCACCCTTCTTTCAGGAACCCAATGCCATGTAGAAAGAATAATAAATATGGCAGGCGACCAGCTTGGCTAAATAGTGAAATCCTTGCTGATCTTAAACACAAAAAAGAAGCTTACAAGAAGTGGAAGATTGGACAAATGACCAGGGAGGAGTATAAAAATATTGCTCAGGCGTGCAGGAGTGAAATCAGGAAGGCCAAATCACACTTGGAGTTGCAGTTAGCAAGAGATGTTAAGAGTAACAAGAAGGGTTTCTTCAGGTATGTTAGCAACAAGAAGAAAGTCAAGGAAAGTTTGGGCCCCTTACTGAATGAGGGAGGCAACCTAGTAACAGAGGATGTGGAAAAAGCTAATGTACTCAATGATTTTTTTGCCTCAGTCTTCACAAACAAGGTCAGTTCCCAGACTGCTGCACTGGGCAGCACCGTATGGGGACAAGGTGACCAGCCCTCTGTGGAGAAAGAAGTGGTTTGGGACTATTTAGAAAAACTGGACAAGCACAAATCCATGGGGCCAGATGCGCTGCATCCGAGGGTGCTAAAGGAGTTGGCGGATGTGATTGCAGAGCCATTGGCCATTATCTTTGAAAACTCATGGCGATCGGGGGAGGTCCCGGATGACTGGAAAAAAGGCTAATGTAGTGCCCATCTTTAAAAAAAGGGAAGAAGGAGAATCCGGGGAACTACAGGCCAGTCAGCCTCACCTCAGTCCCTGGAAAAATCATGGAGCAGGTCCTCAAGGAATCAATTCTGAAGCGCTTAGAGGAGAGGAAA
Organism: Chrysemys picta bellii; assembly: GCF_011386835.1. Lineage (NCBI taxonomy): Eukaryota > Metazoa > Chordata > Testudines > Emydidae > Chrysemys > Chrysemys picta. Next base: position 122,371,446 of record NC_088797.1, on the reverse strand, counting down.
GTGATCAGGAACAGTCAGCATGGATTCACCAAGGGCAAGTCATGCCTGACTAACCTAATTGCCTTCAATGAGGACATAACTGGGTCTGTGGATGAGGGGAAAGCAGTGGATGTGTTATTCCTTGACTTTAGCAAAGCTTTTGATACAGTCTCCGCAGTATTCTTGCCAGCTAGTTAAGGAAGTATGGGCTGGATGAATGGACTATAAGGTGGATAGAAATCTGGCTAGATCGTCGGGCTCAACGGGTAGTGATCAAGGGCTCCATGTCTAGTTGGCAGCCGGTTTCAAGCGGAGTGCCCCAAGGGTCGGTCCTGGGGCTGGTTTTGTTCAATATCTTCATTAATGATCTGTAGGATGGCGTGGACTGCACTCTCAGCAAGTTTGCAGATGACACTAAACTGGGAGGAGTGGTAGATACGCTGGAGAGTAGGGATAGGATACAGAGGGACTTCAACAAATTAGAGGATTGGGCCAAAAGAAACCTGATGAGGTTCAACAAGGACAAGTGCAGAGTCCTGCACTTAGGATGGAAGAATCCCATGCATTGCTACAGACTAGGGACTGAGTGGCTAGGCAGCAGTTCTGCAGAAAAGGACCTAGGGGTTACGGTGGACGAGAAGCTGGATATGAGTCAACAGTGTGCCCTTGTTGCCAAGAAGGCTAACGGCATTTTGGGCTGTATAAGTAGGGGCATTGCCAGCAGATCGAGGGACGTGATCGTTCCCCTCTATTCGACTTTGGTGAGGCCTCACCTGGAGTACTGTGTCCAGTTTTGGGCCCCACACTACAGGAAGGATGTGGAAAAATTGGAAAGAGTGCAGTGGAGGGCAACAAAAATGATTAGGGGGCTGGAGCACGAGAGTTATGAGGAGAGGCTGAGGGAACTAGGATTGTTTAGTCTGCAGAAGAGAAGAATGAGGAGGGATTTGATAGCTGCTTTCAACTACTTGAAAGGGGGTTCCAAAGAGGATGTATCTAGACTGTTCTCAGTGGTACCAGATGACAGAACAAGGAGCAATGGTCTCAAGATGCAGTGGGGGAGGTTTAGATTGGATATTAGGAAAAAGTTTTTCACTAGGAGGGTGGTGAAGCACTGGAATGGGTTACCTAGGGAGGTGGTGGAATCTCCTTCCTTAGAGGTTTTTAAGGTCAGGCTTGACAAAGCCCTGGCTGGGATGATTTAATTGGGGTTGGTCCTGCTTTGAGCAAGGGGTTGGACTAGATGACCTCCTGAGGTCCATTCCATCCCTGATATTCTATGATTCTATGATTCATGTACAGGCAGATCTCAGCAAAGCAACCAAAACTGCTTATGGGCCCACTCCAAGCACCCCCAACCTATTTTCAAAGCTCTGATTTCTCTAACTACATAATCAACATACTCATTAAAACACCAACCATGGCAATACAATAAAATCTTTAAACAGCTTTTAAGACCATGAAATATGTATGATCAGCCCATTTCTAGAGTTATATATATTCCAGAGTCCTCCATTTGCAGTGCTCAATGAAAATTTGTCTCCTTGCTTCACATCGGTTTTTAACCCTTCAGGGTGAGTTCATTTGAACCCCAAAGACACAGCGGCTCAAGGAGAAATTCATTTGAAACCATTAAGGTGGTCATATGTGGATGTCATTAGAGATGAAGAGAGCAAACAGGAAAATTGAATCAAAGCATTTCATTTCAGATCTGTTCAATATCCATCTCTGCCTAGCTGAGCTGCTGCAGTGCCTCATGGGAGTTGGAGTTCAAGCACCTGGTGCTCCCATTCTCCCCTAGGGGCTGGACTCCTTGGCTAGCCTACATCTCCCATGATGCACCACAAGCATGGGACTCCCGGCATGCATTACAGAGATAGTCCCAGCGGCTAAACTAAGCTCCGGATTAGGGTTTTGAACACACCTCTGGCTTCCCATGATTTAATCCAGGGATCAGCAACCTTTGGCACGCAGCCCATCAGGGAAAGCCGCTGGCAGGCCGCGATGGTTTGTTTACCTGCAGCATCCACCGGTTCGGCCGATCGCTGCGGTTCGCCGTTCCAGGCCAATGGGGGCGGCAGAAAGCGGTGGCCAGCACATCCCTTGGCCCACGTCGCTTTCTGCAGGCCCCATTGGCCTGTAACGGCGAACCATGGCCAGTGGGAGCTGCAATCGGCTAAACCTGTGGACTCTGCACCCGGCCCAACACTGGATTTCCCTGACAGGCCGCGTGCCAAAGGTTGCAGATCCTTGGTTTAATCTGAGCAGACTGTGGTGTTCATGGTTTAAGAAGGGCAGATCTCACTAGCAAATTAATGTGCTCCATATGCCTGGCCAGTTTTCCAGAGTCCAAAATGTGCAGCTATTAAATATAATGAATCAGGCATTATAGACTACACCCTGTATCCCCAACAGTGTCATTAAATAGGATGGGGAAGCTGCTGGGTAAACAGCAGACAGAGCACCCTTCAGCAAGCAATCTTTGACACAGGTGCTTAGCTTGTTCAGAGATAGGTTTAGCATCTCAGATATGATGACAACCACAACAAAGAGGAAGGGGAAGGAAACACAGCAAAGCATTGGAAGGGCATCTTAACACCGTGTTAGGCAAATGAGACTATAAGTGATGGCTGTAGCTTGCACGGTAGTGGGAGGGTCATAAACATAGCAGAGACAATTGCAGCTAAATGAGGTGTATCCCAGGCAGCTGTCCTGATGCATTTGGAGGCCATTTGCAAAAGGAAAGATCCTCCAATCACCATTTTAAGAAACACTCCCCGACAGCTGACGCCTCCTCAAATGCCTGGAATAACACAGCGGAGATACTCGCAGGAGCCGCGAGTCGATTCCTTCTTGGCACCGGCTGCGTTATAGCTGGGTTGTTTTATGCATTATAATTACCTGGCTCAGTAGTGAGCCGTCTGCAACCCTTCATCATTGAAGTAACCAGGCAAACAAGCTAACTTGCCTCATTCATCTGAGGCTCCCCCTCATTTATGTTTCTTCAATCTAGAATGCGGGCGAAGCCAGTCTGGCTGCAAAACACAAAATACAGAGGGGTAGAGGACTCCATTACGCTAGGCATTCTAATACATGTCTTGCGAGAGAAAGCTCCTGTCCTGTCTAAATGGACAGGACAGACAAAGGGTGGGACAGGAAACAGAGGCACAAAGAGGGGAGGTCATATACCCAACATCACGCAGCAGGTCAATGGCAGAATCAGGAGTAGAACCCTGGTCACCATGTCCAGTACCCTGTGCACTGGACCACAAGGCCTCTCTTGAACCAGGGTCTTCAGTAAAACAGGAAGTAGCATTCAAGGGACTAAGGATACTTTGCATTTCTATAGTCTCCTATTCAGCTATTCAACCCAGCCCAGTCCTGCAGTCTGGCAGTATCACAGCACAAGGTGGAACATCTGTAAGGCTGGGAAAAGCCACAAGACACGGGCAGGAGAGAAAGAGATATTACAGTGTAACAGAAGAATAGATAATAGGGCTTGCTAAGGTACGAGCATCCACGTCACCAGCACCACCAAACGCAACACAACCCCTTAATGGCAGGCGTAGCAGGGACGTTGACTACATGGACTTTTGGGATTGAACTTCCTTTGACTCCTAGAGATGGTGCCTCCATATCAAGGCTGAGGAAGGCTGGTGGGGCAGCGTGGAGAGGACTCATGCTACTGCTCATGCTGTGGCTGAACATTTTCAACCCCTTCCCAGTGGGCATAGACCATTCAAGGCTAGAAGGACCACTGGTGTCTCCCAGCATAGCTGTTCTTAATATACTACAAACATAGAAATACTGCACCATCCAGCAATTGAGAAGTTCAGTTCTTTTGGCCGCCCTTTATCCTATACCAATTCTCCCATGTGCACCCTAACCAACTCGGGTATAAAGAAGAATGGAAGAAATGGAAGGAATTAAGAGCTCTTCTAACCCTCAGGCTAGCACTTGCCCCCCTATTTGGTTTCTCCATATGCTAAACTTAATACCCTTTCTCAGCAGGGCACAGGAGCTAATCTAATTCATAATCACAGAGAAAGCATTGCTAACCACACTTCAGGTTTCTGTGGATACTGGAAGTGCTTCCTTACATTGTAATGTGTGGACAGAATACTGAAGATACAGTGAAAGTTAATCATTTGTCACTGCATTGAGGTCTCATTCTTAGTAAAGAATCTAAGCAGCGAATGGGACGGAGGCTCAAATGTCATGTCCCTCAAGGTGGAAGCAACTTGAGGGAAGCCTGCACAGCAGCTGAACTTTGCAGATACTGTTCTTCAATCTCCAGGGCTGGGTTAGAAATTGACCAAAAGTGAGACCATTTCATCCAACTACTCCCCTTCCATCTATCTAAAGTACTGATCTGGCCCCTCATTACTATAGTATCTGAGTGCCTTGCAGCCTTTAATGTATTCATCCTCACACCACTGTGAAGTAGGGCAGTGCTATTAGCTCCGTTTTACAGGCAGGAAACTGAGGCACAGAGAGACTAAGGGTTTGTCTACACAGGAGTGAAGGGGAAGGGTTACACCGGCTTAAGTGAAGTGAAACTGGTTTGAAAACACTCATGTACACATGACAAAATTTGTTGTCATGCACTAACTCCATATTTAATCGTGAACTCTGGAGTCTGCTTTCAGAGTGAACTAAGTTTGCTGCAAGCTGAGTTAGTTCGATTGTTTTTCGAGTGCTCGTAATGTGGCTGTATGCTACTTTGTCGGTCCTCTAGCTACTATTCCATATTACTTTGTGGACGACCATTACTGACTTATCTGTTTATCTGCGAGTCCTCCACTTCTCTCGTGTCAAGTTGCCCGGATGTCTCCTATCCCATTTAAGAACTGGCATGGGGCCAGAATTTCACAGAATCCTGAGGACATCCAGCAAGAATCAGAGGATGAGCGCGAGGAGTGAAGAGTTGGCCCCAGAAAGCCAGATAGGAGGTGAGCCCAATTCCCACTATGCAGCAGCCAAGCCTGATTCCCAGCCAGAAACCCAGGCTGGGTCTGAGGAAGAAGATTCTCTTGAGGGGATTTTGGCATGTAAGGATCTATCTTTACAATTGAGTATTATTATTATCACGATTAATTGCGCTGTTGAACAATAATAGAATATCATTTATTTAAATATGGTTTTTATATTTTCCACATTTTCAAATATATCAATTTCAGTTACAATACAGAATACAAAGTGTACAGTGCTCACTTTATATTTATTTTTATTACAAATATTTGCACTGTAAAAAACAAAAGAAATAGTATTTTTCAATTCACCTAATACACGTACTGTAGTGCAATCTCTTTATCATGAAAGTTGAACTTACAAATGTAGAATTATCTACAAAAAAACCTCTGCATTCAAAAATAAAACAAACTTTAGAGCCTACAGGTCCAATCAGTCCTATTTCTTGTTTAGCCAATTGCTAAGACAAACAAGTTTGTTTACATTTGCAGAAGATAATGCTGCCTGCTCCTTGTTTACAATGTCACCTGAAAGTGAGAACAGGCGTTTGCATGGCATTGTTGTAGCCGACATCACAAGATATTTACATGCCAGATACACTAAAGATTCATATGTTCCTTGATGCTTCAACCACCATTCCAGAGGACATGCGTCCATGCTGATGACGGGTCTGCTTGATAATGATCCAAAGCAGTGCGGACCGATGCAATTTCATTTTCATCATCTGAGTCAGATGCCATCAGCAGAAAGTTGATTTTCTTTTTTGGTGGTTTGGGTTCTGCAGTTTCCTCATCTTAGTGTTGCTCTTTTAAGACTTCTGGAAGCATGCTCCACACCTCATCCCTCTCAGATTTTGGAAGGCACTTCAGATTCTTAAACCTTGGGTCGAGTGCTGTAACTATCTTTAGAAATTTCACATGGGTATCTTCTTTGCATTTTGTCAAATTTGCAGTGAAAGTGTTCTTAAAACAAACATGTGCTGAGTAATCATCTGAGACTGCTATAACATGAAATATATGGCAGAATGCGGGTAAAACAGAGCAGGAGACATAGAATTCTCCCCCAAGGAGTTCAGTCACAAATTTAATTAACACTTTTTTTTTTTAAATGAGCATCATCAGCATGGAAGCATGTCCTCTGGAATGAAGGGCGAAGCATGAAGAGGCATACAAATCTTTAGCGCATCTGGCACGTAAATATCTTGCGATGCCAGCTACAAAAGTGCCATGCAAACGCCTGTTCTCACTTTCAGCTGACATTGTAATTCAAAAGTGGGCAGCATTAACTCCCGTAAATGTAAACAAACTTGTTTGTCTTAGCAATTGGCTGAAAAAGAAGTAGGACTGAGTGGACTTGTAGGCTCTAAAGTTTTACATTGTTTTGTTTTTGAGTGCAGTTATGTAACAAAAAAAACCTGCATTTGTAAGTTGCATTTCATCATAATGAGATTGCACTACAGTACTTGTATGAGGTGAATTGAAAAATATTACTTCTTTTATCATTTTTACAGTGCAAATGTTTGTAATAAAAATAATATAAAGTGAGCACTGTACACTTTGTATTCTGTGTTGTCATTGAAATCGATATATTTGAAAATGTAGAAAAACATCCAAAAATATGTAATAAATTTCAATTGGTATTCTATTGTTTAACAGTGCAATTAATTACCATTAATTTTTCTAATCGCCATTAATTTTTTTGAGTTAATTGCCCGAGTTAACTGCGATTAATTGACAGCCCTAATTATTATTATTGTGCTCTACTGCTGTGCTAGCTTCTGTTCTGGGTGACCATGGCAGATGCCACCCCCACCATCCCCTGGCGCCCTAGAATCCAGTGAGACAAATGTGCCTTTACGGTGGCCTTGACCAGACCGGACCAGGAAGAAGTACCCAAATGACATTGCCACTTTTATTGTCTCCAGCTAAATCCTGAATATTTTGTCGCCCTGAATACTTCCAATGTTGAGTGCTGAAATACAGCCCAAGCTGCCCGTACGTATTCACAGCAATCTTGGGTCCATACTGGCTGATACAATTTGACTCTGGTGCTAGCATGTTTGGGAAGGAACCATGGGATTTAAAAAAAAAATCACCCTGCCTTGCTTCTGCTGTGCATCCCAAAATGCAAAGTGATTTTTTTCCCAGAATGCACTCTGCTGAGCAGCGAAGCAAAGGACGATTGATACCCTCCAGGAATGCCCCACTCTTCGTATGCAGTGAGTTGCTGCCATGCGTACACAACGAGGTGAAGTGAAAGAAGAAACAGCATCCAGTGTGCATGCTGTTACTGAGGGTTATGTACCAAAAGTTAAATAATGCACATGGAATCAATCTGGTTTAACACCCCCACAGCCCCGATGTAGACAAGCCCTAAGTGACTTGTCCAGGATCACACGGGAGGTCTGTGGCAGATAAAGGAAGTGACACCCCCCCCCATTTTACAAGGCTCCATTAGTGTCCTAACCACTGAACCATCCTTCCTCTTAACAAAAAAGGGTGGTATTGTGGTTAATGCACTGAAGTGGGACATGTGTGTCTGCCATTCGGTTCCCAGGTCTGCCACTGATTTCCTGCATAACCATGGGCAGTTTATGTAACCTATCTGTTTCTGTATTTCCCATATATAAAGTGGAGACAATCAAACTGCCTTTTACTCTGTCTTGTCTATTTAGATTGTAAACTTGTCAGAGCAGAGACTATCCCTTATTACGTGTTTGTACAGCACCTAACACAACGTGGCCCTGATTTTTGTTGGAGGCACTACTGGCATGCAGATAATTAATAATAACCTACTCACATTAAAAAAAACAACAACAACATTTGGAGGTCAGATAAAGTGGGACTTGGATCCAAACCAACTGTCACCATGTTGCCTTATCTGGTCTGAGTCCAAGCTCACTGCTGCCTCAGTTTCACCTCTTGGGCTCCTCAATAACTCACAAAAGACTTTCCCATGTCCAGTAACATCCATGCTTGGGGTCTGGTGTATTAACGTAAAGTTCAAAAGGAAAAAAAAACAAAACTTCCAGCTGAGGGTTTTCCTTCAGCCTACCAGCTCCCCACGCTCTTGCCTTTCTAGCAGGTGTTGGCTCTCTGCACTCCCCACCCCCTGTCGCTTGTGTCTAAGATGATTCTTTGTATAGAAGTGTTCACGCCACCCTTTCACTCCCTAGCAAACAACAGTGCCCAGGACTTCTAGCCTGGAACCTCTCCTGACTCTCCAGAGGTCTCTCTTATCTACACTCCAGAGGCCTGATTTTAGCCACCTGTCCCATGACACTACTCATTCTCTCCACCTGGGCAGGTGAGCAAAGTATGTCAGACATGGGGCTGAACCCACCTCCCCGTAAAGAGCCAGCCTGTGACACCAGCCTAAGCTTAAACTCACCCCATTCACTGATTTTGACCATCATCCAATCTTAAAAGGAATGAGAGAGAGATTTGCTGGGATAAAGACACAAAAATAAGTAGAAATGTAAGGCAATCGGTATCAATTCCAGCCTTCTAAGTATTTTTAAAGCTATAAATATGGTAATGTACAAAGAGATGCACAAATGTGGCGTCATGGTGCCAATATAAATGTCTTCCTTTTTTCCTCCCCACTCTTGACAAAACTGGATTGTGTGAAATTATTCACAGTTCAACAAGACAACTGCACCCATACACGAAAGGTTTATTCATTCTCTCTCGAACCCACGGAAGGTTGATCTAAAGCAGCCTGAGTCAAATCATTTCTGTTCAAATTTGCCTAGCATTTAAAAATTTTTTTTTAAATAAAATGAAACGAAAACATTGTGTTGATTTACGGCAGAAGAAACAAACCCTCTTTGTGTGCTGGTATTTTCCAGATTTCTGGGTAAGGGCTTGATTGTCACGTTAATCACAGCCCTCAGCAAAGGATGATATGTAAACACCACCACTCCGGAAGCAGCCCCACCTCAGACACACAGCCACAATTGGGTGGAAATTTACTGCTGGCCTGTATCAGCAGAAATTACCACTTCCCCCAGACCAGCCAGCAAGGAGAGGGGGTGGAGCCAATACCCCACTATCTCTCACCCAATTGCTGCCCATCTTCTCCATTGAGGAAGCAAGCGGGTGCATGGTTCTGCATTCAAGGTCTAGGTAGCCCACATGGGGATATAAGCAGGGTTCTTACTCCTTATCCTGTGGGTAGATAGGCCAAGTTTATTTCTAAGTGAATGTAACCGTCCAGCACCTTTGGTCCCTGTATGACCTCCATCATCATAATATGTAAGCACCTCACAATCTTTAATGTATTTATCCTCACAACACCCCTATCTGGGGTAGGGAAGTGCTATTATCCCCATTTTATAGATGGAGAAAATGAGGCACAGAGAAACTAAAGATATCACAGGAAGTCTATCCTAGCACAGGGACCCATGTCCTAGACTAGGGCTGCTGACTACTGGGCCATCATTCCTTTACAAAGTCAAAGACATTAGAAATGGGTCTTTGCTGTTAAATCAGTTTGTCCATCCTGTGAGGGGTCAAAGCAGGACTGGGTTGTCTAACGGTGTATTTTCTAGTCCAGTCCAGTTTTACAAAGGCAGGGAAGCATCAGCGATGCCGACTCTCACGAGTTTATGGGGAGTCTTGTGATATTGCCTACTTTTCTTAAAGCCCCAACTCCTGGAGTCATGTGATGTTATGAGACTCTCGGCTGTCATTTTTGTTTTAAAGGTAAGTTTCTAGCACTTGTGGTTTCAGGGAAAAGCTTGAAAATCTGACACCCTCCCCTCCCCCCCCGGGAGCTACAATACCTGATAGCAAAAACAAAAAACACCACAACCCCCCTAAATCTTATTTTTTGTAAAGCCTTTGAGATTTTAAGCCAAATCTCATGATTTTTTGGGTAGGGGGCTCAACTCACCATTTTTCAGTGCTTGGAGTTGGAAATTGACATGCTACATCACCCATTAGTAGGGTGTGCTCTCTCGTGTATCTAGTCCTCATTACTACCCCTCAACCCTACTGAGGTGGCTACTGCTTCCCAGGGGTTAGGAAAAAGCACTGTCTGTACTCTGGGAAGTGCAGTGGTGTCTGCTGGAAGGGCAAGGGAGGACACTTTTGTGCTCCCTTCTTGGCCATCCTTGAAGGGCCAGAGCCAATCTAGCCCTAAAAATAATAGATGCTGCACAAAATCAGCATAGTTTTTTCCCGCTTTTACAATGTAAATGTGGCTTTGTAGGTTGCGGAAACACCCCTTAGCACGAGCCGCCGGCCGGCTCTGCAGATGATCCTGGCTGTGGGTCGTGCCATGAAAAGGCAAAGGCCCCGGGTGTCGCTTGCAGAGTAAAACAGAGCGATGACTCCTTTACAATGGAATCGCTCTGCAAGTGGAGCTGATCAGTCTGACGCTGAGCGACCACTGCCACACATCTTGAGAATAATCCCTAGCCCTTCCGCGGCACTTGTCATCAGTAGATTGCAGAGCACGCTACAAAGGAGGGCAGTATTATACTCTGGTTTCTCTTCAAATCGTATAAATCTTTCGCCTTTTACTAAAGATTTCCCTATTTTACAGATGGGGAAACTGAGCACAGAGAGGTTAAAGTGACTTGTCCAAGGTCCCCCAGCAGGCCACTAGGAGAAATTGGGACTAGACCACACTTCCCATAAGAGCACTGGTCTGGGACGATCCACTAGACCACACGGACTTTTAGCTGTGTAGTGTGTACCTTGTACACTGCACCAACCTCAGTAATCTATTATATTTATTATTATTGGCAGTGGCACCCCAGAAGCCCTTGCCTGGAGCAGCTCATATTGAATGGATGGACAGGCAGAGAGAGGTCAAGGACGGGGAAACAACAAAACGGATTTTACATACAGATTCCCCAGAGGCAGCACAGCAGAGGGCCTTGTGGATGAGCCTGGGACCATTTTACCGTGCAGAGACGTTCATAGTGTATCGTGTTGTCCAATAAAAGCATTGGGCCAGAGTTCTCAGCATTCACATTGGGTTGTGGAGTCTAGTGGGTGGCTGCTTGGAAGTAGAAACTGAACTCTATGGAAAAGGCCAGGAAAGACTAGCCAGAAACGCCTCTCTTGATGGACTCAGACTTAGGTTTCAGAAAGCCATCCTTGTAATTAAGTTCATTTAAGGTCCGGCTTTTAGAAGCGTTCAGTTCCTTATGTGTTGCCTTGTTCTGATTGGTGCTGAGCCCTTTTGAACATCTGGCCTCTTATGTATTTCAAAATCCAGCAAACAAGGCTTGCTTTTCAAAAGGAATTATGTCTAGGACATGCTCCATTTAGCTAGTCAGTCTCGACACAACAGCAGCTTCTGATCATCGTCAACAGTGGGGCAAGTGTTCCATGCATCCCAACGTTGGAAAATCAGATCCTGCTTATTATCCATGCACTCCTGACTCCATACCACGAGTTGACACAAGGAAGCTGTTATGAGGTATTACGTCAAGGATCCATTTGCTAATTTTTCCACTGCTCCGAATTACGCTGGTGCCTTGTTGCAGCTCCCAGAGCAGCTCCAGAAAGCTGTTAATGTCAGTGGAGTAAATAATGCATGCTGCAACGCTGGTCAAAATATGTATTTATTTGACAGAGCATAAGGGCCACCAGTTAAAAAAAAATGTACATTTACTAAGAAATCCTCAGCTGCGTCTCCGCCAGCCAGATGGAGCCTTTCCAGCCTACTCAGATATATGCGTATTTAGGTAATTTCAGAAAGGTGCATTCTGAGGAGGAAGCACTGCTGGAATATGTCATATATATGCTTAATCCAGGGGGCGAAAGGATCTTCCCCTCCCTTCTGCTGCTTTACCATGCAGCATACCGTAAAGATCAGATCAGCAGCAATGTCTAGGCACAACAGGGAGAGCTCCGGGAAGTGTTTTAGTTTTGCCCATTTATAGCATGCCTTCTTCTTTAGGGATAATACACCAGCACTTGAAATACCGATCCTCTTTTCACAGTTGCCAGGAGGTGCAAGCCTTGTTACCGGGTTGGGGGAAGAAGAAGTGTGGCTGCGCTGGTCAACTTCGACTGAGTTCCAGTATTTGCAAGGCACTCGGAGCTTTGGGTGGAGTTTCAACAGATTTTAAGGCTGGAAGGAACCATTGTGATCACCTAGTCTCACCTTCTCTATAACACAGGCCATAGGACTTCCCCAAATTAACTCCTGCTTGAACAAGAGCAGGGTTTTTTTTTTTACAAAAACACCTATTCTTATTTAAAAATTGACAGTGAGGTGGAGTGTACCGCAACCCTTGATAAATTGTTCTGATGGTTAATTACCCTCACCATTAAAAATGTATGCCTCATTCTCATGAGCAGACCTATGACTGATTCTTACATATATAAGAACATAAGAATGGCCCTACAGGGTCAGACCAACGGTCCATAGAATCATAGAATATCAGGGTTGGAAGGGACCTCAGGAGGTATCTAGTCCAACCCCCTGCTCAAAGCAGGACCAATTCCCAACTAAATCATCCCAGCCAGGGCTTTGTCAAGCCTGACCTTAAAAACCTCTAAGGAAGGAGATTCCACCACCTCCCTAGATAACCCATTCCAGTGCTTCACCACCCTCCTAGTGAAAAAGTTTTTCCTAATATCCAACCTAAACCTCCCCCACCGCAACTTGAGACCATTACTCCTTGTTCTGTCATCTGGTACCACTGAGAACATCTAGCCCAGTATCCTGTCTTCCGACAGTGGCCAGTGCCAGGTGCCCCAGAGGGAATGTACAGAAGAGGTAATCATCAAGTGATCCATCCCCCATTGCTCATTCCCAGCTTCTGGCAAACAGAGGCTAGGGACACCATTCCTGCCCATCCTGGCTAATAATCATGGATGGACCTATCCTCCATGAATTTATCTAGTTATTTTTTGAACCCTGTTATGGTCTTGGCCTTCACAACATCCTCTGGCAAGGAGTTCCACAGGTTGACTGTATGTTGTGTGAAGAAATACTTCCTTTTATTTGTTTTAAACCTGCTGCCTATTCATTTCATTTGGTGACCCCTAGTTCTTGTGTTAGGAGAAGTAGTAAACAACACTTCCTTATCTACTTTTATAGACCTCAAACATAGTAGATTGTAGCTTTGCTGTGGCAGAATGCTCTGTGCTGTCGGTGGCAGCTATCTCCTCCACATCTTCATCACTAATAGGGGTGGCAGTTGTAGTAGAAAGAGAGCCTGAGAGAAGAGGCCTGGTATGAGGCTTGAGGCATGAGCTAAAGCAGTGGTCAAGTTTTGCTGATATAAAGCAACGTTAGCAAAAGTCAGGCTGTGAGCAGATGTCAGGCTCTGCCTCATTGCAGGCTCACAGAACCGGGCAAGATCAGAGCCTCATACCAGGTCTCTTGTCTCAGGTTCTCTTTCTACTACAGCTGCGAGAGGTGACGGCCTGTTTTTTCTACCACTTGAATGGGCTTGGACCATGAGGGCCATGCCTCAAGTCCATTCTTCTGCCGCTGGGGATCAGGCAAATGGAAGCCTTTCCAAGACCACTGCTGGTGGTGATTTATCTGTGAAGGCTACTTCCAACCTCCTCTCATTGAATGGGGCTTGCAAGGAGATGAGACAATGACAGATACTAGAATTGCTCAGGCAACAACGCACGTGGCTTGAGTCCCGGGAGCCCACCACTTACACCTCCTAACCCCAATCACGTGTTGGCCAGTGGTGACCGCTCAATGCAAAGTACCTTTGTTGCCATCATTTTATCCAGCAAAGGGTGGCCTCAGGCCAGTTTGCATGATGGAGGCTGGGCTGGAGGGAGGACTCCTGTGTCAGCGGGGAGGGACTACTTAGGGATGGGAGAAACACCAGCAAAGGAACAGAAATCTTTGGCCCCTGCTGCTCAATGTAGAACATTGAAGCCAAGTTACCTTTCGAGGCACATCAATTTCTCCTGGGTTAATTCCTAATTCCATTCTTCCTGCCCATTTCAGCCAGACCTCCCAGGGCTATCTCAGCCTAGACCCCGTCTATGTTTGCGCTTGACACTAAACTGCCAATGGGCAGCATCTCACCAGTAACCCATCAGCTCCAGGGTCCTGACACTCATCTTGCATGTCACTGCGTCGAAAGTCTGCTCCACACCTTCATTGTGTTGTTAGTGACCTTTGTAAATGAATTTGCTCCTGCCATTTTATTAATTTAATATGAAAAGAAAAAAAAAATCTTATAACTAACTAAATAATAATCCCCCCTCCCCAACAATACAAGGCTGGTAATAAATAGCATGCCTGACTGCAGAAAATTGGTTTAAGAATTCTAATGATGGTCATGATTTATTAATGCACTCGTCTGCATCTGTTACCGAGAGCATTATGTATGCCTCAGTAGGATTTTGACTTGATTTGTTGAATATAAACCAAACAGACAACAGGCATGTAATGAAAAGTACTGCAGTTTCTGAGTCTGGGCTGTTTAATATCTGGGGGAGATTTGCTGTCTACCCCATCTGAAGCTGGCTTTTTCATCTAACGTCATTATCAGCAAAGAGGGACATTCCAAATTTTGCAGTCCGTTTGCTGAGCGTTGTAGTAGCCCATGATCAAACAGAAGCCACCCCTAGCAAAGCTGATTTGAATGTTACTTTATAAATCTAACTATACATGGAAAAGCACAAAGCTCTGTTTATATAATTCCCTGCAGGGCAGAGATCAAGCAAGGGCTATAAACCTCGGCTATGGCATGACTAATTAGACCACCAAATTTTAATTAGTTTTCATCCAGGCACTTTCCCATGTATAGCGGCTTTTGGAGGACAAGACTTCTATGGAAATTAAAAGTGAATCAAACACATACTCTATTGGTACTGTAAGTACAGTGACACTCAACTGAGACGGTGTTTACTAGATTTATACACTCATTTATATTCACTTTACACTTTTCATTATACTACAATCAATAAATAAAACGGTCTCTTTTCGCTAACCTGTTCATTAGACCCAAACACAAAATGGAATTTCCATCCCGAGGGGAATTCTGATATTTTGACATTTCGTCAGGAATAGCTGAACTTCATACAGAATGAAAAATTTCAACGTGGAAATAGCTCAATTTGTTTCAATTCCTCTAATGAAAAATGTGGCTGAAATCAAGCGTTTCCCACAGAAAATTTCAGTTTTGACAAAATCTCATGTTCCAACCGGAAAATGTTTCATTTGAAACTTTTTGACCAGCCCTTCAATGAATGAATGCCATAGTACTTAAGTACTGAGTTTCCTGGGAACCCAGCTTGAGACAAGATGGCTTGATTTACAAAGGTGCTGAGAACCCCAAACTTGAGATGAAGTCAGACACAGGCTGAGCAGAACCTCTGAAAATCAGACCCATTTAGGCACCACTAATTGATGCCCTCCAGTAGCTGCCATTGAATCGAGCTAAAGGCAAATACTGTAAGGTGCTGGGTCTTGAAATTTCTCCAAGGCTTGCTTTAGCTTTGTTGACTTTACATGCAAGACTGATATGATATTTGGAGTTCCATAGCTTCAATATGGCCACAAGTCTAAGCCTGTTCTTGTTTTTTCCCTCATACAATCATTGTTTTGGGCTTAATAATCATGGTAATACGAGCTACTTACATATATACATATGCAGCACCTTTTATTCTCAAGGATCCTAAAATGCTTTAGGGTGGGACTGACTTGAAAATCAAAGGGATTTTGGCACTTAACTCCTGCGGGCACTGTTGAAAATCTTACCCTTAGACAAAAATATGCAATATGCTTCACCCACCAGTGAAATGCAACCATCTCTGGGGTGGAATGGGGTAATTCTTTAACAATGAACTGCAACACTTACATACTACTGTTTAGGACGGAAAGTGAAGAATTCTGTATTCCAGTTGAGATTTCAGAGAGAATTTATCTATGAATTTCTAATGAGCAAATAACCTGTGTATTTAGAAATCTAAATGGGATGGAATCTGGCCTGGACTCCAGGACTAACTGCATCTTGTCCCGAAGACAGTTCAATGGGATCTTAAACTACTGCTAAGAATCAGGACTTTGGTTTTGTGGGTCATGAGAAAGGTGCAGCTCCCAGCAGCACCTACCGAACGTTCCGCTGAGAGCGGAAAATTGCTATTTGCTGCGTCACCAGTCCCACCTCCTGCCAGCGGTGCCGCCAGCCTCTTCCCGGTGGGGGGCTGAGGTGAACTAGACAGAAAATTGGGTGGGCTATTCCACCTCTCACCACGAGACCCCGCCCCTCTCCATGGCCCTGCCCCCTGCTCTACCTCAGATAAGTTCCAGCCCTGCCTCCTCCTCTGAGGCCCCACCTCCTGGCCGGAGTTGCTGCTGCTCCTCAGCTCCCCACTGCCCTTTGCTCACAGCTGGTATCAGCCTCTAGGGCAGGGGGACCCAAGCTCTGGGGCCGGCAGAGCCCTCGGGAAGCAGCAACTGTGGGTGGGGGGCCCAGGAGCCCAGGCTGGAGTGGGTGAGTCCAGACAGCTGTGGGGAGCCTCCTGGACCCTCCACTTGCCCTGGGTGGCGTGCTCTGGTGGGCGGGGACATGGGCTGGGGGCTGCTCTCGGGCTCCCCAGTCCCCGCCCGGGTTTACTCCTGCGTTGCTGCTGCTGACGCCTTCAGATCTGGGCACCTGGCCAGCCAGCAGCTGCTGCTCTCTGTGGTTTGCCTTCAGAGCTGGGTGGCTGGAGAGTGGTGGCTGCTACAGGGCAGAGTGAGATGCTAAAGTACATTTTGGGGGGGGCTATCATCCCTGCAAGCTCCCCCCAGCACTGTCCCTGCCTCCTGCAGCACCCTAGCACAAGTACTGATCCAGCCCAGTGAGGCTCTCGTTTGCATGGAAGTAGCACTGCAAGCCTACTTCAGATGGGCTGCTGAAATTTGCAACTACTACTGCCTAGCTGTCATCCTATATTTGCCAGCATACTTTGCTGAGCACCAGAAAAGATCCTGTTTATCCATCAAGATTAGACACTTATATGAGCTCCATTACCATAGCATCTGAGCTCCTCACACTCTTAAGGCATTTATCCTCATAACACACCTGGGAGGTAGTGAAGTACAATTAGCCCTATTGTACAGATGGAGAGCTGAGACTTGGGCCCACGTTCTCAGAGGTATGTAGGCTACTTATGTTCATTGATTTCAATGCAAGTTAGAACCCTAAATACCTTTGAAGAGCTGGGCCTACGTGATTTGCCCAAACTCACGGAGGAACTCTGTGTTGAAGCAGAGAACTAAAAATCAGAGGCGTCAGAGTCCCAGGCTAGTGCTCTAACCTCTGGACAGACATTTCCCTTGGGCTCTCGACACCAAGAGTGAAAGTATTCAAATGATCTTGTAAGACAGTCCCTTTCCAGCATGGGCCAGATGAGGAGGTGATGCATTTGTCAACCATTGAGGAGCTTTCCAGCACAACTGATAAAGAGCAGAGATTTCCTAACTCAGTGGAAACCTACTGAACAGATTACCTTGTTGCCGCAATGTGTAATTCCCGTAAGAGCCTGATAACACAGATGAATTGAGGGTTAAGAACAGAGGCAATCTGTGGTGAAGCCTGGGCATTTTTCTGATCTCTGCTTGTGAACCCTGCTCTCAGGAGGTTTATCCCAGATAGATCATTGGATGTTAAGATAAGCATTTTTCCTCTCTCATGGACATGCCAATACTACTTGTTCCTGGTTTATTTCTCAATTTCCTTTAACAGGACTTCATTTAAAAGGGCTCTGCTGTTTTATGAAATGTATTTTGATATGACGCTAGAGAGAAAATGTCTTCATTTAAACAGATTTAGTCTTTTAAGCAGTTCAATTTTCTGTTGCATATGACCTTTTGGTCCGCTGGGTGTTTAGATTCCTTTCAAGTTTATTCCTTCATCAGATATTCATTTCTAAAGGACTTGTCTGAATTTCCATAGATATGATTTTTTGAAACCTAGTACAGGGAAAATGTTGTCAACAGAGCTATTCTTTTAACCCTTAGGAAACATGCTATTTATAAGGTAGTTACCTCCAGGAAACTAGCTTCTTTTAAAGACACGGAGAGGTGAAATAGGAGGAACTATACGGACGATCCCAAAGCGCTTTATAAAAAGAGGGTATGTGTATCATTATCTTCACTTTACAGATGGGGAAACGGCGGCACTGAGTGGTTAAATGATGTGCCTGAGGCCACACAAAGGAAAGAATGGCAGAGCTGGGAAGAGTGCTTTGCCGTCCTGCAGTGCGGTATTCTGTCCATCGGCCCATTGCAGTTCCATTCATCACGCTGAAGAAAAAAAAAGCCACCCCATATCTGCTGACGAAAATGACATTGCACCCAGGATCAGAGTCACTTGAACTTCCTGAAATAGAAATCCATGCCTGGGAATACCTGGAATTTAGCAAAGGAAACAGCGGTGCTTTCAGGCATTCCAACATAAGCTGAAGACTGGTTCAGTATTTTCTTGACCTGACCACGGCATACGATACAGTCTGGCATACGGGCCTTTTGGTGAAATTGTCTAGAACTGTGCCAAGTTGGTTTGTTTGGTGGCTCTGGTTTTGAGAAATCATTTCTGTGTGCATATTGGTGATAGAACAAGTGCTCGGAGGCACAAGTATGGCCTCCCTCAAGGATCAGTATTATCTCCAATGTTATTCAACTTATATTTGAATGACCTACCATGTACCGGGTCTTGCAAGTTTGATTATTCGGACGACATATGCCTCGGCACTCAGTCACACTCCTTTGACATACTTGAGAGCGTTTTGAATGCAGATATGGCAGGCTATGGCCGATTATTGTTGTTGGTGCCGCCTGATACCAAACGGAAGTAAGAGTGTGTCAAATATCTTCCACTTACATCATGCACAAGTGGGCAGAAAGCTGAATATAGTTCTCTATGGTCAGCAAATAAAGCATGATTCACACCTTGTCTATCTAGGCATCACGTTGGATAGAACTCTCACATATCGTGACCATCTTACAAAGACAGTGACTAAGGTCAAAACATGCAAAAACCATCTTGGAAAACTGGCTGAAACAACATAGGCACCAACGGCCAAGTGTTACGCACTTCAGCCTTGGCACTGGGCTAGATTCCCCTTCATTTCAGTGGCAGTATTTATTCATGCATAGGTGGAGGAAATGGGACCACTCATGGAGCTAGATTGTGCCCCTTAGGACACAGCTCTACTTAGGGGGCAGGAGCACAGCTTCACCACCACGCTGGAGAGACTACTTCAGACTGGGATTCAATTCGGTACCATTCGATGAGACTTTGTTGGCTTGATAAGCTACACAAGCCCTGCCAAAGTGTAAACAAGAGACAGGTGTCCATGATGGACCCAGGATAAAACTACACACTTGGTGTGATTCCGTATCCATTCCTGAGCTGCTGGCAGGTGGTTAGCTAGTGCAGTGCCATCTTTGCCCTCCCCTAGGGTCAGTTGCAGTTCTTCCTCATGGCTTTTTGATGAGGTGCCTCTGACAATTCCCAATGATTGGAGCAAATCTCTTTCTTGACACTCCCTTCTGTTTCCAAGACTGGAATAGGAAGTTCCTCTCAATGCATGATTTGTGACTTCTAATTCTCACCTCCAGTTCATGGCCACTGTTTCTGTATTCGGGAAGAGCCAAATTGTGGGGCAGGGACTGAGATTGGCATTGCTTTGCATACTGAGGGAAAGACGAAGACCCCTCATGTCCTACACCCCTCTCTTTCCCTATCTGCGTAAAGGTCAATGCAATGTCCCTAAGTGTCTGCCTGCTAATACATCCCAGAATGATGTTTGCTTTTTTTTGCAAAAGCGTTACACTGTTGACTCATACAGGCAAGTCTCATCTTACGCGGGGGTTCCGTTCCACGGTTAGCGTGTAAAGCGAAAACCGCATATAATCAAAATTACATTGAGTTGAATGGCGGGTGGAATCGCCCGCACTACAAGTACAGTATTAAAATTGTTATTTTTCTCTTTTGTTGTTGTTTTTTGTTTTTGCCAACCGTGTAAAGCTGAAATCGCACATGTTAAATGTGCATAAGATGCGACAGACCTGTATTTAGCTTGTGGTCCACTATGACCCCCAGATCCCTTTCTGCAGTACTCCTTCCTAGGCAGTCATTTCACATTTTGTATGTGTGCAAATGATTGTTTCTTCCTAAATGGAGTACTTTGCATTTGTCCTGAATTTCATCCTATTTACTTCAGACCATTTCTCCAGTTTGTCCAGATCAGTTTGAATTTTAATCCTATACTCCTATGTTTTCCTGTGTGATTTACTTTGCATTTATCAACATTGAAATTCATCTGCCATTTTGTTGCCAAGTCATGCAGTTTAGTGACTCCTTGCAGTCATCTTTGGACTCAACTATCTTGAGTAATTCAGTATATCTGCAAACTTTGCCACCTCACTGTTTATCCTCTTTTCCATATCATTTACAAATATGTTGAACAGTACGCATCCCAATACAGATCCTTGGGGGACCCCACTATTTATCACTTTCAGTTGTGAAAACTGGCCATTTATTCCTGCTCTTTGCTCTTTTAGCCAGTTCCTGATCCAGGAGAGGACCTTCCCTGTTATCCCATGACAGCTTACTTTGCTTAAGAGCCTTTGGCGAAGGACCGTGTCAAAAGCTGTCTGAAAATCCAAGTACACTTAGTACTGGATCACCCTTATCCACATGCTTGTTGACCCCCCTCAAAGAATTCTAATAGATTAATGAGGCATGATTTCCTTTACAAAAGCTGTGTTGACTCTTCCCCAACATATGTTTACCTATGTGTCTGATAATTCTGTTCTTTACTATAGTTTCAACCAATTTATCTGGTACTAAAAGTTATGCTTACCGGCCTGTAACTGTGGGGATTGCCTCTGGAGCCTTTTTAAAAAATGGTGTCATATTAGCTAACCTCCAGCCACTTAGTACAGAGTCTGATATAAGCACTAGGTTACTTACCACAGTTAGTAGTTCTGCAATTTCACATTTGAGTTCCTTCAGAACTCTTGGGTGAATCCCATCTGGTCCTGGTGACTTATTACTGTTTAATTTATCAATTTGTTCCCAAACTTCCCCTACTGACATCTCAATCTGGGACAGTTTTTCAGATTTGTCAACTACAGAGAATGGCGCAGGTGTGGGAATCTCCCTCACATCCTTTGCAGTGAAGATCATGCAAAGAATTCATTTAGCTTCTCTATAATGGCCTTGCCTTCCTGGAGCACTCCTTTGTCCAGTGGCTCTATTGATTGTTGGCAGGCGTCCTGCTTCTGATGTACTTTAAAAATTGCTGTTAGTTTTTGAGTCTTTCTAGTTGTTCTTCAAATACTTTTACACTTGGCTTGCCAGAGTTTATGCTCCTTTCTATTTTCCTTAGTAGGATTTGACTTCCAATTTTTAAAGGATGCTTTTTTGTCTCTAATGGCCTCCATTGGACTATGTTTAGCCATGATGGCATTTTTTGGTCCTCTTACTGTTGTTGTTGTTTTTTTTAATAATTTGAGATATACATTAAGTCTAAGCCTCTATTAAGGTGGTTTTTTTAATCGTTTCCATGCAGCTTGCAGACTTTTCCTTGTGACTTTTCCTTTTAATTTCTATTTAATGAGCTTCCTCATGATTTGTAGTTCCTGTAGTGGGGTGGACACCCGCTCCTGCCCTGAGGGGTTTGGAACAGCCCTGGGAGAGGGCTGGGACAGGGAAGCAGCTACTGGGCTGATTGGGGAAGTAGCTGCAGCTGGGGCACGCCCCAATCAGAGCCCAGCTGGTCCTATAAAGAGGCTGGGAGCCAGGAGTCTCTCTCTGCACTCAGAGAGAGAAGGGCCTGGCTGCAGGGAGCTGAGACAGGGTACCTAAGTGGAGCAGGGCTGGGGAAAGGCTGAAGAGCTGGGAAGCTCCAGCCTGGAAAGCCCCAGGCTGTGGCCTAGTATTAGGCCAAGGGGTACTGGGGGTTGCAGAGGGCAACCCAGGTGTAGGTCAAGGCAGCAGGTCCAAACCCTCCTTGCCTGTGATGAGTGGCTGATACTGCAGTCTGCCCCAGGGAGTGGGGCTATATGGTGACTGGCAGTAGCCTTATCCTGAGGTGAGGTGGGGCTAGTCGGTGGGGGTTCCCCTGGGAGGGGAGACCCAGCGTGTGTGGATACTGCCAGGGGGCAGCACTCAGAGAAAGGGGCACCGGGGTGCTGGGAGGGACAAGGGAGCCAGCTGAGGACAAGATGGATCACTGGCCTGCAGAGGGCGCTCTGCAGGCTGGATTGAGCTGATTCCCCAGACGACCAGCAGGAGGCGCCGCAGGGGTGAGTCCGACCCCTTCCAGTTCCCCTTTTTGAAGTTAAACACTACTGTGGTGGGATTCTTTGGAATCCCCCACCCCCAATGATGTTAAGTTTAATTACATTATTTATGGTCGCTATTACCAAGCAGTGCAGCTATATTCACCTCTTGAACCAGATCCTGTGCTCCACTTATGACTAAAATCAAGAATTGCCTCTTGCCTCGTGGGTTTCAGGACTAGCTGCTCCAAGGGGCAGTCAAAATTTTTAGACACCATTAATATCTCTCAGAGTAACAGCCGTGTTAGTCTGTATCCGCAAAAAGAAGAACAGGAGTACTTGTGGCACCTTAGAGACTAACAAATTTATTAGAGCATAAGCTTTCGTGGACTACAGCCCACTTCTGCATCCGAAGAAGTGGGCTGTAGTCCACGAAAGCTTATGCTCTAATAAATTTGTTAGTCTCTAAGGTGCCACAAGTACTCCTGTTCTTCTTTTTATTAATATCTCTGCATCTCTTCTGACATGTACCCAATCAATAAGGGGATAGTTGAAGTCCCCACGCCAGTGTGACCTACTCTGTCATTCCTATATATTTTTTACCCTGGTGTTACCATGTACCATTAATTATCATAGTTGCACCAAGTTTCTGTGAGGTATGTTAGATCAATATCCCCGTTTAATACCAGGCACATTAGTTCACCCATTTTAGTAATTAGACTTATTGAATTTGACAAATTTTACAAATGCTTGTAGGCAATATTTAGTGTCTGCCTTCACGTGATGTAATTGAATGGGACTCTTTTTCATTTGACTTGTTTCTGTTCAGTTCCTACCTGCACTTTATCAACTTCTATCATCTCCTCTTCTCTAGAATATAGAGTATCCACCTTAATAAATTCTCCTGTAAGGGATGTCTCTGTCCAAACCTTGTGCTCCTCTGTACCTGTTGACTTTCTACCAGCCCTTAGTTTAACGACCTTTTAATTTTTACATGCCAGAAGTCTGGTTCCATTTTGGTTTCGGTAGAGACCATCTTTCTTTGTATAGGCTCCTCCTTTTCCAAACGTATCAGGGGGTAGCCCTGTTAGTCTGTATCCACAAAAACAATAAGGAGTCCGGTGGCACCTTAAAGACTAACAGATTTATTTGGGCATGAGCTTTCGTGGGTAAAACACCTCACTTTTTCCAAAAGGTTGCCCAGTTGCTAATAAACCTAAATCCCTCCTCCCATCACCATCATTTCATCCACACATTGAAACTCAGTTTTTCCTGTCTAACTGGCATGGCATATGGAACTGGAAGCTTTTCAGAGAATTATCCCATGGAATTCCTGGACTTTAATCTTTTACCCAGCAGCCTAAATTTGGCCTCCAGGACATCTCTCCTGCATTTCCCTGTATCACTGGTACCTACATGCACCATGACCACAGCACCTCTCCAGCACTGCACGTCAGACTATTTAGACGTCTCACGCAGAAGAGGATTCTCCATGTGGTTCTCCCAGTCATCACAAACCAAACTATCTATATTTCTAAGAAACAAAACCCTCATTACTATTCCTGTCTCTTCCTAACAACAGGGGTCCCCTTTCCCGGAGGGGTATCCTCATGAGATCATCAGGAAGGAACGTCCCAACTAGGGGATAATTTCCCGCCTCTCCAGCTTGATGTTCTCCTTCCCTGAGACTTTCATCCTCCTCAGCAGAACAAAGGCGGTCATACTAGGGGTGGGACTGCTCTATTGTGTCCCTAAAAGTCTCCTCCATGTATCTATCTTCCTTAGTTCCTCCAGTTCATCCGCTGTGGTATCAAGAGGCTGCACTTGGGTCTCTGAGGGCCATGAGTGCCTTGCACTGAATGCACACATTTGCCACGTGCCCGCAAGGCATGGTGCATTCAGTGCAATAAACTGGATAGCCCCCACTCTGCTGCTGACCTTCTGCCTGCATTATTTTTAGCCTTGCAGGGTTCTTGTTTGTTTGTTGCAAGGGATTATTGGCCTAAATTTAGAGTATGTTGATTAGGTGTATCTGCCTCTTGCATTCACTTGCAAAAATCCCCTCTTTGCTGTACTGTTCCTCAACATTTCTGGCTGCTTAGGAGCTTTTTAAACCTTGGTTTTCTCACCACCTTTGTCCAGGGATGCTAAAGGGGGTCCTGTGGTTTCCCCTAGAGGCCTCACTCAGGAATCGGGGCCCAATTGTGCCAGGCGCTGCACAAACATACATAACCAACTAGGTTACAGTATAAGTCTAAGCTGACACAGCTGGATTCTCAAATGGACCAGCATAGCACAAGGGAATAGTGAAATATTACATAAGCAGCACTCAGAGTCTAACTGCTGCCAAGCCATTGTCCAGCATAGTGTAGGCAGACGTGTATTTTCAGGAGGGGTTTGTTATAGTACATGAAAGGAGATAATATCATGGGTTGTTATGGGCTGACATTGCTGGGGGAGTGGAGGCATGGAGGCGGGTGGGCAATGGCTCAGTGGCATATCAGAGATGATAGGTAGGCACCAGGATCCAAATAAGGGCAGTCAGGGCCAAGGGTCAGAGTAGGGGCAAACCTGAGGCTCGGCGTAGCCAAGGATTTCATAGTCAGGTCCAGGCCAGGGTCGACAGCAAGAGTCAGAGTCCAAGTCAGGAGGCAAAGTCCAAATCAAGCCAAGGTCTAGCCAGGATTCAAGAGCAAGAAACAGTCATAGCAGCTACAGACCGTCCATACTATTGCCTAGAAACTTCCCAGACCACCCCAGAGAGCCAGTCAGGAGCCATGGGCCTGCTCTCTGTCAAACCTTTGAGGAGGAATATCCCATGGTCTGTGTCCATGAGGTCATGAGAAATGGCGCAAAAGGAGGTTACAGCTGCTGCTCGGTGGCAGCCGGAAGCAGACAGCCACAGTCTAGGTTCTAGACTGATAGGAGCCTTGAAGTGCCTTATTGATCAGGGTAGAAGCCTGTCATAGCAGCATTGAAGAAAAGAATCGGAGGTGTCGTTGGCATGCTCCTTTGATAATAGCAGATAAATGGAGTGATCGATGAAGAAGAGGGGGCCAGGAATGCTGTATGAGCAGATGCTATCCAGGGCTCAGAAGGATTACTGGGCAGAAGAAGAAAAAATCATTTCCCGCATGGCACTTCTTATTTTATTTTATTGCAACAGTTCCAATGCAGAGTGCGAAAGGCTTTTTATTGTCATATCAGATTTACATGGTAAAATTTAATGTACTGCTTGTCAGCTTTAAATACTGGAAATATCAATAAAATGTCAAATTATACTTGACTTCAAATCCAAGCAGTTATAAAAAAGCAATACAAATTTACAATGATTTAGTCTTCTTTCCCCCCCCCCCCCTCACAATAAAACTGCATTATATTTTTTTATGGGGAAAGCTAAACTTATTTTTTCCCTCATAGCCTAGTGATTTATTGGGATTTACATCACGACTAAAATGTATTTCCCTTAGAAATCAATGGCTAAGTACTGGAACTGGTACCAAACTTTTTAATTATGGCTTTGAAGTAATGTAATTGTGGTTTTTAATGGCTCATACATCTGCTTGAAAGATCATCTGAGTTTGTTCAAAGTTTTGAAAGCAATAAAATTAATTTTTTGGACAGTCAGCTACCAAAACGGGATAGCACTGATGTTAATTGGAGTGTATGGCATAATATCTCCTAATGCATTTTGTGATCCATTTTACACATGGAAGATTCTGGCCAAGAAGCAGTAAGTGCTGCATCAAAGGAGATTTCTACAGAGCCTTCAGTTCAACAGAGCTGCAGTGTGTTGTTTTTAATTCCCTTTCTTCCTAATATTAAAGATATAAAAGATTCAAAAACGTTTGAACAAGAGCCCTGCTAGCGCAGTAGGGCTAATGCACTAGATTTTTCTCCTCTGGCGATTTGAGCGCCAAGCAGCAGAGGTGTAGGTTGCTGGTTGAATTCCAGCTCAGGTCAATAATTTCTCCATCTGATGGCTGTTTAGTGGTGTAAGTAAGTGGGCTAACTCACTGGCCCGTGCACCAAAGAATTCTCCAGACACAGGGTTACAGTTCCTTTCCCTTTAGGGCATCAGCTTTATTTCTTCAAATAACTCACATTCAATACATCAGTCATGTCCATTCTGCCTGGCCCTCCTACAGGGGCCTATGTACTCTGTACAAGATTACATTCCACACACCAACTGCCTGGGAGTCAAAGCAACTCCCTTCACTCTTTTCTTTCCTAACCTGCTCTTGCAGGCCATCCATCTGAGAATGATATACAAACTGGGTTTTCTACCCAGACCCAGGGTCATACACCTGCTGTTTCCCAAGCAACTGAACTATTTGCCGGCTCTTATGAGGACCAGGTGATCTTCAAGCTATCACCTATCTCATAGAGCTGGAAGGGACCCTGAAAAGTCATTGAGTCCAGCCCCCCGCCTTCACTAGCAGGACCAAGTACTGATTTTGCCCCAGATCCCTAAGTGGCCCCCTCAAGGATTGAACTCATTACCCTGGGTTTAGCAGACCAATGCTCAAACCACTGAGCTATCCCTCCCCCCTAGCACATAATCCCTGGCTTCACAACAGCAGCGGGGAGGCAGCGGATAAGTCACAGATGGGGCTAGGTCCAACTCCTCTTAAAAAGCCAGCTACTCTCTGACAGATGTTCTATATGAAATGAGTGGGTGCTTGTTATGTGCGCCCCCCCCCCATCCCCTTATACAACAAACATAATATGAAGGGACTACATAGGCACAGAGGGGTCCAACTAACCAAGTTTAGTGAATACTCTTGACATGCAAAGCCTCATTACACAGACATGCCGCTGCTCTGGCTTGCATCTGAAATACAGAACACAGTTCATGCCGCTAAAGGTATAATACCCTATTCCTATACACTGTCCACATCCATTTCCTAGTGATAAAGGACTGGTTGGGCAAGCCTTCAACGAACGAACCCAGTGAGGAGGTCAGACTAGCTAACAAGAAGTCAGGTTAGGTGAGCCAGTAGTCCCTTCTGGCCTTGAAACCTGTGATCTGTGGGTACATCTACACAACACTGCCAAAAAACAACCAGGACAGCAAGTCTCGGAGCCTGGGTCGATTGACTTGGGTTGCGGAGCTTGCACTATGCAGCCAAGAGTAGCAGTGTAGACGTTTCCACTTGGGCTGGCAACAGGGTTGGGTCTCAGAACCTGGGCTCCAGTCCACGTGGGAAGGTCTGCATTGCTTTTTAGCATGAGCCTCATGTGTCGGAGTCAGTTGACCCATGTTCTGAGATGCGCTGCCTCTGGGAGAGGAGGGTTCTTTGCAGTGTAGACAGGGGCCGCTCCAGGCACTAGCGCACCAAGCGCGTGCCTAGGGCGGCAAGCCGCGGGGGGCGGCCTGCCGGTCGCTGTGGGGGCGGCAGTCAGGGAGCCTTCGGCGGCATGCCTGCAGGAGGTCCGCCGGTCCCGCGGCTTCAGCGGCAATTTGGCAGCAGGTACCTCCCGCAGGCGCGCCGCCGAAAGCCGCCTGACTGCCGTGCTTGGGGCAGCAAAATACATAGAGCCGCCCCTGAGTTTAGATATACCCTTTGAAGACCTGACTCCTCTACAGAGTTAGACAGTCATGCCCTTTGACTTTTTGCAATCTTAACATAAACGGAAAATTTCCCGAAGGTTCTGATGAAGCTGCCGCTAAAAGCCGCTGCTCTAATGGCAAGTGTGTATGTTAACTATGATTCTGCTAATACGCAAGCCCAGTTAATCAAAGGTACCTAGATGCCTAACTCACATTGATTTCAGTGGGAGTTGGGTGCCTAAATACCTTGGAGGACCTAGGCCTCCGTGACTACAAGTAAACTAATTCCATTTGCCCTGGCTTTTTTGTAATCCTGCAAAGGTGTGTCTATGAAATTAACACTCTCTTAATATTAATTGTAACGTTCATGTGGAACACAGCATGATGGGAAGTAATGTGTTTAGGAAGGTTGTGGATTTGCCTCATGCTCAGAAATATTCCTGGTCTGCCTTGCCTCTCGGATCTGTGTCCAGTAGCATATTTCCAAGGTTGCAGCATTCAACTAGGCATTTAAGAGAGAGCACCTGGTTCTGATCTCATGCACCGGCACAGATCAGGAGCAACTCCAGTGAAGTGAATGCAGTTGACCCTGGTGAACGAGGGAAGAGTCAGGCACGCCAAAATATAAGAAGGGAAATCGCCATCCTCTTGCTACCTGATTATTGTCTATAACTAGCAGTCTCTAGGAGTGCGTGGATTTACTGCTACAGGCCTGGCCTGGGGAACAATAGTCATTACTGGAAATATTTAGTGACACTCTTTCCTAAAAAGGCTCCTGGAAAATGTCCCAACGTCTTTGTCCCTTTGCACAGAATGTACAATGGCAGCCAGCAATGAGCTGTCACAACACAGCCAATCTCAAACTGGATGCTGGTATTCTTCACATTGGGCACCTGTTATAATGTCTGTAAAAATCCAGTCACTAGGGTGAGAAGACAGTTGGTTAAACAAGGATGTGTGGCTGTTCCAGGTTTTGGTATAGAGTGTTGTTGGGAAGTGTGGCTTTGTGGAGCATTGCCAAGTTATATATTGTTGCCTGAACAGTGTTAATACGCAAAATTTGGAGTACATTTGGTTTATGATATTACTGCAAAATTGACCACCTGACACCAAAGCAACCCTTTCTAGGGCAGTGGAGTAGCTTACTGTGAATGGAGTAATTCACACAGAAAGGGAAAAGCCAGCCAGCCAAATATTGTCAGCGTAGCATCTGAAGAACTGAGGAGAATTTAGCCCGGCCAAAGTACTTGAATGCCTGAGCATTCCAAGTCTTCTGAATGTTCACCGTAGTGGAATTCTGGTTTGGGGCCAATTTAACTGACCCAAAGTGAATAAGAAAAGGGTGAGAAGGAAAACTATTGTAGCTAGATAATCCCTCATCTCAGTTCAAACATGAGGATAAAACAAGAGGTGGGTGAACCGGTTCTAACAAAATAAGAACTGTCCTGAACCTTCATCCAAATCTCCAACCAAAAACTTTCGTAGAGGTTGAAAATGTGGCCTAACTCTCTGCTTTCCTGCGACACATGCCTATTTATTTTCTGGTTCTGGATGGAATTGGAAGAGGAACCCTTACAATATAGCAAGAAATGTTACTCTCACAGATCCCATGTTACCCATCCACGAGGAGTAGGAGGTGCCAGAAACAGGAAACGTTATGGTCTAGTACATGGGGCCCTGGAGTAGGAGTCAGGACAAGCTGGTTGGAAATTTTTAACAAATGGATTTTTTCATTAAAAAAATGCTGATTCATCAAAACTGAAACTTTACAAAACAGGGTCAGTTTGGACAAGCTTCCCGACTTGACAAAATATTGAGATAAAAAAAAATGTGGAAATGTTTCATTTCAATATGTTCTAAACAAAAATTTCTGGTTTGAAACATTTTTTTTGTTTTTTTTAAATAAGGTGATTAGATGAAAGAAAAGGTTAAATAAAGAAAAAAGGTCAAAACATGTCCAACATTATCAAAAGGAAATGTAACCTTTGGCTGGGCTCGAGTTTACTTCATTACCCTTCTCCAGTGCTTTAAAAAATACTCCCACACCCATAGAAAAGTAGCTGTAGACCCAGAGTTCAGTCTCTAAGGATTTTCAGCAAGAGTTGCACAGGGTCAACCTCACTAAAGGAAGTAAAGAAATGAATTTAATTAAATAACTTTATAAAATCTTATGATAAAGAAACAGGTCAATCTAATTTTGACAGCATTACATGGCTATTTTATAATCCACAGACATTACCTTCACAGTTATACATAAACATAAATAAAGAAAACAAATTAAAATCTGAACAGTTCAGTCCCCACAGAAATACAGTCAGAAGAAACTGAGAGTTCCCAATCCACGCAGACTCTCTCTCTGCTGAAATCACTGCTAGCCAGTCAGCTGACTGATTAACCACCCACTCAGTTAAGTCACAAGTGTCAGGGCCGGCTCCAGGCACCAGCTTACCAAGCAAGTGCTTGGGGCGGCCACTCCGGAGAGGGGCGGCACGTCCAGCTGTTCGGCGGCAATTCGGCGGACGGTCCCTCACTCCCACTGGGAGCGAAGGACCTTCCGCCGAATTGCCGCCGCAGATCGCAATTGCGATCGCAGCTTTTGTGTGTGTGTGTTTGTTTTGTTTTTGTTTGGCTGCTTGGGGCGGCCAAAACCCTGGAGCCGGCCCTGACAAGTGTATAGATTTAAAGAAAACCCTGTTACAAGAAAAGACAAAACTGAGAATAGCAAAATAGAAATGATTCTTTCCCCTTTCCTGCATTTAAAGGAAAGTTGGTGAATTGCACCAGTTGAGACAATGTAACTAGAACAGTTTGGCTAAAATCAAAACCACATTCAAAGCATACAATTAAAATAGAGATTATTTTTCCCTCACAGTGCCCCCTGGCTATAATTAGCATTGCCCAGGCTTCCCTGGTAGAGAGTTAACAATATCACTAACCTGCTGCAAAATGCTCCTGGGCTCAGCTTCTCCCAACTCACACAGAGCACATGGCCCCCCAAGCCCTCATGGAGTCTGACCCCAGCAACAAGGAACCTATTGGCGCAGACCCAACACTACCACACCCAATTCCAGAAGCTTCTGGATGTGGAGTGCTAAATCTGCCTAGCAACAATGTCCCAGAGACAACTCACTCCTACCTCCCCGCAATTGGTCCCTTAAAGAGAGATCTCTGTATTAGGCACATGGGTTACAGAAATGTTTTGATCAACCCAAAACAAACAAACAAAAAATCATGGGGTTTTGGGCCTCAAATATTTCAAGATTTTGACATTTCATCCCAATTCGGTATGGGAAAACATATTTGTGAGATGGGAAATCCATTTCCCTCCCAGCTCTATTCAGGACTCCTGGGTTCCTATCCATGCTCTCTCACTCACCTGCTGGGTGTTTTTGGGGAAGTCACTTCACCTTTCTATGCCTCTGTTTCCTCTCCCATCATTTGTCTGTCTTGTTTATATAGACCGTGAACTTTTGGGGGGCAGGGATTGTTTCTCACTCTATGACTACACAGTGCCTGGCCCAATGCGTGCCTGATTTTGGTTTGGGCCTTTAGACATGTAACAACAACGGGCAAAGTATTCACAAGGAAACTGAAAAGTCTCCAGATTTGATCATTTCCACATTGCATTGCAAATTTGAAATCGTCTCCACCTGTCACCCACTTTTCCTGAAATTGGAACGTTTTCAACAAATAAGGCCTATTTCTCAGCAACATCAGTTTTCTCAAACAAACAAACAAACAAACAAACAAACATACCATTCTGCCATGCCCTGCCCAATTATTTTGTTCTGTCAAATTTCAAGGGCTGCCAAAACAGGTGGAATGAAATTGTGGAAAATGTTATGAAACATTTTAGGGGGAAGAAATGGAAGAAAAAATTCTGCAATTTGGCTCCTCCCCAATTAGAAGCATCAGGAATAAGCCAACAGCTAAGATATTTCCAGTTTCGAAAAGCTTTTCAAGACATCTGAGCTCTCAATTGCCCTATACCTACTGGTTCACCTATCACTGAATAAAGCTGCCTACTTTTTTATTTATACCATAGTAGCACTGAATAGCCCCTAGATCATGGACCAGTTGTGTTAAGTATTATGCACATAGTAAGAGTTATATTCTAGAACAGAAGTACCTCAGGTCACCCAGCAGATGATCTGGGAACAGAACCAAAGTCTTGTGAGAGCTAAGCCGATAACTGGCCCCTCATCCATGTTGCCTTGCCACCATACTATCTTATGGACTTCCTGTTTCCCCTGGACATCAGAATTACTGACAATGGGACCCCTCATACCAATGCCAACAATCCACATAATCCAGAACACATTCTAGATCTAACAATCTATCTGCTCATGGTGTTAGTCAGACTCCTCCAGCATCGGATCATCAGCATTAGTAGATTTCTGATATCAGATTGACGGCATGACAGTAATTCTGAGGGACATCTTAAGAAAGGAAATGCTCCAGCATCCTTATTTCAGAAGCAGAGAGAACACCTGTTGTAGAAATCCAAATGCATACCCCTTAAAAGAATTGAATAACATTTGTCCTAGGAGGCTCAGAGCTTCTGGAGGGCTAACTCCTATGTAAATGGGATGCCAGAAAAGCATGAAACCCCCAAAATATTCTTGCCCCTCTACTTCTCAGCTTTTGAAATTAGCGGTGTCCTGGCCAAATCCCAATCAGATAACTGGATTTTGTTTGATCAACAGTAAAGTCCCCTTGTAGTTTTAGCTGGGTAAGAATCTTGACTTTCTGTTTCATGTTCTTAACTGTGCACCTAGGGAGGTGGTGGAATCTCCTTCCTTAGGGGGTTTTAAGGCCCGGCTTGACAAAGCCCTGGCTGGGATGATTTAGTTGGGAATTTGTCCTGCTTTGAGCAGGGGGTTGGACTAGATGACCTCCTGAGGTCCCTTCCAACCCTGATATTCTATGATTCTATGACTGTTTAAAAGCTGATCCCAGAGGCTATGTTTCTGGAGTGCAGGTAGGGATGTGTGCATAGATGGATGCAGTGTTGCTAGCTGGAAAAAATCCTTGTATGACCCATGTTAGGGAAGACTTTTTCTCCTCTAGTGGTTGATCCACATAAGAGGTTTATAAGGCTGTTGTTGGTTTCAGTCCTTTGGCTCCAGCAGAATGTCATGCTTTTAGCGTTGAAGGTTCCAAGTTCAAACGCTGTTGCTGACTCAAGTGGGTCAGTCACAGTTGCACTCAGAGAGGGCAAAAGCTGCACCTGCAGCCAGTCCCCATTGTTCTTCAATTGCCATGTGCACCGGCTCCCCAAATATGTCTTTTTATGTACAGTACATATCATGATGAGCTGATTAGACACTGGCAGCTCATATCTGCTTCTGGGGACGAGATATCAACTCACAGGGAAGGCAGTGCAAAAAAGAAGACTCTTTTGCTCTGGAAGCTGGCTTTGGGTGTCATATGTAAAAGCTTTTTTACTTAGCAGAGGGAAGCTCTGTTGTATTTACATTTGGGCCTTAAAGGGGCAGGATACTTGGGACACTTTTTATTTATAAACTATAGCACAGGTGTTATAATTTCGCTCCTGCCTGCAGAATATTTTCCTCCTATCAACCACTGCTCTCAGCAACCTGTCACACCAACGTGTAAAGTGCAAACTATTGCTATAATGTGGAGAAAACAGAGCAAGATGACAGAAGCACAGTGACTTAGGAGCTCAGACGCTGGATATGTCCACACAGCAATCCCAGGTGTGATTGCAGCATATGTACATGCACGCGAGCTAGCTTTAATCTGACTAGCATGAGTACAGCCAGCAGGGAAGCCACAGAAGCGTGGGCTGTGCAAACCTGCCCAGAAGGCTGGATAACTACCCAGGAGGCCCATACTGAAATCCCAGCAGCACAGGCTCCACTACTATTCGCACCCTGTAGCTTGAGTCATAGAGTCCAAAGCCAGAAGGGACCACTGTGGTGGTCACAGAGTACAAGGCCAGAAGGGACCACTGTGGTGGTCACAGAGTACAAGGCCAGAAGGGACCACTGTGGTCATCTGGCCACTTGTATATAGATATAGAATTGCCCCCAAATAATTCCAAGAGCATATCTTTTAGAAAAACATTTTAAAATGGTCCGTGTTGGAGAATCCACCAAGACCAGGGGTCTCAAAGTCAATTTACCTTAGGGCCAGCCCAGTCCTCAAATCCTCCCAGCGGGCCAATAATGTCACTGAAGATGGTGTTCAGAAAAGAAAATGTGTATATTGTATTTTTTTATTTCGAATTTCTTAGAAATAATTAAACTGGTCATACAACTTCGCCTGCCAGAGAGTTTTTAGGGTTTGCCAGACACCTGTTCTGTCAGTTTGTTGACGTTTGGCCTCAGTGGCTGAGCAGTTGAAACCTTCAGGATTGCAGCGAGGTGTGCATCAGATAGTTGTGTTCAGTATTTTGACTTGTTTATATTCATTGTGGAAAAAAGGGATGCTGCCTCCTTGGCTGACTCTGCCTGGCGACTAGTGATGGTATCTCTGTCCCTCTCCCCCAGCCAATGGGAGCTGCGTGGGGGTGGTGCCTGCAGCAGTCATTGCTGGCAGCATATTGGCATGCGTGTCTCCTCCATGGGCCGCAGTGGGGAGGTTCTTGGGCCACAGATGGCCTGCGGGCCGGGACTTTGAGACCCCCTGACCATGACCCTTGGTAAATTGTTCCAGTGCTTATTTACTCTCATTGTTAAAAATTTATGCTAGCTCAGGTATGTCTACATGTGCTGCAATCACATCTCCAGTTGAAGTGTAGACATAACCTGAGACTGGGAGAGGGGCGGTTTCTATCTGTGCCATCTTTCCTCTCAAAGAGCAGCACACCCTCTTTTCCCTGTGATAATCCAATGGAAGAAACCTGGAAACTCAGAGATGTACATACATCTGAAGAAGTGGGCCATAGCCCATGAAAGCTTATGCTCTAATAAATTTGTTGGTCTTTAAGGTGCCACAAGACTCCTCGTTGTTTTTGCTGAAATAGATTAACACAGCTATCCCTCTGAAACTTGTCTGGGGAGAGGAGTCTAATGACAAACAGAATGTCAGCCCTCATGGATACAGTATGGTTTGAGAGCCTCAGGAGAAACCATGTTGGACGGGCCTCTAAAGCATATTGAGATTATGTAGTGGTTAGAAGAGGTGCACCAAATCTGCTGGGTTCTGGTACTAGCTCTGCTATGGACTTGCCGTGTGATCTTG
The DNA here is from genome assembly GCF_011386835.1 of Chrysemys picta bellii. Lineage (NCBI taxonomy): Eukaryota > Metazoa > Chordata > Testudines > Emydidae > Chrysemys > Chrysemys picta. Next base: position 122,336,510 of record NC_088797.1, on the reverse strand, counting down.
GACAAGTCATGCTAAGGTTTTTCAAAAGTGTCCCCTAATTTTTGGTGCCCAATCTGAGATATACCCTGGGCTAAACACCACACAACTCCATTTGAAAGCTACAGGTGTTCACAGTCCCCTGCACCCAAATGTCTTGCCTCCTGTTGGCTGGGTTGCTTCAGAATGGGAACGTGGCAACAGCTGGAGTCATGGGAGCTACAGTGCCTGAGTGGACGATGAATGGTCCCAGAACAAAAAGGTAGGTTACTGTATTTGAATTGGAGACACATATCATAGCAACTTTGACATTTTCTTCCCAGATGGCTGGAAACTGAATGGAGGTCATGGTGTCCATTTTACTCATTCTAAACCTGACTGGAATACAAATGGGGGAGCTCCTTATTCTGGTGCTACATGGGCACAGGCTGAATGCAAGGTGGGCTTGTGTTTCTGCAAGGGTAGGGTTACTTTCTTCACAGCAAATCCACTGGATAGCAGATAAAACATGAGGAAAGGACAGGCTTTTCTCTCCCGTTCACCCCACATGGCATTTTCTAATAGCAGCTGCCTATTCCCTAAGGGTGAGCTGTGACTGGGGCTGCATCCTGTAACAGAGGATCGGGGATCTGGTCCCCTTATTCACATCAAGTAGCACATTACTCCACAAATGAATGGGGATTTATGCGGTGAGAGGTGCTATTCAATGTGACTTAAGGGTATCAAATTTAATGACCCTCTTTGATAGAATAGGATTTTATGTCCCATTTTCAGACCTCTACCCCCTAGTTGATGAGCCAGTTACAAACAGCTTGACTGTGACTGACACATTCCTGCCAATAGAGGGCAGTGATTATGACAGTGACCCATGTGCTATGTAGATATCCTAAAACAGGGGTGGCCAACCTGTGGCTCCAGAGCCACATGCAGCCCTTCAGAGGTTAATATGCAGCCAGAATCATAGAATATCAGGGTTGGAAGGGACCTCAGGAGGTCATCTAGTCCAACCCACAGACAGTTTTTTACCCCTGTTCCATAAATGGCCCCCTCAAGGATTGAACTCACAACCCTGGGTTTAACAGGCCAATGCTCAAACCTCTGAGCTATCCCTCCTTGTATAGGCACCAACTCTGGGGCTGGAGCTACAGGTGCCAACTTTCCAATGTGTCGGGGGATGCTCACTGCTCAACCCCTGGCTCTGCCCCCACTCCACCCTTTCCCGTCCCCTCCCCTGAGCCTGCCGTGCCCTTGCTCCTCCCCCTTCCCCCCAGAGCCTCCTGCATGCCACAAAACAGTTGATTGGGAAGTTCAGAGAGGGATGGGGAGGTGCTGATCGGCAGAGCTGCCGGTGGGCGGGAGGTGCTGGGACTGGGGCGGGGGAGCTGATGGGGAGCTGCTGACATATTACTGTGGCTCTTTGGCAATGTACATTGTTAAATTCTGGCTCCTTCTCAGGCTCAGGTTGGCCACCCTGTCCTAAAAGAAAACTGTATGAAAGATAAAGATCAACTGGATGGAATATACAGGACAAAGCATAATTTTAAAGGCCCTGCAGCCACCTAGGTACAAAATCACACAGACGATCCTGTGTGTGATTACTGCTTGAAAGCACACTACTTTTAATCGGATCAAGTATTTCCTACAGGCTCCTTGTAGCTCAGAATCACAGGAGATCAGGCCCCAAAGAAGCGATATTCCTTAAAAGACAGAACGGGAAGATGCCAAGCGAATTGTGGTGCCCACATGTACGCACAGCATCTACTAAAGCCCAAAGTTCCTTGGCTTTGTCTTGTTTTCAGGATTAAGGAAGCGACCCTTATATCATGCGGCAAGCTCATCTTGTAAGGAAACGTATCTGAGTGACATGGGAATGCCAGGATGTAACATCATAATGGGAATTGCAAGGGTAATGTCCGGTAAGCCTCTGAAAGTGCCCAGCGTGAATGAAATGTTTGCAGAAGCGCTGAGCTGAATACCTGTGCCATTAATAAATTACTGTGCCTCCTTTCCTTAAACACTTGACTTCTGAGTGCTTAGCAGACACTATCCATGTCCCAATCCATCAGAAGAGGATCGTCCGGATAAACATTAGGAAAACGTGTATCTGCCTCTCCTGGCATGGATGATTAGGGACCTGTATATGATTCAGGGGAGGGCACCAGGGTTGGAATACGGGGAGGAAGAGTAGACTGCAGCAGAGATATAGTGCTGTAAACCGACCAGCTGTCCAACCAGGCATGCAAAGGCTCTGAAATATACTTCCTGATGGATTAGGAGGTCTTATGTCACAGGGTCTGTCACTATAATGCTGCGGTGAACCATCCTGAAAGGTTTCAAAATCCTACCCAGAGCCTATTAGCCCCAACATCAAAGCAGAAAGGTTCATTTTAGTTCAAAGCTGTTGAGCTTGAATGCAATCTCAGTTTAGCAAAAGAGCAACTTTTCAAACAGCCAAATAATACGAACAAAAAGAGCCTCAAAAGCAAGTCACAATGTGAAGATCAGAAAAGGAGAGAGAACAGTCTCTTAAAATTAGTTCTTCCAAGGGGCAAAGGAGAATTGAAACCAATGAGGCTGTATCTAAAAGCTCCTGGCACTGAGAGATATTTGACAACCAAACAGCAAGGTTTTAAAAGGACTAATTAAGTAGAAATGCTTCTATTTCTCTAACTCAGACGTTGCCCAGTGCTTCTCATAACAGAGTTGTTTACTAGGTGGAATATATCAAAACGCACCAGACCTGACCCAAGAGCTCCCATCGAATCCTTCTCTGAAAGCACAACTCAACCCTCCTTAGACTGACGCCAGCGAAGGGTGAAATTGAGTCTTCGAAAGCAGACACTTAATGCTGACATGCTGGGCCAGGTTTTCAAGGGGGCAGAGGTTGGGAAATGAATGGATGCCTGTTGCATTTGCAACAACACTCACCAGGAAAATGGTCCTTTGAACACAAGGCCCAAGTAGCTGTGCATCCACCTGTCTTCTGAATGTGCAAAAGAGCTTGTTTTGTGGGTGGAATTGTTTTCTACCGCAGTGCAGTCTAATGGACAGGGCCCCGGACTGAGAGTCAGGAGACTGTTTTCTGTTCCTGTCTCTTCCACAAACCAGCTCCGTGACCTCAGGCAACTCATGTCCATTCGTTTTTGCCTCTGTTTCCCCTCCCACTTATTGTCTCTTTTCAACTGTGAGCTTTCTAGGGCAGAGTGTGTTTGTACAGTACCTAGCAGAATGGAGCCCTGATCTTGCTTGGGGTCTCTAAAGGTAGATCTCTACTGCAATAAAAGATCCATGGCACAGCCATGGCTGGCCTGGGTCAGGTGATTTGGGCTCATGGGTATCAGGCTTACGGGCTAAAAGTAGCAGTGTAGACATTCTGGCTTCAGTCCAAATCCCAGAGTATGTCTACACTGTGATTAGATACCTGCGGCTGGCCCATGCCAACCGACTTGGGCTTGAGCTAAGGGGCGGTTTAATTGCCATGTAGACATTCGGGCTTGGGCTGAAACCTGAGCTTTGGGACCCTCCCCCCTTGCAGAGACCTAGACCCTGGGCTTCAGCCCAAGCCCAAATGTCTACACCACAACTAAACAGCCCCTGATCCCCAGCCCCATGAGCCTGAGTGGATTTTTAATTACAGTGTAGACATACCCCAAATGTCTACACTCCGATTTTCAGTGCCACAGCCCAAGCCCTGTGAGAAGGCATCAATTGATCCAGGCTGTGAGACTCGATGCCGCAGGTTTCTTCTTGCAATGTAGTGTTACCATAATACACGCAGCAACAGCACTAATGGAAATGCACACCTTTGCATGTGCAAAAACTAACCCCTCCTATTCAGATACTCTTCGTTCCTAGGCTGTTTTATTCTTTCAGCAGTAGGCAGCACATATTAGCAATGCATGTCACACATCTCTGTGTCAAGATGTAGCAATTGACGTCTATTCGGCAGATATGTTCAACTAACTTTCAAATGGAAAACACTGGGCTGCTTTATAAAGGAATATCCTCCATCCATTGGGAAAGAAGCGGGTTTCAGTTGCATCATCCCAGAGTTACAGAATGGCTTTGTTAGGTGACATGAACTTGGGAAGATACAGAAGATTATATATTGATTAGGTGGTAGAACTATGTTATTGTAGGTGAGGTGAAAGGGGAACCATATGACTAGACCATGCAGGAGCCTGGTCAAATCAATACATCAGGATGAGAGAAACATATTAGCTGGAAGAGAGGGAAATGCAGCTTCGAAATGGTCTTTCTGGGGGCTATAGCTTCACGGATCTGCCATATTTAAAGGTTCAGCCTCAGAAAGGCATGCTGGGGAAAAAAAAGAGGGCAACGCTGTCCTGGGGACAGTTAATAGGGTGCAGGAAGTCACCAAGGAATATCTCCTTGGGGGAATGATTTGCTTCTGCAGTGTGCATGCCATCCGCCACTGTGTCAGAGAGAGCAATATGGGAAAGCATGGGCATTTATGGCAGTGTATCCCACACTGATAAATACCTACATATCCAAGCTGATATTTCTTAGCAAAGTAATATAGCACTGGTGAAAGGTGCTGGATGGACAGCCCAGTGGAATAAATTTCCATACTTAAGAGGGAGGCAATGTGGCCAAGAGGCCAGTAAGCCAGATGGTGGTTTTGGGATAGACATTTTCCCACTAGGAACCAGCAACTCATTTGAAATAAAGCAGATTATTGAAAAGGCATTGGATCGTAGGTCCTGATTCAGCAAAGCACTTAAACACATGATTAAGTGCTTTATTGAAGTGAGAGCTTAATAATTTTTGGTCAATAACAGCTGGAGAAAAAGTTGGATCCACTTCCTTGATGTGAAAGTCTCTGGGTAAAATTCAGTTCTCATGTAATATGAATCCCTTATACCATAGCTGAATTTGTCCCCCACTTTCTCCATTGTTTCTGAGACACAGCAGAACAAATATAGATGTAAACGATGTGGTGCATGAGGTGCGGGTGAATTATTTGGGAAAGAACACTGATCTTGCCCATCCCAATCGTGTTTGAATCTCTCCCAACGAAATCATTGCAAGCCCAGGTCAGCAGATAACTTTAAGATATTGGTGCCCTCCTGCTGTGATGGGAAAAGCCCCATGTTCTGGATTGGAATTGGTTCTTTTCAGGAATATGGCTGAGATTTCCTCAAAATCCAGCTTCCATGTTCTTACTCTAAATGTCATCTAAATAAAGGTTATTGGTTAAATATACGAGTATAAAAAAATTATTCCTGTTATATTTTTGATCAAATAAAGGTTATCGGTTAAATATACAAGTATAAAAACTTATTCCTAATATATTTTTGATGTAAAAAAATGCCCAACTAGAAATCCTTCCAAATTCTGCCCTTCAGTATTCTCAGCGAGTTGAGTCATCAGTTGAGCACGTTGAATGGTTGGTTTTCTAATTCATTGAGAAATGTGAATGTTGTTTTGTTGATGATCGCATATTCTCCAAGTAAATTTCAAACGTGCCACCGTATCTTTACCTCACTGACATCCATGCAATGTTCTATAACTGTCCAGGGACACAGTTGTTTCTAAGCCAAGGCTGACCTGGGCCCAACATATTTGTAATGAAGATAGATTGAAAAGGCAGTTTTCTGGATCTAAATTAGATCAAGGCTGGGGTTCAGTTTTCAGATTCAACCTCAACTTCTGAATTCAACTTCACCAGCTGTTTGTGTCAGAAACTGGCCTCAATAGGCATTTTTAAATAAATTTTAGCCAAATCAGATCAAGAAAACAGTCCCTCTCCAGTTTGGGATTCAACTTGGAAAAAACATAGCAGATGTTTTGGAGCTGGGGATTGAAGTGCAATTATTTGTCCCCCTTCCTTAGCCTAACTACCAGTAATGACACAGACACACACAGACACACACACGAGTTATCATGCTGTCCATCAGCATAAAAAGCCACTTCTTTGGGCTAAGTATATTCATTGCAACTTCCCAAATGATATTATTTCATCCACCTTCTCAGTCTCCCTCTCATTTCTGCCCTCAGTGGTACTGCATTTATGCAAATCCATGATAAAAAGTGGTAGCCAGGACCCCACTTCCCTACAGACATAAAGAAATATATTTTCATTAAAGACTTTAAATGAATTCCAGGCTACTTCAGCCATTCTTGTATATTCAACTAAAATTTAGAATAAAGAATTTTTATCCGTCAATCAAGCGTTATTCACTCGGGGGTGGGGAGGGGGGTAGCCGACTGGGTAGCTTTTTATGTGATTTTTGGAAATGGGAAAGAGACAACCTTCAGTAGTTACAGTGCCTAGCAAAAACCTGCAGAGGTCTGCATGACTGTCATTTATTTATATCCACATCCAGTAGAAAAGAATTCATTAGGAATAACAGTGCAATGAAAAGAGCTACAGATGAATGGCCGCTTGGCCTGAGGCATCTGCTGAAGGTAAGAAAGCAAAAGGCTGCATCACTCAAACTGCACCCCCTATTTATTTGTCAGATGCTATGGAATAAGCCAATCTAACATTATTACCTAAAACAATAGGGAGTTCGCATTCTCATCTAGGCGGGCAGGAGGCATTCCACGACTTCAAGCAGCACCTACAATATGAAGTGCTTCTGGCAAAAAAGCTATTAAGACATGTCAACTCTGACAATTGGACAGATGCCTGGCAGGCATTGCTGCATAACCAAACTTTAACAGAGCTGCTCGCAATGTTAGCTGCATGTTTGTTGGGAGTGCTAGATAGGAATTAAAAGCCAGGGGAAAAGGTTTCTAAAACCCTACGGTTATACATTGAGGATCCTGGGGTTATAATCAGGAAAAAAAAGGGGCATACTGCTCAGATTAATGACCCTGTCCCTTCAGGAACGTAGCATACGGTAGCCTTATACGCACTCTGCGGGCTTTGTAGTGGCAAAGGGATCAAAGAAATCAGAGGTGTTAACTTACGCTAAAGTAGTTGGCCTTTATTTATAGCCCATGTACGTATGCAGGGGCACTTCTCTCTTCATCACCACTGAGTTATGACGGCAATATCACTCAGCTGTGAGGATAACACCTCTACACTACTGCCCATCTTCTGACCGACATTTTCAAAAGGCACTAGTGATGTTAATTGCCTCCATGTGTGAGCGCCCATAAAGAGATGTTCATTCGTACATATTTCCCAGTGCACTCAAACTAACCTCTGACTAAGACTTTCTTGCTATTTTGATTCACAGTTGTTACAAAATATTTATTACCAGAAATTAATTGAATTTTTGAAATGTGACTAGTTCAAAGTGGTTTGGTATCTCACATGAGAGCTACGCACTTTTGACTATTTTGCTAACTTTTTCATGACACTTTCCCATTCCACGCGCCCCTCCACCATCCTCCACATCTATGCAGCATGATCTGTCGGTATAAAAACGACTAGGTGGGCATCTGTGTTTTATTTAAGGCTTTTAAGGTTTTGAATGTGTTAAGAGCACTGAGTATCTGTGCCTGGTGAGATCCAGCCCCCGGTACTTTACTCACCTATCCAAATAGAGCTGGTATTTAGTTCTCTGATGTGTCAATCATGTGAAGAAAAATGGCAATAAGACAGCTGAAGATGTATTGCCCCTGTACAACCTAACCTGGGAATTGTCTGTAAAGGTTCTATTACCTTTGCCTCTATGGGACCTGAAGGTTGAAATGCATTCACTGTGTCTCTTTAAAAGAAATCTTATCTCTTGCTGTCCAACTTCTTGGTGTTTTTAGTTCCATCAGAATGGCCCTTAGTTATCAAGCTCTTGGCTGCCTCTCACAATTCTAATTAAATTTGAGGTTCCTCTTGTCAGGAAACCAGCAGAGAATTGTTAAATGACTGTTACATCGTGGCTGATGCAAAACACCTGTATTCATGATGGAACATAATTAAAAATTCAATATATCTTATCTACCCCAGCCAGTGATTCTGTGGGAATAAGTCAATCACTGTTGTTCTGTTTGTCCTTGTAAACAGGTTTTCAGAAAGGTGATTTTCCCCCGTCTTAGTTTCTGCTCCTTTTCTTTCTTTTTTTTTAAAAATGGGTCCAAGTCCAAAACTTAGCAGCTTAGATCCTCAGCTTGTGAACATCAGCATAGCTTCACTGCAGTCAATGGAGCTATGCCAATTTATGCCAGCTGAAACTCTGGCCCAAAGAATGCTGAAGCAGCAATCAGACCTTTATATCCAAGCCAGACAAAAGCTGTTGAGACATGCTAACCCATATGCAATGTAAGCCAGATTTAGAAGAGATAAATCAATACAAATAAAAAAATAATTGCAATGTGCTTTTCAGTACTGTATGATAGCACATTGTCTGTAATCACCTGCCTTCCTTTGGGGGCTGACGACAAAGACTTATTTATGACTGGAAGTATGTCTCTTTTTAACTCTAGAGCGCCTGAAAATGGTTAAATAGATTTCTAAGCCTTTACCAAACAGGGCTCTGAGTCACTACAGAGAATTCTTTCCCAGGCATCTGGCTGGTGGGTCTTTACCAGATGCCCAGGGTCTAACTGATTGCCATATCTGGGATCGGGAAGGAATTCCCACCCCGGGTCAGATTGGCAGATTTTCGCCTTCCTCTGCAGGGTGGGGCATGGGTCACTTGCTGGTTTAAACCAGTGTCAATGGAGGATTTTCTGTAACTTGAAATCTTTAAATCATGAGTTGAGGACTTCAGTAACTCAGCCAGAGGTTGGGGTCTATTACAGGAGTGGGTGGGTGAGGGTCTGTGTCCTGCAATGTGTAGGAGGTCAGACTAGATTATCATGATGGCCCCAGAGGTGAAAGTAACTTAACGGACTTACTGGTGTGCAGGGCGGCCGGGGTCCTGGGCAAGGTGAGGGGGCAGCCTGGGCCCCCGGAAGGGGCGGGGCCTCGGGCAGAAGGGACGGGGCTGGAGCCGGACTCCCCCAGCCAGCCCTTCAGCGCTGCCCGGCCTGCGCTGCTCCAGTGGCGATTTAAAGGGGCACGGTCGTGGCCAGGGCGGCAGGAGCCCCGGGCCCTTTAAATCACTGGGCCCCGGGGCAGCTGCCCCTTTTGCCCCCTCCCCCCATCAGTGGCCCGGCCAGTACAGTCGGCTGTGTATCAGCTACCACTTTCTGACCGGTATGCAGCCAGCTTCCTTTCACCTCTGGATGGCCCCTTCTGACCTTAAAGTCTATGAGGTCATTGAAGGTCATTTTCATTGATGTGTTGATTGGAGGTTGATCAATAGGTAGAGAGACTTAGGCATTTTTTTTTAAAGGAAATTGAGCATATTGGGTCTAATGGAGGGAAAAAACCACAAAGCACAAAGTCTAACATTCCCCTTATGATCCTATGACCAGAGTTCCTAAATCCTTGATACTGCAATCTTTTGACTGCCCATCACAAGTAAGAATTTGAGAAACTCTGAGTGCAACTTTAGGGACTGATTTCAAACCTCTTACTCACGTTAGGCCACAAATTATTCATCTCAACTTTTCAGAGGAAAATTGGACTTATTGACTAAATGAAAAATTGCTTGGAACATTTCCACCAAAATATTTGCTTCTTCACTGAAAACCCAAAACCTGAACGTTATGGGCTAAAAACTTTTTGTTTTTTTCTTCTTCTTCTTCATTTTCTGGCTGTTTGATCCAAAGTCAAATTTTTTTCATGGGAGAAAACAAAACAAAACAAAAAACCCCTCCAAAAATATTTTCCAACCAATGCTATTGAGGAGTATATGGGAATATGAGGAGTCCTAATGAAATTAACGGGGTTACTCATTGGTGTAACAACTCACCAATGTGAGCAGTGGGTTCAGGCGGTGACCCATATTAAGCACAAGTGTCTCAGTATTTGTGATAGAATGGGAAAATTCCCAGCATTCATAGGGTGTTTATCCTTGTACTCACCCTCCATGGATCTCAGAGAGCTTTACAAATGCTAAGTAGCCATTCTTATCCCCATTTTACAGATGGCAAAACCTAAGAGATTAAGTCATTTGCCCAAGGTTCCAGAACTGATCAGGAGTAGAACTTAGGTTTCACTGCTCTGTCAAACACCACAGCTTCCCCACGGTTTGAGGGTTTCAGAGAAGTTTTTGGTGGATTGGTATCCACAAATGGCTCTATATTATTGACAGGTTGTGAAGACAGAACTATCCTCTCTCTTCTAAAAAGGGAGTGAGAATGGGGCTCCTGTTCTTAAGTGATGACCTTTTGGTATAGAAAGCTTCTGCTAAGTGAGGGGATGGTGTTTTGGAGTTGTCTAGAACACTGAGAATTTGGTAAATTAGATTCTTCCCTCAGAAGGAGGCAGTTTCAAAGCAAACTGTGCCCATGCATGTGAAGATCCCCCTCTCCTTTCACTCCAGTAAAGATAATGGGTATTCATGTTGGGCCTCTTGGAACTCATTTAAGAAGTACAATATGAAGGATATTCCCTGCCATTTCCTGATTGGCTGGAGGACCTGAGGCAAAGCCCTTGACCCAGTCAGCAATTAGCTGCCTTTCTTGCTATGATACATCATGATAATAAAGAAAAAATAATTAAGTAACTAACTTTTTATAAGGGGAGGGCCACACCACAGAGTTTTGGGGTGTTTGGACCAGGGTTTTTGGTTCAGCCCACTCTCAAGATGAGCCTGAGATATGTAGTCTAGATTAGAATGGGAAATATGGGGGTGTTCAGATGTTGGGGGTTTGGGTCTCGTCCAGCTCAGTCTTATTTTATTTGCTGGAGAGTTGCGGGCTAAACGTTGCACTCCTGTCCAGGAATAGAGATTCCTTTTGCAGACTTTCCCTAGTAAGCCCATGTGGGTACAATATTGTAAAGCAGGACTTCGTTCAATGTTTCATTAGGTTCATAATGATGTCCTTAATAAAACTAGAATGATTATATATTCCCATAAATATTTCCTAGAGTGATCTGAATGGGAAATGAAGGAGATGTTAGACTAGGGAAAAAATGAATGCGATGTGTGTCAACAAGTAGGGATGACAGTACTTTTGAGTTCCCCTAAATGTCTGTTGTGGGTCGCGCATATAACCCCTCATATCATAGAATCATAGAATATCAGGGTTGGAAGGGACCTCAGGAGGTCATCTAGTCCAACCCCCTTCTCAAAGCAGGACCAATCCCCAACTAAATCTCCCGCTGTCGTACTTCTGCAGCAAAATTACAGTGAGTGTACATTTTCATTAACATGCTGCCTAGAGTTGTCAAAGATGTGCTCTCTGTGTGGCTATTTCTGGTTGCTGTTAAATCTTTTCCCTTTAAATATGAATAACTTCAACCACTGAAAATTTTATCAGTGGCTCTGTCTGGAGCTGACAACACCCTCTCTGTTCTTTGTTTCTATCACTAAGTTCCTTCAACTAAGACTTATACCTGAGCCATAACGTTTGTTCCACACTTACCTTTGTTATAGTAGATCTCAGGCCTCTAATGATTTTCCATGATGCATAGAGAAGTACAAAATCCAAACAGAAAATGTAACTGTGATTTTTTTCCACTGAAACCCTTTATGAGACAGGACAGACAGACAGACAGACAGGCATCCTCCTCCTTCATCTTGGTTTAAGTCCATTCACTGCAAAGAGTTACATCAGACATGAATTTGGCCTATTGATTCTAAATGTTTCTTTGCTGTACTGAATGAATTTGCCATTTATTATGACTACAACGCACTTAAAAAAAAAACCCACAAGTTCTTCCTTTGCCCAGAAAACGTTCCAGTTTTTTTAATGACAACTTTAATGCTGTTGAAGTGTTGGCCTGATGTACAGAAATGGCTCTGAAAGGCTCTTTACATATTACCATCCACTCAGAAATGTGAACCCTACATTGGAGGGACAGTCTCTGGCTGTGAAAAGGTGTTTTGGTCTATATTTTTGCCTTTTAACAGGTTGAAGAAAGTGGCTAAGGTTTGCCTGGGAGCAAGAGTCCCATGATGCTTTGCAGTTAAGCTAACTTTAAAGAGTGGAATTTTACTGAAAGCTGTAACCTTTGATTTCTGTACTAGCTGCAAAATTGGAGCAAAGCGTAGAACGGCTAAAAGCTCCCAAGTAAGGGAATAATCACTAACCACGAGGTGTTGAGACAGTTGGAAAGTTATAAGGGAACACAGGGGTTAGAACATAGCCTACGACAAGAAGAAGTATGGGCCAAAAAGGAGGAAGTAGATACGGGTTGCCATGATAACAAAAGGGAGAAATAAAGATATAATGGGTCTAAGCATTTGTAGGATGACTAAACAGCAAGTGTTAAAAATCAGGACAGGGCATGGGGGTAATAGACACCGATATAAGATAAAGCCCCAAATATTGGGACTGACCCAAAAAAACGGTACATCTGGTCACCTTAAGCATTTGTGAAGGGGAAGAAGACCACCTGCAGATTACACGCAGGCTGACAGAGACAACTACACGCAAAGGTCTTGCGTAACTGTGTGCAGTTATATGCCTCTCTGTGCAATGTGCTGTCTTTACTAACTATTAATCAATAAATCCAATCAAGCTGACTTATCCAAGGTTGTTGTTATTAAACTAATCTAGACTCAGGAAACCCCTCTCACCAAACACATAGTCTCAATTTTAAAATATAACAAGTATTATCATTTAATTGGTTGTTGATACATGGAAAATTATTCACTATCAATTATTAATTAACAATAATGTGGTCCTTTCAGTTGTCGGCCTTTCTGCTGACAATTGATTATTAAGGTTTCTAGTCAGTTCCCAGCTATGATGGTGGCTTGTGTGGACACTTGCCCACCAGCCACTGGATTGAGACCTATGACTATTTTCACATAGGGGTCACCAAACAGCAGTTAAATAAATAAGGGTGAGCTAGTAACTTATGCCCCCAATACAGATAGCCAGTGCAGTGGAGTAAGGGACACCTGATGTGGCCTTACTTCTCCATGTTGTCATGTGGAACATGGTGGCTTATCTTCATTGTACACAGGTGGGTAGAGCCTTCTCTTTGTGCTCTGCATCTCCACTGTGCTGGCTAATACAGCTGAGTCAGCATGGGAGAGGGAATCAATCTGGACCAAGTATAGGGATAATGCCAATTACTTCCCCTCCGCTGGCACTGGAGAAAGAGATGAAACCAGGCTCTAGACCGATGGTCTGGGTCATGATATGGTTCCTGAGGCTGGCAATGCCAAAATTGGGCCCCATATAAATAAAGGAGTAATATTACTAAATAATAATGCAGAGTGTGAGTGAGCCCAGTCCACACCCGGTTGGCTCAGCTACATCTGTGTAAATCGGGAGTAACTCCATTCGTCATCATCACCACCATCACGGCAAATCCCAAAGGGATGTGGCCTCTGTGCAAATTGAGTGCTCCCCAGATCGATCTCGGGCAAAGCGCTTGGAGTGGTCTGACTGCATATTCAGTTTAATAGAGTGACTTCATGGATGGCCGTGAATTTACTCCAGACTGCTGTAACGGAAAGTAGATTCTGGCCCAATGGCTTTGCTTTGTTTATGAGCTTAAGATGTATTTGTCCTCACTGGCTTCTAACTGATTTCATTAGCTCTGGCTGATGGATTAACTGTGACTAGTATAATGTTATTGGAAAACACCTTGATAAGGCCATAAAACTGTATATATTGTTTTTTACGCCACATGCAGCTAATCACGCAAACTTTCTCTCTGTCTGTGGAAGCTTGCTCGCCCTACCAGCTGCTATTCCCCTCTACTATATTTATGCCATACAAATTATACCATTTAAAGCCATTCCATATGTTTAGAATCATCATTCTCTAGCGCACCCCCTAAGTCCTTGATGAATGCTCATGTTCAGCCTAGGCGCTGACTTCTCGTTTTGCCGGTGGGTACCCCACACCGGCTCCGCTCCCTCCCCCAAGGCTCCATCCCTGGGGCCCCACCCCCACTTCACCTCTTCCCAACCTGCCTCCCAAGACCCCCTCCCCTGAGCACCTCCCGCCCCCTCCTTCACTCCTTTTTGCCCCCTCCTGCCTTCAGGGCAGTGAGTGGGGGAGTGGGCAGAGAGGAGTGACTGGTGGGTCAGCCCTGCTCAACAGCTGATCAGTGGCACAGCCACTGAAGAGCTGCCGGGAGTTTAGGGCCAGCCATCGAACAGCTGGTTGGCGGCTAGCCCCAGGGCCCCCAGAGTAGCAGCCACGGCCAACCCTGTGGGTGCTGAGCACCCCTTATTTTTTCTCCCTGGGTGCTTGAGCCCTTGAGCACCCACAGAGTCCACGCCTTCGCTAACAAAGTGGCATTAGTTGTACCCGCAAAGAATTGTGGACACACTATACAAGCTTGCAATTCGCAGGTTCAAACTCAGAAGCTCAGCTTTTAAAACTGTGGTGCATATGTTAGTAAATAATAAGAGCATAACAAAAGTCTGGGGAGCTCATTTTCAGTTTTGCTTCACAGGCGCTGATTCAGATTATGGCACATTGGGGACTTTAAAATAGGTATTGATTGAGAAATTTCAGAAAGTCATTAAGTTGTCTATTGCTCCTGTGAGAGATAGATCTAAGTCAACACGGGACCCTCCTTGGGCTGGCGAGAGAAAACAGGTTGAGTTGCCATTAGCAGCTTTTGGCTGCATGTAGCAACAGTAGCTGAGAGGTTCGTGAAGGTTTTTAGTAAGTAAAGGAAAAGTAGACATGGAAGAAAGACTCAACAACCACAGTACATGGAACTGAGCAAAGAGAATATATTTGTTCCTTTGGAAAGAGCAATGCATTGATGTGACGTATCCGTGGGCTCCAAAGTACTGGTGATGCATATATTTGTACAGGCTCCAAGGTTCAGTAGGGGTGAGCCCTAAGAAGTTTGAACGCTTTTCCAGATCCTATTGGAACTATCCAAACCTCTTAGAAATCTGGTGAGAATATGATCTTTCAGGAGATTTCTGGTATTTAATCTTTCGGGTCAGGCCAGTTATAGCATGAAATCAGGTTTTAGTGCAGTATTTAGGCACTTCCATTTCCAGACAAGGAGATTCAGAGGTATGTGAAGAGTGGAGGGAAAGATCAGAGGATAAACATTTGCTTCGGGTTGTTTTAGGGATTTTGCAAAGGTTCAGGTCAGTTGTTAGTAGAGATGGGCCTGGATCAGCACTGGGACCTGAATCTAAGCTCTTCCAAGGTTTGATGTCAGAGCTGCGAGGAAGTGTCAGATGGCAAATCTGAACTCTGTGGTTCAGGCATGGGCCTGAAACATCTTCCCAAATTAACCAGACCCGCGTTCCCTCTCCACATAACTTTAGGAAGCTTGGAATTAGATGTGGGTCCGAACTTCCTGACTCATACATAACCCTAGATCATCCAAACCTGTTTGCCAAACCCTACTTACAAGTGGGCTTTGAGTAACTGGAAACCCAGCTCGGTAGAGTTCAAGATCAATTTGGAGCTCCCCTGCCTGGCTCTAATGAAGGCGATCACATTTCATCTTACTAGTGTTTTTGGTGGGGCAGCGTACGGAATAAAGCTAGTTTAGCGGAAGAGTAGTTATGCTTCCCAGCCAGTAGGAGAATGCTGCAAGAGAAGGGAAGTGACAGTGATATGAAGGAGATGTAATGGACACATCAAGGGCAAAGTCTCCAGAAGATGCCTTGTGAGGAGAGGTGCTGTGGTCCAATGAATTGAGCAACGTCCTGGGACTCCGGAGATATGGGCTCTGCCAATGACCTGCTCTATAAACTTGAGTGTCAATTCATCTTCTTCCCACCCTCTGTCATGTCTATTTAGACTGTAAATCCTTTGGGAGCAGAGACTGTCTCTTACTATGCATTTGTACAGCACCTAGCACAATGAGGCCATGATTTCGGCTGGGGCTTCTAGATGCAAATAAATAATAAAATCAGGCGAGGTTAAGCATCATACCAAACCTAACCCTGTTTTGCTTGTTTCTACCTGAACTCTCATTATTTAATATTTTGTGCTACTCACAGCTCTACACGTGTTAAATTAATACGTTAAATATTCAGAGACGCTTCGGTGAATTCTGGAGGAAAAAATGCAAATAAATGTAAATTTCTGTTATTATCAGCTTCATCAAAGCAAACAAGCAGCAGCCGGGCCATTATAAGACTTTGATAAGAGTGCACAGTGAATGATTTCCCTAAGGAACTGGGTAAAACTCATCTCATTCCATTTCCTTTTGTATAATAATATCAATTGTTTCAAACAGAAATACCTGCATACACTTTTTGTCTGACCTCTTTATATATTTTTTAAAAAAAATACAAGATCTGTTCTATTTCATTTTTGTATTGTAATTTCAAAAGGTGGGAAAGAGACTTGAAGAGAGGTATTGAGGCAGAAGCAGGGAAAGCACTGTAGCACCAGAATAGGACTGCATTAACAGAATAATGGCTCTGGAAAGAGAATGTATTTTAGTGCCACAGATAAAGAGGAGGCGGAAAAGGAAGAGAAAGAAGCAAAAGAGAGGTCCTAAAATTTGAATTCCTTTCTTGAGAGTCAATAAAATGATGCAATTTGCTATGAAGAAATACCTTCCAGTATCCATAATATGCCAGACATGTTTGGCAACTAATCAAAGTTCGTACTCTTTCCTTTCAAAGCCATCGTCAGAAATTTTTTAGATATATAACGCACATACATGTTTATAGCTCTATTCCGCTGCTGAAAAACTTCCTTTGAATAATATCGCACTAGGCCACCTTGTAGAAAAAATAGCATTCATGGAAATAGCACATCCCTTGTAAAAGGGGTCCTGTACCTGTAAAAGGGGTCCTGTTTGCATTTTACAGCCGAATTAGGGAACTGTGAGGCTTAATGACATGTCTGGAAATTGTCCTTGTTGAGGGCTAGATCCTTCCACTCTACAAGGAGTCCCATGGATGTCAATAAGACTAGTTGCAGAGCAAGGTACCACATAGTGTAAGGGTGACGCTGTGTTACTGCTTTATCATTGGAATGTTTTATAACCACTTGCATAGTGGTGGCCTGTTTAGTGGCCACTTTGACCATCATTGATGGCCATCACCACTTAGCCCATTTCCTGCAGCACCTAATTGGCAGGATACAGATTCCCAACATCCCTCCTGGGAGGAGGAGGAGTGTGTAACTGCCGGAACAGATAAGTTAAATGCTATGATGGACAGATAAGTCCCTGATTGGCATCCCCAGATATTACAAACATGTGATTGGTTTTCAGATAAGCTATGTACTGAATTCCTTACTTTCCTTTCTCAAAATCCTGTGTGTGTGTGTGAGAGAGAGTGGGTGTGGGTGTGGGTGTTTATAAAAGAAAGAACGAAGTACGGTATTGAAGACCCAGATGTGAAGATACAGTCAAGGTCACTTAATGCTCTGGTTAGATATTCCCTCTCTATTTATGGTATTTCTAAAGCATTTATCACCTTGGTAACTAACCAGTACCTACCTTGAAAGGAACAAGAAGCAGGTCATTTATTGCACATAGGATACTGATTTTTTTTTTAAATTATTTACTATAATTGATGCTTCTTTCACTGAAAATAATGAGTTACACTCCCATCTTCCTCCACCTTTCTGCTCCAGTGGTGAGTCACTCTGGAGTTATGTTGCCCTTCTGTGGCTTTGATGACCTTTCAGAAGTAATTACAGGGGGACTCTGTAGCGTTCCAACATTCTGATCCATTTCCAAAAGTGCATTTCTTCCCAGAAGATGAATTCAGTGCTGGTGAAAAGTACCAGGTTCACAGGCTCGAAGAACAAAACCATCTACTGAACCACTGAATGGACATGGCACATCTAGGGAAAGGGCAGGGTCTCCAATACTGCTCCCTTGGGACCTGACCCAAAGCCTTTTGAAGTTTGTGGGATTCCTTCCATTGACTTCAATAAGCTTTGTACCGGAACCTTAATTTATCTGAGCCTTGATCTGGAGGGATTCCCTATAAGATCTTGGGCCCTTCAGTTGGACACTGGAAACCAGAGTGAAATTAAGTTACTTAATAGTCCAATGGCAACAACTTTCAAACATTACTGTCCGGGCTACCTTCAGACATTTGACCTACAAAGTGGGAGATGGATCAAAGGTGGGCCAGTGGGAGTGAGCCAGTGACCTTCATCAGCCTCTTTGTAATGTTTATTTGTTTTTACTAGAGTCCATCTTGCTACGAATGAGCTGAGACTGTGTTCATAAAGCTCACGGGTCAGCAGTGAAAAGCCGAGACTAGGGCCCTACCAAATTCACGGCCGTGAAAAAGGAGTCATGGACCGTGAAATCTGGTCTCCTCCATGAAATCTGGTCTTTTGTATATTTTTACCCTGTACTATACAAACTTCATGTAGGGAGTCCAGACCATTTCTCAAACTGGGGGTCCCAACCCAAAAGAGGGTTGCGGGAGGGTTGCAAGGTTATTGTAGGGGGAAAGGGGGCATGGTATTGCCATCCTTACTTCTGCGCTGCCTTCAAAGCTGGGTGGCTGGAGAGTGGTGGCTGCTGGCCAGACGCCCAGCTCTGAAGGTAGCAGTGCAGAGGTAAGGGTAGCAATACCAGGCCATCCTTACTTCTGCGCTGCTGCTGGTGGTGCTGCCTTCAGAGCTGGGCTCCCAGCCGGCAGCTACCGCTCTATGGACGCCCAGCTTTGAAGGCAGCACCGCCCCCAGCAGAAGCACAGAAATAAGGGTGGTAGTACTGCGACCCCCCTACAATAACCTTGCGACCCCCGCACAACCGCTTTTTGGGTCAGGACTCCTACAGTTACAACACTGAAATTCCACATTTAAATATTTGAAATCATTGGCTGAGGTTAAAGATGTATTACACCCAGCAGCTTCTGCATGGCATGACATGGCAAAGAGTGGAATCCAACAATTCCAGCAGGGGAATGAGAGTAGGGACCATATGTAATGATCATATGTAATTCGTATTGCCGTAGCACATAGAGATCCGAATCAAGGGTAAGCATCACCCTCCTGGGCATTGTACAAATGAAAGAGGTAATCAGTTCCTTCTCCAGAGAGCTCTCACTCAAGGATTGCTATGTAGCTTCCGGGATCATCTCATCTCTCTTCTAAATGTCTATAATAGTACTGACCTATAGCTCATGTAGTCTATTCTCTTACCAATGGAAGATTTGCCCAGTTCAATGATTTGTCCAGCCTACCTTTAAATGATGCATTTGATGGGGCTTCTAAGTCTTTGCGAGACTATTCCATAGTCTAATGAATCTCACTGTTAGGCAAATTCTCATGATAGCCTAAAATATTCCCTTTGCTGAGTGTCACCCCGTTAATCCTAGACATCAAAGAATCCTAAGTGCTCAATGTTATATTTGGGATCTCATATTTTACCTAATAGATATAACCCTTTGGATATCGGTAGCCAACACACCATAGCTGTTCAGAGTTACTCGTGAGGACTTCATGGGAAGGGAAGGCACAATGCTGTCTGATAGCGTACAGTGTGTTAGGGTCAGTTCTACGCATGTCCTTGTTGAACACTTCCTCTCAAATATTGATCACTCAGAGCTGAGTAAATGAGACCTTTTATTATGTTACAATCTTAGAGCCATTGGGTCTTCTCCATTATTTGCTCTTTATGGTCTCTATAACTAATCCCAGGGGTTAAGAAAGAATGTTCCCTCTAGGCAGGTTATTCCATAACTACCTACTGCTTAGAGTTTCTTACATCATCACTGGGAGCAGCTGGTCCTGGCCAGTGTTGGATATAGGACATGGCACTAGATGGACCACTGATCTGATCCACATCAGTCACTCCTCAGTTTAAGTAAACTGACTTAAAGTGCTTTGAGATCTATTGATGAAAAGCACTGTCTAAGATATAGGGATTATTATTAATATTCAAATTGAAGTAGCTCCCAGAGGCTCCTAACTAATATTAGGGTCCCATTGTGGAAGGTGCTGGGCAAATCTAGAGGCATTGACAATCTGTGTTCTAGAAAACTCACAGTCTAAGGACTTTAATATCACAGCTGGTTGGAAAATGGGAACTATTTTCTGAAAATAAAATAATTTTAGTCCACAGGTAGCCAAAGGAATAATTTGTCTTATTTGAAAATATTCATGAAAATATTTTATCAAGAATCTTGGGCTTCACAAATTTTCAAAAGCAACATTTTTCAGTTGTGCGGGTTTTTAGCGTTTCACCCTTTCTTTCTCTGTTTTCATCCTTTTCTCCGTTTCCTCCATTCTGCCAGTTAAAAAGAAGAAGGGAAAAAGGAAAATGAGAGTGGAAAGCAATACCCCGAACAACCAAAAACTGTTTTTTTTGGTCATTTTGTCGAAAAAACAATATTTCAGAAAACAGTGAAATTTTTAATTCAAAAAAATAAAGTTTTAATGAAAAGTACCAACCGGTTCTATTCATAATAGTAGCTGGCATCAGAGGAAATATCTCAAGTGAAAGAAGATCAGGACTAACACATATCTGTAAATAACAATATGGGGAAATGCCAGAAGCACCATAGTTAAGGTTGTATCTTGAGTTTCATAGATATATAATTTAAGTCTTATCGTCTTTCACTGGCATATGCACAACTTCCATCTTCTTGGGGCCAGGTTATGGAACGAAACACTGGAAGGTTAGGAAAGGATGTTCTTGTAATAAATATCCTTCTTCAGGTTTTTCACAGTGTGCTCTGTTGCTGTTCAGACAATATCCATCCTCACTGGAGGTGAAATAGATAGGAGGAATCTAGCTATGGTACTTATGTGGGTCCTGTCACAACTGTATCTGAATGTTGCACAATCATTAACATTTATCTTCACAACACTCCTATTAAGGAGGAAAGTGGAACTGGCCCCATTTTACAGAGTGGTGTCTGAGGCAAAGATCCATAATTTCAGTAGATGTTAGGAACCTAAATACCTTTGCACATCTAGACTAGTGAAACTAGGTGATTAACTAAGGGTCACACAGGAAGTATGTGGCATAAAGAGGAACAGAACTCCAGTTTCCAAATCTCAGACCGATGCTGTAGCATGCAGCTAGGGATATCCAGAGCGGTGAGACTCTGTGTCAGCACTCTGCCTCAGCAAGAGTTAGTTTTGCTGATGATTAGACTATGTGTCAGCTCCCTGCCCCACCAGTCTGTCTTCCTCAGTGGCAAACTCCTTAGGACTGTCCCAGAACACCTGGCCGAGCAGGTAACAATCAGTGAATTCCAGCCCCTGTGCTCCTCAGAGATGTTTCTCTGCAAGGCACAGTCCCTGTCACTGCAGCCACGAAAGCCCTAAAGATCTCTGCTGTGTTTGAGTCAGTACATCACGGCTTATTAATCTTATTAGGGTAAATACCCCCTTCCCTTCTAACACAGCCCTGAATTGGGTTATAGTAAAAGTAAAAACAAGTTTATTAACACAAGCGCACGGATTAAGGGATGCCAAATAAAGGATAAAGGCAGAGATGATTACAAGCAAACAAGAGTGAAAACACACATCTCAAAGTCTAAAACTTAATCTAGCAAGATACAGTCTTAGTTCAAGATGGTTTCTCTCCCCCACTCCAGCCTCTTTTCCAGCCTTTACTAGCCTGGGACCCATCACAGAGATCAGATCGCTTGGTTCCTTTGTCTCCTAAGCGGAGGATAAATATGGAGTCTCTCTCTCTGTTCCTTATATCTCCAAAGGGATGTTTTTGCCTTATAAGTTAGGAAGGACTCTGACTTATGAGGAGAGGCTGAGGGAACTATGATTGTTTAGTCTGCAGAAGAGAAGAATGAAGTGGGATTTGATAGCTGCTTTTAACTACCTGAAAGGGGATTCCAAAGAGGATGGATCTACACTGTTCTCAGTGGTACCAGATGACAGAACAAGGAATAATGGTTTCAAGTTGCAGTGGGGGAGTGTACCTATTGGGCTGCTAAAGGGTCCCCACCAGTCTAAGGGGAGGATCCACAGGGCCTGAAACTCAAGTAATTACAGGGGACAACTAATGCAAAAACAGGGACAGGAGTGCGGTCAAAGGGCCAAAAGAAGGGAACCTGACGGGGACACTGAGCAGAGAACCCCGGACAGCACCCACTGCTCCTCAAAGGTGTCAAGGGAGCCAGTGGATGCCGCCCAGAGGAACTCTGCCCGGATACGTGAACAGACAGAGGATCGGAAAGTGGGGGAGTGTAGCAGGGTGGACACCTGCTCCTGCCTGGAAGGGCCTGAGATAGCCCAGGGAGCAGGCGGCGTGAAGGCTGAGCTGATCGGGGGAAGTGGCTGCAGCTGGGGCCACGCCCCAGTCAGGCCTCAGCTGGCCCTATATAAGAGGCTAGGAGCCAGGAGATCAACAGTCACTCTCTGTGTTCAGGGAGAGAAGGGCCTGGCTACAGGGGGTTAGACACAGGGTACCTGTAGTGGAGCAGGGCTGGGGAAAGGCTGGGGAGCTCCAGCCTGGAAAGTCCCAGGCTGCGGCCTAGTATTAGGCCAAGGGGTACTGGGGGTTGCAGAGGGCAGCCTGGGGCTGGTCCAAGGCAGCGGGTCCAACCCCCCCTTGCCAGTGAGGAGTGGCCTATACTGCAGTCTGCCTCAGGGAGTGGGGGCTAGTTGGTGACTGGCAGTGGCCTAGTGCTGAGGCAAGGTGGAGATAGTGTGTGGGGGTTCTCCAGGGAGGGGAGACCCAGATCTGTGGGGTACTGCCAGGGGGCAGCATCCCAGTAATAGGGGCACCGGGTCCTGGGAGGGACACGGGCGCCGGAAGAGGACAAGTCGGATCACCGCCCTGCAGAGGGCGCTCCAGAGGCTGGTGAGCTAATTCCCTGGACGACCAGCAGGAGGCGCCGCAGGGGTGAGTCCGGACTTCTACAGGGAGGTTTAGGTTGGATATTAGGAAAAACATTTGCACTAGGAGGATGGTGAAACACTGGAATGGGTTACCTAGAGAGGTGGAATCTCCTTCCTTAGAGGTTTTTAAGGTCAGGCTTGAAAAAGCCCTGGCTGGGATGATTTAGTTGGGGATTGGTCCTGCTTTGAGCAGGGGGTTGGACTAGATGACCTCCTGATGTCCCTTCCAACCCTGAGATTCTATGACTCCTAGGGATACAGTCTCCTGATTCTCTCTGGGGTGCAGGAACCATGTTAATTCTCCTGTCACTTGACTTCAGGATCAGAATAACCCCCACTGGTTTAGCTCAACAGCTTTGTTTATTGCTGATATGTAAATTGAGGTAAACCCCCATTCTGCTGTCTAGGACAGACCTATTTATCACCTTTTAGGTAGGTGAGGCTGTCTGGTCTTAAACACATTCTAGTAACATCGTGCAGAGGGACTTCAGAACTTCACATATAAGATTAGCACATGCATTCTGCAATGATATGAATAACCAGTGTGGTGTTAGTGTTCATATGATACCCCACAAGTCATAGTACAAATATCACTGCAGCAGTGTGAATGTCTAGGATCACAAGTACCCTAATCATTGGACCATCCTTCCTTTCTGGATTAGCCCTTGAATAAGTGAACAGGAGACTTCCTCACACCCTTGTGATCTGGACTTTCTCCAGCTAGAGGGCGTGAGACAGGCAGATACTGTGGAGGACAGACTTCCAACAAGGAACATTTCTTCCCACTCTCTCCTTATTGTGAGATCCTAGAGGCACATTTGGGATTCCCAGCCATCTTGCAAGGTAGGACAGGCTACATAAATAGCTACACTGGAGAAGAGCCAGCTTGATACAGTCATGTGGGAATCTGCTGCTGTGGCATTGCTAATAAAG
Source organism: Chrysemys picta bellii (assembly GCF_011386835.1). NCBI lineage: Eukaryota > Metazoa > Chordata > Testudines > Emydidae > Chrysemys > Chrysemys picta. Next base: position 122,312,891 of record NC_088797.1, on the reverse strand, counting down.
GTGGAATTCAGTCACTGCATCTCACTTAAGATCTAAGCGCTCAGCTAAGAAGCTGACTAAGGCTATGACCACACTACCGCAGTAAGTCGACTTATGCTACGCAACTCCAGCTACGTGAGGAATTGACGTCTCTTAGGTCAAGTTACCACAGGGTTTTCACCTCAGGGGGTCGATGGGAGAAACTCTCCCGTCAACGTACCTTACTCTTCTCATCGGAGGTAGAGTACAGGGATCGACTGGAGAGTGATCTGCTGTCGATTTGCCCGGTCTTCACTAGACCCGCTAAATCGACTGCCGGTGGATCAATCCCAGAGTGTCGATCCAGGCTATAGTGTAGACCTGCCCTAAGTCTCCAACCTATGCAGTAAGCCTCATACTTGCATAGCTTCTTGAATTACCCAAAGCCTGGGATAGGGATGGGTGTGTAGGAGATGACGACCTAGTAGATCTGCATAGATGTCTCCAAACTTAGGGAAATGAGAGATCTACGAGACAGGGAACAAATGACAGCTCTGGCATGGTGAAACAATCAGGAGTTTCACTTATTAGAACAGACACCCACAAATGAGACAATGTATGTGTATGAAGCTCGCCTGTTCCCTGGGCTGCATGAAACAAATTGCCTGAGAGATTCATGGTGGCCTCCCTGGAATAGGGCCTTGATGATTATTTATAAGCAGTCCCTACAAAGCTGCTTTAACTAATAATGTTTTAATTTAATGCATTTTTGCAGTTTCCCATTTATTGCGCACAAATAGAAGTTTTATAACTGAGACAAATGTGGGCTGGATCCGTTTGACTGAGATTTAGCATGTAGGAAACTTGATGCTACCCTCCAGAGACTGTACCCACTGAGCACAAATATAAAATAAATACAAATAAATTAAAGTCTTTGATAGGCCTCCAGAGTCCCCCCGCGGAGCTGATAAAGCAGCCCCCTTCCTCTCCACTTACAGAATCCTCAGGCCTGATTAGAAACAAATCTTCCTGCAAAGTTGAGTTTCCTATTTCTGCTCTCCTAATCGAGCTCCAGTCAAAGCACTGACACTTGGAATGAAAACAGGAGGTGACTCCGCTTTACCTGCACTCCACAGTACATGCATTGGAACTAATGATTTACTGTGGAACTATTCTTGAACTAGCAGCCTTTGGTCATCATAGATCTTAAGGTGAGAAGGGTCCATTAGATCCTCTAGTTTGTCCTTCTGCATATCGGAGGCCATAAACATTCACCCATAAACAAGCTACCCCTGCCTGAGGTCAGCAACTTGGTTTTGACTAAAGCATATCTTCAAGAAAGGCATCCAGTCTTGAGCTGACGACTCCTTTGTTTAGCAATTTATCCTATAGCCATTGTATTTGTTTCTCAGGCTTTCCATTAGTAATGGGTCAAACACCAGCATTTCAGATCCAAACTCTTTCAAGTTTGGGGGTCAGATTAGAAGCCAACTTTTCTCCAGCAGTTGTGGTGGGCTCCAGAATTGGAAGCGTCTCATTTTCTGGTTTCGACACCGCTGAAATCTCCCAAGCATGATCGATTATGCAAGATTTGCACCAGTCAAAATGCCAGAAACTTTGAGAGGTTTTTCTCTCTCTTCATGGGGCCAGTTAGAGAGATGGTAGCAGCAGCAAATCCCAACTTTAACCCTTAATGTGGTCTCAAACCCAAGCGGGGCAGATTAGGTGAGCTGCATTTATGTACGGAATCAATGATCCTGATTCTTGGTTCCCCCTCGCCCCCCATTGGGAGGCTGGTGAGATCAACCAGAGCTTTAGCCTTTGGGGCTTAAGAAGCCTTCTCCAGCCTGGGACTGGATTTTCAAAAATGCTCTCATGGTTCTCAGTGCTGTTGAGTGCTGAGCACGTCTGAAAATTTGCCCCTAAATGAACTTGATTAAAAAACATGGCTTCTCTCAACCAAGGTATGAGTCAATCAAAATCAATGCCTCCCTTTCTCCCTCCCGCAAGAGTTCAATTTGTAATGCCGGCCGTCAGCCCAAATCGAGACAAGGTGATTGAGGTAATATTGGACCAACTTCTGTCCAACTTCTCTCTCTCTCTCTCACCAACAGAAATTGGTCCAATCAAAGATATTACCTCAGCCAGCTTGTCTCTCTAATATCCATGGATCGACACGGCTACAACACCACTGTAAAACCCAAGTATCAGAGGTGTAGCCATGTTAGTCTGAATCTGTAAAAAGCAACAGAGGGACCCTCTGTTACTGTAAAACCCAAATACTGGTCTTCTAACATGCTGAGGAAAATGCATAAACTGTCTAAGCCCTAACCGTTGCCACATTTGGGTCACACTGGGATGGCCTTCAATCTGGAAGAAAGGGTTAACCTTTTCCTTGCCAAAGCCCCGGAGGACGTTTATAATACATGCCATTACACCTAAGCCAAACGTAAACCAGAGCAAAGCACTTAGATACACACACCACTTTTTCATCTCAGCATTTCTGCAGCTGGTGACTTGTGCCACATTATTTCTTCAAAAGTCTCCACTAAGCCACTGAACCCCAGGGCAGGAAGTGCGACACTTCTTGTTCCCCTGGCGGTATCATTGCTGGGCTATAAGTTACATTTAGGGATGGTAGGTGGAGGCCCTTTGCTGAAGGAATACACTGTCTCAATGCTTTCCTGACCATGCCCTTTCCCAGCTAGTAAGTACCAACTTTGTTGGCTGAGCAGGGCTGCCCAGAGGAGGGGAGTAAGTGGGGCAATTTGCCCCAGGCCCCGTGAGCCCTGGACGAGAATCCCTTTCCTGGCTAGAGGCGCCTTTTTAATTTTTACTCACCCAGTGGTGATCCGGGTCTTCGGTGGCGGGTCCTTCAGTGCCGCCGAAGACCTGAAGCGAGTGAAGGACCTGCCGCTGAAGACTCGGAGCACCGCCCGGTGAGTACAAGCGCCACAATGGGTGGTGCCTTTTTTTTATGTCCACTTCCCCGAAATTGCTTTGCCCCAGGCCCCCTGAATCCTCTGGGCGGCCCTGTGGCTGAGATGATCCCCTAGGGCTTTCCTGTCATTTGGGAAGTGACAGCTGTATTTGGCTTCTCAAATCTGCCATTCCTCAGAGGCTATGCCTTAGGGATCCCTTGTCTGGGTTTGTCCTGGTGGAAGCTGGCATGACCTCAGGCTGGGCCTGGGGCATACCAATGAGCTATATAATGAACATGATTATTTTCAGCAAGATCATTTAGTTTTGTGAAGCACAGCAGGATGTTACAACAAGGTCCATCAGTCTGTGATCATTTCTATAGCACGAAGCCCTCGGCCAATCTATATAGAAATGTGTCCCTGTTTGTGGCCAGGAGCTTATAGGACAGTGATTCTCAAACTTTTTTTTACTGGGGACCCCTTTCACATAGCAAACCTCTGAGTGCGACCCCCCCAATCAATTAAAAATGCTTTTAAATATATTTAACGCAATTATAAATGCTGGAGGCAAAGCGGGGTTTGTGATGGAGGTTGACAGCTCGTGACCCCCCCCCCCATGTAAGAACCTTGCGACCCCCTGAGGGGTCCCGAACTCCTGATCTAGGAGGAATGGAGACATGCCACACAGGAGTTGTCTAATGGAGAAGGGATTGCTATGAAGCGGTGATAGAAATGTTCTGCAAGCTTTAACAGTCCAATTAGTGACTTGGTCATTGCAAGGCAACTCTTGGAGGCAAATGAAGAAGTCATGGCACATTCCAGGCAACCATGTGCGTCTTTTATCATCACTGCTGGCAGACGTTGATAACAGATGCCAGACAACTGACAAACAACAATACATTTGTATCACAATCCCACCCGACCCACCGTAGAACAATAAAACAATTGTTCAGATTACAAAGTGGTACTGCTGGATAAGCCTCGGCAGCTCAGCTCTTACAGTTCAGCTGGAAAGAAGATTAGGAGGAAGGATATTGAGTTCATTAGGAAAGATTCCGGCCTTTAAAGAAATCTATTTTTCTTCCTTCTTGGGGAACAACTTAGAGGGGAGAGGAAGAATGGGCTTGCAATAGCACAAGACTCAGGAGATGCGGGTTAAATTGCTGTCTCTGTCTCTGTGACCTTAGCAAGCTTCTCTGACCCTCAATTCCCTGTCTGTAAAATGGGCATAGTAGCACTTCCTTTCTCTCACCATTTGATTGTCACTTTTTGTTCAGGTGTAAAATCTTCAAGTCAGGGACTCTCTGGTTGTGTACAATGGGGCTCCAATCTTGGCTGAGGCCTGTATGGTGAGATAGACAGCCAGTTACAGTAACTTCACCCCCTCTCCCAAGGACCCCAGACATGAAGTTTATCCAAATTGTTTCTAATTAACTTGGTTAATTTACCTTTTATAGCATTAAAATAATTGAATAGAAGTTAAAAGATAATTACCGATCAGTCACTGGATCTCTTGGGCCAGATGTACCAGGGCTTTATAACCCCCTTTGCTGGATGGATGATGAACTTTGACAGTGTTGTTCTGAAGCAAGACAACTACTTTGGCTATAGAGATCTCCAAGAACTGCAGCCTTTCTACTTAAAACTACTCCCATTGGACAGTTCTCTTAAACTTTAAAAAGGTCTGGAATCTTTCTCATTGTACCTGAACTGGATCACTCATTCTCAGAAGAATTATACATTTGGAAGGCACTCACCATAGGAACTTGCTTCATCCCTGTTGCTCTTCAGGGTCTCTCTGACCCTTCCCAGAAGAAGATCCCAAAGTTTCCTTTCCCCTCCTGCCCTGAAGCCCTTCCTTTATTAGACAGCCCCCATGCCTTCCCCTGCAGCAAGGTCTCATTCTTAACTGGGCCTGGCCCACTCTCCAGGGGTAACTGGGTGCTCTAGTTGCTTTCTGGCTCCTGTTAACCCTTTTCACTGCCTGTGTGGGGTATGATTATTACACTCCACCAGTGTCCTTCACAATGAAGGCTGTTGCTGAAAATCTGGACTGCTGTAATTATAGATGGAAGGAGGAAAGATCTTGTGACTAAGGTGCTGGCTTAAGCATTAGGAGACTTCGGTTCCATCTCCACATCTACTCCTGATTTCCTGTGTGACCTTGGTCAAGTCATTAATGCCTAGATTTTTAAAGGTATGCAGGCTCTAAACAGTCCTCCAACATACACCTCTTCTCCACAGAGAAGAAGCTGTGGGGTGGGAGAGGTAATTGGATGTTTGACTTTGCATAAGGTCTTTCATAGTGTAGGCCCTGTCTTCATTGCTACTCAGAGATTTGGATCATTAACCCTCATGCTTCAGGGCATGAGGTAATAACTGCAGGGGGTCAGGAAGGATGGATGTCCCTCAGGTACAATATAAGACAATTGGTCAATTACTTAGCAGGGGGCTGTGTGAAGGTGTGGATGTGGGGAGTTACCTTCCGCTGGTCTGGTGGCAGCAGGATACCAGACTGATGCTTGTTATAGCCTGCATTCCTAGAAGAATTCTTATCCTGCACACTAATAATATTCGAGTGTTGAAATCACACATGCATAATGTGGTAGGTGCTTTTCCATGCTTATGCAAGATCAACCTCTGAATCGCCTCTTAAAGAACAAAACAAGGGTATTGCTTTACATGGAGTCCTGCATCGCTCCGGCATGTAAACATGCAAAGCAGACACGAGAAAGGTTTCTAGTTGCTGAAATCACTTACACAAATCATCTTTATTTGTCAAACTCAGAGACACAAACAGAGACATGTTCCCTTAATTATCTTTTTTTTTCTCCTCCTGCTTCTTCAAGTTTGAGAAATACAAAAAAGGGCTATAAACGTACATGAATTGCCTGTATCTGCTTTGAGCTGTACAGAACTGGGGGTACAGTTGTACTTACATTCTTCTCAGTGACTGTTAGGAATGGAAATATATGACATGTTCGATCCTCTTCAATTGGTGAAGAGGAAAGAACCCATCATGGGCCAAATTCATCCCTAGGGGGGCTCTTTTGCCTTGCCCTGCATCTCTAAGTTAGTGCAATATTTGATCCTTAGGGCCACATTGAGTCCTGCACCAAATTATACAAGCTGAGCATTTTCTGTGTCATATGTACACCCTAGAGATATTTGCAGAGGGAATTCATAGCCCATAGTAATGATGAGCGTGTACGTGTGGGCATTTGGTATTCTCTCTGTTGCAATTTTTGCATGCTTAAAAGACTCCAGGTCCCTGCAGAATTGCAAAGCCTAGAGCAGCGGTTCCTCCCAATCTGTACAGACTCAGCAGGTGAACCATTTGAAGTGTCTTTGCTGGTCTTTACAGGAAATGCAGCATTTCAGAAATAAGCCTTCCCCCACCCCCTGATCAGAGCCCAGCTATTAAAAGACGTTGCAACTTAGCTCTGATCTTTAGCTGGGTGTCTGTTTTCTCTCCCAGTGCATCTGAATGCTTTTCTAATTGCTATATATCAAGGCCCAGGCCCTCAGACTTATTTAGGTGCCTAACTCCCTGTAGCGAGGCGGTGAAATACCCCACAGCCCCGCTGAGGGCCGAACCTCCCCTAACACCAATGTGGGCGGAGCCACTGGGTCCGGCGCCCGCCCCTCAGACGTCACGGCGCCGACCTGGAAGTATAAAAGCCCGCCTGCAGAGCTCACTGGAGAACAAGCCAGCGGAGAGGGCAGACGTCTGTGGCCGAGCTCCCGCTTGGGAGACAGCAGCAGGCCGCGACCGGCCTGCTGACTCACCAGGCCAGCCGAGCCTACCCCTTGCCCGGTACCCTGAGGAGGACTGACCAAGCCTGCCCCTTTCCAGCTACCCTGAGGAGGAGCCGAGCATACCCTTCGCTACCTACCCGGAGGAACCGATGTTGGTGGAGAGCCCCGAGGACACTAGTCCGGCCCAGGTACCCTACGAGAGGGAGTGTGGAAGTAGCCTGGGGGCAGCTGACCCCAGTCTGGCTGCTGCACTGCCAGAGCCTATGTCAGTGTGTTTTGGCCAGGATCCCCACTGACAGCAGCGAGTTTCCGCTGCTGCTAGGGCCCCAGGCTGGGACGCAGTGGAGTGGGAGGGCCTGTGTCCCCCCTGCCCCCCACTCCTTGGGTGGCAGACTCCCCACTTCCCCCTGGCCTAGAGAGGCTGGGACCTCTTGCTCCTTGACTCAGCCCCTGCTTAAGGGCCTGGGTTCCCGAACTACTGACTCAGCCCCTGCTTGAGGGCCTGAGCTCCAGACTGAGTGATTGCTGCCCCGCTCTGATTGAGGGCCCGGGGCTTTTTCTGACCTATTGGCTCAGCCCCTGCTTAGGGGCCTGAGCCCTTAACCGTGTGTTTGCTGTCCCAGACTGCCGCTGGACCAGGACTGACGGCGGACCAGAGCGAGGCGGTGGGATACCCCACAGCCCCGCTGAGGGCCGAACCTCGGCAGAGACTATTACACTCCCATTGAAATCAATGGGAATTAGGAACCTAAGTATCTTTGGAGACCTGGGCCCAAGCATATCTGAAGGCTATTTGGCCATTTGTCCCTTATATACATACACACCTACCTAGATATCCGTATAAGCACATATACATGCAAAGAAATATTAATTGAGAAGGCACCAATCATGCTCTGCCTTGTAGGCCACTGTGAAGACAAAGGTTCTTTGGCTTTAGGCGCACAGGATACCAAATCAGATCAATGGTCCATGTAGTCCAGTATCCTGCCTCCGATAATGGCCAGTGCCAGCTGCTTTCTTAGTGGACAATTATGGAATAATCTGCTATACGGGAAGTGCTCCCCATCAGTTAGCTTGGTTTAATGCCCAAATGCCTGAGCATGTATCTCCTTTCTAAACAAAATAAGGCAGTACATTTTCCACACTTTTTTTGCCCAATGGGACAATGCCTGATTCCTTCTTGAAGTTGCCATTGTTTCCAGGATGTGAATCCCCACCAAACTATTCATGTAAGTTTAGAAACGAGCATTTAATTCATAGAGGATTGGGTGCTTCAAAGTTCAGAGGCCAATACTAACAATCTGGTACCTTGGACTCCCTGAATATTGTTCTAACAGGAGCCACCAGGTGTCATTGTTTCACATAGTCTTACTAGTTGCTTTTCTCAATGTGCAACACTGGTCAGTCTTTGAAGAAATTGTTGTAGGAGTTTTTGCAAGGCTGATTTCTTTGTAGGGGAGCTGTTGCAAGTAGCTAGGGAGTTTGCTATCTGCCTCAATCTCTATTGAGAGTCGATTCCTGAGGCAGAGTTGCTTCCTGGGAACTGGGAATTTAGGATCACCTCTGTTCAAAGACTGGTGTATTTAGTGTAAAAAAACCCAACCAAACAAGGTGCACTGAGACTATACCTGTCCTCTGCATCACTAATAGTTCTTCCACAGCATGCCAACTCAGAAGGCCTCAATGTCTGCTACTGCTCGACGGAGGGGCAGAAAAATATTTTATCCAAGGAGCTCAGAGTTGTTCATAAACATTCAGACTCAGAATTCCTCTGAGATAGGTATTATTGTAGCCACTTTCTGTGGCCACTGAGGTCCGAGAATATTACATGACTTACTCAGGCTCACTGAGGGAGGCCTGGTCCAGACTAAAAAGTTAGGTCGACTCAGCTACATTGCGCAGGGGTCTGAAAAATCCACCCCCACGTGGCAAAGTTAAGCCAACGTAACCCCTGGTGTAGACGGTGCTAGGCCGATGGAAGAATTCTTCCATCACCCTAGCTACTGCCTCTTGGAGAGAGGCCAGTGGGAGAACCCCTCCTCTTGGCAGCACTGCGGCTGTAGTGCTGTAATGTTGCAAGGTAGACAAACCCTGAATTAATAGCAGAGCCAGAATTAGAACCCAGGAGTCCTAGCTACTTGCTTTTTCCTAAAGACCATGCTCCATCCAAATCTGCTGATCAGCCTGGCTAGTCTACTTCTATTAGCGCTTCTACAACTCAGGGAAAAGACCAAAAATAGTACAACTGAGAACGTTTGCTCTCCAACTAACCTTTCTTGGAGATAATTTGATATTCTATTAAGCAAGCAATCTTGTCCCCAAGATGCATGTATTTATGAATTTGGGTCTTCTAATTTTTCCTCATATTAAAAGCACATACAACCTGGAGCTCGGTGATAAAAAACTGAGTGCTGGCTTCATTAGCACTTGCTTCAGAAAAAACCCTCATCAAGAAATTATCAGTCATTTGTATTTCAGATACTACCGTCATTTGAATTGGTGTTTGCTAATCTCCAACACACAAAAAGGAGAAAGATAACATGAAACAAGTTCTCCCTTAATCATTTCAGAGGATTGCATTGCTTAAGAAGCACAGCACAATTATATGCTTTTATGGCAGGCTGTTATGTCTGAGTGTTTCTTACAAAATAGGTCCTATAGTGCTTATGGAGAGTGTAATGATGGTGTATGTTTATACCCACTAGGATACAGTAAGATGTATTCATATTTAACTCTTACATTTCACAGGATCTGGGCTTGTATGCACTGGATTCAGGGAATAAGTTCAGCCCTTTGCTGTGGCAGACAGGAAAGTTCAGATGGATACATAGTTCCAGGTTCTGACCTCCCTTACATCAGAGTAGTTTGGTGGCCCAAGAATGGAATCTGGGGACCTTGCTTCCACTGAAGTCAATGGCAAAACTCCTTGAATGCCAGAGGACCAGGTTCTAAGCCCAGAAACAAGCTCAAACTCAGAACATCACAATTGGGCATGATCCATATGACAGATGATCTAGGAAAAACAGAAGTTTCCCCCAAACCAGTCATTCAGTGCAACCTTCATGAGTCAGAAAGCGATTTGGTTCCAGTGGCCATTATTGGTGCTGTGAAGAAGGAAGGCAGAGTTGGCAAAAGTAACAGAGAGGGGCATAAACTTGATGGCTAGTTGCTGTTGCAGAAAAGGAGCCAACTTCAACCTTTACCTAACCCACAGGTTTGTTATGCCCTAATTTCTAGTAATGGGCTGGATTGTTAGAGAGCAGCCTCCCATTTTGTGGGTTCAGACCCAATCATTTAGATCAGTGCTTCTCAACTTCTTTCATACCAGAACCCTCTCTCATCTAGTCCAGACCTAACTAGACCTCTCCTTCCATTTGGCAATATGGGAAGGGCAGAATGCTCACTAGCACCTGAACCTGACTGAAAACCCCTGACTTTGATGGCTGTGTGCCTAAGGCTACGTCTACACTACGGGGGGGGGGGGGGGACGGTTTCAGATACACAAATTCAGCTACGGGAATAGTGTAGTTGAATTCTACGTAATTGATCCGACTTACCCCGCTGTGAGGACGGCGGCAATTCGACCGCCGCGGCTCCCCCGTTGACGGCGCTTACTCCTACCTGGGCTGGTGGAGTACACGCATCGATTCGGGGATCAATTATTGCGTCCCAACGAGACGTGATAAATCGATCCCCGAGAGATCGATTTCTACCCGCCGATCCGGGTGGGTAGTGAAGATAAGCCCTTATTCATGTCCACATGCAGATACTGAGCAATCTACATGATCCTACCAGTGTCTGCCAGTAAACTGTAGGCACACACACAAAAAATGCAGATGCGATTTTGGTCAATGCAAATTGCACCCGGGGTAAAACTTTGCCTTCCTACCTGTATATCTCTGTCTATCCACATTTATGTAGCACTTATCCTCACTACCTTTTTAAGTGCCTCTCTTTCCCTCCTGTGCTTTCCCTGATCAATGAATGTCAAAATACACTCATAAGCCTGTAAAAATGATCCCCAGACACAAAGTATAATCCATCATTGCTATGGGACTGGGGCTTTATCCTCATAGCTACCCGGTACTTTCCTGTAACGCTCACATATAAAACCCCAAATCATTCTTCAGCGAAAACAAATGAAAAACCTGCTCTGCATGGTGTCAGCAGCAGTACAGACACAAAGCTACTGGAGCGATGATATATTTTAATAACCATTTCATGCATACATTTGACAATGTGAATTATGCATTTATCGTGCTATAGCATAAAGATGTTGTGGCAGCCAAGAGAGGTGTAGGTAGCACATTTCTGTCTCTGGGATCCTGCCCTGCAGAGATATAGCTCACAATCAACTGCTTGTTACATATGAGCCAAATTCTGCAGTCCTTGCAGGGGACTGGTCTAAGCAAGGATAGCAGAGTCATCGTTTATAATTAGGACCCTACCAAATTCACGGTCCATTTTGGTCAATTTCACAGTCAGAAGAGTTTAAAAATAGTAAATTTCATTATTTCAGCTATTTAAATCTGAGATTTCATGGGGTTGTGATTTTAGAGGTCCTGACCCATAAAGGAGTTGTGGGAGGGTTGCAAGGTTATTGTTGGGGAGGTTGTGGTACTGCTACCCTTTCTTGTGCTCTGCTGCTGGCTGCGGCGCTGCCTTCAGAGCTGGGCGCCTGGCCAACAGCTACTGTTCTCCAGCTGCCCAGCTCTGAAGGCAGCGCAGAAGTAAGTGTGGCAGTACTGTGACCCCTCTAAAATAACCACTTCCCTTTTGTAGATAGCTGTCTGTAGTCTGACGGTGTTTTGCTCCATCAGCTTTTACATACTAGTGCAGTCACATTATGTACAATATTATCAAGCTTTATTAGCCTCTCTCCATGGAGGGGGAGAGATGTCTCCTCTCAGAGAACCTCCTTTTGTCTCCCCGCTGCTAGCCCTTTCTCTCTCCTGCTTCTGTCCTTCCTGTCCCTTTTTACCCAGTCTCCTTCTAATGGACTAATTAGCTCATTAGCTGCCCCAATCTCCTCTGGTAAGCAGGAACTCCTCTCCTCAATCAGGCCCCCTGTGCCGGCATAACAGTGACCAGGGTGCCAAGCTATTTTCCTCCCTCTGAGTCTTGGAAGTGCTCAAGTGACAGCAGTTTCCTTCGGGGTTTTGTTGTTGTAGGGTTGTGCTTAAGCATCCTCAACACACTTATTAGAGTGATTTTTTTTGTTTGTTTTCTTTTAGTGACAAATAGCACACACTTAATCGATAACACTTTTTTTTTTTTAAAGGGCAGGTCGCATTTTAACAATATCTACCAGACGGGAAAAATCTCATGGCCCAAACTTTAAATTCTGCCACAGATACCCGTATTATTATTATTTCATTTAAAAATAGAGCTGTTTCATATTGATAATAAGATGCAATATGGCTCAGAAATATGGAATTTACATTGTACATTATAGTACATATTCTCAAGTCAAGTATTGCTTATATATAAACATGATCCATCTTAATGGCAAATTTCCATTTCAGAATCTTTTGGTGGGAACATATACATTTCTGGCCTTTAAAAATGTCTACCATTCGGTACTGATTTACACTGAATATTTGTAAAGAAATATTTATTTTCTTCAGGACAAGGAGGAGTTTTAAAGAGACAGCACTGCATTATAAGAATTATTCAATAAATAATTTCATCATAAGTACAACTTAGTCTTAAAACAATTATCCTTCGTAACGGGTAATAATTTGAAAAATCTGCTTCCCCTTTTCCTAGACAGTATGCCTCAGTGACTTTAGAAGAATAAGTTCCATCATTAAAAATGAATTATCTTTTGAAAGTAAGACTTAGGAGCCTAAGCCACTTAGCCACTCTTGAAAGTTGTACCTTGAGTCTCTGATTCTGAGATGGAAGGAACAGTAGGATGACTGGTTGGCATTTCTTTTATGCATGAAATCTATCTGAGTTAGGTGCCTAAATACTTCTGAGGATCTGGACTTGTATGCTAAGAGTCATGAACTGGGGCACTTCTATTTTTTCCACAAACATATTTTAAAATAACGCTGCTCTACAGCCAAAATGCTTCTGAAATAAATGTAGTCAAACTTTACTAATTCTGGGTCACTGAGAATGAAAATGATGCTTAAAATTGTTGATTGGCTCTAGTTTTCAAGATATGCTATTGGGTCAGTATATACGACCCTTGACTTGGGAATGGCGGAGGATAAGTGAGTTATAAAGGGAAGGGATCTCAATTTAAACCAGAAATGACTAAAATACATCTTTGACTGGATCTATGAATAAATCTATGACTGGGTTAGGACAGTACTTGCTTTTTAGGCAAAACAATGAATGATGCAATCTGAAGCTGGTATTGCATCATACATGATATGAATTGCATCATGTTATTCCTAGAAGTCATGAATGATGCAATCATAACAAAGCTTACATCACTCTGCTGAACAAATTGCCCTAGATCAGCTCTAGAAATCATACAGTCTTGTGCTCTCTTATTTGGGGGAGAGAGGGGCACATTTCTGTTTAGCCAAAGTGAGCAGAGATGCCTCATACTTGTGTGAACAGTGCAGATAACTTCTGCTATGTTTGTGGTGAAGTGACTTTTGCATCACAAAAGCGCAGTATAACCACTATGGTTAAGAAAGCCTATCACCTTTAATTTGGCTGCAAAATTGGAGATCAGGACAAGAGGTGGGACCCACACATATGCTGCAACACTTGTGCAACAAATCTTCGCCAGTGGTTGAACAGGGAAAAGGAAATCTATGCCTTTTGCAGTGCCAATGATTTGGAGAGCGCCAACAGATCATACCAGCAATTGTTACTTCTGCATGGTGCCTCCAGTTGGGAAAGGTGTGTCAAAGAAGAAAAAGTGGACTGTGCATTATCCAAACATTCCATCAGCTATACGCCTAGTACTCCATGGAGAAGGACTGCCGGTTCCTGATGTACCAGAATCATTCTCATTTGAGTCAGACGAGGAAGAGGATGAAACGTCTGGTCCTGAACCATCAATGACACAGGACCCACATTTTCTCCCATCCTCCTCCTCTGAACCACACCTCATAACACAAGGTGAACTGAATGACCTTGTCAGGGATTTGGAACTACCCAAGAGTAAGGCAGAGCTGTTGGGCTCCAGACTACAGTGGAATCTCCTGGCAGGTGATGTTAGGGTTTCCATGTTCCGTGACCGTCAAAAGGATCTTGTCCCATCCTTCTTCATGGAAGGTGATCTTGTAGCCTGCAACAACATCGATGGTGTGATGGCAGCCTTCAACATCGTTCATGATCCAGATGAGTGGAGACTGTTCCTTGATTCATCGAAGACGAGTCTTAAAGCTGTTTTACTGCATAATGGCAATGTTTTGCCATCAATTCCAGTTGGTCATGCAGTCCATATGAAGGAAACCTATGACAACATGAAACAACTTTTGAGGTGCATAAACTATGACCAACATCAGTGGCAGCTTTGTGGCTATTTGAAGGTTGTTGCTCTCTTGCTTGGTCTGCAGACTGGATACACAAAGTACTGCTGTTTTCTCTGCAAATAGGATAGTCGTGCAAGAGATTCCCACTACATCAAGAAAGATTGGCCACTCCGACGGTCATTGGAGCCTGGGAGGAAAAGTGTTCAGCATCCACCACTTGTTGAATCAAGGAAGATTTTGTTACCACCCTTACACATCAAGCTGGGTCTGATGAAGAACTTTGTCAAGGCCATTGACAAAACACAAGCAGCTTTCAAGTACCTCCGTGGAAAATTTCCAAGGTTAAGTGAAGCTAAGATAAAGGAAGGTGTCTTTGTTGGTCCTCAGATTCGTGAACTTCTTCGAGATGATGCATTTGACCATGCACTGCATGGCAAGGAAAAGACAGCATGGAAAGCCTTCCAGTTAGTGGCAATAAATTTTCTCGGAAACAACAAGGCAGACAACTACAGGTTGTTGGTGGAAAACCTCCTCAAGGCATACAAAAGCCTTGGTTGCAACATGTCACCAAAGATACATTTTTTGCACTCTCATCTTGATTTTTTTCCACCGAACTGCGGAGCAGTGAGCAACGAGCACGGCGAGCGATTTCACCAGGACATTGCAACAATGGAGAAACGCTATCAGGGCAAATGGAGCCCATCAATGCTTGCAGACTATTGCTGGACAGTGACAAGAGATGCTCCATTTAATGAATACAAGAGACAAGCCAAGAAGCGCCAAGTAGACACTGAATAGGACTAAACTATGTACATAATAGTTTTTTGCCTTTTGTTTCATAATAAATTTTATTTATATAACCCTTTTGCTGATTTTTAAAGTGTTATATAAACAGGACAGGTGAAATATTATCATGTAAAGCAACCATAAACACATGAAAAGACCTAGGTTTACAATTTATGATTAAAACTCTACTACCTACACAATATACATAGACATAAAATGTAAAAACTTAAATATCTTAAACAGTAGCCAATCAGTTGTTTTAATTGTCATATTTGAATTCAGCACATCAAAATACATAATAAATAGCACATTTTATCTCTGAAGCAGACGACTTCTCAAAAATTGTCGACCAGTGTAATGGTACATGTGTAATTATTATTATTTGCTCAAAGATATAGAGCTGCACAACTCTTTCCAGGACCTGAGGATCTCACCACAAAGACACGGCTTGGTGCAATAATGGATGAAAGAAAAAAAAATTCAATTAGTTGACATTGATATGACCCTTGTCACCCAGGAGGATCCCACATTGTAACCAAGATTCGCTTTAATCCCCACTGAAATGCAGCAACCTTTGAAGCAGAATGCAAAAGTTGTGCAACATAAGAACATAAGAACGGCCATATTGGGTCAGACCAAAGGTCCATCCAGCCCAGTATCCTGTCTGCTGACAGTGGCCAATGCCAGGTGCCTGAGAGGGAGTGAACCTAACAGGTAATGATCAAGTGATCTTTCTCCTGCCATCCATCTCCACCCTCTCACAAACAGAGGCTAGGGACAGGACCGGCTCCAGGCACCAGCTTCTTAAACAGGTGCTTGGGGCGGCCGCTCCGGAGAGGGGCAGCACGTCCAGGTATTCGGCGGACGGTCCCTCACTCCGCCTGGGAGTGAAGGACCTCCCGCCTAATTGCCGCCGCAGATCGCGATCGCGGCTTTTTTGTTTGTTTGTTTTGGCTGCTTATGGCGGCCAAAACCCTGGAGCCGGCCCTGGCTAGGGACACCATTCCTTACCCATCCTGGCTAATAGCCATTAATGGACTTAACCTCCATGAATTTATCCAGTCCCCAGAAATGCAACACACAATAGTTTTGGACAGGAAGCGAAGAAACGCTTCCTACATTTGTGACGGCAGAGGAAATTTAGAGCCTGATCTAAAGCTCATTGGAGACCATGGGAATCTTTCCGTTAACTCTAGGGAGCTTTAGATCTGGCCCTCAAGCAGGTAGAATCTAATTACTCAAGGTGGATTTCATCTGCAAAGCCAGCCAACATTCCTTTCCCCCCCACCCCCGCACTTGCACACACATTTAGGTGAACATTCACAGTGAAGTGCTATAATTGTTTCATTATTGCTTTGCATTGTACTGTCAGCGTCTTGCATCCCTCTGTTGTGCCTTGATTTAGGCCTAGTCTACACTAGAAAATTAGGTCAGCGTAAGTACGTCACTTAGGAGTGTAAAAAATCCACCCCCCTGAGTGGAGTAGTTAAGCCGACCTAAGTCTCTGCTGTAGACACGGACATAGGTAGCATCTACACTGCAGCGCTACAGTGTCATTGTTGTGCTGCTGTAGCAGTTTAGGTGTAGAAAAGCCCTTACACTTGGCTTGCAAACTCTCTGGGACAAGGACAGTCTGTGCGATGTGTGTTTGTACAGCTCCTGGAACAAGGGGGCCCTGATCTAAGACTGGAGCTCCCAGGTGCTAACTGCAGTACAAATAAATAATAAGTATATCTGGCTTAGGTAGGTAAGTGACACTTATCTATAGGTGATTCATGCGCTTTTGATTGACTGTCCATAGTTACTAGTGCACCAAGAGAGATTTTTCAGCAGGCAAAATGCTGCTTTACCAGATTGTGAACCAGGAGACTCTCTGTTGGGCTAATTATGCCAGAAACTAAACGTTGTAGATTTGCAGTGGAGAACGCACAGATGAAACTGGGGGAACAGTGCAAATGAGACCAGGACCCTTACTGCATAAGAGGAGGTCTGCAATTAGTGAATATAACATATCACTACATTGTCAGCAAAAGCTTAAAAGTGAAATTCAGGGACAATTTCTTTTCAAGCGCTGTGTCGCTAGAAAGCTCCCAAGCAGTGACCTTATACTCAGGATTCAGCTTTCAGCTGGTTTGTCCAACATTAAAGGTGACAGGGAAAATAAAAACCTTCTTTCAAAAGACTGTGTGCGCCTCTGGCAAAGGTTATAGATGTGATGGCTTTGAACATCCCTCTTCATGAGGACTCTGTCACTTGGAATGGGCAAAGAATAGAGGGAATCTTCAGTGAGATGTGGCTTGTTCAAATCATTATACTGCTTGTGGGATACCTTTCTGAATGCAAAACAACCACAGGTTTATATTTAAATCCAAGTCTCTCTCTCTCTCTCTCTCTCTCTCTCTCTCCACACACTCTCTCTCTCTCACTCTTTTCAAAAAACCCTGAACCTTTACCAAGCCCAGTAAGAACAATGCCCATCCATTAAAAAAATGTTACTCATCCCCGGATCAGTTTGTAGATTTATCATGAGGCTAATATATGTGATGTTTGGGAGGTTCCATATATGAGGAGAGGAGAGAGGAAAGTAGTGGTGGATGGATATTGGTAGGCATGGGTGGCCAATTGAGGATATGATCAGAAACAACCTGAATCTTCTCCTGATGCCAAAGTGAATCTTTTTCGAGGTCAGGAATGGTTGTTTCACTTTTTGAACATTTATGCATTTCTGATGGTAACCAGCCATGAGACCGCTAGGGCTGAAATGCAAAAGGAAAAGCTGCCCTGAGATTTCTGCAGCAGGATGGGCATCAACCTGGGACCCAGGAGAGACAGATACAATTTTCTGCTCTGCTCCAGACTTCCTGTGTGACCTCTTGCAAGTCACTTAGCCTCTCTGCACCTCAGTTCCCCATCAGCATTGTGGGTTTAATAACACTGCCCTTCCTTGCAGGAGTGTTGTGAGGCTAAACATATCAAAGCTGTGAGGTGTTCAGATTCTAAGACAATGGGACATATAAATACAATAGACAGGCATAACTTGGGAACACTGAAATCACATGAAAAAGCCCTTTTCCTGAAGAGATTTGCAGCCCAAAGCAATCATCCTGATTGCTTGTCTAAACTGACCCAAACCTCTTAAGATTCATCCATTGTTTGTCACTACAGATCTGAGGCAGAGTCAAACCAGTGAATTAAACGTGAAAGGCCCCATTCCCCTATGCCAACCTCGCTGAGCCATTCAGCATTTCCAGCAATCAGACCCCATCCATCCATTTTCTTTTCCCGCAAGCGCTGATTCAAGCCCAGAAGTGTTTGGTGTGGAGAACAGTTTAATAAACTATCTCCTGGGAAAAGTTGGCGCTGAGTCACAAACGATGAAGTTTTCATTTGCCTGAATAAAAAAGAAGTAGAACTATCAGCTGGAGTCATAAACACCTGCAGTGTAAGTTCAGCGGGGGAGACGGTTGCAGCCATCAGAATATCATTCGCTGATAACGAGAACCACAGTCAACAGACCTTGCTGTGGAGTTGAATGGTTGGTACAGAAATATTGCATGTCTATAAATAAAATGCCCATTAGCTTTCAAGGAACCAGCCTTTGAGGCCACTGTAGGAGGAGGGTCTGGAGGTGGGAATTTATTATTATCCATTGGTAAAATTAAGTGCTAGAGACTCTTAGGGAAAAAGTGAGGGGGCTTCAGTATCCACATTTGATTCTTGGGAGAGGCTTCTGATTTTTTTCTGGTTTTGCAAGGTCTTGCAAAACCAGAAACTACTTACCTCCCTCCACGATCCCTTCCCCCTCAACCATGAGTGTTGAGGGGGAAGGGATCCTGGAGGGAGATAAGTAGAGGCCTCAGGGAGCCAGGAGGTGGTGGCTGATAGTTGGTAGTGGATCTGGATAGGAAACTGTTTTCCTGGTCTCGTGACAATTTGAGATTAAAAAAAAAGAATCCTGTTCCATTTTGGGATAAACTTGAGATCTTTTAAAATGTTGAGAGGCAGGAGATGAACTTACCTCAGGATCCAAAAGAGGGACTTGAACCTGGGTTTCTCAAATCCTGAGGGAGTACCTTAACTATTGGGTGGTTGGCTAATTTGAGAGGGAATGTATGCACTCACCCTTGATTGCTTGCCACCCCGGATATGTTCCCGCCAAAAGTTTTGGTTTTGAGAAATCAGGTTATTCAGATGAATAAATGTTTTGCCAGAAAATTCACAGCCAGCTCTAGTTGGCAGCCGGTATCAAGTGGAGTGCCCCAGGGGTCAGTCCTGGGGCTGGTTTTGTCCAACATCTTTATTAATGATCTGGATGATGGGATAGATTGAACCCTCAGCAAGTTGGCAGATGACACTAAGCTGGGGGAGAGGTAGATAGGCTGGAGGGTAGGGATAGGGTGACCTAGACAAATTGGAGGATTGGGCCAAAAGAAATCTGATGAGGTTCAACAAGGACAAGTGCAGAGTCCTGCACTTAGGAAGGAAGAATCCCATGCACCGCTACAGGCTGGGGACCGACTGGCTAAGCAGCAGTTCTGCAGGGAAGGACCTGGGGATTACAGTGTATGAGAAGCTGGATATGAGTCAGCAGTGTGCCCTTGTTGCCAAGAAGGCCAATAGCATATTGGGTTGTATTAGTAGGAGCATTGCCAGTAGATCAAGGGAAGTGATTATTCCTCTCTATTAGCACTGGTGAGGCCACACCTGGAGTATTGCGTCCAGTTTTGGGTCCCCCACTACAGAAGGGATGTGGACAAATTGGAGAGAGACCAGTGGAGGGCAACAAAAATTATTAAGGGGCTGGAGCACATGACTTACGAGGAGAGGCTGAGGGAACTGGGCTTGTTTAGTCTGCAGAAGAGAATTGGGAGGCGGGGATGTGATAGCAGCCTTCAACTACCTGAAGGGGGGTTCCAAAGAGGATGGAGCTCGGCTGTTCTCAGTGGTGGCAGATGACAGAACAAGAAGCAATGGTCTCAAGTTGCAGTGGGGGAGGTCTAGGTCGGATATTAGGAAATACTGTGTCACTAGTATTGGATTCACTAAGTATTCACTAAGCACTGGAATGGGCTACCTAGGGAGGTGGTGGAGTCTCCATCCTTAGTAGGGGTTTTAAGGCCCGGCTTGGCAAAGCCCTGCCTGGGATGATTTAGTTGGTGTTGGTCCTGCTTTGAGCAGGGGATTGGACTAGATGACCTCCTGAGATCTCTTCCAACCCTGAGATTCTATGATTCTATGGTGGATGGAAGGGCAGGTAATGGGAGGAATCCATTCTCATGTTACAGGAGCTGAGCTTTCATCATTTATCATTTATGGCATTCCTGCTGTTAGCTTTAGCCAACGTACTCTTATTTTCTGTCCTTTGTTCCCTCAGGTGAGTATACTCTTTATGTGGATATCAGTTCAGAGGCAGCAATGAGCTAGAAGCGAGAGACCATCTCTTTGCCGACTCCTTTTGGGAAGAGACATGTCTGTCCTCCACACCTACTTGTGGTATTGTCTGGGGGATATGAAGGCTCCTAGGGTCCTCCAGAACCTGGTTATAAGGAGATGGGATCTTTTTACTGATTGCTGCCAAAACTGCAAGAGCGCAAGTGTCTATAGCCAACTGACCTACCAGGGTAGCAAGAGTTTCAACTCAAGGGGTAGGACACCAGCAGGATCACAGCCCAGACCTACTTGTGGGAATGAATTTACCACTGTAAAGGCAATGCAACGAACATTTTCAGTTCACAGCGATGTCTATGGGGAGTTAATAGTTAATTAATGGAGATATCCTATCTCCTAGAACTGGAAGGGACCTTAAAAGGTCATTGAGTCCAGCCCCCTGCCTTCACTAGCAGGACTAAGTACTGATTTTGCCCCAGATCCCTAGGTGCCCCCCTCAAGGATTAAACTCACAACCCTGGGTTTAGCAGGCCAATGCTCAAACCACTGAGCTATCCCTCCCGCCCAGGGTGACACTCAGCATCATGCAGAACTGAGTCCATAAGCTGGGAGCTACGATGAATAGGAAAGCATAGGATTCCCCAGGAAAGTCCAGAAAAACTGGAGAGGGAAATTGCAGGTTGTCACAATAGAAATACACAAGTTAGAATTTGGCCGGGACACCTGTGGCAGCACATCTTCCCTGACAAAAAGACTCAAGAGATATTTCATAACCAAAATGATAAGTGCACTTCACAGAGGCAGAGGTCACCTATTGATTCAACGGGTGCACTATATTAACCTGCTGAGGGACACCAGACACCCACAGTAGCAGCCTCTGCCCGGCACTGCGGCCAAGACAACAGGGCCAAACCTGAGTGGTGCTACAATCCCTGCGTGCCGGATCACAACACTTAAAGCACGGACCGGGGCTTACTCTCTAGTTTCATGATTTCTGAGTAAACTGAGCCCATAAATCCATGCTAAAGCCACCCTTGTTGGCTTGATCCAAGCGATCTCAGCCCCAGGGTGTCTGGCTGCAGACGGCTTGCATCTGAGTAACTCGGTGGCTTTTGTTGTATGTGCGCTTTTTTTTTTTTTAAGCTACAGTTTTGGTAAAGCAATTTCAAAAGTCTTGTGCAGTAACAGAAATGCACCGTATACGAAACAAACCCTAGTTTTTATTGAAGAGAACATTCATCTAAAGATTAAGCTTCCTGGTGCTTTGAAATAAAGTGCACAAGAGAAAAAAAAATAAGACGCATTTGCCCTCTTTCATTGCAGCTTAATAGCCACGGCACTTAATCACTCTGAGCTTTTGCTCTCCTTTTTGCTTTCCCCATAGGCAGCCATTTCCCTTGTGTGCCAGCATCACACTCATAATTAAGAGCCAATGGCTCTTGTGCTGTATATGAGTGAATGAATGACCAGTGAGCTGTTGCACAGTCTGCTTGTCTTCTGTTTCCCACAGTGCCCAAAGCTTTCAAAGAAAAAGAGACACCCCTCCCAGTTCCCATTGTTGTCAATATTATTATTTATTGGTTTATATAACTAACTTTTAAAGGGCTGAGCAGTGTAAGAACAACTAACATGTCAACTACAGATGGACAGGCGAGAGTATGATTTTTAAATCATTACAATAAATTACCCTGGTTAACAATTTTTCATTTGAACCACAGAAAATCTGAAGCCAACAGTTGAAGGAAGTTAGTGGGACAAGTTTTACATTAGAAAAGGAGTGGAATGGTAATAGGTATGGCTCAGGCAGGGGTGCTATAAGGAGGGCTTTGGGATGTATGGCCACTGGGAGGCATTCATGGACAGAGGACTGTTCTCTCGGGATGGACTTCACCTGAGTCGGGAGGGAAATAGACTTCTAGGATGGAGGCTGGCTCAACTGATTAAGAGAGCTTTAAACTAGGAATTTGGGGGAGATGGTTGGGAGATGTCCAGGTAATCTCCACACTGGAATTTAACATTGAGAGGGAAGAAAATGAAGTAAGAAAGGATACAGCTGTGGGTATGATAATGGACATAAAGAGGAAGGGTAGTGTAGATACCAATCTAATAGGTGATACTGGTGGTAGAATGTCTGTGCCTAATCAGGTAAAGAATGTCAGTGAAACCAAACGGCAAAAGTTAAGATGTTTGTACACTAATGCGAGGAGCCTAGGTAACAAAATGGAGGAAATAGAGCTACTGGTGCAGGAAGTGAAACCAGATATTATAGGGATAACAGAATCATGGTGGAATATAGTCATGACTGGAGTACAGGTTGTGACGGGAATGTGCTGTTTAGGAAAGACAGAAATAAAGGCAAAGGTGGTGGAGTAGCATTGTATATCAATGATGAGGTAGACTGTAAAGAAATAAGAAGGGATGGAATGGATAAGGCAGAGTCTGTCTGAGCAAAAATCACATTGGGAAAGAAAGCTACGAGACCCTCCCCTGGGCTAGTGCTTGGGGTGTGCTACAGACCACTGGGATCTGATTTGGATATGGATAGAGACCTCTTTCATGTTTTTAATGAAGTAAATACTAATGGGAATTGTGTGATCATGGGACACTAACTTCCCAGATATAGACTGATATAGTTCTTCAGTCTTTAATGAGGCTAATGAGGAGCTTAGGGATAATTGTAGGATGACAAATGGGAATGAGGCTATGGAGGTAGATAGTACCACATCCGAGGTAGAAGCCAAACTCAAACAACTTAATG
Source organism: Chrysemys picta bellii (assembly GCF_011386835.1). NCBI lineage: Eukaryota > Metazoa > Chordata > Testudines > Emydidae > Chrysemys > Chrysemys picta. The sequence goes on along the minus strand of NC_088797.1, from coordinate 122,289,879 downwards.
GGACTAAATCGGAGGGCCCAGATAATCTTCATCCAAGACTATTAAAGGAACTGGCACACGAAATTGCAAGCCCAATAGCAAGAATTTTTAATGAAACTGTAATCTCAGGGGTTGTACTGTATGATTGGAGAATTGCTTACATAGTTCCTATTTTTAAGAAAGGGAAAAAATGTGATCCGGGTAACTATAGGCATGTTAGTTTGACATCTGTAGTATGCAAGGTCTTGGAAAAAATGTTGAAGGAGAAAGTAGTTAAGGACATTGAGGTCAATGGTAATTGGGACAAAATACAACATGGTTTTACAAAAGGTAGATCGTGCCAAACTAACCTGATCTCCTTCGTAACAGATTTTTTAGACAAAGGAAACTCAGTGAATCTAATTTACCTCGATTTCAGTAAGGTATTTGATATGGTTCCACATGGGGAATTATTAGCTAAATTGGAAAAGATGGGTATCACTATGAAAATTGAAAGGTGGATAAGGAACTGGTTAAAGGGGAGACTACAACGGGTCATACTGAAAGGTGAACTGTCAGGCTGGAATGTGATTACTAGTGGAGTTCCTCAGGGATCGGTTTTGGGACCAATCTTATTTAATCTTTTTATTACTGACCTTGGCACAAAAAGTGGGAATGTGCTAATAAAGTTTGCGGATGACACAAATCTGGGAGGTATTGCTAATACAGAGAAGGACTGGGATATCATACAGGAAGATCTGGATGACCTTGTAAACTGGAGTAATAGTAATAGGATGAAATGTAATAGTGAAAAGTGCAAGGTCATGCATTTAGGGATTAATAACAAGAATTTTTGTTATAAATTGGGGACGCATCAGTTGGAAGTAACAGAGGAGGAGAAGGACCTCAGAGTGTTGGTTGATCACAGGATGACTATGAGCCGCCAATGTGATATGGCGTTAAAAAAGCTAATGCGGTCTTGGGAGGCATCAGGCGAGGTATTTCCAGTAGAGATAAGGAGGCGTTAGTACCGTTATACAAGGCACTGGTGAGACCTCATCTGGAATATTGTGTGCTGTTCTGGTCTCCCATGTTTAAGAAGGATGAATTCAAACTGGAACAGGTACAGAGAAGGGCTACAAGGATGATCCGAGGAATGGAAAACCTGTCTTATGAAAGGAGACTCAAAGAACTTGGCTTTTTTAGCCTAACCAAAAGAAGGTTGAGGGGAGATATGATTGCTCTTTATAAATATATCAAAGGGATAAATATCAGGGAGGGAGAAGAATTATTTAAGCTCAGTACCAATATTGACACAAGAACAAATGGATATAAACTGGACATTATGAAGTTTAGACTTGAAATTAGACGAAGGTTTCTAACCATTGGAGGAGTGAAGTTCTGAAACAGCCTTCCAAGTGGAGTAGTGAGGTCAAAAGACATATCTGGCTTCGAGACTAAGCTTGATAAGTTTATGGAGGGGATGGTATGATTGGATAGACTAATTTTGGCAATTAATTGATCTTTGATTATTAGCGGTAAATATGCCCAATGGCCTGTGATGGGATGTTAGACGGGGTGGGATCTGAGTTACTACAGAGAATTCTTTCCTGGGTGTCTGGCTGGTGAGTCTTGCCCACATGCTCAGGGTTTAGCTGATCACCATATTTGGGGTTGGGAAGGAATTTTCCTCCAGGGCAGATTGGCAGAGGCCCTGGAGGTTTTTCGCCTTCCTCTGCAGCGTGGGGCACAGGTCACTTGCTGGAGGATTCTCTGCAACTTGAGGTCTTTAAACCATGATTTGAGGACTTCAATAACTCGGACATAGGTTAGGGGTTTGTTACATGAGTGGGTGGGTGAGATTCTGTGGCCTTCATTGTGCAGGAGGTCACACTAGATGATCATAATGGTCCCTTCTGACCTTAAAGGCGATGAGTCTATATGGAACCTTTTCATTCTAAGGCCAAATTCTATTCTCACTTCACCCGTGTAAATCAGGAGTGACTCTGGTGAATCCAACTCAGGGCTATGCCCGTGAGGCAAAATTGATCTCTCAGTGGCTGCAGTTCATGAAGAAATGCAGTGGTACCTCTATGGCTATGTGTGTGCGAGTATAAATACTGGAAATGGGTGGGAATTTTCTGCTTCCATGGGATTTTCTACAGAAGCTGCTGTTTTCATTAAGTCAAACTTTCCCTGGGAAAATCAGAACAAAAATATTTTAATTTGGGATTAGGATCAAAACAGTTTGGTTTGTTGAACCAAAATAAAACATCACAGCACTTTGACATTAATGTGTGTTTGCCTGAGATGCTATGGTGCCTCATGGGAACTGTAGTTCAGATGCATCATGCCCACCTTGTCCTCTATGGTATGGGCCCTTTAGCTGGATTACACCTTCCATGATGCACCACAGCCTATCCTATAGTTGAACCGCCATGGTACTTCATGGGCAAAGTAGTCCAGTCTGGGCACCCACTCCATAGAAGACAATGGAGGCATGAAGCATCTGAATTACAACTCCCATAAGACACCATCAGGATTCAGGCAGACCCAGTTCAGTGTCCCACCAAGCTGAAGTGTTCTGAAAAATGTGATTTGGAAATGTCAGATCTTTCCATTTCTGGGGAAAATTGTGGTCCTTAGGCTTTTCACCCTGATTTGGCATGCAAATAAATATTGAAATACCAGAATTTCCTGCAAGACAGAAATTCCAATCTTTGACCAGCTGTAACAAATACAGTCACATTTAACCAGTCAGGGGGTCTTTTTGGGCTGCAGAATGTATAGTCCTGTTTATCCTAACTGGTTTGCTTGTCGGCAATCTCAGCAGAGGTTGCCAGGGATTGAAAAGGCATAGGGACTAAACTCCTATTGTAGACATGGTCCCTTTCTGTCTCTGTGGAGGCACTTGTGTTTGACTCTTGTGTTGCTGATGCACTCTGAAGACAATCATAGACATAAATATAAGAAGTCTCCTTTCTTTAGGACGTCTGTTTCTGTCACACAAACAAAAGTAAAGAACCCTTCACACCCCTTGCCAGAGGGGTCAGTTCAAGCAATTGACTTCTTATATTTATGTCTATGATTGTCTTCAGAGTGCATCAGCAACACAAGAGTCAAACACAAGTGCCTCCACAGAGACAGAAAGGGACCATGTCTACAATAGGAGTCCCTATGCCTTTTCAATCCCTGGCAACCTCTGCTGAGATTGCCGACAAGCAAGCCAGTTAGTGCAGTAGATAGCTGTGAAAATGTGGGAAGGCTAATCCAATAGAGAGAATACCAGTGTAGCACTGGGTTACTAAAGTTCATAGCTACTACATTGTTCCTGTGTGAAGGCTTGCAAATCACAGTCTCTGTGCCTCTGTCCCCTATCTGTAAAATGGGACTCCAGGTGGATTTTGTATTGCTAAAAAAAAGATTGTGATACTCTTAGGCTAGGTCTACACTACCCGCCTGAATCGGCGGGTAGAAATCGACCTCTCGGGGATCGATTTATCGCGTCCCGTCGGGACGCGACAATCGATCCCCGAATTGACGCTCTTACTCCACCAGCGGAGGTGGGAGTAAGCGCCGTCGACAGAAAGCCGCAGAAGTCGATTTTGCCGCCGTCCTCACAGCGGGGTAAGTCGGCTGCGATACGTCAAATTCAGGTACGCTATTCACGTAGCTGAATTTGCGTATCTTAAATCGACTCCCCCCTGTAGTGTAGATGTACCCTTAGATGCTACGGTAATGGGAGTTCCATGAGTAGCAGAGACAGATAGACTTTAATAGAAGTAGGTTTTGCCATGGCTGATGAAAGATGATTAACTGGTCAACACTGATCTTAGAAAAGAAAGATACTCCATTTAACTTTAAATTTTTGGCAAAAGAGGATTGTGGGAACTGAAGACCACTGTCATAGAAAAGTCATTTGTTACTAATCTGATATTGTTCTAAGCCACAATTTTGTTATTGACACCGACACAGAAATCTTATAGCATAGATTCATAGATTCTAGGACTGGAAGGGACCTCGAGAGATCATAGAGTCCAGTCCCTGCCCTCATGGCAGGACCAAATACTGTCTAGACCATCCCTGATAGACATTTATCTGACCTCCATCTCTGGAGATATTTAAGAGTAGATTCCACAACCTCCCTAGGCAATTTATTCCAGTGTTTAACCAGCGTGGTAATAAACATCAAAATAGCTCTAATTTGTAACAGCTGCTCCTCTTATCAGTAATGGAGAGAGGTCTTTCAGACTGGAGTTTCTCTATTAGCATACTCCCAGGAATAGGTTGGTGCAGGTCGAGGGGTTGGCCCATGGGAAAAGGTGAACAAGAGGAAGATTTTAACTTAGGCCAGGTCTACACTACCCCCCTAATTCGAACTAAGGTACGCAACTTCAGCTACGTGAATAACGTAGCTGAAGTTGGAAGTACCTTAGTTCGAATTTACCTTGGTCCACACTCGGCAGGCAGGCTCCCCCGTCGACTCCGCGGTACTCCTCTCGCCGAGCTGGAGTACCACAGTCGACAGCGAGCACTTCCGGGTTCGACTTATCGCGTCCAGACTAGACGCGATAAGTCGAACCCAGAAGTTCGATTGCCAGCCGCCGAACTAGCGGGTAAGTGTAGCCAAGGCCTTAGAAACTTTTGTTAGTTTGATGCCTTCTCCAACACTCCACTAATAACATTCTAGGGTGTAAGGGCTGTTTGGCTGACATGAGTTAATGTTTGCGAGACCACATGGAGGAAGTGAGCCTTTGGTAGGGGTGGTAGAAATGGGGTTTGGTGTTGTGGGGTTTGGATGCATGACAGAGAGCATGGAGGTAGGCGTCGGAGAAGGAGATGGAAATGAACAGTGTTGTAAGACTGGTCTCACTGATGAAGCAAAGAGGAAATGAGGGGACCCAATGGGGAATGAGATCATAGATATTGTAGGTTACTGTCAGTTTTTAAGAGTAGGTTAGACAAACATCTGTCAGGGATGGGCTAAGAAAACTTAATCCTGCATCAGTGAAGGGGGATGGACTAGACGCCTTGAGGTTCCTTCCAAGCCTACATTGTTATGATTTCTATGACATAAACCCAAGGCAGAGGTGTGCAGGGATTTGAAGGCAAGAAGGAGGAATTGGAGGTCTCAGATAGCCCAGGAAAATGTACCCTAATGAAGGCATGTATGCACCACTGAAACAAATGGGGTGAAACCTGATATTCCTATTGAAACAAACTCCAATGAGTTCAGTAGGAATTCACCTGAGTGTTAGATGAAGTGTAAAAAAAAAGAGATGGGACATTTCCCAGGCTAGGCTTTGGGGGTTTTATGGAACATAAAACAAAGATTATAAAACCAAGACCAAACTGGGATGGGTGATTAGCTCTCTCTCCTGCCTCACCCCCACCATTCTTTTTTGGCTAATAACTGGAGTGATTAATGGGCATCAGTGGAAAATTTGCAGTTCCTGAGGGATTTCACTACACGCAGAAGGTCTGCATGCCTGGGCTTACTTTACAGTACTTATCTAATTCATTCCTTCTTTAAAATCCTGTGGGATAAAATGAGCTAAAATTTCTACCTGAAAGAGCAAATTATTACAATGCAGCAGATGAGAAGGCCCCAAGGTATGTCACTGTCAGAAAATTAATACCTTCATGCATTATTATTTTGGGACAGTTATTAAGACTCAACCCAGACACAGGTCAGTGTGTGGACTGGATGTATTGCACGCACTTTCTGATTTACAATAGAGGAGAAATTGGAATGAAAAATGCAGCAGAATAGAACTGCGATTTTCAGCCCCCCTCCCCGCATTCCCCGATCATTATTCACGCTTGAAATTTGGGATTATCTCAAAGCAGAACCAACCTGCTCTCTTTTGATGGCAGAACGAGGTTTTGACTTTAAAGGTCTGGTGCACTTTAAAGTTATTTCCCTGCAGTTCCCCTACCCACTCACCGCTAACAAAAAGGAAAAATGAAATTATCATAGGTCCGTGCTCAAAGGGCAAAAACATCACTTTCAGATGCAGATGTTTTCTTAAACACAGTGTAGGGGTGGATCTGATCTAACTATTTTAATACATGCAGTGTCAGATTTTCACTTCTTATTTAGAGTTACCGGTGCAAGTGAAATGTACGGCACAGCTAAAATCAAGGGAGTGATCGCCTTTGATACTGTTGCTTTTATTACCAGGCGCTATGATCAGTTTCTGGATATTTGTCAAGGAGAAACGAAGCTGGCATTCAATGAAAGAGTTTGACAGCAGCAGGACGGGGTCCCATTGTGGTGGTATTCTTATTTGTTTTATGGTAGCACCTAAAGCGTCCCCCCCCAGTTGAGATCTGAGATCCATTGTGCTAGGCGCTGTATAAACGCATAGGATATGTCTAGACTGGAGCGGGAAGGCGTCATTTCCAACTCAAGCAGACATACTAAAAATAGCAGGGTGGCCTCGGCAGTGCCAGCAGAGGGAAGGGTTAGCTGCCCCAAGTACAATCCCATCCTAGACCCTAGGCCAGCGTTTCTCAAATGCGGCCATCAGGGGCTTTTTTTGTGGCCACAGCCTCCTGGACTGTGATGGGGTGGAGGGCAAAATAGGCTTTGAGCCTCAGCTCTGGGGTGGTGGAGCAGCTGGTTCTGGCCGAGGGGCTTCAGGCTCCAGCTCCAGGCTCTGGCTGTGCGGTGGCAGGCCCCCGGCTCTGGTCACCTGGCTTCAGGCTCCAGCCCCCTGCTGCCTCCCCCAGCCCCTCCCCCACCAACCCCCATTGCCCCAGGCCCCCGCTGCTTCCCCCGACCCCCCATCCAGGGGCTTAATTTGTCCTCAGGCTTGGCAGGGCTGAGCAAGTCTGCTGTGAAAAGTGATACTTGCATGTTAGTTAATATCACTTTTCACAACAGACTTGCTCGCTAACAATAAATAAATTACAATGATTTGGACGTGTCCAGGTTCATATTTATTTGTTTTTCCTAAAGCTAATTAAGTATTTTAGGGAAACGTTTGAGAGCGGCCACCAGCAAGAGTTGGTGGCCGCACTCTGAGGCCACCAGAAAATTTGTCCTGAGAACCCCTAGGTACATATTTGGGGTGGCTTCCACTGCTCCCGTTGCTGTATCTACTCTATTTTTAGCATGCTAGCTGACTCAGAGCCAGCGTGAGCGTGTCTACTTGAGCTGGGATATACACCTTCAGTTCAACATGTAGCCATACCCTTAGAGACACAAGACCCTCTAGCAAGCGCACAATGAATGTTGTTATCTGCTGTATCTGGATTGCTCTCAAGCAGAGGGTGAAATTCCAATTTCAGGCTAAATCTTCCCTCAACTTGCCTCAGAAAAAATCCTCTCCTGCAGTACATCAGAGAGGCTGCCCCAGGAACTGGATGGGTAGCATTTTCAGCACAATGCAAACAACTTATCTTTCAGGGCCTGATGTCTTTTAATAGACACTTTGCCTTGGATTAATTTATGTGACAGACATGGTCTAGCTTAGGTCCATCTGCCATGTTCAAGGGTTTGTTTGTTTGCTTTTTATTACCGTAAGAAGCATATGAAGCGTAACAGTGAATAGAAGATGAAGAGTTACTCACAGCGAGCCTCATTCAAAGCCCATTGGCTTCAATGGGATTTGGATCAAATCCATTTTGTATAATATACTTAAATATTCATTGGTGACAGTATAGCCTAGTGGTTAGTGCAGTCCCTGGGGAGCTCTGAGTTCCAGTCCCTGCTCCACTGAATATGATTATTTATACAAAGTGGAACAGCTTCAGCAGGAGTGACTGAAAAAGACTCACCCCAGAATACCCTGTAGCACTCATCTGGGAGAAAGGGGGAAACTTAGATTCAAATCTCTGTTCTAGATCAGGTTGAGTGGGGATTCAAACCTGGGTTTTGCTCATTGCCCAGGTGAGCATGCTAACCACTGGTATACAGGGGTGTTGCTGGACCATGGGTTTCTTGTCAGAAAGGGCTGACCTGGCGTAGGTGCATAACTCCACGAGAGGATTTATGTGAACCCAGCCTGGAGGGAGGTGCTTAACTCCCTGATAGGGGTGGGGCCTAAACCTCCACATTTCCTATTGGCTCGTTTAGGCAGTTCCTCACTCAGCTTGCTGGCTTCTGTAAATCCCATTCTTAAGCCTTTAACTCTCCTTCTGCATTGTCTCAGGAGCCCGGGTGCCTGACTTGAGGCTGAGAATTCCACGAGGCCGCAGGGCACCTTAACGTGAGGCACTGCAACTTCCAAGTCGTGGTGTGAATCTAGCCTTCAGCTCTTCTTTAGGCCTCAGTCCCCTTCAAGCCAGTGGGAGCGTTGCCTGAGGAAGGAATACAGGATTTAAGCCAAATGGAACAAAGTTGAAGGAAAAAAGGATGGTCCAGAGATGAGGGCGTGAACCTGCGATTCTAGATATTCTGGTTCAATTTCCTGCACTGAAAAAGGCTTCTTCTGTGACCTTGGGCAAGTCTCTTAGCCTCTCTGCATCTCAGTTCTGCCTGCAAAAGAGGGCTGTCTAGCAGCAGTGTTGGGAGGAGAAATAAATGAAGGTGTCTGAGCAACTCACAGTCTACAGTAATGGGGGGGCCATGTAAGTACCTAGGAGAGCTAGATCCTGCTCTCATTGAAGTGAAAGGGGATTTTCCCATAGCCTTAACTAGGAGCAGTGTCAACCCCCTAGCTTAGCTCTGCTTTGGGCATTTATTTCAGTCCCTTTTAATAACCAGTTTAAAATCAATGCAAATCCCTCATGGGCTTCTGCTGAGGAGTCACATCTCTGCCGTTCCGTCACTTTCTTTACCTAGATCAAGATTTTGCTTCACTGATATTTCAAAGCCTTTTCAGAAAAACATTCGGGCAACTACTCTGAAGGCTCCGTTCTTTTCTGCATAGAGGGGCCTTTGCCTTTCCCTAGCACCAATTAAAGAAGAAAAACACCCTCCTCACCCCTTGCATTGCTTCATTGCTCCTCTTAACTGTCTTGTTTGAGTCTATGCCAGCATAGATGTACCTTGTTACAGAGCTGTGAACCTACAATCAACGTTGAAAACTATCAGTTTGCACGCTCAAGCAATTTAAAAAAAAAACAAACTTTGGATGGGAGGAAAAGGGGGGGGAAACCATTAGGTGTTTCCTGAATCAAAATCTTTAATAACATGTTAATCTAGGTTATTATAGATTCTGAATTGAAGTTGTCAGCTACTGAAATTTTCCCATGGCTTACTGTCAAATATACGCAAGTGTGTTTGGAAAGTCTGCAAGCACTGTAATCATGGATAAAACATATTCTGCAATGGGACTCTAAATTTTCACTAATTATGTACCATTTAGTTAATCTGCCTACATTATTTACAAAGTGTATTTTGTAGTTAAATACTTGAAGAGTTGACAGGGTAATGTTCAACAGCTATTTGGAACAGACATGATGAAGAGGCTGTAAAAAAAAAAATCTCAATTTTCAATCGCTCTTTGTGTTCTTTTTCCTATGTGTTTTCAACGCACAGATAGAGGCGGGTGTCTTTTTAAAGCCCTCTGTGCGGGCGTGTGTATATATATGTAAATACACAGACACACCTATTCAGTGGGCCTGAGTTTTTAGGAAGCTCAACCTGGTCTCCGTTTCCGCACCACAATTAGTTGGGCACAAATACTTTCCGGCAAACATTTTGTACCTGAATGCACAATTAGAATAAAATGTTTCAGAGTAAACACAAAACACAGTCAAAGATTTTCAGCACCTGCAGGGCACATTAACTTCAGAGGGATGAATGGGTGCTCAATGTTTGTGAAAAATCAGGTCTGCGGGTACATATGTGCGCCTATGTACACAAAGCAAAGCTTATACTACCAGTTGGGACAGGTGATCAAATGCTTTTTTTTTTTTTCTCTCCTGTTCTTTTGCAGCAAATAAACCCAGAGATTAACCAGCATTAGTGCAAATTCCCAGTTCCGTATGGGATTTCCCTTCATGCATAAGATCTGCCTTATTTGCCTGCCTATGTTCACTCTGGAGCACGTATGCAATTCATTCTTCATTCAAAACCTTATGAGATACAATATGCAAAAGCTGCTCCCTTAAAGCCAAAATTAATGCCATTCACTAGCAAGTGGGTGGGAAGAGAAACATCTTGAACCCAGGAGGCATTATCTCTGCCAGGTGCTGGCAGGGAATGCAGCATCCGTGTGATTGTCACCAGCTGAAGCTCAGTCACTCAGGCATGGTGGAAGCCAAGCTGTAGATTGGTTCAGTATGGTCACTCTGAACAGGTGAAGCTACTTCTCCTAGGGCTCCAGGGACCAGCTGATGCTGTGGGGTTTGTTGTGCATAACTGCAAGGAGAGGCATGGCCCGGTATTTGTGGTTTTTGTGGGTGTTTTAAATGCTGCAGGCCCCAATGCAGAAAAACACCCACCCAAGTACTTGCTGAAGTCTCACGGAAGTCAGTGGGATGGAGGGAATTATCTACATAGTCCGTGGCAACCTGCAGCAGCAAGCCTCCGAGCCCAGATCAACAGATTGGGGCTTGTGGGGCTCACAGTACTGCCCAAAATAGCTTTGTAGGTGGAACTTTTAACCACAGCCCCATCCCAGGCTTCAGAGCCTGAGCCGCAATGTCTACCCAGTTGTTTTTAGTGTTGTAGTTTAAGCCTGGGTCTGCCAACCCAGACTCGGAAGTTGGCTGCCACGGGCTGTGTAGACGTACCCTTAATGAAGCTCACTGTGGAGTTGAGGTGCAAGAGGGATTTGTCAGCAGGGTTAGACTAAGGCATAGGCACCTGTGCCTAGAGACCCAGCTCCTGGAGTGATAGGGTTACATCAGTATCTTGCCTTTAGCCCAGAGAACCAGAGCACTGGACTAGGACTCAGCAGACCTGTGTTTCGTTCCTGACCTTGGGCAAGTCACTTCCCCCTTCTGTGCCTCAGTTTCTCCATCTGAAAAATGGGTCTAATGATACTGCCCTCCTGTGTAAAGCGACTGAGGGAAGATGCTATAGAAGAGCTAGATGATATTTTAAAAAGCCTTTGTGGCTCTGATAAAAAGTTTGAAAATGTGACCCGAGTATAACTAATTCAGTGCCAACTGCTTGAGTCTGCAGAGAGCCTGAGACAATAGCTCTAAAAGTAGGAATGCACCTATCCATCTTAATGAGGTGTTGACGCCAAGATCCCCTGTCCTGGGAGGTCCTGCCAAACCCAGTCCAGCAGTGGACTCTGTGGGTCGCAAGAGAACAGTGTATTGGGGCCAATCCATCCATCCAAGCACATACACCCCAACTTTTGGGGAAAGGATTGGCAGAGATCCCTGCTGCTGCTCCTGCCTCTTCGGTGAAGAGGGTACCTTTGGGTTGTCTGTTCTGCTCCCATAGGATACCCTGCTGCTGCTCCTGAGGGGGAAGAAAGTGGCCCCATACCACTCCCTGTGAAATGAAAGGCCAGTACTGCTTGGGAAAGGAGAGAAGCCCAAAGAGGAATGGTGGCAGGAGGTCCCCCTGAACTCAGCAGACAGAGCGCTAGTGTGGGTAAGTAAATTCAGGAAAATCTGTGAACATTAGTGACATCATAGCAGGATTTTCGGAAGCCTTCTTGGTCTTCTGGTGGTAGCTCCCGCTAACTGCCTCTCTGGGCTGGGGCCAGGACCACAGCAGGGGACCCCTGGTGTGTGCCAAGGGCCCTGGCATGCTTGGGCAGGGATCAGAGTTTCAAGGGAGCCTGTATCGGGTGGGGAGTTAGCTTTGTGTGGGAGGGCAGGGAGTCAGGTGTTCCTCCTGAAAACCAAACACTCTAACACAGCCTGGATCACCTTAGCTAAGGGAGAGCGCGTCATTCCCCCCCATAGATGAGTGGAGGATGAGTCTGCACCCTAAGCTTCTCTTCCCCCAAAGAACCCCATTCCTAGTCTGGACAGGCCGCAGCGTTCCTACCTCTGAAATCCTGCTCCCAACCAAGTTAACTACCCCTCTACAATCTGCTTCCTCCCGTTCCCCTGCTGATCTTCCCTTCCGCCAGACATGGCGTTTCTGGGGGCAGAGCTGACTGCAGGCTGGAACCATTAACCCCTTCCCGGCCTGGCCCAGTGAGGTGTTTTTACACTCCATCCCAAACAGTCTGTGACCCACAGGCTACATGGTATATGTTGAGGAGCTTATTTGTGGTGTCCCATATAACAGTGTGAAGCCCTGCCAGGGTGTAAAGGGGAGGCAGGGGGAATAGAAGCAGGGCTCCAAACCAACCCAAATTTTGGAGGATTGTGCCAATTTCTGGGGCAAGGTCCCTTGTCCCAGCTTGATCTCCTGGGAACATCAACATGTCTCCAATTGATGTGAAATGACATGCCCACCTTCCCTAGCATGGTAACAATAGTACGGGTCACATTAGATCTCAGCTCATGCAGTCAAATGCACATTAGAAAGTGTCATTGGCAGAGGGGGCTTGGCTTGGCCAGGCCGGCACCACTGCGGCCCCATCCATCTTTCACTTTCCCATGACACCAACATGGCTTCCTGGCTCAGATTGGTGCCCGTCTACACAGCTCCTCCTGGTTCCCTGTGCCGCAGGGAGTTGAGCTAGCTCCCAGGTCTTGTGAGAATTGCCTCTCTCTTCTCCTGAGTGTCTATTTTTCTTGCACAGTTACAGAAGCGAACTACCTATTCCAGTCGAAGTGCTTGAGAATGGAGCCACGTACGCTACTGAAGTGCAGTATGAGCCGTTGAGGAGAAGAATGATTTGGGAGTCTCAGGGGAACGACAAGGGTCTTTTGGTTTCCAAGTTAAGCAGGATATCAAGAAGCTACAGTCTCCTGGCCAGAAAAATCACTCTCTGGGGAGCAACTGAAATCTACAAGAGGAGGCTGCAAATGCTTGGAAAAGTGGTTTATGTCTGAGACCTTGCCTCTTGAGTTCATTTCAGTTCCTGAACTAAAAAAGGCCTATGGTGTTAGAAGACGTGATGGGAGAAGGAGCTGTAGCCAAAGGAAAGCTCAGGGAGTGGGTGGGGGAAGAGAGTTGGTGGGAAATACCATTAAGCAACCATTAGAAAATAGCTCTTATGAGGAATAACCTGTGGACTGAGCACTTATGGACAGGGCCGGCTCCAGAGTTTTTGCCGCCCCATGCAGCAGGAGGTGGAGGGGGGGAAAAAAGCCGGGATCGGCGGCACTTCAGCGGCAGCTCCACCGCACCACTTTCTTCTTCGCCGGCACATCCTTCCCGCCATCAAATTGCCGCCAAAGAGCCGGACGTGCCACCCCTTCCCCTTGGCCGCCCCAAGCACCAACTTGCTCTGCTGGTGCCTGGAGCCGGCCCTTCTTATGGATCCCAGTGTGATGTGATGCAAGGATGGTCTCATAGTTACCTCATCAGACTGGGACTTCAGAAATTTAGGTTCAAAGCCTCTCTCTTCCACATACTTCCTGTATGATCTGGGGCACAAAAACAGACTCCAACGAGAAACTGCTGAACTTGAATTAATATGCAAATTAGACACCATCAACTTAGGCTTGAATAGAGACTGGGAATGGCTGAGCCATTACACACATTGAATCTATGTCCCCTGTTAAGTATTCTCACACCTCTTGTCAAACTGTCTGTACTGGGCTATCTTGATTATCACCACAAAACTTTTTTCTCTTAATTAATTAGCCTCTTAGAGTTGGTAGGACAACTCCCACCTTTTCATGTTCTCTGTATGTGTGTGTATATATATATATATATATCTATATCCTTACTATATGTTCCATTCTATGCATCCGATGAAGTGGGCTGTAGCCCATGCAAGCTTATGCTCAAATAAATGTGTTAGTCTCTAAGGTGCCGCAAGTACTCCTGTGCTTTTTATTTATCCTGTTCCTCAGTTCCCCATCTGTAAAATGGGGATAATTCTTCCCTCTCTCACAGGAGTGTTGCATGGTTAAATGCATTGATGAGTAGGAAGTGCTCTGGTACTAATATGTGGAGAGCTACTTCAGTAGATATGTTTGTACAAAACCATAGCTCCTCTAACAACACAATAGGACCAGCGATAACGCTGGTCAGAAAATAGAACTTCCAGTCCAGCAGAAATTCTGATATTAAAAAAACCAAGAACCCTAAAGGAATAGCTGAAATTTCCCTTGGAACAAAAATTCTGATTTGGATCCATCAAAATGTGTTGATAACATCAATACAAAATTTACAATACATTTGCTGTGTGTATAATATTAAATATATCTATACATATTACATTTGAATTAATATTTTAACATAACATAAATCAACATGAATTGAAACAATACAAAAAATTACTTTAGGAAAGTGAATATTGGCATTATGGAAATAAACTGAGAAAGTAAAACAATTTGAACAAATTGTTTCTCGTCAAAAATTAAAACTAAATCGACATATTGTCACGAAATGTTTCAATGTTGACAAAACTGCAATTTTCCAATAGGAAACTGTTCTGCTGAAAACTTTTCGGACAGCTGCAACCAACATATACCAGCTGAGGATCTGGTCTTATGTCTCTTCGAAAGCAGCCAAGACATTCCGTTAAGGACCAGGAAGATTGCTGCTATTCCTTGGTCATTCTAAATTATTGCCTGCTGAAAGGGAAGACAGTGTTGAGATCTGGCAGCAGAGCAGGAGTAGCCGTGGTTGATGTGTTCTCTTGGCAGTGCCTACCAGGGGCTGACCGTAGACACTACAATAACGTCCTGTTGGGGTAGCCGTTGAGACCTTATCCACTCAGGAGTATGTTGGGGTGGCTTCTGAGAGCTTATCCACTTGATTCCTAAGAACTCAGCTCAACTCAGAACTTGTCACTGAGGTTTCTTTATTGGCCTACAACCAAAGTACACTTCAGTTGATCAAGCTCCAGGGTAGGAGGTGGGAACAGGGTATAACCACTCATACAATGTCCATAATCATGGATCAACTTATATACACATTTATACTTAATACTATTGGCTAATACATTGTATCACATGCTTTATGATTGGGCCACTAATTTTTGTAGTCAATCCCCATCTATATCGTGAGCTATTCATGTACTGCACTACATGCCAGGCCCCAGCTGCAAGCTATCACACATTGCATACTATCCTACTAGCTCTTTGCTCTTAACTACCTCGTCTACTTATTCACAAGGCTACGGTGAATTCATGCTTCTTCCATTGTTTCATGTCCTTGCTCAGAATAGACCTACAATTCCTAGAGATTATAAATCTGCTCACGTGTAGGGCAGATGGTTGCAATCTCCAATGATTCCAATGGGAGCTGAATGCATATATGTGAGTGCAGAGGTGAGCCTAAGGTAGCAGTAGACGGTTTGAATCACTGCTTTCCTTCCCCTTCCTTTGAAACAACACAGACATTCCAGAGATGAACAAAATCTAATGGAGCAGTGACAGAGGGCTTTGTTCATCATTTTTCTATCTCACAGAAAAACTGTTTAAGAATGTGATTCAACAAAAGTGCTTCAAAGTTCCCCTTCCAAAGGGTTTTCATGAGGAATATGATAGGTACTGAGATAATTTTTAACCTACCCAAAATAAACAATCACCTAAATAAAAATGAAAGATTTGCAAATTAAACTGTAAGTTTTGGGGATGAGAACAGTTTGACACTCCTCCAAGTGGAGACTTTGATTGTCTGTTAGACTCAGGGATTAAAGCAAAACAAACTTTTTTTCCTTTCTGACTTCTTATTTTGTTGTTATTGTAAATGTGCTCCAAAGAAAATGACAATCATTATATGGAATACACTACCAGAGAATTCAAAGTGAAAACAGTGACCTATTTAAAAAAGGATACAAACCAGAAAAGTCAGAACAATGATTCGGAGACCAACAATTCCATTTTGCGAAGACTTTTGATGTTTCAACGTTTGCTTGTGTTCTGCGTTGGAATGATAATTCCGCCTTTCAAAAGTTTTCACGAAATAGAATTGTGTCAAATCGTCCGTTTTCAGATCAAAGAGGTCAGGATTCGGCTCCTCCTTGGAACTGACCAGATCTTCAGAAACCTTTCCATTGGAAATGTCATTGACATTGATATGTCTCCATGAAACATCTCCGTTTCGACACAATGCCATTTCCCCACAAAACGCATTGAGTTAAAAAGGTTCTGACCAGGTATATAAATATGTGTAGATCCTTGGCTGCATGTGTCTGTGTATTCAAATTCCTTGCCTATGCGCCCAATCCTGCACGTTTACAGCCAGGCGTGCTGCTTACTATCATGCAGGATTGGGCCCTATGTTACTAAGGCCACCTTAGGCGCCAATGCAACAATCCCGTGCTTGATTTTATGCAGGAGTCAACTTGGCTAATGCTTAAAGTAAAGCTTGTGCTCTTTTGCCATGGCCCTTTGTAGGACTGAGCCAATGAGCAGCGTAATTAATCTGCTGAAGTCACTGGCTGAAATTCTTTGGCCTGTGTTGCACAGGAGCTCAGAGCAGATGACCATAGCGGTCCCTTCTGGTCTTAAAAATCTATGAGCTCAGTGAGACTGCTCTCACATGCATGTGTCTTGCAGCACTGGGGCCCTAGATCAAGGGGTCTCAAACTGGGGCGGGTCATGACCCCCCAGGGGGTCGCAAGGTTATTACGTGGGGGTTGCAAGTACACACCTCCCAGCAAGCTAGTAAGTCTGCTGTGAAGTCTGCACTGGTAAGTCTGCCGTGATAAGTGATATTAAGAAACATGCAAATATCACTTTAAAACAGAGTTAAATATCAATATGTGTTTTTAATTCATAAGGAGGGGTCACACTCAGAGGCTTGCTGTGTGAAAGGGGTCACCAGTACAAAGTTTGAGAACCACTGCCCTAGACTGTGAAAACCTGAAAGAATGCTAGGAACTGTGTTTGCTTTTCACCACTGGTAGTGATTTGATGACTTGCATTGTGAAGTGCCTGTTTCTTTAAACTGTCACCGATTTTGCTTCTCATGCACTACTACATACATTTATCTATTGCTATCAACATTAGCCCTTGAGGAAAAGACTTTGGGTGGGACGTAAAACTGTAGACTGACTCAGCAGAAAAAAAGAGCCAGTCAGCAAAACAGTTTTAAGTGACTGAGGTAGGTAGGTTTCAGAGTAGCAGCCGTGTTAGTCTGTATCCGCAAAAAGAACAGGAGTACTTGTGGCACCTTAGAGACTAACACATTTATTAGAGCATAAGCTTACGTGGACTACAGCCCACTTCTTCGGATGCATATAGAGTGGAACATATATTGAGGAGATATATATACACACATACAGAGAGCATGAACAGGTGGGAGTTGTCTTACCAACTCTGAGAGGCCAATTAAGTAAGAGAAAAAAACTTTTGAAATGATAATCAAGATATCAAACTGTCTGCACTGGGCTAAGAAGTGTGAGAATACTTACAAGGGGAGATAGATTCAGTGTTTGTAATGGCTCAGCCATTTTCAATCCTGAGTTGATTGTATCTAGTTTGCATATCAATTCCAGCTCAGCAGTCTCATGACATCTTCATCATCTGGACCCATGGAAAAGAAGCCCTTGAGGAATTCCACCATGATTTCAATAATTTCCATCCCACCATCAACCTCAGCCTAGATCAATCCACACAAGCGGTCCATTTCCTGGACACTACTGTGCTAATAAGCGATGGTCACATAAATACCACCCTATACCGGAAACCTACTGACCGCTACACTTACCTACATGCCTCCAGCTTCCATCCAGGACCCACCACACGATCCGTTGTCTACAGCCAAGCTCTAAGATATAACCGCATTTGCTCCAATCCCTCAGATAGAGACAAGCACCTACAAGATCTCTATCAAGCATTCTTAAAACTACAATACCCACCTGCTGAAGTGAAAAAACAGATTGACAGAGCCAGACGAGTACCCAGAAGTCACCTCCTACAAGACAGGCCCAACAAAGAAAATAACAGAACACCACTAGCTGTCACCTTCAGCCCCCAACTAAAACCTCTCCAGCGCATCATCAGAGATCTACAACCTATCCTGAAAGATGATCCTTTACTCTCACAGATCTTGTGAGACAGACCTGTCCTCGCTTACAGACAACCCCCCAACCTAAAGCAAATACTCACCAGTAACCACACATCACTGAACAAAAACACTGCCCCAGGAACCTATCCTTGTAACAACATCATCATCATACAGAAGATGAAAAGATGAGCATTAATGAGCATTGCTCATCTTAATTAATTAGCCTCTTAGATATGGCTACTTCCACCTTTTCATGTTCTGAATGTGTGTATATATATATATAATCTCTTACTATATGTTCCATTCTATGCATCTGATGAAGTGGGCTGTAGCCCACGAAAGCTTATGTCCAAATAAATGTGTTAGTCTCTAAGGTGCCACAAGTACTCCTGCTCTTTTTCCAAAGTGAGTTAGCAACAGAGCTGGGAACTTGAAACCTGGAGTCCTGGCTCTCTGGCCCCCATTCTAACAACTAGCCTGGACTTGATTTTTTTTATTTAAAATAGGTTTCCATCTAAGGGCCCTGTTTCAGCAATGTACTTAAACGCAAGCCTGACCTGAAGTACATGAAACTGTCCCATTGCGGGGCCACTCACATGCTGACAATTAGGCAGGTGCTTAAATACACTGTGGAGGGCCCTATTCCGCAAAGCATGTCAGCGCATACTGTAAGCATATGCTTAAGAACTTCCCTATCATGTTTTCCTGAGTCGGGCGCCAAGATCAGGACCTCAGTGATGAAGCAATGAAATCTCTATTGATCATAAAATAGCCCAGGCGGTCATTAAAAAATATCCTTTTAAATACATGATGAGCCCAATGAGCTACCACTAACCACAGGCCTCAGTTGGGATCAGGAGCCACTGGGCTGGCTTCCCTGCAACCACAGAAGATGAGGAAATCTGTGCCCTGGAGAGACTGATCCCTTCCCATCAGCTTCAATCCCCTCCAGACAGTAGGCATTTCCACCTAATTGACAATAAACTGCTCAGGTTTGCAGATACTACATACCATGGGAGGAGGGGGAGAGGAGGGAATGCGGTGTCATACAAAACAGCTTGGATCGTTTAATTATCAGAGATTAATAGAAGGGCAAATGCAGTTCACCGGAGATACATCTTCACTAATGAGCCCAGGAGAGAGTGCGTTAAAGAAAATCTCCCCCTTAACGTAAAGATGCTGCAACAGAACTTTCAACAGAACTGCAACAGAACTCTGACCTCAGCTCTCCAGTCTCCGCACAGCTGTGAGCTCCATGAGAATTCCTTGCTGGCCTTTGATTTATCTCCCCATTTGGTTTACAGTCCTGTGGAGGAGTTTGTATTGATCGTTCGCAATGCAAATGTTTAAAGGCTATAACCAAAACAGTCAGGCTTTGTTGTAGAGGGAGGGCAAAAGGGAATGGAAAGTAGCGAAGAGGGCCAGGGGCTGAAAGCTTCCGAGGAGAGGCAGTGGCAAAGTGGGTTAATTTTAACACACAACATCAGAGTGTAGCAAAGTATAGTTAGAAACAAAGGTGGTGCCGTCAAGCACCTTTGTTCCAGTGCTCGCCTCACTTTACCACCCAACTGTAGCACAAATTATGACGGCTGCTATAGAAACGGAAAGAGACAAATATGCCAAACTGGTCATTATTCAAAGGGTCATACACAGCAGGAACTGTGGGTCTCATTCCTTGACTACTAGAGACATCTACCTGAGT
Organism: Chrysemys picta bellii; assembly: GCF_011386835.1. Lineage (NCBI taxonomy): Eukaryota > Metazoa > Chordata > Testudines > Emydidae > Chrysemys > Chrysemys picta. Next base: position 122,270,272 of record NC_088797.1, on the reverse strand, counting down.
CAGCAAGCATCATACTATCCCCAGGCTGAGCAATGTGAAGCCATTGGCTAAAATAGTGAGGCAGGTTAGTGGAGACTCAATATCGAGTGGATTGTTGGAGTCCCCTAAAACAGAGAAATGTATATTATAATCTTTGCATTTCTATAGTTTCTTCCACCCAAGGATCTCCAAGCACTTTACAAGCATCGGTTAATTAATTCTCAGAACCACTCTGTGAGATGGAACAGTTAATTGCCATATTCCAGAACAAAGAAGTAACTTTACTTAAGGCCATGCAACAGGCTAGGGGTGGAGTCTGGTCAGTGACCTTGAGGGGTGTCCACCTTCCTCTGCAGTGTGTGGGTGATGGTCATTTGCCAGAATTATCTGCCTCTATCTCACTTAATCATTTCCCTGCCATTGCGGGGCCTTGATCACTGGTGCATGTCGGGCTGTCCTAGTCTCTGCCTGTGGTAAGTAACACTCTAGTCTCCTGTGGGCTGTGATAGTTTGGTCTAATGTCTGTTGTTGGGTTTAGTGTGTGGGTGCTGGGGGGGGGGGGGGGGGGAGTATTGGTGGCCTCTGATACACAGGCGGTCAAACTAGATGATCTGGTGGTCCCTTTTGGCTTCTCACCCCTGACTGATGGTCAGCCTACTACAGAGGCCTGACAAGTCTGGACATTTTGTCTTGGCTGGTGTGATTGCAATTGCCGTTCTTATAATTTAATCCCTTAATTACTAAGCTGCTTGCCTTACAAATGCACGCATAGTTTACAGAAGACAGCTACAATAGGGCTAGAAAGAGGTTCCGATAGTTGACTCCTGATACAAGGACCTCACCCATCATTACCTCTAATGGAAGGATAGTTGGTAGTAAAGAGACCAGGAGGCTTGATAAACTATGAGCTGACTTACACAATCTGCAGAAAGTTTGCTGTTTTCCTTCCAGCAGAAGGACCATTAAAACAGTGCCAGAGGCCTTCTGCACTTCATGGAAAGCAAACAAAGCAGCGAAGTAGGTTTTACATTCAGTAACAACCATCCTTTCCTGTCAGTAAGGGTGTTATTCTTTTCCCCATGCAGCTTCCTTCATTTTAGAAGACAGTCTACTGCTGACGAGATATTCAGTCTGCCTCAGCAGGTTGGCTGGCAGGAACAATGTGTGTAATCGTGGGGAAATTCCTCCTACTGGATCTACTCCCGAGGCTGCCGTTTAACTAAGTTTGGAGGTGAAATCAATTACCTTATCCTAACAGCGGCCCTAACGAGTTGCATATGTATAACCAGTGTGTTCACAGGCCGCTCACGGCGGAATAGCAGGCCAAATAGACACAAACTTGCTATTCTGCATCTGCTGCCAGATTTGGAAAGTTTGGAGCTTTTTGAAACTGAATTAAACAAATAAAAGTTTGCCATCCGACATTACATTTCATGCAAACAGATGGTTGGGCATTATCACGCTAAGGGAACCCGGGCAGGGCAATGGGGTTGTGAATGGGCCTAAGGAAAGCTGTAGCTATTTTTCAGTTAGAGGGGCCAACAGCTCTGTCTTTTCTGGAAGGGAAATCCAACAGAATTCTAATGAGCAGTAGATTGGTTTGCCTAGGACTCCGTTCATTTAAGTGTGGTTCTAATCTGAACAACACCATGATGGGATTCCATATTTATGGACTCTCAATAGCTTCCGAATCAAACTTGCTCCATTTACAACAAAGGTGTTTTTTCCAAACTGCTAACCCTGAAAACTGCACCAGGGATTGGAAAGCTGAACTGGGTTCTTATGCATCACACCATTGGGAAGAAAGAGATCGCCCGGGGGAATTCCACTAAATTACAGCTGTGTAACCTTCAGTCTTTGGATTTTGCTATCAATTCCACTTGTGGAACTGTCGTCTTCAAGAGAGGGCCATGTGAGATCCAGCAGTGGGTGCTTAGTTAATTTATCCAACAATGTATGAGCCAAAATCGAATTCAACTCACTCCCCATAGCAGGTCTATCAGAAGTAATATTTATGGCTTTTTTCCACTGAAATAGGCAAATGAGACTCTGGATACTAGACCTCACTGAATATTAAACAAACAAAACCCTCATGTATGAATATTTTCAAAAAATAAAAATGTTAAGGCTTTTTGTTTCACTGGGGTTACGCAACTACTTACAATCAAAGTCTTCAATCAAAGTATTTAATCCAAGTCACAAATCATTTCTGAAAGCGTTTGTTCACTCTGAAAGTTATCCAATCCTGGAACGGAACGCTTAAGAGTCAGGTGACCCGTCACAGGCAATCAATATTGAACATCAAATATCTGGAGTGTGCAGTTCAGAACCGAGAGGCTGAAAACTGTTCATCCAAACTCTTTGGCAAGTAATTGGGAATAATCAATATATTCTCAGAAAGCTGGACTGGGTTTTGCACACTTCACAAGCAGAAAAAAGAGCTAAAATCACAATAAGGCTTACTCACAATGAAGAATTCAACCAGCTCCATTGAATACACACCAGAAAGCAGATCGGTTAAATAAAGTGAACATATTTTTACCTGAAATCATTGTGGAACCACATTATACTATTCAGTATTCAAAACAATCCTAGGAATTAATTAAGGGACTATATATGAATGGATACAGTGGTCATATTTCTTGTAACTTTTTGGAGGTGAAAAAGAGGCTCCTGGTTTCTTCCCTGAAGGGACTTAACCATGAAGGGACTTAACCATGTGCTTAGGGTTAGGCTCTATTGGAAGAGGACTTTTATGTATGCTTCATTTTATGATCTTACACTGTCAGCAATTAAGACTGTTCAGAGGCAGATGTGGGAATGGGGTTAATTCTTTGTGCTCGCTTATGTATTTGATTTGCCTGTAATTGTAGGCTATTTTCTGATATTTTCCATGGTACTGAGCTGGTCTGTGGGAGGTTTTTCTCTCAGCTCAGGAGGTAATTGTACACATTTTAGTTAGTAGAGAGAAGAAGATATACACCTCTACCCCGATATAAGGCGACCCGATATAACACGAATTCGGATATAACGCGGTAAAGCAGTGCTCGGGCGGGCGGGGCTGTGCACTCCGGTGGATCAAAGCAAGTTTGATATAACGAGGTTTCGCCTATAACGCGGTAAGATTTTTTGGCTCCCGAGGACAGCGTTATATCGGGGTAGAGGTGTATTTATAAAGGAAAAGTAAAGATAATCATTAACATTTTCAATCAATCTTGCTATAGTCCCCATTAACTAGAATGGATGTAAAAAAGAAGGAAGACTAACAAATAAATCACAGCACAGTAGAACCTCAGTGTTACAAACACCAGAGTTACAAACTGACCGGTCACAACAACCCACCTTGGAATCAGAAGTACGCAACCGGGCACCGTACAGTACTGTGTTAAACATAGACTAGTGAAAAATAAAGGGAAAGTTTAAAAAAAAAGATTTGACAAAGTAAGGAAACTTTTTCTGCACTTGTTTCATTTAAATTAAGATGATTAAAAGAAGCATTTTTCTTCTGCATCGTAAAGTTTCAAAGCTGTATTAAGTCAATGTTCAGTTATAGACTTTTGAAAGAACAACCATAGCGTTTTGTTCAGAGTTACGAACAACCTCCAGTCCCGAGGTGTTCGGGACTCTGAGGTTTTACTGTATAAGCAACAAAAGTAATCTTCAGTGGTCACAGAACTTCCACAGTATACAGTGATATCCTTGAATAGCCTTCTATTCTGGCTAACATATTAGCTACCTGTTCAAAGCAAATTCTGTGAGGAGAGCTGGTTGCGATTTTTCCCCCATGAAAATTAAATGAAAAGGAATATTTTGTCATTGAAATTTTTCATTTAATTAAATATAAATATTTGGTTGGCATCCCAAACTAGAATTTTTTTTCAGTTTTCAATTGTTGACAGTGAAAAAAGTGTTTGGTTTTTAGATTTTCAGTGATTTAGAACTTTCCCTTTAGACAAAAAGCCATTTTCTATTAAAAAAAAATAGTGATAGAAAATGTTCAACCAGTTTTATCTATGAGTGTTACATCATTCTTCCAAAGCAATATGAATGTATGTTGAAGACAACAAAGTTTACACTCACTGGGGCAACGTCTGCTACATCCCCTTGGAAAAGAAAAATTGGCCTGATATTCTTCTGACTTACATTAAAGCAACACTGTTGACTTTAAAGTTTTCTGGCCTTCCGTTTTACATCTCATCTGAAAGATAACCTCCAGCAGTGGTTCAGTACTGAACTAAAGGGGAAAGGGCTACGTATTGTAAGAACAACACTACTCCCAGCAGTAACTGGGTTTTCCTTTCCATGAACCGACCCAGTTTGACCCTCTTTAGCTTTTAAAGATACTGTCTGAAGCAGTTTATCTGCAGGCACTTTCCTTAATTCACTGTGAATGATGGATTCTGACCAGCTGCAGGGACTTCAGCATATGATCATAAAGGTGAATTGGCCCTGTGGGTAAGTCCCAAATGTCACCAAGCCACTGCGCAGTGGACCACCACTGCAGAAAGGGGAGAAGAAAGAACACAGAGAGAATGTAGGAATACTTATAAAAGGGGTGTATCCATACTGTTTATCATCATCTGCACCCAAACTCTTTAGGCCCATTATCCCATAAGTCTTCTTACGTCCCAGGCAAGTCCCAACTTTCCTAGGGAAGCAGTCGCAGTTGGGGTCCAACTTTCTCCAAACTCCATATCTTCCCATCCCACCATCCCTGACAAGGTAATTGCCTCATCTGATGCCCCTTTCTGGGGTTTCCCCCCTCAGCATTCCTTCAGTCTTCCAATCTTCTTGGGTGTTACCACTCCTTCTCCTCATCTCTCTGGAATTAGCGGGATGTGGCTTGTATTTATATCCCACACTTCTCCTACCCAGCAGCCTCTGAGAGGATAGGTTAATTAGAGTCAGCAGCTTGGATTTTTTTCCTCCCACCATGTGACTGTTCTCTGTCACATTCACCATACTGGACCTAGATGGCATCTTCTGTGCTCTAACATCACCCACTCTGAAGAACGCCACGTGAGTGATTGCAACTGGATCCATTTAAAGCCCAATTTCAGCCTTAATTCTGAATTCCAAACCTTCTCTGACCTTTAGCCAGCCCTTTTGTAACATAAATATCTTATTTTCCAGGGACTTGAAGAATTAATAGCTCGCCTTGGCTTAAAATTCTCTTTTTAACATTTAAATAAAACAGAAAAGCCTGCATAGCAATAGGGACTGATCTCTCAAAAATTTCCCTTAAAAAGAAAAATTAGGTAGGGATGGGCCTAAACCAAACCCTCCCAGAACTTTCTGAAGATTTGTAAAAGAGCAAAAATATTCTTACACTCAGAGTTCAGATTCCTTCCTGGAGGCCTCTGGGGTAGTTTTTGGCTGAGTATAATGTAATCATTCAGTGATCCTTCCTGCTAATGCTCCTTTGCCCTATTCTAATATTATATTTTCTATAAATGAATATCACTTCTTTATTATTGCATCTGACATGTTGTACCATTGCCATCTGCTTTTAAATTTCACAAAACTAAAGAGGCATTTAACCAAACTTTCATTTTCTACAGATAATGAAAGGAGATGAGGTGGGGGAGGGGAGTGTTTGATTTTGCTTGAGTCTATTTGTTGGCCTCTAATGAAATCCCCAGTGTCCTGCCACCTTAAATTAGCACACTCATTCGTTACTGCTGCTTTGTTCAATAGAACTGATCTGGTATCAAAAAGAAATCAAGGTAAAGTGCTTCCCAATTAAATAACATGAGGAATTTACAGAATGGAAAAAAACAGGCTGGTTAGGATTATCGATTCGGTTAATTTTAAACGGCACAGTTAAGGTCAATTGAAGGCAACTTTAAAGATTGAGAGTTAGTTTCCAATCAGATTATCTCCCTCCCTACCCTTAGAATAATAGGTTTCAAATCAGACATTGAAATAGTCAAAGGCTCTGAGTTTTCTGTGTTGGGGAACTGGTGCACTTGCATGGCCACGTGGAATCTCCAAAATAAATGGAAGCCACTTTCACAAGCATACACTGCATCAAAGTAGGCGGCACCAAAAAAAAAAAACAACCTCATGATTCCTCCCACGCCCCCCAAGACAAATACTTTTATTTAATTGTGTATGACCAAAAAATGATTAGGTCTTTAAAGCCCATAAATTACATTTGTCAGCCTCCGAGGAAACAAATAGAGTTTCTTGTCCTGCTGTAGCAATGATGAATGGGAACGTGGGAATTTTGCTAGCAGTGCTTTGTGTTGACTTGGGAACCTGTTTATTGACTCTTAATGAAAAACTATCAATCCAAACCCATCATGGACCCAAATGGCGAAGCTATATAGTGTGAATCAAAGGGCTGCTTCTACTACAAGTTTGCTTCCCTCCACTCCCTTCACAGATCTCCACTGGCTTTTTTACTCTTGATGGAGGAAAGTGCTAATGGTGGGTTGAGTTTACAGTGGAGCATGAGGGGAAGAAATAAGAATTAGAAAACCCATTAACTAAGATTTATATGGCGTTAACAAGCATCAATAGAACTGACAGTCTCAGTATAGGGACATCAATTTTTGGCTCATGTTCACAATTCAGCCGTAACCTTCTGATTCATTCTCTGCTTAGCAGTGAATTTAAGTGTTTGGTGTGGAATGCAATCGATTGAAAACCTTACGCTACAGTGATATCCTAACAGAGAGCAAATTCCTCCCTGCAATGAATAATTGCATAAGGGATACTAACCAAATATGTGGTGTATTCGGCATCATCTCGTTAACGCAATGCCGCTGAGACCGCTGCCAAGGATGCGGATTGTGGAGTGGACACCAGCACACGGTGAACCGAATTTGGAGGAAAACTATCAAAACTTATTTCACGATAAAGACTTTGTTTCATCATTAATCCTGGTTGGTTTTAAACAAGCAACTTAGGCCTTGGCTACACTTACCCGCTAGTTCGGCGGCTGGCAATCGAACTTCTGGGTTCGACTTATCGCGTCTAGTCTGGACGCAATAAGTCGAACCCGGAAGTGCTCGCCGTCGACTGCGGTACTCCAGCTCGGCGAGAGGAGTACTGCGGAGTCGACGGGGGAGCCTGCCGGCCGAGTGTGGACCAAGGTAAGTTCGAACTAAGGTACTTCAAACTTCAGCTACGTTATTCACGTAGCTGAAGTTCCGTACCTTCCGTTATTCACGTAGCTGAAGTTCCGTACCTTAGTTCGAATTAGGGGGTTAGTGTAGACCTGGCCCTAGAGACCCAGGGCTTGGCGCTTCACGACCAGTCCACGCTAGCTACGTAATTCCTCTTCATCTTGAGAGAATTGAGGGATTGAGCACCCTCTGGGCATGGAGGAAGCCGGCGCCTGTGTGTAACTCCATTGAAGTCAATAGAATTACCACCTGGTTGAATTTGGCCCCTTGATTTTGGCGTCAATGCTACTGGAGTCTGAGAAGGAGAATCCATTCCTGATACCTCAGCAGCCTCTTTCTGGATGTAAGAGAGACTCCTGGAAGACTGGCTGATATACGGCACGTCCGGTCTATGCGAAGTAATGAGTGGAAGGCTCATCAAGATCCCATGATTAGTTACACATGTGCTTTATTGACCTGTCCGTGAGAAAGATGTCTCTGTGACGGATTTGCCAAGATGCTGCTGCATAATCACATAAGCCCCTTCCTTCTCCCAGCTATCACACAGACGAGTGGCTAGCAGCCTTAATTATCAGTTTGATTTAGAAACGGGGCTGCTGTTCTGAAAGTTAGCTATCCAATTAGTGGCATAGAGTCATCACTGCTAAAGTGTTAGCATTTCCCCTTGTAAATTTATAATTGGTTGAACTAAAGGGGGAATTAAAAAAAAAAATGAGATGGATGACTTTTTATCAACCTGGCATGGTGCAAAGGTGAATGCAATAAGCCAGCTGTACTGGAATGAACTCACTGACCAGGCGTGGCATCGCAGGGACTCTGTCTTCGTTTCCTACAGCCCCAGACAGCTGCCTGGCCCTGTGATAGTGGCCTCTTTTCACAACACCAGCCCTCCTACTGAGTCATTCATAGTCTCACCCCTTCTGGGACTCTTGGACTCTATATCAGGTCACCACCCCCTGCCTTGATTATATAGTCCTTGCCCCCATCTTCCTCAGAGAGGCTTTCCTATCAGTCTTTCTAGGGTGGCAAGGGAATCCAGGTCCACCGTCTCCTTTGGGTTCAAGCCCAGGGACCCTGGGTATAAGCATCCAAGCCCTGCTCCTTACACACCCTTGCTGTTTCCCTTGGCTGCTGCCCCAGGACTACATCCTCCAGGCCTCCGTCTCTCCCTTGTATGGTTTCCAACTTAGCAGTCCCCAGCCTGGTGGCTTCCTGGAACCCCTTTACCTTCTCCTTTCAGGGACAGTGCCCGGGTATAAGCTCCCTACTGCGGCTCTCCTCACTCAGTCCCCCTGTATGGGCCCAGCAGTACTTCCATTATAGGAACCACCCAGTCTGGTTCTCCCCAGTTTGGTCTAATTCTTAATGACTTGTCTCCCCCACAGATGCCACAGAATGATATAATTGGGCTCCTTGGCTCCCCTTAGCCCTATCACTGCCAGTTTGGTGCTTCTATACCCCATCCCCCACTCTGTTTTTGTCAACTGTCACAAGTTAAGCAGAGTTGGCTTGGTCAGTGCTTGTACGGGACAACTGAAAAAAGCACAGTGTGCTCCAGAAAACAGTGTTAGTGATTCCTTAGGTATCAGATGGCCAAAAAGCCATAATTCTACAATCAAGGAGGAAGACAACTTTGGGTAAAAGCCCATTTTGGTTTAAACAGGGGAAATGAAAGAAGCAGTTAAAAATAATACAAAATCCTAAACTATAGGTATAGATATAATAAGGGGAAGATGGTAGCAATGAATATAAATTAGAAGCTGTGAAGTGTAGAAAATTGATAAAGGAAGCAAAAAATAAATAAATCAGGAAACAATCTATGGCTGGCAGGGCTAAGGACAATAAGAAGGAGGTTTTTTCCAAATATCTTAGGAACTAAATAATACTAAATGTTATAGGGCCATTTCTCGATGGATGTGGTAAAATTGTTAATGATGGAAAAAAGAAGTATTGAATAAATATTTCTTTTCTATATTTGGCAAATATAGGATGATGTATCTGTATCACATGATAATGATGAGGTACTTTCCGGTTCATGAGTACCTAAGGAATATACTAAACAGAATCTATGCAGGATAAATATTTTTTAAATCAGCAGTCATGGATGATTTGTACCTGAAAATCCTAAGAGAAGTGGCTGAGACAATGTCAGACCTTCTGACATTAATTTTTAAGAAATTTTGGAATACCAGAGAAATTCTAGAAGCCTGGAAGAGTGATAATTTTGTACCATTATTCAAAAAGGGCAAGCAGGAGACCCAGATAATTACAGGCTGGAAAGTGTGACCCCAAATCTGGAAAAATCAATGAAAAAGCTGATATGGGATTTAAATATTTTTGAAACAAAATGTCTCATGTTTTGGTTCAAAATGACTTTTCATTTTGACATTTCAGTTAATCTATACTATAAAAAGTTTTTAAAATGTGAAAAGTCAAAATTGAAATGAAGCATATAGAAATTATCAAAACAAAATGTTTTGATTGACCTGATCCAAAAAATCCTTTCAGACTAGTTGGTTGCTGAAAATTTGAGATTTTGACTTTTTATCCTGGTTTGGGAGGGGATTTTTTTTTTTCTTTTCATACCTGGAACATGTTCATGGGATGGAAAACGGTTTCCCACTCAGCTCTAGTTTCTAATCAATTCTGCATAGCTTGGTACTATCCCAGACATTGAGCATTTTTAATCAATGATCTGGAAGAAAATAGAAAATCAGCTACTTACAAAATGTGCAGATGACACAGATTGGCAGAGTGGTAAGTAATGAGGAGGACAGGTCAGTTGTACAGAGAAATTTGGCTCACTTGAGAACATGAGCCTGTGGTGGGGTATACAAACCCCACAATTTGCAACAAGGAGTTAAGGATCTGATCCGAGCTAAGCCAGCCCCGCCACGCCACACCTACGAGAGATGCACAGGTTGGAGAAGGAGTTAAAAGGGAACAGAGCAGCTCACTTGTGGGCCAGACAGGGAAGAAAAAGAACCTCTACCTGGCAGCTCCTGGGAAAAAGGCTGAGTAGTGGAGATGGGCGTACAAGAACCAATGGCCTTAGAAATAAGGCACAAATATTTAACCATTGGGGAAAAAAATCCTGAGGGAATCAGATTAATAGAAGTGACTGTACTAACTGGTTCATACATCATTAGAAAGTATGTTATATGTGAAAGCTGAATGTTGTGCATACAACTTATAAAGCTCTGCCCTGTACTGCTGCTAGATCGTTTATAGGCACGGTACTAAATGTGCCTTTCACCCAACTCACAGCTGTTAATTATTTACACGTGTTTGACATCCCAGATGGATGGTCTGATGGCGCCGGCACAAGACGGGGAACCCTGGGCTCTGTTCCTGGCTCAGCTGCAGACTTGCTAGGTGAACGTTGGACAAGACACAAAACCTCTTGAGCGCTCCCTTTTCCCATCTGTGCAATGCAACAGTAACAGTTCCCTATCTTACACTGGTGTTGTGGTGTTACATTCATCACTGTCTGTAGGGCACTGTGCGATCCTTGGATGGAAAGTACTAAGGAAGTGCAAAATATTATAGTCAGATGGCAGAATGGGAGAGGAGTGGGAACCAATCCCCCCGCTCCTAGTTAAGCATCACAATTGCTTCTTTTTTTTTTTTTTTCATTCCAAACAAGCTGATTGAGTTATAAGACATAGGTCTTGTCTACATGGTGAAGTAATGCAGTCTACAGGGGTGTGATTTTAAAGTCTCTAACCTGCTGCTCGTTCATTGGTCTGTGTAGACCAGTGTTTCTCAAACTGGGGTCGCCGCTTGTGTAGGGAAAGCCCCTTGCGGGCCAGGCTGGTTTGTTTACCTGCCCTGTCCATAGGTCTGGCTGATCACGGCTCCCACTGGCTGCGGTTCACCACTGCAGGCCAATGGGAGCTGCTGGAAGCGGCGGCCCGCATGTCCCTCGGCCCGTGCCGCTCCCAGCAGCTCCCATTGGCCTGGAGCAGCGAACCGCGGTCAGTGGGAGCAGCGATCGGCTGGACCTGCGGACAGCGCAGGTAAACAAACCGTCCCGGCCCGCCAGGGGCTTTCCCTACACAAGCGGCGATCCCAGTTTGAGAAACACTGGTGTAGACCCTGCTGGTGCACTTTAACAAAGTGCTGGCTGAAACGGCACTACATTAACGTGCAATAGGGAACCTTTAGTGCGCACCAGCAGAGTCTGTATGGACGAATTAATGCACATCAGAAATCACACCCTGGTAGAGCATATTGCCCCACCCTGGAGATACACCCATAGTTAGCTAATAGCTTTAAAAGAGGAGAAACAGAGGCACAGAAGAGGGCAGTTGCCCTGTGTCAAACCGTCAGTCCGTGGCACAGCTGAGAATAAAATCCAAGAGTCTTAAGGAAAGCACAGGACGAGGAATCACTCTTGGACAATGCTGCTCCAGAATTCTGATGTGTAGGGGATGGGGGGGGAGGGTGGGTAAGAAAACAAACTGAGACACAGCAGTAAAACAAAGCTGTGATTTTCTGTGCGACACAGTCAATGTCACATATTTAATATTATTGTTGGAGCTTGTGACAGGGTCGGTAGCTCACCGCTGTGGCGCCTCCTCCTGGCCGCTTCGGGGAATTAGTTTTGCGCCAGTAGAGCGCCCTCTTTGGGTGGCGTTCCGCCTGTCGTCTCGACTCTGTGGTATGCACGGACTTGCGTTGCTCCCGACGTCGGCGTCCTCTTCCGGAGCACTGCCCTCCGACAGTGTCCCTTTGTCCAATCACACCCTCTTCTGGGGGGGGTAAACAACAGCCCCACATCTTCAAGTCCAATCCTCACAGTCTAGGATCTGGTGTGGTTCTGACCGGCCGCTCCCTGCGGCCCGTGGCTGTGCATGGGGTAGCACAGCAAACAAAGGGGGAAAAGGGGGGGGGGGACTCAGGCCCGCCCACTACTCTGAGTCCCGGTCCAGAGGCCCTCGTGTGACAGTCTCACTGTCTTCCTTCTCCTTCCTCCTCTGACTATCCCTCTGGACCGCTTCCCCAACAGCCCTTCGCTACGCTAGGCCTCCTCCTCCCAGGCCTGCCGCCTAGCAGGCTATGGAGTAGGGCCTTCTCCCACTCTCTCAGGCTGGCCTGCACTGCGCTGTCCATGGTGCTGGCCTCCCAGCTCTGGAGACAGACCTTCCCCTCTGAAGGTCTGGGACAGACTGACTGCTCCTGCTCTGGGCAGCCTTTTATATGGCTAAGCCGGGCCCTGATTGGCTGGCTCCAATCTGCCTTCTTATTGGCTCCCAGTAAGCCCTCTCCTGATTGGCTGCACGTCTACGCAGGCGCCTAGGCCTGCCGCAGCCCAGTCTCTCTAGGTGTGGGGTACTCGCCCCACCACAGAGCTGCACACGGCAAGTACAATTCAATCACACGCTCTATGCCAGCCACCAGGGTAGGCATACATGTCACCCTCTGGCCTCTCTTGGGAAGCTACGGAGTATTGTGTATAGAATTTTCTGGGATATGAGGGAGTTTGCAGAAACATGGCTTTGGGTTATCATTGCTATGCAGGTGAGTCCAGGTCCAATGCCCAGTGAGGTTAGCAAACAGGGCACCAGGATTTGGGGGGGGGGGGCGCGGCATTTTGCCGCCCTTGGTGGCAATTTGGCGGTGGGGGGTCCTTCCGCACTCCGGGTCTTCGGCGGCAATTCTGCGGCGGGTCCTTCACTCGCTCCGGAACCCGCCGCCGAAGTGCCCCGAAGACCAGGAGCGCGGAAGGACCCTCCTGCCACAGAATTGCCGACGACAACCGGGAGCTTGGAAGGACCCCCGCCTAGGGCGCCAAAACCCTGGCGCCACTCCTGTTAGCAGAGATACTCCCATTGACTTAAATGAACACAAGATCAGAACCATGATACCAGCCTGTGTATTTCTTTATCTCCCAACACAGCGGTTGCACTTGGTGTCTATAGAAATGCAGCAGGGAAGCTTGGGACTGGGCCAAATTCAGAGGTTAGTCTTGACTCTAGAGAGAGTTCAAGTTGTCATTGTGCCTTTTATCGGTGCCCCCCAAAGTATCTGTTGCATGAATGTCAACTCCCGCAGACTCAAGACCCGCTTATGGACACACAATTTACACTTTTCCTACACAAATTTGGTCCACTAAGACTCCATGCCACCCAGAGGGAAATTATGAAAATTGATTCTTAACCCATCCTACTCTCCAATAATTTTATTTGTTCTCTATACAGCAGGGAAATGAGCAATGGGGAAGAAACACGTGGCTCTGCTGTTGGAGTGACTGTGGTATGGGCCTCTTCCACCAACCATGGCCTAGATTCCCCTTTCCCACTTCAGGGTTCTTTCTCTGTAAGTGGTCCTAGAATGTCTGCAGAGATCCACCTGCCTCCCATCAGAGAACAGCTACTTAGCGGAGATAGCAAACAAGTTTTCACTGTGGTCATTTAAGCAGCTTACTGCTCTCTAATTAGTTAATGATTTCTCTGCTTAGCATTTCTCTAACTCACTTTTTCTTGCAGGAGTTTGGCAGGACAACAGTACCCTTTACAGTTCTGGTTTCTGCGGCTTACAAATTTCTAAAAAACAAAACAAACTTCTTAAAATATATTTGTTTCTTTAGGAAAATCAGAACTGACACTTTGGCCCCTCAGTGCTTGGGTGATAACTCTGACTAATGACCACCAATCCTGATGCAGTGTCCTCATCAGTGGTTCTCAACCTATTTACCATTGTGGGCTGCATATGCAGCTCTCTGCGTTTTGTGGGCCGTATCCACACAATATATATACTCCTGTATGGCCCTGAGGTTGTCACATGAGCTGCAGCTGTGTGCTGATTGGGCTGCAAGCGGCCCATGGGCCACGGATTGAGAACTACTGGTCTTTGTGGATATGACTACTTGAGACCCTCACATTGGATATTTTTTGCCCTTGCTTTTAATAGAGGTAGGTGTATAAAGGGGTACACTCACCCCTGGGGGACCTCTTTCTGGCTGAGTCTGGGGATTAGCTCTCATCTGATCTGGTGCCCCTTTCCACCGGTTGTTCATGCTGTGGCCTCTCCCTCTCTCTGGGACTTCGGGTGCTCTCTCTACATGACTCAGCTGTCTGGCCAGGTCACTATTTTGTCCTCCCATTCTGGAGTGTCAAAGTCCCACTGGACAAGCTGCCTGCATGCCGTGTCAGGCAGTCTTCCAGTCCAAGTACAGGTCTAGTGCTTTCAGAGTGGCTGGAGTGGTAGGGAAACCTGGGCCTGCCCACTACTCTAATTTTCAACCCAGGGACCATATGCCCAGCAACTCTGGTCTACTCCATCTCAGATCCTGTTGCTGTTTTCCCTGGTCTCCTTCCTACCTCACTTCTCTAGCTCCTGGCCCACCTCTGGGTTTACCAACCCAAGCTTGTTCCACTCCCAGTGGCAACTCCTCCCACTCGGCTGCTTGCCAGACAGTCGTCCAGAGCAGGATCCCAGGGTTTACTCTGCCCCTAGAACTGCTCCTTGTCCCAAGCCAACTCCCATTCTGTCTAGGCAGGGACTACCTTCCTGCAACCCTCCTTGTCTGTTTTTTTGGTGCAGCAGTCTAATCATATGAGACTATGACCGCCAGTTTCTTCATTCATTTTTAGCATATCCTTTCACTCAGTTTAATATCCTTAAGGACTTTTCTTGCATTATTCCATTTTCTGGCATTCTCACTAGTTCTGTTAGGAAAAGAAACTGATTCCAAGCTCACTCGATTTTTCATAAAGAAAAACTTTTTTCCCCCCACAGACTATTGACGACGATGCCATAAAACTTGATCAGTTTTTTTTTTTTTGGTTTTGCACACATTACACAGTCCATTTCTATGTCTTTTTAAAAGGTTTAGCTTGTCATTTAAAGCACAATGACCTGCTAATATGCTAAAAATGACTAGTCCACTTTGTCTATCATAACTGTGGAATATGGTATTATCTTCAATTTTTGAGCATACCTCTAAAACGTTTGTCCTTTTGTTTCTTTAGTCCACAGTTCTTGCTATTCTTTGGCACGCTCCTTCGTGTCCACACTTTTAAATTCTTGTCTACATAAATGTATCTTAATATCCACCTCATTTTTTTAAGAGCTTGTTTTGCTGCTTTGTCAGCCATTTAATTTCCAGATACTCTCGTATGCACAGGAATCCATGCTATTGTTACCCTGATACATGGTTGCATTATTTCTCTAGCGAGGAACATTATTTCACGTATTATGTCATTTCTCTTTCCAAAGTCCCTGTCCTGATTGTCATAATGCCTGACAAGAAATCAGATAAAATTACAGCTGTAGACAGTCGCATGTCTCTTACTCAAGTCAGTGCCAACATTATCCCCATTAGTTCAGCTGTCAGAATGGTCAAATAATTCGACAGCTTGTTAGATTTCTGGATCCCAAGACTAGAATGCAGAAGACTTTCCCACTCTACCCAGGCTGTCGTCTTTTGATCCAGCTGTATAGTCTTGACAAAGCTGGCTTCATTGTTCATACATACATTCAGAAATGTAATTGGTCACAATGTATAGTTTTTCTTCCCTTGGTTTTTTCATACAATTCCAGATCCACAAATGGAGGAATTGCTGTTCAGCTATAATTTCCTGTGACTAAAAATGTTGAGTTCTCTCAATTTTTGTTTTTTACATATCTCCTCTACCCATATTTGGCCCTAATATTATGAGGATCTGTGGCAACCCATATATTTTTGTTCACTAAGTTTCCAGAAAACCTCATAAATCTGTTGTGTATGTCTGTTTTCACAATTCCCTTTTCCCAAAATGTTAGATCTAATAGTTTCATCGTTAGATGTATAGGTGCTTCTTCAGGGCTATTTGTAGCACACAGACTGTTATTGTTATCATAAGAACATAAGAACGGCCATACTGGGTCAGACCAATGGTCCATCTGGCCCAGTATCCTGTCTTCCAACAGTGGCTAACGCCAGATGCTACAGGGGGCATGAACAGAACAGGTAATCATCAAGTGACCCATCCCATCGCCCATTCCCAGCTTCTGGCAAACAGAGGCTTCGGACACCATTTCTGCCCATCCTGGCTAATAGCCACTGATGGACCAACCTTCATGGTGCTACATTCCAATTGCAGAGCTTGGGCCTGGAGCAGTTCCAAATTTCAAAGAGTTGTTTTTGAGGCTAAACCAAAAGCTCGGCATCCATAGTCTAAAACTGGTTTTATCAATGCTCTGTCCATCTTCAATACAGTCTCATCTGTACCCCTTTTGTTTCCAGTTACTCTGTCACAGTCATCCTATTTTTACATTTTTGTATGGTATTATCTATAGGACCATTCCAAGTTAATTTATTATCAAACACTACTCCTAGGAACAAACTTTTGAACTATCTGAATTTTTCCACACTAAAGAGCTAAATCCCCTAATTTTCTTTCTGGTTAAAAGCATTCCCTTAGTTTTTGCAAGTCAGAATTTAAACCGCCAATCATTTGCGCATTTGGAAATTCTCTCGAGTGCCTCATTAGTCTTTACCATGGCTAC
Organism: Chrysemys picta bellii; assembly: GCF_011386835.1. NCBI lineage: Eukaryota > Metazoa > Chordata > Testudines > Emydidae > Chrysemys > Chrysemys picta. The sequence goes on along the minus strand of NC_088797.1, from coordinate 122,253,665 downwards.
TTTAAGTCTTTTATGCTTAGTCCATATAGCAAAATCGTTTGCAAAAAGGGCCATAAATACATATTCCTGTCTGCACATGTCCCTTGAAATATGCTAAACAATCGCTTCCACCTTGTATTTAGCTGTGACACTCTGAGTACAGTTCCCAGACCTGAAGAAGAGCTCTGTCTAAGCTTGAAAGCGTGTCTCTCTCACCAACAGAAGTTAGTCCAATAAAAGATATCACCTCACCTACCTTTTCACTTTCTGGGAGGTCATTTTTCATAATGGAAAACAAACTAGTGCTGATAATACTCTGCATGGAGTTCCATTTGTAAGCTTGTGGGTTTTTGATAAAGCTGTTCCCACTTTGACTTGAAGAGTTCTGTTACTTAAAAGTCCCTTATCCATCAAAACATTCTCCCTTTTATTCTAATTTTGGCTAATTCGTATAGGAGGCCTTCCCTCTATAGCACGCCATATACTTTTTCCATGTCCAGAAAGACTTATGACATTCTTAGCTTTTATGCTTTTCTGTACCCATTTCTAGTCTCATTATATGGTCAACTGTGCATCCTCCTTTTCTGAAACCGCTTTGTTCCTCAGTTAGAATATCATTTTTCTCCAAGTAGTCTACCAGTCTGACATTTATCATTTCTTTCGTGATTTTCCCCACAGACGATATGAGGGCAATAGGCCTATCTCAGTATCAGGTCTTGTACGTACCTTGCCTGGTTTCCTAAATGGTATCACCAATGCTTGTTTCCATTCTACTGCAGAAGGCCTTCCCCCTGCCCCCCCCCCATATATTATTACATAACTCAAACAGAATCTTTAAACTTCCTTCTGACAAATGTTGTGGCATTTCATTACTAATATCATCTCTCCCTGGAGCTGTATTTTTACTCTCTCTAATGGCTGCAATTAGCTCCTCCCTACTAAATTTTTTTAACACATCATGAGTATTTTCTCTCCAGCCACTTAATAGTTCACAGTTTTCCTCAATTACTCCCTTTTCCCCATGAAACTTGTTGCTTTGATCCCTATGACTGCTGACCTATTGGAACACTTTTCCTAAAATGTCTGTCATTTCCTCAATTGGAGCTCTCAGTGTCATTGTTTACAATAAGACCAAGTTCACATTTACTTTTACTACAGATTCCATTCATTCTTTGAATCTGCTTATAGATTTCTGAAAGCTTTCAAGCTTTGTTCAGTTTCCCACAGAAATTCCTCCAACTTTCTTGGTCCTTTTGATAATCCTTTGTGATACCCCCTTACATCGTTTATAATTCGTTAAATCTTTACTAGTCATTGTGTGCTTTTGCTTACTTGTATGCTTTGTTTCTTTCCTTGAGTGCTATCCTCATTACACCCAGGAACCAGATTTCTAGGTTGGGAACAATTTGATGTTTTGTAGCTGGCCAGATCAGCTATTCCTATAATTCCTTTTATTACATTGGTATAGAATTCTTCTTGGTTGTCACTTGTACAGTTACTGCATCAATGTTCATTGCATTTAGTCTTGAAAAGGCCCCAGTCAGCATTTCAAAAATTCCAGCTAGGAACTCTTTGTGTTTTTTAACGTTTCCTCAGCCTTGATACTCAATAACCATAGGGAAGCGATCACTTCCCATTCCGTCTTCTTTATGACTTTCCCAGCTGCATTTACGAGCGATATTATTTGTTGCAGTTACCAAATCCAAACCAGAAAAGGATCCATCTACTGAATTAAATCTAGTAAGTGCTCATGCATTCAATATTATCAGGTTATGCAGAGCATTAAATTGTTCTAAGCGTTTATCGTGTGGGTTTGTTTTCTTACTTCCTCATAGCTCATTATGAAAGTCTTCATAAATTATGAATGGGTTTGACATTATGAACTAGTTTTTCTAATTCTAAAATAACTATTTGTACATGGGTTATAATCATCATAAATCCATATATAAGTGGTTTTTTTCTACATGGGAATCTCAATAGCATTATATTCAAAACTTAGTTTCTGCCCATCCATTTCAATGTAACTAAGTCCCTCTTTTATAACGATAGATTCCCCCTTCTCTGCTAGCCATTCAGTCCCTCTTGAGTATATCATAGCCCGGTAGATTGAACACAAGTTTTACTTAGTAGCCATGTTTCTTGCAAACATATTACATCAGACTTTTTTCCCATTTCAAAGATGACTCTCTTAAATTCCTGTCTATCCATTATTAAGCGATCTGCATTCCAGCTAAGGATCGTTAAGGCCACGTTATTTAAGCTATATTATTGCCTTCATTTAAAATTGTGATTCTGGTCTACTAAGAGGTAGTTTATCTTTAGATCTTTTTCTGCTGCTTTTGCTGTGGTTTTAATCTTTTCATTTTTTTTCTCCTGTGGGCAAGTGACATTTAACTTCTATAATGAACACAATAAACTTCTCCATACCCTACAAGCAATACATCATCTCTCAGTCTCCTCCATGACCACAGTTGTGTTCTGCTACCCATGTACATCTTTTCTCTGACTGGAGTGTTTGTTTTCTATTTTTTGGTAGCCTCTGCATACAATCCTTTTTGAATGATTTTAATTTTTGTATTTCACTAGTTTGTTCTGCTCCTGCACAACCATTATATGCGGCACTTGGTACATTTAGGTTCTGTTCCTTCTACACAGTTCTCATCTGAGTGATTTCCTCCACATTCACTGCACCTCTTGGTTTCCTTACAAATGGCTGCTGCAGGTCCAAACCTTTGACAATTACAGCACCTCACAGGGAGGGAATACATGGTTTAATCCTGAAAGCTTGATACCCCATTTGGAGTGTCCCACTTTTAAGGTGTTATAGATAGTTGGATTTTTCCCTCTCTCATTAAGTAGCTGTTGAAGATAAAGTATTTTTTGTTAACCTATCCTCTTTTTGAGATGACCCTCAGATAATCCTAGAAGCACTTCATACCTAAACCTTCTGATGTGTTTAAAGGCAACTTTCTCTTTTCACCTGCTCCTGCCTCCATTGCCAGTTTCAATGTTTAGCCAACTCAAACCTCAGCCCAGCAGCTAAGCCCCTCTCCACCCAATTCCTCACCCAGCCTGGCCTCAGCTCAGCCCCCTCTTGCTCTCAACTTCTTGGCTTTATACAAGCCCAGATTGTCCTGCCCAGCTGGGCTTCATCTTCATCTAGGTTTGATCCATCCCTGGCTCTCTTCCAGGTGTAGCCTGTAAGGTTAATTGGCACTTTTTACCTCCTCAGACCTTGTGTGGGGTTGACACCCCATCATCGGCAGGTTCTAAGGAAATCTGCATTTGAGCTCTAATCAGAGAACACAAACAAGCACTACCCTCTGCATGGCAGGGACAGGGTCCCAGAATAGGGAGCTGATCAGCAGCCCATAGAGATATTTGTGTTCCACCATTATGAGATGTATTTCATCTTGTCCTAACACAATGTGCCTGTACCATATCAGAGTGTAAGAAAAATAAGACAGAGAAATAATGCAAAGGGAGGGAGATAGGTTAAAAATGTGGGCCAAAATTCATCTTGGGGAAAATGGTCACAGTTTGTTCTGCAAAACACAGATAAATAAATACTATCTCCTAGAGCAGGAAGGGACCCTGAAAGGTCATTGAGTCCAGCCCCCTGCCTTCATTAGCAGGACCAACTACTGGTTTTGTCCCAGATCCCGAAGTGGCCCCCTCAAGGATTGAACTCATAACCCTGGGTTTAGCAGGCCAATGCTCAAGCCACTGAGTTATCCCTCCCCCCATAGCCAATGTAAAGGAGAAACCTTGAAAGTGCAGTAAGCTTCGGATTGACAGTGGGAAGCATGTTAGACACACGTATGCACAGGGATATAATCCCGTTTGCAACAACATCTGGGTTTGACTCCAGGATCTCCAGCTGGAGTTAAAGGAATAAGCCCACCGGTGGCAAGCAGCAGCAGATCCATAAACCTCTTATGAGGCCCAATGACCATAGGGAGAAAAAGATACACACTTCCCTATTGTTGGGAACCAAAAAATACAATGCATTCTTGAGACCTCATTTGGAGTACTGTGTGCAGTTCTGGTCTCCCATGTTTAAAAAAGATGAACTCAAACTGGAACGGGTGCAGAGAAGGGCCACTAGGATGATCAGAGGAATGGAAAAGCTGTCGTACGAAAGGAGACTAGAGGAGCTTGGGTTGTTTAGTCTGACAAAGCGAAGGCTGAGAGGGGATATGATTGCTATCTTTAAATATATTAGAGGGATTAATACAAGGGAGGGAGAAGAATTATTCCAGCTTAGTACTAACGTGGATACCAGAACGAATGGATACAAACTGGCCGTGGGGAAGTTCAGACTTGAAATTAGACGAAGGTTTCTGACCGTCAGAGGGGTGAAATATTGGAACGGCCTACCGAGGGAAACGGTGGGGGCGACGGACCTGTCTGGTTTTAAGATAAAGTTAGATAAGTTTATGGAGGGAATGGTTTAATGGTAAAACATAGTAGTCAAGGAAAGCCAAGCAATGGTGGGTAAATAGTATTATGGCTAACGGGGTCGGGCTGGAGACTCTTGCCTATATGCTCGGGGTCTTACTGATCGCCACATTTGGGGTCGGGAAGGAATTTTCCTCCAGGGCAGATTGGCTGAGCCTCTGGAGGTTTTTCGCCTTCCTCCGCAGCATGGGGCAGGGATCTCTAGCAGGAGGGTCTCTGCCGATTGCAGTCACTAAAAACAGGATTGGGGACTTCAACAGCAGAGTCCAGGGAAGGGGTAGGGACGGTTTTATGGCCTGCAGCATGCAGGGGGTCAGACCAGATGATCATAATGGTCCCTTCTGACCTTAAAGTCTATGAGTCTATGAGTTGCAAATGTAACCCACAAACCTCCTGGGTGTGGTGTTCTGTCCCATCTGGGGGCATCAAGACCACATAGACAGAGAGAAATTAATGAGTCTGCCCTACAGCCTTAGCTAACAGGCATGTGGCTTTTAGCTTATGCAGTAGAGGCACATGCATTTAGCTCCAGAGGTCCCAGGTTTGATCCCACTCACGGACGACCGGGGTCTGTCAGCGTTACACGTACTCAGAGGCATCACATTGCAGAGAAGGGAAATAGTCACCCATTTCTAGAAGGCCTTTGTGAGATGAGCAGGAATGTTCCATAGAGCTCTGGGCACCTGAAAGATATTGACAAATTTGGAGAGAGATCAGAGAAGAGGAAAAAGCTCATGGGTGGCTAAGGGAGTGATTTATAAAGGTTAGCTCAATGACCAATATAGGCAGGACATGATAGCAGTTTATAAAGTATTTGAAGGGTGTGAACATCAAGAAAAGAGGAGAGTTATTTAGGGAGGTGTGAGAGTAATGGGCTGAAGTTAAGAAAGGGAAACCCAGGCGAAAGAGCAGGAAAGATGTCCTGACAGGAAGCGTTGTTAAACTGTGGAATTAGCCTCCTAAATTAAATTAGTGGAGACCCTATTACTTAGGATATTTCAGACTAGACAGGAAAAAGCATTAGGAAACATACTGTAGGGAATAATCCTGCACTGGCTGAATGAACTAGATGACCGTGAAACAAAAGCTCATTTGTGGTTCTCTACACTCTGCCAGCAACTATTCTCAGGCCTGACATACAACATGCTGTTGTCATAATAGATACCCAATGGCGGAATGTAATCCGTCACTGAAAAACTAACAACCCACTGATCATTAATATTCTCGCATGTATGTATGGAGTGTGTACAAAAAGTTATGGATATGTGCTAAAATTATGTTCTTAAAATGTGTTTGGGAAGCAATGCATAAGCGCAGTCTGCCCTAGACAAAGCAATAGGTATATTTGCATGTCTGACCAGCCTGGTTCTCAGGCAGAGACGATGAAAGTCCATTTACATAAAAGGTAAACGAAGCCATCATGCTAACAAGGGGAAGAGGTAACAACTCAACTCAAGTATCACTACTGCAGGAGGAACCAGCATGAAGATTTCACCAGACCACATGCTGTCTCTTCCCAGCAGGAGAAAAATAATTTTATCTACGAATACATTTCAAAGGTTTACTGGTTTATAAAGACAGGGGGCCTGTGACACACTGGTGGTTAATATAGTTGTGAAATGTATGTATTAACGCTATATGAGGAATTATTGATACTTATTGATATTATGCTTTAAAGTTTCCAACCAAACAAAGGGAGAAACAGGTTTTCTCCCAGATAGGAAGGAAGGTAGCACCGTGGAATCAAAACAATGGCACACCCATTTATATATGAATCAACAGGGAGATGGGAAGTCCACAGGAAGGGAGGAACAGTGTGAGGTCATCTTGTCTCTTGAAACTGGGTGGATGAACTCTCAGAAATATAAGGGGGGGAGAGTCAATTGGCATCTTTCACAGAGGAAGACAAGGAAACCAGCACTGTGTACTTCTCTGGAAGGTCCTGACTGACAGACAGTCAGCCATGGCTGGAAAAAAGAAAGATTGGCAAGAAACCTACCTTGGACAAAGACGGTATCTTGTTAAATTCAGTCTTAGCCATTAGAAAGCATATTTTTACTTTTATTTTCTTGTAACCATTTTTGTCTTTATACTTTGTAATAGAACACACTTAAAATCTCTCTCCTTTTGATGCAATACACTTGTCTTACTTTTAATTGAAACCAACCCAGTGCTGTGGTTGAACTGAAGTGATTGTTAGCTCCAGATACAATAATAAGCTGTAATGTAACTTGTCTCTTTAAAGGAGCAATGAACCTTATTACGTCTCTGAGTGTTCTAGGCGTCAAACAAAATATTGAGCTCAACCAGAAACAAAATGTTTCGTTTCATTTTTTAGGGAGATTTTTATTTAAAAAAAACAACAACAACGAAAAATGTAAGAAAAATTCAAAACGAAAAGTCATTTGAATTGAAAAAAACATTTAGACTTTGGGGGAATATTTTTTGTTTTTTGTTGTTGTTTTTTTAGTTGAGACTATTTGGTGAATTTGACATGAATTTGGAAAACGTTTTGGTTGACCTAAAAATGTTTAGTTTGCAAAAATTTCACCCAACTCTAGTTGGGAAAACTCATGAATTGCTTCCCACAACTTCCAGTATCTTCATGTCCTGTAATGCCCATTGACTGGCAGAGAAATAGCAGAAAGGGAAACCCAACCTGTGGGAATCTCTGCATATAGCAAGGTTTATTGTATTTGTCTGAAAGATAGACAGTAATGAAGACTTTTGTTCTCCATTCCTTTGGCTATAGTAAGACGAAGCAGGAGCCAAATCTAAAGTGTTTTATTTCTGTTCCATTTTGTGCAAACATAGGTTGATCAGATGTCCCGTTTTTAAAGAGACAGTTCCATTTTGGGGGACTTTTTCTTATATAGGCTCCTATTACCCCCACCCCATCCCAGTTTTTCACAGTTGCTATCTGGTAATCTTGTGCAAACATGAAAATAAGAACACAATTAAACTGCGTCGGGGCGTTCTTTCTCTCATTTTATTAAGACTCCTGCAAACTGATCTTTTATATCACCCTGCCAGGGAGTTGGATTTAGAGAAAAGACGGGGGAAAGATAAGATGTGCGGATCTGCTGAATCAGATTCCCATAACGGAACAGAGGAGGAATATTTCAAAAATCAAAAGAGGAAGCAAATGAAGAGAAAGATGAAAAAGTCAATCTCAAGAGAACAAAAACAGTCAGTGGTATCATTCTATTTACATTTTCGTCCATACCATCACCATTATCTGTGTGATTTAAGAAGGATGAAGGTTTGGTTGCTATCTTTCATGAAGAAAGATGGCCTTGTGATCTCTAAAAGCAATGAGTGCTCAGGGCTTCAGTTTCCATTGTGCTGAAAAATGGAATGAGTGGAACACAAAAGACGAAGCTGAAAAAAACAACAACATTAATTACAGACTCACAAAATTAATTGCGCCACAGCATGAAAATAGTAGACTGAAAAATCCAGTAGGTAGATTGGAGAGGTACCAAATTTGTGAGCACACTTACTCCGGGAAGAAAATGTCAAAGCCCATTGTGCTAAAATAAAAACAATTAATTGGTTATGTAAAATAATAACCGGGGAATCAGAAACATTCACTCCATTGTCCTGCTGTATAATCAGAACATTCATTACATCATCCTACTGTATAATCAGTGCTTTTATTTACACAGCACATATACAGCAGGATGTGAAGTTTTGCCAAAATATAAAGCACTTCAGGCTGAATGATCAAAGCGGGCTATAAATTCTTTGTGAAGGCACTAAAAAGAGATGCTTTGAAAGCCTGAAATAGCGGTTTGCTCACCAGAAATGGCTTCTAGGGAATCATGGAAAATGTACAGGGCTCTGCGTTACACAGAAGACATCACATGCTGAACAGCTGTTCCATGAATGGACGTGTTGTATGTGGAAGATCACATGATAATTAGCATTGGGCAAAATCCTAGAGTCCTTTCTCACTGCCCTGGCAAAACTCATGGTGGTCACTTTGCCTAAACAATAGTGTTTGTACCTGTTCAGAAGGAATTCTCTTGCAGAAACATTTCTCTTTGTACATTGTTTCATCACGTAAATGACATTATTATTATTTTGTATTACATTAGTGCCTGAAGGTCCCAACTGAGGTCAGGGCCCCATTGTGGTAGCTGCTGTACAAACACATAGTAAAAGACAGACACTGCCCTGAAGAGTTTATAATCTATATAGAAAAAGCAGACAACGGATGGGAAAGGAAACGGAGATAAAGTGACTTGCCCAATGTCACGCAGAAAGTCAGTAGCAGAGTTGGGGATAGAAACTAGGTCTCTTGACGCCCAGTGATCTAAGCCAGACTGCCTCTGGTTGGCCATCTTACTTTCCACTGAACATGTAGTTTATTTGATATTTATGTCACTGCTTATATGGTATAATATATTGTGTTGAACAGCACGTTTCCTCGGATATATCTCCTGAAGTAAGTATCTGTTTTGTAATTTGTCTCTGTCTGCAGGTATTGGCTTGTGTGGCTAATAATTCACGCATCACATGCAGATTCCCTTTGCACTTTCTGCCCTTTTATGGATTTTGTGGTAAGAACTTGAGATTCAGGGCAACCTGATAAAAAGCACAGAAAAGGTGATCATGTGAGCATTTATTTCATTGCTTGAATCTATGTGTGGAACATGGGTAGGACTCAATACACTTTTGATGTGTTATCAGTTTATCTGCTAGAGTATCATTCATCAATTCGGTAAAAAAATGAACATGACTGTCTTCCACTTGATTTATTTTAAGAATGTTCATTAAAAATATAGGTGACCACTGTGGGAAGATGCCACAAAATTGTGTTTTCTAGTGCTTAGAGGGGATGAATGGGAGCCAGGATACCTACGTTCTCATCCAAGTTGGCATGGGGGGTAGCTCAGTGGTTTAAGCATTGGCCTGCTAAACCCCAGGTTGTGAGCTCAATTCTTGAAGGGGCCACTTAGGGATCTGGGGTAAAGTCAGTACTTGGTCCTGCTAGTGAAGGCAAGGGGCTGGACTACTGCATGGAATGTGATGATGATGTTAGATTGAAAAGTGCTACAGAAATTCAAAGTGTTATGACAAGGTCCGCAGGTCTTGTGCCAGTTGAAGAGATCATCTAAACAGCTTTTCCTTCTCTGTATGGTGTATATAGTGAGTAACTGAGCAAGAGGATCTTCTAAAAGGAGAAGTTGGCAGATGCAGGATCTATAGAATGTCTTTGCAGACAGCATGGGAAAGAGAAGGGGTCCTACCTGGCCCAGCAGTCACTCTAACCTTTTCAAAGTAGGGTGTGGGGACGGAAATCATCTCAGGTACAACAAGGAAGGAGTGGGCTTCCGTTCTGCTTGGCTGGGGCAGTGTCAGAAGTGTAGAATGCGGCATTTCAAGGTTAAACCAGAGGCTTGGAAGCACCACAGTGGAATGGATCCCAAACTGGGGTCTTCTTTAATGTGGCCTTTGGTCCAGTTGACTTCTGTCATCAGCCAGCAATTTAGTCAGCGAAGGGTCTGAGAAAGGTGGGAGGTGACTCTGGTGGCTTGGGTTGTAAGTGGCAGGCCCGTTTTGTGTAATCCTGTGAGTTCTTGAACTCACTTTCTTCCCTGTCAAACCAGTAAAGTAGAAGGCAAAAGAAAAAGAGATACGAGAAGAAGGGAAATGAGTTAATGAAGAGGCCAAGGACTGAAAATCCTCAGATCCTTCCTGATATTCCCCCACTCAAATATGTACCGCCACCCTTAATACAGTCCCCCAATATTACATCTTATATACTTTCAGTTGTGGACCATTTCCCCAAATGCAGTATGTTACAGGTATCCATCATCGACCTCCTGAGATGATGCAGAACTGTGTATAGAGGGGATGTATTCATCCCCTCCTCCCTCTTGAGATGATGGGTTGTCTCCAACCCAGAAAATTACTCCCTCCCCAACCTGTGAGATGTTCCATTTTTACAACCCCCCCCTCTTCCTACTGAACTGGAAGGATGTCAAAGAAAATTACCCGGACTTTCATCTTCTTCAGCTCTCGTCCAAGGTTCCTGAAGTCTCCAATAACTTGTGTAGTTTCCTGTGATGCCATATCATTGACTCCAACATGTATCATAACCAGTGGAGACTCGACAGATGACTTCACTATCCCATCCAATCTTGCAATTACATCTCATAGTGTCACTCCAGGTAGACAGCCACTGTTGGGCTGTCCTCGGTAACTTGAATGAAGGTAGTCCTTTAGCTCAAGTGGTAGCAGTCTGCACTGTAGTACTTAAAGGTGGCAGGTTCATACCTAGATGCCAACCCTGTATAGCAATTTTTTTTTAGATGAGAGACACAGACGAGGTCAATTTTTGGGAGGGCAGTGAATTTGTGAACCAGAATAGGGAATTCCAGGCAGAGAGGCAATATGAAAAATAGCTTGGAGAAACTTCACTGTGCCTCAACTTACCCTCTGCAAAATGTCTATAATAATACTCCTATATAAGTTGGTCCCATGAGAGATAGTACCTCGCCCGCCTTGTCTTTACAATAATACTCAGGCTAATTCGGTAATGTTTGCAAAGTGAATAGAGCACCTGGGAGGGAAGGTGCTATAGACATCCAAAGTAACAGCTGAGTGAGAAGGCTCGAGAAACAAAGCTCTCCTCACCTGCCTTAATGGAAGAATTACATCTCTATTCCATCCCTGATTCTCTACCCCCTGGGTCTTTTTGTAGGTAGTTGGAGAATAAGTCATCTGTCTAAGCAAAATATTATGGAGACTCCATCAGAAGCTGGTCCGTTCCCTCTCCCCTCTTCACCCTACTGACTGACCTATTTACATTCCCCTTCTATCCACTTTAATTTGTGGATGGATCTCACTTCCATCTTCTCATTCTGCATGAGGTAATGATACCAAAGGTCAAAGTGCATCTTATTGCATTAACATACTCTACAAAGAATTCAAGTTTTACTATTGGGTGACAGGGCCAAGGCCCTGCTTTAGCATATGCTGATACAGTGTCACATTTCCCTGCTTCCCATGACCAATGACTAGGAAAGAATAGATATGATGAGGTAGGACTTCTGACCAACAACGCTGTCAGGAGCTAACAGCCTAAAGCAGGGACTGGTTTACTGGTAGCCAGAAGGAAAACAACCTTGGTTTGTGTGATGTTGTATAAAGGAAAAATGACCATTTATATCACTAGTGTTACCACTGTTGCACAACTGCATTAAGTCTGATACAAAGTATGCCATGGAAGATAGCAATAGAAAAATTATAGTTTACTACAGGGGTCGGCAAACATTGAGAAGTGGTCATTTATTTACTGTAATTTAAGGTTTCTCATGCCAGTAATACATTTTACATTTACAGGGGCTGGCGGATGGAACCCCAGATCGGCAGCAGGCTGAGCCACCAGCCCACTGCCGGCCTGGGGTTCCGTCCATCGGTTCCTGCCAACTGGGGTCCTGGCCGCCGGCCCCGCTCAGCCTGCTGCCGGCCTGCGGTTCCATTCATCCAGGCAGGCAGCGGGCTGAGCGGGGTCGGCGGCTGGGACCCCGGCTGGCAGCAGAGTGCCACTAAAAATCAGCTTGCGTGCCACCTTTGGCACGCATGGCGCAGGTTGCCGACCCCTGGTTTACTAAGTATGATAATCCTGTCTATATGCATGTATCATCTTTGTATCTGAAGTTATGAATATTGGCTACGTACTTGTATCTCAAACATGCATTGTGTTTCTGGGTGACACTCCCCTGACAGATTTACATCAGGGCTAGCCAACTAGGTATGGCTGGCCCATTAAGGACACTCAGCTCTCACAATGGGCCACTGAAGAGACTAAACACACACAATGAGCCTTTCCTGGAGACCTTTCAGAAAACAACTTGAGGCAATGGCTGCCCAGAGACTAATCATGGTGTGTAAGGACACGTGACCTAAGACTCCATCTTTTGCCAGTAACTTTCCATACACCTGGGCTGAAGGTATAAAAGGGAGACTGTGACATCACTTCTTTCTCTTCATTTCTCTGGACTGGATTTCTAACAAGGAAGCTTTGAACAAAGGGACTGAATGACCCCCCGTCAGTTTGGGAGTCCAGAGAGTGACTTTTCACAAGCTAGCAGATTTACATCTGCTGTGATCCTAACCTGCAATCTCTGAAAATCAATTGTAATGTATATGATTCTTTAATCACTTGACGACTCTTTTCTTTCTTTTTTATATTAATAAACCTTTAGTTTTTAGTTACTAAAAGATTGTCTGCCAGCGTGATTTTCTGAGTATGATCTAGGGTATATATTGACCTGGTTAGGTGACTGATCCCTTAGGATTGGAAGAACCTTCTAACTGATGGATCTGGTTTCCAGTAACCTCTCATCATAAAGTCCAGTTGTTTGGGTGGCGAGCCAAGGGCTGGAATGCTTAACAGGATGGTGTTTTTAGCTTCTTGTTAACCAGTGTGGTGATACAGAAGCTCATTTTTGTCACTGGCTTGGTAAACTCTAATGATACAATAGCCACCCGTTTGGGATGTGTCTGCCCTGTTTTATACAGCCTATCCTGAATTTGGTATACATCTCTGTAACCCACTTAGGCACAGGGAGGTGACAGTTTGCATCTGCTAAACAAACCAAGGAGGGACAACTTTTTATAACACACCACCTCTGGATGGGTTGTTGACAGTGGGGGCTGAATTCTGAACTGCTGGATCTAAAAGCAGATCCTCTACTGAATTGGGTAGAAGAGCCAGATCTGTTAGTGGCAAGGCTGGAGCAGACTCGTGAACATCAATGTGTGACCCAGCCACTAGAGGGGGCCATAGTGTCGTGCTGCGCAAGCGTGGGTTACACCTTCAAACGAGAGTGACAAGACTGGCTGTTCAGAAGCCCGATGCATAGCCCATCAAAGACAATGGGAGACTTTGTATTGTCTTCAGGGGACTTTGGAGCCGGTCTTTGCTGTAGTCTGCTGTGTCTTTTTGTGCGAGTTGTATTTTTGTTTCAAATCCGGTTTTTACCTTCAATTATATTGGCAATAAAAGGCTGAATGATGACGCTGTCCTTATACAGGACTCAGAGGGGCTCTGCTTAGGTTCTGACCCAGTCGGGTTAGGTCCAGAGATTCAAATCCAATGCTGCCTTCCTTAAATGAGAACAAAATTCAGATTTGACATCCCAGTTTTGAATCACTTCTTATTTTTATCTTATTATCTTGTATATATTATTGTCTTCTTATTGTGCCTGGTGAGAAGGATTTTTATATACTCAGAAAAGGACACACAATGGCATCTCAGGCCTGGGATCTCATATTTGATCTCTGGTTTCTTTCTTCTCTCTTTCATTGTTGCAAGATTCTAGTTTAATTACTTTACCAACGTTCGTGCATTTTTTCCCTGGTCATAAAAATGTAACATTCGTTCACTGTACATCACTTGGCTGACCCCTCTGAACTATGCTGGAACAGGGCCATCCTGGTGCCAAACGGACTTCATCAGCTGCCAACACAAAAGAAACTTACATTTGTCAACCCACTGCAGGCAAAGCAGCTGAGTAATCTAGTGAACCATGTCAGCGGGTGCCTTTCCCCCCTTGCCTCTACAGCAAATAAGAGTCTAGAGTCCATAACTCATCTTCCTCCTGAACCTGGCTTCAGTAACAAAGAAATTAATTCAAATCAGTGCATGCCTTCTCACTGTGCTTGGCTATTCCTAGGGTTCCTCCTTCAGGGATAGTCAGACCACAGTCTAGATCATCTCTAGATAACCACTCCCACCTCCTTTATTGTCAGGCAATGTAACAAACCACCTGCATCCATGAATTAGCAGACCCCATTTAACCCTCTCACAGCAGGATCATCACTTGTTACCAATGTGGAACCCGAGGGTAACATGCCTTTATGCAAATTGTTTCTTACATGCCTTTATGCAAATTTACATGCCTTTAGCCTCCTGCTCATTCACTTATAGAGACCTACAATCCTTTTGTCTTGTGGACTAACAGCAGCATTTCTGTGAGCTGAAGTTCAGATAAGCTAAAAGAATCGCATTAAATCTGAGACCTAGAGAGGCTTAAAACTATGCTGATAAAGGGGTCACCCCAGCAACAGATTGATCTGAGTGATAGATTCTGAGCACAGTTAGATCAGTCAATGTTACAGACTGAAATGCAGCTAAACCACAGTTTTCATTTCCTTTCTCATTGGTCAGCTTCAAGCTAGTTTATGAGAGGCAACATTTCACGACTCCCCCTCACTAGCTGAAATATGAGGCAGGCTGCTCAGATCTGAGGCTGTTATGAGGACTGGGATTAGGGAGGTCAGCAAAAATCAATGGCTTAGGGCAGGGGTGGCCAAACGTACTGCCCCTCCGAGCCTCATACGACAATCTTCAGACGTTCAAGAGCCGGGGTGCACCTGCTGGGGCTTCAGCCCTGTGGCGGGGTGGGGGCTTCTGACCTGTGTGGTCGGGGGGTCTCAGGGCTTCAGCCCCACAGGATGAACCTGCCATGGCTCATGGCTTCAGCCCCACTCCTGCTGAAGCCCTGAGTCTTGGCAGGCACCTCCTGCAAGGCTGAAGCCCCAAGACCCCCTTCCCTGCTGGCATAGGGGGTGGAACTAGAGGTGCTGGGGTTGCTGCCACATCCCCTGGCTTGAAGTGGTTTCCATCATATCCAGGGTTTACCATTTGGTTCAATGGCTCTCAGCACCCCCACTACAAAAACTGTTCCAGCACCCCTGCCTCCTGGGCAGAAGCTCCTAGCCCCACCACCCCACCTCAGGGCAGAAGCCACAAGTTCCCCCAGATAGTCTGGTAGGTGGAGAATGGGGGGTGGTCTGGGGAGCTCTGAGAGCCGCACTTTAAAAGAGCAGCACGTGGCTCATGCTCCCTGGTTTAGGGCAAGGGAGACCGCTGTACGCATGAATGTAATGTTTATAGCGCCTTTGCCCTGTAGAGCGATTATTCCTATGATTTGTATTGCACCTGAAATTGTTCTTTTCGTAGGGTGCAATAACATGCTATCTGATGGAATTACCACAAGAAAGCTCGATCTTTTATTATTTCAATGATCCCAGCTTAGCAAGTGAAGTCTAATTGTAGTCGACTTTTGGTCAGAAGCATAATGTTGCACAACTGTGTTACTTTACTTGGGTTAGCCAATCAGATTGGGGCCCTAAATGAGGCTGAAAGGGAGACTCTGCATTTTCTTTTTCTTCCATTTTAGGAGCGCTATAAGAAAATGCATATAGACTATTCTGCTTCTATTGATGCTCTCCAGAAATGAAATGCCCTCAAGGAAGCTGGTAAGTATCCTAGAAAATATACCAGGGTATTCAAAAGCAATGTCCCATTCAGAAGCTGCAGGGATTGCCCCTCCTTTCTATACCTGCACTGACCGCTCCACTATCCTTCCTGTCTCCCAGGCCCATAATGATATCTTGCTAGTACTCGGGGGTGTTTGCACGGGTACATTGAGAGGGCCCGTGAGGAATCGGTGGTGTGATAGGCTGGTTCATGTTTGCACAACACTGCCCTCTGCTGGGCTGAATGGACGGCTGGTTTGTAGCTCCATTCCCTGCAATACTTCAAGCGGAAAGAAGGTAGCGCATGCAGAGTTGTGCATTCAGGTTCCAGAGTAAGGTGAATAAAGCCCCAAGTTATTATATTGGGGAACCAGCATTAAAAAATGGTGCCATTTAAACTCCTAGTAGGGTGCCCAGATGTCCCAATTTTATAGGGACAGTCCCATTTTTTGAGTCTTTTTCTTATATTTTGTTATATAGGCTCCTATTACCTCCACCTCCACCTCCACCCCCATCCCGATTTTTCACATTTGCTGTCTGGTCACCCTAACTCCTAGCCAAAAGCCGAAGACCATGTGATTAGTTTTCACTGCCTGTGCTGGGATCACAGAAATAATACAGGACCTGGACTTCTTGTGGTATTTTCATGATGTGTCATGTTACCGTGTAACCCACTAGTGAGTGTGTGTTACGGGTCCCCAACAGTGCCCAAGCCACAGAGGATATGAATCTGTTATAGCGCCATCTACTGTGCTTTAGCAGCGCCTCCTTTTATCTCTGGAGGTCCCTAGTTCAATGCCAGGTGTATTGGACAAGATGGCGGCTGCAACAATTGCACCCCATGAAAATCTCTTGTGCTATACGGATAGGGTTGCCAACTTTCTAATTGCACAAAACTGAACACCCTTGCCCGCCTCCTGCCCTGCCCCTGCCCCAAGGCTCCGCCTCTGCCCAACCCATTCTCTGAGGCCCCACCCCCAACTCACTCCAGCCCCCCTCCCTCTGTCACTCGCTCTACCCCGTCCTCACTCACTTTCACTGGGTTGGGGGAGGGGTTGGGGTGAGGGCTCCAGCTGGGGGTGCGGGGTCTGGGGTGGGGCCAGAAATGAGAAATTCAGGGGTGGGAGGAGGCTCCGATCTGGGGCAGGAGGTTGGAGTGCAGGAGGGGGGGTGCAAGGTCCGACTGGGGCTGTGGGCTCTGGGAGGGAGTTAGGGTGCAGGAGTGGGTTCCAACCTGGGGCAGAGGGTTCAAGGTGCGGGCTCCGGCCAGGCGGCGCTTACCTCAGGTGGCTCACGGTTGGCGGCACAGCGGGGCTAAGGCAGGCTCCCTGCCTGCTCTGGCTCTGGGCTGCTCCCGGAAGCGGACGACATGTCTGGCCTCTAGGTGGAAGTGCGGCCAGGTGGCTCCATGTGGTGCGCGCTGCCCGTGCCCACAGGCGCCATCCCTGCAGCTCCCATTGGCCATGGTTCCTGAGCCAGAGCTGGCGCTGGGGGCGGAGGTCAGCACGCAGAGCTTTCCTGATTGCCCCTGCACCCAGGGGCTGCAGGGACATGCCGGCCTCTTCTGGGAGCCGCGTGGAGCCAGGGCAGGCAAGGAGCCTGCCTTAGTCCCTCTGCGCCACTGACCAGATTTTTAACGGCCCGGTCAGCAATGCCTTTTCGACCGGGCGTTCCGGTCAAAAACCTGACGCCTGGCAACCCTATATATGGCAGAAGGCATTTTCATGGGGCAGCAGCATGTGAGGGGATGTTGCGAGGGGATAAAGCATTTGGGGTGGTTATCATCGCACTTCGAGTCTAACCTTTCAGGAGTCAATCCCCAACCCATACTAAACTCAGTGAATCCTGTCTTAGAGAGAACAGTTCTCACCGTTAAGGACGACATTCTTGCCTCCAGCTCAGCAAGTCCCAACTTCGCCATTTAAAAAAAAAAAAAAGAAATCTATATTTTTTCTCCAGTCTACTGCCTCCTGCGAGCGCCAAATAACAACCGCAGACGCAGGGGAAAGGTGTTAAATTGTTTTGATTGCATTTCTTTTAAATATACAATATGTCACTTCAACTCCCGGAGGCATTACGCAAAAAGCCCACAAACTGCATAAACAAATTCAAATGCAAATAACCACAAACACAACACCCTGCAAATAGCCCTAAGTACCTATGCTCCCATCTCCATGCAAGGATTACGCCTGGAGAATCTGCTATTTAACAATGAATCTGCAGACTCTTTAGATTTCTCTTTTTCTCTGTATACCATCGCAGGATTATTAGTATTATTTTTTTTTACAGCCGAAAGGCGACTTGTAGTTATTTGCTGTTAGTTATTGAATACAGAAGACGACGGAGGCAGGGGGTAGTGCATATGGGTAAATGATGAAATGCTTATTCTAGCCACACTGCGTGATCATAATAATTAATGACAGTGTTCAGATTAGCGGGTGAGCATTATTTACAGGCTAGTCGTGTCGTCTCTCTTTGCCTTTGTTCTCCCTCTGTAAAATGGGGATATTAGTATAGACCGGGGTGGGCAAACTTTTTGGTCCAAGCGCCACATCAGGGTTGCAAAACTGTATGGAGGGCTGGGTAGGGAAGGCTGTGCCACCCCAAACAGCCTGGCCCCCGCCCCTTATCCACCCCCTCCCACTTCCAGCCCCCTGTCTGCCCCCCTAACAACCCCCAACCCATCCAACCCCTCCTGCTCCTTGTCCCCTGACCGCCTCCTCCCGGGACTCTCTCCCCAACCACCCCCCCGGGACCCCACCCCATTCAACTCCCTCTGCTTCCTGTCCCCTGACTGCCCTGACTCCTATCCACAACCTCGCCCCCTGACAGGCCTCCCAGGCCTCCCACGCCTATCCAACCCCCCCTGTTCCCCATCCCCTGACCGCCGCCCGCCCCAGAACCTCTTCTCCATCCAACCGCTCCCTACTCCCTGTCCCCTAACTGCCCCCCGCAACCTCCGCCCCCTTACCATGCCACTCAGAGCGGCAGAAGCTCGCAGCCCCGCTGCCCATGCGGTGGCATTGCTGCGGGGGGAAGGGACAGCGGGGGAGGGACCGGGGCCTAGCCTCCCCGGATGGGAGCTATGGGGCTGGGCAGGATGGTCCCGTGGGCCAGATGTGGCCTGCGGGTGTAGTTTGCCCACCTCTGGCATAGACCTACCCAGCAGGATTTGTTGTGAGAATAAATGTATGAAAGACTGTGAAGTGCTCAGATGCAACTGTAAAAGGGGGGGTCCTATCAGTTCCGTGCCTTGCTAGATCTCTCTCTTTCTATCGAAACCTGCTGCTGAAATAAATGCAAATCTCTATACCTCCCAGTGAAAGATTTAATGAGCATTACATTTATGCATTGAGCACTTGACTGCCTTGTATATAATTTGCTGCTGGTCGGGTTACCTGGGAACAGCAGATTTGTTTGCAGTGCGTGCCGCTCCGGGTATTTTAGTGCTCACACACCTTTCAGCTTACAGTGGCGCTGCTGGGGCTCGCATGTCCACTGAGACATCTTGAAGGGGCTTCCATTCCAGCTGTGGACTAATAATATTCTCCCCAGCCGGGTATATATCACCAAATGATGTTGACGCCAAAAGACCAACATCTGCATCAGGTTAAAACGCGAGGCTGTCATTGTTTTCTGCCTGGCAACGGAAAGCAGCACTAACCTCACCCAGATCTTTCCTAATTTAAAATACCCCAAGTCACACTGAGCTTGGCAAGCTGCCAGGGCCAGCTGACACGCTCCCGGCTTTAATATTTAAGAATAACTAGATGGAGTCTGTTGACAGGCTGCAAGCAGCGAGTGGGAATGGGGGGAAATGTCTTCAATCCCTGTTTCATTTACTCTGGAGTCTTCTGGGACCATATTGAAAGCCGTTATCTGTCCATCACGGTTTAAAATCTGCTCAGCAACTTGCTGTGGTAAGTAGCATCTAATGGCTAGTTCACTAGGGTGTTCTGTGTGCCTGGAACTGCTGAAAGGTAAAACACCAGGAGACCGGATGGGGACTGCAAAAGACCATGTTGGAGCAGTTGATTGGGGATAACAAGTGCACTGGGCTAATGGCTATAGGGACATTTGGGAGATTCACGCTCGGTTTTAGACAGATGCAGGATATTGTTGGAGGAAAAGACTCAGGAGGGCACTGAAAATAAGACAAGAGTAATGACCTCAGCGACACTAACGAGGATTCAGATGACAACAGGTGTCAATCCTCATGCATCAGGGCCTGACTTGATCACCAGATTGGGTCAGGAGATATTTTCCCACTCCTGAAGCCTGGCACTGCACAATTCATTGGGGGGAATATTGCCCATGGCGCTGAAGGCTCCAGAATGGGCCTCTGTCAAGCACAGGATGGACTAGAGAGAATGAAACATTCCTCAGCTCTGCAGTAGCAAATACCTAGGGCCAATATTTTCAAAAGTGCCTAGTGATTTAGGGTACCACAGCTTTTGGGTCCCAACCTGAGACCCAGTAAAGAAGCCTGATTTTCAGTAATTTCTGAAGATCAGGCTCCTTTGAGGAGTAAAAAGTGGACACCCAAAGTCACAGACACTTTTCAACCTCTCTCCATAGATTGTAGGTGACATGATGCAGAGGAGAAGAAGGGACAGCTGGGTCAGGCAATCTTAGGCAAGTCACATCATCTCTCTGTGCCTCAGATTTTCCCTTCTGTAAAAGGGGGATAACACCTACCACACGAGGGTATTGTGTGGCTTAATTAATTAACGATACAGCACTTTGAGATCATTGCATGAAAGACCTCCTACAGCATAAGAATCATTATATCAAACAAACAGCCCTCTAGGAAATTGACTGGGCTGTATATCAGGGGAAATCAAAATTTCTACAGCTACAGTGAAGACTAGAACCCAGATGTACCTGTTCCTGAAGTGCAAACTCTTAGTCATGCTAAAGGAGAATTGTGGAATAATCCCTAATACAACCTAGCTCTTTTATAGCACTTTTCATCCAGAAATCTCTAAAAAATTTACAAAAGGGGTCAGGATCATTATCCCCATTTTACAGATGGAGAAACTGAGGCACGGGGAGGGACGTGACATGCCCAAGCTCAGTTGGGGCTTATGACACACAGTTCTGATTCAGTCCCATAGAGGGCAGCAGTCACACAGCCTGTTGATTATAGCCTTGTGTTCTAATTTTTTATCTGTTATTGTTTTGACTCCACTGTCTACCATTAACCTCTTTCTTGCTATTTCCGTTCACTCTGAATGGTAGCTGCCTTTAAAAAAAAATCACTATTTACTGTATGTAAAGGATGATTGATGCTTTTGCAATACTTGCTCTTTAATATCTGACGCAGAGCTGGCAGCAGCTGTCTTTCAACTCCGTTGCCCTCCGCTGCACAAAAATCATTCAAAGGAAAACCTCAGAAGCCCCAGCTCCCTCCCATTGGTATAGAAAGGGTGCCTGGTTGATTGATGATTCAGAGGGGTCAAGGGCATCAACATGTTGCTGTGGGGGATGTTATGTCACCCGTACAATACAGTGCTGTCAGCAGCCCTACAGAGATGTGCTGAAGAGCGGGGTATCTACCTTTCTAATCTGGTTGATATCAGTTAGGACAGGTGATGTATTGTTCTGTTAGCACCACTGTGACGGAGCTCATCCTTCATGCCTTGCACTACCTGAGAATCATTTAGATAGATTACACCCAGCCAGAGGTGTGAGTATTTGGAGAAAGCCAGCGTTCTCCAGCCTGCAAAACAGCATCGGATTTTATGAGGGGGAAAAATATGCCAGGGCCCAGCAATGACAATGATAGCAGATTTATATACTGCACTGGCACCATCCATCCAGAAGGGCCCTAGAGCACCCTGAAAGCTTTAACAAGGGCCAGATTGTACCATTAAAGCAGAGGACTGATTCGGGGGTGGTGGGGAGCTGTACTGCCCCAGGGAGAGCCCTGGGGAGCACCCTGCCTCAGGCAGGCATGGTACTAGCTGGAGCTCCGCCGTAGCATGCGTGTGGAGTGCACTCTCTAGGCTACCCTTTAAGCTAGTGCAGAGAACGTCCCTGAGTCTCCCCTCTCTCTCTCTTCCTGAGTGGCCTGTGATGCAGAGGATGCTAGCAGGGAACTCAGGAGAGCCCAGGGGCTGTGATGCAGTGGCTCCATTTGCAGCTGCATATGCCCTCTTCCCTCCTTTTGTGCCCACGCAGAGGCCAGCTGCAATAGGGCCCTCTTGATAATAATCGCTCTGACCACCGCGGAAGTGCAGCTTCCTCTGGGGGTGAAAGGCACCAGCTCTTTGACTGCGCAGCAATAAGTGAAGAAAGGCCTTGTAGCCAACAGACACAGGAAGGGACCTTCTGGAGTAGGTAAAACATAACCCAAACTGGAAGGGTGTCCGCACGCTGCGACACACTCTTCCAAATGTACCATGCAGTCTTTAAAGACAACAGAGGACCAGGCTGTCAGTTCCCTCTGTAAGATGGAACTTCTGTTAAGACAGGGTCTTAGCACCAGGGTGGAACACTGGTCAGAAGGCCAGATTCTGATCTCAAGCCCTGTGGAGTTAGTGTGGATTTACACCAGTGAAGGCAAGATCAGAATCTAGCCTAGTGCAAACCAGGGAGAATACCTGTGCCCCAGTAAGAGAGAGAGTCCTCTGTGTCACTGTCACAGACAGCTACCTGTTTGGGGAAAAGGGATTTGCCCTCTTCAGATATGGCTCGCTGATTGTGGAGAGTTTGCCTGTGTAGGGACCTCAAGATACAAGGCAATAGGGGACAATGTCCATGTATAAGGCTGATGTCACCTTGCATTATGCTCACTGAAGTGCAAGAAGAACTCTTCAATCTACGTCTAAGAACATAAGAACTGCCTTACTGGGTCAGACCAAAGGTCCATCTAGCCCAGTATCCTGTCTTCCGACAGTGGCCAGTGCCAGGTGCCCCCGAGGGAATGAACAGAACAGGTAATCATCAAGTGATCCATTCCCTGTCGCTCATTTCCAGCTTCTGCAAACAGAGGCTAGGGACACCATCCCTGCCCATCCTAGCTAATAGCCATTGATGGACCTATCCTCCATGAACTTATCTAGTTATTTTTTTTTACCCCTGTTATAGTCTTGGCCTTGGTCTCCATGAAGAACACTCATCATGCCAGCTCCTACAATGTAACCAGTTGAGCTTTCCAGAAGCTGTCTGTGTCTTGCTACTAGACCGTGGGACAAAGAGCCCGACATTCATGGGGTTTCCTTTGCCTCCTTTAGGTAAGGAATGGTATTAAAGATTCACTGAGTTGAGTTATATTTAAAAAGTGCTTGATAGAGGTACAACTGCCATCCTATACAATGATGTTCTCCTCTGCCTGAAGCCAGGTGTCTATAAAAGGATGAAATTATGGCCCCTCTGCCGGAGGCTAAGAGGGTTGACCCTGAGGAAAGACAGCTAGAATGTCATGCACTTGTGATATGGGAGAACACAATGGTCTTCTGCTTCTGCACTGCAAAAGCACAGAGATGAGGGATGGAACCGTGGCACTAGTGTGCAGACACCAATGCCTCCTGAAGGACTATTAGAGCTCCTTCTTCTATGCTACAGGCATCATATGCTAGAGGAAACACACAGAAACCGGGGTCTTGTGGTAAACTTGGTGCAATAATGGATAATCACCTCTGGGATTCTTTATTTCCCTCCAGTGCTAGCCCCAGGTAGGCAAATTTGGTTATCACAATATTTCCATTTTGATTATTGTTATGAATATTATAGTTGTGCCTAGAGGACTCAGCTGAGGTTGGTGCCCCGTTGTGCTAGGAGCTATACAAACATGTAGTAGGTGATAGTTTCAGCTATAGAGCTTGCAGCGTAAATAGAAAGGACAAAGCCAAGATGGGAGAAAGGAAATATTATTATCCCCATTTTACAGGTGGGGAACTGAGGCACAGATAGATATGAAGTGACTTAGCCAGGGTCACCCAGGAAGCCTGCAGCAGAGCCAGGAACTGAATCCAGATCTCCTTAGTCCCAGGCCTTCATCACAAAGACATCCAGTCATAGATTGATTGATGCAAGCGATAAATCTGGGATACAATCAGATCAGCTAATGAAACTGTTGGAATGAAAATGTACATTTCATTTCCTTTTGGACTGATTAGTCTCACCCCAGTAAATAAGAAGTGACATCAACTCCTTCCTCATTTCTATGCCGAAGGAAAGGATTCTGAAGCAGCCAATCCCCACCCAGCGGTAGTACGCCCATCTTCTATTTGCTGGCAGTGCATCTCGCTAGAAATGGAAAGAGAGGTGCCCAATAATAAGAAATAAGTCACTGGTGGTTTCATGAAGGCCTACCTTTTGAAATTATCCTTTCCTCTTTTGATGGGAATAGAGTGAAGTGAGGCAGGAAATGAAATCAGCAAGGATTTCTGGAGAAACCGGGTCTCCTTGCTTCTGAAGCACACTTCCAATCGCCATGGCGATAATGCAGAGGTAGAAAGGGTCTGTTGACAACAGTCAGAGCTAGTGGTGGGTGAACTCCTCCTAGATGTTCAGGTTTGTTCTGGAGAAGAACATGAACAGTTGGGGTTGTGATCCAGAGCCAACTGCAGACAGTGGAAAGACTCACATTAGCTTTAATGGCAACTGAAGCAGGCCCTGGATATTTATCTGAATAGCATTCACATTACAGTGTGGTGATTCAGCATGGTACTTAAGCACATAGCTAAGTTTAAGCACATGACGTCACATGCTTAAATTCAGCCATGCACTTCTAAACGGGCCTATCCTAATATCTTGGCTTTGCCTAATTGACTTGTGAATTTCCTAAGAATAAACCATCTCATAAGACTCCTGGTACTTCTTGCTTCTGAGTGGTGCATTTGAGTAATGCTTGTGGCTTCTTTTAAAAGGTCAGATATTCAGCTGGTGTAATTTGGCATAGACCCGTTGTCTGAGGAACTGAACCAGGGTGTTTTGACACTGCCAGAAACCAGATATTAAAAATATTCAAGGGGGGAAAATGAACCCCCTCCAACGTCCATCCCCCCTCCCAAAAACCTACACTTTTTCTAAGATCTAAAAAGGCTCAGATTGGATTAAGTTCTGGGTCTAGATCGCCAGGATTCTTATTTGTTTCAGATTGGTTCACCTGCTCTCTGCTAAGAACATTCTGGAGTCCAAACAAAATATCAGCTTGATGGATGGATCCTGGTTTTGGGGGGGCATGAAGGCAAGAGACCTGTGTGATGTTGCACCCCATAATGCTTTATGGAAATATGCTTATGAATGTAAATATGACATAACTGGAATATGTTTTATGCTACATATGCCATGTAACATTTCTCTGCAAAGGTTATGATCTACTGAATATATTCATCCTAGTTGTATGCATGCATCCGAGTGTTGGAGACAGGAACACTTCTTAAGCTGTTTTCAGGTAAGTCTGCAGCTTGTGGGATGTTGTTCAGACCTGGTCTGTGTTTGTAGCTGGCAAGCGTGTCTGGTACAACCAGGCAGGGCTCTGGAGTCCCAAGGTGGCAGGGAAAGCAGGGGCAGAAGTTGTCTTGGCACATTAGTTGGTAGCCCCAAGGGGGTTTCTGTGATCCAGGCCATCACAACCTGATTCTCCTCTCACACCGGATGGTTACTGGTGTGTTGCTCCACTGACTTTAATGCGGTTACCCTGTTTTACAGTAATGCCCCACTATGGGTGTGTCTACACTGCAGTAAAACTCCCGCGGCTGGCCCAGGTCAGTTGATTCGGGCTCATGTGGTGATCAAATTGCAGTGTAGATGTTTGGGCTTGGGCTGGATCTCAGGCTCTGGGACCCTCCCCTCTTGCAGACTCGCACAGCCCAGGCTTAAGTCCAAGCCCGGATGTCTACACCGCAATTGTATAGCCCTTCAGCCCGAGCCCTGCGTGCCCAAGTCACCAACCCTGGCCAGCAGCGGATGTTTTATTGCAGTGTAGATGTACCTTTAGCGAGAGGTGAACTGGGATGCAAAATGCCTTTGAGACCCAAATATATATATTTTTAGAGAGATCAACAAAATCAAAAGGTGAAAAGGGTCCAGGGAGTGGGTCAAATTCTGCTCTCATTTAGCGTGAAATTCACCATATACACACCAGGCCCTTATGCATCACTTTGTCCCTGTTTTCAGGGCTTACGGGGGACTCCAGTGGGGCATGGATCTTGTGCTGGTTGGATAAATCCACAGTGAAGTCCCCTGAGTGGCTCTGGATTTGTACCAGCAGGGTTGAGATCAGAATCAGACCCTCTGTGCTCAGTGTCTCTGGAACTAATGACTCCTCTCATCTTTCTGCATCTGCCTCTTGCAGCCTCCCCCTCTTCCCTGTCTTGAGGTTGCTAAGCAACCTTACACAGAGTGGTGGGCTGAAGACCAGTTACAGGCATCAGTTTTGTCTTAAAGAGGCCACGGCTCTGATGTACGTGAAGGATCTGGTATTAATTAGTACCATTGCAACTAACCATTGCGAGAGGTGTCTCGGCCTCTCCCCCAATTTTAGCTACTGCATATTTTACAAGATGCTGGGAGAGGGCTGGGGAGAAATCAGAGTCTGACGCTGGTTGGGAAGGAATAAAACAAAGTTTAAAGCCCAGACTATTTTTTTGTGCATTTGCAGCTGGCTCAGAACTGAAAGCATCAGCGGGGTCTCCCACGGCCTCGGAATTCATCAGCTGACGAGCTGGAGGAAATTAATGTTGGTTCTGCCCTGGGGGAGTGGGGAGTTATATCTGCCTCATGGGAAAATAAATCAGACCTTTACCAGAGATCTGATAGATTTCTTGCAATAATTGACACAGCCGGTGTATGTGAACTATAGATCTGGATTAATTCTATAGGGTGACAGGGGTAGCAGACCCATTGTAAGACTGAGATGAGCTTGCATTCACACCCCTTATTTTAGCTTATAACTTTCTTCCCTGCTATGGCGGCCAACACTGAGTATTGAACCAACCACCCTTAGACATGATTCCCTAAAGAAGCAGGCTCAGAACTGTAATAGACCCATATTCTCTGAGGGTTGGGCCCAGAAGAACACATACACACCCACTCACCAGTGGGGTTACGTTACAATTTTGGAGCCCAGAGGTGACTTTTTTTTTTAATACGGATGTTTCTGTTCAACCCTTATTGAGCTGGGGCCAAGCCACTACATTCAGATGCAAGCTAGAATCTGGATTGAGATCCAAAGTTATAGGCACATTGGTCTGACCCAATATGGCAATTCCTATCTTCTGAACCTGATACCTGGCCAGTATCATGGAATTCTGTTCCCAGCTCTGCAACTCACTGCATGGGCTTGGGTGAGTCCCTGTGTCTTTCTGTCTCAATCTGTAAATGAGGATAATACTCATCGATCTACTTTGCAGGGGGGTTGTGAGGGTTAGTCACTGTCTGCTCTGGGTTCAGATGTGCTTTGAACATAAAAGTGCTGGGTATTAACCTTTATGGGAGCTGCAGCCATTAGGAAATACAAGTCCAAAGAGTCCTAGTCCTGGCAAGACCGAATAAAGCTGTCTGAATAGTAAACAAATGGACTCAATAATATATTTGTGAATGAACAGATGAACTGTAATTCACTTCTACTCATGGGATCATTCTGTGTCTCTGACACTATTCCAATGACCAACTACTGGGCACTCTGGTAAATGTTCTGATGTTCCCGAATCCCAAGTTTCATGCACTTGCACCAACTGTTCATTAACTGCTGTTCATCGTCCTCTTTTCAGGGAGTGGACGCAGTACCCTGGGACCAATCACACACCATAAATAGTCAAAGTGAAGAGTTTGCAAGCAAGACAAATGTTACTGGTCTGAAATAGTCCGTGAGTGCCCAGTATCATAATGGGCTGATTTGGGGAGAAAAAACTCAGATTGGCATTGGAAAGATACACTTTAATTACCATGCATCATATCACCTCCGAACATGGAACCTTACTTTGTTAGGAAGAGCAATATTCAGCAAAGCCTTCCTTTTCCGCAGCAGCTCTCCTTAACGTTCCCACTTCTTCCCTGTGCAACAGTTTACACAATTCTCAAGCTAAAGATATAACAAGCTCAGATAATGACAGAGCAGGTACACCCTGCATGAATAAAGAATGAGAGCCAATAAACAATTATGGGGTAGCAGCTGGGTGATTGAAAGAGAATGTTAGCAGTACTAATAGTGACGGAAAAACAGATTCTACTTCAGCTCAGTATGTAGCCTGACTGACTTCCAATGCAGAAGCTCCTTATTCAATGTTTTGCTGGAATGCAGACTTCATAAAGAAGGACAATCCTCCATTTCAGCTCTTCTTACTTTGATGCCTTCTTGGATTCTGCACAGTATGCAACAGACTTCACAGTATTACCTGAAGCTGCAAGTACACACTTGTGCAATAGGGGGCCTGATCCAAACCCTATAGCGGGGCTTGCAGCAGGGCATAGCAATTTTTATTCCAGATGGTGCTAAAACAAACTCCCCCTTGATTTGAACAACTCTACATTTTGGATCTAGATTGGATTTTTTGCACCTTGCATCTTCCTTTTGTGTGTGTATAAAAATAGACTGCAAGGTGGAGATAATTTACCTGAACAATAAGGAGTCCGGTGTCACCTTAAAGACTAAATACCCATGAAAGCTTATGCCCAAATAAATCTGTTAGTCTTTAAGGTGCCACTGGACCCCTTGTTATTTTTGTGGATACAGACTAACATGGCTACCCCCTGATAAGTTACCTGGAAATTGATAGACCATGCTTCACTGAGATCAGAAAGAGTAGGAAAGGTTCCCAGATCTGCACAATGGCACTCGCTGTTTGGGATTAACTGGAAATGGGAAGATTCACTACAGATGCCCATTATCTTCACCTCACTGCAAACCAAAGCAGGTTCTACATAGAACCCATGTGCTACAGAAGCAATGACTGCAAATGGTATCTAGGACTATACAATGCAGTGAGACTGCAGTCACTCCCCACACTGGGCTGCATTCAGAGACCCTTCCCAGAGACCTTTGCCCGCTTCTTTTCAAACAGCATGGGAATGCCAACTGTCACTCAAATACCAAAGCTTCTCAACCGTTGCCCTCCTTTGAAATGGAAAGACCATGCTGTACCGTGCAAGTGAACTGTCTGGTCAACAAAGGAGACCCATGGCAGACCCCTCACTTTGGGGCAGGATGGGCCACTTTTATTGCACAAGTACATCCACTGATGCCAATAGCATTCACTCAGAGTCTGGTAGATGACTGAGCATGGGTAGGAGGGGGAATATCTGCCCTCAGGTCTCTAGGCAAGACTTCTACCAAGCTAAAAGAGAATTTGCCTATTACATGGAGACTTCAGGATTGCCCCTCATATTGCAAAATGTACTGAGCCAGGGCTGGGATCTGGCCCCTTTCCCCCCTCTCAGTGATGTGACCATTTAGAATATCTGTCTCTTTTCTCTAGAAGAGGGATTTGCTCTCCAAGATCTTGTGTTTTTCCCCTACCCATCTGATCTCAGTGGTTTAACATCCTCAGGCAGCTATTAGCAGCTGGGGCATTCGGTCTTGCTTTCCCTGGAGTAGTTCCCTCTGCTGTATTTTAACTCTCCACCTCTTTAGCTCCCCAGTAATGCTCACTTCCAAGTTAATTTTGGAACCCCCAGTGTTTGAAGGGGTTTGAAATGGGCCTGTCACTAACGTCAAATTTCCTAGAACCTCAGACAAGGTTCCACTAGCGTTCTGTTGTTTCAGTAGACAAAGGCTGGGAGGTGGAGGCTGCAGGGAAGGGTGTCTTACAGTAGAAGCCCAGGTCTATATCCACCTATATATGGTGGCGTTGCAGCTGAGATGCTAGATGTTCACCACTGCCTAGTGTCAGAGTGGATCTCTCCCACTACACGGATTTGATTTGACACTCAAGTGGAGGGCTGGCTCCAGGACTCATGCAAGAGGAAGGGGTTCTTGGAGGACTTGTCTGGACAGAAAGCAAAGTGTTAATGCATCAGAACCGAATGGGTGGTGATCAGTCAAACCTGCTGTCTGGTTCACCAGCTCTGCTGGCTCCTAGAGTCTACAGGATTCACAAAACCAAAATAAAAACATGAGTTTTGATAAAAACCAATCTGGACACCATCAAACAAACATTTCCAGTTTTAGGGATACGCGATCACTCTGACCCTGAAATGACTCTGCTGACTTCAGTAGGGTTACTCTGGATTTACCCTGGAATAGCGGAGGTTGGAATCGGATGTTTCATAAATTGTGATGTGGTGCATTTGCAAGGTTTCAGAGATTGCTGCATATTAGGATGTGGGAGGGATGGGAAAGAGGAGACTTACAAAAATAAATACAGAGCCACAGACATCCTGCTGCGCCTCAAGGTTAATTGGTCATTTAGTTTTAGATGCTGTCACAATAGATCAGCTATGTCACACTGTAATCAGAATGAACACCTTCCAGTAGGCTTGTTATTTGACTATAGAAAGCTATTATTTCAATAATAATGGTGGAGATAGGACTGTTCCTTTGTGCACCACAAGCAACCACAGCAGCGGCAGCGGGCACCCTCTCTGGTTGCTAGATGACCTGTCTCCAAAAGAAGAACAGGAGTACTTGTGGCACCTTAGAGACTAACAAATTTATTAGAGCATAAGCTTTCGTGGACTACAGCCCACTTCTGCGGATACAGACTAACACGGCTGCTACTCTGAAACCTGTCTCCAAAAGGAAAGTCCTGGGTTTTGTTGCAATAGTGACACAAACATCTTACTAAGTA
Organism: Chrysemys picta bellii; assembly: GCF_011386835.1. Taxonomy (NCBI): domain Eukaryota; kingdom Metazoa; phylum Chordata; order Testudines; family Emydidae; genus Chrysemys; species Chrysemys picta. Next base: position 122,223,207 of record NC_088797.1, on the reverse strand, counting down.
AAAGCAGTTCACAGAGACGTGCCCAAGAGGATGTAGTAGGTCCTGCTACGGTAATCAAAGCAGCCAATCAACAGGATTGGGTTGGTTTTAAAGTGAAGTGTGGTGCGTCATTCTAGTCCACAGAAAGGTGGATAGTTGTTACAGTTAACTGGAATACAGAGAATAGAGGATGAAGTTCAAGAAGATGGTGTTATGCTGGCAGACCAGGTGCCAGCTCACGCCAGAGCCCCAGGCCACTTCAGTTGTGTATTAGCATAGATCAAAGTGATTGTTAAATGTATAAGAGTATATTTGGTGTTTAAACTTCATGAAAACTAGTGGGATGTTACCTGCATTGTTTTCATTTATCTGTATCCTGTTATAATGTAGTAGCAAACATTTACATTGTGTGTACCCCTGAAACTAAATAACCCATCACATGAGAAAGGAGCCTTGTAAGGGAGAACTTTAATAGACAAGGGCTAATTTCAAAGCGAATGGTCACTGTGTGTGATGACCAGAGGTCAAAGACTCAAAGTGCATTCCTTATTCACCGTCATCCAAGGAAAAGCCCACGTGGGTAGTGACACTCTCAGCTTGTTTTCTGTGAGAAGAAGCTATAAGTATGGATTCAAGGAAAGATCTTGCATCTCTGGACTGTTTGGACTCTTACAGGGAAGTGTACCAGATGCAAAGTGGAGATCCCCCAAGGACAATCTGGGTACCCTGAAACTGGCAGTTTATTACATCACCACCACCATTTGGAATGACAAACTGACTCACCTGTGCATATATTTTACCTGCTTTAACCTCTCAATAACTCTCACTTCCCTTTCTTAGCTAATAAACCTTCAGTTAGTTTACTATAGAATTGTCAGCCAGCATTGTCTCTGGTGTAAGATCCTAAGTAACAACTGTTACCAAGATCTGTGGTAAGTGACTGGTCTCTTGGGACTGGGAGCAACCTTATGTGGTGTGATTTTTGGTTTAAGTGACGTTTTATCATAAACTCGTTTGTCTGAGTGGCAAGATAGACTGGAGAATCTAAGGGGACAGTCTCGGACTCCCTGGTAAGACTGGGAGAGTAATCCAGGAGTTCACATTTGTCATTGCCTTGGTGAAATCTAATTATAGTACACACCACCAAAGTTTGGGGTAGCTCCCTGCTTTCTGACAGTCTGCCTTGAGGTAGGCACTCAGGGTCGTGAGCCATTCCAAACAGCGTGACAGATGGTCTTGTTGTTAAGGCACTGGATGAGGACTCAGGAGTTCTGGGTTCAAATGCCCGTTCTGTTACAGACTCCCAGGTGACCTTGGGCAAGTTACTTAGGCCCAGATCCTCAAAGGTTATATAAGCACCTAGCTGCCATTGAGCTCAATGGAAGGCCTTGATTCAGGAGATCATGCAGGCATTCGCTTAACTTCAATCAGATGAGAGGCCACATTTCCTTGAATAGCAGCACGGTTTAAAAAAAAGTGAACTTCAACAAAGTGGGGGTGCATTTGTCCCCCTCGTACACATATATTTTTTTGTAAATTAGCTAGTTGCTTCAACCTCCAGAATTCAAAGCACACGGTCTCCAGCAGCAGCCAGACCAAATAGTTACTAGATGGCACTTCAAGTGATACTTAGCGATCCACATTCTCAGCAGTGTGGGCATGTGCCTTTGAAACTGCAACCTCTGGCAACTCGGGTTCTGTCCTGGTGCCCAGGACGTTCACAAGGAAGCTCTCCTACTACAAGGCTCCACAGACAGCAGGCTGCGCACCTCATATCGTATTGACACCGCTGCCATGGAGGGGGGGGGTCAGCCCATTTGTAAACCCTCTATTCCTTTGCCCTGTTTCATACAATGACTCACATTAGAACATTTCCTGGCGTAGCATTATACCCCGTCTCTCCCGCAACACACACCACATTGATTAACAGATGAAACGACTCTACAGCTTAAGAGACACAGCACTGCCAATGAAACCTTTCTCCTCCTGTCCTTCTGCGTGGGAGCTGAGTGTAGCTAAGGGACCTGGCAAATTCCTTCTGTGGTCCCAAAGGGAAGCATAGTTATGTGTGGCTCCCAGGAGCCACTGGTCCCTTCGGCATAACTGAGCCAGGATATTTTTCTAAATTCCCTAAGCACTGACTCACTAAGAGAATCTTCTTAGCGCTGCAGATCCACTTACAGCCACCGTTTTGGCCCCTCGGGTGAATAATTCTGACCTGATGGCCCATGTTCTTTTATCCCCCGAGGGAGCACTGTTGCTGGCAGTGCTAGTTAGTATGGCAGATGGCAACATCTAATAGCATTTCTAGCCTGCCGGTAATGTCTCGCGGGCTTCTAATCACAGCTATTAAAGATGGAAAAGATGCACTTGGGTCAGCTTGTTCATATGCTTGTCCCCCTCCCACGCACAAGCTAAGCCAGGATAATCCCTAACAAGCATTAGAGGTTTAGAGCTAGATTGAGCCCTATATTACACTGGTTCCTGCTGGTATAATCCAGGTGCACAGGACTCCTTCTCTGTCCAGGGCACAGTCACAATGCACCCAGAACTTCCCCTCCATCCAGAGCCTATAGGCGGTAAGTAACCCCCTTAAAAGGGGGCATCACTGGCTGGAAAGAGGAGGTTGCCAGGGCCTGCTAGGAGATGTGGTGACCCATTGTATCCCCTGGGCATGCTGGAGCAGCAGTTTCTATGAGACTCCACCTGCAATTTAGAGCTGCCTCCCCCATCACAAAACTGCCTACACATGCCCAGGTGAAATAGTCTTTAAAATATGTTAGGGGCTGTTATAAAGAGAGTGGGGATCAATTGTTCTCCGTGTCCAATGAAGGCAGGACAAGTAGTAACTGTCTTAATCTGCAGCAAAGGAGATTTAGGTTCAATATTAGGAAACACTTACTAACTCTAAGGGTAGTTAAGCTCTGGAATAGGATGTCAAGGGAGGTTGTGAAATCCCCATCACTGGAGGTTTTTACGAGCAGGTTGGACAAACACCTGTCAGGGATGGTCTAGGTTTACTTGGTCCTGCCTCGGCGGAGGGGGCTGGACCTGATGACTTCTCGAGGTTCCTTCCAGCCCCGACATTTCTATGATTCTATGAAACCCAGCAGCACTCAGTGGCGGGGTACTTCCATTCTCCTGCATAGGCTGGGCTCCCTGGTTGGACTCCATCCTCCATGATGCACTGCGGTCCTCCCTCTTGGTGAGACTAGGCAGTGCCTCATGGGAGATGAAATCTAGCCGGGAAGCCCAGCCCACAGAGGAGAACTGGGACATGACAAAATGACAACTCAACTACAAGTTCCATGAGGCAGAGTGACAACCTGTCAGAATTTAAATGTTTCAGTTTTCAGCCAAAGGAGTTTGGGTTTTTTGATGAAAAATTTAAATTTCCCATTGAAAGCATGATTAAAAACAAAACAAAACGATTCCCCACAGAAAAACAGCTGTGACAGAAAATTGTTGATCAGTCCTCACTAGAGGTGTCGTGAGGGAGATTAGTGTGAGGAAGAGAAGAAAGGCTAAGGGGGGGAAGAGAAGGAGCTTGGTAAAGAGCAGGGGACAGGACTAAGGGCTAGGCTACTAGGAAAGAACATATGGGGCCCGTGGGGAAGGAGAGAAGAGATCATGTGCTAGAGGAGAAGCCGGCAAACAGGAAAGGCCAAGGACAAAGCAGCTGCATTCTCCAGGCCCATGGAAATGATTCAGGAGTTCTGAGCATCTTACTCCTCCCCACCTCCCCCCGCAGCTGTTTTTTTGGCAGTCACTCAACTGCTCGGTTAAGATTTGTACATTATTGCACGGGCTGATAATGGTTTGCTAGAGAGACGGCCAACTTTCCTAGCTATTTTTTCAACCTGCCAGCAGAGTCCGAATGGGTAGGAATGAGTTGTTTTTTCGAGAGCGGCTTTGATGGGTTTTTTCCTTCTCAAACTGAAGTCATTTCAGGCAAAAGTGTTTTTTTTTCTTTCTTTCTTTTCTTCTGTCTGAAGCTGTATCCCTGCTATGCCCCTTCCCTTCACCCCCACTGGGCGTGTTAGTCCTTATGGATGCATCCCAGGCCCCTCTTTCCTGGATTATGGCTAGGCTGCGGATCAGGCCCCTCCTCCCCTAGAGTTTCCCTATTAGCTAGATGTCAGCTCAGACATTTCTTCACTACATTTGCACACCTGGTTTCTTTCAGCATAAAACGGGGCAGAAAGCTCCAGCACAGAGGAAAGTCTAAGAGCATCTACAGGAGACCAGCCAAAGCCCAGGTGTTCCAATTCAGACCAGCCTCTGCTATTGGGACAGCTGTGGGACACTGCCAGTGGAAATGAAACCTCCCTTCCCCAGCTGGGGGAAAAGCTACTTTCCCTCTGTGGGAGTGAAGACTGCTTGGGACACGGCTGACATTGTGGGCAAGAAAGGTGCAAACTGTCTCTTTGTGCCAACAGGGCAGGGGTCTAACTTCCATTGACTTCAGTAGGAGTTAGTTAGGTGCCTAAACATAAGGACATCACAGGTGTCATACTGGGTGAGACCATCATCCATTTAGACAAGTATCTTGTCTCTGACAGTGACCCCTACCAGAGCTTTACGGGGAATGTACTGAACAGGGCAATTGTGGAATGACCTACCCATCTTCCTTACCTGACTTCTGGCAGTCAGAGGTTTAGGGTCACTGTGAGAATAGGGTTGTGTCCTTGACCATCTTAGCTAATAGCCACTAATGGACCATGAACTTATCTAGTTCTTTTTTGAACCCACTTGTACTATTGGCCATCACAACATCCCACAGCAATGAGTTCCACTGTGTGAAATAGTACTTCCTCTTGTTCGTATTAAACCGGCTGCCTATTAATGTTATTGGGGGACTCCTGGTTGTCGTATTTTGTTTAGCTTTTCACACCACTTCTCTAGTCACTTTTTCCACACCATTCACGGTTTTATAGACCTCTACTACATTGCCCTTAGCTGTCTCTTTTCCACGTTGAACAGTCCTAATCTTTTTAGTCTTTCCTCATATGGAACCTGTTCCAGACCCTCGATCATCTTTGCTGCCCTTCTCTGACCCTTTTCCAGTTCCTGTTATCATTTTTGAGATTGGGCAACCATAACTGAACACCATATTAAGGTGTGGGTGTACCATGGATTTATATAGTGGCATTATTATATTTTCTGTTTTATTTTCTATCCCTTTCCTCAAAGTCCCTAACGTACGGTTAGCCTTTTTGACCACTGAAGTTTTCAGAGAACTATCTATGGTGACTCCAAATCTCTTTCTTGGGTGGTAACAGCTAATTTAGAACCCATCATTTTATATGTAAAATTGGGATTATTTTCTCTGATGTTCATTGCTTTTAATTTATCTGTGTTGCATTTCATCTGCCATTTTGTTACCCAGTCACCCAGTTTTGTGAGATCCCGCTGTAACTCCTCACAGTCAACTTTGGAGTTAATTATCTTGATTTTTTTTTAATTTCTTGCAAACTTTGCCACTTCACTGTTCACCCCCTTTTCCAGATTATTAATGAATACCTTGAGCAGCACAGGTCCCACTACAGATCCTTGTGGCATTCCAGTGCTCACCTCTCTTTTATGAAAATGGACCACTTATTCCTGCCCTTTGCTTCCTATCTTTCAACCAGTTAGTGATCCATGAGAGACCTTCCCTCTTACCCCAGGACTGCTTACTTTGCTTAAGACCCTTTGTCTCACCGGACTGTAACTGCCAGGTTCTCCTCTGGAACCCTTTGAAATAATTAGTTACTTTCCAGTCTTCTGGTACAGAGACTGATTTCAGAGATAGGTTACATATCAGAGTTTAGTTGTTCTGCAAATTCATATTTGAGTTCCTTTCGAATTCTTGGGTGAACACCAGCTGGTCTTGGTGATTTATTACTGTTTCGATTTACTCTAAAACCTTGTCTCTATTGACACATCAGTTTGGGACAGTACTTCAGACTTGTCACCCCCAAAAGACTGTCTCTGATGTGGATATTGCCCCTACATCCTCTGCAGCGAAGACCAATGCAAAGAATTCATTTAGCATCTCTGCAATGGCCTTGCCTTCCTGGAGTGCTCCTTTAATACCTTTGTTGTCCAGTGGTCCCACTATCTGTTAGGCAGGCTTCCTGCTTCTGAAAAACTTTTTAAAAATACTGTTAAATTTTGCATCATTAGCAATTACTTCTCAAATTCTTTCTTGGCCTGCCTTCTTATACTTTTCTATTTTACATCTTTGAGGACCTGAGCTCTTGATCTCTGGGGATCACCAGGTTAGAAATTTCTAACCTAGCCAGAAAGCTCCAGTACTCTGTATTTCTAATTCTCCTTTCAAGACCAGCCTGTGGTATGTTGAAATAGACCAGGGGTCGGCAACGTTTGGCATGCGGCTCTCCAGGGTAAGCACCCTAGCGGGCTGGGCCAGTTTATTTACCTGCTGACACGGCAGGTTCGGCCGATCGCGGCCTCCACTGGCCGCGGTTTGCCGTCCCGAGCCAATGGGGGCGGTGGGAAGCCATGGCCAGCACATCCCTGGCCCGTGCCGCTTCCCGCCGCCCCCATTGGCCCGGGACAACGAACCGAGGCCAGTGGGGACCGCAATCGGCTGAACCTTCCGCGTCAGCAGGTAAATAAACTGGCCCAGCCCGCTAGGGTGCTTACCCTGGAGAGCCGCGTGCCAAACGTTGCCGACCCCTGAAATAGACAGACGTTCAAACTGCAAGGAAGTGGGTAAGGTCAACTGAAAGGAGAAACCCAGGGAAGCACAGTTCACTGTAATCACCAATCAGGCCTCTGTATAAAGCCATAAACAAGGGTCTGATTAAAAGCAGATGCGGATAAACCCTAGGGGAAAGCCAGCTGCCGGGGGAAGGGAATGTCTCATTAACAGCTCTTGCTGCTGTATTCACTCATACGGGGTTAGAATACCTGGACGGCAGGTCTGCTAATGCTGTCCCATGCCACTCCACTCCACTCCATCGCTGCTTTATGCTGCTTTTTGTTAGCACAAGGAAATTTTGTTGCTCTGCCGAAAAAGCAGAGGGAATCCAGTAAAGCACAGGCTACGGAGACTGCAAAGCGCTTATTTCTGTAATAGAAAGAAGCCTAAATTAGCAGTTATGTTGCAATTTTTTTGGAAGCACTTTTCTTGATGAAATCCAAGTGCAGCTAAATTAGTCTTATAATGATCGTTGAGAGAAATGGGCGGTGGGGGAAGGGGCAACCGAGCAAGCACTTTAAAAGCAGTACAGAATAACTTTTTGCAGAACTGGTAACGGATATTGGGGATTTAATGCCTCCTCACTGGCCAGTGCACAGTTCCAGGGGCAGATTTTACTGGCTCAGGATGTTCCAATTCAGATCAGGCCCTGCTGATGGGAAAAGTACGGACACACCCTGTGGAATGGAAACCTGCCTCCCCATATAAGAAACAAAGGTGACCAAAATAAAATGGGTTGTTCTGGGAGATGGTCCAGACACATTCCCTGCCTAAAGATGTTTGTGTTTTTTCCCTATTGGTATTTTGAACATTCCCCAACCGCTCTTTGTTCTCTGCTTTACATCATCTACTTACCTAACCCCCATGACAATCGCATCCGAGCACCTCACAGACATGAGCCCACTTTTCCTCAGACCACTCCTGTGAGGTAGAGAAATATTATCAACTCCCCCCTTATAGACTGCTCTGGTATAGGGGAGTGTGACAGCGTTGGGACTCACCACCACAGCATCTCCTACTGGTCGTCTCGGGGAATCGGTTCGATCCAGTAGAGCGCCTCCTTCTGGTGGTGTCCCATCTGTCGTCCCGCCAGGGGTTGGCGTGTGGACCCGCTGTGCTCCCGTCACGCAGGGTCCTTTTTCTGGAACACTGCTCTCCAACAGTGTCCTTCTGTCCATTCGTGCCCCCTTCCGGGAGGGGGTGTGTGATCAACAGTCCCACACCTTTAAGTCCGAGCCCTACAATCCAGGATCTGGCGTGGTTCCGGCTGGCCGCTCCCTGCAGCCTATGGCTGAGTGTATGGCCGAAGGGAATGAAAAGGGTGGGACCCAGGCCCGCCCACTACTCTGAGTCCCGGTCCAGAGGCCCTCTAGCGACAGCCTTGCTGTCCTCCTTCTCCTTCCTCCTCTGACTACTCCTCTGGACCGCTTCCCCAATGGCCCTTCTCCCCGCTAGGCCTTTTCCTTCCAGGCCTGCCGCCCGGCAGGCTACAGAGGAGGACCTTCTCCCACTCTCTAAGGCTGGTCTGGTCTGCACTGCGCTGTCCGTGGTGCTGGCCTCCCAGCTCTGGAGACAGACCTTCCCCTCTGAAGGCCTGGGACAAACTGACTGCTCTCGCCCCGAGCAGTCTTTTATATGGCTGAGCTTGGCCCTGATTGGCCGTCCCCAACCTGGACTCTGATTGGCTCGCAACAAGCCTTTCCCTTATTGGTTGGTGGGACATGCAGGCACCTGGGCCTGCCCCAGCCCACACCACAGGGAGAGAATCAAATCCTTGCCTAGAGTAAATCGGTAGCAAGGATGGGACTTGACCTCAGATTTCCTGAGTCCTAAGCCAATGCTTTAATCACACAACCTTTTCTGGCCAGCCTACTTCAAGGGGTATGTAATGAAGCTTTTTCACTGCATCCCTTGGGAGAGTATTCCCCAGCCCAGTAGATAGGAACGTTTTTCTGATGATCAGTCTGACGTTTTTGAAGAAGGCCCCTACTCCTCACCCCGTTTCCAAGTGTGCAGAACAGAGGTTACTTTCTAAGCCTTCAAATATATACTTCAATGCAGGTTAAAGAGGCTCCCACTCCAAAGCAGAGGGTGGGATATCTTTAAGAAGCCACCTAGAAGGACCACTCCATGGATACAGAGGGATTCATGTTCTGCATATCACATATAAGAACATAACATAAGAATGGCCCTGCTGGGTCAGACCAAAGGTCCATCTAGCCAAGTATCCTGTCTTCCGACAGTGGCCAGTGCCAGGTGCCCCAGAGGGAGTGGATAGAATAGGTAATCATCAAGTGATCCATCCCCTGTCACTCATTCCTAGCTTCTGGCAAACAGAGGCTAGGGACACCATTCCTGCCCATCTTGGCTAATAGCCATGAATGGACCTATCCTCCATGAATATATCTAGCTCTTTTTTTAACCCTATTATGGTCTTAGTCTTCACAACATCCTCTGGCAAGGAGTTCCACAGGTTGATTGTGTGTTGTGTGAAGAAATACTTCCTTTTATTTGTTTTAAACCTGCTGCCTATTAATTTCATTTGGTGACCCCTAGTTCTTGTGTTATGAGAAGTAGTAAACAACACTTCCTTATCTACTTTCTCTACACCAGTCATGATTTTATAGACCAAAATTGCATCTCCCCTTAGCTGTCTCTTTTCCAAGCTGAAAAGTCCCAGTCTTATTAATCTCTCCTCATACGGAAGCCGTTCCATACTCTTAATCATTTTGTTCTCTTTTCTGAACCTTTTCCAATTCCAATATATCTTTTTTGAGATGGGGTGACCACATCTGCACACAATATTCAAGATGTGGGCGTACCATGGATTTATATAGAGGCAACATGATATTTTCTGTCCTATTATCTATCCCTTTCTTAATTATTCCCAGCATTCTGTTCGCTTTTTTGACTCCCGCTGCACATTCAGTAGATGTTTTCAGAGAACTATCCACAGTGACTCCAAGATCTCTTTCTTGAGTGGTAACAGCTAATTTAGACCCCACCATTTTATATGTATAGTTGGGATTATGCTTTCCAATGTGCATTACTTTGCATTTATCAACATTAAATTTCATCTGCCATTTTGTTGCCCAGTCAGCCAGTTTTGAGAGATCCCTTTGTAGCTCTTTGCAGCCTGCCTGGGTCTTAACTATCATTAGTAATTTTGTATCATCTCCAAATTTTGCTACCTCACTGTTTACCCCTTTTTTCAGATCACTTATGAATATGTTGAATAGGACCGGGACTAGTACAGACCCCTGGGGACACCACTATTTCTTCTCTCCATTCTGAAAACTGACCATTTATTCCTACCCTTTGTTTCCTATCTTTTAACCAGTTACCAATCCATGAGAGCACCTTCCCTCTTATCCCATGGCAGCTTACTTTGCATAAGAGCCTTTGTGAGGGACCTAGATTTCTGAAAATCTAAGTACATTATATCCACTGGATCCCCTTGGTCCACACGCTTGTTGACCCCCTCAAAGAATTCTAGTAGATTGGTGAGGCATGATTTCCCTTTACTAAAACTATGTTGACTCATCCTCAACAAATTATGTTCATCTATATGTCTGACAATATTGTTCTTTATTATAGTTTCAACTAGTTTGCCCGATACTGAAGTCAGGTTTACAGGCCTATAATTGCCGGGATCAGCTCTGGAGCCCTTTTTAAAAATTGGCATCCCGGTTGAAGACAGTCACAGGACAGCTTGATGTATTTAATAAAATCATTCCTACATTCACCTGTCTGGTTCTTGTGAGCTCATCTGAAGCAGCTCAGATCCCAACATACCTGTACTAACATACCTGAACAATCACACTCCACATGTACAAAGAGTGGCAGCCACTTCTGAGTTGGAAGATGGTTGCCATATAACAGTGCGCGGCAATGCTCAAGAGGACTGGATGGCGATAAAGCAGACACCATCGCCCATTTGAAACAGTGGTAAGAATTTAGCAAAGGCACTGGGATTTGGCCAGGACACCTTGATAATTGTGAGAGTGAGAGCAATTTAGTGGCTATTGCAGCTCGGATGCGATATGCGGACTTGACCTTAGCACTGCAGCAGTAAGAATTGAGAATCCAGGGCTTCCGCAACACTATTTGTCCATACCTGGCACAGGTTCACGGAAGCATTTCTTGCGAAATCTGTTGCAGCAAGAAGGTTTACTGGCTAATATTTATACATCATTTAAGGACAGTCCCCCCACATTTGTCTCCCCCCAGCAAACACACAGAGCAAACTGGGTTTTCATAACAGTTAATTCTTACTTGCTGCTGCTAATAAGGACTAAGCAAATGTTCTTAACCAGTCTCTGAAAATAAATGTGCCACCCTTACCAGAGGTCATTAGAATTCTATATACTGTATCTCAGTGGTAATTTATAATGTAATAGCTTTAATGAACAGGGCCAAATTGCTCTAAAATTCTTGAGAGTGTTCTTGAATCACCCATTGCTCAGAGTCTCTCTGTACTTCCTCGAGCTATATGGAGAGACTAATAATAAATCATCCTGCATTTCTAAAGCACCTTTTTATCCTGAATTAGCCCAAAGTACTTTAAAAACCCTCTGTTTATACAGGAATAATTTCACCCACCACTGAAATGGAATCACCCCGGGAGTGGGACATGACAGCTGTTTAGCAGCAGATACTACAACAGGTTAGGCTAAGAAGTGGAGGATTCTGTGTCCAGTTGAAACTGGAGAATGGAATTTGGCCAGGACAGCAGGGCCAACACCTCCTGCTATTACAAAAACTGCCCTGAGATCTCAAATGACTATGACTTGAAGTTTGCTGGTCACCATTATGACAGCAATGGAGTTCTTTGCAGAGGACGCGATTTCAGCTGGAAGGAATGGATGGCTGAAGGATATTGATGATGTCTGCTTAGGCAGCTCTGTGATTTTCAGTGGAAATGAGTCACGGCTTGGCAGCGCCAAGGAATAACCCCAAAATATAATTAAGGAATTAAACTTACTGGAAGGGAACCTGGTGCAGAGTCAATTTTTATGTCTCTCCTTTCAGATTTAATATTCCTTTTCAACATGAAATTATGCACAACGAAGCTTCCATGCTCCAGCGGCTACACACTGCTCTGTACCCATACTGCCTTGTCTTACATTATGTTGGTTTCTCTTGTGCTTTCAGAAGTCCTCAACAGTCAGGACCTGTTTTTTTGGTATGGACCTCTTACTGTACACCCTACGGGGTTATTTGACTGACTGTGCAATCAGGAGCCAGAAGCATCTCAGTCCAAGTCTGAAACCCCCCATGCGCAGGGAGTTCCTCAGAAGCTGGGCTTCACAGGCCCCCTGGGGAAGATCCCAGGATCTTGTAGCCTTGTAATTGGCTCCATTATACTCTGGACCCACGGTGGTTGCAGAGGTGGGGCAAGGGAGAAGGGCTAATCCTCAGCTGACTCCAGCAGATGCAGTGAACAAGATGAAAATGGAGAGGTTCAGAGAAACCTATTGAAAATGTCAAAAGCAATGGGGAAGTACACGGAACATAGTTGCAACAGGTATTGAATCTGTTTTCATACTCAATCTCCTACCCTAGTCATCATGGCTCCATAGCTTTTTCAATCTAATATGTGCATTTCAATCAAACATGTGCAATAAATACATACTCACTTTCCCCAACTGCCCCTTGGTCCCACCATTAAGCATTGGTCAATTTCTTGTGGGTATTATGTCAGAAGTGGGCCTTTTGAAGGTACTGCAAAGAGAGGAGGGTGTCAGGCTATGCAAAATAGAATTGCACTCTGCTGTTTTGTGTAGCCCTGGGTAACAAAAGGACAGCAAGGTTTGAAAGAACCTGAGGCATTGATGGATTTTGCTGAAAAGCATGGAGACCTGCATGGGTTCCTACCACGAGGTACCCCCACAACACGGGTGTTGGGTAGAGAAGGAATCACAGCACTTTGCAAGGTTGGTGTCAGGACTGGGGCGTGGGCAGCCCGGTCTTGTGGTTAGTGTCAGGCATGGGCCATGGGGCTGGGAGCCAATTACAAGGCATCAGACTAGGCTGGAAGGCCAGAATTGAGAGGCAAACTGGAGGGCAGGGTTCAAGACTCAGTTACCAAGAGTCAGGATGAGAAGGCAGGAACAGGTAAACACCAGATAAGCAGTCCATGGTGGGGTGAAGCGCAGTTGTTCAGACAACTTCCTGTTTCCTCCTCTGGCTTAAATAGGGGCTGCGGCCCTATCAGGTGCCTTGGAGCCCTCAGAATCAGAGCGTATCTTTGTGCCCCAGTTGGGCTTCATGGACCCCAGTCCCGGCAGCTCACAGGCAGTGGAGTGTGATGACTCCCAGGACATCACCGGGGCCTGACAGCTGGCGATTGTGGAATGCAGGCTGCAAAAACCCACCATATCTTCCAGGGCAATTTGGAAGGTGATTCTATTTCAGCTGCTCAAGACTGCAGGGTTCTGGGAAGTCATAGAGCCAGTGTAGCTGTGAAAAGAGTCAAGTGTGCAACACAGTGGCATGAAAAACTCCAAAGAATAATTACTGGAAGGAAACTCAATTAGCCGGAACACACAACTGATTTTTCAATTAAGGAAAAGCCTGTAAATCATTACAAACCACTTGTCATATTGCAGTTCTCCTCAATACCATAGTAACTGCCACCTTTATAAGCTAAAGAGTTAGGGCCAGTATGGAATAGTCCTTTATTTTCCAGGATACATATTGATAATTATGATGACTTCCCTGCACTAGCTACTTACCTTAAACAAACCTTCACTTTTGGACCCATTCGTTTCAGTAGCTGGTAGGTGTGTGGTAAAAAGTGGGGAATAACACAGCAAGATTCCCCTCGAAGTATACTGGCTTGCATTCATTTGTGCCTTTGACCCTAAAGACCAGTTATTCCCAATGAGGATCCCAAGCTCCTTTGGTATCTGGTCCATAGAATGAGGATGGATGACACTAAACTGGGAGGAGTGGTAGATACGCTGGAGGGTAGGGACAGGATACAGAGGGACCTAGACAAATTGGAGGATTGGGCCAAATGAGGTTCAACAAGGACAAGTGCAGAGTCCTGCACTTAGGACGGAAGAATCCCATTCACTGTTACAGACTAGGGACCGAGTGGCTAGTCAGCAGTTCTGCAGAAAAGGACCTAGGGGTTACGGTGGATGAGAAGCTGGATTTGAGTCAACAGTGTGCCCTTGTTGCCAAGAAAGCTAACAGCATTTTGGGCTGTATAAGTTGGGGCATTGCCAGCAGATCGAGGGACGTGATCGTTCCCCTCTATTCGACATTGGTGAGTCCTCACCTGGAGTACTGTGTCCAGTTTTGGGCCCCACACTACAAGAAGGATGTGGAAAAATTGGAAGGAGTCCAGCGGAGGGCAACAAAAATGATTAGGGGTCTGGAGCACATGAGTTATGAGGAGAGGCTGAAGGAACTGGGATTGTTTAGTCTGCAGAAGAGAAGAATGAGGGGGGATTTGATAGCTACTTTCAACTACTTGAAAGGGGGTTCCAAAGAGGATGGATCTAGACTGTTCTCAGTGGTACCAGATGACAGAACAAGGAGTAATGGTCTCAAGTTGCAGTGGGGGAGGTTTAGATTGGATATTAGGAAAAAAGTTTTTCACTAGGATTTTTCACTAGGAGGGTGGTGAAGCACTGGAATGGGTTCCCTAGGGAGGTGGTGGAATCTCCTTCCTTAGAGGTTTTTAAGGTCAGGCTTGACAAAGCCCTGGCTGGGATGATTTAGTTGGGATTAGGTCCTGCTTTGAGCAAGGGGTTGGACTAGATGACCTCCTGAGGTCCCTTCCAACCCAGATATTCTATGATTCTATGATGGGCAATTTTTTTTTAATCTTTTGAATCCACTCAATCTGCATGGGTAGAAAACTTGATTTGTACTTCAATAATAAGGGGGGGAGGGGTTGTCACCTTCCACTTAGGAGAAAGATAAGGAGAAAGAAGGACACACAAAGAAAAAAATCCCATTAAAAAAAGAGGGCAAAAATGGAACAGGTGGAGTGAAAAACAACAGAGAGAGATCATTGGGGGGAAAAGTGGAGAAGGGGAGAGAGAAAAATTATAAAGGAAAAAAATAATATAGCATATATTATAAGGTGAGCTGGTAGCTCTGGGTATAGCTAAGGTTGCCTGACACTTCTCCTTATAACTGCTTTCAGTTGATTACAACTTTGCTCATTCTTGCTCAAACTTTCCATTGTGTGTGTCTCCCTCATGCTGTGTCTTTTTGGAAAGTTTCAGCAAAAATGGTGTAGTTGTTCCTGACAACAAGGTTAGGGAAAACAACATTGTTCGGGCCACATTAACAAAATCTGACAACTGTTTAATTGAGAAGCTCTAGCACTCTCATGGTTTGAAGCAAGGGCCTGAAATTTGGAAGGAGGGTCACCGTCATGTCAGGAATGTACTTTTGAAGTTCCTGTGGGACAATGCTCAAATTTGGCCCACTGGTAAACTTTTGAAAAATCTCAGTTTGCAAATGCTCAATAAAGACTTGTTAGTATGGCAACTAAAATCTCCAAAGATTTCATCTGCACTGAGCATGCTCCAGCCCAGAGATACAGGGGCCGAGCAATATTTTCCTGACAATTGCTCCTCCCAGCTGCCATGAGCCGTGCTGGGTCCAGGTCCGGGCACTAGAACTGAAAGTAGGGAAACTGTCTTCTCTCTGCTGTCAGTCATCCCTGAACTGGTGCCCAGGCAGCAAGGGGGAAAAAGCGACCCAACATGAATGCAGATGGTACAAGAGCTGGACCAGACTGCAGTGGGAATAGTTTGGGCAAAGGAGCCTGTGAGGTGGAGAATGGGACTGGGAGCTGTAGGGGAGGGGAGATTGAGATTGGCTGGGCAGGAGAACTGAGACTGGGAGCTGGTGCAGGGGAAATGGCAGTGAGGGACAGGGAGCCATTGGGGAAGACAGAGATTAGACAAGGAGGCGAGGGGTGAGGGAATTCGTGGATTTAAATTATTTTTTTGATACTCCTTCCTCCAATATAAGTCCAGAGACTCACTTATCCCTGCATTGAATCCAGTAAAATACACCTGAACAGGATGAGTTATCTCCGACAAGGCCATCACTTTGCAGTAGTGCAGGATGGATTAAACCAACACATGTTTTAACACCATGGGAGAGGGTGACTCGGTGAATTCCTCCACTGGCCCATTGACCTCATTCTATGAAATGGTTCCCAGTCGTTAACATACATTTTCTCTTTTGTAGACATGACCCATGGCTCCCTAGCTCACTTTTATCCCCCTGAAATAATTCTTCCCTTACCTTTACAATATTTTCTATGTATTCATAGACAGGTATAATGTCCCCTCCCAGTAATCCCACACCTTTGTCACCTTTCCTCTGAGCTGTGCCTTTCCTTTCAACCTTTTCTGTACTGGGACAATTCAGACTGCAGCCCCCATCACCTGGGAGAGGTCACACGATGGTCGGTCCAGAATTGTGAGACTATTTTCCCTACAAGCCACAGGAGCTCAGGCTAGTCAAGTCTGAAAAGGAGGAGAGTTTTACCCATGGCACCTTTCAGCCATGCAGGTAATAGTAACGGCGTGCTCTTGAAAGAGCAGCGAGTGACGGACCCTCCACAGCAGACCTGGTGCTCCTGAGAAATGTCCTATTGATAATGCCGAAGAAAGGTCCTCTGTTTCTCCACTGAACAACACAAGCAGCTGTTCTGCAAGCCTCCCTCGTCCTACTCCCTGCCAGTGTATGTCTGCATCCCCTTCGAAGGACCACCTCGAAGAGTAAGTTCACCTTCCATGGCCCACTCAGTCCTTGGCCTGTTTGCTGAGGCCGCTAACAAGGGTGACACTTCTGGTGCAACCCTTGCAACGTGAACATCTGTCCACTTGGAACCGGATGCAGACCCACCAAATCATTTCCTGCAGGCTGCCAGGCAGCTTTGTATTCTGGGGGCTGCAGCATCGTTTATCTTCATTAAGCTAGTGTGCCTGAAATGGATAATTAATGGAGGAGAGTCTGGAAATGGCTGTAAAGAAAAGGAAATGCCCAGCGAGTAAACATAGCGCGAGCAGAGAGGGAGAGGGTAAAAGGATCATGAATGTGTTTTATTGTACACCAACACTTAGGCTCCTTTATGATGGCATCTAGGCAGTTGAGTACCCTCTGAGGGGTCCTAGCTATGTGGAATTAGCCCACTGGCACTTTCCCGAGCAACTGAATCAGGCCATTCCTCTGTAATTACGCTATTATGCAGAGATGTGCCAAGCCATCTGGATATGTTAAAGTGAAGGTAGCTGGCACAGAGTGAGATCAGCAGGTTTGCTGCCATCCCAGGTGTTGGCTGGGTTGGCACCCACACTCATGTATTGTCAATACGTCCAGGTGCCACAGCTGTTCCTCACTGAATGTGTGGGGAAGAAGAGAGACTATTTCACACTGAAG
The DNA here is from genome assembly GCF_011386835.1 of Chrysemys picta bellii. NCBI lineage: Eukaryota > Metazoa > Chordata > Testudines > Emydidae > Chrysemys > Chrysemys picta. The sequence continues at coordinate 122,206,097 of NC_088797.1, read as the reverse complement.
TAGGGTTTCGAGGTTATACCCCTTCTTCTGCGTGCATCCAATTCTAGAAGGATCCATGGGTCTTTTCCACCCTAATGTTTTAGATGTTCCTAACCTACAAGGTCTAAAAATCCCTGAGGGCTTTATGAAGGCAGCTTTTTCCAAAACTCCACAATGTTCAGCCTTCAGAGGGCAGACAGGGGACATGCAGCCAGGGAATTCTTGGCAGAAGTTTCCAAGGAACTGAACTGCAGTGAGAAACCAATCTCTCTTTAATGAGTTTAATTTCTTGTGAGGACAAGAAAAGAGGAAGGCAGGATCTCCCATAGGGCTTGTCTACATAGGGAGTTATGAGTGGACACTCTGATTCTGGAATAAAAGCATCCATACAAGGAGTTATTCAGGAGTAACTATTCCACTTTAAATACTCACTTTACCTTAATCCAAATTAATTTCCCCATGTAGACAATCTCATAGCCACGCTTAGTCAGACCTATCACACTATCCCTTCCACAGTCATTTTAATGCTGGATTTTCAATGGAACTTAAAGGTGTTAGGTTCCCAATTTACGCTGGAATTCAAGGGATTTGGTTGCCTGATTTCCATAGGCTACTTTGAAAATCCCAGCTATAATAAACAAAAGTAACTTATGAAAACAGGCATTTCCAAGGTGATCAAAAGAGAATTTTAACTGTTTCCAAAGTGCCTTGCATTATATCGAGTCACACTAAGGACTCCACAGTCAGCCAGTGCTACTGGGAGCTTCTCACATGCTGACGGTGACAGGGTCTTTAGTGAGCAGTCTAGTGGCTAGATCACTGGGTTTTTTAATTTGTAAGGCCAGAGGGGATGGTAGGGGGATCCAGACCCTCCCTCTCTACCAGGTCCCAGCCCAGGGCCTTGTGTGGATCAACCCCTAAACACAGAAGATGGGGTCTCCCTCCCGGCAGGGAGTCAAGACCCACTTCCCTAGGCTACTTCCTACAAGTCTCTTCAGTTTGGGGCATGGCCTTGCTAGTCCAGTTGCCCTGAATGCTGGGGTTTATTTGCAGCCTCCCTTTGGCAGGGGAGCCCTTACTTGCCTCAAGTGGCTACGCTGGCTGGCAGGTCACTGATCCATCCCTGCAGACAGAGAGCTCCTACCTCACTGCCAGTCAGCCCCTAACTCAGCCTGGCTCCCGCCTTTTCTCCCCCTCCAGGCCTGGTATTGGCTGCCGGTATAGTGGGGGGCGGGGACTAGCTGAACCCAAAGGTTTTCTTTAACCCCCGCTGTGCCGGACAGCGGTCTCTTCTCCCTCATAGTGACTCATAACCATTGTTGTGAATTTTCAAAGAAGACTTTTTCCTCCGATAGATAGATAGATCGATCGATCGATCAGGAGAATTGTTACTGCTTTTTGACCAACTTCTAGAGAAACAAAAGTCTCACCATTTTTGATCAGCTCTAGTACTGCAATGCATGTGCATCCTTTGCCTAGCTGCAGGCAATAGCGCTCATTAGCGATTCATAAGTAAAAGCAGCAGGTCTTTGTGCCAGCTAAAGTCTCTGAGGTTCTCCTGTGCCTGGTTCTACAAACAACAGTTGAAAAACTGACTAGCAATAAATCTCTGCACTCCACTCACAAATGGAGACATAGCTGACCTTAATTCACTAAAAACAAACACCAATCCTGCACCCCTTTCCCTAGCGTGGTCTATCAGTTTATGTAAGAGTCAAGAAAAGCCATCCAATGCTTGATTCAATAGTGCAACTTATACTTCTTATCTTGTCTGTACTGGGCTATCTTGATTATCACTTCAAAAATTTTTTTTCCTCTTACTTAATTGGCCTCTCAGAGTTGGAAAGACAACTCCCACCTGTTTATGCTCTCTGTATGTGTGTATATATATCTCCTCAATATTTATTCCACTCTATATGCATCCGAAGAAGTGGGCTGTAGTCCACAAAAGCTTATGCTCTAATAAATTTGTTAGTCTCTAAGGTGCCACAAGTCCTCCTGTTCTTTTTGCGGATACAGACTAACACGGCTGCTACTCTGAAACACACATAGTAGATGATGTGCAGTGTTGTAGCTGTGTTGGTCCCAGGATATTAGAAAGACACGGCGGCTGAGGTGATATCTTCTGTTGGACCAGTTTCTGTTAGTGAGAGAGTCAAGCTGTCGAGTTATATGGAGCTCTTTGTCAGATCTGGGAAGAAGCTTGTCTCCCTCACCAACAGAAGTTGGTTCAATAGAAGATATTACCTCATAGTACGTAATAGCAGATAAGGAGGCATGCAAAATATGGAGGACACAAAGGAAAGATATGTTGGCCGAGCCAAATGTCCTGGTATGTTCAAAGTGCCATACAGACGTTAACTAACCGATCCTAACTACACAAACAAGGGCCTCTTCAGTTTACAGATGGGAAAACCAAGACAGAAGTGAAGTGAGCCACCCAAAAGCATAGTGAGTCAGTAAAGTCAGGAATAAAACCCAGAATCCTGACTCATTCCTCCAGATCACATTGCCTACAACTCCTGCAAATACTTGTACTCATTTATACACCCTGTTAGCCTCCATGTGGCCAAGCTAAATATATTTCTTTCCTTATAAGTCAAAATATAAATTATTCTTTTTTTTTTTTTTTGGTGGCATGGAGCAGCTACAGGTGTGTGTGTTTGGAGTAGGGAACAGAGTGTCTGTAAGGCCAAAGGAAGTGATAGGGGGACCTGGAGTCTCCCTTTCTTCTGGATCTGAGCTGGTAGTGAGATAGTAAACAGAAAAAAGACTTTAAATTCATGCAGCAACAGCAGCTCATTGTGTGAACCAGATCTGCTTTCTGTAGGACAGTAATAACGGGGAGGGATAGCTCAGTAGTTTGACCATCAGCCTGCTAAACCCAGGGTGGTGAGCTCAATCCTTGAGCAGGCCACTTAGGCATCTGGGGCAAAATCAATAGTCCTGCTAGTGAAGGCAGGGGGCTGGACTCAATGACCTTCCAAGGTCCCATCCAGTTCTAGAAGATGGGATATCTCCATTTATTTATAATGTTCATCTTGCAGCAAGTGGATGGGGCCCTGTCGGGGAGGTGTTCCGGGTCCCGGGAGCGAATAACAGCTGTATGAGTCACATGTGCGAAACTTGCACCTTTTTCTTTTTTTAGTATTGAACATCCATCACTTGCACACATTCCCACTGTAAAGAGATGGAAACAAAACCCCAGCGCAGAACAGGGCTGTGAAGGCTCCCAATCAAATGATCAGGGAGGGCAGTGTCTTGTCTTGCCCAGGAGGGGAGGTAACTGAGAAGTCACCGTATATTTCACAACGGTGGAAGCTGGGATTTCGTGAATTGCATAAGATCACAAAGTGAGCCAATGGCAGGGCCAAAGGACCTGGGATCATGACTCTCAGCCCTGCTTACTCTAATCTCATAAATACTTCAGGCCACATCTTCAGCTGGAGTGCATAGCTCCACTGATTTCAGTGGAACTTTGTTTACAGCTGCCGAGGATCTGGCCATTAGATCGTGAGCGCTTTGGGGCAGGACAGTCTTCGATGTATGCGTATACAGTGGGGACTTGATCCCTGATTGGGGCCTCTAGACACTACACAGTACAAATCAATCATACTAACAAATTTAGCTACAGTGGTGCAAATCTGGAGCAATTCCATTGGCTTCAGCAAAGCTCTTGCAATTCAAACTGGTGTCACTGAAATCAGAATCCGGCCCACTGTTTTGCTATTATTTAATAAGACAATCTAATAATAAAATCTAGGAAAGCTTCTAAGATGCCATATTCCCCAGATAGACTCTCAAATGCGGCTTGGGTTATAGCACCAGCTCACGCAGGGGTAAGTTGTTTTTAATTTTTGAAGAAGCCCAAATCCTATAACTCAGCCTACGGATAGAAGATTTTCCTAGGGGCTTTGTCAGCTCTCTGCATCTGATGGGGGCAATCCCTCAGAGTCGATTATGTGAAATGCAAAACGAATGTGCCTATGAAAACCATTGTAACTAAGGAAATAATTTTCTCCAGCACAGGACTGAAAACAAAACACAAACAGAGCTCTTGGTAGAGCAATGGCAGGCACAGCGCCACCTTGTGGATGTAAGGAGCGTTCCCTCTAGTTCATAACAGTGCTATGCAGAATCCTCAGTTGAAGCTCAGGGATGTTACCCTGTTCAACTGGCCTTTAAATATACTGAATTATAACTAATAGGCTGATCTTTGCCAAGAACCTGTCTAAGAACAGCTTTCAGAACTGCAAGTCTAGGCTGAAGTAGCCTAATCCAGATAATGACAGGAGGGATGTGTAATCAATCCATACCTCCCTGGCAAAAGAAGAATCTCCTAAGGGCTGTTAAAGTGGAGATGGACCCAAACCACAAAGGTCATGGCCTGGAGCTGAATTTCCCCAGTATTTGTGGTTATTCAGCTCTGGGCTTCAACAAAGCCCATAATATAAATTACAGTTCAGGTGCAGACACAGTATTGGGTCGTCTGTCTTCGACATTGTTTTGACCTAGGACTGGCCCAAGGAACTATGCTCTAGGAGAATAGATAGAACCTACAGCACTCTCTTCTACCCAGCTCAGCATTCCACCCAGTCCTTTATCTGCATTGTTTCCCACTCCAGTAGGGTGTCCCTTTTTGGCTCAGTTGTTTGCAGTGTGAAAAGACAAACAAGGGGCAGAAACTCTTCAATCAGTGACCTCCGTCTCCCCAAAGCTATTATAGTGTCTCCTGAGATGTAGAAAGCTAGCTGACCACCTCCTCGACTTATGCCCAGGTCATCTCTTGCTTGTGCCCATATCTAATGCACCCAAGAACACCGTGTATGTATAAAGGAAGGTCAAAGCCCCTAAAAGCGTACATCTAAATACATGTGTGTATCTAAGCAAGATTGTATTGACTCTTGTTTTTAATGTAAGTGATTGGTGACTCTCCAAAGGTCCCCAAAGTTCAGACACTTCCTTGAAGCTTGCCCAGTATTGAAGGAATATACCTTTGAGCTCCAAAACAGGGTGGAAATCACAGATTTGACAGAAAACAGATTTATGGTGCTTTCTTGTCCCAGTTTAACAGGAAAAGCTGCATAAGCAAAATCTTTCTTTCATAGTGTTTTGGTACTATTGCTTCTAGACCTGAGCTCAAATCGGAAGTGCCGAGGCCTGAAAATGGTGTGTGTGTTCATCATGTTTAGTACACCTTTTGGAACGTCAAAATGGTTTACTTCAATTTGGATGCTGTGGATTAAAAGTTTGCTTCAGTTCATATTTTATCCGAACCCGATCAGCCATCCCAAGAGTAACTCCCTTAGAAATGGAACAATGAAATTTATCTTTCTTGTTTTTTAAACACCTTCTCTGCCATGCCCTTTATTTAAGGTTAGGCCATTTGTACTTCCAGAGTGGTTGGTGAGGTTTGGGCTGCACCCTGTTATGTTTCACCGCATACACACAGAATTAGATAAAAACATGCATACTCTTGCAGGAAGTTGCGATGTAACACTACTTTATTTCTTAGAATCTAGAACATCAAAGAATCCCCCAAAACAGAGTGAGACAAATCAGGCTGCTGTGAAAAAAAGAGCAGCACAACTCACCCCACCTTGCTTTAACCTGGCTTTTTGCAGACTGATCGTCTGCTGACTGACTCAGACAACCCAGACCATATGGTTTCCTTCAGAGCGCCCTAGCCCGTACGTGGGACCCAGACCTCCCCGCCTCCCCACTCTTTTAAAGTGATAGCTTGCAATTCCAGTCCTCAATATAACACACACACACACACACACACACACACACACACACACACACACACACACACACAAAGACTTGCTGTGAATGAGAGGTTTGGCAATGAAGTGGGGAGTCTTTCTCCTCCTCCTCACTGCCCTGAATCCCTTCCATGGTAGTAGTGACTAAAAGCTATTGCCATTTGACTGGTTAGCGGCCTAGGTGAAATGAGTTTGCTTTCTCGGTTCAGTTCCTTAAGGATGAGGACAAAGGTTATATCTCCCGGCCCCCCTTGGGAGGAAGAGGGTCATCTTGCTCACCTCATACCTTATCCTCTGGGGGACAGTGGTCCTGTGGGTCGATGCTGGGGTATGAGGTACAGCTCTGCCTCCTAGAGAGACCATCCCCTTCCAGGGGCACACAGCAATCCAAATAGAAAGGATAGAATAGAACTTGGGAATCCAAGTTCCCCACAGCCTCACACGGGGAAGGGGAAGCAAGCTTTCAGACCCCCAAAGGATGTCTTGGCTCCGATACTCCAGCGCGCTTAGTCCCAGGGGTTCAATAAAGAAAAGAAAACCAGCGTATCTTCCTTCTCAGAGAGCTCATGCAGGCAGCGCTCAGAAGCCATTCCCCAGGAAGAAACTGAGCCTGGGGGCTCTAGCTCTGGACCCCAACTGGGCTGGGGTCCTCCTTTTTATGGGCCCACCCCACCCACAGGTGCGTTGTGCTGGGGCTGATCGTGACCACAGAAGTCCTTTAATCCCTTCTAGACTGGTGTGTGAGTGATGGTGCGCGGGAGGGGGGGTTAACCTGCCCCTCCACGGATGAGCATTCCCATTGCAAAATGCACCACAGCTGGTATCTTGGTCAGCAGTCCCAGCAAAGGAGTGAAGGAGGGATGGGCCCGGAGGCTGGCCTCCTCTTTTGTGCTTAGACCTCACCACTTGAAGGTGACTTTTGAAGCACACTGGTTGGGCACTGTTCAGTTCTGTGATGGGAGTATCTGCCCACTAGAAGCTGGACCCCAACGACCAGCCTTCAGATGGTACTGACCTCAGCTGGATGCAAATCAGCAACGTTATTATTATTTGTATTATAGTAGTACCTAGAGGCCTCAAATTACAAAGGGGCCCCATTGTGCCAGGTGCTGTACAAACACATTGTGAAAGACAGTCCCTATCCCAAAGAGAAGAAAAAGAGAGGGAAAAGAGCAAGACAAAGATCACAACCAACACTATAATCCAGGTCTGCTGCGTCCCTGCCCCATGCCTTATCCATTGGACCACTCTGCCTTGTTCCTCTGCCTTTTGGCAATGCCCTAAGTCCCCCAGACCCTCACTAAACATTCTTGTTTCAATATGGGACACGTTGTGACTCTCTAGGAGAAACAGCAGAAAAGGAAACAAATAAAACCAACCAGTCATCAATTGCCTAATTGATTGATGGAGACACTGGAGTGACAGAGAAGTGCCACCAGGGATCTGTCACTTTAAAGCAGAGTTGTACTTTTCTGTGAGAATGCCCAAGCTTTATTTCCCCATCTCTTCCCAAGTAAAGACCATTGACCCCTCCTCTTTGATTCAGATGCACAGCGAGGGCATCACCGATGGGAAACGAAAGCAAGAGCGATAAGAAGGAGCCTGGGTGGCAAAGGCAATGACGCCGTAAATCAAAGTCAAACTGCAAGGGTGCTGGGGTCTCCTAGGTTAGAAGAGTTTCCCCTAGCAGCTTGGACAATGTTCACTCAGGCCCTGCACAGAAGATTCCCAGTGGGATGAATCCACTAGGGGGCGGGGAGGTTGCATTAGCAGATCGTGGCCACAAGCACCTTTATACCCCAGCGAGGAAGTGGCTCTGCAATTAGTTAGCACATGTTCAAGAAATGTCTGGTGCTGGTCTGGGAGGGGTATGGTGGGAGGGCACGTCACCTTCAACAGCCTTTACCAAATGGAAACTATCACAGGCCCTGGTTGATTTGAAAGTTGCTTCTCTGTGACGTAGCCCACCTCCTCAGAGGAGTGGTGAAGAAACATCACCCACCATCCTCTGGGGTGAATCCCAGCAGAAATGCAGCAGGCCCCGCTGGTGGAAGGAGGAGTAATTTGTGGTATCTCATAGCATCAGCCAGGATGGTGGAACAAGCCAGGACATCTGGAACAGAATCAATAAAGCCAGGAACATCTGCAGGAGCTTAAATACAGTCTGGAAATCATCAAAATGCAACACCATTAAACCAAACTCAAGATTTATCAGAGCTGCGTACTTTCAACACTACTTTATAGTGCAGAATGCTGGGAAGTGACAAAGTATGACATGTCCAAACTCTCTTCATTCCATACAACCTGCCTCAGAAAAATCCTTCCTATCTTTTGGCCCAGAACAATCTCAAACCAAGATCTATTCACACAGTACAGCCAAGAAGATATGAGCACCATCATCACCGGATGGAGATGGATTGGCCATGTGCTTCGGATGGAAACTGATTCCATCACCAGAGTAGCAATAAGATGGACACCTGAAGGGAAGCGAAAACGAGGCCGCCTGAAAACAACATGGCGAAGAGCTGTGGAAGCCGAGCTGAAAAACCTGGGGTACAGCTGGGGAACCATTGAAAGACTTGCCAGAAACAGAAGGAGTGGAGGAGTTTTGTCGCTGACCTAAACACCAGAGGCATGATGGGCACTAACTAACAAATAGCATTGATTGATCAATAGCTGTAGAGCATTTTGAACATACAGCGTTATGCACATGCCCCGTACCTATCGAATGGGGTGGGAATCTTACATCTGTAACCCTAAAAGTATTCAAAATAGAGGCAAAGCATATGAGAAGGATGATCACAATATATTTTTGGACACCCACCCTGGCTCCACATGCTATCAGGAACCAGTTAAAAATCCTCTACAGCTGGAAATGGAAAAGTTAGAAGTGAGATTGTTAGAATTAGGGCTGTCAAGCGATTAAAAAAAATTATCAAGATTAATCGCGCTCTTAATAATAGAATACCATTTATTTAAATATTTTGGAAATTTTTTACATTTTCAAATACATTGATTTCAATTACAATACAGAATACAAAGTGTACAGTGCTTACTTTATATTTATTTTTGATTACAAATATTTTCATAGTAAAAAAACAAAATAAATAGTATTTTTCAATTAATCTAATACAAGTACTGTAGTGCAATCTCTTTATCATGAAAGTTGAACTTACAAATGTAGAATTACGTACAAAAAAACCTGCATTCAAAATAAAACAATGTAAAACTTTAGAGCCTACAAGTCCACTCAGTCCTACCTCTTGTTCAGCCAATTGCTCAGACAAAGAAGTTTGGTTACAATTCACAGGAAATAATGCTGGCTTGCTTCTTGTTTAAAAAATGTCACCTGAAAGTGAGAACAGGAGTTCGCATGGCACTGTTGTAGCCGGCATCACAAGATATTTATGTGCCAGATGCGCTAAAGATTCTTATGTCCCTTCACGCTTCAACCACCATTCCAGGGGACGTGTGTCCATGCTGATGACAGATTTTGCTCGATAATGATCCAAAGCAGAGTGGACTGATGTATGTTCATTTTCATCATCTGAGTCAGATGCCACCAGCAGAAGGTTGATTTTATTTTCTTTTTTTTGGTGGTTCGGGTTCTGTAGTTTCCGCATCAGAGTGTTGCTCTTTTAAGACTTCTGAAAGCATGCTCCACACCCCGTCCCGATCAGATTTTGGAAGGCACTTCAGATTCTTAAACCTTGGATCCAGTGCTGTAGCTATTTTTAGAAATCTCACATTGGTACCTTCTTTGCCTTTTGTCAAATCTGCTGTGAAAGTGTTCTTAAAATGAACTTGTGCTGAGTCATCATCCGAGACTGCTATAATGTGAAATATATGGCAGAATGTGGGTAAAACAGAACAGGAGACATACAATTCTCCCCAAGGAGTTCAGTCACAAATATAATTAACACACAATTTTTTTAACGAGCATCATCAGCATGGAAGCATGTTCTCTGGAATGGTGACCGAAGCATGAAGGGGCATACGAATGTTTAGCATATCTGGCACGTAAATACCTTGCAACGCCAGCTACAAAAGTGCCATGTGAACACCTGTTCTCACTTTCAGGTGACATTGTAAATAAGAAGCAGGCAGCAGTATCTCCCGTAAATGTAAACAAACTTGTTTGTCTTAAGCGATTGGTTGAACAAGAAGTAGGACTGAGTGGACTTGTAGGCACTAAGGTTTTACATGGTTTTGTTTTTGAGTGCAGTTATGCAACAACAACAAAAATCTACATTTGTAAGTTACACTTTAACAATAAAGAGATTGCACTACAATACTTGTATGAGGTGAATTGAAAAATATGATTTCTTTTGTTTATCATTATCAATGTTTATCAGTGCAAATATTTGTAATGAAAAATAGAATACAAAGTGTACAGTGCTCATTTTATATTGTGTTGTAATAGAAATCAATATATTTGAAAATGTAGAAAAACATCCAAAATATTTAATGCATTTCAATTGGTATTCCATTGTTTAACAGTGTGATTAATTGCAATTAATTTTTTTAATCGCGATTAATTTTTTGAGTTATTCGTGTGAGTTAACTGCGACTAATCGACAGCCCTAGTTAGAATAATAGTCATGCTTCATAGAGCTGATTAGGAAATGATTTCTGTTCCCATGAAAAAATTGTTCAAATTTTGTTTTCATTGACATTTTTCTTCAGAGTGTTCTGGTTCTCATTGAAAATCAAGCCAAGAAATCCCCAAACTTCAACTTTTTAATTGAAAAAATAAAAAGGCTAAAAGCCAGGACTGTTCCGTTTTTGGTTGCTGACTAAAATTTTCCAGTTTTTTTTTTTTTTTTACAAAACCTTGAAAAAATTACTTGAAAATAGACATTTCCCAGGGAAAGGTCCATTTTTAAAATTTTACAAAAAAAGCCACTTTTTGTCAAAAAAATATTTTGAACAAAGAATTGCAACCAGCTCCCATTACTAGTGCTTTGCACAAACTTATTCTCAACAATCTTCAAACAATCTTCAACTTTGCATACACCTTTGTCCGGTATTCAGTCACCTCTGGAGACAGTCAAATGGCATTCTTCACCAAATATATTATCCAGGATTTTTTCCCCTGCTAATCATCAACTACATTATTTGTGGATATTTTTCTCATTATTCAACAAATTCTGCTTGGGAAATAGGACTTGGAAAGTCATCAAATCCAGTCCTCCTGTCATATAATCCCATTCATCAACATCAAGCTGTATCTTAAAACCAGGTAAAATTTTGCCCCCACTTCACTTGTTGGGAGGCTGATCCAGAACGTCTCTCCTCTGATGGTTAGAAACCTTCTCCTAATTGCCAGCCTAAATGTATTAATGGCTAGCTGATATCCTTGCTTAGAGGGCTTGGTTGGGTTAAGGTCTCAAAAGTGTGTCAGGGCTAGACCTTCAGTTGGTGTAATGGTAGCTCCACTAATTTATACCTGCTGAGAATCTGGATGATAATTCATTACAAGAATTATAACAGCAAAATAAAACAGCTGTCAGATTTCACCCCACATCTTGGCTTTTTCATTTCCCAAGCGAACCCCGGGGCACCTTCACTCATTTTGCTCCTCCACAAGTGGGACCAATTATTTGACCACACATAGTGACATGTTCCATGCATCAGAGCCTTCTTCTCTGCTAATCCTGCCTACTGAAAGTAACTTTCCTGGATCTCTCTGCCCCATCCACTCAGCACTTCTTTTCCAACACAGCTTCCGTGCTTTGCTTGTGCCTTTCAGCTCCCGTCTCCCGGCATTTCTAACCATATGACTGAATGCTTTAATTTATTCACTAAGGAATGATTTTTACACTGCTCCTTTCTGTAATTCACACCATCCCCTGGCTGCTGTCTAGTATTATTTAATTTTGTAAAGCTGTCCGGGGTACAAGCCTCTATACGCCACGTCAGATTGTATTGGCTTCTTGCATCTTTAATAAAGTTGTTCTCAAATAATGTTTCAATAAGTGAAATGTACCTGCTGAGATGAGATGGAGCATAACCATATGATGAGCAGCAGCACTAAATGGGACACAAGGAACAGAGAGGGGGCGGGGGTTGGGAAAATCCCACCTTGGTTTGCACTTAGAGCTGGGGGGGGGGGGGAATGACAACCCACCTAATATTCTCTGCACTCAATGACTTCAGCTCTCCCTGCTCTGTGCCTTCCCCCAACAAATGTCAAATTTAATTATTTATAACCCTTCTCCAGAAATGCATTAAGACTAATTCCACAAGAAACTGTCAAACCTCTAAGAAGTAGCGGCGAGGAAAAACCCAGAAGGATTTTGTTTAGCATGAGTGAGATTTATGATACGAGATGTGTGTGCCCACGCTAAGGTTCTGGGCATTTAAATGTAGATATCTATCTCCCCCCAAAATGAATGCTAGCGAGGAGAGCAAATGGAATTACCGAGGTATTACTGAGAGATGAAAACAAGGGGTGTGACACAGGGCCGGCTCCAGGCACCAGCTTCTCAAGCAGGTGCTTGGGGCGGCCGCTCCGGAGGGGGGCGGCACGTCCAGGTATTCGGCGGCAATTCGGCGGACGGTCCCTCACTCCGCCTGGGAGTGAAGGACCTCCCGCCGAATTGCCCCCGCAGATCGCGATTGCGGCTTTTTTGTTTGTTTGTTTTTTGTTTTGGCTGCTTGGGACGGCCAAAACCCTGGAGCCGGCCCTGGTGTGACCGCTGCGATCTCCCTTTTTTTTTTGAGGGTGAGACACAAAGTATTCAGGTTTGGCTCTGCCAATCAAGTGTTCGTCACTGTGGGAGGGGAGAGAGAAGGTTGCTGAATTGTAATAGGATGAGACGGGTGTTTATTTCCTGCAAGCATATCCTATTCTGTAGCAGCTAAGAGCCTGATCCAAGGTCCATTCAGGTCCATGTGAGTATGTCCATTGTCTTCAGTGGGTTTTGGATCCAGTCCCAAAACAGTCATTCTTGCCATTATAAAGACAGGCAGTACAATTGGCCCTTCCTACCCTGCTACACCACAGCCCAGATACTGCCACCAACATCAGGTTTAAACACAGTCCCAGCCAGTGTGTACGCACCGATATATGCAGAGAGTAACTCCATTGACTTGGTTGGAATAGTATTCATCTCTGGAAAGGACAGACTTGAAGCTAAGTCACTAGGCTAAGACTCAGGTGAGCTGGGTTCATTTACTGGGTATGTCATGGGCTCCCTGTGTGAGGCTGGGCAAATCACTTCATCTCTGTGTGCTTTGGTTCCTGCTTGGATTGTGAACTTCTTGGCAGGGACTGTCTCTCCCTAGGTGTCTGTACAGCCCCGAGTGCCTGGCCTTGCGTGGGACCTCTCTCTGTGAGCATAATAGAAATAAATAGCATTTATCATAATGGATGTACACAAGTGTCACTGAGAACAGAATCTAGGCCACAGAGACCAACAGATGCTGGTCACGAAACTCAGGCCAGCCCTCCAGGAAGGACATTTGCACCAGTGTCACCACCCGGATGCAGTTACCACTCCAGTGTCAACTAGGGTGACCAGACAGCAAGTGTGAAAAATTGGGACAGGGGGTGCGGAGTAATAGGAGCCTATATAAGAAAAAGACCCAAGAATTGGGAGTGTCCCTATAAAATCAGGACATCTGGTCACCCTAGTGTCAACCCAGAAGGTAGATACGTTCCACTGCAGGAAGCTAAGCTCAGACCAGCGTGAATTAATCCGGCAACACAGTGAAGAGAACAGCACTGGCTTAGCCCTTGCTTTGCATGGCTGCAGTCCTCTTGCAGAGGCGTAATGCTAGTAGAGAGGATGGATGGCCTAGTGGTTAGAGTGCAAGCCGGAGACCTGTGTTCAAGTTGCTGCCCTGCTGCAGAGTTCTTGGATGACCATGGCAAATCAGGTAGGCACTCCGTTCCCCATCTGTAAAATGGGGCTATAAGACTGCCCTACCTCACAGGGATCTTGTGAGGATAAAGGCATGAAATATTGTGAGGTACTGTGGTAAGTATTTTAGATGGATATAATGCACCACACGTCCTTATGGGAGACAATGGGCCAATGTCACGGCTGGACGGGACTCAGGCATCACAGCAATTGAGAGTCTGACTAGAGCAGAAAAAGCTTATCCCCCTTTACCTTTGTAACAGAGAAACCTGAACATATGGCTAAAGCAGTGCTTAGAAAAGCACAGTGAAATAAGCAAGTCATTAGTATGTTGACTGGGTTTCCTTCTCGCCTTAAAATAATGGGATTTTCACTCAGTCAGAGCTGTCGGGGCTGGGGGAGAGGAGAGGGGAAAAGGCTGGAGCAGATGTAGATTGCAGGTGTTTAATGCAGATTGAATTTTTTGATCCGTAAGATGTTATCAAGCCCGCCCACGAAGTGACACTCTGCCTTTCCTTCAGTTTTGCCCTATTACTCTTGGGCTCTGGGGAGAGCTTGCATAATCTCGGCCAGCCGTGCCCTGTCAGCTGCCTTTGGGGTCGCTCTCCTGCAGGCTGCGTGTGTGTGTGTGTGTGTGTGGAGCTGCTCAGGGTGTCTGAGTTGTGTTCAGATTGTGTCACACGGTCCCTTGGTGATAAAGCCTCCGGAAGTTCAGTGCAGAGGATAATGCTGGGAGGCACAGCACAGATAATGACAACTTCTCCTAACGTCAATGATCTGGAGGGAAACCTGGAAGGGAGTCAGACCTGTTTAATTTCTGACCATTATAAAATACCCAACCTGGTCGCTCGCTTGACCCGAGAGTAACTTGGGAACTAGAAATGAGGAGAAGAGATCAATATTATACTTCTTGGGCTTTGAGCAATTCACTCCTGGGAACACTCATTTCTAAAATCCTGCCTGAAAGTAGAACCAGCAGAGAGCTCTGCCACCCAGTATCACACCACTTGCTCTGGCTAAAAACAATCTGATTTTCTCCACATCTCTAGGCCCTGGAGAGTGAGTGGTAGTTCTCCTGGAAGAGAGGGGCTAACTGCTCACTCCTGCCCTGTAACAGCTACGACTGCCCCTGTTCTGGTCCTCACTGCAGCTGTGAATTGGAACCCCAGTCCTGATTGGCATCTTCCATTCTGGTCCTAGACCTGGGCCCCTCAGACAGCCCTGACTTTAATCCCAAATTACAACACTAACTACTATCCCAGACCTGGTCCCCTGTGCAGCCCTGCTAATGTGCCTCATTCCTACCCTTAGCTCCCAGTGTTCTACTAGTCCTGGCTCTCTATGCAGCCCTGCTTATGCTCTTCCACCCAACTATTCCAAGCTCGGAGCCCCTTACATCTGCAAATGCACCTCTGGTCCAGAATTGAAGTCCCCCCTGAAACCACGCTCTGCTCTCCCCACAGCTCTGGCCAGTACCCTAACCACTAGACCAGCTTTCCTCTCTGATACGTCTTAGTCCATTGCTCTCCTGGGCTAGCATAATTATTCAGGCTAGTCTAGTTTGTATATATGTCTCATCTTTTTTTTTTTTTTAGCCTTACTAACACAGTTGCCTTAATAATATTCTGCAGTAGTGACTGCCACAGGTTAATTACACCAGGGTTATTGTATTTTAGGCTCCCAAAAAGAGGACACTGCCAGATGGGGGCGGGGAACTGGAGGGGAGTGTGTGCAGTTGAAGGTACTGGAGGGAGTACCTGCAGTGGGGGTACTCACTGAAGGTGGGGAGCAGTGTTACTCCCTGTCATGATGGCGGGGTGATTGGCGGAAGCCCACGATACAGCAACTGCGACTAGTCAGTGCCTCCCTGTGGGACCCCTTCCCCCAGGGTTTGGAGCAGGGGCCTGGGTGAAAGGAATCCAGCATCTTAGGCTTGCAAGGGAGTGGACCAATCAGCTGTGGATGCAAGGGAGGGACCAATCGGGAAGCAGACCAATCGGGGCTTTTTCTGAGCTGCAATGTAGGCTCTGCAAAAATCCTGGACATTTCCTGTTATTTGAAAAATTCACCCAGACAGAGGACAGACCTCAAAAAAGAGACGATGTCTAGGAAAACCTGGACGTACAGTAACCCTAATTAAACCTCCCATTCAAATGATTCCTTTGGATTATAATTCTTGTAGCAATGGCTGGGAAAATAATACCATAATAGTCAAATACCTGGGAAAATCAGTGTTAAAATGAAAAAATAAAGGTGAATGATTGTCTTAGAAGTCTAACAAAAACGCATTGCCAATATCTGCGCACCTAGATTTTCCCAAGTCCCAAAGTCTTATGGGAGCATTACACATTTGTAGGAGCCATTGTTTGTAGCTACTTGAAATCTGGAATGAAATTAGATGGAAGGTGGAGTTTCCATCTATTCCATTATCTCTTGACACAGGCATATGTACAGAATTCCCAGGCAAGATAAATTGGTGAGCCTTAATTAGCCAAAAGAAAACAGAAGCAAAACCCCGTAAATGCCTATAATATGGATGGGACATTGGAATCTCAATGGATTTTTTAAAGTATAAGTGTCAGGCATAAAAAAATTAATTAATACGTCACAGTGCAAGTACCACTGAAAGCTGAGTTTGTATTTGATCTGTCTCTCCCACACAGAGATGGAGAAGAAGAAAAAAAGATTTCACCTCTAAGGATTGAGAAATGCAAACAAAGAAGATTCAAATATAAGAACAGCAAGATTAGACCAGGAATGTGTTAAGTCCCAATGCTACTGCAGTTATAGAGTCAGCCCTGCATTATATGGCAGTCTGGGGATCTGTCTATGGGAATTTATGATTTCCAGTTTGATTTTATGAACTCTCTGTATGTTTATACCTTGCTTGATGCGTTTTCCCAGAGTCCTCTGAAGAGCAGGGGGACCTGGGTATCTATCTGTGAATGGAACAGTCGTTAAGTTCCGTCAACAATTGAAAAACCCTGACCTAGCAGAACAATGGAGAGTAATCAAGAGTCATTAATCTGGATGATCTTCCATTGACATGGAAAAATCCTAGAATAATGAGCTGGCTGCAGCACCTGGGTGGAGGGGTGGAGGGGGACCAGTTTTCCCAGATGGGCTGTAACCAAGCAATGAATCACCTGACAAAGGTCTTGAAGCTGCTGAGAGGCATCACCTGACAGGGGAAAACAGAACATTCAGACCATTAAAAAGTACAGTCAATCTGTGGAACTCGTTGCCAGGTGATGTTGTGAAGGGCAAAACTATAAGTGCATTCAAAAAAGAATTACATAAGTTCCTGGATGACAGGTCCATCAATGGCTATTAGCCAAGGTGATCAGGGACGGAACCCCGTGCTCCGGGTGTCTCTAAGCCTCTGAATGCCAGACGCTGGGACTGGATGACAGGGGATGGATTATTTGACAATTGCCCCATTCTGTTCATTCCCTTTCAAGCATCTAGCATTGGACACAGTTGGAAGACAGGATACTGGGCTAGATGGACCATTGGTCTGACCCAGGATGGCTGTTCTTATGTTCTTATGTAAATAAGGGACACGCTCTCATTGGCCATATAGATGAGAAAAAAACAAGAATATAAGACTGGGCAGAAGAAGAAGAGTCCTGTGAACATGATAGGACTAACACTCAAAGGGCTCACAGAGTGGTGAGGACACAGGAGGGACCATTTTGTGTGCAGGTGTTTATTATTTCCCATAGATCCGTATATCTCTTGTACTTTGCTTACGAGTAAAATGTGATTGTTTTGGAAATTCCTTTACAGAGTTAGG
Source organism: Chrysemys picta bellii (assembly GCF_011386835.1). Classification (NCBI taxonomy): domain Eukaryota; kingdom Metazoa; phylum Chordata; order Testudines; family Emydidae; genus Chrysemys; species Chrysemys picta. The sequence goes on along the minus strand of NC_088797.1, from coordinate 122,188,689 downwards.
ATGTGCCTTCCCCTTTAACTCTCACATAGTCTCCGAAGACTTGGGAGGGCCAGCACTGGTTTCAGGATGTAGGGAGTTGGATTGTGAAGTCCAATCTCTCAGAAAGGTGTGCTAGAGGATCTGCACCCTATGAGTCAACTGTGTCTAGAGGTCCAGAAACAGTGCCTGGACTCTGTCCTGACCCAGTTAGCCTATGAGCATATGGGACCCAAGGTTTGGGTTTATTTCAGCACCTGGGTGAACATCCATCTGGGGGATCTCAGCCAGGGTTGTAACACATTACATTAACCAGCTGAAGTAACACAGGACTTTAATTTTGCTCCATGAATCTGAAAAATATATAATGATAACCAGAGATGGAGCATTCAGATTAGGTTTAGTCTGGTTAGGTTTATCATATAAAATACCAAAAAAAAAAAATTCAAACCAAAAATGTATTTCTAAATGAAACATTTGAAATGTTTTGTTCTGGAAATGTTGAAAACAGGATGCATTGACACTGTCAGATTTCCCCCTCTCCTCCCCCCGCCCCACTTTTTCTCTGAAATGAAATTCCAGTGAAATCAACCCAATTTTGTAAAGGGTTCAGTTTCAATGGAACTGTGTATTCTGATGGAATCTGGTTCTGTCAAAGTTTCTCTGACCAACTCTGCTAGCCACACAGGAGTCAGTGGCTGCGATATGTATTGACAGCTGTTGGGAATGTTGCTTTTTAAAGGAGATGAAAACTATATTTAGCCATTAATAGCACCAGATGCAGCTGTAATATAAATAGATGTATTCCTTTTTGTTGCATGTAACAAATACGTGTTAAACACAGGTGCTGTCCAGTACTAACAAGTCATAGGCATAAATTCAGATAAACATTAAGGTGAAAACCAAAAATACACGGGCTTAATGAAACCTCACGTCTAAAACCCTTGGAGTTGTGAGTGGCGGGTTTTAGCACCTCTGATCCGAATACCACACTGTGGTTCAGATTGGGAGACCTGTTCCGCATTTCAGGTTTAAAATGAGTCAAAAATCTAACTTCGAATCTCTTTTGCAATTTCCAACCGAAAAGGAGAAAATGGTATGAGATTGTTTATATCACACCATGGATCTGCATGTGACTTTTTGAACCAAAGAGTTTGGGCCTCAAAGAGTTTACCATCTAAGGTCCTTTATCCTACACCTATTTGAGAGGTAAGATGGTTTAGTTGGAATCTAGGGTTCAGGTCTCTGCTCTCCTACAGACTGCCAGCAGACCGGGTGGTAGGCAGTAAGGCCCAATGGTTGGAGCGGGAGTCAGACCTACTGGTTGGCGTCTGAATGCCGGAGCCAGGGGTTGAGGACAAGTCGGAGTCAAGAGTCAGAACTGAGGGTTGGAACTGGATAGTCAGGAAGGCAGGAGAAACGTTGGTTCTGAAGCAGGAGCAAGGCTGGAAGAGGGTGGGAGCAAGGCTGGGTGCAGGGCAGGATCTGAGCTGGAGCAGTAGAGGAGCAAATCAGGAGCAAGGGTTGGAGAGATGAGCACAGGGAGGCAAAGAGTGCGTGGGCATGGGCATTGAGCAGCCAGCGCGCTACTGCTGCTGCTCGGTTTAAGAACCGGCCTGCTGGCTTTCTCGGCCAATGAAGCAGAGTGGTCCAGCAGGCAGCCTAGCTGGCTTGTTAGGGCGTCAGAAGCACTGTGCAGGCGCAGCTGAGGGCCTTACTCCTGACACCGACTCCTGTGACCTTGGGCAAGACACTTCATTTCTCTGTGCCTCAACTTCCTCTTTGGAAAATCGAGATAACAGCACTGCCCTACCTTACAGGGGTAGTGTGAAAATAGATGCATTAGAGAGCATAAAGTGCTCAGATACTATGGTGACGGAGGTCAGATAAATACCTGAAATAAATTGAACTGTCTCCAGTAGGGCAGCTGCTTGTCCCTGTGCAGGGAGAGCCCCTCTGATCAAAGGGTCAGGAACTCACTTAAGGGAAGAACAACAAACAGAAGGACATCATGGCATACCAAGAGGTTTAATAGAAAGCAATTGCAAAGAAAAAGGGTCATATTTGTGTGGTGCCTCAGGAGAGGTAGCCCAGAAGAAGGGAGACAAAGGTAGCTTTACATGACCCTTACACCGTCTGGGTTTTGGACAGCTTTGGACCAAAATGGCCCTCTGGTCTAAGTGAGAGCAGCATCTGCTTGAACTCACAGCATCCCACACTACCCTGCTTATGGGCTGCAGTGCAGCCCAGAATTCCCATAGTGTTGTGTGCTACCGGCCTGTCCCGGGTCACTTCCTACCCTGGGCTTGTGACGAAAGACGGCCCTGCACTGGGGGGAGTTGTCCCTCAGTCAGCTGCATCACAGGCCCCAGAGAAGCAAGTAGGGGCCAGAGCAGGTTAAAGCATCTGTCCAAATAGAGCCACTTTGGAAAGTCGTTTCCATACCCTGAAGATTATGTGGATTTGCTTCCATTTATTAGCCTGTAGATATCAGCCTCCTTCAAAATCTCTTGAGATTTCAGAGCTGTTGAATCCAAATCTGCAACCCTCCTAGGAACATGAGCCCACATTTTGATTATGCCAAAGCAAAATGTTTTAAATTACCCAAGACAATTTTTTCCCCAAAGTTTCCTTCATAGAGAATTTCTACATTTTCAATGTTCCTTTTTTATAATTGGAACGAAGCCAAGTTTTGAAATCTCAAAATCCTTTGTGAAATGCATCTTCTGTCTCCACATATCTCAAGTTAATATTGCAATTTCTTCTCCTCCATTCTCCTCTTTGATAAGCATCTGATATGGCTGCTGGGAGTTTTTACCATCGGTAACATTATTTACCTTACTTCATGGGACATCTTTTAGTGAGCACGGTTAAGATGCCTTATTTCATCTGTTTACTCACAATGTCTCTGAGACTGCAGGTTCAAGAGAATGCTGCAAGGCATTTCATAGCTGGATCTAATCAGCTGGAATTACTTTGCAGATGCACTGCCAACTGACTAAATTGGCCTTGTGATTTGACTGAAATGGATTAAGCCTAATGATGTTGTCTAACAACCTTCTGACCCAGCCAGTGTCCCGCATCACCAATGGCTTGCTGAGAGAGACGATTTGGTCTTCTGAATCTAACTAATAATTTCTAGAATGCAAAACAGCTCCTGATCTTGAAGATCACTCAGCAAAGTTTACAAGAAAGTAGCTTTGAATTGCTAGCTCTGGGAGATGTGTCTCTGTTTCTCAATCATTCCATGCCTATGCCTTTAAAAAAAAAACTGTCAATAATGATATCAATATCAGGTTAAAAGAAATTCCCACAGTGAGCTTGTCTGTTCACAGGCAGACCTCTATGATCAGTCTAAACACTCATCTGCCTTGGACTTAGATCCTATCTTAAAATTTTATAGCAGTTGCTTTTCATCCTTTATTTTAGAGTCTTTTTTGTTTTGTTTTACAAGCTTTTCTCTGCTCATTTGCACACGGACATCTGGAATATTACTTGTCTTCTGGAGCTCATCTGCAACCAGCAATGATGGCCCAGGCTTTGGGAACAAAATGAAAAGCTGGCAGAAGGCAGCAAACTCTTTTCTGGTGAAGCCAGTACTATGGAATGTTTGCCCAAGGTTCACTAATTGCAAAACTTTCAATATGGCACATGCCAAGGGGAAGTGGTAAGGTTCCTTATCTGACTCACTTTATTCTCACTGTACCATGGTTCTAAGCATGGTTCTTTGGGAGCTGGGAGCTCGGGTTGGGTCAAGCATAGTTCCATTCAATATAAAATATTCCAAACGCACAGCAACTATTAGTCTGTAGTCTTCAGTCATCACCATTATTGACACAGAATGGAGCTTTGTGTGTGAACAACTACAGGTGCAATCAGATCCTCCTCCGTCATGTTTTAATGCCTTTGGGCCAGAGAAATCTTGTCCCTTTGCTGTATTATCCCATACAAAATAAACCATTGCCACCCTTCCCAAGTCAAATACTTGAGCAAGAAAACATACAATTCACTTTGCCCAAGCACGCACGTGAATAAGATCCCAGTCACTCCAGGAAGCATACACAAATGGGGTTTGTATGGAACTCACTGATCTCTGTGTGTTCTGCATCCTCTTCTGTGCCCCACCAACAAAGGGTAGGAGACTGTTACACATCCCAGCTACAGGTGATTTTCTTTTTGCTCACGCTGTAAAGTCTTGCTCTTTTAGGTCAGGATGTCCCCAGTTCCATCCTCAGTGATGACCAAGATGGCGGGGCTCACACATGCACAACCCAAAGCACATTTCATTTTTAATTCCAAGCAAATAATTGTGGAAAATTGTTGGTATGCTCATCCACCTCTAATTTCTACAGGCCAGATTCTTGGCTGGTTGAAACTGGTGTCGCTCCATCGCCGTCAGTGGAACTATGCTATTTTACATCAGCTGACAATCTGGCCACATCTCTTCATTGTGCTGAGGTGATCTATGCTGTTGAATGTCATCCTCTGGAAAGATCATTGTGTATGTACGGGAGTCAGTTCAGGAACAATTTTGTCACTTTGACGGACTGTTGTCCTGAAAAACAATCAGAGATGCAGAAAGCATCTCTTCCAGTAAAGATGGAAGAGCGATAGAGAGGAGCTAGGGCCTTACTAATAAATCTAAAAGATGGCATCTTTTTTTCTGTAATATCTGTGTGTTTGCACTGGCTGGCATGTGATTTTAAAAGGCTTGGGGCACATGACGTGTGTGTGTGAGAGTGAGTGTGTGTGAGAGAGAACTTTAGAGCTGGTCAACATTTTTTAATTTTTTAAAACTATTTTTGTCAACATTCTGTTGGAAAAATGTTGACGAACTTTTTGCAAGCAAAAAGTCACATTTCTCATCAGTTCTAGTAAATTTCAGATGTGAAAACGATGGGTATTGTGAATTTGACAGCTGAATAGATCTAGTTCAGGGTTCATTATGTATTGCTTAGGTAGCTGCATACGTTGTCTAATCAGGGAACAGAAAGAATACCATGTGGATTATGTAACTAACCAGCATAGTGCAGATTACCGATTTGATTATAATCATCACAGTTTACAAGCTCTCAAGGTACAGGTATTGGCAGAAAACCAGTCACAAATAATTTTTGAATGAAAAACAAATGTAAGAATTTCAGGATTTCTTCATGGGCAATTTGAAATCACAGAAAAATGGCAAAATTCATCAGAGAAATTGCTGTGGTCTGGTTACTCAGCTCTAATTAGCAGAGATGCCAAGACCAGAAGGGGAAGGGAGACGGAGCTATTATCACATCCCTAGCACTAATTTGCATTCTCAGTTGGAGGTACCTCTTGGACTGAGGAAACATGTTTGTTCTGTGCGTAGAGAAATTCAGTCTTAAGAGCCATCCACCAGTGGCCTGCACCCCACTCCCTGATTTTTCATTTTTTGTCCTCCCTAATGTGTTAAATTCTGGGCCCTTTGGCCTCTCCCACACCGGAGGGATCGGACCTTTCATAGATTTGTGGGTTCCGCTCACCCAAACACATGGGTAGTTCAAAATGGAGTGGCTGCTTTTGGTAATGACATTCACGGATGTGACGATTTAACATGAGATGTTATGTTCATCCGTCAAGCCTCTGTGATAAGTAAGAGGCTCTGAGTTCAGATGGGCAGGGAACTACATAGTTCCTCAGGCAGAAAGCTGGTACGGTTCATGTTAACTCTGTCATCCCCCAACACTTGCTAATTCATGCTTGCAAACTTTCCCCACCCACATTTCTGGAGCCAGGGGATGAACTTCTCCTAGCAGTCATGGAGTGCACCTCCATATCTGATGTGGGTAGATACCCAGTGCGTCATGTTGAGGCACAGATACAGACTAGGCCCTTTCAAATTCTTCCTGTACATCAGGTATCTTTCTTTTCCACATAGAAGCTCCAGACTCTTGAGTGTGTCATAGTGTGATCTCCTCTGGAACACGCCCTTGTGGCCTCCAGGTGGCCCTGCAAGAAGCTCCTGCCTCAGTTTCCCCCTTCAAGGGGCTTCTTCTATAACTCACAGATCCTTTTGCCCATTCGCAGCCCCTCTCCGGCTCTGAGTGAGCAAATTAAAGATTCAAACTAGAGTTCTCAAGTCCATCTGGTCACCTTTTTATCAGGCTTCTCCTGGGCCTTTCCTGAAGCCTCCAAACTCCCAGGAGACTCTCTCTGTCCTGCTCCATCCCCCATTCTGGTCTCCCTGGAGATCCTCTTTCTGCAGCTTCCCGCTGCTCTTTCTAGGGGAGTCAGCTGATCCCTGCTCAGGTATGCCACCTGAGTAACTAGGGTTGGCTGGTCCTAGGCCGCTAACCCTTACAGGGGCAAGACACCTTGTAACACTGTGAAATTCACCGTGTCTGCGACTCTGCAGCACAGGAGGAATTTGAAAGGGCAGCAGTGGGTTTTGGGACTCAGAACAAAATGCTCAGGCTGTTAACTCCGACGCAGAGAGCTTTCCTGGGCAGCAAACATGGCCCTCTAATGGGTCTTCTAATGGGAGGCAGGAACATAGAGCATCATGAAAACATCAGGAACCAGGCCTTTGAAGAGACTGTTTATTCTCCCTCACTTTAGTCAATGCTCCTTTCTGTCAGATTCAACTCTTGTCACTCTTTGGATATGTCTACACTACACTTGCATGATGGTCGTGGTTGACCCGGGTCAGCTGACTGGGCTCGGGGACCTCAGGCTGCGCGGCTAATAATTGCAGTGTAAACATACAGGCTCGGGCGGGAGCCTGGGCTCTGAACCCCTGCAATGGGGATGGGTCGCAGAGCTTGCCCGAATTACAGTTTTTAGCCCTGCCACCTGGCTCTGCAAGCCGGAGTCAGCCGAACCTGGCTCTGAGACTTGGAGCCATGTTTTATTTTTAATTGCAGGGTAGATGTGCCTTTAGAGTCCTCATTCTCCTAACACCCAAAGTCTAAGTTGCTGATGCTGGAGAATGGAATGGGACATGGGCAGAACTTCCGAGATGTGAGCTGGCAGTTTGGGAGTTTAAAGCAAGAAACTCAGCTAGTCGCCAACTTTGTTAACCGTTCTGACCTGATATTTTTCCCTCTCCTGCCTGAGGGAAAAATGCAGTCACCACCCACATGTTTATAGGGCACAAAACAACAACTTGGCCATGACATTTTCAGGTCAGAACTGTTCAATTGTTTATATTTAAGAGGTTGAGGGAAAAAGTGTCGCATGTACATTCCCCCCCCACCCCATGCTGAGGATTTGATATCACTTCATTGCTTCCTGTTGAAGGCAAGCTGCATTCTTCTGCCCTTTGAGTGACAAAGCTGCCAAAATGGTGATGAATATTCCTTTCAAGGTTGATAAAATGATCTCTCAATATTGGCCACCATCCAGGCACTGGGAACTCTGAATGCAATTTACACTACGTAAGGCTTTATTTATTTCAATTTTAAGTGAATTGAGCTTTTTCAGATGGAAAATGAAAACCTAGAATTGGCTCGGTATGAAACTGTCACATCGGACAGGTAGAGAAAGCAGGAGTGACTTAACCAATCACAGATGTGCTGGGTGTTTGGTTTAATACCGTGCTATATTCTGCATGATAAAATGGGTAAATCCATTGCGTCTACAAAGGGTTGGGGGGAGGGCAAAGGGGTAAGGGCAAAACCTCGATTCAGCCTGGTGAAAGCATGAGGCACAACTGAAGCCGGGTTCTCCGCCGGTGTAATTCAGTAGAGCTACCCTGATTGATGCCAGTTGAGAATCTGGCCCAATCGTGTCCTGCATATCTCTCCTTTTCAATATTTAAAAACATGACACTGAAATGAGGCTATGATAAGTTCCATGTTTATGGTCTCTCAGTAGCTTCCAGGTCAAATTTGCTCATTATACAGTGTTATTTTTTCCCCCAACGACTAGACCTGGAAACTCAACCTGGGATCTTAAAATTAAGTGGGTTCTTCCTGCCTTGCTCAACATCCCCAGTAATAAAGATGGTAAATGCCATATGTTTCCCTGAGTTACACCTGTACAATGCCGTTGTTTTTGAATTATGCCTTAGGTAATGGCTGTGCAACCCACGGTGTAGGTGAGGGCAGAATATGGCCCAGAAGCTTGAACTGACTGATTCCGGAACCGGAGCCAGCGCACTCACTCTTCATTGTGTTGGCTCTGCAGGGCTAAGCAGGAGTTAAAAAGAGGCTTTTGGTACAAAATTGAACAGATCTGGCTTTGGATAGAGAGAGCACATCTCGTTCGAAGGGGCCATTTTTCCACAGGCATTTTCCAGAGCAGAACCACACTTCCTGTGTTTTTAAAAATTCCCATCTGCATGTCTTCTACTTTGACAAACTGTAAAATGTTACTTCTTCGATGTATTCAGTTCACCACCTAGCCCCATCATCTTAATATTACTCATTATAGTTTAACAGGGGAAAGGATCCTTTTCCCCCAAAGTAAATCTTAAAGATTTCAAAGAAAAATTATTTCCCAAACAACTCTCGCAGTAACGTTGTTTGTGGTTAAACAGGCGAGTGTCATTCAAATCTGGGTTCTTATCTTTGACCTTGTCACATGACTTAGGAAAGTCTACTTATCTTGGGTATTTCTACAGCCCGTATGACGGTCGTATCTGAGCAACTCACACTCTTTAATGTATTTATCCTCAGAACCTCCCTGTGAGGTAGGGTGGTATTAGCTCCATTCGCCTGGGCACGGAGGGATTAAATGATTTACTTAAGGTCCCAGATGATGTATATGGCAGAACAGAGAATTAAACACAAGACTCCCAAATCTTCAACTATTAGCCTATCCACTTGACCACCTTTCCTGTCCATTACACCTCTCTCTAGACTAGATTCATCTATATGTAGACTATTTTTTTAAGGATTCTGAATGCTTTCCTTATCTCTCAGGGAAGTTATGATGCTGTATTCATATTGGTAAAGCACTCTGAGATCCTTAGCAGAAATGTCTTCCTCACATAAATACAGAGCATTATAGAATCATACAACTGTAGGGCTGGAAGGGACCCTGAGAGGTCATGAAGTGCACAGCCCTGCTCAGAGGAAGGACCAAGTAAGCCTAGACCATCCCTGGCAGGAGTTTGTCTAACTGTTCTTAAAAACCTCCTGTGATGGGGATTCCATAACCTTTCTTGGAAACCTGTTCCAGAGTTTAACCACTGCTTCTTGTCCTACCTTCAGTGGACATGGAGAACAATCGATCCCCGTCCTCTTTATAACAGACCTTAATCTTTATAACAGACCTTAAATGTTATCAGGTCCCCCCTCAGTCTTCATTTCTCAAGATTAAACGTGACCCGTTATTTTAACTTATCCTCATAGCTCAGGTTTTCTAATCCTTTTGTCATTTTTGTTGATCTCCTCTGAACTCTCTCCAATGTGTCCACATCTTTCTTAAAGTGTGTCACCCAGAACTGGACACAGTACTCCAGCTGAGGCCTTGTCGGAGCTGATCAGAGCTCCCATGATCAGAGCAATTACCTCCCATGTCTTACATATGACACTCCTGTTAATAAACCCCAGAATAGCAGCCTTTTCCCCAACTGCATCACATTGTTGACTCGTATTCAATTTGTGATCCACTATAACTCCCAGATCCTTTTCAGCAGTTCTACCACCTAGCCAGTTATTCACCATTTTGTTGTTGTGCATTTGATTTTTCCTTCCTATGTGTAGCACTCTGCATTTGTCTTTACTGAATTTCATCTTGTTGATTTCATACCAATTCTCCAATTTGTCAAGGTCATTTTGAATTCTGATCCTGTGCTCCAAAGTGCTTGCAACCCCTCCCAGCTTGATGTCATCTGCAAATTTTGTAAGCAAACTCTTCTCTCCATTATCCAAGTCATTCATGAGAACACTGAATAGTTCCAGACCCAGAACTGACTCCTGCAGGACCACACTAGCTACAGCATCTCAGTTTGACAGTGAAGCATTGATAGCTCCTCTTTGAGTTCTGTCTTTCAATCTGTTGTGCACCCACCGCATAGTAATTTCATCTAGACCACATTTCCCTAGTTTGTTTATGAGACTGTCATGTGGGACGGTGTCAAAAGCCTTAATAAAAATCAAGATATATCAGATCTACTGCTTCACCTCTATCCACTAGCCCAGTAAGCCTCTCAAAGAAGGAAAGTAAGGTTTGGCATAATTTGTTTTTGACAAATCCATGCTGGCTAATCCTTATAATCCTATTATCCTCTAAGTGTTTACAAATTCATTGTTTAATAATTTGTTCCAGGATACTTCCAGGTATCAAAGTTAGGCTTACTGGTATATAGTTGCCTGGGTCCTCTTTGCTTCCCTTTTTAAAGACAGGTGCTATGTTTACCCTTCTCCAGGCCTCTGAGACCTCACCTATCTTCCATGAGTTCTCAAAGATAATTGCCGAGATTGCTTCAACTAGTTCCTCAAGTACCCATGGACAAATTTCATCAGGCCTTCCTGACTTCACTACATCTAAATTATCTAAACATACATTAACCTGTTGCTTCCTTATTTTGGCTTGTGGGTTCTTTCCCCTTGTTCAGGGACATGCACAAAGGGGAGAAAGCAGGGGCACACCGCACCCACCCCATCAGTGGGGGCACAGAACTCCTGTGGGGTTGGGGGGAGGAGAGCCAGGGCAGGAGAAGACAATTCCTCCAGCCCTGGGGCCGCAGGGGGGAGATCCAGATGCTCCGGCTGCCTGGGGGAGAGTGAACTCCACTGCTCTGAGGCCACACCAGGGAGAACCAGGTCCTCCGGTGCTGGGGAGAGTCAACTCCTCCAGCCACAGGGGGCACACAAATTGCCCCTCCAAAAGCGGCCACATTTTTATTACCGTGCACACCCCTGCCCTTGTTCTTAATTGTGTTCTGTATCTGGTCACTATTAACCTTTTTAGTGAGGTCTGACGCAAAGCCGGCATTATTAAAGACTCACAGGAGCAATAATAAAAGGTTTGAGCCTTTTCCCGTTGCAATCAATGGCAAATCCCCCAGGAGGAAGCTCAGGCCTGACAATTTTCCAGACCCGTTTATTTGACAGAGACCAGCCCTTGAGATAGAAGAGGCCTTATGTTTACTGGCTCGGGATGGTTTTGTGGCTCTTTTGCAACATCAGAAATATTTTGCTGATTAAAATCCCCTTATTTTCTACCGCTTGACGTTAATGTAAGCCCTGCACATTGAGATCTTTTGGTTTTGCTCTCAATTTCCTAGGTCTTTGCACATTTCACTCAGGCCCTTCGCTGTTACTGATGGAGGGTTTTCGTAGATTTAGAAATGCAGCAACTCCCATCCTCACAGCGCTGCGGCTGTCTCAGCGAATCATTCCCACGTTAAAACTTCTGTGCTAGCTCTGCTCAATTTCATATTGATCTGAAAGACTTTTTAAAGGAAAAGTGAACCTCAAAGACTGCGAGCTTTGGCAAATCCACCTAAGCCAGGCTCAAAAATGAATTGTAATTTGCATTCTTGGGCCTGATTCTCCTTTCACCTGCACCAGGGGAATACGATAGATCACATTATTAATTACTATTATTACTAATTATTCGCATGACTGTAGCACCTGTAGTCATGGAGCCAGGCTCCATTGTGTTAGGCGCTGTACGAAGAACACCCTCCCTCTGTTCTATTCTGGGTCTTAGCACATGCCCATCATTGTTTTATCTGGGTATCTTTCCATCATGCACTAACTGTCAGGAATCAGAACCTGCAACAGAGCCAATCTCTGGGCCACCTAATGAGCAGTAGGCAACCTGATTGGTTGGAAGACTCAGCAGGCCAGTTCTTAAATCCAGCAGTAGCAGGAGTTCAGTGGCTGCTCAATGCTGCAATAGCTCTTGTGCCTGCCTTAGCCCCAGTCCTGCCCCACTGCAGGTAACCTTGTTCTGACCCTTGGCTCTGGCTCTGACCCAAGGCACCATTTCCTGCTCTAACCACTAGGCATGACTCGGGTTCTGACCACTAGTCATGACAGCCCATGCCCGGGTCACGTGACATTAACCCCCGAACAGGCTGCAAACCCAGAAACATTTGAGTTCAACTTTCAAACCTTTGGGCTCAAAATGAGGCTCAGCATGTCCCGCTCCACTCCTCAAGTTCATATCTTTGCAGATTTTAAGGCCAGGAGGGACTGTTATGATCATCTGGCTAACCTCTGCCCCTTTTCTGCTTTAACCCATCATCTTCTGCCTCGTATCTCTAGCTGTTTCCCAAGGCTGGGTTTGACTAGTGACTCGGTTTGCCCAAGTTCTCATTTTACAACAGTGACAGCCAGGGTTTTCTGCTGCTTGGCCCATTGAATTTGGAATCCTCATCCCATCGCTGTTAGGGAACCTCACTGGCCATTCAGAACTAAACTGAAGAGGTTGTAACTAAGGGACTGACTGAGCTGAAGCAGTAGCTTTCGCACGGAGGATGTTCTGTGTGCCTGACAGTGACAGATGCACAAAGGGGAGGAAGAGAGGGAGGTAAGAAGGGCCCCTCCAACCCCTCTCCTTGCGCAGCGGGTAGCCAAAATGAGTATGTCTACATTGTACCGTAAGCCTAGGACACTGGCCAGCAAACCCCGCATAACTCACGCTGAAACACTAACACTTTTTGTAGGGTTACCATATTTTGTGCCTCCAAATGGAGGACACTCCACGGCCCCCGGCCCCGCCCCCAGCCCTGCCCCCAAAATGAGTATGTCTACATTGTACCGTAAGCCTAGGCTCTAACTCTGGTTTGAGCCCACGCCCTGTTTTCCATCCACACACAAATCAGGCTGACTTGGATCAGCAAGCACTCAGGACCCAGGACCCTGCTAGGGTGGGTGGGTCAAAGCCCATGTCCCATTGAGTCTTAGGTCCAAGCCCTGCCATTTTGCAGTGTGGATGCAGGTTAAGCCACAGACCTGAGTCAGAAAGTCAGCACAGTGCAGTATGGATGCATTAGCACGGCTGTGAGACCCAGGTACAGCAATTGTATTTACTCTCAAGCTCGGGCGTGGGAACACCAAGCCCACAAGTCCAGGTCCCACAGACCTGGGCTTAGTATGCAGTGTAGACATCCTCAGTGTGGTAGGGGAACTCACTCCCTGTCCCCTCACAGCACCTGTATGAATGCAGATACCTGAAAGGGATGGGGTGGGGGGGTGGCTTACCTACGGGAGAAGGCTGAGCAGAATTCCTCCTGGGGACTCTGTCTGCAATATGGTGCCCCCAAGCTGACATTCAGCACCCCTGAGGGCATCAAGGGTCACAGACTAGCTCTATATAGAGCTCTGTGTAGAGATCACTTGATCCACCCAGGGAAATGAACCTGCTTCTGGGATGGAATGTAGCAGCTGTTGGACACTGGCCAGCAAACCCCGCATAACTCACGCTGAAACACTAACACTTTTTGTCTTCCTTCAAGGGCAGGGCCGGCTCTAGGCACCAGCAAAACAAGCGGGTGCTTGGGGCGGCACATTTTTAGGGGCGGCATGGCCGGCGCCAGAATGCCGCCCCTAAAAATGTGCCCTGGCCGCCCTAGCTCACCTCCACTGCTACCGCTCGCGCGCCACGATGCGCGAAACAGCTGATTCGCGCGCCGCTGCTCCCCCTCCCTCCCAGGCTCTCAAACCTGGGAGGGAGGGGGAGATCCCGAGCGGCCGCGGCGCGCGAAACAGTTGATTCGCGTGCCGCTGCTCACCCTCCCTCCCAGGCTCTCAAACCAGGATTGAGAGCCTGGGAGGGAGGGGGAGACTCTGAGTGACCGCGGCGCACACACTGCTTCTCCTCCTCCCTCCTAGGCTTGAGAGCCTGGGGGGAGGAGGCAGGGCTGGGGATTTGGGGAAGGGGCGGAACTGAGGCGGGGCCGGAGGTGGGGTAAGAAAAAAACGGGGGGGGAGGGGGCGGCCAAAATTGTTTCTGCTTGGGGCGGCAAAAATCCTAGAGCCGGCCCTGTTCAAGGGCCTAGTCCATGATACGAGTCTGCTACTGCCTGAGAGCTAACACACATGGGGTGAAATCCTGGCCCCGCTGAAGGCAACCGCAAAACTCTCATCGATATCAGTGGAGGCGCGAGGATTTCAGGTGTGGTGTTTACGCTCAAGCCGTAGAGGCTCACGCTTTTAGATCCAGCGCTCCTAGGTTTAGTTCTTGCAGATGAGCCAAGCAGGGGCATTGTTACACCCGGACAATGGGTTAGGAGAAGAAGTGAAGAAGAGTACCATGCCCGGCAGGAAAATGAAATACCACAAACTGGAATTTGACAAGGACACCAGAGTTAACACACTTCTCCTCTTGCCAAAAAAATGCTGCGGGGATTTTTAATGACCATGAGCAGTTAGGCCTGCCTCACAAGAGTGAATAGTACATACCAATTCCTGCAGCACCCTGGGGTTTCCTTGGAGTTCTCTTCTCCCAGTCCTGACCTTTCTCTGTGTCTGAAATCTGAGAAGATCACAGCCCCAGGAAATACAGCTGCAGGCAGAAATACGTGTGTGCTGCTGCTCTGACTGTTCTTAAAATAGTGAGGGACAGCGTGTAAATCAGTGAAGACAGTGGGACTATGTGGGTGTGAGTAACTGGTGCTCAGTGTGAGCGAGGGGTTCACAATCTGTCGCTATTGGGTACTACTACACTCGCTGCTAAAGGCCGCAACAGAGATCAGGACCCCACTGTGCTAGGCCCTGTACAAACACATAACAAGCAACAGACCAGATCCCTCAAAAGCTTATAGTCTAAATAGACACTAGGCAGATGTATCGTTAAACAAACACAAATTACTGGGCTCAGTGCCTAGGTAACTGAGGGTTATTCTATGGCCTGTAGCATACAGAAGAGCAGACCTGGTGATGGAATGGTCCCTTCTGGCTTTCATCTATGCCTTGAATTTGAAAGAGGGCTCACTAAGGCACAGAGAGATGAAATCTGGGCATTGAAACCAGATCTTCTGAAGCCTCGGTCAGCTCCTTTATCCACAGGCTCATCCTTCCTGCCCCTAGTGAGGTTTATACGCTTTTTGGAGCAGGGACGTTCTTTTCCCATGTCCTGGTATAACACTAAGCACAACGTGGCCCCAGTCTCATTTGTGTTTGCAGAGTGGGGCGGAAGGTCCCTGGGAATATGGGGTGGAGGGATAGGAGGGGCAGGGAGGGAAGCTATTGAGACTCAGAGAGGGAACCAGTTCCTGCCTGGGGAGGGAAATCCTAGTAGTTCCTCCTGTCATTCCTATGACAATTCCTTGGCAACTGGTGACCTGTGAACCTCTCCACCATTCCTTGGCAGCTGGCTCCCTGTGTGCTGAAGGCTCACATGGCGGTGCCCTGTTCTGTCCCCCCACCTCACCCTGCCAGCTGGTGCACATGCTTCTGCCCCTCCCCCAAGCCAGGGGTCTCTCCCGGAACCCTCGGAGGCTGGAAGGTGGGATCAGGCTAAGCCGGAGAATCCTACCTTCTCCCCGGTGGCTGACCTCATTTTACCTCCTATGACAGCTGCTCCCACTTCTTCTCCAGGTCCCGCTCTCACCTCTGCAAGATGTTGTGGGGTTGGAAACATCGTTCCACCCCCTTGATATTGCCATTGGCAGGGTGCTGTTGGCCTTCTCCACCCCCACCTGGTTCCACCGCTCCTGGGGGCTTGTAAGCCCTTCTGACATACAAGGCATCAATACTCTGTTTTACTGTGATTCCCATGGGAAGGGCCCTATACAGATGTATTCTGCTGCGGTCATTGGTATAGAGAAGTTTTATGTGGGATAATGAAATGGATAGTCCTTCAAACTTCCACAGTGAGCGCCAGGCCTTGAACTCCAAATGCCAGGCTAATACAGCCAACTCCTAAATTCACTGGAGTACTTCCTCTTTCACATAACATGGTACAGTGATACTTAAGTCACGAGGAAGAGTTCTTTGTTTATTTCTTAATGATACATGTACATGATGTCCCAGTTAAGCTTGACAGCTTATAAATTGTGAGTCTTTTTCCCAAGGAGAACCTGAAACCATCCCACAATACACGTAACAGGACGACCCAGTTACAGTGCTGTACAAGGTAAGTACGCAGTGAAGCACGTCAATGCCGAATGTGACAGCGGGTTCAGTAGCTAGATACGATTTTCATAAAATATGCCCAGATCATTTTCTGAAACGTAGTTACAGGGGATGGACTAGTTGGGATCTGGGGGAGGGAGAAGGCCAAGTCTAAGCCACCAAGTTCACATAGCAAGAGAAGGAGGAAGAGTCGCAAAGAATCATTGTTTTTCGATGGTCCTTTCGTGGACTCATGAAACAAATTTGTGGACTCAGCTAAGTTCCTAGTGGATGTGAGTTATCCAGGTTGCGAATTCACCCCCACCAAAGTTTGCCAGCAGGGGAGCTAACTCGACCGTGCTCAGTAATTCGTGGATATGGGCCATCAACGCCTTTCTGGAGTGAGGCAGTTGGGTGGAACAATGTGGGGTATGCTCACCCAACCTTTACCTACACTGCACTAGTTCTGTGACTATCAAAGGACATGAAGGGCAATTCCTCAGGTGCTAAAGGGGGCACCCAACTCCCATTGGGTTCTACCACCTTCTCTAGGGCTGTCAAGGTAGCACCGTTCTGCGAGACACGAGTGAAACCAACCTACACCTTTGCTTTGCAAACATTCATTAAACCCTCACAATTCCTCCCCAGGAGGCAGATAAGTATCATTATACTTGTTTTATAGAGGGCAGGGAGCAGCTGACACAGGGTGGTGTCTGCTCAGCTGGTGTCATCACTCCGGTGACCCTAATGAAGCAATGGCAGTTTACACTAGCTGAGGCTTTATCACAATGAATCAGTGTCAGAACCACAATCAGGATCACAACCCTGTCCCACTGCTCTGCTCTCGCTACTGCTCAATGCTCCTTTAAGGACAGCCAGGGCTGGCTTTCTAATTAGGCAAGTAGGCTCGTGCTTAGGGGTGCTGGCGTTCTAGGGACACCTAAAAGTTAAAGATGGGTTAAAAGTTACAAAGCTAATACATATAGTTCCCCTGTGGGCAGCCGGGCTCCTGGCGCGGGTTGGTGGCCGCCCAGCGTGTGTGCCTGGAGCAGGGTGAGTGTCTGAGTCAGCCCACCTGGGGGCACTTTGAGCCACGTCCGGGGGGGGGGGGGGTGTTGGTTGCTGAAGGTGCTGGGAGCGTCCCAGCCCCTTCCCAATCTTGGCCGCCCCGCTGCCTCCCCCCGTGCTGGGGAGGGAGTGGGCAGGACGTGGCCAACACCCCATTCACTTGCATGGGTAGAGCCAGAGGGTGGCTGTCGTGCCGGGCAGCAGGAAGGATGGAAGACACCCGGGGACCGCCCCCCCCCCCCTGCACCTCGCCTGGAGCAGGTACGCTGTGTCCTGCCTCGTGCTGGGAGTGCTGTAGTGATGGAGGGTCTCGTGCCCTCCTGGGAAGGCTGTGTTTATGTTTCTTCTCGTTTAATTTTTTATAGAAAACATGAAGGTCAGCTGTAGGCCTGGGAGGCTGAATGTGCTGTGCCTAGGGGCATGTAAGGTGTAAATCTGGCCCTGAGGACACCAGAGTCTCGTGAGAGAGTTGAGGGTAAAGCTTGTTTATTTTCTCCCTTAAATTCTTCTCAAAACGAAGCCACTGATCATGATGGCTACTTCATCTTCCTCATAGCAGGGACCTGTATGTACAAAGGAGAGACGTGTTCCGTACTGAAAATTGCTCTCTGATTGCAAAACCGCTCCCAGAACACAGAACGAACAAACAGAAACATTCCGAGAACTGACCCCTACGGCCACACCAATTTCAGCTGCATTTACCCTCCAGTCGTCTATTTCCAAGGCCATAATTAAAAGACTGGGGTCACTAAATTGCAAGAACACACACATCTGGGACACTGTATCATTTAGTGCAGAGCTTATAGGAGTAGACGGCACCAACTGTGCTCTTCAGATCCAAAAACTGGGCCCCAAACTCATGTCCCCTAGCTAAAACATAATAAGACATTGTGTGACCAGCTGGGGAGAACGGGCAAGGTTACATCGCCCAGAACAAAGCACTTGTGTGTGTAATTATAGCGGTTACTCACACATCTTGCATCCAGGCTGAAGCCAAAAGGTCTTAATTAGCGAAGCAGCAGCCTTCAGGATAACAGAACTTCTTGAAGACCTGGTCTTATTTCAAACAAACGTTATTGCTGGCTGTTTGTACTGTTGGCTAATGAAATCAAGCAGTTATAATGGCTCAGCTAACGCCTTTGTCAGCCGGATTCTTCTGTTCATAACACCCATATTCTACGCAAAGTTCACCATAAAGGCGTGAGATTTGCAATTCATCATTGGATGTGCCTTTTAGACTGAACTAGCTATCCCAGAAGGTGCATATTTCTACACCATTTGTAACGTATCTTTCTCAGTTTCTTGTCTCCAGGCCTGTAGAAACAGGCCTAGTATTCACTGCTGACGACTGGCGGTGCAAAGTTGATGTCAAGCTGTCTGCAGCGACTCAAGCGCGTGAGTACTAGCCTCTGGGCGGGCTATTAGGAAACAGCACAAACCCGAAATTGGTTGTGAGTTCTATACTTAGATTTCACCAACCAATTAAAACTCCCGAGGCCCTAGAACAGCCTTTACATGGACTCACAGACAGTTCCCCTGGGTACTCCAATCTGTCTTGGATGAGAGCCTACTTTTGTGACAGATGGTCTCTTACACCAAGAATCACAGCAATATTCAGGTTACTCCCAATCCCCCCAAACCAGTTACTTACCCCAGGTCAATTGCACTTTAGATCTCACACCAAAGACAATTTGGCTTGTTGCCAATCCTATACTTTTGTAGCAGGCAAGCAGAGAGGAGGCTGCTGGACTGTAATCCTGTTCTATGTTCTTTACAGAATAAAGCCTTGTTTCTGGTGGTTTGTCTGAGTGGGTCTGGTCTGAGGTGAACACACACTGACACACAACGCAGAGCACACAAAGGAGCTTCAGGCCCAGTTTCCCAAAGTTGTGTAAAAAGTCTCAAGGCAGGTTTCCCCTATCTCGAACAGCCTCATACTGGAGCCAGTGAACAGGGGAGGGGGGCTACACGTGACTTGTCTTCATGAGGGGGAAGAGCAGAACAACAAAGCCTTTTGTTCTCTTTAATGTTCCACAATAGTCCATCTGATGTCGATAGACCTTCCCTGTTGGGCAGGATATGACTCCTTCAGTTAGAGATTGGCACGTCACACTAGTTCACGTCTCTCTCCTCTCTGGTGACACACAGTTGCAGAGGCTTACAAACCAACATTCAAATATGACCTTACAATGTGGATTACAGATCTGTAAGTGAGATCAGTGCATGCAGCAACTCACAGACATTCAACAAAGTCTAAACACTCATTCGAATACCTACTAACAGGCAGGTGAGCCAGACTGCCTTCTGCCGTGTGTTTGTCAGTGTTCCGTTGAGATATGGGGACCGTGGCATGAGCTGGCACCTGGTCTGCCAGCGTCACCGTTGAATTCTCAGAGTTTTCTATCTAATCGTTATAGGCGCCCATTTTTCTTATGCTCAAAGAAGGGATGAACCAGCCTTGACGCTGCTTCATGAATAAGACAGGGTGGTGACATGGGTCATTTATTGAGTTAACGTGAGGCTAAGCAAGCTTTAGGTCGGCAATGATTGCTATCTTTAAATATATTAGAGGGATTAATACAAGGGAGGGAGAAGAATTATTCCAGCTTAGTACTAACGTAGATACAAGAACGAATGGATATAAACTGGCCGTGGGGAAGTTCAGGCTTGAAATTAGACGAAGGTTTCTGACCGTCAGAGGGGTGAAATATTGGAACGGCCTTCCGAGGGAAACGGTGGGGGCGACGGACCTGTCTGGTTTTAAGATTAAGTTAGATAAGTTTATGGAGGGAATGGTTTAATGGTAAAACATAGTAGTCAAGGAAAACCAAGCAATGGCAGGTAAATAGCATAATGGCTAAAAGGGGTCAGGATGGAGACTCTTGCCTATATGCTCGGGGTCTTACTGATCGCCATATTTGGGGTCGGGAAGGAATTTTCCTCCAGGGCAGATTGGCTGAGCCTCTGGAGGTTTTTCGCCTTCCTCCGCAGCATGGGGCAGGGATCTCTAGCAGGATGGTCTCTGCCGATTGAAGTCACTAATAACAGGATTGGGGACTTCAGCAGCAGAGTCCAGGGAAGGGGCGGGGACGGTTTTGTGGCCTGCAGCATGCAGGGGGTCAGACCAGATGATCATAATGGTCCCTTCTGACCTTAAAGTCTATGAGTCTATGAGTCAATAAAGCTCTATAATTCAAACCCACGAATATTCCAGACTGTAGCTTGGAGTGATGCCTCAAGGTAATTGCAATCCACTGGCCTGTGTGTATTAGGTGTCCCCACACTGCGCCCAGCTCACAGAGGATGTGAGGTGGTTGCAGCCACACCACAAAGCCTGGCTCTTTAAACTCAAGCTGTAGCAGCTCATAATTTCAGCTTTAGAAGTCCCTGGTTCAGTCCCTAGTCTGGCCAAGATTCTGACCACTTCATGCTTCTATTTGGCTGTAACTTTTTAGCCTATGGTCTAGTCTCCAAAGGTTGGTTGACCATTGGTTGGGACATACAAAACGAGAGGGGACAAAGCACTAAGAAAGCTGCGGTAGCGGGTAATGCTGTGACAGAGAGGGGAACAGACTAGATGAACTAATTTCCATGATTCAATTAAATGACTCATAAGAACATAACATAAGAACGTAAGAATGGCCATACTGGATCAGACCAAAGGTCCATCCAACCCAGTATCCTGTCTACCAACAGTGACCAATGCCAGGTGTCGCAGAGGGAGTGAACCTAACAGGTAATGAGCAAGTGATCTCTCTCCTGCCATCCAGGAGACTCAGAGTCTCAGACTCAGAGCGGTCTATTAGTTTCCCAAAGGAAGTGGTAGAAGCCCCATCATTCGAGTCACTGAAAAAGCATTGGATGGCACAGTCCTTTAGTGTGTGGGGGTGAAGGACAAGATAGGTCATTCCCATCTCTGATTCAATCTGCAATAGCATTTACAGACATACTTCTCTTGCCTGCTATTGCTGCCACTGGATGATCTGGCCACTAGAACACTGCATATTACACATGGGAGGGAGTGCCTTTTCCATTGTCACACACACAGCCCCGCCCCTCCCGCCCCCAGCTTAAAGAGCCGCAAACAATGCAGGATTAGTACTGCTGTCCATATTTTCATATTTGATCCTTCATTCCCAGAAGAGCTGGTCAGAATTTTTCCACCGGAAAATGCCAATTTGATGAAAATGAAACATTTTGTGAAAACGCGTCCCCTTTGTCAAAAAGTTTGTTTTGAAATGAAAATGGAAAGAAAGCGCTTCGGGAAGGTGGAAACGGGTTCACTCACCACTCTGGCGCCTCCTGGTGGTCGATACAGGAATTAGCTCTGGCAGCCGGTGCGCCCTGCTCTGGTGGTGCTCCGCCCTTCACCTCTTCTGCTCCTCCAAGGACTGCAGTGTCCTCTTCAGTGACATATCCCTTCGGCAATCCCTCTCCAGCCACTTCTCTCAGTGGCCACTGCAGTCTATTGTCTAGCCACTTCCCCATTGGCAAGTGGGGGGGAGGGGGAGAATGGAACTCCAGGCCTGCCCACTACTCTGGGTCCCACCCCAGGGACCCTATAGAAGGCCACTGCTTGCTGTGCCCCCTCTGACTCCTCAGTAGATTTCCCTGGGCCACTTCCCCATTGCCCAAGCACCCTCGTTGCCTTTGCCACAGGAGCACAGCCTGCCAATCCCTGCAGTCCTCCAGGAGCTGCCTTTAGCTCCCTGGGTCTCTGCCTGCAGCACTGCTCTGTCCAGGGTGCTTGCTGCCTTCAGCCTGCAAGGCAGCCAGTCCTCCTCCCTCCTCGAGCTTGAGGAAGTGAAGCTGCTCTGCCCTGCAGCTCTTCTTATAGGGGACTGCCGGGCCCTGATTGGCTGCTCCCCTCAGCCCTTCTCTGATTGGCTGCCTCCTACGCCACCTCCCTATGGTTCTATTAACCCCTTAGAGCCCAGTGTGGGGCAGGCACCCCATCACAACATTTCATTTGATTTTTTTATTATATTATAAAATGTAAAATTAAAAATAAAATTAGAATGAAACATATGGATCAACCCAAAGTGGCTGGGCGTTTTTTGGAAATTCGGTTTGCAAGAAATGCCACAACTTTGTTTTTGTTCCATGCCAGAATGGGGGGAAAAAAATCAGAATTGAGAAATTCCCTCCAAACCAAAAATTCAGTTCCCACACAGCTTTATTCACCAGCCCTAGGAGACAGCAGGTCCTGCCATTGGCTATTGCTATGATGACAGATCTCTCTTATCTCTTGTTCACAAAGGACACAACCCCTTCTTGTCCTGGCTTTTCCACCAATCCAGATCCTGAACTGACGAGGAAGACTAATCCAGGCTCTTACAGAGTTTAACAATCCAAACAGCCAAGGGAAATAATACAAGAACCCAAAGAACATGCTGTGCATAACTTCAGATCCAGGATTTCATCTCCTGAAGCCAGCAGGAGCTTCTTCCCTGTCTTTGCAAGATTAAAACCCCCTCAGTGATCTAGAAGTAAAATACTTCATTCACAATACGCATGGCAGGAAAAGGCATTTCAGTATAATATTGTCTTAGTGGGCCTGTTCGAGTCACGATGACATTGGCTGTTGCTGAGACAAGCAAATCTTTGTCCAGACCCAGATTTCAGAGCGACAGTTTGGAGATATTTTCAGACAGGCCGGAGAAGTCATAGTAAAGAAGCAGCAAGCAACGATCTCTTGAAGTGACCCTTACCCTGACAACACTGGGAGCATACCCACTGGGAAGGTTGTTGCGTGATACTGGTATACACAGAGAGCCAGGTACAGCCAAACAACACCATTTTAAGAGATCTGAATAACAGTGCCCTTTTACACTTGCAGCAGCACTTTTTAAAACAACAACAACTAAATACCACCAAAGGTCATGTGGAACTTTACAAACACCAAGTCTCCAAACACCCTATGTGGAAAGCGTTATCATCCCTACATTACAGATGGGTAAACTAGGGAACAGAAAAAATAGGTATAACATATCCATAGCCACATAGGACTACTCAGCAAGGCAACTCGGAGCTTTGTGTCAGCCGCGGGGTTAGAATTTAGACCTGTCTGCTCCAAAATCACTGGCCTCCTATCAGTTGAATTACAGGAGATTCACCCTCATTGTGAGCAGAAACAGGCCAATGACAGTTCTGACTCCATCCAGTAGGAGTCAACGGTGGTGCACCCAATTCCCTTCTAACAGTGACCTGGCTATGGTGGGCCACATGGTTATCACAACCAGGCTGGGCTATTGGAATTCTTTCTTTCAGAGTTAGGCTGACTGTGATATGGCTGGAGATACTGCACTGAACTAAAAAAGGTTGTGCACTTCTATATATAACGCTGACAGACCCCAGGCATCGGCGGGTGGGATTGAATCTGGGAGGAGCTAAATGCATGAGCCTCTACTGCATGAGCTGAAAGCCACATGGCTCTTAGCTAAGGCTGTAGCAGACTCATTAATCTCTAAGTGGTCTCAGTGCCACTAGGGGGAACAGAACACCACACCCAGGAGGTGTGTGGGTTACATATACCTGAACACACATACACCTCTACCCCAATATAATGCTGTCCTCGGGAGCCAAAAAATCTTACCGCGTTATAGGTGAAACGGCATTATATCGAACTTGCTTTGATCCGCCAGAGTGCGCAGCCCCGCCCCCCTGGAGCGCTGCTTACGCGTTATATCCGAATTCGTGTTATATCGGGTCATGTTATATCAGGCTACAGGTGTATTTGTAAGCCCTACAAATTGACACAGCTGTTCCTTCCTCTCTCACCCTGAAAATGAGTGAAATAAAGCTTTGGAAATATAGAAGCCATTTTAGTAATGTTTTCTTTAATTCTCTAGGGTGCGACCCAAAGCCCACTGAAGGCAATGGGAGTCTTGTTAAGTCAAGTTGAAGTCACTTGACTCAGGTCCACAATCACTAATGAAACTTTAAATGTCAGTTGCTGAGCAGACTTTGATCCTCACACCCTGTACTATGTGCATGTATATGTATGACATTGACACCCCAATGGGTGGACAACAAAGTTGACAAGAGACCTGTTGCTACTTTTAACTGGCAGTATTCTTCTTTCATTCACGTGACAAGTATTTGAAGCTAAAGGACAAGGGTGACCTCCCAGGTGGTGTTGTACAAAGTAATGGTGTCTGTTGTCCACAGCACATGGATTCATCTCCTCTTAGCATCTTGGCCTGGTTTACATTCACGGATGTGGCTTCCATCAAACACGGGTTGCCATGCACTGTAGCAGAGAGGCAGAAGGCAACGGAAACTCCATGTGCCCCAAAGGAACATTCTGAACCCAGGGCTAGTGGCAGAAAATGTTGAGTGTGCTTTTTATATGGGTGTGCCCCCTAAATTAACATTGTCATTTCAGTTCAGCGTTTAGGGGCTCAGGCCTGCAAGGTGCTAAGCTCGGGGGTGAGGGTGCCCAGTGCCTACTCCCAGGATAAAACTGGAAATGACTCAAAAGCACGGGTGCAAAGATAGAGACATGTTGCCAAAGTCCACTGCACCATTTATCCTATGTAAATGAGGGTAGCTCCGTTGAAGTCAATGCCCTTTGAAGGCAATGGAGCTCTGCCCATTTACATCAGCTGAGCGTAGGGCTCTTAACCATTTTTGAAAAAAAAAATTTAAATCAGCACAAGGAGTCTCCCCCGTGTTCTTTTTTCCCCCTTTTTCTTTTCTTTCTTAAGGCAACCAGACGATTTATGAGGTTGCAAGCAGCACATTTAGCATATTACTAAGATATAAAGGTCACTTTGATATTGGTAGCCCTGCTGGCAATTTGAAGATGCATTTTGACATGTATTTCTACAGGCGTGTATATACATCTTGCATTTCTTGGCACAACTTTTCCATTCTCTATCCTGGTGAGCGTCGGATTTTTGTAGGTTAAATCACAGTACGAGCTCCCATTGTCTTTGGCAATCCAGCAAGAAACAAAGACAAAGAAATTATATTGTTAGAACGGAGAGCTGCAAATTGGCTGCTTCCTCTGTATGTCATCCCAGAAGCATTTTAAAAAAATTAATAGACGTTACTAAAGAGAGATTCCTCACAAAATATTTAGTCTCTGCACATCATTTTACATACCTAATATGCCAAGAATGTACAGCATAGTCATTTACTGTGGCATATTCATTGGACGCCCGCAGGAATGTGTTTTGCAATTGACGGTATTATTTTTTGAGGATTTTACAGTATTTTTTATGAACGTTAATGATTTATCCCAGTGGTGGGGTAGATTCTCGGGTGATGTAAATCAGGGTTGTTCCATGGACTTCAGTATAGCTACTGGGATGAATCCTCAGCTGGTGTGAATCAGGGAAGCTCCATTGAGTTACTTACTGGCCCATATTCTCAGCTGATGTAGACCAGTGTAGCTCCAGTGACTTTACTGGAGGTTGTAGGTCAGATCCTCCAGTGGTGTAAGTCAGAATAGCTCCATTCAAGTCAATGAAATGACATGAAGCTACTACTGTTGAGAACATGGTGTATATCCTGTTCCTTAATTTCTCTGCGATGAAGGTGCCTTCATCGCTCTCCTCCCCTATCTGAGTGCTAAGAACTTCTCCTATTGTCTAGCCTAAACTTTTCGTTACTAGCTCCAGGCCATTGCGTCTTTCTCCCACCATCTTCTGAAACTGTGAACAATTCATTTCCTTCATTGATGTTGTTGATATGAAGCTGTTTATAGACTGTGATCATGTCCCCCTCAAGTCCTCCACACCATACAGCTTTAGCTCCCTCAGTCTCTTCTCATGTGTATTCTCCTCTAACCTTTGTTCCATTCTGGTTGCTCTTCCTTGTATTGCAGAAGTGAGTGCAATGTTCAGCGTAGTCCATCCAGGGCTATTTAGCGAAGAATTATTAAGTCCCTGGTGTCAGGCAACCAGGATGAGAGCAGTCTACCCTAGTGGTCACAGCAAGCATTGGGAACCAGGCATTGGAACCAGGGATTAGGGTCAGGGCCAGAGTCAGTAGCTGGAGCCAAGGGACATACCAGAGGTCAGGACCTGGCGCAAGGAGGGGTTCAAGGCAGGGGCAGGGCCATGGCAAGGTTGGGTGCAAGTCAGGAGCAGCAGGAACAAGGTAACATAGGAGCAGTCACAAAGGTGGGCATGAGTATTTAGCAGCCACTGAACTTCCGCTGCTAGCTTAAGAACCAGCCTGCGGTTGCGACGGAACACACCCACGTTCACACCCTAGACACTCTTGTAATAATCTTTGCACAAGGTATGCCTTGCAAGGTGTCCTTTGAAAACTCATCACTTGCTGATCAATCATATCATGGTAAAACGTGCGGAATAGCTTTAACACATAAAGTTATAAATGTCCCCTGTATGATGTTAAAAATACAGGTTCAGATTCACTCACGTAGCACCAAACTGACCTGTCTGGAACAATGGAGTGTATGATTGTCTGAGTTTGCATTTAAGCAGTAAACAAAGTCACAAAGCAGAAAGAGGGAAGGAAGAAAACAAAGAAAGTTCACATAGGTGAAAAAATGCAGCAAGGAACAACCTTCCTCCAGCAGATTGTCTGTTTGCTGGTTCTCAGCTGGAAATGCTTCTCAAGAAGGGGACTGAAACTATAAAAAGGAGGGACAAACAGATCAATTGACCCCTCTCTCTTTCTCCATGCCCACCTTGTTCTCTGCACCAGATAACACAAAGGAAACAGCTGTTGGAGTCTGGGGGAGGGGTCCTGATCTGAAGAATTTGGTCAGTAATACTGCTAGAAACATGTGGTGAGAAACTTTGCTTGAATTTAATATAATTTGTCAGATACTAGTAAGTGTCTTATCTTTATTTTCCTTTTAACCATTTCTGACTTTAATGCCTCATTACTTTGTACTCACTTCATTGGTGGGGTTAACCCATTGGGGGTCCTAAGCAGGAATATTTTTGATGCCCCCATGCCCCCAAGACATTCTAGAAAAGTGAATAGGGGGCGCCCCTTGCGCTTCTCCTGGTGCTAAGCAATTGTTTAGTCTGCTTATGCCTAGTGCCCGGCTCTGAGTCACTTAACATCTATCTCTTTGTAGTTAATAAACTTGTTTTAATGTTTTATGTAATCCAGAGTGTTTAAGTTAAAGTGTCTGGGTAACTATTTGAGATAACAAGCTAGTGTGTATATTATTCCCTTAAAGAAATGATGGACTTAATACATTTGAACCGTCCTGGGGAGGGCTGGGCAGTACAAGACATACAGTTTGGGGTGGAAATATGGAACTGGGAGTGTGCTGGGGTCACTCTGCAGCAGTAACCCAGGCTGGTAAAAAAATGAGTGTAACCCAAGTGTGGCTGGCAGATTGCAGTTACACACAGACACTCAGGGTGTGGGTTGCATTCAGAAAGGCTGTTTGTGAGCGGCACAGGTGGGATCTACTACCAGAAAGGCAAGGTTAAGCATCCAAGGTGGCAGGGCAGGGCTGACACAGCCCCTTCACTGGATTGTACCGTGGTATGTCAGACTCGCCCCTTCAGTCAATCCAGTGGCATGGCCAATCAGACAGTTTGCTGCAGGCTAGCTATACAGGGGAGGCTGGCTAGAGACTAGCTCTGTTGCAGGTCCTGATTCCTGACATCTGGTTTATCCAGTGGTGCTAAATCTATGCTGTATTGATCACCAGAGCCCTTTTGTCTGTAGATTATACAGATGAAATACACTGGCCTTTTTGCAATGTCATTACACTCAGGACTAATATTTAGCTGGTTAATTTCCTCTGCCTTAGTGTATCATAGTACTTTAATTATTAATACTTGTATGCACATTGAACATTTAAAGCACCCTATAAGTGCTAACTGTGACACTCTGTACAACGGAGGAACACCCTATACCCCCATGTTCATCCTTCTAATATGATGGTGTGGTATCCAATGCAAAGTTTGTCATGTTGGGTGTCTTCGGAAGTCTCATGATGTACTGAGCATAGTTGTTATGGTAATTTTATAGTAATAATTGTTATAGTGATGTTATAGGTTGTAATTTCAAGTATATAGTTATGAGGCTGAAAATGTGTCCTCATGGCTTAAAGCAAGCCCAGGCAAAAACTCTCCAGAAGCAGAGGGGCAGTTCACACCTCATCAGGGCATGTATGGGACAAACCCAGCCCAGCCTCACAGGAACAAAGGACACTGGCCTAGGCAACAACAAAGGATGTGTTGGACTCTTGAGTGAGTCACCCCCTTCCTTTGGTCAGTTTGGGACTCAATGAGGTAATGCTCACCTGACTCTGAAGGGGAGGGAGGGGGACAAAACCAAGAGGGAAGAAAGGACACGATAAAGGGGAGAGACATTTTCCATGCTCTTCCTCTCTTTTCCACCTCCATCTACAGACACCACCACCAAGCGACTGAAGCACTGATCAAAGGGGAAAGCCTGGCTGAAGAGCAACCAGCTAGCCTGTGGTGAGATGCATCTGAGTTTGTAAGGGCACTGGAAGTGTTAAGATCAGCTTAGAATGTGTTTTGCTTTTGTTTCATTTGACCAAATCCAACTTGTTGTGCTTTGACTTATAATCACTTAAAATCTATCTTTTGTAGTTAATACATTTGTTTGTTTATTCTACCTGAAGCAGTGCGTTTGGTTAGAAGCATGTTAGAGACCCCCCTTGGGATAACAAGCCTAGTACATATCAATGTCTTTGTTAAATTGATGAACGCATATAAGCTTGCAGCATCCAGCGGGCATAACTGGATACTGCAAGACAGAGGTTCCTAGGGTTGTTTCTGCGACCAGAGATATTGGCTAGTGTCATTCGGTTGCACAATCCAAGGAGCAGTTTACATGCCAGAGGCTGTGCGTGAACAGCCCAGGAGTGGGGGTTCTCACAGCAGAGCAGGGTAAGGCTGGTTCCAAGAGTCAAGGACTGGAGTGATCTAGCAGATCACCAGTCCATATAACATCAGAGGGGAATGTCACACTAACTATTAATTATGTTATTATATGTATTATGTGTATAGTGCTGAAAGGACCAGGTTCTCAGTGGTGGTAAATTTACATAGCTCCAGTGAAGCCACCAGAGCTACGATGATTTACATAAGATGAAGTGTGATAGGTTGCAGGGTAATTTGGTCAATTAACCCAACAGGCTGCACCTTAGGGAGATCCAGGGCTTGAACTGATGATGAAGCCCAGCTGGGCAGGGATAGGCTGAGCTTGTACAAAGCCAGCAAGCTGAGAACAGAAAAAGGTTGAATTTAAAAGAGGAAGGGCATCAAATTTAGATTAATGAAAAAAGAGGAAGTTTTTTTTAATTGGGCCCTAGAGTGGAGGATTACGACATACTTCAAAGCCTGGATAGGATGAAGGAAGTGCTTTTGTTTGGCATCCTAACTGGTCACTGTGGCTTAACTAAAAATCTTTTTTGAATAAATAGACACAAAGATGGACGTTGTGCACTCTGTGAGGTGGAAGAAACAATTCATCACCTTTTATGGGTATGTACGGGCTTTGATAAAGAAAGAGAAAAGCTTTCTGAGGCATTTGAACATCTTAAGGTAAAAAAAAATTACATTGTTATTTAGTAAAAACATCAGGAAAATGGAGTGTTATTTAAACGGTGCTGTTACATTACCTGAAAGTCACAGGGAAGGGTGTGAGGATATAAACCACTAAGTATTGAGGAATTATAACTGGTGGCACCAATGGACTATTATCAAGTCTGCTTTGCCAGATAAAGGAGAGAGAGAGAGAGAGAGAGAAAAGAGGGCTGCAGGAGAAGAGATCTGCAATTATTCCCTGGGAGGAGGGAGTCTGGACAGGAAAATCCAGAAGGTGTGGGGGGCATAGGGGATGAAGCAGGGAAGTAAGAAGGAGTCCAGGGAAACAGCAACAGGATCTGGGAGCAAGCAGAACATAGTTGCTGAACATAGGGTCCCTGGACTGGAACCTGGAATAGTGGGTGGGCCCAGATTCCCCTACCAGCAGCCTGGAAAATGGCACAGAACCTGGCCTCGGACTGGAAAAGCAGGAGGAAAATCAATCCAGTGGGAATTTGATACCCCAGAAGGGGACAATTACATAGTGAGCTGACCAGAAGGCTGGGTCATGGTGAGCTCTGGAGGGGGGCGGGGGGGGGGGAGCGGTTGTGATATGAGCAACCAATGGAAGGGGGGATCTAATCCTCAGACCTGAGCGGATCTAATCCTCAAAGGCAGCCAAAAGAAGGTGCCCAGTGGTGAGTATACCCTGTGATATGAAGTCTTGCCCCATCTGGCCCTTACACTTTAAATAAAGGCTAGAGAAGTGGGGAACAGCAAGTGAGCAGCTCTGGGGATAGGCTTGCCTGGTGTCTGGTGTTTGACCGGACCACCTGGTCAAAAAAGGATCCTGGCAGTTTCGGTCAGCAGCTGTTAAAAGTCCGGTTGGTGGTGCAGCAGGGCGAAGGCAGGTTCCCTGCCTGCCATGGCTCTGTGAGGCTCCCGGAAGCAGCAGCATGTCCCCTCTCCAGCTCCCACACGTAGGGGCAGACTGGGGGCTCCACGTGCTGCCCCTGCCCCAAGTGCCGGCACTGCAACTCCCATTGGCCGGGAACCACAGCCAATGGGAGCTGCGGGGGCGGTGCCTGCGAATGGGGCAGTACGCAGAGCTGCCTGGCCATGCCTCCATATAGGAGCCGGAGGGGGACATGCCACTGCTTCCGGGAACTGGTTGAGGTAAGCGCCCCACAGATCCTGCACCCCCGAGCCCCTCCCACAGAACATCCCCCTGCCCCAACCCTGATACCTCTTCTGCCATCCGAACTGCTCAATCCCAGCCTGGAGCACCCTCCTGCACCCCAAATCCCTCATCCCCAGCCCCACACCAGAGCCCGCACCCCCAGCCAGAGCCCTCATCCCCCCCCGCATCCCAACCCCCTTCCCAAGCCCAGAGCTCCCTCCCACACCCTGAACCCCTCGTTTTTGGCCCCATCCCAGAATCCGCACCCCCAGCCCAGATCCTGTACCCCATCTTATACCCTAACTCCTTGCCTCAGCCTGGAGCTGCCTTCCCATACTCCAAACCCCTCAGCTACAACCCCCGCCAAGCCTGAAGCCCCCTTGTGTACCCCAAACCCCTCCTCCCTGGCCTTACCCCAGAGCCTGCATCCCCAGCCAGAGCCCGCACACACACACACCTGCGCCTCAACCCCCCGAGTCAGCCCGGTGAAAATGAGCGAATG
Organism: Chrysemys picta bellii; assembly: GCF_011386835.1. Classification (NCBI taxonomy): domain Eukaryota; kingdom Metazoa; phylum Chordata; order Testudines; family Emydidae; genus Chrysemys; species Chrysemys picta. The sequence continues at coordinate 122,157,480 of NC_088797.1, read as the reverse complement.
AGTGAGGGTGGGGAGAGGAAGCAACGGGGGGGGGGGGAGTGGAGTGAGTGGGGTGCAGGGCCTTGGAGGAGGGGCGGGGCAGGGGGCGGGGAAAGGGTGTTCGGTTATGTATGAGTAGAAAGTTCTGGCAAAAGAAGGATTTACGAGTTCATGAGTGTGCTTAGATGACTCTCCAGACATCTTGGTGGTGGTGTTGTCCTGGTGTGTGTTGTGGGAAGGGTTATTTTAATGGATGTCCTTATATTTTATGGACCTGCTGAACTGCATCTCACTCAGTCTGTCAGATCCCACAGTCTGATCATTTTAGGGCACTTTGAAGCTTGGATCGGTCCTACTTGCCTCAAAAAAACACCTAAAATGTTAAAATTTCACCATGCTGGCAAAGAAAGCGCGGGTCCCTGATCTAGTATCCAGTGTTCACATCACAAAACACTGTCATCTTTACGTGCCTCCTTTTCCTAGCAGACTCAGAGAACCCAGGGAGTCCTCCTTTCATTCTGCAAGGTGGTCCCTACAAGGCAAAATTGGGACTCACAAGTAGGCAGCAAACTGCACTGGATGAAATATTGGATCAGGAGGCAGATGACGTAAGTTCGATTCCTAGAACTACCTGTTGAGTCATTGTGGGCAAGTCACCTGATGTCTTTGTACCTTTGTTTTCCCTCCCACCCTTTGTCTATTTAGACTGTGAGCTATTCCAGGCAGAAACTGTCTCTTACTAGAAGTTTGTACAGTGTGTAGGGCATTGGGTCTCGCTCCGTGTTTGAGCCCATAGGCACTGTCATAGTAGAAATAATTAATAAAAAATTTTTTGGATCAAAACTTTTTTGGGGGTGAAAAATGCAAATCCAACAACACTGAATCATTTTGTGAAGCCATGTAGATTACACCATATTGTTTCACTCTGAAGAAAATCGAAATATTTCATTTTGACATTTTGGAAATGAAACATTTCATATTTTTTATTTGAAATCATGTGTTTGGGAATTTCCTTTCATTTTATTAAAAAAAAAAATAAAAAAAAAATTTTGTGGCAAACCATGTTTTTTTTCAACCTGAAATTATTATTAAAATGATTATTCAAGTCACTGCCATGTTCAAAAATTTGAGTTTTGGTTTGACTCTTTTTTTTTTTTTTTTTTTTTGAATTGCCGGTGACTGAAAAATCTGTTGTTTGCTCAGCTCTCTTCACAAATATGTTAGACAAGGAAATGAGGGATATATGTAACTAGACATCTTTTACCACCCTCAAGCATCTGATTCTGTGGTGATAAAATGTCTGTGTGAAAACTAAGTCCTATCTTGTAGCATTTCCTTATTGTTTTTTGGGATTCAAAGTATCTGAGGCAGTGTGATCTTAAGTCATGAAGCGATGACATACCTATTCCTCACGGAATACTACTGTCTAGAAGAGCTGAATGCAGAAGGGAGGACAATGTAGAATAATGACCTAATCATGGTTCATTTTCTTGGTATGTACTGTCATAACATTAATTCTGATGAACCACTCTGTTATTCATGTAGTTGTCACAAGTACTTCTATAGAATTTCAGCTTGGATTCAATGTTAATTAGCTAGGTCATTAATTTAAAGTGTTACTGCATGAAGATAATAGAACATAACCCAGAAGGGGGAAGAAAAGACATCTTAGTTGCTGTGACGGTATAAAAAAGCATTAAATGATCTCCTTTCATCTCTTTCTTCTCAAGCACTGTCAAGTTTCAGAACCTGGGACATCAGTAGATCTATTATAGATTCCAGCAGTCTGATATACATGGCTTGGTTCTTATTTCAACTCCTCCCTCATACGTAATGGGCACGAATTGCATTTATTCATTTCATTACACTGCCATAGTGTAAAGGGGCCTTAGTTTAATTCAGAATCAGATCCGTAATTCTTTTTGAATTTTCAAAATATGGACCAACTTGGATTTTTGTTAAGAAGCAGCAGCTCTTCCAAGTAACAGACAACAGTTGCAGGTGTGAGAAGAAAAGCGTTGTCCAGTGGCTGGAACATTAGGCCAGGGACCCCTGGATTCTATTCCCAGTTATGGTCCTTAACATCTCTGTTTATCAGGTCATCAAACTATATTATAATAATTGAAGATGAGTGAATAATTCACTAAACAGGCCACATTTTCACCTACTGTAAATGTGCCAGTGCATGCATTTGCACCAGCAGATAATTTGGCCCAATAAAATTAGCCTCTCCTTGGTGTGTAGATCACAATTTACTCACTGAATTTCGTTACAGGTTTTCTGCTATGTGCATCCATTGTGAACAGTTTACAGCACCAAATCCTCCACAGTCACAATTTGAGCTGGGTTGGCTTAATACTTATAATCTGGAGGAAGGCAAGAATGAACAACTGCGGATTTGACTCTCTCAGAAGGAGGGAGCATTCAGTGGGAGGTAAAGGATAAAAAGGATCAGGGAATTTTAGCAGGTTTTAAAGCGTTTCCTTTTATGGGCCATATAGGCTCTAGCAAAAGACATTTAGACTCCTGTAGGATTTATTGTCTGGGTGCAGGGTTTAAATTTTTCTCTTGACATATCTGCACAAAACAACCACATGTGTGTGCTTTGTCATAGAATATCAGGGTTAGAAGGGAACTCAGGAGGTCATCTAGTCCAACCCCCTGCCCAAAGCAGGATCAATCCCCAGACAGATTTTTGCACCAGATCCCTAAATGGCCCCATCAAGGATTGAACTCACAACCCTGGGTTTAACAGACCAATGCACAAACCATCCCTCCCCCCTTCTTGTCCTAGCTGAGAAAGGTGCAGGCTGATCCTTGTCTTGCTCATGTAAATGTCTTTGTTCCTGGCTTCTGGTGAGAGGTTTGGGGAACCCCATGCTCCTGCAACATCCGTGTCCCATCCCATATAAAATGTGCCAAGTTAATTTACTGGTGCAATCACCGGTGTTATTGACACAAAGTTAAAGCATCTGATCCCATCTGTGAAGGATGCAATCAGATATTTGTCTGGCTTACTAACCTGCCTGTGGGTCAGGGCTCTAGAAAGGGGTTGGAGAATTCCATCTCTAGGCTGTGTCAAACTTTGTCTCCCATCCCATATAAAATGTAGGACATGGGGAGGCATAAGCATAGGACACAGTGTAGGCATCACAAAGGGACCTCCTAGGTAGGGTGACCAGATGTCCTGATTTTATAGGGACAGTCCAGATTTTTGGGTCTTTTTCTTATATAGGCTCCTATTACCCCACACCCCCGCCCCGATTTTTCACACTTGCTGTCTGGTCACCCTACTCCTAGGTCATCAAATCCAGTCTCCTGGTAACCCAGACAACCCCATTCAGAAATTTACCAAGCTCCATGTTGAAACTTGTTAGATTGTTTGCCCGCACTACTCCGACGGGGAGGTTGTTAAAGAACCTCTCTCCGCTAATGGTTAGAACCCTTTCTTCTAATTGCCAGCCAAAGCTTATTCTTGGCCAGTTGACACCCATTTGTTCTTGTTCCAACATTGTCCTTTTTTCTTCTCCCTGGAGTTTACCCCACAGTGTCCTTACAGAAAGCAATCAGATCACCGCTCAGTCTCTGTTTTGTTAGGCTAAACAACCCATGTTCTTTTATCTCCTCATAGAAGACAGACTCTCTATTCCCCTGACCCCCTAGCAGCACTTCTTTGCATCTGTCCCAATTTAAATTCCTCTCTCAGGAACATGGGTGATGAGAATTGGATGCAGTATTCCAAAAAAAACACCCCTCTGGTTTGAATACTATAAATAGACCCTTTCTGGAACAAATACTCAAGTACATCATCTGAAAAATGGCTATGCCTGAGCAAATCTCACTCATGTGACAGAATAAATATGAAAGGGTCACAAGCCCACCCGAAAGAACCTCCATTTTAAAATCTGGGTGAATGCTCAGATTATTCTTTCCTGGGAAGTATCATTCCAGCTCTAATAACCTGTGCTGTAACATCCTCACAGGCTTGTGAGTGAGGCTCAGAAAATAAATGTTGTGAAATGCTTTGCCCTTCTCCCACGGAAGGCGCAACCCGTGTATAAAATAATAACAAGAACTTAAACACACTGGTTTCTTTAGGAGATGAAAGACAGTTGCCAAGACCATTAATTAGTAACCAAAAGATGTGATGCTAACTCACACCTTCAGTGACAGATAATAGACTGGATCAATTCAACTGATGTCCTCACCCCCGAAGAACGGATTTAATGGTAAAAAACTCTAAAGCCTTCTAAACAGTATGATCCCCTGACATCAATACCTATGACCATTACACAATATGGCCACATCCTTAGCTGCTGCGTTAATCAGCTTAGCTCCAGTAAAGTCAATGGAGCGGTGTACATTTACACTAGCAACGAATCCTGCTGTTTCTCCTGTTACTTCATATGCCCACTCTTGGATTAATTTAGATGGCAAATAAGGGCCAAAGGTGTTATCAGACCCAGACAATGTCCAAAACTAGACGGTGTTAAGCAAGGTTCAGGGTTTGGTATATAGAGACCTCAATCTGCTTAGTACCCTGGCAAACACACCATTAAAAACTCTTTAAAAGCTTTTGTTAAAGATACCGAAAAGAAGGGAAAACAGTTAAAGGATTAAATAAGGTGTTCATTTTAACAACATCTGCTGTTCTTTTTAGATGGAGAGAGTTTTAGAAGGGAAATCCTCCCTTGTTTGACAGTCTTAGATGGCAGCAAAGATGGCAGGAAGTGTCCTTTTGAGGGAAAGAGAAGTTATCTGAGATGGGTTGGAACGGCTGCCACTGAAAAAGTCCAATCCCGTTTCATCCCAGCTGGTATTTGGGATTCAGCGAGAGCTAGTAGGGGGGCAATGTCATCTGGATCTCTCTCTCCAGCCCAAGCTGGTCAGGGCATCTCTCAGGATTAGTTCAGGGTCCCAGGAGACAATCAGGGTGGTGGCCATGATGCTGAAGCTTGTTCCAGTAGTCTCTGTCTGTTCTTCCATTTCCCCCCCGCCCCCCTGCCCCGAAAGTCTCTTTAAAGATCCACAAATGGAAGGGTGGGTGGAATAGCCTATCCCCTCATTATTTTGTCCACCCGTTAGACCTAGTTTCCAACACACCAATTTTGGATTTCTGGATCCACATTTTCTCATTTACCAAGCATGAGATTAACACAATCCTGGAGGTATAGCAGTAGGCCTTTTTGTTTAGGCTAATCCAGATTGTTTTATTTATGTACCTTTTCCCATCAACATTTGTTGTAATAGGTTTTTGTGACATCTTATGGATTCTGAGCTGACAATTAGGGTACATTTGTCAGCCCAGTTATCACCACACCACCCCTGAGAGGTGTAATAGGTCTTGCAGTGTTGCCACCTCTCACAATTTTATCAAGAGTCTCATGATATTTGGTTGTATTTTTGAAATTTCAGCTTCTGGAGTCATGTTATTTTTCTAAGAATCTCAGTTTTCATTGAAAAATATTCTTCTAGTCATTGTGGTTGTGGAGGAAAGCTTGAAAATGCCAACCTTAAAGGTTAAAAATCAGAAGGCAAATGAAAACCCCAAGGCCATTTTTTTTTTACTATCACATGGTTTTTAAGCCAATCTTATGATTTGGGAGGGGACATAATTCATGATCTTTGAACACTTTGGGGTGGTAATACTAGTATAATTAAACTCTCTATGCAGATAGGGGAACTGAATCAGAAAGAGATTAAGCAACTAGACTGAGATATAGATGAGTGAAGTGACCCAATGTTGGGATGAAACATGAGGAGTTGCTGGCTCTCTGTCTATCCAGCTATATCTATGGCTCCCCTTCCCTTAGTATGGGAACTTCACACAAACTGTGAGTGCCACTGTACTTCGAACACTAAGGCAGCCCTTCAATAGAAAACACAAGTTAGGGGCCCTGAACTTCTTTCTCGGCATCAACACCTCCTATGGAAGAGCTGTTCTGTTAACTTAACAGCTGTGAATGGCACATCAAATGAAGAAGAAGGTGGTACATTTGTTATATGCTCATTTTATTTTCTCATTTTGCTGAGTCAGGCAATGCTTTGATGGCAGAGCCATCACTGCTAATGCCCCTGTCATCGCCTGCCAGGAAATGCCTGCCCTGTGGGTTTATTACCGCTTAGACTTTGTTATAAAGTGCTGGGGAAACCATAGCCTACTTCTTACTAATTGTGGATGTAGCCAATTCATAATCATATACCGCCCTGTGCCGTACAGAGAAACTGTATTTGGGGTTCTGATTTCTGTTGCCTTTCCTACATTCCTTCCCCACATGTGCAGCGTGGAGACATGCATCCCTCAGGGCTTTATACAATGTTCACATACAGGCTAATTAAAAAGGGTTTATCAGGGTGAGCTCACCATGACTGAAGGATCCTTTCTCCCCTAGCAGTGTTTGAATATTTGACTGCTTGTTAATGTTTCTGCTCTTTTTTTTTTTTAAAGAAGAGATTAAAAATGAAAGGAGGGGATTTGCTATGCAGCTTGGGGACTACGGCTCTTTTGCTTATTTTTACAACAGACTAAAGGGGCTGTATTCTGCTTTAATTCCACTGAACTCATTCCTGATTTACCTGGTCTGACACTGCTGATTTAAAGAGCTACCACTGTGAAAAGGAGTGCAGGATTTGTCTAGGCATTTAATCATCCGCTGGGGCAAATCAATATAGCTCCATTGAAATCAGGGGAGCCACCCCCTGGAAATCAGGAGTCCTTTCAGCGGAGTTACTCCTGATTTACAGCCGTATAAATCAGAGCAGAATCACCAGTGTAGGTGAGGAGACTTGCACAAGCCTCACGGGTGAGGCGTGACACGGGAAAAGTGGCTACTTAGCTTTCAGAAGTCCATTTATTTTAACCTCTCCTGTCAATTGTAACAATCCATCTGAGCACTAAGGATTATCTTGAGATAATTACCCTGCAGGGTTTTTGGTGCCCCAAACCTTTTTTCTAAGCGCTGGAAAGAGCCTGTCGAGTCAGTTACCTACGGTATCTCTTACTAACGTCCTCTTCCTGGCACATCTTTGTTTTCATTTACGTTTATTTCAAGAGGTTAAATAAAACAAGAGACAGGAGATAAATCCACCTTCTGAATGATAAGAAGTTAGGGCATACCTTGGAGAATGCCAGGTGGTTTGATGGGGAGGCATTCTAAAGGAAGCCAGTGCCACAGAGTCAGAAGGGGGCCTGGAGAGTTGGACACTACCACTGGGCGCGTGTGACATGGTCCCTGCTGTGTTAATCCGCAGCGGATACAAGTTGTTACAGCCCTCGCCTATAAAGGTTTGTCTCTTTAGCTCAAGCTGCAGCACCTTGTCCTTTTAACTGCTAAGTTCTCTGGTTCCATATCTGGTGTGGCAGTTAAAAGGACATTCATCAAAGCAGGAGCTCGTCTGGAATATAAGAACGCCCATGCTGGGTCAGACCAAAGGTCCATCTAGCTCAGTGTCCTGTCTTCCGACAGTGGCTGGTGCCAGGTGCTTCAGAGGGAATGAACAGAACAGGTGATTGATGATTGGCGATCCCTCGATTTGAGGATGATCTCTACCACGGATTTACATATGGGTCCTGAGCGGACTCAAAGAGTCAGACCCTGGAACCGCAAATCTGCCCGCAGTAAGTACAGACATTTTGTGGCAGGCCAGCTGCCTGCTGGGAGAAAATTATTTCTTTTTCTTCCCTTCTCTCTTTCTTTTCAGCTTTGAGGGCAAGGCGCTTCTCCTCGAAGCCTGATGGAGGATATGGTGCCATTGGGGGCGGTTAGTGGCTTGCTCCTCCCAGCTTGTGATGTCCACATCAGTTGTCTTAAGATACGCTTTCAGTTTGTCTTTGTAGCATTTCCTCTGACCACCACGGGATCTCTGACCATGGGTGAGCTGAGAGCAGAGGACTTGTTTTAGGGTGGTGAGAGTCTGGCATCCACACACGATGTCCAGCCCAGCAAAGTTGGTGCATGAGGTTCATTGCTTCAGTGCTGGGGACATTGGCTTCAGTGAGGATGCTGGCTTTAGTGCGGCAATCTTGCCACTTGATGTGAAGGATCGTCAGGAGGCATCATTGGTGATCACTCTCCAGACTCTTGCGGTGCTGTCAATGGGGCAATCAGGTTTTGTACCCATTGAGGAGTGTAGGAACAACAATTGTCTTATAGACCTGGATCTTGGTGTTCTGCTGTAGGACATGGTCCATGAAAATGTGTCGGAGCAATTTCCCAAAGGAAGCACTTGCACACAAGATCATGTGCTGGATCACTCTGTTGATTTTTGCATTTTGAGAAAGTTGGCTACTGAGGTAGCAAAAACGCTCAACTGTCTCCAAAGTCTGACCCTCGATGGCGATTTGTGGTGGGTTGTGTGCAAGGTCTGAAGCAGGTTGATTGAACACTTTAGTCTTCTAATATTGATTGAGAGTCCTAGGCTTCTGTAAGGTTGTGCAAGAAAATCCAGTATGGACTGTAGGTCATTCTCAGTGTGCACGAGGATGACACAATAGTCAGCATACTGAAGATCAGTAATGGACGCCCTGAAGACTTTAGACTTCGAGCCGAGACGTCAAAGATAAAAGAACCGCACGTCCATTCTATACTGAATGTCAACTCCGTTAGGGAGGTGATCTTTAACAAGGACCAAAATGACTGCTAAGTAGATGGAAAACAGGGTCGGGGCAATAATGCATCCTTGCTTAACCCCAGTTTTGATGATGAAAGGTTCCGTCTCAAGGCTATGACAGAGAACCGTGCTGGAATCTCAGTGCAGTTTTAGACCATCCCGCGGAACAACCAACATGATCTTCGTTGCCTGCCAAATCCACGAAAAGTCTCAGGAGCAAAATCAGGACCTGACCATGGCTTTCATCTATTTCATGAAAGGCCCTTTGACTCTGTCAATCGCGAAGCCCTGTGAAAGGTGCTGGCCAGATATGGCTGCCCTCCAAAATTATTAAGGTCCTAAGGCTTCTCCATGATCAGATGGCTGCCACAGAACAGGTAATCATCAAGTGATCCATCCCCTGTTGAAATTCAAACTGCTGTGTGCCGCTGATGGTAGAGATGAGCTTCCTTTGAGCAGAGGAAGTATGTCACCCACTGGAGAGTGGACATCAGGAGGTTCCCCAGAGGAGGAGTCCGGTGATAGAGCGTTAGCAGCTCATGCATTTCGTTTGGGGGGTTCCTGGTTCAGTCGTGACGGCATGTGCCAGATGTATTGGATCAGTTTACCTTGCTGGGGTGCTTGCACCAAGGTGTTGTGTCCATCAGCTTGTCAAGCCTGCAAACTTAATTTGACTGTCACTAGGTACCCCTCTGATAGTGAAATAAGCTCAATAGGGTTGGGGCAGCCAAGTGCTGAGAGGGAAGCTCTACCAGGCACATCAAGGCACGTTAGAAAATAGTGGTGGTAGCTCTGGGGATGTCACTCTTCTCTTTTTTTGATACTAAATCAAATAATGTCATGTGAGGCTGAGGTGCACCAGGCTGCTGGAGTGCGGTCGTATGGATGAGGCATCAAGCAGAAGCCGTCTTGTCCCTGTGTGGCTAATCAAGATCATAAGGCATATTTCAGCAGAGAAGGGATATCATGCATGAGCTCCTGGCCAGATTCCAAGAAGTGTATCTGCATTGTTGTCCCAGCCACTCAGGGGGCAATGTGTGAGCATGGCTGCAAGGATGCAGGAATCTGACTCCTAGTCTCCCCCATGCACATGTGCACACTTCCCAAACAAGTCCTGTTGATCACATGGCTTCCCCCTCCGCATCCTATGCATCCGAAGAAGTGAGGTTTTTACCCACGAAAGCTTATGCCCAAATAAATCTGTTAGTCTTTAAGGTGCCACCAGACTCCTTGTTGTTTTTGTAGATACAGACTAACACGGCTACCCCCCGATGCTTGATACCCTCCGCATCCTGCCGACCTACGTTGGGCCAGATCCTCTGCTGTTGTAAATGAATGCAGTTCTCGTGACTTTACTAGCACTACACCAATATATGCCAGCTGAGGATCCAGCTTAAATTTAGTGAGGTCACACTGAGTTGTTAAACAGCTGCCACCTCTCATCCAGCGATAGCTGCATATCAGTGGTGGACGAAACACTCCCTGTACATCAGTTTATCAAATTTGTAAAGCACGTTGCGAGCCTTTCAGAGAAAAGGCTCTGCAGCTATATAAACATAAATGATTAGCACATAAGGAGGAGGGAGAGAACTTGTTCACCTTAGCCTCTAAGGATAGAACCAGAAACAATGGGTTTAAACTGCAGCAAGGGAGGTCTAGGTTGGACATCAGGAAAAAGTTCCTAACTGTCAGGGTGGTTAAACACTGGAACAAATTGCCTAGGGAGGTTGTGGAATCTCCGTCTCTGGAGATATTTAAGAGTAGGTTAGATAAATGTCTATCAGGGATGGTCTAGACAGTATTTGGTCCTGCCATGCGGGCAGGGGACTGGACTCGATGACCTCTCGAGGTCCCTTCCAGTCCTAGAATCTATGATTCTATGATTCTATGATTCTATAATTGGAAACAAATGTCTTATTATAATATTAATAGTCCTTACTGTGTTTATATTCCCAGGACATAAAGAAAGATAAAACATTAGAGCCCATTTGGTAAATTCGGTCAGTGCAGCATCATGCCTGTGGTTTTTATAGTATATTTTCTTATTCTTCCATAGTTGCTCTGACTTACTCATAGGCCTGGTCTACACTAGTCTGTTATTTCGGAATTAGCCGAGTTAATTCAGAAAAAAAAAAAAAAGATTCCGTCCACACCACCAAACTGTTTGTTTTTAATTTAAAGGCTCTTTAATCCTGTCAGGACTGAGATCCCCACTTTGAACTTTAGGGTACAAATGTAGGGGCCTGCATTAAAACTTCTAAGCTTAATTACCAACTTAGCTCTGGTTCGGCTGCCACCATTTTCAATGGATTCCCTCCCTGGGAAACCTTGAAAAACCTTCACCAAATCCCTGGTGAAAACAAATCCAACCCCTTGGATTTAAAACAAGGGGAAATTAACCATTCCCCTCCTTCCTCCCACCAACTCCTGGTGAATCAAGATCCAAAACCCCTTTGGATCTAAAACAAGGAAAAAATCAATCAGGTTCTTAAAAAGAAGGTTTTTAATTAAAGAAAAAGGTAAAAATCATCTCTGTAAAATCAGTATGGAAATCAACCTTACAGGGTAATCAAACTTAAAGAGCTCAGAGGACTCCCCTCTAGTCTCAGGTTCAAAGTACAGCAAACAAAGATAAACACTCTAGTAAAAGGTACATTTACAAGTTGAGAAAACAAAGGAAAACTAACACGCCTTGCCTGGCTATTTACTTACAAGTTTGAAATAGGAGAGGCTTGTTTAGAAAGATGTGGAGAACCTGGATTGATGTCTGGTCCCTCTCATTCCCGGAGAACGAACACCGTCCCAAAACAAAGAACACAAACAAAAAGCCTTCCCCCCCCCAAGATTTGAAAGTATCTTGTCCCCTTATTGATCCTTTAGGTCAGATGCCAGCCAGGTTACCTGAGCTTCTTAACCCTTTACAGGGAAAAGGATTTTGGAGTCTCTGGCCAGGAGGGATTTATAGTACTGTACACAGGACAGCTATTACCCTTCCCTTTATAGTTATGACACGCCCCCCAAATCACAGATAGTGTTGGATGTTCGGTTCCACACTGGCTGTGATTTCTTCCTGGAGTTTTAGGAGAAAACAGAGTTAATAAGACACATGTAACTTTAGACATACGACTGATTATATAAAAACTAACAATATGTTTCATTCCAAAAACAATTGTTAACCAGTTAACTCTGGGAAACTTTCCCGGGAGAGTGCATCAGCCACTTTGTTAGAAGCTCCCGAAATGTGTTGTATTTCAAAATCAAAATCTTGGAGAGCTAAACTCCACCGAAGAAGTTTTTTGTTATTTCCCTTGGCGGTATGAAGCCACTGTAGCGCAGCATGGTCTGTTTGTAGTTGGAAACGCCGTCCCCAAACATATGGGCGTAGCTTTTCCAGCGCGTACACAATGGCATAGCATTCCTTTTCGCTGATTGACCAATGGCTTTCCCTCTCAGACAGTTTCTTACTGAGAAATACGACAGGATGGAATTCTTGATCCGGTCCTTCCTGCATTAAAACTGCTCCCACGCCTCGCTCGGACGCATCTGTGGTTACTTGGAACGGTTTGTCAAAGTCTGGGGCCCTTAGCACAGGGTCAGACATGAGTGTTGCCTTAAGCTGGTTAAAGGCCTTTTGACACTCATTAGTCCACTGAACTGCATTTGGCTGTTTCTTTTTGGTTAGGTCTGTCAGCGGGGCGGCGATTTGGCTGTAGTGGGGTACAAATCGCCTATAATATCCAGCCAAGCCTAAGAAGGATTGGACCTGTTTCTTAGACTTTGGAACCGGCCACTTTTGGATAGCATCCACTTTGGCCTGTATGGGATTTATAGTTCCTTGACCCACCTGGTGCCCCAGGTAAGTCACTCTGTTTTGGCCTATTTGACACTTTTTAGCCTTAACAGTTAGTCCTGCCTGCTGGATGCGCTCGAAAACTTTTTCCAGGTGCTCCATGTGCTCTGCCCATGAATCAGAAAAAATGGCCACATCATCGAGGTAGGCAACTGCAGATTCTCCCAATCCCGCTAGGAGACCATCTACAAGTCTTTGGAAGGTGGCGGGTGCATTTCGCAACCCGAAAGGGAGTACATTGAATTCATACACCCCTGCCTGGGTGACGAAGGCTGACCTTTCCTTAGCGGGTTCATCTAGTGGTACTTGCCAGTACCCCTTGGTTAAGTCTAAAGTAGAGATGAATTGGGCATGTCCCAATTTCTCCAATAGCTCATCTGTGCGTGGCATTGGATAGTTGTCAGGACGAGTTACAGCATTTAGCTTACGGTAGTCCACGCAAAAGCATATTTCCCCATCTGGTTTGGGAACTAGAACCACTGGAGATGCCCATGCACTCTTAGAGGGGCGGATTATACCCATCTGTAGCATGTCCTGGATCTCCCTTTGTATAGCAGTTTTGGCATGAGGTGACTCCCGGTAGGGTGGGGTTCTAATAGGGTGAGCATTACCTGTGTCAATGGAGTGGTATGCCCGTTCGGTCCATCCTGGAGTGGCTGAGAAAATTGGTGCAAAGCTTGTGCACAGCTCCTTGATCTGCTGTCGCTGCAGACGTCCAAGGGTCATGGAGAGGTTCACCTCTTCCACGCCACCATCCTTTTTTCCTTCGTAGTAGACACCTTCAGGCCACCAGAAAGAGTCTCCTTGTATAAAAGTCCTTGTTCTACAACAAACCGGGATTGGTTAGAAGAGCTGAGAGGCGGTGGGGTGCTCCGCGCCGCCGCCCAAGCTTTTTGAAGGCTGTCATCTGCTTCCTGCTCGGCCTGGAACTGTTCCCTTGATGCTGGAGACATCAGTTCCTCCTTGGACTGTGGACTGGGGCTTAGTCCCTCTGGAAGTGATGCAGGTGCTGGGGCTGTTTCCATTGACTGTGAACCGCTGTCCGCTGGTGTACTATGCGGTAACTCAGGCTCTGGCTGAGCCTCTTGGGTAGGGTTATCTGCTGCTTCTGCCAGTTCAGGCTCGCTGGTGCCCTCTGGCATTGGAGTTGTAGACGGGTTTGCAAGCGCTGGACTCAGGGCTGGCAATGGTTCTGGTGCTGGTTGCGTTGCCAGTTCCGGTTCTGGGACTGGCTTTGGCTGGGTCTCTGGGATTGGATCCACTACGGCTGTTGCAGTCGTTGGCAGAGGATCCAGTTCCACCACCTTTGTCTGGGTCTCCGGTAACACAGACGGGGCCCTGGTGGACAGCTCAGGAACAGGGATGGGGGTGAAAGCTTGCTTAGCCTAGCTGCGGGTGACTATTCCCACCCTCTTGGCTACCTTCACATGGTTAGCCAAATCTTCCCCCAGCAGCATGGGAATGGGATAATTGTCATAGACTGCAAAAGTCCACATTCCTGACCAGCCCTTGTACTGGACATGCAACGTGGCTGTAGGCAAGGTTACAGATTGTGACACGAAGGGTTGAATTGTCACTGTAGCCTCTGGGTTGATGAGTTTGGGGTCCACTAGGGATTGGTGGATAGTTGACACTTGAGCCCCAGTGTCCCTCCAAGCGGTAACCTTCCTTCCGCCCACTCTCAAGGTTTCCCTTCGCTCCGAGGGTATGAGAGAGGCATCTGGGTTTGGGGATCTTTGGTGTGATTGGGGTGTAATGAACTGTAATCGGTTGGGGTTCTTGGGGCAGTGAGCCTTTATATGTCCCAGTCCATTACATTTAAAACATCGCCCTGCTAAGGTATCACCGGGACGAGGTTGGTTGGTGGAGACTGGTGTGGTGGGGTGAGAAGGCGTCTGGGGTTTCCCTTGGGATGTGGGTGGGGCCTTGGGTTGTCCCCGGTGGTAAGGTTTTGTTTCGGCTTGCCCCTTCTGATATTCGCTCCAACTGCTACTAGTTTTTTTCTTTTCTGCCACCTCCACCCATTGGGCTCCAATCTCCCCCGCCTCAGTTACAGTTTTGGGCTTCCTATCTAGGATGTACCTTTCTATTTCCTCAGGAACACCCTCTAAAAACTGCTCCATTTTTACTAGGGAAAGCAGATCTTCCAGAGATTTAACATTTGCTCCTGATACCCAGACATCACAATTTTTGTCAATGTGGTAGGCATGACGGGTAAATGACACATCCGGTTTCCACTTTAGGGTTCTGAACCGCCGACGGGCATGCTCGGGTGTTAGCCCCATTCTGAGTCTGGCCTTGTTTTTAAAAAGTTCATAACTGTTCATGTGTTCCTTAGGCATTTCAGCCGCCACCTCTGCTAAGGGTCCACTGAGCTGCGGCCTCAGCTCTACCATGTACTGGTCTGCAGTGATGCTGTATCCAAGGCAGGCCCTTTCAAAATTTTCTAAGAAGGCCTCAGTATCATCGCCTGCCTTGTAGATGGGGAATTTTCTGGGATGGGAAGTGGTACCTGGAGGGGGGTTGTTAGCATTGGCTGGTGCATCCTGCTTAGCCTTTGCTACTTCCAGTTCATGCTTCCTTTCTTTTTCTCTCTCCTCCATCTCTTTTTCTTTCAGCTCCATCTCTCTCTTGTGGGCCTCCTCTTTGGCTTTTTCTTCTCTTTCTCTCTGCTCTGTCTCGAGTTTTGTTAATTGAAGCAGTCTCTGATGTTTTCTTTCATTTTCTTCTGCTTCTAGTTTGGCCAGTTCTATTTTGTTAGCTACTTCTTTGGTAGTCATTTTCCTGTTTTCTTGTGCTGGGTGACCCCCTTTGCAGTTGACAAACTGGGAAGCTCTCAGCTCTGGCTTGCAGAGTTAACAGTAACTTTCTAACTAGCTACTCCCGAGGATGTAAAAAGAAAAAAAAAAAATTCAGCTTGTAAATACCTTTTACCAGTCATTTGCTAATTGAACCCTTCTCTTAACAAAGGACCTGTAAAAAAAAAACTTAACACCTCTGCCTTCAGGCAAGGAGAGATAAGATATGCATCTATCTACTTCCAGCTCGGCTTTCCAAGCAGCTAGAAGGAAAAAAAAATCTCACTGGCTTTTGGGTTTAAAATGATCCCACCGCTATTCACCATGTCAGGACTGAGATCCCCACTTTGAACTTTAGGGTACAAATGTAGGGGCCTGCATTAAAACTTCTAAGCTTAATTACCAGCTTAGCTCTGGTTCGGCTGCCACCATTTTCAATGGATTCCCTCCCTGGGAAACCTTGAAAAACCTTCACCAAATCCCTGGTGAAAACAAATCCAACCCCTTGGATTTAAAACAAGGGGAAATTAACCATTCCCCTCCTTCCTCCCACCAACTCCTGGTGAATCAAGATCCAAAACCCCTTTGGATCTAAAACAAGGAAAAAATCAATCAGGTTCTTAAAAAGAAGGTTTTTAATTAAAGAAAAAGGTAAAAATCATCTCTGTAAAATCAGTATGGAAATCAACCTTACAGGGTAATCAAACTTAAAGAGCTCAGAGGACTCCCCTCTAGTCTCAGGTTCAAAGTACAGCAAACAAAGATAAACACTCTAGTAAAAGGTACATTTACAAGTTGAGAAAACAAAGGAAAACTAACACGCCTTGCCTGGCTATTTACTTACAAGTTTGAAATAGGAGAGGCTTGTTTAGAAAGATGTGGAGAACCTGGATTGATGTCTGGTCCCTCTCATTCCCGGAGAACGAACACCGTCCCAAAACAAAGAACACAAACAAAAAGCCTTCCCCCCCCCAAGATTTGAAAGTATCTTGTCCCCTTATTGATCCTTTAGGTCAGATGCCAGCCAGGTTACCTGAGCTTCTTAACCCTTTACAGGGAAAAGGATTTTGGAGTCTCTGGCCAGGAGGGATTTATAGTACTGTACACAGGACAGCTATTACCCTTCCCTTTATAGTTATGACAAATCCGATTTCTGTACTCTACCTCGGCAAGTGGAGTAGCGCTTAAATTGAGATTGCAATCTCGGGTTAAAGGTATTGTGGATGCAATTCGACGTTATTGGCCTCTGGGAGCTATCCCAGAATGCTCCCTTGTGACCGCTCTAGACAACACTCTCAACTCTGATGCACTAGCCTGTCTCCTGGTACTATGAATCCACCTCGCATGTCCTCTCATCTTTCTATCTACTCTTTTAGCTAACCATTTCCCGCCTTTTTTCGGCTACCGTGAACCGAGCAGCACAGCTTCTGCAGCAAACTCTGGTCTCCCGCTCTTGCATCGCTAGCTAATTTTTCCATGTTGTCGGTCCTGGGATAAGGCTTGTTTTGAGGCTGAAGTGAAGGGCAGGGTTTAGAGTCTCCAGGGAGAAAGCCCTGAGGGCAATGATCTATACCAGGGCGAAGTTCACGATGGCTGAAAAACGGCAGGGAATTGTTGCCGTCTGTAGGTTCCACAGGAGCCCCTTCTTGGGGCTTAGGCCACTTCCCCAATGGGGAAGGACTCAGGCCTGCTCACTACTCCAGGGCCCAATCCAGGGACCCTACAAATAACAACCATGTACCACTTTCTTTAATAATTACTAGTGCTATTCCCTGGGCCACTTCCCACATAGCTTCACCCTGTCCTCAGGGCTGAAGTTCTTCCTCATGGAATGCAAATGTCACCAGAACCCATCTTCTGGTTCTCCCTTGAGCTCCAACAGGGAGCGCCTTTCTTGCTTCTCTGGTCCCTGCCAGGAACTGATGTGCTCACGCCATGAAGCTCTTTTTATCTGAGCCTGATGGGCTCTGATTGGCTGCTTCCCTGCAGCCTTTCTAGGCAAGCATGGAGGAGACATCTTTATTGCACCTTTTATGGGGTGGGATGTGCTAGGACAACAAGGCCTCCAGCAAAGGGTGACAAAGGGCCTGGTACACCCCGTTACAATGCCCACTTAGAATTACCAGCAGCTTCAAAAAAGATTGACTTTCAGTTTTCTTTTCATGTCACTGTTGTATGATGGGGAAAACTGCCTGTGTTGGGGAAGGGGAGAGGGGTTTGGGATGTGTCACATTAGGCATTCTCATAGGCCCATTGAACTTCCAACCTGAAGCCACTTCTAGGCCCTTAAATCCATATAATCTCCTACCCCCTGGAACTGCATCATTATTTAGCCACATGCAAGATGAACAACTTCCCACGGGATGCTGTGGGTTCTCCATCACTTCAAGTCTTCAAACCAAGAGCGGATGTCTTTGTAAGAGATACTCTTGCTCACGCACAAGAACTGCCTTTAGAAAAAAAAACGCTACTGAGTTTTGATATTTTTGGAATGGAATGTTTCGATTTTGTTTCAAAACAACTTTGTTTAGAAACTTTTTCGTTGATACGATACATTTTTAAATGAAAAAGCCAAAATTAGAATGGAACACTTTGATCCAAGACTAGTTTTTTTTTTCCCCAGAAATTTCAAAATCTTGTTGTCGTTCTGTTGCAGAAAGGATTTTTTTAACTCACCAAATTTTCCACCAAAGAGAAAATCCAGTTCCTGCTCAGCTCTAATATGAACCCAGTAATGGCTGAACTTCCACACCTATTGGGCCTGATGTTTTGCTCCTCTACAGCCCCTTTATGCCATTCCAGGAAAAAGGGTGCCAAATGACCCCCTGTGGAATTCACTTGGCACAGAGGGTTTTCCCTGGCAGTATAGAAATCCTTAGGCCACTTTCCTATGCATCCCATGGCATTGGAAGATGCCAAAGAGGGAGTGGTACTGTTGAAAGGTTGAGGCATAAGAGAGGTTTGCAGTTGGGCTATTCTGGGCTACAGCCCATAGGCAGCCATGCAAGGTTGACATGAGGAAAGGAGCCTATGAGGCTGCTCTAGGTCTACTTGGACACTAAACAAGGTCTCAGCAAGACCCATAATGTGGAGGGAACAATGGTGGCATAAACCATCCTTTGCTCTCCCCAACCTAGGCTGCCCCTACTGTGCTAGCTGTAAAATGCAACACAATCTGGCCCATGATGTTCCAGTGGGTGCAAAGTTAGATGGAACAAGTTCTTCCATCTCAGGTAGAAAATCCCTGTTGAAAAACCATCTTCCACCCTTCATTCCATTAATTCATTCTCTCCCAGCACACTGGAAACTCTAAAGCCAGCCTGGGAACAGGTACAATTCAAAGGGACTCCAAATGTTGACCCTCCCTTGTCACACTCAATGCTCATTGATATTCATGAGTTACTGTCAGTGCATTAATATTCACTACAAGTAGGAGCTGTGAAATGACTTTAAAAGCCTGAAAATTGGCCCTGCTAATGTATAATGATAATTTCAAAAATAACAGGTGGCTGCCTGAGATTTTCAGCAGCCTTTAAAAGGTGACAAACGATGCTTAGCTCTTCTCCAGGAGCTGCTGAATTCCCATATACCTTTTACCGGCATGCGTCTTTTCCTGTTAGTTAATATTTCATGGTCTGCTGGAACATTCATAAGATGTGTCACTTCGCTGTTTATCAAAGGACAGAGGAAAGCCATAAACAGGGAGGGATAATGGCACCTAAAAAGGTCAAATGATCTTGAAAATAGTTGTTTAGCCCAGGTTAAGGACCACCTTTCCAAATGCAGCCTCTAAACTTTGGAAGTGCCATTTTTCATGGTCAGTTTGGCTCCCAACTGCCTTAAATCACTTTATATGATTGCACATGAGGTCAGATTCCAAAATTCCCTATACCTAGAGGACCCTGCCATTACAGATGGCATCTGGGTGTGGGTTCTAGTGGTAAGAGAACAACAGAATGGGAGTCAAGACTACAGCTGGATGAATAATTGATTTTAGGTTCAGTGGCTGTTCCTGAAAATGGGGGAGGGGGGGGGGGGCGAAAATACTTTGGATTGAACTGAATCTGAATTTTTGGTGAACCAAAAAAGTCCCTTTGGGTCTGTTGGAGGACAGTGATTTGAACCTGGGTCTTCATTGCCTTCCTACGTTATAACCTTTAGCCCAGTGGTTTGGATATTCAGGTAGGCTAACAGAACGACCAGCATCTCCTCCTCTGTTTTGTGAATGGACAAAACTATGCTTGTCAAATTCACAAATAGTCTCAGGCTGATTTTTCATCAAATCAACTATTATCTGAAGAATTTCACCCTCCCCCCTCCGTCAGTCAAAACACCTGGATTCTATTTCTTGTTCTACCATCACTTTCTGTATGAGTTTGGGCAAATGACAACTTCCTCTGCCACTGATTCACTGTTGCTCTATAACCTGTGATATTTACACCAGTGCAAAGCGTGTGGTATATCAAAACGCTAATGTTTTTGCACCTGGTTTATACTCACGTTGGATTGGTGCGAGTGACGACGCATTAGTATGAAAATGGATGAACTATTTGTTATTTGTATCGTAGTAGCACCAAAAAGCCTCAGTTGAGATCAAGGACTCATGCTAAGAGCTCTATGGGCTCGTCTACCCATAAAATGTGGCAGCCGCGCAGCTGCAGTGCTTCTGTGAAGACATTACCTACATCAACTGGAAGATTTCTCCTGTCAGTGTAGGTAATCCACCTCCTTGAGAAGCAGTAGCTATATCGATAGCAGAATTCTCCCATTTACCTACCGCTGTCTACACTGGGGTTTAGGCTGGTTTCACAGCATCATTCAGGTGTGTGGATTTTTCAAACCCCTGAGCAACGTGATTATACTGGCCTAATTTCCTAGTGTAGACCAGGCCTAACTAGACAGCACAGACTCATTGTGCGAGGGGGAAAGAGGTAGAGAGAGAACATAAGAACGGCCATACTGGGTCAAACCAAAAGTCCATCTAACCCAATATCCTGTCTGCTGACAGTGGCCAATGCCAGGTGCCCCAGAACTGGCAATCATTAAGTGCTCCATCCCGTCACGCATTCCCAGCTTCTGGCAAACAGAGAGTAGGGACATTCATCACTGCCCATCCTGGCTAATAGCCATGGATAGACCTATCCTCCATGAATTTATCTAGTTCTTTTTTGAACCCTGCTACCGGCTTCGGGCAGCCCCTGTGCCTCTGGACCCTGCGCCGCCGGAGCCCGGGAGGGGAAGTGCCCGGCTGGGGGCGCAGGGTCCGGAGGCATAGGGGCTGCCCAAAGCCCGAGCGCTACCGGCTTCACGGTTTGCCGGGCAGCCTCCAGACCCTGCGCCCCCGCCTGGGCGCTTCCCCTCCCAGGCTCCAGCTGCGCTGGGGAAGCGCCGGCTGGGGGCGCAGGGTCTGGGGGCTGCCCGGCAAACCCTGAAGCCGGTAGCACTGGGGCAGCCCTTTCCCCCTGGCTGGGAGTGGGAGGGAGGAGGGGGCGGAGTTAGGGCGGGGAAGGGGTGGAGTTGGGGCGGCGCTAGGGGTGGGGAAACGGGTGGGGCCAGGGCCTGTGGAGGGTCCTCTTTTTTTATTTATGAGATATGGTAACCCTACTTTAGCAAGGCCTGCAGCCTGCGGATTTACCAGGCTGGAGCTCCCCAGCTCCTCTTGCCTTTCCCCAGCCCTGCTCTACTCACGGTACCCTGAGCTCCCACTCAGCCAGGTCCTTCCCTCTCCACAGCTGGAGAGAGAGAGAGAGTCTCTGTAGCTCTTGGCCTCCAGCCCTCTTATCATGGCCAGCTGGGCCCTGATTGAGCCGGATACACCTGTGGTCAGCTACTCAGTCAGCTTCCCCCAGCTGTTCTCACTCCTCTTATTTCAGGAGTGGGGTAACCACCCTGCTACACTCCCTTTAGTCGTCTCTTAGTCGAGAGGTGAAGTGACTTGTCCGAGGTCACATAAAAGAAAGATTAGAAGCCCGATCTGGCTATCAGTCAGATCCTTCTGCTTCCCTGTAATTAAAAAAAAACAACAACCCTCCTTAGATGAATTGTGCTATAGATGTGTGAGCCCTCTCTCTCGCTTTGTTTATGATAAGGAAAGGCATAGCCTAGATCAATGAAAGGGAACCTTAAAGACAGACTCATTATATGGGATACAAGCAAATCACTGCTAAATGACCATTTTTTTTTTCAGTATAGAGCTTACTGTTGTTTTAGAGTTAAGGTTTCGTACTTCTGGCTCCATTGATCATAGTCATATTGTACTTCATGGAGCTCTGAGGGTTGGTAGGATCAGTAATTGCAGCTCAGATTCTACCAATCAAAACAGAATTGGTGTTCTTGGAAGCCCTTCATCACAGGCAATGATGTTTCTTTTCTGAGTCCATGCCTTGAATATAAAGATGGAACTCCAATGGCAAAAGCAGAACTCTTTTTAAGGGCACCAAAGTACACAAAAAACGGTAGCTGTGTGGACTTGTAATCAGCACGTAATGCTCTTCTCTCATTTTAAAGGGGATAATCTTTGTCCATAGAAGAGGCGGAAGAATCCTAAATAATGAGTCCTCATTATTCATATACTCACATGAGTATTCTCATTGAGGTCAGTGAAAGGATTTGCACGATTAAGGGTTTGCATGAGGAGGACCCTTGTTAAAGCAAAGAAAGGTGTTATTTTGATTCACAGTCCACAAGGATATTTACTGTCTAGAAATTATTTATTTTTTTCTCTACCAGATAAAGAATCTATGAATCTCATAGATGCGCTAAGGCCAAAAGGAACCATTAGATCATCTAGTCTGACCTCCTGGGTAATGCAGGCTAGAGTATTTCACCCAATTATCCCAAAACTTGTGTTTGGCTAAAATATATCAACCAAAACGGCACCCAGTCTTGATATGAAGACTTCGTGAGATAGAGAATCCACCACTGCCCGTTCCAATGGTTAAATCACCCTCACTGTTAAAACTTTGTGCCTCATGTCTCATTTGACTTTGTCTGGTTTTAATTTTCAGCCACTGGTTCTTGTTATGTCTTTCTTTGCGAGATTGAAGAGCTCTGAAGTACCTGGTATATCGCCCCTGTGAAGGGACACTCTCAAAACAGTGACCATCCAATATGTAGTCTACTTTTAAAAGTGTAGCATTAGCTCAGTAGATGGGGAGCCAGGAGTCCCATTGACCCCGGCCATTCTGACATTGTCACAGACTCAAGGGAAATCAGAGGTAGAGATGGAAACAGAACCAAAATCTCCAATTCCTGGTCATGTGCCATAATCTCTAGCTGAGCCACAAGACAAGACTTACCTTCTGCAAAAAACACAATGTGGTTTAGTTCATAACTATTTGTAAGTAGAAGAATGGCCCAGTGATTTGGGTATCAGCTGAGGACTTGAGAAACCCAACGTCAATTCCCTGCTCCACCACAGACTGCATGTGACATCTTGCATGAATCACTTAACCTTTGTGTTCCTCCTGAGACATTTGAGGGTCCAGTACATCATGTTTACTGGGTCCCCATCCCCACTCATTTCATTGTATTTACACAGACATTTGGGGGTGGAGGGGCTTCTGAGCTTGGGGCCCCGGTACAATTGTCCCCTCTTTTCTGGCTCTCCATCTGTAAAATGGGGATAACACAGTTTCTTACCTCACTGGGATGTCGGGAGGATAAATTCATTATTTATTATGAGGTGCTCAAATACTGTGATTGGGGCCATATAAGTACCTAAGATAGATAGTTAAGGTGTTTGTTATCCTTACCTGAAAGGTGAATAGAAGGGCTGATAATGGTCTGAAGTGCATGTTAGATGGGGCTGCAGCAGGCCAGTGGGCCTGTGCAGACGAACAGCCAATAGGAAGAGGGCTTATTGGGAGCCAATCAGGGCCAGGCTCAGCCCTATAAGAAGGCTGCTCATGGAGACAGCAGTCTGTCTGTCTGAGGCCTTTGAGAAGGGAAGGTCTGTCTCCAGAGGTGGGAGATTAGCACCTGGGACAGCACAGCACAGTGCTGGGCAGGCCTGGGGGAGCAGAAGGAAACTCCAGCCTGGTGTCTGCCAGGCTGCAGGCCCTGAGGGGAAGAGCCTAGCTGGTGTGAGGGGCTGAAGGGGAAGCGGCCCAGGGATGTGGACAGACGGAGGGAGAGAAGGAGGGCAGGACGGCAGCCACTAGAGTGTCCCTGGGTTGGGACCCAGAGTAGTGGGCGGGCCTGGGTCCCCCCCTTGCCTTACACCCGGCCAACGGGAGTGGCTGTCTTGGACTGCACCAACCCCCTGCCAAGAGGGGTGTGACTTTGGGGGTGCAGTTGCCCACATTGGCTGGGGCACAAAGAGACAGCTGATTGACCCACACCCCCCAGAAGGGTGTGTGGATGAACAAAGGGGGCACTGCCGGAGGGCAGTGGTCCGGAAGAGGACTCCATGAGCTGGTGAGTGACGCGGGCTCAGACGCCAACCAAGGGCAAGACTATGGACAGGACACCACAGGCAGAGGGCGCTCCCCATGAACTGAGCTAATTCCCAGAGACGACCAGCAGGAGGTGCTGTGGTGGTGAGTCTCAACCCCATCACATGGGGGTATTTTAACCCTAATCCATATCATGTGGCTGAAGCAAGCAGTGTTGCTAACTCTCGTGACTCTCAATATTTGGTGTTTTCTTGAAACCCCTGCTTTTGGAATGATGCAATTACATGAAAATTACAATTTTAATTAAAAAAAAAAAGAGAGATCGCCAGCCTTATGATTGCAGAGAAAACATGAGGGCCAAAGACTCAAAGGCTAATAAAAAGAACCCCACATGTATTATATTTTTACCAAAAAAATCAGTTCTGACTCATGGTTTTTGAACATTTGGGTTTGGTAATACTGGGCTAGGAACTAAAAATTAGTCTCTTATCATCACTTCGGTTTGTCACATTATAGTGAGGCAAAGTGGCCTCCCTCAAGTGCAGAGGGGGTTAACTGCCCTTGGGAGGCACAGCTAACCCCCACGCCGCCCACCTCACACGAAGCACAGGGGTGGGCAGGAAATTTAAGAGTAGGGCCCAGCTAATCCATTGTGGCTGGACCGGGGAAGGAGGCACATGTCTCTCCCAGAGAGCTGAGCCCTCATGGAAGTCCAGAAACCCACCACAGACAAGATCAAAAATCTACTGCCTGAGGAAACCAAAGATTCCAAGGGGAGGCTGGAGGAAGGGCCACCTGACCGCGAGCCTGAGCCCAGCTGCAGTAGAACAACATCTGCAGCAACGGGTAGTAAGAAGCTCAGGGAAAGCAGACACTGGTCCAGCTGTGCTGCTCGACACTGGTCCTGTTGTGTTAGCAACCGCACGTTTCCCCACTGACCCCCTACCAGGATCATCCACCACCATTGAGGCCATGGGCTTTTTACCTATTTTATTTTAATTAGGGATTCTCTCCATACAAAAGTGATTTATGTAAATAAACTAATATTTCTCTTTTCTGTTACCAAAACTATCCCTTAGGTTCTTAAAATTCTTTCAATAAACTAATTTATTTCTTACCATTTTTGCCTTTCACTCAGTTTACACAATGAAATCAGACTGATCAGCTTCACTATTGATTTCTAGTCAGTTTCATTTTCTTGTTCTCATGTACTAGCCCGATTCCTTTTGTGCCTTGCTTTCTGTAACTCCAGGGGGATGTTTTAAACTATACCAATAATTATAAAAAAAACTGGCTGAATTTTTAAAAGAGCTACTAGTGATTTTTTGGGGTGCCTAGCTTGAGACACCCCCCCCTTAAAGAGGCCTGGTTTTCAGAGAGATGGTGTTCAGCACTTTCTGAAAATCGTGCACCTGTAAAATGCAGGCGGTTGAGCCAATCAGGACTTTTGAAAGTCTAGGTCCCTGATTTTTCTGAATCATGTCTTTCTAGTCACATTTGGCTTTTTTGGTTTATCAGAACCTGAACTACATTATTTAACTGCTTGGCAGTGTCTCTTTAATGGAAAAAGATGTATTTGAAATAATGACTCACTGCAGAAAAACAGCCTCAAATGAGCCCTAATGCAGAAGTTACTTCCAATTTTGTTTGAACGGTGTCTTACGCTATGCTCTATATAGCTAGATCACCAGGCGTGAAGGAGTGACTGCCTTCTCTAGAATTAGTGGGATGGTTTATTTATTGAATTTCTGCATATTTGTACATCCAGATCATACTTCTTGGGAACATCTGTTTTTATCCCCTCTCTTGGTTCATGGTCAGGCCATTCTGGGACCGAACAAATGATAATTTTCTATTTCCCAGGATCATTTCATTACTAATCAATTAACATTTGTTTCACAGCGATATCAGCACCACTACCATGTTCCTGCTTCAGGAATCTGCCTTCTAGACATGTTTCAATTAAGAGCTGTGCATGCACTGAAGTGTGTATGTTTGCAAATTGGACATGTTAAATAAGAATTACCAACTGCGCTAAATATCTGATCAGCTAATTATCTTAAAATAATCATCATACATTCTCTGCCAAGCCATACACCATGGGAGCTTTGTCACAGTGGTAGGTTGTTAGCATTCTGCTGGGAAGTCATCAAGTTCCTTTCTTCTGGGGATCTGAAAGCACTTTACAACCATTAATTAGCACAGCACCACAACACCCTTAGGATGTAGTTAGGTATTGAGATACCCATTCCAAAGATGGATACCCTGAAACAGAGGGAGATTATTGACTTGGTACAGGGTCATACAGTGAGCCCCTGGCAGACCAAGAGAGACCCCGTGGGTACTAACGCCCAGTTCCAGGTTATTATCACCAGAGAACACTACCTCCTGCTGTTCAAATATAAAACAGTGTCTAAAGATGCTTGATATTCCAGGCAAACTGATGTCAGAATCAAATATTATTTATATTACAACAACAGCTATAATCACAAAACAAGATCAGGACCCTACTCTGCTAGAAATTGTATAAACATAGTAGGAGACAGATTTTGTACCAAAGAGCTGACAAATCTTAATGTACAAGACAGAAAAAAGGAAAATGGCCAAGGATTAACTTGCCTAGTATAACATGGCAGGTTAGATGTACAGCTGGGAATAGAATCCAGGTTTTCTGAGTCCCCTCTTATTACCCTAACCGCTGGGCCCTACTGTCCTGAAACATCTCTTGGAATACAGAGCACAGCAAGAGAGATGCCATGGTGGACTTTGTTTAGTAAATAACATTATTATTCTCAGTCAAGTTTGTCTTGAAATGATTTATAGGGCATTAAACAAGAAGTTACTCTAATAAAACACTACGGCTAGGGACTTTTGAAAGCCCTTTTACTTCATCCAATCTATAAATGGAAAGTTTCCAAATATTTTAAATTTTAACAGCCAGATCCTTCACTGGTGTAAATCTACATAGCTCTGTTGACTTCACTCGCATTTCAATAGCGCTATACTGAGTTATACCAGGCTCAATGGGTTAACATCTCCTGTTGCAATGTTTTCCTCTTTGCAGTTCATGCTGTGATCTTACAGACCGTGAGACCATCTTTTTCTTTAGAGAAATACACAGACAAAGCGTTTAAAAAAAATAAAATCTAACCTCTATTTTCAATCTTCCCAGATGCCAAAAAGGCAGAGGTCTGGAAAGCTGTGCTGAGTCACCACAGTGCAACGCTACTGACTTCTGTGAGGAGTAACTAAAAGAGGGAAACATCCATGTATCCATCCATCATTTTTGTTTTCAAAGACAGCTGCTACCTATAGAGATAGCTGGGGGAAAAAATCTAGGATTTTTTACGAAAAATGTTGACATTTTCCATTCTGCAAGTTTTGAAAATGGACAACCTTTTTTTGTATTTTTGGGGGGGTGGGAGGGGTTAAAAAGGCCATTTTTTTTATCAGAAGAATTTTTGTTGGAAAAATTTCAACCACCTCTGATTATCAGCTGGACACCTGGGGACTTTTGCAGTGGCGTGACACAGGGTATACTCACTACAGACTTTGGCTTGGTAACTTTTTTTACTTGTCGGTGTAAAGCATAACTTACTTAAAATATTAAGATTGCATATAGATTTTAGTTAAATTAAAACCACATTTTTAGAACCTTGTCATAAGAAATTATTGACTGTTTGATTTCCAGTGTATACCACTGTTGTGTTGATGATTTAGGGCCTATATGGAAAAAAAAATGAATGAGACATGGAGAATTCGGTTATTTTGGGTACCAAAGGATTGTTACTTACTGGATAGAGGATGGGTGTTAAATAGGGCCAGAGTTAAGGTTGTTTGTGGAATCTTAATTTGAGAGTGGCTGATTCATTTTAATTAGCGAAAGAAAGGATTTCATCAGCATGGATTGGGATAGAATGAAGAAGGGCGAATCTGGGAGGCCAGAGAGGACAAAGATTATGGCAATCAAGGCATAAGGCAATATCATATTTTTAGAAGACTTTGTATGCATGTTAAGTGGCATAACTATGAACCATACACCCAGGATGCCTTGTGCTTATGTTAAGCTTTACTGTGGTTATATACTAATAGGTAAACTCTAAGTAACTCCTGTTCCATGAACATGTAGGTTCTGTCAGTAACAAGATGTATGTTCTTCCTAGGAACATGATATATTTATTGTTCGGTACCGTTAGCACAGAACACCATGTCACTACAATCTAATGCTATTTGTACTCTTTGGTCTACTAACACTTAGAATGTTATTGTGTATGTTCTGTACAGATGTCTTTGTACCTTGAAAAACAGGTATGCATCTAGATAAGGAAAAGGCAGCAAAGTGGATTAATTTTCTGATGTAAACAAGTATACAATAACTACACGTCAAATGAAGTTCACACTTGGAAACAGGCAGATGATGTGAGCTGTATATGCAGGAAAATAGTCCAACTCATAACCTAGCCCTCACAGAGCATGGAAAATTTAACTACCCTCCTACCCCAAGAGAGCCCCCCCCACCAGAATGTTGAGGCACATGAGTAGGGTAGGGTGGCAAAGGTTGTTTATGACCTGCATTGCTGCTTCCCGTGCTCTACTTGTCCTGTGGATAGAGAATATCTCACTCTCCCAGACTGTCAGTCTGACAGACGCAAGGAAGGATTTTAACCCAGGTTTCCTGAAGTCAAAGGTTGCTGCACTACTCTGCTGTATTGCTTAGCCTCTGTGGGCCACACTGGATTTGTGCTCATTTACACCAACTGAGGATCTGGCCCAATGTCTTTAGAGATTTACATTGACTTTTGGTTGTTACAAGGGCAGAGAATAATACCCCTAGTTTATTACATTGTATCTGCAATGACCCCTTAAAGTGCATCTAAAATGCAGTGTTTTCCTGCATTTGGTTTTCCCCCCTCAGATAAAGTTTAGATTTTTATCTCTTTTTACTACACTGTAAAATCTTAAATGAAGAGTAAACATTTCTCTATAACCAGACAGAGATTTTGGGGAGGAATCTAAGTGATCCTGAGGAAAAAAAAAATCAATCATTCCAATTTAGTTTGAACATGTACCACCTTTATTGTATATTGATTTTTCTACCTTCACAATCAACTGCACTCCAGAAAGTGAGATAGGACTCTGACCTGTGTCCTAGTTCCAACATCATCAGTTTTCAGAAAATCCATATTCTACAGCATCAGTGAAACAAATATTATATAAAGACCGTCACTGATGAAACTGACCAGGCTTAAAAAGGCTCGTGATAAATCTTATTTCCCATTGAGGTTTGTAAGAACGGGGCATTTTCTGCATATTAAATATAGGGGCATAGACATTCCATTTCTTGGCAAGACGCTCAACTCATTTAGCATTGTTGGAGGAGGTGAAAGAAACAACAAAATGTAAACAAAAGAATGTTTTCTCCATCACTGAAGGCCATTAAGGAACTTTTCCAGGGCTGAACTTGGGTGTGCCAGAAAGTTTGGGGGTACAGCCAATCATGCATTAGGATTAGCACCACATGCTTCTTTGTATATAATGGGGCTCAACAAATAGGAGTTACATAATAATAATGGTGCCCTGTGATCAAATGAAGCCTTTACTCCAGCAGAATATATTGCCGATCTAAGGGGTGAGGACCTCAGTGCTAGGGGGCAGAAGAGGATTGGGGAAGCCAACAGCAGTGCAAATATGTAGCTCAGGTTAGGGGTGATTAGGGGAAAAGGGGACTCCAAGGTTCATGAAGTAACTGCAGATACTGAACAAGCACAGGGAATTGGGAGAGCTTGGAAGAGCCAGGGGATGATACTGTAGGGTTACGGACTTAGCGCTAAGGGGGAACCAGGGTGGGTTGGGGGATGCTGGGGATGCACTTTGTGGTAGCCATGGAAACAGAGCTGGTATCCCTCTGTATGGTCACCTGTGTGTTGTGAGCAAACCCAATCGCCGAGTCTCACATGTTCCAAGCCAACTGGGCTTGGGTAGTGTCTAGTCTAAAGTTTGTAGCTCTGGGTCTCCTTGAGTATGTGTACACTGCAATAAAAGGCCTGTGGCTGGCCTGGGTCAGCTGACTAGGCCTCTCAGGGCTCAGGCTGGGGGGCTATACAATTTCAGTGTAGATGGTTGGGCTCAGGCTGGAACCATGGCTGTGAGACCCTGTGAGGAGGGAGGGTCCCAGAGCCGTGGCTCCAGCCAGACCCTGAACATCTACACTGATTTTTATAGCCCCGCAGCCCATGCCCTGTGAGCCTGAGTCAACTGATCAAGTGCAGAGACATGGATTTTTTAATCAGAGTAGATGTACCCTTAGGTACATGTCTAAGTGCAGACCTCTTGTCTCACACCCTTCCTTGGGACATGGGACGCTGCTATCCACCTGCTGTAGAGCTGAAAACAGTGTCTGAGACCCCTTCACCTAAACGCACTCAGTCAGAGCTCCATCCCTGCCATGGTCACTCTGGGCTTCTAGTTTAACCCCTTCAGAGACACAGGAAAGCAAGGAACACACTGATATCACGAAACATCATAAACTAAGTTTGGCTGGGCTGGGTCAGTACTGGGATGGGAGATGCCATGAAAAATCCAGGATTCTGCAGGATACAGAATTAGCAATTCAGTGGCTGCATTCTGACTCAGTCCTTGAAAGGTTACCCCATCTGTCAGCTATGGGGCACTGTGCTGCTTTGAGTCACTGTCCTTCAGAATTTAGGTTCCACTGGCAACACACAGGCACTGGAAGATCCCTTGTTGCTTTTTGCTAGAGCAAGGGTGGTGTTGCCCCTTGCTGTCCCAGCCAAATCCTCAGATGGGTGATTACATTCATCTTCACTTCTGCTATTGGAAATTGTTGTGTATTGTTGCTGGTACAGAATGGCTGCTGCTTTCCACCCCAGAAGCAGAGGGACTTTCAGTGGGCAAGTATCAGAGGGGTAGCCGTGTTAGTCTGAATCTGTAAAAAGCAACAGAGGGTCCTGTGGCACCTTTGAGACTAACAGAAGTACTGGGAGCATAAGCTTTCGTGGGTAAGAACCTCACTTCTTCAGATGCAAGTAATGGAAATCTCCAGAGGCAGGTATATATCAGTGTGGAGATGACGAGGTTAGTTCAATCAGGGAGGATGAGGTGCTCTGCTAGCAGTTGAGGTGTGAACACCAAGGGAGGAGAAACTGTTTCTGTAGTTGGATAGCCATTCACAGTCTTTGTTTAATCCTGATCTGATGGTGTCAAATTTGCAAATGAACTGGAGCTCAGCAGTTTCTCTTTGGAGTCTGGTCCTGAAGTTTTTTTGCTGTAAGATGGCAACCTTTACATCTGCTATTGTGTGGCCAGGGAGGTTGAAGTGTTCTCCTACAGGTTTTTGTATATTGCCATTCCTGATATCTGACTTGTGTCCATTTATCCTCTTGCGTAGTGGCTGTCCAGTTTGGCCAATGTACATAGCAGAGGGGCATTGCTGGCATATGATGGCATATATAACATTGGTGGACGTGCAGGTGAATGAGCCGGTGATGTTGTAGCTGATCTGGTTAGGTCCAGTGATGGTGTTGCTGGTGTAGATATGTGGGCAGAGTTGGCATCGAGGTTTGTTGCATGGGTTGGTTCCTGAGTTAGAGTTGTTATGGTGCGGTGCGTGGTTGCTGGTGAGAATATGCTTAAGGTTGGCAGGTTGTCTGTGGGCGAGGACTGGCCTGCCTCCCAAGGTCTGTGAAAGTGAGGGATCATTGTCCAGGATGGGTTGTAGATCATTGATGATGCGTTGGAGAGGTTTAAGCTGAGGACTGTAGGTGATGGCCAGTGGAGTTCTGTTGGTTTCTCTTCTGGGCCTGTCTTGTAGCAGGAGGCTTCTGGGTACACGTCTGGCTCTGTTGATTTGTTTCTTTATTTCCTTGTGTGGGTATCGTAGTTTTGAGAATGCTTGGTGAAGATCTTGTAGGTGTTGGTCTCTGTCTGAGGGGTTGGAGCAGATGCGATTGTACCTCAGTGCTTGGCTGTAGACGATGGATCGTGTGGTGTGACCGGGGTGGAAGCTGGAGGCATGAAGGTAGGCGTAGCGGTCGGTGGGTTTTCGGTATAGGGTGGTGTTAATGTGGCCATCGCTTATTTGTACGGTGGTGTCCAGGAAGTGGACCTCCCGTGTAGATTGGTCCAGGCTGAGGTTGATGGTGGGGTGGAAGCTGTTGAAAGCATGGTGGAATTCTTCCAGGGCCTCCTTCCCATGGGTCCAGATGATGAAGATGTCATCAATATAGCGTAGGTAGAGAAGGGGCATGAGTGGACGGGAGCTGAGGAAGCGTTGTTCCAGGTCAGCCATAAAAATGTTGGCATATTGTGGGGCCATGCGGGTGCCCATAGCGGTGCCACTGGTCTGGAGGTATATATTGTCACCAAATTTAAAATAATTGTGCGTGAGGATAAAGTCACAGAGCTCAGCAATAAGTTGTGCTGTGTCATCATCAGGGATACTGTTCCTGACAGCTTGTATTCCATCTGTATGTGGGATGTTTGTGTAGAGAGCCTCTACATCCATGGTGGCTAGGATGGTGTTTTCTGGGAGGTCACCAATGCATTGTAGTTTCCTCAGGAAATCTGTGGTGTCACGGAGATAGCTGGGAGTGCTGGTGGCGTAGGGTCTGAGTAGGGAGTCCACATATCCAGACAGTCCTTCAGTGAGAGTGCCAATGCCCGAGATGATGGGGCGTCCAGGATTTCCAGGTTTGTGGATCTTAGGTAGTAGATAGAATAACCCCGGTCGGGGCTCTAAGGGTATGTTGATTTGTTCCTGTGTTAGTGTAGGGAGTGTCCTGAGTAGATGGTGTAGTTTCTTAGTGTATTCCTCAGTGGGATCTGAGGAAAGCGGCCTGTAGAATTGGGTATTGGAGAGTTGTCTGGCAGCCTCCTTCTGGTAGTCAGACCTGTTCATGATGACAACAGCACCTCCTTTATCAGCCTCTTTGATGATAATGTCAGGGTGGTTTCTGAGGCTGTGGATGGCATTGCGTTCTGCACGACTTAGGTTATGAGGCAAGCGATGTCGTTTTTCCACAATTTCTGCCAACCCATGCAACAAACCTCGATGCCAACTCTGCCCACATATCTACACCAGCAACACCATCACTGGACCTAACCAGATCAGCTACAACATCACCGGCTCATTCACCTGCACGTCCACCAATGTTATATATGCCATCATATGCCAGCAATGCCCCTCTGCTATGTACATTGGCCAAACTGGACAGCCACTACGCAAGAGGATAAATGGACACAAGTCAGATATCAGGAATGGCAATATACAAAAACCTGTAGGAGAACACTTCAACCTCCCTGGCCACACAATAGCAGATGTAAAGGTTGCCATCTTACAGCAAAAAAACTTCAGGACCAGACTCCAAAGAGAAACTGCTGAGCTCCAGTTCATTTGCAAATTTGACACCATCAGATCAGGATTAAACAAAGACTGTGAATGGCTATCCAACTACAGAAACAGTTTCTCCTCCCTTGGTGTTCACACCTCAACTGCTAGCAGAGCACCTCATCCTCCCTGATTGAACTAACCTCGTCATCTCCACACTGATATATACCTGCCTCTGGAGATTTCCATTACTTGCATCTGAAGAAGTGAGGTTCTTACCCACGAAAGCTTATGCTCCCAGTACTTCTGTTAGTCTCAAAGGTGCCACAGGACCCTCTGTTGCTTTTTACAGATTCAGACTAACACGGCTACCCCTCTGATACTTGACACCATGCAAGGCACTGCATTTAGCCGTATGGAATGGAAATCTATCAACCTCATGAAGAAACTTGCACAAATACAGACAGATATCATCTTCCTTTCCAAATGCAAACAGATGGACATCATACCAAATGGACTGAAGGTGAAAAATCCATTGCTATCTACATACTGCACAGACCACAGTGAGAGATTATGCCATACGTTATCAAAGAAACTGAGGAACCACCTGATCAGCATCCTATACAGCAAACAGAAAAACATCAAGAAAGAGCTCTCCAACCTGGAGACTCTCATAAATAACCAACCCTCCACACAAACGGACTTTACTAAAATAAGACAGGAGATCTACATTACACACTTCACCTCTCTACAAAGGAAAAAGGACCGTAAGCTGTCTAAAATCCTACCTGCCACATGGGGCCACAACAGGGGTACCCCTAACTCACCCAGCAATATCGTCAATTTATCCAGCTACACACTCAACCCAGCAGAAGAGTCTGTCCTATCTCGGGGACTCTCCTTTTGCCCCAGCACCCCCACGAACATGATACAGTTCTGTGGTGATCTGGAAGCCTACTTTCGCCGCCTCCGACTCAAAGAATACTTTCATGATAACACCGAACAGCGCACTGATACACAGATACCCTCCCACCAACAACACAGGAAGAAGAACTCCACATGGACTCCTCCTGAGGGTCGAAATGACAGTCTGGACCTATACATAGAATGCTTCCGCC
Source organism: Chrysemys picta bellii (assembly GCF_011386835.1). Lineage (NCBI taxonomy): Eukaryota > Metazoa > Chordata > Testudines > Emydidae > Chrysemys > Chrysemys picta. The sequence goes on along the minus strand of NC_088797.1, from coordinate 122,123,383 downwards.
GACGTGCACAGGCAGAAATTGTGGAAAAACGACATCGCTTGCCTCATAACCTAAGTCGTGCAGAACGCAATGCCATCCACAGCCTCAGAAACCACCCTGACATTATCATCAAAGAGGCTGATAAAGGAGGTGCTGTTGTCATCATGAACAGGTCTGACTACCAGAAGGAGGCTGCCAGACAACTCTCCAATACCCAATTCTACAGGCCGCTTTCCTCAGATCCCACTGAGGAATACACTAAGAAACTACACCATCTACTCAGGACACTCCCTACACTAACACAGGAACAAATCAACATACCCTTAGAGCCCCGACCGGGGTTATTCTATCTACTACCTAAGATCCACAAACCTGGAAATCCTGGACGCCCCATCATCTCGGGCATTGGCACTCTCACTGAAGGACTGTCTGGATATGTGGACTCCCTACTCAGACCCTACGCCACCAGCACTCCCAGCTATCTCCGTGACACCACAGATTTCCTGAGGAAACTACAATGCATTGGTGACCTCCCAGAAAACACCATCCTAGCCACCATGGATGTAGAGGCTCTCTACACAAACATCCCACATACAGATGGAATACAAGCTGTCAGGAACAGTATCCCTGATGATGACACAGCACAACTTATTGCTGAGCTCTGTGACTTTATCCTCACGCACAATTATTTTAAATTTGGTGACAATATATACCTCCAGACCAGTGGCACCGCTATGGGCACCCGCATGGCCCCACAATATGCCAACATTTTTATGGCTGACCTGGAACAACGCTTCCTCAGCTCCCGTCCACTCATGCCCCTTCTCTACCTACGCTATATTGATGACATCTTCATCATCTGGACCCATGGGAAGGAGGCCCTGGAAGAATTCCACCATGCTTTCAACAGCTTCCACCCCACCATCAACCTCAGCCTGGACCAATCTACACGGGAGGTCCACTTCCTGGACACCACCGTACAAATAAGCGATGGCCACATTAACACCACCCTATACCGAAAACCCACCGACCGCTACGCCTACCTTCATGCCTCCAGCTTCCACCCCGGTCACACCACACGATCCATCGTCTACAGCCAAGCACTGAGGTACAATCGCATCTGCTCCAACCCCTCAGACAGAGACCAACACCTACAAGATCTTCACCAAGCATTCTCAAAACTACGATACCCACACAAGGAAATAAAGAAACAAATCAACAGAGCCAGACGTGTACCCAGAAGCCTCCTGCTACAAGACAGGCCCAGAAGAGAAACCAACAGAACTCCACTGGCCATCACCTACAGTCCTCAGCTTAAACCTCTCCAACGCATCATCAATGATCTACAACCCATCCTGGACAATGATCCCTCACTTTCACAGACCTTGGGAGGCAGGCCAGTCCTCGCCCACAGACAACCTGCCAACCTTAAGCATATTCTCACCAGCAACCACGCACCGCACCATAACAACTCTAACTCAGGAACCAACCCATGCAACAAACCTCGATGCCAACTCTGCCCACATATCTACACCAGCAACACCATCACTGGACCTAACCAGATCAGCTACAACATCACCGGCTCATTCACCTGCACGTCCACCAATGTTATATATGCCATCATATGCCAGCAATGCCCCTCTGCTATGTACATTGGCCAAACTGGACAGCCACTACGCAAGAGGATAAATGGACACAAGTCAGATATCAGGAATGGCAATATACAAAAACCTGTAGGAGAACACTTCAACCTCCCTGGCCACACAATAGCAGATGTAAAGGTTGCCATCTTACAGCAAAAAAACTTCAGGACCAGACTCCAAAGAGAAACTGCTGAGCTCCAGTTCATTTGCAAATTTGACACCATCAGATCAGGATTAAACAAAGACTGTGAATGGCTATCCAACTACAGAAACAGTTTCTCCTCCCTTGGTGTTCACACCTCAACTGCTAGCAGAGCACCTCATCCTCCCTGATTGAACTAACCTCGTCATCTCCACACTGATATATACCTGCCTCTGGAGATTTCCATTACTTGCATCTGAAGAAGTGAGGTTCTTACCCACGAAAGCTTATGCTCCCAGTACTTCTGTTAGTCTCAAAGGTGCCACAGGACCCTCTGTTGCTTTTTACAGATTCAGACTAACACGGCTACCCCTCTGATACTTGACACCATGCAAGGCACTGCATTTAGCCGTATGGAATGGAAATCTATCAACCTCATGAAGAAACTTGCACAAATACAGACAGATATCATCTTCCTTTCCAAATGCAAACAGATGGACATCATACCAAATGGACTGAAGGTGAAAAATCCATTGCTATCTACATACTGCACAGACCACAGTGAGAGATTATGCCATACGTTATCAAAGAAACTGAGGAACCACCTGATCAGCATCCTATACAGCAAACAGAAAAACATCAAGAAAGAGCTCTCCAACCTGGAGACTCTCATAAATAACCAACCCTCCACACAAACGGACTTTACTAAAATAAGACAGGAGATCTACATTACACACTTCACCTCTCTACAAAGGAAAAAGGACCGTAAGCTGTCTAAAATCCTACCTGCCACATGGGGCCACAACAGGGGTACCCCTAACTCACCCAGCAATATCGTCAATTTATCCAGCTACACACTCAACCCAGCAGAAGAGTCTGTCCTATCTCGGGGACTCTCCTTTTGCCCCAGCACCCCCACGAACATGATACAGTTCTGTGGTGATCTGGAAGCCTACTTTCGCCGCCTCCGACTCAAAGAATACTTTCATGATAACACCGAACAGCGCACTGATACACAGATACCCTCCCACCAACAACACAGGAAGAAGAACTCCACATGGACTCCTCCTGAGGGTCGAAATGACAGTCTGGACCTATACATAGAATGCTTCCGCCGACGTGCACAGGCAGAAATTGTGGAAAAACGACATCGCTTGCCTCATAACCTAAGTCGTGCAGAACGCAATGCCATCCACAGCCTCAGAAACCACCCTGACATTATCATCAAAGAGGCTGATAAAGGAGGTGCTGTTGTCATCATGAACAGGTCTGACTACCAGAAGGAGGCTGCCAGACAACTCTCCAATACCCAATTCTACAGGCCGCTTTCCTCAGATCCCACTGAGGAATACACTAAGAAACTACACCATCTACTCAGGACACTCCCTACACTAACACAGGAACAAATCAACATACCCTTAGAGCCCCGACCGGGGTTATTCTATCTACTACCTAAGATCCACAAACCTGGAAATCCTGGACGCCCCATCATCTCGGGCATTGGCACTCTCACTGAAGGACTGTCTGGATATGTGGACTCCCTACTCAGACCCTACGCCACCAGCACTCCCAGCTATCTCCGTGACACCACAGATTTCCTGAGGAAACTACAATGCATTGGTGACCTCCCAGAAAACACCATCCTAGCCACCATGGATGTAGAGGCTCTCTACACAAACATCCCACATACAGATGGAATACAAGCTGTCAGGAACAGTATCCCTGATGATGACACAGCACAACTTATTGCTGAGCTCTGTGACTTTATCCTCACGCACAATTATTTTAAATTTGGTGACAATATATACCTCCAGACCAGTGGCACCGCTATGGGCACCCGCATGGCCCCACAATATGCCAACATTTTTATGGCTGACCTGGAACAACGCTTCCTCAGCTCCCGTCCACTCATGCCCCTTCTCTACCTACGCTATATTGATGACATCTTCATCATCTGGACCCATGGGAAGGAGGCCCTGGAAGAATTCCACCATGCTTTCAACAGCTTCCACCCCACCATCAACCTCAGCCTGGACCAATCTACACGGGAGGTCCACTTCCTGGACACCACCGTACAAATAAGCGATGGCCACATTAACACCACCCTATACCGAAAACCCACCGACCGCTACGCCTACCTTCATGCCTCCAGCTTCCACCCCGGTCACACCACACGATCCATCGTCTACAGCCAAGCACTGAGGTACAATCGCATCTGCTCCAACCCCTCAGACAGAGACCAACACCTACAAGATCTTCACCAAGCATTCTCAAAACTACGATACCCACACAAGGAAATAAAGAAACAAATCAACAGAGCCAGACGTGTACCCAGAAGCCTCCTGCTACAAGACAGGCCCAGAAGAGAAACCAACAGAACTCCACTGGCCATCACCTACAGTCCTCAGCTTAAACCTCTCCAACGCATCATCAATGATCTACAACCCATCCTGGACAATGATCCCTCACTTTCACAGACCTTGGGAGGCAGGCCAGTCCTCGCCCACAGACAACCTGCCAACCTTAAGCATATTCTCACCAGCAACCACGCACCGCACCATAACAACTCTAACTCAGGAACCAACCCATGCAACAAACCTCGATGCCAACTCTGCCCACATATCTACACCAGCAACACCATCACTGGACCTAACCAGATCAGCTACAACATCACCGGCTCATTCACCTGCACGTCCACCAATGTTATATATGCCATCATATGCCAGCAATGCCCCTCTGCTATGTACATTGGCCAAACTGGACAGCCACTACGCAAGAGGATAAATGGACACAAGTCAGATATCAGGAATGGCAATATACAAAAACCTGTAGGAGAACACTTCAACCTCCCTGGCCACACAATAGCAGATGTAAAGGTTGCCATCTTACAGCAAAAAAACTTCAGGACCAGACTCCAAAGAGAAACTGCTGAGCTCCAGTTCATTTGCAAATTTGACACCATCAGATCAGGATTAAACAAAGACTGTGAATGGCTATCCAACTACAGAAACAGTTTCTCCTCCCTTGGTGTTCACACCTCAACTGCTAGCAGAGCACCTCATCCTCCCTGATTGAACTAACCTCGTCATCTCCACACTGATATATACCTGCCTCTGGAGATTTCCATTACTTGCATCTGAAGAAGTGAGGTTCTTACCCACGAAAGCTTATGCTCCCAGTACTTCTGTTAGTCTCAAAGGTGCCACAGGACCCTCTGTTGCTTTTTTCAGTGGGCAATCACTGATCGCTATAGGCACAGAACTGGTGCCCCAAATTCAAACGGAATTTTCCAGGTTGGATTTAAGTAGCTAGATCTCCACCAGTTTTCACCATTTTGCCTCTGGTGCTGATCTGTAACCCCAGAGGTTCAATTCTGGACTTGGTTCAGGTCCCAGTCACTGAGTGTGTGCGCGCCTGCCTTTTCTCTCTGCTTTCTGGTGAGTCTTTAGCAACTCAGCCCTCCGGCTGAGTCACACACAGTCTGTATGTGAAATAAAAAGCAAACCCCTTCCAGGGTACAAGTCCAACAGGGGCCTCTCAGCGCTCTCTGCAACGTCTCTTTGTCTGCGGCCCTATCAATTGCTCAATCGCTCCAGCAGGACCTCTCAATATGCTGGTTTGAACTGTCTCTCAGCCCCTTCTGGATTCTGTCAAATTGTCCCTGCTCTGGTATAGAGCAGTGCCCCAGAGTTCCCTCCCTGGAAGCAATGTCTTTTCTCTCTCGGGTTTCTGGTCCCTGCTGGGGCACTCAAAGAGTTCAGTCCCCCCTTTTGTGGTGCATCAAAAATCCAGGCCACTTCCCCAGTGGCTAATGGGGGACCTGGGCCTGCCCACTACTCCATGTCCTAGCACATTCTTCACTCTTACCTCAGGGCCTTGTGCTGGTTGAGTCTCAGCACCCAGCCCAGAGCTCCTTCTCGCTCCCTCTGGTCTCTGCCAGCACTGCTCTGTCCAAGGTCCTGTAGCTCCCTCAGCCACACACACCATCCCTGTTGCTCCAGCAAGGAACTGAACTCACTCTAACCCTGCAGCTCTTTTTATACTAGCCTGCTGGGCCCTGATTGGCTGCTCCCTGCAGTCTTTTCAGATTGTCTGCATCCCACTCAGTCATTGTGGGCAGCTTGAAGGGACCCTCTCCACTGCCATTTTCTGGGGCAGGGTATGGCAGGGCCACGAGACCTCCATCATGGGGCCCCAGGGCCTATTCCACCCTGTAACACACAGCCAGCACCCAGTAATTATGAATACTGGAGACCCATCCTTCACCTGTCCCTCAGACACTCTACATACACTATAGTAGAGTTTTTGCATCTTTAAATTTTCGATTACTGGGCCAGATTCTCAGCTGATGTAAATCAGCATAGTTCCATTGACTTCAGTGCTGATTTAGACCGGCTGAGGATTTAAACTGAAAGGGATAATTTCAGAGACATACTGGGATCATGGCATCACCCATCATCTCCCACAATGGTTTCTTCCAGCCCAAGAGTCACATCCTGGCATCTCGTGCTGAACATTCCAGGCCTTCTACTACACTGTCCTGGGGCTGCCGGTGGGTTGATCAAGCCAGTCCAGAGCTCTCCTGTATAAAGGACTTCTGGCTCCTAAGGATTTGGGCACATTTTTTCCTCCCTTCCTGCTTGCCTTGCATGCTTCTCAATAACACTAACAGACCCTACCTGACAACACAAATGAAGGAAGAACCCACTATACCATAATTAATAAGTTACCATTTATTACTTCAACAACAGTGCTTTGTTCACCCAGTTGCTGGGAAAGGAGGGGGCCTTGCTGTGAAACCAGGAGTCATTACAGAGAGCTAAATGGCAATTGACAAGGCATTCAGATCCCTGGGAAAGTTTACAGCTAGCAAAGATAAAAGGGGGCTTTTTTTAAAAGCCTTGTTTAAATAATAAATTAATTTCATGTCGGCAGAGAAAGTTAAAAAGGAAAAAAAAAGAAAAACCCCGTCCCAACTTGGTTGTGTCTCCTGCCTTTAAACTACTGTAGTGTTTCCTACATATGGCATGTCTCTGGGGAAACAATTTTCATTAATGAATTGTTCTATAGTTCAGTGGAAGGTCATCCAATTAAATACTCCCTGCTGAACACCGCAGCACACGAACATTAATGTAAAAAGGAAAGTAGCAAAGAGAGGGGGGCTCAGGCAGCGAAGCTCTGATATCTGCTCCGGGGTCTCTTTCTTGCATTCTTTCTGCTATTTTTTGTTGGGAGGGGGTGGGTAGAACTGCTTACTAATTAGTTGTATATAGTTTTTAAGTCAGTGCATGATTGACGCTCCCCATACTGTTACCGTCTGTCTCTGGTTTAGGGCTATTCACCATCACCCCAGAACTTTTATCCTGGCTGGGGGAAGGGCTGGATGTCAGACAAGTAAACCAGCTAGTAAACAGCTGGTACTAATGAGGCCCTTTAAACTATTAAGCTGGTGTCTCCTTTGATGGGGCTTGTGGATAAATCTTAAAGGATGTAAGTCCTGCTAAGTAGGCACATTGGGAAAGACTTACACTTGTCATGGGCCATATTTCTCCCCTTCAATCCAGTTAACTACAGTCTCAGTGCCTCCCATGCCGCTGATCAAATACTAAAGAAGCCGCCCAGCTAATGGAAACAGCTTTCTCGCAGCAGCCATGCATGCGTTTTGTTTTGTTTATTTAAATGGACAGAATAAGTGACCGTTTTTATGTTGCCTAAAGAGAAAGCTGAGAGGAGCCCTTGTAGAATTGGTCATACATCACTACCTTCTCATGGCTTCATGTCCTTGCGACACTTGGAGCAGAGAGAAGAATCCCTTTTGCTTCCGGGTGATGAACAAATCTGTTTTGGCTGCCAATCCTGCAGAAGAGTTCTGATCCGTCTGCAGACAGGCCCAAGAGGAGTGGTGTCGTGATCTGGGTAATGGAGTCACAGTTTTGTATTTTTTCCTTGGGTATTTTTGAATGTTATGTAGTGCCAGTCTTTGGGGTGGAGGGAGGAATACAAATACAGAAGGGCTAGTGGTATAGTTTGTTTGTGCATATGGTGATTAATTGATCCAAACCAAATATGAATAAAACAAGCCAAAAAAATAACTGCGTACAAGAAATGCCTCAAGTTACTCCTTCCTCTGTGCTTTCCAGTGCATCCCGTCTTGGCAGTTTGCATTCCTTAAGGGGACATTGATTTCAATGGCACTTCGTGCATAAGTCGATGCTCGCCAGGGTGAATAAGGACCCCGCAATCAGGGACTTAATTGTACATTTTTCAGGGCATGGATTGCCTTCATTTGGGGATAGATTCTGCAAGCCTTGCTCATGCAATAGAGTATCTTGCTTTGCAAACAGCCCCAATGAATCCAGGGGCCGGACTCGACAATCCTTACATTAGTGAACATCATTCCCACGCTGAAAGCAATGGCACTGCCCTCATGGTCTAGATAGTATTTGGTCCTGCCATGCAGGCAGGGGACTGGACTCGATGACCTCTCAAGGTCCCTTCCAGTCCTAGAATCTATGAATCTATGAGTAAGTGCTCACCAAGATGAGTAAAATTTCACATCTGGCCTATTGGGACTACTAAGGGACTACTCCGTAAGGGTAGGAAGATTTGACCCCAAGAATCTTGTACAAAATTGGGGAAAGATACCTTGAGTAGGAAATCTTAGAAAATGGTAAAGCTTTTCATTTCTGAACCACATATCCCAAATCTCCTCACCTGGGGTGATGGCTCAGGCATGGGAACTCTTATCATGCACAGTTCCATCCTCTATTAAAAACATACCATATCTGGGACATTTACTCAAGTGCTCAAACTGAAAATCTACTTGCCCTAAACATTCATGTGAGTGACACTCCCCAAAAGTCCCCCCAGAAGGGGGATGAACAGGGGCAATGGAAAGTTGTTTTTAAATGTGGGCAAGTATTCATTGAAATTATTTTGGAGTATCCATCCAGCTTGGAGTATATTTGGCAACTGAGGTGGCTTCCGTAAGCTCCATCAGAGCTTGTGTAGGAAAGCCATAGTATCATTGTAGCTTGTAGGAAGGTCTGAAACAAAAAACCCCACAGACCCAAACTACACTTAATATTTGGGATTGTTTAAATACAGATTTAAATTTTTCACTCTCTAGATTTTTGGTAACTATGGACGATTGGCCTCATTTAAAGCATTAAAAGACTTCAAAGGACTATTTTAGTGGAGGACAGACCTATTCTACAAAGCTTGAATCCAGCTCCAGATCCAAGGGTTACCAAATGTCAGAGTGCTTTTCCCCCCCTGGAGTTTGGTTTGGTTCATTCTCTTATTTCAAGGGAAAATTACACATGGCCCAATTTTCCTCTGATACCCCTGCAAATCAGGAGTAAGTGAATTGAAGTAAATAGAGTTACAACAGTGGAAAACTGGTGTAAAGTGAGAGTGGAATCCGGATCTCACTTATGATCAAGGAGAAAACATTGAAACTTTTCCCTAAGAAACAGAAATTGTCAAGCGTATGGGACAGATATTCAAGTGGTGCAAAAACCTAAAGTTCTGTGAAGTCAACGGAACAACACCAGTTTACACCTGCGGGGGATGTGGTCCAGTGTTGAGCAAAATCCTGCTGACTTTATTTGTAACACGACACCACTGAAGTCATTTGGGACTCCTCACATAAGTAATATGTGCAAGATTTGGTCCAGTATGAAGGCAAACCATGAGGCCTGGAAATATACACAGCATTCAAGGCTAAAGATGACAAAACCAATCTTAAACCTTTAGACTACCAAAAAATAAAAATGAAAAAAACAACCACCACCAATAAAAAAACCCTGCTGTTCACTGGGTGCAACTTACAACAACAGGTCATTATCAGTCATTTCACACACACTGGAAAAACAACTCCCGGGTCAATATTTTATGGTCAGAAGCTATGTAGAAAGGAAGCAATTAGCAAACAGCCAATAAAAATGCAAGGTACACAAGAGTTTTAAGTGAGAAGGCAGTTTACTGACAAGGTGTCATGAAGGTCTCCAGGGCTCTGTTTGCAAGCCAGCCAGTCCAATATTGAGTTGCATCAAGGACCGAGAAGCCAATGCCAGGGCGTGAGAATTGGGATCGTGCAGAGTGCCTACTGTTCTGCTGAAGCAGTGAAATTTGCGGCTGACTCCTGTAGAGGGGCAGAGACCAACTGTCCTGGAATTAAGAACAACAGCAAACCCAGCTGAACTCCACTTATTTCTGTTCTGTTACAAGGGTTAAAAGTTATTAACGAGCCTGATTCTCTTCCACCTTACAATGGCAGTACACTGGGACAGCTGCAGTGGAGTGACTTCTGATTCACACCAGGGGAAGTGAAAGGAGAATCAGGATTGGGTACCCAATTTACACTGCATTTGAGCCCAGGATAAGCCTTGACTATATGGATTCTGATTCAGTTTATCCACATCCATTCTATGCAGCTACAGCACCAGATCTTCTTCTGGTGTAAATCTGAGTAACTCCACTGAATTTAGTGGAGTCCAGTATTTTTAAGGTGCCTGTCATTGTTGCATATTAGATGTAAAAACTATGAAAACTCGCCTCATTCTAGGTCCTGATCTCATAGTTTGGTCTGTCAGCTACACTACTTTTAATACATTCTAAAAGAAATGAGACGTAGCCCTTGAAGTACTATAATACTTAGCATTTTTATTGGTGTTTGAGCTGCACAAGACTCAGCTGTACATTGGAAAAGAACAATACCGGTAGATGCAAGATCAATTGTGATGTGATCTCAAGGCTTATCACACACATCCTGGTCCAGCTGTAGGCACTTGACCTTGAACAAGGTCAAAGGAGGAACAGCTAGAGTGCATATATAGTAACCGTTTGAATAGTCCCGGGGAGCCATAATAAGCAAGAAGGAAATAGACATAAAGCGATCAGTTCAATTCTATTTCCTCAGCAATTTGTTTAACTCACTGCACCAGCTTCACATATAGGAAATTATTATTCTGCAGATGGTATGTTTGGAAAACAATATGAGTTTAATGTTGCATAATATTAAGCATCACTACAATCCCTAAAGGGAGAAATATTCTTTAGATATGGCAGAAAACATCTAAGGTGAATCATGAGCAGGAAAAATGGAGGAACTCAAAATGCGATAAGAACTTCGTTAATTTGCACCAAGAGCTAAAAGAACAGCTGCATTTTGCAAGTGTATGAACAGAGCCAGTTGAAGATTTTAGTAAAAACAAAATGTCAGTGCAAAATAAAAAGGAAATTTCATTACAATTTATTTTTTTAAAACACCACCCCCTCTTGCAACCAGTTCTATCTGTGAGTCACTGAACCAACAATACATAAGGATTTCCACCACCAAATATACATTGCTCATTTCAAGACTGATCCTGTAACTACTGAAAGCAATGATGGGGTCTGGCATTCGCTTCTGTGGGAACAAGATCAGGCCCTTGTTATGACAGTTGTGTCTATTTGTATGTCTAAGATACTTCCACAGTGCCTATCACCGTAGTATCTATAGAAGAATGCCTAGGGTCCCCCCTCATGAGTGGGCATGGCAGTTCCTTCCTGTGTAGTGCCCCCTGCTGATGGTTGCTCCAGTCCCATGGTAGTCTTGCCTTTTGTCATGACTCAGCCCTCCAGCCAGGCCATGTTTTAGTCCTCACCCCTTCCAGGGTAACAGAAAGTCCAGGGGGAAATAACCAAAACCACAACATCCACAAATGTCTGTTGCTTCTGGCCAGCCTGCTGCTCTCAGTTCTTGGCCCAGAGATTCACATACACTTTTCTCAGGGTTTCCAGTGGTCCACATCACCTTCTAAAGGGCTTCACCTTTCCAGTGGCTGGTAGGAGAACCCAGGCCTACCCTCTACACTGGGTTCCAGTCCAGGGACCCAGCTCAGGCAGCTAAGGTTCACTCCACTCAATTCCTTGCAGCCACCTCTCTGGAATTCTTCTGACCAAACCCTTCCCCTGGCTTTCGCCTCACAGTGCAAGAGCTCTCCTGTTCCCTACAGGTCCCTTTACTCCAGCTATCAGAAGAGTGTCTGCAGAGCTTTTCCCTGCAAATGACTTCTGCTCCAAACTTCCTCTGTTTGCAACACACCCAGCTCTTTCCCAACTGGGTTCCATCATCAATTAGATCTGGCACATCCTCCAGGTCCAATCAGATGAGGCAATTGAACTTTCTGACTCCTGTTAACCCTTTGTTTACTTGTGTGGGATAGACAACTCATCACAGTATCCAGATTTCCAGAAGTATTCTGTGACCACTAAATATTTTCCCCAATAAAAACATACACATAAGAATGGCCATACTGGGTCAGACTGATGGTCCATCTAGCCCAGTATCCTGTCTTCCGACAGTGGCTAGTGCCAGATGTTTCAGAAGGAATGACCAAAACAGGGCAATTTTGAGTAATCTGTCCCATCATCCTGTCCCAGTTTCTGGCAGGTGGAGGTTTAGGGACACCCGCATCGTGGGAGTTGTGTCCCTGACCATTTTGGCTAATAGCCATTGATGAACCTATCCTACATGAACTTATCTAATTCTTTTCTAACCCAGTTATACTTTTGGCCTTCACAACATCCCATGGAAATGAATTCCACAGGTTGATTGTTCATTGTATAAAGAAGTACTTCCTTTTGTTTGTTTTAAATCTGCTGCCTATTACTTTTATTGGGTGACCTCTTGTTCTTGTGTTATGCAAAGGGGTAAATAACACTTCCCTACTTGCTTTCTCCATGCCATTCATGATTTTACAGGACTCTATCATATCTCTCTTTAGTTATTGCTTTTCCAAGCTGAACTGTCCTAGTCTTTTTAATCTCTCTTCATATGGAAGCTGTTCCAGACCCTAATAATTTTTGTTGCTCTTCTCTATACCTTTTCTAATTCTAACATGTCAGTTTTGAGATGGGTTGACCAGAACTGCACACAGTATCCAAAGTGTGAGTATGCCATGGATTTATACAGTGGCATTATGATATTTTCTGTCTTGTGATCTATCCTTTTCCTAACGGTTTCTAACATTTTTTTTCAGAGAACTATCCACAAGGACGCCAAGATCTCTTTCTTGAGTGGCAGAAGCTAATTTAGACCCCATCATTTTCCATGTATAATTGAGATGATTTTTTCCAATGTTCATTACTTTGCACTTATTAACATTGAATTTCGTCTGTCATCTTGTTTCTCAATAACTCAGTTTAGTGAGATCACTTTGTAACTCTTCGCAGTCAGCTTTGGACTTAACTATTTTGAGAAATTTTATATTGTCTGCACATCTTGCTGCCTCTCTGTTCACCTCTTTTTCTAAATCATTTATGAATATGTTGAACAGCACAGGTCCCAGTACAGATTACTGGGGGATCCCACTATTTAGCTGTCTCCATTGTGAAAACTGAGCATTTATTCCTATCCTTTTTTCCCTATCTTTTAACCAGTTACAGATCCAGGAGAGGACCTTCCTTCTTATCTCAGCTTACTTCGCTTAAGAGCTTTTGGTGAGGGATCTTGTCAAAGGCCTTCTGAAATTCCAAATACACTATATCAACTGGATCACCCTTGTCCACATGCTTGTTGACACCCTCAAAGAATTCTAATAGATTGGTGAGGCATGATTTTCCTTTACAAAAGCCATGTTGACTCTTCCCCAACATATTGTGTTCATCTATGTGTCTGATAATTCTGTTCTTCACTATGTTTCGACCATTTTTCCTGGTACTGAAGTTAGGTTTACCAGCATGTAATTGCCAGGATCGACTCTGGAGCCTTTTAAAAAAAAATCTTAGTTGCATTAGCTACCCTCCAGTCATCTGGTGCAGAGGCTGATTTAGGTGATAGGTTATGTACCAGTTAGTTATTCTGCAGTTTCATATTTGAGTTCCTTCAGGACTCTTGGATGACTTCTTACTATTTCATTTATCAAGTTGTTTCAAAACCTCCTCAACAGCCACCTCATCTGGGACAGTTCCTCAGATTTATCACCTAAAAAGAATGGCTTGGGTGTGAGGATCTCCCCCAAATCTTCTTCAGTGGAGACAAATGCAAAAAATTAATTTAGCTTCTCTGCAATGGTCTTGTCTTCCTTGAGCGCTCCTTTAGCCTTGATCGGCCACTGGCTCCACTGACTGGTAAACTTCCTGCTTCTGATGCATTTTTAAAAAAAAATACATGTGTGTGCTGAAGTTTGGGGACTGACAGGTGTTGGCATAAGTGTGAAAGAAAAGTTTTCCCAAGACCTTCCTCTCGGATCGAGCTCTAGCAAATTCTTTTAATGCATCACTTTCATGACCACAAAGCAATGGAGCTATACTGATTTACCCCACCTGGGGGTCTGTCTGCTAAGACTCAACCCAGTGCAATAGCTGACTTTACAATAACTGCTGGAATCATGACTTCCTGCCTGTTTTCAGTACGTTGAAGCTGAAACTGCAGTGCAAAAGCACCATCTCTTGCAAGTAGCTCTAATGAGAGGCAGTAAAACAATGCACTGTATTTCTGTAAGAGTTGACTAGAAGAGTTGTTGATGTCACACTGAAACTGGATGCACCATTCGTTATTTATTGCTATGTTAACTTAATGGAAGATTTTTATCAGCCACATAATAAAAATGTTTAATTAATGGACATATGCAAGACTTAAGCAAAGATGTACATGTTTTATGGGCTTAGAAAACTCTCTCAGCCTTCCAAAGCACAACCGCTTCCTCATGAGTTTGCTTTAATTTACAAGAGGCTGGCACCACATAAATCAGTTCCTTATTATGGGGATCATTTTTTGAGAAGCTCAACATAGAACCTCTGCCAAAATAACTGGAACTGTGAGTCAGATCCTCCACTGAAACTAGACCTGGAATAGCCAACTCCTATGGCAGCCTATCTGCAGTCCCCTTCATAAGAGAGGAAGTCTGGGGTGCAGCAGGTCTCCCAAGTGCTAAACTAAAGCCCTAAATTCCAGACCAGCCTTCCTCTTTTAGTGGTGGGATAAGGATGGAGAGTGGAGATGGAGGGGAAACTTACAAACAAATGGGAACCAGGGATGAAGGAAACAGAATGAAACTAGTTAAGAATAAGCGAAAGTCTGGGCAAAGAACCCGTAACACTGTTTGCATCATCAAGTGCACAAGTCACAATGTCATACTTGTCCTGGGGAGGTATAATTTACATGACTGATACATGAGCTGCTGAAGACCTTTGGAGGCATTACAGCCTGGAGAGAGATATTCACTAGGATGACCTAGCATTGAGCAACTTCCGCCTTCTCCCGACCCAGCCCTATATTTTCTCTAGCTCCCGTTGCTTTCTATAGCCTGCTTTCCAGCAGCTGATCTCCTTCTGATTCAAATGAGGGCCTGACACTGCAAGGTGCTCCTGACCACCTGCAATTCCTATCAAAGGCAACAGGGCCAGCTCCGGGCACCAGCTTACCAAGCAGGTGCTTGGGGCAGCCCCTCCGGAGAGGGGCGGCACGTGCGGCAATTCGGCGGACGGTCCCTCACTCCTGCTCGGAGCGAAGGACCTTCCGCTGAATTGCCATCGCGATCGCGGCTTTTTTGTTTGTTTGTTTGTTTGTTTGGCTGCTTGGGGTGGCCAAAACCCTGGAGCCGGCCCGGAAAGGAAATGAGAGTTGAGGGCGGTCAGTACTTTGCAGGATCCAACCCTATGGATCCGATCCAAAACCCAGGACACTCAGTGGGAGCCTTTCCATTGACTTAAACTGGCCTATGTTAGGAGCTGTTTAAGGCTTATTGAATAAGAGTAAAAGAGGCGAGGAGAGGAGGGGGCAAAGAGGAAGTCGAGGGCTCAGGGGAAAAAGGGGAGCGTGGAGAGAGTTTTCTCTTTCCCCCCACCTAGAAAGAGTTACAGGACAGTTTTTTATCTCAATCTCATGGGCTTAAATCCAAGGAAACTCTGTTAAAGACATTAGCGATATTCTGCGTTTACAGCTGGGAAGGTACCAGAGATCAGAGCCTGGCACAATGGCGGTGGGGATTTGTATATTTAGTTAGGTGGTGAGGTCCCAGGTGTGCAGTAGCAAGTGTTGGTGCATGAACGTGCCATCAACAAAATGGCCCCAAGGAGCAAGTTAGAATGTGGCTTTGGGCAATCAGCAACCACAGTCATGATCTATACAGAGGATTCATTTTGGAGCAACTAAATGCTTGTTGATCAGGTTAAGGTTCAAACCCCATGTTATACTTTTCAATAAATAAATCTGTCCTTTGTTGTTGGATCATTTAAAATTAACCAGAAAGGAAATGAAGCATGAGACCACTTAGGGCCAGATTCTGAACTCCTTATTCTGATGGAATAGCACCTTACTTTCCAAGTAGCCCTGGTGACTTTGGTGAGCTGTTTGTGGCGAAAGGTACTATTCAACCCGAGTAAGAGTATCAGAATCCAGTCTGTAGGTTGGGCGGAACTTCTCACATGCTGTCTACTGCATTCCTTTGGAATGTGCCAGAATTGCTTCTGATGGCTTTAGACCATCCCTGATTTTGTAAAATGTCTCTTAGATTCATACACTTTAATGTCAGAACGGATTATCACGATCATCTAGTCTGACCTCCTCTACATTGCAGGCATCAGAACCTCCCTCACCCGCTCCTGTATAGACCCCTAACCTCTGGCTGAGTTACTGAAGTCCTCAAATCATGATTAACGGATTTCAGGTTTACCCTGGAAAGTTGTTAGTACCCCATTTGAAGTGTCTTCCAGAATTCACTTCTTTTCTAAGGAGGCCATATTCTGACATATGACAGGTGTCATCAGACCGTTGGCCAATCTAGTCCTGATATACGACTCCAGGGGGAAGCATGCAATCCCTGAGTACCCAGAACTCCAAAGAAAGCAGCACTCTCCACCTCAAAAATCCCTGGATCATTAACCTGCAACACTTTGGTTTAAAAAACTCCCAACCATACACGTGCTCCCTGGTTCGCACTCAGTGTAAGATTCACATTTCCATAAAAGATAATTCAGAACACAAGTATTTATGTACAGTATGTTGTTGAGTAGGAATATAGCTTCAGAGTGGCCACTGGGGAGCTTTGTTTGCAGCAGCTGTAAGTTGATTATTAAGAAAATAAAATCCAGTAGGTATAGAGACATACAAAGCTAAAAAGTGTAGAGTTTCTTTATGCACAGCAAGCCATTGGCAGCCTTCACAATGATGGATGGTCTTCTATGTCTAATTTGTTATATTTAACAAGTGGGATTTCATGCTCCAGCTTCATCAAAGAATAACTTGTTATTTTCTTGTTAAAGAAAACAAATATTATATTAATACACAGTTGCTATTTCTATGCATAAGTGGCTGGGCCAGCAAAGCAACAGGGGTAAAATCATGGCCCTATGGAAACCGACGGCAAAACTCTGTTTATTTTAATAAATCCAGGACTTCACTCTATAATGGAAACATGAGTTCAAATCCTGGTTGATACAATTTGGCCTCTAGCCTTCTAAATAGAGCCCAGTTATTTAGTAAATAAATTTATCTAGAGCTGGTCAAAAAACAACAATTTTTGTACTTAAAAAAAAATTCTTGCTGTATTCCGCTGAAAATTTTCACATCTGAAAAATTTCAACCGGGGAATATGTTTCCATGCTTTCATAATAGCAATTGCTATTTTCTCAGATTTCTTATTTCAAATTTAGACAATTCATTTCTTTCTTTCTCTTGCTAGTGCATTTGTATTCTATGACTTGATTCTGAGCAGTTTGCTGTGAGTGTTTGGTCCTATGGATTCAGTGGCCCAGTAATGAGATCAGTTAAGATTGGTTTAACGACCGAGGGACGAGCAGCAGTTTAGAAAGACAAAGCAGACAAGGAGGATCAGGGAATTTTAGACATTTTGTGTGGGATTTTCAAAGGAACCTACAGCTTTTATTTGCCCAACTCTTATTGAATTTCTCACCATCTCCCTCCATTGCCTTTGGAAATCCCAGCCTAAAATACAGAGCCGATCAGAAAATTGGATTTTTTTTCCCCCATGGAAAGTTTTGACTATTTGGTGAAAAATGAAAACCTGAAATATTTCAGCCCCAAACTAGACTGAAATATTGCGGAGCCTCCAGGAAGTTGCAATTTGCGTGCCTTATGCTTCCATTCTCCTTCATTGGTCAGGCTCCCAAGTTAGACTACATCTCCTGTGATGCACCATGGTCTCCCCTCATGAAGAGTAGAGGGGATGAGTCATGGCTGGCAATACACCTTCTAAAACAGTCTGGTCCTAACCTGTTTAGGGCCTTGAAGATTAGTATCAGGATGTTGGATTTGCTCTGGAAATGAAAAGGGATTTAGTGGCGTGCATGGAGCAGTGGCATGTGATATACGTTCACCCTTGTTTAAAAAGCAGGCTGGTGTGTGCTGAATAAGTTGTAGCTTTTGTGTGGTGCTCTCCCAGATAGGAGATCTTTCATGGGTCTAGTCTAGTTGCGAAGATGGCAAGGTGGCGGGACTGAGGGCCTGCACCTGCACCTGCCCACTCGTCAGGCAGCCAATGAGTGCAGCTGGGCCACAGCAGAGCCACCTGATTGGCTACAGCAATCAGGTAGCTTGCTCTTAAGCCCAGCAGCTGCAGCAGATCAGTGGTTGTTTAATGCACTCATTCAGGGATTCACTTGTTCCCGTCCTGTCCCAGCCTCGCTCCTGCCTTGGAACCAGCCCTGCTGCTGCCTTCTCTGACTCCAGGTAATCATAGAATCTCTGGGTTGGAAGGGACCTCCGGAGGTCATCTAGTCCAACCCCCTGCTGAAAGCAGGACCAATCCCCAACTAAATCATCCCAGCCAGGGCTTTGTCAAGCCTGACCTTAAAAACCTCTAAGGAAGGAGACTCCACCACCTCCCTAGGTAACCCATTCCAGTGCTTCACCACCCTCCTAGTGAAACAGTGTTTCCTAATATCCAACCTAAACCTCCCCCACTGCAACTTGAGACCATTACTCCTTGTTCTGTCATCTGCCACCACTGAGAACAGCCGAGCTCCATCCTCTTTGGAACCCCCTTTCAGGTAGTTGAAAGCAACTATCATATCGTCCCTCATTCTTCTCTTCTGCAGACTAAACAATCCCAGTTCCCTCAGCCTCTCCTCATAACTCATCTGCTCCAGCCCCCTAATCATTTGTGTTGCCCTCCACTGGACTCTTTCCAATTTTTCCACATCCTTCTTGTAGTGCAGGGCCCAAAACTGGACATAGTACTCCAGATGAGGCCTCACCAATGCCAAATAGAGGGGAACGATCACGTCCCTCGATCTGCTGGCAATGCTCCTACTTATACAGCCCAATATGCCGTTAGGCTTCTTGGCAACAAGGGCACACTGACTCATATCCAGCTTCTTGTCCACTGTAATCCCTAGGTCCTTTTCTGCAGAACTGCTCCCTAGCCACTCGGTCCCTAGTCTGTAGCAGTGCATGGGATTCTTCCGTTCTAAGTGCAGGACTCTGCACTCGTCCATGTTGAACCTCATCAGATTTCTTTTGGCCCAATCCTCCAATTTGTCTAGGTCCCTCTGTATCCTATCCCTAACCCTCCAGCATATCTATCACTCCTCAGTTTCTCTCCTCTAAGTGCTTCAGAATTGATACCTTGAGGACCTGCTCCATGATTTTTCCAGGGACTGAGGTGAGTCTGTAGCCTGTAGTTCCCCGGATCCTCCTTTTTCTCTTTTTTAAAGATGGGCACTACATTAGCCTTTTTCCAGTCATCCATGACCTCCCCCAGATCGCCATGAGTTTTCAAAGGTAATGGCCAATGGCTCTGCAATCCCATCCGCCAACTCCTTTAGCATTCTCGGATGCAGTGCATCCGGCCCCATGGACTTGTGCTCGTCCAGCTTTTCTAAATAGTCCTGAACCACTTGTTTCTCCACATAGGGCTGGTCACCTCCTCCCATACTGTGCTGCCCAGTGCAGTAGTCTGGGAGCTGACCTTGTACGTGAAGACAGAGGCAAAAAAAGAATTGAGTACATTAGCTTTTTCACATCCTCTGTCACTAGGTTGCCTCCCTCATTCAGTAAGGGGCCCACACTTTCCTTGACCTTCTCTTGTTGCTAACATACCTGAAAAAAACCCTTCTTGTTACTCTTAACATCCCTTGCTAGCTGCAACTCCAAGTGTGATTTGGCCTTCCTGATTTCACTCCTGCATGCCTGAGCAATATTTTTATACTCCTCCCTGGTCATTTCTCCAATCTTCCACTTCTTGTAAGCTTCTTTTTTGTGTTTAAGATCAGCCAGGATTTCACTGTTAAGCCAAGCTGATCACCTGCCATATTTACTATTCTTTCTACACATCAGGATGGTTTCTTCCTGCAACCTCAATAAGGATTCTTTAAAATACAGCCAGCTCTCCTGGACCCCTTTCCCCTTCATGTTATTCTCCCAGGGGATCCTACCCATCAGTTCCCTGAGGGAGCCAAAATTTGCTTCTCTGAAGTCCAGCGTCCGTATTCTGCTGCTCTCCTTTCTTCCTTATATCAGAATCCTGAACTCGACCATCTCATGGTCACTGCCTCCCAGGTTCCCATCCACTTTTGCTTCCCCTACTAATTCTTCCCTGTTTGTGAGCAGCAGGTCAAGAAGAGCTCTGCCCCTCATCTGGTTCTGACCTTTGGGTTTGATTCCTGCTCTGATTCTGTCTCGACCCTTGACTTGGTATTTGGACTCTGACATCAGTTCGGACCTTTAGCTCTGATCCCTGGTTCTGACATTTCCTTGACCTTGGGCTCTGGCATTCTGACTCCAACCACAAGGCCTCACACTTGCTCTGACCACTAGGCATGACTGCCTACAAACCATCTCCTGACACAAGCTCCTCATCTGAGAGCACAGTCTACTCACTAGCTGGCATTAGGAGAAGTGTAACATCTGGAGGCACCCAACCATGATCAGGACTCTGTGGCCCTAGGCAATGTATCGATACATAGGCATTGACAATCCTTTTCTCTGAGAGTTTACATTCTAAATACGCAAGACGAAGGGTGTGAGAAAAAGTATTCTATGCATTTTATGGATGGGATTTCAGGCATGGTGAAATGAAGTGACTTGCCCAAGGTCACATATGGAATTCATGGCAGAGCCAGGAATTGGTCCCAGATCACCCGAGCCCTGATCTATGTTGTTAACGTCAAGCCCATCCTGCCTCACTAACTGTACTATGGAAGTGCAATATATTTATACTAATAATTGCATTAACTACATCACTTTCCTTTCAGTTGAAGAGATTTTGGAGGCAGGGTTGGAATGGCAAATACTTTAACCAGAAGAACTGCTCCTGCCCTTGGGATCCTATTCTTCTAGATATAGTGAACCCACAAACTTATACTGAGAGCAGCAGAATTATTCCCTCACGCTGAGACCTGGTTACATCCAGCATATTCAAAGCTTCTGGACAACACTGACTGGAGGAAACGAAGAGGCCGATGTGCTTTTCATCTCACGCGGCTTGGTCATTTGAATTCTGCTTGTGTAACCCAGGCCTGCATAGTGTGGTGCTCTGTCCCCTTCTAGTGGCATCTAGTCCACCTAGAGATTGAGTCTGCAGCAGCCCCAGCTAAGAGTCAGGTGGCTTTTAGCTCATGCAGTAGAGGCTCATGCTTTAGCTCCAGACGTTGTAGGTTCGATCCTGCCCACCGACAACTAGCGTCTGTTAGCACTACACTTTCAAGGCAACAGACATCAAGGTTTAAAAGCTTAAAGACCTCCCCAACCACCAGAATGCCCCAGGAGGCCGCTTCAGTCTGGCTCCAGTCCAACTGCTGGCATTCATAGATTTCTTCAAAGGAAAACAGTGGAAATCTAATATGCTTGACTTCATAACTTCTTCTTAAATATCCCTCTCCCTCCCTCCCCCCGCCCCCACCGCATGCCTCTCCCAGACAGCTATTTCTGAGAGACGTGTGTGGCAAAGTAATGAGAATTGGGTATCTCTAAGCTTGTGAATGGAAACCATTTGGCAAGATGCCTCAGAACAACCAGTTGCTGCTGCTATCCATCACTGAGCACACCAGCCTGGGCACGTCCCCAGGGTTGAAGCCCCTGATGGATTCAGCAGTTATCTTGGAACAAAAAATTGGTAGAGGGTCACATGACTTATTTTCAGTGTGTCCTTTTAAAAAAGTAACTAATTGTGTTACTGGCCAAGGGAAATCTGTATAAACATCAATATGCCACGGGAACACCATTGGGCTGAGAGCCTTGTCGCAAGACTTGTGCAGCGCTCGCCCACTGCAATGCTGCCATATGCACTACCCATGTTTTTTATCCCTTGTGGAGGAGCCCAGAGTCGCAATCTCTTATGTTGGACAGTGTAATGAACCAGTGACTCGTGTTTGTGTATAACTGCCCTCTGCTGGAAGGAGTCAGAGCTGCCCAGCTGTGTCACAGGCCGTACTGCCAGGGCCGGCTCTGGCTTTCTGGCCGCCCCAAGCCAAAAAAACCCCCAAACAAACAAAAAACCGCGGCGGCCAGAGCCAGGGTGCAGGGGGACTCCCTGCCCTGCAGATGTGCCCCGGCTAGCAGGGGTAGGGGGAGGGAGTGGGGGGAGAGAGAGAAGGGGGCAGCCAGGGCTTCAGCGGGGCGCTGCCACGCAGCCCCTCCCGCCGTGCCCCCTGCCAGGAGGGCTCCGCACTGCTCCGGTCGGTTGGGAGGGAAGGACGTGGGCTGCCCTGCCGGGCTTGCTGCAGGGCGCTCCCGTCCTCCATGCTGCTGCCCCCTAGCGGGCGGCCAGCGCAGAACAACAACAACAAACAAAACAAAAACCAAAAAAAAAAAAAAAGCGGCCGTGCCACCCTAGGATTGGGTGGAATGCCGCCTCCTACAAGCTGCCGCCCCAAGCACCAGCTTGCTCGGCTGGTGCCTGGAGCTGGCCCTGCGTACTGCTAACAGAAACGGGGCAGAAATGTTGCACCAACAATAATGTGGTGGTGGTGTTTTTTTTTTTTTTTTTAATGTGAAATTTTTCTGCTTTCTTTTTGGACTGGAAATAATATGAGAACAGTATCTCAAGTTACTGTAGCACTTCTGATCTCAGTTGAAAGCTGCAAGTGCAGGGGAGCCAGGGAAATGAAAAAGAATGAAAAAATAAATAAAATGAATAAGAAATAATGAATAAATGCAAATAAAAACAATACTAAATAAAAAGTATAAATAAAAATACAAATTACAATAAATAAGAGAAAAAATTAACAAAAATAAATAAAAAATAAAATAAAAAGAATGAAAAAAAAATAAAAACTTTTGTGGCCCCACAGAACTGGAATGCTGGCTTTGGCTGAAGGATCACAGTGAAGTTCGGAGCAAAAAGCGGCTAGGAAGTTTGCTTTATCTAAGCTGGTTTGCCCATCTGTTGTGTGGCATGCAGGCTCAAAGCTTTAGAGTTTAAGGCAAGAAAAGACCATTATGATCATCTAGTCTGACCCCCTGTCTAACACAGGCAAGAGAATTTCATGCAGTTTACTGGTGCATGGAGCCCAATAACCTGTGTGGGTTAGAGAGACCAGGTGGGGGAGGTAGATCTTTTATTGGACCAAATTCTTTTGGTGAGAGAGACGAGGTTTTTGAGTGAATATTTGCCCTTATTTCTGTACTTTGTGAGGCTGGCACAGAAGACAGAGATGAGGCAGGTCAGGGTTTGACCGATGGGAAGGAGAACAGAAATGGAAAATCTCCTCTTGTTTTAAAAATATTTTAAGAAATTCCTGTTAATCCTTAGAAGGACACTATCATTTTTAGACGTACTTAAACGCACGAGATGATGCACTGATGCAGGAGTGAAAGCATTTCTTTGTTAGTGTTGATGAAATGTGCTGACATTACGGCCCTGACAACCAAACACCTTTCTCCACAACGTAGGATAAATAGGCTCCAGATGGACAAACTTCTCCAAGCTGCACAGCACCCCACCTGTGGCTGGGCAAATATCTTTCTTCCCTTTTCAACAAAAACAAAACAATTCATTGTCATCCAGTATGCTTTTAAATATGTGAGATTTTTGTCAAATAAAGCAAAACCCATTTTCAGCACCTGAAATTTTTGTTTTCCTCTTTTTTTCTTTTCTGCAAGCTGACCATGGAGATTGTTTTATGTAGGAACACTGGACCTGCCAGACTGCATCCGACCCAAACCCCAGTGGCCTGTCTCTGACAATGGACAGTACAAGAGATTTCAGCAAAAAAATTCCATTTAATCAAAATTGTTTTTGTTTCCTTTGTTTTTTAAAGGGAAAAACAGCTGTGTACATTTCTGGTCTAATTCCAACCACTCATTTGCCTCCTCTCTTAATTTCAGGAGATGGTTCTAGCAGCGAAAAGGCAATTTTCTCCATATACATTCTGTCTCAGCAGAATGCCAGAATACACCAGTTGTTATGGGACCTGCAACTGCACAGAGATCACTTGCGTAATTAATAGAAAGCCACCAAGTAGCCGTCGGAAAACCGACTTTGGAGCATTGCGAGCCTGGGCTGGGTTCAGATTGATGACGTGGTAAGACGCAAGCTCCATATTCAGTTCTTGATCCCCTGGTCATTCAATCTCCCATCTGAACTTTGCTTAAAATAATGATGAGTCAAGCATTCTGTAGATTCTGCTGATCTGGTTTTTCCTAAACTAAGAGAACTTCAGTTAAAAAATGTCCACGGCCCAAAGGTCATAGTGTGTCCCAGTGGGTCAGTTAATTGCAGGCAATGTTTTCCAACCCCTCTGTAATCAGGGCAATCCTGAACAAGCCTATTAATAGATCATGATCTCTAGGGCCAGTCCCATGCCAAACGAGGTGCACCTGCCCAGCATGGGGCTGTGAGCTTAATGCCAGCTTGAAGCCGGGAAAGCCTCATTAATTCATCTCCGAAGCCACAATGTAAATGAGGGACAGGCTCAGTCAGACGCTACAGGGTGTTGTCGCAGCTGTCTTTCCCCCCTTGCAATCTGTTTCACCACAGAAGGAGCGAAGCACAAGGCGAGCCAGTGTGCAAACTGAATTATACATTCAAATTGCCTGTACTTAAAACCCCCTACAAAATCTTAATGGCTTAATTAAGCCAGAAACTTTGTCAAATGTCTCCTTAAATCCTAACATCAAACTCTGTCTTTTTAAATCCGTAGGCAGCACGGCAAGGAATTTAGAGTGTAACTAGAAAGATCAGCTCCCCTGGGGTTTGGAGGAAGGCAAGAAGTTTGAAGACATGGTGGGACATCCAACACTCCCTCTATGAAGGTGAATTTCACTTGCAGATATATCACCTTGAGCTCTGATTCCTTTCAATCCTCATTCACATTAAGCAGCATCAGGCTATCTCAGACTGGATAGAAGCCCTCAATGGGACACCTGCATCCAAAGGAAGTGGTCCTGGTGATTCAAAAGGTAAGCGCTCTTCCATTGTGGAACCGATGTCCCAGGCACAAAGTTGCAGGCTGCTGGATGGGTCATTGTAGTAGGTCCTAGCCGGGGCTCGACCCTTCTGGGCAGGAGGGGAGCCACACCGACTCACTACTATGGGAACAAGCAGTCAGTTAGTCCCGAGTCTCCGGCTCTTTTGTGCAGAGTCGGAGCAAACACAGTAGGCTCAGGCCCTTGTTGCAGGGCTGAGCGAGCAAATAGTTCAGAGCCCAGGCCCTGGGTCAGGGCGGGGCAAACACAGTTAGCTCAGGCCCTTGGTTGCAGGGAGCTGAGTCAGTAAGCAGTTTAAAGCCCAGGCCCTGGATCAGGGCGGGGCAAACACAGGTAGCTCAGGCCCTTGTTTGCAGGGAGCTGAGCGGGCAAATAGTTCAAAGGCCAGGCCCTGGATCAGGGCAGGGCAAACACAATTAGCTCAGGCCCTTGGTGCAGGGCTGAGCGAGCAAACAGTTTAAAGCCCAGGCCCTGGATCAGGGCGGGGCAAACACAGGTAGCTCAGGCCCTTGTTTGCAGGGAGCTGAGCGGGCAAATAGTTCAAAGCCCAGGTCCTGGATCAGGGCAGGGCAAACACAGTTAGCTCAGGCCCTTGGTGCAGGGCTGAGCGGGCAAACAGTTCAGAGCCCAGGCCCTGGATCAGGGCAGGGCAAACACAGTAGGCTCAGACCCTTGTTGCAGGGGCTGAGCGAGCAAATAGTTCAGAGCCCAGGCCCTGGATCAGGGCGGGGCAAACACAGTAGGCTCAGGCCCTTGTTGCAGGGCTGAGCGAGCAAACAGTTCAGAGCCCAGGCCCTGGATGAGGGCGGGGCAAACACAGTAGGCTCAGACCCTTGTTGCAGGGGCTGAGCGAGCAAATAGTTCAGAGCCCAGGCCCTGGATCAGGGCGGGGCAAACACAGTAGGCTCAGGCCCTTGTTGCAGGGCTGAGCGAGCAAATAGTTCAGATACGGTACGCCTAGGCCTTCTGTGGCCGAGCGCTGGGTGAGGGGGAAGCCTGCCACCCGTGAGCGGAGGGTGGCAGGGGGGAACGCAGGCCCACCCACTCCACTGCGTTCCAGCCCGGGGCCCTAACAGCGGTTGCTGCCGCTGCTGGTCAGTGGGGTATCCAGACCGCAACACACTGACATAGGCTCACACTCAGTTGCAGCCGGACCAGGGTCGGCTACCCCCGGGCTACTTCCGTGATCCCCCTCAAAGCCTACCTCGTTCGTAGCGCCGGGATCGGGCCAGTCCACCTGCATGGGCTCCTCTCTGCCCGGGCTCGGCGGCAAGTCTGGTAGCTCTGCTGGGAAGTCCGGCCAGTGGTCCTCAGGCGGCTCCTCTGGATAGCAGCAGGGGCGAAGGGGTTCGGGTCCAGTCTCACCCTCAGGGTTAGTGGGGTGCGGTTCCCAGGGATTCTCCCAGTAGCGGGCGTGAACGGGCTCCGGCGGCTCCTCCTCGTAGCGGGCCCGGGGTAGCTCGGGCCAGCTAGGGTCCAGGCCTTGGTCTTCTACGGTCTCCTGGCCGGGAGCTCCCGGCCGCACGTCTGCTCCCTGTGGTGGCTGGCCGCAGACTGAGCTCTGGCGGCCGGTCTTTATACTTCCTGTCCCGCCCCTTGACTTCCGGGGGGCGGGGACAGGCGGTGGTGGCTCCGCCCACTCTGGTGCCTGCACGTGGGCTCCCTCTTCTGGGCAGGAGGGGAGCCACACCGACTCACTACACACCCCCCCCCCCTTAAGACTGGCTCCCGCATGTCGGGGCCAGGTCCTTCCATCTCCCCCATGCGGGATAGGAAGTCCGCATTCGTATGGTCCTTACCAGCTCGATGCTGGACCGTAAATGCGTAGGGTTGTAAGGCGAGGTACCACCGCATAATGCGGGCATTATTATCTTTCATCCGCATTAGCCACCGGAGGGGAGCGTGGTCTGTGACGAGGGTGAACGGGGCCCCGAGGAGGTAGAAGCGCAGGGCATCGCAGGCCCACTTCACCGCGAGGGCCTCTTTTTCCACCACTGCGTAATTCCTCTCACGGGGGAACAGCTTCCGGCTGAGATATACTACGGGGTGGTCCTTTCCCTCCACTTCTTGGGACAAGACTGCCCCTAACCCTACGCCGGAGGCGTCGGTCTGTAGGATGAATGGGCGTTTAAAGTCCGGGCTATAGAGAACCGGCTCCTGGCAGAGGCACTTCTGCAGTGTCCGGAAGGCCGCCTCACATTCGGGGGACCATCGTACCTGCCGGGGGCTGTCCTTCGTCAGAAGCCCAGTTAAGGGTGCTGCGATGGTCGCGAACTGGGGGATGAACCGTCTGTAATACCCAACGAGGCCCAGGAACTGCCGAACGTGCCGTTTGGTCGACGGGATGGGACAGTCCAGGAGGGCCTGGACTTTCCCGACGAGGGGCTTGACCCGCCCGCCCCCGACGGTATAGCCGAGGTAGTTGGTCTCCTGCCAGGCAATACGGCACTTTTTGGGGTTGGCGGTCAGGCCCGCCTGTCGTAGGGACCTTAGGACCGCCGCAACCCGGGGCAGATGGTCCTCCCAGCCGCGGCTATAGATGACCACGTCGTCTAGGTACGCTGCCGCATAGTCCTGATGGGGCTGCAGAAGTTGGTCCATCAGCCGCTGGAAGGTGGCTGGGGCTCCATGGAGACCGAAGGGCATCCGCGTGAATTGGTACAGCCCTGTTGGAGTGGCAAAGGCGGTTTTCTCTTTTGAGGTTTCCTCGAGGGGGATCTGCCAGTAGCCTTTGCTGAGATCCAAGGTGGTGATATACTGGGCCTCCCCCAGGCGTCCCAGTAACTCGTCCACACGGGGCATCGGGTAGGCATCGAAGTGCGAGATGGCGTTTACCCTCCGAAAGTCGATGCAGAAGCGGCGGGTACCGTCCGGCTTGGGCACCAGGACCACTGGACTACGCCACTCGCTCTGGGACGGCTCAATCACGCCCAGAGCCAGCATGGCTCTTACTTCTTCCTCGACCGCCTCCCGCATCCGATAGGGCAGGGGCCGGGTCGTCTCTCGAACCACTTTCCCCGGCTCGGTCCGGATGGAGTGTTTGACCAGGGACGTGTAGCCCGGTATGGCCGTGAAGGTTCGCTTGAAGGTCTGCAGCAGGCAGTTAGTCTGTTTACATTGCTCTTCCGTGAGCGATTGTCCGAGTTGGGGTGCCGGGGGGTCATCCGTCGAGGGTACGTGGGGTCCCAATTCCGGCTCGGGTGGGCATGGGTTAATTAAGAGGCCCTCCCGGTCCTGCCAGCGTTTCAGCAGGTTTACGTGATACCGCTGGGTTCCCTTCCGCTTGTCCGGTTGCCGCACCTCGTAGGTGACGGGACCGACCTTACGCACGACGTCGTAAGGTCCCTGCCACCGGGCTAACAATTTTGACTCACTAGACGGGAGGAGGAGTAGGACACGGTCTCCTGGTTGGAACTCCCGGACTTGGGCTCCCTGATCGTAGGTTCGTTTCTGCCGCTCCTGCGCCGTCTTCAAATTTTCGCGGGCCAGGGCTCCGGCCTGGGCAAGGTACTCCTGTAACTGGATGACATATTTCAGGAGGCCCTGGGCTGGGGACGCTGACTGTTCCCAGGTCTCTCTCATCAGGTCTAAGAGGCCCCGGGGTCTGTGTCCATACAGCAGCTCGAAAGGGGAAAATTTCGTTGAGGTCTGCGGGACTTCTCGGATGGCTAGCAGCAAGGGTGGAAGGAATTGGTCCCAGTGGCGGAGGTCCTCTGCGGGGAATTTCCGCAACATGCTTTTCAACGTGCGGTTAAACCGCTCCACCAACCCGTCCGTCTGCGGGTGGTACACAGACGTCCGGAGTTGTTTGATGCCTAAGAGGGCACAGACCTGTCGCAACAATTGGGACGTGAAGTTCGTTCCCTGGTCGGTCAGGATCTCTCTAGGCAGTCCT
This sequence comes from Chrysemys picta bellii, assembly GCF_011386835.1. Taxonomy (NCBI): domain Eukaryota; kingdom Metazoa; phylum Chordata; order Testudines; family Emydidae; genus Chrysemys; species Chrysemys picta. Next base: position 122,094,347 of record NC_088797.1, on the reverse strand, counting down.
ACTCGGGCGAAGATTTTCAGCAATTCCCCCGCGATAGTCCGGGCGGTAATACTTCGCAGGGGGATGGCTTCGGGGAACCGAGAGGCATAGTCCACCAAAACCAGGATGTATTGAAACCCCGCGGCACTTTTCGGAAGGGGGCCCACGAGGTCCATGGCGACCCGTTCAAAAGGCGTCTCCATCACTGGCATGGGGACCAGGGGTGCCTTGGGGATCCCGGGCGGGGCGACCCTCTGACACTCTGGGCAGGAGGCGCAATACTCTTTCACCTCCTGAGAGATTCCTGGCCAAAAGAAGCGCGCCAGGATTCGAGCGAGGGTCTTCTCTCGCCCCAGGTGCCCGGCGGCTGGCACATCGTGGGCCAACTTCATTACCGCCCGCCGGTGACACAGGGGCACTAACAGCTGGGTTTGTGGTTCCTGGGTGCGGGGGTCACGGTCCAGGCGGTAGAGCCGGTCTCGGCGCAGCTCAAAATGGGGCCACAGGGTGGCCCGCTGGGGGTCCACAATATTCCCGTCTATTGCCGCGAGCTGCTCGTAGAAGCGGCTAAGGGTGGGATCCTCTCGCTGGTCCCGACAGAAATCGGTATCGAAGCGGGGCTGAGGGGCCGGCTCCGGCGGCGGTCCCGCTGCATCCGTGTCGTCTATCTCGGTCGCCGGACCCTGCTCGGGGGTCTCGGAGGAGGACCCCAACCGATCAGCCTCCAGGGCCGGCGTGGACCGTAGGACTTCCTCAAAGGCCGGCCAGTCCCGACCGAGGATCACCGGGTATGCAAGATGGGGAGCTACCCCAACCACCAGGTGTCGGGTGATCCCCGCAATGGTTAGGGGGACCCGGGCGCTGGGGTATGGTCGGACATCCCCATGGATGCACTGTAGATGAATACATCCGAGGCGGGTATCAGCCGGTGGTACTAGGTCCTTGCGGATCAACGTCTGGCCACAACCCGAGTCGATCAAGGCCCGCGTAGTCCGTCCTCCGACGGTCGCCGGGATGGTCAGCTTGGGGTTCATGGCTGGCCTGGCTCGAGTGTGGCCCGCCCACACTTGCCCATAGCTGCAATCCATCTCCGGACAGTCCCGCCGGAGGTGCCCCATCTTCCCACAACTGAAGCAGGGTCCAAGTTCAGGTCGTCTGCTCCGGGGGCCTTCTCGGCTTGGGCTCCGGGGGGGGCTTCGCTGAGCCCTTGGGGGCCCCTGGCCCGGGGCCACTGGTCCGGTCCGAGGAGCCGGGTCCGTGTGCCGGGTTCGGGTCTCGCGGCGGGGGTCGGGCCTCGGTGCGGGGTGTCGTGGCCCGCTCGGGGTTTCCCCTTTCTTTTCGCCGCGGGCTGGTTCGGGCCCGGGGCGTCGGAAGGTGGGTCCTACCGCATCTTCGGCGGCTAGGAAGTCCTCCATTAGCGACACTGCCTGGGCCAGTGTCGTCGGCCGGTGGCGAAGCACCCAGGCGCGCCCTCGGGAGGGTAGGGTGTGCACGAACTGTTCCAACACCACCTGCTCGGTTACCTCCTCCGCCGTCCGGGTGCCGGGCTGTAGCCACCGTCGGCAAGCCTCTTTTAAGGTTTGGGCCACTACCCGCGGTCGGGCCCCGGGGGGGTAAGTCTGGCCCCGAAACCTTTGTCGGAAAGTCTCGGGACTGACGTCGAGGGCGTCCAATATCGCGGCCTTCACCAGGTCGTAGTCCCGTGCTTCCTCAGCCGCCAATCCCCGATAGGCCACCTGGGCCGCCCCCGTCAGGTGGGGGGCTAAGAGGGTAGCCCACTGGTCCCTGGGCCACCCGGCGACGAGGGCTACCCGCTCGAACGTGACCAGGAATGCCTCCGGGTCGTCGTCTGGGCTCATCTTAGTCAAGCGAAGGGGGGCAGCTAACCGCGGCATCTCCGCAGACTCCCCTGCCGGCCCCGGCGCGGGGCGAGGGAGCGTGACCAGCAGCTGCTGCAGCTGGACTCCCAACTGCCGCACCAGCTGTTGCTGTTGCTCGAGCTGGGCTGTGTGCTGCTCCTGCTGCAACTGGAGTTGGGCGGCATCTCGCTGCTGTTGCTGCGCGAGCTGAGCGGCCTGCTGTTGCTGTTGCTGCTGCAGCTGGGCCGTCTGCTGTCGCTCCTGGCTCTCCGTGAGCAGCTGAAACAGCCGCTCCATATCCATTCCTAAAACGGGGGGGGTGACGGCCACTCCCCCTCTAGCCCCTTCTCACAGGGGCAGGGGCTCGTGCCCCACGTTGGGCGCCAAATGTAGTAGGTCCTAGCCGGGGCTCGACCCTTCTGGGCAGGAGGGGAGCCACACCGACTCACTACTATGGGAACAAGCAGTCAGTTAGTCCCGAGTCTCCGGCTCTTTTGTGCAGAGTCGGAGCAAACACAGTAGGCTCAGGCCCTTGTTGCAGGGCTGAGCGAGCAAATAGTTCAGAGCCCAGGCCCTGGGTCAGGGCGGGGCAAACACAGTTAGCTCAGGCCCTTGGTTGCAGGGAGCTGAGTCAGTAAGCAGTTTAAAGCCCAGGCCCTGGATCAGGGCGGGGCAAACACAGGTAGCTCAGGCCCTTGTTTGCAGGGAGCTGAGCGGGCAAATAGTTCAAAGGCCAGGCCCTGGATCAGGGCAGGGCAAACACAATTAGCTCAGGCCCTTGGTGCAGGGCTGAGCGAGCAAACAGTTTAAAGCCCAGGCCCTGGATCAGGGCGGGGCAAACACAGGTAGCTCAGGCCCTTGTTTGCAGGGAGCTGAGCGGGCAAATAGTTCAAAGCCCAGGTCCTGGATCAGGGCAGGGCAAACACAGTTAGCTCAGGCCCTTGGTGCAGGGCTGAGCGGGCAAACAGTTCAGAGCCCAGGCCCTGGATCAGGGCAGGGCAAACACAGTTAGCTCAGGCCCTTGGTGCAGGGCTGAGCGAGCAAACAGTTCAGAGCCCAGGCCCTGGATCAGGGCGGGGCAAACACAGTAGGCTCAGGCCCTTGTTGCAGGGGCTGAGCGAGCAAATAGTTCAGAGCCCAGGCCCTGGATCAGGGCGGGGCAAACACAGTAGGCTCAGGCCCTTGTTGCAGGGCTGAGCGAGCAAACAGTTCAGAGCCCAGGCCCTGGATCAGGGCGGGGCAAACACAGTAGGCTCAGGCCCTTGTTGCAGGGGCTGAGCGAGCAAATAGTTCAGAGCCCAGGCCCTGGATCAGGGCGGGGCAAACACAGTAGGCTCAGGCCCTTGTTGCAGGGCTGAGCGAGCAAATAGTTCAGATACGGTACGCCTAGGCCTTCTGTGGCCGAGCGCTGGGTGAGGGGGAAGCCTGCCACCCGTGAGCGGAGGGTGGCAGGGGGGAACGCAGGCCCACCCACTCCACTGCGTTCCAGCCCGGGGCCCTAACAGCGGTTGCTGCCGCTGCTGGTCAGTGGGGTATCCAGACCGCAACACACTGACATAGGCTCACACTCAGTTGCAGCCGGACCAGGGTCGGCTACCCCCGGGCTACTTCCGTGATCCCCCTCAAAGCCTACCTCGTTCGTAGCGCCGGGATCGGGCCAGTCCACCTGCATGGGCTCCTCTCTGCCCGGGCTCGGCGGCAAGTCTGGTAGCTCTGCTGGGAAGTCCGGCCAGTGGTCCTCAGGCGGCTCCTCTGGATAGCAGCAGGGGCGAAGGGGTTCGGGTCCAGTCTCACCCTCAGGGTTAGTGGGGTGCGGTTCCCAGGGATTCTCCCAGTAGCGGGCGTGAACGGGCTCCGGCGGCTCCTCCTCGTAGCGGGCCCGGGGTAGCTCGGGCCAGCTAGGGTCCAGGCCTTGGTCTTCTACGGTCTCCTGGCCGGGAGCTCCCGGCCGCACGTCTGCTCCCTGTGGTGGCTGGCCGCAGACTGAGCTCTGGCGGCCGGTCTTTATACTTCCTGTCCCGCCCCTTGACTTCCGGGGGGCGGGGACAGGCGGTGGTGGCTCCGCCCACTCTGGTGCCTGCACGTGGGCTCCCTCTTCTGGGCAGGAGGGGAGCCACACCGACTCACTACAGTCATCCTTCAGATTCGGCTCATTAAAGATCCAATGGCACTTTTGAAAAAGATATGGGATGTGAGTCCGATCAAGTTTCCACTCAGGAATGCAGACAGAATGTAACTCCTACCGTTCCTTGGCTTTTCAATGGTTAAGGGGGAGAATTTGTGTCAAGAGTATTCTTTGCTTTTTGTTTTGGCGTGAACATTAGATGATATTAAATTTGTGGCTGCCTTTTGTCCCAGCAGCGGCTCATATGTGTGGTGAAAACATTAATTAAGGTATATCATGTTTTGGAGCTGATCAGTAGGAATATTTTTCCCCACCAAAAGAAATGCAATGAAACAAAAACTTTTGTCAAAATTTTCTTTGATTTTTGTTTTTTATGTCAGATCGCCTGCAGCCCCAAAACTGATGTGGGTTTTTTTGGGGGTGGAGGGTAGGGGTTTCAGCATTAGAAATATTGTTCTGAAAACCAAAAAATTGTTTTCAGTTGACAAAACTGGGGGAATATTTTTAAATAACAATCTGAACATTTGTTGTCGAAAATTCAGAAATAAAAATAGCCAGTTATTCATTTTGGGGGGGGGGGGAAGCCATTTTTTCATCAAAAAACACTTCAGTGAAAAATTTCAACCAGCTTTACTATGTTTATCGCATACATGTTTCTATAGTACTCAATTTGTGACGTGTCACACAGACATGTCAGTTATCATTTATAAACCCAGTGATTGTGAGGGAGCCTGTCCCAAGACCTTTAGAAACCCTAATGCAGCAGTCAGAATGGACATCTGTCCTTGGCAGTACCGTTGCAGGTTGCCTTAGTCTCTGTAAGGCTCAGTGGAAGCAGGTAAGCCCACCGTGCGCTATGCTAGACGGTAATACTTTGCACTTCTACAAGGGAAGACTGCATAATATTTTTTTTCAGAGTCAAATTATCGCCCCAGTGCCTGTCTCTGACATATCGATGCATCGTTCTGAGCAGAAGGCAAGGTTTCTGGCTGCCAGGTGGTGAGAGGAGGTTGGGAATCTTAGGGTATGTCTACGCCGCAATCATGGGATGGGATTGCAACTCAGGTACACGTACATGAAGGAGGTAGCGCAGGTACAAGAGGAGTCAAGCTGTGGCAGCACGGGCTGTACAAGCCCACCGATAACCCTGGGTAATTACTAGGAGAGGTAACCTGTGCTGAAGGGCATACTGCTGCAGCTTCACTACTCCAGGACCTGAGCAAGCCAGATTAAAGCTAGTTAGGGTAGGTCTACCTGAGCTGCGGTCACAACCCATGACTGCAGCGTGGAGATGCTCTTAAAAGGAGCTAATCCTAACTCGTCTCTGCTCTATTCTTCAACACCTGACTATGCAATTTAAGCGATTTATCTTTCCCCACCTTCCACTGCTAGCTCCTACTCCCTTCATCAAGATGGCAGACAGGGGAAAGTGAAAGAAGGGCGGGTATGGAACCAGGTGTGGCAGGCAGGCACTGAGAATAGGATAGGCATCAAGGGACTCTCTGCCTGCTTGGCAGAGGGGGAGGCAGGGTGGTATGGGAGGGCTGTTCAGACAGGGTCACTTGGGGGAAGAGGGGAGCAAAAGAAGACAGGGAAGGAGAGGACTGTAAAGGGGGAAGCCAAAGGTTTATCTTCTGCTTGTTGGTTTGGAATCATTACTTGGACTTCTCATGGCCATTCAAACTCTAAGGCCTGGTCTACACTGCGAGGGGAGGGGGAATCTATCTAAGTTGCGCAACTTCAGCAATGTGAATAACGTATCTGAAGTTGACGTACTTAGACCTACTCACCGTGGTGTCTTTACTGCGGTGAGTCGACTGCTATCGCTCCCCCATCTACTCTGCCTGCACCTCTCGTGGTGCTGGAGTACAGGAGTCGACGGGAGAGCGCTCGGGGGTCGATTTGTCACGTCTAGACTAGATGCAATAAATCGTCCCCCCACTGGATCGATCGCTGCCCGCCGATCCAGCAGGTAGTATAGACATACCCTAAGTTGCTTCCGAGAGAAGTTAAAACCCCCTTGTGGCTTCAGAGCCTGTCTAAAGCAATTAATTAGGACGGCAGAGCCAAGGCTGGGAGAGGAGGCCCCTGGCAGCCAGCCAGATATGGCTCACTTATCCCGTTGAGATGGTTAATGGGATGCACCGTCCGCTAATCCACACTCTCATCGCATGTTAGCAAAACAAATGCCTTGTGACAATGTGAAAGCCCCATAGTATTAGTGACTTTCCAAAATGTCTCATTAGATCTTTGTAGCTTTATAAATTAAGCAGGGCCAGGCCTGCCGGCGGAGAAGATGCTCCCCGTGCATGTGGATTGTGCATACCATCTCTTCGGGAAGCCATACCACTGAAGCTGGAGCTCTCCTGACGTGGCTTTTTTTCTGCAGTCATTTCACCACATTGGAAACACCCTGGTTTCTATAGTTGCCGTATCAAGGTTGCAAGTGCACCTGCGCACACACACACACAAACACACACAGAGTGAAAGTATCTGCTCTGATACATTACTAACTACAATACCATGGAGAAAGATGAGAGAAGGAGAACAACCAGAGGGAGGAACCATCTTGGCTGGTCACTGGCCACGATGCCATGATACAAGCAAAAGCCAGAGTCAATAAAGCGCCATTCCCCTAGCACAGATACCCAACCCATGCTGATTTCCCTCACCCTCTCCATCTTCCCAGCCATCCGGTTCCATAATGCAGATCCCCCACTGTCCTCTTTACCCATCTGGTGAATGACCTGTATTTATTTCCCCTAACTGAGCACGATTCTAAATTTTCCCCGAGAGGCCAGGATGACTTCAGCATTCCAAACCCACATAGGGCCAGCCCCTCCCTGACTTGACTTGTAGCGCTAAAGAGCCTCCAGTTTCAGGAGTGCTTTGAATTGAACCTTCAAATCTGAACCAGCCCATGTGGTTTTGGTCCCTGTCTGCTCCAGACTGGTCAAGCTCGATGGCAGAAGTGGGTCTCTAAGAGGGACTTGAATGTAGACAGGAATGGGGCTCTGCTGATGATCTCTGGGAGGTCGTGCTATGCATAGGGGACTGTGCAGAAAGAGGCACCGGGACAATTGTGTAAGCTCACAAAGAGCAGGTGAGGATTGCAGTGTAGGGCCACCAGGGAGGTGATGCAAAGCTCAGCAAGTGTCTCTAAAGCCACATGCCACCTCTACCATTGTATTAATAATAATAAATACAGCACTATCACTATTATATTAAGCAATGCCCCAGTGTTTCCTCATTCCCTAATAAGTGATGCTGTAATGCAGGGGTCAGCAACCTTTCAGAAGTGGTGTGCTGAGTCTTCATTTATTCACTCTAATTTAAGGTTTCGCGTGCCAGTCATACATTTGAACGTTTTTAGAAGGTCTCTTTCTGTAAGTCTATAATATATAACTAAACTATTGTATGTAAAGTGAATAAGGTTTTTAAAATGTTTAATAAGCTTCATTTAAAATTAAATTAAAATGCAGAGCCCCCCAGACCGCTGGCCAGGACCCGGGCAGTGCGAGTGCCACTGAAAATCAGTTTGCGTGCTGCCTTCAGCACGTATGCCATAGGTTGCTTATCCCTGCTGTAATGTATTCTCTAACTGTGCACGAACTCCCACAAAAACGACCTGACACAAAAGCATGGTGAATTGCATGATGTTGCAGGATGACTTTCTGTCATAACTCTCCATTAGTTAACAGAGAGCTCAGTGACTGTGGAGATAACTAATTCCAGTGCAGGTTGGTTATTGATGTCCTCTTACCAAGGAGGTGAGCAATGTGACAAGTTAAATGGTACTTTGCCTCGGCCGTGCTGCTAAATATAGTGGAGAATCACTCCAAGAAAAATGGAGGTGCCCTGCTGAAAATGGTTTCTACAGCAGCAAATCACCATGTTGAATGACCTCACTATCTCAGTCAACGCCAATGGTGATGGAACCAGCCTGATTTAAAGGAAAACCTCACCATGGTATGAGAGATTTTCCAGTCGTGACATTTAATTAACAAAGAAAAGTAAATCACTAAAAACCTTTTTTAGCGCCAATCCTACATTTTTTTTAACGATTAAAGAGGAAACTGCCATCATGATATTCCATCACCATGGATTATGACATGGGAATTCAATGCTCTTTTGAATTATTTAAGTGGTGGCCATGAAGTTCAGACTTAGATCCAAAAGTTACATTTAGTGGGTTAGGGAGGTGGGTGGTTTGAAAGGTATATTGGGTCTTGGTTTTGGTATCTACTTTACAAGGTAATAGCCAGCTGTGAAATTCACAACTGGATTTGAATTTTCACCCATTTTGAGGGTTTAGATTGAGGGTTTTGGGAAAGGCCCGTCCCTAATTCCAATACATGATAAAGGCAGAGACATTTAGAGCAGTATTACACCTAAAGAATAATTGAGCATGTCACAGAGCAACTCAAAATTTGCCTTCTCGAGTCCAATCCTGCAGAGACTTACAAATGTGCTTAACTTTGAGCCCATGAATAGAGTAGTCCTATTGATCTCAATGGAACCTTGCGTGTATTCAGAGTTGAGCACATCTGCAAGTCCTTGCAGAATTGAGGCCTTGGATGTTAATTCCTTTAGGAGCTTCACTTCTCCTAGCAGCTGACCAGAGTCCTGCTGGGAAGCAGCAGTACTTCTGCTCACAGTTACAAAGCTGAGGGATATTTCTGAACCCGTGTTTTTAAAATACAAGAGAAACCTGCACAAGAAATCAAGTATCAGGGGGGTAGCCATGGTAGTCTGCATCCACAAAAACAACAAGGAGTCCGGTAGCACCTTAAAGACTAACAGATTTATTTGGGCATAAACTTTCATGGGTAAAAAACCCACTTCTTCAGATGCATGGAGTGCAAGAGACCATCCCGTGGCATAAGAACCTGCCCCAAACATCTGGCACACAGCCACTCTTTGTCAGAGCTTTAATTTGTCAGACCTTTCCCTGTATAGTTTAATTCAGAATTAGTGAACAAATATTTAACTATCTATGGTATTATCCTTTGCTAGCAGGAGTTGGGGAAAGACTACATGATCTTCAGCTGGTGACTCAAAAGGAAACATTTACCTTATTGAAGTATTGACTTTCTCAGTTTGTCTCCACATTTACCCCAGAGAGCTGTGTCACCTTCCAGTCGCAAAGCTCATCTAAGGGAGAACAGTTTCCTCCATGTACACCAGATGACAGACAAACCATACAGTTTGCTGTGGTCTTGGGCCAGAACCCTACTCATTCAGCTCCAGATAGGCCTCTTCCACTTGAACTAATGGAGATCTCCTTTAATGTTTATAACAAGTCTCTTATCTCTCTGGGGGAACATTGCTTACCCAGAACCAGCCTATTATGCTTGCACAAAGAGCAAAATGAGTGCTTCCAGCGTGCAGGGTGTAAGACCCATCACTTTAAAATCCATCACTCTGTGGAAGGAGTGGAAGGCTGCTAATGATAATACTTTGCACTCCTGAGATCTCCAAGCACTTTACAGACATTGGCGCTGGGTTAAAAAAGCAGGGACGGGGGGGTGAATGTCAGGAATGTACTGGCAGCACCAAATGGGGAAACAGTAGCACCTGGACCCAAGTGACTGTGGGGTTCTCCTCAGCTCAACTTACTCCTCCTCTTTAACGTGCTTAGCAGGTGCAAGGCATATTTGTGGTGTGAATGCCTTTGAGAAGGTTGGGTTCTATACATAGCATCAGAGGGCTGGGCTGAGGTTTCCTGTTTACCTGCTGTGTATGGTAACTCAGAATTTCCATTAACATGCTGTCCCCATTAAGGAAAAGGCCTTGCTGACTCGGACTGTGGTTTTCTCCTTAGTTTACACAGAGCTAGCACAGGATTTGCCGCTATGTCTGGCTCTGGGAACCCACTTAACTTCATGAGCGCTACGCCTGGGGCATTGTACATGGGATTCTAGAAGTACCTACATAGGGAGAAGATTTCTGAAAGCAGAGGGCACTTCAGTCTATCAGACATAGGCATAATGAGCTCCAATGGCTGGAATGGTCTCAAGTTGCAGTGGGGGAGGTATAGGTTGGATATTAGGAAAAAACTT